>NC_063165.1:6045483-8545483 GCF_023159225.1 Perognathus longimembris pacificus
ACCTTAGAGTAGACTAAAGGTACCATATTCTCCATTGTGTATTTTTCTTTACCTTGCATAGTGACTAGGGCACAACGGTTGCCTGGTAGATGCTTCTTAAACTAAACTGTACTCATCTCGAACTTATAAAATAGTTTCTTTTCCTTCCATGAACCCTTTCGTACCTCCATCACTACTCTATCTCCCTTCAGCTTCCACCCATGGATTCTAAATTTTCCCTGTTTAGGCGCAACAGAATCAGCTCATTTCTTCTTCCAAACAAAAGCCAGTACAAAATAGAGTCATCACTGTGCTGCTAGTCACAAAGTATCCTTCTGCCTGTTCCATGGGGAAGGGTCCACGGAGACTGCATAGTTCTGCTGCCTTCCCACCTGCTCCATTTTGCCATGTTACTTTTTTTTTGTCCCTCTCCCTCCCAAGTGGAGAGAGGATCTTACAATGGCCTCAAGAGAATCACAGCCAATTCTTCTCCACTTGCACAGGGAATTAAATACAAGGAGGTATCTGTAACAATGGCAAAGACTCAGCATGGCTGACAGAGCTGAGAGATCAACCCTGAATGTTCATCTGGTCAGAGTTTGCAAACCACTTAGGAGTCTTGAAGGCAAACGCTCCAGCTGCCTGAGAATGGCTCTGCCCGATTTCTTGGAGTCTAGAATGGTGGGGCTAAAAGCCAAAGAAAAGGAGCATGGCTGGAGGGACCCACCATCTAATATGAGTCTCTAAAGTCTTATAAGAACTGAAACAAATGCTCATTTGCTGGCATGTGGAACCAAACCAGCCTGGAGAAGAGAAACTATCAGATGTTTCGACCCAACAGCTGAGCATCAAAAATAGGATTTTAGGCACCGTTGGGGCTCTGAAGTTTCTGCTTCCTGCAATGACAGGAGTCAGTATTGCCAGCCATAGGCCCAAAGCCAGTACACGGCTGGTGGTAATCACATTTGTTGTGTGTGTGTTTGTGTGTATGTGTGTGCGTATGTTTACATGTATTTGCATCTGTGTATGTGTGTGCATGCACAGGCGTGCAAGGAGAGGAAAAAAAGTAATCAAGGAAAGGATATATTAAGAATCCGTTATCTTCCTAATATCTATCCAGAAAAACACGTGGCCGCCTTCCTCTTGTAAGAACCCATTAGGGAAACTCACAGAGACAAGAGTTACTTCCACGGGCCTTGCTCTTCACTCAGGATGTAAGCACTTCTCCCACCTCATGTGTCATACAATCCGTGAGGCAGCACGTGATAGCTAGGAAGTGTGGCTCTGGTAGGCATATCGGGTAGGAGGCCCTGGTGGACGGTTCCAAGGCAAAGGAACACACGTCTTACACGCTAGGGAAGGGGCAGGAACCATTCTCAGGAGTTGGGAAGACGTGTCAATGCCTCTGCAATGGTGAGTTCGCTGGGGGAGAGATTAGGGTGGGGAGAGGCAGGGCTCGAATACGCAGGGCCTTTTAGCTCTGTGGCACTTCATGTTTTTCTTCTAGGCCTATTTTTCTTATTATGTATATCTTAAAAGCTCGTTTCAACTGCGGCGTAAGAATGTCATCTTGCATCTATCGAGTGCTGAATAAGTGCTTGACATGGTGGTAAGAACATTATTGGCATCAATAAACTCCCCGGGAAGGATTGTCCCTCCTGATACACGAGGACGCTAAAGGTCAAAGCATCTGCAAATCGCTCAAGTTCATTCAGTTAGCAAGATTTTGACCTGAGATCGGCCCACAAACAATCGGATGCCGTAATCTTTGAACACTTACACCCCCGAGGACACGAGATTGGGTCATGCCGAGGATGGAGGTGAGCGCTCAGAAGTGTGTGAAGTGCTTGTAGGAATTTCCTTCTACTGCCGGCCATCCTAACGCTCCTCGGCTTGCGGCTTCAGCTCTACCGTATGCTCGAATGGAGTTGTCCTGTTTCCCACTGGTTTAAACACTCAGCCTGTACCTGCTTACCTGACCGGTGGGTCCCAGGTAAACGGGGCTGATTTCGGGAGGACCCTGTCCTCCCCATTCTTGCTGGCCTCTGCAGCCCTGAGCAGGAATTATACTCAAGCATCCAAACAAAGATACATACGCAAGCCTGGCAAGGAGAACACTACTAGTATAAAATATTTGATTTTTTTTTTAAATTCTGGGTTGTAACTCAGTGTTCATTTGCTTTCCTGGGCTCAATTAGCATGACAGTTAGGGGTCAATCATCAGTAAGCCTCAAGGTCAGTTGGAGCAGTGCATGCTGGGTTTGTTTTCTGTGGTAGAAAGTACAACAGCTGGCCCCAGAGTCCCAACTCCGGAGCTCCCAGGCCCCCACCCCCCGCCCCTGCACAGCCCAAGGCCTGTCTCTTGGCTACTGTGCAATAGCTGAGCCGGCCCCAGACAGCCGTGTGTCAAGATCCAAATCCCCTTGTTACTATTTTTGACAGTAGCCGTCACTTAGCAGCGGGCCTGGGACTTGGAGGGGCGGGTGCTCCGTGCTCCACACTGTCACACACCTTACACTAATGTGCAAACCAGCTCTGTGTGGTCTGCGCCGGCAACCACCTGGAAATAAATATCCCAGCTTCCACGCAGGAGAAATCAGACCAGTAAAAATGAGCACGGGAACGGACAAGGGGCTGAGGTAATGGGCTGATTCATTGCGAACGCAGCTGGTTTTTCTTGTTCATGTTTGTTTGGTTTAAAACAAGCCAATATTCCTATTGCCAGAAGAACACATGGGATCTACTGTAGTTTTCTTCTCTTGTCATTCTCTTTCTTCTTAGGTCCACGAGCCTGTCAAAAGTCTGAGCAGTCGTTATCCGGATAATTGATGAGATGAATCTCAGAGTCTAGTAAACCATTTCTTTATCATTTATATCCCTTTGGGCAAATTCTTGTTGTACCTTCCCATCGTGAATTCTGCAATAGAGAAAGACTTAGTTCATCCTGACGGGGTCCTTATTTGGCTAATCTTCCTCCTCTCGTCTAATGAAATAAGAGTGCATTTTAATTCACTTGGTATTTCCTGAACCACACATAGAGTATACTCAGTGATACTCACGACACAGAAACAGGAGGACCACAGTTGAAGTCCAGTCTAGGCAAAAGTGAGCAAGGCCCTCTAAAACAACTTGGGGATGGGGCACATGCCTGCAATCCCAGCTACTTGGGGTATGAGGGGAGAAGACCGCAGTCCAAGACTGGCTTAGGGAAAACTTTTCAACACTTTACCTGAAAAACGAAGTAAAGTAAAAAGAGGGCATGGCTCAAGTAGCAGAATGCTTGCCTAGCAAGTGTAAAGCCCTGAGTTTAAAAGCCACTGAATATATATATATATACACACGTATATATGTATGCATGTGTACATATACACATGTGTGCATATATCTATACATATACATGCATGTCTATGCATGCACGTATATCTGTACATGCATTATACATACATGTCTATATGCATACACACATAAATCATACGTGTGTGTGTGTCTGCATACACGCATGCTCAGTGGGAGTGAACTTGACACCCACACCATGGGATGAAGTAAAAATCAGTTGTGCAGTGGGAAGAAGCAAAGTAAACATCAGTTTGGTTTCAGCCACAGGGTTAGTGGGAGATGAGGACTTGGGTGACTCGCCTTGCCACTTGCCAAGTTTTTATTTGTGCCACAAAACACAAAAATTATTTACTGTGACAAATGCCCGGCACAACTTGATCTCCAAAGGCCGATTCCGATTGTACCGGCCTTCCGGGTTGGCGGTAACTCCTTTGGTGTCTGGGGTTTGGCAATGGGCGTTCTGAGAAAGACGGGGATGAGAGGTTTCGGTGAACATGAGGAAGAAAAGGGATGGAGACCTAACAGCAGAGGAAGATCCCCCAGGAGGGCAAGTTCATGAGTGTAGCCACTCTTTCCAAGTACAACACAGCCTCATTTGGAGTCTGCATTTTTCCATTTTTCCCGGAACTGTGGTCTGTTTACAGAGTCAGGAGAATTTTGCTTTGACATGAAGTAATCCTGCCCTGTGGGAGCCCCCAAGTGAGCCAAGGTTTCAGAGAGTTCCAGAAACCACAGTTTCAGCTCACAGAAGGTTTGTTTGCTTTACTGTTGTGGGAGCTTATGTGAAGAGAGACTAAACAATACAACCAGCATTTCAAAAGCAGTCCACTGTATGGGAACACCTCGACACACACACACACACACACACACACGCACACACGCCTTAAATCATCTGAGTGGTAAAAATCAAGAAAGTAATTTTTAAGCAAATGCTCCTTGGTGCCATCCACATCATCCTGATTCAAAATATAACCTTTTAAGTTGGTTATACATCAGGTTGTCTGGGACTGAAGGAAATCAGGGAGAAGCCTTGGAGAAATTAAAATGATCTGATTGTGTCCATTCTAGTTCAAATTACTAGAGCCGAGGCAATGTGGCAATTTCTAATGTGTAACCAGCAGTGGAATGTTGAGTTTTTGTTGTTGTTGTTGTTGTTGTTGGTTTTTGCCAGTCCTGGGGCTTGGACTCAGGGCCTGAGCACTGTCCCTGGCTTCTTTTTGCTCAAGGCTAGCACTCTGCCACTTGAGCCACAGCGCCACTTCTGGCCGTTTTCTGTATATGTGGTGCTGGGGAATTGAACCCAGGGCCTCATGTACACGAGGCAAGCACTCTTGCCACTAGGCCATACCCCCAGCCCAAGGAATGTTGAGTTTTAAACTCAACAACTTGTGTGTAGTTCCTGGGGGTTCTGGGAGATTCTAGCTCTCCCAGTGCAAGGGCCGTGTTGGAACTAAGTGTTAGGACTCGCCAGGGTTGAAAGGCTTTGTCGTCCTTTCTCTGAGCTGGAAGTGTGTGAGGGGCTACTCTCTCGCATCACCGTGTGGCCAGGTCCCGTTCACTGAAAGAAATCGGGAGAAAGAGGAGGAAAAGCTACACTGTGGGAAGACACTCAGACTGAAGAGCCCAGAGAGCAAAACCTGCCTTTCCCTTTCCCGACAGGAACATCTACCATGGCAAAGGCCACGGAAGGTTGGTCAGGACCCTGGGAGGAGCTAGCCTGGGCTGGCAGGATGGAGCAGGTGCCTGGTAGAAGAGACTTGTGGGCAGCGGGTGGGACACCGGCTCTGTCTTGGGAGAGCCTCCTCACAAGCCTCCTGGGATGCGGCCTCCGACCCGGGCTAAAGGCTGAGGTGCTGGCTCAGAGCTGGGTGCCGAGCGCACAGGAGCCTAGCCATTCCCTTCAGCAGCTTACCAGGAGGCGCAGACAGATTCCACCTTCGTGCCAAGTGGCACCTTTGCCTCCAGAGTTCGAGTCCCATGGTCTCACACATGTGCCTCAAAGAACCGCAAGCCCACGAACAGCCTTTGTGCCTTGTCAGGTTCCTGAGGGTGGAGACTACCCTGCTCTCCTTTCCCTTTGTATTACAGGAGCCCGATACTGAGGCCGTGTGGCACTGGAGACACCTCCCGAGTGTGTGCGTGCAAAGAAGGGAGGGAGAGGGAGGAAGGGAAGACGGGAGAAGGGAATGAGGGACGACAGGGAGGAGAGGCAGTAGTGTGCGCATTTGTTCACACACTCCTGGGTCTTCCCATCGCCACCTCTTCTTTCGCTGTCTGGAATTGCTGGCGTGGATAATGCAAGGAAGAGTCATAATTGAGACACACTGTATGTGTGTGTAGGGGGCAGTCCTCCTTCTGATAGCCCTCCCACCTGTGAATTGGCCATGTTTCCTGAACATCCTACCTCCTTGCTCATGGAACCAGATACTGGCTGTTCCACAAAAACCAAAACACAGAAACCCCACCGGCAGCAGGGCCTCCCTTTTTGGCCACACCTCCTGTCTATTGCAAGACAAATGGAAAAGCAGGCGTGCGTATGAATTCCAGAAAGTCAAGGGCACTAGAGAGAGACACATGAAAGAGGCGAGGCAAGGGAGAGAGAGAAAAAGAGAGAGTCACTGAAATGCCGAGAGTGAAAACAGGAACTGAAGAGCCTGAGTTTCTGTTGCTTCTCTGGTTCACTTTGGTTTCCCACCACTGACGTCTTGTCATTCTCTCTTCCAAATGAAGCCGCCATTTGTAGTCCGGGATAAAAGAAAAAGATAACTCGGGCCCCTCTATGGAGAAATATCCCACCCTCTATCCTCAAAGTAGGATTGTTCACACCCTTGAAAATAACCATCAGGAAAGAGGGAAACACAAAATCCACCCCAGACTTTACCCAGAAAGACTAAGGCTTGTAGCCTCCGTGTCACCAGTGTAGGTGTGTCTGGGCTGCGTACGTCTTCGGGGGAGCGCTCAGGTAACAGGCTGGCTGGCACACAACACAGCCCCTGGCCCGGGTTCACACCCCAACACCTGGGCATCTGGGCCGTCCATGCTGCTAGCTGGCATGCGCCACCGGCCAGGGCTTCATCTACCATGGCTTAGCTTCTTCAGACTCCCATTGAAGAGCTCTGTGTAAATCCAAGGGCCTCTTCTAGAAGCTCTGGTCACCTAGACACGGGAGACGGTGGGAGCTGCTTGTGTTGAGTCTACGCTGACACCCACTCAGCACAGCTGCAGGATATCTAAAGCCGTATTCCTAGGGTGGGTGGCCATGTGCCCAGAAACGCCTCCCCGGACAGGAAGGAAGTTAGGGCTCTGGGACAGAGCAGAACACTCCCCACGGGGTGGCGCTGGGGGCGAGGCAGGGACTTTCTCCTGGCCACATCTCCCATCTAAGAGCTAGTCGGCGTTTCATGTGTGCTTAGAAGCAACAACACGACTCCTCTCGACTTCCTGCCATCAAACGCACGCGCGGTGATCGTTCTTATTAAAAGCCAGATCTCTCAACCTACAACTGGGTAGCACATGGGCCCAATTGAAAGCAGGAGATCGTTTTTAATCTTCGGAATTCAGCTAATGCCTAAACAAATGTACATTGAATAAAATGTGGCTGAACTCATCCCCCCCCCCTTTATCTCTTCCCTCATTCCCCATCCACATCCCCAATACACACACAGGGGGCAGTGAGTAGTAAGGAAAAGTGGGGAGACTGAGAGCCAAAGATCGGGATGACTGGCAGGGTCTTTGGGTTTGCCTGGGTGGAAGTAATGAGTCACCAAGAACTCACTAAGTTGTCATATTGCTTTTCTTTGTCCCCTCCACCCCCAGCCCACTCTAGCTTTACAGTGTGTTATCAGTGGTTGAGAAAATTCCCGCCAGCATAGCTGTTTCTCTTCCTCTGCTCCTCTAGATTCCGCTGTTCTTTCAGGGAAATATTCAAGATGTGTTTTTAATAAAACTGTTCCTTAGAAAACCCAAGGGTTCCCCGGAATTGTCATTTAAAATGTAGACTCCTGGGGCTGGGGATATGGCCTAGTGGCAAGAGTGCCTGCCTCATATACATGAGGCCCTGGGTTCGATTCCCCAGCACCACATATACAGAAAATGGCCAGAAGTGGCGCTGTGGCTCAAGTGGCAGAGTGCTAGCCTTGAGCAAAGAGAAACCAGGAACAGTGCTCAGGCCCTGAGTCCAAGCCCCAGGACTGGCAAAAAAAAAAAAAAAAAAAAATGTAGACTCCCCAAGTTGAATGTGAATTTCAGGTAAACCCTGAATAGTGGACTCATACATGGGATAAATATGTACTTCAAAAATGCATGTGTTTATTTAAAATTCAAACTTAATTAGGCATCCTGAATTTTTACTGGTTGAATCTGGCAACTCGAAACAACACACAAATTCATTCTACAATATGATCTGCGTTTTTGGTCATTGTTTGTTTACGGAGGATGGTGTGGAGCTTGAACTCGGGGCCTTGTGGTTGCTGAGAGGCGTTTACTACTTGAGCCATTTAGTCACCCTTAATATTCTGAACTTTCAGAGACTGACTATATATAGCAGATCCATTTCCACAAAGCACCCAGAAATGGTTGTGCTAACTCATTGCCAATTTGTTATCAGATCATATGAGGCCATGATTATGAGCCACAATGAGAATCCGTAGACGGTACCAGCCGTGATTTCTAGCAAGCTCAAGTCTTTTAAACTTGGGGAAAGTAATTTAATGCTAGAATGGAACTGTCTAGAACCTTCTAGAGCTTTCCAGTCATAAAGTCTTTCGTGTAGAGAATGGTAGCCATGTTTCTATCTCTTAAGACCAAGAATCAAAGCCAGGAGTGCCTGTCATCGGCAGAGTAGTTCTACCAGATGACTTTCCTGAATTCGTTCCAAATTCTTGGTGTGCTAGAGTCTAGGGGACAGAAGAGTATAGATAATTCTGTGCTTTTCGACCTTCCTTTCAACACTCACAGGCCAAGGTCGTGACAGAGCTTGTTCCCAGTTTGCAAACATTCCCAAGTCCGACATGCAACTAAAATTACACTAAATTATCGTCACTCGGAGAAGCTCTGGGACAGGAACATTTGTGAGTCAGCATGAGGCAGTCCTGCTGGATGTCTGCCCATCATCCACGAAGTGGCCTGGCCCGGAGATGCCTAACACACGCCACCCACTGAAGATGCGACCCTCCATCTTCTCACTGTAAGCAGAGTGGATTCCTCTCGGGGCTGTGGGGAGGCTTTTGGTATTCTAAGTTGGGCCTCAGCACTCCAGCAGGGACCCCACAGCTCAGTCCATCGGTCCACCTCCTGGGAAACTCAGAGCTGCTGAAAATAGAAGCCGCTCAGCCCGTGAGTCATGCTGTGTTTTCCTTCTTCAGCCTTCCTGCTTCCATAAACATGGGTGCGAGGGCAGGATATCGGCTGCATTTCCAGTCCTCGTGGGCCACAGCTGCTTACCCCTCACCTGAAGTCATCAACTTTCATGAAAATAGCTTGTTTGCTTCCAAAGACTGATGAAGACCAAAAGCAAAGGAAAAGCTGGGCCAGAGACAACTCTTGGTCAGAATGACCTCTACCCTGAGTGGTTTCCCAAGATCCTTTGCAAAGCTCGGGCGCTACTGGTTTGATCCTGGGATGAGCCTTGTGGTCAGAGCAGTTTCGTAGCATTGACTGGATTCTAAGGCAAAGAAATGACCAAGGACTTTTGTCTCCTTCAAGGAGGCTGTGGGGAAAAAAAATCCATCTTTTTTTCTTCTGGGAGGAAGTAGGGAACATAGGAAGTGTAAGACAGTATAGGAAACATACTTTGACTTCCTGTCCACCTTTTCCTTCAGTGTTTTTTCATGTTGCGGGGCACCTGTGGTTCACGCCTATGATCCTAGCTCCTCGGGAGGCTGAGATCTGAAGGTTGTGATTCAAATCCAGTCCAAGCAGAAAAGCCTGTGAGACTCTTGTCTTCCATTAATCACCAAAACAACAGCAATGGAGCTTGGCTCAAGTGCTAGAGCAACAGCCTTAAGGAAACAGAAAACCTTGGACCAGAGTTCAAGTCCTAGCACACACGTGTGCACATACACACACACACACACACAATTCATGCTTCATTCAAGTCCACAAGAAGCTGTCTACTAAAATGGCTTTCTTTCTAGGTTCAGGAATTTTGGAGATGATTCCATCTGTTCCTTTCAGTTCCCATGTAGGCTGACAAATTTTTGACATTTGATGAAAAGGCAACATTTTTTTGTGTGTGTGATCTGTATTTGTCCCTTTGTGCCTTTCATTCCTCTCTCAATTGCAGTTTCCCAACATCCCCTTGCTTTAAAATAACAAACAACAACACACAAAAGCAGCTCTTCATTTTTGTTGGAATTCCGACACATGGTTCTCCACTTTCCTTTTGGACACTGTCCCCTCCGTGGTTTGCTCACACTTGGCCTACAGCATCTGAGGTCAGGCAGCACAGACGAGTTCCCCTAATGTCTGCTGAGTCACCGACCCAGCTGCTCCAAGAGGCTGCTTCTCTCTCCAGCCTGACCCAAGGTAGATGCAAGTGGGACTGGCCTTCTCGATAGCGTCGGTAAAGGCAGTGAAAAGCCATAATGGAGGTGAAGTCTTAGGAGTCGGGCCCCTTGTACTGACATCTCCGCCCCTCACTACTGGTTGATGCAGACTTCCCAGCCCAAGCAAGAAAGATCTTGAGACTCTAATCTCCAACTATCAAAAAGCCAGAAGTAGAGCTATGGTTCCAGTGGTAGAGTGCCAGCTTTGAGCAAAAGAGCTCAGGGACAGTGCCCAGGCCCTGAGTTCAAACCCCGGGATCAGCACACACACCCCCACCCGAAACTCACACTCTCTGGGTTTTCATGAGGGTGGCATTTAGAGCCATAGTTGACCCATGGTGTGCACAATTAAAAATATGGCTATTGTCAACATTGGAAGGTTGGGCCTGTGTGTGGGGGAAGATGACCAGTGGGATGCACTCAGGAATGTTGCACATGAGCAGTGAATGAATGAATGAATGAATGAATATTACTTTAAAAGAATTTGTTCAACACAGCCACATGGAATGTTTGTTTATTTTTCTGTGCCATGCTCCGTACTCTAGATGCAAGAATAAATCCGAAAACACAGCGTGTCCTTAGGAGAGGGTGGAGGGCGTGGTGCGTGGAGCAAGACTGTTGAGATCCGAGAACTCTTACTTTGGGTCCAGCGCCATTAGGGGAAGGTATCTTTGGGCAAGTGAATTTTCTCAATTGCAGAATGAGGATAATAAACCATTGAGAAAAGTCATGAAGACTCTACAACAAGTGCCTCATAGGAACTGTATGGTTCCTACACATACGGTTTACATGCCCACGCCCTGTGTATCTGGGCACCTGGAGGAGGGAAAGGAAGAACTGGAGGACAAGGTGACATCTCTCTAGTGGACTTTTTAAAAATGATGTTGAAGCCCTGTAGGAGGGTCCCAGTCTTAGAAAGCCCAGTGATATGTGTGTAGGCAGAAGAAAAGGAAACTGAGACAGAGGAGAGGCATCTCAGCCATCAAACCACTCAAAGTCTCCTAGGCTAACAGGGCTGGTGGATAGAGGGACAACCAAGTATTCAGCGCTGCAGACCACGGAATTCAAGGCAGAGAGGGGTGATGTTGCCTGAATAGGTAGGAAGTAGCTCCTGTCTTTGTCACATGCTACTGTCTCAACGACACTCCCCTTGACCACCACGTGGAGCAGTCGTTGGGATAACCTGAGCGGGCTTCACAAAAGTCTGACCTGTGCAAGGGAGAAATGGGAAGCCAGACAAGAGACAAAGAAAGCAGAGCTGACAGAACAGAAGGATAGATCGGAGGGGCAAAGGAGCTGGACAGCTAAAATAACCTCAGCTTCCTGATTTGAGCAACGGAGTGCTGTATTCACCAAGAAAGGGAAGGAATGAATGAGGAGAAACAACAAAAGTTAATGGTATTATTCCAGGAAGGACCCAGGTCAGAGTTCATGATTAATTAATGAAAATATAAGGAATCAAGTGGGCTGGGAGCATCCTAGTCATTATTATTATATCCATAGCTTCCTGAATTGCTTACGGTCTAAGGAAAGTAATGAAGCTTGAGAAATTGTCTTACTTAAAAGAAATAAAAGAGATTAATAGAAAAAAATCTTAGAAGAGCAAATGACTCTTCAAAAGGCAGTAATTCACTTTCTGTTATTCGCTGTCATCTTTCACATGCACAAAACTTTCCACAGTTGGGTAGGATATTCCAGCCACTTTCACTGACATCCAGCAGAAAACATAAAGAATGAGTGAACCACAGAAATGAACCCAGGAGATTTCCTGCCATCAGAATGCTTACTGACCTCCCAGGATTGGCATTGCAATTGCCAAACCTCCAGGTTGATGGGCTAAAGGTAAACTGATTCACTACCTTCCACATGGACAGTTATGAGTGTGTTGTCACCATCTTGCTTTCTACTAAAAGGCTGGCCAGCTTTCTGGGCTTCTTCTGCTTTCTAAAGAGGATCAGACGTATTCAGTGTGGCTAGACGAAGTGTCCTTCTATGACTTTCTGGACATTAGGACCTATGGGTTTTTTTTTGCATTCCCCCCCCCCCGAGTCTAGGGGGCTTGAACTCAGGGCCTGGGTGCCCTCTCTGAGCCTCTTTGTGCTCAAGGCTCATACTCTACCACTTGAGCCACAGATCCACTTCTGGCTTGTTCTGGATAGTTTATTGGAGATAAGAGTCTCACAGACTTTTCTGCCCGGGTTGGCTTCAAACCCTGGTCCTCAGATCTCAGCCTCCTGAGTAGCTAGGATGACAGGTATGAGCCACCGGTGCCTGGCCCACATTCTTCTTTAGGAAGAACCACCAACGGAGAAACCAATTTCGAATTTTCATGACTTCGCTTAGTATACCATTATCAACATTTTGAAAACTAATATATTGTTGGGAGTGATTCTTTTCCTCTAAGTCATGCTTTTAGAAATTTACTAGCTTCCTTCATGGTGAGGCACATGTGTAATCCAGCGCCTAGGAATCAGAGAAGGATGACTGTGAGTTCGAGGCCAAGGTGGGCTACATGGCTAGTTCTAATCAGGTAGCCTAGGCTACAAAGTAGGAGCTTGTCTCCAAAAAAGAAAGATCAAAAACAGAAGAGAAATTCACTGTGGACACTTGCTTGTTTCCTTAAAACCCTTCTAGTTTTTTAAGTCCATGAAAACTCTAGCCCTACGTCACTGAAATTCATTATGTGGTAAAATTTGGGAAGCTCCAAATTTAGCAGCAAGCTCTTCTAATCAAAACATCTGGTGTGCCTTGTAATTTTTTTAGTTCACATTCACTGCAGAAATTCAATACGTTTAACGAACTCATGCATCGTGCACAAGTATCCTGGTTTATAGTTTAGGAACACTTATCTCCCTGCTAGTCACTTGCTGTTTCTAAAGCCTATCATTCTTCCCATCAGTTTCACCATTTTCTTTTTATAGTATTTTTCCTTTCGGTTGTAATTTGCCCTTTAGAATTTAACTCGAATCGCACAGCAGACACAGGCTGTGTACTAGGTACCGTCATATCACCTACACATTTACAACCTGCTTGTGGTTCTAACAAGGTTTTATACTTCTTTTCTTCCTGTGTCCGAGTCCCAAAGCACAGAATTGGAAGCGTGATACTTGCCAGCAACTCTTAACGGGAGCCAGGCTGGTAAAAGATGCCCTTCTCTCTCCTTTCATTCCATTTGACTCTATGACTGCAGAAGATTTCCATGTCCGTAGACTGACTCAACAGATGTCCCAGGGGTATTTCCAATCTCTCACCACTGGTTCACTTTCATTGCTTATTCATTCCCAGTTGCTCCACAGACTGAGCCAGAATATCAGTGATTAGTGACTCAGTACTATTTCAGGAATCCCCTGCATTTTCCATTCACCTGTCGGACGCATAGCTATGTTACAGCACATGGTGCTCTGGGCAGTTAGACGCTCTCGGAAACTTACATGACGTTGAAATGTTCAGATGAACAAAAGAAAATTCTGTCCATTTTTTCCTTCCTTTGAGTAGCTTGTTGAGGGAAGAGACGGCTGTATCATAGGCATTTTTAAATCACCAGTGGAGATCGCAGTCCCTGAGTCCAAAAATATTTGGGATTCAATAACTATTTACTGAATTGTGGACTATTGCAATCATTTTTTTATCTTAACTTTTTTTTATGATCTTTAAGTAGTTGTACAAAGAAGTTTTGCTCCATTGTCAGTTTATGGGTAACAGTACATCTTCTTTCTTCTTAAAAAGAATTCTTGTTATTGTAAAGGAGATGTACAGAGGGGTTATAGGTATGAGTCAGATAAAGAGTACATTTCTCATTGAACGATGTCACCCCTTCCCTTGCTCTTTCCCAGTTTTTCTCTCAACAATGCATTTTTGATCAATGTCATCCCTCCTATCATTCTCTCCCAGTGTCACCCATACCCTCATTACCTGGTTCTATTTTCATATATGTGTGTGTACATATACATATACATATATATATACATCAAATATTATGACTGTATTCAACCACCCTTCCTCTCTCCATTTGTTTGCCCTCCCACCCCGGACCTTTCCTGCTCCTGACAATACACGTTTCAACTTCCTGGTATTGTGTTTAAGTATAAGATAGTTGTATGAAGGACTTACACCCTCTTTCAATCCTCCCCTGTATATACCATTCTTTAGTCAATATGTGTATGTATATGTGCATATGACCCTGTGTATATTTTCACATATGTTCATAATTTAGATCTACTTCCACATATGAGAGAAAACATGTGCCATTTGTCTCTCTGAGCCTGAATACTCCACTTAGCATATGTTTCCTTAAGTCCATCCATCTCCCTACAAATGACATACTATTCTTCCTGATGAATGAGTAAAATTCCATCATTATTTGTCTATATCTATATTCCATCATTATATATATTATCTATAAATGTATCACATTTTCTTGATCCATTCATCCATTGGAGAGCATCTAAGCTGTTCCAGAGGTTGGCTACAGTGAATAATAAAGCAACGAACATGGCTGTGTGTGTCTTTATCTGTATCCTGACTTGTAAGTAATCTTTTGGATAAATGCTGGGCCATAGGGTATTTCTGTTTAGGTGTTTTTGCTTTGTTTTGTTTGTGAGGCATCTCCACATTGACTTCTAGAGTGGTTGCATTAGTCTACATTCCCACCAACAGTGTAATATGGTTCCTTTTCCCCCACACAGTCGCCAACATTTGTCATTCATATTCTTGATGGTTATTCTTACTAAGGTGAGGTGGAACCTTTGTGTTGTTTTGATTTGCACTTGCTTATGGCCAGAGATATTGCCTATTTCCTCATGAGTCTATTGGCCACTTTTACTATGTGTCCTGAGAAGTTTCTATGCAGTTCTTTTGTCCATTTATCAACTAGGTTGTTGTTGATTCTTTGAGGGTTTAGTTCCTTGAGCTCCTTGTATTTTCTGGATGACTAATGTAATCTTGATATATCTTAAGGACAGTTTATAAATTATAGTTATATATGTTATAGTTGTAAATAGAGATCAACCTGTTTCGGGAATAAAACAAGCTTAAGCCAACACCCAAGAATGTACTAAAGTGACTTACAAAAATGAGTATGAGCAGAAACTTTCAAAAGAGTTAGAGCATATAAATGAAACAACCTAAGTAGGTTTTGTCAGCTTTATTGGTGATCATTCTCTAAACTAGACTTTCCTACATCAATCCCCTTCTACCATTAGTATCCAACTCAATCATTTTGCTCACATTTTTTCCTTCCACAATATGACATAAATTCCATGAAATAAGTGTGTGCTCTGCACATGTGTCAACGGTCCCCAAATCCACTCCCAACCTGCATGATTCTGTAGAAAGACCAAAAAGCTCAGCACGTGGTCATATGCACAGCTAGAGAGGATGCTGAGAAAAGCATCAAAGCAAATAGCAGTAACAAGTAAGGTCCAGAGGAAGGCAGGCACCTGCTTCTAGGAACCTCCTCTCCCAGAGGTGCCGCCCAGGATCTTGGTGCTTGACTCCTCTAGCAGCAAGTTGTGACAACATGTGCTCTGTTGCCTACCAAAGCAGCTGGACAGGTAGGGCATTTCCTTGGGCTGCTCATGTAGACATTCCCTTGTCAACACAGCTAAATTCCAGGCTCTCACAAGGAAAGCGGCTGCTCTTCAGCAAAATTGTCTGATGCTCACAGACAAATCTGATGCAGTAACCCTGTCCTCAGGAAATGGTGGCAACACTGTGGGATCTGAATCCCCAAATGTCAGCCCAGCCTATCTTATCAGGAGGCCTTTCTGAGGGTCACAGCCTCCCTGTACTTACAAGCTTCCTTGGAGCATTCCATCTTCCCAAGAAAAGCTCCGCATGGCTGATTTCATTATTCAAACCTGGACACAAAATGGTACCTGCTGTGAGATGCGTCCACACGTCAACAGCCATAGCCAGGAGCCTTACTCTCTGACAGAGTGTCTAGTCCTCTGGATTTCAGCCATGGGTACCATGTTGTCAGGGAGGGGTATCTGTTAGACAAGCACCTGATGATCCTGTGGAAGCACAGTAAGTATTTATAGTGTCAGTTGAATGACCTAGCCCTGTGAGTGTCCTCATGATCACTTGGGGGCTTTCGCATTTTCACAATACTTTGCACCCTAACCTGTGCCATGAGATCAGACTTGCTTATCATACTTGCTGCAGCCTCTGTGTAGCCAGAACAACACTGAGAAATGGCAGGCTCCCCATCAACATTCACTGAGTCAAAAATGAGTATTTGTGCACACACACACACACACACACACACACACGGGAGTGCACTTTTTCCAAAACAGCTTCTTTGCACACATTGCAATCTGTGAGGAAAATGAGATTATGTTATCCCCTGAATTATTTCCTTCAGAGAGTAGTGACAGAGCTTTTTGTACTGTCCAATTATCACATCCACTCAAGATTCACAAATGACCTAACAGGACCATTACCAGATTTAAGATGTTCACAGATGGTTAGAGTTGATAGACAAATAAATCATTGCCAGGGCAATGATAGAGCAACAGGTGGATATATAGATTATATATAAAAAACTTCCATATGTGTATTCATATTTATCTATCATACAAAATATATACATTATAAACAATGAAATAACTAAAGCTGAGTTTTATTCATACACATGTGTATCACAAAATGGTCCAGAAGGCGGTAACCCCTGAACAACTCCCTCAAACTTTTTAAGAATACTTGAGGTATAGGGTGCCAGAGAAAGAATTCCAGGGAGGTCATCCATCCGGATGGAACTTATGAGTCAGGCTGAGAACGAGCACTTCCGGGGGTGGGGGGGGGTGGGGAGGGGGAGGTAAACAAAAGAACCTGCTCTGGAACGCAGGCTTTGGTTCAGAGCTGATGGGAGCCCATGGTAGATACGTCATGGTAGGTTGGGTTTGGGATTCCAGGATTCAGGTGACTCTAGGGACTGACTTGCAGAGAAACAAGGCTTCCAGGCTCTTGCCTGAATGAATCCAGGGAAGAAATGACTCACATCTCATAGAAAGCACTAGAAGGAAGGATGTGTGGAGACTGAGGGTAGGAGAGGTAGGCAGGGCCAAGAAATAAATAGAAATTAAACCTAAAGAACTTGGAGCATGACAATGGTGAAGACAATGGCAGAGAAAACAATGCCCTCCTCCATCTACCTATATGAACAAATCGACAGAAAACAAATAAGAAGAAAGAAGTCTAAAGGAGAACTCACAAGTCCAATATGAGGTAGATATTAATCCAAGGCCAATTGTGGTAGAGTCTAGTGTTTACATTGTCTACAAGGGAATATTCATGAACATGAATTATTTCAATCAAGTTTGTCAATTAATTTCAAATAAGGATTTCAATATCCTTTTTAGTAAAAAAAAAAAAAAGTACAGTATATCTATAAATTCTGCTGAGATAAGAGTACCCGGTTGTCATGGTTTTGAGATAAGCAATTTGTTGTGTAGGTAATTTTATTCTGGGAAAAGAATTAAGATACTATAAATAGCATAAAGTCTGTTATCATCAGAATCCTAATAAATATTAAAATCTGGTTGTCATGTAAGATTAATGTATGATTATTTAAGACTGAACACATGTTAAAATCATTGGTCTACAAAGTAGCCCATGAAAACAGTAGTTATGAAATCCCAATAGGATAGGAAAGTAGTTTAAATATGGAAATATTTAATCTGTCTATCACTTAAAATTATTATTCAATATTCATAATTTGAAATTCACATGTTTTAGGCAGAAACCCACAATTTGGCAGGTCTTGTGAGACAGAATGGAAGAGCTACATATGTTTTCCAGGTGTCTTTCTCAGAATCTCACCCTGACATATTTTTTAAAGCTATTATTCCAGAAAAGCAATGATTAGTGTAAGAAGTATAATAACAGACAGGTATTTTATTTCTGCTGGTATTACGATTTCTCTCAAACATGGGGAGCCATTTAGGAATTTTTTTTATCTTCTCCAGAGCTGTACTACTATGCAGTTTTAAGAATAATAAAAATAATCATAGAAGCTAATAAATTTAGTATTTATTATGTCCCTGGCATCCTATCAAATGGCTTCATTTGCCTTGTTTAATGCTCATGAAAAAAAGTATTGAAAATAGACAAGTACTCATTCTTTCCACTTTAAGAATGAAGAAATGGGAGCTCAAAGGACTGAGTAACCCAGTTCACTCTGTTATGGAAGGTTTGGCTGGGATTTGGACCAGGTTCTGCCCCTGTGTCTGTCTGTGTTCACGACCGAGGCTAATTGCCACGGCTAGACTCTCAAACAAGAAAAGCTGCCGGACCTGCGGGCCTGCCCCAGCTTTCCAGCCCATGATCCACGAAGTGAAGCCATAGATCAACTTCTCTCTAAAGCAAAGGGCATGAGGAAACTTTAAATTCATTAATAAGTTCCTGCCCTTCATATTTCCTTAATAATTTGCCTGTTTCTAAACATTAGGCAGTGTTAGAACAGGAAGCAAACAAGAGTTCATGGAGCCCAGCAGCCTACTTAGGACAAAAATCTATTTCTTTTCTTGGCCATTTTTTTTTTTTACCCTTTAAAGCTTTCCTTGGCTTTCATCTCACCTCCTACTAGACTGTTAGTCCTAGCTTTTATGCCCTGCTGAGGTCCTCATTAAACACTCCCTCCTGACTTTGCTCCACTCTTTGGCCAGGGTGTTGGCTCTCCCAAGCAGATTCAAGACTCTTCACTGGTGTTTAAAACTGAGCTTCAAACCCCTTCCTGTGAACCAGAGCTTCGTCTGACCTTTAGCAACTTGACATGGGCAGCAGGGGCCAGGAGACAATGACTCATCTCTGAACAAACAAGAATAACTTTCACACCTGTCTTTGAAAGAATTTGCCGCAGGAGCTCACAGTCCCAGCAAAAAAAAAAAAAAAAAAAAAAAAAAGACACTGTCTAATTCTGAAAGCTCTTCAAAGGAAACGGGGGCCACACTCTTAGCTCCAGGGGCATTAGCTCCATGGAAAGAATGGGGTTGCACAGGGTGCCAGAACTCCATGGCAAACATGGTTGGCAAAATGTTCATCAGAACCCGGGTTCACTGCCTGGTAGCAGACAGAGCTACCTGCAAATTAAACTTTAAAGATGAAGTTTGTCGGGCTGGGGATATGGCCTAGTGGCAAGAGTGCTTGCCTTGTTATACATGAGGCCCTGGGTTCAATTCCCCAGCACCACATATACAGAAAACGGCCAGAAGTGGCGCTGTGGCTCAAGTGGCAGAGTGCTAGCCTTGAGCAAAAAGAAGCCAGGGACAGTGCTCAGGCCCTGAGTCCAAGGCCCAGGACTGGCCAAAAAAAAAAAAAAAAGATGAAGTTTGCCCTAAAATACAATTTAAAAGACTATCTTGTCTGTCTATCTATCTATCTATCTATCTATCTATCTATCTGTTTATTATCTATGTACTACTGTTGTCTACCATCTATCACCAATCTATCTCTATGTACCACTATATACAGGACATAGATATATCAAGGTGTTAATTTATAAATGGTATTTATAAGATATTTATACCCTATAGAGTATACCTCAACATACAGCTAGGCTTGTGTATAATGTGTGAATCATACACACAGACATATTCAATTTGTTTTGTAGAAAGAGTGACTAAGAATTAATTTTAAAGCTTTAGTATTCGAGGATAAATATTTTGGTTATTCTTTGTTAATCATCCGATGTTTGTAAACTTAAAACAGAAACAATTTGTTGGGCGTTTGTGAGCAATTTTCCTGGAGCCTCCTGAGTTTTTGGTAGTCCTTTTTTCTCTGTTAGCAAACACTCAAATGGATTCTAGGCCACAAAGCTTTCTACTGTGAAATTAATGTATTCCCAGCCTTCCTTGAGTAAGACCAGGTGTTACATAGGATTTCCCTTCTACCTACAGAAAAATCCCTTAGGGAAGAAGGAAGGAAGGGAGATTTGATTTTTTTTTTTTTTTTTTTTTTACATTTCTACTGAAGAAGTGACAACAGACAATCCAAAAATGTCCAGAGTCATTCCACTAAAACCCGTCGAAAATGATCTAATAAACATTCATTTTAAATAATACAAGATTCCTCTCTCTTTCTTCTCTCTTAAAAACAAGCCCCTCCCTTCCCGCCATTCAAACAACAGCTATCTCAGGTCTAACGATTGCGTGGTTGGACTTAGTTCAAGCAATACAGGCGAGAGAGAAGGCAGAGCTGTCAAGGAAGCAAGCCAGTCAGAAGTGCTCCAGAGAAATTGCTAAAATCGCTGTGCATCGCAGACCGGTTTTAATTAGCAGCAGACTACGCACTGTTTGTACTTCCCACTCTTTCTTTGGTAATTTTAAACACAGTGGTTTGCAGTGTTCTGTCTTCTCTGGTATTTATCCCAGTGGAAATGGAGGATGTTCATGGTAAGAACTTGAGCCAGAGTTCAAAACTGATTAAAGAATCTGAGGGATATCTTGAGATTTTTATCTCCCCCAAGGAGAAAGGAGGAGAGAGGGAGGAGGAGGGAAAAGAGGAGGAGGGGAGGAGGAGGAGGGGAGGAGGAGGAGAACCCACAGCAACAGCTAAATTTATTCAATTTTCCTGCTACAGGCCTGAGTTTTAGAAAGTGAGGTTACACTGTTATTAAGATACCAGATTGTTTTTAATGTGATCTAATTTTACAAACATTTTTGTCTTGTATTTAATGAAGAAATACTTTGGCCTGCAAACAACCACTGTCAAGAGGGCTCTTTAAAGCTCTATTTAATGAAAAACTTTAGTGAGTAAAGAGAGTTCTCAGCAAGTGAGGACGTCTTCCCTCAATGAGTAAACACTGAAGCAGCCAGTCAATACATACATGTTATTATTGGAAGATACCTTAGAAATATGCAAAAAGATGAAAACACAGGACTGCTCCATATTACCAGTAGAATAAATTAATAAGACCATGTCCAGGTCTAGAGTTTTCCCCAAGGCCTTGGAGCAGGTACCCAGCTGCAGAAGCTTCTTCACTTCACTTGCTCAGAGGAAGGGGTGATTAGAAAACATGACAAATGTGAAGGCAAAGAATCGTACTAAAAACCAATCATCGGCTGGGAGTGTATGGCTCATACCCATCATCCTAGCTGCTTTGGAGGCTGAGATCTGAGAACTGGACTGCAAAGCCAGCCCATGCCAAAAAATACATGAAATGTTTATCTCCAATTAATCAGCAAAAAAAAAAAAAAAAAGCTGGAAACAGAGGTGTGGCTCAAAAGGCAGAACATCAGTCTTGAGCAGAAAAGAACACTGAGAGCTCTAGGAGCTGAGTTCAAGCCCCAGTATGGCATTCATATATACAAAAACAAACGTAATCACTGGAAATGAGCAAGCGTAGTGATGTTCACTGCTGTTAAGTGACCCGCTAGCTGATTGGAAAAAGCATAATACAAATCAGGTCTCTCCACTGCCTTGAATAACTTGAATCATTTCATAGAATGACCTCGACCCAGGAAAGAGGTGCCATTCACCACGGAACTGTGGTTTTCCTCTACGTACCCGGCCATTTGGGGCTCATAGAAAGATATCACGATGCAACCATTGCTTGCTTGGGAAACTCAAATGAGTCATCTAGCTTCTTGTGCCTTAGTTTCCCCACCCCCAAAAGGCAAGGGAAACCATTGCCTTTCTCTTAGAGAATTGGTTGTCAGAGTGTCACTGTGCTTCAAGGTCCCCTGGTGCACAGTAAATTCTATAACCCCTCTGGCTCTTATTAACCACATTGACCATCTCCCTTCCTGATGCAAGCTCCAGCAACATGGCATCCTTCCGGTATGTTTTGTTGCTCTATTAAGTTACTCTTGGGCCCTGAGCTTTCTGTTATGTCTTCAAAGAAAGAAAAGGCTTAGAAATACCCTTTGCATTTTAATAAGTCTCCCTGGTATTTGTGAATGAACCTGTCAAGAGCAGTGACCTGCACATTGCTAAGGTATCATTCAGTGCCATTTTCCGAAGCACCAGAGGGCCAGTTCCATACTGTCTTGGTCTAGGAAGGCTTTGGGCTGTCTACCAGTGGCATCAGTTCCATGCGCTGATGATATCAATGCACAAATTCATGAACTCAAGGAGAAATACATCATAACCCACCTTCAAGTTGGAGTAATTCCTTAGTATTTCAGACTGGTAAGTGGGATATTCTGATCAGTGACATGACTGGGCAGAGAGGTCACATATATCAGACCCAGTATGGAAAATACTGATGGATTTCCATTGATCAAACTGGGACCTAGCAGCCAGCTCTGGCCCAACTATACACTGTTTTCTTATGGAGCCATGACTAAGAATGAATGATTTTGTTTTAGTGGTACTTGAGTTCTCTGGGCCTTGTGCTTCTTGAAAAGCAGTGTTTTGAGACATGCCCTTACTCTTTTTGCTGTGTTATCTTGAATAGGGTCTCTCATTTTGATTCTGGAAGGCCTGGCCCATGATTCCTGTATTTAGGCCTCTAGCAGAGTTAAAATGGCAGGCATATACCCCTATGCTTGATTTATTGGTTGAAAAGTATCCTCAATATACTTTTCCCAAGCTGGCCTGAGCTTCCACGTCTTGAATAGCAGAGTTTACAACGTGAGCCATGATGTCTAGCAGATACTAAAACTTTTAAAATATCACGAGCTAGGTGCCAGTGGCTCACGCCTATAGTCCTAGCTATTCGGGAGGCTGAAATCTGAGGATTGTGGTTCAAAGCCAGCCTAAGCAGGAAAGTCCAAGAGACTCTTCTCCAGTTAACCACCAGATATAGGGGAGTGGTGCTGTGGCTCAAAGTGGTAGAGCACTGGCCTTGAGCAGAAGAGCTCAGAGGCAGCACCCAGGCCATGATTTCAAGCCCTATGACCAAAAAAAAAAAATCTTATCATGAAAGTAATAAAACTATACCATCATTCATGATTCAAGAGGCATTCCTGACTCACCAGTACAAGATGATGAGCACCCATTACGACCAAACTGCATCATGATTAAAGATGTGGGTTCAAAGCCAGACTAGCTTACCCAGTGGGCGCTCTTTTTCCATTACACAACCTTCCCCGGCCTCAGTTTCTCACTTACAAAGTAGTGAGCCTCATAGCCATCACCTCTCCAAGATCAAAGAAGATAGCACAGACAAAACACCGCTCCCCTGGGAAGTGTTCACCAACCACTAGTTTTGGGGTGGTTGTACCTCCCAGCTCCCTTGATCTAGTTCTTGGAGCTCCCTGTGTTCATAGGATGACAAGAGAATCCTGAAGGACTTCCTCAGCGTCCTCCCTCTCGGCGGTGTATCTGATTGCTACCCACCTGTTACCACACGTCAGGCTTAAAGAGGTTGCATGTGGCTCACAACCGGCGTGTGAGAAGACTCACGCACTCCTGAGAAGTCTACACTGCGTTTGCATGCTCTCCTAACTGCTCATCCATTCCAGCACTTGTAGCCCCTGAAGGTGAACCTGATTCTAGCATGCTTAGAGCCCTTGATGACTTCGAAACAACTCCTCTCTTCCCTAGAAATGTCCTACAGTCAGTCGTGGAGGCAAGAAGGGACCGAGTTCACCTAGCCTGCAACCTTTGGCTTGTGCTACAAGCAGAAGGCGGCTGAGTCTGATGCAGAGGCTGGGGTAGAAGAGACATGAAACGCATAACAAGAACAAAGAATGGAACCTTGGTTTCTGTAAACCAGTGGGATTGGTGAAGGGCATGTGCTATTACAACCTACCACCACATTCATGCGTAGATTTAACAGGAAACATCTATTTCTATAGGACCTTCCAGTAAACTGAGATTCCTCAGGCAAGCACTACCACGTGCCCTTATTTATAAACACAATTTTTCCAAAAGAAAAATTCCTGAAGTTGGTGATTTGAATGCACAAAGATAAAGTATATTGGGTAGATTTAAGCAAACAGGAAAAATTAATCTATATTGTACTGGAGAGGGTGCAGTTATCCATGTTTGAATGTTCTTATATGCTATTGTCTCTTTCTTCATGGGACAAACTGGTATGAATTTTCCTTTAAGATTTACATGGTGAGTATTTCTTTTTAACACTCCAGTAGCATATATACATAACATTTCCACAGGTCTAAAAGGCTGACACGCGAGACAAAATTTTTACCAGCATTCAAGGTAGGCTGCCCAGATGGAACACAGAATGGAGGTAACAAAAGCAGTGTTTTTACACTCCATCTTTCACGCGTCTTAGAGCATTATTAAAAATGCCTCTATGTTAATGTATTTAAAAAGCAGCAGAAACATAGCACATCACTTAGAAAAGTACTGCTATGAACAATTTGAGTCCTCAGCATTCTTAAGTGTATCATGACCAAAGGCTTTTATATTTGATAGTATAACTTTACTTTATCAAAGAAAAAGTTAAAAAATAGTCTCTAATATTTCTCCCATGTAACTTAGCTCATATAAAAATTCTTGGTGGGAAATGGCTGTGAATTGTTTTTTATTAACCTGAAATTGTCATCTTGATAATGAATCACTCAAGCCATGATCTTTGTGTTTGAGAAACCCTGTGTTCTCTCTCTTTCTTAGCAAGATTCCCCACTGCCGTTATTTTTTTTCCTCTGCAGTCCTAGGAAGATATTAAAGGATGATTTCATTGTACATGACCTGCTGGGTAGCATCGTCTGTAAGTGCAATGAAACTCCCATTTTCCATTACTTAATGAAGTCATTGAACCATGTGGTACCGCCTTATTGCTGTGTTAAAAAATGTTCATCTCTGTGCATGGAATAAGTCAGGAAACTGGGTCTGAATTTATGCCATCATGAGGAGTGACTTGCCTGAGTCTATTAGAAAGGAAAATTGTGAGGAGTGGAGCTTTTTGTTTTCCCCCCCTTGAGGAATCTGCAGTTCCCTAAAATTCCAGCCCGATGGGCTAGTCTCACAGGTGGGTGACTTCTGCCTAGATTTTCTGGAAGTGTTCTGCTTTCACTGAGCAATGGAATGTAGTCAGAACCCTCATTTTCCATTTCATCATCTAGTCAGGATTATAGACACAAGGCGCAATCAACAATGATGGAAATATAGACTAGTGCTTCAATAACCAGTGCTGATGTGTGAGTAGTGACTTCACTGGAAGGAGTATTTTCTTATGGGGACCCTGGATCCCTGAGTGTCCCAGCTATCCTGTGGGGATTTCTGTCAGCTTGTTAGTGCTGTTGTCATCATCATCATCACCATCATTATCATCCCTATGTTCCTAGACTGGGGTGTACCAACTCAAGCTGCCATCTCAGCAAGATTATTCTCAAGAAGTTTCTAGACGCCATTATTTATTCTGAGCCTCCACATTTGAGGGCTCCTCTAATGCTCTTCTTGTCAGTGACAGTGACCTCCCATCCCATTGGAACTTATGATGTTTTCTCTCCTCTTCAGTTTTTCACCAGTCCAACCGGTAGGACCAATGGATGAAAGCTTTTTTAATTTTTTAATTCACCTTCCTTTGTCTATTTTGGGTCTCAGAGAAATCACCTGCCAGGAATTTGACATGTTCTTCAATATGTGATTCTCATAGCAATTCTAAATGGAGGTATTATTATTATTGTTTGGAGCAGAGAAGAAACTGAGCTCAGAGAGGCTTAGTATATGTCCAAAAGTCACAGACCCACTAGGCAGAGGAGTACCTGTGTGATTTCAAGGCCAATACTACACCTTGGGTCTTCCTCCAGCTCCTTCCTGGGGGAAATCACTTTTTGCACTTTGATGGCTTTCCTCATTATTATTATTATTATTATTATTGTTTTGCCAGTCCTAGGGCTTGGACTCAGGGCCTGAGCACTGTCCCTGGCTTCTTCCCGCTCAAGGCTAGCACTCTGCCACTTGAACCACAGCGCCACTTCTGGCCGTTTTCTGTATATATGGTGCTGGGGAATTGAACCCAGGGCCTCATGTATAGGAGACAAGCACTCTTTGCCACTAGGCCATATCCCCAGCCCCTCCTCATTATTATTGATCCTTATTATTATTTTGATCTCTATCAGATCTCCTATCTTTAGTCACATCTTCTTCTCTTTCCTAAGGAATCTCTGTCATAGCTCACCCTCGTTCATGTATGCATGCTGTAACCATCCATCACCTATCAAATACCTTGTTTATGCAGAAAGCACCTGCCCCCTGAAACAGAAGTGTGCTCTGTCCAAGTCAGATGATGACTGTCTGACCTGGTGGACACTCTCAGTCCCAAGAGAGCATTCATGTATGACTCTGAGGAGAGCGGGCAGTGTAGTGTATGTACTTCTTGTCTCAGATAAACACGTTCTGGAGACCTATTGTAAAGCGTAACAAGTACAGGTAATAAAGTGCTAAAAATTTGCTGAGAGTGGAATTAAGTGTTTTCAACGCGTGCGTACAAACATATGCACGCACATTCAGAGGCAACTGTTGGAGTAAAAAAATAGCAATTACCACCATATTGTGTCAATCACTTTATAATGACACACATACCAAAATACTGCATGGTGTACCTTAAATATGTACAGTTTTCTCAATCATATTTTGATAAAGCTCCGGGGAAAGTGATATAAACAGCTTTGTAAAAAGATGTACATCTTCCAACGCATAGATTTATATAAAACGTAAGAGCTAGAGACTTAAGCTTTTCCACCATGTTCTTAAAAAGCTAAGAATGGAGAAAGAAAGGATAGGTGAAGGAAGTCATCATATTCAATGAACCTGTGTGAACACACGGGAACAGATCAATTGAAGTAACAGATGAGGCAGGGAGAGATGAGGGAGAAGGAGGAAGTAGGTGACATTAATCAACATGCATTGTCCTCATCAAATGGCATGTTGAGTTGAAACTTGTTAGTACAACTACCTAAAGAGAATTGTAAACTTAAAAAAAAAAAAAAAAAGGAGTTACAAGCTAGATGCCGGTGGCTCACACCTGTATTCCTAGCTACTCAGGAGGCTGAGATCTGAGGATTGTGGTTCAAAGCCAGCCTGGGCAGGAAAGTCTGTGAGACTTAACTCCAATTAACCACGAGAAACCTGGAAGTGGTGTTGTGGCTCAAGTGGTAGAGCGCTAGCCTTGAGCTGAAGAGCTCAGCGACAGCTCCCAGGCCCAGAGTTACAAAAATACTATGAGCCTGTGGAAGGGCTACCCCTAGACCACTCATGGCTTCTGTGAAGTCAGAGGTGGGAGGCGGGAGGCAGGGGCCGCTGCAAGATTAGGGAGTGAGTCCGTCATTGTCCCTAGTCAGCGTCTTTACAAAGAGCACCGTGTACTTCACGTCATTTCTGCAGTCTTCCTGTTTCTTCTCACATAAATACCTGTTGATTTTGCAAGGGACCAGAGTTTATGATCAGATTTCCTTCTGGAGATTTAGTTTTATTTGGATTATCTCTGGCTTAACCCTTCCAGCACCTTACATTTCTGAAAAGCAGTAATTCATCTTTTTTTTTTCTTTTTTACAGCTTGATGGCATGTATGCTGAAATATCTCCAGGCTGAAGGAGCCCTAGGATTATTTTTCAGATTTTTTTTCACAATATTTTAAGGGAATATTTTCAGACATATAAAAAGTGGAAAGGATTAAGAGAAAATGCCTACACCCACTGTCTAGAGTCTGCAAGTGCAAGTTTGTACTATGTGCTTTATCGCGTATTTGCTCATCTCTCTGTATCCAGTCTCTTATTTTTTTTTATGTATCTTAAGCAAGCTGTAGATGTCAGTAGATTTGATCTATTAATATATCCACCAGCAAATCACCAGCAAGAGTTCAATGTTTGTTTATGCACACTTTAAGGAAAAATTACCTGAAAGGAAACATATAAATCTGACACGTACCATTCTCAAAGTTTTGAAAAATGTGCACATGTATATGATTCAACTCTTATCAAGCTATAGCATAATTCTAAATCTTTTTTTTTTTTTTGCCAGTCCTGGGGCTTGGACTCAGGACCTGAGCACTGTCCCTGGCTTCTTTTTGCTCAAGGCTAGCCCTTTGCCTCTTGAGCCACAATGCCACTTCTGGCCTTTTGTATATATGTGGTGCTGAGGAATCGAACCCAGGGCTTCGTGTATACGAGGCAAGCACTCTTGCCACTAGGCCATATTCCCAGCCCCATGGAGCATAATTCTAGATAGTTCTCTCTCATTCCTTTCTAGTCAGTCCCCACCCACTCAGATATAATCATGTCTTCCTTTTATTATTAATTCTCCTTGGAATGTTGTTTTAAGGAGGAATTAATTCAGGGTTTACTTATACACTGGTGTGGAATTTGGAGGCGAGTCATAGACTATGACCTAAAATACACAACTCCTAAAAATAAATAAGATCCTTACAACTTTCCCCTGAAAACAGCCTCATTGGTACATTCTTGAAGTATTTTCTCTCCTATTGGCCAACGGCTTACCCATCTTTCTGCGATTTCCTAGCTCGCCTGAACAAAATTCAGTTCGTGCCAGGCTAGCATTTTGGTCTTTGCAGCTTCTGTTTGACGTCTAAAGTTCCACTTGGCTCTGGATGTGGTCTTGCAACCAGTCACCAGTTTTATATCTACCAGCTGCAAAGGCCACTCCTGGCAGGCCGATCCATGGCAGATTCTTCTGCACTGGCTCACGGAGGCTCCTTGGCCCCCTCTGGCATTGCCCATTGGACACGGGGTGTTGTGGGATGACAGGCACCTGCTGAAGCTGTGCCGAACAATGCCCGACTCAGGTCTCATCCTGAGTCACGGGGCACATGCTTCTGACTAAGCTGACCTAGCACGCTGCGTGTCACAGGAAGCCGTGCCAGGCCAGTGACCTTTTACAACATCACCATTCGTGAGTGTGTGTTGCATTTCCTACTTTGGGAACCTGCCAAAGAGTAGTTAAAAGAGTACAAAATTAATTAACTAATTACCAATAACTGTATCAAGCTGCATCTCTAATGAAGTGTTCCTAGCACTGTAGAGAAAACTACCCAATAAGCTGCCAACCTGGAAGCAAATGGTGGGCCACCACTGAAGGCGTCCTTGGGGCCCAAGTACAGCTCCTCCGTGACTCTGTCAAACGAAGCCAAAGCAGCTTATTGCAGATGAAGAGAAACTTCAACAACAGTGAAACAACACAATGCAACAAATAAGATGGTCCTGGTTATGAGGCTGCATCTGAGGCCCATTCGCCTCATGGACTGGTGAGGGAGACAAGTACTCGTTTCAACCTGAGTATTTCAGACATAGGCCAAGAGCAATACAACAGTGATTGTTTCAAAACAAAAGACTGGCAGGCTGTGTGTGTGTGTGTGTGTGTGTGTGTGTGTGTGTGTGTGTGTGTGTGTGTGTGATGTGTGTAGCAGAAGACAGATAAGAATAAGAAATGGTGAACTAGTTGTCTCTAACAAGTAAGAGAGAAGCTTATTGAGAGAATGAGATGCAGAAGAGAGAGAAAGTCAAACAGAGCTAGACACGTACAACCAAGTCCTGGTGAGTCCCAGAGAGGAACGGAGGGAGAAAGGTCTTGTTTGAGTCCACAGTGCTAATGGCATACCCAATAAGATTCTTTCCAGGTCACTGGAACAAAAGGTCTATCCAGAACTCTTGGAAACAGACATTGCAGATGAAAATTTAAGAGTTGTCATATTCAAGAGAAGAGACTGTGCTGGTACTTTTTGAAGTATTTTTAAAATTTATTTTTAAGCAATGTACAAAGAGGTTTCAATTCACCTATGAAAGTTTCTGAGGAAAATGCACCTTGAGCAATATCATCCCTAAGAGAGAGATTGTTAAAAATCATTAGAAGACATTCTCCAATGATGGTGTAAGGATGGAGTCGCATGTCTCCCTAGAGGAAATCTTGCTCTTCCTTGGGACAGGGATCTGCTCATGTGTTATAGTCTGATGTGCAGCAGCCAGAATCTGGCTTCTTTGGTCCTTGTCAAGTCCCTGTTCATATCTACCTACTTGGGCAATAGGGGCTTCCTAGTGAGCAGAGCTAAGCGGTGTTCCCCAACTGGATCATGGCATCTGATTGTTGATAGTAAATTGGCCCAACGGGTGACATTTTAGAGTGCCCACCAGCTGTGTGGTTTGCAGCTGAGTGGATCAGCTAAGAGAAACTTGTCGTGAGGGTAAGTGACCAACAATTCATATGGACATGGTCAGCATGACTTACCTCTAAGCAGGTACCTCTAGACCAATGCTTCATTTCCTTCTTTTGCTGTCTCCATGGCTGCATGACAACTACAGAGCAATCTTAACTTTGAACTGAAAAATAGAGGTTTATTTCAAGCAGAGCAGGCTAGAACACTCTGAAAGACAATTATAGCCAACAGAGCTGGTCATTCCAGAGCAGGGAGTGGCCCACCAAGGACCTTGGGTGAAGCAATGGGATCCCATCCAGCTGGATGCAAGCCGAGGTGGAGGAAGCGCGGAGGCCTGCCGACACTGCACCCCAAGACACAGTCCTCAACTGACAGAGCCAAATAAGGGGCTCAGCCTTACCAATACCAGTAAGTACCAAGCTCTGAGAATGATTTTTCAAAAATCCAAGTCAGCATTAGTGGCTTCATGCCTACGATCTGAGCTACTCCAAAGACTGAGGTGTTAAGGATCATGGTTCAAAGCCAGAACAGGCAGGCAATTAACCAGCCAAAGGACAGAAGGAAGAATGTGGTTCAGGTGATAGAGCATCAGCTGTATGTAATAAGCCGAGCAAGAAAGAGCTCAAGGCATTGAATTTAAGCTTAGTACCACACACACACACACACACACACACACACACACACACACACACACACACACACATCCATTGAATGTTATTAACAAGAGTATCCACATGGTAATATCTTTCAAACCTTTGCATTTGTAGCAAGCTTTGCTGTATGAGTGGATGCAAGAAATTCAAGCCCTCCTGGGACAAAGTCCAAACACTCTGGCTTCAAAGAAGAGACACTTCCTCTTCTTTAGTCCTGGGGACTAGAAGTTCAAAGTCAAGGTGCTGTCAGCGGCCTAAGGATGGAGCCTCCTGTCTCACCTGGATTCTGCTAGCTGTATGCACATTTTGGCTTGTGGCTACATCACGTCCGCCTTTCCTCTCCTTCCCTCTCCTGCCTTCGCTGGGAGTCCTGGCTTAGTCTCCTCGTGGTGCCTGTCTTTCTCAACATCTTTGCTTCTGGTTCTAGGAAAGGTCTAGAATTACCTCTTCATAACAACCTGATTGTATCTGTAAAGGACCCAACTCTTAGTCTCCTGGGGTGTCATAAGCACATGCCGTACAGGGACTGGCTTAAACCGTGGAAGTTTACCTCTCACGATTCTGGAAGCCACATGCATGGCCAAGATCAAGGTTTAGTAGATTCTCAGCCTGTGGTAGGCTCTCTGCCTTCTTTCTGTGTCTAGAGACAGAAAAGTAGAGACAGATCTGTCTCGGTCTGTCTCTGTCTGTCCTTCTCTGTACCTCCATCTCGCTGGGCCCCTGTGTCTCTTGCCTATGTCTCTCAATCTCTCACCCTTTTCTTAGAAGTTCTAACAGATTAGGACGCCACCTCTCTGACCTCCTTTAGCCTTTATTACTTCTTAAATAGCTCCAGATCCAGTCACATTAGGAGTTAAAGCACCAACACATGGATTTGCAGCTGCACATCAGTCCGTGACAGCTCTGTTTCCAAGGAAGATCATTTTTGTAGGTATCAGAGGTTTGGTCTTACATATATCGGTGAGAACCCTAAAATAGAAAGCCCCGGGCACGGAGGTTCTGGAATGGGCACTGTCGCCTGAGGGTGGCTCTGGAGGAACTACAGAAGGGGGACAGGGCTCTCCCTCCTGCCTCCGAGCAGAAAGGCGAGCTCAGGAGGAGATAACCTCCCGGCCTGTATTTCCCATGCCCGCCGAGGATGAGTCCACACATCACAGGCTGCAGTCGTGAACACCATGGCGGGGGAAGCACGTCTCCCATGTGGGCTCAAGCTGCCGCCTCAGGCCTCCAGCACTGGGGCCTTCACACCTCTCGCTTCTGCCGCTCAGATACCTTCCACATGTCGTACACACAGGAGGCCTCCACCATTTCCTCCTCCTTTCCTGCCCTGATTAGTTGCATATGCCTGCTCCGCGTGGGTCTGAGCAGTCTGAGGTATCTGACACACTCCCGGCCCGTCTGTGTGAGCTCAGAAAGGGCAGGGACCTGGAATTCAGACCTGGCAGAACCTGGCTCTGAGAAGCCAGCATGCTCACCGGCTCCTGGGGCAGGAAGTGCACCCACCCGAGCGCCCTGCTGTCGTGGGGTGTGACTGCGAAAGGGCTAGGCGTCTGGACGACCTGCTTTTCAGTCACGGTGAAGGACCCTGGGCAAGTTGCTCAAGTCCCAGAAGCTTCCTGTTTCCTCATCGGTAAGCTGAGACTAACACCACCAGCACCTACCACAAAGGGCGACTGTGAGGACCAAGTGAGATGAGGTTGAGGAGCCTCTGCGTCATGCTCCATACTGTTCGTTCATTAATTGTTCCATCATGACTGGTAATGTGCGCCATGGTGGCCTTTCACATAGCCCCTCCCTGTGCCAAGAACGGAAGCCCCCGAGGTCCCCTCATCCATGGTGTTGGAGGTCTACCTGCACAATTCCAATTCCCAGGAATGCTCCTCCCCCCCCCCCCCCCGACACACACACCAGATTGCTTCCTGAGTCAGAGTGGCGAGCGGGAAGTGTCAGCTGTTCGGGACATGTTGAGCTCCTCCACCACCCAGGCAGCCCCATCCTGAGTTGATTTAGGGAATGTCTTTCATGTGGCCTCCAAGATCGCTAAGCCCTTCGGAGCACAGATTGGTTCAGGCCCTGCTCCCTTGCTTCTTGTAACTCGACGCTGGAGTTGTATGTGTTTCCCTGGCCTTGCCCACTCAGATTTCAGATGAGAAGGAAGCTTCTACTGAAGGGAGCGACAATGGTGGGAAAGGCGTCAGCTAGGACTCAAGAAAGGCAGCTGGCTCCAAAGCCGGAGCTGATAGAAGTCAGAGGGCAACTCTTACCTAGCACTTATTAAGAATATTGGGTAAGTGGCACCTATTTGTCATTTTGTTGTTAGAAGTATCTAAGTGGTAATCGTTCCGAAGAAGGTTTGTCCATTGAGGAAGGGTAGATTACAGCATTTTGCTTTGGATGGATGAAGAAATTGATATCTGTGAACATTGTAGTCAAGAAAATGGGAATTCTGTATTTCCCAGGCTACTCACAACAGGATTTTGACAAGTTCATTGTTTTACCCGAACTTACACTTGTTGATCTGAGGATCACAATATGCATTTCTCAAGTTCATGTCAGAGAAGTTGGGGGTGGTCCATAAATAGAGGTGGTGATACATTCAACAGGGGCCTCTGCGCATGAGCCGTAGCTTGTACAGGGGGCAGCAAGTCGTTATGATTTTGCAAACCATATTAATTCCCTTGGCTATTCAGCTCTGCTCCTGTAGTCCCTAGACAGCTATAAGTACTTAATGACTGTGACTGTGTTCCAATAAAACTTTATTTATAAAAAACAGATAGTAGGCACTAAATGACCCATAGCCTACAATCTGATGCTCCTTTTCCTAAATCAGAAGAGGCAATAACTAGCTAGTAAGTCATACTCATTCTTTAATAGTTTAGTTTCGATCTTTCTTTGTCTGTGAACCTTTCTTCCTCCAACAATGTAGGATCACAGTTTTCTCCATCCCTCTTTTTTGGATATATCAGGTGACAAGCCACTTCCCTACTGTGGAGGAGTACAGGCCCATTTTTTTCAGTGGTCTGTGAACTTCTAGACATCCGTAACTATGTCTTTTCTTTGTCCTTCAGTGTTTAAGAAGCAAGCAGCAAGCCTGATGCCAATAACTCATATCTGTAATTCTAACTGAGGAGCAGGGTTCAAAGCCAGCCTAGGCAGAAAAATCTGTGAGATTCTTATCTCCAATTAACCAGCAAAAACGTTGCAAGTGGAGGCATAGCTCAATTTGCAGAATGTCAGCCTTCAATGGGAAGAGTTAAGGGATAGCACCTAGGCCTACAGTCTGAGTTAAAGCCTCAGTATAGAAGCAAGCAATAATACTTTTGATTTCACCAGATGATTTTCATAAAATGAAAGGACTCAGGGTGAATTTGGAGGATTTCAGACTCACCAGCGATTCTCTGCCAGGGGTGATTTTTGCCTCTAGGGGACAAAGGCACTGACTGAAAATTTAAGGTTTCAGATATAGGAATTACTGTTGGTATCTACTGGGTAGAGGACAGAGATGTTGTTAAGCATGCTACAAGGCAGAGGACACCGCCTCTCAAGAGAGAATTCGTTGGCCTCTCTATCACCTGGGCTTGTGTGGAGAAGCCCTGGATTCATAAAAAGGAAGCAATGCGTAGATGAGTGTGTAAATCACTGCACACTGGAGTTCGCACAGTGTGAGCTACCCAGGCCTCCCAGAGGAATGTCGGGAGAATTAAATGAGATCATGCAACCAAAAGGAGTCGACATCAGTCACGGCATGCTGTGCCAAAGCAAAATCATTGCGGCTCCTCAGCCAATTCTGGAGCGCCGATGCCACGTAGGCCAACTCTGGAACATTCTTCCATTCATCCGCCCCAAATCCCCCCCTTCAGCTTAAGCCTTGTTTCCCATCACTCTCTCCTCAGCGAGCCACGGGGTGGGAGTGCCCCTGGACACCCTTCAAATGTGGGGGCACGGCAAGCCACACCACACCTCAGTCTGCTTTTCTGCGGGCAAAATGATCAAATTCCTTTCAGCTTTTCTTTCCCTCCCCCCCCCAGGCCCTCGTCTTGAAGGCTTTCCTTGTTTTGGTTTTCACAAAGGGTCCCCTGTGCATTGTCTCCTTCTCTGCCACCTCTCGGCCATGATGTTCACTCTTCACTTGAAAGGACTTCCATTCCATCTTCCCCTTGGGAAGAGGCACCCAGTGGTTTTCGTGCTCGCATACGTGGATGTCTTTGGGGACAATCAGTCTTGCTGCTGAAAGAATTTGTGCGCAAGATAAGTAAAAGCAGTTATTTCTGGGGCACTTCTCTAACATACCCAGGCAGAGATGTACTGTTTCGTGTTGGGTCTCTGCCCATCTGGGGACCTAATGAAAGACATAGGTGGTATTCTCTCTTCATGTTGAAAATCTAAACCCCAGTACTTGCAGAATATGACCTTATTTGAAAAAAAAGGTCTTTACAGAGATAATTAAATATAAATGCAATCCTTCGTATGGGCCCTAATCCAATAAGACTGGTTTCTTTCTATGAATAAGGAGAAGCATGGAAATACACCCATGGAGTAAGACAGTATGAACCCACCCAGGGAAAAGATGGCCACCTACAAGCCCAGGAGCACCTGCAGCTACAAAAAGCCAGAGGGAAGAGTGGCCTGAACCATATCCCAGCCTAGGGCTTTCCAAGGGAGCCTGGCCCTTATGACACTTCGGCCTTGGGCTCCCCCAGTCTCTAAAATTGTGAGGTGATGAATTTGTCAGTTAGGTGACAGTTTGTTAAAGCAACTCTGAGAAACTAGCACAGACACCACAGCAGCAGCTGAGTTTTCTGACCATCTGCTCAGAACATGTCTGTCACCCAGGATGATAAACCCCTGTCTCCTCCTGACAGATGCTGCCGTTCTCTGCCTGTAGACATGCACTCAGATAGAGAAAAGACTGGAATTGCCAGGAATTGTCCTCAGAGTGACTCTTCATCATGAGGCAGCATGGGGATTTTTGAGGGGTTTTTCTGGACAGGCAGAACCTCTGCTTCCAGTTATAGTGATATGAAAGCAGTGTGGCATTTCACTGTTTTATTCATTTACTCACTCATTCAAGGTGCTCAAGCTGCTTGAAATACTTCTGTGTTTCTATCGTAAGACATATTGCACAACAGTATTTGTTGCAAGGTGAGACTTCCGGTGCGAGACCTATCTGTTTGAGATGACAATAAAGGAAATTAAGTCCGTGCTCAGAAAGCACTTCCTGCACCCAGGAGTATAATTCTCCAATGTCTCTGCAAAAGTATCTCCATTTCCTTGTTTGAAGCTTCTCGGAGGGAAATCCAGACTCTCCTCTCTCCAGATCTTCCTCTTCCAGGCCTGCCCTGTTCACCACTTACCACACCCTCTGTGGCCTCTGTGATGCGAACTCTGATTGTGAGATGTCACTGCAATCTCTAGGCAGTTCTATGTCTTCTTTCTTGAACACTCTTTAGAGTGTCCAAGTGTGTTTAAATCTTTCTGAGGAGAGTGAGCACATTCCCACAGTCCTAAACAGATGACCTTTGAAATACACACACTTGGCCATATAGTGGCCGCATGCATAGAGGCCTTTCTTCTTCCTTTCCTGAGTCCATTCTGTCCATCCTGTCCTAGGACTGTATCTACACACAGGCATAGAGAACCGTGGTCGCAGGAGGAGCTAACCTCACTCCCAGATCCAGGAAGGTCTGGTTAATCCAAGGGCAATCCCCTTCTTTTGCTATGATTGATTTAGGGATGGACAGGTGACCTGATTCTGGACAATGAGACATGAGGGAAAGGTTATCTTTGGGAGACAGGGAGTGAATCGTTGATATCTTTTCAGAAATTGTTTTTAATCTCATAACTTACAATTCAGATATGCAATGAATATCTTCAATTCTGCACTTTCATGTTTGCTGCAGTATTATTCATAATGGCCAAGATAAATCAGTATCTATCCACAGATGAATCAACAAAGAAAACGTGGATCATGTATGTATACACAGTAGAATAACACTTAGCCTTAGAAAAGGACAATCCATTTACAATAGCCTGGATGAATCTACAGAATATTGTTATATAGGTCAGGTATAGAAAGACAGATGCTGCATGATCTCACTTATTTGCAGGATTTACAAAACACAGAACAAATAGAGGCAGAGAGTAGGACAGAGTAGGAACCACAGGGAGACTATTGGGAGGAGCACTGGAGGGATGTTGGTCAATGGTCTTTGGTGGCAAGAGTAAGTTCTGGAGTCCATTGGTAACATTTGTAACTATGATGGCTATATGTAATATATCATGTACATGGATATCATATCATTGTGCACTTGAAAATTACTGAGAGATATTTGGCATGAGATATAGGTTAAGTAGCTTTAGTTTTGCCATTGTATAACATGTGTGTGCGTTTGTGTGTGTGTGTAGAAAACCATAAACACATTAAAGATATATAAACAAGTAAATGAAAAGGGTCACTGGACATTCAGACTCTTTCTGACAACTTTACCTAATTTTTCCAGAGAAAACTTCCAAACACTTGAGTAAATCTGGATAAATGACTACAAAATACATGAGATATTTTCATATACACTATGCCATTTTCCTATCACCTTGTTCACATACACCATCTCATTTTTTGGCTGAGGTGGGATTCACAAGAAGAATGTACTTATGTATTTGTGCATGCATTTAGTTATTTGGGTAGTATGGGGATTTGAAGACAGGACTTCCTTCTTATTAGGCAGTAGCCCTACTGGCCTTGCCTTCCAGCCCTTTTGTGCTATACTTTTTTGGGGGAGGACAGGGTCTCATATTTTTGCTCAAGCCAGCCTGGACTGTGATCCCCCTGCTTTCACCTCCCAGTTTGCATCTCTAGCTAGGATCACAGACACGAGTCACCCTTCCTGGCTTAAGTATTGAGGTTTCAGTAACTTATTTTGCCTTGGACAGCCATGAAATCTTCCCAATCTCTACCTCCGCAGCAGCTGGGATTCCAGGTATGATCCATGGTACCTAGCCTGAATTTTCCATAATTGAAAAGAACACTTCAGTGACATTTAGTATATTCACAAGTAGTTGTGCAACTACTACCTCCAAAACATTTCATCACACAAAAGTAAATTCTGTGCTCTTTAAACATGATTCCCCCATATCTTTCTTCCAAGCCTCTCACCCAACCAATCTGCTTTCTTTTCTTGTGGATTCATCCCCTCTTGTATATTCTGTATAAACGTATGTTGACCTTTTATACCTGACTTATTTCACTTAGAATAATTTTTTGGAGGAACGTCATGTTGTAGCATACATCAGACCATTATCCCCTTTTAAAGCTGCATAATAGTCCTCCATTGTCCCTGTATGTTGTATGTTTACCCATGCATTCATTGATGGACCTTTGGGTTGTTTTCCTCTTCTGGCTAATGTGGATAATGCTGAGATGAACAAGTATTTAAATGTATTTGAGTACTTGTTTCTAATTCTTTTCAAGACATAATCCTAAGAGTGGGTCAGATAGATAGTAATTTTAACTTTCGGAGGTACTATGAAATTATTCTCAAAACCAGCTATACTATTTTTCATTCCCATCAGCAATACATTATCTCCAAGAAGTAGCCTGGTTTTACACCCTCCGGAATGTAAAATCATTTGCTCATCTCTGTTTGTCAACTGTTAGGATTTTGTTTTTCATCTCTGACTGGATGTTACTTCTTTACAGTGCATAAGCTTCCCAGGTCTCCAGCTCCCTCCTTTGGAGAGAAAGCACAGATCCATGATATATAAGCTTATTCAGATGGTGACTAAGTCAAATGAGGAGAAAAATCCCAGCGCAAGACATAGTGTTCAACGTCATGTTAACACAGAGAAAGAGAGAGAGAGAGAGACAGACAGAGACAGAGACAGAGAGACAGAGAGACAAAAACAGAGAGAGAGGTTTGACTGGACTAATACAGCATCTAAAATAAGACCTAGCAAAAAGAACAGTTTCACTGGTTGAATAAATTAATCTCATGTGATTATCAGAGGCCTTTTGTGTCTCTGTTCGGTAGCAATGTGCACATCTGCTATGCTTTGCATCTGAAATGTCCCTCGAAGGCTCATGCGGTAAAACGCTTGGTGGCTACCCATGGAGACTTTTTGTAAAGTGACTTGATCATGAGGGCTCTGGCCTCCTGGGTGGATTGATCCACTGATGGAGTCATCCTTTGATGATATTGTTAGGGTGTGATGAAGACATAGGAGGCGGAGCCCAGTTGGGGGATGCTTATTACTGGGAGCATGCTTTTGGCTTCAGTACCTCTTTGCTCCTCTCTGCTTGTTGGCTACTGTGAGGTGAGCAGCTCTGTTCCACTTCCTCCTCTAGCTACGAATCTCTGTTCCACAGGCCCATGGCCATGAGGGCAAGCAAACGCAGACTGAGACCTCTGCAGTCACTAGCCCCAATAGCTCTTCCTCTTTTGAGCAGTGCTTGTCAGGTATTTGTCAGGGAGATGGATGGATAACTCGCACAGTATCCTTCATTTCCAGGGCAGCACTTCTGGAACAATGAACAATTGGGCCCGTTACAGTGGCATGACTCTCATGGTGCTAGCAGGCCTCACTCAAGGTCTAAATTAAAAACATGTTTGTATCAGATGTCTCAGGAATCTACTTCAAGGACAGTAGCAATATGACTTCTGCAACTGGACTCTCTATCATCTAATTATTTGATCTATGAACATAGAGCACTGGTGTCTTTTAACTGGTGTGTTTACTATTTATTTATAAATCAATTTTCATCTCTTAGGGCTTTGGTGTTTTGTTCTCTTGAGGGAATCAGTACTGATCCCAAATAATGAATAGATTTTGTTCATAAAATCCTTCCCAGATCAAGAAGATTAAGAATTGATATTGTCACTTGAACATGTTAAAAAAATTATATATATTAAAAATATAAACTAGGCCAAACCAACTGAAAAAAAACTAGAACTGGAAATAGATTGCATTGTACCCCCAAAGGATTTGGCAGAAATTGAAACAAACGTGCTTTTGAAACAGCACAAATTGGCATTTCCCTGACTCCTAATATAGTCTCTCCAAGCAAGACACCTGGCTCAACTCCTCAAACAGCCATTGAGAATTATAGTCTGGGTCTTTTTTTTTTTTAATGCAAAATAGTAAATGAGGGAGCTCTTCCAGGAAAAGTTGTTTTCACTTTTTGCCTAGGGAAAGCTCTCTTTGGTGGATATAAATTGTGAAAAATGAGAGAGGGAAGGGGGGAGGGGCAGGGACAAGCAGGAAACCAAAAGTCTTGAAGATGGGTGAGTTCTTTAATTAAAAAAAAAGCACTATCAAATTTGATAGTGCTTGATAGTATTTGATACAGCGCTATCAAATGAGGAGGAATTAAATTCCAGTGCAAACCTTCCCTGCTCAGAAACAGAAGGTTTATCATGGGATTTTCGGTTGGTTGTCCTCTCCTCAATTCTTGGTATGAGTTGATTTGGAGTGGATTTCTGTTCTTATGGAAATAATTTGGCCAGCTCTCTGGTTGGCTCACTGGAAGAGAGCCTCTGCCCTCGGGCTGGCATGTCTGACCACAAGCCCATCACTCAGGTGCAGAAGTGTACTTTGCATAATGTTGTCCAAACAAGGTGGAAAAAATGTTCCTTAAATCTCATGTTGGAGCTACTGGCAACGATTACTCCAGCTTTAATCGTAAAAAGCCTAAAGTCTAGAGTGAAGTACAAATGAATCCCAACCTAAGTCATTTCCCCAAGGCAAGCTCTCACAGATGCTGGTGATTCCAATCTCTCAGATCTGATGGCTTTGCTTGCTGGGGCCCTGACTCTGTATGGTGACTGTTAGACAAAGGTGAAGCCGAGGAGCTTCAGGACCAAGTGGGAGAGGGGTTTCCTGGGTGAGTATCGGGGAAATGAGAGAGTCAGACGTCCATGCTCACTTCCAAGGGCAAAGGCGGCAGGTAGTATGGAAACCTCTGGGGACAAGAATGGAAGCAGAGGCCTGGTAGTCCAGGAGAGCGATGAAAACAGGACAGAGGTCTTGGGAGGAGATCCGCTCTTGGTGGATATGGTGATCACCATCCAACTAAATAGCCCATCTCTGCTGTCTAGCATCAATACCAAAGTTGTTGAGTCCTTTGGTAGGGGCCAAGCGTACCTCGTGATGACCACAGGCTTTGGGGAGAAGATGGCTTCTCAAGTTGCTGACAGCTCAGTGGTCAGATGTCAGGGCCATAGACGTACAAGTAAATTTAGCTTGGGCGTCCTTGTGCGGCCCTGGCTCCCACAGCTTCAGGGACACAATGACAGTTCCACCTGAAACCAAGCAGAAAACAAACCCTCATGTTGGAGGCTCCTACGCCGTTGATCTTTCCACTACATTGTGGGAATAATTCAGGCGCCATTTTCCCCATCAGACTTGAAGCCTGTGAAGTCAGTGGGGTGGATTTCCTGCTAGGTTCCCTGCTCAAGCTCATCGTCCACTTTAAGATCTTCTTAGAGGAACTGATTTAATCCCCAAGCCAAAGTGCTAGACGTCTTCAGTTCCATCTCCTCCCAACGTGTCTCACAATGTCATCAACCGCCAGAGGTCATCTTGATGTGGACCTCAGCCGCCATGATCTCTCTCAGAATTGTAGTGATCCTCTCACAAATCCCTGCCCTGGGCTTGCCTCTTATGGCGAGTCTCGGTTCTCCATGAGATGCTCTGCCTTCTCTCGTTTCCCTCTCTGACTCATCTTCCTTGGCTCCATGCTCACACATTAATGCTCTCCTGGGCTTTCTCCTCAGAGTTCCTCACATCTCAAGTCTAGACATTCTCCTAGGGAAGTGTCTTCATTCCCATAGTTTTCGCTGTCTCTCATGTGATGATTATGAGCCAGATGACTCACACGGAGCTTTTCCCAGACCCAAGAGCTCTCTTGAGCTTTAGATCTTGATTTTTCAGCCTTGAATTGATCTTTTCCTCATTAATGATGTCACCTCCGAACCTCTCACCTGAAGCTTGGAAGACATGATGGATTCTTTCCTTTCTCTTTTTCTCTGGCTTCAGATGGTTTGCAGCATCTTTAGGCTTCCCCTCTGTTCTCGTGTGGTCACCCTATCATGCTGTTCCTCTGCTGGAGAGTTACTACTGATAGTCTAGAGTAGTAAAATGTTTGTCCAGCATGCGTGTGATTCTGGGTTCCAGCTCAGCGTTGCAGTACAAAAATTATCAATGGCTGTCAGTTCCCTGTTGGAGAATCTCAAATTCAACCTGCATCGCATTCTACCTTGCTAGCGAAAATGTCAGTCCCACGGACACGGCCCACTGTGCTCCTTAAAACATACATTAACCTTTGTTGTTTTAAAAACGTCTTCTGTGATCATTCCGATTCCATTGCCACCTGTCATTTCCCTTTGCCCCTTCTCCATTTTCTAAAATAATACTCCGCCTCCAAGCCATCCTGTTCCAGCCAGGGCTCTCTGTTCCCGTTTCGTGTAATGTCTTTTTACATACCTACCACTCCTGCTTGACTCAGCTCCCTTCCTGCTATAGCCACGTCTTTTCTGTCTTCGCAGCCCTGGGTTATCTGTTACTATTCCTGACGTGTAATGCATGGCCTGGAAAACAGCAGTTGAGTTCATGAACAATGGAAAAAATGTTTTCCCTGATTGACTGTGATGGAATCTTTCACCTGCCCTGCCTAGAACTCCACGATGGCATTAAGTCTCATGACTGCAATGCAACAATGACAGCAAAATTGCTTCAGTAGAACCAGATGCCATGGAACCACTGAAGAGCGGGGAGAAGAGTTGCATTTCCAAGGAAACCTTATACCTCAGGACCAGAGTATTTTAGAAGAAGTTCGCTGAGTGAAAGGGGGGAAAGTAGTGCCATTTGTCCCCTGAACAACCATTAAAGAGCACCTACCCAGAGAGAAAACCCAAGAGTTGTCACCCTATACCAAATTCATCCATTATGGCAGCTAAGATGCAAAGGAAGGGAGACTGTGCCCAGAATACAGGTGATCCTTCAGCGCACCCCTTAGTATCCTCAAAGCTATTGAAAATATTATATGCAATGCCCTTCAGGCTGTGTGTACAAGAAACATCAAAGAACTTTGTGTTCATACTTGGGTGTTAGTCCCATAAGATATTATATATATGCAAATATTCCAAAATCTAATAGAAAACCCAAAACATGAAATTTGAAACTCAACTCAAAGGACAGATGTTCACCTGGCATATATAATAGTTTGCTTTGCAATGTCTGTGTGTGTGTGTGTGTGTGCGCACGTGTGTGTTAGTAGACTCTGTGCTTGCTCAGCAGGTACTCTACCACTTGAGCCATGCCTCTAATTCTGCAATATCTATTAGAGGCCACATTTAACTGTGTCCCTAATCCAGCACTCAGGAAGCAGTAGCAGGAGCGTTCCCTGTGCCCAGGAGTTTGACATCAGCCTGGGCAAACAACAAGACACATTCTCAAATAAAGTTTATTATCTTTGGTTTTCATCCATGTTTTTCTTCTGGGTTTATCCTGCTCCCTGATTTTTTTTTATCATGATTGATAGTTTCAGTTCATCTTTTTCCTTAATATATTCTAACTACATCATTCTCTTTTATTCTCCTGGAAAGTACCTCATGGAAAGAATGATAGAAATTTTCATGCTTATCTATTCTATTTTGTTGTTGTTGTTCTTCTTCTTATGCCTTTGGGGTGTTTTCTTTCTTTTTTTAAAATTTTATTGTAAAGGTGATGTACAGAGGGGTTACAGTTACATAAGGAAATGACTACAATTCTTGTTGAACTGGATGTTTTCTTTGAATCTAATTTTTGAAACTCTCATAGCATTTAATGTAAATTTTCTTCTAAATTTTAGGTTTTGTACTTTTCAGTTCTAAAATTTCTATTTGGTTATCCTTCTAGTACACAATTGGAGATAAAAAAAAGTCTTCATATGTTCTTGTGATGTCTTTAGCCAAGTAAGCAATTTTATTTTAAATTGTCCAGAATAATTATTATCCAGGGCCCCTTTGGATCTGTTTCTATTACTTGAGATTTGAATTCTGTATTTTGCTATTTTGGATTGACTATTGTGTGTGTGTGTGTGTGTGTGTGTGTGTGTGTGTTATACTGTCACATATGTTTTATATATATATTTATGTATGTATGAAAGTCAATCCAAAATAGCAAGACATAGAGTTTAAATATATATAACATATTTTTCCATGTATTATATATTTTCCATATGGAAAATGTATAATATGGGAAAATATTATATATATGGAAAATATATATATATATATAATAGGTAAGGCTTTTCTCTTCACAAATGATTTGAGGATGACTTACCTCTTAGCAGGCCAACTTCCGCCCGGGGGGCCCTTGACTCACAAATTAACCCCCAGGCACCCGAGTGAGGCTGACAGAAGCTCTGAGTATCGTTTCAGTCCTACGCCTCTTCTACGATAGGCCCTCCCCCTTTGAGTAATAACAAACTCACAAGACTCGGAGACCATTTCTCTGTGCTCGTCTTTCCCTAGATCGTAGCCTTGTAATTTTTCACGGCATGAAAATTTTCCCCAGTGGAGTGGGTTAGAGGAAGGCAGTCAGGGTGATGACGAGGGTGACGGTGACAGACAGATGTGTTTGCTCCAGCTGTATAATTGTACTCAACAGAGCGTTGATCCAGTCCTCCTGAGTCACCTCGTCCCAATTTTAGAAAGGTTTTCTTCTGAAATCTCGGGGAAAGACTCTGTGACCTCCCACCACTTACCTTGTGGAGAAGTCTATAGTCTATTTTTCAAATGTACACATATTTAATTTTTTTAATTATGAAAAAAAATAGGTTTAATTTTGGTGCTTCCAAAGTTACTTTAATAGAAATGTCTTTGTTTCTGTGAAGGTGCTGGTAGAACAAGTAATAACTCCTAGCCTCTCAATCCACTGAAGGCTTAGATTTCAACACGCTCCCTAAGAACTCCTCTTTTCAGTTCAGTGTGGTGTTAAACAAGGAGCCATTGTACGCGCTTTTATGCCAAGCTCAGTCACAACGAACGGTATTTGATGGTTCTGTGTGACTCATCCAATTCCACTAACATTTGTCACTCTCCTGCACTCATCCTTTCTGTGTATTTCTACTTCTAGTTCCATTGAAAGTGCACACACAAGGAACCTAAGAGCAGTGAAGAAGGCCCTTTGGGACAGGTGCAAAATGATGTTGAAAATTGACCTATTCAGAAGTCCACTGTAGCCTCCATGTAGCTTTCTCTAATGGCAGTGTCTTACATAAGCACCAAGCGTAGTAGGCTGTGTCTCAATGGCATTGTTGTAATAGTTTTAGGAGACTACAGATCTTTAGTGTTAAACAATTTTACATACATGCATCTGTCTACCTGTAGATATGTGCACAATTCTATCTAATTATCATTATCTAATTATCATTATCTAATACAACTGGCAACCTAACGAAGATAAACTTCTACCCCTATAAAGGAAGTCCTTCCATGCTGTCTTCTTAAATCTCTACACCACCATCCTTCTATCTTGGAAACCACTCATCTGTCCTCAATTTCTATAGTTTTGTTTTTTTCAAATATGTTATACAGATGAAATCATACAGCATTTAACTTTTGAACTTTACTTTCTCACTAGGGACAATGTCCTTGAGTTCCATTACTAAAGATGTTTTTGTCTACCTCACATATTTTTTCTGCCATCTTTCCTCCTTTGAAGATACCATTTTTCCAATACCCTCTTCTTATAGAATGAGTAATGGGGTACTTGGAAAAGCAGAAATTATTAAACAGTATAAATAGACCTAATGATAGGCTTCTTAACACCCTGGACCAGTTGTGTGAAATAGTTTTTCATTCCCCAAAGAACTCTCTCTCTTACTGAACAGTTTCGAAGAGGTCAGGTGAAGATAGTGGTAAATAAGAACAACTTGTAGAGGATCAAGCTTGTTCCATGAAAATGAAGTGCTTAGCTTTATCTATAGCAACTGCTGCTATAGTGAGAAACCATACCTTGAGAAATCATACACATACGTGTGACATACCATTGAGTATCTGAATCTGAAGATAGATGTTTTATCTCTTAGCTCAGGAGCTGACTACTTCAAAAATGGTAAAATAACGTACTGACTGCTTCCAAGTAACGCTATTGGGTTTTTTTCTTTATTTTCACTCATCTTGGTGTGTTTGCATTAAGGTTTAAAACATTGAACGAACCTGACAAGTGTTTGATAGGTTTTTGTTTTACTTTCAGTAACACAGAATGTTTCCAGAAGGGGTCAGAAATATTTCCATCAAATTCAAGAGCCGATATCAGAGATCTGGAGTTTATACGATTCCATACGCACTCTTGAAAATATTTGCAAAAGTGGTATAAGTAGGCAGCCATGTTCTCTCAGGTGGCCTCCTTGATAAGCCATTGGGGGAGAGTGAGGGATGACCCAGGTGCTTCCATACTGAGCTGCTGCTCACTTTCCTGGCAGGGGCTAGGAGAACATCCAAGGCCCAGGAGGCCCTCATTAGCTCCAATTTGTGTTGACTAGACTGTTCCAAGTGTCAAAGCAAGAAGGGAAAAGACCATTATAGAGCATTTTACAAGGTTAGGTTGCTCAGCCAGACTTCCACTGGAGTTCTGATATTTGGGAGGGCGTGAAACTCTGCCCTTACCATAACAAATACAATTACCTGATTTTAATGTGAGGAGGTTTCTAAAAACAGTAAGACCTCAGAACATTTCTTCCCAAACCACCTTCGTATTCCTTCATATTCGCCTTCAGAAGTGCATTCAGTTCTATTGCTGGGGACATGGTTTGATTAGGGATTTTACCCATAGAGAATGGACCCTTTATTTGGGTGATTAGCACACAATTTTGTTCACTTCTGAATCAACAGGAGAACAGGCTTCCGTTTAGATTCATTCCATTTAGAGTTCATATAGTCCTTTTTGTTTAATTTCTCATCATAACTGGATTTTTTTTTACTTTGGTTCACTTTAGGGATCTGATGGTTAAGATACCGTTAGCAGTTTAAACCTGGTAAGCAATGGGAGAGGTTTAGAATAGATTTGGAAAGTGGGAAATGTCTATCAAAATGAAGTTACATTTCGAAGACATCATCACTCTCCCATGAGTGCCTCGTGGTTGGCCACCATCCAACGAAGGACACTGCTTTATTTTCCAAGTAGGGAGAGTTAGCCACTAGGAAAGGGAGGTCTTTTCTAACACTTCCAATGTGTAGTTCAGAGAATTGAGGCTTCTAAGATGCAGAGAACTTAAGTTGTGGAAAATAGTCTGAAAACATTGGCTATTGAAGATCACAAGCATGTCCCCCTTGGCAAAGGCACATCAGCCTTATAGGAAAAGAGCTTAAACAGGTCTTATAAAATTTATTGGTTGTGTTAGACATCAAATATCTGCTAATACTTGGGTGAACTGACTGTAAAGTTACCAATTCTGTATTAAATTTTCTTCTAAATAAGAAGTGCATGGATATAAAAAAAATAAGGGGGAAAATTCACACATGAGAAGTGGGGAGAGGCTGCCCACCCCATTTGGGGATTCTGAATCCTTCACATTCAAATGGATCAAAGAACTTAAAAAACTAGGAGCTATTTTTATAACCCAAGGAATAAAACAAGTCTACGGTGTCCAACTGACATGAAAACGTAATTATAATGCAAAAGGGAATGCTTATAATATTCAAAGATCTATAGTAAGCTGCATTGTTTCTTATTTCTATATAACATAAATGGATAATATGTACAATAGCATAGCTAGCAAGGAAAGGAAACAGCATAGGCCATGAATATTTTCAAGAAGCTATTATTAAAGCTTATAATTGATTGCAGTCATTTACTGACTAGCAAAGTCCTAAAGGTGAAACAAGTCTTGTTATTTACACCCAATGGCCATCTACTTACTTCAGAAGTGACTCATGATAAAGCATTGCCTTAAAAAATACCATCCGTAATGACTCTATCTAGAAAAGAAAGTTCACTCTTGTAACAAAGCAATTATTTTATCAACTTTTTTTTTTCCTGGAATGTGCTTTCCAAACGTGGGGTGTTCTGACTTGTTGGAACAATAAACAATCTTGAGAGATTAAAATAAATGACTGCAGGCTTCTTTTAATTTTCAGCAAACCCTTTGTAAGAATAAAAGAATCACTGTCCTTAGTAGCTATAGAATTATATCACTGATCAACCATGTTCCCCCGTGCGTGGAACTCAAGGTGAGGTACGGCTTGTGAAAGAAATCATTTCTTTGGGGAAACTCTCAGTAATTAAAAGTTCCAGACAAAGGACTTTTTCTCCATCCCCTGCACCATGCTACTTCAAGGCATAAAAGACCAAAGTGTTAGACTGAGGGAATTTCGTATCGTTTTCTCACATTCCCTCTAAGGTTAATCTCTCTTTCATATTCCCTCTTTCTTCTTTCCTTCCCCTTTCCCATTCTTCTCCCTTCCTCCCTCCCTCCGCCTTCTCCGTCCATCCCTTGTCTTCTCTTTCTAAGGTTAATCATGAGAATATTATTTATGGGATGGAAGTGGTCTTGAAGACAGTGTTTTTAGTTATAAGAATGTGAAGTTGTGTGTGAAAGAACGTACTGTATCAAACCTAGAATTCAAATGCAATAGGGTCTGTATCTGCTACTATATTACAGAAGGTTTCGCTTTACCCTGTAGTCAAGTTAGTGGTAATGAGGTTCCGCTGACTGTCCCAGAGTCACCATTGTGATGGGAAAGGAAGATCTTAAGGGTGTGTTTTGCTCAAGAGACAACAATCTTTGAGAGGAAGAAAATATGGCAACGAGAAGCATGGAAGCTTTCCTCTGGGGAGCGGAAAAAATGTACAATAATTAATATTTTTCTCTAGAAGCGTATTTGAACAAAAGTTTTAAAATCACACCTCTGAAATAATTTATTACATAACTTTGGGGAATGGCATGACTTTCATATTTGTGAGTCAGTATGCTTTAATCTTTCTAATTAAACTTGGAGAGATTTCTGAAAAGATAAACGTAAAATATTCATCATCTCGCTACCCCAATTGAAGCACTTATCCATGTAAGAAAGGGAATATGAATTTTTCAATTCATTTTCAAATTATTTTGCAATGCTGGGGATTGAATCCAGAACCTTACCCATGCTGGGCAAATGTTCTACCCTTGCACTATTCCCCTTGTTAAAGTAAAAGAGTCCTCAATATTTCATCTTCAACAGAAATTCCAGTGGTGACGCATGTCTGTAATTCCAGCAAAGTGGAAAGTGTATGTAGGGAGGATTACTGCCTGAAGCTGGCCAGGGCATTAACATGAAACCCTATGCAGAAAAGTAAGTATTCCTAATTATAAGAAAAGCTGGGAGCTTGACTCAGGAGGTAACCTAAGCCCTGCATTTCCAATCTTGCCAGCCTTCGAGCCTGGGACCTGTCACTACATCCTGACGTTACATCCCGAGAATCTGTGTCATCACATGTTTCAATAATCGATTTTAAGCATTTGGGGACACATGGAGGGTCATTCCAACCCTGACATCCCGTTATTCTCTTAGGCTTACTTGTAGGATATTCTTCCAGATAAGTTTGACGCTGAAGTCGTCAATGAGGATTTCAATTATGTCTAGTGGAGTAGCACTCACACTTCCAACTTCCTGGACACCATCACAGACGGCTATTCCATCGTGGAACACTGGGGCCATACATTTCAGAGAAGAAAAAAAGAAAAGGGGGTGAGGAGGGGAGAAAGGGAAGAAGAGAGAAGGAGAAGAAGGAGGAGGAGGAGGGGGACGGGGAGGAGGGGGGGAGGAGGAGGAGGAGGAGGAGGAAAAGAGATGCCCTAAGTTACACAGCCAGACAGAGGTAAAGACAGAGATCGACTCTAGACACCTGTCCCCTGACAGCAGCATTGCCGCAGCCCGTGCTGCCTTCTCTTACCTCAGTCTCCCCATCTGTGAATTAGGAGCAAGAACCTCTCCATACCTTCCTTTGAGGAGGGTTCTCAAACAGGTGAGGTAATGTCTGCAGGACTTACAAGCCACTTAGATGAAAGGCACCACAATAAGTACAAAGCATGATTTTTTTTCATATTACACTTTAAAGCTCTGTAAATGTTGAAAGGGCCTTTTTATATAAACACGCAGAAACAATCATAAAAATAGAAATACTCCCTTTATCTCACTTCTCATAGCCCCAGACTCCCTTTTCCCAGTCATTTTTGTCATTATTGCATCAGTAGTAGGCCCCCATACTAGGGAGCAGTGACAGAGAGCTTTGTGGTAGAGGCGTGTCTAATCAAGATAGGTTGTAAAGACAGACACCAGTGGCTCACACCGGTAACCCTAGCCACTCAGGAGGCTGAAACCAGGGCAGGAGAGTTCATGAGACTCTAATTTTCCATTAACCACCAAAAAACTGTAAGTGCAAGGATGGTTCAAGTGGTAGCGTATCAGCTTTGAGCAAAAACTGTAAGCAAGAACTTGAGGCCCTGAGTTCAAGCCCTCCCACAGCACCTGAGAGACCATTTTGACTTGAGCTCTGCCCTTAAACTCGTGGAGTTTCATGTTTCCTTTGCATAGTTTCCCTTTACAATTCCTGTGCATCCCACATGTAATGTCTACATGATACCAAGCCCCTCGGTGTTTGGGAGGAGAGGCAGGGGTTGTAATCCTCACCGTTGTTCATTGGCTGAGTTATCAGTGTAGCTTGCGAATCTTCTCTATTCGGTAGGCCTGCCGTGCTTGTTTCCCTTCTTCCTGAAAACTCCAGGATAAGGAATTATTAGCTCCACTTGCATGAATCAAGTGCCAAGTGGTGAAATTCCTAAGGTCCTGTTCTTCCTCAATTCACCCTGCCCTCCTGCAGCAAGAACTTCGATCTAATTTCTCTTCATCATAAACAAGTTGGTTTCTCAAGGATTAAAGTGTTTTATCACATATAGGTGCGTGATAGTCACAATGTGGTCACGGGGCACACAGCCCGTACGGAAAAATGCCGAAGCTATCAGTGTCTTCTACCGGGTTCTCAGAGAAACAATGAGACCTAGGTGTGCATTTCAGATGAGTACAAACAATTTTGACATAATATTATTAATATACAATATAATATTATCATATAATGTTATTAGTCCATAATAGTATTATTGAAAGCAGTTCATGTGCAGAGTTAGGCTTCCAATTTGACCTCAGACAATGCTTTCCTTGACTGGGGGTTTCTTCCTTGAAAATGTAGGTGTTTTGTTTTGTTTTGTTGCCTGGGGCTTGAACTCAGGGCCTGAACACTGTCCCTGGCTTCTTTTTTGCTCAAAGCTGACACTCTGCCTCTTGAGCCAAAGTGCCACTTCTGGCCATTTTCTATATATGTGGTGCTGAGGAATCGAACCCAGTGCTCCATATATACCAGGCAAGCACTCTGCCACTAGGCCATATTCCCAGCACAATGTAGGTGTTTTGTAAGACAAGGACTTATTTTATTTTCAAAGCTTGGAGAGTTTGCATTTGGGGATCCAAGGACGAATCTCATTTCTATGCCTTGCCCTGAATCCTCCTGTGATGTCTGAGTAATATGATACTATTTATTTTGTGATCAATGAATTTATATATTTATTATGATTTATTTTGTGACTAAGTGAATTTGGCTTTCTGGCTAACACTACCTCTTCACTGAAGGCCAAAAGCAATTCAGGTTCCAAAAATCTTTAACATCAAACAGCAGCATTATGGAAATGTAAGTTCATATCTAAAATGTGATCTAGCCAGGCACCTGTGGCTCACTCCTGTAATCCAAACTATTGGAAAGGCTAGAATAAGAGGATCCTGGTTTGAAGCCAGCCCAGGCAAGAAAGTCTGGGAGACTCTTATCTCCAGTTAACTACTGAAACACCAGAAATAGAGCTGTGGCTAAAGTGGTCGAGTGCTAGCCTTGACAAAAGAAACTCAGGGACAGTGCCCAAGCCCTGAGTTCAAAGACCTAGGACTGGCACCAAAAACAAACACCCCTTCCCCCAACCAAGACGTAATCCTACATTTACCCTTGTAGCATTATGTATGTCAAATATTAATATATTCATGGTGTAGTGTTGACAGTCTAGTGTTAAACACATATTTAAACCATCCCAAGATTGAGACATTTTTCTTGGGATATAGGTCTATGTGTAGTTTTCTTTTCTTCAAACTTTTCTTCTTTTTTCCAGTTCCCTATGTCAGCATGTGTTACTTGCACAGTCAGCAAAGCCCAGAAAGAAGTTACCCTTAAAATTTTAGTCAGTAGCCAAGAACTTGGAAATCAACCATAGGATCATAAAGACAAATTATCAAGCTAGTTATAAAATTCAATGTACGAAGATCAAAATGGAGCCAGGTAACTTGAAGGGCTGGGGGTGGAGGGCTGGGGGCCGAGGGGGGGCAAGAACGGTAGAAGGGGTGACACTTGATTGAATCTTCCTCTTGAAGAGAAGTTAGATTATGGGGAGGGAGGAAATGTGTCCGTTAAGCTCAGTGACAAAGCTAACCAAGAGTGGGTGTGGACCAGAAACCAACAGCCAACCAACCTGGTGTTTTGTCTACAGGACATAAATAACTGTTTGGGGCTCTTAAGTTTAGGTTTCCACTCCCTGGCCTATTTAAGCATCCTGTGAACATAATGTTTTGATTTGTTTAGATTTGCAAGCCCTCTCCTGAGGACAATGTATGATGTACGGTTTCATGGTTATATTCTTGGACATTCCCCTCCCCCCTAAACAAACACACACACACACACACACACACACACACACACACTCATATCCAGCATCTGCCTGGCAAACCCCACACTGTCCACTCTATTTCAGTGCTTCACAGTGCATCCTATGTTCATGGATCTGACTTAGGAGCTCAGGGTGTTGGCTCTTCCAGAGCGAAGCTAGGTGGCAAGGCACGCAGGCTGCTCCTTCTTGGGAACATGTGTTTACAAAGGAGAGAGAGTTTGTGTGTGTGTGTGTGTGTGTGTGTGTGTGTGTGTGTGTGTATGTTTAATACATATGCAAAGAATCATAATGCAATATGTCTGGCCAGAATGTAATCACACTGAGATTCTATCTAGTTGCAACCCTCACGAGTGCCAGGGTGGAAGACATTTTTACCGTCACTCCTCTTTTCAGCCCTGTGAAGTGGCCGCCCACACAGGAAATGGCTTGGAACAGGTGGTCCGCGGAGCGGCTCCGTGGGTAATGCTTGTGGGCTCCTGAGTCACTGAATAATTATGAGCCTGAACAAAAGGCTCTTAGATAAGCCCCAAGTCAAGACAGGGAAAGGCGAGGTGGGGTGGATGACTGTCTCAGCCCGCACAGTCGATGGCTGAGGCTTCTCGGGGAACAATGCCCCCTTGATGTGAGCTCCCCTGGGCTCCCCAACACCTGGTGGCAGGTGAGGGGAAGAGTCATTGCGTGCCTTGGGTTTTAATAAACTTCAGTGTTTTGGACGAGATCCTGCTGGGGGTGGATCCTCACAGAGACACCGGGAGGTTACGTCTGCGCTGTGTGCTCAGCCCTTTGGCCGCTGTGTGTGCTTCCAGTCCCTTCCCAAACCAGGAGGTGGTGTGATGCCATTCTGGTTGGTCGTGTCGCAGAAGGAGGGAGAGAGAGAGGCTCAGAGACGACGTCGCCCAGGTTGTGTTTCAGTGAGGGGGAAATGGGTCGGAGCGGGTCGCTCGCAAAGATTCTGTGTTGAAGTGTTAACTCCCAGAATGTCTTATTGGGGAAGGGGGTTAGTGAAGATGAGCTTCTGTGGAGTAGGGTGGGCTCTGACACCGGTTGGCAGTGGTTATTAGTATGGCAGGGCTTGTGTCATCTAAATGAGGTCCTGGATTTGATCCGCAACGCCCCCAAACAAACAAACCAAAAAGAATGTCCTAGGAAGACTTGGCTGAGACAGTCATGTCGGAGAAACGAGGCGATGCACCGTCGAGCTCGGCACTGCTCAAGGCTGCTGGCCACCAGAGAAGCTGGGAGGGACACTTGGGGTGGCACTTCCCCGTAGGGGTCACAGGGAACACCTTGGTGTCACACTCTTGGTTTCTAGAACGGAGCGAGAATAGGATTTTGTTGTTCTAAGCCGCCTGGGCTCTGCTACTGTGTGGAAGTAGCTCCAGGAATAGGGAGGGGAACGCACATTTGTGGCGTATCTGTTATGTAAATCTTAGTAGGAAATGGGAAAAGGAAACCCATCTTCGTCAGGTCGGGTTGAGAGCTACCGTGGGAAAGCGGAGGGCAGTGCGAGGCCATGGCTGGCATGCCAGGAAACCCAAACAAACAAGCACAACCACACCTGAGCACTGGTGGCTCGTGCTTGCCATTCCAGCTGCTTCTTGACTCTCCACCTTCAACAAACCAGCAAATATGAAGGGTGGAGATGTGGCTCACATGGTAGACGGACAGCGAAACAGGAGCAAAGCCTGGATTTCGAATCCCATATAATATAAATGTTAATATAAACATAATATAAATATAATAAATATAATATAAATGTTTTCCATGCTGAATGTAAGTAAACCAAATGAAAATATTGCAAGTGCAGATGGACAGCTGAGTAGTAAGAATATGTGATTGTTCAGAAGAAAAGAAAGGAGTCCTTATGCAACGTGGAATATCCTCTAAAGATAAGGAGGCCCTGCTTTAGGAAAAGACTCAGGGGGAATCTCCCCGCCCCCAAAACTACAAAATTAGAGGGACAGAATCTACAAGACCATCATCATACCCAACACTAATTAGAATCCCAGAGAGTTCAACAGTCTCAGTTTTGAAAACTCCCTAGGAGGACCACAGAACTCAATGAAAGTTATTCCAGCCATGGCTACGGTTTATATAGAGCCATGAAGAGAAGAAGCTACACAGAGAAGAGTATCCAGGTAGGAGGCCCACAGAGAGCTCTGGCCAGCCTCTTCCTGTGTGGAGGCCATTCCTCTATGGATGCCAACAGGCAAGAATGGCTGCATCCTGTCTTGGTGTCTGGAGTCCTCACTGGAGGACGGTTGGGTTGTACGTGTGTCTGTCTCCAATATCTAGTCCCTCCACACAAAGACACCAGGGGACTCCAAGACCCTCCACCCTAAAACCTGCTGGCTTGTCTCAGAGATCCCCCTAAAATTACATGATAACCTCTAGCTGGCCCAAGGCTCCTGCAAAACGAAGCCACCCCATCAAGCCTGGCATTCTAACAGTGTAGGCAAGACTTTCCAGAAGGGTAAAGCTTTCATCAGACCCACTTAAACCCATAACACACTCTAGGTTAGACATGAATCTCTTTTCTATCTGACCTCCTTCCCACCGTGAAATCCCTTCTCCCCTTCCGTGTTCCAATTAGACCCTCAGAAAGAGACCCCACTCCATCTCCACATGGCTGCATTGTGTGCTTAGAGTAATCTCCATTCCGAGCTTCCCAAGGGGCAAGGGAGGAATCTTGGTGCTGCAAGGGCCTCCCAATGTCCATACCATGCTGTGTTCGGTGGACAAGACAAGGCTCGCCTGAGAGAACTGAGGGATGCTTAGACTTTGCCTTGGTCCACGGGGATGGCTATGGGGCAGGGGGGTGAGGTCTTGGAATCTGAGAGGCTGACAAGATGTCAGCCCTATTGCAACAGGACCTGCAGGAGGAGGTCAGAGTTGAGATTCTGCACCCATCCATAGGCCAGGACACCAGGGAGTGAATGAAGGTCCCCTCTGTCCTACTCCAATGGCAATTTACCTGTCTTCCTTGTCATTCTGCTTTTACGCCCAAATACAAGGCCTGTGGCCGTCCTACGATGTGGCCTTTCATAGACAACTTAGGAGAAGGGGACAGCAGGAAGTGGCCCTGCCTTCTGTTGCCGTTAATCCTTGTCCTTTTGGACCCCCCTCGGATGCCAGCTTCCTTTTGGCAGTCCAGTGCGCTGAGAAAATAACCGCCTCTCCTCCACTCTTCCAGCTCACACATCTGTCCAATTGGCACATTTTTTTCTCATCAAACAGAATGTGCCACTTCCACATGTCCAGGGAGCTGGAAAACATGTGTTGGGCATTTCAACTATTTTTAGCATGTAGGCCAAAAGTCGAGAGAAGTGTCAGGCACCAATGGCATATACCTACAATCTTGGCTACTCGGGAAGCCACAATGTGAGGTTCATGGTTCGAAGCCAGCCTGGGGAAAAAAAAAAAAAGTCTGGAGACTCACCTCTAACCAACAAAAAAGCCAGAAGTGGAGGTGTGGCTCAAGAGATAGAGTACCAGACTTAAGTGGAAAAAGCCAAGAGAGCACAAGACCCCGAGTTCAAGCCATAGGACTGGCGCGTGCACACACACACACACACACACACACACACACACACACACACACAGAAGGAAAAATTCACCTGAGCAACGATCCTACCCCAGCTCTTGTATGACAACAAATGTGGGGGCTTCCCTACTTTTTTTTTTTTTTTTGCCAAAAAAAGGAACACTCAGAAAAGAAGTGGGGAAAGATGACAAGAAAACGGGACGTCAGGGTCATCGCTGACAGCCAACTTGACTTGTTCTCCGTAACTTGACAGGGTTTAAAAGATGCGCGGCATGGCGAAGGTCTGACATGAAAATGTCTTCTCGTGGATCTCCACCGGCAGCATACCTCCAACTGCAAATGGAGTTGGAGTTATCGAAACTATTTCCACGGAGGCCTGAGACCTACAGGATGGAACAAATGTGTTTCAGATCTTGGGAGTTTTGACCCATCATTTGAAATTCATTTTCTCTGACTTTTCCATACGCTATGCCAAAGAAAATAAAGGAGCCAGCCTTTACCCCAGCACATGGCCCCCCCCCCTCGCCCACTGGGCACACTGACTTCCCCACATTGCCATGTGGCACCTCTCAGTCAGGAAGATGTAGGCTGACGTCTGGTTTTCATTGACAAGAGCAGAAAATTAGCATCACCTTGGGCCAGATTCTGCCTTGTGTTCCATAATGCATTAGGGGCCTTTTTCTGATTTTATTTCGTATTTTGGCTTGATAGTACAGTTTCCTTTCACTTCAAAGGTTGTTCTCTGCCTGAATAACTCATCCAAGTTTGGCGGGGGGTGGATAAGAAACGAGCCTTTCTTCTCCATGGAAACTTATCCACACCCCACTCCCACCCCCAAACCAATAAAGGAACCAAAAGACAATTTGTCCTAGATAATGGAAGTCAAATAGAATAAAACTTGAATGAGACTTTCAATGCAAACATGTTTCCTTTAACGTAGAAATATCTAGTGGCAGCCACATCCTTAGACGTGGTAATTACCGAAGGCTTCCTGACGTAAGCCACTGCAGATTCTAATACTCAAGGCTCACTGTGAATTTTTGTTTCTGATCCATAAAGGGCTTGAACAGCACTCAGGCTTTGCAGGCTGTGTTTGTACTTTTCCAGTTTTACACGGATCCTTTATAGTATATTAATATCATGCATAATGTCAACATTTGGGAAAGGTTCGTGACTGACAGGGCTGAAAAGGCGTATTTCTTCAACAGCCCACTTCTGTAATAGAAATCATTCTTCCTCAAGATGCAGCCTACCATATGCTTCCACTTTTCCTCCCCTTGCTTATCAAGGGACCCCCTCATGCTGATTTCACTATGCATTTCAAATATATTGAGACAGAGTGCCAAAAACTCAAGCCAGTTCATCCTCAGCCCCTTGTGTTTTCCCCTCAGGAGGACTCCGAACCCTTGTACTCCTCCCAGATGTCGTGCAGCCAGTCCTAATAGAGGAATAACTGGAGTTTATTGAGTGTCTAGTACATGCCAGGCTTTGTGCTGAGCATTTTATGTGGTATATTTAGTCCTCCCAAGAACTCTACAAAGAACTAGGAAGGAAACTGTAGCATTGAGACATTTGGGAACTTTCTCAAGACCAGGAAACTAGTACAGCATTATAGGCATCTAATACCCAATTTATGTCCTTCAGTTTCACATTACTGACCCACACTGGCACACATCAAGGCCTTCTCACCACATCCATCCACCGGCACACACCCGTCTCTGAATGGTTCTCTTTTGGGGTTTTGGCTTCTCGTAGTAGGGTGTGCCCTGCTTCCATGCTCTAGTTCACTGTAAGTCCTTACAATAGGGGTGGGAGAGGGATTTGACTATATATGTCGTATGATCCTGGAACTAAGCTCTCTGTTTTCCACTATGCACAAAACTACGCATTAATGTATACAACTACACTCACAACACCAGGAATTACTACTAGTGAATTAATGGATAGATGATGGGATGGGAAAGTGGGTAGGAAGAGGTTGACTGGAAAGCTGGATGAAGGGATGGATGGATTGTGGACGGATGGTGGACAGACAATGGATGGATGAATGATAAATGGATGATGGATGGATAGGTAGATAGATGGGTGGATGGATGGATAGGTGGATGAAGACAATGGAATCCATCACTTGGGTAGATGGAATGTTGTTTTGACATGGACCATCCTCTACTGAGCACATTCTAGTCAGTTTAGTTACTGTGAGGCTACAGTTTGTTGACCTACAGATTCATCTCCTCTTAGGACTTTGGTCTTGGCTTGTTAGCAAGTGTTAACTGGGAAGAAGAAGAAGACGGTGCGGACGTCTGTGTGAGTGAATGTCTTTAGACTCCCTCAGGAGACAATAAAACTAAGCAGGTCTGCCGTGGAACCTGGAAGGTGTGCATTTGTGGACCTGTGGAAGTGCAAAGCATCATACTTCATTTTCTTGATTCTTTGTGCCAGTACTGGGAACGTACCGGCTATTGCCATGATCATGACGGTTAAGAAATCCATGATCCAGAAAAGGCTGGTCTCTTTTCTAGGACTGGGACAAATGCTAGTTTGGTTCTGCAACTCCACAAAGAGGACCAGCCCATGTAACACCACAGTTGTCTTTGGTAAGGGCTGTCCTTGCCTCCTTACTGGAGAGAATGTGAGCGTGGTTGACCCATGGTGCACCTGGCGGGCACAGAGTGACCCTCTGTTGTGAGATGAAGTCCTCCAGAGTCGATGAGCTTGGCAAAGGCTCTACCCTGTGTTCCAGAGAACCGTCGGTTGCTATCTTCATCTCCCCATGACCCCGAGCCAAAATCATCTGACAGACTCTGAGCTACTGGCCCACCCTTGTGAAATTCTCAGCATCCAGACATGAATGGGTGCTGCAGAAACACATAATGACAACAAAACCAAAGATAAGAAGGAAGGGGGGGCCCACACGAGGCCCTACTATCGATCAGTGGCGATTCTGAGGAAAGTAGAGTAAAAGAAAAATTGAAAAGTAATGATTTGGAGGAAACTAGGAAAAGTGATTATGACATTAAGAACACAGATAAAAGTGGAATTGTTCAGAGAAAAAAGAAACAACAAGAAATAGCTTATACAATTAGTAAGTCTCAGAGATGGCAATCACAAGGGGAAAAAAATAAGAGACTTAGAAGATAAAACACAAATTTCAGGAGTTCCATAGAGAGACAATAACACTTGCAGAGAGAAAGTAAGAAAGCAATGAAAGAGACAGGGAACTAAGATTCCTCTGTGCAACCAAGGGAAGAGTGGAGCCCCAACTGTATCATACTAATTGGTTCTACAGGTTTTAGGGTCATTGTAGGGTGTTGTGGTTTTCTTATCAATGCTCGCAAGGTGAGCCCGCATTCCTGTGGGTAGGAAACAGAATTTTCCTTGGGCAGATAGAACGTAGAAGGAGACAGAGGGAGGTCGCTAGGAGATGGGGAAGTTCATCTCTCTACCTTGGTGTAGGTTTCTAGGAAGCTTGTGTGGAGACAGTTCCTCCTCAGTTTTCAGCATCAAGACAGAACACAGGAGGTGGAACAAAAGAGATGTGGGGAAAATACCAAGGGAGCTCTGTGTTGGTTGGGACCCATATGAAGGAGTTGGGCTGTAGCATACTTGGTCTGTCATTCGGGATAACCTTGCTTTGCTTTTCTTGCCTGGTCTCACAGGTATTATTAGTAAAGTCATTTTGAATGCTGCAGACATGCCTAGGCATTTCAGAATATTTAATGAGTACCAGAAGCATTTCAGGGTCAACACAGATGTGGCCAAATCCTCAGGAGCATTCATTGTCATCTTAAACATCAAGCTAAGCAGATAGGACATCACAGAGGCCATATCTTTCTAAAAGGAGCTTAGTTCGCATCTAACTAGGTTGATTTTGTCATTTCCTTTTATATTTTATCGACTTGGGTCTACTTTCTGGATAACGTATCTTTGGATAGATATTTCCTCTCTGACTGGTGTTTGGCAAATTAGCTCATTGCAAGTCAGTGTGATTGGCAAAAGGACTAACTTGTAAGGCCAAAAAGGATGTGCATGTGATCTGTGTGTGTCTCATGACCCTCCTATGAGAGAGTAAGGCCAGCATCGGTTGCTACCCTGACCTAGTAATGCTTTGCAACATCTTTTTGGACTCTGGCTTTTGGTCTTGACCAAGGCCACAATCAACTGCAAACTTCTGAGCAAGATTAACTTATGAATGGGCAATGTTAGTGCTTCCTAGAGCTATTAGACTCTGTGGACTATACGCTTTTCACAAGGCAATGGACAGAATAGTTGTATGATCTTGTAAATTTTCTGTATTTAAATCTTAACCCCTAGGGCCATTGTAGGTAGGAAGCAGGGCTTCAGGAAGGTGCGGACATCCTGAGAGGTGAACTTTCTTGAATAGGGTCAGTGTCACAATGGATCCCCTATTCTTGAGGATGCAACAAGATGCTAGCCATCTAGGAACAACAAAGAGGGTTGTCACCAAACATCAAACTCTCAAACCCTTTAAATTTAGACTTTCTAGACTCCAGAACTGTGAGTAAATGTTTGTCGCTCGAATCAAATATTCCATGGCATTCTGTTGCAGTAACCTAAAGTAAGGTACTTGGGATCACTCTCCACTGCCTTCCTAATCAGCTTTCTACTGAGTGTCCACGACATAGTCACCGGTGTCCTGTTGAGACACTGATTCAAGGGGATGAAAATGTCAAACAAGGAAGTAGAGATATGGCTGAAGAGGTGGACTGCCAGTCTTGGACAAAAGAAACTGAGGCAGAGTTCCCAGAACCTGAGTTCAAGCTCCGGCCCCAGTAGTAACACACATACACATACCAAAAAAAAAAAAAAAAAGAAAAGAAAAAGAAAAAGAAAGAGAGAGAAAGAAAAAGTGAGATAATTATTTTGGTTTTATCACATGACCCTCTAGGTGTTTGGTATCATGAGAATGAAGACATCGATACCTACAATGCAGAAGTCATCTGTAGGTTCTTCCACATCTGGAAGCCATACCGTCACTAAGCAGATAGGAGAAGTAATACAGTTTTGATCATTCATGTGTGGAATTACAAATGATGCCAGAACAATCTGACTGGAATTCCTGCCTGGAATTTGTAAGGACTAATGCTTTATTCAGAAGAATAAAAAAAAAAAAAAAAAAAAAAGAGCACCAATTTCTTTCAGGTGTCTGTTTACTGCCCTTGCTAGAGATCTTATATAACGACCTCAAGTGTTAAGCATAATTAGAAAACCCTTGACCAACATGGACTCCAAATCGGCTTTGCTTCTGGACACAGCTCTTGCCATGCCGAAATACTGTTTCTTGCTTGTACTGTTCAGGATTCTCACTGTGTGTGATGTGTGTGTATGTGTGTGCGTGCTTGCGTGCGCACACACGCACGCTCAGGTTTCTCACTATATATATATACACACACACACAGAGAGAGAGAGAGCCATATATAGATATATATATGGCTCAATTTAAAAGGCACCTGCGGGATTGGGGTTAAACATTCGACCAGGGAGAAAGCTGACTTCCAAAAGTCCACCAAACCCCTCGACTGGAAATTAAATAATGCCGAAGAAAAGAAACATATGAAACTTTTAAGTTGAGCTTTATTGGACAGAAAAGAGAGCAGCGTGCACAGCAATGGAGGTAAATCTTTCTAAAGTTTCTGAACTTCAACTTCAGCGTCTGCAGCTGCTCAATGTCACAGCCCTCTTTAAGATTTATACCCATGTTTTTATTACAATCATTAATCTGGATGATCTGAGATTATGTTATTGCATTAAAGGCTAACGTGATGAAAAGATCAAGGCATTTAATGAAGTGCAAAATGCATCCCACTTAGAAAAAGCCATGTTCTGCTCCCAAGGGAACACTCTGACAGAAAACGAAGATTTGTGCATGAAAGTTGTTTTTGTTTAAAATTTTGGACGCCAGGAAAAATTAGCTTCCTTTCCACACATAAATAGCAACAAGTGGTAATGAAGCAACCGAATTCTTTGGCACTGTATCTCACATTCTTCCCTGGGTTTCATGAGATAGTTCAGTAGAAGGTGCCTGTGTGGTAGAAGAGCTGAGGGAAAAGAGTCCGAGACCCTCCTAGGGTCAGGGGTAGAGGTGAAATACCTAGGGAGAAAGTAGAATCCCTATTTAGCCTGGTTGAAAAGTTCCTGAGACCCTCGTCTCAACTCATAGCTGGAAGCAGTGGCCTATGTTTGTTATCCTGAACAATTTTAGAGGCAGAGATTGGGAGATGGTGGTTCTAGCCCAGCCGGGGCAGAGAAGTTCACGATACTTGAAAATTGGGTGTGGTAGCGTGCATTTGTTACCCCAGCAGCTATGGGAAGCCTAAAATGGGCAGATTGCCTAGGCAGAAGGTGAGACTCTATCTGACCAGCAGTGAACTGTTCATTTTTTTTCCTCCACATTTCCATTTTTATGTGGAATAGATAAATATATTGATGGGGATATACTAACAAGCCCAAACTACATTCAGACACCTTTTGTACTGAAAAACAAACCTTAAAATGCCCGTGTGTCCAATTCACATGAACATATAATCTTATTTTGCTAAGAAAAGTCACCAGCCAAAACAAAAACCGAAAAACCTCAACAAGGCCGGGGGCACGTCTCAAGGGCCATGGTAAAGGCTTTTCCTAACAAATGCAAGGTCCTGAGTTCAAATTTCCAGTGCCACCCAAAAAGTGTTCGGAGGAAGTACCAAGGACAGGGCGCCGCCTGACTGTCTCTGCATGGAGAGGCTGCACATGGACGGAAAGACAATGGTGGACACTCGGGGAGAGTCGGCATCTTTCTGCTTCGGTTTGGATTTCAAATCAGGTGTCCTGTTTATGCTCTGGCCAACAGGAGCCAGGATCCTGTTTACATCCCCTGTGTGGCTGAGATAAGAGGCACGAATCCTCCCCGCACTAGAGGTTTTTTTGGGTTGAGGTGAAGTCTCACAAACCTTTTGTCTGGGCTAGACTCAAACTACATCCAGATCTCAGCTTGCTCAGTGCCTGGGGTTACAGGCATGAGCCACCATGCCTGCCTTCCATCTTTCTTATCTATTAGTTCATCTAAAGAGAGATGCATCCGATATTCACACAAGTGATGGGCGTCCAAAACGGAAATAATGGGCCAATCTCTCAAACTCCGGGGCTTATGAAAACGACACCAGTGGGTGACTTGCAGTGAAGTGTATAGTTAGCTTGGCAGCAAAGCGGGAGCTAGACCTGATGGTCACAGAGTCGTGCGTGGAAGGGCTCTGTTGTAGCTCACATTGCAACATGGGCTGCCGGATGAAAAGAATTTTCCCCACAGGCAAACTGGTAACCCCCTCTCTCCCACCAGCCCCGCCGCCCCAGTGGGGCTCTACTGAAGTCAAAGCTTGGAAGGCCATGGAGACAGGCATTTGGACATTCCACAAGCTTTGAATTAAAGCTCGGTCCGCAATCAAGACCGGCTGGTACGAAGTGGAGTATCCTAGCTTCAGAACACTTTCCGGTTGGCGGACCACAGTAGGCACGGAAAATCGCCCTGTCTCTCTAGGCACTAGGGCTTCTGAGCAGGTCTATTCCTCTTGAGGGAAGGACCTGCCCAGCATTGGGGGGAAGAAGCTCCGAGTGAGAGCCAGCAGCTCCGTGATCAAGGCTTGCCTCTGACACTAATTGGTTTTGGAAGCTTAAACAAGGCCATAAATTCAGTGACTCTCATCTCCCTGTAAAAACCAGGCCATGTGGGCGCAAAGGTTGAAACACACGAACACGCAGCCTATTGTAGTGTAAATCACAATGATGGACCCAGGGCCATATTTTCAGTAATTTAAAAAATATTAGATTCCCTTTTCTGGGCTACAAGTTTGGACAGTGTGAACAGGATCATCTTCTTGTTGTTCTTGTTGTTGTTGTTTCTAATGCCCAAATCTATCACTGGTCAATAAAGTCCACGTATCTGTGACGTCCTGAGCCTTACTTGAATTTCTCTGAGTAAGAGCTTACTTGAAGTGCTTTTATGTTCTTTTTAATTAGCATATGTTGATGGTACAAAGGAGTACTCGTAGGCCCATACTTGTATAAAATGTACTTTGATCGAAATCATCCCTTATATTGTTCTTTCTTGTCCCCAATTTTAATGGGTTCCCATTATTCTGTTTATACATGACGTAAATTGCTTCTGTCATAATCATTTGTCATCCACCTAGTCTTTTCTCCCTCCCTTCTTCCACTGATTTCCTCCTCAAAAAGTCCCCATTTTATATTCATACTTTAAAAAAAAAACAAAACTCAGCCAAGCAGTTTGCTTCTGCAGAAGGGTGCACCATCAGCCAAAAATTTGGCAAGCAAGCACACCTTACACTTTTTATATTCATACCTTTTTTTGTTGTTAGATCCACTTTGTGAATGAGACCATCCAATACTTGTCTTTCTCAATCGGGTTCACATAATAATCCATCCATTTTTTTTCTGCGAATTACCTAATATTATCCTTTTAACATGGTGTCCAGTCCCATTCATTTTCCTATCTTTCTTCTTTATAGCTGGATAATATTCTACTGTGTGTGTGTGTGTGTGTAATTCTCTTTCTCTATTCATTGGTTGGAGGACACCTAGGCTGATTCCACAATTTGGCTACTGTGAAGAGAGCTGCTATAGATATGATGGACAAGCACCTCCATTGTATTCTGATTTACATTCCTTCAGGTATACACCCAGAATTACTTCAAAATTACTTACTTGTCTCTGAGTCTACTGCCAATACCATATCCATTTTCTAGGCAAGCAGGGATGTTTGTTTGTCTGTGCCTGTCCTGGGGCTTGAGCTCAGGGCCTGGATGCTGTCCCTGACCTTTTTATTTTTTGCTGATACTTGAACCACAGCTCCACTTCCGGCTTTTTGGTGGTTAACTGGGAATAAAACTCTCCTGGACTATCCTTCCCTGGTTGGCTCTGAACTGGGGTCCTCAGATCCTCTGTCTCAGTTGCTAGGACCCTAGGCATGTGCCACGGGCCCTCAGCTGCCAGCAATTGTTTTGTTGCCGTTGTTTTAATCAAACTCGAAGTCGCCATAGTGTATCACCTACAATCAACTGTCTAGTTTCTAAATTGCTCAAGTGTCCAGTGTCTAATTACTGGTCAGTGCGACCTTTGGGCTGATGGGATCCCCCTGTGGTTCTTATGAGGGCTTCCAGGGTGCCAAGATGCCTCCCTTGATCTTTATGGTCCAGGTTAGAGGCGTAGCAGAGCTAGCTCACCCTCGGCTCTGTTGGTGTTTGGACTACATGATTCTTTGCTGCGAGGAGCCGCCATATGCGTTGTAGAATGGCAGCAACATTCTTGGCCTCAAACCACCAGATACCAAGAGCTCCCATGGTGGGAACCAGAAGGTCTCAAGACACTGCCAAATAGTCCCCAGTGGAGAGTCCACCGAGCTTGACCCGGACCTTAATCCTTGCTAGGTCGCACCCGATCCACTCCCCAGAGGGTGACTGGCATCTTTCTCCCATGCTAGTTAGGAGCAGCATCCCTGGGGACCACAAACCCAAGCTAGTCCTGATTAATTCCAGAATTTGACAAGACAGTGACACCCCAAAGTCTGACCTCTCTCTCTACTGCTCTGTGAGCAAGTCACTTCTTGCAGCCCAGCCTTTGTCCTACTCTTACCTCTAACATACCACTGTGCTTCATTCAACCTTCAGTCAACACTAGAATCTTGAATTCAGACGAAACAGACAACTTTTATGCCTTGGCATTTAGTCCTTGGTGCCTCTATTTCCAAGATGAGACATCCATGGGTAAATATGGCAGCATGAATAACTATGTTGACCCCTGAAGTCTGAGAACAAGCAGGGTAGCCAATGGAACGAAGGCAGTAGCTTGCTTTCGTTCCTCCGCCCCAAAAATCAGCTGGCGGCCAAAGGGTGAGAAAGCACCTTAAAAGGGTCAGGGGAGAATTTGAACCATGAGTTTTATAATTGGAATAATTTTCCTCTGATAGAATCCATCTGCTGAGTGTAATTAAATGCAGTGTAAACATACACAGGAATGTTCCATTAGTAAGTCCTGGTCTTCCATGTTTTCCCCTGCATGGTGGCCATGGGACAGGAAGTCAGTTCCTGGGTTTTTCCCATCTCAGTAGGCCAAGTGGACAGAGCCCCTCACGAGGTTTGGGGTCAGCAGTTTATGACCACTGAGACACAAACAGCATGGCTAATTCTATGTGTAACCTGACTGGGCTACCGAGTTCCCAGTTTGTCAAGTATTACCCTATGGGGTAATATGTATGGGGGAGGTTTCTAGGTGCTATGAATACTTGAAACAGTAGGCTGAGTAGAGACTATGCCCTCCCCTAATAGGGGTTCCCCCTCCCCGTCAAAGGAAAATATGATTAGAAGAATAAGACTGCGTGAGAGGGGGCTCCTTCTTTCTGACTGCTTGGGCCAGGACACTCATCTTTTCCTGACTCTGGGCATGAAAAAAATCTAGCTCTTCTAGGGTTTCAAGTCTGCTAGCTCCTGGACCAGAACATACACCATCAACTCTCCTGAGTCTTGGTCCTTCAGAGTATGGCTAGAACTATACCACCAGGCTCTCCTGCCTGCCTGTGGCGGATTCGGAGACTTCTTAGCCTCCATAACCGTGAGACGATTTTTTATATTAAATCTGTGCATGCATGCATACACACACACACACACACACACACACACACACACACACACATCCTACTTGTGCTGTTTCTCAGGATAGCCCAAACTGTACAGACAAGACTGTTGGCATCAATATTGTCAGTGGATATTCCATCAGAGATGAAACTGGAATTCAGTTCAGCCTCTACCTATTTTCTCTCCCGAACGTGGCAGAATGTGAATGATACAATTGACTGTGCAAGCTTCCCAAAGCCTAATGTAAGCAATTTTTCATGTCATCTAAATGTGGGCTAAGACAAACTGTCTCAAAGAAAGACACCCTAGTTTAAACAAGAGCGTGCTTTAAAATGTTCTTAGCAAGTACCAGTGCTGGCTGTAATTATTGGCTAACTTAGGAGACCTGAACAATAAATTTAAGTTAAAAACTGAGTTATTGCAGGCTTTAGCTTACTAAATCTCTATTTAAATATGTTTGAAGTACTAAATTAATAAATGCATGTTGTGGGAATTTTAGAAATTATAGCTAAGCAAAGTCTAACAGATGCATGCATGGAGATATAATAATGGAACCTCTTTGGAGCATTCGTTCATGCCAGTAAGAAATAATATCCATCACGATTCCACGACCCAATAGTCGGATTTGATTCATGTTACACAAGTCACGTACATGCTTCATTCGTGCGTTAGTGCATGTGAACTAAACTGAGAAGGAATGTAAATGTATATGTATACACGTACATATGTGCACACATACGTACACACATGTGTATATTGTATACATATATACATGCAGGAGCCTTGTACTGCAAATACTACTTTACAGCACTTTCTGTGTTTATGCCATCTGTCGTCTCTTGTGAACTATGCCGATACTCACGTCAACCTTTGCCCGGATTGTATGGCTATGGGTTCTGGCCCTCCGTACCACAACCAGCTGCTTGTGTTTCCTGGTCTCCAACAAATATGTGTTACCATAAACCTAAAAACCCTATGTTGTTATTCTATTTGTTATTTATCTCTTTATTTTTAGTTAGTGGGTTTTATTGGGGTTGAACTCAGGGGCCCCTGCTTGCTAGGCAGAAATTTACCATTTTTAAATCATAGAATCTTCAGGGCAGTTTGGTTTGTATAGAAGACTTTCTCCTGATCTCAGTGCAGGATCATCTCCTTGTTTTGCTAAAATGCTGTTTGGTTTTCCCTCCTGGCCTATCGACCCCATTGGGGATTGATTTAGGCATATCAGGACACTTAATTATCGTATTACATTTGTAGCTTGTTTGGTCTCTGGAACTCCTTATCCAACCCATGAACAAAATCCCTTCGGTAGTGGAGAGTAATAGCTGGCATGTAGTGAACATTTGATGTAGTATAAAACATACAGCCCATTCACTATTCAACATAGAGGACCTGAAAGGCTGGTTTGCCTGAGGAAGGAATTGCTTGCATTTCCTCTGCTCAGGTTAGCTCAACGAGCACTGACCCTGTCCAGCACATCAGCATCCTGGAGAGTCAGACAGAATCTGGGATGGGATCCGTACTTGCAGATCTTGAGCTCCCAGGTGGAAACTGCAGAACAGATTGTGTGTGGATTAAGAACATAACAGATTTGAGATTGGAATATCCCATGGAGTGGTTAAGTACTTTCTCGGCGGCCGAGGAGCCGTTTTCAAATTGATACTTTATAAAAAGATTTTAAAATGGAGTAGCCACATAGGTTCTACGTCCTGTGTATTCTCTGTCTCTCCCTAGGAGCATCCCATCAACCCTCTGTATCTCTGAGTAGGGTCCTCCTGGCTCCTTCCCATCTCGGCTGTTGGCTCACTGCATAGGGCATGTCCCTCTCGGATCACACCTCAAAGTCACCTTGTATTCTTCCTCCTTCTTGCTGTGCTGACAACAGCTGGCAGTTGCCTTAAGAACTCCAGCCCGCACGAGCAACTGTTGGTAGACTGTTAGAAAGAAATGTCTCCCCTAGTAGGTATTTCAAAGCTAAAGGAACAAGCATGCTGAAAACCCCATTCCGAAAAAGTTGTTAGAAAGTGTGAACAATGCTGGTGATAACAGCGCCTTTTCCAGAAGACTCCTTGCCGGAGCACTGTGGTTCGCATGTATTGCAGGCCACTGGGCTCTTACCTTGCACTGCACCATGTGCTCCTACTTATCTGCAAGCAATTGCGCTCCCTCTTCCCACCCGAGTCAGCAATAGAGGCCAGGACGCGCACGGCTGGCCGCCAAATGCAGGTCAGGTGGTGGGGAAAGCGGCACTCCGTTCGGCAGTTGTTCTGGGAAGAACGGTGTGTGTGATCCCACGGCCAGAGAGGAGCGTGTTTTTAAAGCCAGCAGGGCTGTGTTTGAACGTGGAGTTGGACTCTTATCAAAACTGAGTTGGAGCCTGTTTGTTGCCACAGTTGGAACTGTTGGACGCGTTACAAGGTGGCCTCTGTTGGTTGGGACGAAGTGTAATCAGAATGGACTCCTTGGAAGGACAGAGGGTGCTCTGACCACCAGCTGTGGTTTCAGGCCGCCAAATGTTGTCCGCGTTCACCAAGTGGGAGATAGGCACCCAGCTGACGTGGGGGTTTCAGACAACAGTGAATCTGCACTATGAGATTGGAGGATGGGTGTTGACCTTAGCAAAACACACACACACACACACACACACACACACACACATCCATAAATACTCTGATTTGTGTTCATACACTTCCGATGAACACATATGTAAGACATGAAAAGACACCTGTGACGATGTATGGCCTCGTGCCATCTGCTGATTCTGGGGCCACCGTGATTGGGTTTGTACCCAGTCTGGTAAGAGGTGTGTTTCCTTCTGCCCCTAAATTTCCTCCTGTATAAAAGAGTAATAATCACATCTGCCTCAAAGGGTTCTGCAGTCATCCGTGAACTGGTATATATGCAAGTGAGAACTGCCTAGAATTTGGCAAGGAGGAAGGAGTGTGTGTGTGTGTGTGTGTGTGTGTGTGTGTGAGTGTGTATCTCTTATTAGAAAATGTCCTCTCTCTTAAGAGGGAGTGGAGTCCATGTCTCTGGCTGAACACCCCGGGTCCAGCTGAATCGTGAGCTCTACCACCGAGAGCCTAGGAGGCAGTGGTATCCATGGGCGACTGTGATGATGTTGCTATTGATGTGTATGATGACATTGATATTCTTCTCTAGGGAGCAGGCTCCAGGGGGCTAGCGCCATCAGGAATCTGAATTGCTCCAGCTCGCAACGGGGTGTTGATTACATGGTCAATGCCCTGTGTCTGCTGAACAAATGCTACCTGCTGCTACTACCACTGTTCAAATGCTCAGAATAGAATTCTCTCTATATGATGCTTGGAATCCTGCATCCCTCACGGAGCTAACATCCTGAATATTCACGTCATGCTAATAAAATATATTCCAACAGTATTTGGATATTAAAATAACAATGAATATTGTATCATTACATAATATTAATAAGCATTTGAGTACTATGGCCTGGGGGTGTGGCTCAAGTGGTAGAGGACCTGCTTACCAAGTTCAAATAGTACTAATGCTAAAAAAAATACTAATAAAATAATAATTTTCTAAGGAAGCATGTAACAATAAAGTTTATACTGTGAAATATAGATATGCACGTTGGATTTGGGGCAGGCTGGTTACTGCCCTCTACCTACCTTCTCTAGGGCAGGTTCTTACCTGGCCTGGCGCAGTAAGGTCTAATGAACGCAGTAGTAGCGTTCAAAAGAAACAGGCTCACCGGCAGGGCCGTGGACGTGGGAGGGGAAGGGCGACTGTGACAGTGGGCTGGTGTGGGAGATGAAAGGGAAGAGGAGAAAGGGGATGTGCTGGAGACCACCCATCCAGATGTGGAAGCGGTGATGTTTTCCAGGCACGCATCAAACATGCTGGGGGGGAAACAGCAGCCCGTGGGAACAGCTGCGAGAAATCAGCTTCAGCCGAAAGAGGAAGCACGCACAACTGCTGCTACCCGGGGCCTAGCTATTTAAGAAGGAAATGACAGGGGGGGCCCTGGTGACAAAAGGGACAGGTTGTCCTAGATCCTGACACGCTAGGTATGAGTTGGACAACTAGCTTTTGAGAAGGCAGAATTCTAAAAAGTTCAGGTCCTAGAGGGTACAAGGCTAAGACTTGGGGATGTCATATGAGGTTGACTCAAAAAGAGTAAGACTCCTTGTAATAGCAAAATCCAGACTGGGAAGAAAATAGAGAAGTATCTAAGGAAGTAGCTAAACAGGAAATTTTCTGGTAAAGCCAGATGTAAAAGTACTTGAACAAACAAAAAGAAAAGAAAAGAAAATGCATATAACTAGTATCCGGAAACTCTGTGCCTGGAAGAGGTTTGTATACTATGCTAAATCAACAGTGAGAGTCTAGAATAGGACAATGATGGGATAGACCCTCAGCAAGGGCAGCCAGTTTGCAATCTAAACAGACACTGTAGTCAGAAGGATTACAGTTCAACTCAATTAAATCAACCAAGCATTATGTAACAGGACAGTGCATTTGCATATTGTCAGTGTGTGTGCGTGTGTGTGCGTGTGTGTGCTGTTACTGGGGCTTGAACTCAGAACCTCACACTCTTGCTTGGCTCTTTCTCGCAAGGCCAATACTCTACTACTTGAGCCACAGTTCCACTTCTGCCGTTGCGGTAGTTTATTGGCCATAACAGTCTCAGACTTTTCTACTCAGGCTGATCTCAGCCTCTTGAGTAATGCTAGCTACCCAGGCTAACATCATGTATCTTTAAATTAGAAGATTCACCTTGTTAGGAATTTCATGTCATAAAAATACCTTATCAAGGACCATGATGTAGGGGAGGGGCCCAAGGGTGCTGATAGAGGCCTTGGATTGAACAACACACCATTGTGGAGGTCAGAGGAAGAGAAGACTGTAGAGTAGAGGGAGAAGAAATGGCCAGAGGTGGGAGAAGACTGTAGGACATTATCACACTAACCCACAGACTTCACTGAGAAGTCAGTATTCACTTCTCTAGAAATCGCATGTCTCCGCCAACAGATCCCCCTGCCATCCATATTCGGACCAGAGCCCTGAAAGTCTTACTGGTGTTCATTTCTATGTTGGAGTACCAAGAAAGAATGTCATGCCCTAAGGAGGAGGATGAGACCGTCCCAAGAGGAGTTTGAAGGCTGTGGGGCAACAATTCTTTAGGGGAGTGATGAAAGGAGGCATCCTGGGATTTGTAGGAAGAGGGTGGGCAGCTGAGTCTCCAGGTGAACCTGGAGTGTAGCGCTGTGTAGGGCATCCGCTGCCATGGTGTGTGGGTTTCGGTCAAGGAGGAGAGTTGTATTGACCCAGGATGAGGTTTGTAGTGAGTGTGGTGGATGAATTGGAGCAGAATAGAAGAGGTAGAGAAGACCAAGGTCAAAGTGAATGATCATGAGATGGACATTATTCTGCTGATAGAAGTGAGGAGAGCAGAGCCTACGACCAATCTGACTACGCAGAAGCATGAGACTTTTACCATATTCAAATTTTACTTCAATGACCCTACATTAATAAACATCACCCTCGCAGCAAGTAGGCCAGCTAGGAGATTACTGCCAAGGGCAGAGCAATGGAGAAAGAGAATGGATTTGATGAGGGGAAGGAAGCCTGCTCAGAAGAAGGAACACGATAGAGACAGGCTTCCTGGAAGCCCCAGAGATGATAATTATAAATAGCGAGGGAGGAACGATAACAACACATGCTCAGTGCCACAAAGGAACTCAAAGTCACCCCTTCTTGGAGGCAAATGCCAGGGTCAAGAGAAGGTTCTGGTCAGTGTGCAGAATGAAGGAGAAAACATTGCACACAACCACATTCACTCATTAACTCACCCAGTTGGCCATTTGTTCATGTATGTAACATGCATGTATTCTGTGATCATTTTGTGTTTAACAGGTGCCACCATGAAGGGCAAGGAATAAAACTAAAAGCTGAACCAGTCCTGTCGGGGTGGAGTACCTGGTACAGCTTGCCTTCTGACTGCTTTTGTAGTTCTCCTGTAGACCTTCTCTCCCAATTTTGAGTTCAAAATATTAAACATATGTCCTTTCATTTTTGAACAATTGGGCTTACCCTGAACTCAGGATGAATCCTACCTGGCTGGAATCAGCCTTGGAGTTTTTGTTTTTGTTTTTTTGTTTTTGTTAGTCCTTGGGCTTCAGACTCAGGGCCTGAGTACTGTCCCTGGCTTCTTTTTGCTCAAGGCTAGCACTCTGCCACCTGAGCCACAGCGCTACTTCTGAAGATACACACACACACACACACACACACACACACACACACACACACACACACGTATGGTGGTGCCGTGGAATTGAACCCGGGGCTTCATGCATGCTAGGCAGGCAATCTACCACTAAGCCACATTCCCAGCCCCAGCCTTGGAAATTTTAATCTCCTTCATCAGTGCTCAGAGATGAGAATGTAGTTAGTTCTCCATGGGAGACATAAATGGAAGCATGAAAAGGTTCACTGTCGTTATGGAGAATACCTTTGGTACCAGCTCCTTCCTTCTTGTCTATGCAGCCGGGATGAGAACATGTCATCTCTGGCTGCATCAGCTATCTTCTGACCATGAGATGACAAATAGGAAGCTTTGGCTTATGACCCAATTGGCCAATGATTACAGAGAAGGAACAGTAGATACAGCTTGGGTCCTGATGACATAAGCCAACTGCTACACTGAAGCAAAACTACCCCCCCCCAACACATACACCATCAGCAAACTTTGTGGAGGACAACAGGACTTTGTATTGTCTGAGCCTCCAGGCTTTCTGTTCTGTGCCATCAGACACTGATACCGGCAGTCGAACTCTGACAAGGGGGATAGGAGGACCCCATCAGCGAGCTCAGAACCGAGCGAATGGCCCTGTGGCTGTGCGTGCGCCCTCCTCAGGGAGGTGGAAAGGAAACAGGAACTCACGAGAATGTGCGGGAGGGCAAGGCCTCCATGAGATCCAGAAAATGGAATGGGAAAATGGTATGTGCCAAAGACCGGAGCCAAAGAGTGATCAGGAGAAGCAGGAGTTAGGGCACGGAAGGACAGGCGGGATACCCACAGTGGAGACGTGTGTGGTTTACACTCACATTTGAAGGGTGAGATGGGGAGCTCATGTTTGTGCAAAGACCGTGAGCCCACGGCTAGGCAGAGTAGCCCCAGGGGTCAAGCCTGTGTATCTGGGAAGTCTCTGCTGGCTCCTCGAGTTTGCACACTGGGTAGACATTGCTTTTGCATTCTCCTTCTCCTCCCAGGAAGATGGCACCCTCATAAAACAACGCAGTCTAGCACGTGCCAGACAAATGGGACTAGGAAGGAGTTATGGGGAGGCTAGCAGATTTCATGTTTTGGTTTATGAAACAATGAAACATCTTAAGACATAGAGGAGCCTACTCTGGGCTGTGTGTTCAGTATCTTGTTGCACATTTTTCTCATTTTCTGGGTTTTGAATGAAAAAATTACAGTACGATGACGATCCATTCTCTATCTCTTGCCTTGCAGTTTGGTTGTGGAAATTAGGGACCCAATGTTACTTCCATCCAAATCTCCAGGCATTTTAATTCAGCTTTGTCCAACAACACAATCTCCTTTTTGTGTGTGCCTGTGCCAGTCCTGGGGCTTAAACTCAGGGCCTGGGAACTGTTCCTGAGGTGTTTTGTTTGTTTGTTTGTTGCTCAAGCCTGAAGCTCTACCACTTGAGCCACAGCTCCACTTCGGGCTTTTGGGTGATTAATTGGAGATAAGAATCTCTTGGACTTTCCTTCCCAGAGCTGACTTTGAACTATGATCCTCAGATCTCAGCCTCTGGAAAAGCTGTGGTTACAGTAGTGAGCCACCAGCACCCAGCATACAACTTCGCTTTAGGACTATCCCAGCTCTACCAAAGTTTGACCAGAAACTATGGATCCTACATTTTCTCAATCCAAATCAAGGCAAAAAGGAGGCAAATAGAAACTTAGTTGAGAAACATGGGACTTGGTCAACATTGTACTTGGAGAAGTAGGTCCTACCCACCCCTCCCCACCCAAACCCATTACAGTGTTGTCATCTAAGAGGAAGTAGAGTCATTCTTTCCAATCCTGCTTTACAGTTACTGTAGAGGATGAATCACCACTGAATTCTCCCTTATTGTTTTTAAACAAAGATGGGCAAAATTAAAGTGAGACTAAGTGCTTTGGACATTGATAGATTATGGAATTGCCAGTAATTAATCTCATTATTTTCTTATATAACAAAATTCAGAACAATGAAGAGACATGCTAATGGATCAATGGCATTGTTCATGTACCGCTGTTCTCTCAAAGCCTACAGACTTGTCTTTCCTACTTTCCATAATTTATGGGCAACAAAGAGTCCAGTCAAAATAAAAATGTAAAAGAATCATAAATGTTTCTATTTTACATCTTTCCTCTGACACATTATTAACTGCCTCACAGGAGACATTTAAACAAACATCTAGCCTTCTATGTTGCACGAGGTTTCCATTACAATATGAAAACTGAACCAGTTGCTCAATACCCATCCTTTATAGGTTCTTTAAGAAGAATAATGGCTTCCAACTGCTGGATATATTTGTCCCATAGCAATGTTAGTATTTTTAAGCTAACAATTTCACTGAAGCATAGTGCAATGTAATTCTTTTTTCTACATCTCTCTGAATATTTCAAAGACCATACTTTGTTGGTTGGATGCACTTGCCTCTTTTGTCCTCCCATCTCTTTTTTGGCCATTGATCTATTTTCCCAAAAGGGGTTTTAATAAATGATGTATCTTTGGACTATACCATAAAAGAAAAATCTCAGTAATGGTAGCTGTAAAGTAAGACCTGAAATCTTGTCATATAAATGCTCCAACTTTATTCCTCTTAGAGATAGACTAGACTCTTATTCTCTGAATTGCTCTATGTATTTTTTTTTTTTGGCCAGTCCTGGGCCTTGGACTCAGGGCCTGAGCACTGTCCCTGGCTTCCTTTTGCTCAAGGCTAGCACTCTACCACTTGAGCCACAGCGCCACTTCTGGCCGTTTTCTGTATATGTGGTGCTGGGGAATCGAACCCAGAGCCTCATGTATACGAGGCAAGCTCTCTTGCCACTAGGCCATATCCCCAGCCCCTGCTCTATGTATTTTAATATCAACTTTTCAGTATACACGTACACAAATACAAAACCTATTGTGATTTGTTAGTTGGCTTGTATTGAGTCAGAAGTTTGATTTAAGGAACATTGCTATTTGGTAACATTGGAATTTATATAATGTAAAATATCAGCTTGTTTGTGTTTGTCTTAATTTATTAATGTCCTTTTCATTTCTCAAACAGACATTTTGTAGGTGATAGTATAAAAGCCTTTGCTTTATACTTTAGTTTGGATATCATCTCCTAACCTGTATTCTAGGTAATAAATCTCTTCTCCATCTGTGTAACCTGCACATTACCATGCTGGTTGCACAATTAACTTCAGATGCTTTCTTTTTTCATTTCCTGGGTTTCTATTTAGCTTTATTTCCATTGAAATTCCATTAGTTCTCTTGTAAAATAATTCATCTTCTTACCTATTTCTGTTTACCAGAGTCAGCGCACTTTTCATCATATAAACACTGAAAGTTTTAGTATTAACTGTTTCTTAATCTCTCTCTCTCTCACACACCCTCTCTCTTGGTCTCCCCCACCATCTCTTGGTACGTCCTGTAAGTTTTATTGCATCCTCAGCCTTATTTATGGAAAAAATGAAAACAATTTGGATAAGCTTCTATGCTTCCAGAAGGATTTGCTTTGTCTTCTAGGAGACAGCCAGCATAGAAATGGATCCCTTAATCAACCCATCAGAGATCAGGATGGCTTGAAATGGATTTTCACTCTCTGTAAGGCTTGATCTAATTTTCTTGTCCTTACTCCTGAAATATGGTACAAACTTTCTTCTTTATCCAAAAGTTCCACATCCTCAGAGTCAGCCATATGTAAATCAAAAAACAAAAAAAAAGTACATAAAATTCCAGAACATTCCAAAACATGACATTTGAACCTGCTGTTCACTGAAAACTATACCAAGTGTAGTGATGAGCGGGCTCACTCTGCAGTGGAGTAGCTCCCCTTCCCTCTCCTCCAGAATTTCAGTTCCTTAAGTCCTGATGCCTTTGGGAACTGAGAGACCATGGTTGACACGCTGGGCATCATCCAGCCTCTCATGAGGTTATTCTTGGGGAAGACAGGCATAAAAAGCTAAGGTCTCCTGACTGTGTGGCTTATTTGCAAGATATGGAACCCTAAAACAACAGGTAGTAACCGTTTACTTGAATTGTGCATATGTGTCAGAGTCTTAATAATAGCAATAGACAGTGCTACATCCCAGGGTGAAAATAAGGACAACACAGAACAGAGTCCTTACCTAAGCCTTTGGGAAGGACTATCAATGACAATAAACTAATCTTCTTTCAAGCCACCGAGGATTGTTTGTTATCATATTTTTCCCAGCCTACCCTGATTGATACACTCAAGAGGTAAAAAATTCCTTCAGTTCCACTTCACTGATAAAATTAACCAAAACCCAGAAAATCTCATAAACAGGAAGAATGTATGCTTTTATTGGCCCTTTATCTAACGTTTGCTAAACCAATTAATACAGAAGATGTCTGAGAAATGTTTGAGATATTGGTGGAATGAACCAGTGAATTCCTCTACAGGAGTCAGGGCCCCTAGGAAGAAAAGAAAGCAGGATGTCATGATCTCATGAGATGAATCTGGATTCAAATCCTATGTCTATAACCATCTCTAAGACCTGAGCAAGTATCTGAATTTCTCTTAGTCTCTGCTTCCTCAGCAGTACAATGAGAGAAATAGTTCCCACTCCTTGGGGCTGGGCACGAACTGTGATAGCATTTGTGCTGCAAGTAGCACAGTTTCTGACACATGATGCTATTCAAAAATGGCGCCTATCATTCTTCTCCTCCCTCAGAACCCTAGTGGGAAGAGAGAAAAAGCACAAGGCCCAAATACAGTTGGGGGAATGTCAGTCTTTCAGAAGTCACTCATGCATTCCCTCCAGATTTACATCAAAGTTGAAGGAAATGAATCTGGAGAGCAGAGCAGAGATAGTTTCCAGAAAAATAAATCAGATGTTAAAATAACCGAATCCATTAGTCCATTCAAGGAATTATGAAACCAAAATGAGGGATTAATATGCATGTATATTATGTGTGTGGGATGAAATTTCAGACTTAGATGGATGAATAATGACAGAAGATAGATAGATAGACAGATCTATGATAGATAAAAGCTGAATAGTAAGTATATGGATTTTCAAATTAGTAAAGTTCTCCTGGGGCTTGGAATATGGTCTAGTGGCTAGAGTGCTTGCCTCTCATACATGAAGCCCTAGGTTCGATTCCTCAGCACCACATATATAGTAAAACGGCCAGAAGTGGCGCTGTGGCTCAAGTGGCAGAGTGCTAGCCTTGAGCAAAAAAAGAAAAAGAAGAAGCCAGGGACAGTGCTCAGGCCCTGAGTTCAAGCTCCAGGACTGGCCAAAAAAAAAAGTGTTCTCCTGACTAGTTACCTTATTGCTTAAACAAACACTATTACTTGGACATTGGGTCACTAAAAGGTAAAGACATTGCTTGGGAAAGAAAAGAACACGCATGTACTTTAGTGACTCCAGGGTATGAACAAATCCATTTTTTTAACTGTGCCAGTTCTTGGGGCTTGATTTAGGGCCTGGGTGCTCTCCCTAAGTTTTTTTGCTCAAGGCTAGCATTCTACCACTTGAACCACAGCTCCACTTTCAGGTTTTTGATGATTCACTGAAGCTAAGGGTCCCCTGGACTTTACTGCTTGGGCTGGTATTGAACCGTGATCCTCAGATCTCAGCCTCCTGAGTAGGTAAGATTATAGGCATGAGCCACTGACACTAGCTGAAGCAAATACTTTCGAACATCAATGTGAACAAAGGTTTTCCAGAACAATAACGTTGGGGCTCCACAGAATGGAATGCTAAAATACAGATGCAATCTTTGTACCCTCTGACTTGAAGGAGATAGACCTCTAAAATAGTGCCCTCCCGGGGCTGGAAGCTAATGTTGCCTGTCATCTAGGAACCCAACTAGAGCTGTTGGTGGATTTACAATGGCCTCGGCACAAAAGCTGTGTCCCAGAGGCCACGGTGAAACACGTGAGTCCTCTTAAAAGTCAGATCCCAAACTAGCATGGCATCACCTTCACCAAGAACCAAGGTCAAAGCAGCCACAGGCCAAGGGAGACTCAGATAGACACGAAGTAGACAAGCGTCTGGATAGGAGGCATGTCAAAGAATTTACATCCATCTTTATTCCCTTACAATCTGGCACATAGAAGGCATGGCGTAAGTTTCTTTATGGTGATTACATAATAACATAATTGACCAGCTTGACCTCTGCTTGATGAGTGTATCATTTTCCTCTGTACTCAAAAAAAATATTACTTCTCCCTTTCTGCCCTTCCTTCCTACCTTTTTACTTCCTCTACTTTCTTATCTACTTCCCTGCGAAACATCTTTTTCTTCTTTAGTTTCCCACACACACCTTGGTCCTGGCTCTTCCTCACCCATCTACACATGTATGCATGGGTGCACACTTACATACACACACACACACGACTTCTTTCAGGGAGAACTGTGACACTAAGTGAGCAAGATGGCTGCTGGCACCCACGGAGTTTGTGTGGACGCCTCTGGTAAGTCATGTGTTTGCACGTTGGCAACGCTCCCCTTTTGAAGCTTAGAAGCAAAGAAAAGAAAAGAAAATAGCAGATGCATACTTTGCTTCGTGGTACAAATTTGTGGTTTCGAGTCTGTACTTTACAAAATATGATTTTCCTTTTTTGAATTGAAAAAATACAAAAGACCGAGGGATCCTTAAATCACAGAGAGGCATTGCTGAGTAACATCTTGATGATTTAAGTGTAAATGGATAAGAAACATATGGATTCCATTCCACACGAGGCACACACATTAGCCAGGAGGAGTGGGGAGGCATCTGGAAAAACATGTTTCTGGTTTGGTAGAACGCAGACCGCTTGGGAGGTGTAGTTCAGGACACGAGCAACCCAAACGCCAGTGTGGGCTGAGTTCATGTCAGCCAGCTGCCAACGCGAGCTGGAGTTTTCATTCACATTCAAGTACACCTCACTTAGGTTTGCTGGTTGCTGATTTTTTTTTTAACTCCATATTATAGACTTGGCCAGATTTGAAGATTTCTTCCACTTAGGGTCCAGATGAGCAATATGTCCTGGCATGAGGAAAGTATCCTAATCCAAAAGGACATAAGGCTTAAGGAAAGTGAAAATTTGATCTCATGTGCGCTTTCATATGGAAAGGTTAAATACCATTCAGTTACAAGTCACTGCAGTTTTGATGTTCTCAAGGCAAAGGAAGGGGCTGCTACTGAGAGGTGAGTAGCAAGGCCTTCCATCTGGGGTTAGCGGTGGGTAGCGGCGGGAAGAGGCTCTCCTGGGGTTGTGCAATTCCTGCAGTCTGGTGGAGAGGGACAGTACTTTTCACCGGCATGAGCATCCACCCTCCTTTCTCTCCAGTGCTTAGTTAATCCCTAAGAATCCTTTCCCTCCAAATTAGAGAAAGGACAATCACAAAGGCGAATGAGAATGAAAGATGAGGAGAGAATGGTAGAAGGATCAACAGAGGTGCTGTATCTCATGGAAAGCCATCCAATCCTGTCCCCTCGTGGGGATAGCAGAGTTAAAGTGCCTTTCTGCCCACGAGTCTTCCAAACCCTAATAACCATCTGAAAAGGGGAGACAACCATGATTTGACTCTTAGGTCGTCTACACCGTCCACCCCTTGACATTACCCTAATTCCACCTCTGGGTCCCCCACCTCCAAATCTTCTACACATCCTGGTCTCCTGAGAAGGCAATTCCTAATGATGTCACTCTACTGATATCCAGAATAAAAATGTTTAGTATTTAGCTCAAACTTGGATAAGTCACTTAGCCTGCTTGTGTTCTAGCAAAACGGAATAATAACAAGACTGAAGAGGAAAATGTATATGAAGATTATTTGTAAGCTGTGGAAATGTTAACATAATAAAGCGAGTGTTTTCATTATTAACATAGTGGGAGTGAGCTTCAGCACCAAGAAGAATCTCAATTGCTCTATGAAACGTCCTTTGCTATGTGACTGTGAGGAATGAGGGTGGTGTGATTACTAGTGTAGTGGGGGCAGACATCATGAGATACTCCTGGGAGCTCACTCAGGCCTCCAATGGGATGCTTGATTCAATGTCTTTGGGCCACCATCTTGAAAATCTTAGTAAGCTTTCAATGAGGATCTGACATTTTTATCCTATTCAAGGCCTTGCCGTTCCACTTTCCATCATGGGATAACACAGCCCAGGGTTCCTTACCAAACAGATACCAGCACCAGTCTCCTGGCCTTCCCAAACTCTAGAACTGTGAGTCAAGTAAATACCCACTGTTCACAAATGACTCAGTCTATAGTGTTTTGTTATAGCACTAGAAAAGAGACTAGACACCTCATAAATGACGTAACATATCCTGAATGTAGGTGACAGTGTATAACGGTCTGCAATCTTGTATAGGTCTAAAGAAGTTGCATATTCAACAGGAAGGATGATGGCTTCTTGAAGAGAGAAGAAAACATTTGAATTCTGACCAAGCTTGAAGAAGCTGTGGGGAGAATGGAGGAGTCTGAACCTACCGGGAACATATACCAAACGGGACTGAGAATTCATTGCAGTTTGAAACACACTGTCTGGTATCAAAAAAAAAAGAGAATTAATTCTCTAGGTGAACCTGAACTCTGATTAAAGAGCTTTCTCCTCAATGTTTGTATTCAACATTTGAGAATTTGTTCTCATTTAGACAAAACAGAATCGATTCCTAACAAAAATAAAAAATAGGAAAGGGTCCTTCAAAATGAATCCGCTGGCTATCTGAAAAAAAAAATTTAACTAGAAAGGCACTGAAGTCAAATGGTTTGTAAGATCCCTTTCTGCCACAAAAGTCCTTAGTGTGCTCTATTTCTCAGGAAATAAAGGCACCATGGAGATTTTTTTTTTAAGATTTGGCAGAATGCCCCTGGCTTGGCTCACACTGCCTTTTTCTAGAGACTGAGGTCATAGGGCAGGGTGATGGCAGATGGGTGACTGTGGTTGGCTGCGGTTGAGTTACCTCGGCCAGTGTGATTGGCTATTTTGAAATTGTGTTGGGCATGCTGTCTCAGCCTTTGAAATGATGTCATCTTATCTCACTGGGAGGAAGTTGGTTGCTGCTAGTTTCTGAATTAATCAGTTCCTCTCTCAGCGATGCACCAGATTTTACACTAACTAATTAAAAAAAGAAAAACCTAAACACTTGAAATCAGTGTCAGTTACCATCTGAAGAATTTCTGTGTGGGCCATAAAGTTTATATATATATATATATATATATATATATATATATATATATATATATTTGTAATGGCTAATTTTTTTATTGTGGAAATATAATACACAACAAAGAAGATTTTTTTCTGCCACCCTTGTGCTTATCTTTTTCAAATTGCCCCAGATTCAAGAGGCAATCTTATGTATCTTAGACAGTACTCTGATACTTGAGATTTCTAGCCCTGCTTCCTTTTAGAAATTGGGTATCTCTCAGCTCATAGCTCAAGAGTCATTTTTTTTAAAAAAAAAATAGAAAGACTATGACTTGTTACTTGTTTTCTACAGAAATGATGACTACGTCTGTATGATGAAGAGAAACTTTTCATGTTACAATTTTGTATGAGTGTCTGTGCCTGGCCTGGGACTTGAACTTGGAGCCTAGGCACTATCCCTGAGCTTTTGTGCTCAAGGCTAATGCTATGCCACTTTGAGTCACAGTTCCATTCCAGCTTTTTGGTATTTAGTTGGAGGTAATATTTTCACTGGATTTCCTGCCTGAGATGCCTCAGCCTCCGGAGCAGCTAGGAATGTAGGCGTGAGTCACCAGTGCCCAGCAAGTATGATGTTTATTCCAATTTTTTTTTCTTTATACCTAATATTTGCATGTGGGGGAACAAACTTTACTTCTTTACAGGTGACAGTATAAATCCATTATCATTTTTCATATGAAGACCAGTAACTCTAGTGTCAAGATTAAGAAAGATTAATTGAGATGTGTCTTCTATACCAAAAGACTGTAAAACACAGTGTACTTATGTAGGGATGTATAATACAAGGATAATTTTCTGAAAACTAGATAAGGCAGAGTCCTGAGGCCCTTCCTCTTTTTCTGCATGTATTTTGAAAGCATAAATTCAATGTCTGCTTGTTTCTATGGAAAAAAAAAGCATATTACAAAGAATTGCCCTCCACTGATATAGAAAAGTTCTAGTATCTGATCAAGAAGTGAAAACCCCTTCCTTGCTTCAATATGCAGTTTAATTCCCTGTAAGGTGTTGTCAGGAAAATCATCTATTGCCCCAATGAGGGTGTTAACTCTTGTGCCTAGAAACAGGGCCATGGTGAAAGACAGAAAGCAGAGAGATGACCAGACGTGAGTGAGATTATCTTGTGATTTAGGCTGAACAAACTCTCCCAAACAGTGGCCCTCCCAAATGAATGTTGCATTTGTAAAAACAGAGATGTGGCTGCCCAAAGGGTTCCATCCAAAGGAAGGCCGGGCCTCTGCTGTCTGTATCTCTCTCCCGTTGCTTGTCTTTGCACAATCATGAAGAACTTATAATAGAAATAGTTTTGTCTGTATGTAGTGGAAAACACCAGTTTAAACAGGATGTTGGAGATCTCGATTCCTGACCCAGAACAACAGCCAGGGCAGACATGAAAGCCCCAGCATTTCATTCACAAAGGTTTTTCTGGGACCAGCTCCCTCTCAGTCTAAACAGAGTCACGCACAGGCTGGCCCGGCCTCTCCCACACTGCTCTCAGAGAAGAGGCGATTGCTTTGAATGCTCTGCAGGGCTGTAGTGTCCGTGGACAGCAGCCATGAGCAGGACTGGGACCAATTACCAGCTGAAGAGCATGTCCTTCTGCAGAGGAGCCCTCCGCCAGCGCCAGCCCTGGCGGAGCACGAGAGAAGGAGAGCAGGCTGTCCCACGCCTACTTGTTTTCCTTCCCTTCCGTGGGACAATTTCAACTGATTTTGATTACCCTGGCGCCAAATAAATGAAAACATTTCATAGACGTATAATCATCCATCACTGTGAAGAAAGGAAAAATGTTTCATGTTCAGTATGTTTATAAATATACTTAATGAAAAAAGGACAGTACTGTCTTTTCCTTCTACCACATTGCTGCTGCTGTGGGCCAGAAAGTCCCACTCTCGGTCACCCCAGAGTCCCCCATGAGTCCACCCACCCTCAGCCATTTCACGGTGACAGCTGAGGGTGTCCAAGGAAGCCCAGAGGAAGGACTTCCCTCGAAGGCCACCGTCTAAGCTCCAGCTCCTTTCTCTCAAGACAGACAGGATGTGGAGTCAGAAAAAGGTAAGAGACTTGCAAATGAGGAAAGCCAGGGCCGGCGGTGGTTTCCATCTGGCTTGACGATCGCACGAGCTGACTCCGTGCAGCCCTCGCCTGGGGTCCGTGTTAAATGGATGGCAGGTGAGGCAGCACCCAGCATGTGGCTTGTGTCAATGCCAAGAAGTGCGGAAGGTCTTCTCTTCCTGGTGGCTGGCGTGCCCCAATCTTGTCTACCATGTGGGATGCTGAAGGTAATCTTGAGTTTAGGATTTATAAAGTGTGGTGATAAATCTTTCGGGAAAAATGAAGTCTGAAGCAGTAAATTCTTCCTGACATCTCTCTTATCCTGGCTAGGTCTTTTAATTTGGGATCCCATATGTTTTCAGGAGCAATAAATATCCACAGATCTGTCTCTGAGGCATTAGCTGATGACTAAAGAGTTCTGTACGTATGGTCAAAGCGTGTGGGCTGTCTCCAGTACAAATTCAATCCGGTTGGCTTTTCTTTTCTTACCCCCCCCCCACCCCAGTGACATTTCTCACAATGTGTCAAATACTTGCCACCCCATTTGACACATAAGCAAGGACAGGACACCAAGGTCTACAAGAAATTCCTTGTACATCATTTGCAGAACATGTATTACCTTTTATTAACAAGGAGTTCTACAAGGGGGGCAGGGCTAGGGGAAAATCCATCCATTCAAATACCCCAGATAGGCCTTCCTTTAGTCATATCACCGGGGCCTATGTCTCACGTATCCCAGAAGGCCTCACCGCACTGTTCCACATCACAAAGTCTAGAAGAGGAGACATGACACTAAAGACCTTGTCAAGCCCTCAAGCACAAACAAATGCAGAAGTGAGACTTTTTTGTGTTGTTGTTTTTTGTGTGTGTGTGTCACCTTCCTTGGATGTAGGAGCCACTGAGAACAGAAAGCAAATTCTGCTCTTCCAGAAAGGGAGTTACAGTAGCACAGTGTGGAAAGCCTCTCCACGTTACCAGAGCTCCGTGAGGGTTTCATCACAATCGGTGACCTTTCTGACCCTCACGATGCATCAGAACCGAACTTGAGGTAGTGTAACCATAAAGCGTTGTGTCTATGGATTTCTATCTCCTTTGTAAACACTACTCAGAACCTATCACATGAACGGAGTTGGCAGGAAGGCTCATCAGTCTCCGCTGAAAGAGTAGCCATGATTGATCACATATGCATTGCGATTTGCAATTTGCAAAGGCACTCCGTTCTCCCACCGGACTCCCGTGGCCACCTGGAGGAAGGGATGGACTTTGATCAAGGATATGACAAGTGGAAAGGGTATGGAAAGGACGGGAGCCCCGAGCCAGCTCTTCCTGCTCCGTCCTTCTGTCCACTCCATTCTTCCACTTCTACGACCTTCCGAGGGGAAAGGGGGACCGTAGAAGGCTGACGGTTTGAGGTATATTTTAGTTATGACTGATTGATTCTGAAAACTGCCATGGGTCCTCAGTCCTTCTCTCCTACACTTCCCCTTGAAATGTGACAATCTCGTCCGAGCAAGAGATGGAGTTGCCCTCCCATTTCTTGACTTGGGCTGGCTCCGTGACTCGCTTTTGCTGAAAGAAACCCACGACCTGGAGAACTCGGCCTTTCTGCACACTGCCTATCGTTTCCACGTGAGCCTGGCTGAGGGAGCACCCTGAAAGACAGGAGGCATGGAGGGGGGCACCCCGTGGGGGCCATCCTAGACTCACCTCACCCTAACACACGGGAGAACCCAGCCAAGGTCAGCAGACCTGATCCCCCACCCAGCAGCTGACCATGGATGCATGAGTAGCCCCAGAGGCAATTAGAAAACATAACAATGTCCAGCCAACCCAGAGTCCTGAGAACAGTGGCAAATGTCCGTCCTTAAATGCAGCTAGGCTCGGCGGGGAGGGGATCCGTCATACAGCATGGCTGCGGCCACTGGTAAGTGACACACCACTGAACACAAATGCGATGAGGCCCTGCCACTTACTAAGTTCTCCAGGGAACCCTAGCAATGGAGGAGACGTCCCATTTGTACACCCAAGTTACCGTCTGCTCCGGAGATGAGATTATAGCTATTAGATCTGTGCCGGTGGCTCACATCTATACTCCTAACAACTCAAGAGGCTGAGATCTGAGGAGCGTGGTTCAAAGGCAGCCTCGTCAGGAACACCAGTGAGACGCTTATCTCCAGCTCACCAGCAAAAAGCTGAAAGTGGAACTATGTCTAAAGCACAGAAAGAGCAATAAGAACTAAGTGGGAGCTTCTTGGCCCTGAGTTCAAGCCTCGGTGCTGGCACAATAAAAGAGGAGAAGAGAAGAAAAAAGATTGTGGGTATTGTCTAGGGTTGTACAGTATTATCCACTTGAGCCGTGAAGAATTACCAGAGGATTTGGGGGCAGGAAAGATTTTAATGGCCATTTGGGATTATTTCGTGGAGAATCTAGTGAATCGCTAAATCCTACCCCATCCCTTCACTGAAAAAGACCTAAAATGACCTAAATATACCCTGCCGTTCACAAAGACACGAACAAATGCAGGCCTAGGCATGGCCAACTTATATTATCCCTCAAGAATGTGTCTTACATCTCCAAAGGGAACGTATTACCTCTTTGTAGTATAATTGAACACCTTATAAATAATGTATATTGTGCAGACAAAAGACAATAAAATTGGGGAATTACCTCTTACAAACCCTCTGAACTTTAAATATTTCTATTCATCTCAAGTAAATGATCCCAGCGCTGGTCTACAAAGCGTGTGAAATTTCAGTTCCCGTTGAACTAACTCCTTTCTCCTATCTCCATTGACTCTTGCATGAAGAATAAAGATGGAATAAAGGACAAGCTACAAAAATAATCTGAGCAGCATCATACAGTAAAGGCGCTTTCCAATACTTGGGTCTGAAGTCAGCCTGTCTGGCTTTGGAACGGTAGCTCTCTCCCTTTGTGGCTCTGGACATTTTAGTTTCCTGAGGCCTCAGTTTTCTTCTTTAAAATGGGGGTAGAAATCGTATGGAAATCAGATGTGTTAATCTTCAGAAGCTATTTAGTGTGTGTGGGGGGGGGAGGTCAACAGTGATAAGTACTATATAATTAACAACCTCTCTGTTAATCCCCTTGTTGATGGCAAACTTTTATCTATTGTGTGTTTATTCTTTCCTCATTTTCTTTTTAAAGAGGAAGGCTGTTACGCTATTCAAGATTGTTAGTTTGGTAATTGAAATAAATGGGTCATCCTTTTCTTCTTTTTAGATATAAAGTATGATCATTAGAGGAAGAGGGAATACTTTTCCTCATATTCTATATCGTTTTTGAGTGTAACCCCTTACTTTGGGTTGTAAAACTTACATTTGTCCATGTTTATAATAAGAAACAATGTTGGAGGCTGGAATGTAGCTCAGTAGCAACATGCTTGCCTAGCAGGCACTCAACTCTAGGCTCAATCCACAGTACCAGAAAGGAAAGAAAAGTCAAAAAGGAATGAAGAAGGGAAAGAAGGAAGGGGGAGAGAGGGAGGAAGGAAGGAAGGAAGGAAGGAAGGAAGGAAGGAAGGAAGGAAGGAAGGAAGGAAGAAAAGATGTTATATATATTTGTTGTATAACACACAGATATTAGAATTCAATTTTATGTATAGATATTTGAATTTATTTTAAAGTAAGTGATCTGGCTATTGAAATGTATGTGATATACCCAGAATCCTTGGAAACATTTAGGGAAATCTTAAGTCTAAGGAAATACCCCCAGTTCATCTAAAATCCCAAGTATAGGACCATGGAAAAGAACAGATGGCTGAAGCCATTATATTGAAAGTTCTGGCCAGAAATTTTATCATCTGGATTTTTGGAAGGGAAAATGTAGAAACTATTATTATCTTCTTCTCCAATAGTCATGAAATGTCAAAACCTGGAGAGATTTTGGTTATTCTTGATACCAGCACCAAATAGAGAAAATATTGCAATATAAAAGCCAGCAATGGGTAATTTATATTAAGGAGACAGAGAAGCCATTCAAGCAAAGATGAATTTAAATAAACACACATAGTTAGCCTGGAGAGTTAAGGTTTGCTGGATCTGATTACATTTTTACTCTAATTAAAGTAATAAGTGAGGGTAACCATTCAGTCAATACCAAGTTATAAATTGATAGGCCAATACCAACTTATAACTAGAGAAGAGCACTTCAAGTTTGAGCTGTGTATTAGAATTAAAGTTAATTTGCCCATCAAAGGAAATGTCTAGCCTTGTATCTATCCTAACACAGATGTTGCTGTGATCATAGATCCCTACTATAGGCATTTCTGAACTATCTGCTTCCCCAAGCTTCTAGTCCAGACCACAACACGGACCAAGTACTACCTAAAGGTCTACTGAGTGGGTAAAAGAACTGTGAACTTACCTGGGAGATGGCATCTATAATAATTTATCAAGGAAATAAGGATTGTTTGGGATGCAATGCATCCTTTTCAGCACATGAAACTTCTGTGCTTTCCAGGACATATAACCAACTAACAAAAAAAAAAAAAAAAAAGCAACTCTTCTCAAAGTTCTCTTCTTTACTCAGATAAAGAGAAAAACAATGATTTAGTTGGATATGGGTTGGATATGCTGGGCTCAGTTATGAACTCAAACTCTTACCAACGTCAATGGTTAAGACCACAAATATTGATTTATTTCTCACGTTATTTGCCTGCTATACCTGCTATACCCATACCCATGTCAAGACACTGTCAACTTCATGGCGGGAAAACAAGTAAAAGATACCGGTTGCGTGCTGGTGAGCCACAGGCAAACACAGAATACTCAATCCAACCACCCACTGAGCTCAGTGTGGCTTCTAGTGAGAAGGTGACAAACCTCCTTTCCACATGTTCTTAGGGATAATATTGTAGTTCGTAGTAAAGAATTGTTTAGGACACATGTTTTCTCTCATATGTGGAAGTTAGATCTAAAATATAAACATATGAAAAAATATACAAGGTCCTATGCTTATTTACATAGTCAAGATCAAACCAACTAAAGTATGGTACATACAGGTGTGAATTTCCATGGTCTAACCACTATGAACGATTAACTGACAATATAACCAAATAAATACCGGGAAGCTGAAAATGTCTGAGAGTGGTGGAGTTTAAGGAGAGGCAGTGGATAAGTAGAGAGAGGAACGGTGGGGAAATACAGCCATAATACTAACCATCTAAATGTGAAAATGAAACTAGGAAACTTGAGGGTGGGAGTAACAGTGATCAGGATACATTATACTCATAAATTGACACGTGGAATTGAAATCCCTCTGTACAACTATTTAAATATAGCAAAAAAATGTAAAGAAGATTTGTTTAACAGACAAACATTCTACATGTTTGGCAACCAAAGTACAATGTGGCCAAATATGATTTCTTAAATGATTTATTACCCGCGGTAGGGAGCATGACAATAAAAACCATGTCTACATAGTCTTTTTCTAGTAAGTTTTGGAGGGAGTAATTTTTCCTTTCCCTGTCATCTTTTTTTTTAAAGCACACAATTAACATGTAAACATGTACTTGGTACCTGGTATGTGTGGAATATTTTTCTAAGGGCTCCACAGGCATCAACCTACATAATCGTTCAAATAATAAGCCTATAAGGAATACCATCATCACCATTAATCTTTGGAGGAACATAAAGACATTCTTCCCCATGGGGAAGTGAGAGGAAGAAGCCACAGGTAAGTTAGGTCCCTTGTGCAAGGAAGTGCCTGAGCTGGGACTTCAAAACCCTGTAGCCAAGCTCCCAAGTTCACATTCACAATCCTCACTCTAGACAGTCTGGCCCATGAGCTTAAATGCTGCAATTGCTCTTGTGTGTTTGCTCGCTAGAATTGTGACTGATATGGAGAATAGGTTGAATAAATCTTTCTGGAATGAGTAAAAAGCTCATCCTCAATGGTATGACATGGTGGACGTTTGCAATAACACTCCCCACCTCACCCTCGGTCTCTGCCTTCTAATAATGCTCCTTTGGGATTTTCCTGCCAAGGCCGTACCTGGGGGCAGGGAAAGACATCCAACTTTCCTTTTAATATTTTTGCAATTAAGTGCATCATAGATGACAAAACTAGTCATGTCTTGACTCTTTAGCCATGTCTCTCCAGCACGATGGGTAACCTAAACTTCAGGAAAATGCCCCTGTCTTTGGCAGCACTGGTGGAAGTTATGCAGGACAGAAGGTGGGGGTGGCATCTTCCCCAGACCTGGGGCCCCAGCACCACAAAGAAAGTCAGAAGCCAGCAGCCCGCCCATCCTGGGGGATTGTGGTGTTTGAACGTTTGCCGCCTGCCTATGGTGGTTTGTAATTGCTGGGTTCATTGTGAGCGGTTGGTCTCGCGGGTGAATTTCCTCAACCAACAAGAAAAGAAAAGGGTAAGGGCGGGCAAGGAGGTGTTTATGTTTTCAGCTCTGGCCAGTTGCTGGAAACCTAAAACAACAGTTAGTGCAGATGGAAGGGTGCACGATTATGACGTTGACTACAATGGAAACCCAAAACTCTCCTTGCCAAGGCGTGCTCAGCACCCAGCTGGCAATCACTCGCATGTAATGTAGCTGCCGCCCCACAATGAACACACCTGGGCTCCCCTTTGGAAAGGGGCAGAGAGGAACAATACCACGCAAGTCCTGCCGGACCAGCGAGCAGGTGAGTTCGGCATGGAAAAAGCAAGGTAAGTGATCCCTTTTACCATTGTTTCTTTCTGGTGGACAAAGAACTAAGAAAAGAGGTGAGCCAGGCATTTAACACTCCTTCAGGGCCTTGATGTGATTGCAAGGAAGAGGCAGAAACAAATCCACTCCAATCTGCAGTGACTACAGCCCATCGGCGTACATGATTCTCCTTGCCTGTCTGTGTAAATCAACCCCCAAATGGCGCTAAGCTATGCATGTATGCACAAACCTCACATTGACAGAGATTACCAGATAATGAAGTGTTTGGTGAATTAAATGAAAATGACCTGATTAAATTTGAGCCCAGATCAACAGGGAAAGATTCTTTACAGGTACCCCATATAATATCTTGGAGATGCTAAAACCAAAAAAAGAAAATCATTCTCTCTCTAAAATTCAAAGTTCATGATGTATATCTTGTGATTTTTTTGTACTCATTCTTTCTACCCTTCCCTCGTTATATCACAGAGGCCCATCATGAGTAGAGATGAATTTGAACTTCATTGACACTTAATGAGCAGCTCCTAAGTTAGTCTACAGACCATATTGTGCTGGGTCTATTAGAGCCCAGGGATAGGATTGGAAGCTCAATTCCATCTCTTACTTTACATTTCCACGGGAATTTCTAAAAAAGAATGCAGTGAAAGGTACGCCTTTCCCAGGAAGGTAAAACAGTTGTGTTGTGTGACCCTATGTTTTCATGTGGGGACAGAACTCTAAAAGGCAGTTGTTGAGTTCTTGAGTAAGTGAAAAGAAAAGATCTATCTCTTCTTTGTGTAGGATTAAACATCAGTGACAGCCAATAGCTATATCAGTGGTGTATGTGTGTGTAAGAGAGAGAGAGAGAGAGAGAGAGAGAGAGAGAGAGAGAGAGAGAGAGAGAGAGATTTCCTCCTAATAAGACACCATTGAATCAACTATCTGTTCTAGGTCTGTGCTTTGTGTAGCATGGTCAGGAATGGAGAACACTGAATGTATTGAGGTTTGACAATACGTATGTACCAACCCAAGACAGTGTAAAAAGTGAAATTTATATCCTGGATTCAAGGAAGGGCTGGGGGGATGCAGATCTGAAGGTGGGGAGGATTTGTACCTTTATAGTCTTTGAGTCAGCTGTAATATAAAGGGATTAGTGTCCTAGAGGAAAAACGCCTTATTTCTTCATTTCTTTTCAACTAATATGAAGATATAACTCTAGATTTGTTCCTAAGTACACACTACTATGTACAGCTGAACTAAATGCAGCAACTCTTGGGAAAATAATTTTTCTGGGTAGTCCTTCTCATAAAAAGAACAAAGTAAATCAATAATAAGAAAGAGGATAGCAAATGCTTATCAGGTAGTAAATAATATCTTAACCTTGTTGTACTCTGAATGAACAATTGTTTTGAGGGTCTCAAGGCAAACATATGACTCTAACCCAAGACAGCTAAAGACAAGAGCTGGGTCTTGGCCACATTTACTTCAAGTCATTCTACCCATCATTGATAACAGAAAGGAGTCTGTCACAAAGAAGTTATTCGCACAGCTACTCATCCAGGAGCTGGGTGGAACACACAAAAAGAAGTCTCCCAATTTTATAAACAGTTATTTTGGACACAAAGACATCATTGGATCTAATAACAAAAGCCAGTCGGTTTTTTTATTGTGGCAAAATAGAGATAATATTTACTATTTTAACAATTTGCAAGCAGCTAATGCAATGGCATTAGTACAGTCACGGTGTGGTAGAACATTGAACACCTCTATCTTCAAGAGAAGTTTTCATCTTCCTAACGTTTTCTCCTCTTTCCTTTTCTCTGCAATGTCCTCTCTCTCTCTCTCTCTCTCTCTCTCTCTCTCTCTCTCTCTCTCTCTCTCTCTCTCTCTCTCTCTCTCTCTCTCTCCTACTCTCTTCATACCTACATCCCCACCGTGGCATTAAGCTCTCTTCGCATTGCTAATTGACTGACGACAGCTCTATGCTAATGTTTTCTGTATCATCTCTAGCCTTCCTCCACAGAAACATTTGCCCCAATAATGCAGTATGGCACACCTCCAAACGGTAGGGCTTAAAATGCTGTACTACTGCTCATTTCTCTAGAGAAAGGCAAGCGGTGTCATTGGGTTTGGCTCATCCATTTTTCTGGGTTGGGTTGGGGCTTGCTAAGTGTCTAATAGCTGACTGTCTATTAACTGAATTGGGGTTGGCCTCACCTTCTCAATGCACCTGCCTAGGGATCGTGTAAAGTGCAATCAATTTTCCATCCCAGGTCTCTGCCAGCATCCAGTGTTTGTCCATCTCATTAGCCAAAACAAGTCATTGGTGAACCTGAGGGCTAGAGTGGGAAGGGACCAAAATTATGGAGCAAAAACTGTTTCCATAAGAACAATATATCATAGTTTCACTGCCTTTCATGACCACTGCCAGTTTCTTTAGTCAATGGGCTTGGGTCTATAGCTGATGTATTGTGAACTTGGGCACACCTTTCTCTAGACCAAAGAGTCCCACCCATTCATCCCTCTGCACATCCATCCATCCATCTACCCACCCATTCATCCCTCCACGCATTCATCCATCCATCCATCCATCTATGGGTTTCTACATTGTAATCACCTAAGGACCAAAATAGAATCGCAAGACCCTGCTATTCACCAAATAATCAGAGATGTCATGGCCAGATCACTTCTGCAAAAACTCCCAATTTTATCCCTTGCCTAAGTCAAAACTTGATGGCTTCCTACCATATAGAATAAAAGAACATCCCTCAAGCTGACCTTCAAGGCCCTACTTTACTTGGCAGAAGTTTAAATTTTAGAGCCCAGTCCTTTGTTAGCATCCTTCATCAACTCTTCTTTTCTTTCTCTGCTAGACAGGGATTCTCGCTATCTCCCAAGCAGGCTATGTTTATTTCCGATCCACAACTTGTGTCAGAGCTTGGACCTATTTTCATCACACCCATTGTCCTTTCGTCTTGCAAAAAAAAATGTATTTACTTAACATGCACAAAATGAAATGTTTATGTATTTCAAGGTCCAGCTCAAGAGCCTCTGCTATATTGTGGCTGTAGGTCTCTCAGGCACAACACCTTTCTGACTCGGGTACCGTGTGCTGGCAAGCCCATGGTCTCGGGTTACTTTAGTGAGATAGACACCGAGCGTCAGGACCAGGGTGAGGCCTCAAAAGGGTCGTTTCGGAAAGCATTCACCTGTAGGGTCATATAAGGCCAAATACACATGGACAGTTCATGCTCCTTCATTTCTTCATCCCAAACAGCCTCACTCCCCTCACTTCACCCCGGGTATACTTATCCTTTGATATTTGCTATCCGTTTAATTCTTATGCAAATGGCTTTTAACACTGTGAACCTCCTTTGGAGTATGGACAAGGTATGGTGTACTAAGTGTTAGGAAATAATTACTCAGTGTACTCAGAGAAATCCACACAGTTGTAGGAAATTTTGCATGTCCCTAATAGGTGGTAAAGCTTGAGGAATAAAAGAGAAGAGACAGACAATGTGGGGACAAGAGGGAGATGAATAATTCTACTTGATATAAGACAAGTCAGCCTATGTGAATGATACTGAAAGGATTAAGGGAAAGCAAAAGTGCTATGATGTTGAGCATATTGGGGCAATCTGCACATGGAATATCTAAAATCATGAGTCTGAGAAGATAGAAACTCAAATGTAAATTTACATAGATGAGAGATAAGCAAGATGGCTTTTGAAGCCAGAGTTTGGGATGAAGATAAGACTGCATACATCCATGCATCCATGCATACAAACATACACACACACACACACACACACACACACACACACACACACACACACATATATATACATCATAATAGCCATAGTCAAGTTGGAGGGGCAAAAATAAAAAGTCCATTTATCGTGGAAATATTATGATTTTAAAAGAAGTGAGAACCAGGTGCCAATAACTCATGCCTGTAATCTTAGCTGAGATCTTAGCTAACCTGGGTAGAAAAACCCATGAGAATCATATCTTCAATCAATCAGTAAAAAGCCAGAAGTGGAGGCTCAAGGGGTACATGCATGCCAGCCTTGAGCAAAAATAAACCACAAAGGAACAGCACCCAGGTCCTGAGTCTAAGCCCCAGTCAGGGCCCAAAAATTAAATAAATTAAATTTTAAAAAAATAGTGAAGTTCACACCATCAGAAAATAGGATGGTGGTTACTAGGAGGTGGAGGTGAAGATGAAGGGAGGAAATGGGAAATTGTTAACGAATAGAAATTGCTAACAGATAATAGATGAGTAGCCGGATCTAGAGGTCCCCTAAACTACATAGTCTCTATAGTTAACAATCCTGTATCGCACATTGAAAAATGGGACAGAGCACTTGGTTCTATGTTCACAGTATCTCCAGGACTATAAAATAATAAGGAAAAGGTTAATTTATTATAAAGGTAGATCGCATGTTAACTATTCTCACTGCAATAGTATATACACATTCGATCTCCACAACTTGTAGGCTCCAGTGACAAGGTCCTGTGGCCGGCGGCTCCCAGCCAGCTCTGGATGCTTGCAGCTGTCTCCTAGTGGCTGTCATGAAGTTGCTCTACCACAGGGACATGCCTCCACTTCTTTTAACTGCTTGGAGGAGGTAAAAGCTTGAGAAGGAGATGAAATCAGACACAAACAGGGACCAGATCTTCTTTCCTGCCCTCCTCCCAGAAATCCAGCCAGTTTCTCAACTGGCAACAAGAAGGGGAAAGAATTCAAAGAGGAGGAAATTAAAACACACAGTACACACTTTGAAGTATCAATATTTCGTTTCTCAGTAGCGCTGATTCTTTTTCCTTTTTTTTGTTGTTGACATTTTGAGGTTGTGGAACAATTTTCGCCTACATCTGTAGGACTAGATGATAGACAACAGTGAGCTGAAAAATTAAATTAGAACGATTGTATCACCAGCCATTAAGGTTATTTTCTGCTCCTGTTGCCTTCTGTACCTTTATGGTGCGTGGCAAGGGCAAATATTGAAATTCACACATTGGATATTTCCATATTGAAATTTCAACGCAGCACTCTTCCTTCAGTTCATTCAAAACCTTTTTGCATAGTTGAAAACAGCACCCCACGGAAAAGGACAGTATTGTGCTTTAGTTTCTACCTAGTCATATGGAAGCGTGTTCATTTGCCTATTTTCCTGCCCACAAGAAAAGAAGTAACAACTGCAATAAAAGTCCAAGGTTCACCAGGCACCAGTGGCTCATGCCTGTAACCCTAGCTACTTTGGAGGCTCCATCGAGGATTGAGACATCTGAGGTTCAAGGTTCAAAGCCAACCCAGGCAGAAAAGTCTGTGAAACTCTTATCTCCAATGAACAGCCAAACAAAACAGAAGTGGAGTGGTGGCGCAAGTGGTAGTGTGCTTGCCTTAAGCAAGACCAGCTCAGGGACAGCGCCCAGGCTCTGAGTTCAAACCCTGGTCTCAACACACACACAAAAAAAAAACAAAGTTCAAAGTTCCCCAAACTAAGTGCTCTGATTGAGCCTGAGACACCGACCACCACGTGTGACCTATACAAAAGTTATCAAATATTCTAGTTAACCAATGTGAATTCTAGCTTCTGAAACTCCAAAGGATTTCAAATTCCTCCTTTCCCTTGGCCTTCCCTGTGTGAGTCCCATGCTAAAATCCACTTCAAGGTTGGAGCCATGGGCTGGAAAGTTCAACACTAACTCAGAATCATGTCTATCCCTTGACCATACCTCAAATGCTAACCATCTCTTCCACTCAGAGAAGGGTTGGTTTACATTTTCCAGTTCTGCTGCCCTGTGGTTTCCAAATAACCTGGGGAAGAGCAGGGCCAAAACTCTGTTGGGAGAACTGATTCTATACAAGCTTCCCTGGCCCCGGGGCAGCGCTCCAACCATCCAGCTGCATCTTGAGAGAGAGAAGAGGCCAAGTTCCTGGGTGCCTGTGAAAACGGAGCCTCTGGCTCCTTGGAAGGTTCGCCGCTCTAAGTGGGAACAGTAGAAGGGTGAGACCTTCTTTTGAAGTGGAGATCAGAGCGTGACATCTGAGGGACCAAGGCTGGGGAGTGGAGGCAGGGCCTTCATGGGGAAGGCAGTCATGGAAGACTTCCAGGGCCACCTGCAATGCAGGCTTCCATGTCAACACATGGTGTGCGCCTGGAAGAATTCAAGGGTACATGTGTGTTTCCAAATCGTAAACTAGGTGAAAATTGTACGTCTGGATGGTCCAGGAGGAAAAAAAAAAAAAGTAATCCTTCTGTTTGTACCCAGCTGACCACCCGCTACACAGCACAAGGGAGCCTGTCTGCATCGAGTGTCACACCCCAAACTGTAGTCTTAACCCCAACTCAACACTCGGGATGAGGAGGCGAAGACGATTCAAGACGACGCTACTTTGGAGGACATAAACTGTGCCTTTTGAAGGCTGTTTTGAAACATCCAGGACTTAAAAAAAAAAAAAACTTAATACAAGTAAACAAGATGGAAAACTTAGATGCTTTGGGAGACTCTCAAGAAAAGGGAGAAAAGGGAGGAGAGAGAGAGACAGAGAGAGAGAGAGATCTCGAAGAATGTAAGCAAGTTCCCTCAGAGGAGTCCTGTGACATTAGTGTGTACCGGAGTCATGTAGGAATACGGATTCTGACTCCATAGGCCTGGGATGGAGTCCAGCACTCGGATTCTGAGCAAGTTCCCAGGTGATGTCAGATTTTCTGGCTCACATTCCCCATGTACAGCAGCTAAGCAATCTCAACTCTTCTGTTTGAAATAATTGCTATTATATCTTTGAAGATTATGCCTTTGATGAACTGATTTCAAGACACACTCTCTCTCTCTCTATCTATCTATCTCTATCTCTATCTCTCTTTCTCTCCTGCTCCTTTCCTCTCTGAGTCCTATCTTCCCACCGACCAATGCATCTACATCTAGGAGATGTTAAAACAAGTGGCAGGTCATGCCTACAATCTTAGCTAGTCAGGAAGCTAAGATCACGATTCAAAACCAGCCTGGGCAGACAAATCAGAGAGACTCTTATTTCCAATTAACCAGCAAAAAGAAAGAAGTGGAGGTGTGGCTCAAGTGGTGGAATGCCAGCCTTGAGTGAAAAGCTAAGCAAGAGTTCCAGTGCCAGTACTAACGTGCGCGCACGCATATGCACACACACACACACACACACACACACACACAGCCTGTATCAACTAACATTTTATAGCAGCAATTTCAATTGTGTTTCTACCTACAGAAGAGAGAGACTTGTACAGGGGAAACTGGATCCCATGAAATAACGTCATAAGGATTCAGAGGGGAAGACCCCTAACGAGTGGGCTTGCTCTGCTCTCCCATGACTCCAAACCCTCGGATTCGCTAAGTGCTGATTATGTTGATTCATTGAAGCTTTGGTGTCTGTGGCTCAGCTTCACAGTCAACTCATCAACATATAACACGGAAGTTTCCAGTTAGCTCCTGTACTGGAAAACAAAGATTTAGACACCAGCCAGACTGCAAGCTACACAGAGATAATTTGGCGGTGTAGGCCTCAAGGGATTTTGGACAACATCCAACTTGGAGAATCCATTGTGGCCTCTATTTTTCTGGCCCCCAAAATCTGTTTGATCCTATTCATATGGAATTTGCAGACAGCAACCAACTAACCATATAATGAAAATGTTGACCAGAGAGTGTTTTAATGAGATTGGACTGCACACAGAGCTCTATGCATTAATTATAGTGTTATGAAACTACTCATCTTTCAACCTCTGCTGGTATTTTTATAGGGCCATTAAAAAAGGCACCCGAGCCTCTTCCCCACCCCATCCTCAGGAGTGTCATGTTCAAGCTGTTGCCAATCCGGGTGAGGATGAAAAGTACCATCCAATTCGTTGGCAATGCCACAGTCCGCTGCGGCCGCTTGGGTACATTTCCCAAGCCCACATCCCGAGATCTGAGTCACTGACAGGAACGAGGAGAGAGGGTGTGGCCAGCGCATGAACTTCAGGAGTCCCAAGCAGTTCGGGTTCAAATGGGATTAACTATTTCTCCAGGCAGTTCTCTGATGACAGACCTGTCTGTTGGTCTTGGGCTCCGGGAGGAAGGGGAAGGGTCAAGTTCATCAGCAGCTGGTTGAGGAGTCATTACTTACTGTCGTGACTTGGACATGGCCCAGAAAAGTCCCAACTGCTGTCCCCACTGAACTGTCAAGTTTGGCTTCAGCCGTTCTGTCAGTGAAGCAGTTAAGGCAGCTCAGGGCCAGCGCTGGGCTCTGCCCTCTGCCTCCCGGTGCCCTCTCCAAACCCCAGCCCTGGCAGTGGCTACCCAAGAGTCGAAGCAAGACACCGCCATGCTGATCTGTCCTCCTCCCGAGGCCCCACTGGGAGAGACACAAATCCGGCACAACTAAGCCGGCATGGAGTTGCGAAGCACGCAGGCAGCTCGCCAATGCGTTCAGCCCCTCCCTGCCTACATCTGGACACCTAAGGCTAAAAGCATGTGGGAGTTTCTAAAGTGAAATATCCCAAGGATTAATCCGCATTGCCACTTGAATTTCTCAGCCGTTAGGAAGTCTGAGTCGACTCTGAGAAGGCAGCTGCAAGGACCGTTCTCAGCTTCTAGAATCTTCCAGGGATGAGTAAATACCAGAAGGAAAGAACCGAACTTGCCCCCCACCCCCAATGGGGCTTTTGCTCCAACCGGACCTTGTCAGGGACACAACATAAACTATGCCAATAAGAGATTGAGAAGTAATATGACATGTACGTGTGTAGGTATGAATAAGCTTCATAAAAGAAATACAGGCGTGCTGACTGTGTTCAATGCGAGCCATGCAGACAGCTGGGCACGTGAAGTGTTCAGTAGTCTAGGAGAAAACAGCCATTGAGTTTCAATTCCTGCCTTGGTCAAAACAGGAGTGAGTTAAAAAAAAAATAAAATTGGAGGTTAGTCCTTTTTAAAAAAAAAACAAAAAACCCTGTGCTATTGAAAGTGAGAGCAGGGGTCTCCTGCGTGTGGAATTAATGAGGTAAGGACAAGCTGAAGAATTTGTCGAGCTTTCAGATTTCTCAGGATGTCCTTTCTGGGTGCTGCCTGGAATTCAGGGTGACATTTAGAAATCTAGAGTGGCTCAAGTTTCCGGGGGGCGGGGGGGGGGCCTTCAAACTTCTAGCACACAGGAAGGGTGGGGGTATGCAAATCAGGATGAAATGAAGAAAACATTTAATGAGAGCTGAGCACTGGAGGCTACTCAGGAGGCTGAGATCTGAGGATTGAGGTTTGAAGCCAGTTCAGGCAAAAACGTTTTCTTTTTTAAAAAAAGGCTATGAGACTCCTATCTCCAATTAATCATCAAAAAGTCAGAAGGGGAGCTAAGGCACGAGTGGTAGAGTGCCAGCCTTAAGTGAAAAAAATGAAGGGACAATGCCCAAGCCCTGAGTTCAAGCCTCAGTACCAGCACATACACACACACACACACACACACACACACACACACACACAGAGAGAGAGAGAGAGAGAGAGAAAAGAAAAAGAAAACCAAATAAAAGGAATTAATGAGAGAAGTGACTCTTCCTCTTGAAACGAATGAAAGAATGTGGTTTATTTGTGGGCAGGAAAACCAAGGGATGGGGAAAGATAAGTAAATACATGTGAATGGGATAGTTCACTCACATCAAAATGACCCTACTTTATTCGTGCACCTCCAGACAGGCATGGCTTCCGAAGGCTGAGGAGGGGGTGTATAATATTCCCGTGAGGCTGCTAGGAAAGAGCAGGCTCTGTGGCTTCTTCGGTGGCTATTGTGAAGTCTTAATGGATTCCAAGTGTAGTTTTACTCTGGGTGTGAATGTGAGGTGCAGTGGAGAAAAGCAGCAGCGCTTGAGGACAGGAAATAAACTGTTCTGCTGACTAGCCAGGCTTTGTCCCCAAAGACAGCGGCTCTCCCATCTTTGCATTCTTTAGGCTTTCCCCGAGGTGAGTGTAAGCGGTATATATAAGTGTAAGAGTGGGTGGAAACGAGTACCAGGATTTGATCTCATCTACTAAACCTATCAGTGAAGGGGGAATAAAGCCATACCATTTTGTCTTTCAATTGTCTTTCAATTGTTTCAAGATTAAAACACATTTTTCCCCCAAGCTTCAAAACACCAGTAAGTTTGTAACCTCGTTTTAAAGATCAGCCTCTCAACCAAAGCTTGGCTTTGATTTCCTTCTGGGATTCTTTTTATTTCTCTTATGCCAATACAGCCTTCACCAAAAAAAAAAAAAAAAAAAAAAAAAAAGCTGATACCCAGCATTTTAAATGACAGCAGCCACAATGCTTAATGCCAACATTAAATTCCTAGTGAATAAGCAGCAATGAAAACTTTATCAAAATAATTAGTAGTGCCCCAAACCACAAATAACAATGGGAGCCCAGCTGTATCAAATCATCAAGAAGCACTGAGATATAATAAGAGACTGAGTCATTTTTTTTTCCTTTCTTACCTTACCTCTCTTGTTAAGTCCTACTCAATTATTTTCTTACACACTCTGAGGGAGAGCAGGTGGAGGGAAGAAAGTAAAAAAAAAAAAAAAAAAAAAAATTACCATCACTAAAGTCACGTGATTGGCAGGAGCCAATGAGGATGGAGTAGAGAAAGGGGAACAGTTAAATTTGTAATTTGGGTTGTGTGAAAACTTCTTTGGGCCTCATAAACAACCACAGAACCACAAGTTGGGCGGCCTGGCAGTGTCAGAAGTCTGAGCCCGCCCGGCATAGTGGTCATTAGACAGGACGAATCACACTGAATGCAAAACCACAGGGTTTCGCAGAGTGGTAAGCGTTCTCTACCCACAGCCAAGGCGGCGCCTTCTTTTTTTTTTTTTTTTTTTAATCTTTAACAATTTGAATATTTGTTTTCACCAAGGTACATTTTTCATGGGGCTCCAGGAGTCCCAGAGGTGTTGAGCCAGGCGGGGCAGAGAAGACAGAGAGAGCCACCATGAGAGATAGAGTGAAAATAGTGACCTTTCTTGGTTTTTCACTCTGAAGGTTCGAGAAATTCTTGAAATCCCCGCCTTCCGAAGAGCATACATTTTCAGAAGGAAGCGATGGCTTCAGACAGCATATTTGAGTCATTTCCTTCATATGCTCCATGCTTCATGAGAGGTGAGTACATGCCGGTTTTTTTCATACCTACTTCTGCTGGGTCCTGTGTTAGAAGGACGTGGAACTGTACAGAGCCTGGGTGCAGACAGATCTGGGTGTCTGCCGCTTCCCTGTGGGTTTCGAGGGAGGAATTCAAATGGAGGCATGTGTTTACCAGGCTATTGGATTACTCATTCATCAGGTGACACCTCTTCAGAAATGTTTTAATAAATGCTGCATTAAGCTGCTGTTGGAGAGTGTTGTTGGTGGGTGAGAATTGTGTTGAGGGTAAATGCCTAGTGCTATTCTTGTTTCAAGTTCTGGAGATTAGAAAGCTTGCTGTGAGAAGTGCCCTGGGTTTTTATTGTACGTTTGGCTGGCTTCTTGCTTGGAACGACTCTGAATTATCCTGGGCTCAGCACATTGTGTGGCCTAAGCATCCAGCCTGCCCTAGGGCTTAGCAGGCACACGGGGAAGCCGGGCAGAAGGGCTCTGTGGGCTCTGACGGGCACCGTGTGGAGACTGCAAAGCCGTGGTGGCCACTTGACTTGCTCCCAGCGGCAGAGAACAGGAGCTGGGCTGTTGCTCAGGTTAAAATGATCCGAAGCGACTGTGGTTTCCTTGTGGCCTCATTTGCTAGGAAGCATCTTCCAAAGAGCAAGCAAGCCAGTTGTTGCCTCCAAAGTCGTGCTCTCAACCAGATCAACAAAGACATTTCCTAAGTCAACTGTCCCACGAGCTAACATTCATCCGATTGCAGACTTTTGACTAGCACTGTGGTGGGCAGAAGTTCCTGCTTTTATTTGCAAGCCGCCTCTTGAAATGTGCAAGGCTGGGATGGAGCCCTGAGTGTGTGTGTGTGTGAGAGAGAGAGATGTGTGTGTAAAAGTGGGCCCTGCTGCCACCAACCAAAACAATGACATTAAAAAAAAAAAATGTCACGCGGGCACGGCTGAGTGTGAAAGCACGCACCCTAAGGCATGTCGTCGGCAGAGTGACGGTTTGGCAGAATGGAGCGATGGCGCGGGATGGGAAGGGGGAATAATTAATGTTCTGGCACACCCCAGCAGTATCTGTGACTCATTATTATTCATAAAGCCAAGCGAGCAGGGGAACGCACAAGGGTTGCCAGCCGATTTGTCGCAACAAATGCTCTTGTGAGTGCCACTCAGTGTCTAAGCTTCCGGCCCCCTGTGATTTAAAACAACAAAAACTTGACAAAGATGCGTGTGTGTGTGTGTGTGTGTGTGTGTGTGTGTGTGTGTGTGTGTGTTGGGGAACCACTTAGCAGAGAAAGCATGTCATTCACTGATCACAAGCTTCCAGGGTTCCCTGGCTCTTAGTGGAAGGAGTCCGGTGGAGCTGAACCAGGTGGATGGTTCCAGTACAGGGTGCTTCACACATCTTGTGTGTGTGTGTTGGGTGCAGCAGAAACGCCCGCCGGGGTGAAAAACTTCAAAGCGCGAGCTCGCTCGCTGCATTTCCTCTGAGCTGCTCGCAAGGAGAGGAAGCCCCGTGTGGAGGGTCAAAGCCACAGCCTGGCTGTCTTCCCTCGGCTGTCAGTCAGTCCTCTGCTCGCAATGTGTATTGTTCCCCCCGTGATCAAGCAGAAAGGCAGATGGAGGAAATTCGGGAACGTTTCATTGAGTTAGATCTCAGCTTGGGGGGGGGGGGGAGGGACGGGACTGGCCTTCAACGCCATCCCTCCTAGCTCAGTAACAAAGAGAGTGAGAGACACAGTGATGGTGGTGGAGAGCCAAGGAAATAGGGGGTGCCCGGCCCCAGCCGATCACCCACACTGCTGAGCACTCTGCAGAGAAGACTTCCCGTCGGAAGGTCTCACTCGGGCCCCTGAGCCAAGGGAATTTGCCTGGGGTGGCAAGGGGAGCTCTCCCCAAGTCCATTCTAGGATATGGCGACTCGTGTCGGAGGCCAGAGGAGAGCTTGACAACTTCCTGGTTCATTTCATCAGGGGGGGATTCATCAACACGAGGGTTCAAACAGCCCTCGCACGCATCCCAGGAGGCAAGACGCTATTCTAGAAACGTGTGTGCCCTCCCTCGGGAGGGAGCGAGCCCCCAGCCCCCTCCCCCATTGTCCCAGGTCACCACCGCTGCCGCCCATGATTTACGGCACGGGACGTCCCCTCTGCGAGCCGCCCCGCCACATCTTGTTTTCCTCCTGGGATGGCCCTTTATCAGTCTGTGCAATTCCCACCGACGGAAACCCGAAACGCGTTTTTAGCCAGATAGCCATGTGGAAATGGGGGGGGGGGGGGGGGTAGGGAGTCGGGGAGGTGTGGAGCCCAGTCAACTATTGTTCCCTTCCTCCCCGTGTCGTGTCAGAGACACTGGCATGCAAAAGAAATGTGGTCTACCACAGAGAAAGAAGTCTGGTTCAGTCTCCCCCACGCCCGAGTTCTCATTTGCGACACTCTTAAAGAAGATGAAAAGGTTCCCCGGCGATTCTTTAGCATCGTGGCACGTGGTGAGCCATAGAACACTTCTTGCAGAAACCCGACTTGGGCCCCCTCACAAAGGTGTGGGGAAGAAGCCAAGAGCACTGGACTGGTGTGTCCCATGCATGCATAGCTTTGCAAAGCGCCTCAGGTCCCCTGGCTCTTAGAAGTGGCTTAGTGGTCTAGGCAAAGCCTGAATGGCAAGATGCCTGGGTTCCTAGAATCACAGGTAGAAATCTCAGCGACGTTGTTGGGTGTTGGTTGTCTCAGTGGCTTGGGTTTCTTCACCACAGGTATTCTGCCCTGACACCCCCGTCAAAAAAATAATAATAATAATAAAAGGGCATTGCAGAATGCAGAGCTGAAGGGATGAGTGTCCTGTGCTTTTCTGGAAACACTATTTTGTGGCCGTTTTTTAAGACAGTTTTTTTTAGTAAGAGCTTTCTCTGTCTAGACTGAAGGCTTAAGTCCCAGAAAATCATTGATTAAACTGAAGGGTGGCTGGGTGTCACTGGCTCCTGCCTATAATGCTAGACACTGAGGAGGCTGAGATCTGAGGACCATGGTTCAAAGCCAGCCAGCGCAGGATCCCTAAGACTCTAATCTCCATGAACCACCAAAAAGTCAGAGGTAGAACTGTGGCTCAGGTGGTACAGTGACAGCCTTGAGTAAAAAAGCCAAGGGACGGCACTCATGCCCTGAGTTCAAGCCTCAGTACTGGCAAACACAAAACAAACAAACAAAAAAACCTGGAGGGTCTCTTTGACCATGTGAAATCTATGTTCATCTGCATGAGCCGACATAATAAAATACCACAGATTTGCTGAAACAGCATAAGTTAATTTCCCCTGGGCTGGCGGTTGTCCCATTTCAGGCTGTGTCTTAGTCTCTCCTTGTAAGGACACTCATTGTAGTGTATTGCAACTAACACCTCAGGCTGCCCGAAGGGCCTCCGATTTAGCCCCCTGTTGTCACTGTATTTGATTTTGGTGCCCTGAGTATTGTATCTATGTCTGTCTGCATTAGGGAAGGGTAGGGAAAGGGAAGATTAACATGGTGAGCCAAAGGGTAAGAGGCAAACCAAAGCAACAGCAATACTTACAAGACAAGGTGTTGTAAACTAAGTGTACAGCTCTGGGGAGGGGGGAGGAAAAGGGGGAGGAAAATGAGGGAGGAGGTAACACGTTGGACAAGAAATGTGCTCACTACCTAACGTATGTAACTGGAACCCATCTGTACTGCACCTTGACAAAAAAAAAAAAAGAAAGAAAAGATTGTATCTCCAAATACAGTCACACTCTGAGTAGCCATCAGAGTTGAGATTTTAATATACGAATTTAAGGGCCACAGTATAGCTCTTGCACAGTATATCTACTGGTCCCGTCTCTCCTGGCCCATTTAGGTTCCCTTTGTGAGATGGAGATTCATATCTAAAACAACACACACATTTTGAAACTATTTTTTTTAAAGGCGTTAAAATAATACTTGCCTAAATTCGCACCCCCCCTGCCCTTTGCCTTTCCTGCACGGCAGGAAGCGTTTGAGACTGAACAAAAAGGCAATTTCAAGATGTTTGAACTCAAGGCCATGCAGGAGAACTTATGGCTGGTGCTTAACCATTTGAGCCATGCCTCTAGCCCTGCCTTTCGCTGGTTATTTTGCACATGGGAAACCATGAGCTATCCGGCAGCCCTGTTGGCATTCACTCTGCCTACAAAGAGGGCAGAACATGTTAAGAGGCCTGCATGCAACTTTACAAGTTTAGCTTATAAATACAGAACATCACTGGTAAGACATGCAGCTGGACATACAAGAAGTACAGAGATGTTTCTGCTTGTTGAGCATTCTGGTATAGCTTTGTTTACTAGAAAGTTCTTTTTTTTTTAAATGTTTTTTGTGCCAATCCTGGGGCTTGAACTCAGGGCCTGAGTGCTGTCTGTGAACTTCTTTTTGCTCAAGATTAGCACTCTACCACTTGAGCCATAGCCCTACTTCTGGATTTTTTTAAAAAATAGTTTATTGGCTATCAGAGTTTTATGGACTTTCCTGCCTAGGCTGGCTTCAAACCACTATCCTCAGCCTCTTGAGAAGCTAGGATTATGGGCCCACACCCAGCCTATAAGATTCTTTTTAAGGAAGAAGCCATTTTGCCCATTGAGCCTTAGTGAGGTTTAACACATGGGTCTTTGAGTTTGACAACTTCTTCACATCTTGGTGACATTTGTCATTCTGTCCTCTGTCAAAGGCAGCTTTGGCTTTTGGTCTTCTGGGGGGGGAGGGGGAGGGGAAAGAAGGCCCACACAGGAAACTCGTGCAAATTTTCAGTTTCTCAGGTAACTTCCCAGTGATCTAGATGAGTCAACAAATAAATTTGTCTCATTCCAGTTCTGCAAAAGGGGCTAATAATGTCCTAGACAAACTTGCCTCTCAATTACCAAGTTCCTGTTCAAAAATCTTTGAAGGCCCCAGACAGAGGTGCCAGAAAAAGGCATCGCAAACCTTCATAGCTTTACAAAACATGAAAGAAGTTTTTCACAGTATTTTATTTTTGATCGAAAAACACCATCCTACCATTTCACACGTGGGAGACATTTTCCAATCATCTCTATTTTGTTTGTCTAATTCTCATTCTTTAGAGAAATCATAGAAGACACACCCTGCTATAGCAGACAGTAATATCTGCCAAAGCACTTGTCTTATAACTCTTGTTCTTGGCCTTCCATCCCTCTTCCTTCTGTACCATCAATGTCTGTTTTTAGCCTTTTGGGTATGTACAAGAGGCTTCAAGCCAAATCAAGGTAGTGTATCTTCAGTGGGCTTTGGTGTGTATATGTACGTGTGTGTGTGTGTGTGTGTGTATGAGAGAGAGAGAGAGAGGAGAGAAAGAGAGAGAGGGAGAGAGAGAGAGAGTCCTAGGGCTTGAACCCAGGTCCTGGACACTGTGTCTGAGCTTTTTTGCTCAAGTCTAGTACTCTACCACTTGAGCCACAGCTCCATGTCCAGCTTTTTTGCTGGTGAATTGGAAATAAGCTGTCTTCAACCATGATTTCCAGACCTCAGCCTGCTGAATAACTAGGAATATAGTTGTGAGCCACCAGGGTCTGACAAGGGGACTATTTTGTATTCCCTTGAAATATGATCATTGTGGTGCCCGTAAGTGGTAGGGAAGCAGCTTTCCCTTTGAGATCTTGGTAGACTTGAGACCTGATCAAGGAGTAAGGAACGAAACATGAGACGGCTTTTAAACATGACAGGGCCCCAACCTCCCGTTGCCACTGACATTCTGGACGAGCAAGCTCACACAAGTTCCATAGTCACTCCCTCCCTTAGCTTTCAGAACCTTCTCTCTCCTCTCCTCGTTTCCCCTGCCCCTTCAATCCGCTCGTTACCACCACTCGGTGCCAGGACGGCTGAGGCAAGAGATGTGAATGCCGCACCCAGAGCCGATGGAGATTACAACCAAAAGACTGCGAAGCTCTTGCTCAGGTTTATCAGTGAGAACTCTGCCTGGCTACGTGGAGAGGGAAATCTGACCACAGTGTCTGACACGAAACGGGGCTGTCGAAGCCATCCGGAGCCAGTAGCCACGAACTGGTATGGAGGAACACAGGATGCTCCTGAGTTCTGGTTCCACCAGGCTGAGCCACAGCCAAGATGGCCCTGCACCAGATCTGCCCAGGCCAGAAAGAGATGGGAGGCCTCCTCCCCTTCTCTTTGTGGACCTGGCCTCCATTCAGGAAGAGAAGCTTCCATATCTTGGAGGCCAGAAGCGTGTCACATGCCTCTGGCTGGAATCTCCCACGGATGATGGAGCTGTCATTCCGCAGGCTGTAGAGGGGATGACTGATGAGGGGAAGGAGGTAGGAAAGGGGTGGGGTGAGGCCAGGGTGACATGGAATAGGAGTGGCAATGTTTGCTATGCCAATGAGGCTTGAGAAATACAATTGTCCCTCTCTCTGGGCATCTTCAGCTTCATTCATTCATTCATCCATTCACTCAGTGACTACAGATGGAAAATAATTGGGAGAGGGGGGAATTGGATGTCTGTACTAAAGCTGTGTAAACATTCTTTTTCTTGTCATGATTCCTTACACTGTACAGTAAAACCAAGTACTTCCATGGTGTTGGGTATTACAAATAATCTAGAAATGACCTACAGTACCTAGGAGGAGGTGCACAGGTTTTATGTAGATCCTGCAGTTTTGTATAAGGGAGCTAATCTAGGGACCCTCCCACAGGATACCTAGGGGTAAGGACTGGATTCTTCCTGAGTCCTTCTTCAATGTTGCAGGTAGATGTTGTGGAGGATGTTAATTTTGGATTCACTGGAAGTAGGACATGATAGGCTAGGGTAGTGAGATGACTCTTGACTTCAGAGAACAAAGTCGTACTAATTTTCAATGCCAAAGCCCAGAACCACCAAAGAAAAGCAGCCAGCCCTGCATCCCCGGAAATGGTCTTCATATCAGAGCCATTACACCTGGCCAGGAGCTGCTATGTCTCTCAAGCAGATAGAAAGCATGGCCCTTCCTCTTCCTCACTCTTCCAAACTCTCCAAACCTCATCAACATAACACCCTAAGTTTGTTGCACTATTGTAAATCTTTCTCACAGATATTCGGCTTGTGCTTGAATTACCTCTCATGTGTGCTTTCTTCTCTTTCCCTTCTCCTCCTTTTCCTTCTTTCTTTTTTTCTTTGTTCTCGTTTGTTTGTTTTTAGTCTCAGAGATGGAAATCCAAGGCCCCACACATGCTGGTCAAATCCTCTACCACTGAGCTATGTCGTCAGTCTTCTCGTTTCTTGAATGAGATAGTCTTTTAAATGTTCCTCCTGCAGAGAGGGGATGATAAGACTAAAAGAGGAGTTGAATGTGATGGAAGTATATTATCTTCATGTACAGGAGCAAGAAACCTCATATTGTGTACAATTTAACATACACCAATTAAAAAAAAAACAAGATCCTTCTTAAACTTGCCTGGAGATGTTTTATCATTCCTAGAAATATGAAAATCTGATAGCCCCCACACAGCGGCCCCTCTATCTGGGAGACACCACACCTTGTATTTCTTGCCACAAGTTGCAGATTATTTTTGCTCTGTAATTACTGGCCCTGTCTACTTCCTGAGTCTAGATGCAAATCTCTCCCCCAGAGAGAGTCAATGCTTCATTTAAAGAAAAAGAGGAAAGGAAAGAAGGTCCTTATTCAGGCCTTCCCATGAAATAACATCAGCCTTTCATTTGTGCGGCCGTGAGGCTGGTGTTCATGTAGAGAATTGTTCGCTTTGTGTGCTCTCCTCCTCAGAGGTCTATGTTTGGATGGACTTGATCTCATACAGTGAGTTCCCCAGACATTGTAGAAGACCCCAGCAGTAAGGCTGCCAAAAACTAACAGCTTGATTTCCTACTTGGGCTTGCTCAATGGCTCTGCTCTTCTTAGGACCTAACTCTCTTCTCTGTAAAACACGAAGCCATATTAAACTGATTCCAAACCGCAACTCAAACAGATCAAGTCTCAAAACCATGCCTGCTGGGAGAGAGAGGTTGGAAGTTCTCACCTGGCAAGGTTCTTGCTTGCCCTTTCTTATAGGTCACCCGGCTATTGCTCTGGTCCTTGGGTGTCCTCTGAGGACAGTGACTGCCCAGAAGAAGTTGTTCTGGCCTTAAATGGAAAATAAGCTGGCTCGATCTGAGCAATAAACCAGTATCAACCGGGAGCCATGTTATAAAGCAGCCTGTGTCTTCCCCACTCCTGGAAGATTTTTGGTCTTGATGGCACTTACATTCTTCTGAAATGCATAGGATTTTAAGGAAAAGGGGAGGCTTCCTGATTAGATGCTGAAGAAAAATCTAGAAAATGTTGCAATAATTGACTTGCCTGGTAGGGGTATGCTAAACAAATGAGTAAATAGATGTGTGAACCTGTAACCCATTGTGGGCCACGCCATACCACAGTCACAGAGTGGATAATGTTTTTAGGAGATAAAAATAATAGCTGGATGCCAGTGGCTACTCAAGAGCCTGGTATGTGAGGATCCAGTTCAAAGCCAGCCTGGGAAGACAAAACCAGAGACTCTTCAGGGAAGCAGCAAAAGGCCGAAATGGAGGCATGACTGAAGTGGTAGAGCAACAGACTTGAGCAAAAAAAAAAAAAAAAAGCTAAGGGGCAGCATCAGTACCAGATCAAAATGAAATAAGAAAGAAGGAAAGAAACAAACAGAAAGAGAAAAGTCAAAGCCATCCGTTGCTCAGTGAAGGACTACGTTTCTTCTCCTATGCAAATTCTATAATGTATAAAGCCTTGGAGTTGTTGTTTTTTAATAACATCATCAAAATGTGCAAAAGAGAATGCAGGTTAAGTAACTGGCACTGGCTTGGGACACCCATCTTCTAGCAGCAGGCTTAACACTAGCCACAGTATGTAGAGCCTTCTGGAACGGCTTGTTTTGCACTTTGAACTCCTGGGTGCATCAGGCCCCCCCTCCCTGCTCACCTTCTGTGGGGGGCCCTCTGTGTGGTTTCCCTCCATCTCCCTATGCATCCCAGCTGAACTCCACAGTCACCCGCCCTGGGAGAACGTAACTTGTAAAATCGGAACCTGCACACGTGTATAAAGGCCATGCCTAGGCCTGGAGGAGCTCTAGCGAAGACGAGAGTGCTCACATCCCTTAGCAATTCCGGTCTCTTTGCTCACTCTCCTGCCTACATGGCAGGAATGGGTGAAAGCAATATTATGTGGGCTCAGATTCAAGCTACTTATATTGAATGCGCTATTTTCAAAGATCAGAAAAGTCGGTGCCCTCACAAAAACCCTAGAGGGGACGAACAATGGAACATTACCAACCTTTAATAAATATTAGGGCTCCACAGGTGCAGGGTCATAGAAAGATGCCCACCAGGAAAATTATATTTACCTGTCAACCATCCTATATCCTTACTTCTTTCTCACTTTGCAAAAAAAAAAAAACCCTGCCTCCCATCTGCTTTGCCTAAGTTCTGTTCAAAACAAAGAAATAATTGTGTCACCGAAGTCAATGAATATTTAATACCAAAAAAACTATTATAATAAACTATGAGACCTGACCCCATACAATGACGTTTTATAAGTCTTAGAGATGTATACGTGTGTGTGTGCACGTGCATGTGTACACAATCATTCTATATAGTCTCATTTGGCAATTTGAAATCATATAACTATTTGTACATGTTACATATTGCCTACATATACACATATGATGTACATATTTTATATTACCAAATGTATATGTTGCACATTACTATAACCACACATTTTTTCAAACTTCTGGAAAGAGACCAGAATGTTTGGCTCAAGCAATTTTAAAAAAAACTCTCCACCTTAGGATTTTCCAAGAGATTCACTTGTTCAAGTCCCACACATATGGCCAATGCACGAATCAGAACCAAACACCAGGTCTACTTGGACTTGTATCCCAGTGTTTTGCAGGCAGGCACTGGACTGCTAAGACTGATTTTCGTTTGAGAGTGGAAACAATCATCAGGCATCAGTAATCATCATTGTCTCTGATGATTAGACACCAAAGCCCTTTGCAGCTTTAGTGACCCAGAATGGGAGAACTTTAAGAGAACAGTGACCACTGCTCCTTCAACCCTGAAGACCTTTGGTAGGACACAGCGGGAGAAATCCCATAAACCACAGGCAACTAAGGAACAGGCCATCCTGAAGAGAGACTGGGAAGAAAATTCTCCCCTGTTAATTTCAGAATGTGGTCCCCAGTTCCCAGAACCAGGCACCCTTGAAGAAAGTAAGAGTCTGCTTCTCCCACCACCATTGCAGAAGCTACTTCATGCTCCTTAGCAGGTGTTTGAGCTGTCTGACAGGTGTTATAGCTGGCACAGCAACACAGAGTGTCGATTGAGCACATACCCCGTGTAAGATAATGGCACAGTGTCACTGTGTTCCTCTCCTTCCTTCATTCAACCCTTCACTCATCGGTCAGCTGGTATTCTCAAAATAATTCCCATCTGTGGAGGAAAAGTGTGGCGGGCAGAAGTCAGGCCTAGCCTGAGGTTGGCCTGCTGGGAAACGAAGGGGCAATGAAGAGTCCAAATGATGCCCAGCCCACAGTCCTCTGCAGAGGGGACAGGTGCATGCTGGGTATCGGGTAGACTTACGAGGGAGCCGAGCCTTACAGAACCGAAGGTTTGATGAGGCTCTGCAGCGGTGTGGACACCGTGGGATGGCTTGATGTTGTCAGGCCGGCCTTCAGATCCCTACCCCTGCCTACTCAGCTAATGCATACAGCCCCTCTCCATTAGAGCTGCTTTCTTGAAGGGTACATGCTCCTCTAAGCTCAACTTCCCATCTCAACTGCCCTTTCTCAGGATTCTAGAGCACAAACCATTGCTGAGTCTCCTCTCCCAACAGCCAGCAAGTGCTTTCGTCTGGCAGTCTCGAGATCCATGAGGTGTTAAGAGTAGGATGACACCATGAAGCGCTTCCCATGCAAAACGGACCACATGCCGGCTCCCAGGCTGCACCAGGCTGACCTTGTCTTTGCATGACCTTGAGGGGAAGCACAGCCTTACATTTTGTGCCCCACATGTTTCTTGAGTCCCTAGTCCAGGTCCTACGACCCACACATAGAAGGACCTTCAGAGTAACCCAGACAGCCATGGTGGCTGGAATTGCTGAGAAGTGACCCTGACCTTGGCCGTGACCTTAGCCAAGGTTTGTAGTGAGGCAGTTACAAAGCTGTTCAGGTCGCTGTGGGCACAGTCAAGATTAAACGTCAACACAGAAGCAGTGGACTTGATATAACTGCAATAAGTGGTCCCTCTCTCCTAGGTATTCGTGACCTGCCTGCCACAAAGCACCATGGGTACAGGCTTTGAGACTGGGCTGCTTTATTCCAAATACCTTTGTCATTTCAAAAGTCCTCACCATCAATTCTCTGACATCGCTGCACAGCCTTTGCTCAAGTACTTTGAGGTTTGGGGTGGTTTTTTGTTTTGTTTTGTTTTTTCCTTCGTTCTTTCCTTTAACCTGTATTTGTATAAAAGACATTTCTCATCTGATTATTCCGGCACCCCTCACCACAGAGGGGAGGAAGTTCCTTCCCCTCTCCCCTGGCTTCCCCCAGGAGGGGGGGCCGTCTTTAAGGAGGGCCCCCCCCCCTCCCAGCCAGCCAGGGGAACCCTCCTGCCTGGAGCAGCCTCTAATTGTTGCTATGCAAACATTTTAATGGGAACAAATTAAAAGGTGCTCAAGCTAATTATTCTCTGCAATAAAAAATAGTAATAAAGTAAAATAATAAAACGCCTCTGAGAGGCCACAGGAGCAGCTTTTCTTCTACCAAGCATATCTTTGAAATTAAAAAAAAACAAAACAACCCTCCCATGATAAAAAGTAAAGGCAGATGGACACGGTGGCTCACACACATAACCCTAGCTCCTCAGTAGGATGAGATACGGGGATCCCTGTTTGAACCCAGAAATCCCTGAGACTCTTATCTCCATTTAACCACCAAGAAAAAAAAAAAAAAAAAAAACAACTAGAAGTGGAGCTATGGTTCAAAGTGGTAGAGTTCTAGCCATGAGCAAAATAGCACCCAAACCCTGCATTCAAGCTCCCTCACACCCCCCCCCCAAAAAAAAAAACCCCAAAAGGTAAACCAGGCACCTGTGGCTGACATCTATAACCTTAACTACTCAGGAAATAAGATCTGAGGGTGTGGTTCAAAGCCAGTTTGGGCAGGCTAATCTAAGAAATGCTTCTCTGCAAAGAACTAGCACAGTGCTAGAAGAAGAGATGTGGTTCAAATGATAGACAGCCAGCCCTGAGCAGAAATAATCTTTTCTAGAGGCCTCCCGGCCATTCTCCAAAGCTCCTATCGATCAACAGCTTTCATGGAGATGACTTCTAATGTCTTCGAACCTCTCTGCCCTGCCACTGATTTTGAAAGCCCTCACTTTTCACCATCCTTTCCCTCCCCCCCCCCCCACTTGTCTTTCCTCATTCTCTAAACAGTCCTGTGTCGGCCATGTTCTACGCATGGATGCAGATAGCTGTAGACTTTGTATATGCACACATCGTAGTTGGCTTCTTGAGCTATCAGCCCTGCTGAGAATTACTCTGTAGCAGGCAGTGTGTGGCTGACTCTGATGAAATCAACTTTGATTCTTCAAGCAACCTCAGGCCTGAGCAAAGCTTAGCAAAACCTGATTTCTCCGCCTAACAGTTTCTCCTGGGCCCCCGAACTTCTCTTGTGATTTTACTCACCTAAGAAGGATCTCCTAGTCGAGTTTCTCAGTTCTCACAAACTACTGTAATTAAGTGAAACTCATACATTGCACTCAAAACTTGACACAGTGAGTGAAATTCCTTTGTACACTATCTGAAAATACACATTTGCCAGTGCATGCTACCAGATCCTAAAGCTAGTTAATGATTAGGTTGGGGCTAGGATGTTCAAATGCCAGCTCCGACTTCCATATCATAACACAAAATGACCCAGCTTCTGCAAAGTGTGAGTTTTGAATGGGAGGTGTAAACACTTTTACTGAGAGCAAGACCCTGGCTACGGTGGGCAGGGTATGTTTGAATGTTTTCTATTATTTGAGGTATCCCACCCCTCCCTTGCTGTTCCTGGGCTCTGAACCCCATCTTAGCCTGCTCCAAATCCCTGAGGGTGTACCCACCAATCCCTCTGCTGTTTCAAACTTCCAGCCCTTGAGCAACAATTTCCTTTTCCGTTTGCAAGACTGCTCCTGTGAAGCCAGCACCTGTAGAACAAGAACAGCTCAGCTTCCGTTCTAACATGGGCTCCCCCAAAGCTTTGCATTCAAAGTGTGGTCTCTGCAGCCTGGGCTCCCCAGGAAAGCTGTGAGAAGCTCCTAGTCAAAGGGTCACAATTTGAAGCCAGCTTGGGCAAGAAAGTTCCTGTGACTTTTTATCTCCAATAGACCTGCAGGAGCCAGAAGGGGAGATGTGGCTTAAATGCTGGAATGCAAACTAGGGGACAGCGCTCTGCAAGCCTTCATAGCTGCATCCAAAGAAAGAAAAGAAGAGGGAAAGGAAAGAAGGGAGGGAGGGAGGGGAGGGAGGGAGGGAGGGAGGGAGGGAGGGAGGGAGGGAGGGAGGAGAGAAGGAAAGGAAAAGAAAGGAAAGGAAAGGAAGGAAAAAAGGGAAGGGGAGGGGAAGAGAGAGGAAGGGAGGGGAGGGAAGGGAAGGAAGAAGAGCACAGCCTCTGCCGCCTGTATCCAGGCTCAAGGAGCAAGTGTGGTCCTCCTCCCCTCACTCCCCTCCCCTCCCTCCTGTCATGGCTCCGACTTGGGGCTCTCTGCTTGCAGACTTGGGGCAGCTGAGTGAGTTTTGGTGGAGCGGGAGGTGCAGGGCCCGGGCCCGCCCCCTCCCTCCCCCTCCCCTCCCCTCCCCTCTCCTCCCTTCCCCTCCCCGGGCCCTCCCTCCCCATCCTCCCGCCCCGCCCTGCCTCGGAGGCTGCCCCCAGGCCCCCTGCGCCCGCCCTGCAGCTGCACCTGCAGGCTCTCACTTCTCCGGAAGCTTCTAGAAGCAGAATCTCCCCCCCCCCCCCCCGCTTCCCGCACCCCAGCGGCTCGGCCTCCAAGGCGGGGGCCCCACTACCTCTTTTCTCTGTCTGCACCGAGCCCCGGGATGCCTGCAGCCTCGGAGGGAGGCATCCTGTTTGTCGAAAAATAAACCGGCAGTTGAAGCCGGGTTGCGAGAGCGAGGAAACCGCAGGCCTGCGCGCCGCTGATAGCGCGGCCCGGGCTCTGCACGGGTTCCGGCGCTGCGCCCTGGCCCCGCGCCCCGGGGTCTGCGCCCCGCGCCCCCGCGCCCCGCGCCCCGCGCCCTGTTACCTCTACCTCCACAGCTGGGGTTTGCTCTCTCTCTTTTTTCCCCCCTCCTTCTTCTTCTAAAGGACCCCTTTGCTGCCTCTCTGAGTTGGGGTTGGACCCACCACGGGTGGATCTAAACTGCGTGGATGTGCGTGGACCCCAAATCATGAAAAGGACAGGAAAGAGGCGGGTGGCGGGTGTGTTCTGTAGTGCGCGCAGTCTACGCAGCTTTCACCTGTTTAGAGGGGGGGAGGGGGGGAGAAAGAGAGAGAGAGAATATCTGATATCTGATGTATCTGACAGGCCCTTTCTGGAGAAAAGGGGACTCAGGACCCAGCACCCCAGATCACTTCCCCACCCCCCCCCCCCAAGCAGAACTGAACCTGGTCTGATTCCCTGAGGTAGACATTCTTCCCTCCTTGGGGGAGGGGATTTAAAGCTCTCTTTCCCCCCCATTTGCCTGTTATCAGATAAGGGAGACAGAAGAGGCCAGCGGGCAACCACAGGTACAACCACACGTTTGCTGGAAACCAAACAGCTTGACCCTGCCCGGCAAAGGGCAACGCTGACAACCAACCTGAACATAGTTTGGCACAGGCTGAAAACCTCAGTGTCCTCAAATCACCCAGACAGACCTCCCAGAGCACTGAAAAGAACACATGTTACAAGAATAGGACATCTTGTGGCACAGAAAATGGGGTGTATGTGGGGGGTCGGTGGATGGGTCCGAATCAGAGTCCACTGTGAAGAGTCCCCATTATCATGTCCCCCATGCCTGCCTTCTAGCTACCCGGACTTCATCTCAACCCTGCTCTTGGCCTTTGCCAGAAACATGGCACACCCAGGAAGACCAGACACTTCATTGATCCTTCTATGTTTCTGATGAATAACAAAACCATCAATTGTGTGTGTGTGTGTGTGTTTGTGTGCGCGTGTGTGCACACTCAGGCTTGTAAGCATGTGTGGGCAGGTCCTAGGGCTTGAATTTAGAGCCAAGGTGTTCTACCTTAGCTTTTTCGCTCAAGACTGGCTCTCTACTACTTCTACTACCACTTCTAGGCTTTTGCTATGTAATTGCAGATAAAAGTCTCACAGGCTTTCCTTCCCCTAGCTGACTTTAAACTGTGATCCTCAAGTCTCAGCCTCCTGGGTTGCTAGAATGAGAGGAAAGAGTCACTGGCACCTGGCTTTTTCTGTCCTATTCTTAGCAGTGTCCAAACATCTTGAAATTGACTGAGTCTCCTGTAGAGTAAGTCTATCTGGGGCGATCATTCTGCACAGCTCCTGTTTGAAAGTCTGTCTGTCCTACCCTGTCAGCTCTTTTACCTTTCTCTCATGACTTTTTCCCAATTGTCCACATTCTGTGCTTGTCCCAAATAACCAAAGACCTATCAAACCTGACGAGTCAGGTCTAGATCTTAATAATGAATAATTCCACCTTATGATGATACAGAAGGACTGAAGGATGACTAATTCTTAGGGAAACAGAAAAGGAACAGCCGGGACCAAGGTGTGCAACAGCCAGACATGTCTGCAGGGGGGAGCTTGGCTGTCTCCTGTGAGTGGCATTGGGCACAAGGAATCCTGGGGGCAGAGATGGTGCTGGGCTTCCCGTAGGACAGGGCCATGAGAACTTAGCGGGCACACAAAGGGAAAGGTGCTTCTTGAGGCATGGCCCAGACTGATGCATAGATACACATATACATGTATACACACATATGCACTGTGTGCATACATGTTCAGAAAGACTGCTTCCACCCATGTCATATTTAACTAGAAAAACAAACCAGCCTGGTTCTGTAGTAACCGTGACTAGCTGTCTTCCTAACCTTGGTGGGTACTTGAAACCAGAGAGGGTCCTTGATTTTCCATCTGCAGGGACCGTGCCACCCCTGGAAGCACGGGATGTGATGGCAAGCTAAGGCGCATATCTTTGCCTTTCTTTACAGATCCAGTCTTACTGTGTGTCTTAGCCCCCTCCACGTGCATTTTTTTCCTTATAAAGTATAAATATTGACCTTTTCGCTTGGACCACACCCTTTCTGATTTCTCTCTGTCATCACTGAACTGTTCTGTGGGTCTTCTTAGGGTCCATGAACGTCACTGGGTGTAACTGCTGGATGGAGGATACAGATGTGTGGGTAGCTTATACGGTGTAGGTACGCTGGAGAGAGATGATTCAACTTCCTACGAAGGGGAGTCAGAGAGTGCGAGATTTTCTTTTTAAACCAGGCCACTCAGGATCCTGTGCAATTTAAAACTTATGAAATGATTATTTCAGTAATTTTCCGTTCAATACATTCAGGCTGTAGTTGGCCACACACTGGAACCACAAAATCGAAACCGCAGAAAAGCAGGACTATAATGTGGTACCTTTAGGGCGAAAAGTTAACAGTGTAAGTGAAGCTCATTATTTGGGAAGTTAAAAGACTCGAAAGTGAATTAAAATCTAGCAAAGCCCTTTGGAGAATGTTCAGAAACTTAAGTTTTATCACAGGCATACTTAGCTTTTTAATAGCCAACAAATAATGCATCATGCTGTATTTAGGCATGGGTGAGGCTCTAGAATCGATGATCAGTGAGTGCAGCTTAAAGGAAATGGGAGGTTATGCGTCTCTCTTGGAGGAGTCTCATTGAATCCCATCTTCCACAATCACAAGAAACCAGGTCTCTTCTACCCTGACTGGCAGCCTCCGCTAACACTTGACCCTTGTCTCGTGGTTCCAAATGGCTGCTTCGACTCCCAATATCGCATCTCCATTCTCGGCAGTGGAATGGCATAGTTGGAAGGGCACCTGTTCAACTTTAAGAACAAGAGCTGAAATTTTCCCACAATACTCCTGCCCACAACTCATTGACCAGAATCCAAACAAACACAGAGACAGTAAACTGTAAAAAGAAGGTAAGAAATATGTAGTTTTGGGCTATGTAGCTAAGTGCTAGGCTAAATGTATTTTTGATATATATTTATTTAATAGTTAATGTATATTACACTTAGTATAACTACAGTCTAAATGAATCCTCAACATACATTTAAAAAGCACATAATATATAAACTATGTATTACTATACATATAATATGTAAAGTATATATCCTATATATAGCATGAACTATATATTATGTATATATAAACTACATGTTATGTGCATAGTAACAAGCATATAATATATAAACTATGGAAATAGAACTACATACAAATACACAATAACTTCATAACAATATATATTGTAAATATACAAACTATATATTACTTATAACCTATATAAGCATATAATATAAACTATATGTTACTATGCATAGTAATAAGCATATAATAAACTATATAACAAAATATAAATACACAATAACTTCATATCAAATATAGATATACATCACTAGCATATAAACTATATGTTACTTATGAACTAGAGAAGCATATAATATATAAGCTATGTCACTATGCCTAGTAATGAGCATATAATACATAAACTATATAGATGTAACAAAATATAAATACACCATGACTTCATATCAAATGTGACTACATGATAAAATACATTTAATTTAACATGTATTTTTGGCATTTTGTGCCCCCCTAAAGCTCTCAGTGCCGTCCTTAATACATCTTGTGTCCATCAGCTGGGAAGCAGCAATGGGCCAGGAGAGCAAACCTCTGACCTCTACAGCTTCGAATGGGACAAGTTGGAGAGGTCTTCCGCCTGCCTTGAACCAGCTGAAGGCAGGTGGCTTCCATGGGGTCTGGGAGAGGCCTCAGCCACCCCCCTTCCCTAGCCAGGCCGCTGGGCCCCAGCTCTCCCCAGGAAGAGAAGAGAGGAATTTTCCACTGAGCAAAGATGAAAGCAGCCATGCTCCCCATACCCACCGTCATTCTAGGGGTAACGCCGACCCCCAGCATGGAGACAGCTGAGGATACTGTGGGCCTCCGACTCTGGGGACCTTTTGCTCTCTCACACGCCACTAATAGAGACCTGGGTCCAAACCTTCTGGAACTCTCTATCGAAGCAAAAAGCTTCTATATACAAGTGAATGCTCTTGCTGGGTGCCTGTGGCTCACACCAGTCATCCTAGCTACTCAGGAGGCTGAGATCTGAGGACCTCAGTTCAAAGCCAGCCGAGGCAAGAAAGTCCATGAGACGCTTACCTATAACAAAGCACCCCAAACAAGCTGGAAGTGGGGGTTGTGGCTCAAGTGATAGAGAACAAGCTTTGAGCAAAGGAAGCTCAGGGACAGCACCCAGGCCCCGAGTTAAGCTCTAGGACTGGCACAAATGATAATCATAATCTTGTGAAGAAGTCACTTCTATAAGAGCATAGGTTGAGGATTTTAGGGATTCGCTTCCTTCATCCCCTCTTTAGTGTGTGTGTGTGTGTGTGTGTGTGTGTGTGTGTGTGTGTGTGTACTAGGGTTTAAACTCAGGGCCTAAGGATCTTAGCCTTCTTACTCAAGGGTGGCACTCTACCAGTTGAGTCACACCTCTTCACTTCTGGCATGCTCCTGGCTCATCGGAGATAAGAGCCTCCAGGACTTTCCTGCTCAGGTTAGCTTTGACCCATGCGCCTCAGATCTCAGCCTTCTGAGTAACTAGGATCACAAGGCACGAGCCGCCGGTGCCAGGCTTCACTTATTTCTTTCAAAGTTAAGACTTGCCCCTCTGTGTGGGCTGCAGGAAGGCAAGCCTCCTGTTTAAAACCTGACAGAAAAACATTGTGAGGTGGTGGAGAAAGCCTCGGGCAGGGCCGCATGCAGTTACCTCCCCGAGACCATGGAGAGCCCAGGTCCCGTGTCACCTGTGGGAATTCTTCCCCTGCCTTCTCCATCAAGCACCTGAGGGCTCAGAAATCGGTGCTAATTAAATGTCTCTTTGTGAACCACTTTTTTTTAGGGAGACAAGCCCAAACCATACTCTCAGGCATCTCTAGTCAGTGGTACATGTGAGCCTGTGATGATCTCACTCTTGGGGATTCCCACGTCTCCTGGACTGTACGCTCTGGAAGGAGAAGATGAGAGAGAGAGAGAAAGAGAGAGAAGGAGAGAGAGAGGAGAGAAACAGAAAGAGAAACTCCTCGTAAGCCTTAAGTATTCACGGTTCCTCCTCGGCTCTCTACTGAATCCAGCTATTCGAGGAAGGAGAAGTAGCATGGCTTGTTTTTTGTCTTCCATGTTTGGAAAATCTGACATGGGGAACCTACGATGTCGAGACGAATCCTGGCATGTCTGACACCACACGAATGGTCCACGGTCTGCCTCTTGGTTCCCAAATTTGTCATAGCCATGATGGCTTCCAGTCCTTCTATCAAGTAAACCTTGGTAGAATATTCTGGATGCAGGCAAAGGTGGGTTCCATGTGTATGCAAATGAGAATGTGAGTGGATTTCCCAGCCAGAGGAGCCCACCAGTACCCACTGTGAACTGTTGGAGAAGAATCTTAGCTGTCTTGGGTGGGCGAAGCCATATGACCCCATGGGATCCAACCTGAGCTACAGAAGCACCAGGTCCCAAGGAGCTTCCTTGATTGCTCTTCTAGAGTGTTCTTCCCACATGTAAGTCAGCTGGGAGCTTTTCCATTGGATTTGAGGACATTTAGAAGCACAGGGTGAATCATGTTCACTTCCACAGTGTAATAACTGGTCGCTAGCTCGCTCTGGGCATCGATGACATTCTGTTGGGCCACTGGGAGCCCCAGGTGAGGACTCTGGGACCATGAGTGTGGAGACAAAATAGGTTGGCATGTGAACAGTTTTGCTGAGTGCTCTGTGATTGCACAAGATGGACAGGTAGACCACAGCTGTGCAGTGGCTTCGACAGGTAGACAGAGAGGTTACAGAGCCATCTGGCCAAATAAGGGATTTTAGACTTTAAGGAGAGAACAGGGCAAAGGAGTAGAGGGAAAAGCAAATGCAGAGGTTTCTTAGGGAGCTAGCCCAGGCCTAAGTCCCAGGGCTCCAGAAAGATTACGATCACCCTGTCACTGCAGGCCTGTCTCCAAGGCCATATTCTGAGGCGCTAGGGATTGAGACCTCAGCATGTAGATTTGGGAGTCAGAACTTGAAGCTTTCTATGGTGTATACTACTCACTGGCTTACTATCACCATTATGAAGTCGGCTTCCCAACTAAGCCTTGAGAGCTGCCCAGCCCCTTGCCTTCTTCTCCTTTCGCAGGGACACAGCCTGTAAGTGACGGCATGCAGTCGAGGCAAGGCCTGCAACCTGTCCCCTGTGTCCGCTCTGGGGGACACAGGCTGGATGTTTGTGCAAAGGTCACTCTGGCTTCCGGGTCACTTCAGAGTCTGGGGGTGTCCTGCTCTCGCCTCTGGCCTTTCCAAGCCAAGTGGCGACTCCCAGCTTGGCGGAGGTCTCTCCTGCTGTCTCCGGAAGAGGTTCAGGGCCTGTGTGCCTCGTGGGAATGCCACGCACATCCTTTTCAAAGAACATTCTTGATAAATAAACAAACAAACAAACAAGCAAGCAAGCAAGCAAGATGGAAATCACGTGTGGAGGTCACTAACTTCCCCACACCTTAGGATCCCCTGAAACGTAGATCCAGAGGAAATCAGCAAGGCAAACATCAACAACTCTCACTGAGTTTGTTCCTCTTCTTACCTCTTGATCAAAATACTTGACATGAACAACTTAAAAAAGTATTTACTTTGGCTCATGGGCTAAGAGTTGCGGGTCAATCGTGGTTGAACAAAGCAGAACAACTCACATCGTAGCAGCCAGGAAGCACAGGGCAGGAAATGGGGAAGGATTCAGGGCAAGATAGAGCTCCAAGGACACGCCCTCAAGTGATGTATTTCCTGTAGAAGTCACCTCCAGCTTATTACCAAACCCCAATAATGTGTTGTACCAAAAGGGATTGATCCAACTACTAGGTCAGGGCCTGCGTGATCTGATTGCTTCTTGGAAACGCCCACAAAGACGTATGGTTTCCAGGAGTGTAGTTTCCTAATCTCCTAGGTGTGACTTACTTAGTCCCATCAAGTTGACAATGAAGATTTCCTATTCAATCTATTGCTCAGCCTTTCATGGCTTAAAGAAGGAAAACGACTTTGAAGTCACACAGGATGGCCCGAGAACTAGAACTCAGGTGTTCTCATTTGCTGTTTAGAATTCTTGTATCTTCTCATTAGCAATTCATGTATCCTCTCAGATGCTTTCCAGTAATTCAGACATGGCTGAAAACCAGGCTGATCCCTCACCAAAGCGTGACCCTCTCTCCTGCAGACTGGTGATGCCCAGGTCTCACCCATCCCTTGTAGCTTCATTTTCTTCACTTCTGGCAAGCCAGACAAATTTGGAGAATTGTTCACATGCCAAATCCGTCTGCGCTGGTTTCGTGTGAGCACAGTTCAGACTTAGCCCACTGCCGTCTCTGACCTCAGACTCTGGGAATGGTTTGTCTTGTGGAAGAGATTTCCAACACTAAGCAGGTAGAGGGGAGCTGGGGACGGACAAAGGAAGGTCAACACGGCCCGTTTCTCCCCAGTAACCTCCGGGATCACAAGGGAACCCCACTTCGTTCTGAGGGAAGCCAGGCCCCATGCACCTGGTCTCACCCACTCTCCTCTTGGCCTCTTTTCCACTTTAATGCCTCAGCTCTCTCCAATCACCAGCTTCCTCTTCTCTCCTCGCTTCCTCCTCTGTACCTTCACCCTGCCCCTTCTGAGCTTTAGCACCTTCCACCCCATCCACTCAGGCTAGAGTGATCCTACCTCATCTCCTCTCCCCACCACACACGTGCATGCACCCACAAAACATGCACACCGTTGAATGCCCACAGATCAGGATGCAACAAGCCTCTAGGCTGGGATCTTCACACTCCCAACAGAGAGAATGCGAAGAACCCTTGATGGACAGGTGCCTGCTGCCCAGGTTAAAAAAAAAACCCTAGGAACCTCCTAGGGGTTTATGGATCCCAAAAACAAGTTCTGGAAATGAATAGCAGGGCTTGAAGGATGAGGGTTGCTTCATGTATACTTTTCAGGAGATGCACACATCTAATGTCAACACATGCAACAACTATCAGGAAAGTCATCAAGGAGCCTGGCCTACTGTGTTTGTATGATGATAATACAGGAAGGAGCAGGCAAAAGAGAACCTGTTAAGCACCTACTGGGCTCCAGGTCCATTCTAGTAGAGTGGTACTTAGAGTCAGGCTGGTGGCTCATGCCTGTAAATCTAGCTACTTGAGAGTCTGTAACTTGGAGGGTAATGGTTCAAAACCGGCTCAGACATAAAGGCTCTCAAGATCCCTTCTCAATGGGGAGCAGTTCACAGTAGCTCATCCCTATTAATCCTGGCTAGGAGAAGCCTAAAATAGTTGCATGGTGACCTACGCGTGTGCCTAGTAAATTTAAGGCTCTACCTCAAGACTGTTCAGCATCCAAAGGGACAGAGATGTTCAGAGATGTTCAGGGGTGAAACTCCAGTACCACAAAAAACAAAAAACCAAACTTGTGTGTTATGTACATCATGTCCTATTGACTTCACAAAAGCCCCATAGGTTAGCGCTGTTCCTGTTGAGATTCAAAGGTTACTCAAGGTCGAGAGTCAGTAACTGAGACTCTCGGGCCCTGTCTTCATGACTTCAGTGAGCAAGCTGCTTTGCTGCTGTGCTCTGCAGCCCAGGAACAATTATGGGAATGATTAGATATGCATTAGGCTGACTTTGTTGTGAGCTTCATTTCATTTCAATAGCACACTCTGTTCTCAGAAGTTCAGGCTTCAGAAGGGCTCGGGCAGCTTGGCCACTGAATGACAGCTCTGGAAACCTTTGAAGAACCCATCAATGGGACAGGGCAAAGCCAGGGTGTGGGGCGTGCTGAAACCAGGTTCTCTTGGGCAATGTTGTCCAGGACAGCTTTGGGTCTGGTTAACATGTTCCCTACCGCTCTCCGTCTGTAAGATGTGGCGTTGTCTTACAAGACAGCCTGGTCCCTTCTGCCTGGGATGTGACCACAAAGTGGAGCGGCTGATCCAGGACAGATGTTGCAGGGAACGATCAGCCCGTGTAAACCGCGTCTCCACAGAAGGAGTCTGGGGCTGCACAGGACTCAGGCCCCTGGGGGTCCGGCGGAGTTTGACTTGCCTGCCATCTGCCAACTTCCGAAGGAACTGAGCATCATGACCTGAGATGGGGGAATCGTGTGTTGGAGGAGGAAGGAGCACCCAGCCCCTTTCTGGAGCGCAGAAAAATCATAGAACAGATGTTAGTCTGTTTTCCTCTTCCTACTTCCTGATTTCTTCTTCCTAGTTCTTCATCTGTCTTACTCTGCCTGGCCCTCTCTGGGGCCTTTGTACTATCCCGATTACACAACTCTGTGACACGCTTCCCAGACCTTCTAAGGAACGCAGATCACAGAACATCCCACCTCTTCCTCTATGCCCAGGAAGGAGATTTTGCTGGTGGCCCAAATAAATGGGCAAGTTGGGACAAGCCTGTGTACGCGCGGGGATGTCTTCTCATTCAAAGCAGTTCCTTTGAAAGCATGCACACCTCTTCCAATCTCCATGCTCCAAGGGAAATCATTCTACAGCGGTTTTTTGCATTTGATTTTGGCTCCCCCTCCCCCAAATCACTATCTCTGTAGCTCTGGCAAAGTTGCCTCCTCTTTCCAGAACACTGACTCAAGAGAGGTGCGTGATCCTGCCCTCCCCCAGCCCCAAATGGAAGAATCGCCAGGCCTATTCACACATTGAAGGTGCTAGGAAGCTCTGCAGCCACGAAAACTTCCTTTCATCTTCTGTTTGACTTTATATATCAAACCTATGTAACAGCAAACCTTACCATTTTCTTTTCTGGTAGTAATACCTGTTAAGGCCTTACAGCACCCACATTCAGATTTGCTCAGTAGATTATGTGGCTAGATTTCTGACTTGCGATCTTCTCATGAGGAAATTGCTACTCTACTCCATTTCCCAGAACACCTTAGCCCGAGGTAATTCACACAGGCGCTTCCTGGGGGACTGCGCGTAGCCCCAAAGAAGCATCCAGACCACCCGGCTCCTTTGCTCAGTCTTTGCACCTGCCCTCTCCTAGCCAGGTTTTGGCCCCTCCCCAACCGTTCTCTGGTCCCTGAGTGCGTTTACACGGAGACCACCCTATCACTAGCCTTCACATTTAACCCTGCAAGACCTCCTCAGGCAGTCACAACACTACAAAGTCACAAGGCTGGACTCATGTGTCCTGGTCTCGAGGCCCCTCGCTCTCCCTTTGATGCCTCCTCCAGGCTCTCATCCTCTCTCTCCCACTCTGTGGCTCCTGCCTGCTCACTGGAGAGCCCCGCCTCTCTTACAGGCTGCCCCTTCCACCCCCAAGCTGTGCCCATTGGTCGCCTGGTTTCCCTGCCTGCTTACTGTCCCTCAGCTACTGGATTCACTCAGCACCTTCTTGTGTCAAAAGCAAGGGAAGGAAGCCAGACACCTAAATCACCTGCTGGGGCTTTCCTATGTCCGCCACAGGGACAGAACCCTGAAGACCCCCCTCCCTCACGAGGGTCTGTCCTAAACAAGCTTCATGCACCAGTGGTGAAGGACTCCCAGCAACTCTTTGAAGTAGGTAGGGAAGGACAGCCCACACTGAATTGGTAAGAAACGGATGTGCAAAGGTATGTAGGACCTTACCAGCGTCCCCTGGCTAGGAAGTAGAGCTGGTGACAAACGCAGGTCATTTGGTCACAGAGCCTTGCACTTCCTACTCCATAGTACTGTCTTCTCTCGTTCTTCTTTAACCCCACCAAGGCCTGAGAGCTCTGCCCTCCTCCTGTTCTTAGGCTGTGGGCCAGGAGGAATGTGTCGCAGTTTGGCCACTCAGACCTTGAAGGAAGCTCTTCGAATGGATGGAGGGGGAGCTGGCTCTGATGAGAGGAGAAGGAGGTACAGGGACAAGCCACAGGTAGAGCCGCAAGTGCTGGTATAGGACCTACACTGTATGACAAGGAGGATACACACACACACACACACGCACACCACCATACTCACACGCCACACACACACACACGTACACACACCATTGCTAGACGTGAGCTCCATGATGTTTCTTTCTAAAGTATAGCCCGCCTCCGATTTAGAGATAAGGGTCTTTGATAAACTTCACCCTGAAGTACTCTTCCTCGTTCATCTCTGCTCCTCGAAGCCATTCATCGGTGGCGGTCTCCCCATTCGTGGGCACAGGATAACAGGGCACGGGATATAGTGTGTGGATGTATGATAATTATGTAATTATCTGTTATACAGTGAATAAAATCAATTGATTTTTCACTTAGAAACTAGATAGATAGATAGATGATAGATAGATAGATAGATAGATAGATGATAGGTACAGACAGATGATAGACAGATACATATATACATTATATTTTACATTTGTACATTTTGTATATGTATATATACTGAAAGGTACCTATGGCTCCATTCTATTTAGATTAGATTTTATAGCATGGAAATACAAACTCTCAGATATGTTCTCCCAGCCAGATCTCTGCTCTACCCACAAAAGTAAGCATTCATCTCTATCTGCAGACCTCTAATGCAATTTCTTCTACAATGACCAATGTATTGAGGAAAGGCAGGGCATCTTAGAAAGGAGAAATGATGTAGATGTGTTATTAATAGTGGGAAAGAATGCTTGCAAATACTATGCTAAGGATATTTGCATTGTTCGGGGAAAAGTATCCTTATTTACATCAGAGTGTGCCAGTAAACTATACTCATCCATAGGCTCAGTCTGGCCAGCCAATATTTGACTCTGTAAATGGTATTTTATGGGAGCAGAGTCATGCCCATTTATCTGAACAATCTCAACGGCAGCTCCCTCATCTCAACAGAGATACCATTGTTTTGATGGAGACTTTGTTGACTGGGCCTAAAATATATTTTAGCCCTGGATTTCACTGATAAAATATACTGACTCCTGCCTTGTATTCTACTGTGAGTATCCAACGGACTCTGACTGGGGCTCCCTCCTTCTTCCCTCCATCCCTCCCATGAAAGGGCAGGTGGAACTGTTCATCTCTGTGTATAGTGAACATATGACTCTCTTCAAGGTAAAATGATTCCAGTTTCTGGGAGGATGAGGTGAAGTGTGAAGTTAGATACAGAAATTTGAATGTCAGAGATTTTATGTACAAAAAAAGCCACGATTGGGCCCCTTCTTTTGTCTCTCCTTAACAGCTAAGGTGTATCACTTCCTTCCAGAATTCCCTTTAGGACATTAAACTCTTGTGGGAACTTACCTGTGGAAGTGCCGATGTCTTGTAAGGTGTTACCTGTGCCCATGATGTGGGTACCAACTCTCAATCATGTCAGACTGAAGGCCAGCCAGCCTGGGCAGGAAAGGCAGTGGGACTCTTACCAATCCAATTACCCACCAGAAAGCCAAGTGGTGACTCAAGTGGTGGAGTGCTATCCTTGAACACAAAAGCTCAGGACAGCACCCGGGCTCTGAGTACAAGTCCCAGGATTGGCATGAGAGAGAGAGTGGATAGCACTGAAACAGATACCATTCAGGTCTGTCTTTCTTCAACAGTTGAGAAACCTGGAGCATCTTTAAAAGTTCATAGCAATCATCATATGCAAATCTAGTCATGGACTAGGATTACAGAAATAGGAGACTGCTCTGAATCCCACAGATTTCTATAACCCCATAAGTATACTTTTCGTTTATTTTTACTTTGTGCTGGTATTGGGGCCTCGGCTTTTTTTGCTCAAGACTAGCACTCTATCACTTGAGCTATAGCTCCACTTAAAGATTTAGTGGTTAATGGGAGAGAAGAGTCCCACAGACCTCTGGCTTTGAACTGTAATCTTCAGATCTCAGCCTCCTGAGTAGCTAGGATTACAGGCGCGAGCCACCAGTGCCTGGCTATTAGCAGGAAGTTATTCCCCACAACCAAGTTTACTAATATCCTGCTTTGTTTTCTCTCATAATTGGAAGAAAGGAAAAGTAACATCGGGTTTTCTGTGCTTTTTAGATGGCTAGGTCTGATAAACAGGAGTATAGTGGCGATTTTTTTTTACCATTAGCAGCTTAAATATAACTCTTGGAGTGAGGTTCAGAGACATATACACAAATAATAGATGCATATGCTGAACAATTTTTGAAACCTCACTATTAAATTTGAACCTCATGTTAGATATGGGGGATTAAGCTAAAGATCATATTCACTTTAGTAAACTTTTTTTTTTAAAGAAAAGCAGCCTAATTCAAAGTTTGTTTCTGACCAGCTACCTTCTTAATCCCATAGCACCTGCCAGAAGACATCCAATAACCCCTTCTTTAGGTCAGAGAAAAACACACAAAGGAGAAAGCGGGGGCTGGACTGACTCATGTTACAAGCCAGCTGCTTTCCAGAATCCGTTAAGCTTTAGGGTCCAGATCTCTTTTTGTGGCTTTCTACAGACTTTATTTGAACAGAGAAATTACAACAGCACTGCCCACATAAAAGCCAGGGAAAGAAACTGGCCAGGGCAGAGGGTGCCTCAAATCCTACTGTACTTTCAAGCAAAATGCTAATGAGTGAGAATGCGTTTTCTGCTTCCCAGTTGTACGTGGTCTTCTGCTTCTCTCACTGTTCAAGTGACACAACTTGAATGAGATATATTCCTCTCAACCATCAGCAACAGAGCACTTGACCGTAGCTCTCGGGGTGCTGAAAGCTCACTTGGAGTATATCTTCTGTTGCTTTATCACTTATTTCTGCTGCCTCTGACCAGAGCCAAGTTGTTACAGGCTCTTCTTTTCTATTTGAGCTCACCATGGGGTAGGAGTGGAGGGGAATCCACTGTATCCTGATGCATTTGCGCATTCATCAGCAGCAAGGACAAAGCCTAGTTGATCATGAGGGCTCTGGGCTTGAGACTGGGTAAGGTCTTGAGACAAGAAATGTGTCTTCCAAGTCAACACTATGCAATGGCCTGCCATCATTTCTTAAGTAGGACTTAGGGAGTTGGGGGGAGGCTGCTCAATGACACGGCTGGCCATTTTTATGTGTAGCTATTGATTATTTTTACAACCTTTTATTAACTGTTAACACTGCCAAGTAATATTCCAGAAGTTGGTAACGGAAAGAAAGCCAGAAGTCGGCGAGATGGAAACAGTTCCATCCACAAAGGTCACAAGTCACAGTGACATGAAGACTGATGAGGGACATAACCCAGGAGCTATCTGTGCTTTGGTCCCCTGGGTATCTAAACATCAAGATAGAAGGAAGCGCTTACGAAAGGGGACTCGATCAACATTAAAATTCCCTGTGGTGGTTGTCACAACCTCAACTCTAAGGTCTCAAGGTTTTCTTTTTCCATAATTCTGAAGTTCCGGAAGTTGGGGAATCATATTTTGCAAGTGGCATAAAGTAATGGATTAAAAACACCTTGAAACCAGAGCATACAGAATGTCTTTCATATGCTTTTAAATCCAGAGATCCTATTTAATGTCAACAAACAATATCCAGCTGTCAGGGACTCCAGTGCTTTCCCTGAGCAATTCTAATGTAAGAGCTCCTTGTCCGCATTGTCTCTTGACGCAGCTCCATGTGGACACTTGGGACAGACCCAGGTAAAATATTCGGAGCACAAGAGAGTATGTCTAACACAGATGCAGTGTGAATGGAGAGGACTTTTCAACGTGGAAGCCACATGCATGGGCTGGCATGATCATTTTTCCACATGTGGAGAAACCAAGAGCATAGGATTGGCACACACTGCCTGTTGATTTCAGGCAGAAACTAAGAACTTAGGAGTCTCCCTCTGATTCCCTGGCTCCCGTGGTCTTTGCTCAACAGCCTCCATTCCTTCTAAGTCAGAAGTGCACGGTGTCCCTGTGCGGGCAAAGGCTGGAGAGGGATGGGCAGGGTCTGAGCACCCCATGGCCAGGCTGCAGTTAGAGAGGGAAGTGCCGTCTGCCCTGGGGCTCACCCAGCTCCACGAACTGAACCGTCCTGGAGTCCGTTTTCTGGTCATTGGCATTCCGTTGTCAGATCTGCTCCTGTGTAAGTGCCCTGTCCCAGGGACAGGATGAAGTATAATTAACACTAGAATTAGACGTCCCAGATGGTTATTGTCCCTTGAAGAATCAGATCAAACTTTGCAGTGATGTAGCAACTCGAGATCGCCTGGGAGAAAGGACAACACAGCCGTTGGCTTGTGTCCTAAGGTCGCTCCTTCCCTTGTGAGCAGAGACCATGAGCCCAGGAGAGAAGATAGGAAGCAGGACTCTTTTCAGCCTTTGACAATCTCAAGCCTTGAAAGCCATGTGACTTGGGAGAGAATTCTAGGCACACATCACTTCTCCGCAATAAGTACTGGTGAGATTTCAGAAATAACATACGCCACGGAAAAGTTGAAACGCAGCGGGCCGGCACAGGGTTGAAAGATACAGCACGATTTCCCTCCTGGGGTCAGATTTCACTGTGACACCCTGTCCTAAATTCTTTAAGGCCAACAGGGAGCCCACTGATAATTGGTTGTAATTCAACGTGCACATACACATACACGATCTAGGAATTCTGAAAGCCAAACAGTAGCACTACATTAAAATCAAGACCTCTGTGTTTTCTTTCTTTTTTTTTCCTTTTACCCCTCCCCATCCCCACCACCTTTGGATCAGTAGATCATTGCCTTTTCAGGCAATGTCTCATTTGACATCCTAATAGAAGTATAACTTTATCTCCTCCAGAAATGTCCCTTACACTCTTTCGTGATCATTTTCAATAGTCAAGTGTAATTACAAAATCCAAGTCCATGTTGAAATATCTCTCCTATCTGTGATGAAGAGGAGGAGGAGGAAGAGGAGGAGGAGGAGGAGGAGGAGGAGGAGGAGGAGGAGGAGGAGGAGGAGGAGGAGGAACACTACTGAAGCAAATATTTGGCTCACCACTGCCCAAGATTTACCTTGACCTTGAATATTTTCAAGGTACACATTCAACTATTTGGAAAATAGCTGAATCAACTAATCCAAAAATCTTTCTGCACAGATGTGCATAATCTAATTTTTCCCATTTTCCTTTTAGTGTTACTGGGATCTGCCTCTATCTCCTGGCCTCCCTCTCTCTTGGCCCCCCCTCCCCACCCCATCTATCCTCAGAATATTCCAAGCCCAGAGCTGAGACAGGACCTTCGAAGAACATGCTAGGTTAGCTTCCTCGTGTATGGTGCTTCTTTCAAATGGCTTTTGATATTGGTGCCAGTGGTGATAAGGAAGGAGAGTTGCAAGATGATTATGTAATGGCCATATCCATAGAGATGATAATACAGAACCGATCCCAGTGTCTCCTCAGGGTGCCAGAATGAACATATCCTAGCAAGAAGATGCATCAGGTCTGGCTGGGGAAGGAGGGCCTGACGAAGCTTTAAGATGATGTGGGTTTGAACTGTGTCCTTAAATCAGAGAGAACTTTCCGAAGATGGCAGGAGGCTCAAGGACATTCTGCAAAACAGAGGACATGAGAGTTCAGGGTTATGGAAAGAACCTACCAGTGTTGGGGAATGGTATCAAGAAAAACAAGAAGATTTTTAGGAGGACACTGGTCAGAAGTGGAACAATGGCCACAAAGTAGAGAAGAGGTGAAATGAGAGATGGACCTACTGAAGGGAGGAGGTAGAAGCAAGGGATGAGAAGGTCCGGAATCTGATGGCTGAGCGGGCTGTTATCCCGGGTGAAAGAAGACCAAGAGCAAAGGGAAGGGTGGAGGTGTTGTACCACAGCTGAATGTGTTGAACTTAGATCCTTTTGAACATCCATCGGGATCATGTATGCTCCGGAGAAAACGCAGACTAGAAGGAGTGGGGCCAGCCATGGAGATGGGTCAGCCAGGAGAATTAGGGCTGGGGAACATGCTCCCAAAACTTGAATGAAAATTTGGCGGTAAGAATCAGAATGCTTAGTGCACCATTGTCTGACTAACGTCCACAGGGCTCAAGTTTTGGGACATCGTATCCTGTCCAACAGAAGGTAGCAAGGGCGCCCACATGTTCAGTTTTCTGCTAGCCATTGCCCAACAAGTGAAGAAAGACATGAGAGAAAGACTTTATTTACATTTTTACTTAACCAGATCTAGCTAACTATCTTCAAGGTCACCCTGTGTCCTCTATCAAAGTTGCTGATGCAATTGTTTATGGTCTTTCTTTTGGGGATGTCTTTCGGCTCTGGTATATAGTTTAGGCTTACAGAATATCTCAGCTCAGACCAACCACCTTTGAAGCCACCTGCTCAGTGTCAATATTGTGGGGATTCCTACTGCACCAGCTAACGCATAGACCGGGTGAGATTGTCATCTGTCCTCCTTCACAACACCAGGAACATGCAGGGCCTGTCCTGCATGGACCAGGAAGGCTGTGTCCTATAAAAGTCTCTCTCAAGACTAGCTGTACTTCCAACCCCTCCATCCTGGCGGAGAAATACCACGTACAAGCACGGAGAGAGGCTCTGCTCTCCCCCTTTCTCGGGTGCCAGTCTGAGTCCCAGGATCAATGCATTGGCTGACACTCCTCCTCCATGCTCCCACTCACCTCTATCAAGGGAGAGAATAGTCATCTTACCATCGCTGTACGCTCTACTTCACAGGCAGTCACGAAGATACTCATTGTGTGAAGTTGGGAGACGTTACCTAAACTTGCTTAAAGTCAGAGCAGGAACTCCGGTGCACATCTGGCTGAGAACAGTTCTCAGGCTCTTCACCTCTGAGCCATGTAGGAAGTTTGGTTCCATGTCTGGTAGAGGAAGGATGCTTTGAAGGGTCTGCAAGATGGCAGTGAGGTTGCACTTTGCTATCCCAATGGAGACTCTGTCCCTCTTGTTATAGGTACTGCTTGTGGGTTCCTAGCTCAGTGTCCCTGAGGATTCTGTGTGAGCAAAGCCCGCTGGTCCTCACCTCCTTCCCCATGTCCTTTCTCTCAGTGACAGCGTATAGGGCTAGAAAACGCAGTGCCTGGCTATGAAGCCACGATGTAGCTCTTCAGCACTGGAGGAGCCGGCCGCATGGACAGAGGACACTTGCCGTCTCGTCTCAGTGGATGACTTAGGAGTGAGAGGAGCCAGCCAGTGATGATGCGAGAGAGAAACTTATTCATGGGGAGAGACCCTCCGGGGACTCTTCCCAGCTGTGACCATGTCATGCGGCAAAACCCACGCCAAGGCATTCATTCCAGCTGCGGCTAGGAGAGCTGGCCGCCACACGTTCCTGCTGAAAAATAAAATAAAATAACTGTAAACGTGTCAAGGCCATTTGGCAGATCTTCAGTGCAGTAGGGGAAAAAAAAATTCACATGGCTGTGCTGCCCCCACGCTCCCTTGGTATTGGCATCGAATTCAAAGGGTGCTCCAGAGGCCTTCCGATGGGTGGAGGAGGCGCCCAGCCGTAGCCGCACGCCCGGCTCTTTTCCACAGTGACACCCCCTTGTACACACCGCAGTGCCCACTCCCCAATGGGGGGGGCTAGCTACTTCCAGCAGAGAGCTCAAAGAAGAGGGCCAAGGGCAGCTAGCAGACGGCATGTCCTCCACGGGGTCAGTGATGAAGTGTGGGGAGCAAGGAGAGGCCTCTGGAAACCGTCCTGTGGGTGATACGGTCTGTGTGGAAAACTGACAGTGACTAGGCTTAAAATAGATGGGAGAATCCATCATGCGGAGTTTCTCAGAGCAGATTCATGAAGTTATTGACAGAGGATAGTGGAAGGTGTCTGTCTAGACTAATATGACTCAAGGCTGTATTTAAAATATCATGCTTTACTGGACAAAAGAGGTTGTTTCTTGGAACATAAAATGAGACACTCAGTGCTCTCGTGGCGATTATTTTTAGGCCCGGGGACACATTGCCTGTGTGTTCTATCTGCCATCTATCTGTCTACCTCTCTCTGTCTCTCTCTCTCTCTCCGGTTTTCCCATCATTCTGCTGGATAGGGTGACTGTGTTGCTACAAGGAAGAAGTAGAATTCTTATCAAGCATGTAATTTCTAAAGAACTCCATGCAGGTCAGTAAAAATCCAATACAGTGGTAGCAAGAGTTCTGCAGGTGTTTTTGTGCGTGTGTGTTTTTCCCCCACAGGTGGGGAAATGCAAGTGAAATAATCTTAAAACACTGAGTTACAGATATTAAGAGTGTGAGTATAAACTTCCCAGTAGCATCGCAGGTAGAATGGAAGCAAAGTGTCTGGGTGATGGAGGCATAACATGAAGAGTCCTTCTGCTCTTGGAGGTTGGTGCCCTAGGAGGCTGAGTGCCAGGTGAGTCACCTTTCTAGGACACAGACCATCGACACGGGTTGGGGTATCAAGCAGCTTCCTGCATAACTTTGGAAGTTCCAATGTCTCCGTTTCTCCAGGGGCCCAGCCCTATCTCGTGGTGACATCTTTGGGTGCAGGTGCAGTAGATTGGACTCGAGTGAGCATGCACCAGTCCCTGGGTCCATCTGGGAAAATTAACCGATGATTATTCAACAGTGGGCCCGGTGATAATTATGATCAAGGTCCATGTACTTGCCCTCCAGTAGAAGTGGTATCTGGGGCGTTACTTAGATCTCTGGAGGATCTACCCCCACTGCTCTTGCGGGGCACAGAGATGCAGGTGATTTCACTTAGGATCCTTTGAGAGGTGCTGTTAAGACCCAGGTCTGTGGCTCTGATGCCCTAGTGGGAATTGCTATTATAGATCAACGGAGACCCACCCGTCCCTCCGTGCAAAAAGGAGGTCCTGGTTCTACTTCCCCTGCCTCTCATTTTGTAGAATTATATGATACAACAGAATTCTGCCACCACCAGAATCTCTTCCATCCTTTGGGCTGTCACGGCCCCTGCTGAGACGGATTTCAAGCCCTCTACAGCAGTGTTTCTCTCTCTCTGGTTGGTGGCTCACGGCCGAGGGCAAATACACACTTCTCTGTTTCCACATTGTCCCTTCTTAGACCAAGCTTTGCCTGAAATTCAGTCACCACAGCCTTCGACTTCTCGTTTTTTCTTGTGCAAAAGGTTTTCTACTTTAAGGAAATCATAAGTAGGTGGGGGTTATATGGGATTGTGTTTGATGATACAATTGCATCAATAAGATAAGCCCAGAGTTGGAAGGCAAATACTTGTGTTCTACCCAAAGAATGTGTTCGGGGTGGGGAGGGGCATCTCCAACACGTATAGACTGGATCACAGACTGGGCCCATCAGACTGGATCACAGTACCCACGTAAGCACTTCAGCCATTCTGTGTCAGGGGAGAAAACATCTTTCTGACCTGACGGAAGGTGGAAGGCTCCTCTTCCTTCAGGCAGCTGCTGTCCCCTGGGAGTAGATGCAAGCATTGGCCCCGACTTCTCAGGGTGTTGATCCTCACGATAAAACTGGGGCTTTGTGATGCTCTTCTGGAGACATCCTGGATTTAGGCGATTACTGATGTAATCTTGGAACGTGTTCCCAAGGTCCAGTTATAAAATGAGACAGGAGTGAGTCATCTCATAACAGACAGCTTTTCCCCTTCTTGTTCACTCATCATCATCAAAATGGAAATCATCGGCTCAACACAAAAATGAGCGTTTGTTTGGATGCGGTCGCATCTACAGTGGACTGAGTTCCCCCACTGTGCGAGTCTCCCGTTACGGCTGGTGCTCCTCACTCGCTCGCAGGCAGACCCGTGAGCTCCCTGTCAGCTGTCTGCTTGCTCCTTTCCTATGGGGACTGGCAGGCTCTCGCCTCTCCAAAGCCAAGTCCTACAGCCCACACAGTCATAACTGCCTCTCCGCTCACCCTGGGTCCTCTGCACGGAGGACTAAGAAGGATTAAGATACCTTGATGGCTTTTTCAGACTGGGAAGCGATTCCACATGCACTGTGATTCGGGCACCAGTCCATTGGAAGGAGAGTGGATGATCGGAAAGCTGCCCAACATGAACTTGCTTTCCAAACAGGAGGAAGCATATGAACTCGCCACTTCTTTAAGAGTACATTGAAGTCATACTGTTCCTGCCCCGGGTGTTTCTAAAGTATGAAGTGGAAATGTCTTTGGTTGTCACTTGATTACAAAAACAGTAGATGGAGATTTGCTCGTTTCTCTCGTATGTTTCGTGCTCGTGTCTGCATTCAGTAAGTATGTGTCTTCAGTGCCTCCTGTGTGACTGACATGTTCTACTTGCCAGGCATAGAACCATGAGCGAGCAGGTGGCATTCGTGTTGGTGTGAGATTTCTGTTGAAGGAAACAGGTCAAGCCGAGTGTCAGTGGCTCACACCTGTGATCCTAGCTGCTGAGGAAGCTGAGCTCTGAAGAATGAAGTTAGTTCAAAGCTAAGCCCAGGCAAAAAAAAAAAGTCTGGGAGACTCTTTTTTCCAAGTAACCAGCAAAACCCCAGAGGTAGAGCTGTGGGGCTCAAGTGGCAAAACACCAGCCCTGAGTGAAAAAAAAACCTAAGGGACGGCACTCAGGGCCTGAGTTCAGATTCCAGCGCTGGCGCACACGAAGCAATATCCAAACAATAACGATAAAGTAAATTGACAAGCGAAACATTTAGTGTGGGCGAATGGATTAAGAGCACTGTGGAAAGGCAAGATAAATAAGGTGTATCTGAGGGCGCAAGGGTTGTGAGAGAGATGACAGGTGACGGATGACTTAGGACAGGGAGCTATGTGGGTGTGTGGCCCAAGTACATACCAGACAGGAAGAGGGACAACAAATCACAAGCCGGTTGACACCTTCTGTTGTTGTTGTCACTCTATAAATTAACCAGTTCCTCGCAGGCTAGGAATGTCTCCCATGGCAGTGCTTCTACTTCCCTTGAACTTCTTTGGTCTTGTAATGGAAAACTTGACTGTGACCAAGGTAGTGATGTTTTCGACTGGACACCAGCACACAGTGGTGTTTTCACCCAGGAATCATGGCACCAATCCCCATCTCCACCACCTCTCCATCCTGGTTTTGCGCAGGAGCAGATATACTTAGTATGTTGGCTGATTTTCTTCATCTTCTGGAGGGAGGTACCACGAGAGGCTCCTCATTTACTCACGCTGGCGACCTTGTGGGTGTGTCTGGCCACGACACCACCGCTTAGGCATCAGCCCAGAGAATGCAAGTCCTTAGGACATGCCGGTCTCTTTATTTGGGGATTTTAATAAGGACTGCGTTCATTGTGTAGCTTGCTTTGAGGACCGGCATCATCTCAACACTGTCAAGTCTTCCAATCTAGGAAAACTGAGGTGTCTTTTCATTGATTGGTCTCCAGTTAAAGGTGCGTTGTACTCATAAGCTGTACTAGAAATTACATTGTATTGAAACCCCTTTGTACAACTACTTAAAGATAATATGGGGAGGAAAAGAATTAAGGAAAACAGCATCAGGTGATAACAGGTTGGAGGGAGGCTATAAGTGAAAGGAAACAGGTTATGAGAGCATCAAATGTTTTTTACTGGAAGCTGCATCTGCCAGAGAGGACTGTGAGAGGAAGAGATTGGGCAGGAAAGACCGAGAGTCTCCTCCGTTCCCTCTGTTCCCTGACCTCAGCTCAGCCTCACACTAGAAGACGTGTCTAGGGACTGGCTGGTAGCTAGCTGTTCCCTGGTACGCATGGAGGGTGACTCTGTCCCCACCTCTCCTAGAACAGAACTCAATGTAGGAGGCTACATTAAATGACGTCGGAGAGAGTGGAGAGAATTTCCAGATAGGGAGAGTAGTTTACTGTTTGTGTGTGTGTTTGGGTTTTTTTTTAATATGATTACAAAGAACATGAAGCATTAAACTATGGGAGTATACATAAAATAAGTATCTCCAGGCAGGTTTGTGGTAAGGGTTTGCTGGTGGGTTTCGGAACATTCCTGATGAGAATGATGTGATCATCTTTGCTGTCCATGTGAAAACCTCAGCCGGCTCTGGTCCCTTTCTGGGAATTTTTATGGTTCTTCCGGAGTGAAAGATCCCTTTGATTCTTTGATAGTTCTGTCATCTCTGAGAGATTTTTGTGCCTTCTATTGATCATTCCAAACTCTGGAAATCACTTGCTCTCACTTGGATTGCAATGAAAGACTCATTTGCACTAGCATCATCTTATGCGACTCCAAGACTGTTTTAACCCCACAATGGCTTGGAGAGAGCCAGCTGAAACACATTTGGAAATGTCCCCTTTGCTCCAGTCCATAGTTCTTCTTTCTGGTAAACGGTATCAGTGGGTGAGCTACTTAGAAAGCTCAATGTACCACGATGTTCATATTTCTAGGATGAGGAAGCATAGAATCTGCATGGTCTTACACTGAAGGGAGAGAAAAGAGGGGGCCAGCCTTTTGACTCATTTGCGATTTTCATGTGTTTCGTATGGGGTGGATTTCTAACCATGTGTGGTCACAAACCCTGGTTCTGGAAGAGCCACCCTCTTTCATCTATACCCTCACATGCTCAACACCAGCAGTGTGTGTGTGTGTGTGTGTATGTGTGTGTGTGTAATGTTACTCTCTCTTCCAGAGAGTTCAGAACACATGTGTTTCTTTTAACTCCTACCAGACCCTGAGATCTGCCAGCCAGAGAGACCATTCTGGAAGGTATTTGGAAAGTTGGGGGGGCGGGTAGGAGCATGTGGAGGGTCTGGTGAGCAATAGCCAAAAGCTCAGGAAAGCACAGGTCCCCCAGGTCAGCCCCGGATTCAGTCCCACTCAAAAGTGGGGGCTTTGTGTCCTCTCTGTGTCTTGGTTTTGTTGCCCATAAAACACAGATAGTAGGACTTGCGAAACAGACGCTAAGTGGAATGCGCTTTGTGATCTTCGGAGAAGAGGCGGCCTGTTAACATATGCTAACAATGTGTGATTCTGGGCCAGGCCCCGAGCAAGCCACAGCCACCAGAGTTGTTTAGGAAAGCTCTGCCAAGAGCAGCCAGATCATTCGGACTCCAAGCTGCCTCGCTGGGTCCAGCTGGCAGGAGATAAAGGGCTGCTCTGCCCAGCTGTTTGTACCCTGCTCACCCTCGAGGCTGAATTCGGGGCTCTCGGTGCTGACAGATGCTGCAACTCACCAATTCAACCTCAGACCAGACCCACTTCACCACGGCAGGCCTGCCTGGACTCCCACGTACCTACTGTCCCATTGGCAGTCAAGGTCAGGCTCCTTCAACGAGCCACAGCGCATGGCGGTGGGGAGAGGGCTGGTGGATGGTGTAGATCTGGGTCCAAAGAATCGAGTTGGGAGGCTGAGAGGAAGACTTGGTTCTCCAGGTCCTTCTTCACCCTGCCAAGGTGAGGCTTATGGCACAAGAAAGGAAAGAGGCAAAGATGGCCAAGGGAGGGAGCCAGGGTCTCCAGAAACGGCCACAGTTATCTGTTCTGGACACACGGTAGCCTCCAGATACCATGCAGCACTTCTGAGGAAGCCACAGGACAGGATGGCGCTGATCGCTCCGGCTCTCTCTCCCAGATCCCGGTTCCTAAACCCCTTCTTTCTCCCCATCTTTCCTCTCACACATTCTAGCTTCCCCAAATATCTCCCAGAGAGGAAATCAGGGCATCACTGATACCCATACCAAAGGGTTCAGCCCTTTTCCGGATGGGTAGAAGGTTTAAAAGAGAAATGACAGCCTGGAGATGTAATGCTGACCTCCCAGCCGCCCCCCCGCCCCCGAAGCCTAAATCCCAAGTGGCAGCCCACAGTGTCACCAAGGCAATGCTGCCGGGGCTGGAGGTAAAGCTGGGAGAGATTCAGAGCATCCCTCCTATTGGTCCACATAGGCCAGGAGCACACCATGTCTTCTAGAAATTCCTTGCCACCTGCTTCCCAAATGCACAGGAAAGGCCAACTGAGGCATGCAGACCAAGATGTGGGGTGATAACAAGCCATCCTAGGAAGTCTGTGGGGAGACGCGCATACCTGGCAGCTCCCAGCCGCACAGCAAGTAGAGACGGATTGGGATATCAGCATGAGGAATTTAAGATAGGCATAAGAAAGACATAGGGCTGGGGATATGGCCTAGTGGCAAGAGTGCTTGCCTTGTATACATGAGGCCCTGGGTTCGATTCCCCAGCACCACATATACAGAAAACGGCCAGAAGTGGCGCTGTGGCTCAAGTGGCAGAGTGCTAGCCTTGAGCAAAAAGAAGCCAGGGACAGTGCTCAGGCCCTGAGTTCAAGGCCCAGGACTGACCGAAAAAAAAGAAAGAAAGACATAGCCATGTGGCCCTCAGGTAGAAGCCCTTCCCTTCGAAGGCCAGGCAATAAGCGAGTCTAGGATCTACTGAAGTGGCTGACCATCAAGATCCTCACCAGGGCTGGGGGCTACTTCACCGCAACTTTAGCAAGTCCTCTTGGCAAAGGATGGCTGCCCCCCTGTTTCTTTAACTGTCTGGGGCTCCACACACCATCTCCACAGCGTCCTTTGATGTTGGCTGGCTCTTTGGACTCAAGAACAGATACCCAGCAGGAAAAACCTTGCTCACAGTTCTGGAGCTGGCCTATCTCACTGCAGCAAGAAACAGCCTGTTTTATTTTAAATTGTGAAATGGAGGCACCCAGTTTGAAATTAAATTTGGGCTGTCAGGTTGGGGACCAATACTCAGGAAATAATCCATGTTAACTGCCACCCAATATTTCTTCTTTGATGGGCGGGCGGGATGTTAAAATGTGACCGTTCCCACTGCTCATTTAAAGATTTCATTCATATTTGAATGAAATGAACGCAATTTAAACCTGTCATGTAATAACCATGCGTCTGGAAAGCCATGACAATATGTTTCTCATTGTAGAAACTACATGTTCATCATTTTCTTCTCCCAAAGAAATTTCTGGCTAAAGGGGGCCGCGGGGGGGGGGGGGGGAGTTTTGTTTCTGTTTTAGAAAAACCGTAAGTTCCAAAGTACTTTTTAATCTCAAAAATTAACCTCTGAAAACTGTGGCAAGGTTTCTGAATTTTTGCAAAATATTGCGATGGTATCTATGTCTTATTGTGCAAGATCTAGACCTGTGTGAGTGTGTGTGAGTGTGTGTGTGTGTGTGTGTGTGTGTGTATACATGTACATACTGGTATTGGCATTTAAACTCAGGCCTTTGCATTCGAGCCTGAGTTTCACCACTTGAATCACCATTCCATTTCCATCTTTTTGCTGGTTTAGTGGAGATAAAACTCTCACAGACTTTTCTGCATGGGCTGTCAAATCCTTACAGGGTTTTGTTGTTGTTGTTGTTTAATTGGGGAGAAGGTCATTATTGCTGTGTATGTGCACGTGCGTGCATAGCTCAATGTGAGTGCATGCATGCATTTGTGTGTGTGTGTGAGTGTGTGTGTGTGTGTTATATTTAACCTCCTGGCTTCATGGTATAAAGAAAAGTAATAAACTCTAGAGGCAAGTTGCATTGCAGAAGCACCCGAGTCTCCAGATCACTCACTGCAAGCCTGTGACACGTTTCTCTGTGAAAATCACATTTCTCCCCTTCCCCGACAGTTTCGGTGAGAGAGCCGGGATGAAGTAAAGTAGTGGCGGAGGACAGAGAGTGAGGAAAGGCTTTGGGTTTCTTTTTCAAGCAGCTGTTGTTTGAAAAGTGTCAACACTATTCCAGGAACTCTGCTTTGTAGGCCAAAGGCTCTGCCTCTTTGCCTTCCTCGCCGCCCCCAGCAGCTTGTGGGCTGACTTCACACACACACACACACACACACACACACACATCTGCAGGGCTTGCGAAAGAGCCACCAAGAGTCAGACAGAAGATGGCCAGCACCATGGGTGAAGATGTCTGCAGCTTTGTCACCCAGAGAGACAATCAGAGGTCTCCAGCCCCTCACGGATCAGCCCTTCTCTCTTTCCCCATCATACTCTTCTCTCCACCGCCTCCACTGACCCCCCTCTCTTCCTCCCCCTAAGCAAAGCCATCTCCTCTGAGCTACACTGCTGGTCTCAAGGCTGCTTCAGTGGGTCTGGCCCCTAGATGCCTGGGGCAGCACCGTCTTGGGATGGTTCCTGCCTGAGGTGGTAGGGAGACCACATTCCCAGCATGCCCTTCTCCCCCTAGCATGAGCTTCCGTGAATGCTTCACACAGAAGGGCAGAGGCAGCAAGTTCGGTATTCTTCAGATAATAGAAGACAGACCTGCTTCAAATCATTCCTTGTGTTGCAAATTCTGAGAGGCCAGTGTGTTCTGGGTGTGAGAGGAGGCTACTCTACAGAGTAGGAGCGTTGAATACAAGAAACTAAGTCTGTATAGAAAACACACTTACATACACACATACCGAAATTCACATGCGTGTGCTCTGCAAGCCATAGTAGAGGCAGAGCAAGAGAAGGGCAGAGGTCAGTGGCTTCCAACTGTCTGCTGTCAAACCCAACATCAATAAAGGATCAGTAAATCTAGCATCTCAATCAGAAATAAGCTTCCAGAAAATAATCATCTTTATTCCAAGTTTGTCACATCTTAGAGTTGTAACACCTATTGTAATTTGGAAAAAAGAAAAAAAGGGAGAGATGAGTTCGATTCGATGCATTACTCATTCTTTTTCTTCTTTTTTTTTTTTTTTTTTAGTTAGTTGTAGGGCTTGAACTCTGGGCCTGGGCACTATCCCCTTAAGGCTAGCTCTCTACCACTTTGAGCCACAGCACCACTTCCTGTTTTCTGGTGGTTAATTGAAGATAAAAAGTCTCACAGACTTTCCTGCCCTGGCTGGCTTTGAACCACCATCCTCAGATCTCCGCCTCCTGAGAAGCTTGGATGACAGGCGTGAGCCACCGGCACCCTGGCTCATTCTATAATTTCCCAAAACCAATAAGAAGTGAATTCCCAGATCATTAAGTCCCACTCTTTGTGGTCAGAGCCGGAATTACTGAGCATTAGCTGGAAAGGGTGGAGGGTCCATGGGACCTTCTGGCTTTCAGAGGTGGGAGTTTCCTTGGCCCCCAGCCCTGACCAGAGCCCTGCCTCTTGCTTCACCCAGCACTGCACAGTTCACCCTGAGACCATTGTTGACTTCAGCCACTGGTCAAATTTCCTCCCAAGCCCTGAGGCCACGGTGCCAACAGAGAGCTGACTCATGCCCGGCACTTCCCGCCCCTACCCATGGCTTGTCTGGAGCTACAAGTCACAATTCCAGTCAGGAAACCAAACTCACCACCCCAGAATTTGTCTGAGGTCTCTGAGCATGTATGAAAACATTGGTGTCCAGTCAATATTTAGGCTGGAAGTTAATTCCTATTTTCTTAAGTCAACTTGAATCTACTGGCCCAATTGAACTACAAGTATAAAAAGTCTGTCTCTGTGTAGATGAGCTTAAACTATAAAATCCTTTGTTATGCCGTCAAGGGCGAAAGAAAGATCATTTCAGTTGTAGCTGCCATGTTGCCTTTCTTCCAACTTATCAAATCTCTTCAAAGATTGCTCTTAACTTAAACAAAAAAAATAAGGAAATATGATTGAGTGGCAGTTGTCAAGAAAGCGTGACTCCCGCTGGGTTCGGTGGAACCCTCGAGGGCTCCGGCCTTGGTGATGAAAGGAGATCAACGTGGAAAGTCACCACCTTTTTCTATTCCTTCTCTGTTCTCTGAGAGCGTCGCCCAAGCTAGTAGAGTCTTTGAGACAGTTCTCCAGGGTACTGGCCACTTGGGAGGGACTAAGACGGTTGCCAAAGCCACTTGCCTTGACTGCAAACGAGGGGAGGAAAATTAGCCTTTAAGAAAACACCTGACAGACACTCTCAGTGAGTGATGGGAAGAGATCAGGCAAGTGAAGTCAATCCAGCCTTCTCCCATTGTCTCCAGTGACATGGGCACAGACACCCAAGGAACCAAAACGCGGACTGACAGCTTCCCCCAACTCCTCCTGCCCCTGTGGCCTGAGACACCTTCAGATAAACGAGGGGAAAGCAACAGGCAGAAGAGCCCCTGGGGCAGTGTTTCGGGCCTTTGAAGTTGTACATCCTTCCCAAGTTACTCATCTTAAAAAATAATAATAATAATGGTTTTATGACCCCGTCACTAATGTAACCTATCTTTTACATTATCCTATCTTATTGCTAAGTCACTTATCTCCATGTTCCCTCTGCTGCCGCTAAGACTCCAGTGCTAGATCTGGAAGTGAAGACTGTTCTTCCCGCTGCAAGTTTTAAAGGCTCCTGGGATTGGCTGTGTGTCTGTCTTAAAACAGCTGCCTGTCTCACAAGCCAGCAAGCCAGCCAGCATGAAGTCCCTGGCCCAGTGCTTCCCCGCAGCCCCAAGAGCTCTTCCAGGCAGGACAAAGAGTGTGGTCCTTTCGGGGAACTGTGGGCTGTCCTGCCAGCTCTGCCTGGGGACCCAGCCCAGGGGAGGCTCTGCCCTTTTTCCCACCCGGGTCTGGGAAGGTTGCCTGCACAGTCATCCTTTTTATTGCTGACCTTGAGACGGAGAAAACGGCACTTGGAAAGGTCCCCTCTGGCCACAAGTTGCACAGTTCTCCAAGCCCAGCCAGGCGGACTCGGGATGGGCTCAGTCTGAGCTGGCTGGTGCCGCAGGATGGACCGTGTGTGCATATACAATCATGTAGAGCCAAGAGACTTCACCCCTCAAAAGGTTGGGCCTAACTTTATTTGACTTTTCCTTAAGAAGGATTTTCTTTTCCTCCATTGCCATTACAACTCTGAATTATCCACCTGTCATGATCACATGATCCAGGATCTGCCCTTTCTGGGGAACAGAGATGATCTGTGGTCAAGTGCTTTCTCTAGTTGCCTTCAGAGCCTAGAACACTGCCTGATTTCGGTTCATTTTCTAGGCCCCACTTTACAAAAGCTCAGACCATGATACCTAGAGATCATTTGGGAAAGTAGATCCTGTTCTCAAGGTGGAGCCTTGTGATTGAATGCTGGTGGCTATGGGTGAGGGAGTGGGATTAACCGACATGCCTGGGCTCTCTGTCCCTTGCCATGCAAATGATCTGTGTGCCTCGGGATTCCGTTAGCAAAGAAAAGCCATCGTCACCGGATATGGCTGCTAGACTTCCAGAACTATGAAGCCCAAAGGGACCTTTCTTTATAAAGTAACCTGCCTCTGGTACTTGGTCATAGTGATGAGGAATGGACTAAGGCCCGCACTGTCTCTCCTGGTCAGTGTCCGTCATTCCCACTCAGCTGTGTGCAGGCTGTGAGTGTGTCCATGCTTTTCAGCCTCCCTCCGGCCTCGGGGCAACCCCTCCCCCAACTGATGAAGAGATGGAAGTAGAGAGAAGTTGAATATTCAACCTGGTCCTCACAATACATTTCTAAAGCCTTCCAGAAGCCGCTGCAGGTGAACTTGATATGCTTTAAGATGGGCTGTGTGGGGAAGGAAAGGGATATCCTGGGAACTTCCCAGGAAGACTGGAAGGAGAGAGCCGGTGCTAATCTCCCAATATCATCCCAGACAGCTGCCCAAGAGGAACACTTCAGAAGTTTGAAAAAGCCCCATCCTCAAAAGGCGCTTTCCTCCTCCACAGAACTTCTAGAACAACCTCGAGGTTTTCAGCTCCTAGCTTCCATAAGCTCTGAGAAGGTGGTTACCTCGGGAAGCAGGGAGCGATCAGACACCTATTCCTTAGTATGAACTAAGAGGTGGCTCCAAATAGAATGGCCTGTGGCAAAGATCGGTATACAGAGCTCCAAGTATGCATGCGAAAGACAGATCTCCTCGCTCTGTCTGAACCCAAGTCTGTTGGCATGATCTCCGTACCCGCGAGGATCTGGGGGAGTCTGGAAGCCTGGAGAGGGGGGTCTATCCTTCCTAGAGGCCCAGCGCTGCCCTGACAATGATCAGACTCCACCACTTGTGTCCCATTCAGCCAGCGCTGTCGAACAACTGTCACATCCAGATGTTTCTACCCTGGGTCAACTCTAACATCGGGGATAAGTAAGAGAAACCAATGCAAGCAGGAAGCAGCTGTAGGAATGACAAGCTAGAGTTCTTAGAGAAGGCTGCCGAGTGAAAGAGAGCTAAGCAGAGACAAGACAGGAAGGACACACCTGGCTGCGAGGAGCCTGGATCACTGCCACCGGACAAAATGATGCCCCAACCCGGAGCAGAGCAGACACCTGGGTTTCAGGCTGGGTGGGCTTTTCCACGAACTGTCATGTACATAAAGGCTTCCAAGCCCAGCTTCCGCTAGGACCCATCCTTACTAGTCTATGTTGCTAAAGATCTTACTAGAGATTTATGGTGCAAATTCTCAAACCATAGCCCCTCCAAGAGCACAAAATCCTACAAAGGAAGAGAAGGCTAGCGACAATCATCCAATGGCACAGACACCAACTCAAAGCCAAGGGTCCTATGACTTCAGTCCTGGGCCTTGGACTCAGGGCCTGAGCACTGTCCCTGGCTTCTTCCCGCTCAAGGCTAGCACTCTGCCACTTGAGCCACAGCGCCGCTTCTGGCCGTTTTCTGTATATGTGGTGCTGGGGAATCGAACCTAGGGCCTCGGGTATACCGAGGCAGGCACTCTTGCCACTAGGCTATATCCCCAGCCCCAGGATGAAGCCATTCTTGAGTCTGAATCTTATGGGATCACAGGACACTCTTCCCTATGGGGAAATCCACCTACAAAGGCAGCATGATCCCGTGAGATCATGTCTTTAAGCTTGTTTGTTTCTTTGATTGTTTTGTTTAACCTCTTCTTCTTCTCTGAGTGCCGTGGACTGCAAGAGTCTAGTTTCTGAAAACTCCTGTAGGCCTTTTTCCTTGCCAAGATCTCTCCCCTCTCTCCTCTCTCTCTCTCTCTCTCTCTCTCTGTCTCTCTCTCTCTCTCTCTTCCCTCCCCCCCGCCCTCTGGTTTTATGAGAATTCTCTTAGTGATGTCAGACTTCAAAGGAAGCCTTCTAGTCGTGAAGATCCTGAGCAGACTCACATTTGTGATTCTTTCTCATTCCTAAGCGAAAAGAAGAAGGACGCCCGGCGTGTCTCCTCCCTCCCCGCCCCGCCCCCCGACACTGGGCCCCTTCTGAGTGATTCCGCAAAGCCCCTCACTTTCTCCTTGGGGGCCCTAAATTAGTATGTCAGGAATCAATAACCGCCTGTGCACAGCGCGGCTGAGCTCTCCGGTGACCGCATCCACCACGGCCATCCCCAGCCCCCTAATCTCAGAGCTCCCTGCTCTATGTCAGCACTTTGCACCCCGCCGAGGTCTGGCTTTCCTCAGCCACTGGCAAAAACGCTCCTGTTCTCCCTCAGTGACAGGAGCCCTGGCCACAGGGCCTGAGAAGCAAGATTTAATTGAATCTTTCAGCAATGATTCACAGAACAAAGCCTGACTGTCTGACCTGAAAACCACACAGTGGGGAGTTTAGAAACCAGCCGAGTCGTTCAACCAGGGATTGAAGTTCAAAGGGACTGAGATGTAAGTCAGAATGTTTGTAATGACAAGGAGAGAGCTGAAGACATCCACTTACCTGGGCAGGCAGCCTGTGGGGAAGCCTTTGAATCATGTGAGTCACCTAGGGACCCACTACGGGGACCAGGGGGCAGGTGTCCCCCCCCCCAGGAGGGGCTTCCCAGCTGGGCAGGAAAGAACTGAGTGTTCAAGGCCTCCTTACCACCACCTGAACGCATTGCCACAACAGGGTGGTTGACACAACAGAAATTCGTTTTGAGACAGTTCTAGAGAGCATCATTCTACACCAGACGCAGGCTGCTTACAGAGAGGCCCGGGAATGAAGCTCTCTGCTTTCTCCCAGCCTCTGAGGGCTCTGGCAGTTCTTACGTTCTCTGTAGCTCCGTCGGTGCAGTCTCCGCCTCTGTCTTCCCAGGGTCTCTCTGCACAGCTCTGTGTCTTCTCTTCTCATGGAGACATTGGTGGCCGAATTAGAGCCCTACTACCGGTCTGTGTGGCCTTATCCTTGCTAAGCAGACCTGCAAAGGCCTTATTTCCAAAAGAAGTCACATGCTGAGAGTCCGCTTGGACAGGAGTGTTAGGAGACCTTGCAGGGAGCGAGGCCATGGTTCCAGATCGCACATGGGACCACCTCCCTCACCCCCAGGCCTTAGTGACTGCTGTCCTTGGTGTTGGAACCTCCTCTGCAGTCGTTGGTGGCAGCTTCAGTAGCAGGGCTATTTTAGTATTTATTGGTAGGATTAGCAGTAGTCGTATATTGAAGTGGACCTTCATTGACTCCTGTTTATTAAAAAAAAAATCCATTAGGTGTTTTAGTGTAATGAAGATGATTGTTTCCAGAAGGAAAGATTCGTTCATTTTAGTACAGCTTGGCACCTTCTAACCACAAGGATGACGTTGATTCACCCATCCACCAAGCTTGCGTAGCTCACCCTGCCTACAAGCCACACTGGAAAATAAGACAGACACTAAAGGGTGAGGTTTGGGGAATCTAATTATCTTCCCAAAATTTGACCTAATGGTCTTGCATTGACATTTGATACCCTGTCCCTTCACAACCTGCCAGGTAGCTGTGGTTGGGGGAAAAGAGCCATGGAGGAACAAGACCTAGGGTACCTGGAATGTTCCTGATGGTTAATTTGTGAAACAACTCAATATAATAGACTCTGCAAGGGAACAACCTGACTCCAGATCTATTTCTGGTGACATCTTGGCGGAGGACTAAGTTTCTCTGAGTTTCTATCCTACGTTAATTAAAAACAAAGATGAAGCTGGGCACCAGTGGCTCGCATCTATAATCCTCACTACTCAGGAGGCTGAGATCTGAAGATTCTGGTTAAAAAAGAGCCCAGGCAGAAAAAATCCATGAGACTTCTCCAATTAACCAGGAAAAAGGAAGCAAGAAGTGGAGATGTGGTACAAGTAGTAGAGCACCAGCCTTGAGCAAAAGTCCTAAGGGACTTAGGACTGGGTTCTAAGTGCAAACTCCCAGTATCAGCATTAAAAAATATGTAAAAATGATCATAAATTTTCAATGAAAACAGATTTTCTTAACCATAGAGAGAAAGATCAAGATAGACTGCCTCTAGTGGATAGTAGATTATCCATCCTAGTTTCTCTCTTCTTCTCCCCCATTATTCCATACTTTGGACCTCACAATTGAATCATAGATTGACCCTAGTCAATGACCCTAGTCAATGACCCTAGTCCCTAGTAAGAGCTAACCCTCCATTAAAGTAAACCTTCATTTTATTTTAGCATGTAATAAAAATGGTAGTTCTATCAGGTACTAGTGGCTCATGCCAACCAACCTAGCTACTCAGGAAGCTGAGATCTGAGGATTAAGGTTTGAAGCCAGCTTTGGCAGAAAGCCTGTGAAACTCTTAAATCAAATTAACCAACAAAAGCCCAAAGTGGAGGAGTAGTTCAAGTAGTAGAGTATGGACCTTGAGTGGAAAAGCTAAACAAAAGTGTGATACTGGCACAATCGAAAATGGTAGTTCTTATTGGACTTGAAAATGTTCCTAGAAGGTTTTGTTGCTGTTGTTGTTATAGGGTTTGAACTCTGGGCCTGGGCGCTGGGCCTGAACTCTTCAGCTCAAGGCTAGTGCTCTACCAATTTGAGCCACGGCACCACTTCCGTATTTCTGGTGGTTAATTGGAGGTAAGAGTCTCACGAACTTTCCTGCCTGGGCTGGCTTTGAACCATAATCCTCAGATCTCAGCCTTCTGAGGAGCTAGGATTACAGGCATGGGCCACCAGCGCCTAGAAAACTTCTCTACACCTGGGCTGTGGCAAGAAGACCATTTGAAGAGGGGGCATAGCTATTTACAGTCACAATGACTTGAGGAGATGGCACGGATAGATTTGGGATATGGAAATGAAAGCAGTGGACCAACATACATTCTGCCCTGGCATACAGTGAAGCACCTTCAAGACATGGCTGCCTTCCATGCTGGCGTATGCTGAGACCTCCGTCCAGCGAGCTGGCATCAAACGCTTCTGCTTGGCTTTACATAGTTCACAGCTCTTCCAAGACAGCACCCTCAGGCTTTCGTCCAAGTGTCAGCCCTATCTAAAAAAGAGAGACTTGAGAGAAAATTCCTGACTTCCCTCATGGCAATGAGAGGGACTACAGCTACAAAAGCAAAGAACCCGGGTCTTAGAACCATGTGGTTGCTGCCAAGAAAACAGACACAGCCGCCATGACCCCTAAAGTCATGTTTTTGGTGAAAGGAGATTGGAGGGGCGAGAAAGGTCACCCATGGGTAGTTTAGAAGATATAAACAGTCTGAATTGATCAAATTAGTTATCAAGTAAAATCAACCGTAAAAACATGAAATAAAAATGGACCAACACTGCTGGGGTAACAATGATTCATACCTATAATGCTAGCTACTCAGAAAGCTTTAAAAGCAGAAGGCAGAAAGTTTGTAAGATTCCATTTCCCCACAACTAGCCAAAAGCTGGGCTAGAGGCATGACTCAAATGGTAAAACAGCAGCCAAGAAAGTCTAGCATGTGCACAGCCCTGATTTTAAATACCATACCACCACCACCACCCAAAAAAAAAAAATCAGCTATTAAGGAAGCAGGAAATATATTCTTTTGAATTCAGAAGATGGATCCAAATACTAGTAAAATCCAATTCGTAATAAAGCTGTAAATGATGTGATCGTGAGTGTCTAGTAATTAAAACTGGCTTAAGCACTTCTAGGAAACAAACCCATTCTTGGGTAAACTATGTTCATCTATGTGGTCTCTACCCTTTGGTATTAAGGGCCCATTGTTTTGTCTATTGTTTAAAGGAAAGCTTGAGTAGTACCAGGAAAGGTTTTCACATCCAATTTGTCAGCAGCTGGAAGTCAGCATAACATTACCCTGTTTCAGTTTTCCTAAATAATCACAGATTTGTCACTTTGTCACCATGAGAATCAAGTATATGGCCTATGTGTCCATGAACCAGAACAGAACCCACAAGAGGAAGTAGCTATTTTTTTTTCTCCCAACAGAGTGGGGTAGGAGGCGAGAAAGGAGTTCAAACTAAGCTCCAAGGATATCATTAAAGCCACTTCCTCAGCTACTGTTTATCTTGAGAGGGACCCTTCTACAAACTCCTCATCCTCTCCTTTGATACTACAACTCCTTCATCATTTTAAGTCAACAGTCCATAACCAACTGTTCTGCTGACGAAGTACCTTTATAATGACAGAGCTGGTGTCTAAATTTCCACCCACGTCTTCTCTAAGTTGATGACCTAATTGTCGCTGATTCCAGTAGAAATACTCAGTTGTTAAACCTCAAGTTATTTCTGGGCACAGCTGAAATAAAATAAATTGCTTTTTAAGCTTACGATTCCAGGTTCCATGTCTTATTTTCCATTTCTTCTTGTCTGTTTTTCCATGTAAGTTTTATCTGCTACTATAAACTATGAAAAACAAATTATTCCTTTCGAATTTTTGGAAAAGACAACTCACTGGCACAAAAAAAAAAATCCCACTGTCTGATACCTCCTCTCATTTTGGAAGGGAGACCCCTCTTTATGAGGAGACTTAACTTTCCACCCATGATGGGGAAAATCAATCCTTATTGGATGATGGAGATGGCTTAATAAGAAAAAAGCCAGCAGACATAAAATCTGTATAACTAATTTTTAAGTCAAGTCACTTTCTTCCTCCTTTCCTCTCCTTCCTTTGCTTCTTTTGGCAGTACTGGGTTTTGAACTCAGAGCCTAGCATTTGCTTGGCAGGAAGTCTACCACCAGTTCATACCTCTAAGTCCTTTTGTGTACTATTTTTTGAAATAAGGTCTTGCTTTCTAACTAGACATGAACTGGAACCATGATCTTCTTATTTCACACTTCCATCTGTAGCTGGGATGACTAGCGTGAGCTACCATGCCCAGCTTCTTCCATTGGTCTAAGGTAGAATCTCATGGACTTCATTACATGAGCTGGCTTAGAACCCAAGATCTCCTGGCTTTTGTCTCCTGATAAGTGGAATGAGAGACAGGTATTACTGTGCAAAGTTACTGGTTGAAAGGGAGTTTGCTAAGTTTTTCCCTAGGCTGGCCTAGAACATAATCTTCTTTATCTCCACCTCCTGAGTAGCTTGGATGACAGGCATGAGCCATATACATCTAGGGTCAAGCCGCCTTCAGTGATCCTGGTCCTATTTATGGGACAGGGATAAACAAAGGGGAAGGAAGAAAAAAGCATGGAGCCTAACCACATGGAACATTTGGGAACTGTTGCTTCATTTGGATGCTATTTAAATATGACCTTTATAATATGACCCAGCCCCTCATATCTTACAGGCAGAGTCCCCATCCTCCATCTGTGTATGGCACTGCCTATTGGATGCTTATACTGGCTTATACTGGATGCTTATACATGCTTATACTGGCTTGGCCAATGTCCATGGCGTGGTTTTGTAGATAAATTAGGTGGTCCGATTCTTTGTGTGACTTTCTCAAGGTGTTTTCTTTTTATTATTATCTTTAAATTTCTTTTTTTTTCATTCCCTGGGTATTTTCTAGATGATTTTTTTTAAATATGGACAAATGGTTTCAGAAAGTTTAGTTAATCTACTTTACATGGGAAATGAGTGAGACCTAAAAAGGTCCAGGGAGATTTGCCCAGTGAGGAAGCCAAGAGAAAAGTAATAATAGCAGGTCTTACATGGCACTCTTAACAGTCCAAGTATTTTATGTGTATTAACTCGTCAATCCTTCTAACAACCTGTAGCATAGGGATTCTTACCCCATGCTGAGCAGCTGGCTTGCCTCAGGCCATGTACAAGCAAGGGCAATGCCAGGGGCCAGACCACCTGCTCCTAGAGTTGAGAGACTCTTGATGCTACTCTTTGTGCTTTGAGACCAAGAGAAGAAAAAGCTTGTTGGTGAAAATGCAGGCCAACTTTTCAAAGTTTATAGTTTTTTTTTTATTACTAGAAACATCATCAGAGTGCTATCAGATACACATAGAAATTGATGTGGAAGAGACTTACCAGATGGTAACATTTTGGTGGACAGTAGAATGCATGTATGTGTTCCTGATTCCTTAAGTGAAGAGCGCTCTCGTTAGGTGATAGAATCTTATGGGACGACAGATAATGTCCACACCGCATAACGATTGCCTAACCTCACATTTCTCAGAATGTGTTCTGTTGTTAAGAACCTCATGACTGTATGTGTCTTCAGGGAAGATAATCAAAATATTGAGCAAGAGATACAGCGAATGCAACAAGAAAGGCGGCCACAAAATGACCAATATGCCCACCTTCAAACAGACAGCCTAATCATTCTGTATTATCCTGTATTATTCTGATCATTCTTTATTAACATTGGTTTGTCAAGGTACACCTGATTTAAGTCACAGGCCCCATCATAGCAAAAACATACCTACATTATGCTCTTATAACATATATATATATGTATGTATACACACACACACACACACACACACACACACACACACACACACCCATATGGTTAAGTACCCACGGGAAGATTTTTCTTAATAAATCCTGCTTGATAATAGTTGCAGAGAATTCTTGGCATTGTCCTCTCACGACTTACAAACCTACACAAAATAAAAAAAGCACCGTCAGCTGTTAAAGGAAAGCATTTCTGTTAAGGGGACATCTTGAGAGGGTTTACAACACATATCTTGAAGCAATGGCTTGGAGCTCCAGAATCTTTGTCTCATTCCATGGTCTGTAGGTCATGGGTAACATTCGGAATACATGCAGCACTCTTGAGCCCTAGAAGTCATAGTCCTACCTCAAAACACAGCGGTCTGCCTTCTAAAAGAGTCTCGTTGGTCCAGGATGGTTAAAACGGTGTTGCGTTTGTCTGAGAATCTGGAAAGGGAGACCCCAAGGTAACCTAAAATTCCTTCTGTGTCCTTGGGGCTTAGGAAGACATGCCTGGTTGTCAGAGAAAAGAAACCTTCAAGCAGACAGAAATTTAAATAAAACAACCCCAAGGTTATTAACATTAGACTTCTATAGCTATCCATAAATGTTGGAATTTCCTTGCCCTAATCTAACCGTATAAACAGCAAATGTTGAAAAAGTGAGTACCTTTTAAGTAGGAAACACACAACTAAGAAATATGTGGGCTTATGGCCTCTAGCAAACTAACCAAAAAAAAAAAAAGTCACCTTCATCCTCATCAATGGGAAGTTAAGTCATTGTGGAAGGATGTTTTTACAAATTGCTCATGGACGTAAGCATTCTTTATTCCATGAAGACACGCAACATCCACATTGTAATGACAACTGAAATCGGCTTTGCGGTTGAGATTTAGCCCTTCTGTCCACACAGTCTTAGGAGAGAGACAGTCCCTTGGTACTTTCTCAGTTTTCTTTTAAAAAGCGAAGCACATCATTTTGGTTGTTTTTCGTTTTCCGTGCAGGAGCTCGAACTCAGTGCCTCCTGCTCTTGCTTGACTTTTTCCACTCAAGGGTTGGAGCTCTACCACTATATATGTGTGTGTGTGTGTGTGTGTGTGTGTGTGTGTGTGTGTCACACAGTAGGTGCTTAAAACATAGAAAGCAGGGCCTATGGAAAGCTACTGTCCATTGCTTCAAGCACTTCAGGGGCTGAACAACCAAAACACATCCAGATCAATTAGAATAAAAAAAAAGAACAAAATAGCTATTTTAATAGGAAGATAATAATTCTGTTCATCAAGTGAAAAAAAAAAAAAAAGAAGTCCCAGTATGAGAAATAGCTTTTCTAGGAAGGGTGGCTAGGAAAAAGAAGGAGCCGACTTTGACGGCGGTGATGGTGTCCTCACAAAGCTGAGCCTGTGTTCATCTGCACTGGATTTCATGCCAATCTCATCTCATTCGTGCTGTGCCCCGCATTTGAACTCCACGTTTCAGCTTCGGGAACCAGAACCAAATGGAACATGAAAGGTAGAGCAACATCCAGCCAAACTCAGTGAGCGCTTGCTCTCTATCTTCAAGTCACAACTTGGACGAACCACAGAGCTTCACCTGGTTTTGAGTAAAAAAAAAAAAAAAAACCAAACCGCACTGAACCACCTTTAAAAAAAAAAAATCATGGTTTCAGTTTGAAAATGAGGTTTCATGCAAAGCTTGCCCTCTTTTCAGAAGAGCTCCTGGGGCGTGTGGTTAGCGAATGTGGACGCTGCCCTGTCGGCACCCCGGCTCAGGCGGGGTTGGAGGCCTGCTTTCTGTTGGCCTTCGAAAGCCCAGGGGCTGAGCAGCAGTGCTTGTGAAATGATCAAGACGATGGAAAATCATCAGGCATATCAGCAAGAAATAACATCAGTGAGTTCATCTCTTTGTTCTTAGGGTTTCCAGAAAATAAAACTAAATTGAGAAGTATCGCATCATCACACTGAGATGAGGGCGATGCTTAGTCTGGAGCCCTATATAGACAAGGAAACAACGAGAAAACACGAGGCCATGCGTAGAGTAATTCAGAGCAAGACTCCAACCCCTCAGAATCACTGAGATGAAAGAAAAACAAAAAACAGCCAGTGGACTACAAGATACTTTCACACGTGAGGGAACACGGCCCCACCTCCCCCTACTAGGTATGTTTTGGCAACAGGGACGTAAAGAATGGATTTCTTCCTGGAGATCTATCTACAGTCGATTTGGTGATGACTGCCATGTCCTAGCGGCAGTTGTGGGTAACCGTTTTCCACTGGCTGAGGGGAATAGGGTCCAACAGGAAGAACTTCCTGCCTGAGTTTGCCACTACTGAAGAAGGTCTGCCACTGTTCTCCTGGTCAGCTACATTAGGACTTAGGACTTATGGGGGGATTCTAGAAATGGACACACAGAAGAATGCAATTTGAAAAAAAATACTATATATATATATATATATATATATATATATATATAAATATATAATATATATATAAATATATATATAAATACTATATATATATATATATAAAGATTGGGAAAGTATAAAGAGAAAATCGTTGGCTTGTTAAAGTAGTTTACACCTGAGTGATACTATAAAATTTACATGTAAAATATTTCACATGTGTTACTACACTGGCCCCAGGTCCAGGTGGTATTATGTGACTTGTCCAAACGCAGTTACATTCTGGGAATATTTGCCAGGGAGTTAAGGGAAATGGATGAAAGATCTCTATGTCCATCTCTTCCTTTTGTATATATCTACGAAATATTCAGGAGATAGATATAAAAGGATAGAGTCTTATAACAGACTGCCTTACTGCAAGGGGTTGATCACATGATGGGCAGAGTCCGGCGTAGTTTGGGATATATTGGTTTCAAGGATCCCATGAAAAACACAAGATCTTGAGGTTTGCCAGAAGTCTAGAAGTCTAGGAAAGTATTCTGGAAGGGAAATGTGGGTTGCGCCGTCACTAACGGAGAACAAAACTGAAATGGCCCATAGTAATCTATTGAGAGAGAAAAGGACCAAAGAGAGTTTCAAAGTCTGTGTTCTCCAAGTCTGATCTATGCATCTAGATGACAGGAATCTCTTTTTAAATTTTACTTTATTGTTATTTTAGTGGTGATAGACAGCGGGGTTACATTGGCAAACCTTGGGCAACAAGTACATTTCCTGATACAGTGATGACAGGAATCTTGTACATATCACATGGAAAGCCATGCCTGTAGTAAGCTTGCACACCGCCAACAAGAAGGGGAATTCTCATCCGTGTGAAGAGCCGATCAGTGCAGAAATCCCAGACTACATTTCCAAACCACGTGTCAGCCAGGCGCTTGCGGCTCACACCCGAAGTCCTACCTACTCAGAGATCTGAGGATCATGGTTCAAAGTCAGCCCAAGCGGGAAAGTCTGTGAGATTCTTTTCTCCAATTAACCAGCAAAAATCCCAGAAATGGAGTGGAAGAATACCACCCTTGAGTGAAAAAGCTAGGGGACAACACTGGAGCCCTGAGTTCCAGCCCAGTACTGGCTCGTATACGTTCTGTCTCACCCATTACAGTATGTAAAGAACAATGAATAAATCTAGCAGAGAAACACATGGTTTACACTAAAGGTCCATCAGGGTGACAGTTTCTTCTGTGATGGATATCTATCAAATAGCAAATGTTCTTAGTGATGGTTATATCCAACACATTTCACCTCCAAGCAAACCAAGTAGTGCATTTACCCACTATTTTTAATTTTTATTTATTTATTTATTGTCAAAGTGATGTACAGAGGGGTTACAGTTTCATACATAAGGCAGTGAGTACATTTCTTATCCAACTTGTTGCCTTTACCTACTATGTTTGGAGCCTAGATTTGCTTTAGATTATTTGCAGTAGTTTTTTGTTTGGGGCGATGCATGTCACAAATTTCTTTAGGCAGAGGATAGGCAAACAAGTAGGCAAAAAGGCCAGTAGATAGAACCAGCTTTCATTTCCAAAGGCCCTTTGACACTGATCCTAGTAAAAACATCTATTTATTTAACTCCTTATGGAACTGGAAGATGCTTTGCTATGGAATATTGATATGAAATCCGAAACCAGGTGGACATTTTTCCTGAATGGAAATTACTCACTTCAGGTCCCCAAGAGTCAGTGCTGGAGTCTCTGGATTAATATTTTATGAATCATCTGAAAGTCAAAGCAGTGGACAATGAGATTTCTAGTGATAATGGGCACATACTAGGTGCCAAATAAATGGATAAATTATAGAAATATATAGCTTATGTGGGGTTTTCAAAATCCCACACTAAGCTAAATGTTAGCCTGTTAATGTGTTGTAATATCATAAGCAAACCATGGTCTGTAACTGATGAGTTACAACCCGTGTGAAGAGTCATTAACATCGTAGCAGACATGGCTTTTCAGAGATGTCAGTGCAGTGCCCCATTGGGCAGCCACAGAAACCCTTTGTAAAGAGCTGGTGAACCACCAACATGTCGTTATGCTTGTTCTGTCAAATATGTGGTGCTTGAGGTTTGATTGTTGCAATCCTGAGCCCATAAGAGAAGCATTTCTCTCTCCTCTGAACTACCACCATTTACCTTATCTCTTGCTCTCTTTTTAAACCGTATCTGCCTCCTAGTGTAGTTATACAGGCATCTCTTCCTTCAATTTGGTGAAGGCAACACTGTACTGTCCCTTTCACAAAGGCCTTCTTCATAGCTCATACATCAGATTTTATGAGTGGTGAAAGGATAGGTAGCCATCGGTACGTGGATGGATGGACCAATGGATGGATAGATGGATGGATGGATGGATGGATGGATGGATGGACGGATGGATGGACTGACGGGCGGACAGACGGACTGATGGATGGATGGATGGTTGGACTGATGGATGGATGGATGGATGGATGGATGGACCAATGGATGGATGGATGGATGGATGGATGGATGGATGGATGGATGGATGGATGGATGGGTGAATGGATGGATGGATGGGTGGATGGATGGATGGGTGGACAGACAGATGGATAAATAGATGAATGTTTGGATAACAGGAATGTTTTATGTGCTTACAAGATGGTAAGTTACCAAAACAATGGCTCACACTTGTAATCGTAGCTACTGATGAGTCTGAGATTGCAAGGATAGAAGCTCAAAGCCAGCCTGACCAGAAAAATCTGCAAGACTGCATATCCAAAATAACCAGAAAAAAAAACTAGATAGATATATAGCTGTAGATTTAAATAGATATAGTTAGATATATCTCAGGGCTATTGACATAGCTCAAATGTTACAGGCTAAGCAAGTACAGGTCCCTGAGTTCAAGCCCTGGTATTCCTCCACTCCTCCCCCTGTAACACACACAGTTATCAGAACAACAACATTCTTTCATAACATAACGTAAAAGAAATCTTAAACTATAATGAGTTCAAGAAAGAATTAAAATTAACAAAGTTACAAATATGACTTAGTTTTCCTTGAATTCCTCTTATTCATCTATACTCTAAAAACCAATGAAGGGAAAGTTAAGGAATTTTAAACTCCATGTTGCATCATTGAAAGCCAGCGTCCTGATTGGCCATTATAATGTTTTCTGATAAGACTATTTGGAGGAAAAACCTGAACCAGCCTGGAATTTGTTCTCAGCTGTGAGGAGCTCAACACTATGTTAATAAATCCATGCACACTTTGTGTAAGTACAGTATCCCATTAATAAGCACAGATAATTTTTGACATCTTCTTCAACCTCCCCAGTTCTTTTGTTTTCATGGTAAAACTGGGATAAACACACAATACTTGTGTGTAACTTTAGAAGATTCTACTGGTTTCTTGTAAAACCCTTAGTTTACAATCATCTTGTAAGTAGCTAGCTGAGAACTGAAGTCCAGAATCCTCTAATCTTTGGGATACTTTTGTTTTCCTTTTCCTTTCGAAATAATTTGGACACACGAGAGTTGCAAGACTACAATGAACCGTTGCATATTCTTCGCCCAGCTCAATCACTTGTTTACATTTTGCCACCTGCGTGCACGAATGCTTCTTCTGGACAGGTCATGAGGCCTAAAAGAATCTGAGAAATGGACTTCATATGGTGCCTTCCTCAATAGAATTATCGTGAGGATTGCAATGAACCCATAGAGATAAGAGGTGCCCGCATTCATATCCCCTAACACAGAAGGACTTCTGGGCAACTTAGGAGCACAGTCAAGGTGCAAAGATAACAGGAGCCTCTCCTCCGCAGTCAAGGAAAGTGGGGCAATAGAGAACTGGAAGTTATGAGTTTTGAGATCCATCTTGAAAAGACCCTATCTGGCCATACCCATCTTCTCCCAGAAAACAGGGGCTGAATTTGAAAAACCTGACAGCATTTAAGCTGATAGGATTTTGAACAAGAAGCGCTGCCCTACCCAATCTAATCCTGGGGGCATTGGTGGGGAGGGACCGCCCACTGCAACCAGCCCGGTCCGGGGAAGAGGTTGGCCTTTCTTCTGCTGCATCTTCTCACACACTTCCAGTCTTCCCACAGATGTCACCAGGGCCCAAAGTCTCCCCCATTCTGGGAAGTGACTCTCCCAAGGCCACGCCCTCACGTAACCCCACAACGCCTACTGAACGGCATTATCCACATTCACTGTTAACTAACCCGTTGGCCCAAGTGAGTTGGTAAAGCTGTTCTCTGAGGAAGCCAGCCATCCCCTCAAAAAGGAAGTTAAGGTTTGCCATCCAGGCCTTCCCATTTATGGAGAACGCACATGCATAGAGAATGCACTGCCAGAAACGTCAGAAAGAACCAGAACAGATATGATCCATACCTTGTAAAAAGCTCTGTATCACATAAAAAACAACCCTCAAGATGATCAATTTTGCAAAGTAAGCGTGACACAAGCCATGGTCCTTCTTTCAATTCTCATTCTACTTTTGACTTATTTCTGGAGAGTTATAATTAGATTGTGCCTTGCCTTTTCTTCTTTAACTGATAAAGTGCCATAAATCCTGGATGGGGTCCATGAGTGCAGTCACTTATGAATTCTGCCGGGCTTTTTTTTTTTTTTTTTTAACACATTGTACCATATGCAGGCCCGACTGCAAGAGGCATGGTTCCATATTGTTGGCATGCAGGAGAGTCGTTGAGAGATATCATATGGTCTCCTGGCAGAAGTACAAAGTGCCTCTTGTTGTTTGATCTTCTGTCTTAAACTTAAATGCAAAATCTGATAATTGGGTCAGGCAGGAGAAGAAACTGAACACTAAGGTTCTTTTCATTTCCTTTTGCCTTGGGTCCATGTTTCATCTTTTTTTTTTTTTTTCCTTCCTTCCTTGCCCTCTCTTTTCTCCCACTCCAATCTCTCCTTTTTAAGAAAAAAAAATTTCCCGGTCCCTGAAGAGAGTCCCTACAGAAAGAATAGCCTGTGAAGAGCAGGGATTAGAGGAAGAGAGATTAGAAGAAGGAGTTTATGACTAACGCCTGCCACCAGCTCTTGTCTGTCACTCCCCGCGACTCCTCGCCATAAGTGCAGTGCTTTTACACCTTCGGCAAAAGTGCCGGCGGTGGGCGGGGGGCGGGGGGGCGGGCCTGAATGAGCAAGGGGTAAAATCAAGGGGGCTTTCCTTGTTTAGAAATATTCCTGCCTCCTCAGCCTTGGGTTTATTTAACGTAAAAGGAATCCATTCCCATCTCTCTGGCTTGAGCCGTTATGCAGAGGATTGTACTTCAAAGGGCAGCAGAGATAAAGAAAAAGTGTACTTCCTCCTCACCCAGAAAGGGCCTATTATGATATGAAAAGGCCTGACTGAGGTCTCTCTGGCTGAGCAATTTCTAAATGGGGAGAGAGAACTTTTCGTTCTGGATTTCACCACTCCAAGACCTATTGCAAAATTGCTTGTGTGGTTACTGAATTGGTGTATCCAGATGGAAACCCAAATGGGGCTTCCTAAAATGCTAGGCTCTAGCGAGCACAAGGTTCAGAAATGACAGAACTTGCCTGTCACCTTCTTAATCAAGTCACAAAGGGCCGTTGCTCACCTAAATGTGCCTCTAAGGTTTGCTTACTGTGATAGACGCTTCCTAGAAACACTACAAAGGTGTTGGAATGGTCCAGAAGCATCCGGGGCTTGGAAAAGAGATGCATGGAAAGGAAGTTACCCTGTGGCAACTGGACTGAGGATAAAAGAATACTCAAGAGCTGTGTGCTGGTGGATCATGTCTGTAATCCTAGCTATTCAGTAGACGTAAGATCTGGGGATCAAGATTCAAAGCCAGCCTGGTCAGAAAATTCCATCTGATGCTTATCTTCAATTAACCACCACCAAAAAATAAAATAAAATAAATAAAGGCTGGAAGTGGGGGTGTAACTCAATGGTATGGTGCCAGCCTTGAGTGAAAAAGGCTAAGCAAGAGCACAAGACCCTGAGTTCAAGCCCCAGTTAGGGCGTGCGCATGCACACACACACACACACACACACACACACACACACACACACACACACACACACACCCCTTAGAAAGGCTTAGTCTTGAACTGACAAAAAAAAAGACCACAAGGCCACCACGTAAGGAGCTAGTGAAGAGGGTTTTCTCAGTGAGGACAGGGAGAGTAAATCATGCCAATAGTAGCCAGGTTCCTTCTTTCTCTGTCAGTTCCCTTACTCAATGCTCCCCAAGTCACTGCCCACAAGGCGGTCTCTCCAGCCACCAGAAAACGCCCATCCGCTTACTTCTGGAACTTCAAGGTACTAAGAGGGTCCGGGTGTGTCTGTTCATTGTCTGCGTGGCTCAGCCTTAGTATACCTGCGTTTAAGGGGCCGCGGAGCTGGTTTAGGTCTGAAGTCGTGACTCTGTGACCCAGCTCACCACAGTGCTGCTGTTGGCGGATGGAAGCCGCAGCTCCTTGCCTGGGTTTGTGGAGCTTCTCGTTCGTCCCTCGGGGTTCCAGAACAGGTACCCACTGGTCCCCTTCCTGGTGACGATCGCATCCTCCTGGTCATTCTATCTGGTGTCTGCCCCTGCCACTGCTTCTCACCACTGCGGGCTGGAGAACGCTTTTGTCTTTAATGCATCCGATCAGACACTTCCAACAACCCTGAAATGATGGTGGGCCACGGCCCTTCACCGTGAGAATTTGGGACCGAGTTCAGCCACTTCCCCAATGCCGACGTGCTCAGGACAAGGAGCAGCTGATGGTCAATGTGCCGTCTATGACAACACAGCGAGAGGGACCCAACAAGGATGGTTTTAGTTCCCTCAGTAGCTCAAGAGGAAAGCCAAGCACTGTTTTGCAAAAGCATGTCCTTACATTTGTTTTAGTTCTCTCCCCGAGGTATATTTTTCCCGCCAAAACTATAGAAGAAATGGGATGGTTTTTTCTGAATCCTTGTTCCTGATGGGCGGCCTTTCTCCCTCGTCTGCCTCCCTTTCTGCCCCTCTTCTGCTGCACCTCAGCGAGGCAAACAGTGTTACCGGAATTCCTTGTCTGTAACTCCCCCCCGCCCCCCCGCCCCGCCACCCCATCATCATGAAAAGTGAAAATCGAAAGCTCTTGGGTAGAAATTAATTTAGAAACAAGGCTACTACAATTCGTACATGGCGTCTGTAACCATAATAGCTTTTACAGCAGGAAAAGCAAAAATAAATAGAAGGCCAATGACACTCATTCCCATTTGCAGCCACCCCTGATCAGATCAATTGTCTGAGCCTTGGGGAGAAAGGAGGCTGTTGTTGATCAATGCCGTGAACCCTCTGTGAACAGCCCCGCGGGGGTGAAATGGGGTGTGGGGGGGGAATACTGGGCTTGGAAGCCTGTGGGGAGTCTTCTAGATAGCAGAATCCAGAGCACAAAACATCCTCTCCTTCCTTTCTGGGCCATGTGACTTCTACCAGGTGACTTCACCTTTTGGGGCTTGATTTCCCTACCTGTTAACTGGGGATGATTATATATATATATCCATATATATATATATATATATATATATATCCATCTTATGGAACTGTAAGGGCTAAATAAATGAATCCATAAAATGCAGTTCAAATGAAGCCCAGCACTTGGAGCACACTTATTGTTTTATCATTGTTTATTATTCATGATACGGTGATAAATGAGCAAGATTTGGACATAGATGAAGCGGAAACCCAAGCCCCCACTGGGTTCTGCTTTCTTGCCGTGTGGTCTTGGGGTTAAGTTGATTGCGCTAAGCCTTGGTTTGCACGTCTGCACATCAGGGCTGACTTACATAACGGTGCCAAGGAGGTCAAGGAAGCAGGGAAAAGACTCCGTCACGAGGCCATGAGCATGGCGCTGGAGGGACAGCCCCGTAGCGGCACCCCCAGAACTGGGCTCACCATGAGCAGTGGCTGTACTGCTCCTACTGCTCCTCAGGACGGGCTTTGTCTGTGTGGCTTTCTCCTGCTGGAAACCACAGTGTGACCCCTGTCACAACCCTCTCCACCTCTCCCTGCCGCTCTGGGGCCAAACCTGAGGGTGATGAGAACCAAGTCGGTTGGATGCTTAGTCCAAAACTGCCCAATTCAGAGCCCAGCCTCTGTGGGACCTCCCTCTCCCTGCTGTGCTGTCTGTATCTCTGGGTTTTATCTGAAGAGCTCCTACCAGCTGAGTTTGACCACCAGGAACTACAGGGGGAGAAAGGGACTCCTTGGAGAACAAGCAAGCACGCACAATTCTTTATACAAGTATCCTGAAAGAATGACACTGAACATCCTTGTGTATTTTTCTAATTTATTTTCGCTGTCGACGAGAACACGAGGGCTTCTCCTCTCCTCTTCCCCTTTTATTCTTGCTTTGGCTTTTGCGACACATTTTATTCTCCAGCTTATGTATCTTAATGCTTTCTTTCCCTGGAAGGAAGGCCTATGTAAAAATGAAGTATCTGGCTGGCCCTTCACAGTGGAAAAAGGGACTAAACCAGAGGCTACCATGGTCATCAGGCTCATATAAAAAAACATTCCAGATGATTTTTGCTTTCATTTCCTGACCGGTCTGTTACCACTTTCTGAAAATTTGCAAATGAAGTGTGGAGCCACTGGGCTTGAGAACTCTGCGCTTTTTTTTTGGGGGGGGGCATCTTGTGTGAGAGAGATTGTATGTGTAAAAGTAGGGATGTGAGTGTATATAAGTGTGTATATGTGGGGGAGAGTCAAGTAGGTCTTGGAACATTCAGAGGCTAAGAGCACCATTTAGGGCGTCCGGCTCATCGCTCCTCGGGTCTGACTCCCCCATCAGAGAATCTTCTCTCCACCTTGGTCTCCTTGCCCTATCACCAGACAGAGGCAACAACACAAAACAGTGCCACATCGAGTCACTGTCCCATCTCACACCCTTCTGCCCTTTACTCCTGCCAGGATCTAGTACTCTTGAGGCGGTGTAGGAGTTGAACAACACTCGTGTATGTGGGAGTGGAGGAGCGGGAGGGATCAAAAGCCATCCTGGGCACCAAGTTGCCCTCAGTGCAGCCCACTCCCCTCCCCCTAGCACGTGCCTAGCACGTTAGCAGCTGAGTAAGATTGGGTTTGCGTGGTGCAAAGAGCCTTAAGGACCGTGTACGTGCAGTGAGCTCACTTCCCAGTCAATGACATTGCAGCCCAGGTTGAAGCGCCATTGCTGCGTCAGTCACTAGCCCAGCAGGGGCAAGGCCTGACTCTCTTGGGCTTTTCTCCCTTCTCTGAGTCAGTCCCTGATCTTTAGCCAGAGTGTCTCTGCTGCAGCTTTGAGAGGCCACCACTGTCCTGTAGTGGAGAGTTGGGGAGGCCATCATTGTCCATGTGTTCCTTCCCTCCAGAGGACCGTCGGGGGAACCTGTTGACATAAAAGGCTGCCCGTCGCCTCATCCCAACTGCTGTGAAGTGTTTAAACAACACTGAGAACAATGCCCCTCTGTGCAGTTTGGCCCTGTGTTCCTTCTCCCTGCTTGTTGTGGGCTCTTTGGGAACAACAAGACAGGCATGTATTTTGACTGGCAAAGTACAAGTTCGTATAACCAAATTTCACCTACAGCTGTGCTTTCCAAGGTTAGGAGGAAAGCGGCTCCAGCAGGCCGAGAGGGCATTGCTACAGGGCAAGTGGTGCGTGTGCTTCTAGAAGGAACGCCATATTTAAGCTCTCTCTGCATCACACTTTACAAAATGGCTTTAGTGAGGACATGTATGTCTGAAAGGACAGGTTGAATATTGAGTAAATCTAGATTTGAACCACAGAGCCCAGACCCGCCGTCTTAACCGATTAAAACCAAGCATAGCTTGAGAAGGCCAAGGTAGGAAAGTAAAGGAAGAAACGTGCAAGCAGCAAGAATTGTAACGGTCAAGAGACCTCGCAAAGCGTGGTTTAGCGGTATCGCAGGTGGGAAGGAAGGGAGGAGGAGGGAGGGAGGGAGGGAGGAGGGAGGGAGGGAGGGAGGGAGGGAGGGAGGGAGGGAGGGAGGGAGGGAGGGAAGGAAAAAAGAAGGGGAAAGAAAGAAGAGAGAGAAAGGAAGAAAGAGAGAGAAAGGAAGAAAGAGAGAAAGGGTGGGAGGGAAAGGAGGTAAATGAAGGGAAGAGGGAAGGGAGAAAGAAAAAGGGAAAATAAAGACAAGAGAAGGAAAAGAGAAAAGAACAAAGAGCACACAGAAAAAAGAGAAAGAAAGAAAGAAAGAAAGAAAGAAAGAAAGAAAGAAAGAAAGAAAGAAAGAAAGAAGAGAGAGAAAGAAAGAAAGAAAGAAAGGAAGGAAGGAAGGAAGGAAGGAAGGAAGGAAGAAAGAGAGAGAGAGAGAGAAAAAGAGACCTCACAATTTAGATAAACATGGAAGTACCTGCTTCGTGATGGCGGTGCACTATGAGAATCCTTGTTGAGTCCCTGATGACCTGGTCTTGCAAATCTCCTCCTAAGGGAAAAGTTGACAAGAGAATTAAAGGCAGAGAAAGCCATTTCCTTTGGTGCAAACTGAACCTCCTGTCTGGAGTTGTGAGCAAACTCTTTAAGTCGAGAACGATGCTCAGCCCCTTGCTTTTTTGGCAAAACACAGGCTTTTCCTCTGTGTTTAAAAATATTTAGTGGCAGCGGAAAGTGCAATGAACTTCACAGACATTAAAAAAAAATCTATAAATTTCAAAACAGAAATAGAACTGCCATTAAAACTGGTAAAAACAAAAACCTTTGAAAGGGCAGAGGCAGGAAGGCTTAGAGAATCAGAGTGGCTCAAGGACATAACTCACCGAACAGAATGGAAATCCTTCAAGCCCAAATGTATCCAGTCTCCCCCCCACACCCCCTACCCCCACCCCACCACGCCACGCCTCACCCAAGGGGTATTGTCTGCCCATCGTGACTGGAATTGTGGCTCACGTTAGGAACTGGAATGGCAGGTTGGCTTCGGGTCCGTTGTTACTCCTAGGAGCCGCCACACTTGGCTTCAAGTCCCTTGCTCCTTCCCTTTGTCACCCTACCCTTTGTGTTGCCGGGCCCCCTTTTCCGCCACGCACCCCCCTCTGACTTCTCGTGTAATGCTAACAACTCGCCCACCTCATCACGCACTCCACATTCCATGCTGGAAGACGCACGTGTTGCAGGTGGACCGCCATGGGGCAGATTACCCCAGTGGGCTTGATGTCCTCAAAGCCACCTGCCGGCCCAGCTCTGCACGCACCTGCTCTTTTCCTCCTTCCTCCCAGTGGCCCAGGTTCCAGGTAACCCCTGGGCACTTGCTGACCTTCCTCCATCCGCATGGTCCTCCCTCCCGCTCCGGTTACAACTGCTCTTGCTCGGGATCAGTGGAATCCTAGAAAAGGAGAGACTGTTCCAGAAGGCCCACCAGCCCTGATCCAGTTCACTGCTCACGCTCTGGATGCTTCTCTGTTTCTGTTGCCTGTTCTAGGCTAGGCTTTCATCCTTGGGTGCTCATGTTTCTGAGGTTAACTCCTACCCTCCCCCACTCCCACGTGTGTGTGTGTGTGTGTGTGTGTGTGTGTGTGTGTGTGTGTGTGCACTGTTCATGCAAACCCAGGTATTTCAACTTCTTCCCAGCCTTTTCTAAACTCTTGTCTTTTGGGCACATTCAGAAAGCCTTGTTATTTTCATTCTTTTGGGTCTTATTTTTAATGCAGTTGTGCTGGATTCCTAAGCCTTCTATTCTTTTTGTCCTTTTCTCTAGCTGCCCAAGAAATACTAGTTTGTTTTGTTTTTATTTATTAGTAAGATTCCACACTGAAAGTATGTGCCAGGCGTCATTCTAAGTGCTTTGCAACGATTAATACATGTAATCCGTAGAATTCTAGGAGGAGGCTGCGTCGTAATCCCAGTTTTGAGGTAAGGAAACTAGCTTAGAGAAGAAAGTATCCACCCCCGCCCCCCCCCCCACCAGGGCCAGGCAGCTCACGCCAGACATAATACTCTCTTTTCCTTGTTCCTGGCAAAAACCATCCTAGACCTAGGTCAAAAAATATTGTTTCATAAGAGCAGAAGGGAAGTTAAAATCATGTGTCTAGTTAGACTTCATGGCACAGACCTCGCAAGAACAGTCAGAAGGTGAAGGGGCTCCGTTACCACACCACCGACTGTTGGCAGACTCCAGACGTAGAGTCACGTGTCAGACATTCCTGTAGTAAGAGGCGCTCTCCCCAGGCCCCTGTCCTGACTTCCTAGAGAAGTCCTTATTGATGTAAACATTTTAATCTCCATGGCAGCTCCCAAATTCTGCTCCGTTTCAATAAGAAAGAAATGTGTATTGGAGGGAGTTTTTGCTTCACTGCTATCTGAACAAAGTTTCATTTGATGGGAGCCTTGAGCATAGAACTTCCATTGGAACTGGGTTAGGCCAAAGGTTGGATATTGTGTGTCTTCCCTGTCCAGAACCCTTCACATAAGGCCACAGAGCCAACTGCCAATACCACCAATACCAACATTGGAATACTGGCTCCAGGTGACCTAGGCAAGGGGAAAGATTTCTAAGAACCAGAAAGCTCTAGCTTGTAATCATCATTCAGTGGCCACGGGAGAGTCATTCCAACATCCTTGAAAGAACTCAACAGGTGTGATAGACAAATACCACCTCGATGTATGTCCAAGATATATGAATATTGCATGACCCCAGCATCCTTTGACGCTCATCCAATCAGTGCAGGCCAAACTGAGTGTTCCTTTCATGACTCCCGGGGGACAGCAGGCCCTGACACTATTCAAGCAGTGCACAGGGCCCCTCTGTCCAAAATCTCACGAGCGTTTACCCCTCTCGCAGTGAGTCTCCTTCCCAGCTTTCCTCCATCATTGCTGCTTCAGGGCAAGGAGACATCGACTTTCCACAGACGAATGAGCTCCCCCAGCTTGTCCCGGGAGGATATCGTGTGTTGAGCCCTTCATAATCCACAAGTCACCTTGGCTTCTAGCTTCCTGTCACACACATTTATGTTTCCTTCCTGTTCGTCCTTAAGTTTCCTATGAGTTGTATGAGGTTTTAGAATTCGTAATGACCATCCTTAGGTGCCCCATAATGCCTTTCATCATCAAAGTGGTCAGCACATACTTGCAAAGCCCTAGGGGCCAAGTCAGCATTTCTCTCCTGGTTTGGCCTGTGAGTACAATCCGGGCCACATGTGACAGCAAGTGTCATGTCGCCGAGCTCAGAAGTTGGGTGGCAGCTTCTTTCTTCTGTCTTTTTTGCCAGGAATCTGACTGGCTCTCAAGTAAGTGGATACAATATGGTACCCGTCCTAGTGGTACAGACTGCTCTAGAACTGATGGTTCTACCTCATGGTAATGTCACTTTACTTTGAAGTTCATTCTTCACACCAAACCTGGCAGACACGTTCAAGGCTAAGCAGAAAGAACAAGTTTGCCTCACATGTGGAAGTCCTTGCGTAAGCTCTGAGGATTGAGATATATTATGTAGCAATACACTCTGCATATGTCTCTCTCTATATCTACCTATATCTGTGAGGGTAAGAGGATGGAGAGGAAAAGAAAGAAGAAGACTATGGTAGTGTGAGGTCAAAAGTTCTAGAAACTCCGCCTATAATCCTAGCTTCTTAAGAAGTTGAGACCTGGTAAATAAATCTATAAGACTCCCTGGCCAATTGGCTAGCAAAATGCTGGCCTGGAGACGTGGCTCAAGTGCTAGAGTACTAGTCATGAGCAAGGAAGCTAAACAAGAATGTGGCACCCTGGATTCAACCACTGTACTCATAAACTGACATGCTGGACTGAAACTGTGTTGTACAACTACTTAAGAATGTTTTTTCAATTAAAAATAATACAGCTAGAGACTCCAATCCAATGCAAACTGGGCCCTTGGAACCACGGCCTGTAAGTGAAGCCATTACCCGTCCTGTCCTAAGATCACAAAACTCTCCAAGTTGCGACTAGGGCATGGCATAACAACGCTTGCTGGGAAATTTGGGCTTATTAAAAAGGCCAATAATTGGACACTAGGTAGACAAAAATGGCCCCGTGACAGTGTTTCCCCTCAGTACGTGTGCAGTGGACTGTGCCGACATAAACGTGGACATTGGAAAGACCCAAGAAGCTTGAGACTCCACAATAGCAACTTCCAGACAAAGTGGACATTTTTTTATGTATACTTATATTCTTGTTCTGTGTGTTCATCCTTTTCCTCACCCAATACACAGACACAGACACAGACACAGACACAGACACACACACACACACACGCGCGCTCGCAGAGAAAACAGAAACACACAGTTTGCTGAAGCTCATCTCGGAAATCTGCAAGATTTATTACAAATGCACTATTTCGTTTTGACTACTAGTTAACTTTATTTTTTTTAAACTTCTGCTTGCAGATGAAAGCGCAAAACAGAAAGAACAATGTTCCTTGAACTAAAAGAAATGTGAGCCAAACTCCCCCTGACAGTTAACCTGGTTAAATCTCAGATGACTTTTTGGCCTATTCAGGAAACACAACCAAATGCACCCAGTAGCTCCTTAATGCAATTACTTGATTAAAGAAAGGCATTTCATTTCCTAACCACTACAGGAATAAGCAATATAGCTGTCAATAATTTTTCCACAGAGCTCCAGGCATAGTGGTCAACATCCAACCACACTTTTATATGCTCATTAACGCATTGCCATCGATGCTTAAAAATTCACCTTCGTGAAGCCTGAGAGTCTTAAGGGACTTGGCTGGTAGGAGTCTGACCTCCTTCATCTGTTTTCGGGTTATTTAGTTGCCGAACACAAAACACATCACAGCAATGTTCCCCTTTTAGTCAAATTGGGTCGCAGTGTGTCTACCCTCCTGCCTTCTGTTGAGCTCAGTCGTAAAACCCTGAAGAGAGGAAGATTAGCCCCCTGCCATTTTTCTAAACCACTCCCATAATTTTCCAATGTGTTCAAGGAAATTGGAGTCTATGCCATGATGTCCTCTAATGACAGAATTATAAATAGAATTGCTGTCACTTACTGAGCAGGTACCACGGGCCAGGGAGGGCGTGGAACACGTTGTTCACGCCCGACACACCTTACCGTGGTGACTTCCGAAGTTAAGAAAGCATGAGAGCCAGTTGGGGGGGCTCATGAGAGCACACGCTTTCATGCCCTCTCCCACCCCGAATATCTGGGTGGTGGGCATGTACTAGACAATACTGAAGATGTTTCTCAGGAAGGTAATCTGTGCACCCCCACTTTGAAAACGACCACCCAAGGGAGATAAAAATCTGGGGCTAGAGAGGTTAGGGAACTTGCCAGAAATCTCGCTCCAAGCCCCCATTCCACACTCCCAAAGACACACGGCCTCCTGTTTGACAAAAGGCTGGCACTGATTTCCCTTGCCAAAGAGGAATACCAGAATCCAAGTAGTTATCGCAGACCACCACGACAGTACTCCCCGAGTCCCAGTGTTGTCATTCAGCGAAGGCTTGCTGGTCTCTCACACGAAGCCTCCACGTGGAAGACAGCTCCGGGGGCCAGGACCCCCTCCAGGCAGTGACCAGGCCTCAGGCTGCTGGGAATCTTGCAGCTGTGCGGTCCCAGCGTTCCCACTGTGGGGAGACAGGGCTGTGTTAGCAGACAGGACCTCTAGGCCTCACCCTAGAAAGGTTAGGCCGGTCGCAAAGCTCTGGACTTTTTCGCTCATGGCTAGTCCTCCATCACTTGAAGCTCACCTCAGCTCCAGGCTTCTTCTGCTTTGGGCTTCTTTGCTGGTTTTCTGGAGATAAGAGTCTCACTTCTGCTTGGGCTGGCTCTGGACTGTGGTCTCCCAATCTCAGCTTCCTGAGAAGCTTGGATTATCGGTGAGAGCTGTGTAAAGACGATTTTCAAGCCAGACTTGAAAACACAAAACTAAATCCTACAAAATCCATCACTATTCAACTATAGCCAAACGTATAAAAAGAGAGTTCCCCTTCCTGTGGCTTAAAAGATCACCACTTCAGTGATAAACTTTGAAAAAGACTTAAACATGCCAACAGAGAGCAGCACACATGATTCACACCTACTTGTCCTGTGATTTGCACCAGGGGCCCAGAGCCGGGTCTTAAGTGACTGATAGAGCAGGTCACTGGAAACTTCCAGAAAATCATCTGAGAAATAGAAAGCTTTCTGTTGCAACAAACTTGCCATTACTCAATCTCCACTTCCCCTGGCACTTGGCCTTTCTTAACTAAGTTTCTTTTTCATTTCTCGCCTCCCTCCTTCTGAGGGGGAAGTAGGGTTCTTGTGATACCTTTCCTCTTGGAGAATTAATTTCTTCTTCTTGAATGCATCGCCACTGGCTTTCCATTTTTCCATCCAGTCACGTTCATATTCCAAAGGGTCACAAGTGTGTCTCTCCTAGAGACCAATAAATATATTTTATTCACCTATTTTTCCTACCCCATCAGTTAGATATGGCATTCCAGAGATCAAAAGAAAGTACCGGCTTCTGCGGGATGAAACTGCATGCACTTTATGTGGTATTTCCCCATGTAAGTACCCCAAGGTGGATCTGGCTGCCCCATCCTGACATCTGGGGAGCTGAGCTGCTTATATCTTCCGTGCTTATCATCCTGAAGGCCTGGCTTCCATTCCCCGGGGTCCCCCGGGGTCTGAGGTTCAGACCCCATGGCGATGTTACAGCCCCAGGGAAAGGGAAAGGCAAAGGTCTTCTGTAAGGAACTCCCACGGAGGCAGCATCCAGAAGGCATTGACATGACCCGAAAGATACAGTCCTGGACAAAACTGTGGGTCTGTTTCTCAAGATGGTGGGGATAGGGACTTGGGTACCAAACAAAAAAGAGCATCACACAGACACTTGGTAAGCTCATGCGATCGAATTAAATTGAGTTGAACAGCATAGCAATGTGACAACATGTACTTTAACGTAAGTCGTAACAAGCCAGGTGACGGTGGCTTGTACCTCTAATCCTAGCTACTCAGAAGACTGAGCCCTGAGGTTTGCAGTTCTTAGCCAGCCTGGAAGGAAAAGTCGGTGAGACTCTTATCTCCAAATTAACTACACATCACAGTCTTCTCTATTGAACTGTCAGGTTAACCGTGCCTAAAGCCAGTGCTGTGTGCATCTCATGCTTTGAAAAGTGGCAGGAGCAGTTTCCTTGTGGCTTCATTAGGACAGCTGGCTTGTAAGAGGAACGACATAGTCTCCCGGAGAGATAGACACACAGTTCAAAGCCAGACAGATTAGCCACAGACTCTCTAACTGACATCACTTCCTTAGGGCTTTTGTCTGAAAGCTGGAGGTGAAAGTCCTACCAGCAGGAAGGGACGGGTGAGGAGAGTGATCTCTGCGTGCGTGGGGAAGGCCCAGCCCATGCTAGCACTCCGCTTGTCCGGTGAACTCTTGTGCTCAGACGTGCAAACGGCCCGCCGTGCTCCGAAGCACGGAATAGACCTCCCTCCTGTACTTCAGCTGCTTTTTCTGAAAAAAAAAAAAAATGGCACATTGTACTTTTTTTTTACTTTCCAGTATGGTAAGGACCTAGTGATTAAATGAATAATTGATCAGGAAGTCTGTGGACATCCTAAAGCCCTTGTAAACTTAAAATGAATTTACTCCAGGTAATAGTATCTGACTTGCCAATCCATGCCAGACATTGTTGCATAGGAATTAAAAAGCTGAAGTGACATAGCCTCATACCAATCCATTCTATACTTTAGAACGAAGAAAGCCTATTATATATATATATATATATAAAAAAAAGTAGTTTATTGGAAGCCAGTGTCTCACACCTATAAGTCTAGTTACTCAGGAAGCTAAGCTTTGATTGCGATTCAAAGCCAGAAAGATTCATGGTTCAAAGCCACGAGACTATCTTGAATTAAGTGGAAGTATTACTTAAGTGAACGAGAGGCAGCCTTGAATAAAAAGCTCAGACACAGTGCCCAGGCCCTGAGTTCAAGGCCCACAACCAGCACAAAAATAAGTATTCATGTATTAGAAAGACAGGGGCTACAATGATGAATGAATAAACGAATATAGTTTGCTAATGCAGCTTCTCACATTTAAACCATAAGGGGCACTTGGGTGGCACTGCTCCAGTTCTGCCTCTTGCTGGGGTTGAGCACTCATTCTAGAATCGCCTCCACGCATCTAGCCACGTGTCTCCTTGGCAGATGCATGCTGGAAGAATCCTTGCCTGCCAGTGGTGTCTAATCTTTGGCACACTGTAAAAGGTAAATGCCTTGTCACCTGGCTTCCAGAGGCTGTTGACAAATTGCCGCTAATGTCTTTTCTAACGAACTTCATAATGAGCAATTAGAGAGCAGAGCAGCATGTAGTACTGTAATCACTCACTAATGTCAATAGAGGATTTGTATTCAGAACTTTAATTATGTTCTTGGGGATTCTGCGGGATGCTAGCGCTGTCCCTGAACCGTGCTGGAAATGAGCACAGAGAGAGACACTGGCGGATACTGTCCCCAGGTATGCTGCCTGTCCCAACCATCCGCTGAATTATCACACGCTGACGTGCCTAATTAATTCTTTCTTAAGGACTTCCTTATAAGGTCTTGATTTTTGTTTCCGCTCCCAGGTTATTCCTGCTTAAATGTAGCCTAGCTATGCAGAACAAATCACTTTCCTCAGTATAGTTCCTCAGTATAGGTTCTCATACTGAACCATACTTATCATATTCATCCTATAACCTGAGCGATTACATATTAGTTGTGTGTACTAAACAACAAAGGAAATGTGACTTAGGAACGTGAAACAGCCTTTGCCACCATGACCCAATGCAGTCATTTCATTTCGTGGCATTCCATCTCCTAGGTACACTGCGAGGTCTATACCAGAGAGCAACAGTGCTTGTGTAGCGTTGGGCAGTTTCTAAGGATCTATAGTGATCGTTTCATTTCATCTTCGTTTGCTGGTCGACCGCCAAGGCCTCTTAGGGTTACAAAATGCTGTGATCCTGTTAGCCACTGCAATAGCAATTCTGTAAGTCCGAATACAAGATCCCACACAGGGGGCTGCCCTCCGCTTCCCGCTGTGCACTTGGAAGGACCCTCAGCAGGTTCTACTGTGGAAGCCATTTTCCCTTAGCATCCTGAAAGGAGAACCCCGCTGTCTGTTTCCCTTTTTAACCTAGGGCCGATCTTCTTGCTTGCCAGGCAGGTAATAAGAAGCAATGAGCCTCCCACATTGGCGGTCTAAATGAAGGACGAGACTGAGGCGTCTGTGTGCTCTGAGACCACAATGACAGAGTTTCAGCCAGGGCCCTGGCCGGCTTTCCTCGTGGGTTGTTTGGTGTCCCTTGGCTTGGGAACGCCTTGCTGATTTTGCCCCTCGCTCACAGGTAGGCTTAGCAGAGCCCTGTGTCACGAGCAACATTGTCTATTTTACCTCATCCCATGGGTAGAGAACATCTTCAGAAAGTCACCTTAACTCCTCCCTGGTCAAATTAACCCATCCACATGGGAACATTTTCCGAACCCTGAAATTATTTCCTTTATGAGAAAAAAAGTTGATAATTTTTTTTAAAAAAAGAAAACAGCACAAAATGCGCTTTGGTTAGAACATTGCTCGTTGTCCAACAGCTAGATAGGGGCTCTCTATTCAATAAAGTGCAATGGAAGGCACTGGTTTTTAAGTCCTTCCATTAGTCACATTCCCAGTGAAACCTCAAGGAGGACTAGTGGAGTAGTTAAGCTGATTGCTAGAGTGATGCTGCTTGTCTAAAACAAAATAACACTTCAAGCTGGATGTCAGTGACACACGCTTGTAATCCTAGCTGCTCAGGAGGCTGAAACCTGACCATTGCAGTTCAAAGCCAGCTCAGACAGGAAAGTCTGTGAGACTCTGTATTTCCAATAAACTACCACCCCCAAAGCTGGAAGTTTGGCTTTGGTTCAAATGGCAGAGCACTAGTGCCTTGGACAAAAGAAGCTCAAGGACAGATCCCAGGCCCTGAGTTCAAGCCCTTGGACCAGCACGCGTGTGCGTGCACACACACACACACACACACACACACACACACGTTCATTCTTCTATGTTTAGGACACACTCTGCTAAATAATCATAAACAAGTGTTCACCTTGTCTTCTAGTTCTTCAGACCAACCTAGTTTGGTTACTTAGGGCATGAGGAAGAAGTGGTATATAAACAAATGAGCATCTCCAGACAAGAATCGCTACCTGTTCCTCTGTGCACACTTGAGACGGGTGGGACGCACGCAGGCTGCTCTGTCTCCTCCCAGGGGGCCTTGCTCATTCCATCTGTGTCAGGGTCCAAGACGAAGGCACTGCTGCTGAACACATTCATGATGTCACCCCTCTCCTCAGCAGTGCTCCCCCAGCCCACAAGCTGTGCTCCTACATAACTGAAAAGGTGGCCCATTGGACAGCTGGGAAATTCTCCTCACAAAGCCTGCACCTATCCGTAGCAGAGTCTTCTAAAACTTGTTTTGTGGCTGGAAACCCTGAGAGGAGGAGGAGAGAGGAAGATGAAAGTTGCTCTGTCCCGAGGGAGAGCCATCCATCTATGGACTGGATTTCTCCGTGGGTCAAGGGAGGACCGCATCTCAACTGTCCTTCTGAGAAACCAGAAGACCTGGGAGGTAGCACTGGCAGAACTGGGCAGGCAATGGAGAGGAAACCGTGCTGTGTCTGCGGTCACAGAGCTAGAGAGGAAAGGTCACTTGGAGGAGAAAGTCCGTGAGCTTGGGGTGACATGTTCAGTGTAAGAAAAGGAATCAAGACACGAGGGATTCAACTAACAAATGGAGCCTGGAATTCAATGTCTGGAAGAAGACCTGTCTGGAAGTGACCTGAGGGTCACTTTGTAGATACAGTAATCAAAGCCCAGCAAGCAGGGGTTACACCAAGAGAAGGAGAGTGCTGGGGATTCGTTTCTTCAGGGGTAAGAGCGAAGAGAAGGAAGGAGCAATCAGAGAGATGAGAAGGTCTTAGCCTTCTTCAGTATCCCAGATCTAACAAGGATAAAAAGCCTTACTGAGCAAGGGATTGTTGGGCAGTTGCACAGAGGCATAGAAGGGAGAAGCTGAGTCAGCAGTAGTTGACACAGGGGCCATTGGAGAACACAATTTCAGGAGAGCAGTAGGAGTAGAAAGCAAGTCCTGAGGCTATGGAGTGAGAAGAGAAATGAGGGGCTGAGGGGAGAAGTTGGAGGTGGAAAATGTGAGCATTCTTGCGAGGTACATGGCAGGTTAGTAGGTAGGAAACAAAACAAACAAACAAACAAAAAACACTCACCAAAGAGGGACGTGGCAAGGTGCAAGGAAGATGGCTTTCATCCCCTTAGGCAAGCAAGAGCAGGTGGGCAGCTCAGAGACAGTCCTGCTTCTAACAAAGAGTAGAATTGTTTAATGTGTGTGTGTGTGTGTGTGTGTCTGTCTGTCTGTCTGTGCGTCTGTGTGTCTGTGTAACTGGTGGTTTGGACTCAGGTCCACACTTTTAGCTATTTTTTGCACTGAGTATTTTTGAGATAGGGTCTTACTTACTATGCTAGTTTGCTCCTGGACCACAATCTGTCTATGTGTGCTTTCCGTGATGTTGTCATGACACAGATAAACCAGTGTTCACCTATTGATTGGGAAGGGATCTTGTGAACTTTTTCTTGTCCTGGCTCCAAACTGATTCTTCCTAGCTCAGCCTCTCAAATAGCCAGGATTACAGTCAGGTGCCACTTGGTGCCTGGCTGCCTTATCCTTACCAAAGAACGTGTTTAGGATACCACTGGCTGTATTTTATTAATTATGAGATTGAAATCCATCTGAAACAATATAGATATATATGTGTGTGTGTGTGTGTGTGTGTGTGTGTGTGTGTGTTTTATTACGTTCCGTGTCCATAAATGATCAATAAGGATTCCCTAGTGCGTGGCTGACCCAGAGCAGTTGCTCAACAAATGTTTTGTGACTAATTACGAGTCTTGCTAATATCTCTATTGGCATGCCTGCTCTCAGTGAAATCCCTTGTTGAACAGCACTCATTCGTCTTCGGTGTCAGTACGATCATCTCAAAAGTAAGATCAGAAATAAAAGATCAAACTCGAATATAATGCAAGCAGTTCTGACTTACTGATGGTTTAACCCTGGATCGTGCAGAAATAACACACAACTATGGAAATTTTGGTGTTTTCTGGGGCAAAGGCTGTGTGGTCCATTCTCTCTGCACGCTGAGCAGAGTGAGACTTGGCCTCCATCAGCCCAGCGAGCTCTGGGGAAATTTGTGCCTGTGGTATACCATGGTGTTGGACTACAATGTTTTTAGATTGTTTGTACTTAGTGCTTTTTTTCATCTTAATGCTATTTTCAAATTGTAGCACCTAGTTTTTAACTGGTTAATACACATTAGCCAGACAATGTCTTAGAGTTACATTTTTATTCTCAGTTGTGAGTAGTTACTGAAATTAACATCACTCGATTTTGATGGGTAGACCTAATGTCCTAGTTCTTCCATTCATGCTATCACATGTACCCTACAACCTGGGAGGAAATGACCATTTTTCATGCCCTTCTGATGGAACTCAGAAGACATTCATGCTGTAGGAAGTTCTCCTTGTGGGCCAAACACCTAAAGCAGTGCAGTATTTAACCACAAAATGCATGTGCCGGCATGCCTGGCAACACAAGTACTAACCAATCAAGAAGAATGTTCTCCCTCCCTAATTCTCAGAACAGCTAAACAAGTCATTATCCCATGCTCTGAACCCAAGCAGCTTATTCTGACTCCTGTGCGATTCAGAGTCCATTTCTTCTTCTTCAATATTGGTGAGAAACTGAAAGAATAAGAGAATTGTTGAGAGTTATAGGTACATGAGATAATTCCCTAAATTGCCTTCCCTTCTTTCTAACTAGTAACACAGACAAGAACAACGAGAAAATGCCTCCTTAAGGCAAATCTCGCCCATATTTGCCATTACCATGTCCCCACTAAGTGACCTTAAAGTGAAAATATATAGTCACATTCGTACACAATAAATCCTTCTTACTTTATAAGATCCAGTTGTTGGGGGCTGGGAATATGCCCTGTATACATGAAGCCCGGGGTTCAATTCCCCAGCACCACATATACAGAAAACGGCCAGAAGTGGCGCTGTGGCTCAGGTGGCAGAGTGCTAGCCTTGAGCGGGAAGAAGCCAGGGACAGTGCTCAGGCCCTGAGTCCAAGGCCCAGGACTGGCAAAAAATAAAATGACCCAGTTGTTGATGGGCAGGTACACCGGTGATTCATTTTAACTTGAGTACATTAGAACGACCTCAAAAATACAATCCTAAAAAAAAAAAAAAAAAGAAAATCCCTGAACTCCTTCCAGAAAGGCGAGAAACTGTCAGCATAAACAGCATACAGTGAACCCATACCCGCACCATACGGGCTTTGTATAAAATAACTTCTCTCCTTTATTGGAAATGAAATGGTCTTGTGATAAGTTCATCCCCTTCTGTTTCTTTGGTATAACTGGAAATTCATGTGAAGTACTCCACCAAGAAGATAGTAAAAATGCTTTTAAATTTTAAACATCCTGGCTTTTGTTAACTCTGTGTTGGAACAGATCTCAAGCCACGGTATGGTTCTTTTTGGAGGCTGGCTGGGGTAACATCTGGATGGGGGTACATCTGGTAAATACACAAAGAAGTTGAGGGGGGAATGCTCCTTAAAACAGATCCATTTCTGTTTATAGTTCCTGAGCAGTTCTTTGTGTGTTTCCACACAGTGTGAAAAACATGGTCATAAAACCGAGAACAGTAGAACAGTCAGGGTGAAATTAGTTTATTTTCACTAAAACATTTGTGGTTGTTTTCTTCAATGGGGGGATCGTGATGACATGATTGATTGTCCCCTAGGGACCTCTCCTATTTATGCTTCCCATACATCCCAGTTACTTGAAGATAGACAACATGCCGATACAGGCAGAAGTGCTGTGTGTGAAAGGCTAACAGGGCTCACGTCCCAATCTGAGCCCCCAGAGGGAGGCCTGACAGAAGTCCCAGGTTCACCATCCCTGCTGATATCTGGAAGGTGAAGAGGAAAGGAACATAGTACAACCCAAGCAAGACTTTGAGCTCAGTGTCCACCACCTTCGTGTTCTGACTGGAGCAACATCAAAGCTTCACCACCATTGCTGAATGGAGTCTCCTGGCTCAGAAACCAGTGTGACTAGCTGTGGGGAGGGGCACAGCCTGGAGCCGCAGGGGGGTGGGGGAGGGGGGAGGGCATCTGGTGTCATCTTACTACTGGAATGAGTCCATTAATCCTGCTAATTGTCCTCGCCACTCTGCCTTATTAAAAAAAAAAAATCCCTACTCACCCTCCCATGTGGGTGCTGAGGAACCCTCGTTTTCGATTTGTGTCCAATCCTGGCATTTAATGCCATTTGTGTTCATGAGACTAATGGAAATATCAATTAAGCACAATCAAGGCTGGCTCTTAGCAATAATGGACACTTCTACCTGAGCCTGGAGAGCAGAGAGAAGGAAGGAAGAGGCTTCGCGCAGCCTCTGTCAAATGTCCAGAAATCTGCACTGCTGGCCAGAAAAGTAGAAATATACAACCACACAGGTGCACATGTCTTAGCAGAATGGGTCGTTGGTGAGCAGGTCATTGGCTACGTAACAAGTCCTAAGACATGGAACTGTAAACCATAGAAAGTGCCATAAAAACAATGTGTGGGCCAATGTTGAACGTGCAGCCTCATCCCTGTACAATGTTCCTGTGAGCACAGAGGTTTTGTCTACCCTTGCCCAAGTGGGGGCCTCTGGGTATGGCTTCCACCAGCACGTCTTTGGCCTCTGGATATCACTAATTCAATCCTGAATTGGGTATGGCTGGCAGGGGAGGCCCCTGGCTGGAAGGTACATTTTTCTTCATTGTTTCCTTAGTTTTCCTCAAGGAAATCAGGCCATATTTCTGCATGGTTGAGAGTACCCTCCAAGAGAAAAAAAAGTCAACCATGTTAGGGAGTTTTCTGCATTGTTGAGATGAACAAAGCTTACAAGCTTTAACTTGCTGCATATGTCTCTCATTAAATAATCCTCCAAAGTTCAAAAAAGAAAAAAAAAAGGAAGGAAGGAAGAAGAAAAAGAATCACCATCTCGAGCTAAACATCAAACAATAAGACTATTTTTAGCTCCCCATACCATTAAGAAATTAGATTCCATACAGTCATCTTCCAGTTATCTGGCTTTAGTATAAAAAAATGACCTTGAAAAAGAATGTGGTGAGTGAAGCCAAACATTTTTTTTTTTTGCAATGTATATGGGCTGACATTTCAGAGAGTTCTTCTGAAAGAGTCTTAACATGTCACACATGAGAAGGCAGGAATATTGAAAGACCAGTCAGAAGATTATGCTTGGAATCGCAAAGCACGCTTCCTGGACCTGTGTCTGTCTAGGTCTTTCGTATGTTACATTCAGTCTGTGTTGTGAAGTCCAGTACCTTGCTTGGAACAGATTGTGTGTTATGGAACGGGAAAGCTATTCCCCAAAAAATGTAGGGGTAGGAAACAAATGCATAGCACTTCTCGAAGAAAAGAGATAGCAGGCAACGTCATGATTGTCAAATTTTTGGATAGCTTGTTTGTTCATATACTGTAATCAAATAATAGAGACTAGGGCTGGGGATATGGCCTAGTGGCAAGAGTGCCTGCCTCATATACATGAGGCCCTGGGTTTGATTCCCCAGCACCACATATACAGAAAATGGCCAGAAGTGGCCCTGGTGGCTCAAGTGGCAGAGTGCTAGCCTTGAGCAAAAAAGAAGCCAGGGACAGTGCTCAGGCCCTGAGTCCAAGGCTCAGGACTGACAAAATAATGATAATAATAATAATAATAATAATAATAATAATAGAGACTAGGGAAAGGACAACTCCATGTTACTAGCATATGGGGGGACTTGAGGAAGGACGTTCTAGACTCTTCAATGCGATCATAGTTATAATCCTCCTATAGAGGGAGGGATCCAATATTTTCATTGCTCTATGCTGATGCTTTAATAGTATTGGGTCATTGCTCCCACGAGAAGGAAACCAAAGGCCTGAGTTTACTTGATTTCAAGTTGAAAAGGGCAAATACCTTTTAGGAAAGCCAGAGACACAAATTAAAGGGTTTTGAGCCAGAGGAAGAAATAGCTACTAATTATCACTCTTGAAAGCAGCAGAAAGTTCTGCACAACCTTAGCAATGTTCTGGGTGATACATCATCTTATTTGGGGGAAGCAGAATAGTTGAGAGTTAAGGTCATAAGGAAAAGTTTCCCTTGTCCTAAGAACCAAACTAACTATAACTGACATCAAGATCCTTTGATGGAGGGTTAGAAAGATATTGGATGTCAATTCTTTTTTATACTTCAGCTAGAGTCAGTGTATTTATGTATCTATACATATATTTATCTATGTATATATACACACATATATACTATATATATACACACATAGATATACAGATAGATAGATAGATGAGATTATACCAAGAGAGAAATGATTTTAAAATCATGAGAATAATTCCTCCCATCATGTGTCATTTCTTACTTCCTGTGTGTTTAGAACTTGGTTTGAGAAATTCAAGATTTTGATGACTAACACAAAACACGTTGGACTGGGACACTGGAAAATTGATGACTACTTACTATTGGGTAGACCACATGCAATCCTTTACTTATGGCCCAGGAATTCTGGGCTGGGGCTTATGTAGAAGCTGCCATTATTAATTTGCTTCATAAATCATTCATGTTTCTCCGTTCCACAAGATTCTCGGCAGCCACTTTTTGGCATTATTTTCAAATACCCATTGGACAGGCAAAGCACAAGCAGTTGGATTTGACTGTGTACCCTAAGAAGCTAACACAGTCGTGTGTGTGTGCGCGTGCACGCGCGTGCGAGCCTGTGCACACTGAAAAGAACCCAGAAGCGCCGAGGAGACTGAAATGTTTCTGTCATCTTTTTGCAGATCATAAAATGGGTAGCGGCTGATTTCCCTTTGAATAAAAAACAAAAAACAAAAGAAAATAGGAAGGCATCATTGGTTCTATGTTGCACAATGATTGGGCTAACCTGAAAGTCTTTGCCTAGAAAGAAGAAAAATACAAACAAAATAAAATAAAAACCTCCAAGCAAAGTGTCCCAAAGATCACCCAAGTTGAAATGTCCCAGGTTTCCCAGCCCCCATATGCGGGAGCTCCTGGGGCCTTCACATCCCCGCTGAGATGCAACCGAGACCTACAGCTCCGCATCCTCCTGCCGTTCATGCTGCAGATCTGTGTAGACCCTGTGGGAGAAAGCTTGAGGCTCCCTCTCTTCTGTAGCCCCTGTTGTGGCTGTGTAGACAGGGAGAACTATTGGTACTCTTACTCCAAAGCTTCCTGGAAGGCTGGACCCTAGGGCCCCGATGGTGTCTGGGTAAGGTGCTCCAGCCTGACACTAGGGGGCTTCCACTTCTTCTCTCACTCTGACATGGAAGGTGCACTTTGTTTGGTGGGCACAAACTCCCCCTTGGGTGTGTTCTCCCATGAGCCTTGTGGTGTATTCCACAGTCATGTCCTTTCCCAGGAGAAGAACTCCAAAGTCCATTTTAGCAGCAGACAAAGCCACTGACAAACAACATAGAAGCAAAACGAGTGGACATTTGGTAGTACCTCTGATGTGGGCATTTAGGCTATGAAAATCGCATTTGTTCATCTGACCCTGCTGTGCGCGGAAGTAATTCAAAAGGAAAGTATATATCTGTTGGCCAGGAACAACATGGCAGCTCATGCCTATAATTCCAGCTATATAAGAACAAGAGATTGAAAGAATTGTGTCCCCAGGGCCAGGCACAGCAGAAAACATAACATGAAAAAATAAAGAGCTGGTGGGGTGGCTCACATGGTAGAACACTTAGCTGACAAGCACAAGGCCCTGAGTTCGAGCCCCACAAAGAATATTGATTAGTTTTGCATTATTTTTGTTCCTTGGGTTAATATCTCATTCACGGAAAACCTACCATGGGGTCCCTTAAGATTCTCTAAAATGGGAAAACCTGTTAGGTACATTACAGTATTCATTTACTTGTTTGTGCAAAAATATCAAAACCTGGCACAGTCTGCTGCTAGATTCTACTTTGGATTTGTTCCTGTGTTTTACCTGGAAAACATTTGTGAAGAAAATGTTTTAAATATAAAACTTTGTCTTTGTTTCATCTGAATCTATAAAAGCAAGAGTAAATATGAGTTTTATTTAGAATGATTTCTTTTTTGCCAGTAGAAAGCTCAAGTACTTTGGCAGCTAACACAAGCAAGGCCATCCCTTAACATTCTCACAAGTGTGATTAAAAGTTACCAGGATGCTAGTCCAACCTGCTGCACTGTGGGCAAAGATATAGAGAGGGAGATGATCATAAATATTTAATATCTAGCACAAAGAGCATTGGAAAGAAAGAGAATGACATTTGTTTTTGAGATTGCGATAAAGAGCCAACTTTCCACCCTTAGTTCAGAACAATGTGTGTTCAGTGTTTTGACAGATGTGGCATTTGGCAGGTCAGAAAGATCCACACTTATAGGAAAGCATTAATTTCCAAGAATAAAAGAAGAAGAAGAGTAAATGCAAAGCAGAAAGAAAACTGAGGGGAACTAGGAAATAAACAAAATGTGTCTCATTGGAACCCTGGGCAAGATGTCAAAGTCAGGATTTAAGCTCAAGAGAGAAGAAATGATTCCAATTTTTCATTCTAATGAGAGCTAATTTAGCCCTAAATTAGAAACAGGAATAGTTTAGATAAATATTAAGTTCCGAGAGAAGATTTTCTGACGTTTTGTTTTGATGGAGATGACATCTCAATGACAGAGGAAAAATATACCAACTTTAGTTCTCTTGGAAACATAATGGACATGAAGTTGCACACACACACACACACACACACACACACACACACACACACACACGATCATGTCTGATAGACTCTCTTCCGAGGATCATTGTGAGCTTTTTCTGAGATTATTGTCTAACTTGTGGTTTAATAATTGCTCCTGTTGGTCTACGTGCAAACTTTCAAAGCACTCTGCACCTCTGCCCACTGAGGACGACCTCTGACAGCTCAGAGGCTAGGAGTTGGGTGTTGGAGAAAAGCACACGAAAGAAGAGGCAGTGAACTTAGATCAGCTTTCTCCCTGTTTGTGGGCACAGAGACCTTTGGTATTGCTGTGAAATGCAAGACCAAAGACAATGGGATGTTAGCAAAACAAGGCAAAACTTCACCTAGCATTTTCTAGTGAAAAACAGAAAGGTAGATGGGAACCTGTTTGAGTGAATCCATGGCAGCTTTTCTCTTCTCCTACTTGGGGAACAGAGTATTTTTAATGGAATCAGGTAGATTTCATGCTGAACATCCAAAAGGTTTTGTTGTTGTTATTGATGATGATTTGTTTTTAATGCTGATACTGGGGTTTGAACTCAGGGCCTGACGACCATCCCTTAACTTTTTTACACAAGGCAAGAGGTTCCCCACATAAGATACAGCTCCACTCTGTTTGTTTGCTTTTAGTGGTTAATCGGAGATGAGAGTCACAGATTTTCTTGTTCAGGCTGGCCTTGAACCAAGATCCTCAGATCTCAGCCTCCTGAGTAGCTAGAATCACAGGGACACGCCACTGGCTCCAAAAGTTTTCTGATCCAATTTTTTTTGGAACTGAAGTAAACTCATCCTTGAGTATTTAACATGATCTCACATGATACACAGTGGTGATGAGTGAGGTCATCCCACAAGGTGCGTGCTGTTATTTCATTTATCATGAACTTGAGGGTCGCAGAAGAGATGGAATGTGGAAACGGAGGATGGAGCGAGAAGCCGGTGGATTAAGTCGTTGGGATGATTTCAAAGACGTCCTCCCCAGAGCTTGCGAATCACAGAGGCATTTCCAACTCAACAATAGATTATTGTACTCCTTTTTTGGCTGGCAGCCACAATGTTACAATGGCACATTACCAAGTCCATCTGTGTTTTTTAAAATATTACAGTAACAACAACAATAATAATAACTATAATTGTTTGAGCATTAAGAAAAGACTGCATTAAGGAAAGAATGCTGCATTAGTCAGTCCGGCAGAATAAATGATAACCTGGCCTTTGATTCAATGAGTCTTTATTAGGTGACGAAGATTGGACCCATGTGTGTACAATTTTTCTACGCTTGGGGCCAGGCCCTGTGTCTGAGACGCAGCGCACCTAGGTCAAAGGCACAATAGGATCCTTTGTCTCCTTCTGTTCTGAGCAGAATTTTTTTAAAGTACTTTGTGAAAATTCAAAACAGAATCATTTTCAGTTTTTAAATCAAATTTGCCCCCTTTCTACCCCCTAAACTACCATAACTACTAGCCTGGATAGAGAGGGGAGAAAAATAGTTCTTCTCAACTGGAAAGCACTGACATAGACATGACAGAGGATATTGGATGTTTGGCTAAACCCAGAGGCCAGCGCTCTGAGCTTTAGAATCCAGTGTCAGCTCTTCTCCCCAGACTGGCAATCATTAACAAGGACCGTGCACTAAAGGGCCAGCTACGGCCCACCAGCATTCCATCAGTCCATATTTCCTGCCACTCTTGAGATTTTTTTTTTTTGCCCACTCCAGGTGTTTGTACACTTCCATCTCTGCACAATTAGGAAGATGAAATGCCACACCTGTGGCAAACGCACACATTTACAGTTAGCAGCATTTTCTCACAAATGCCTTCCATGAAGATACCCATCCTGTTTCCATTTAAGTTCTCAAACATCTGTTCCCCAGGAGATGAGTTAGCTACTAAGCACTACTGTTAGATTTCTCGCCAGAAAGTCTCATTTCTTCATGTGGTTTCTGTTTTCTTCTTTAAACAGTTAATTATGTTTTATTCTTTCTTCTATAAAAGCTAAATTTAGCCAAGTTTTAGAACTAATTTAAAACATTTTCTGGAAATGACGGGGGGGGGGGAATAAGCAAAGAGGCTGAATTTTAAGTGGTTGTTACAAATGAATAGTATGGAGGGGGGGATGATAATGGCAGATTGTGTCTTTAAGTCTCGGGTTTTATTTGATGTATGTGGACAAATAGCATTCGGGTCATAAATCAATTCGCACTCATGGTGATCCAAAGGGGCTTCTAGGCGGGGAGGGGAGTCTTGGGGTTCTTCATTCCCCTGTTCTGTGCTTTCGGTGTGGGTGGAAAGCAAAGTCTGAACTCTGTGTGTCACCGGCTGGAACTAAGTATAGCCATGTGTTGTGTGTAAACATTGGCAAAGGCCTTGTTGTGTGTACCAACTGCATCAGCCCATTTTGCTGTTTAGGGAGGCACCGATTGCGTTTGCTTCTTGAGTTTTATTCAAAACATTAGTAGAGGAGAGGGAAGCTGAGAATGATGGTCCTCACGAGGGAAGTCATCCAAGAGGAGACTCACGCGGCAATGTCTGGATGGGACTCCAGGTAGAGGAGCTCCCGACTCAAGTCTAGGAGGGAGAGAGCAGGAGGGGAGCTCAGCCTCCCACACAGATGCTGCCTGGCCCTAAATGCCCAGAGAGGGGAACATCTTGCTTTAACCATTCTACAAAAAGTCTCCATCTTTTTCCCCAACGTGCTACTTCTGTTACTCTTATCATTCATATCAACCATTCGTATCATTCCTATCTCCACCTCTTGTTTTTTCTGTTGGTTAATTGGAGATAAGAGCCTCATGGACTTTTCTGCCTGGGTTGGCCTTGAACCTTAATCCTCAGAGCTCAGCCTCCTGAGTAGCTAGGATTATAGTCATGAGCCACCGGTGCCTGGCCTCATAGCAACTATTACTACCCATACTAAAAAATCCCCCGAGTCTGCAGTTCTGGTAAAGATGTTCTACATTATTTCACTTACTTTTCTTAAATTCCCATAACACATACCCTTGTGACGGTATGAGCTGCATAACCAATGGAAAAGTAGAAATCTATTGTTCTGCTCCTGTGGCAGTGGAACACCATAGATGGGATTTCAACTTGCGTACTGGTCTGACTCTATCCCTCCCAGTTAGGGTCCACCACAATACTGACCATGGAAGAAAGAGCTTTGGGATCCATTTCTTGGTTCTTTTCATGGTGCTCAAGAGCAGGCCCAGGAGATTCACTTCACATATGGGTGACACGGTACCTTCATTGTAATAGGAGGTTTTAGCTTCCTTTCTAAATCTTCATTATTCATTTCAGTCTTTTTTTAAAAAAAAGTCATTGAGTTCTGAATTTATTAAGTATAAAGAGATCATATTTTGGACCAACAAATGTAGAATGAAAAAAACGTATTTTTTTAAAGAGTAAGGTAAAGACAAAAAAAAAATGAACATAGAAAACTCAAGGAGGATTCAAAGAGGAAAAGGAGAGCTGACAGTCATGGTTCAAAGCCAGCCTAGGCAGGAAAGTCCATGAGACTCCACCTAACTAGCAAAAAAAAGCTAAAAGTGGAAATATGGCTCACGTGGTAGAGCATCAGCCTTGAGCAAAAACCCTAAGATAACAGTGCTCGGGCCCTGAGTTTAAGCCCTAGTACTGGTCCAAAAAAAAAAAAAAAAAGGTAACATTGAGAACTCTGATGCTTTTTCCTTGATGGGCAACAGGAAGTCTCCAACCTGTGAGGACGTGGTGGGTTCCCCCGGCTCATCTGTCCACTTTCCACTCAGCCCTGGGTCCCACCTCTCCTTCGTTCATGCCCACACACCTTCATGTGATCAGCGTCTGCGTCCGCCTCCTCCAGGACACAGCAGGCTGGACTGGGCAGGGTATGATCCTCAAAGCCAAGGTTAAGTGAGAGATTCTGTGCCCTTGACCAAACTCCCTCTAGCTGATTAGCCAGACATTTTCCTTCAACAGATGGGTTAAACACCAAAAGCTCTCAATGGAGAGATAAGCAGATAAGCTACCTCCAGTAGAAGGACCCAAAAGATGTTGGAACCCAAGATGTTGTACCAAAGGATTGTGTGCTAGATGTTTATTGGAGTACAGAAGTATAGAAGGGGAAGAAAAAGGGAGAGGTGCAAAAAGGCCAAAGTGAACTTAAAGGAATTCACACCGTATTCTTTCCCTCAAGACCAGCCCATCATCTCCACATTCATTTATTGATTCATTCACTTCTATGTTGTCGGTTACTATCTTAGTGTCTGTACTATTATAATCACGCTATTGAGTGACGAAAGAAGAGTCAAATTCCCTGTGAATTCGTGTCAACCTTCTTTATATGCATATGCTCAGGGTGACTGGGCCCTTGTAATCGTCCAGAATTAGACCCTCATGGGCACCGTTGGCCCCTGGGAAGTGCTGAAGCTCCTCTACCTGCCCTTTCTCTGACTTCCCGTACTTGCCTTGATTGGAGCTCATTGGCTACCCTCTTTCTTCAGACCGCCTTCTGCACGTGGCAAGTTCATTTCCTAAAAGTCATACCTGAGTGTACTGCCATCGCGCTCAAGACCCTTTCAGAACGCTCTGCTGCCTAAGGAGTGAATTGCAGATTTTGCATGGTCTCTTTCCACATGAACGCTACCATCGCATGCTTTCCTATTTCCCTATCCCCTCCACATGCTCTAGACGTAGGAACTGTCTTGCTCTCGGCAGACAGCAAGAGTTGATCACAGCGCTACTTCTTACAGTGCTCAGTTACGGCCTCGGAATCCTGTTATCTGTAAGTGCCAACTAATCAAACATGAGATTCCAGAGAAACCCCATTTGTTCATCTGACCCTCCTCCAGTCTTTCTTTCTTTCTTTTCTTTTTCCCAGAAAAAAAGTTAAAAAAAAAAAAAGTGTCAGAACCTAACTTGGGTTCAGACTATCTGGTTTATTTTTCAAAAGACATGGATTCACTTGTTTCCAAACGTGTACAATCCTTAGCCCACATAGCCATTACCTCCCAGACACTTAGAAAAATAATAATATTATTAGAGGAACTTTAAAAGAGTGAGTCATCCCGAGGCACAGGTGTGTAAGGACAACTCCTAAAAACCACTACACACATTTATCAGGATGCGGGGCTCCAAGAATCATCCAGAACAACTCAGAGGTAAATTAGGTAATTCTACCAGGCAACGCAACCCATCGGATTCCAGCCTAGTAACTCTTTCCAGTTTCGCCAGCTTTCTGCACTACCCATTGAGACTACTCCGTGAGCTTCCATAAGAGTGATGCCCATTCATCGTGTTGCATATCCAGCCATGAAACGCCGGAGATTAGGGGAAGGGGGGAGAATTGTCATCTTCTAAAAAATCAAAGAGTGGATATGGCCTTGGAAATGAACAACTACCTCTAAATATGGTTCACTTGTCATTTTATTTCCTCTTCTCAAGTCTAAAAATTTGATCTCTGAAAGAAATTAGGTGACATGAGATCTAGCATCTCATTTCTATGGTTTGTTATTTATTATGTATTTTAAAGGACGTGATCATTATTGTGATTACTGTTTTATTATTTATACATAAAGGAAGTGTCAGTTATCTCTAAAGAACAAAGAGTTGTGCCTTTTGCCTCTTTTGTTTTGCTTTCAATCTTCAGTGATTAATATTGAAAGAGACTATGTGAATATTTAAGTATTCAGGAAATATTCAAAATAGTCCAAAGAATACCTAGATGGTACTTTTCAGAGTTCAGCACTCAATACAAGGAGTGGTTGAGTGTGTGTGTGTGTGTGTGTTTACAAATGCACACTCACATACATACACATTTGATGCAGAGTTTAGAAAATAATCCCCAAGGAAGTAACATACGTAAAGAATATGAAAGAAACCATTTTCTTTAGGCGATATCAGCTTTCTCTTAGTTTCGTGGCTTGAAGACCTGTTTTGTTCTTATTGTTTTCCTCAGGTGAACAATCCTTTGAATACTTTTTAATGTTTGCTTGTTAGTGTTTGATCAAAAGCAGTACCATGCTCTCCACTGATGGTCATGTTGATCAACCTGAATATACTTTCCCTGAGGCATTGATCTGAGTACACCAGGAATCATGAAACCCAATGGTAAAATCCATTTTAAAGAAAAAAAAAACTTCTTTTTTCAATTGAGGATTTATGTTAGGTCGAGAGCAAAGAAGTCAAAATTCTTCCTTTCTGGAGTTTCTCCATTCCTCTGCATCTACTTCCAGTAAGAAATGTTTGTGGAAATAGAACCACTTCTGTGAGTGGGAATGGAGTCAGATAATCATGGCATGCTCTTTCTAATTAAAGCAGTAGGCCCCGAGTTCTGTGTTTTCCTGGAGATAGTTCGTTCATTCTCTCATTCGGTGGTGTTATTCTGGGAGCATTTTATAATCAAACCCTTAGATAATTGTGCACGTGGTGAGGAAGTAAGTGAGCTTTTGAGAGCCCTAACTTAATCTCTGATGGGTTTTCCAAAGAAAGACTGACTTCAATGGGTTGTATGAGTAAGTGTTAAAAGAAAGTCAGCTTCTTGCCTTCCTTTTTGGTTACAAGTTGCTTCAGGTGGATCTACAGAGTTGGGGTATAAAGAAGATGCCTAGGTGCTTTGTACTGATTCACAGATGGAGGACGGAGACCATGGAGTTGTAAAGGGGGTGTTATTTGTAAAGTGACATCCAAAAGAGAAATAAGTGTGCAAGGTTCTAGAGCCTTTCCAGTTCAAGCCTTGGGGAGAGGCCCTTTTAGTGAACTCAGCAATGGGCTGGGAGAGCCCTACGAGACCATCTTGAGCACCAACAGCAGCTACGTGCAGTCCAGAAAGCGCATTACTGCCGTGAGCTGTACAACCGAATTTACTTGAACTCATTGTTTGTTTCCTTCACCCGAGAAGGGAGAGGTTTAGCCAGAAAGTATGAAATAACTTAACCTTCTATTTGTAACCTTCCCCCTTCAGCAGTGAGTGACAAAAAATATTTGCAGAACTATGGCAAGAAAATTTTACATAAATTCTTATTGACAGTATGGTCATTTGGTATTTATTTAGATTAAAGCTATATATATATACACACATATATATGTGGAGAGAGAGAGAATCTAAAGGATACAATAGAAGTTTTTACAGCAAAGAAAATATTCTTTACCTCCACATGCTCCCTTATGGTAGTCACTTACCACCTGTGGCTTTTGAGCACTTGAAATCTGGCTATTGCAATTGAGGAACTAACTTTAATTGATGGTAATGGAAATTTAAATTACCACATGAAGCTAGAGGTTATTTATAGATTCAGTGTCTCTAAAGTGGTGAATTTTTGCGCAAACCTGGATCACTATGGCATAACCTTTGACTGATTGTTAAAAATACCAGTGGCAAAAGTGTGTGTGTGTGTGTGTGTGTGTGTGTGTGTGTACCAATGGCTAATTCCCATTCCCAGAAGTTTTTAGTTAATTTGATAGTGGGGAATAGTCCTAGATATCAAGATTTTTAAGAACTCCAGTAATCATATACATGGTAATTTTTTAAACCAATGTTCTAGAAAATATATTGTCAGAGCTAGCTAACTGGTCCATCCATGACCATGTATGAAACCCGAAATTGTGTCAGTGTAACATATAGTTTAATTTATGTTCCCAAAGTAAGTCCTTTTCTAGAAAACACATTTCAAGGATCTACTCTGTGACAGACACAGTATTTAATCTATACAACAGCACCCTTAATGCATTCAAAATATTCACTACACAGTATTTTCCTTTTGGTTTTCTCTTATTTTTCTGGTCTGGGGCTTGAACTCAGGGCCTGAGAGCTGTCCCTGAGTGTTCAACGCTAGCACTCTACCACTCTGAGCCACAGCACCACTTCTGGCTTTAGCTGAGTAGCTTATTGGTGATGAGAGTCTCACAGACGTTTCTGTCCAGGTGGGCTTCAAACCACCATCCTCAGATCTCAGCCTCCTGAGTAGCTACGATGACAGGCGTGAGCCACCGGCACCCGGCTAGTATTTAAATACCACAAATGTCGAAAGCACACGGCAGCTGGGTGCCAAAGGTCCAAGCCTGCAGTCCTAGCCACTCAAGAGAATGAGATAGAAGGATCAGCATATAAAGGCAGCTTGAGGAACAGTCCAAGAGACTCTTATCTCCGTTTAATCAGCAAAATGCAGGAAGTAGAGCTGCAGCTCCAATGGTAGTGAACCTTGAGTGAAAAGCTAAGGGCCAATGCCAATTCCCTCGCTCAAAGCCTCAGTACTGATACCTGCACAGATACACACACACACACACACACACACACACAATATCTGCCGAAGCCAAGGCAAGAAAACCTAAATGTGGGATCAGAATATACAAACAAGACACTGCAATCAAAGGAAATACCTTAGGAAACAGGGAAGGCCCTCTACATCTCTGAGAAGAAAGGACATGCCATCTTTGACTCAGAATCCTTGGGTGTCACCTACCACCTTCTAGCCGAGTCAAAGTATAATGTCTGGAGAGCCAGGTGCATCATAGATCAGAGTCACAAACTGGGAAACCAGATTACCAAATGAATAGCGGGTTAGCCTATACTTGTGTGCCCAAAGCAAGCACACAGGGGGCCAATGTCTTCTGTGTTCTATGCCTTAGGGGAGCATGACTGGTGAGAAGGAAACTTCAGAGCTCAGCTGTCATCCTTGAATTGCTTCGCAGGTTGGACTGCTTTTCTGTATCTGCATTGTGGATTTAGTTAGCTCCTCCCCTTTTTTTTCTCATGAAATTTCTCTGGCTCTTCTAAAGTAGGAGTCAAGCTCCCTGAAATGCCTCAATTCACATCTTTTCCCCCCACGAAAAGACTCATTTGAGAAGGACCCCTTTGACAGCACTTTTGCCAGTAGAAAAGACTTAAGACCTCAGGGGAAAAGAAATGCGGGGGGGGGGGGGGGGGGGGAATATGAGCCGCCATGTCCCGCCTTCCAGACAGTGTCTGCCTTGTTGCCTGCCCCCTCCTATTCTCCTGCTGAGTGATGTTGATTTTCTGGGCAAGGTGTGAATGTCTTTAGGGAACATCTGTTTTACCTGCCTGGCTAATAGAATGAGCTAAATGCTCTCTACAAAGCATGAGAAACAACTACTTGATTCTTCTTCTGCTTAGCAATGAAATCCTCTATTAAATCTTCAGTTCTTATTGCATTATGATAAATCCCAGCTTGGAGAGACTCTTTCACATACCTTAGCTTGATAGATTCAAAACATTGGCTAAAAAGCCTGCTTTATGAGAGGCCCCAAAGAGCTTTAGAAAAGCGTCGTTTGTGTTTGCTGTGGATCAAACGGCTGAGCGATGTAATCAATCAATGGTAAATATGTGCTGTCTTTTCTTATTAAGCCACTAAGACATTTGCCTTTTTCAGAAATGCACTTTTCATTATGACAGGAATACGTGTTCCTTTCCAACGAGGCTTGACCAAAATTACCCAAAATATTACTCTAGATGTCATTTCTGTTCATGTGTGTGTGTTCCGCTCTTGCTTCCCCCCCCCCCCCTCATTTAATCACCACGGAGAAGATAAGCCCAGGTTTTCCATGGCCAAACGAAATACACAGAGAGTAAGCATCCCATGGCCTTGTAGCTTAGGAAACGCAGGTGACTCTGTGCTCTGCCAACATCACAGATTCCCATCCAACCCTACGTACTGATACGACAATTAGTAAATATTTCTTCTGCCAGGTGCCAGTGACTCATTGCTGTGATTGCTACTTAGAAAGTGGAGATCTGAGAACCGCTGTTCAAAGCCGGCCTGGACAGTAAAGTCGGTCAGACTCTTATCTCCAATTAACCACTAAGAAGCCAGAAATGAAGGTACAGCTCAAGCAGTAGAGTACCAGCTTTGAGTGAAAAAGCTAAGAGATGGTATCCAGGCCCTGACTTTAAATATAGATCATTCCTTGAGCATCTTCTGGACTGAACCTTGCTGTACTAATACTAAAATATTGCATGCATTGTCTGCTTCTAAGGAACATTTGATTAGGGAAAGTTGGGCATATTGATTCCTGGGATAATTGTAACCAAGTGGCATAAGCCAAAAGCCTTAAAATACCAGAAGCTTATTATTTTCTGGTTGTAGAGACGGCAAGTCCAAAATTCAAGGAGTGAGCTAAGCAGTGCTCTTTCTAGGATGTGAAAGGGAGAATCCTTCCTTGCCTCTTCCCAACTCCGGGCTGGGGGAATGGGGGGTAGAGCACCCTGTGGCTTTCCTGGGTTGTAGCTACACCACTCCAGTCCCTACCTCTGACCTCACATAACTTCTTCTTCTCTGTCGATGGAATCTCGTGATGTCTTGTTCTCCCTATAAGGACACCAGGCATATGAGATTAGAGGTGGCTCTAAAGACTTAATCTTAACTGCATTAGAACTGCAAAGACTTCGCTTCCCAATAGGGTCACATTCCTAAGTACAGGTATTAGTGCTTCAATATTTGGTGGAACACTTGCAACCTGTGACATTGGCAAGGCAAAATCAAAACCAACACCAGCAACAATGACAACAACAACAACAACAAAAAAAAGCCAACTCACATGGTCCCATTAGAGTATAACAAAAGAGCTGTATAATTGAGTTTTCGGATATGTGATTCCAACTCTCAGTGCTATGGAAATTCCCAGAATGATTCTAGAAGGATGGCATAGGTTAGAAAGACTTTGTGAGCCTGTACTTAGACAGATCTTGTTATTAAAAGTAGATGAGAGATGATCCCTGGCTGGGTATTTTTGTCTCTCCAAAATTCATATGTTGAAGACGTATCTCCCCGTCACAACGGCAGGAGAAGAGCCTTGGGAAGCAAAGTAGGTCTTACAGATAGATGTAATAGCTCCTCTTCACTTCTTCACACAGCAAGCCATCTCCTTTCCATCCAGCCAGCAGCCCCACTAACTGACTTCACTGACACCAGAGCCACAACTTACCCAAAAGACCTAGTAGACTTTCAACTCCATGCCGCCATTGTCCCCTGTAGATACTGACGATTAACCTGGTCTGCTTAAAGAGAAAAATTATGCATCCCATTCATCTCCGTATTCACATTCCATTATACAGACGTAGCACCGAGCAAACGGTGAGAACAATAGGAGAGACATGGCTTGGTAGGAGGATTGAGGATGGAACCCAGGAGATTCACTAAGTAAATTCCAGAAACACTGACAATGGAGAGGGAACCAAGGACATGCACTCATGGGTGAGAAGGGGCAGGAAAAAAAAAACGCTCATGATTTCCCTCTGAGTGATGGGTGACAGAGTGGATATTCATTGAAGTAAGGAAGATGGAAACACCCGCAGGTTTGGGAGCTGGCTGCAGGTTCGGTTTTATACTTGAGGACTTTGAATTCCCATGGACTTTTAGATTTTAGACAAAATGAACTGCTGGGTTGTGGGTTTGGGGGAGGGAGCTATGTTTGTTGAGGTAGGACCTATAATTAGAGTTTTGTTTGAGGTAAAGTTCTATGCCACCCATTTTTATGACATCATGACCATAAATGTACCCAACTGTATCAAAGGCTCCTAGAGCCCAGTGCATACTACTCGACCGCTTCACAAGCTCAATTGTGAGCTGGAAAGAAAGAAAACCACAAAGCTAACGGACAGTGTCAGCCCACTTCTTAAAGAATGCCACTTAAATATAGATATTCCATCTTAACTGTTGCACAAGATGAAAGAGAATTCACAGCTCAGTGTGCTGATCATCTTGCCTTTTCTCTCTGGGCACACTGAGCTAGAAGGCATCTGCCCAACAGCCAAGGGCATTCTATCCTTCCAGGAGGATTAATCAAGAGCCTCACCAGGCAGAGAACCTTCATCCTTAAGGTCTGGTATATAATTAGGACAATGATAATGGCCCTCTGATTTGGGGGTCCTACATAGAGTCCACATTGCGTCCCTGCCAATGAATTGCCATAAACCAATGATTTATCAGTTAGAATGTTAATTCATACGAAGTACTCAGAACAGCGCCTGGCTTAGAAAAGGCGAGGACTCAATCAACACTTGTTGCGTACTTAGTGAAAATGATTGTCACGTTTTCCATCTGTTTACACCAGAAGTTTCCAAGCAGCAAGAGTCCCAAATTGAGTGGAGAAGATCCTGTGGTTTCCTCGTGTCTAGTCTGCCTATGTCCCTCTTCCTCCTACAGTGGTGGCCAGGTTGGAAACCGGGGGGCTCCTCTCTGGGATTCACTGAGCCCCGAGTCTTTCCACTGCCACTTGTGGTAATGCTGCCTGTAAGCCATCTGGAGAGGACTCCTTGCAGTTCATCAGCCGGTGGCATCGCACCCTATTCTTCTCTTTCTGTGGTGTCCTTCATTCCTTTCTGCATCGCTGTTCAGAACTATCAAGAATCTCAGATCTGTCAGGCGCCGGTGGGTCACACCTGTAATCCTAGCTACATAGGAGGCTGAGATCTGAAGACTGCAATTTGAATCCGGTCCAGGCAAAAATCCAAGAGGCTCTTATCTCCAAGTCACCAGCACAAAGCTAGAAGTGGAGGTGTTGTCCAAATGGTAGAGCACCAGCCTTGAGTGAAAAAGCCAAGCAAGAGTAGGAGGCTCTGTGTTTAAGCACCAATACCATCGACCCATGTGCGTGTACACACATGCACACACACATACACACACGTCATGTAGGCGTGACCTCTCAGTTGATGTGTAACCTTGGTTGGCTAAGTTAACTAAAGCCCTAATGTTTTGTTCATGATGTAGAAAAAATAAAGTACCTGCCTTATCAAACTATTGACAGAATTATGGAAAAGAAATGTTAATTCTCCAGCCCAGGGATGGCACATTGCTCCTGGTTTGATGCCACCTTCCCTGGGGTCCAAGAAGGACAAAGCGCCTGCTCTCCCTCCCCCCTCCTCTTGTACCCAGTGCACACCTCGCTGTGGCACACAGGATACCAGCCTCGAACCCCTCACTAGTAGACCCGTCTCCTTTGCTGACAGAGACCTGGAAACGTGGAGCCACCTGTTGTTTGTCCATTGGAACCCTCGAGGTCTGTCACAGTGCTCAGAGTAGAGTGGACCCTCATCAAGTGTCAGCAAAGAACTGAGTGACTCTATCCAGATGCCCAAAAGTATTTAAAGAAAGTTAACGTAACTTCATTCCGTCACAGACTTCCAAAAGAGTGCACTTAGGCCTGGGAATGTGGCTTAGTGGTAGAGTGCTTGCCTAGCATGCATGAAGCCCTGGGTTCCGTTCCTCAGCACCACATAAACAGAAAAAGCCAGAAGTGGCGCTGTGGCTCAAGTGGCAGAGTGCTAGCCTTGAGCAAAAAGAAGCCAGGGACAGTGCTCAGGCCCTGAGTCCAAGCCCCAGGACTGGGAAAGAGAGAGGGGGGGGCGGCAGGAATGCACTTTTACTTGACTTTCACTTTTTTTTTTAGTACAGGGGTTTGAACTCAGGGCCTGGCACTTGCTAGGCAGCCACTCTACCCCTGGGCCACACCTCCCACCCATTTTATACATTCTTTACTCTGGAGATAGAGTCTCACTTCCTGCTGAGGCACTGGCCCGAACTGTGATCCATCTACTCTGACTTCCCAGTGTCACTGACATGTCAGGTGCCAATTCCCCCAGCTCCTGCCACGGAGGTGGAGTGGTGTGGATTCCATCTCATTTCTGCCAGGAATGTCCTAGAACGGTCACGCTCTCAATCTCAGTAAAGAGTAGTGTGCCTGTCATTCCCCCGTAGATGACAGGTGTCCCCCCACTACATTCAGACTGGCCTTGAACCACAATCCTCCAGATCCTCCACTAATAGGTGTAAACCACCAGGGCCTGGATGGGTCTCTGACATTTTTCTCTCACATTGAGAAAATGAATAAGAATGTCTGTGTTTATAAACTCACACGCATAGCAGCATTAGTCCAGATCAAAGTATTCAAGCCCACTGATGGGTGATTAGGTAGGCAACTAGGATAGATATTTCCAATGGAGAATTATCAGCCTTCAAAAAGAGGGAAACTCTGACAACCTCCCCACGAGGATGGACCTTGAAAACATTGAACTGGGTGAAATAAGCCAAACACAAACTCCAAAAGAAAAAAATGCCTTGTGATTCCAGGAGGTACCTAGAGTAGTCAGTTCATGGGGATGGGGGCAGGAAGGAGAAATGGACAGTTGTTTAATCATGGCAAAACCTCAATTGGTCTTGGTCTTTTTTAGAAAAAGTTCTGAGTATGGATGGTCATGGGAGTCACACAACAGCATGAATGGCCTTGATTCTGTAGGACTGTAACTCAACAGCGAGTCACGTGGAAAAGGTTATGCAAAGTATATTTTGATGAAAGTAAAGAGAGGAAGGGAGCATTTATGTCGCTCCTGATGGTTAGCCAAAATGTTGTTGTTTTGATATTTTCATGACCTCTGTCTGGACATGAGTCTATGCCCTCCCCCATCTACCAGCACCTGAGAGGAGCCAGCACCCACATGTTTTAGGAGAGACCTGAATGAACCCTAACAATCTCAAGTGTTAAGATCTTCTCTGGAGAGCCACCCCAAAAGACAGGATTCCTAGGGATCAAAGACATCTATGGGAATAAGAGGAAAACACAGGAAAATGCTACTTGGGGCTCTCTATTTGTTCAAGTTGGTCTGAAATTGGTACATTTCTTGGTGTGTTTCTTGTTGGAAGCTGTCCACCAGTGGATGGTACCAGGAGCCGCAAACGTTTGCATCCTTGTTCATCTCGTGGTCCAAAAGGACACAATCTGAGATCAGGGGGGAGAAAGCCTAAGGTATGAGGAAAGGCTTTGGTTGAGGCAAATAAGAAAGTAGTAAAAGAACAAATATTTATAAAAGAAGTGAGAGTCAGGACTTGCTTCGTTTCTAAAACATATCTTGTTTTTTTTTGGTTTGTTTGTTTTTTTGCCAGTCCTGGGGCTTGAACTCAGGGCCTGGACACTGTCCCTAAGCTTCTTTTGCTGAAGGCTAGCACTCTACCACTTGAGCCACACAGTGCCATTTCCAGCTTTTTCTGCTTATAAGGAATCGAGCCCACAGCTTCATACATGCTAGGCAAGTACTATACCATTAAGCCACATTCCCAGCCCTAAAATATATCTTTGTAAGAAATTTGTGAGGAATCTCCAAGAAAGGTAGAAAATGAGGAAACCAAGATTCTGAAGAGGAAGAGAATTTTTTTTCTTTAATAAAATGATTACTTTTCACACTCACATAACAAACATGGACTTGAATTCATTCTAATTTTTCCATCTGAGCTGGCTGGAAAGTCAGCTTCTAGAGGGATTGAGCTGTGTCACTTAGTTCATTATCCAAGTGTCTGAAACAGCACCTGCAAGGATCTCTGCTCAATAACTAGGTATTCAAGGGATGAATGAATGTCCACATCTCTTTCCCCAGTTTTATATTTTATATTAGTTTTATATTTGTCAGGCGAATTTGACAGACAATTTGACTTGTACTATTTGATTCCTACTTCAAAAGGTTCATCTGAAATCATCTATTCTCATGTTCTAAAAACCTTGCTTTTTGGTGGGTTTTTTTTTTTTCAGGCAAAAACCTGAATCTAATAATGCTCAATTATCAAGCATCAGTTACCAAAATACCTGCCACTTCCTGGGTCTAATTTTGTTTCAGTTCTATAAGGAGACCACTCAATCGAAGAAGGAAATATTTTTATCTCCATGCTAATTCGGTAAATCATTTTTTCCTCCGGAAGAGTGGTGTTCTGCTGGGAGGAAGCCAGATGTTTGGTGGAGCACATGGCAGTCAGGGAGAGTCAAACCACCCACCCCACTGCAGCTAACAGTGGTGCCTGAGAAGGCCCAGCATGAGAGGGGGTCCTACCCAAAACCAGGAACAGTGCCGTAGATCAAGGATCAAATAGGTGAAAATAAATAAAGAAATAGAATAGGTGGGTCCCGTATGACAGTGCTCACTCTCGTGGAAAATACAGTCCCAAATAGGCTTGGTGGTCTCAGTTCTCTTTGGTGACTCGATCAGAGAGCCCATCTCCCAGACATCCCTTCTCTCCACAACCAGTGCTTTTCCAGACTAAGCTTGGAAGTCCCTGCTAATGATTATATGTTGGTATCAAGGAGGCAGGTTTGGTGACCGGTTAGGACCAGGCATTCAGACACAACACGGTCTAGGTTCAGATCCCAACTGTAAGTGGACAGCTATATGCCTCCGTGTCTTCATCTATAAGAGGTGCCTGATAGTGATCCCTACCTTAGAGCACTGATGTGAAAGTGAATGGAATTTGGGTGTTAATTTACACTGAACTGACACAATATTGTCGGGCATATCCTAAACATTTAAGATCTAGCTCCATAGATACGACTTTTTAAATCTCACATGTACCTTTAGTGAATCTTATTTCATGAGACATATGAAGTGTGAAAGACTTCATAGAACAACGTCATGATTATAAAGCCATTACATCCCAGCAAGAATAAAATGAAGGACGTTAATTAGATGACAACTTATAAGATAAACAGATTTTGCGTGTGTGTGTGTGCTTGTACGGGGGTCTTGTGCTCCCACTGACATTTGATCTCACGGCTGAGGATATTCCACTTGAGCCACACCTCCAGTCTAACTTTTTGCTGGTTAACTGAATTTAAGAGTCCAGTGGACTTTTCTTCCTGGACTGGCTTCAAACTGCGATTCCCAGATCTCAGCCTTCTGAATAGCTAAAATTACAGACATCAGCCAGCAAATACTTTTAAACAATCTGATGAACATAGATCCTTCCAGAAATGCCTTGCGAGGAGAAAGCCTGTGTCACAGAGAGCCACGGTAATCTGTCACCTGTCAATCCTGGTGAACAACTTGATCTTTTGTCTCAGAGACCGTGAACATATGGCAAGTCTACCAGGAGATAGTTTTTTCTTGGTTTTTATTTTGGTTTGTTTGTTTTGTAGTACCAGGGGTTGACCTGAGGACCTTCTGTCTTGTGGCCAGCTATAGCCCTAGCCCTTTTGTTTTCATTTTGTCTTTGAGGTAAGGTCTCATTAACTTTGCCTGGACTGACCTTGAACACACGGTCCTCCTGTCTCAGCCTCCCCAAAAGCTAGGCTCCAAAATGTTTCCAAAGAGAAAATTTTCATTTCATCGTCCGTCTTATGAGTCCCACTAAGGGAAGAATTGACAAGCACACAATTACTTCTTAGACCAACCTGACCTTTACAACGAATCATTACTTAGGAGCGAAGCCAGTGACTTTATGTCCACCTCTTAGTCTTGTTTTATGCATCTGAAGTCCCGCTGAGCCAGCTTAAAAGAACCGACTCCGCGTTCCAGTCACGATCATCGGCTTGCCTTTCTTACCCACCAAGAACCGCATTCATTCCAGCAAGACATTCCATGCTGGCTCCTTCTCATTTTCCCTACTTGTCTGCTCACACTTCCAGCCATCTATCTTCTTCGAGGTATTCCAGCCAAGAACAAGAGAAATATGAAGGGATGTTACCATTTCATTAAATGTCTCACCCAGCAGACGCAACCTTGATTCGATTTAGTCTAACAACCCCGTCCAATATGTCTTTTACTGGCTGATGATCAAGTAGTCGTGGGTACAATATTAGGATGTGGAATGCTGATGTAGAGTTCTCATTTTTTTTTAACTTCAGTGAAAACTGCCTAAGGATTCAGATTATTGGCTTTTTCAGTGTCCCAGGTGAAGCATCCAACCTTACCATCTGTGCTTTAGGCTCACTCCTGTAGGCAGCTCCAGAGCTCTGAGTATCCATTGTGCACCCTGTTTGTCTCCCTCTGCCCTTGCTTTCTCCACAGCGAACCCATGTGTCTCACCCGTGTGTCTGCCATATCTCCTCACTGATCTGGGGGCTTCCTGTCTCTGCCACTCATCCTTCTCACTGACTGCTCGGGCTCTTCCTGAAGCATGATTGCTTAGGTGTTTCTGTCCCTCAAAACCTTTGTGTGGTGCCTGATGCCAATGGCTCCCGCCTGTCATCCTAGCTACTCAGGAGGCTGAGATCTGAGGCTCACAGTTCAAAGCCAGCCTGGGAAGGAAGGCACATGAGACTCTTATCTCCAGTTAACTACCACACAGCCAGAAGTGGAGGTGTGGCTCAAAGGCTAGAGCTCTAGCCTTGACCAAAAGGAAGCCAAATGAGAGCTTGAGGCCCTGAGTTCAACCCCCCGGAGCCAAAGGAAGCACTGCGGGGCCTACTTGCTGTTGGGAAAGCAATCTCCCAAGGGCGTAGCCATCTATTAGGGAGAGAACTTCTATTGTACCAGGAGCAATATGGAATCGCAGCATAGAATGATGGATTGACAGGCCCGATGCCAAGTCCTGGCGCAGTTGTTTGCTAGATGAGTGGCTTGGAATATCATTGACCCTCCAGAACCCTTCTATTTGGCTTATAAAATTAGGAGATCCACGGTGCCTTTCCCAAAGAGTATGGAGAGCACCCCATGAGGTAACATGCCTACAGGGCTAACTCCAGTCCTCGAAGCTCCGTAAATGCTGTCCCATCGTGGGCTTGGTGTCCCTCTCCAGCCATGACCCGGCCTGAGCCTTCCCTTCCCCATGCCAGGGTGTGCTACAAGCTGCCTCCTTCCATTGCCACCTCCAGCACTTGCCTCCTTCCTGGCCTTGTCCCTGTCACGTGACCTCTTCCAATTCCTTTTCTGGGGTGCATGCTCACACCCTTAACCCACTCATCTTCTCCTTCCCAGAACCGCCCCATACCTTCTAGACGGAGCTCATTTCTCCCCTTTCCTAGGTTCCCGCCATTCCTGGCTTAGACCTCCATGGTCACATGCATTGCATTCTTCATCAGCTTATCACTATTTGATGGTCCACCTGCCACCCCCACCAAACTGCCCATTTGTTAGGAGGGGAGGGCTATTCCTTCCTCCGACTTTACCCCCAACAACATGCCCAGGATTGACCTCGGATGAACGAGAGAGACACTTGCATCCCTCTCACCAAATGTAGAACCCATGTGTTGCTGCTTTCTTGTGTTAATTATAAGGCAACAGAGATCACCTTCCTGCCCTTACCCCAGAAACCCAAACTTCCCCGCGACCGAAGTACAGCTTTCCATTTCATAGGGAATCGTGTGTCTGACACACGATACCGGGGGGGCATTCGAATTTCATTTCACTTGTTGTGTCAGAAAATCAATCGGGAACTTCAGCAAAATCTTAAAGCTTTCCTCCATCTCCAGAGCCATGGTAAATAATTCATGCCCCTTTCCTACCTCCCTTGCCATACACAAAAATCCCTTCTATTCTTAACCTAAATAACTTTCAGAATATGCATTATTGAATTTGCCTTGGGTCTCTGGTTACCATACTTTTAAAGAGAAAAGAAGATAGACCTTTAGTTCAGGGGGAAAGCTTTTCACTTCCAAACATTAAGAATATGAAGAGGTTGTTGACATTCAACATTTCAGGACACCCTTACCCACTCCTCTACCACTGGAAATTCTTTTATAAAGTGAACTTTTGTTTGATGTATCAGAAAAAAAAATAACCCTGGCCTTGAAACGTTAAATTTGCAAGTGTTAGTATTTGGAGATGATTTGCAAATGAGTCACAAACACATTCTCTAGTCTACTTGGTCAAGAAAGGATAAACACCCATAGTAATAAACCTAAGTAGGACAATGATGCATGCCAGTGTGAATATTTTATATTTGAATATAATGCTTTTCTAGTGATTTTTGAGATGTTTTGCTCCCTTGGAGTTCAGCCTGGTAACCACCTTATATAACCAAAGTGGATTCTTAGAGCTAAAGCCAGGAGAAAGACAGAGTGGTTGCGATTATGCAAGAAAGGTCAAGTGCGGGTCTTAGCAGAACCATGTCTGTGATGAGCTAGACATCCCCGCAAGGCATTGCCTAGACTTCTCTTCAAGGAGAAGTAGGTCAATGAACTGCCTCTGCTCAATCATTCACTTTTCCCTCCTTATAAGTCTCAGTCAGAGCACAAAACACCCCAAAATATTATAAAGGAAAATAACACATCTTCCAGAAAGATCTACATCTTTCTTTCAGGACTTTAACGGAAAACAGTTCTAATCCCATTCACTGATCCACTGGAAAAGATCAACACTCATGAAAAGCTGTACTTTGGAATGTTATATTTATTTGTCATGACAGAATAATAAATTAGCTACCATTGCCCCCCATCTCGTAATTCCAGAAACAGATTCCAGGACCAGGCATGGCAAAGCCTGGCTTAGGAAGCAAGGCCTCAGCCCTCTTAAGATCCAGTTCAAACAGGTCATTGGGTCCCTGCCATGTTTGTGTGGCTGCTGGAAATGGGAGGAGATCCAGTGAATGGCAGCTTCCTCAGTTCAGAAGAAGTTAAGATATGGACAAAAGGAATGAGCAGATTCCAGCCAAAGCCCAGCTTTACAACTGCCTACACCCGAGAACTGCCCAGTGGGGCTTTCACATAGAGGCCATTTTATGTTGAAACCCTTCACCCTTCTGAGGAAGGGCTGAGCTTCTCGTGAGCCTGGCAAACTTGACTATGTGAAGGCATAGACCACATGGAGTACTTCCTGTCAGTGCTAGCCTCAGGGGTGGGGAATGGAGGAGGGAATGGAGGGGTCCCTGGGCTGCCCCTTTCCTCCTCGACATGGACCACCCACCAGGTGGAGCACAGCCAGAGTCGTGTGCACGAAGCCATCCCCCTCTATCTGCAAGGCATCCAGAATGGGGGATGTGCTGGAATGTGCCTAGTAGGACATTTCTTCAATGGTTCAGTAGGTACTGATATATACACAAGGACTTCATGGAGAATATATTGGAATTAGGGGTGGGCAGGACCGGGTTTTGAACTCAAGGCCTCTTACTTCCTACTCAGGCGTTCTACACCTTGAGCCATACTCCCAGATCTATTTTTTTTTTTACTTCATTTTGCTTTGCAGGTAGGGTTTCATGCTTACCTGGGTCAGGTTTAGACCTCAATCCTCCTACCTTCACCCCTCCCCACCCCCAAGTAGCTGGGATTACAAGCACGAGTCCCCATGCCCAAGCTCATTATTCTACTCATCACAGAAGTTTGCCATGTAAATCCTGATCCAGACCAAGATGTCAGGAAATCCCTATTTCCAATGTTCTACCACTTGATGCGGACCACGGAAGATGCACAAGATTTCCATCGCCGGCACCAGCACATAGATTTTGCAGGCGCAGCTACAGAAAGTGCCCGCCGGCCAGGAGAGGGCCACCCTGGCTGCGGAGCTGCCATCGCCTTGTTTCCAAAGAATCCTTAGCAAACTGTGTTTTGGTAGAGGTCCTCCTGCTTTCCTGCGGAAGCACAGCACAAGCAACGCTCACTCCAGAGAGAGCGTCCACGTTCACACCCTGAATCATGGCAGGTCTCCACAGCTGCACACGGGAACCTGCATTTTACCCCACTGACAGCCCCGGGAAGGGCCTAGGGCTTAGATGTTTAGACAACACTGTGTAAGAAGCCTTTCCCTTCATTGGAGGCCTATTTTTAAGAGTCTCCCAGGCTAAACTCCAGGCTGAATGTAATCCATACAGCTCTCCAGTCCAATCAAGAACCCAAACACAACTTTGTGTCAGAGTAATACATTGTTAACTGATATGTCAGAAAATCAATTAATTACTTTTCAGAAGCGGTTTAAGAGTAGCCCTACAACGCTGCCGTTTTAATTATTAAAGACTACCAGGCAGAGGGTCCCCATGCCCACCCCAGAAGGAAAGTCTGTGTCAGAAGGTGTTACAAAACGTCTGGCAGAGAGTGGAAAGAGGAGAAAAGCAGAGAGGTGATGAGGCCGACACCGCCCCTCCATGCTACCAAACACCGTTCCCAGAGAGGACGCTGGGATTTCCCAGCATGCACACCTCTGTGTACACAAAGCCGCCTCCCACCTGCCCATTTCCCTGCGGGGTTGGCAGCCCTGCCTCAGAGCCAGCCCTGAAGGTCACACCAGAGCCCTGAAGGTCACACCAGCCCTGCCAGTGGCTTCCTCTCCCTGAGCCTGGTTGCTGGATGGAGTGCTACCATTTAAAGTCAGGATCCCTGCTACGGTGAACCTCAGACCTCTATCCTCCTCATTCAGCCTCCCTAGTAGCTGAGATTGTAAACTTGTGCCCACACGCCCTGGCCCCTCACTGTGACTCGTTCCAGTACTTGGGTGCTGGGGTCTTTGCTCAGAGCCTTGTGTTTGCTAGGCAATGTCCATCCATTTGTTTTTCACATGAGGTCTTGCACTATTGCCTGGACTCACCGGTTCCATGATCTTCTTGTCTCCACCTCCTAAGTAGCTGGGGATTACCGGTGTGAGCTACCATACCTGGTCTCTGAACCCTTGGAACTGTGATGCTAGAGTCTTCCTAGAATCTAGAAAAAGGTTCCCCTCCCCGCTCACTCCGGGAGTATATCCCCTCTGCTTGTCCATTCGAGGATGGAAACAGATGACAAGTTGGTCAACTGAACAAGATGAAAAACAAATCATAAGAATAAATCAGTGCCTGATCTGATGCCGGAGAAGGTGCAGGCGTAAGAAGTGGGGTTACCTCAGCGGCTATTCCAGCAGATGGCAGCTGAGCAGCCAGGAGAAAAACTAGGAGCGTGGGAGAATGAGCCAGGCTGCAGGAAAGATGTGAAAAGGTCCTGAGGCAGAAAGAGCTTCTGACGACCGAGCAACTCCAGGGACAGATACTCCAGATTAGGCTGGTTCACCTATGGCCTAGAGTTCTCAACGCGCTGCCAAGGCCCCGGAGAGGAGTGACATGATTCCGTGTTGTTCCTTCTCTGATCTGACTATTGGCCAAGAGGAGGGGAGGGAAGAAGCTATACGTCCTGTGGACTGGTGGGGGGGGGGGGGGTGGGACATGCATTACTTCTCCCCTTCAAAACACTGAGCCTGGTAAACGTGTCTGTGTGTTGATGGGTTACCAATTTTATCCCATAAACATTTATGAACCCACCCTTCATCTCGTTTCCCCTACAAGGTTCAGCTTTATGAACCTAAGGTGCAACCCCACTACCCCAACTCCATGGCTTCTACTGCCCCCAGTGAACCGCACCAGGCCTTCTGGACGCTTATCTCTGGCTTTATACTGACAAGCCATGCCTTGTTTCCATGCCAGGGGGAACAGTGGCGTTCACCACAGAGTGATTCTGGAAGGAGCACACCTTGGGCACAGTGCTGGCCAAAAGGAGAAAAATGGGTCCAGGAGACACCCCAGCCCCTCTTCCTGATTGGGGGGTGGGGGGTGGAGTGGGGGGAGGAAGGCAGCCATGGCCCTGTGCTTGCTCCTCAGGCCCTGGGACAGCTGGGGAGGCTGAGCTGCGCTGCGGTGTGGGCCTGGGTGTTCTGGCCGGGAGATCTGACCTGGGGGCAGTTGGTGCAGGTCCCACTCTGTTCAAAACCGAAGCCACTGGCCATGCTGGCCTGTGAGTGTCCCTTGCTCTATCTAGCACTTGACCTACCAGGTGAGTAGAAGACAAGAAGGGGAGAGAGGAAAGGGGAAGAGGAGCACGTAACAGTGATCTTAGCTCGTCTCCCCATCCTACAGAAGGGTCCTGCCGGAGCCAGGACTGCAGAGCCTGCTCCAAGACACCCCTGTGTACCCGCAGGTCTGCAAACACAACTGACTTCCCGCCTGCCTGCCTGCCTGCCTCCTCCCCTCCCTCCCTTCTTCCCTCCCTCCCTCCCTCTCTCTTTCTTTCTTCCTTTCTTCTCTCTCTCCTAGAAAGTCTCCGTCGTGGAGTGATACTCTATGGTTGTGGCACCGTGTAAACCTTGGTGTCTAGAGTAGGGAGAGCAAAGCAAGTGTCGTGAAAGACGCCGAGCGCCAGGCGCAGGAGGGAGATTGCAGTCTGCACGTTGTTGTGCGGGTGGACCTTAGCCCCACCTGCCACCGAGCTGCCGCAGCAATCCAAGACAACTCACCCTTAGCATGTTTTATACTTCTCCAGGGTTCAGGTTGAATATGCGCGAAAACAAGGGCACGCGGATCTGCATAGATTTGTCTGTTACTCTGCCTGAAATGTAAAGTTCAAGATCCTTCCGTGTGCATCTGACGGTACTGGGTGGGGCTTGAATTCAAGACCTCATTCTCACTTGGCTTTTTCTCTCACGGCCGGTGCCCTACCTCTTGAGCTCCACTTCTGGCTTTTTGCTGGTTACTTGGAGATAAAAGGCTCATAGACTATTCTGCCCAGGCTGGCTTTGAACCACCATCCTCTCAGATCTTAGCCTCCTGAGTAGCTAGGATTACAGGTGTGAGCCACCAGCACCTGGGTTAGAGTCTATATCTTAGCCTTCTGTAGGATATATATATATCTCTCTCTCTCTTTCTCTCTCTCTCTCACACACACACAGACACCAGCCCCAAGAAGATTTATTTGAGCCAAAAGATACAGAACGCTGTTCCTCTTTTTTTTTTTCTTCTTCTCTTCAAATTAAAGATAAGTCTTTTTTACATATCCTGAATCACTGGTCCCATTTGATATATATGCAAAAGGAGTGCAAAGGCTGAAGAAGAATGATAAAATTGTGTCTGATAAAGCCAACACAAAAGACTTTAGCAATCAAGACCTCCAAATTGGGAAAGCAGGACTTAGGCAGGAGCTGTGTTATCTGCAACTTCTGGGCTGACAGATAGTGGCCGGGACCTAGGGCTTTATCTGGCCTTCACAAGAAGAGAGGTCTCCCCACCCGCAGCCTCAAGTCCAGGAAACACCTTTGAGAAGTTGATGCAATATTTGCCATCCCAGACCTCAGTGACAGTTAAAATAGTGTCACAACATGAAATTGAGCAACGAACTTGGCTCTTTCGTCCAAGCCTATGTTCCACGCCATTTTTCCTCCTTGGAGAGACAATTAGAACATTTGGGGTGACAGGTCTCCCTCTTTCAGTTCAGTTTGGACCATTAATTAAAGCGAGAAAAGGGACTCCTCCTCTTCCTTTCCAACATCATTTAGAAAGAAATGGCCACTTGATGTCTCAGGCAAGAGACACTCTCTGTATCTTATTACATTTATACACCAAGATACGCTCTGTATCTTATTATAGTTTATCTTTGGATTTTCAAAGGATTCTTGATCTTGTTTCTCGATGGTCCCCTGATCACTTTTTCTTGGGACTGGGGTTCAATTTGTACAATTGCAATCAGGAAATCACTCTGAAAGGCAAGAAATTAACTTAGGCTTCTTCAGACGCTGTAAATTTCTTATAAATAAAATTTCACAAGACCCTCTGATTTTTCAGGAAGTAGAAAAATGGCTGTTGGAGAAGTAGCAGTCTAAGAGGAGTGAGGTGCTTGTTCAAGGCTCACTGGGGTGCCTGGAAAAGCCAGCTCATTTCTTGGAACCCCCTTTTTCTCTCCAAAATGAACACTGTGAACCAAGAGCCCAGACTTTGCTGAGTCTCTCAGGCACAAGGATTCCGCTGCTTCATCCATTTCCACACTTCTTCCACGTTGAAGGCTGGCCTTTGAAACCGCTGTGCTCTGATTGGGGGAGTGTTTGTTTGGTTGGTTTGGTTTGTGAGACGGAACTCAGTCTCACAAGTCTGGAGCTTGCTACCCAGGCTTGCTACCACTTGAGCCACAACCCCCATTTTTCAGACGAGGTGTCACGCTTTTCAGCCAGGAGCAGCCTAAGACCTTGATCCTTCTACCTTTTAAATAGATGGCATGGAAGGCACGCACCACTATGCCTGACCCACTGTGACTATTTCGTGGTAATTCTTTACGTTGGACAACTATCTCCCTTTAGCTTCTCAAAGTGCTTTAGAAGTCATGGTTTTATCTGATCTTCATTATGTTGTAGACATGACAAAGGAGGAACCTGACCCACAGAGCCGTTAGGAACCCTGCAGAAAAACACACGAGTGCTAAGCGCTGACCTAGTAACTCATAGGACAAAAGGAATGACCCCGGTGGCTCACTCCTGGAATCCTAGCTACTCAGGTGGCCTACAGCTGAGGAGGGAGGTTCAAAGCTCACCCCAGCAGAAAAGTCCATGAGGCTCTTCTCTCCCAATTATCAGCAAAAAGCTGAAAGTGAAGCTATGGCTCAAGTAGCAGAGTGCCAGCCTCGAGTGAAAAATCCAAGTAGGAGCACAAAGTCCTGAGTACCAGCCCCAGTACCAGCATGAAGGAGAGAGAGAGAGAGAAAAAGAGAGGAGGAGGAGGAGGAGGAGGAGGAGGAGGAGGAGGAGGAGGAGGAGGAGAAGAAGAAGAAGAAGAAGTCATTTGAGAGCTTTCCTACTTCTTTTTTTAATAGTAGAAGACAGCCACCAGTCAGAAGTAAAATGCCAATTGACATACCAATCAAAGAAAGATCGGCGAGGCTGGGGATATAGCCTAGTGGCAAGAGTGCCTGCCTCGGATACACGAGGCCCTAGGTTCGATTCCCCAGCACCACATATACAGAAAACGGCCAGAAGTGGCGCTGTGGCTCAAGTGGCAGAGTGCTAGCCTTGAGCGGGAAGAAGCCAGGGACAGTGCTCAGGCCCTGAGACCAAGGCCCAGGACTGGCCAAAAAAAAAAAAAAAAAAAAAGAAAGATCGGCAAGAGAGCAGTATTTGCACTTACTGTCCGAGAAACACTCTATTTTCCCATTATTCCCGTCTATTTCCTCATCCCTTTTGCTTATGATGATGACTAAGGACTCCTGAATGGGTCACGTCGTGTCTCTGAGTAGCTGTTTAGGAACGACATCGCATCATCCTTCCCCATTTTTGAATTTGGAAGTTCTGGTCCCCTCTGCGCCCTTGGCCTGGTGGGGTGTGCCCTGTGTGGTTTTTCTCACCCTGCCAGGAGTCCCTGGGGACAGCTCCCATGGGATGTGCTCTGAGTCCGACTTTTCGCTCAAAGAGCACATGACCTTCCTGGCTGGCTTTGAATCCACCATCAAGGTCTAATAAATAATAAATACTAATAACAGTTTTGAGACACCTATTTGTCCTCCCACGAAAGTCAGAAGGAGGATTGGGACTGCTCCCTAAACATGGTAGAGAGGCTCTCTAAATAAAGAGCTTTAATGCATTTTATATTTAAACCGTAAGGCCATGGGCTCCAACCCAAATTGAGATGGTCTCTGCTCCTTAAGTACCATTTTGGAAAAGTCATTGAAATATTTATCCATCTAGCTGGGTTCGGTATTCCTTAAAGCCTTTCCTCCAGCCCTCTTCCAGATTGGGCTGTGTCCTGTCCTGAGAAGCCACAGCTGACGCTGCTGAGGACCACGGTCTATGCAACTGTGCAGAGCAACATTTCTTTTAATGCACATAGATGGTGTACCAAGGTCAAAGCACTACCTTCACTTTGCATCCTTACTCGACCTTGAGCACATGGGTTAGCCTAAGGGGATAATTGTTCCTAACTTAATAGCACGAACAAGACCTTGCAATGCCAAAATGACGCATGGTTAAGAGCTAGAGCAGGGCTGGGAATATGGCCTAGTGGCAAGAGTGCTTGCCTTGTACACATGAAGCTCTTGGTTCGATTCCCCAGCACCACATATATGGAAAACGGCCAGAAGGGGCGCTGTGGCTCAGGTGGCAGAGTGCTAGCCTTGAGCAGGAAGAAGCCAGGGACAGGGCTCAGGCCCTGAGTCCAAGGCCCAGGACTGGCCAAAAAAACAAAAAATAATAAAAAATAAAAAAACATGAGCTAGAGAAGCTCAGGAAAGGTTAGAGACCTATATCATTTGTCCTCAAATACTTGTTCAGTCATCAGAGTCCTAACAGCACGAATCAAGGGTTCCCTTTTGAAATCCCCCAGCCTCATAGACTAAAATACCTTGATGGATCCCCAAAGGTCAAACGGCCCAATCTCTTGTCATCATGAACCCTTACCCAGCAAAACCTAGCATGAGGGGCTGAGAATGTGGCTAAGTGGTAGAACGCTTGCCTAGCATTGCATGAAGCCCTGGGTTCGATTCCTCAGCACCACAGACACAGAAAAAGCCGGAAGTAGGTGCTGTGGCTCAAGTGGTAGAGTGCTAGCCTTGAGCAAAAAAGAAGCCAGGGACAGTGCTCAGGCCCTGAGTCCAAGCCCCCTGGGATGGGCAAAAAAGAAATGAATGAATGAACGAATGAATGAACAAAATTTTTTTTTAAAACCCTAGCATGAACGCATCTATCCCGCTGCAGGGATATGTGGGGATGAAAGAGAGTGGCTGGAATATGTGTGGAGGTGACATTGTACTCATAAACTGACGTGTTGAATTGAAACCCCTATATGTAATAAATTAAGTGAATCTAACCTAGCCACAACCCGTCACCCTACAATCCAGTCTTCCTGATGGTATAATAATTTCCTTAACCTACTAAGGCAATAATAAATATAATATTGTATATTGTCTATATAACATATACACACATATATTACATATATTGTATATAACATATATTATATATAATAAATACACGTATGTATATTATGTGTATAATACGTGTATATAATGTGTACATATACATATCATCTGTACATATATATTACATATATAATGTAATATGTATATTCTTGTTCATTAGTTTTGCTTTAAAAACAAAAGCCACAAAACCCTAAGGACCATAGTTACTTTGAAGATCCATTCTGTATCTTAGAATGGAATTTAGTTTTTTTCAAAAGTACGAAATTCCCTAACCTTATGTTCTGAGTGAGATAAACCTTCCTGCAACAGAGAGAACGTTCTTGGTCTATCGGAGCTACCTAAAGTGTATGGACTTGGGACTTTAACATCTCAAAAATCTTAAAAAATCAATGAAGAGGGGATAGTTGACTGTAGAAGTTTTTATTTTAGATTCTGGGAGTGGTGAGAGAAACCTACTTGATAAACAGCAGATGACACAGCATTTTCTACACATCTATCTATGGTCTTTATTTTTCTCTTTATCCAGAGATTTCAGTCTTAATCTACTATTATTATATCTATTCTGTAGGATATAAGGAGTCCATGCATATGGGTTTGTGGTGTTTTGTTTTGTTTTGTTTTGCCAGTCCTGGGGCTTGAACTCAAGGCCTGAGCACTGTCCCTGGCTTCATTTTGCTCGAAGCTAGCACTCTACCACTTGAGCCACAGCGCCACTTCCAGCTTTTTCTGTTTTTATGTGGTGCTAAGGAATCAAACCCAGGGTTTCATGCATGCTAGGCAAGCACTCTATCCCTAAGACACACTCCCAGCTCTGGGTTTGTGCTTTGTTCTGGGTTTTGTTGGCTGGTTTTTGCTTTGTTTTGTTGGTCGTTGATGGTGGTGGTATTGTTGTTGAGGTGGGTTTTGCTTCAGTGTAACTTCCTAAGTAGCTAGGTAGCACCCGACTCTCCTATGAGTTGTACACATAAAAATCACAGACTATTTTAAGATATAAAAGTGACAAGTAATTGAACAATATTCTGCCTGATACAACTTTTGTTTTGCTGTCTTACCTTAAGGTTCATGTCTCTACTACAGGCATATTTGGGGAGGAAGAGTATGATTAATCAAACCTATACTCACCCTATCAGAGAAGAACATCACACACAAAAGCAAACATCAATCTTCTAAGTAACTTCTCTTCCCATTCCTACTAACGAAAGGGTTAACCTGAAGTCTTCATCCATTTCCACTGTAATTGGGCAAGGTAGGGAAAGAAATCATTTCAGTAAAGAAATGAAAATTGCTAGCCTAGATACACGCCTGAGGCCAAAAAGAAGGGAAGTGAATTCTCTTGTGAGCTGGTTAGCAAGGTGTGGGTGAGGGGTTGGCGATCTCCATTTTGCCCTTCACTTTCTTGTCATTGTTCAATTTGCCAGTGTTAAGTGGTGATCTCTAGGGTAGAGCATGAATCAATCATGTCTCCTGTACAGTAAGTTCACCATCCGTTTTTCTGGGCCCTGCTTTTGTCCATGGGTGTGTTAAGTAAAGAGCCAGCCTGGTTTGACAGCTCAGCTTGTTGAATGTGGTTACAAACCAAAAGCGGAATCTCTGCTGGCAGGGCTGGGAACGCTATCTTCCTTCTTCTTTCAGAATCTACTTCATTATTTGGCAGCTTGGGTGAAAGAGAGTTCTTGGCTAAACAGGGTAGTTCATAGTTTAGAAACCATAGAATTCGAGTAGTAAGAACAAAGGGTTGGTCCAGAATAGTTTCCCCTAGAAAAGTGAGAGATGTTCTTTAAATCAAGATCGTGACAATTGCCAGACTACTTAAGGTTTATAAATTCTTAAACTCAGTTGCTTACTCTATTTTCAGTTTTTAAAAACCGAGGGGATTAAAATACTGCATAGAAGTATCTTAACTATAATTACATTTTCATTTGCTGTGTTAACTATCAGGTGCACTTATAAAAGTATTTTTTATTTCTCTAAAACAATGCTTAAAGTCTGCATCTATACAAGTTTGCCCCAGAGCTCTCTTGTAAACATGAGTGTTATATTAACTAATCACACATCGGAAGTTCTTAAATGCATGGGGATTTTTAAGGTCTCGGGAAAGCCAGAGGAACACACATGCGTGTGCTAGTGTCCGTGTGCTTCTTGGTCAGAGGACTCGCTCGTGAGCTTGAATTCATTTCAGGGTTCACTTGTGGTCCTGTGTAAGCACACATCTGTTCCTTTGCTATTGCTAATTTTTTTTAAACTTACCGACTCTACAGAAATATGTGATGAGATTCTCCCAAATGTTATTTTTGGGGGCTTTCATTTTTAATATCGTTGGGGTGATTTCTGCGTGTATTTTTCTCATGCATCTAAGTGTAAGCTGAAAACTTAACCTAGAAGATAACAACTGCTTTTAAAAGTTTTTGTTTCGTGTTACGAGTGATTTCATTTCAAAGTAGGCATAAACAATGGAATTGACACCATTTATTTACTCAGAACAAAGGGTGCAAAGTTTGTTTATTCTTCCAAAGATAGATATAAATGGCAACATTTTCCTAAACAAACCTCCAAATCATACATAAATGTTACCTAACCATTGTTTGACTGGGAAATAGACAATGATATTCTGTAATACTTGGTAACAAAAAATATTTCATGGGCTGGGGATATAGCCTAGTGGCAAGAGTGCCTGCCTCGGATACACGAGGCCCTAGGTTCGATTCCCCAGCACCACATATACAGAAAACGGCCAGAAGTGGCGCTGTGGCTCAAGTGGCAGAGTGCTAGCCTTGAGCGGGAAGAAGCCAGGGACAGTGCTCAGGCCCTGAGTCCAAGGCCCAGGACTGGCCAAAAAAAAAAAAAAAAAAATATTTCATGTTCCATTTTGAGGATTAAGAGCATAAAAATAGGAAGTCTGGCACTGGTGGCTCACACCTGTAATCCTAGATACTCAGGAGCCTGAGGTCTGAGGAACCAAGTTTGAAGCCAACCCAAGCCGGAAAGTCCATGAGACTTTTATCTTCAATTAACCACCAAAAAGCCAGACGTGGACTGTGGCTCAAGGGCTAGAGCACCAGCCTTGAACAAAAAAGCTCAGGAACAGCACCCAGGCCTTGAGGTCAAGCCTCAATACTGGCACCAAAAATTTTTTTTTAATTAAAAAGATTTAAAAAAAGGATTATTTCCCAAACATCAATTATATAATATTATTAATAATCTTAAAGTATATAGTTGTGACAACACACTTTCAGAAATGTTTTAAATGTAATCGCACAAAGACTAGAGTTATTACTTTTATTTTTAGTGACTATTTCAGCTACTTCTTTCATAGTTCAATATCAACTGTTAAAGATCTTATAGAGTATTACAATCCTAATGACCCTATAGAAAAGTAGGATCCGAGGCTGGGGATATGGCCTAGTAGCAAGAGCGCTTGCCTCGCATACATGAAGCCCAGGGTTCCATTCCCCAGCACCACATATACAGAAAATGGCCAGAAGTAGCACTGTGGCTCAAGTGGCAGAGTGCTAGCCTTGAGCAAAAAGAAGCCAGGGACAGTGCTCAGGCCCTGAGTCCAAGCCCCAGGACTGGCCAAAAAAAAAAAAAGTAGGATCCGAGTGATAGCTTTAGCCTACTAGGTCATATAAAAGTTTGTTTTCCAAAATTGGAACTAGCAGGATGAAAGTATTTATCTTCTTGTCTGAGTGCCTATGGAGTATTAAGGCAGACATTAGTAATACATTATTTAATCGATCAATACAGACATCTCGCAGTTTACCTATATGTCTCACTCTTGACCCTTGAGTACACTACCTATGTCTGAAAGAGGCCATTCAGCACCAAAGATGTATCTCAGGCTTCTAGGTTCCCTTTGTAAGGAATTCTGCTATACTTATAGAAACTTTTTCTCTAGTCTATATGGGGATTATAAATAGAAAAATACTGATTTCAATGGAAGAAGCCCTAATTTGAGGTAATGATCATGACAATAGCACTGAATATTTGATAGCTATTTATTATTCTAAAGGTGTTAGACTACGTTACCCATCCACATCGTCTCTATGATTTTCTATTATAATATATAGTAAGACCTTACTAATTGAGTGCCATAGAGGGAAGGATAATTTGTGAAGCTGCTAGATTATGATACATTAACAATGATCCATCATTGCATGTAGCACTTACTAAGGAACTATTTCTGTTTTTCAGTCCATACATAAACTGCAGAACCAGTGATGCATCTGTCATTGTCTCCTCGAAAATGCGACACCTCAGTGTTAGGACAAATTTGTGTGAAATTAGAGGAACTCTTTGTGAAATGGTAAAGTCATTAGCCTGCATTGTCTGGAGTTGGCTATGCGTGAACCCCCCTCCCTGGGCTGAATCAATAGTTCAGGAGCCAGTTAAAATGACTGTTATTTTTAAACACAAATGTTGCACAAGGGAACGAATCCACTTTTCTACTTAGAATTCTCTCCCCTCCAGTAAGAGTGATAAGATGAAGCATAAACACAAAGAATCAAAATTAAACTATTGGGTCTGGGGGCAAGGGTTCCACTTGGTGTAACAGAGGGGAGAGAGAGGCCCGCTGCTACGCTTTCATCTATCTGTGTACTTAATTTTCACTCAACCTGTTCTGTTCTTAAGGCTTTGAGTGGCGGTGGCTTCAAATGCATTCATTAAAATGCCTGAAATAAAGCAGACTCTAAAATTATTAGTGGCTTTATAGACTGTCTTCTCGCACTCGCCAGCAAGCCTTGCTTCTATAACTTTACTTTGCTGTCGAAGCTACTATTAAGTCCCATTTCTCAAGCGCAGTTGCTTTGGAGACACTCCCTTACACCCGGGGTTCTTGGCCCTGATTTTCTCCTGAGAGTGACTTCGCAAGGCATCTCTTATGGCACACCTCCTGCCTAGAGCTGACGGAATTACAGTTGCTTATGGACGTAGTCTTAGTTATTAATTCAGGCTGCTATGGCAAAAAAATGCCACAGAATGAGCACGGGTGGCTTCAAAGACAAGCATTCCTTTCCGACCGTGATAGAGGCTGGCGACTCTGAGATCACAAAGCCTGCTTGCCTGGGCTCTGGTAAGGGCTCTCTTCCTGGTTTGCAGATCACTGCCTTCTTGCTGTGACCTCGAGAGACACCGTCTCTTCTTATAAAGGTGATCATCTCATCACGAGGACCTCATCTTAATTCAATTACTTCCCAAAGGCTTCCCTTCTAGGAACGTGACGTTGGAGATTAGGGCTTACGCAGATGGATTTTGAGAGTGGCATAAAGATTCCATTCACGGTAGTTTACACAACTTGAAGTAACGTTATCAACCTACATGTTGCAATGTTCGTTGTGAAACACGTCTTTTAAAGCAATGCTGGAGGTGGAACCCGGGACCTTGCATGCGCTGTGTGTTGCACTGACTACTGGAGTCTGTGCTGGGTGGGCGTTTTGCTGGAGATTCAGCACAAGTCTCCAGGACTTGCCACGCAGCGACCGACCAAGGCATCCCTGGGGGGGGGGTTGTGGAGGTGTGGAGTCTCTGGAGTTCCTCCCAGACTTGTGGAGTCAGAATCTGCAGTTAAGGAGACACCACCTCCCCCCCCAAAAAACAGGATTCCAGATAGTCAGTTCATACCTTGGTACAGGAGAAGGAAATTAAAGACAAGACAGAGCCTCACTGGCAAGATGTTCAGAATCAAGTGCCTATACACAGGGATGAGATCAGAGCAGGGAAGAATGGGACAATTAAATCAGCAGACATTGAGGGCCATTTGTTTTGTTTTGCCAGTCCTGGGGCTTGAACTCAGGGCCTGAGCACTGTCCCTGGCTTATTTTTGCTCAAGGCTAATGCTCTACGTCTTGAGCCACAGCACCACTTCTGGCTTTTTCTATATATGCGGCGCTGAGGAATCGAACCCAGGGCTTCATGTATATGAAGCGAGCATTCTACCACTAGGCCACATTTCCAGCCCTTGAGGGCAGGGCTGTGTGTAAAAGACCCTACTGCTCCCTGATGAACCAGAACCAACCAGGAGATAGACACAGTAACCAGAGATCAAACTGCCAAGTTTATATCTCTGCTGGGACTTTTGGGGGACATGCCTTAGGTAAGAAACGTACCATCACTGAGCCCTGGAAGTAAGGACACTCTGCTCTCTCCTACACGGGCAGTGTCTTCCCAAAGCATGAAGAAGGAGGAGCTTTCCCAGCTGCCTTACTCTACCAGTTTTCTATTGCTGCCAAACCAGCAAGCTACCAAACAAGTCAGCTTCACATCCATTTGTGAGCTCAGAGCCCTGTAAGGCAGAAATACAGGAATGTCCCTAGGTTCTTGCTGGTGGCACCTCGGGGCTATTCCTGCATTAGTGCATGAGCTCCCTCTTCCTTCCTGAGCAATGCCTGACTCTACTTCTTACCAAGCCAGAAAAACACTCCATCTGTAATTCTCTTATGATTAGGTGAGGCCCATTAGAATGATGTAGGGATTACTGGTTAACTCCAAACCAACTGATTAGTACTCTTCATTACAGAAGGGGAAAAAAAATCTCCGTTTTTTCATATACCATAACCAGGGCATCATGGTTTGTCATATTACAGTGCCAAGGCCTGGGATGTAAAACTTTGGGAGCCAGGAGTGTTCGTTTAGGGTTCTTCTTACTGCTTCCAAAGTAACACAACAGTTAACTTGGTCTCTCATTGTAGAGAATGAAACAGGGATGTGGAGAAGGGACCGAGAGTTATACATGGAGAAATAATGTTCCACCCAGAAACCCGAGCCACGAAGATGTACTTCTGTCGTCTACCTATTTGCCACCCTCTTACCCCTACCCCACATAATCAAACAGCTACCACACAAAATACAGCCCAAGGGTCATTCGGGAGAGGTGGGGAGTATCACGAGGCATGAGGTTGCTCCCTGAGAGGGAATTTTGTCCAAAGCATAGAGATCTGACATTCTCCCCCAAGATGAGGACTAGGAGCGGGTCCTTCATCCTGCAGAACGAATCCAAGGAGTTCGCACGGGTTTCAGGATGCACAGGAGAGCCAAGGTCAACAGACCTGTGGGGAGGGGAACACTGAATGAAATCAGAGCGTCTTCCTAAGAATGTCTTTCTTTGCAAGACCCTGGTCAAAGGTCAGGAAATTCGAACCTGTATGATGGTGCTACAGGTGGGAAGGGGAGATAAATCGCAATAAGCAGAGAAGCCAAAACAAGGAGTAGAGTTAAAGGGAATTCTATGGCTCTAACTATGGAAACCTGGAGAGGAAGGGTACCGTGGGTCAAAGGAAGAGCTGTTTGGTGGTAGAAACTAGTGGCTTTGCTCTCCAAGGAAAAGGTTAATTTTCTCATGTCTCCTCCATCTTACACACACACACACACACACACACACACACACACACACACACACACACCCCTCTCAACGTTGATCTCCTGGCTCTTCCCCCAGGCCCTACCTGCAAACCATACCACCTTCTACAAAGGTTGTAGTTGCTCTCTTGATAAACAAACCCAGTGTCATCTTTCATTCCTCATCTTCGCTGCCTCTCTTTGGTCTTTAGGATACAGCTTTCCTCTCTGCAAACCCTGATCTCCATTTTTTTTTCCTTTTTCCCTGCCTATCTGACCAAGTTTCCTTGGTCATTCTCTTTTCTGTACACCCTATTGCTTCTGTAGTCTGAGAGTGCGTACGTCAAAATTGCCACAGGCGACCTCTCCTGAAACTTTCGCCTTTCTCACCAGCAGTACCCTTGATCCTGCTATGTCCCTCTAAAGCTGGCATTTGAGATCTACCCCAGGCCCGTCCCCTTCTGGTCTTCCTGACTTCTACCAACAGCCAGAAATCTGGGTGCCTCTGTGGCTTCTCTGTCAATCAAGTTCTTTCACCTGTATCTTCCATTGCCTTAACTCAGTGTCTCGGGATCCCTTGTCTTCTGTGCTTCGGGTCTGCCTATCCACTTTGGATAGACATCTATTCACTGTGGTATTGCCCAGCTGCCATGGTTGTGGTAGATCCCACTGCCCTCATGTTGAACTTCATTCTTCAGGTTGTGTGTGCTGCCTAAGACCTATGGAAGTGACAATGTTACATATGAGTTGTTACCCCCCCTCCTCCAAGTCTAACCCCAACCTGATCTCAGACCCAAGCTACAACTATACTAGGATGGACACACCGGTCTGTTTTACAAGTTCGTGTCTTTATTCATAATGTTCTCTCTGCCTAGAATGTCTTCTCCTACTCTTCTCTCCCCTCCCCATACCCTTCCTCTACACTTCTTAATCACCCAACTGTCTATGCAACCTGCAAGAATTAAACTACCTATCACCTACACTGAGGACAAAGTCTTCGTAGAGCCCCTCCCCACCAGATCTTGGGACCTTACCCAGGAGTCTAGCAGCAGCCGTGGCTTCTCCTTGCTCTCATCTATTTGTCTTTTGTCATAGCTGAGCTAAGAACCCTGCCTGATGCATAGGAAGTAGAGAAATCCTGAGGGAAGAAAATCAAATATTTCATGGCTATAAAAGTGTCACCGTTGCCATTTGGAATGAATCTAGGTCAGAGATGACTAAAAAGATGATCCTCAAACCTCTCTAGCTGACTACAGATTACTTCAGGATAGTATCCTTAAACTGGGTGCTGGTGGTTCACACCTGCAATCCTATGCTATTCAGGGAGTTGAGATTTGAGGGTCACAGTTCAAAGCCAGCCCACGCAGACAAATCCAAGAGACTCTAAACCTCCAATTAACTAGCAAAAGTTTGGAAGTGAAGATGTAGCTCAAGTGGTAGAGCACCATTCTTGAGCAAGAGTTCAAGCCTCAGGACCAGTACACAACAAAAGAAATAAGCAAGCAAGCAAGCAAGAAAAAGAAAGAAAGAAAGAAAGTTAGGAAGGAAGGAAGGCAGGCCAAGAAAAAAGAAAGAATATGATCCTTGAATGTTAATGAGTTGCATGGCGAAAATTTCAGAACTAGCTTCTAATAAAGATTACGACCCAGGGCTGGGATTGTGGCTTAGTGGTAAAGTGATTGTCTAGCATGCAAGAAATGCTGTGTTAGATTCCTCAGTACCACATACACAGAAAAAGCCAGAAGTGGCTCTGTGGCTAAGTGGTAGAGTGCTAGCCTTGAGCAAAAGCAGCTCAGGGACAGAGCCCAGGCCCAGAGTCCAAGTCCCAAGACTGGCAAAAGGAAAGAAAGAAAAGAAAAAGAAAAGACTATGCTCCAAGCTAGAAAGGACCAAAGAGAAAGATGAGATCAGAGTTGAGGAGATCCTTAAAGAAACATGGCTCAGCACTCATGCGGACTCGGGAGTGAGGAGGCGTGTGCCCGGGTAGGAGTGTGCTCCTGACTACTTGTGGCACAGGTCAAAAGTGAGGTAACTTTGGGCAAGTTTCTTAATGCCCCAAGGAGACTCCTTGTCCATACAATGGGCATGGCCATGGCATTGCAGAAACCCCATGGTGTAAGGTAGCCCTTCCTAGCCTGGCGTAGAACAGCACATGATGGGAGGTGAGAGGTGACCCAGCCGGCCAGCTGTCACTCTGTCTGTCATCAAGGCACACAGTCTCTCCTCTCCTCCCAGTTCAGGAGTAGTGCTTTCCAGGCTTACCAGGAGAGCAGAGGACCTGGAGGCAAATCCAGCCAATGGGGCAAATCCCTTCAGATCTCCCCAGATGCTTAGTGCACCTGGTACCCCAACTCTAACCAGCGTGGCTGTGCCCTCCACTCTAGTGATCACCAAAAACTAAGTCTTCAGTAAGCTGCATCCCTTTCAAAAAACATTCACATATGCATTCACTTTGCTTTTGTGCTACACAGAATCTTAGCTTTTTCTCTCCAAATCCTTGAAATATTAGGCGTGGACATAAACCCTGGCTCCTCCAATCTGCTACTGCGATTTCTCAGCTTCAGGGTCTCCAGAGAGAAAGTGCAGGAGGTTTGGTTACATGGGTCTGCAATATAAATTAGTGTTTCTAGTCAACTGTAAGGCATGGTTCTTCGCCACTCCCTGTCAACCTCAAGCTTGTTTGACTTTAAGGTAGTTAGTGCAAGTGAATATATATGTATATGTGTGTATATAGGCATATACATACATATGTGAATAGATACATATACACACATATATAATGTATTTGTAAACCACAATGTTTTTTAATTACTTCAGGGATTCTTCTTCAAAAACTTCTATTTAAGTCTTTTAATCATTCATTAGAGTGAAGTCCTTCAGAAGCTTTTATTATTTTATCTGCTTATTTTGCTTTGGAAAAAAATATATATAAGACTAAGGAGCTGAGAATCTTGTTCTCCTGCCTATTTAAACAGCGTCTGGAAATCTGAAATAATTACATCCTTTCCTAGATTGGTTTTTTTTTAAGTCATATTATATTATGATCTGGAATGACACCGAAAGTTTTAAGACTATAACATTTAATAATGCTCAAATCCTATGGTTAGAAAACTGCTGTTTCTTCCTCATTACTAAGTGCTGACCAGGGCTTGATGGGTCATTTCAAATCCACAACATTAATGTATTTAAGGGAAACAGAAGAGCTTCACATGGCTTTGTTTAGTGGCTTACCTGAATCTGTACCTGCAACGGAGACATAAGTGCTTCTTCATGTTTGGGGACAGATGACAATTATGTCCAATAATAATTGATGTCATCTGTTACTTAAAAATGAGTGGTTCCAAGGTAAACAACCTGCTGTCCTAAATTAAAAAAAAAAGAGAAAGGGAAGCAAGCAAGGAAAGAATATATCTAAAATGGAAATAAGCAGTCTCAATGTTGAATTAGCAGCTTGTTTCTTTTAGACAGTATATTCTAAATTGTCTTCACTGCTTTAAAGACATTCCTATTTTAACTTCTTGCTTGTAACCTCTGCTGTATTTAAGTGTTGTGCTAAGCTAGAGTTTGGTTTTCATCTCCCTATGAGTTGTGGTTCATTCCTATACCTTCCAAAGGTATTCTTAATATTCAATAAGTGAACAACATTTATTCACACACAGAGCTTACAAAGGGTGGAATCTCTGACATATAAAGATTCAGTATTCTCTAGCAAAAGAAAATGTTGGCAGATGAACTGTACAAACATATTCCTATGCCACAGATCATTTTTATTTGGAGATGGTCTCTTATTTTTATGTCACATATGCTGAAAAATCACCAATAGAATAGAATGAACAAGCTAGCAAAAAAAGCCATTAAACTTATATTTTTAGATTTGCATGTATTTCAGTTAAATAAAAATTTATTCACTACCACTAAACAGCATTTGCTACTAGAAGATGTATGATTAATTAAATTTTTCTGCATTCTAATATATCAGGATGTGTACATTAAGTAAATCTTTCAAGTAAAACCCATGGTATCTTAGGCTCCAGATTATATTTTTACAAAATGTGCATGCATATGAGCATGTATCTGATTTTATGTCATGTATCACAATATATAACTTACAATGTAATTTTGCCAAATAATTACAACATTTTTGCTGATTCAAATATACTTAAAAGCAGTCCTTCCTGTTGTAGATGTCATATCTTATAAAATATTCCAATGAAACCTTAAATGGCACCTTTAGTTCTGTGGCGTTTACCATTTATATATTCTGGTCTTATTAAATGACTCCATATGACTCTGAAAAAACTTATAATACAGCGTGGCTTCTGTTTATTACCTTTGTTATTGCAATGGTAATGTAGCCATTTTTTACAGGTGTAAAATGTTTATTGAGCATCCTCTAAATTTTTTTTAAAAGATGATGAATTTTAAAATATGCTAAGGTGCTCTTTGTGGGATGCACAACTCCTTGATGAAGTTTAAGTGGAACAATCACAAACCACAGCCTCCCGTGGAAATGAAGAATGGTGGCTAAATTTCAAACGTGAAATAATCTCAAAGCCACTTCAGAGAGGGGAAAAAATGTTTAATTAAATTCCAGTGTTGAAAACGGACCGTGGTGGGTAGATTATTTGGGCATATATATTACTCTTCATTAGAATTGTTCTCTGTCTGTAACAGCAGCTGTAGCAATGTGACCAGAAACCAATTGGAACCTGTCAAAAAGACAAAACAAAACCTTGTTTTAGTGGAAATGATTCTGTCACGAGTATTTCCAAACCTTGATTTCTGTATCCATCACGTACTGACTCACACACGGAGGGTGGTTTCAAAGTAAGATAATTCTTGAAATTCGATTCCCACTTTTTTAAGCTTACTTGATCTGGAAGAGATTTTTGGAGGAATCCATTCAGGGGTTCTCCAAGGACCACTTAAGAGTTAGATTGTAGAAAGAAGAAAAAAAAAAGTCAGTGGGCTGTGATCGTTTTATTAGGGAAATTGTTACCTCCTAGCGATTAAAAAAAAATAACAAAACCACTGTGGAAAACTTCTATTCCATTCCTGTTGGGGACATGTTCAAATTCCCTTCCCGGACTGCAACTAATTTGGAAGAGTATTTTCTCTAGCACCCGCCTGGTGCAGCAGCGCTCCGGGGTACTTTTTATTATGTTCCTTTTAGACAGCAGGCAAAGCCGGAGAATTCTCCATCGTCCCCGGAAAAAGAGAGTGGGGTGGGCAGGAATTCCGCGTTTCCTCCTCGATGGTTGGGGTCCGAGTAAATTCAGTAAGCTCCCCGTGGACTAAAGGGAAGGGAGCCCCGGCGGCGCCCGCGGGGCGCTGGGTCCAGGCCCGGAGGCGAGGAGCGCGCAGTTGGGCCGGCCGCGGGTTTCCCGGTGCGCCACGGCGCGCGCGCTTGCGGCGCCCCGGCCCGCGGAGCGCTGTGCACCGGGCCCGCGGAGCGCTGCACACCGGCCGTGCAGCGCGGGCCGAAGCGCGCCTCGTCCCGGTCCGCGCAGTCGGGCTTCGGACGGGGAATTCACAGGCTGCAACGCGTACCACGTCGCGCTTGAAACCCAACTTGGCGCGGGCATGGCCACAACTCACCCTGCCGATTCCCAGCCATGGGAGCCTGCCCTCGGCTCTCGTGGGGGGAACCCGCCTGAGGCCCAGTCGGGAGTCAGTTGTTTTCCCTGGATTACGGGGTTCACTAGTATCCTCATCTTATTTTCAAGGCCCGCTGGGGCCCCCAGCGGTACGTGGGGAGGGGGGTGGGGGGAGCCTCTGGTCCCGGCCCCCAGGAGCCCCCGGCGAGGTCCTGGGAGCGGGGAGAACTTGCCCCCAGGTCTGGCGGGGACACCTGAAGCGGCAGGTGGCCCGGCGGCGGGGAGCGAGCGGGATGTGGGGTCTCACCGGAGCAAGGTGGGGGTGCTAGAAAGCAGACGTTTCTAAATAAGTCCCCATGAAAATCATTTGAATAAGAAACGCACGGAGACTGTTCCTTCGGGAAGGCCTCCCCCCGTCCCCCCCTCCCTTCCCCAAACAAAATGCCTTACGACTGGACAGCGGCAGAGTTTGGGGAGCAAGAGGAGGAGATGGGGTGGCCCGCTTTGGGAAGAAGTGCCCCAGAGACGGCGAGCGCTGGGGCCGCCTTCTCCCCCCCCCTCCCTTCCTCCGCCCCCTCTCCCCTCCCCTCCCCCGCCGGGCACCTGCAGCGCCCCGGACCCCCGATCGGACGGACCCCGGTGCCAGGGCGACGTCTCACTCGGGTGCGTCTGGAGAGCCTGGATCCCCCGGCCACCAAGGGGGCTCAGGTTGGCTCTGACGGTCGTTTTCTGCCGTCTCTCTCCAAACTCCTGAAAGAGCCACCCGAAGGTCTCCGCACGGCGGAGTCCCGCGCGTGGGAGGCGTGGAGGGGCCGCCGCGCGCCCAGGGCGCGGAGCGAGGGCCGCTGCTGCCCCCTGGCGTCCACCCGGACGGCCCGGGGGTGACCGGGAAACGCTTCCCCCGCGGCTCCCCGCGGCTCCCCGGCCACGGCCGACCGGGCCCGGGGCGAAGGAAGCGAGCGGCCCCTAGGGCGAGGGGGGAAACGGCCTCCCGGCTCGACCCGCCACGGTCCCCCTCCTCCTCCACCAGGTCCCAGGGACGCCGCCCCGCGCCCGAGCCGCGCGTGCACGTGGCGGGGGTGGGGTGGGGGTGGGGGACGGGGAGTGAGCGAGCCTCCGCGCACGTGAGGGGCTCCCGCGTGGATGCGACGAGTTAGGGGTTCGGTGGTGCCCGGAGGGTGAGGGGAGCGGGAAGCTGCCCGGAGTGGGTGAGAAACCTGCAGGGACGGCAGGCGGCAGGGGGTCAGGAGGGAATGGGAAGCCTGGGGGGGGGGGGGAGCGGAGAGTGAGGATACAAGTCTCACCGGATTTGTTGGGGGGGGGGGGGGGTGGCGGGAGCGGGCCGCGGGCCAGGCCGGGGCGGAGCGCGCTAAGCTCCGCGAAAATGCCCGCGGCGCCGCGGGGACGGACGGGGGGCGCAGGGGGAACTTCCCCGCCGTACCACGCCGCGCCGCGCGCAAGCCCCGGGGGGTCGGCGGCCGCGCCGGGGCCGGGGGATTACGGGGAGCGCAGACGAACGCCCCCGGCAGTTTCCGGGGTGCTGGCGGGCGATCGGGGACCCGCGGCCGGCGTCGGAACCCCGCCACAGACTTTCCGTCCGCACTTGGGCGAGCCGCAAACTCTGAGCAGGGCGGGCGGACGGGCGCGCTCAACTTTCTCTTTGAGTTCCTGGTTCTTTCTTGGGTGGGGGGGGGGGGGGGTCTCCGCCCAGCACCCGCATGCGGCGAGCCGGGCCCGGAGAAAAGCATTCATGAAAGATAGCTACGATCGATTGCTAAAAACAACCCCCCAAAATCACCCAAATCGCCAGTTTCGCGGCTGCCCAAACGGGCCTTGGGAACGCGCCGAGCCCTTCTCCCTCCGGGCCCAGGTTCCTCGGGCCCCCTGGCGGCCGAACCCCGCTCCTTCCCGGGCACCAGTGGCCTGACCACCCGCAGTGACCGGGGCCCATTCGGGGACTCTCAACCCGGGTCCTCGCGATGACAGCTAAGTTTCCCAGACGCTCGGGGAGCCTCCCTCCTGCTCGTCTCCGGACCCCGGTTCCAGCTCGCGGGCTGGGTCCTCCTCCTCCTCCTCCTCCTCCTCCTCCTCCTCCTCCTCCTCCTCCTCCTCCTCCTCCTCCTCCTCCTCCTCCTCCTCCTCCTCCCGGGCCTCCCCCCCCCCCCGTGGCCACCCGTGGCGCCGCGGCTGCTTATGGCAACTCCCCGCGGGGAAGCGACCGGGCCACCGCGCGCGCGCGTGGCTACCCACCGGGGTCTGCGCTTGGGCGGGGCCTCGTGCCGGCTCGTGCGTGTTTACGCAGGGCCCCCGCGTGGGTGCGGATGGTGCGGGGCGGCGTGGCGGGTGCGCGGCGGCCCAGGCCCGCGGAGTCCCGGGGCCGCCGGGGCTGCTGTACAGTAGCGCGCGGGGGCGCGCGGACCAATTCCAGGAGCGCGGAGCGGAGCCGCACCCTGGCTGATACCGGAAAGGCCTGTGATTGGCTGCCCGCCGCCCCTATGCAAACGAGCTGAGGGAATGGAATTCCACGGGCCGGGCTTACAGTAAAAGCACGTTCATTTCCAGGCACTCTCATTCATAGAGCCAGCGGGCGCGGGCGGGACGGGCGCCCCGCGGCCGGACCCCAGCCAGGGCTTACCACGCCGCCGGGCCCTGTGCGCGTGCGACGGGCACCCCTCACCGGGAGCGGCACTTGGGGACGCCACCCGAAAAGTCAACCTTGGCGGCTGCGCCTTTGACCTGCGCGGGACTGTTTTGTTTTGGTTTCCTCTCGGGCTTCTTGAATGAACTGACTCCTCTTCGCCTGGATGCTCCAACTTCTTCCCTGGCTGTGAACTTTCCCCCGCGCCCCCCCCCCCCCACCCTCCGATTGTTTCCTTTGACAACTGCGGGGAGAAAGTGCGCCCGCCCGGGGAGAGGGGAAAGGAAAAGGAAAGGGGTGGTTGGTGGTGGTGGTGGTGGTGGTGGTGGAGGGAGGGGGGGTCCTAGGCCAGCCGCAAAGTTGCATGTGCGCGTGGCAGAGTGCGCGTGGGAGTGCGCGCGCGCGCGTGTAACCCGAGCCGCCGGGTCTGTGGCGATCTGCTCCGGCGGAGCCTGCCTGCTCTGCCTGCTCGCTCTCTCTCTCTCTCTCCCCGGGCCCCGCTCCACCTGCTGCGGTTACGCGGTTGTGGGTGGGTGTCCGTCCGCGCAGCGCATCGACGGCGGCTCAAGCAAGCAGCCAGCCGCCTCGGTGGCGACGTTGGAGGAAGATCATCGTCTCCCTGCTGCCCGGGTCCCGGACTGACCGCTTCTGAAGAGTGCGTGTCTGCGTGTTTGTGTTGACTCTCGGCTTCTCCAAACCACAGGATCGGCCGCCACACCACCAACGTTCCCCCCCCCCCCCCCCAGCCCCGGCGCTCAGATGGGGAGACTGCACCCTGAATACCATCGACTTGGACTTTATTATTATTTTTAAGACTAGCTAGAGATCTTAAGTTTCTGCACTGATCTTTATTTTTATTTTTATTTTTTGGCCAGAATTTATTGAGAGAACATGACAAGAAATTCTAAGCCAGCTCTCTTCCAACTACTGAAGCTGATTTTCAAGGCTACTTAAGGGGGAGGGAAAAGGAAAGAAAAAAAAACCATTGTGCTACGAACAGTAATGGATTTCTGTTGTGTTTAAACTCTCTACAGATTGTATTGTAAATATTTTATGAAGCAGAGCATATGTATATATTTATATGTATGCGGGCACATGCATTCTTAGCACAGCCTCTGGAAACCGCGGTTCTTGTTTTGGAGGATGGAAGACGGTGGTCGTTGCGTTTTGCTTTGTTTTTTAATGTGAAAAGAGGCGTCTTGAATGGCAGGCGCTCCTTTCTGTGGCTTTGCGTTCTGTTGGGACTTTAGGCTGAACTCGCTTGCAAGACAGACAGACAGACAGACAAACAAACCAAACAACCCCAAACCTACAGGGAATTAACTACTGGAACTTCCAAATCACGTTATTTGCCGGTCGTTTTGCTCTCTGCCAAAAAAAAAAAAAAAAAAAAAAGCATAGATCTATATATTTTAAAAGTGTATGGGAATTTTACCTCTGGGAACTTTGTTTTTAATAGCCAAAGACTGAACTTAAACGCTCAAAGCAAAAAGGCTCTGAGAACCGCAGCCTCCCTTTGGGCCTTGGACTCCGGATTCTGGTCGCTCATTTTTCTTTTCTTTTTCTTTTGAATGCCCTCCACGATCGGTTCCGAGGAGCCCCGGCTTGTTGTGGGTTCGGGTCGGAGGCCCGATCTATCCGCACCCTAACACTGCCCCAGCCCGGGGCTGTTAGGAACTTTGTAGCTCGCCCGCCCGCCCGGGGGGCCCCCAGCAAGCCCTCCCGCGCGGTTATCCCAGCCACTGAACTTGTATGTTGATCTCCCGGGAACTGCTGCTGGCTGAAGACCCGCGCCCCTGTCGCCGTCCGGCGGGAGCTGTTTGCAGGGTCCTTACTCAACCGGCTTGTTGTGATGCGTATCCCCGTAGATGCCAGCACGAGCCGCCGCTTCACGCCGCCTTCCACCGCGCTGAGCCCGGGCAAGATGAGCGAGCCGCTACCGCTGGGCGCCCCGGAGGCCGGCGCCGCCCTGGCCGGCAAACTGAGGAGCGGCGATCGCACCATGGTGGAGGTGCTGGCCGACCACCCCGGCGAGCTGGTGCGCACCGACAGCCCCAACTTCCTCTGCTCCGTGCTGCCCACGCACTGGCGCTGCAACAAGACCCTGCCCATCGCCTTCAAGGTACTCGGTGGAGCGCACGGGTGGCGGGGGTGGGGGGGTGGGGGCCGGGGTGGGGGAAGGTGATCCCCCCCTCCCCGCAGAGCAGAGGCTAGGCCACGGGGTTGGGGTGCTTGGAGAGGCGCAGCTGGCTGCCCCAACCTGGCTGCTGGTCTTTCACCCCCACCCCCGGCCATCCTGGGATGCGGGGGATGGGGAGAGATGCTGCGTTGTCTTGGAGACCCCCCCCCCCGTCCCCAGAGAGAGAGAGATCCCCGGGAGGGCTCCCTGGGAATCCTGATCATCACAATAAATAAATCGGCGTGTCCCCAAGACACCCACAGAGGGCCGGCCCGTGGGGACGCGCTCTGCCAAGGCCTGACCTTTGGCAAGCGCAGGAAAAGTTATAAACCAGGGGAGGACCGGCCCGTTTGCGCCCGCGGGGCGCTCACCCCCCCTCCCCAAGACACCCCGGCCCTTCTGGGCCTCCTAGATGACAGTGTCAGGTGAAGAAGTAGAGAGACTTCTAGGCTTTCCGGCCCGAGGGATGGAGGTGGGGGGGATACATAAATACCCGGAGCAGGGGAAGCTGTCCGAGGTTTTCTCCCACCCCTGGCTTCCTCGCTGCCCTGGGAGCAAAACGCGGGTCCAAAGTCCGCGGCAGGCGTCCCGGAGTTGGTGGAAAAGTCTTTCCCAGCTTCTCCCGGCCCGGAGCCCGCAGGTAGCAAGTCCCGGTTCCTTTCCTGGAACCCCTGGCCGCGGTCGCGGGCTCACCTGGTTCGTGCCCTGGGCAGCGCTGGGTGGCGAGGTGCTTTCCGGAGGTCCCCCTACCCCAGCCAGCTTTGCCGGGCCGGGGCCCGGGCCCGGGCTGGCGGCCGGTGCCTGCGCCGGGCTCGCTCGCCCCGTGGGTCTCGGTGCTCAGTTCCCTCCGCGTCCTCCCCTGCTTCCCAGCTGTCTGGAAAAACCTTGGCCTTCCAACGTGAAGTATAAACAACCCCGGGCGCTTTTAAACAACCGGCCCTACTACTCTGGCTGCGGGCAGGGGAAAGTTAATGTCTGCAGCGGGGTTCATCTCTTTGGGTGTCTAACAAGGGTGTAAAAATACAGCCTTTTTTTTTTAAAAAAAGAACAATCCTCTGGGTCCTTTCCTGATCATTTGAAAGACCAAGGAAGGCAGGTGGTTCAGGCTGTAAAGATAGGCTATGTTTTTCTTTTATGGTTAAATAATTGTTCCCTTTAAGGGGGGGGGAATATAATTTAATAAAAGCTTTTTATAGTCTCAGGCCTCTACCGGGTCTTGATCTAATTACAATGAATAATGTTCATTTGAGGGGGAGACTGCTGCCCGAGTTCTTTATTTTTAAGCCCTCCAAACTTGCTGAGTTTTGAGACAACAGAAATACAACTTACAGTCAGTTCTGCCTAGGGAGAATTTCCTCTCCTCCTCTCCCCGCCCCACACCCCATCCCAGTTTGTTTAAGAAGGATGAATGGGCAGAGGGGAAGTAGACACCTGACTTTTTCCTTCCCGGCTGCCATTTATTTAGGTGTGGGTTCCTTGGGGAGGCCATTTGGCTTTTCAATGGTTCTAATCTTATGTAAAGGTTACATCAACAGACTCAGCTGGTAGGTGCCCTCAGCTCAGCCTCCCTGAGAAAGACCTGACAAGACTGGGCCCTGGGGTCACTGTCAGACAGGACAGGGCTGAAAGAGGGCCCAACCCAGGGCTATTTAAACCAGGTTTCTGCTAAGGGATCTGGGGCTTCCTATGGGGAAACATTCTGGGTCATTTTCTATCCTCTGCCAGGGAGCCCACACCCCAATATGTCAAGATGGAGAACGGTCTAGAAGAAATCCTCAGAACTGAGTCAATGAAACATCTTGAGCTACTAACACGAAAGTGTCGATTTTCTTCTAAAAGAATGACATACCATACACAATTGCTTTTATAAGCCATCAGAGAACTCCTTATAGCAGAAGTGGTAATAAGTATAGAGGCTTCCTTTTTAAACTGACAATGCACTTTTTAAAAAAAGGATCTTAATTTGCTTTATGTAGTGTTAATGTGTAGGCTAGGTGCACATTCCTTGGGAAAAGTTCCAGTGCAGAGAAATCCGAACACTTTGGTAGGGATCTGTCACTAACCCGTTTCTCCCTGTCAAGGAAAAACAGCTCCCTGCCTACTAGAGGGTGGGCAGCTCTTTGAGGGTGATAACAAAAGTGAAGTTTGGAAAGAAAAGCAATCCCAACCTCCACCCCCACTCCTTTATGTATTCTGGCTGGATTCACAGTGCATTCCTGGTTCTGCTATATACTTATCTACCTGCCTAACATCTCTTTAGAGTTCCTGCAGAAATTATACCTTTAAAATTTGGACTTCCAATAAGTCTCAGACAACCTCCTTAGGAAGATAATCTCTCTAAAGAATTTATGATAGCCCATATGCCACAGAAGAGGAAAATAGGAAACAGCGACAGAGTCTGATGATAATGATGAAGAGAGTATTTAAGTGCCGTTTTTTTTAGGAGTTTTCAGACATTCTGGATAAATCTTCTGCCTTAATCTTTAGAACTAAGAAGAGATTTAAAAGTATGAATTTCCTTTGAAATAGATTAAAATATCTTAATTGCTCATCCCGAACCCCCAACCTGTTCCCTTCCCCTCTTCCCTCTCAGGGAATGGAAGCTTTGATTTTACCAGGGGAGGGAGACTTATTTTTACTACGGGGGAGGGGGGCGGATCTTAAATTTTCTGTGTTACCCACTGTTTACAGAAGTGGCTTATAAAACTGTTTGGCCAAATTTTTGTAGAACTATAATATTACAGTTAGGTGAAGCCCTGACATAACCATACCTTCGCTGGGAAAGTTCACAGCCTTGGGATGCTGATAGTAATATGTTTTTGTTTTAATAAAACTTTAAAAAATTACAAAAGAAAGGCACGGTGTTGGTGGTAGTTAGATCGCTGTCTGTCCCAAGATAGGCATTGAATGTCATCTTGCTGAATTCTGTTCCATTCAAAGCCCCCTTCAAAAGACTGGGAGGTTAGGGTTCTTGAAGCAAATGAATTATAACTTTAATTTCAGATCTAATTAGGACTGGTTGAGAAATGTCACTTGAAACTGTGTATAAGGAACCCCAAAGGATATTGGGAGCTCCATATACTATAGAGGATAGTTGGTGTTCTGCCCAACTTTAAAAACAGAAAAGTTAAACAAAATATGAGATATCTTTGGCCAGCAAGTCCCTTCTTGTCTGTTTGGTCTGTGTTAAAATGTAAATGTTTGTGTTCCTTTACCTACAGTTTATAGCTTTTCATCCCAATGGCTTCTTTGTTTTTCTATTTGAAGTTAGATATTTTTCATTCTCTTTATATCACCTCTCATTGGCAAAATCCACATCAAATTAGCAGATGTATTCATTTCAAACTAAAAATGAAAGAAAGTTTAAAGTAGCCAAGTATACTTGTTAATTCGAGAATATACATTATTAATGAAACTTTTCCGGTTTTACTTTTATTCCCTCTCCCTGCTCAAAAAAAAATCCTTTAGTACAAATGAAAAATGAGTAAATGGTATCTGACTATGCAAGTATATGATGCCCAGTTCATTCCAAGAAATAGAAGGAGCAGAAGTTAAAACTCTTCATTTTTGAATTTCTTAAATTCCAACACTAACAACCTTTTTTCATATTTAGCCATTATAAGTTTATGCCATATTTGTTTCTGCTTCATGAAGGTCTCTTGAATTTGCCAAATCACTAATGACAGTAGCACTAGAGCGAGGAAAGAGAGGGCCAGACGTGGAACACTGAGAGAAACAGCAGGAGGAGGATGGTGATTCCAGATGATTTGGGTGGTTATAAAAACAAGATTTGTTTATTTTAACTCCTTTATAAAGCCAGCCCCAACAATGAGTTATTCAGTGTGGAGGACAAGCTGAGGATCCACTCCCCTGTACACTTACTGAGTGTAGAAAAGCCTGGGTTAGCAGCAGGAGAGGAAGATGAGGAAGTAAAAACAAGTGTTCAGGGAGGGTATTTCAACACTGTGGCCTCATTTCACAGAGGGAAGTGAAAGAGGAAAAACAACAAGAAATGGGGCGGGGGGGAGCTAGAGGCTAAAAAGACGAGACTGCAGCAAGTACATTTTGTTAGAATAGAAGGGAAAAGTATCAGGAGTCAGCTGGTCAATGCAATTTATTTCTGTAATTCCTTCGAAACAAAAGAGAATTGTCATCTATATACTTAGCGAAATGATATCAAGCCCATGTACAATAGGAATTAAACAGTCAACTAGAAATTGCTTGGAGAATAGAGAACAGTGCTTTAAAAATTGTTTCATAGGAAACAATTGGAATACAAGGATAGAAAACAGAGATAAATGGCAGACTTTGTTTCGCAGAGCAAGTTGAATGAAATAAAAAAAAATTTTAAATGCCTACGGAGGACCAAGTGAGTAGATCATCCAGTAAATCCTTAAGATGCAGAGAATGTTCACCTTTCAGAGAGACAGGATTCATTTTGTCATGCTTTTTAGAACACAGAAACCGCAGTAGCCACTGTGAATATAGACAGAGAGTCATTTGCAGGACAGAGGGAACCCACCCTAACTAAGCATACAGAACACATGTGCTTTGATATCAAACAACTGAATCTGCAGCTTTATTTCTATAAAAAGAAAGAGGACTGAAAACAAAACCGTCCCCCACAAACATTATATAGCACTTATTAGGTGAAAATTAAGAGGCAGAAAATAGCGGAAGGAGTAATAACGGGTATGTTAAGGAATGCTTTTGGATTGCCAATTTGGAAACAACCACCAAAATGTGCTTATACAATCGAAATAACACCAATTTCACTACTGACTGAGAATATCGTAAAAGAAGATCAAAGATGATGGGAACAAATACAACTTGGAGAATGTTGGCTTGAAATTCTATCACTTTGAAACTAAAACGATGGAAATACAGCCAATAACGAATATCTAGACCAAGAAAATCGTTTCTAGAAAAATCAAAACCAGGCCTCAGTGCTCTCATATGCAATCCCAGTACTCAGGAGGCTAAGGCAAGAAGATTGTGCATTCAAGACCAGCCTAGGCTACAGAGCAAGATTCTTGTCTCAAAAACAAAACAAAAAGAGTCAAATGATGGTCCAGTAATAGATATTACATGAAACATCATCAGGTTATGCTGTTCTAGAGCATATTACCTTGAAATTATTACCTTATTTTCTGAATATCAAACATAAATGCTTGTCTACCAATTTTCTTCAGTAGCCCTGGTAACAAACTCATACATTTTCAGTTGCATTCAAAAGGTTAGCTGAATTTGGAGAACATCTTAGTCACCTATCAGGAACTCAGAGATAAAACAGTTCTCCTCTGCTCTATCTTTAATTTGAGAAGAATGGTTACAATAGTAGCCCCTTTTTCTTCTTTTTTCAACTGTGTAATTAAATAATAAACAACAAGTATACTTCTGACTTGTTTTCTTCCTTGTATGTCAGAGTTCATTGCTAGGGAAACTCAATCTAATGGAAGCAAGTAGGAGTACCAAAAGTGGACTGAATAGGGACAGGTCAGTCATTTAATTATCCTCAGCAAAGGAATAACTTAATTTTAGTAGAGATAAGGTTAAACAAAAGTCAAGCTGAGGCTCTGTTGAAAGATAGGTTGAGTTATAGATTTGGAAACCTAAGCCTTTGCATTCTCATATATAAAGGATTAAGAAGCTATGATTGCATTAATGAGTTGGCATAGCTTTTCGAAGTTCTCCTGTTGTCTATCCTGTTCCTTCAGTGTTATAAAACCTTGTATGGCTTGATTAGATGATTTGGTGTGTCTTTATTTGAAAATTTATATTTAGTTATGGAGGGGGTAGCATAGCTTAGTGGACAAGTACTCTAGCAAGCCCAAGGACCTGAGTTCAATCCTACCAAAAAAGAAAACCAAAGGAAAAAAATAAAAGAAAATTTATATTTAGTTAGATATAATGCAGTGGAAAAAGTAAAACAAGCTTTGCTTTAAACAGTTTTGTGTTGTGTGAGTTACAATTATTATGCCTTATGTCTTTGAAAACTAAACCATATCGTTGAACACCATTTCCGAGCCGTGGCAGACAGCAGGAAGGTGTTGGTGTGACTTTGGTGACGTCTGTGTTTGCCCCTTGGCTGGTGTCTAGGTGGTGGCCCTGGGGGACGTTCCAGATGGCACTCTGGTGACGGTGATGGCAGGCAATGACGAGAACTACTCGGCCGAGCTGAGAAACGCTACTGCGGCCATGAAGAACCAAGTCGCCAGATTCAATGACCTCAGGTTTGTGGGTCGGAGCGGAAGAGGTAGGTGCCTATTGAAAGTGCACTGGAACCACCAAGTCTCTCCTCCCAATTTCAAAACTAACAGTTGCCATATTGGTTGCTCTTACTGTTCTTGCAACCCCAACCTTTAAAAAAAAAAATCTGAAATTTTATATTTTTTAGCTTTCAGTGACCAAATCAGTTTAAGAATTACATGCAACGTGCCAAACATGAAATGTGAAATTTCAACAAAATCCCTTAGGATTTTACTACCCTGTGGAAATGTAAGACCGCCATGGAAACCAAGATTGTACAATAGGGGTTCTCTATTTGATAATCAAAAAATTGATCTAATGGAAGCTTTGAACTTAAGACTGGTGCTTTCTGTGACAAGGAACAGATTTCAGTCAATCACTTCAGTGGTTTTAAGAGGCACGTAGTTTTGAGCTAGCTTGCCTTCTTAAGGCAAATTATGATGGATAATGTTAGTTAGCATCATTGAAGACAGTATGACTCCTTGCTGTGTTTTTTGGTGATTTGGGAGTACAGATTAGGCACATGTCACATTTCAGATCCCAATCATGTTCAGCTTTTAACGAAATTCAGATCCCAATCATGTTCAACTTCTAACGAATTCAGTTGTGTGTATGCTTTTCTTTTCCTTCCTTTAACCTATTTTCAAGTATTAGGTCACAAAGGAATCTTCTTGGCTCATTGTAATCATCTCTGGTTTTCAATGATTTCCAAGTATTGTAGGTTTTCTGTGTGTAATAACCTATGTCCTGTTTTTATAATTATCAACAACTGCTAAGGTGTAATTGAGAAACATAGGACAATTTGTTTTTAATTGTCATTTTATAGTATACTATGGAATAGCTTAGAAATAAAAGTTGCTTCCAGTTTAATAAAAAAGACAGGATAAATACCTAATAGAAATAGTCCTTGTAATAGAAAAAAGAACTACCATTTAAAGACATTTAAGTATAAGAGTAGCCATTATTCTTTCTAATGGCTTTCAAAAATTAAAATTAGAGTTGTGCATTGGTGGCTCATGCCTGTAATCCAAGCTATTCTGGAAGCTGAGATCTGAGGATTCAAGTTTTAAGCCAGTCCAGGCAGGAAAGTCCATGAGACACTTATCTCCAATCAAAAAAAAAAAAAAAGCCAGAAGTAGAGTTGTTGCTCATGTGGTAGAGAGCAACAAGCTAGACTGAAAAGGGCTAAGGGATAGTACTCAGGCCCAGAGGTCAAGACCTACTATCATCACACACACACACACACACACACACACACACACACACACACACACACACACACACAGAGAGAGAGAGCATTAGAAACTATGTTCTCATGGAATTGCCTAGTGGAAGAGGCAGAAAAGGTAAATAGGTGTTGGTTGTCTTCTTTTCCTGGTTGTTGTTTTGACTACCTAAGCTATCTGGAGCATTTTCATAATAGAATCATAGAGAATCATAGAGAAATTATTTTTAAAAACATATAACATGATTGAAAATATATGTTCCTAGTGCTAAGTTAATAACAGGGTGGTTCAAAGGAAATTATGCTCACTTATTGAAAGCATGCTATAAGATATAAAAGCATAAGTCATTAAATGGGTTCCCCTGTTATATTAAAAGTTTCTGCCTTTCAGTAAATGGAATTCGCATTATGATTCAGAGGTGTGTGTTTAGAAAACATCTTGGAGGCTTTAGATGAGCGGCTGGCGGTGTGGGTGAGAATCCCATAAATGATAAAGGGCCCAGAGCCACTTCCAGGCCCCTCTGCCTGGCAAACAACCTTCACTCAGTTCTGGTGGAGTTCTTTCAGAAAACAGCTAGCTGAGTGACATTTGGTCTGTGAGTCGGGTGCTGGTTATAAAAGCTGGGACAGTCATGTAGAGGCCTATGTCAGTGACATGGTTGTTATTGTGTGTGTGTGTGTGTGTGTGTGTGTGTGTGTGTGTGTGGTTTTTAAAAGCTGGGACAGTCATGTAGAGGCCTATGTCAGTGACATGGTTGTTACTGTGTGTGTGTGTGTGTGTGTGTGTGTGTGTGTGTGTGTGTGGTTTTTAAAAGCTGGGACAGTCATGTAGAGGCCTATGTCAGTGACATGGTTGTTACTGGTGTGTGTGTGTGTGTGTGTGTGTGTGTGTGTGTGTGGTTTTTTCCTCCTAAGAAATTCTGTAGTGGATGTTGGTGGTAATGACGAATAAAATTTCAAAAGTAGCATACTTATTTTTCTGGTAGTGAGGTAGTGAGGCTTGGTCTCTCACCCCTCTTGGGCCATTTCTGGCCGTTTTGAGGAGGTGACTAATAGGTGCTTGTGTTTACTTGGGTGGCAGTGAAGTGTTTCCCCAAGGTGTGGATTGTTTGCATTCGGCTGGCTGGTTTGTGCCAGTGTGCCCTTGAGTTTGAATAACCACTCCCCCCACCAAAGAAAAAAAAGGTAAAATAGCTCCTACCAAGACTTGACGGTCTTCTCTAGCCTAGAATGAAAAGAGAAAATTAAGTATATGCCATAAATGGACAATATTTGTTTTGAATGCAGTCTGATCAGTAATAATCCAGAACAAGTAAGGAACCCATGGCAGTGCTGGTGGCTCACACCTATAATCCGATCTACTCAGGAATCCCGAGATCTGAGGATTGCTGTTCAAAGTCATCGCAGTCAGGAAAAGTCACGGAGACTTAGCTGTGATTAAACTATCAAAAAGCCAGAAGTGGAGCTATGGCTCAAGTGGTAGAGCAACAGCCTTGAGTGGAAAATGCTAAGGGAAAGCACCCAGGCCCTAAAGTTTCAAGGCCAGGACCAGCCGAGTAAATAAATAAATAAGTGAACAAATAAAAGTAAATGACTCGAATATTTCACCGAGTTATGGTTACCATGTGTAATATTGGTCTCAAGGGGGAGGGAGACAACTTGGGGGGAGGGGACAATGCTGTAAGGTAAAATGAGTCATCATGGTGTCCAACTTGTTTTTTGTCTCACAATTTCACTCCGCAGTTCAAAAATACAATTCAGTTTTGCTCTTTCAAGTGTCCACATCAAAGCCTGTCTAGGTTCCCTCCTACTTCTTTCCTTTTTCTTTTCTTTATTGCAATTCGCTTCCCATTAAGAAGAAAGCAGATGAGTCTTGCTAATTTTCACAATTAGTCTTAATCTTCCTCACTTTTATCCTCTAAACGTTTCATTATGTTTTAGTAAGGGATCTTAAGACAATCTACTGTTTCATTTTCTATTTTTGCAAATGTGCTTGAAAATAAGCCTTTGGCTTTGACATGCCACGCAGCCAGTAGCCCAGAAGTTCATGACTTTAGTTTCTTTTGGACACCTCTGTGCCAGTTGTGAATTCTCTCAGGAATGGGTTTTCCAGAGGGGACAATGCTTAGTGCAAAATGAAAGGTAGGAAGAAATGTCCCAGCCCTAGTCATCGTCAGCCTGGCAGAAATGTGGCAGATGAGGTATATAGGAGGATTTTTCTTTCTTCCACCAAACGGATCTGTCTGGGCCCTGGCTGATGTCCAGGATCACAGCTCCTAACTTGGGTTTAGCCCATAACTGGGAAAACCTGCCTGTCCGGCTTTCAAGGCCTTGCTCACTACACTGGCCCCTCAAAATATTGGACAAGGCCTTAGCAGCTTGAATCTTCTTCCTCCTTTTCCTCTCTCTCCATTCCAGTGGGCTGTAAACCCGGACTCCCTCTTGGAATGTTTCTTCCTTTGATTCAGTATCTCCATGTAAATTAGCCATGCCTTTACAAAGGAGGAGAAGATAGCCACTCCCCAGAGATGAGAGGGGTAGCAAACTCAGAGAAGACCCCAGGACTCCTGAGATTAGGAGAGTACACAGGTAGATAGTTCTTCAGAACAATGAACATTTTAATCACATGGCCTGGGACTATGAGTCACCTCTAGAAAATCCAAGTTTGAGGTCAAAAGGAATTCTCTTCAGTGAAGTGAACTAGCTTAGCAGTTTATGTCAATGTATACCCAGAGTTATATGTTCACTTATAAGAAAGTATGCCATGACATTTAAGAAAGTTTAGCAGTGACATCTGTGAACGATTTGTCCCTTTGTCTCTGTTGAAGTGTTTAATCATTTGGAAAGGAACTGATCTATCAGTGAATACAGCTTTAGCGAGTTTATTTCAGAGCCGAAAAAGAGATCTACCAAGCTCTGTCATCTGCCACATTGTGAGCCTGGGGGAATTTACCATTCATTTCCTCCTATGTCTCTTAGCACTGTGATGTTTAATCCTCTTGAAATGCCATTGATAATTTCGAAAATCCTTCGGAAGTCTTTTCCCCAGAGTTGAGGAAAATGCACACGTTTGAAAATTTTCCATGTTGAATTTCAGTTTCCAGAGTGAGCCATTTAGGAATCCAGGCCCAGAGACTCTGTAAATGGCTTTTGCTTGGAACATGGATGGGCAGCCCAGGAATGCGTTTAACACGGTAGATACCCAGAAAATGAAGAAACAACAAAAATATGAGACAGATGCTGTCTAGCTGCATGGGCCACTGCAATGGCATATCCTTTGGTGATTGCCAGGGCCTGGTTCATATGGTTACAAAAGTAGATCCTGTTCAAACCGCCAGTCCAGGCTTTGTTCAGGGGAGGGGGCACGATGTGTGGGTGTCTGTCATCCCTTGGACAGCCTCTTTCCAGGGCGCCGTAGGCCCTGGCTCCTGAGCTAGAGTATCGTTCCAGTCCTAAAAGGCCTACGTGTTCTGTGGCCTGCCAGGAAAGGGTTTCATTTCTTGGTGACATTTGTTGTTTATGTTGACCTCCTTGGCAACTTTAACCCTGCCCAGTTTCTAAATAGTACCCTTCCCAATGCTTTTATAAAGTGAAATTTACTCGTTTGCTCTTGCTATGGATGGATGTCTTCCCAGACATAATATTTATCCTGTCATAATCTGGGTTAGTTCATATTTATGTCGTGTTGGTTACTGAAGGGAGTTTCAGCCCCTACGTTGTTTTTAACATGATTTGGGGGCACAGAATGGAGATATTGCCTTTCAGATGAGATAGAAGAGAAGGTATATTTAGGGAAAGATAAACTATATTGATATTCTACACAAGAATAGATGTATTTATGTAGTGTCTTTTCTGAGGAGCAAAAGAATGACTCATGATATTACCCTAGGATCCAAGTCAAGCTGTGCGATCACAGATTTATCTAACACGGGAAAGGCAAATCCATCTGCCAATCCCAGAGGTATTCCGTGGATAATGTAATCAGAGCAGGCTATACAACCTGGCACTGAGATCTCCTATGGAGACTACAAGGAAAAGATATGAGGGATATTAAAATCAATTCTCCAGTTGTGTGCGGTGGCTCACTCCTGTTATCCTAGCTCCTCAGGAGGCTGAGATGTGAGGATCATGGTCCCAAAGCAGCTGGGACAAAAAAGTGTGAGACTTATCTCCAATTGACCAACAAACAGCTGGAATTGAAGGTGTGACTCAAGTGATAGAGAGTACCAGCTTTGGATGAGAAAACCAAGTAAGAGAGGGAGACCCTGAATGCAAGCCCCGGTAATGACTGACACAAAAATAAATAGATAAATAAACTTTCCATCCTCTTTCCTTTTTATCTCTTGCTATTGATCTACACTTTAAAATAGGATATTGACTGGAATCTTGTCTTCAGATTTAAGGAGGAGCCAGAAAAGCTTCAGCTTCTGATGTAGCCATAGCAAATACCTCCTTTCCATGTCAGGTCTTAATCCTGCATCCAAGATATGATACAAAATTTCTCCTTACAGATCAAGTTCCTCATTCTCATCTACATTTGAAAGAGGAGCAACACTGTTTTCAAGCAAGTTGTTCCTTGTCCTGTTTAATCCTAGAGTGGCCCAACCATAGCAAGGCCCAAAAAAAGACCCTCCTGCAAGTACCAAAAAAAAAAAAAAAAAAGCCACAATTTATCCTTCATAGTTTCCTTGCTGATTTTATGACGTTCCAGTCTTTGCTGACGATGTCAGAGAGCTTTTCTTGATTGCTTGGATTGCTTTTTCTGTATGGCTTGGATGAATGCTGTTTTTCCAGTGGAGGGGCAGGAGCTGCCCTTTTTTTTTGACGGTCCACCCTCGTGTTTCTTCTTTGCCAGCCGGCTGACATTCAGTGAAGCCAGTTCTTTTTGGTCAAGACAGAAGACAATCAATCAGAAAGTGGCTCTGAGAGAAATAATGCCTGAATGATTTTTAGAGCTTCCTGTTTCAACAGCAAGCATTTACAGACATAAACAGGGATCTAGCCAACGGCTGCCACACGGCTCTGGTTCTAATAAATCAGTTTTGTATTTTCTTTTTGTGATGGTTAGTGAAGGGCGAGGGAGTGTGGAGGAGACTGGTTATGGAAGAACACGGTCTATGTTTCTGGATTCTTTTTTTTTTTAATTTTTAAAGAAAAATGACTCGTTGAAGTAGAGATGGCATGACACTGTCTGACGGCTGTTTTCTCTCAGCTGGTGATTATTAAAGAAGGGGATGTTGATGAGTATCCACGTATAGTTGCCCTGGATATCTGGGGAGGCGTGGCCCCAGAATACCAACTCCTTTGATACTAGACTCTGCAGATGTTCAAATCCCTTATGCAAAGTGACACACCTCGTTTGCATGTAACCTACATCTCATCTACTTTAAATTATCACCACATTGCTTATTACATAATAGACATCATGTCATGTAAATGGGTGTTGTAGGGTGTCGTTGGGAGAACAATGGCAAGACATGTTCAGTACAGATGCCGTCTTTTTTAATTTTCCAAATAGCTTTGCTCCGTGGCTGTTTGCAAGCCCTGATGTAGAATTTGAGGACGAGAGCACCGACTGTGCAGTCCATATAGAAGGAGTGTATGAGTGTTGGCTTGTTTGTGCCTATAACTGGGCCTTGAAGTCAGAGCTTCACATTCTCACTCAAGGTTGGCATTGTATTTCCACTCCTGGCTTTTTGGTGATTAATTGTAGATAAGACTCTCACAAGCTTTGCTGCCCAGGCTGATTTTGAACCACGAGCCTCAGATCTCAGCCTCCTAAGTAACTAAGGTTACAGGTATGAGTCACCAGCACTGGGCAAGTACGGGGTTTAGGATTCCTAGTTAGTGGTGTGTGTGTGTGTGTGTGTGTGTGTGTGTGTGTGTGTGTGTGTGTGTGTGTGTTTCCATCAGGAGACTTCTTGGATCAAAATGTTTTTGAGGATTAAATCCATGTGAATAACATCTTCTCATGGAAAGCCCAAATAAAGCAATTAACAGAAATTAGTACATGAGCAATGTAGACTTAATTTGCTGCCTGTGATTATGTTCAAATGCACCAGACTTGTCACTTCCCTGGCAGGGTGTGGGGGTGGTGAATCGCACACCTGACAGTTATGTTTGTAAACATGTGTCAGCAGATTTGGGGTGAGGCCTGCCCTCCGTCTTTGATGTGCCTTTAATGGAGATGTACTTCTGTCTGGGTGCAGGATGGAATGAATGATAGTGTTCACTTTGTGTTGCACTGACTTGGGATTGTGCGGTGTGTATCACCCAGCTGCTGGCATTCTACATCAGGCAGGGTATCCTCATTTGCTTGCTCTTCCTGAACTTTCTCCACTGGAATGTCAGGTAGTGGTAGACCCATAAATCCTAAGGAAATCCCAGCAGCCTCCTGTAAGAGGCTCATACCAATTTGCTGCTTGATTGAAATGTGTTTCCTCTGGTTTCCTCACCGAGGAGACATTCATTTCCAACCACTTTAGCCGTGTTTTTCTCAAGGAAGAGAGGAGTCATTTTCCCGTTCATCTTTAGATCACTCCTTGCTTTCACTGGAGATGAAGGACCCGCACGGATGTAGGGGCTGTAGGAGCTGTACGCACCGCTCATCCAAACCATCCCCTGACCCAGGGTGGCCGCTGTCCAGTGCATGAGAGGCTGGCCAGCCCCCTGGGGCAGTGTGTGGCCTCTGTTGAGTCACCTTGTGCAAATAGTGGTGATGCCCTGGGAGTTGGGTGGCCGGAGTGGCGTTGTTTATCTGTGAGCTTATCAGATCTCCACTGGGGGCTGGGAGGATGGGAACCTCACGTTTGCTCAAGGCGTGGGTTTGGGGTTTATAGGGATGATTTCCCTTCTTTTTTTGGGGGGGCGGGGAATCATTCTGTGGAAGACAGTCAGTGTCAACCATTTATCGTTTTTGTTGTGGTTGTTTTGTTAAGGTACTTGGGGCCTGGGTTTTGTGTCCCTGAGTGTTTTTGCTCAAGGCTGGTGCTCTGCTAGTTGAGCCACAAGCTCCTCTTCTGGCTGTTTGGCAGTTACTTGGGGATGAGAATCTCACTGACTTTTCTGCCTGAGCTGGCTTTGAATGACATTCCTCAGATCTCAGCCTCAAGAGTAGTTGGGATTACGGGAGGGTGTGGGCCCAGGAGAAAGCACCTGGCTTATCTGCCTTTTATTAATGAGGAGCTAGGGGTCAAGTCCTCTTTATTATCTTAGCTGCATCCGTGCTGATCAGTTTTGACTTTAGTCTTCCTAACTCCCTGTTAGGGCTGATTTTTGACCTCTCTGGGACAAAAGAGATGTTTCAAGCCTGCAAACATCCCAGCAAGTTATATGCATGGAATTGTTCCATCTCTGCTCCTCTGTGCCGCCCACCCGCCCACCATCCTGAAGCCAACTGCTCACAGACAGGACAGGGCTGGCTGAGGAGTCCCTCCACCTGCCGCTGACACTTGCAGAAGGCTACACAGGTGCAGGTCCCTACATTTGACAGCAACCGCAAGCAGAGGCTCTGCCAGCTTCTCAGGGAGCTGGAACATCTCAGACAGAATAGCCTGCTTTTGTGCCCACAGCTGGCTTGGTGACTGACGGGGCTCTCAGAAAGTCTTCAGTTGCCCATGTGGGTACCTTCGTTTTACAATCACCTTTCTTTCTATGCTGAGATCCAGGGGGAAAACTATTTTAAAAAATCAGAGTCTTGTCACTACTGAACTTGAGCTAGGCCTCCTTGAACTCAAGGTCTGGAGGCCGTCCCTTAGCTTTTTTTTCCTCTCAGGGTTAGTGCTCTCTATCACTTGAGCCACAGCTCTACTTCTGCTTTGGGTGGGTAACTGGAGATCAGGGATTTTCCTGCCTATCCTGGCGTTTTAAAGTGATCTTCAGACCTCAACTTCCCGAGTAGCTGGGAGGACAGGCGTGAACCACTGGTGCCTAGCTCAGAGAGGTTGGCGGTAACTGTTTTCTTTTTTCTCATTGCTCACTCATTACGGGGACCTTACTCTCTCCCCCAAAGCTCTGCACACAGAGCAACTATGTGGAGCTGGGGCCCGTGGCCACTTATTTGTGACCAGCTAGGTTTAACGGTTAGAATCGGCGTTCTCTGTGGTGGCTTCTGAGCCAGGCGGCTGGGAGCTCAGCGTAGTCCTTGCAGTAGATGTGAATGGGAGCAAAGGTGACCAGGGCAAACGCTTTAGGATGTCAGTGGAAGGCAAGGGGACCCACGGCGGCTACCGACACCCAGTCTCTGGGGAGAAGAAATGAGGATGAGCTGGGAACCCCTCGAGAGCATGATTATTATTAGAACTTTCTAGAAACCAAAAGATAATAGCGCCCTTAGGGGCAGAGAAGCACCACGTGGTCACCTCGACAGCCAGGCTTGTGTCTGCTACTTGGTGGTCATTCACTAAATACTTGCGCGCGACCGATTGTACTTTATGGACAGTAGAGCCTAATGACCAGTACCCAGACTTTCCTGGGGGCCCTTCCGGTCAGACAAGTGACCCAGCTTGAACCCATTTTGACTTCAGGCTTGTTCTTTGATGTGGGGCTGTGCTATGCTTTGTGCAGCCACGTCCTGGTCTACGGTCAGGTAACTTGTGACACCCACCCTCCCAGGCATAACAACCGGAAATGTCCACAGAGGTTAGCCAGGCCCTGGGGAGGCTGGAGAGCGATACCCTTGATACCCTCGATTGCGAACCTCTGGCTTAAAAGTGTGTGTCCTTGAGCAAGTTGTGTGACCTGTCTGAGCCTTTGTTGTGTGACCCCGCCTTTGTTCTCAGAGTAGGAGGTACAGAGAGGATTGATTACTCCAGATAAGACTTGGGGGTTGTTCCAGTGACAGGAGGTTCTTGATTGAGTAACAAAGGGCCAATAGCAACCCTGTCCGTGGAGGCAAGTGGGGTGGGGGCCATCTAGCTCACAACATCATTTGGTACCGGACAGGACAGACATGCTATGCTTCTTATTAGCTGCCCTTCGGCCTATATTGATTTTGCAGAGCCCGTAATGATGTTAAAAATATCCAAATAGGCCAGGTGCCGGCGGCTCATGCCTGTAATTCTAGCTACTCAGGAGGCTGCGAGCCGAGGATCACAGTTGAAAGCCAGCCCAGGCAGGAAAGTCCGTGAGACTCTTGATTTCCAATTAGCCACCCCCAAGGCTAGAATTGGAGATGTGGCTCAAGTGGTAGAAGAATAGCCTTCAGCAAAAAAAAATCCACCATGAGATAATGCCTGGCCCTGAGTTCTGTGTGTGTGTGTGTGTGTGTGTGTGTGTGTGTGTGTGCGCACATGCACACACACACACACACACACACTCCAAAGGCAGAAAAAAAAATGTTTTTCTTCTACATGCAATGTAGGTGAAGTTTTAAAGTGGAAACTTCAGCTCCTATTCTTCCCCCTTGGTTCCAAAGATTTCTGAGGCCGTGAAAGGGTTATATGCACTGAGATTTCAGATTAGCAATGGACGAGATGAAATTAAATATGCACTGTAACTTGAAGCAGTTCCCCCCCCCCCCCATGGGAAAAGACGTTCTCCCAACTTAGTCTGTCCAACTCCTTTGTCCAAACATTAATGGCATGCAAATATTTATGATTCATACATGCCCCTTTTAGTTCTCCGATGGTATTTTAACAATAAACACTGCATTTTAACAATGAAGCAGAATAATCCCTTTGTTCTGTGGAGGACAGGGCTGCTGCCCGGGTTGGCACCGTAGCATCACATTCTTCCTGAGCGGTAATTGCTGCCTCCACCCAAGCTTAGAAGCGTTTTATGGTAGGTGCCACCGTGGCTTGCCTGGCGTGGTGCTTCAAGCCATCCCGCCTGCTCCCCGGAAGCCTTTCTTAAGGCTGTAAGTCGGCATTTTCATACATCACAAGTGAATACCCACAATGCCGTTCTTCTTGTGGCCACATAGAAACCAGAGAGTTGGTTCATCTGACCGTTAAGTGGGGAGAGATCTTGCTATACACTTACCGTGCATTCTAGCCCAGTCCTTGAGCTTAGATCACATTGAAGCCGTAGAAATACAGATTTAGCTGGGCCTCTGTGGCTCATGCCTGTAATCCTAGCTATTCAGGAGGCTGTGATCTGAGGATCCTGGTTCAAAACCAGCCCTGGCAAGAAATTCCCTGGGATTCTTATCCCCAAGTAACGACTAAAAAAATAGCCAGAAGTGGAAGTGGAGCTATGGCTCAAGTGGTAGAGCACTAGCCTGGAGCACAAAGCTCAGGAACAGTGACCAGGCCCTGAGTTCAAGCTCTGGCATACACACACACACACACACACACACACACACACACACACACACACACACAATAATGTAATCGTTACCGACATTCGCTGGGCATTGATTATGTATTGAAAGTATCATGCCTGTTTCCGTGGTATTATGATTATGCCCCTGCCTTGTCCCTTAAGGTTATTTGTGGAGGGCATAGCATTCATTCATTTTGTGGATATGCATTGCATGCCTCGTGTGAGTCAGGCACTGGGTTGTGAAGACACAGAGGTTAGTGAAGAAAAGTTATAGGCTTGGGGCTTGTAAGGGAGTAACGGTTAAGTAGGAGATTGCCATCCTGAGCGGACAGTATTATGGCAGAGGTAGGCACAGCAGGAATAAGTGAGCCAGCGACACTGAGCCTGGTGAGTGGCACAGTCTCCCCAGGCAGATTGTGGTCTCTGATGAGACCTGAAGGAGGCACAGAGTAGAATGGCTCCTGGCCTGCTGAGTTCGGAGAGGTGCTCTGGGGTCTCTCTTCCTCCAGGCCATAGAGAAGGCATGGCAATACAGAGAGGGACCTGGAAATCGACCCGGGGCATGTGGTCTGGTCCCAGCAGCTCGGAGCACTGCCAGCAGGCTTTGAGAGAGGAGAGCTGACATTACCAGATTCAAATGGTAGAAGGTACACTTAGTCTGAAGAACAGGAAGGATCTCCGGAGCGTGCCGGGGACTGGACATCTATTTCCTCTCCCAGCCAGCCCTAGACCAGCATGAAAACACCCCATTTGGTAAATGTCACTAACACCGAGAAGTCGGCTCCCAGTCCAGGCTTGACCAAAGCTTCTCTCTTCCCCCTCAGTCTCTAGACCACCTGCCCCCTTTTTCCATCTCACACAGGAATCTTACTTGGGCAGGAACTAAGGACCCAAATTACCTTCCCCCCCCACCCCAGGCCCTTCGCCTTGGGCCTTCCTGACTAGCTGAGTGCGTGCAGCCTGGGTGTATCTGTATAGCCCTAGGGTGCGAATTAAGGCGTGGAAAGGAGTAGCAAACCTACAGGAAGTCAGTTTGGTCATCTGTTCTGTGTGGTCCCTTCCTGGGGTACACAGTCTGTAAGTGAGTGAAGCCTGGAGAATCTGGGTGTGTTGAACAAGAAGACTCTCCTGGATGGAGGGACCAAGCAACAAGTATGACTTTAGCCCCGAGCAAGCTGTGAATTCAGTGTCTTGGATGTGTGTGGTATAAAACTGGCCTCATTGGCTGAGATCTGGGGAACTGTGGTTCCAATAGGAGAAGGATGATCAGGAGGGAATATTTCAAATCCCGGGGGGTGGGGGGAAACAGAATTGCATGAGAGCCTCATGGTGTTTTAGAGGTTGGGTGATACACTCGTCCTCCCCTGTTAGTTCCAGTTCTGGAACCTCCTATGTGCACACGCACGCACACGCGCGCGCGCACACACACACACACACACACACACCCCAAGATCTATAGATTCTCCAGGGCCTTATATAAAGTGACATCGTGTTTGTGTACAACGCACACACATCCTTCTTTCCCTTATGTTATAAATCATCTCTTGATGACTTATACTAGCTGATGTGACATCAGCACTATGTAAGTAGTTGGACTCCATTATTCAGGGAATAATGATGAGAAAAAAGGACTGAGCTTGCTTAGTGCAGATGCCGTGTCTTTTTCTATTTTTGATCTGTGATTGGTTGGATCCTGGGTTGTGAAACCCTGGGATGTGGATGGGGGGGTGGGGTGGGCATATTCTGGGCAAAGAAAGGCTGGCCTACCCATTGCTTTACTAAGGTAGAGCTCAGTCTCAGAAAGGAAAGCCATGCCTCCCAACTGGAGTTAGATGTCACAAAGAACTGGATGCCCAAGTGAAAGTGCCAAGGCATGTATTGGTTCCTTCATCAGTCCCTACTTTATGGCTTCAGAACAGAAAAAAACATACAGAGATGGATCAAAGGTGGCCCCGATCCTCTAACCAGTCACTTATGTAGAAATTCTCCAGAGGAAATGTTTCACACACCTTTGCCTTTCTCTGAGCAGAGAACAGCTAGTTTTTAAACCACCCACTGCCCTAGGGAAAACTGAGCCCCGTATTATAAGTCCCTGGTGCTCATTCTGGCTTGCAGGTATACCCAACATCTCCATTCAGTTTACTGTAGAGGAGCCAGGAGATTCTGTGGAACTCAAAGGAATTGTACCCTCCTCGCAAGTCCTCCAAATAAATGAACTGTACAGCCCCACTGTCAAAAATAGAGGTGTTTGGGTAAGGAAATGGAAGAAGAGCAAAAAAGCATGAATTCTGGCCGTGAAATTGTTCCAGTGGAAAAATGAGAAAGAAAAACCGAAAGCGCATTATGAAAAAGGCTCCTCATGCAGACCGCCCCTGGAATCTAAGGTTACGTTCATTTGAATACTTGATTATCTGCGGTCAGGAGGAGACCTGGGGTCATGTATTCATCCAAGGAGAAATCACCTTGCAACCTTTGAGAACCTGGGGATTTCCTGAATTTGCCAAGACTATTCTCGAAGCCCTGACTGGCTGCCTTGGTTTATTTTCCCTCCGTCTCTCCAGTGTTTCTCGTTTGGGAGCCTGGCTGCTTTTTCTTGCAGAGCCACTGAGGGAGGGAGTGGAAAAAAAAAAAAAAGTCCTGGTCCTGCTTTTTAGGAGACTCTTCCCCCCCCGGGGGGGGGGGGGCAGACAGAGCCCTTGCTTGCAATCTTCCTTTTCGTGACAAAGGGTGAGTTTCACATCCCCAGAAACTGTCCCTGAAAGGAGAAGATGACTCATGGGTCCCAACCTACACCAAGGAGGCTGACAATCTAGAGCCACCATGGAGGGACAGTCTACCCAGGAAGCAAGGGTACGGCTGTGGGGTCCCCGTGGGGCCGAGAGAGAGCCACCCCTGGGCTCCAGCAAGCATGGAAGGACCCCGGCTGAACCTCACAGGCGGAACCTTTACCACAGTCCCCAGCGGGGCAAGAAGTGGTTTTGAGCCATTCCTCTGGCTTTGTGTTCCTCCTCCCTGGAAAGGCTAGCCTCTTTCCAGATGTGTCGGGGGGAAGAGTACGGGCCTCGGCCCTCGGAAGGGTAGGGCCCAGCCGTGATTTTTATTACTCCACTCTGGCCTGTTGGGAGTTCACCGTGGAGTCAAGCCCCGTGGCTTTGGAGGGCATGTCATTGTCCCATCACAGCCCCGAGTGTGTCCACCCCCCGGGGTGTGTCCACACCCCGAGTGTGGCTCACCCAGTGACCTTCTTGCTGACTAAATAAAGCAGTTTAGTATTTAGTGTTTTGGATGGACAAACTGGCGTCGGGGGAGAGACGACACATGTTGCGGTCCTGGCTTGTTTATGTAGTGGATCAGCCAGTCCTGGTTGTGCCTTGCAGAGACTCTGCCAGCTGGTGAGGCCAAAGTGAACTTTGGAAGTTCAAGTTGAAGTTGGGCCCTGTAGCAGGGGGGCCCTCACCTGCTGAACACACACACACACACACACACACACACACACACACACGCACACACCTGTCTCTCATAGAATCATTCTTCTCACATATTTAAGAACGAAACTGACATTGACTGCGGGTGTCTTTAGTGCTCTGCTTTATATCCGTGATTTGATCTGATCTGCAGCCAGGCTGGGTGCCCTGCAAGTGCTATCGCTCCCCTGGCTTTTCCAGACGAAGCAGGGACCTCAGGGAGGTTATTAAGTGACTTGTCCCCCCAGATGTCACAAAGCCACCGGCAAGTGGCCGGCGGGAATTTGAACCCGGGGCGTCAGCTTGACTGTCGGTCCATCAAACGCCCTTCCACCCCGTGAGCTTCCACACGATTAGAGAAACACTCTGTTGCCTCCCGCCGCTTCCGAGCATAAATCCCCAGGACCTTCGCCAGGTGCCCGTGGCTCACGCCTGTCGTGCTGAGTCCTCAAGAAGCTGAGATCTGAGGACCACAGCTCAGAGACAGCCCGGACAGACCTACAAAACTAGGAGCCTCTTATCTCTAACCGGGAAAAGGCGGGTGACCTGTGTGACCTGGCAGCTGACACCTGGGGCAGGCCTAGGATCCTCCGCGCACCATCCACAGGCCCGGATGGCCCAGGAGCTTGAACTTGCTCTCTCTCCCTGCCCATCAGGCTGCTTTTCTTTAACCACCCTGCGCTGCTGCTCTACACCTCTGGCTCCTCCTCGTTCTTCTGGCCTCGGCTTGCCGGCTTGCCGAGAAAAACACTTGAGACTCTTTCAATCTCCACACCCACCTACTTCAAATACCAGGCCCACAGGTCATTTTAATGAGGGAATTTTGCTAATCACTCCCGAGCCCCGGGGCAGAAGCTCCCACGTCTGCAGGTGCCGGCCAGGCAGGGCTGTGTCTCGGCAGCCGTCCTGGGCCGGGGCAGGCAGAGGGCAGAGCACGTGGTGCCCACAGTCAGAGCCTCCGTCAGACATGCCCCGTGGCTACCTGGAGCCCGCTGTGGCGGTTGATGCCAGGCCTGACAGGAAGAACACAAACGAAGAGGAAGGCGGGTTTGCATCCTAGGAGAGAATGTCATGTTTTCCTATGAAAGGGGGAAAAAAACATTATTGCTGTCTGTGAGATAAAAAACAGATGGCCTTGTGTTCAAAGCTATAAACAGAGCAGAGGGAGACCGGAAGGCGCTTGTCCTCCTGGGTACCCACATCACTGGGCTGGAAAGGCCGCACGGATCCTCACGGCCTAGGCTGGGCAGAAGCTCCTGTCGACTCTGCACAACATCCTGCCAAACGCCAGGCCTCACACCTGCAATCCTAGCTACTCCGGAGGCTGAGATGTGAGGATCCAGGTTCAAAGCCAGCCAGGGAAGGAACGTCTGGGAGACTCCTTAGCTCCAGTTAACCAGCAAAATGCCCAAAGCAGAGCTGTGGCTCAAGTGGTAGAACACTACTAGCCTTAAGTACAAAAGCTAGGGTATAGCATGCGGGACATGAGTTCAAGTCCCAGTACCAAACACAAAGGAGAATCCTAGGCACAAAATGATAAGAATTTCTATGAGCAATGGTTTTGCAAGGCCTTGCTCTGATTCAGTGTCTTCCCCACATAGGCTAATGCGCGATTAACCCTGGGGACACTGTCAAAATTCAAAAGCCCAAAATCCAGCCCTGGAAGAAACTGCTGCTGAGTTCTAACCTGAGTTCACAGCTCACTATGAAATACAGTTCCTGAGGGGCGGTGGTAGCAATGGTGCTTCATTTAACCATTCATCGATCCATTCACTATTTATTTATGCTGCCTTGAGGGCTTGAACTCAGAGCCTGGCTGCTGCTGCCTCTTAGCTTTTACACTCAAGGCTAGCACTCTACCGCTTGAGCCATAGCTCCATTTCCAGCTTTTTGTTGATTAGTTGGAAGTCAGAGTCTCCTAGACTTTTTTTTTTTGTCCTGGGTGGCTTTGAACCTCGATCTTCTTATCTCAGCCTTCTAAGTAGCTAAGGTCACCAGTGTGAACCACCAGCACCCTGCCAGCATGGTGCTTTTAATACCATGGGTTTAGGTTGCAGATGCTGGTGACACGGCACTTGCTGGTGGTGATTGGTGACATCAATGACCATAATGCAAAGAACAGTGACCGTCAGGGTGGGGGCTCCAGGGCCAGCTGTGTGTACAAGCTGTGTGACTGACCTTGACTGACCTTCTTTGAGCCTTAGCTTTGCTACCTCTTAATGGAAGGACATAAAAATCAGTCTTACTTCATGAGATGGTTGGGAGCATCGGATGAAATAGTATATGAGGAAGACGTTCGAAAAGTAGTAAGTTGTACGCAGACCTACAGATGACAGTATTATTGACACCCATATTCCTTGCTGTCAGTTGGAAAGCTGGACAGGTCATTTCATGAGGCCACCACAGCAACATGGCTGGCTTGTATTTGCTCTGGGCTCTGTGGAAGCCCCTCTCCATTCACATCCTCTGGGAATCTCAGAAAACGCCCTCATTCATAGCCATGGCTGAAGAGATGAGGTCAAGTTAAGGATAAATCCCACTGGGCTCCAAGTCCATGATGGGGACCCCTAAGTGGTGAGAGCACATTGGGCCCAAGGTCCACACAATGGGGTGTCAGCCATGTGAAGGCAGAGGCAGGAATTGAAATGCCCACACACGGTGGAAGGCCACGCTGAAAGCCAGAAAGAGGCAGATGGAGTCATCACTGGAGCCGGGAAGGGGAGCCTGGCTCTCGCTGCACCTTGAACTTGAACTTGGGGCCTCCAGAACTGCAAGAGGATACATTTCTGTGATGTTCAGCACCCAGTTGGTGGTACTTTCATACAGAAACCCCAAGAACACGTAGACAGAACGGTGCGTCCCTTGAAGTCTCCCACGGAGCTGGAGCTGAGCCTGTGGGCCCAGAAGAAGCGTCAGGGGGCTCTGGACTCTGGGGGAGGCCCGTGCACCTCCTCAGCAGGAATCTGAGACCTAGGGAGGCAGAATTTGTATGGGAATTGCAATCTAACTCTGGCTGGAGGAACCAGTCCTCTTTCTGCGCGGTCTCTCCCCTTCCTCCAGCCCCATCCGGACAGGATGAGGTCTCTACCCACTCTTAGTGTCTTCAAGGTACCTTCTCCTTTTTAAAAAATTTTTTTCCCATCAAAATCCCTCCCTCTACCTGGCAGTCCCATCCTTATCCTCCTCTCGTACCTCTCTGTGAAGGAAGCTGGGGTATGCCTAGGGGAAGGTTAGGCCCAAAACGGCCACCAACCCCATCCAGCCCTCATCTTAATTCATCCAACACGAAGAATCCTTTATGGGACTTCCTCTGCAATAGCCACAAAGCAAAGCGTCTTCTTCAAGGCAGCCTCCCCGCCCCCCCCCCCCCCCCGCAACCCGAGAAACCCGCGGCCCGTGACCCACTGGGCTTTGAAGGCAGAAGCACTCGTGTAAGGAGGCCTGAGGAGGCGAGCGGAGAGGCAGATGGGAGCCTAAACTGCAGAGTCGCAATGTCCTCATGATGGGGACGCAGAAGCACAAGAGTCAGGCTGGAGGAAGAGGAACGAGGGCGAGGTCTTCCAAAGGAGATTCGGAAGCTGGCTCTGGGATTCCATTTTGATGGGGAAAGTGTGCTGCACGTGGGATGGGAAAGTGAGGGTCAAACCCCGAGGGCCCATACGATGGTCGCGGTAATCGTGGCAGGATACTTTCTAGCCCTTCCAAGAGAGGCCAATAGATAGGGAAGAATTCCTAAGTAGAGCCTCTCGTGCTAACAGGGCTCTGTCTGTGTGGAATCTCATACCCTAGAAAGTATCCTGGCCTGGTCCACTGCCCAGGTCAGCCAAGACATTGACTATAAGTGCAAAGCAGGCTTCGTGGTCAAGCATCACCAGCTGCTCTTCTCTGTAGCATAGACGTTAATAGATACAGTGTGGATCCTTGGCGATTGTGTGTGTGTGTGTGTGTGTGCGCGCGCGCGCGCACGCATGCACATGTGCCCAAATATTGCGGTTTGAACTCAGGGCCTGCTGCTTTCACTTGTCTCATAGCTAACAATCTCCCACCTGAACCACAGCTTCACATTCAGCTTTTTGTAGCTAGGATTATAGTGTGTGCCACTGTTACCCAGCTTTATTTGGTGCAGGGTTTTTTATGATTAGGAATGGCTGTCTTGCTGTGCTCAAAGATTACACATTCTCATTGACATTTCTGTGTGGCCTGTGTATCGAAACATGAATGATAGTTGAAAATATTCTGTTCTAACGGGACAGGAAGGTAGTTTAGCTTTTAAATGGCAAATAATTTTCAGAGCAGGTAAGGGAGCATGTTTTTGTTTGTTTTTTTTTTTTTTTGGCCAGTCCTAGGCCGTGAACTCAGGGCCTGAGCACTGTCCCTGGCTTCTTTTTTGCTCAAGGCTAGCACTCTGCCACTTGAGCCACAGCGCCACCTCTGGCCATTTTCTGTATATGTGGTGCTGAGGAATCGAACCCAGGGCCTCATGTATACGAGGCAAGCACTCTAGCCACTAGGCCATATTCCCAGCCCAGGGAGCATGGTTTGTTTTTCTTTATTTCATTTCATCTTACATGAGTTAGAGAAGACATTGTGCTATCTGAAGAACTACTACATAGATACTGAATTTAATGTGTAAGTATTAAACACAAGCAATGAAGTTGAGCTTACCTTTCCTAAGTATATGTATAATATTTTCATAATGATCCATGCATATGTTTGTATTAATGGTATTTATTGAATCATAACCTATAAATTGAATGTTCATCTATGAACTTAGTGGTCATAACTCTCATTCTGGCCAGTCTCATGAGCCGTTCTGATAAAAATCCAGTATTTCCAACTAATATTTAAAAATAATCAGCAATTGATATTTTTAAATCCAAGTAGAATAATTCTGACTTAGAATTTGGATTGTAATAATCCTAATTCATTATTCTAATTCATAGTTCTAATTAAAATAAACTTTTAATTTATCCTTAAATCTAGAAATGCTACTTTTTTTTTAATTCACAGAAATCTAAAGATAGAGGAGAAAGATGGATCTGGTTTTATCGCTCCTCTTTGCTCTAATTTTATAAAGCATTATGGAGAACAATGGGGAGTGGAAGAAGAGAAACAAGGAAATCAACAGCTCTCATTCCAATCCTGAGCTCTGTGTGTGTGTGTGTGTGTGTGTGTGTGTGTGTGTGTGTGTGTGTGTGTAAGAAAGTACTGGAGTCCATCTGAGTCTTGATGTGGAAGAAATATAAACTCGAATCGCTCTTGATCCTGTGTTGCTCAGTGGTAATGAAATCAAAGCCCTCTCACTGTGTGGAGTGTCACACCTAGTAATAATAGCATCAGTGTGCATTCCAGAGTGTAAGTGGAGCCAGACCCGAGGGAGGGCTGGGAAACCCAATCGTTGGTGGTGTTGCCCGTCACCTTACCAGCGCCAGGCCTGGGGAGCGGGCGTGAACCACCGCGTGGCCAGCGGTGACCCGGGCCATCCCTCAACCTCTCTTGTTCTGTTTGGTCTGAACAGGGAAGAGCTTCACTCTGACCATCACCGTCTTCACAAACCCACCGCAAGTCGCCACCTACCACAGAGCCATCAAAATCACCGTGGATGGTCCCCGAGAACCCCGAAGTAAGTGAGGCCCTTTTGGTGTGTGTGTGGGGGCAGGGGGGAGCTGGTGCACTCTTGGGAACTGCACATTCTGTGGTTTCAAGTTCTCCCCCGGGGAGATGTCGGGCTCCTCAGGGAGGAGGAGTAGCACTGTTTCACACCTTCATTCCTCAGACGTACCCACTGGGCTCTTTCTGGAAGTGTCCGCTGGGAGGTCAAAAGGAAAGCAGACTGTTGACAGGCTTGAGACCCATTTGGGGCCCATTTGAGATTAAAGGTCAGACCGTCAAAGACATAGGGACGTCCAGCAGTACCAGAAACGCACACTGAGTGGAAGATTATCCAAACAGGCACAGCCAAAAGAGACCGGAGGGTCAGAGCAGACCGCTGGGACTAACGGCCATCGCTACCAGCCTTGTATTACCTGGTGAAGGCTGGAAGTGAAGACACCCCCCCTCCCCCATCACACAGCACGGTCTAACTGTGGAATTGTTCAAAATAGAGATGGGAAGACAGTAAATATAGAAAGACCAGCCCTAAAAAATAGCTCCTGTGAGGAAAGCATTTTTTTTTTTTTTAAAAGGAGTCAGTTGTTTAGTCTGCAGGGAAGATGTCTTCAGGGTGACTTAATGACTATCTTTGAGGAAACAGAAGTAACGCTCTTGCGTTTTCCTGCGTCCCACCTACCCTGGCACAGGCCGGCAGGCCGGGGTGCACCTCCAGGTCTGTGGGCTCACAAACCCTGGTCTCCTAACTCTGCCAGGCTCCTGGTGTTAAGTCAACATCGTTCTCTCCTCTGAGTTAGAAGGCAAACATTTTTGTTGTTGTTGTTGTTAGGTGTCTTCCTTCTTAGGCTGTGAGGCAGGAAGGTGAATGGAATTGAGACTATGGTGAATTCTAGGGCCACAGAAGTCGAGTTCTTTTTTTTTTTTTTTGGCCAGTCCTGGGCCTTGGACTCAGGGCCTGAGCACTGTCCCTGGCTTCTTCCCGCTCAAGGCTAGCACTCTGCCACTTGAGCCACAGCGCCGCTTCTGGCCGTTTTCTGTATATGTGGTGCTGGGGAATTGAACCTAGGGCCTCGTGTATCCGAGGCAGGCACTCTTGCCACTAGGCTATATCCCCAGCCCAGAAGTCGAGTTCTTGAGCCCCCAGCTGGTCTCAGAGGCTCTGAACCTCTGTGTTACCTTCTGCACAATGCCTGTAATGATGAGAGCTTCTTTATACAATGGAATGAGTGCTGTTTGCTAGGACACTTGCCTCTCAGAAGATGTGAGCGACCTCTGCCAATCTCCTCCCTTCTCCCCCCCCCACCCCCCCCCCCGCCTTTGTCTCTGCTCCGGTTTCCTTCGCAGCTCCACGGTGGTGGATCTGTCCCCTGGGTGCTTGAAATGGCCCCCTGGGGTGTGGCTCTCTACAAGGCGTCCAGTGGTCACTGCAGCTGGTGACAGGCCTTTCCTGAAGTCCTGGTTAAGCCTTGCTTACCTGATTCTCCCAGTGGGTGGAGCCTCAGAAAGCGCCCCCCCCCCCCAAGCTGCAGGGCCGGCGGGCAGATTGCAGAGGGTGCTGCCCCGAGTGTGAGTCTCCTAACCTGCATTTCCACTCCTGATCTTGGGTTTCCCTGGAGGGCTCTTTCAGCCTTTTCTTTGTTCAGCCCATTGAGGCATCTTGGCCATACCCAGATTCAGGAAGCTCTGGGACTCCCCGTCATGATTCTTCTGTATAGGTGCATAGCACACAGAGCAAATCACAGGTCCACAGAGGCATTGCACGACCCAGACCTGGTGGTGCTAAGCTAAAGACAGACAGTGATCCTGCATTAAATGAGACCTTTGGCTCAGTAGAGGACCAGAAAGGAAGCAGGCTCACAGGAGAGCTCCATGCAGGGCTGGGAGAGGCAGTCGGTGGAGGGTAACAAGGCCAGCACCCAGGGTGACTATGCCACTGGCAGACTGACACAGATGGCTGGAAAATCTCTAAAACAAGCAGCAGCCAGCTGCTGGTCATTTCAGACCTGGTTGAAGAAGATGCTTAACCCAGAGGACCCTTTTATAAGCCCCCCACTTCCCTTCCCCTTTCTTGTGGAAGAAGTCAGGCTTTCACCTGGCGGCCAGCACACACTTCCTGGAACGTTTAAATAACTGACCACGTGGTGGCCCTTGTGACTTTTAAGAATTGGCAAACCCAGGGGAAATTCTCTTGATTGTAATAGGCCGCCTGTCTCTACAGTGTACATAGCCCCTGCTGTTTTATAACTTAAGAAAACAGTTTGTAGGAGAGCAGGCAGAAGAGGTTTGCTTCAAGAGGCACCATTTGCATGCAGCCTTTGCTGCCTAATGGAATTTGAGGGTCTAGGGAAAATTTAAATGGGTGGAAATAAGGATACAGTATGATATAAATAGGTGTTACAGCTCCAGGTAGCCAGGCTCAGGTTTCACAAGTGAGTTCTAGAAAAAAGCCAAATGCAGGCAGATTTTTTTTTTTTCTTTTAAAGCCACTTAGGAAACACTAATTTTTCTGCTTGTTCTACCAAGCCTCAGTGGTCCTGAGTATTCTGTAGTACTCTTAGTATTCTGTTCTCTTCTCATCTGGGTGTCCTGATTGAAAGTGGGGACTACTTGTGAGTAGAACTCTAACCATAGTCACTTACTAATGTAACAGTAAGGGAGGACCATGCATGACCACCAGGACACGTTTATGGTGTTAGCCCCTGGATGAATGGAACCTCTCCAGTCCCAAGTTGAATATTATTGCAAAGTTGTCTTGTCTCAGGAAGCCCAGCATTTTGAGAGCCTTCAAGATAGTCACTTCAAAGATAAGAAAGAACAGCCCCAGAGAAAGGAAGTGGTTTGCTGAGGTTGAAAGGAAGTGGCTGGCGATGAAGTGGAGATGGGAATGAGGAATTCCTCATTGGTATCTAAGTATGGGCTCTTATCCATCCATCTACCTGACAGATCATCTGCTCATCTCTCTTCATGGGTACCAAACTCTTGTCATCTGTTTCCTGTTCTCTCAGATAGCCTTCCTTCATGAGGAACTGACTTATGTAATCTCTCACGTTGGCCCCAGCACTAAGGTTGCCTAGGAATGGTAAAGAGTAGCACTTCATTGTAGATATGGTACTTTAATTTGAAGTGTTTGCACCAAAGACCAGGGAGAAAGCTTAACTCATTCAACCTGCTGTCGGAATCAAGAATTGAGGGAGGAAAAAAACCTGTTGTACCCCATCTGTCAGTCATACAGATGAGAAAATTCAATGTTTTCCTCCCTCTCCACTGTTTTTAGTGTGAGGTATTGAAAGTAGCATATTCCAGACAGAAGTGTTTTGCAAGTTCAATGGCTACTCTCTCTTCTATAGTAGCCATCCTGCCACTTAACAAGTCAGAACCTGTTTTACCCACTTCCTGTGGGAAGTTTTTACATCTCAGACCAATACACAAAGTAGCAATTGTTGAAAGTTACATTTGTTATGAGGAACATATAGTATCAGAAGAGAATTTCTGCCTGAGATAATTTCTAACAAGCAGTAGGGGGTGATCTATTGTAAGTCAGCATGTGAAATATTTAACTTGCTAACTGGTTGCAAGATGGTGTAAGCATAAAAGAACTGTTAGAGATAGAACATTGAGAAACTTCGTGGAAAAGAATAGTGGTTAATGAAACAAATATTGGCCATTTCTGGGGCAACTTCTGCCCTTGGGTAAAGACCTGCTTCGTGGGTGCTGTGTTCATCTTGATCTTGTGTTCACAGTAACAGAGAGCACGATGCTGGGAACTTTGGAGACCTTGCAGGAATTCTTCCTGACTGATGATTTTTTTTTTTTACTTAATAGGGAGTCATAGTCAAAATAGGCCAACTAGAATGCCTAATTTGCAGTGTTCCATGCTTTTTAAAGTACCTTGTTGAGCTTACGTCCCATGAATATAATTTTCTTCTATTATATAGAATATAATTTTCTTCTATTATATAGAATATAATTTTCTTCTATTATGTAGTATATCTATCTATGTGTGTATATGTGTGTATACATGCAAGTATATGTATATATATATGCATGTAAATAAACATACACCCCCCCCACACACATACACACCTTGGACTTAAAATCAGAGCCCGAGAGGGTTTAGTGGTAGAGAACTTGCCTAGCATGCACAAAACCAAAAAACAAAATAGTTAAGATTGACAGAAACCTATGGGATGACTGTGTCTATGGGTTCTTACAATTAACATGTAGGGTTTTGTTTTTCACAACATTATTTTCAAGGGTTGGGGGTATAGATCAGTGATAGAGTGCTTGCTTGGTATACATAAAGTCCTGGGCTTGATCCCTAGCACTGAAACGTTACTTTCTCTTATAATAATCATAACAATAATAAGAATAAGAATAGCAGCTGACATGAGATAATATTAATGACTTGCCCAACACTGTTCAAAGTACTTCACGGATATTCATCTATAAAACCTTGAAGCAGAAGGCAACGGAGAACCTAGCTCAAGGTCACACCAGTGAGAGAGAACTGCAACTCAGCAATCCAGACAGTAGCATCCACCCACGCCACAGTTTTGTTTTGTTTTGTTTTTTTAACTGTGCTGTCATTTGAGCTTTGTTATATTGTAACTCTGAATTTTTTATTAGGAGAGTTTATCAATATGGGTCTGTTTTACATATGGTTCTGTTGGGAAAAGCAGAGCCCTGTGTCTCTCCACGGTCCATGCCAACAGGAAGGTCTCTTCTTGTCTTCCAGGTAGGGCTAGAGTGAAGTAGACCTCTCGAAGCAGTTGCCTACTGTCCAGACCCTGACAGGCGGCACAGGTACATGCAGTTGGCTCTGCATGCCATTGAGATGTGGTTGGGGACCTGACATCAGCGGGACTGTGAAATGCACTACAGTCAGTGGCTCGTGCCTGTCATCCTAGCTACTCAGGAAGCTGAGATCTGAGGCAATCCTTGGCATTTGAAGCCAGCATGAGCAGGAAAATCCAGGAGACTCTTACCTCCAATGTCCCACCAAAAAGCTGGAAGTAAGGTGTGGCTCTAGTGGCAGATGGTTAGCCCTGAGTGCAAAAGCTAAGGGACAGTGCCCAAGTACTGTGTGTGTATGTATGTACGTGTGTATTACCCAGAACCTAAGTCTCCTGCCAGTATGGATGTACAAGACAGATGAATAAGGTGACAATAGCAACCACCAGGGCAACCATCTGCATGTCAGGATTTCATCGAAGGTCTATGTGCACAGCATGGCCGCCTTGTTCACAGTAAATCGCTTCCAGCATAGCTCTCTGGTAATGAATATGATCTACTGCTCACTTCATTCCTTCGATTTTTCAAATGCATGATTTTTTTTTTAAGAGGCAGAGATCAAGAGAATCGTACTTTGAGGCCAGTATGGGCCAAAAGTTAGCAAGACCCATCTCAACCAATATGCCAGGCGTGGTGGTGTACACCTGTCATCCTAGCTAAGTGGAGATGTAGATGGGAAGATGATGGGCTGAGGCTAGCCCTAGGCAGAAATCAGACCCTAGCTAAAGAATAATCTAGAATATAAAGGGTTTGTATGGAACTCAATGGTAAGTGCACCTATCTGGTAAGTGCAAGGTTCTAAGTTCAAACCCCAGTCCTACCAAAACAGATAGATGGATACACTAGATAGATTATTAGAAAGACAGACAGACAGATAGGTAAAATTACGTTAGCGATCACCAGCTTGAATGTTTCCAGCAATTTCTAGATTCTCTTCCTGTTCATCATTTTAGCCATATGAAACTAAAGCAGGAAGGAAGGATTTTATAAGCATAACGATTCCCTGGGTCCTTGAATTCAGGCTGAAGCCTGGAAGGGTTTGCAGGACAAACGGGAAGGTAAGAAGGATATATGGTCCTGTCTCCCGCAACAGTAGCCGCCCACCCACAATAACTCAGAGTGAGCCGGGAGGGTCGCCTATGAATTCTCGGTAGCTACTCCAGCCACAAAGATTTTTTTTTTTAAAGATTGCATTTGTGTAGATATAGAAAAAAGAAAAGCAGAGCTCCTTCTAGGCATCGGTAACAACTCCAAGAAGCAATCTAGATGCTTTCTCCGTCTGATGCAGGGAGAGACCGAGGGGAAAAAAAAACCTGCAAGTGAAATTTGGACTCTTCCTTCAAATATCTCTCAGGCCACTAAACTAAATATATCACAGCCCTCCTTAGAATTTATTATATGACATGCTGAAAGAAAAGTATTGTCTGTATCTAGGCTTCCGTTCCCTAATCTTAAAATGTGTAAGGAGCTTTCTGGATCCTCAACTCTGGGACCTGGGTTTTTACTCTGGCGCCACCAGACCTGTGGGTGTGAACTTTGGGCAATTATCTTTAATACTTTAGTCCTCATTTTCCTCTTTGGTCAAACTCGATGATGGGATGAGATAATCTCTAAATTAGTTCCCACTCAGAAGGGGGTAACAAAAATCTCATCAGCAAAACAACCATGGGCTCCCCCCAACACCAACCAACAGGGCCCCTTGCCTGCCTCCTCCCACAGGCCAGCGCCCTGGGGTCTCAGCAGACAAGCGTACACGCACCCACGGTCCACACTGAGTCTCTCTCTCTCTCTCTCTCTCTCTCTCTCTCTCTCTCTCTCTCTCTCTGAGGGGGGACTGGAAAATTTTGAAAGGGCATTGATGTGTGACTTACTGGCTTCTCTGTGGCCCCAATTTCTATGCTGCGGGACCGTTCTCTGTTTTGTGTTTCCGAATGAGATCGTGAATTGGGGGTTCCCACGTTTGCGCGTACGGACTTTGGGGTGCTGAGGCCCGAGCGAGTGTCGCGCGGGGATTGTGGCCATCCTAATGACACAGCCTCCGTGGGCCACTTAGGGTCCTGCCTGTCACATGATAAGTAGTCCCGAAAAAAAAAGGTTTTACTCCTTACTGTTGAAATCCTTTTGGAAATGAGAAACCTTCAAGCAGCAAGAGCAGTGAACCCTAAATTTAAAAATTCATGAAGTTACCATAATGTAGCTTTTTTTTTTTTGAAATTTAATTAAACATTTATAACGTTTAAAAAAATTCTTTTTTTTGGTTCCAGTTGCATTTTGCATTTAGAACCAGTAAATTTCTTTTCTGGCAGCACATTTATAGGCCTTCCTTAAAACACTCTGGGCACTTTTGTGAAGCCCCAAATGGGTACAATGAACTTGTCACCAAATGCTGCATCATCATCATCATCATCATCATCATCATCATAATGATGATGATGATGATGATGAGCTAAGCAGGGAAGTCACACACCGACTCTCTAGGCTAGAAAAAAAAACATGTAGAAGAATGAGCTCTCAATAGCATGGGAAATAGTAGCTGCTATCTGACACTGGGTCCTTTGCGTGCTACAAGTGAGAAAGATCTGTGTCTGTGTCTGTGTGTGTGCACGTGCGTGTGCGTGCACCAGTATCGGGACTTAACCTCAGGGCCTTGCACCTTTGCTTGTTGTATGTTGTTTTTTTGAAATTTAAGGCTGGTGTTTTACCACTTGAGCCACCTCTCCATTTCCACTATCTTGCTAGGGAATTAGAGATAAGAGTGTCACAGACTTTTCTGACTAGACTGGCTTTGAATTGTGATCCTCAGATCTCAGCCCCCTGAGTAATGAGGATCACAAACGATGAGCCACCAGCTCTTACACTCAGCTCTCTGATACCCTCTGAACATGGGTTCTAGGACTCCCCTCCCTGCAGAAAAGCTTGGTTCTTCTCCTCCCTTACGTGAAATGACAAGAGTGTTTGTATAGGACCTATGTTTACCTTCCTGTATGTTTTCACTACCTCTAGATGGCTTATAATACCAAATACACTGTAACCGTCATGGGAATAGTTATTATATTGGTTAGGGAGCAACGACCGGGGAAACAAGTCCATCATGTTTAGGGCAGACAGTTTTCTTTCCCCTTAAATAGCTTCAAGGGGAGGCTGATTGGATCCATGGGTTGGAGCATGCAGATTGAAGGCCGGGTGCATTAGGCAAGATTTGGCCAAAGCCACAGCTCATCTCCCCAGGGTGCCTGGAATCTCTAACCACAGGCAGGTTTGGCAGGCTTGGAAGTGTGGTTAGCTCCCCTTCCAGCTCCCTAACCAAGGCGCAGTGCTGGGACCCCTTCCATTCGTGTATGGCGCCTCTTGGTGGCCCATTCCTCCTCTGCACCGGCAGGCCCGGACACTGCCAGCACTGCTCAGATGGCCAGGGGACCCCTAGTGCCTCACTGTCCTTTGCCATTGTCAGCCAAGTGTCATGGGGCATGATAACACAGCTGCTCCTCTACTTTTCAATAGGTTTTAATTTGGTTTGTTTGTGTTTTGGGGGGTTTTTTTTTGGTTCGTCCTTTAGCTGCTTTTTTTTTCATTTTGAAACAAAACCCTCTCCGAGTCAGAGATACTTTCTTGTAATCTGTATAACCAGGAAAGGCCCTATAGCCGCTTCAAATAATGCCTTAATAATGACGATGACAGTATTCCTAAGTGTCAATTGAACAGGTAAAATCTACCCCCACCATCCTAGGTGTGTGTGTGTGTGTGTGTGTGTGTGTGTGTGTGTGTGTGTGTGTTAGGTGTTTTGTTTTGTTTGTTTGTTTTTAGTCAGTCATAGAGCTTGAACTCAGGGTCAGGAGGGGGGACTGGGGGAGGGCACTGCCCCTGAGCTCTTTCATTAAAGGCTACCATTCTACCACTTTGAGCCACACTTCCACTTCCGGTTTTCTGGTCGTTAACTGGAGATAAGAGTCTCACAGACTTTCCTGCCCAGGCTGCCTTTGAACCATGCTCCTCAGGTCTGAGCCTCCTGAGTAGCTAGGACTATAGGTGTGCCATCAGCTCCCAGCTTAGATCTGTGTTTTTTGGATTTTTTTTTTCATTCTTTTTTTTTGTCTCTCCACCCATTTTTTTTGAATAATTACTTATTTATTGTCAAAGTGATGTACAGAGGGATTACCGTTCCATACATAAGGCAGTGAGTACATTTCTTGCCAATTGGAAAGTTCCAAGTTATTCTTGCTATGTGCTTTTCCTTGGAAAACCCCTTTTTTAGAAGGCTAGCTTTGGACCTAGAGAAATATTAAAGGTGGATGTTACAGAAAGAGTGAATTAAGCAGAATGTCTCATCAGACACATTGCAAGACACTGGCGTTTTGTTGAATGGGAGGGCGTTTCGCAGCGTGTGATTGTCAGCAAATGCTAGGTAGGTATTCTGTCATGTCTCTACGGAAGTTGGAGGTAGTCAGGCTCCTCCCGACCCCCACAGCCAGCCCCATAGGTGAAAGCCAAAGTTAAAGCAAATACTTAAGTACTCAAAGCTAAGTTCTTTCTGTTGGCCTTAAAGGTAATACGATGGAATGAATCTGCCAGCTCCTTAGACCCCTATGAAGTCAGTTCATAGTAATACATTAATTTGGTACTCCCAGGAGTGATGCATGCTCTGGGCTCATTAAAGCAAGGATTCACTTGCTACCTAAATCATTCAGCATGTTTTTCTCTACTGGAACTCCCAATGTTGTATATTTTATCTGCTTGCTCACTTTGGGTTTTGGTTTTGTTCCTTGTGGCTTGTAAGTCATTTTCTGGTCAATTGTAAGTAGTAAACATTTGAAAGAAGTTAGTCCCTTGGGCCTTTATTATCAATTGTGGCCCCTTTTGGGTTTATTTCTGCCATCTCCTCATTTTCAGTTACCTTAAAGTGGTTTTATGATCTTTTCCAATTCATTCATTTTTAAAGACCTAGAGAGAAATATACAGAATCGCATCCTTTGACCTCCGTTGACCTTGCCAAGCATCTCAAAACCGAACCCAAGGTTCCCTGAGTTGTGGGGCTCAATGCTAGCACTCGCCCACTTTGAACCACAGCTCTGCCTGTGGCTTGTTAGAGGTTCATTGGAGATAAGAGTCTCACAGACTTTCCTGTCTTGGCTGGCTTTGAACCAGTCTTCAGATCTCAGCCTCCCGGGCTGGCTTTGCACCCTGATCTCTGGTTCTCCCCCTCCTGAGTAGCTAAGGTTACAGGCATAAGCCACTGGCACCTGGATACTTTCAAACACTTTAAATAGATGTGTTATTTAAATAGTACCTGGGATTGTTTAAGCACGTATCAGGGACACATACAAGTTCTTTCCCCCTTACTGGGGAACCAAGTGGAATTCTACCCACGTGGGAGCCAAATCTTTGCTATTTCTAAGTTATTTATAAAGGGAAAAGATCCTGTCAAACTGAGCCCTTAAGATACAGTAAGGGCTCTTTTGTCACAGAGATTGTGAGGTCAAGTTCAAGGCCTAGGGAAAAATTTAGCAAGACCTCCATCTCAACAAACAGCAGGGCATGGTGTCAAACACCTGTCATCTAAGCTACACAGGAAGCATAAATAGGAGGATTAAGGTCTGGGCTGGCCTGTACAAAAACAAAAACCTAAAACCTTAAAAAAAAAAAAAACTAAAGCAAAGAGAGTTAGGGGTCTAGCTCAAATAGTAGAGTGCCTACCTAATAAATTAGATCAAGGCCCTGAGTTCAATTCCCAGTTCTGGAGAGGTGAAAGGGGCAGTAGGAAACAAAAGGCATTACCTTGACGAGCCGTTTGAATATAATTTTCTTTCCCAAAGTCAAGTCTGTAACCAAGCATGCGGTACACACTTAGAATCCCAACATTTAGGAAGCTAAAGCAGGTGGAGAGAATGTTGAGGACCAGGCTGGGATTGCTCATCGGTTCGATGCTAACCTGAGGTACACAAGGAGATATTGTCTCAAAAGAACAGAAGTTTTTCCTCTTGCCACTCCTTTAGTTCTGTGTTTCCGTGAAGCACTCTTACAGCCAACCAAAAGATCACCGCGCACGTACTCGATCCTTCCCTACCCCCCCCGCCACCACGCCCATGGCTTTTTATATATGGTGCTCCCTGGAGATCTCTGGGTTCAGTTTCGGGGAGCTGAAATGCTACACCCTTGGGACTCGGTACCAGTTGTGGTAGCTGCAGCTGCCTGGACTCCAGAGGCCACTGGCTGTCCTGTCCACTTGCTGACAGGCAGCGTTCTGGCTGAGGAAAGATCAGAGAGTCTCTCCTGCTCCTTGCTTGGGGGCTTCAGCCAATCAGAGTGAACCGCTGAAATTCAAGCCTTGAGTGTTGAGCTGTGGTGGCACTGTTCTGTTTTTGTTTGTTTGTTTGTTTTGCCAGTCCTGGGGCTTGGACTCAGGGCCTGAGCACTGCCCCTGGCTTCTTTTTGTTCAAGGCTAGCACTCTACCACTTGAGCCACAGCGCCACTTCCGCGTCACTTCCGGCTTTTTCTGCGTCTGTGGTGCTGAGGAATCGAACCCAGTGCTTCATGTATACGAGGCGAGCACTCTACCACTAGGCCATATTGCCAGCCCTGGGGGTGGCACTGTTCTGTGAAACTCTGAAAGGAATCCTGAGCCCTGGGCAAAGGAACAGGCAGCGGAGTAGACAGAGCACTGGCCCCAGAGCCAATCAGAGGATTCCAGCCCTGCTGGGCACTGGAGTTTCCTAGACAATCCATTTCCTCATCTGCAGAAGGAGGGAGGAAGAGATAGTCCATACCGGCTCTTAAAAAAAAGTATGGTTCAGTGGTCAGGGGCTAAGTGGGGAGGATGGACATGGGGAAGTAGAGGTGAACCCTGAGAAGGTAGGGAGGCGCCAGGTAGAAGAAAGGAGAGAGGAAAGGACACAGATCCATCCACAGCCCAAGATCCAGGAGAGGGAGCCCCATGAGTAACTGCCCTGACATCGTGGGGGTAGTAGAAAGCATCCGAGCCGAATTTCCCATGACTCTGGCAACATTAAAAATAAATAAATAAATGGGGGGGAAAAAAAGAAAGTATTTGAACCCACAAAGTACCCAATTGTCCAAGCTGCAGGCAGGTCAGAGACCTTGGTGTTAATTCCTCAGCCAAGTAAGGCAGGGAAGGAAAAAATGAAAGAAAAAGAGAGCGAGAGAGAGAGAGAGAGAGAGAGAGATGCTTTGAATTCTGTTGACTTCATTGTTGGAGTTTTCTGAGCCAGGCTGCTCCCTCCTTTCCCCCCTCCTTGTAGTATTATGGGCTGTTCTTCATTACCTGCCCTACCTATCTTCACGATCTAGCCGCAAACAGCTTTGGTTGACCACACCACTTCCCTATTGAAAGTTAATACTGTTTGACTCATTCTGCGCGGCTAACTGGAAGCCAAAGAAAACAAGGCAGAGAATAACCATCTTGTATGGAGTTTGGAGAGTGCTCCGCCGGCCCTGCTTTCAAAAGCCTATACAGTAGCTTTACTATATCTCTCCACTGCAGCTGCAATGAAAAATGAAGGAAGCAGAGAAGTGGCTAAGGAAGGCGGGGGGTGGGGGGAAAGTTGGGGGCAGGGTAGACACCAGGAAAGGAATAAGGTGGGGCTCCCCTCAGGCGGGGCCAGAACCCTGAGACTCTGTGAGGTCCTTTCACTGAGCTGAGGTTTTGTGTTGACATATGCACAGAGGGCCTGTTTTAAAAAAAAAAAAAAAAGTTTTTTTAAAGGGCCGGTTAAAAGGAGTTTAAAAGGAGAGAGAAGTTGAAAGCTTCCATCAGAACGTTTTCCCTACCGCCAGTCAGTAGAAAGCATCTGGGTCCCACAGATAAGGCCCCCAGGTGAAGAAACCTTCTGCCTCTGTCAAGTCTGAAAGGAGATCAGTGCAAGGGTGTTGCCAAGGAAGCAGCCCCGCCCTCTTGCCCTCCATTTCCTACCTGACTCAAATGCAGTCAGCACAGCCGAGGGCGGACTCTTGTGTCTTGGAATAAATAGAACGTTCTCTCCTAACGTCACCTGGCAGACAGTGAGAGACCCAGATTTTGCTCACTGCGCTGCAACTGCAGCAAACATCCAACAACCTGAAGCCGTCTCTGCCCTCGGGAGGGACTGCAAATGGCCTATACCAAACAACCAGGAACTTTCTTATCGTGGCCTTCCCACTTGGAGCAGTCCAGGGATCTGGCTTCCCCTTGAAGCCAGCCTAGAGAAAGGGGCAAGAATCACGTATCTTTCCTGGCAGCCAGGGAGGCCTTTGTAGCCGGTGGCAGAGCTTGACACCCAGGAAGGAGTTGCTTTCCTCAGCCGAGGATGTATGCTACTGGCTGAACGTCGTGGAGTCACTGTAGCTCAGAGGAGGTGTAGCTCACCTACCCCACTCATTTATTGGGCCATTCCCTCAGCCTTGAAAGGAACTACAGTTTACCTGGTCCTGGGCACCTTTGCTAATTCCAAATGGTGTCAGAGGCTACAGAAGGAAACTGAAGATGCCTTCAAGGATGGGAAAGGGTGGCAGAGAGAGACAGAGAGAGAGAGAGAGGTAGGGACAGAGACAGAAAGACAGAGCCCAAGGCCCAGGCCCCATGCCATCACGGTAGAATTGTTGGGCTCGGGGAGGTTTTCTCCTTTTCCCCAGACCTGCCCAGTCTGAGGCTTGCCCTGCTCAGTCTGTGGACCCCAAAGCCAGGTCCGAGGCCCCAGGCACATTTTCTGAGTCCCCGAAGCTCAGACGCCCCCTCTGCCACCTTCCCCCGTGTCTATCTCTGGTTGGCAGAAGGACAGACAGGAGCTGTCCTCATCAACAGTCCTGATAACTGGCGGTTATCACTCGGGCTGCTTTTTAATTACACTCCTAAGGAGAGGGTCCCAAGACAATGCCTCGATGGGCTTGAGATTACAGGCTGGTAATCCCTTCTTGGGAGACCATCTCCTCCACCCCCTCGCAGGCTGCCACTCGTCAGGAGTAGACACAGAGAAGCTCGCTGCCCTAAGCTACAATTACCTTCTTAGTCACCAGACGGAGCAGGAGCCATAGCCAGGGCGAGCCGTAGCTGCCCGGCTGACCCCTCTGCTGTCAGAAGGCCCAGGTGCTCAGGAAGCCCAAGGAGCCAGATCGGGTGACAAATTCACCTCCTGTCACTCGGCCCGGAGCTTGGGGAAGTGCGTGTTGGTTCTGTTCTTGTCCCCTGAGTCTTGGGGGCTCAGTTGCAGGAGGGAGAGGGGCAGATCTCACCTGGCTTTGCTGTTCCGTCCTCCCCACTTTCTGCTACTTCTTGTTTTGTCCTTTCCCACCTGGCCCAGCGTCTGGGGCTCCGCGAGTATGTGATCAGGGGACTTCCCATGTCTGTGGTCAATGTGTGATGTGCGCAGTGTGTATAGATGCATGGAGATCTGCGATATGCATAATATAAACACAGGAGGGGTATTTGCGCGTATGGGGTGGATTGTGGATTGTACAGCGTAGGAGTGTGATGTGTGTACGTGTGTGACACAAGTATGACACAAGTGTGACACAAGTGTTGTATTGTGAGATGTGAAGTACCCACTACGGAGAAACGAGCGAAGCCACGGGAGCTCTTGGCTTACGTCAGGGTGTCACGTTCTTCCGCACAAGGACCTATTATCCACCCGCCTTTATTTCTCACAATTCAGAAAGGAAAACTAGAGGTGAGCTTGGCTGGCTGAGCATCTACAAGACAATTCTCCGCAAAACTCTTCTCTCTGTTCCGTTCTGATAGTTCGCCTCAACAGTGGCTTACTCAGAGTTACTTGGGATTAAACCTGGAAAGCGGACTTCCTCATTTCCCTTCCCTCAGATGGACTCATTTCTCCAGTCCCGGGGTGAGCGATGGGATGGCTCTCAGCCTAAAGATCCGAGGATCCGCCCGTCCAGTCAGTGGGTCACTCAGCCAGCGTGGGGTGGGTCTACTGGGTACTAGGTGCTCACGGGGCTGACTCAGCATCTTCCCAAGGCTAGCCCCTCGGTTTCCTTTCCCGGGAGGCCAACCTAGAGAGAGGGGCCAGGAATCAAGTACCCTCCCTCCCTGGCAGCAGCAAAGACTAGAGATACAGCCGGGAAGAAAATTATATAAAATCTCTGTCCCCATGTGGCGTGCTGGGGAGAGTTAGCAGTGACGCACCGGGTGTCCCGGAGTTCCTAAAGGAGAAGGCGATGCTTGTGCACATCCTCCAAAGAAGGAGGCCCACAGGTATCTGAGAAGAGTGTTCTAGACAGGCGGTCACCAGGCAGGGGTGCTGGAGAAGAGCCCCACTGCGGCCGGAGCAGAGTGCAGATGCTGCCTTGTCTGCCTTCTGGTTACCTCAGAAAGAAGGCTTAGCAAAGTGCCAGCCTGGCCTCTGACATGCGTGCTTTCCACCAGGGGTAGGGCTAGTTCAGGAGGGTCCAGTACCGAAGAGCCCTGGAGACTCAGTGGCACTGGCTTATTACCCCCCCGCCACACACACAGCAGAGAAAGGCTGTTCCTGCTGGCAATTGCCCTAAAGCAAGGCTCTGGGGCTCCAGAAAACATCGATGTTCCCTAAGAACAGGCAGCATCCGGGCAGACTTCCCTCCACTGGCGTGCTCTGATTCTCCCACCTCGTAGACGGAGGAAGGACCTGAGAAAGACAAGCAGAACGCCTACACGGGAAGTGTGGTTGAAGGGGGGTGATTCATCTTACCCTCAGCCTGGCACGCCTCCTGTCCCAGGTGGAGGAGGGCATCTGGGGGCCAACTCTCCACTCAGACAAGCAGCAGAGAAATGGGGGCCTGGATTCAGGGTCGGCTCAGAGCCTTTCTTCCTCTTCGCTGTAGTCCTGACCATTTCCTAGCAGGTTTTCAGGTGGGTTCATGCCCTCATCTCCCTGTAGTCAATCTGGGGGCCATAAAAGGAAAGCGGCCGAATGTTCTAGTCAGCAGACAGGGCCATAGGACAGGATCAGTGGGAATGCTGGAGAGAAACAAGAGACACCCGTGAAAATCAGTGTTCCACTCACTAATGATGACCTGTCTTCCAAGGCCACTGAGGCGTCCGTAGGAAGCAGAGGGAAAGTAAACACTTGGGTGGAAACTGCGAGCTACCAACACCCAGAAAGGTGATACCAGCCAGCTACCTGCCAGGTGGGACCCCAGACCGGAAGGCCTGCTAGTGATCCCATTAAAACTCTTAACAGGCAGACCTGAGACAGGTTCCCAAGCCAGGTTATCTGCCTGAAAGAAAAAAAAAAAAAAAAGAAAACTTTAATAGTCATCGCATCCTATTAAGTTGTGTGTAGAGTCATCCACCAAGAGCTGGTTGAGTGGATAATCATGGCAGATGTAATTGCTGTGGATGCTTTTAGAGCCCCTCAGAGTAATCCGTTTTAGTCCTTTAATTCCAGGCTTGCAGATAAGGAGGCTGAGTGATGAAGAGACTTGCTCTTGTCCTCAGCAGAGTTTGGAGGAAGCAGAATGGGGAGTGCTGAATGCCAGACTAGCAGTCATGTGTCCCCGGTGCCATGTCTGTATTCTCCACAGAAAGAAGGATTAAAGCACCTGCATCAGCGTTAGTGTCCTCGGGGCACTCCAAGGTCTTTCCTGCAGTGGAAGGGAACAGGTTTTGTAGGACTCTCTTCTGTCTTTCTCCAGAGCCCTCCCTCAGATGGCAGGGCAGAAGTCATTCCTTCTTACTGGAGAAGTCGGGATGGATTCTAATAGCCTGTCCAGTTGTAGGAAGGAACAGACCCATCTATGGGACAGAAAGGGCATTGTCACGGGCCCTCTATACATCAAAGATTCTCTTTAAGAAGATAAGCAAAAGTAGCTGAGTGTGGTACTGCACACCTGTAATCTCAACTACTTGGGAGGTAGGGCCAGGAAGATAATGAATTCAAGGGCAGCCCAGACAAAATCGAGGAGACCCTGTCTCAAAAACAAAATATAAGCAAAAAGGGCTGGGCAAGAGGTATCGCAAAAGTTGTAGAGTAACTCAGGAGGCCCTGAGTAAAAACTGCAGTACTGAAAATAGATATGTAGGTAGGTAGGTAAGTAGGCAGGCAGGCAGGCAGGCAGACAGACAGACAGACAGGTGGATACATAGATAGATACATAGATGATAGATAGATGGAGATGATAGGTAAATAGATTGATAGATGGAGAGATAGACACAGAGACTATAACATTGTTCTTACCTAAACAAGAATTAGGTATCTTCTATATCCATGAATTCTATACCTGCCAATCATCCAACCATGGGGGAAAACAGTGTTTTAATTTCATGTGTATCAAGCACATATAGAGTCTTTCTTCCTATCCTTCCTTAAGTAATGCTAACATTGTAGTAGGTATTGCAAATAATCTAAAGATGATTTAAAGCACACAGGAGCATGTACTCGCTCTTTTGTTCTGTTTTGTTTTTTTTTCTGGTTGTGGAGCTTGAACTCGGGGCCTGGGCATTATCCTCAAGCTTTTGTGCTCTGTGCTAGCACTCTACTACTTTGAGCCACAGCCAGTCTGGGCTGGCTTTGAACTGAGATTCTCAAATGTCATCTTCCTGAGTAGCTAAGATTACAGGTATGAGGCACCAGTGCCCAGCTCTAGGCCATTTTTATATCAAGGACTTGCCATTGTGCTGTGTTTAGCATCTGCAGGAGTTCCAGCTCCTATGGGCACTTGAGGGAAGTCTGTGTTTAGTATTTTACTTCCAGTGCCAGCAAACGAGAAGCAGACAGAGGAAGGGATGTAAACATTTGTGCGGCCCATTTGCCTGACCCACCGTCCTGGCAATGCCAGGTAACTACAAGGCCTGCTTCCAGCGTGGAGACAGCCGCTGTCCACTGTGAATCGCACACAGCTCTGTCTCACCTAATTCTACACCTGAACCCGGAACACAGGGGATTTAAACACAGAGAATGCAGAGGTCGATGTGACTTAAAACCAGGTAGCCTTTCACGCGACTCATTCTGATTTGGGCTTGCTACAGGTTTCAGTTTGCAACGCACTGAGTGTAAGAGTGAGTGTTGGGGAAGTAAAGGGCGACTGGGAGTGTTTTCAGACCTGTGCGCATGCGTCCTCCCACTGGCTGTGTGACATTGGTTAAGTGACATAACCTCTCTGAATGTTGCTTCTCCTGGATCCATTTTAAAATGTGCCTAATTTCTCTGGTTCTTCTCCACTTATGGATTATGACTTGTGCCGTTCTCTTAGCTTAATAATATGGAATGAAATGGGGGCCTATATTTACATAACACTGGATGGTATATTAAAAAGGCATAAGTAACATGTATTAGGATATGTATTAACATGTTACATTGTATATCATATCTTTGTGTTACATAATGTACCGAACATAATCTATGTAAATGATATATGATATTGGACGGTATTTTGCCAACATTAAATTAGCTGACAGGTTGGCTAAGTTTGCCACTGAAGAAGGTTTATTTCACTACCCACAAGAGGATCACACACTCAGTACTGTTACTGATTATATATATATATACATATATATATATACACACATTGATTTACTGTGTGTATGCACACACATAATTATTGGGTCTTGAACTCAGAGCCTCACACTCTTACTTGGCTTTTCCACTCAAGGATGGTACTATATCCCTTGAGCCATTCCTCCACTTCTAGTTTCTTGCTAATTAACTGGTGATACGATTCTCTGCTTGTGCTGGCTTACCTGCCATCTTCGGGGCTCAGCCTCCTGAGGAGGGGGGATTACTGGGGTGAGTTCAGTTCTGTCACTCTCAAATCCTGATGAGCCTGGGATCTAGACGAAGTGAGCTGTTCCCTACACATGAGTTTCAGTAATCAAAATGGAAGGCTGTATCCTTGAATCACAAGACTCCATTGGACTCCTCTTTGGGGCCCTTCTCTGAATGTAGAGTGTCTCCCTCACTACTTTCTTTTCACTTTCAAATAAATTTGCTGTGTCTAGTTGAAAAGTAAAATGCCACAAATGATATTCGTTTCTTTTATACGTTTTCTTGCTTATTTTTATTTTTTGGCTTTCTGTAACCCTCTGTATAATACAATTCCAATTAAGTACTCCCCCCCCCCAAAAAAAGGTAGCAGCTATAATGGAAGAACTTAGGATCCTTTTTCAAAAAAAAATTTTAAGGGTCAGTGAGACATCCCACTAATCTCTCTTATTTCTGGAGGTACTGATGTTTGAATTTAGGGCCTCAAGCTTGCTAGGGAGATACTCTACCACTGTGCCATGCCTCTAGCCCCAATATGCAATCTTGAGGTAGCCACTATTTTAAACATCACCCTGGAAACATTCATAATTGACTCTCAAGGAGCTCAAAACTCCTGGCTGCTGGCCTGCACGTTTTCAGGGCTGTGTAATTCTCCCAGTGGTTTGATCCAAGGTTGAATTCCCTAGGGCCCTCCAAAGCCCTGTACTCAGGAAGAAAGAAGAAAAGTGAATTTCGCAGTGGACACTTTCCACACTACTCTGTTGAAAACTCGAGGAGCAAATTGACAGTTTAATAGCAGGCAGCTACAAGAAGCTAAAAACATAAAGCTCTCATTTTTCCTCCTCCTGAAAGTTTATCATCGGAAGCGCCTATATTTCATGGAAAACAGTGCTATTTGGCACGTGAATTCTGATGGCTTCGGAAGAGAAGAAATCGGTGTTTCTCAGCATTGGCGTCCGTAAACGCGGCTGAACCACACCTAGATGCTTTTCGCTTCCAGCACTTTTGAGAGCAAGGGGCTGGGGTAGAGGGGCCGGGGTGGGAGGAGTCTCTCCAAGGCTGTGCTGCTCCCAGAATGCAAGTGGGGAAGAGCGTGGAATGAACTCTTCCCCAATCCCCCGGCATTAAACTCAGCCCTGAAACGCTCAGGGCTTAGGCAATAGCTTAGAGTGAAGAACTGTGTTCTCAGAGAGTTAGGCCCCAGCATTCCTGCTCGGGGAGACAGTCGTCAGTTAATCTCTGTAAATGACTACGATTTGGGCAGATGTCAGATGGTACATTAATAGCTCTTAGGTTAAAGCTTTTTTTTTTTTTCTGTTTGAAACAACTTAATTCCTGTTGGGTTTCTCGGTGGCAGTGCCCCTCCATGTTTGCTGAAGTACAAACAATACCTTCTGGCAAAGGCTGGGCAAAGATGCCACCACACCTAGTGCCACATACCAGAACCATCCCCCCCCCCCACACACACACACTGTGTTCCTGGTCACACACTGTCCCTCAGACGGAGTTCTGCAGAAATGCCACCGAACGCCCAAGGAATGTGATGGGGACAGAGAAACAGAACTTGCTGGAAGCCCTCGCCAGACAGCATTCTTTCTGAGGCCGTAGAACTGTCTAGAATCGTGTCGCATGGTTGCTTTGACTCCTAGTATCTTGGCATTCGTCTGGGCTGCGCAGTTAAAGGGCTAGGTTAGGTTTTCCAATGGTCTTGGGGTTGGCACTGTGTTTTCTCGGTGAAGGAACCTGAGATTTTTCAGCGTGATTGGGAAGGGGAGCTCCATCACAAAGATAGGGAGGGTCCCCAGAAAGCTCTGCCCACGGTCACTGAGTTTGGGCATGATTGACATGGAATGTTCTGGGGACAGGGTGGTTCTTTTATACTGCTGATGAACCTCCGTCACGGGGTAGAGTCCCTTTGTCCACAGAGCCAGTGCTTAAAATACTCGGCCTGTCAGAGGCCTCTTGCTCTGTGCGACTGGGTTGAGTGTTGAGGTCTGCACGCTGCCTCAGAGTCCACATTTGCCTCGGTGACACATGAAAAGAGAGCGAGCGTCGCATGTGAACTCCACAGATATTATGCTGAAGTGTTTTTCCTCCTTTTGGAGCCAAACAGGTCTTGTTCATGATAAAAATCACTGCAGTATAGTGGGCTCTTTTTCTGGTGTGGAATCTGAGACCGTGTCAGCCGTGCCAAGGGGCCCCGCGGCAGGAAGAAACAGTGAGCCGCAGAGAGTCGGAGCCACCGCACGGGTCAGACGATTGCATTTTATAACCGTAGCCACCGGGAACGGAGAAAAACACACGGGCTGTCCCCGTCTCCTGCCTCCCCTAGGCTGAGAGAAGGGGGGTGAAGCCTAACTTACCATGCAGTTAGGGACCCAAGAAGGGACCCCTTTTCAAGGGCACCCACCCGGCAGCGTCACCTGTCTTGTTTTGAGGACGCTGGACAAGGGGGAAATTGGTGTCAAATCATCCAAGGACTCTATTCAAGTTACTGTCAAGGTGGCTGGGCACTGGTGGCCCACGCCTGTAATACAGACTGCTCAGGAGGCTGAGATCTGAGGACTGGGGTTCAAAAGCCAGGCCAGGCAGAAAAGGCTGTGAGATGATGTTTCTCCCGGATTAACCAGCACGGAGCCGGAAGGGGTGGTGTGGTTCGCGTACTACAGTTCCAGCCCAGGGAGATAAAGCCAGGCCAGGATCAGGCGGGGCTCTGAGTTCAAGCTCCGGGGCCAGCACAAAAATAAATAAGTAAATAAATCAAAGATAATAATACCTCAAAGGTGAGGTGGGAGCCAAAGGTTGTTTTCTTCACGGGAAAGGTAAACAGCCCAGCCCGCTCTGGTTGTGTCTCTCCACAGAGCATGGCCTCCGGCTTTTCTACTTGAGTGCCATTGTGATTAGGGATTCAGGGGAGAAACCAGGGCCTTGTCGCCCTTCCTGCCCCCCTCCTGTGGCTCACAGTGACATCTACCCTACTGCTGTGCACACAGCCCTAAGGGAGCCCACCTACCCACCTCCTGTTCATTCCTGAGTTCTGAGCCTGCTCAGAAAAGAGGCGGGCTGCCCCTCCACCCCCCCAACCCCCACCCGTGAGCCCCAATCGTTCTGACCTGCTGGGTACACCGCGCCAGGCCCAGGCTGTACCTTTCTGTCTGCCTGCTCTTAGGAGGACCACGGTGTAAGCTTCCGAGAAGAAAGGAAGCCGGGGGGCTGCCAGGGAGCTGTCCTTGCAGCGGGAAATCTGATTCCCTCAGTGCCACACTTGGTCGCTCCACCCCATTTCCTGTGGATGGGGTGTGCAAACCTCCAGGGCCCACTCTGCGGCCTGTGAGACCCGTGGCCGGCTGGATAGCCGGGGAGAGTGGCATTCAGATGCCCCTGGGTCCCTGTCCAGGTACCAGCACAAGCTAACATCCCCACGGTTCAGCCCCCTGCCATGGGTGTAGAGAGGGTGCCCGAGTGGGTGCTGGGGCCTACCCACACTGGGGGAGCACCCAAGAGCCTCTTACGAGAGAGGCTCAAGTCTGCTTTAGGGACAACCGCACCGAGTTCTCACAGGCAGTAAGAGAACCCCCATGATCAAGCTGCCAGCAAGCCTATGCTGGGGTGAGGGAGAGGGAGGGGGAGATAAGGAACCCCCCCCCATACTTTTAGAAAGCCCACAATATATTTTCTGATCTCTTCCCTCCCTCCCTCCTCCTCCCTGCCTCTCTTCCCCCTTCCCCTCTCCCCTCCCCACCCTTCCACACCTGCCCCCTACAAATAGGACATCGGCAGAAACTAGATGATCAGACCAAGCCCGGGAGTCTGTCCTTTTCCGAGCGGCTCAGTGAACTGGAGCAGCTGAGGCGCACGGCCATGAGGGTCAGCCCGCACCACCCCGCCCCCACGCCCAACCCTCGCGCCTCCTTGAACCACACCACAGCCTTTAACCCCCAGCCTCAGAGTCAGCTACAGGGTAAGTACCTGGATGGCGCCACACCTCCCTTCCCCCCCCCCCCCCCCCCCCCGCCGAAGGGAGGTCCCTGGAAAGCTCCCCCCACGCCCAGCACGGTGGGCTGTTCTTGGATGCTCAACGAGAGCTCTCCTTGCTTAGCAACAGCCGCTGGGAGCTTGCGAGGGATCGAGGCCCAGGCTCCATCAGATCTGCATGGCTACCAGAGGCCCTGGGTTGAGACACATGGCTGCCTGGAATGTAGAGAAGATAGGGCTGTGGATACTATGAGGATATATACTCACGCACACACCTATAGACACATATACACATACATACACACAGACCTAGCCCTTGGCGTTCAGAGCATGGGTTGCAGGACCCCCGTGGATTTAAAAAACGCATAGGTTCTGAACTCCTGTCTAGAAATGTCCTGGCGTAATATGTGCGCGTGACCTATGCGCTTCTGTGCAGAGACTTTAAATCATCTCTGGGTGGCTCATAACACGGATACCGTGTAAAGGCTATGTCAATAGCTGTTGTGTTGTTTAGAGAATCGTGACAAACCCAAATGCGGTACATTTTTCAGTATGAACATATTAAGATCTATTTCCAAGTGATGGTGGGTTCCGTCTTCAAATGTGGAGCCCATAGACAGATAGGGCCCGGTCTGTATGCGCATACCAGAGAGCTTTGTCCTAGTTAGCTTTGGCTATGTGATTTTCTTGCCTGACGTTAGATTTGAACACACCACACACACACACACACACACACACACACACACACACACACTTAGTAAGGTGGAGGGGAAGATACTTTTAAGTTCTTGTTGCCTTCATATTATTTGTGGATTCTGTATCAAATACTTGGTTTTGTTGTTGTTTGCCAGTCCTGGGCCTTGAACTCTGGGACTGGGTGTTGTCCTTAAGCTCCTTTTGCTCAAGGCTTGAGCTCTACCACTTGAGCTATAGCACTATGTCTGGCTTTCTTTTTTTTTTGATGGTGGTTAATTGGAGATAAGACTCTCACAGACTTTCCTGCCTCGGCTGGATTCAAATCATGATCCTCAGATCTCAGCTTCCTGAGTAGCTAGGATGACAGGTGTGAGGTACCAGTGCCCAGTCTGTTACTTTACTTAAAAAAAAAATAGAAAATAAGCAATAGGAGGACTTATATGTACTATTACATCAAGCATAATATTTTCTGTTTTTACATGTTTTAAATTATCTTTAAGTCATTGCCCAAAGAGGTTTCCATTTGCGTAATATTTCCAAATCCATAAAGAGTGTAATCGCCCTAGTCCAAGGTATTAGCTGGCAATTGAAAAAAGAAAATCCCACTTTCAAATACAAGAATGACTTGAAACCCACTCCACCGGATGAGATAACACACACAGCTCATCTACACTGCAAAGCAGTGACACCGGTCCACCCATCCAGAAAGCAGTCATTTTTCCATGCCGGGCGGACCCAGCTGCATAGGATATACGGTCATAGGAATATCCCTTTCTCAGGGAACTAGGCTTGTCCTACCTACAGGGAAGGATAAACCCCACATCTGGAGCCAAGGGAAGGTGGCCAGCCATGTCTGGACAGAGGTTCTCTGCTGCTCTTGGACAGCAGCAATAAGCTTGCCCGGGCATTTTCTGCATAGGAGTTGTGTCATGGGCTACCCAGTAACGTCTGTTTGGTACAGGTTCAGGCCACTGGTTCTCTCTGGGGGTGAGTATACACCTGGAGGCCCTCACAAGGAATATTCTCGTGTTCTACAGAGCGTGATAGGAAGCCTGGGCCGTGGCTCCCTCAAGTTCTTTTATTTGAATAGATTCTCAGATTTTCACACACACACACACACACACACACACACACACACACACACACCTGTGATACGGCCTCTCTGCATCTTGCGTAGATACAGAAACTAAAGCTAGAGGTTTAGGGGTGCTGCCTTTGGACTTAGAGGTAAAAGCTCCATGAAATCATGACTTTCCTTGCGCTTGATAATCATAATTATTTAATTTTATTATTTTTATATTATTTTATTATTATTATGATCCTCTAATGCAAGCCTCTGTGGGAAATTAGGAACTTTCCTTGAGGAAGATGGGCTGGGGCTGGAACTAAGTTCTAACCCCCCCTTAGTCTTCAATCTTGTGTTTGGGGGTCATTTGAATGTAAGTCATCTTCAGGATTCTCTGAGTAAATGCAGAAGGAAGACTTCTTTTTGCTTCATCTCAAACCACTTTACTGGCCATTCAAATGACAGAGTTGAAAAAAGGGAATTACCTTTTTTTTTTCTTGCTGGTATGAAGCATCTTTAAAGGCAATGGGAAATTCAACCCCATGGGGGGAGAGGGGTACTGAACTTGCCTCCACTGATTCTGCTTTTCTCACATAGTTTGAGTCAGGAAATCTCACCTATTTTTCTTTACCATCTTCCCTGTCTCATTGCAAAAAAAAAAAAAGTAGGGGTCTGTTGGGGTTCTGGACACCCCCTTTCTCCCCCCACGGGGAGAATGGTAACCACAAACTCTATGAAAGAGCACCCAGCCTGGCCCTCCGCCAGCGGAAGGCCAAAGGCGTGCTCACATGGGCAAACGCTAAGTTGAGGACGGGTTGCTGAAGCTTCCCCTCCCCCCAGTTCCCCCCACATGTTACCGAGGGCGGAGGCGAAAGGAAGGCATCAGGGACACGCTGCGGTGGTGAAAAGCGTCTCAAAGACTTTAATATGGAAGGGCACTTATATAGAAGTAATGGCGGGAAAGAAAGGGGGCTGGCCAAAGGGTCAGTCATAGGCTAGGGGTCACGTTCATCAAGTGACATCACGAAACTTCCCTTTGTGGGCGGGACAATCCCATCATGGTGGCACACACGTGTTCACCTCCCAAGGGGTAGAGGTCAAAAGGTGGGAGGGGCTTCTATTGTCCCAAGGCTGGTGGAAGGGCAGTCTTTCCCAGGCCATAATAATCCCCAACAGGGGTCCCATTGGAGTCCTTGACCTCTGACACTGAACATTCTGGGGTGGAGGAGTCGCTGGTGGCAGAGGGCTTCAGGTCTGTGGAGCTCTGTGTTCTTACCAAAGTAAGGGGTTTAACACCAACTGTCACCCCTTTCTTGTTGCTTTTCAAAGCTTCTTACTTTCTCAACATCAAAGCCATAACCCCTTGCTGTTAAAGTTCCCGAAAGGGCTTAATGGCTTCTCTAAAAAGAAAAAAAAAAATAGTGTTAACTAGATTGTCCATGTTATTTTGCTCCAAAATGTGAATTTGGTATGTAGAACTTGACTTGTAAAATGACAAAAGCAAAGTTTCAGAAACAACTATCCAAGCTATTTCCATTAAAGTACTTTTCCTTTCTCCATCTCCTGTCCCCTCCCCTTTCCTCCCTTCCCCTCCTCTTCCCTCTCCCCTCCCTCCCTTCTTCCTTCCTCTCTCCTCTTTCTATCCTTTTCTCTCTTCTTCCCCCTCTCTCTGTCAAGTTTCAAATAGACCTTTTTCTTGTTTTTCTTGAAATGAGAACATTAACAGGGACCATATGAAAGTTTCTTCCAGTCAAGACTTTCCCCGTATTCTTGACCTGAGGAAAATGGTTAATTTCCAGGAGTAGCCCTAGAGTGTCCGTATGATACTGAACATGGTACTGTAAGCAGTGCGGCCTATGTTTATAGTTTTCTTTTAAATGACAGCCGTCGTTTTGAGAAAAATATCCCAGAAGTAGTCAGGGCAGTTCTTCCATGACACAGTACAGATGGGGGAATGTTTTTCAAGTTTATAGATACATCAGTGATCCAAGGACTTGGAAGAAGGCCACAGGGGTTTATAGACAGTCTAGGGGGACCTAGCCTACCTAGCGGGGACCTCAGTGGGAGGAGGGCAGGGGAGAGGCTCCCCCCAGAGCTGTGGACAGGAAATCATGGCTAGAGACTCACACCTTTATTTATCTAGAATCAGTTGTGCTGGAGAACTATCCTAACAGCCATCTTAAATGCTCAGCAACAGAGTACAGATGGGGGGGAGGGGGGAAGGGGGTTAGCAAGGTTGCTGTGCCACCAAACCACTGTTTATTTGTTGAGGTTTAAACAAGAAAAGGTTTGAGGTTAATTTCAACTTCCTATTTTACCAGGTCTTAAAATTGAATAGAAAGCTATTTTGTCATGGTTGCATGTTTATGCAAGTCAAGGCACTATCATTAATTTCAACAGTCAAGTTTAAAGATCCTTTTATATTCCTTTTAAAGCAAGAGGCAGGGAAGACTCTAGAAAGCGGAGGGTACCAATGCCTACTTGCTTATACTTCCCACTTAGCAGCTAGCGCTGAGCAGCCCACGCGAGTGATTTTAAGAATGTCGAGTATGATTTACCCAATGTGATTGAACTATAGTGAAGGCGGGGTAGCTCTTTCTTCGCTGAAGAGTTAAGGAGGGAACGACAGATGTTTGCCCTGTCATCCCGGATATACTCCGGGTCCGTGTGGTTGTTGTTGTGAGTACTGGTTGCTATAAACATCTAACCATAAGGTTTCACTCTTTCATTGGACTCATCGTGATGTATTTTGGCATGGCCTAGGCTTTTGGTATACATCATTCTCTTCTCACAACCATCATAGTATGCTTTGTAGACAAGGAACTTGAACCCCATATGTTAAAAGCTGCCCACAGTCGCCAACCTCTTAAGTGGAGAACTTGGATGAGATAGACCTTTCTGGAAGCCTAGCCAGGGCTGTAGGGGTAGAAGACCCCGCTGAGCCTGCACTCTCGACTCGTTAGCTCCAGGGTTGATCAGTGTTCAGCAGAATCCCAATTGGCAGAGGAGATGCGGGAGAGGTATGGAGGTAGACACTCGTGGTTCAGCCCTGGATTGAATGTTGTGACTAGATGCTGGTCATAATGACTGTCCTCTGTGGTGGGTGCCTGAATGGACAGACTTGGTTTTGGTACATGTACATTTATCTTTAGCGATAGGAGAAAAGAAACCTCAGAATAATGAACCTCTGAGCATACAGAAGAGGAAGCGGGTGAGTGGGCGAAGGCCCCTGGACACTTTGCTTCCCTTATTGGGGCCACTGCCGCCAAGAGACAAGAGGAGTCTCAGCTGGGCACTGGTGGCTCACGCCTATAATCCTAGCTACTCAGGAGTCTGAGATATGAGGATCACAGTCTTAAGCCCTCAGGCAGAAAGAAGGTCTGTGAGACTTCCATCTCCAATTAATTACCCCCCCCCAAAAAAAAGCCGGAAATGAGCTAGAGCTCAAGTGAGAGGGTGCCAACTTTAAGGAAAAACCATAAAAGCTTAGGGATAGCACCCAGGTCCTGAGTTCAAGCCTCAGGATTAGCACAAAATGAGAGGAGGCAGAGGAGAGGGAGACCAGAGTCTCTCTTTTGTTGATTAGCCCCCAAAATGACTTTCCTATTCAAACTCAGGCAACACCTACCAGCCAGTGGGAACGTGGGTGCCTCCCATTCCTAGTGGCCAAGGAGCCAGGAGCCAAGAGGGACTCTGAGATACCAAATGATCTCTTACAGTTGGGGACCAAAAGTCCAACATCAAGTAGGGAGGGCCCATTCCCCAAAACTGCTCAAGGGGAGGACCTCCTTTGCCCCTTCTAACCGTTGCTGGTGCCGGATTTCCTTGGCTCATGGCCTCGTCGCTCCAGGCCCTTCTCTCTTGACACTTTCTCCTCTGCTGGAGAGAGGGATGGAGAGCCAATCCCTGCGGGTTTCCACCTGGCATTCTGGTTGCTGGCATCTCTGTCTGTCATTGGCTGGTCCTTAGTGTCATGGGACTTACATTTCCCAACCAGGAAGATGCATAACCTTTTTTTTTTTTTTAAATATTTTTTGTCTAAGCAAGGGTTGTTATTTCTCAATATTTTCTGGAGCACATGATGGAGAGGGGCCCTAATAATGATTGAAAAAAGAAATTTTCCCCTGAGCAATTCTGGATCTCTCTCTCTCTCTCTCTCTCTCTCTCTCTCTCACACACACACACACACACACACACACACACACAGACACACACACAAAACGGAGGCCTGACTGCCTCTAGTCCCAGTCTCCAAAAGCCCATGATGACACAGAAGAGCCAATTAGCAGAGGAACAGAAAATGGCACGAAGGCCAAAAGCCAGCCAGTTGGGACGGACTCAAGAATTTGACCTCGCGGACAGAGCTAGACATATCACTGTTGTTTTGAAGCAAGCTCCCTTTTTTAACAGGAGGCTTTATTGCCAGGCACCGCTGGCCAGGCCTAGCCTTTCAAAACGATGAGGTTTTACTTTGCGGATCTCATGATCCCAAACTGAGAAATCCACCTGGACATCACTTTTTCAAATGTAGGTATTTACAAGGGAACTTTGAATGTACCCACAGTTTGCCAAAAGTTGGTACCTAGAGAAGAACAAACACTCTCCTCTGAGAGGAAACAGGGGTCTAGTTACAAACCTCCCTCTCCAAACGATGTTGGTTTTTATTCATTTGCATCCTTGTTCCTCCCACTGTGGAACGCAGAGGCAGATTCACTCTGATTTTGGTTATTGGGGGGATTCTTTGGGGATTTTAAGTTACACCAAGAGATGGCCCCTTAGGACACTCCAGTGCGCCTGACTTGCAAAGGACGCGAACTTCAGCAAAGGGCGCCTATGTAGATCACATTTTTACATGGCTGTTTTTGAAGACTTAGCTTTTCTTGCCTCCTTTTTTCTTTTCTTTTTTTTTGTTGTTGTTTTAATTAAACAACTCTTTTCAAAGCAGTAGAGCAGCCCAATTGTTATAGAGATTAAAGATACCAATTGCAAAATGTCTGTAAATAAAATCTTCACTGTCAACCCAGTTTCTTTCCACAGACCTTTCTTTCTGGCAGGACATGATTATATTTTGATGCCGAAGAGATTCAGTTACCAACTAAAGCAAATAAAACAAAATAGGGATTAAAAGAAATAGAACTCACCTTAAAAACAAACATTGGTCAATCATGTTTATTTTTTACTTCTCTGTGCACTTCTGAGGAGAGAGAGAGAGAGAGGAATTTACCACTTTATATTCAGTTGATTTCTGATTAGTAAGCTATGAAAAACCATCAGGATGAAGGCTGCCCAGGCTCTGCCCTGGCTCTCCTAAGGAGTATGAAACAGAATATTTACTGTCTAAAGATTCCTAAGAGCAAATAGAATCATGGCACCAAATGCCAGAAGGATCTCTGGGTAGGCAGGGCAGGGCAGAAGGTAGCCATTTTCCCCAGGCACAAGCTGAGAGGCCTCATAGTTTTCAAACACAGTCATTGGCAGTATAATCTCATCTTCCAGTTGTGATGTCTGCAGATTATGTCACAGTAGTTACATCCCTTTTAGACTGTTGATTCCTCTTCTTCTTTTAAAAAGCATACTTTTATTAGCACATGTTAATTGTATCAACTGGCTTTATTGTGACATTTCCATAGATACATATAATCTCCTTCCATCCACAGGGCCCCATTATTGCCGTCTTTGTTCTAGCTTTCTTTTCTGTGACTTTTTTTCTTATTAATCTTTTCTATTGTTATTTCTTATCTCCCTTTCAACAACTGAATGAGTTTTATTATCCTATTTTTATACGTGGGTATGACGTATTTTGATCATATTTAACCTCCCTCCCCTCCCTCATCTTCCCCTTCTTAAACTGGGTTTCCTGCTTTTCTTCCTGGAAAAATCTGAGGGACAAAAGAATCTGTGCATCTTGTGTCACCTAATAGCTAGGCAGCAACGTGAAACCTGAGCTTAAAAGCACAAAAGCAACTGAATGATGCGCATTTCAATATGCCACAATTCTTCCACAGTCTGAATTAGGTCCACGAGTGCACCTAGGAAGCTTTGTGTAACAAGCCTCAGGTCACCATACCCACCAGGCAGATCCTTGTAAAAGTGTGGAGGAGGCTGTGTTAGCATCCTTCTTCAGCTCTGGAGTTTGGTTGTGACACCACTAATAGAAAAAGCAGAGCCTCTCCAGGGAAGGTCTGTGGACTGGTGTGACCTCCAGTGACCGTGGGTCACGGGTCAGGACAGTCTCTCCGCTTATAAGTGGCCCGTCCACCCAATGGAAGAGGGCCTCTGTGCCCCGTAAGTCTTTTGTGTTCAGCCTGAGTCATCCCAAGGCCAAATCCAAGATCCAGAAAGCACGTGCGCTGCCAGTTCCTTCTTGCATCATCTGACAGCTGTTTGGGGAGTTTTAAAAGAACATCTTTAGCGAAAAAGGGAGGAAGAAATCATGTGCCTAGAGACTGCACTTCTTGGAGTTGCCGGTCCTACGAGGGGAGCGAACATGGTTGTTTTATGAAGTCTCCTGGGGCGATTGCTCGGCGGTGGCCACTCTCGCTCCATTAGTGCATCTCTCCGCACATATCAGATGGCAAATTATATGATGATAAAGTTATTAAAATATCTGTAAAAGTCAGCACAGGCTCAAGGGCTTGACTCGGCCTTTCTGCCCACTAAGTGGTTCGTGTCCATCGCTCATCTCTAGGTCTGTTCGTCCTCATCTGTACTCTGCCGTAAATTGCCTATTATATGTAACAACTGAAATGCCTGAATTTCAAGACACATTCCTATTCAGTGTCCGCCCCCCTCCCCCCCCCCCAGCAACGCTAGTGCCTTAAGAACGAACTCGGAAATCTCCCGAGAAGTGTGAAGATTCCTCCCCACCACCACTGCCACACTTTGATTTCACTTCAGTATATGTTCATGATTGTGTCTGGAGCAGATGAGTGTGACAGACAGGGAGACTGCTGAGTTCGCACATTTACTGAAGGCATTCCTAAAAGCAATACGAGCTAACAGTGATGATAGCATGCGTGGAGGCCCGTAGAGTTCCCGTCGCCATTCACCCCTAGGTGCACATCCTAGCTGGGGACCACGGTATCTGCCTGTGCCATCTGCAAATGACTTGGCACAGATTTCTTCTCCTGTGAGTCCCAGACCTTTGTCTATTGCACAAGTGATTCGCCAGGCAGCCTTAAACACCAACTTTCCATCATTCTGAATACTATAATTCCTGGGAAATATGGTCCCCTCTGACATCTTCAAGGAAATCTATCACCTCTGATGACAAGACAGTTCTAGGGGAAGGGTGAGATGTTTGCTGTGTGGTCCAGCCATGAGAGGCTCTGAGCCATCACCAGATGCTGCCAAATGAGAGAAGCCATTGCCCAGACGTGGATCTGTTTAATTTAATATGATTTTTTTCCTACAAATTACAAAGCATGACTTCAAAATTGAATTTGTGCAAAATAACGGATGGCCAATTCAGGTGGAAGGGAAGGGAAATCTTGTTATTCCAAGTCCAGAATCTCTTCCCGATTTCCTCATTTGATTCTTTCACGCCTTGGGGGAAAGGGGGGAGGGAGGATGCATTAGCCAGTGTATAAGGAATTTCGCTTATGTTCAAACCTTCTCGCTAGCCTTTCAGAGGAGGAGAATGTCCAGGCAGAATGCCAGGCCTTCGCCAGCTACCCCACCAGTCAGAAATCGAGCTTTTCTTCTCATTTTTTCCATCATAAGGCACTCATAATAAACATTGGGAGCCCACACAATACATTTCCCACAACTAAATGCAGATCTATATACAAACCTAAGATCTTGGGGGGAGATCTGGCTTTTGGAATACAAACCCTGCACTATCCACTTCCTGGTCTTGCAAGAAGCACTTATAACCTCTGTGTCACTGTCCCCATCTGTAAAATGGGCATAACAGCAATAATATAATAGCCAACTTACCAGACAGCTGTGCAGGCTCATGAGTGAACATGCCCAACACATAGTAGATGTCGCATGGATTGAGTGTCACCGCCGTACACAGCTTCCCCTGAGTTATAGATGGTCAGCTATTTCACTTGGAGTTGGGTGTACTTTACAGACTTGATGGTTGGTGTCACTCTTGTCACTGCATAGCTGTGGTTGTACTCGCTGTCACCCGGGTGGGTGGCTAGGGTGTTTCATTCACGCGGCGGCCTTGCCAGCCCCACAGGGGGTCTGTGACAGACATGACGACCCTGTTCCCTCTGCCATCCTCAGGAATGACTGTGGGGGGGGGGGGGCCCAGGGCTGAAGGCTGGAATAAGGGCGGTGGTGGCTGTCATGGAATTTCCTTGAATAAACTCAAATAGGAGAAGTCCTCACCACTGTGGCACAGGACCACGTGGGACCTTACACCAATTGCTCAAAAGTCGCCTCCTTTTCCTCCTACCTGTGACATCAGCAGGGGCACAGAGACCTCCATGATCTGCCCGGTGCAGACTGGGCTCTGAAGGCCAGGTCTTTAGGCTCCCAGCCCAGTGTCCTTCCCATGTGTCATGTGAGTCTCTGTTGTTGGTACAGCTAGTTCACAGGCTGGACATCTAGCCTTGCTCGGCCTGTCTCTAGACCTATACTTGGTTCCCAACGCAATGACCGCTCCCCCTGGTGAGATCCAGTATCCTAGGCTGCTTTCAGGTCTCTCAGTTTTACTTTCTGAATGTTGAATTTCATGCTTACAGGAACAGGGATTCTTTTTTTTTTTTTTTAAATGAGCAAAGGAGGAAGCCCTTCTCCAAGCCACCCTCCCTCCTGCTCTGCCCCGCCCCACCGAGTGCTGGCAGCCCTGCTCTCTGGGGCGGGGGAGGGGACCGACAGCTGCAGCTGGGCTGGTAGGTCACTTCCTGGCCACAGGGCCCACGTGGGCAACGGTCAGCAAGGAACCCTGACCCATTCCCTGACTTGCATGAATCGGACACATTCAGCCAGTGTGCACGGTGACCCTCTGTGGTGGTTTGTAATGAACCATCTACAAAAGGATTTCTTTGAACCAAGTTTCACCTTCCTGTGTGATTTTGAGTAAATAGCTCCCTCCCCGTTCCGCCCACAGGCCCAGCCCTTTAAGTCTGCGGTGGCTGTGGCTTGGGCAGTTGAGCCAGAAGAAGGACAGCAAACAGGTGTAGGAGTGTGACCGAGTCCCGTCCAGGAGTCGCAGCTGTGGGAAGGCTGGCAGGCTGAGGCCGGGAGGGGTAGAGGCGGCGGGTGCCCAGTGACCGCGACAAGACACCAATGCCAAATCCATGCCGTTTGCCCCCGAAAAGAGTTCACGGCAATGGGCGCAAGTGAGCCCGGGTCAGAACAAAGGTCCCTGTGACAGCTTTACCGAGGTGACGACCCCGTTCTCCTCGCTCCTCAAACGAACCCCGCTAAGTAGGCCACCCGCATGGCTGGCTAGCCGATGGCCTGCATTCATGGATATGCTGGGAAATGTGTTTGTTTTCTTTTGTTTTGTCTCAAAACAAATAGAAGCCACCAGAATCCTGGCATTTCCTGGTGGTCAGAATTCTCTGCCCAGTTCTTAGGGTGACGTCGAAGCTAGGGCCACTTTGAACGTAGAACCTCCGGGGGTATACGTGGACCCTAGGAAGCTAGACCTTCCAGAGATGGCCAGCCCTCTTCCAAAATAGATGATGGCAAGTGACTGGCCTCTCGTCAAGTGCTCGGCCTTCTTCCCCATCCTCCCAGGACTGAACAGCTTCGTAGTTTGGGGAAGCAGCAGTGTGAACCGTCCTGAGACGTCCCTTCCAAACAGCACTTAGGCAAAAGAGGGGCGGTCGGAACAAGACAGGGCAAACCCCAGTGTGCCTCTGTGTACGGCTCCACCCAGTTTCTCATCTTTATACTATTCTTCTTTAAAAAAAAAAAAGGTCTCAAATAACCCAAACAGGCAAGGTCTGATCTGTAGACAGTCTGCAGGCACCTGCCCAAGAAGCTGCCGGTCCACTGGTCCATCCTCCTCTGATTTATGTTGTGTGTGTTAAGCCTTAAATTGTTGAGTCTCTGGCTGGCTGCAGTGGTATTACTGCAGGGCTGGTGCATGTTTTCAGCTCCCAGAGCTGGCTCCGCTTCTGGAGGTGTTGGCCTCGGATCAAGTCCAATCTCACACCTGTCTGGGACAATGAGGGCCTTGTTAGAGGCATCTCCAGTCGAGGCGGCTCAGCCTGCTTTATTTTTCATATTCAGAACCAGGAGGAAGGAGGGGTCTGGGAGAAAGAGGAACAGCTGAAACGAGGGCAAGAAGACTTGGGAAATGCTGGAGTCATCTGATTCTTGAAGCTTTTCTTTTTCTCCAGTCCTCTCCTCTGTGTCTGCCCTGCCCCGCCCCCCCCAAGATTTTTATAAGCTTTTCCTTATTTTTTTGGCAATCAGAAACAAGCAATGTCAACAGTAGCTCTCTTATGACGGAGATTGTCCGCCTGCACCAGAGCCTAGAGAAATTTGTCAGATAATGAATCGATAGCTATCCTGGGCTCCAGGAGGAGTTGGAAAAGCAGGGTAAGGAAAGGCTCAAGATCCCTAGACAGCCTAACTTGAGCCCAGTCCCAGGATGGGTGTATCCTCTCCAGATTCCCTCCACTTCTCTCTCCCAACTCAGCAGTAATAGGCACCATTCGCAGAGGTGGTCTTTCTCCCCAGCTCTGTATGATTCACCAGTGAGATGGCCACTTGTTCTGTCTCAGGAGTTGGGGCTTCTGTCCTAGGTAATCCATAGAAGCAGGGGTGGCCACCACACACCCTCTGCAAATCCTGCCGACACCAGAGGCCGCCGCTAGGAAGAACTTCCAGGCCCAGGAGGGGGGCCTTGCCTACTCCGAAGGATCAGTATTCAGTCCGGAGCCTGAAGTGACTCATTCATAGAATCCCAGGATTGGAGGCCTGAAGGTCATCATCAGGAAAATGTCCCCGGAGTTCTCAACCTATCCTTTCCTGGAGAACCACACCCTGGAAAGCCCACAAGCCCATGTGGCCGCCATGTTTCAGTGACATGAGCAGCTCAGTGAATCCCCCAGTGCCAATTCCGGTATGGGAGCCGCTTACCTGATACCCACGAGCTTTTTGCTCCATGATTGTGAGACTGCAAGCAGATCTCTGCCCATCTAGAAAGTTCCTTCCTGAAATCCTAACCACCTCCTCCTCGGCCCTGCCATTTTTTGAGCCCATTCCACCAGCCCTATGTCCATGTGGCCATCTTTCCATATCTCAACCGAGACAGACTGACTCTTCTTCTCAACTCCCAGTCATGTCTGGCAGCCTGACTCACTCGGATGTCTCCCCATCCTGGGCCCTCCATCTCCATCAGTACCAGAGAGGTGATGGGTTTGAGTTCCCCAGCTGGCCTGGGTGGGAGTACTCTCTGTGCTGACATACCACCGCAGCTTAAGATGGTGCCGATGCTCAGACAAGGCAGCCCGGCCCTCCTTTCCCCGCTGCAGAGCACATCCCGCCTCTGAACACAGCACGTCAGGAGAGAGAGCCAGCTGAACCAGAAGCTTCTATGCAGATCCTCAAAAATCAAGCCTTGATCTGATGATCTCCAGGGAAAGGGGCCAGTGAGCCTTGTTGCTTATTACAGGATGACAGGTCAAAGCAGCCTTTGTAGGTATAAAAGCCTAATTTCAAAATTTCCTGTCATAAATCATTTCCAGAGCACTAACTCCTAAGTTGGGCCGGTGCTTCCTACTACCCCTATTTGGCCCAGCTGGGAAGCTGATGTTACAACCTCACCCGCCCCCTCTCCCCTGTTTTGTGGTGACAAAGGAGGGGCAGGGCAAAAAGTCCTCCTTGACTTCCTGGCCTCATGACTTTCTACAACCTTCCACAAAGACAAACACCCTCCCCTTTCCTGGTATGGGTCCTTGTGCCATTCCTGGCTGCAGGACAGATTCTTCTGTCTTCCTTCCTCCTCCTCACCTGAGGCTATCTCCCAAATACCTGGACCTGGTTTACACTTCAAGACCCCAAGGGAAGACTATCCGATTTATCCACTGCTTCCTTGAAATCCCAGTTCCTGGACTCGGCGTGAATTCCTGGGTGCCAGCCTTCATCCTGATTCTCTGAAAGCATTCTCAGATCTTTCCAGAACTTCGCAATGCCATCCGTCCAACTCCCTGTTTATCTTACAGTCCTTCCTCCCCCCTTCTCTTCCCAGGCTGACCCATTCGTGGGTCTGGGGACTTTAGGTTCCACTCCCACTCTCTTGATGGATTCAGTTGATGTTTCACAATCAACCAGAGAAGCCGGTGAGCTTTCCTCCTTCCTCTCCCTGCCATTTTCCTTCTTAGGATCATGTCAAGGGTTCTGCTGGGCAATGAAGGATTATTGCCATCTAGCTTTGTCACCCATGGCTGCCTGTCTGTGGTCACACACACACCCCCTCGACCCCCCAAGATCACCTCCCATCCCTGTTTTTTTAGTAGCTTTGTCTCCTCCTCTTCTTGGGTTCCTTACAGGGTCTTTATTCAAATCCAGGTGAAAATGCTTTGGGAAGCGCTGTTAAGATTGACTCCCATGTTTTTTTTCTTTCTTTTATTATTTTTTAAAATTATTTTTAAAGAAGACAGGAAGTCCTTGGTTTTCTACCTTGTGCATTTCCAAAGAAGTTGGTTCCTGAGCTGGAAGATGCCTTCTCACTGGATTTTTTTTTTCAGGGTAGTACACAATGAAAAAAAAAAAATAACCCAATGAGGAAGATAGTCAGTGAATACAAAGGGAGATGTTATAATGGGTTTTTGTTGGTACTTGCTTTTTCTTGTTGAAAAACAGAGCAAAGACCCTGAGGTGCTGAGGTGCGGACAGAAGAGTGATGTTATCAGCCCACAGAAATTCTGCCTGGAGTCCAGTGGCAGGCAGGCAGGATCCAGAACTCCAAACCACCACGGCAACGGGTCCTGCTCAGTACAAACGGTGCTTTTAGTCTTTCATAAACAGCCTGTGCCCCAGGGCTCAAATCCTTCAAAAGTTTGCCTAGGTAATTGCGTTTCTTTGCTGTCTGGCATGTGCTCTTCTGTCTAAACTGGAGCTTCAGACAGCCAGGCCAAAGCTTGTGAGACTGAGGGAGAATGAGCCCCTGAATTTAATCCACTTGAACGACAGACTAATACAAGGGCAGCTAACTCATTATTTTAAGTGATGTGAACAGAGAAAAAAAAAAAGTACAGCACTTTCCATAAAAGGGTTTAAAAATTCAGCACGTTGGAACATTTGGCAGTTTAAGGCCATTTGAAGAAAAAGACGGCAAGCAAGGTGACAGTGTGACGATTCCTACTGCTCTCTCCCTGTCTCGGGAAAGCTGGCTCCTCCTCCACAACCGCCCCTGAAACACAGAACCCCAGAACAAAAGCCTCTCCCTTCTTACTTTTGGGTTCATCATGAATTTACAACAGACACCAGCTTTCACTTGCCATCTTGAGTTGCCTGGGCATAGTATCGAGGTACAAAGGAGATAAACCAACAGAAGAGGGAATTCGGAGTCAGCCCATGCAGCTCAGTCCTCCAGACCTAGATGCAGAAAAGAAGCTACTCCTTCCCAGCCAGCGCCTGAGCTGCCAGAACGCCTAGCTATGACTTCTCAAATCGTGTGAGGTTTAAGTCAGTCTTTCTACTGACGGTCTATGGTAACTAGAATGGAGAGGTGTGTGGTTTCTGATTGTCATGGGGAAGTGACTATCTCCTACAAAAAGTCACTAGACAAGCTCACTGGCTTCTCTAGTTGGTTGTGAAACATCAACTGAATCCATCAAGAGAGTGGGAGTGCAACCTAAAGTCCCCAGACCCACGAATGAATGGGTCAGCCTGGGAAGAAGAGGGAGGGGGGGAGGGGAAACCCCTTCAATTCTCTGCACCTCAGCCTTCGCTTCTCCGGGACGAGGCTCGCACAGACAGCCTCTGGGGTTGTTTCCTGCTCTGTGGCTCCCTGAGACTTTGGGCTGAGACCTCAGAAACGAGAGGGGCGATGTGCATCATTATCTAGTTACGAGTGACTCACGCCTGGAGAGCCGGGGAGAGGCGAGTGCCGGCCTGTGCCTTCCCAGGCAGGGAGGGAGGCTGGCGGTCAGCTCCGAGGGGATCTGCTTGGTCCGTGGACACCTGCGACACACCCAGGGTCCTACGTCAGCTCTGAGCATGGGTGCCAGGCACCAGACTGAGGACGCAGTGGTCCCGAACCCCGGCACCGGGGGGGGGGGAGGCAGAGTTCTCCCTGGACACCCCGTTCTCTTCTCACAAGGGCCAGACAAGGTGCGGTCCACACATCGTATCGTCTTACACCCCACAACCTGTGGGCCTCTCCCGAGACCACAGTGCTGCGTGGTGTCTCCGTCTCACGCCTTGTGCCTTGTCGTTGTGGTTGGAGTGGTGGGAAACCGCTTGGGCAGTGTGGTCCGCCTGGAGCCAAGTTTCTCTCAGTACTCCGGGGCGCGCCTGACCTTTGGGGCTGGGCACCATCGAATATTGAGCCATAGTCCCTAGTTTTCCATTCACTCCATGTTACTCTTCCTCCCCGATTCTCATCAAAACAGCCAGCGAGTTCTCCAGCTTGTGCTAAGAATCCCTCGGAAGAGAAATCACCCTTGCGAGGTTTACTCTGGTATGCCTCGATCCGGGGCCACCACAAGGCTTTAGGCAACACACACAGGGTCTCTGTGCCTAAAACAAATGCATTTTTTTGGGGGGGTGGGGTAATCTAGAATTCAACTTCGACTTCTTCCAGCACCTCTGTTCCCCCAGAGGCTATCCGTGTGGTTGAGCAACAGTTTAGTAATGGCCTCCTGTCTCAATCTCGACTCATTTCTTTTAAAATTCTCCCATGTTAGCCCAAGTCACTAAAAACCTCTTGTTTCTGTGAGAAAGGCTGGCTTGACCTTGTAAATCAAAGCACTCTCTGGAGGGAGATTTCCCACCGCCGGCTCGGTATCATCTTCCTCAGGGTGACCTCATCTGCTCAAGTAGGAAGGTTGGGTTTGAAATGCCGTTTACTTTCTCTAAGTCAGTAAGTGAAGCCGTGGATCTTTAGCTCATCAGAGGGCTGCTTCGCACCAGGAGTTTTTCTGCATGTGTATGTCACGATTTAGGAGAATCCCAGTAGATTCCCGTGTGCCTTTCTGAATCAGAGTGCGGGGTGGTATTCCTCTGTACGTGGAGATGGCCCCCAGAGGAGTCTGACTTTATTAGCTTATGACCTTTGTTCTGAGCACCAGGGATGAGCTTACGAAAGCACACGTGGCTGTTATCTTCAAAGTCCCCTTCATGATGCAGATGCCACCTTGGCAACCCGTGCTATTACTCTATCGCAATCCCGGTTAGTTCACCCCAAGGTCGGTTCTTGGGGGGAGAGGGCAAAATGGCTTCCCACTGCAGTGAACAAATCCCCCTTGCAAATGGGTCTCCCACAAAGGTAAGAGAGGAGAAGGAAGAGGGAGTTGAGTGGTACCAGGCAAGAAGTTGATGGCATACTCCTTGGCTTGCAAGCCGAAGGCATCCAATTACTCGAAAGAATTCAGCACTAGCATGGAAGGAAAGGGCCTGGAAGGAAAACAGACAGCACTGGGTGAGGGGATCTGTGAGATTCCTCTTCCATGGTAAATGAGTCATGTAGCAGTCTTGGAAAAATCAAGAGCAGCAGAATGGAGCTGTGTCCTGGGGGGAAATGTTTGCGTGTGTGGAGAAGCCTTGAATTTTAAAACATGTAGTAAACACTACTCAAAAGACATGGGGATGGAAAAGATTCCCAGGTTGGTGTGTCCACAGAGGGAAGACCGGGATTTAGGAATGGCTGCTGGGCCCGTAGCCTGACAGCTACATCCTGCTCTTTCTCTGAAGCCACTAACGGGACAGACAGTAGATAGCTGATGGGCAAATGCCTTCTCCTTAGGTGAGCAGATTAGACTTTCTAGGTCTGTGGGTATCTCTGGCTGACAGGAGGGAAGATAGCAACCCGTACTGTCCGGTCTTTCACCCAGGTATTGTAGGTGTTGGAGACAAGGGGGCCACCAGGAAGCATGCAGGCCCGCGTGTCTTTTCAGGCTTGCACTGGACTGCTCAGTTTCTTTTGAAAGAACCAGGGAGAGGCCTGTGTGTGACGGCTGGGCTGGGCGAATGTTCTGGAAGTACCTCCCGGCACTTCCCCAAGCTCTTCTGGCCTCCTGGCTTTTGCTGCAGGGAGCGAATTCTAGGAGCCCAGACCTGATATGTGGGAAGAAAAACAGGGTGGTGACCAAGATGCGTGCGGATAGAAAGAACACAGCAGTGGTGAGACGGAACAGACAGGAGTCCCGCACGTACCCAACAGGACGAGAGAGCCGGAGGCGGACACGGACTTGATCTGGCCGCCAGGCACTTCTCAAGGGCAGTTAGGCACGTGAGCCGAGGGGACTATTCTGCGTCCTCATGTCTGAATACTGTACTCTTTGAAAGTGGGGACTGGAAGCTCTTCAAGAATGGTTGCCATGCGTCACACTTGGAGAGACAAAGAACAGTGGCTCCGTGACTTGTGCCTCAACTTCCAGATTCCGTGTTCAAGCAGGGACTGTGGCAGCCTGCCACGTGCGTGCCGTGGAATGGCCAGTGCGGGCCGTCTAAGGGAGCCGTCCCGGGGGAGGAGTACCGAGTGTGAGTGCAGGCACGACCCCCCTGGAACCACACGCGCATTCGTTGGGAAACGGCCCTTTACACCTTGGAACGTTGGCTGGCTGGGGAAAGTCTCTTTCCTGGGGACCCCATGAGTGTCAGCCGCAGTCTGCGTCATGGGCACCATGTGGCCCACATGGGCATTCTGCTGGGCAGCCAGCTAGCTCAACAGTGCTCTCTAGAATTCATTAGACTTCTTTTTCTGAAAGAGAAGCAAGCGAGGATAGTGTCCTGCCTGCCTCTTGGGTGATAGGAACTGGGTTAACCATGGGATTCTGAGTCATATTCCATGCTCCCATGAACCCAACCGGCCAGCACAGTACCCTCCCAAGTAGGGAAACTGAGGCTCCCAGATGTAAATACTTGTCCCAGCACACAGTGCGAGAGAAAGGCCAAGCTGGGTGTCTGCCCTAATGTCTCCAACTTCAAAATAATGCCTTACTTCAAGATACCTTTAACCCCTAGCAGGACAGCTCGGGCTCAAGGCTCCAAAATCCTGGAAATGGCTTGGGGGTTCACACAACCATCGCAGCCTCCTCTGTGTCCTCTGACGACCCCAGGAGCAGGAGTTCTTCCTCCTGATTTTAGTAACATGCCATACTTCAGAGTTGACTGCTGAAAACCAGAATCTCTACTTAAAAACCCAACATGGATGCAACCAACCGCTTTAGGGCCCTTCAAGCTACTTTACAACTTCTCAAGCAGTTCTAACATTGAACAGAACTACAAACGTGCTCAAGGAAAGCCGCGGCTGTGAGAACACACCGCAAGAGCACGGAGGTGGGGTTTGTAGAGAGAGAGGCACCCCTCTGCCTGTCCACCAAGCAGCCCGAAATCTTGGCACAGAGGGGCCAGGGCTACAGGGTTGGATGGATTGGTCTCCAGTAGGAGCTGGGCTGCCAAATGGCAGGGCTGATAACTTTTAAGGACCAGATCTCCTTCAGAGTTGGGCTCCAAACCATCCTATTCTCCAACAATGACAATGTACAGAACAGGAGGAGTCTATCATCTTACAGGCTCCAAAATCCCAAAGGAAATATCCACTTCCCTTTCTTCATGCCTGCTGCCACCCTGGGGCATTACAAGGACCCTTACAGTCTCAGCCATGTTACTCAATATGATCCGCCTAAGGGACAGCTGTCACCCTATCTCTTTAGTCGGTGAGATGACTAAATTACCCTTGGGAAGGCCTGGGGGGGTGGGGACCGTCAGCTGAGGCAGCCTCCAGCCTGGGCCTTGAATACAGTATTTCTAGTTCATTTCTTTCAAGGAAGGAACAGAGTGGGCTAATGTGTAGAGAAGGATCTGGAGGTGGGGGGGGGGGGCCAAAGCCATGTGTGGAGATGGCTGGCGCTAGAGGGAGAAAGGACCTGAAGGAATGCGGTAGGATGCTGAAAAATCCGAACATGCCTCCTAATGGCTGGGTGTACCACGAATTTCTCTAGTCATCTGTTAGAATCCTCCTGGCCTAGAAAGGAGGTATGGGAGGCCCGTCTAACCAAGTAGAACACGCGGATTTGTCTGCATAGAGGATCAGCAGAGACCATAGGCACCTTCCATGTTCTTGAACTGGCAATCTCCCCCACCCTGTGGGCGACTGAAAGCCACCCCCCCCACCTATGTTTCGGGGAGATGAGGCCGACAGAGCAGATGTGTCATGAAAATGCCCATCTTTTTCTAGAAGCCAGTGACTTATCCCTGAACCCTTCCCTCAGAGAGGTCTCTCCCTAAATAAAAGCCCTTTTCCAGACACGTCTCAGACTGATCTGGCTGAGGGGAGCGGCCCGGTGGCGAGGGTTGAACTGTTTCCCCTGGGAACTGTCTGGCAACTCTAATGAGGAAGAGCACTTTGCATTTATAGGGAGCCTTTCATCTGTGGATCTCAAAGCCGCACCACAAACATTAATTAACGCTCGCACCTGTGAGGCAGGTGAGTCTGGTCACCCCCATTCTGAGAAATGAGGGAACCAGAGGTTTGAGAGGAAAAAGACTGGTGGGGTTGAGCTCTCAGGGGTTGAGAGCGGCCCTCATGCTAAGAACAAGGCTTTCAGAGCTCTGGGAGGAACTTGGGTCCCGGAAGTGGTGAGTAGTGGAGATATGGCAAGCAGTACCCCCCCCGCCCCCCCCCACCCAGAGGCCCGCTGGTTGGCAGCGGAGAAGGATCCCCCCCCCCCCCAAACCCCGAAGGCCTGTTAAACACAGCAAATCCAGGCAGGCCCCTGTCCCGGCTCAGTCTCGATGCTGCCCTTCAAAATAACTGCTGGAACAATGAGTGTATCTGAGGCGCACATGACTAACCACCATGTCTGAAGCTGGAGACGAGCGATTGGCAAATCCCAGGCCTCTTTCACAATCTCCCACCCCCCCCCCTTTTTTTTTTTTTGATCCAGAGGTGATGGGAACTGATTCCTGTTGGTCATGGGTTTTCACTGATAGGCTGCTCTGGGTGCTTACCCGGTGCTTGCCACCCAAGGGAGACACGGGGTGACTGCTCTTCTTCCTTCTCGGGCTGTGTTAAGAGTTTTCATTCTCTGCCACAGATGTTTGAGGGAACACTGCTTTTCCAGAACGGCGGGACTTTCAGGGAAATAGCTCCTTTCCTAGCCAGAGCATTACCTAACCAACCCGGAGCCCTGAAATCTGATATCCTACAACTCCAAGGGTAATGGTGAAGCACCTAGGGGTACCCCCTTTGGGCTCTGCAGAGGAGCCCAGATCTGCCTTCCCAAGGGTCCCAGATGAGACGCTGCAAACTTCCCCTGGGGCTCACCCTGACACATCACCCTGGAAACTGACTCACATGGCTGTGTCCTGAGTCACATCCTGTTGTGTGCTCTGAGCCATCCCATCCGGGAGGGCATTACACCAGCTACCCAGGCTGGGGGTGCACTAGGAGGGCACCCTGGAACCTCTCTACTTCTTCCACACCGAACAAGGAAAAATCCTCTAGGGAAAAAAACCAGGGTGCACCTACAGTTACATTCACCAAGACGTTTTGGCTTTAAAACACACACGCACGCACACACACACACACACACGACCAAGGAGGCCTGTGGAATAGCTAACTGTCCACTGTTTATTTTTAACTGGTTCTGAGAGGTGACTGAAAGATTTGGGACACCAGCCAAATAGCCAAGGAAAGAACTTCCTAATGACACTGAGTAACAGAGCCTTGTCTCCATTCTGGCCCAGGTAGAGGAAAGATGTCACCCTTCCGTGGTGTAGGAATCCAGGTTCTGGGGGTGTGGGGTGGGGTTCAAAGGTCACAGAGTAACCCCAGGAGATGTCTCTCACATCTTCTCATTGGCTACAGGGACATGAGGATATCTTAGACCTTGGTTCGAAGTACAAGCATTTTGTTTCCTTGCTCTTTCTCTATTTTCTACAATCCGTTTCATTGATTTCTACTTTAACTTTTATTTTTCTTCTCCTTGATTAAGGTTTATATTGTTCTCCTAGGTCCTCAACATGGAAGATTTGGTTATTGATTCTGGGTTCTGGATCTTTTTTTTCGGGTATATACAGTCATTGCTAGAGATTTCCCTCTATAAACACTGCTTTTAGTCTGCCTCCATGAATGGTGGTGATGTTTGTTTTCATTTAGTTCAAAATACTTTTTAATTTCTTTTGAGACTTTTTATTTGACCTTTGTGTCATTTATAAGTGTGTTGCTTAATATTCAAACCTTGTAGGACTTCACAAAGTATATTTTGGTTCTTGATTTTGTCATGTCAATCCATGTGTCCTGAGGGGGTCGGGGGGAGGAGACCTTATATGAGTCCTAGGTTTTTAAGTTGAAAGTGTGTTTCATGGCTCCAAACGTGCCGTGTCCTGGTGAATGTTCAGAGATCACAATGAATGAATCTGGTTTTCCTTGTAGTTCCATCACTTTTCACCTCAGAGTTTTGGACACTGCTGTTTACTAAACACACGATAAAGCATATAGATTCTTAGTTAACACCGTTGTCTTGTAAGTCCACCCTTGAACTCTCAAACACCTTCCTTTTGCTTCAGTCAGTTTTGTATAAAATTAATTGAGCCACTCTGGCTTTCCTTGGAGTCATATTATTGTGGTATATCTCAATCCATCCCTTTACTTTCAACCTATCTAAGCCTATATTTAAAGTGAGTCCCTTGTAGGCAACATACAATTGGGTTTTGTTTTTTATTTTATTTTATTTATTTATTGGTTTATTTTTTTTGGCCAGTCCTGGGGCTTGGACTCAGGGCCTGAGCACTGTCCCTGGCTTCTTTTTGCTCAAGGCTAGCACTCTGCCACTTGTGACAATCTCTGCCTTGAGCTTCACGCGTTTAGACCATCCGTTTGAAACTGCTTATTGATATTATTCAATTAATTTATTCCATTATAATAGTTATATTTGTTTCATCTGGTCCTTTTCCTCCCTCCTGATTTTTCTCTGTTCTCTAATTTCATTCATGAATTCGTTTGTTTATTTTGTGCCAGTTAAGACTTGAATTCTGGGCCTAGCGGCTATGCCTGAGCTTTGTTGCTCAAGGCCGGCACTCTAGCACTTAAGCCACAGCTCCATGTCTGCTTTCTGATAGTTAATTGGAGATTACTGTCCCATAGACTTTCCTCAGATCTCAGCCTCCTGAGTCGCTAGGATTTACTGGCACGAGCCATTGGTGCCTAGTTTTCTTTTCTCGTTTTTATCTGAACGTTGTATGTTATCTTATCAATTATACTTTTTAAAAAATGGTTTCAGCATTATGTTTAATATTTATTTCCTGCATGGGGAGAAAGAAATATGTCTTTTTCTATCTCCTACTTCAACTCTGTTATACTAAAATAAATCCCTGCTTAAAAAAAAAAAATAGTTTCAACGGTTTCCCTAAAGTAAAAAAAAATAACTAAAGCCCAAGATCAAATAATAGTATATATCACTTCTTTCTAATCGTCTCATTACTGTCATCCATTTCATTTATCCACATGCTATAATTGCCTAACACATTGTAATAATTGTCATCTTAAATACTTACCTTTCAACTCAACTAACAATAATAAGGTTTTACCTCAATCTATTCCTTTTTTGATAATGTGTTCTTTGTGTAAATCTGAGTTTCTAGTCTGTATCATTGTCCTTCTACCTTGGTGGCACTTTTTATGTATATATATATATATATATATATATATATATATTTCTTTTACAAAGCATTTCTGTGGGCAATAATTTAGTTTTGTTTGCCACATTTAAAGGATAGTTTTTCTGAATACAGAATTCTAGATTGGTGCCTTTTACCTTTCAGCATTTTATATCATATTTTCTATGGTTACTGAGAAGAAATCTGATGTGATTCTTAACCGCCCTCCTCTGTAGTTAAGGTGGTATTAGCCTCACTCCCAACCCCTTTAAAGATTTTCCAGGGGCTGGGGATATGGCCTAGTGGCAAGAGTGCTTGCCTCATATACATGAGGCCCTGGGTTCGATTCCCCAGCACCACATATACAGAAAACGGCCAGAAGTGGCGCTGTGGCTCAAGTGGCAGAGTGCTAACCTTGAGCAAAAAGAAGCCAGGGACAGTGCTCAGGCCCTGAGTCCAAGCCCCAGGACTGGCAAAAAAAAAAAAAAAAAAAAGATTTTCCATTTCTTTGGCTTTCTGTAGTTTGAATAAGATATGTCCAGATGTTAATCCAATATTTATCTGGCTTGATTTTTTTTCTTTTTTAATTTGCCAGTCCTGGGGCTTGAACTCAGGGCCTGGCTGCTGTCCTTTAGGGTTTTTTTTTGCCCAAGGCTAGCACTCTACCACTTGCAGCATTTTCGTAGTTAATTGGAGATAAGAGTCTTATGGACTTTCCTACCCAGGCTGGCTTTGGAATACAATGCTCAGATCTCGCCCACCTGAGTAGCTAGGATTACAAGCGTGAGCCTCTGGTGCTGGCTGGGCTTGACACTTTTCGAGGCTCCTGAATTTGTGCTTGGGTGTCTATTATTGATTTTGGAAAATTCTCTTTCATTAATACTTCAGATATTTTCTCCACCATGTTTCTCTTGCTAATCCTCTGGTATGACAAATGTGCATACGCTACAGCTCTTCAAATGCTCCCATAGATCTCGGGTGTTTAGAGGTTTTCCTGGGTTGCCCTTCTCTTCCCAGGCCCCCTGAATCTTTCAGTTTGAGAACTCTCTATTGACACATCTTCAAGTTCGGTGATTCGTCCCTCAGCCATGTCCTAGAGCTCATAAAAGGCACTCCTCATTTCCATAACCGTTTTTTTCATTTCCAAAATTTCCTTTTGAGTGATATTAAGAGTTTCCATTTCCCTGCTGACACTCTCCTTGCATGTTTTTTTTTTCCATTAGAGACTTTATTAATCATAAATTCCCTGTGTGGTAACTCAAAAATTTTGTCTCATATTTGAATCTTGTTATGAAGCTTGCTTGTCTCTTTTTTTTTCCCCTTCCCTTTCTTGTTAAAGGTTAGACATAATGTGTCAGGTAGTCAGAACTCAAGAAACTAGGCCTGTAGTGTGAATTCTTAGGTTCATCTAGGCAGAAGTTAGTTGTATTGAATGATGACTTGAATGACAGCTGTCAAAGGCTTCCAGTTCCTCCACTGTCCTTCTTATTGTCACCCTTATCATCCTTGGGCTTCCCTACAAACTCCTTAAATAGTCCATGCCCTACATCTCTTTGAGCTGTTGCTCACTGTTATTATACATAAGAACCTAGTAGATTTTCTGAATGAGAAAACCGCAAGAGTGCCACTCCCAGACTGGACTGCAGCTCCTAGGAATTTCATTCTCTTGCATTCACCTATGCTTAGCCTCCAGCCTGTCAAATGCCCGTTCTTTGTTCCCATCGGTTTATGGCTCCAGCCACGTCTGTTCCGGGTAAGCAGACTTCACTCTGGTTCTCAGTATTTGTCTATTTCTCAAGAATCTGCAGTGGCATCTTGCCCTTCAACTCCAAGTCTCTAGTAGGCCCAAGAAAAGTCAAGGATTTTCAATATATTCAGCTTCTTCCCCCCCCCCCCACCGTAAAGACAAGAATGGTGACTTTCTAGTTCTTCCCACTCTGGAGCTGTAACTGGAGGGAATAAGCCATTGGACACTAATTACTTGATGGGGTCCTTGTTGACTTTAGAGAGGTTTTGACACTGCTACTTTATGCCTGTGTATGTGTGTGCACGTGTGCATGCACTGTAGTTTTCTAATGAAATCATATGTGTAGTGGAACTTTGAGCTTTCTGCTGTTCTCAATCTCCCCTTATCCCCAGTCCACCCTCCACCCCCCCCCTTTTTTTCTTTTCATTTCAGATAGAAGGGAGTGGAGCTCAGGAATGTGGAAAGGGGACTCTTTTTTTTAACCCATTATTTGCTAATCAAGAAACTGAAAATAACCTTTTACCAAATGCGCTTGGTAAAGTAGTTGAGTCAAAACATTATTCATCATGAAACCAGTAAGATACAGAAAGACTCAAATTTAAATGTTCTCATCTATTACTTAAAAAATGGAATCAGTTGAGAGATGGAATCCTTGTTTTCACTATCCTTGTGTGAAATTTTGTTTCCTTACTCTTTGACCACTTAATTTTCTGAGCCCAACTCCTCTTCAGAACTAAAGAGTGTGGCTACCAAGCCTTGTAACTAAGCAAAACAGTACTACCTGGATCTCACCCTGGATTAAGTGTATACTGCCCCACCAGGAAATATCAGATAAATTTAGTTGAAGGGATTTCCTTTCCTTTTTAGTAACTTTCTCTGTAAATGGTTTATTTATTATAGTTCATTTTTTATATAGTGTAAATTATTCATTTATTCCTCACTGTTGCCCTTGAAAATCAGAAAACGGTGGACCACAAAAGTATGAGACCCTCCTAAAGTCATAAAGATAATTCATGGTAAAGGCAGAATTCAAGCTGAAATTTATATGACTTAAGTTCTCTGCTTTCCCAGGCTACTACTCTCAGAGGCAGAATGGTGGCATGTGACAAACACCACTAGAGTTCTTTACTCTACCTTGGGAATAGCTATTTGCAGGTCCAAATTAGGCAGCTAATTTAGCAGTCATACCAAATACAGCCCTTAAATTATCCCAGAGGTTGTAATTCCCACAAGGCGGGGATTGTAATTCACTTACTAGTGAGTCCTTGACACAGGGCCCTAGCAGAAATATTTGTGGAAATATTAGTGAATAAACAAGGGAATAACCTCATGATGCTAGGGATAGATAGATAGATACATAGATAGATAGAGCGGCTCTCAGTATGATAAGAGAAAGAAGCCTTTCCAAGCATCAATGGAGTTTTCTCTGGGCATCACTTACACGAGTTCCAGGAGGACTGAGACCATATTCTTTCTGGCTAAATTAGCACATGCCTGGCACATAATTTATGTTTAACAAACTTTCATGCTTTTTGATGGATTAATTGAACTGGAGAAAATGCCTTTCTTCAAGCTATTTCCTTGAAGTATCCCTGGGCTTTGGAGAATGACTGACAGTAGTCTTTTCCTCAGCCTAAGGCCTTTACTAGATAACTCTCGTGTCTTATCTCTCCCCACTTCCTCTTCCCTAAAAACACATCGTTATGATTACAAGCACCATTCCCCACTCCACATTCCTCACCTGATTCTCCCCTGACTGCTTAACCCACAAGCACTCACGAAGGAATACCCAGCAAAACTTCTTTGAATGAAACTGTCACTGTGAAGCTCCCTCTGCCTGGGAAGGGCCTAGAGATCATTGACTTTCGGAGAGGTGAATAACAAGGCCTGAGTGATTAACCCAGGGTCACCTAGTCACCCACCAGGCAGCCTGGCAGTCGGGGCCTCTAGGCTTCCCCCGAAGCACTACCATTTCTATGCTTGCCTTCCTGTCTCCTTGGTGGTCGTGGCACAGAAGATGGTACTTGGTGTTAAACACGGCAGGCACCCTATTATTTTGCCTCTTTTTGTTTTCTTCCTTTTTTTTTTTTTCCTCAAAGTAATACTACAAGAGGAGAAAAGAGGCACAAATGCAAAGAAAGGCTCTCCATCACCACCTTCTGGCCGGCCCACCGTGGCCAGAGCACCGAAGCACGGGCAGCTCCTGTGGGCACAGGGATGAGAGTGGGAGGGAAAACTCAGGTTCCACCGTGCAGCTCCACTCCAGCACCGGGAAAGCTAAGTCACGGTGTGAAGCAAGCTGCTGTTGAGTCTATAACCCTGTGTTTAAAAAAAAAAAAATCATAGAACTTGGACTTTAATCATAAAGATCATTTTACCAAAGCATATTTTTAAAAGGCTGTGAAATATTATGCAACGTTGGCATGGTTTAATTATGAGTTTAGAAAAGCCGAGCACAACTTTTTCACTACAGTAAAACATGACAGAGCATGAATCACTTGATGCTTAGTGTGGTTTTCGACACGGGGTCTGAGTGCTAGGCTGTCTACAGAACAAGGCATGAATTACTCTCCCACAATTCACACCCCGGAGGGCTTTATGACAATTAGAAAACCTCTTTTGTTTACTTTTTAAGTGCTTAAAATATTCGAGGACTATATACTCGCTTTGTAAATGTATGTATCTAGAATATGAGCGTGTCCTGTAGAAACTATCTAAGTGTGGGATTTGTTTTTCCCCTACGTGGAGTAAAACACTTCAACTAATGTGGCACTCCGCACAGCCTGCTGTGTCTGTGGCGCTACACAGGAGGGCCACCTGCATGTGAACATTTTCGTTTCCTCTCATGGGCTTGGCTCTTTCCTTCCTTGCCATCTTTCCAAATCCTCCAAAATGTAGAAAGAAATGAAGACCTTTCTTTACTACGGGATTTCAAAGATTCCAAGTTCAAATCACTTCCCCGGGAATGCACAAGGGGTTTTGAAGATTTAAATATCCCCCTGTTTTAAAGAGAAGGAGTGAAGAGGGGGAAGAGGGAACAGGCAGGGGAGAGCCGGTGCGAGGCAGGAAGGCTGGCTGTCAGGAGAGGGGTGAGGAGGAAGTCTTGAGTCCCCAGAGGTCTGATTCTGTAGTCTACCGGGGGAACTTCAAAGAGATGAATAGAAAAACAGATACACTTCAAAAGAGAGAAACTTTGATTAAATGGAAAGCCCCCAGAGGCAGTCGATATAAATATTTTATAATTATCAGGAATAACGCATTTCTCTAGCTAATGATACATGCAAAATTTGCACCCAGCATTTTCTCCTAAGAAAGTCTGCCCTTCCTGGACTGCTATTATCTTTGTCCACCAAGAAGGTGGCATGCAAAAAAAAATTAATGTTTAACCTTCAAGAAAGGCAAAGCTATCTTGTAGTGGGGACAGTGTCCAGCTTAAATTTCCTTGTACATTTTGCCTACAAATACAGTCTCCCTCCCCTACTCCCACACACATATCTTTTCATCTGTAAAACAGTGTGATGCTTCTGGCAAGGTTCATCAAGGTATGGGGTACACTCCTATAATCCCAGCACTCAGGAGGCTACAGCAAGTTAGAGGCCAATTTGGGCTACAAGGTGAGACTCTGCTTCAACAAAACAAAACAAAGTTTCCTATGAATGCTGGAGTCAGATTCACACAATTCATTTTGTCTCAATATTTTGGAGCTAGTCTTTTTTTTTCCCTCTTCCCCTGACAATGGCAATCTAGAACATAAAAGCTCAAAAAGATATAACTGGCCAGTTAAAAAAGTAGCAAACGTCAGCTGTTGAAAAGGAGTCCCTAGCTGATTTGATAAAGCCACTCTTGGCTTACAGCTGGTTGTTACAATTTATTGCCAATTTCCCTGACAGATCTTCCAGGTTGTCATTTATTTTCCAGCTCTTGTATATGTGTGTTTTGTTTGGGTTTTATTTCTATCCTTTTCTTTCTTTTCTCTTCTCTTCTTTTCTTTTTCACCATCATTCCTAGAAGATACTTTCCTAAATAGATAATATGTACAAGCCCATAGAATATTTTTGCCCAAGGTGGAAAAAAAATCCCAAAACTTTACATTCTTTTACCCAATCCAGATAGAAAATTACTTGTATTTATAAAACATTTTTATGATAATTATGCTTACTGGTAAGTCTGAAACTGAGCATTCAGTACCTGATGTTATTTGGATTTGATAGTTCAGAGATTTGAACATTATTATTAATGTGAACATCCCTATTAAAGTGGGTGAATAAAACCTTTGCAAGGAATAGTTACCAGACAAAAGCTCCAGGAATAAAATATTGTGTGTTAATATTTGGGGCGGGGTGTGGAATTATCCTACAGAGGCATCGTAGAGTTGGGTTCAGCATGCTTATTAAACACTAGTAAACAGGCCACAAACATGCACAGCAATTTAAACAAAGGCTCCTAGTTCTGCATGTAGAGACTTCATTTTTGGATTTAAATCCCACCCACTGAACCTGGAACCCCAATTCTCTGCAGACACCAGGCAGATCCAGCCATCTCCACCATGGTCCTACGATCAGTCCTACCAGTACCTGGGATCCATCGCCCCTCCTTCCGTGCACCCAGCAACGCCCATCTCACCTGGACGTGCCAGCGGCATGACGAGCCTCTCTGCAGAACTTTCCAGTCGACTCTCATGTAAGCCTCTTGAAAATGCATTTGCAATCCAGCTAGAGAGGAAGGTAGTGGAGACTAGAGGAGGAGGACAGAGGGGGTGAGCAGCACATAAGTCACCGAATAGGATATGGGTTGGAGGCAGATGACTGTCCCAGGCTCAAGCACTGGGTTTTATTCGTTTGGTTGGTTGGTTTGGCATGGTGCTTAAAAATTAGATTGTGGTGGTAGCCCTGGGACTGGCGAAGGAAGGAAGGAAGGAAGGAAGGAAGGAAGGAAGGAAGGAAGGGAAGGAAGGAAGGAAGGAAGGAAGGAGAGAGAGAGAGAGAGAGAGAAAGAAAGAAAGAAAGAAAGAAAGAAAGAAAGAAAGAAAGAAAGAAAGAAAGAAAGAAAGAAGAAAGTAAAAAGAAAAAAAGTTAGATTGTGAAAGTGGAGGAAGATTTTCTTGAGGAAGTCAATTCCTCAGAAACTCGGAGAATGCTTATGTCTTCCAGGAAGGGGTAGCAGCTAAAGGGATAATAATCTGAAAGTTCAAAGTAGCAAAAGGTGATTATTTTGCACCTTCAGTAAAGAAGTCATTCCTGCCCAGTGCTGGTAGCTCACACCTGTAATCCTAGCTACTCAGGAGGCTGAGATCTGGAAATCACGGTCTGAAGCCAGCCCAGGCAGAAAACTCTGTGAGACTTTTATCTCCTACTAACCAGTTAAAAAGCCAGAAGTGGAGTTGAGGCTCAAGTGGTACAGTACTGTTCCTTGAGCAAAAAACTAAGGGATAATGTCCAGACACTGAGTCCAAGCCCCAGTATTGGTATGTACAAGTGTGAGTGCACACAGAATGAAAGAAAGAGAAAGAAGGAACGAAGGAAGGAAGGAAGGAAGGAAAGGAAGGAAGGAAGGAAGGAAGGAAGGAAGGAAGGAAGGAAGGAAGGAAGGAAGGGGACAAGAAGTCATTCCACATGATTTCTAGACTGGCTGGTCTTGTCCCCATGGTAGTGATAAAGTCACAGACCTGCAAGCAGCACATGGAGTCTTTGTAGAATAGGAAGCAGCCATTCCCCAAATGAGACATTCCCAACTAGAGCTGTTCAGGCTGAAGGGAGGACAGAGAGCTCAGGTGTCATGGTTAGTATAATTGTTGTTAATATGAGCTCATTAAATATTAGTCATTTAACCTGCTAGCCCTTTGGGCTTGGCAGTCACCTTTGCTCGTGGGCAGGGAAATTGGAGTTACAGAGAAAAATTCCTTTGTTGAAGGCAAAAGAAGCAACTTAGCGTTTGGGGCTTTGAAATTGGAGCCGAACCAAACAGTGAAAATCCTTCAGAGAACTTCAGCATTATGAAGCCTACAAACACACTTGCGTGTGTGCAGGGGGAGGGGAGGGGCTGAGCTCTTCAGTCCTAGGGATCAGATTATAGCAGATTAGGGGAGCAGGCAAAGGGGCAAAAGAGTCATGTCTGCCAGTTGACATCTTGTGCAATGCGGTGTTTGCAGACAGTCGTGATCAGGTGAGGATTCACCAGGTGCCTCAGCTTCTCCGCGTTTCACAGAATGACTTCGCAGCTGACACTCGGCAATACCACAGTAGAGCTGACACTTGGGCCAAGCAACTCGTGCTTGTGGGAGGGCTGTCCTGTGCACGGGCGCATATTTAGCAGCAACTCTGGCCTCCAGATGCCAGGAGCATCACCCCCACATAAGACTGGCCAGCAGAAATGTTCCTAGTTGTTGGTAATTGTCCACAGGGGAGGGAGCAAACTGCCCTCCCCCAGTTGAGAAGCACTGGTGCTATGGTGAATTAGGAAAGCGCCAACTTAGGTGCTCCATTTTCACACTGTTGGCCATTGGTGCCACCATCTTCGTAACACCTGTTGGTTTAAGGAGTGGGGAGAGACCCACAGGAGTTGTGGCATGTGTTAAACTTGCTATTTCTAAAGCCTATCCCTTGGAGACAGAGGTTGGTCCAAAGGCACTTGTCAGCTTTTCCCGATGGTTCTAGTACTGCACAGTGGCACTGCACAGCCCGCTGGCCTACGGGCTACATCTGAAACAATTACTGTTTTCCTTGGAAATGTCCCTGCCTTGGGACTGTCCCTTGCAATTGATGACATAAACCTTCTGACTTAGTCTCCACCCAAGATGAGTGTCCAAGGGCTCTCGGGGCCAGCCCCTCAGATGTAACGGTGGCATATTGTTAAAAAGATATAAATAACATGTGTACTTCAGAATCCCAAATCACAGCTCTGCTTCTCCAGAGCAGCCTTTAATTACCCAAGGAGTAAGAAGGATGCTTTCCAGAAAGGGAAATGTGACGCAGTCCCGTGTGGGCACCCGGGAACGATCCTCTGTTGTCTTGGGAGGGAGGACCAAAGGATTCCAGACGAGTTTTCACCAGTGGCAGAGAACAGCATGGAAGACTGTTCTTTAGCTTGGCAGGATTCCCTCTGAGAAATCAAGCCTGGAGCACAGGCCCGAAAAGTATTGTCATAAACCTGGGGGCAGGGCGGGACTGGGACACATAAAAGAAAGTGTGGGCCTGGGCCGACAGCTTTGAGAATTTGACACTCCTGTGTGGCTGCTTCACATTTTAATCCCCACCCCAAAGCTCTGTGCACTGGCCCTCAACCTACCCCCAACCCCACCTGGGCTTCCTTCTGTCCTGGGGACTTGGGCTCTGGTTCTGAGCTCTGTCTCTGTGTCTCTCTCTGTCTGTCTGTCTCTCTTTCTCTCTCTCTCTCTGTCCTTTGCAGACAGACTCCACACCTTGTCTGAAAAGAGTTGTCATCTGGAGGTTTACTTTTCTTCTTCTTTTTTTCTTTTTGTAAAAAAAAAAAAAATAATAATAATAATAATGTTTAGCTGCCAACCTGGGCGACAGACAGCTTGCATTAATCTGAGTCATGCAAGAGATCCTTTTAAGGCAGCCATTATGTGCTCAGGTTGGCTAATCCTGTGGGGGCAGTGGGAGGGGCCCCAGAGTAGAGCTGCTTTCATCCATGTAAAGCTACAGAGCAAAGAGCTGTCCTAGCAAATATTTAGCACCATCGACGAAGAAACATTTCCAAGTAAAATAACTGAACCTCCTAATCCCCAGATTTCCTACTCTTAGAAAAAAGCTCCCTGTGACTATCAAGGGTCCCTACTTCCACTCACACTGCTATCAAATTGAATAAAAGGACACCAGGCCAGCCAAAAGGATACATGAGCTGTAGCTACCTGGGTAAATTCTGCATGACTTGTGAGTCTTAATTAGGGATATCAGACCAAACTTAAAAATGAAAACCAAGCCAGGTGCCAGTGACTCACACACCTGTAATCCTAGCTGCTCAGGAAGCTGAGATCTGAGGATCATGGTTCAAAGCCAGTTGAGACGGCTGGGGATATGGCCTAGTGGCGAGAGAGCTTGCCTCGTATACATGAGGCCCTGGGTTCGATTCCCCAGCACCACATATACAGAAAATGGCCAGAAGTGGCGCTGTGGCTCAAATGGCAGAGTGCTAGCCTTGAGCAAAAAGAAGCCAGGGACAGTGATCAGGCCCTGAGTCCAAGCCCCAGGACTGGCCAAAAAAAAAGCCAGTTGAGACGGGAAAGTCTATGAAACTCTTCATCTCCAATTAACTACCAAGAAATTTTAATAAACCAGAAGTGGAGGAAGTGAAGCTATGGTAGAGTGCTAGCAGAAGGAGTTCAGGGACAGCAAGGAGGAGGAGGGGGAGGGAGGGAGGGGGAGGAGGCCAATCTGAACAGAGCACTTGAATTTGAATCTGAGCATACGTAGTGGGCCTAAGTTGTTTTATCACCAAAATATATGCGTGTGTAAAGACAGAGAAAGAGAGAGAGATACAAAAGAGAGAGGAAAAATTTGACCGAATGGATGATGTTTTATAAAATGACACTGCTACTATGTAGGCAGAAGAAGAATCACGGGCAATATTTCAGATCTTTCAAATATTCTTCCCACAAGTGAAAGAACTATTTTCTCCCAACAGCTGAGTCTGTAACATTATTCCAGGACTTATGCCCATGACAAATTGCAGACTCACTCAGGATTCCAGTAACTTGGTACCATCACCACATTACCATGGAGTGGTTGGAACAGATTGGCAGAGCATGTCCAGACACTGCTGTGAAACAGGGTGACCTTTCATTCATTTTTCCAGTGAATTCACCTTTTTGTCTCAGGGCAAATGAAGCAAGAAGAATAATGGGCAGAGTCATTTATTTGTGTCCAGAGCATTGCATGAGATGATAACAAATTGATTTTATTTGCCTAATGCTTTTCCTTCTACCTCGGCTTCTCCCTAGACTATATATATAACTGGAAAAATGGAGTAAAGCTTCCTGTTAACTCTCAAGCATGTCACAGCTCTCTGTGCAAGCAAAACAAGTGACACAGAGCTTGCTCACAGATGGCTCCAGCTAGGGGGCAGGGATGAACCCTGCGGAATGAGGTGTGGTCTGGCTGGAGAATAAGCTAGTTAGTGGCCAAGGAAGGGCAGCCCTAAAATCACTGTCAGTTTACAACATTTTCCCTGCCCACATGTCTGCCTCGCTTTGAAAAGATTAACAGGAGTGTTTGTTTGAAAGTCAGACTCCTGGTTTCCTCATTAATGGAGGGATTTGCTGCAGAACTCCACTGTCTCTATAAACTTTAATTACCTCTCTGATGAGGAATCTATCTCCACATCACATTCCCCCTAAATGTACACAGTCCACTTTTGAAAAATAAAAGATCATTACATGGAGGGAGAAATGAAAGGAAGGAACTGAGAGAGAGAGAGAGAGACAGAGATAGAGACAGACAGAGGCAGAGACAGACAGAGACAGAAACAGAGAGAGGTAGAAAGGTGGAGAAGGAGAGAGGGAGGAAGGAAGGAAGGAGAAAGAGAGAAGGAGGAAGAGAAAGACAGAGAGAGAAACACCCATCGAACTAGCTCTCCCTGCTGGAATAATATGCTTGAAATATGAGGAAGTTGATCAACAGCCGATGCCTTCCAAAAACAGATTAATCTACCCTGGTAGCTTTCCTTTCAGAGCAGGCGCCCTCAAGTATCTTTTACTAGTCTGAATCCAAAGGGATGCAGACCATGTACCATCAGAACTTAAATTTAATTTGTATGCTGTGTTGAAAGCTTAAAGTTTTAAACATTGAATTCTAACTTTCGTTTTGTTGCTGTTCTTGAGTTGGTAGATGTAACAATCATTGTGCTGGCCTGCTCATTTAATCATTAATTCTGAAGGACAGAAACTACCCTCAGGATACTGTCCTACACATACAGTAAAAGATCTCAGCCAGGGCTATCAATCCCTCATTCCTACCCTCATGTTATTTGGCAATGACTGAGCACATTTGGGTGTTACCCTAGGAGATGAAATCTGCCAAACATCCTACAATGTACAAGACAACCATCAACCACCCCTACAAATAACCTGGCTAAAAATGGCAGTAATAATGTCACTTCTGAGAAACTGACCTATTCAGAAACTCTTCCTGACATTCATAGCCTTTAATAATTCCCAAGGGTAGCATGTAGGTAGACAAAATGCAGAGGGACATCGTGAACCACAGGACAGCCAAAGTCAGTTTGTAGAACTGTGAATTCTAAAAAGTTTATAGATGTGCAAAAGCTGGACATGTGCAAAAAGTGGAGAAGATAAATCATGGCCCTATATACATTTGTGTTGACAAACCAATAAAGCACAAATTATAGAATGCCAGGTGAACTCAGGGCCGTACTGTTTCTAAAAATGTGGAATTAATGTGAAGGTAGATGTGGAGGCAGGTGAGTGATAATGATATCCAGCATGTCATTTGGCATGTTGAGTAACAGGAAACCACCCAACTCTCAACTGCTCAAAGCCTGAAAGAAATGAACCATTTCTATGATTCAACCTAAATATTATACATAACATATCCTTTTATGTAGTACATGTAATATGTTCCAGTAGTAATATATCAAAGCATACACCATCTTGCCCTAAGTTGTTGTGTACTGTTTTATTAATGTTAATATAATAACATTGATAATTAACATGACTATGCAACCAACTGATCATTTATTGACACTGTTAATTACCAATATATCAATCCATCTTAATATGTTCATTCATATCAATAAAAGGCAGGCACTTTTTTTTTCAGTATCAGTGTCAGGCAAAAGACTATTTTAGACTTTGTGGACCCTCCAGTCTCTTTAATAATCACTCCAATGCCACCAGGGGCAATATTTAAAGGAAAGAGTGAGGCTTTATTCCTATTTATGGATAACAAATTTTTATTTTTTCCGTATTTTTCATATATCACTAGATATTATTTGGGGGATTTAAAAAAACAGTAACACTCTTCTGTGCCATACAAAACAATTGGCCCCAGTTATATTCGGCTGAGGGGGCTGTGGTTTTGCCAACCTGGGATTATAACAGTATTTTATTTTTAATCAATATGATGCCTATGGCATCATGTCTGTAGTGTGGAAATACCAACGCAATACACATTTGTTATACGATCGCATATCATCTCACACGTCCCACGCCATTTTACCTGAGACCCTGGGTTATGTCCGGCCGTGATTAAGCACTTCTCTTACTGTCTCCCCCCCGCCGGGGGTGTACAGCATTCTGGGTTAGTACTCCAGTTTCCGGTGCTTAGCAATTCCAGGTCATCCCCCACTTCCGCCGCGTGCCATTCTGGTAGTTCTCTACTTCTGGTGCGTGCCATTCAAGTTAGTTCTCCACATCCGGGTGCATGGCATCCTGGGTCGTGCTCTGCTTCCGAGTTCCTTGCATTCTGGGTAGGAACCCCCCACTTCCGGTGCGTGGCATTCTGGGAGTCCCTCCGCTCTTCCGAGTGCATAGCCTTCTGGGTAGTAAGCCCCCACTTCCGGTGCGAGCCATTCAGGTTAGTTCTCCACGTCCGGGTGCATGGCATCCTGGGTCATGCTCTGCTTCCGGGTTCGTTGCATTCTGGGTAGGAACCCCCCACTTCCGGTGCGTGGCATTCTGGGAGTCCCTCCGCTCTTCCGAGTGCATAGCCTTCTGGGTAGGGCTCAGCTCTACCGCGCAGGCGTGTTTCGGTGCCCATGCTCCTCACCAATCCCACCCCACCGGTACCTTCTGCCCCAAGTCACGCGAGACTTTCTCTCCCGCCCGCAGCCGCCGCGCCGGATCTGACGGCCTTCGGAGACCCCCGCCAGTTCCCCGCGCTGCCCTCCATCTCGGACCCGCGCATGCACTACCCGGGGGCCTTCACCTACTCGCCGACGCCGGTCACGTCGGGCATCGGCATCGGCATGTCGGCCATGAGCTCGGCGTCGCGCTACCACACGTACCTGCCGCCGCCCTACCCCGGGTCCTCGCAGGCGCAGGGCGGCCCGTTCCCCGCGGGCTCGCCGCCCTACCACCTCTACTATGGCGCCTCGGCCGGCTCCTACCAGTTCTCGGTGGTCGGGGGCGGCGAGCGCTCGCCGCCGCGCATCCTGCCGCCCTGCACCAACGCCTCCACCGGGGCCGCGCTGCTCAACCCCAGCCTCCCGAACCAGAGCGACGTGGTGGAAGCCGAGGGCAGCCACAGCAACTCGCCCACCAACATGGCGCCCGCCGCCCGCCTGGAGGAGGCCGTGTGGCGCCCCTACTGAGGCCCGGCCCGGACGTGGAGGGGTGGGGTGGGGGGGGATCATGGCCGCCTTGGTGTCCTCGCCGCCCTCCTTGGGTATCATCCGGAGACCCCCGACCCGGGGTGGGGTGGGGTGGGGTTGGGAGTGCCTGCCGTCCAGGCCCCAGGCCGACCTCGGCCTCCTGCACTTAGGAAGCCCACGCAGTTGGCTCTCACCATCGGCTCCCCCCACCCCCCACCCCACCTCCGGGCAGATCTGGACGACCTGACCCGATTTGCAGGGGTGTGGGCCGGTGGGGGGGGAAGGGGGGGTCCCCGGTGAGGCTGGGGCAGCAAGACTGCCGGAGGGGTTGGGGGGGGGGGGGGAAACTGTGAAGGCTTCTGCGTTAGCAATGCTGTGAATAAAAGAGAGGTTGGTTTTTTGTTTTTGTTTTTTTTTTATAACCCTTGACTTCACTTTTTAACCAAGTTGTCTATTCCGGAGAGTGGAAATTTGATGGGGGAAGGGGGGAGGGGGGAGGAGGGGGCCACAGCTCATCCTGTTTGGCATTGATTTCTTCCTCTGATTTTCTTTACTTCCCCTCCAACCCCCCCTCCCCGCACCTTATATAAATTGCAAAAGAAGAAAATGCTTATTTACATCGCGGTGGTTCTTATTTTTATATCGGTATAAGACGTCTGAGCGTCTTTCTTGCTTTGACACTTAATAGGATTCCCATTTCTTATACGGTTTATTTAACTTTTCTTTTGGACTTTTGCGTAGGGGTTTTTTTGTTTGTTTGTTTTTTGAGAGAGACAGTTACAGCTTTGGGTCATTTTAACTACTGTATTCCCACAAGGAATCCCTAGATATTTATGTATCTTGATATTCAGACATTTACTTGTATGTTGATACTTTTTTTAATTATTTAATTGTACTTATATTAAGAAGAGAAATATCAAGTACTACATTTTTGTTTTTTAATAGTAGCCAAAGTTAAATGTATTGAAAAAGGCTGAGGGGAAAAAAAATAAGGGTGGGTAATAAATACGATGGCTTGGTTATCCAGAAATATTGTTTACATTAAACTCCTTTTCATGTTAATCAAACAAGCTGGTAGCTAATGCAGCAATGTTTTGAATAGGATTTCTGACCCTGAGGGTCACTCCAAGGATTAGAAGTGTGGAGTTCTGCTAGACTCAGCCAAAGGGCTCAACTGGCCTCAGAGAGGGTAAAATCTGGTCCCAGAGGATTCAAGGGGTGCCAGTCATTACACCTCCAGAGAAGATTTAATTTCTGCCTAGGGTAAGCTCACTCAGTGACCTTCTGATCATTTCAGACATGCTTAGTAACAGAACACATCCAAAGTAAGCCCTGTGGAGAAGCAGTATTTACATAGGAACCAAGTGAATGAATTTAGGAATTCCTGAACTGCTTGATTCTGGGCTAGCAATGAGATATCTCTCTCTGATACAGTACCATTTCACTGAATCCTAACGAAAGTTGTGGCTGTTTCACAAAGAGCCAAGACAAGGGATAATAAGACCAAGTGCCTTTGAGGGACAAAGGTCTCCAGTGAGAAGGCCCAAAAGCAGGCCCAAAGGAACTACTTAGGGTACTACTTAGGGAACTACTTAGGCCTACTTAGGATAATCACATGGCAGAATATCCCACCAGTAAAAGACTTCCCTCCCAGCTGTTCCCCAACATCTTTGTGTTGCTTCCACCAGGTTAAAGACCCCAACCCATGGTAGAGGTTATGTGCACTTTTATCTGTGCCCCAGCATGACAGGAAAGATTCGTGTAACTGCTGCCCATAGCTAGAATTCAGTAGTATCTGATGTCACTGTAAAATTTGTGGCACTATTTTTATTGGAGGACTTGTCAGAATGCAGGTGTTGTACAACTGGTAAATATTAACTGCTGATTTTGACATGTGTGCTCAAAATGATCTGGTTTAATGTACCTCTTAAATTAGTTGAAATGATTTCAGGTCAACTCTGAAGAGTGTTTGAAAGCAGGACTTCAGAACAGTGTTTGATTTTTATTTTATAAATTTAAGCATTCAAATTAGATCTTTGGCTGCAGGCAGCAAAACAGCTGGACTTATTTAAAACAACTTGTTTTTGAGTTTATATATATATATGTATGTATGATTATTTGTTTTACACAGATGCAGTAGCACTTTGGTAAGAGTTAAAGAATAAAGCAGTGTGTGGTGTCAGGTCATTCTTAATTATAGAAGAGCTTTAGCAGACCGTGGAGAAACTCTGAATAATATTCCTTTTGTTTTAGATATTACTCCCTTTACAACTCATTTCGCATTACATTACAAGTCATTTCACATTACATTTTTGCATCAAATGTCAGAAAGTTAAATTTCAATTTCTGAAAAAGGACCATTATCCCATTTCTCCAATATTGAACTCTTGTCCTTTTTGGCCCATGTTGTCATATCTGACCTGAGAAAATTCTGGGGAAAGATGAAGGAAAAAAATATGTATTTTTCACTTTAATTCTGATACCTGAAGATACTCCAACTCAAAGCCAGCCTAATGGCCTAAGAGGCGAATCAGATAATCTCTCACACTGAACCTTATTCCCAAAGCCATGCATGGAGTGGCCTGTTCACTTTGTTGTTGACTCACTGATTTGACCATTCACAGCTTTATAAACCCATACCAGCCTATATAGTATTGAATCATTTCAGAAAAGAAAATCAAAACTTAGTTCTTTTGGAAATAGATTTCACAGAAACACATTTTCCTATCTAAGGAAGTGCATTCATTTGCCTTTAGATTAATTGAGGTGTATCTTCATTGTCTTCAGGTAAATTATGGTATCAGCAAGACCCTGAAGCTAGTAATGTAATAACTAGATGTATCTGGGAGAAGTCCAGGAGAAGAGTGAATAAGCCCTTTCTACTGCTTATTTATGACCCGAAATTTTTCTTTAAATTTCAACATGGACACATTTCAGTTCTGTTTTTCTATCTGGAAGTATATTTCCCTCTCTTCCCCTCAAACTCTCCCTTTCCTTCTTCCCTTTCCACCTCCAAACTTTAGTCTCCATCCTGCATTCTCTCAGCCTCTATAAGGAGGCTGTACACACCCACCGCATAACAAATGTCCAGACCACAGGAGTTTCACCTCTCCCTTTGCATAAAGAAGTGCGTGAGTCAGCCTTTCTCCTGTGCATGGGTTTCTTCCAGCAGAAAAGAGACTTTGCCAACCATTTTGGATCTGCTTGCTGTCCAAATTCAGAAACAGAAATCTTCCTCCTTGGCAAATCACAATCAGTGAGTTACACAGCCTTTCTGCTGCCTAAGGTTTCTATGCAGATAAACAGAAGTGCTCTGATTAGAAAGGAAATGAATGGTTACATTTAACTGTCCTGCAATTTAGGATTGCAGATTTCTTTCTTGAAATACCTGTTTCCTTGGGACATTCCATCCCAGTGATTTGGGGTTTTAATGGTTTGGTGTTTGTTTGTTTTTCCTGGGAGGTGGAAGGGGGGTGGGAGGAATGACATGTTTGAGATCTTTTGTACATGAAAAAAAATGGTGTGACAATCTCAAGAAAACTTTCTTTTTTTACATCTGAACAAAATATCTTTGTTTACCCTACAGTGTACAATTATTTGGGTTTTTTTTTTTTCCATTGTTGTTGGTTGGTTGTTGGGAATTTCTTCCCTCCTTCAGCTAGGTCAGTATTGATAAAGCTGATCATTTGGCTTTTATTTCTCTCCTCCAGAAGGGTTGCATCAACAAAGTTCATTGTATTTATGTATGTAAATAGATTTTAAGCTTCATTATAAAGTATTGTTAATGCCTGTAATAACTTTTTTCAATTTTTTGTATGTGTTTCTGAGGACTTTTTTTCTTATGTTTGCTAAATACTGTAGAAAAATGCTTCTTTCTACTTTGTTTATTTTAGACTTTTAAAGAAACAATTTCTTTCTTATTGACTTTTGTAAACAGCTAATAGCATGGTTCCAATTTTTTTAAAGTTCACTTTTTGTTCTAGGGGAAATGAATGTGCAAAAAAAAAAAAAAAACACAACCAAAATGAACTGTTGGCTATTTGTGTTATTCTGGATGTATAAAAAAAAAAAATCAAAGGAAAAAAAATAAACTTCTAAATTGAAATCACAGTATTACACATCTATTGAAACTATTCTGTTGCAGTGAGATCTAGGGCTCTTTAGGTCCCACCTATTGGCTATTTGTGTGGCATTTAAGAGATTTGGTCACAGAACATCCTAGGAATTCATGTGTAGACTTTTCTCTCTCTCTGATATTGATATACTGAACACTCCCTGAGGGAGAAATGTGAAGTGCAAGTCTTAGACCAGATAAGAGAGGAAATAATTCCCCAGAACACCCTCTTCAAGGTGTTTGTCAACAGCACAGAAGTGCAGGCACTCCGTTGATCCAATCCACTAAACATAACTGAGTGTAGTCACCTCCCCTTCCGAGGGGCTCCATCACAATCCATCTCTGCAGATAATTGGGCTGCTCTGGCTGCCCAGAATCCACCGGAGCCTTTCTTTGAACACCAATTTCTTCTGTAAATCCCATAGTATAACAAGTGCAAATGGCAAATGATTTAAAAAGTATGTACACCATCAAGCTAGTTTTGTCTTTCTGTCTGAGTTAGATGATTGGGATGCCAGATGAGGCTGACAAAATGCTCTTCACCAATAACTAAGCTCAAGGCTGATCCTTCCCCTTTATTCTCAAAGCACGCCCTGTCATAATGACTTGAGGAAGGCCAAGGCACACTGGGTTCTTTGAGTAGGAAGAAGCCCAGAAATCTTGTAATTCTTACCTTAAAAGGAATAAGACAGAGCCAGGTAGCTACTCAGGAGGATGAGATCTGAGGTTTACAATTTGAAGCCAGCCTGGGCAGACAATTTCAAGAGATTAACCCACAAGAAGCCAGAAGTGGTACTGTAGCTCATGTGTCACAGTGCCAGCCTTGAAGGGGGGGGGGGGGGGGAAGTGAGAGCATGAGGCCCTGCGTTCAAGCTCTGGTGTCTGCATGGCAGGGTGGTGGGGGGGAGTGAGAAAGCAAAAACAGAAAAATACATGCGATCTGCAAACAGTGGGATGTGTGGATATGTTCAACCATACTCATCTCATACTCATCTACCTTCACGTCTGTAAATAAAGAAAAGGCCAAGCTTGGGAAGTGCTTAAGAATTTGTCAAACACATTCCTTCTCACTGCCATTTCTGTGCTTCCTGTCATTAGCATTTCAGCCATAAGACTGTTGGACTCAAGTCACTTTCCGGCCAAGTACTGTTCTCTAGTGCTGCTTCTACTGCCAATACTGCCATTTCAAGGGCCTCAGGACTGGTCTGAAATAATGGACAGGAGGACCTCAGATTGTCAGAAACCAAAGCAAGTGAGGGTAGACAAGGAAAGACCTAACACTGGGAGGTAATGACCAATGACAAGTGATAGGAAATGAGTGTAATCCTAGCTACTCAGGAGACTGAAATCTAAGGATTGAGAGTCTAAGCCAGACTGGGCAGGAAAGTCCACATGACTCTTATCTTCAATTAATCACAAAAGGCCCGAAGTGGAATTGTGGCTCAAGTGGTAGCATGCTAGCCGTTTGCCAGAAAACCTAAAGGGCAGCACCCATGTCCTAGTTCAAGCCCCATGACGAGCATAAAACAAAAACAAAACCACTCAGTTTGTTGTTGTTGTGCCAGTACTGAGATTAGGGTTTGAATTTGGCCTGGGCCAAATTTCTCAAGGCTAGTGCCCTACCATTTGCACCATAGTTCCAATACTGGCAGGCTTGGTTAATTAGAGATGAGTGTCACAGACTTTCCTGCCCAAGATGACTTTGAACCAGGATTCTCAGATTTTAGCCTCTTTAGTACTTATATTTACAGGTGTATTTCAGTGGAGGAACAGAGGCCTGTAGAAGAAAATAGCAAGCAAGCACTTGGATGTTGACTTGAATATCTGAATGGAGTAATACATGTCAGATTTCTCTTCCTGTAAGGTACTGTGTGTGTGTGTGTGTGTGAGTGTGTGTATGAGTGTGAGTGTGTGTGTGTGTGCCAATCCTGGGGCTTGAACTCAGGATCTGGCTGCTCTCCCTCAGCTTTTTTGCTCCAGACTGATGCTCTACCACAATTAATTGGAGTTAAGAGTCTCATGGGCTTCCCTGCCTAGGCCAGCTTCAAACAGTGATCCTTGGATCTCAACTTCTTCAGTAGCTAGCATTACAGGTATGAGCCACCAGTACCTGATGTAAGTTACCCCTTTTATTTTCCCCCTTTCCCCACTGTCTCCGCCCTTGTGGTATCTAAGACACCTCTGCCTCCCTCCTGACTGATACAGTAAACTAAGTCCCCATGCTCACCTCCATCCCCTTCCCCAGGGAGATGATACGAAATATGTTGAGTGTTCCAGTACCAAGATGCTAGTTGTGTGGCTAATTCTAATATTGGTAATTATTGGACTATATTCCTAGTCCAGTAATTAAATGATGAATGTCTCAAATTCTCCTTCCAGTTTCAATTTCATTGATGCTCTTATAAGGATTAATTAATGTTTTCAAAGTGTTTTGAAGATGAAAAGTCTTAACATGCATACAAAGTATCATTATTTGTTATTACAAATAACTGCTCATAGTCATTTTCTTTTTTTTTAATCACACCTTAGTGATTTGTGTTTCTGTGGTCAACTAAAAGTTGTAGTCCCTTTTGTAAGTCTCTTACAAAGTGGCTGGCCTTCATCAAGCTCTATTGCTACATCAATCCATTTAGTAAATAATGTTGTTGCGTGTCAGGCCCTGGAAACCAAGGATGCTCAGGCCGCCTCCATTGGACCACACTCTTAGGAGAGCCCTGCAGTTAGTTTGTTTTTCTTCTGTTACCATCTTGAAATTATTAATAAATTTTTAATTAGGGGATTACATTTCCATTCTGAAGGAGACCCACAAATTAGACTGTAGGCAGTCATACAGAGTAGTAAACAAACCATCAAAGTGTAGCATGTGGGACCATAATTAGACCTGGGGAAAGAAAAACCAAAACAGTACTCATGTAACTCCACCTGAAAACACTGGGAAAGACTTGAATGAATATTGCCAAGGCTTTCAACATAGGAATCATCATGGCGACAAAGGAGAAGTGTGATCTAGATAAAACTAGGGCACGATTCATGAACAACAATACACACATTTCATTGCCTTGTGTCCTAGTTTTACTTAGCTCTTTGCACAGGCACCTGGCAGAGATATCTGAAAAAGTGAAGAAATACAGATTGAGAAACACCTCCCAGTACCAACCAAAAAGAGAGGTGGGGTGGGGGGGAAGAAGGAAGAAAGAAAGGAAAGAAGAGAAAGGAAGGGAGTGAGGGAGGGGGAGGGGAGAAGAAGAAAGAGGAGAAGGAGGAAGAAGGAAGAAGAAAGAAGGAGGAGACAGGAGAGAAAGAAAGAAAAAGAGAAAAGGGAGGGAGGGAGGGAGGGAGGGAGGGAGGAAGGAAGGAAGGAAGGAAGGAAGGAAGGAAGGAAGGAAGGAAGGAAGGAAGGAAAGGACAGAAGGAAGGAAGGAAAGGACAGAAGGAAGAAAGAAAAAGAAAAGAGAGAGAAAGAAAGCCAATGGACCCGATCAGGGTTAGAACAATTTTATCAAGAGTATAAACGAGGGACAATTCTCAGACCTATTTCTGTTTCCAAAGCCATGTGTGCATATACATGCATACAACATACACATGTGTGCATACACTATTGGATAAGCTGCTTGGAGCACCAGGCTGGGAAGTCTAGTAAATGAGCTATTAAATGGATTGGGTTAAAATGACTGAGATAACATTTCTATAAAGACTGTGCTCTGTTACTTGCCCCACATTCCCTCCCAGCTTCCAGTTGTTGCTCCCACTAATAATTCAGCACTGAGCCCTCCACTGCAGGTCCTTAGACACATTCCCTTGGACACTGCGGCTTGACTGCAGTGGAATTGGTGAGATTCATGGTTTCCAGCTCGGGGCAGGAAAAGTTCGAAAGACCCATCACCATCAATAAAAGCTGTGTGCGTCCATGACGGTGACTGACTCTGTCATCTCGGCTGCTAGGAACATATAAATAGGAGGACGGATATCTAGCCCAGCCCAGGCCAACCAAAAAGGAGACCCTACCCAAAAAAATAACAAATGCACAAGTGAAAGGGGTTGGAAGCATGGGTTGAGTTGTAGAGCAACTGCCTAGCAAGTACAGGGTGCCGAGTTCAAACTCTAGTACTTCCAAAAGAAAAAGGAAATACACCAAAAGACAAAAGAAACACACTCGCAGCATGGGGTCTTCATTGGGAGAAAGCAACATAATTGTTATGGGTTGAATTATGTTCCTTCAAAAGTCATCATGTTGGCCGGAAGCTGGCGGCTCACACCTGTAATCCTAGCTACTCAGGAGGCTGAGATCTGAGCATTGCAGTTCAAAGCCAGCCAGGGCAGGAAAGTCAATGAGAGTCTCATCTCCAATTAAACACCTGAAAACTGGAAGTGGCGCTCTCGCTCAAAGCGATAGAGCACTAGCCTTGAGTGCAAAGCTCAGGGACAGTGCCCAAGCCCTGAGTTCAAGCCCCATGACTGACAAATTTAAAAAAAAAAAAAAAAAACCAAGCCATCAGGTTGAGGTCCTGAACTCCAGCCCCTCCAAATGTGATGCAACGTGGAGTTACAGATTTGGAAGATGAGATATTCTGGTAAATTTGGGGTGGATATCTAATCCGGCATAACCAGTACCATCATATAAAATGAGACACCTGGATTGTAAAATACACACACACACACACACACACACACACACACACACACACATACACACAGAGGATTGTGTGCAGATGGAAGGAAACAAAGCTTGAGATGAGGCGGAGTTTCTATAACCAGAGATGGCAGTAAACCACCCATGCCTCAATGTTGCATTTTCCCCCTATGTGAAATGGGTACAGCATGTGTCACCAAGTTGACGTGAGTAATTACGCATCGTGTCCCCTCTCTGATTTCCCAAGCAAATTCCCAGGGGAAGGGGCGTGAGCCCTCTCCCCCTCCGCTGTTGGGGGAGGGCCAGCTCGCTAGTGACTCACAGAGCTTGCCTGCTGCTGGCCTCGCCTTGTACCCAACACTTCTCTCTGTTAATCAGTGTTAATCAGTTCACACAGGGGATGCAAACGGGATACTATGAAGACTAAGCAAAGCGCAATGCATAGGGTTCATCTGCTAGGTCGGCAATTAAAAAAAAAACTCATAAATTTTATTGGAAAGATAAAAAAAAGGGAATTGTCCTCACGCTGTGCATCATTGTTTTAGTACAAACAGATACTGAGCATTCCACCGGAGTCGCCATTGTAAAACTGTCACAAGGAAGCTATCTGTGGAAATCATGGAGTCTAAGAGAACGAGTGCTTCTTCCACCACAGGCTTCAGGTAAACCACAGCAGGCCTTTGTGTCTCACTTTGCAAAATCTGAGAGGTTGGGATACTAAGTTGATTGTGAAGCTGACATACATGTAAGCACACAAAGCTCTTTGGACATTGCCAAGTACATTATAAAACTGTAAGCCACCTAGTCATCCGTTCAAGAACTATTGGTTAAGCCTTGGTTTTCCCTCTGCCCGTGGTGATTCAGGATTCTAAAGTAAGTCTCAGATCGTGTCTAAGAACAGTGCTCGTGTGTGCGCTCTCTCTCTCTCTCTCTCTCTCTCTCTGTCTCTCTCTCCCCCTCCCACCCCACCCACGGCTCAAGTTCTAGTTCCAGAAAAAGGAACCACATGCCCAATGGGAAGGATCTAATAGGACCAGCCAGTGAGCCTGTAGCCTTTCAACAGCCTGGAGAGATACCAGGGTTCACACACGGAACTGCAATACTCCTCTATCAACTGAATGAAGCAACTCTGCCACCATTGTAGATGGGAGAGGTCTAGGATGCAGCCGGAAATAGTTGCAGTCCGTGCTGAAAATCCCACACACCAGACCCAGTTGAACAAACTTCTGTTCCATTTATTATTTTTTTCCAGCAAGTATTTGTAGCGTCTACTCTGTTCCAGGCTTCATGCCAACTACCAGAAACCTGGTACTGAACGGCATGAGCAGAATCCTTTCCCTCCTGGTGTGAGGCAGATCACACAGACTGATAAGCAACGTAGTCCTCATCAGATGGTCTGGTCATTTCCTATGACTGCTTATAACAAGCCTAACCGAAATTCGTTGTGAATGGAGAGCAGACATGTAAAACTCAAGGTGTTGGCTGGGCTGATTCCTCCTAATCCAAGTTCTCTCCTGAAATTCGGGTCATTGTTGTAATCTTTTGTCTTTTCTCATTGGGATGATGTGGATGTGTCATTCGGAATTCATAACTCATGTGTTGAAACTGAATCCTCCATGTTACAGTATGAATAGGTGCAGCCTTCCAGTGCTAATGAAATCATCGGGGTGGAAGACCTTATGAGTGGACCCAGTTACCTTATGAACAGGGAGCCGAAGGAAATTCGCAGGTCCTTTTTGACGCCCTTTCTCTTCCTCTATGCCAGCATACAGCATCTCTCCCTCCAGTGGGCACAGAAACAAGGGTCCAATGAGGAAGCCAAAACCAGGCTATCAAACCTGATATCAAACCTGCCAGCACCGAGAACGTGGACTTTCCAGCCACTAGAATTGTGAGAAAATAAGTGTCTATTGTTAACCAGTTAAGCAGTCTCAAGAACTTTTGATTTCTAGTAGCACAAATGGACTGAGACCCCTGCCTGCCGCAGTGCTCCAATCCCTACTTCCTGTGTCCTTCTAGGTCTATGTTTCTTTGTTCCTATAAGGATACTATTGGATCAGCCCATCCTAATCCAGTATTATTTTATCTTAACATAATTATGTCTGCAGAATTTACAACTACAGGAATTAGAACTTGATCATAGCTTCTCTAAACCGTTCAAACCCACAACAAATGTGTTTGTGCTCATGGAGGAGAAGGAAAATGAGAAGCACAAGGTTTGGGGTTCCCTGTGAGGTAGGGCACTGAGCTTCTTTAGGCAAAGGAAACAGGGAGTGTGAAGTCTCCAAGGCTGGAGATGGCTTGAAGACCAATATAGCTGATGTAGTAAGAGGCAGAACTTCAGAGGTAGTAAGGCCAGGATATAGAGAACCACCCACATTGATTTTACTCCTGATTGACAGGGTTTTCCACAGAAGAATGACATGAGGTAACCTACTGGGAAGTTGCTAGTCTACAGGGCATCTTGGTAAAATTGATAAGTGTACTCCTTTTTGTCCAGGTGAATACAACTTAGAATCAAAGTATACAGCTTGGTGAATAGAGCAGAACTTGATTTCTGGTCCCAACCACACACAGGAAGATTTCCAAGAAAGGATTACTGTGGCAGAGGAAGTGAGAAGTAGCAGGATCCTCAGCCACGCCCTTCTCAGGCATCTACCCAGAGCATCACAAGTCAGGATATGCTAAAGACGCTAGTGCATCCATGTTAATTGCTGTACTGTTCCTGATAGCCAAGTTATGGGAACATCCCAGATGTCCTGCAACAAATGAGTGGATCAAGAAAATGTGGTACATATACACAGTGGGATTTTACACATCTATCAGAGAGAAAAATACCCTGTCATTTTCAGTGAAGTGGGTGGACCTAGAAAAAATTATGTTAAGTGAAGTAAGTCAGCCTCAGAGAGACAAATGGTGCATATTTTCTTTCATGTGGAAGCTAGATCTAAAATATGCCTGTTCATGATACAGGGCTCAACGTATTTATGCACAAACAAACCAACTAAAGGATATATACTTAGGGAAGGAACTCAAAAGCATAGCTACTCTGAACAACTAGTGTATTGTTTAACAAAAACAAACAAAACAAACAAACAAAACCAATACCAGGAAATGGAAACATGTTTATCAGGGAGAGCAATGAAGAACACAGGAATAGAGGGAAGAAGGGTGAGCAAATGTAGTCATTATATTCAATGTACATTCTGGAACAACGGTACTATGCAATTTAAGGGTAGGAGAAATGTTGAACAAAGGAAAGGGTGACATTGACCAAGAAGCAATGTACTCTTGACCTGACTTATGCAATTGTAAGCCCTTTGTACAATTACTTAATGTTAAAAAAAAGTTAAGAAGTAGAAGAATTCTAGTTTGAAAGTAGAGCACATATGCTGTTGGGTTGGAGAGCAAATGCAATAAGCAAAAGCTATTTTTGACACAGAAATCTGGAGCGTTTGTCTGATGCTGATAGTGAGATGCCAAAAGGGAGACTGAAACCAATGCTCTGTTATAGCTTCCAGATCCAACTATGGGGAATTCCTCCAGGTAAAACCTGGATGGATTAATGTGTGCTGTGTAGCACTGTGGCTTGCAAGCCATACTGTAGAAGTCTGGGAGGAAAGCAGTGTTCCACCATCAGACACATCCTCAGTCATCAAAGTCAGATCCTTTGCAAAGCTAAGGCCAGAGTTCCTATGCCCTCCTGGTCCTTGTGGATGGATGAGAGATTTCCTCATCCTTCGGCTTTATTGCTCATGAGTACACAGACCCACAGTGTGTTCCGAGCAGTTGGCTTCACCTCCTCTTGCCACCATCTGGCACTCAAGAATAGAGAGAAGATTTCACTAAGTCTGTGTGCCTTGGTTTTCATTGTCAAATGGAGTGGCCTACATGTTTGAACAGGATTCGTAAAGCTAACATATCTATACTTTGCTTCCGTGAGTGACTTCAGGGAGGCAAAAATTGCTAGCTGCTTCCCCCATATCTGTTTTCCTTAGTAATCACCTCCCTAGGACTCATGACTGCTTGGAAAGGAGGCCACACTTCCAGCCTCCCTAAAGCTTGCTGTCTCATATGACAAGTTTCTGGGCAATGTTATCTAAACCTTGGGGTGTGTCAACTTCCAGCAAACTTCCTCCAAGGAGAGTTGCAGGGCACATGTTGCTCCTTATGATTTCATCTCTTCTCCAGCCCTGCTCCCTAAAATGAGGAGGGGATGATCACAACAAGGACCACATTCCAAGGGCCGAAGCTAAGTGAGAAGGAGCCAGGCCTAGTGCCTTTATGGAGCCCTGTCCCCGCCCTGGGCTGGAAGTAGCTAGTTTCATCTATATGAAAGAAAAGTGAACATTGATAAACCACTGTAGATGAGGCCCTCTCACTGCAGACCAAGGTAATCCTAACTATAATTACTACAAACCTATAATCACCATGGGAACCCGGTAAAAGAGCAAATGGCTGCCAGGGACACAACTCGAATCCAACATAACAACGCGTATGACTCTCCCATGCAAGGTAGAACGGATTTCTTCTTAAGGACTGGATCATTTGGATCTGAAGGAAAGAAAACAGCATATTAAGACTAAGGCTGTTTGAACATATGAGTCATGTAATTATTTGATTACCTTTGACTGTCTCAAGAACAACCACTCTCAAAGCATTCACATTGTCTTTGCAGTTGTTTATGAGCCCACCCTGGTTTTTCCATGGAAAAAAACAACCCGCAAAGGATATAGGCATGTTGTCCATATCTTAACTTTCCAGATATGATAAATGACTTCAAAATGAGGAAGGGAGATGGGGGAGGGGGGGGGGCTGAGGGATAATTGCAGAGCCTTCAGCAGAGCCAATGAGGAGGGCACCAATTAAATTACAAGTTTAATTCAGAAACAAAACCTTCTTGTGGTTTCCATAGTTGCTTTCTTCAGAAACATCTTACATCTGTGTAATGATTGGTTCGAGTTGCACATTTAAAAAAAAAAAAAGCCTTACCAAGATCCTAGTTCATTGGTTAACAAGGGAGGAAGCAAGCTTGCTTCATACTGTAAAAAGTTGATGTAATTGCCCTCCTCCCTGGCCTCTTTATGTCTAAACTGCAAACTCTTGCAGTCCTCAGAATACTTGGATTTCCTCCCAATACAGGAATACATAAATACAGGTCTCAAGTACACTGCCTCTGTTTATAGCCTTTTAAAGATCAAAGAGTCATTTTCAGTTCATGGGTTTGTCACTTGAAAACATAGTACATTTACTATTTTAACTGGAAGTTCTTTCAGAATGGCCTTTCCTCGTCTCTGGCTGAACACTGAGTCCTTTGGTTTGCTTAGACATCCTTTGAATGGAGAACCTAACTTCGTTTCCAGCATAGCCAAAAGCTCAGAGCCTCCCCTTAATGGAGCTGAATTTTCAAGGTGTGGGTCTGAGCCAAAAGGTATATGTTATTGGGAAAATACCATAACTTTGAGTCAAAATTAGTGGGTCACTTCCAAAGTCTTGGGGGGGGGTGTCAGTTTTCACAGAATACCACTTCTCTTTGTACTGACAAAATCTGAAGCATGCGCAGTGGCTCTGAAGAGATGCTCAGATTAGGGACCCGGTCGCACTGCTAAACTGAGAGGTCATGGTACCTACGAGTTTATCTGGAGTTAGAATTCATCATTGGATTCAAATCCAGACTTCTGGATAGCATAAGTATATCCTACGTGAACTAAGACGAATGTGGAACAAATAAGGAGAAGAATGTGGTTGGAGAATCATGAAATCACATGCCAGAGACATAGTTTACATTTTAATGCGTTTAGCCAGGCACCAGTGGCTCATGCCTGTGGTCCTAGTTACTCAGGAGGCTGAGATCTAAGGATCTCAGTCTAAAGCCAGCCAAGGAAGACAAATCTTTTCATGGGGCTTGAACTCAGGGCCTGAGCGCTGTCCCTGACTTCTTTTTGCTCAAGGTTAGCACTCTACCACCTGAGCCACAGCACCACTTCCAGCTTATTCTGTATATGTGGTGCTAAGGAATTGAACCCAGGGCTTCTTATAGACGAGGCAAGCACTCTACCACTAGGCCACATTCCCAGCCAAATCTGAGATTCTTGTCTCCAACTAACCAGAAAAAGGCTGGAATTGGAGCAATGGCTCAAGTGATAAAGCACCAGCCTTGAGTGGAAAGAACCAAGCAAAAGCACAAGAGCCTGAGTTCAAGCTCTAGTACTGATACAAAATAAAATAACACAATAAAGTTAATAAAATAAAAATGCATTGGCTAACACTATAAGTATAGTTTAGGTTCTCACAGATGTAGAAATAGAAGCAGGCAGTGTTAGGAAGGAAGGGATGTGGGAAAGCTTGGAGAAGTGTAATGAGTGGAACACTAGGCTTTGATTTCTTTGTCCTTAAGGCATTCTCTGTTTCTCAAAAATGCTGAGATACTAAGAACCTTCTGTTAGTTGTAAAGGGAGAGGGAACACATCTGGGAGTTAAGGAGAAGCTCTGATAAAGAGCCAAGGAGTGCCATGTGATACTCAAGAAAAGGCACAGCTCCAGGAACACTAAGACCCAGGCTCAATGAATGTTTATAAACAATGCTTACTGTTCAATTGAAAATTATTCAACACATTAGGAGACATCAACAAATGACAAAAAAAGATAAATCACAGGATACAAAAAAAATAGACTCACTGGGTGCTGGTGGCTCATGTTTTTAATCCATCCTAGCTATTCAGGAGGCTGAGAGCTGAAGATCATGTTTCAAAGCCAGCCAGGGTAGAAAAGTCCATAAAGTTCTTATCTCCAATTAACCACCAGAAAAATGGAAGTGGTGCTCAGGCCCAAAGTGGTAGAGTGCTAGCCTGCAGTGAAAAAGCTCAGGGACAGCATCCAACCCTAAGACTAACAAAACAAAACAAAAAACTCACAAAAGTTTTACAGGACCTGGTCTTGGAAACGTATGTATTTAATAATTCCAATAAATTAAATGGCTACCTTGAGACTCAGCAGAGAATTTAAACCTGTACAATGTGAAGTGTGGGACATTCTACAACTGAAAAATTGGTAACTTAACAAAATAAACTAGAATTGGAAACTTAATAAATGAATTTAATAGTAAATTCTAGCCCAAAAGACCATTCATGAACTAAAGGATAAGTGAGGGGGAAAAATAGACTGGAATTCAATTTTAATAATATATAAAGCAATGAAGACAGAACTGAAGGTTGAGACATCATTGCATGATACATGTACCCAAAATTCCAGAATAGGAACAAAAACATAGACAGGAAAATTATTCTAAGATATAATAGCCAATGAATTTCTGCCACTAATGAAAGGTAACAAGACACAGATTTAAGTGTTATGTATGTGTGTTTGTGGGTGTATATAAAACACCAAGAATAAATACTAATACCAAACACTAATAAATACAATTTCAATTGCATTACAGTAAAACTATGTTGAAAATGAAAACCACAGGGGAAAAAAAAATCTCTTAAAATCAAGCTGCATCTGGTGACTGTACACCTGTAATTCCAGCAACTCAGGAGGTTGAAATCTAGAGGACTGTAGTTCAAGATCAGCCCTGATAAAAGGTTTACCAAACCCTATTTGAAAAGAAAAGGCTGGGTATGGCTGAGGTGGTTATCATAAATGGGAAGATCACAGTCTGGGCCAGCTCAGGCAAAATGTGAGACTCCGTCTAAAACATAACTAGATCAAAAAGTACTTGGGATGTAATACAAGCAGTGGCATGCCTGAACACCCGGTGAAAAGCATGAAGCCCTAGGTTCAAGGCAAGCCATATATGTGTGTGTGTGTGTATATATATATATATATATATACATATATGTATATATATCCATATCCATCTACACACATTCTTTTTTTGTTTTCTTTTTTATGTATTAATTAAATTTTGTTGACGAGGTGTTGTGCAAAAGGGGTACAGTTACATAATAGGGCAGTGAGTACATTTCTTGTGATACCTTACACCTTCGTTTTTCTTTCCCTTTCCTAGATCAGGTAGGCATATATACAATACCCAGTGTACCAAAATCATATACAGTAGTCATGTGACGTACGCCAAAGGAAATTCACCTAGAACTTTAAATATAACGTCAACAATAGAGTTTGCTTATCCTCGTCTCATAGGATCATATATACATAGCTGTTGAGCTATTGTGATCCACTGAGCGGTCTAGTTTAGACCTTTTTATGTTTAGTAGTTGTTTGGTTTTAGATACATAATGTAAGGTCGCTGACCCAAACCTGTGGAAAGACCATTTGACAAGAAGTTTTTTGTTTCGCAGACCTGGTCTCTACTGTCTCCCCCTCCCCCAACCTTAACAGTCATATATCAAGGAGATCATGCCCCTTTGTTCTCTGTGTTCTAGGCTTGTCTCGCTCAACATTATTTGTTCAAGTTCTGACCATTTCCCTGCAAATACCAATATTTTATCATTTCTAATCGCTATGTAGTATTCCATTGTGTATAGGTACCACATTTTTTGGATCCATTCATCTGTAGAGGGGCATCTGGGTTGTTTACATATTTTGGCGAATTGTACAGCCATAAACATGGATGTGCAGATTTCTTTTTAATATCCTGAGACCTGTTGTTCAGGATAGATGCCGGCTGGGTCATAGGGTAGGTCTATATTGAGCTTTTTGAGGAACCCCCATACTGTTCTCCAAAGTGGTTGTACTAATTTGCACTCCCACCAACAATGGAGAAGGGTTCCTCTTTCCCCGCACCCCCTCCAGCATTTGTTGTTGCCTGAGTTCAGAGTATAGGCCATTCTAACTGGGGTGAGGTGCTATCTCAGGGTTGTTTTTATTTGCATTTCCTTTACTGCCAGGGATGTTGAACATTTCCTCATATGTTTCTTTGCCGTTTTTATCTCTTCTCCTGTGAAGTCTCTCTTTAGCTCCTTTGCCCATTTCCTAATTGGTTTACTGGGCTTGGAGGGGGTTTGTTTTTTGAGTTCTCTGTAGATGACAGATACTAGGCCTTTGTCAGTTGCTACACACACATTCTTATTATATGCAAACATAAAGCTGATACCTGATTTCTAAAATAAGGAAATAAAAAGCCAGAAAATAGCAGAGTGCTATCTTCAAAATGCCAAAAGAAAATAGCTGGAAATGGAACTCTTTACTTAGTTAAAAACTTGTCTGTGTGTGTGTGTGTGTGCGCGCGTGTGTGCATGTGTGTGTGTGTGCCAATACTGTAGCATAAACTCTGGTCCTTGTGCTCTCCACTTGCGTACAACTGATGTCCTACCCCCCGAGTCATGCCTCCAGTCCAGCAATTCGTTGTTTAATTGGAGAAAAAAGTGTCAAAGACCTTTTCCCCTAGGCTGGTTGTAAACCATGGTCCTCTAGATCTTAGTAGTATCCTGAGTAGCTAGAATTAGCTTTGCTGAAAGTATATTTAAATAAGGACAGAACAAAGATGGTTTCATACAAACACCAGAATCTGTCAGCAATATAAGTACAACACAGAAAAATTATGAAAAAGGTTCTTTGGGTGGAGGAAAAACTGTGCCTTATGAAAACTTACTGGGCACGAAATGGTAAAGCACATGAATATGAAATGCTAAAAATATATTGTGAGGTTTAATACACTGAGAAATACTAAGATATTTGATTTTAAAAATCACTGTAAGTATAGGAAAAAGTAAAGTAAAAGTGTACTGTGGTTTGTGCATCAATCATGAGTGACCTCACTTCATTTACATATTCACATTAGAATTTAATACCAAAGAAACACTGTGTACTCATCCCAAGTAACCATTGGAGGAATGGCTAACGAACATTTAATACAGCAATTTCTCCAGATAAGACAATACATGTGTATTTGCTATCCATTGATGTGTAATGAGTGACACTTAAACTTAGCATCTTGAAATACTAATGCAGCTGATGGCTCACAACTCCTGGGATGAGCGGTTCAGAAGTCTCCACCAGGCAGCTCTCTCCCTCTCTGAGTCTCTCGTGAGATTGCCATGAGGGTGTCGTGGCCACCATTGGGAGGAGGGAGGAAGGATCTACTCTCAAGATGACTCATTCCTGAGGCCGTTGGCAGGAAGCCTCAAGTCTTCACTGCTTATGTCTTTCTTACTGTTGCCTGAATGACCTAAGGATATGACAGGCGGGTGGCTTTTAGGATCCAGTCTTTCAAAATCACTCACTGACATTTCTGCCTTAGTGTCTTTGATAGCAGCAAATTACAATGTCCCGACCACACTCATGGAACAAGAAACTATGTGCCACCACTATGTACCACCACCATGGCTTAATGAGAACAAGTAGTATTAATACGGTAGTAATATAGGTAGTGTTCATATTATGGCTTAATTCTAAAGGTAAAGTAAGAGAAAAAGATTCATGGAAGTTCAGACAAATAGAAAACAATTGTATAGTATATTTAAGAGTATATATATATATATCAGAAATTATACTACATTTAAGATTAAATATTCCAATTAAGTATTAAAGATTAAGAAGTCAAAAAATTAATTCTGCTAATAAGAGGCATGCCTTAGATATGAGCATATAGAAACATTCCAAATTAAAGAATAGCCAAAGCCTGGGATGTAGCACAGTGGTAAAGTACTTGTCTAGAAAGGGCAATATCCTGGACTCAATCCCCAGTACCAAAAAAGAAGAGGGAAAAAATACAGTTGAAAAAAAAATAGTCAACTTAAAGTACTATTCAAAAAATGAGCATAGCCATATTAATATTAAAACTGCCTTTAACACAAGAATCACTAACTCAGAAAATATCTTATAAGATAATGACATTCGGTAATAAAAGTGTTAATCCAACAAGAAAATACAGCAATCCTAAACTAATATTCCAGTAATGACACAGACCCAAAGGCTAGAAAACAAATTTGGTGAGATGAGGAGAAATCAATAATATATCCACAATCATGTAAGGAAATGGAATTTTTGAAAAATACAAATAATAAATTCTACCCACATGACATAAATAGATAAAGCATAGAATGCAACAATACACATTCTTCCCAAGTACTATTAAAAAATGTGCCAACTGGCCATATAAAGATCTACAAAGCAAGTCTCAACAGATTTCACTGGACTAAATTCATACCATGTATATATGGTCTAACCTCAGTAGTATTCAGTTCGAAATCAAGAAGCAAATAGTAATTAGAAAACTTCCAAATTTTGGAAATTAGGCAATACTTACAAGTAAATCATAGTTCTATGAGGAAATTTTTCTAGAAATATACATTGGCTATCAATGGGCATGATGAAATTTTGATATATGATAGATTCAGTAGATTGAAAAGAAAAATAAGTGTGTTGTACTCCTATAAACATAAATTGGAAAATCTGTCAGAAATGTGGACCATAACTAAAACAGGAAAATGTATATACAGAAGAAAATTGAGGAGAGGAACTAGTGCAGATAAGAGTAGCAGAAAAAATGAAATGGAAAAAAATGGGCAGCAAAGATAATTTTAATTGCCTAGGATTTGTCCTTTTCAAAACTTATCATAAAACTGGACACTGGTGGCTCATGCCTACAATCCTAGCTATTCAGGGAGCTGAGATCTGAGGATCATGGTTCAAAGCCAGCTCGGGCAGGAAAATCCTTGAGACTCTTATCTTCAATTAACCACCAGAAAACCAGAAGTGGCGCTGTGGCTCAAGTGGTAGAGTGCTAGCCTTGAGCTGAAGAGTTCAGGGATGGCGCCCAGGCCCTGAATTGAAACCCCATGACTGACCAAAAAAATAAATAACTTATCATAAGTTTTGTTCATTTATAAATATGAAGAAAACTGATCAAGAAGAAAGAAAATACACCAATATTATATCTATAAAATGGGAAAAGTTCCTACAGATATTCAATAGATAAAATATATTACAAGCAACCCATTAATGAAAATTTTAGATGAAATGAACAAGTAGAAAAACACAATCTACCAAAACTGACAGAAGACATAGAAACTCTAAATATATTCTTATGCCCTTAAACCAATTGGTTCCAACACTTAAAACTTCAAGATTTTACTGGTGAAGTTTTCCAAACATTTAAGAAATTAATAATACCTATTTTACAGACCAGAGTATAAAAGAACATTCTCCTGCCTCATTTTATAAAGTCTATATGTTATTGATGTCAAACTCTGACCAAATATTACCAAAAAAAAGAGGAAAAACTCAGGATAATCTGTCTTATATAAGCACATAAGTGAAACCTTACAAAAAACATTGTCAGCTTGAATTCATCAATATGAAGAGGATAACAGATCAGAGCAGGTTAAACTTGTTCCAGAAATTCTTATTGGCTTGCCACTTGATAATCATTCAGTGTCACAGACTAATAAATTGTGGTACATTTGCAAAACAAGACAATTATGTTGCAAGGGCTGGCGGTACAAAGCCCTGAGCTCAAACCCATTTCACACACACATACACACACACACATATACAATGATGAAAATTCATAAACTACAGCCATAATATCAAGATCTATTTCACAATAGTACCTTAAAAATTTATGAATGAGTACGTGAATAAGTAAATAGAAACATACATGGATTTTATGCTTCCTGCATAGCACACAGCAAGCTAGACCGACGAGGCTTTCTAACTTGCACAGTCCAGGAGAGAGGGCCAGCAGGCCCCGAGATAAGAAGCAGCAAGTGAGGTCGAGAATCTGTGAGGAAGTGAAGAGAAAGGTGAGGAGGAGAAGCTTGGCTGTGTAGACCCAGGATGTCTACAGGGCGGGTCTTGAGAGGATAATAATCTTCACATTCTTCCCCAAGTCTCTGCTCTGTGCTGAGATGAGATGGTACCAGGTGAATTGCTTTTTCCTGGTGTGTTCTCGTCTCTGTCCATTGAATACGTCAGGATCGTCCCGACTAGATCTCCTAGTGGCTGCACTCAGAGAACAGCGTCCTAGCCTCATGATGTTGGATGGTCTCACCTCTCCACTCTTCTCGAAGTTGGGCTCTCGATCACTTGAAAGCCTTACAGTCCGAGAGAGGCACCCATCAAACCTGCTTCCTGGTAATACCCTATACCCATGCGAGCAGGGCGAATCCCTCTGGTGTTCTATTTGGCAGGCTGGCAAAGCTGAATTATGTGTTTTCAGTTCGTTCTTATCGGACTTCTTGCAGGAGCAGGAGCAATAACTTCAAGGTTCAGTCCACATTCCGTCTTCCCCAAGGAGCATTTTCTGAGCATCTCATACTATGACAGCCTCGCCATACCCAAGAAAACAACCGAAATGCATTGTCTGGACCATAATTTTGACCCCTGCCTCTTACTGTTTCATTCTATACATAATGCCATCTCTAAGCTCAGTAAGGACAAAGACTCTACCTTCTGTTTATTTGAATAGCAAGATAAGATTCATAGATATGCATGAATTCCACTCAGAAAAAGAGGGGGGGAAGCATATTTAAAATTCCCTCTCTAAGAGCTGGGAATGTGGCCTAGAGGTAGAGTGCTTGCCTAGCATGCATGAAGCCCTGGGTTCCATTCCTCAGCATCACATATACAGAAAAAGCCAGAAATGGCGCTGTGGCTCAAGTGGCAGAGTGCTAGCCTTGAGCAAAAAGAAGCCAGGGACAGTGCTCAGGCCTTGAGTTCAAGCCCTAGGACTGGCAAAAAAAAAAAAAAAATCACTCTCTGGTCAGGAGCTGGTGGCTCATGTCTGTAATCCTAGCTACTCAGAAGGCGGAGATCTAAGGATCAAAGTTTGAAGCCAGCTTAAGTAGGAAAGTCAATGAGAGTCTTCTTACCTCCAATTAACCACCAAAGGAACAGGAAGCGGAGCTGTGGTCCAAGTGGTAGAGCATTAGCTTTGAGCAATAAAGCTTAGGGACAGCAAGTCCTCAGTTTCAGATCAATGATGCACACACACACACACACACACACACACACACACACACACACACACACACACACACACACTGGGGGAGATACCCTCTCTCCTACTGTGCCTTATTCTCCCTCCAAACTCTCTTGTCCTGTTCCGGCAGTGACACCCACTGATGGATGCACAGGGATGCATAGAATATAGAACAGAGAGCAGAAGCGCATTCATCGCTCTGGAGTTCCAGCACAATCTTTTGGCCTCCTGTCCCGGCTGCCGTGGTTTGACGGTGCTTTGTCTCACCAAGGTTCACAGAGCAGAGGTTTGAAGCACAGTCTACTGATGTGATGGAAACCTGTAAACGGCAGAGCCTACCAGAAGGTGCTTTGATTATGTCATGGGGACATGGCCCTTAGAAAGGATTAATGTCGTTCTCACAGGACCAGTGTGGTTCTCGTGAGAGCTGGTTGTTCCAAGGGGAGGCCACCCCATGTGCTTCTCCCTTTCTCTCTACAACCACCCCCACTTTCTGCTTCTCATCATGTTGCGATGTGGCCAGAGAGAACAATGTCGCCAGACCACTGTCATGACCAAAATCCACTGCTTTGCTTCATAAGACAAGTGATAGCCACACCAAATAGACTAAGACTGAGGTCAGGTTTTGCATTAGTAAGAAGGAAGTGTCTGAAATTATGAAATTAATTCCCAAGGAATGCCAAGCCCAGATCGAGAACACGAAGTGGCAACACAGCGCTCACATTGGAAACCTGGCCTCTCCCTTCTCTAGAGACCAGACAAGATCTGCCCTAAGGAGGTGGGGGGGGGGGGGTCTGAGGGAAGGAAGCAGTGGGTGTCTAAGAGGCGCTCTGCCCCAGATGTGAGCTTGGAGTCGGCTCCCGCTGGCAGCCAGTTCAGGGACTTTTTTTTTATTTTTTTAATGACAACTGCTTGAGTTTAGCAACTTGACATTGGCCGTGATAGGAGAGTTCACATTCCTGAAATCAGTAAACACTACAGACCGGGACCTGTCTGCACACTGCATTACCAGAGCAGGTTGTACGACACCTGCCAGGCCGCCCCCCTCCCCCACCTCAGTCCACAAAGTCTTACACATTTGCTCCTCCAGTGTCCACTCCCAAAGAAATAGAATAGAAAAGACAGTGGGCTGCAAAGGGACCGTGGGAGATAGCAACCAACCGGGGGAGCCTCAGGGAGCACCAAAACCTGTCCTTGCTCCCACGGCTTTCCAGTCAAGATAAGAAGGAGACAGAGGTGGAAGACAGAGGCGGCAGGCTTTTCTGTAGGCCCCCAGGAACGGAGACTCTCCCTGACCAAGCTCGCACACAGATGCCCCTAGATTCAGCCCTTGCCACGGGAGACTCGAGTAGACAGCACACACTCGTCCAGTTTCTCGCAGCTTCGGCCACATCTCTAGGATGACTCTGCCCCCCACTCCAAGCACCTGGCCTGAAGACGTTCAAGGTTTCCAACCTCCCCGCCCCCCCCCCCAAAAAAAATGTGTTCTTAGTTGCAGCCAACATCTGAAGCTAGGCCCTGACTCCAGTGTGTGTGGGAGGGTGGGCGCCTAACTAACTTCAATAGCCGCCAGCTGGCAGGCACAGCTGGCCTAATCTCATCCACACTGACCAGCCCTTTGTAGACGCTCACTTCCCCCTCCCGACTCCCTTGTCCTGCTTTCAAAACGGACAGGTCCAAGTTAGTTCCCTTCACACTGCAAACAGATAGCGCCGGTTTGTTTGCTCCCTGCGACTTCCCTGTGGTCATCTCTCGTCGAATAAGTGTTTCAATCTGTATGGGACATCACTCTATCTATCTATCTCTATCTGGAGAGGCTATGGGCTGAGGTGTGAGATTGATGCTGGACCCAAACATGATGAGTCCTGTGCACCTGAGATGGATGAATGCAAAGGAAGTTAGGGAGGAAGAAGCCACGTCTGAGGTTGATTGCCTGACAGGGGCCTGTGGTGGAGAAAACAGGAACCTTCCTCCTTCAAGCCCCAGATCGACTGGGCCTCCTGGGAGGGAGCTGCGTCCACGAATGCAGACGAGTTAGGAAAGCTGGCCCCATCATCGCTGCTCCACGAGGCCCCTGGGACCAGAATCTGTGTGTCCCTAGGGAAGGATGACCACCCCAGATCTAACGGTGAGCAGTGCCCTGCTGACCAGAGCACTTCCAGGAAGGCCCAGAAGGCCTCCTATCCGGGAACTTTGCTGTATCCATGCTATCTGTAAGACCATAAATAGCAGGATTCATTGACCCTGGGTCTCAACGCTAGTCTATGACAGAGCTGAGCTTTGATTCTAGATCGCTTCCCTTTCCAAGCCAGGGAGCTAAGAAACGTTTCTCTCTGCCTTGAAGCAAGGACCTGATAACTTGCCTAACCAACAAGTTGATCATGCCCAATGTTGTCCGGACCATTAGAACCGGGCCACCAAGCTCCTCCCAAGCTCCAATCTGCCCTTATTTGTCCCTTAAATCAAGTTCGGCTCCTGGCTTTTCCCAGCATGGCTGGATCAGATTAGCAAAAGCAACAGGGCTCACAAGATTGCTCTACTTGGCTCCGACAATTAATTAAGAGCCGTCTGCGAGCCTCTGAAGGGCTTGCAAGCTCCAGCAAGATACAGCACACGTGGCTCGGTCCAAAATATTTGTTGTGTTTTTCCCCCAGCCGAAGAACCAGTCCTTACCTGTTAGCTGAATCTGATTCAGTTTTCAAGCTGTTCACTCTCGGTGCCAGCCATGAGCCCAGCCTGCTGCTCAGAAGGAAGGTGGAAAGGTAGCTGGCAGCCTGACACGAATAATTGATGGATAAATACAGCGCTGCCTGTGGGCTGACCAATGAGGTATCTGGGATCCACGGCTGGCCCTGTATAGTCTGGCCAGCAGGTTGCCCCCAGAGGTCCCCAGGCACTGAAAATCCTCTATGAAGGATTCTCTGTGGCCAGAATGGGTGTCTTCTAGCCTCAGAGGCTGTGGAACCATTGCTTCCTCCCGGTCTTAACAAGAGGGTTGAGGATCGAGTAGTCTCATGTCCAGTCAACTCTCTGAGTCATGGCTTCTGTTCCTCCAGCCTTAAATCTTGAACGTCCTACTCGTTTACTTTCCAAAGCCCATCATCTGAAGTCATCCTTGCTACCTCTCAGGCCAAACACCAAAATCAAGATTCAATGACCTTGCAGAGATTTTTAGCTGTCATAGGCCAGGAGATAACCATCGCGGTTGTTAGGCAGTTACTTCCAGAAAAGGGAAAACACGTTTTCACTGTTCAAATGAAACGTAGTCATTACCTGAATTATGTAACTGTAACCCCTCTGCACATCAACCTGACAATAACAATAAATAAATAAGTAAATGGAATAAAAAGAAAAGAAAACATATTCCCATACTGTTTAGCGATCATTTTTAAATAACTTATTTAAAATAATCCTTGAGTGCCTTTTTCCCCTCAGTACTTTTCCATTAGTGAGAGAAATGGAATTCCTCTTGGAGGGGGGAGGATACCACCACTCTTTTTAGAAGTTCAGAGTTAGTGTTCTCTGTTCTCAAATCAATTGAAACTGCTTACCATTCTTACTTTTATGGCTGTACAACAGTAACAGTAGCCCGGAATGGCCCATGGCTACAGACCCTTGACCCTTGATACTGAAAAAAGTATTACATGAACACTGATACACATACACATTCACACACACACACACACACACACACACACACACACGCGTCCCTTATTCTATTCCCCAAGAACCCATTCTCCATTCAGCCCAAGACAGACGATAATAAAAAGATTATTTGGGGCCATGTGCTATTGGCTAACACCTATAATCCTAGCTACTCAGGAAGTTGAGAGCTGAGGATCGAGGTTCAAAGCCAAGCCTGGGTAGGAAAGTCCATGAGACTCTTATCTCCAGATAACCAGAAAATCTTATCTCCAATGAACCACCAGAAAAGTGGCACTGTGGCTCAAAGTGGTAGAGTGCTAGCCTTGAGCACAAGTCATTCAGGGACAGAGCCCAGGCTCTGAGTTCAAACCCTACGCCTGACAATAAATAAATAAATAAGTAAATAGATAGATAGATAGATAGTTGGTTGCTTTTCCTCCGTGTAAAGCTCCCCACGGTCTTCCCTTCCAGTTTGGCCTTTGACTGTTGGAATCTGAGTTATACCAGTTCACAACCAAGTGAATCGGGAGTAGGAGATGCATGTACAAACATCCTCCCACACTCACAGTATGCCCCATAGAGCCCAGAACCCCTTCTATGCACACGGTGCACGTTTATAGACACATGTAATACAGGTGTGTGCATACATGAGTTTTGCACAGCACGCATTACATCTCTCAGATGTAGTGTAGGAACCATGTTTATCCACCTATGTGTAAAAATGATGAATATACCTATCTACAAATATGCCTTCATACATTTATATTTTATATATTATATAGTCCACATACCTGTGTATCCATAGATATACACATGTTCGTGTATACACACACACACACACACACACTCATTCATTACCCCTACAGGGAAGGCAATGGAGGTGTGGTGAAGTTAAACCACTGGGCTGTGGTCAACCCAGAGTGGAGCCCTTGGGATGTCTCTCTGTGAGCTCCGTGTTGACTGATAATGTGCTCCCCGCCCCCATCACCGGCCTCGTGCAGACTGCTCTGCTGCCCATCAACATGGAAGAAGCACCAGGGGGGAGAAAGGCGGGAAGTCCACCATGGCAAAAAGTGTTGCCATCATCTATCACAGGGGTGATGTTATTGTTGGAAAAGCTACCAAAGGCGTCCTGATGTGTATCACAAATGCTAGAACCATCCTCATTAATACCACTGCCCTTCATTAGACCTGCAGCTATATTCCTTTTGCCGTGTAGCCTTCAACTCACCCACACCTGCCACTGTGCCCATTTCTACATCTTCTGATGCTACTAGCGAAAGCCAGACCTGCCTGGATGCCCCAGGGACCCGGCATCTGCTCACGGGTACCGCTCAGGCCTCACACAAGAGAAACCCAGAGAAATTCCCAAAGACATGTACACAGTCTGAGCTGTGGTCTGGCCATTTGTTTACCGGAAGCTTCCATATGGTGCTTACATACAGCTCTGGCCCAGCAAAAGATTTATAATTCTGCAAGTTCTCACTCTAATCAAAGGGAAGAGATTTAAGCCTTTGTATCCACTTTAGAGATAGCCTATACATCCAAGCGGCTGAGATCTGTATACCACTCTAGGCTACTAGACAGCTACCAGCTTCCCAGGCATTACAAGGGGCCACTCAGGACAGCCCAGTGTCCCCGACATCGATCAGGCCCTGAGCTCCCCTGAGTCCTCACCAGCAGCCCCTTGTCCAGAGCAGGCCTCATGCTTGTCTTCTCCTTCACTCAGTTGAGCTGCTTTTCAGCTTCTGGTGAGATTAGTAGAAATTATTTTCTTCTTTTGTTATCCTTTTACTTTTCCAGTTCCTCTCCCTTTTCTTCTCTCTTCCTTTCCTTTCTCCTCTTTATCGTCTTTCTCCCTCGTTGTGCATTTCTCTTTCTTTATTTCCATCTCTCTTTCCCTCTGTTTCCTTTCTATCTCTCTTCATTGTACCTCTTCTGGATTCTCTTTTTCCCCCACTGCTCTTCTTTCCCCCTTTCCTAGCAAGTATCTCTCAAGTGTTTCCAAACAGACAAGGGCACATTTGGCACAAACCAAGTTGAAAATGGAGAAAAGGATGCTGGGCTGCACTTTAGGCTGGAGAGGTCACAGAAGCTCATGCAACATGAGACACCATGCCAATCCCTAAAGCAAATGGGGACCTCATCAAGTTGGGGAAGAGAAAGGCCAAGCCCACATGGACAGCTGGTTAGATGGGGGCAGCTCAGGAGGTGGCTGACCAAACAGCAGCCACATCCCAAGAATTGTTTGTGCATCAGTTGTTTAGAATTATACAATGTAATACCATGGGTCATGTGTGGTATTAGTCTCAATGGAACCAGAATCAGACTGAGGAGAGGGGGGTCATATCCAAAGGAACATCACGCACGAAGCCTGCCTTGTGTGCTGTGCATACTTGTGCGTGTCATGGCTCACAGCATAAATTGTGTTTCTTTCCAGGTTTTTTTGGTTCTGTGAGAAGTAACATGCTACCATGAGTGCTTCAGAAGGAATCTAGGAGTGGTTTGGAGAGTTGGTTTCAGAGAGAGGGTAAGGCAAAGAGGAGGCAATGACCAGCAGTAGAAGGTGAGAGGGAGGGAGGACAAGGAAAGAGAAGGGGAGAGAAGGGAAAGGGAAGGGGAGAGATGTGAAAGGGAAGAGGAAAGGTAACAGAAAGAAAGAGAACAAAGGAGGAGAGGAAAGGAGGAGAGAAGACAAGAATGAAACACAGGAAAAAAAGAGAGGGAGAAAGAAAGAAAGGGAGGAAAGGAAAGGCAAAGAAAGGAAAGGAAAGAAGAAGAGAGGAGAGGAAAGAAAGGAAAGGAAAGAGGAAAGGAAAAGAAAGAAAGGAGAAGGCTAGGGAAGAGAGAAGGTGAGGAAAGGAGAGTCAAGGCAAGGTCTTTCACCCCCTGCTGCCCTTATGGAAAAGGAGCCTACTTAAGTAGCTATAACAAAGTCTAGAGCCACCTGCCTGGGTTTGAACCCTGAGGTAGGACTTGAGGACCTCTGACTTCTCTATGCCTCCATGTCATACTCTAAAATGGAAATGCCAGTCATTTCTCTGGCCTAAGGTTGTTTTGAGTGTTAGATGACCTTCCTGAGGAGATTGACCTTCCTGTGGCTATTGACCTTCCTATGGACGATGACCTTCCTGTGACTGATGACCTTCCTGTAGATGAACACCTTCCTGCAGACCATTACCTTTCTGTGGATGATGACCTTCCTGTAAACATTGACCTTCCTGTGTCTGATGACCTTCCTATAGACGATGACCTTCCTGTAGACGTTGACCTTCCTGTGGCTGATGACCTTCCTATAGACGATGACCTTCCTGTAGACATTGACCTTCCTGTAGATGATGACCTTCCTATAGACAATGGCATTCCTATAGATGTTGACCTTCTTGTGGCTGATGACTTTCCTGTGGCTGATGACTTTCCTGTAGACAATTACTTTCTTGTAGACAATGACCTTCCTGTAGACATTGACCTTCCTATAGACGTTGACCTTCCTGTAGAGATGACCTTCATGTAAACATTGACCTTCCTGTAGACGTTGACCTTCCTGTAGATGATGACCTTCCAATAGACAATGACCTTCCTGTAGACATTGACCTTCCTGTAGACGATGACCTTCCTGTAGACACTGACCTTCCTGTGGTTGATGACTTTCCTGTGGCTGATGACCTTCCTGTGGATGATGAACTTCCTGTAGATGTTGACCTGCCTGTAGACGTTGACCTTCCTGTAGACGTTGACCTTCCTGTAGACGATGAGCTTTCTATAGATGATGACCTTCTTGTAGAAATTGACCTTCCTGTGGCTAATGACCTTCCTGTAGACAATGACCTTCCTGTAGACGTTGACCTTCCTGTAGACATTGACCTTCCTGTGGCTGATGACCTTCCTGTAGAGATGACCTTCCTGGGGAGGTTGCAGGTGACAGATTTGGAATGAACAACTCAGTAATCAAAGCCATCACCATGCTCTGAGGAATCATGTCTCAAAGTGGAAATGCAATGTCCTGGGCCTGAGAGGAAGATGGTACTGAAAGGATTAAATACACCTTCATGTCCTGTGCCAGTAACTCTGAAGTCGCAGAGTTGAGCTAGTGGAGTCCTCCAGGCCAGGCCATGGGCAAGGGACAGCACGGAGCAGTTTTGACAGGTGACAAAAATGTGCCACGAAGGAGATAAGGAGAGAGGAGGCACTAGACAAAGCTCTAGGCTGGGCCCTTGAGCCCTGCTGAGGTCTGAGGTGGTAAACATGGGGTCACTGCTGCTGATTGTCCAAGAGTCACACTTCGTGCCCTTCTTGTGAGAATCAAGATGAGCCACAGACCTCCTTTAAGCAGAAACCAACCACACAATTGTATGAAATTTCCATTCCAAAAATACATAGAAGACAAGAGGCCACAATCCATGCCAGCAGCCTTGAAAACAAGCAGCTTCATCCGAAAGTCACAGTGGATTCACGTGTCCAGACAGCCTCGTGTCCCAAAATCTAGGTGTGAATCCCAACCCAAAATGATTAACAATACTTTGGGTGAATTGTTTTGTCTCTATAATTTCCTTCTGGAAACTGTAAGGACTGAACAGTACCTGGACCATAGGTTCCAGTATTTGTCAGCATTCACTATTATTTTTATCTAAATACAAGTATACATTCAGACATTTATAACCAACTGCTGGTAATGCATACTAGTTTCTCTCAAAAACCATTAAGAAAGATAATCACCTCATCATGGAAGAAAAATAGAAGTCTTCTCGAGCAAGGCAATTCAAAAGAAAAATCCAAATGATCAATGCACACAGACCAAAAATGATTGATCTCTCCTTTAATAATAAAGATACAAAATTAAAATACGAGCCAAAAAACCCTCAGAATATCTTCATTTAAAGAACTAAAAATACAACGGGGTTGGCAAGGATGCAGAGCAACTGGAACTCTCAAGCTCTTCTGGTAGAGGTAAGGTGATACAACCACTTAGAAAAAGAGCTAAATATACTGCGTGACCCACAATTACCCACACGTGGTCATGGATGCAGGTCCACAAAATGGCATGGCAAGAACAAGCAGTAAACAAGCAAAATATCCTTCCCCAGAAGGATGGCCAGGCACATTGTGGTGTGTTCATATATGGTATTACACACGGGGCGGAGGGAGGGGCAGGGAAGAACAAGCAGGTGCCTGAAGTACTGAATGGAGTGAATCTGGCAAACATCGTGTGAGGTGAGAGAAGTCAGACACCAAAGAGCAGATACTCCATGATTCTATCTAGATGATGGCCCAGAACAGGCAAAACTGTCCCAAGATGAGAGGGAGCAGAGAGCCGTGGTTACCTTTGATAGAGGAATTAGCTGGGAAGGGACACGAAGAATCTTCTGGAGGGGGGGGGGGAAATATTGCATACGTGGATCATGGTGGAAGTTATTTGGAGTGTGTGTGTGTGTGTGTGTGTGTGTGTGTGTGTTGTACAAGTGCTGGTCCTGGGGCTTGAACTCAGAGCCTGGGCACTGTCCCTAAGCCTTTATGCTCAAGGCTAGTGCTCTACCATTGAATCACAGCTCCACTTCTGGCTTTTTGGTAGTTAATCTGAGGTAAGAGTCTCACCGACTTTCCTGCCTGAGCTGGCTTTGAGCCATAATCCTCAGATCTCTACTTCCTGAATAGCTAGGATTACAGATGTGAGCTGCTGGTGTCTGGTTGTTTAGAAAATTTTAAACATAAAAATCAAATGCACTGTGCCCTTAAGATGAGTTTGCTTTATGTAATTTGTATCTCAGTAAAAAGTAAATTCATGTCTGTAATCCCAGCACTCTACTGAAGCAGAAGGATCATGAGTTCAAGGCCAGCCTGAGCTATATAACAATTCTTTGTAATTTAGTCATTAAAAAGCCTTTTTTTTTTCAAAAGTAGAACAGCGGTGACACATTATTTCCCATAGGAAGACATTTTGTAAATATATAAGGCTGAATGCCTCTATCTTTTTTGGCACAGGTGGGAGGAAATCGTTTGAGATTCAAAAATCATTTGAGGGCGGAATAAAAATATCATTTGAAACATTGGATCCTACTTCTTTTTTTTTTTTTTTTTTTTTTTTTTTGGCCAGTCCTGGGCCTTGGACTCAGGGCCTGAGCACTGTCCCTGGCTTCCTTTTGCTCAAGGCGAGCACTCTGCCACTTGAGCCACAGCGCCACTTCTGGCCGTTTTCTGTATATGTGGTGCTGGGGAATCGAACCTAGGGCCTCGTGTATCCGAGGCAGGCACTCTTGCCACTAGGCTATATCCCCAGCCCTGGATCCTACTTCTTTATGAACCTTAAAAAGGCTCGTCCTCTAAGCAAGCATTTTTTTTTCATGCAGAAATTTACCTTAAGGAAACAAAGATACTTCTGTGAGGATGTTTATCACTTCATGCTTTAAAATGACATCAAAATTTGAAATAGTAAGTGTCCAACAAGAGAGGACTTATAAAATACATTTTGCGAGGCTGGGAATATGGCCTAGTGGCAAGAGAGCTTGCCTCACATACATGAAGCCCTGGGTTCGATTCCCCAGCACCACATATATAGAAAATGGCCAGAAGTGGCGCTGTGGCTCAAGTGACAAGAGTGCTAGCCTTGAGCAAAAGGAAGCCAGGGACAGTGCTCAGGCCCTGAGTTCAAGGCCCAGGACTGGCAAAAAGAAAAAATACATTTTGCCACATGTGTAAGACAGACTACATTAGACAATCGTTAAAAATGAGGGAAGCAAGTAGTTAAAATAATAGGGAACATGGCAAATGGAAAGTCACAAAAATAATGTGCTACTTATAATCACACTTTAATGAAAAGTAGATATAGAAATAAACCAACAATAGGAGATAGATGATAGGTACATGACAGCTAACTAGTTAGCTATAGATAGATGCAGATAGATTCAATACTAAAAGACATTAAATCAACCATTCATAAGACACGACTACTGTTCTCTCTGGACAGTAGATTACAGGTGATGTCATTTTCTGCTGCCATTCTGAAATCCTTGAGGCTGGATAATGTTTAAAGAAAGAATATATTTGGCTGAAAGACCAAGATGCAGTGTTGTGCTGTCCTTGGCCTTTTGGTGAAAGCCTTGTCAGATGCCCAATAACAAGGTAGGAGTGTGTGGAAAAGATCAAAGGGGTGATAGGGAGCTGGAGAAACTCAGAAGTCAGGCTCACTGTTGAAGAAACTAACTGCATCCTCTGAGAGTGACATTAGCCCTTGCAGAAGTGGTGTTTCCGCTTGCTGATCGAAACACCTCCCCTGAGGCCCAGCCCAAAGTTACCCCATTTCTGAACATCGCCACCCTATAAAATACCTTTCCAGTACATGGGTTGCTGGGGGTTCACCTAAACCATAGCCAAACAACAGCACATGAGTTAAAGTTTTTTCTCTTGGTATTTTTTTCTACATTTCATACATTGTTCTATCTGTAGGAAAATTTCCCTTAAAGAAGTCATACTACTCTTGAAGGAAAACAGACTGTTACTTGAAGAGAACCCCAGAAAGTAAGCTCTTTCTGGCCGAGCTCACCATTCAATGTGAATTTTTTAAAAAATAAATAAATAAAGATGGTTTCCTCGTGATGGTGGGGTTGGACAAGATAATGTATAAAAATGTCTGGTGGGGGAAGGAAAGTGGAAAATGAACAAGGGGAGAGGTAACAACGTTGGACAAGGAATGTCCTCATTACCTTACTTGTGTAACTGTAACCCCTCTGACATCATTAAAATAAAATTAAATTAGAATAAAAAATAGAGATGTCCAACATAGGATAGACCATGTGAAGAGGTTGTGTACATAACAGAGCTCCCCAGTCCCCAACAACAGAGAGAGAGAGAGAGAGAGAGAGAGAGAGAGAGAGAGAGCTATTCTCCCTACACCCCCACTGATCTAACCAAATTCAAGCTGCTGGAGTTTGTGATCATACAGAAGGCAGCTACCCTGGTTGGAACAAGCAAGCACTCCAAGGATCATTTCTGAGCCCATGGAACCCCAGACTCCTGCCAGTGCCCTCCCATTTTAATCACACCATGATCAAAACCATGAGCCAGAATCCATCTCTGTGGTTTGGGAACAAAAAGTCCCTCACCACCGCCCAGGGGCAGTGATAGATTTGGGCTCCTGCTGGGCCCTGCGTGTGTTCTTTCAGTGTGGGTGGAAGAGCACGGGCACCCACTGCACTAGGCGTGGCATTTAGGGCACCTCGGGTGGAGTGAGTCAGGGTCTTACTCTAGTAACCCAGCTCAAGGATTGTGTGGGCTCTCAGAAATCTAAAACAAAGAGGTTCCTCAGAGCACAGGGTGTTGTCTCTGGGTTTTGGTATTCCCTTTCCCTTCCCTAGTTCCAATACACATATATACAATATCTAGGGTACTAAAATCAGTTGCAGTGATATCATGGGATAGATAACCACAGGAAAGACAAAAGAAAAAGGGCATAATTTCACATGGTATGTTGAAAATAACAACAGTGATATACCACTTGTTTCCGTAACTTGGAGTTCATTTCAATTAGCATCATCTTATGTGTTTATATGCACTAGCTATTGAGCTATTGTGATCTTCTACTAGGATAATCCTAGACGTGTACTAATTCCTGATGAGGGAAACCATACAGTCTACGTTTCTTTGGGTCTGGCTCACTTCACTTAGTATAATTTTTTTTCCAAGTCCTTCCATTCTTTCTGATAGAGGCATAGAATTCCACTGTGTATATGTACCATATTTTCTTGATCCACTCATCTACTGAGGGGCATCTGGGTTGGCTCCATATATCAGCGATGACAAATTGTGCTGCTATGAACATAGTTGTGCTGGTGGCTTTGGTGTGACATATGGGGAAATCACAGAGGTCAACACATCCGGAGTGCAATGAATAAGCCTCACCCTGGGAAAACCACCTGCGTGATCATGGTATCTCCTCTGCCAGGTAAGTACTGTCTCTTAGCTTTTTTGCTCAAGGCTGGTGCTCTTGTATTTGAGCCACACTGCCACTAACTGGCTTTTTGCTGGTTAGAAGTAAGACTCTCCATGGACTTTCCTTCCCAGGCTGGCTTCAAACTGCAATGTCAGGTCTCAGCCTTTGGAGTAGCTAAGATTACAGGTGTGAGCCACCATCCTTTGTTAAAGCTTCAGGCTCTCACATTCAGCCTGTTTTCATCATTGCTGGTGTCTTTGTTCCATTTGTACCCGCAACCCTCTCAAGGATCACGGTAAGCTGTAGACCCCGTGTGACCCCAGGGAGAGTTGGCCTAGTGCTTGGTGATCCTACTCAGTGATGTGACCAACCACAGAGCCACCGGGGTAGATACCCACATCAGTGTGACTCAGACAAGCACAGAGGCCTCAGCACATTCTTCAGCGCCCGCGATCGATCGTCCCCGAGACACGGGTAGGTGTGGCAGAGCCACTTGCTGGGACTGTGATGTCATGGGACAGCAAGGAAATGTTTGGTAACAAAATCACCAAGGAGACATTCCTTTGGTGGGGCGGGAGGTGGGGGAGGAGGGGGAGTAGGGGCCAGAAAGTCACTGAGGTGAACTTGATACCTTGAAAAGAGCCTCAGAAGAGCTTCGATAAAGAGCATCCCAGGCTAGAAGCCACAAGGCCCTCCCCTTGCACGGCGCTTTTCAAAGCTCAGCGCCTCAATTAAGTAATTAATAGGTCTGGTCATGTCTGTCACTCTCCAACACTAAGACGAAGGGAGCTCTGCTTTTCCTCCAGGAGAAATGCTTGCTTCCACCGGTCATTCCCTCCCCCCGGGCCTGGGTTTCTGATTCACGGAGAGATTGGCAGCCATGGTGGTTGGTAGACACCTGTGCAGGGGTTGGGATCTGCTGCCCCCTGGAGGCCACTTCGAATACAGAAGGCCGTTGGACCCACAGAAACAATGCGCCCAAGAATGGGAAGAAAACCGGCTTATTTATTTTTATATATTTTTTTAATTTTTTGGTCTAAGGAGTGCCTGGCATGCCCAAGGCTTCTCAAAGAGGGGAAAATATTAACCCAGAGCATAACCATTCCTCTCTCTTTTCAGTCACAGCCTAGACAGGCTGTGTTGATATTGAGTTAACAAGTTCCATGGGCTAATACCTTCCGAATGAAATGAGAGAGAGAGAGAGATCCTGAATTAATGGATAAAATTAAAAAAAAAAAAACCACCTCCCCTTCATACATCAGAGAACTAAAGAAAGGTAATTGCCCTCGATATTTATTTTTTTTGATCTGGAAAATCCACAGCAAGAAGGCTTTGAAGAAGTCAAGATCTGATTATAATTCTAGGCTTTGTGCCAACAGGATAAATTGTCTGGCAACTTTGTGCAAAGTTATTGACTCCATTTGCATCTGACGCCAATGGCTCAGCATGGTACAAAGCCTCGGAAAGTGCTCGGAAGAGGGGCGACGCTCCTACACCATTGATAAAATCCAGAGTGTCCCCAGGACCGAAGCCCTGTCACCTCGGGGGACGGCTGGCATCTCCCGCTTGTGAGCAGGCCGCTTTCCGCTCTGAAGGCTCACTGGTCTCTATGGCTGTGCTTGTGATTCCCTGCTGTAGGATGGCATGCTGATGGATTTCTTGCCTTAGACAAAATTCTTTAAATACAGAAATACAGGTCCCAAGTGTATGTGTGTGTCCGAAGATATATGTGATGCTCTATTCATTCCCAGTGTGTGTGTGTGTGTGTGTGTGTGTGTGTGTGTGTGTGTGTGTGTGCAAGTACTGGGGCTTGAACTCAGAGCGTGGGCATTGTCCCTTAACTATTTCCCTCAAGGCTGGTATACTGCCACTTGAGCTACAGCTTTACCTCTGGCTTTTGGGTGATTAATTGGAGACCGTAGTCTTTTAAGTCTGGCTTCCAATCATGATTCTCAGCTCTCAGTGCCCTTCCGCTTTGATAGTTTGCCCTGCCCGCCGTAATGGAGAACCAGCTGTGAATGAACGTGCTCTGAAGGCCGGCTTATGGAAGTTTCTCTCCTACCCTGGGCTTTGAGTCTGAGGTGGGGAACAGAAAAGACCTGGTGCCCTGGCCCAGCTGGCCGACGGATGGAAGAGAAATCTCAGTGGTAGTCCTTGGGAAGCATGGACCGAGTGGGTCATGGCGGGCTAGAGCTCCGTCTCTGCCTCCCTGGAGCCCAGATGAATGAGCCATGGGGCTCGAGCACCCCAGAATGAAGCCAGCAGGACAGTCTATTTCTAACGAGTGGGAGCTGCCCTGCCAGTGGTCTGGATCGTGGGCGCTCCCCAGCAGCGTGGGGTGCTCTCCAGATGTGGATCAGCCGAGGGGCTACGGGGTTCCTTGAACCTGGCACAAGGGCATGATCTTGCTGCAAGGTCGTCTGCTTTGCCCAGCCAATGCCCAGGAAGCCCAATCTTCAGACACTGCAGCTGCCTGTCATGGAGGAGGCTGCCCAAAACCACGGAGGGGAAAAGTTCCTCCAACCAAACCCCAGGGCCCCCACCCTGTGTGCAGTCACTCAGAACCTGTTGGCCAGCCTCCAGAGTGGGGACCCAGGCAGGCTGAGGCCTATCCCAATTAAATGTTCAACCGAAAAGGGAGACAGGTCAAGCAACACAAAGGTCAGCCCTGGCTGGACAGTAGCTACTGCGGGACATTGTCTTCAGGGGCCACGGCTGGACCCCCCCACCCTCCTGGGCCGTGGCGACAGGAGCAAAACCAGGCTCTGCTCGAGCAGTTGTCCTGCAGAAGTGTATTTACAGCCCAGGCCGCAGCTGACGGTGGGGAAACTGAGATACAATGGGGCGGGGGGCATTACTTCCGCGCCTTCTGTAAATGGCAGAGGAGTTGGAACCTAGGTGTCTGACTCTTCTTCTTCTCCTTCTCCTTCTCCTTCTCATTCTCTTCCTCCTCTTTCTCCTTCCTCCTTCTCCTTCCTCCTCCTCCTCCCCCTCTTCCTCCTTCTCCTTCTCCTCCTCCTCCTCCTCTAACTCCTTCTCCTCCTTTTCTTCCTTCTTCTCCTCTACCTCTTCCTCCTCTCTACCTCTGCCTCCTCTACCTCCTCCTCCTTCTCTCTACCTCTTCCTCCTCCTTCTCCTCCTCCACCTCCTCCTTCCCCTCCACCTCCTTCTCCTCTCTAACTTCTCTTCCTCCTTCTCCTCCTCCTCCTCCTCCTCCTCTCTATCTCCTCCTCCTCCTTTTCCTCCTCCTCCTCCACCACCTCCTCCTCTCTACCTCCTCTTCCTTCTCCTCCTCTTTCCCTTCCTCCTCCTCCTTCTCCTCCTCCTTCTCCTCCTCCTTCTCCTCCTCCTCCTTCTCCTCCTCTTTCTCCTCCTTCTCAGCCTTCTCCTCCTCCTTCTTTCTTCTTCTCCTCCTCCTCCTCCTTCTCCCCCTCCTTCTCCTCCTCCTCCTTCTCCTCCTTCTCTTTCTTTTTCTTCTTCCACAGCACCACTACTGGTTTTCTGGTGGCTAATTGGAGATAAGATTCTCACAGAGACTTTGCTGACCCAGCTGGCTTTGAGCCTCAATTCTCAGCTCTCAGCCTCCTGAGTAGCTAGGGTTGTGGGCAGGAGCCATTCGCGTCCAGCCCCGGCTCTGCACTTCTATGTGCAATCGTTTTCAGTATGGCGAAAGGCGGAAGGCCCGGGAACCTGATTTGGAGAGGGTGATGGGAACCGAGGGCTTCCCAGAAGCTACCACAGCTGTGCCAGATCGCACGGAGTCAGGCCGGCTTCTCTGCCAGACTGGTCTGAAGGACCACAGAGTCCCCCACACCACAGAGCCGGGGGGCTCCGGGCCACAGGCGGCACTCGGAGGACCACAAGTGCCTCTGGGCAGGCTTGCCTTCACTGCAGGACGACCTACAGGCGCTGGGCCCCGAGGGTAGAGAGCTCTGTGCTGGCGGAGCATGGAGGAGGCCTGCGACTTGAAGGAGGAACAGGAGAGTTCTGTGCTGCACACGTCACGCCACGAGGGGGAAGAACGTGCCCTCCGTGAGAGCAGATCTCACCGCCACGAGGAGAGCGGAAAGGGCGTGGGAGGCTAAGGCCCTATAGAGATTAGAGACATATAAACAGAAGTAACTAATGATACCTGTGTCCTCTTGGAGTCAGCAGTCTCTTGTAGAAGATATCTATCATCTATGCGATCTCTATTTCTATCATCTTTTATCCGTCACCTATATAACATTTATGTGTACCCTACATCAGCCAACAGTCAATAATCTGTCAATCACCTGTATGCTAATCACATACATATATATCATATACACATATATCATACATATCATATATACATATATCATATATATGTATGTATGTATTTTTTGGTCAGTGGTAGGACTTGAACTCAGTGCCTGAACACTGTCCCTGAACTTCTTGCTCAAGCCTAGCACTCCACCACTTTGAGCCACAGCTCCACTTCCGGTTTTCTGGTGGTTAAATGGGGATAAGTGTCTCAAGGCCCTTCCTGTCCAGGCTGGCTTCAAACCTCAATCCTCAGATCTCAGCCTCTTGAGTAGCTAGGATTACAGGCGTGAGCCACCAGGGCCCGACATATTCACCTACCTTGACTCATTATATCCATCTACCTCCCATCTAATCTAGCCATCATTTCTGTACCTACAAGTCATCTACCTCCTTACCTACAGACAGACGCTCAGTTCCTAGGTGTCTCAGATGTACAGACCACCATGCACTGTGCCAGTCCTTGGCTAAGAGTCCTGTTTCTGACATCCATTAACTAGGTGACCTTGAAGATATGTACGTATACATATACATATATATATAATCACCTATATAACAGTTATCTGCACCCTGTGTCAGTCTTTTTTCCCATCTGTCGGTTGGAAGAAGGGCAAATGTGCTTATCTACCTGGAAGGCAGCAAGGACTAAGCAGGACTCCACGGGAAGTGGTAACCTGCCAGCCTGGACGTGGTAGGCCCTTCCGGAACCCCTCCACAGCTGCTCCCGCTGTCCAGGGCCTGCCTTTACCGCGTTACAGAAAGAGAATGCAAAGCCTTCCAGAAAGATCGTGCAGCGATGCCCCCCGGGAGACAGCCCCGACCTGGGCCTGCCGACCCAAGCTAATGTTCAGTTTCCTTCAGAGGGAGATAAGGCCAGGGCATCTGCTATGGCCGCCGACGAAGAGGGGCCGAGCGGAGATGACTGCCGAGCTCTGCAGAACCCCCAAGGGCCCCTCTCACGGCGCAGCAGCGGGGGCTAGGGACTGAGCCAGGGAGCCGAGACGCTCCACGCCCGGGCAGCCTGGGCGAGGCCGGACAGGGAGGCAGAGGAGGAGCTGTCAGTGTGACCCAGCGTAGGGCACTGCAGAGACAAGATGTGCGACTTGCACAAGCTCAACGCGGGTGGCTCCTGGCTGTTTAGTTGCCTGAGATCTGAGGATCACGGTTCAAGGCCAGCCCAGGCAAGAACGTCCATGAGACTCTTACCTCCGATTAACCACCAGAAAACTGATAGCAGAGATGTGTAGAGCACCAGCCCTAAGCAAAAGAGCTCCAGGACAGCCCCCCGCCCTGAGTGCAAACCCCACCACCGACCAAAAGCATAAAGAAGAAAAGCTCCAATTCCCTTCTGAGAAAGCCACCGTGGGGTGTCTTGCTTATGGCCCTGAGTTGGAGCTGCTCTTGAGACCTGGCTCAGGGTTCGCAGGAGGAGATACAAATGCCTGGTGGATCTTAAGGGGCATTTGTAGACACCAAGCTGCCCACGGGGGACCAAAGGGTCCCCTCCAAAGGCCGCGTGGTCTGGAGACTTAGCGGGTCCAAAGCAGGGCACCGCCAGATGCTTCCACAGACTCGAATCGCTCCCTCGGGGCCTCCGTCACTGTCACGCATCCACTGGTGTCTTCCAACGGCGTGGGGAGCTTTGGTCCTCCTGGGGTGGGGAAGTGCGCCCCCAGTCTTCCTTCGGAGTGGTGCTTCCCACTATTTTGATCTCTTTCCGGGTGATTTGAAGACAGGGAACTGAGGAGGTGTCTGGGGCCCTGCAACGCAAAGCGGGGCTCGGGGAGGGGTTCACGTGACCCCCCGCCACCATCACGCCCTGCCCCTGGCTGCCACCAAGCTCCCCAGAAGCTTTCCCTTCATCTCCACGGGCTGCCGGACGCCATCCCACAGTGGCGGGGAGGGGGGAGGGGGGCCATGTCCGTGACCCCGCCACCACACCTCCCGGCAGCAAACACGATCAGCACGCAGAGTCCAAGTCACCCCGCAGCTCCCTACACGAGCGGCCATTAAGCCCCCGCCTCTGACACACGTGTGCAACGCTGCTGATGTCATCACACTGCGCCACAGTGACTGCGCGCGCGCACACACATACACACACACACACACACACACACACACACACCCCATCCCTGGCATTACGATTCAATCGCTTGGATCAACCCTGCGGCTCTTCCTTCACAAATGACATTAACCCTTTGTGCAAAGCGAGCCTGGCTGGTTCTCCACCCGCTTCACTTCACAGGCGATCACCAAGTCTATACGCGGACAAGACGGGTCCTCAAGCAAGTCCTCAGCTCCTCCGGTGCCAGCCCCGACCCCCAGGGGCAGCAAGCAGCTCCTCCGCGGTGACCGACTGTCCTCACGTCATGCGCAAAACCCGGCCAATCGGGCAGTGATTCGTTATGTCTGCCGAACTGCTGCAAGCCGGAGGGGAAAATCTAGAAATCTGCAGACTCTTTCCGTGGTTGGTTGTTTGTTTTTGGTACCTCAGGCTTAAAGGAGTCACGTGACCTGAGGTGGTTCTCCGAGAGGAACCAACACTCTGGAAACCCTCTTGCTTTGGTGGTCACAAGGTCCCACCACCCCCTCTTCCTCCTTCCCCACACTCCCTCAGCTTCGGCGTGACTAGCTCGGGCCTTACGCAACCCATCTGAATGATGCTGTTGCTGCCACAGGACTCAGTGAACGTGGCGTGCCCTCCACACCGCGGAACGAGAGTGTTGACTGGATCCCGAAGCGCTAGGCCTCCCGATTCTCTGAGCCATTAGGACGCTCCCCATCAGCTTTGTCCTCGCTGCTTCCGGAACACCGCACGGTCGCCGGACACATCGGCCTTGGACGCCAACAAGCACAGAAGGAACCCCACGCCGCCCACGTCGCATAAGAACCACCGCCCCGTGCGTGCTTCGGAATCGACACTGATTATGCTGACTGGAGTGCTCTTCTAAGCCTGCATCTTGGGCTGGAAAACAGACCTAACCTTTAGTCTCGCTGACTTCTGAGGGCGTCTCTGTGCCCTGTCCTTCCCTTGATCGTCACGCGAGGTTGCGTGTTTGTGGGGATTGCTTGGCGCGGGTCCTCACCCGGTGGCTGTGGTGTCACTCCAGCGTGTTAACACTTTTGCAACGTGCAGACTCGCAAGCCTGCCTGGCTGTCCCCTGAGTCACCCCACGGCAGTCAGAGGGGCCGCAGGCAGCTGACAAGAAGCATACGTGTCTGGCCGGTCATGGATTCCTATGTGTCCTGTATCCAGTAATGGACATTCCTGGCTTGTCTAAAAAGAAAATCACATTATTGATAGGATTTACTCCATAGACCTTTGTGTGGGTCATGAGAATAAAAGGCTCCTGGATGGACTGAGTTGCCAATCTTTCCCATGGTTGGCTTGGCAGGGTCAGACCCAGTGATTTCACTCTCCTGGAACCGATATTCCAATCAAATCACCCAAATCACCCCCCCACACACACACCCCCTCAGATCCAGCCGTGAGGCTGCCGGGAACCCAGGCTACCGAGAGGCTGGAGAGATGACGCGTGGGGGGGATGAGTCCTCATGGGCTCACCGAGGTGGCCAGATAGCCATCAGGAAAGGCTTAGTTAAATAAAGCCCGGGCCGTCCAAACAGCAGAACGACTACGCAGCTATAAAAAGGAACGGGGAAGCTCTCTCTGTACTCGCGAGGACAAGTTCCAGGACATTTTGTTAAAGGACTGGCAACAAGGACGAGAAGACTATGTGTAGAATGTTCATAAGGACAGGAGATAAGAATGCATGTCATATTGGCCTCTGTTGGGATATATATATATGAGATCAGAAGAAACTGAAAGGGAGATTTTTATCTGTGGGATGGGATAGAAGGAAAAAAAACATCCCTCTTGAGGTTTATATATGGGGGCGGTGAGCATACAGAATGCAATTTTTTTTATATAGTAACACATTGTGTGAAGGAAACACACGCAGTGAACCAGATGCGCCATTTCCCCCCCCCCCCCATCGAATTCAAAAATCTCTCTGCGATATTCGCTGTGTCGCAAACATCACAGGCCCTGGTCGGGGGTTCGCCATCACAGAATTAACCTAGTGAGACGTGCTGGTTTTAGCCGGGAGGCACTAAGTAGTATTTCCACACAAAAAAAAATCCTTTCCATTCCAGAAAGCTGGAGAACAAGTACGCAATCCTGCTCTCCGGGCATGAAGCTTTCTCATAAGCTTCCACAGTTTCTAGCTCCCCCGGGATCCCCTCTTTCACCTCATTCAGAGGAAGTGGAATGTGAGGGACCTTAACCTGCCTAGTTACAGGGCGGGCCCAGACTGCAGAGGAAGATGTGACCTCCCCTAAGGAGCAGAGCAGCGCCCAGGCCACCCAACACACACCCGAAGACATCTTTATTGTTAGGATTCCCGGCATCCATCCGTCAGAGCACTGAGCTGTCCACGTCTGTGCCAAACGGGCCCGGCTCTCCACAACTGGAGGTTCATTGAGTAGTTCCGGGGTCACCTAGGCAGACACACGGTGCTGGCGACCTAAGCTGCCTGAGGAACAGGAACAGCTCGCGTGACTTCCGGCAAGGACACGGGGTCCTGCAGGTCTAGCGCTGTGACCCGCTTGTAACATCCGACTTCTGTCTGTGGTGACTGGAGTGGCTGCTTTATCAAGCAAAATTTCTCAGCCCGCTGAGATTGCTCATTCCTTGTCCCCATCCTGTGAAGGAGGAATTCTCTCTGGTGTCGACCACCAAACCAGTTCTCCCTGTGATTGATCGGGCAACTAATCTACTAAGGGTTTAAAGGTGGTTCAGTCTACCAGAACTCAATCCCCAGAGGCGAGCTTAAAACCCTTACTTCTTTCAAAGGTGTGGCTCCAGCGCCCACCAGGAACAAATGTGCATGTGTGCGCACACACACACACACACACACGCGCGTACACAAGTGGTTAACCTAGGCTTCTGGTGAGCCACTTGCCTCCTGCTTTGAAGACGTCATTGATCCTCTCTTTGATTCAGTTTGCTCCCCTCGGTGATGACGCGATCTCTTTTATAAATGAATGTGAGGATTATGCAGAAGATCACCTGTTCCTACCTGTCATCCTCAGCAGCCTGAGATCTGAGCATCCCAGCTCAAAGCCAGCCTGAGGTGGGCAAGTCCCTACATCTCTTACGTCCAATTAATCACCAAAAAGTTGAAAGCGGAGCCTTGATGCAAATGGTAGAGGAGAAAAAAAAAAAAAAAGCTAAAGAACACACAACCATCAGGAAAGGCTTAGTTAAATAAAGCAGGGGGCCATCCAAACAACCAACTACTAGACAGCTATAAAAAGGAATGGGGGAGCTCCCTGTGTACCCATGAGAACCAAGTTCCAGGCCCCAGTCTTGCCTTCCCCGCAAAGGAGGGAGAATAACCGAGAATGCACTGGTAGACTGCCTAACACGACACTAAATCTGTGTTCACTAGTACCGTGTCCAAAAGTAAAAGCTGCCATAACTTATCCAGCATGGTTGAAAGTGACATTTATGACTAATAAAAACTCCGATAACTAGGTTTATCGCGCATATCACAAATCGTTCATCCTGTTTCAAACACTGATCACACAATGAAATGCCCTGGAGCGAAACACTAGAGTAGATGTTCTCCTGAATCATCCAAAAGACCTTTGGGGCCCCGGTGACATTTTACTGTGAGCCCCAACTTAACCTCACGCAGCTATCTATGCAGCGGCGGCGGAGCCCTGCAGGACTGGGTGACGGGGAGGCGCCGTTGCTTTGTGGGAAATGCCCAGCTCACCCCGCGGGTCTTTGGCTTGCTTGGAAGGAGGGACGGGCCTCCGTGAGGCAGGCGCCCCTGGCTCAACCTTCGTTACCGAACAGCCCGGCCCAGGGAGGCTGCTCAGGTGACACAACAGGCTGTCCTGGGAATACCCTTGTTTCCCAACCTCCGGAGCCCTGCCAAAGTGCCCGAGGCTTGTACTGTAAGCGCAGCCTCAAAACCCTCCCCGCCCTTCCTCCCAAACCGACGCTTTCTCAACCTCCAAGCGGTCCATCTGGAACCCACCCTGCGCTCCTTGCAGTCGCTGAGGCCAGTACTTTTGGGGTCTTCGAGGACGATCTCTCCCCTGCAACCTGACCTCTTTCTAGAACTCACTAGTCCCAGTCTTAGCGTTTAGCTGCTGTCTCCCACCAACTGGCCTTCCCAGCCTCCTCCCTGTGCACCCGGAGGTGGTCTCCAAACCACATGGGCCTCCACCTCCACATCGCTCCCAAGAGTCAACCGCAGCCAGCCACGCAGCCCAGGGCAGAGCTTCCCTTGTTTGCGGAGAGTCGATCGCTGTAAGTCACCTAGTGTCACAATGGGGCTTGGGGGAAATCATGTGTGGATGACTGAAAGAATCCAGTGTGACAGAAATCCCTGCTCGGCATTCAAGTCTTGTGAAAATCACGGAAGACGCTGAATTACACTCCCCCCCCCCCGCCCCAAAGACTTGATTTGGAGCTAGGTACAGCGGCTGGAGGAAGGATTTCGTAGGTGAGGGAAGACTGGGCCGTGTGGCAAGTTCTAGGCTACTCCGGACGTTGAAGGAGCAACGGTGCCGGGTAAGGAACACGCCCAGTTAGCTCACCGCCACCCTTTCTCCTTCGAAGTCCGGAGCAGCCTAGAACTTGCGGTGATTTCTGTGGGAACTGTCCGGAGGAATCTCTCCTCTTCTGCCTTTGGTGTCAGTTGCTTCGGATGGAAGATATTGCATACCTAGCTTAATCACCAGGGAGACAGCATGACCATTCTTTTACCTAAACTACTTTGTTAGAGGACAACTTTTAACTCCGTACAGCCTCTTTAAGACGATTTTTTTTTTAATGTATGGAAAAATAAGTAAAGAGATGTCGCACCCTCAATTCAGCTGTTTCAAGGTAAAAAAAAAATGACTATTTTCTTTTCTGGAAAGTTCTTCAAGCCAAGTCAAATCCCTGACGAGGCAAACAGGTGTCTCTCTGAGTCCTCAGAGGCCGCTTCTCTCGGAGATAGACGTCCTGTGGCCTGGGAAGGCCCGCTGTGTTGAGACTGGCTTCATCTCACACTAACAACACAAACCACACTGCTGCTAGGATAGTTATCTTTCAACATCAAATTGTCCGTGGGTTCCCAGAACATACAAACCCATGGATCAGAATAATAAATAATACTCTTTCTTTTATTTGCCAGTCCTAGGGCTGGAACCTCATGAGGACCTAGGCACTGTCCTTGAGCTTCTGTGACCTAACTTTTCTTATTTTCATGCCTTTTATGTACATCTTTATTTCTGAGCTCTCACTAGAACAGGTCTTTGACAAATGAGAAATTGAAGTTCAACAGAATTAAATGACTTGGTGAAGGCCATACAGTTCTTTAGTCAGCCATCCTGACACACAGTCAACTGTCTGGATCCCAAACAGAAGGGGGTTGCAGACTTTCAACGTACCGGTAGGGAATAAGAAGTTTAGGTGTAAGACTTTTCCTAAAGAACGATCTACAAGCGCCAGGCACCAGGGGCTCGTGCTTGCAATCCTAGGTACTCAGCTGATAGAGATTGAGGGTCCTGGTGTACAGTCAGCCTGGGAAAGGAAGTTGTGAGACTCTTCTCTCCAATGAACCAGTGAAAAGGCAGAAGTGGAGGTGCGGCTCAAGTGGTAGAGCAGCAGCCTTGAGGGGGGAAAGCCGAGTGAAAGTAAGAGGCCCTGAGTTCAAACCCCAGTACTCCATGCATGCACGCAGGGACACACACACACACACACACACACACACACACACACACACACACCCCTACAATTTCTTGGTACATTTTTATTTTTCTTTCAGTGTTGGGAGTTGAGCCCTGAACCTCACATCTGGCCAGCACTCTACCACTGAGCTACATCCCCAGCCCTGTCTGATAACTAGAATGACCACATCCATGTACCAAAATAAACTGATCAACCTAGGAGAGCATTTGAGTAAGCTTTACCCTTACACAAGTCTTTCTGTTATCTGGAAAGTTCACTGAGCACCACAAAACACTGCGGGCTCACTGCTATAATCATGAGCCAAATGAATCCAAAATGCCCTATGTTGAGTTGACCCGTCGACCCATCTCTACCAAGTTGAAACAGTCAAGGCACCCAGATTCTTTTTGCAGGGCCCTGTGCCTTGCTCCGCTGGCTAAATCTGCACTGCCTTCTGATTTGCATCTTTATTTTATGCCTAACAAAAGATGCATTGTTCATTGCTGGGATCTCTTGATTAAAAAATCCAAGTGTTGAGTCATCTTGCTGTTCGTACCCGTGCTAAGTAAGTGTCTGCCTGTTCCTTGTTTCTCATCTGCTCCAGCTTCCTTCTGCATGCCTCCGGTGAAGACCGGATCAGACCGGAAAGCCATGTCTGTTTAGTGTTGCTCGCATTGTCCACACACACACACACACACACACACACACACACACACACACACAAGGCACACGTGGCACCCCAGATTTCTGCTGGCCGGCCACCCTGGAGCAGGCTGGGAAGGTTTCCTGGGATGAAGAGGGAGGAACGGGTTCTTAGGACAGCAAATCGCCCTGTGCTACCTAGCCCCAGATGATCAGGCGGAAGCTACGAAGGCTTCCTTGTAACAGGAGAGCACACTGTCCAGGGCCAATGCCCCCTGTGTGGGTCTAAGTCACAGAAGGCAGGGGGTTCCCTGTTGATCTGGGTCATTGCCATTCCAAACTTTCTCCTCCCGAATAGTGGAAACGGCTAGGTGCGCTGGTGGCTCACCTCTATCCTCCTTACTGCAGGGGAGGTGGAGGCCTGAGAATCAGGGTTCGAAGCCAGCCTGGGCAGGCAAGTCCATGAGGCTTTTTTTATCTCCAATAAACGACTCAGCAAAAGCCGGAAGCGGCGCTGTGGTTCAAGTGGAAGAGCGCTAGCCTGGAGCACAAAGGGGCCCAGGGACAGTGCTCAGGCCCTGAGTTCAAACCCCAGGACTAGCAAACAAACCAAAAGAAAAGAAGTAGAATGGTAACAAAGCACTCCATTGACCCACTGCAGGGGAGTCCTCCTCCCGGCTCTGCCCTTTCTCCCCAGCCTTTGGTAAGGACTGAGAAAATAGGCACATCGGATGCCAAGATGCTCCGGGGGAAGGCTGGAAGGGTTGGTGATACCATTTGGTGGAGAATTCTTCGGGACGATCACAGCTCCTCCCGCTCATGTATGGCAAGGGACTTCTACCTTAACTCCGAATATCCGCAGGCCAGGAGGCCACCCTGCATCACGCTCCCAGAAACGAGGGCGGGTGGGAAGAAAGGGAATGTCACCGTGTTCTTAGGTCGTATCCTAGGATGAAAGGCATTTTGGCCACGTGACTAACGTTCCTGATCGGTTACCTCGAGGACCTTATGCTGAGTGGGCCTGGACTTAATCCGTGGGACCTTCAGGGCCTCACAAAGGAGAACATCCTGGGTGGGGCTATGTGTCCAAGATGGAAGAAGGCAGGGAGCGTGGAAGCCGCACAGTCTCCCGGTGGCATTGAGGAAGCCATCTGTCACGTGCGAAGGAAAGCTGTGTGGCAGGGGATGGCCGGCGATCTGTCAGAGCTGAGAGCCTCAAACTTACAAGCTCAACTACGGGAAGCAGAAAGCTGGTCAGGACCAGCTTTGCACACAAGCACGGCACGTGCTCTCCTGAACAGCCCGGCTTCACCCCCACTCCAGCCTCGCCGGCGGCTCCAACATCACTCACTGCCGAGGGCAAACGAACGACGCGGCTCCTCGGAGCTCTGAGACTCCAATGGTGGTGCTCCCGGTGGCTGCGGGAACAAAATACCACGAGCTCGGCGACTTTGGAAAATCGGAAGCGTCGTGCTCTGTGAAGTTGGGGTGTCAGCAGGACTGAGCTCCCTCCGACAGCTCTGACGAGGATGCTCCATTGTTTCTTCCAGCACTCCGGGGCAGCCAGCCATCTTTGGCTTTCCTTGGCTTGTGGCCACATCCCTTAGCTTCTTAACTCTAGCTTCATGCGACCTCTTCTCTGTGTGTCGGACGATGATGATGGTGACGACGAAGGTGGTGATGGTGATACCAGACACAATGGATTTGGGCCCACCTTACCCAGTGTGATCTCATGTTGAAGCCAATTATACCTGCAAATGTTACATGGCTCGTGATCAGAGAAGCCACATATTGAAGGATCGAATCTTGGAGTCTTTATTAGGGCGTGAGCAGTCTGCGGGCAGCCTGTCCTTACAAAGGCCTGCTGCCCACAGATATACTTAACACTGTCAGGAAACAAGCCAGAGGGGAAAGAGAGAACAAAAACCATTCCAACAAACCAATCCAACTCCAATGGAGAGCTGACTTGGGACACCATAGTGACGGGAGACGAGCCAGGAGACAGGACGTAGGACGTGAAGACGGAGACATGTGGCATGGCGTAATGGTGCCAGGTCAGGGGGCAGGGTCACAGGAAGCTCCCAGTCCCAGGCACTTGACTGACAGGTTCAGTAGCCTATAGGCCAAGTGCCCACCCCTGTCTCCGGGGATTCAGGAACACCCATCACCTGGGGATGGGACTTCCCTTCCTCGAGGAATTCAAGCACTCCCTTGGAGACAAGATGCCAGATAGTGCCCTCCCTCATAAGAGAGACGCTAAGAAGCTCAGTGAACATGGAACAAGATGTCAGCTCTTCAAGGCTGCAGCAACACCATCACCAGTTTCTGATGTAGAGCCACGCTCCCTGGACTGATGTCATGTTTGCGCAGGCTCTGTGGATAGGAAGGGTACATGGGCTCTTTCATGGCCTCTTTGACAGAAGCATCTTCTCGGAGGCTTTATCAAAGTCCAGAGGTGTGCCTGTTGCACACGCATCGAGTGTGTGTGATCTTCTGTGTCTCGGCTGCTATTCTGATTTCTCATTGCAACTGCAAACATTTTTTTTTTTTTTGGCCAGTGCTGGGCCTTGGGCTCAGGGCCTGAGCACCGTCCCTGGCTTCTTCCCGCTCAAGGCTAGCACTCTGCCACTTGAGCCACAGCACCGCTTCTGGCCGTTTTCTGAATATGTGGTGCTGGGGAATCGAACCGAGAGCTTCATGTGTAGGAGACAAGCACTCTTGCCACTAGGCCATATTCCAAGCTCATCTGCAAACATTTTTGTAACGTCTTCTTGGTATTGGCGCATTCCAGGATTGATTGAGTGTGTGTGTGTGTGTGTGTGTGTGTGTGTGTGTGTGTGTGTGTGCAGGGAGGAGGCAGTTCTGAGACAGAGTCTTGCTATGCAGCCTAAGTTGACCTCTCAGCTTGTGATTCTCCTGCCTCCACATCTGGATGGCTGAGATTACAGGCGTGCATTACCATACTAGTAGAACCAATCTTCTTTTCCTCGTCTGAGCAAACAATAACAACAACAAAGGCAAAGGCTGCATCAGCAATGGCCAACCCCAAATAATCCCCAAAGTTTTGTTTTGAACAACACCTGTTTGGAGAACCGATGAGACGTTTCCGAGCTGAAAACAAATACAAGTCCCACAGGAAGCAGCTCCCTGGTGTACCCCCCCCCCCAAAGCAGGGCAGGCTTCCCCGCTCGGCACTGGGTCAGAGTTCAGGCCCTTCCACAAACCACATTCTCTCTCAGCTGCAGACACGGGAGCTCGGAAGACCACAGGGGAAGGAATGGGGTGACCGAGCCGTGTCACCACCTCAACCTATGACCCACTTGAAAATCAGCAGGCCAAGAACCTGGGTTCAATGGCTCCTGTTGCTCTCATTTTCATTTAGTCTATGTCTTCAGGAAAGCATATCCACAGGATAGGAGGAGGAACACGACCTGTACTTTTAATCCCTGGGCACAGAAAATGTACAAGGAAGGACCTGGCGGAACTTTACTGGCCAGAGGAAGAAAGAGGGAGGAAGGTCACAACCTCTAACCTCCAGCCTTCCGCTAACCTTCACCCTGCCCCAAAGGCTCCTTGACAGACTCACTCCGCCCTTTCTGTGGAGCCTCACCCTCTCTCTCTCTCCCTCTCTCTCTCTCTCTCTCTCTCTCTCTCTCTCACACACACACACACACACACACTCACACACACACTCACACAATCAATCCTGGAATGCGCCAATGCCAAGAAGATGTTACAAAAAAATGTTTGCAGTTGCAATGAGAAATCAGAATAGCAGCCGAGACACAGAAGATCACACTCGATGCGTGTGCAACAGGCACACCTCTGGACTTTGATAAAGCCTCCGAGAAGATGCTTCTGTCAGAGAGGCGATAAAAGAGCCCGTCTTCACCCCCATTTCTGTGGGGCTGAGCTGAGGCTGCCTTTGACGTGAAGAGAGGCTTCGGGACGTCTCTCCGTGCAAAGGAGCCATTTGGGAAGTAGTTGGTCCTTCAAGGACCAAAAAGGAGACACAGATAAGAAATAAGCTTTGGACAGATGAGCTGGGCCCAGCATGGCAATAATACAGTTGTGCTAGAGCAATCACTCATGTCTTCCTCCTCCTCCTCCTCCTCCTCCTCCTCCTCCTCCTCCTCCTCCTCCTCCTCCTCCTCCTCCACTACCTCTTCCTCCTCCTCTTCTTCCTCCTCCTTTCTTCTCCTCCTGCATCCTTTTCTCTTCTCCCTCCTCCACGTCTCTCCTTCTCCTCTCCCTCCTTCCTCTGCTCCTTCTCTTTGGACCTGGTGGGTGATGCCTTTGGTAGAGTCTGTACACTGCTGCTGAGGACGGAAGATGGGGGATTCGCGATGGTCCGGCAGTAGACCCAGGGACAGCGTGATCAGCCCTAGGGACTGGACGCTGCACCCCCTGGAGCTCAGTGGGATCCCCACGGGAGCGGAAGCCTCGTCGCCGCCCTTTGACCCTGCGGTGCCACCTGTTGCTCCCACGGGAGGGGCCTGATGGTTGAAGCTACTGTAAGGCTGTGTCCACCTCAGGTGCTATGGTCTCCAGTCTAGGTGAGTGGAGGGCGCGGCCAGGCTGCAGGGCTTCAGGATATGGGAGAACGCGCCACCTAGTGGCGACAGGAGGGACTGACCCGGGAGGGCGTAGGGCTCCAGCTTTGGGACGGGGCTCACACGAGTTGGGGAACTTTTTCTGTATCTCAGGGTGTGCTACCCTACAACTAAACACAGTGCCTCCGGGATGAACGGGAGGAATGCCTCGCTAGGCCGCCTGTCCGGCGTGGAGCCATTCCGTCCAGGGCACATGACACACGGCTAGACCAGCTCTATACATTTAGTCCGGGAACGGACGTAAAGGGCAGCCTGAGGATGTTTGTCATAGGAAGTCAGGCATTCCGGGCGTAATTCCTCTAAAGCTCCTGTAAGCTTGCCAACTCAGGCTCTGAGCACTGTGACAACCTGTGTGTAAAGACCGCTACCCAATAAGGAGAGGAATTGCTGGAAACACCCGTCTGCAGGTTTTACAGAGAACTGAACATGCCACCTTCGACACGAATGGGAGGTATTTTCATTTCCCAAATGAGAAGAGGGAGGCTTGCTAAGTAAAGGAGCAGACAAGTCCAAAGTCAGGGGCGGGGCCAGGCTATGGGCCCTTAGGCCTGCTGGGGAATTTTGTTGTTCATTGTGGTTTGGTTACTTAAACACCAATATTTCAAAAACAAAACAAAACTTTTCCAGAGAAGGAGCTAGTAACGTGTTTAATTTATTGGCACTCAATACCTGAAAGAGAAATGCAAGTAACCAAGAAAAATAAAAACCTCAATGTTAGTCAAACATATTCCCTGTTACAAACCCAAGGAACATTTGAATAGAGCAAGGCCTGTGCTCTCCTGGGACCTGGCATTCTTCTTCTTCTTTTGTCAGCCCTGGGGGGCTTGAACTCAGGGCCTGAGCTCTGTCCCTGGCTTCTCTTTGCTCAAGGCTAGCACTCTATCTCTTGAGGCACAGTGCCACTTCTGGCTTTTTCTGCATGTGTGCTGCTGAGGAATCGAACCCAGGGCTTCATGCATGCTAAACAAGCACTCTACCACTAAGCCACATTCCCAACCCATTATCCTGGGATTAGTTTAGACTCTGTGGGAATCCAACCGACTAGGAAGGTCTTAGAAGGTTCTGGCAGGCGGGTTGAGTCCGTAGGCATTCAGAGATTCAGGATGGGACTTGATTTAGGTGTACACGTGGAAAGGCAGAGTCCCCATAGAACAGAGATTAGCGAACCACTGTGAGCTTCGTTCAGCTCTTCAAGGCCACAGTCCTCGAACCAGGACACCAGGGAACCCACCGCAGAAGCGACTAGAGGAAGCGATGGGAAAGGGAGGTGGCACCATCAAGGTGGACATCCAGTGCATGCTGGTCCCTCCCAATAAAAGCCCGACAGCTCAGGGCCCGGGTGGCCCTGCCACACCCTTTACTCCCTGAGCAAATGGGCTTCTTCCTCCCACATGGGCAGCCGGGCCGCCATGACTTGACCCAAACACCCCCACTGGTTGGTGAGTAGAAAATGGCAACGCTGGCTACTCACTGACTAAACGTCTTCTGCCAGGCAAGGACTGGCAAAGGCTTGGGTGAAGCCAAAGCCAGGCACGTGCTGTCCCTGCAGGCTCTGTAACCCACTCCCCCCAGGTCTCGGGAGCCAGTGCTGTCCTTTCCTTTGTCACCAAGAGCCAGACGCCAACACCCGGCCTTACAAGGTGGGGTGGCCGTTGCCTGAAAGTGAGCACGACAGGAACCCAGTCCAGCCGTTATGACAGAGTTCAGAAGGAAACCAACCTGTGGAGAAAGGACGGGAGGAAACGGCCCCCGCCGAGCGACTTGGGGTCCGTAAGGCTTTTGTGCACGCTTAGAAGGATGGGCCGGGGGTCCTCAGCGTTGCGAAATAAAAGAAGGGTTGGGTTTCCTCGTTTTCAAAGGGGGAGCGTTGTTTTTCAAAAATGTTTTCCAGAAGCTAATTGTAAGCCCAGGATGTGTGTGAGGATGAAGTGGCGTGCTTGTATGAGTGTGACTGGGTGTGAGCATGTATGAATGCACACACACACACACACACACACACACGTGGCGTATCGTTGGGGGTGGTGGGAGAAGGCTACATTCAATTCCTGGAGGCCCAGAGACTCCAAGTTATCTGTTAGTTCTTTCTGTGGTTCAAGTGGGGTTTATAATTACCTACAAGTCTTTTCTCTGGCTAAATTCACACTATCCCCACCAAGTATGGCCCGGGATATTCTTGCACTCCTTCGAGGCCGCCACCGTCGACTCTGGGGTTGGGGGACAGAGTTTGTGGTTTGCGTTTCCTGTCAGGACTCTCTTCTTTTGTCATGGTACTGTGGCTTGAACTCGGGGGCTCCTGGACTGTGCGGGCGCTTTACCACTCGAGTCTTGCTCCACGCCCTGTTTCGCTGTAGTCAGTTTTCAGACAGGGTCTTCTGTTTTGCCCACAAGCCATCGTGAGCCATGATCCTCCTACCGGTGTCTCCCACGTCGCCAAGGTTACGGGCACACAACATTCTGGCTGACTTTCTGGTTAAGATGGAGTCTCACTAACATTTGTCCGAGCTGGCCTCCACCACAATCCTCTTTGTTTCCACCTGCTAAGCATCTGATTCCAGGCGGGAATCACCGCTCCGAGCCTTTATCCGGTTTGTTGAGTGACTAGAAGGAAAGAACGGAGCCCTGTGGTCCTGAGACCCTTTCACACCACCAGCCCCCGAAGAGGAACTCGGCCTCTGTCCATAGCTCTATTCTGTGCCTATGTCTGGGGAGGAAGTGAATTAAGCTTCTAAAAACCTACGCTATACGCTGGGCACTAGGGGATCAGGCCTAGAGACTCAGAAGGTAGAGATAGGGGGGGCCCGAGGTTAGAGGAGGACCCGGGCAAAGAGTTCTCAGGATTCCCATCTCAACCAGTAGCCATGCACAGTGGGAAGTATAAAATAGGAGAATCACAGTCCAGGCCTGGGCCCAGACAGGAGGTGAAACTCCATCCCAAAAAGAACCAATAGGAGCCGGACACCGGTGGCTTACGCCTATAATCCTAGCTATTCAGAAGACTGAGATCTGCAGGTCACAGTTCAAAGCCAGCCCAGGCAGGAAAGTCTGTGAGCCTCTTACCTTCAATTAACCGTCAGAAAACGGGAAGTGGAGCTGTGTTTAAAAGTAGTAGAGCATGAGCCTTGAGCACAAAAGCTCAAACAGGGAAAAATCTCTACTTCAAATAATTTAAAAAGAAATCTATACACTTCATTCTAGTTCTCTTTCTTTTTTGTGTGCTGGGAACTGGGCTTGAACTCAGTACCTCACGTTGGCTTCGCTTGCTTGACTCATGGCTGGCACGGTACAAATTGAACCGTGTCTCCAGTCCAGCATTTTGCTGGGTACTTTGGAGACAGAGTTTTATAAACCTTTGTGCCTGGATTGACTTTGAATTTTTATTCTCTGATCTCAGCCTCCTGAGTAGCTAGGATGATGGGCATAAGCCACCAGCATTCATTTTATTTCTTTATATCTATGAAGTGAATGAAAACGGTGGGGTTTTTTAAAAAAAAAAATGAAAGAGATAGGCTCCATTTCAAAGATTTTATAATCTGTTTAATTTTTTTGAGGCACACAGTGTACAATCATTTCAACATACAAAGGCATCACTAGTAAGGTCCGGGAGCCTACTCATTTACCAAGTTTAAATCTAACATTCTAAAACTAAACTAAAAATCTGCAGGAGAAGAGAGAGACACAATTGAGAAGGTTATTCTGAACAAAATTCAACATGTGCACATCTCAAATACCAAAAAAAAAAAAAAAAATCAAACTCCTAAAGAGATGTCAAACAACTCCCGCAATAGTGGCCCATGTGGGGTGCAACTGTCAAAAACCCAAGGATGACAAAGCAAACCACCTGGGACAGAACCCCAGAATCCTGCGGTCGAGGAAAGAATGTGAACGTGGCCACCAAGTCGCAAGAGTGTGGCTATCCACACACTCGACTCTCTTTCCAGCAGGTCACTGACAGCGCAGATCTACTGAGAAGAAGCGTCTTACGAACGCGTCCGCCATACACACAGCCAACTCCTCCAGAAGCGTTCTCTGTACCACGCACGGGGCTGTCCGCCAACAAGCCTGTGGATCTCGCGGATGTCTAAGCAGCCAGCCTCCCACTCTTCCTCCCTTGCCCTGGCTGGAGCCCAGTTGCTCACCCCCACACAAAGCCAGGCTTGGGGGGTGGGGGGTGGGCGGGGAGCTTAGGTTAGGGGGAATGGAGGAGGATAAAGCCACCGAGAGACCAGAAACTTTCTGAGTCAGTCTGTTTCCACTTCCTCTCTAACTGGGCCATTTACCAGAACTGCCCCCCCCCAGACTATGGGACTCTCTTGGTTTCCATGTGGAATTGAATCTCCTGGGATTTTCCCTTGAGCAAGCGCCCACAGCATCATGGACACGGAGGAGGTACCACGTGGGTCGCAGCCAGAGCGGCCAACGAGGAAGACGTGGTTCACGTCTCCATGCAGGGGAAGGGGAGGGGAGGGTATCACAGCTGACCCGGAGAGCCCTCCTGTAAAGCACCATCCCCTTGAGCGGGGCGGGAGCAGCAGAGGGTGCCAGACAGGAAGCTCGAACCCACGGCACAGATGCGTGCTTCTCCTCCACCGCTCATGCCTATCCCGGAGTCCGAGGTGGCATCATCCCAGAGCTGGGGACAAGGCATCCCGGGCTTCAGACACACCAGCCCCCCGCTGATCCCGCAGGCGCCACGCGCTCTGCTCGCTGCCGCCTCTCAGGTCTCTATCACCCACTCAAGGCACCGGCTCCACCTTTACAGGCCCAGACCTTCGTGTTGATGTTTACTGTGAGAATTCTCAAGGCCCAGGGTCCTCTCACCAAGCCTTCGCACAAACATAGTCCTATAAGTAAACAAAACTCTGTGTGTGTGTGTGTGTGTGTGCGTGGGTGTGTGTGTGTGTGTGAGTATGTATCCAGCCATACATCACATGTCTTCTTTCGGGAGCTCAGGAGATCCATCCTGCTTTGAAAGACCCGGGAGATGGTCACCAACACACGATCAAGCAGAGTGAAAAAAATGTGTAGGCACTGCCTTTCCTTTCTTAATACACTTTGATACGGTTTTTTTTTAAAGTATTAAAAATCGACGTCATTTTATAACTATAAAAGCAGTTGAAAACAGTCGAATAGTTGAGAGGAAAAAGTAGACAGCATCTGATTACAAAAAGTACCAAAAAAAACAAACCAAACAAACAAACCAAACACTCCATCTGAAGTGGGTGCTGGTTGCTCACGCCTGTAATCCTAGCTACTCAAGAAGCTGAGATCAGAGGATCAAGGCTCGAATGTAGCCTGGGTAGAAAAGTCTGTGAGACTCCTATCTCCAACAAACTATTCAGAAAAATCTAGAAGTAGAGCTGTGGCTCAAGTAGTAGAGCCCTAACCTTGAGCACAAAGAGGCTCAGGGACAGCGCCCAAGTACTGAGTTCAAGCCCCAGGACTGGCACAAAGAAAACTTAAAAAAAAAAAAAAAGAAACATTAAATTTGAAAAAGTGAGGAACTCGAGCCCAAGGTCAATTTGCTTTGAAAATTTAACTGCAAAACATATGCCCTAAATATCATATCGTATGATGTTGGTGCTTACCAAAAGTGTAAGTGCACACACACTGGAAACCTGTGTGTGTAAAAGGTTATGGTATGCAAGGATACAGGGTGAGCTGATATAAAAGGCCACATGCCCCGTGGTGGTATCTGTGGATCACACTATCAACATTATTTTGCAAAAGATGGTCAGTTGGGAGAAATACATAGAACACTCTTTTTGAAGTCGAGCTCACTCAATGAGAAACAAGAAGGAAGGGCAGCCAGCTTTACTTCATTCTTTTTGCAACGTCTGAATACGCGTGCTCAATCTCCTGGTCGGCTGGGCAGGTGTTTGTGAACTCATCTCGAGCGTAAGCATTGTGCAAGTATCTCCAGACGCCAGTCATTTCAGAAGGAAATTCGAAGTCTCTGTACTTCTTGGCCACAATCTGAAAGCAAAAAAGGAAAGTATCAGTAGAAGGGAAAGTCCACCATCTGTGATCAAATCAGACCGTCCATTCTGCTGAGGCGCACGCCCCACCTCCCGAGGTGGTAACACACCACGTGGGCTGCCCGTGGTGGTATTCTGACTTGCATCTGGGCATCTTGAGGACAAGAAGGCTGACCACAGTTCTGGATTCAGGGCAGCCGCTCCACATGGTCCTGCCCAAGGCCACAGACCCTCTTTGGGATAGTCTGAATTCAGTAGCATTCTCCTTGTGTTGGTTGCAATTATCTTTTCATGTATTCTGTCACTGTGGGGTTGCTGTTGTTGTTGTATACTAAAGATTCGTGATGGGTCATGGCTTAAATTGTGCCAAGATCACCATAAAGAACCTATTCTTGTGTGTGTGTGTGTGTGTGTGTGTGTGCGCACGCTGTACTAGGGCTTGAACACAGGACCTGAGTATATTCTCTTAGCTTTTTATTGTCCTATAACTGAAGCCACCGTTCCCCTGTTGGCTTTTGGGTGACTAAGTGGAGAAAAGAGTCACACAGACTTTCCTGCCTGAGCTGGCTTGGAACCAAGCTCCTCAGATCTCAGCCTCCTGAGTAGCTAGGATTATAGGCCTGCGCCAGCACCCGGCTTAAGCTGCCCATTCTTTACTCATCTTGCTGCAATCCCAAGTCTTGTCCATGTTATTCCAGCAAGCGCCCATCATTCTGCTCCTGAGCGGAATCCTTGATTGTGGGCCTGCCGTGTGCAGAGAGGTCCAAGATAGGAGCAGAAAAGCATATTCCTCGTCGTCACGGAAACCATGCATGCAGAGAAAAGGCTAATCCAGACTCGTGAGAAATGCAGCATGTAAGGTGTCTCCTCAGGCTGGAGAGGTGAATTCATCACAAGGGCCAGTGTGTAACATTGACGACTGTATCCATTTGCTACAGCTGCTATCACAAAATGCCACTCACCGGGTAGTTTAGAACAAGAAAATGTAGTTACTCGCAGTCCTGGAAGCCAGAAGTCCAAAGTCAAGACTTCAGTAGGGTCCTGCCCTCACAGAAGGCTCTAGGAAAGGACCACTCCTGGGCTTGTCACCCAGCTCTTGTCATTCTTTCAGCAATGGATGGATAACTCCAGTTTCACATGGCACTCTCCCTGCATGCGTGTCTCTGTCTCAAATTCCCTCTTGTTTGCAGGGAGCCCTGTAGAAGCCTAAAGGTCGGGCCAACTCCAATCTGACTTTAGCTTAACTAAAAGCATCTACAAAGATCCACTTGCTAGATGAGCTGTATTCCGAGGCCTTGGTGGGCTGAACATCACCATATGAATCAGGGCTGGGAGAATCCAACAATCCAACAGGAAACGCAAGCCAGGGCCGTTCTGCCTTGTTCTCTCCAATCTCACTGCTTCTTCAGTGGCTAAGCGGAGTCATCATGGAATTCACCACAAATTAGAACTTCAGTGCTGGGGCTGGGAAGATGGCCTAGTGGCAAGAGAGCTTGCCTCCTATACATGAAGCCCGGGGTTCGATTCCCCAGCACCACAGATATAGAAAATGGCCAGAAGGGGCGCTGTGGCTCAAGTGGCAGAGTGCTAGCCTTGAGCAAAAAGAAGCCAGCCAAGGACAGTGCTCAGGCCCTGAGTTCAAGGCCCAGGACTGGCAAAAAAAAGAACTTCAGTGCTTATTTCTTTGTAATTGGAGATCAGCAGCCATCAAATGACTTTCAGAAAGCCTCGAAAATGGTTTAGCATCTCTAACTTCAATTCAAATGTATCAATGGGCTTGTTGAGAATTCCATTTTCCTTTGCTTGCTTCCATTCCTCTTCAGAGTAAATCTGAAAAGTCTATCCCTTTTTTTTTTTTTTTTTTTTGCCAGTCCTGGGGCATTGGACTCAGGGCCTGAGCACTGTCCCTGGCTTCTTTTTGCTCAAGGCTAGCACTCTGCCACTTGAGCCACAGTGCCACTTCTGGCCGTTTTCTGTATATGTGGTGCTGAGGACTCAAACCCAGGGCTTCACGTATACGAGGCGAACACTCTTACCTCTAGGCCATATTCCCAGCCCAAAGTCTATCCTTTTTATGAATAGAATCTTGCTTTAATTTTTTTTTCTGAATGTAACACTTTTGTGCCTTTTTAAGTATAGGCATGCATTCATGCGTGGGTAACTTTCTGATAACTTAGAAAAATTTAGTTTACCTGTTCCAATGGTTTCCTGTAACACACTAAATTACAGGAATTCCCTTTGGGAGTGTGGCTCAAGTGGTAAAGTGCTTTGAGTTCAACCCCCTAATGCTATTAATAAATAAATAAATAGAATTCTTGATACAGCAACTCCGACTTCTCATGACAACAAATGAGGAAATCAGTTTGTCTATCCATCTTAACGTTTCTTCTCTCTCATCTCCCTTCCACGGACTAGAGCAGCATTCAGCTTTATTACATCGTGACTCTATTTTGTCCCTACCCCCATTGACGGAGCTTCCTACTTGTTTAGACTTAAAGATGGTCTTTGCTTATCACCTGTCTTTTTTTTATCAATGCATCTTCTCTGTTCCTAGCATTTGGTGGGGCGTGGGGAGGGGCAAGCTGGTGAAAGGGTTTGAACTCAGGGCCCCGTGTTGGTCCAGCTTTGCTTGCTTGGTAGGTGATCTAACATTTGAGCCACGCTTCCAGTTCAGCTTTTTTTGTTGTTGTTGTTTTTTCACCGAAGCACTTTCTATTGGAGGCAAACAGAAGCGCGGCTGAAAGACTTGCAGTCCAAGCAGTGAGGTCAAGTGTCAGTGGCACTATGATGGCTGTAGGTTTTGCATCTCTTTGGTCACAAGGGAGTGTTCACATTCTTTCCCCAGTGGGGCGGGAAAAAAAATAAAAAAGCAAAGGCTGGCAGACGCCTAGTATACGGACACTGCTCTTCAGATCCTACATCAAGCTAACTACTCCCCGGTCACCAAGGCACGGACCCTCCAGTTCCTGCTGTAGCTCATTAAAGCAGCCCTGTCCTCTTTGCTCAGCTCAAAGTCCAAAACCTTGCCGTTCTCAGCGATCCGTGCCCGGGTCACAGACTTGGGGATCACCACCGAATTCCTCGGCATGGGGAACCGGGTCAGCACCCGGGCTGTAGCTTTGTGGTGGTGCTTGGCTGCGATGGCCTTGATGTTGGGGTCCTCCAGAAGGGAAGGGCCCTCGAGCTTGGCCCAAGGTCTGCCCGGGGAACTCAGGGGACTGTAGGCAGTCACCCCAGTGCCTTTGGACTAGCAGTCCTGGACCAGCTTCTCTTGAGTCAGGTATGGGTGGCACTTGATCTGGTTAACTTGTGGCTTATGCTTCACGCCAGGTTTGTTCAAGTGCATCTCCACCTGGAGATGGTTGAAGTTGGAGATGTCAATCGCTTTGACTCGCCCCTCATCCACCAGCTGTTCCATAGTCACGAAGTCCGTGTCACTGGGAATCGCGTTGCCTGACGAATCCAGTGGGAAATCGTCATCCCCATGCTTGAAGCCTGTTGGCCAGGGAATCAAGTCGAGGTCCAGGTAGTCCAACTTCAGATCACCGAGTGTCTTCTGGCAAGCTCCCGTCACCGGGTTCCTGATGTGGACGGGGCACCGTCAGCTTGCTGACAATGGAAAGGCCCTGGAGCATCACCGCCTTCTGCTTAAGCTTCTTGGGGAGGGCGCCCCCCACCTCCTCCTCCTCCTCCTCATTCTGGTCCACATGGGCGCAGTCGATGTGGTGGCAGCCAACATCCCACGCTGCGCTCTCAGCCTCCGTCACTTGGCCTGGAGATGACTTCCAGGTGCCCAGGCCCACGAGGGGCATCTGGGTGCCAGTTGTGGAGCTGGACGTGGGTCACCACCCTGGCTGTCTCCCGAAGCCGACGCGGCCCAGTTCAGCTTTTTTGCAAATTAGTTTGGAAACTGAGTCTTGAGGACCTATCTACCCAGGCTGGCTTCCTAAGATCTCAGCCTCCTGCGTAGGTAGAATTACAGTTGGGAACTACCAAGTGCCTGTCTTGTTTCGAGATTCTCATTTTGATTATCATCTTATTATTTCATTATGGAGCAATTTTTGTAAAAAGCTTAAGAGTACTTATTTTTGTGAGACGGGGAGTCCAGGTGGAAATTATCATCTTCAGGGATGTCAAGTCCTTATAGTATATAGCACACAGCCTTTCCCTTAACTCTCCGTAGATGTTAAATCACTATTTTTAAATTTTTAATGGCAGGAAGATACCTGAAATCTGTCTGAATTTCTTCCCCCTGTAGGTAGCTTTACTATTTTGTTATTATTATCATCATCATTATCATTATTGCTATTATGATTCTTACTACCTAGCTATCTGCTCTGTGTAGACAAGATTTTTTTTCTTTTCCCTTATGATTTCTTTATTGTCATAAAATACTTCAAACACTAACTGTACCAGCTGAGCCACTTTAAAGCGTAACATTGGGTACGACTGAAACATTCACACGGTTGTGCGATCTCTCCCACTGTCTCCTCCTAGGACAGCCCCATCCCCACAGAGATGTCACCCCCAGCTTCCCTCCAGCTGCCCCCTGGCAATCATTCGCCCAAGTCTCCAGCCTCTGCTTCCACTGACAGCAGATTCATGCTCACTAACCGGGCCCCACAGGCTAAACCCAAAGCCTCCCTCCCTGGCCTGCAGACTCCAGTCTCCTCTCTACCAGCCACCATCTCTACAACAAGGTGTGAGTATGTCCCCCAAAGGCAAAGTGCTGGAAGTCTGGGCCTTACTGGGGCAACATAGGAGGCAGTGGGGCTTTGAAGATGTCTGACCTAGTAGGGGGCCATTGCAGTGGTACTCTCAGTAGAGCCTGAAGTAGGACTCATGAAACCCTGGTTAGTTCTTCCAATTGGGTTGTCATAAGCGGGCAAGAATGGCCCCATCCCTTCTCCAGCGTCATGTCTCTCCGTACCGTCATTCCCTCAGCAGTGTGCTGCTACCTTCCCCGAGGTGATCACCAAGGCTAAGGCGGTGCCCGCACCATGCCCGCAAGCCTCTAAGCCATGAGCCAAAGCAGCTCAACTCTCTTCTTGACAGAACACCTAGCCTCGGGTATTTCATGACAGCAGCGGAAAATGGATTGATAGGATGCCAACGTGTTCGTGAAAATCTCAAGGGAGGATGGGGGAGAATAATGGAAGGCATGATGTTGATCGAGACATGGCACTCATGAAACTGACATGTTGAATGGTAAACCCTTTGTCTAAGATAATGCAGAAAACAAGTACAGAGAGAGGGCGGTAGATCAGCCTGAACGCTCACACGCAACCACACACTCGGCACATGCTAGCTACTCTTCTCCAGAGATGTGTTAGAGTTAGGATCCCATTATATTAAGGTTAGGGTAAAGATTCGTGTGAGATTCTGGGTGCCTGTGGCTCACGCCTGCAGTAATCCTAGCTACTCGAGAAGCTGAAATTTTAGGATTGTGGTTCGAAGCCAGCCTGGGCAAGAAAGTCTGTCGTACTCTCATCTCCAATTAACTACTGATAAGCCAGAAGTAGCGCTGTGGATCAAGGGGTAGGGTGAGAGCCTGGAGAGTCAGGATCCTGAGTATCAAGCCCTAGTGTGTCACGCACACACACACACACAGTATTAGTGTAAGAATTGGGGGATTCTCCACTCTCACGCTCACAGATGAAACCTGAAGTCATCATGGCTGTAAAGAAAGGCTGGCCAATTTACAGTCTCGGCCTGCTAGGGGCTTGTTTCTTTTCTCTACTTAGCATCCACTAAAAAAAAAAAAAAAAAGGCCACCTCTCTTCTCTTCTGTTCCATTTCAACGCTGGAGGAGGGGCGATAAACTGTAACGATGGCGCATCTGCAGGGCCCTCCTTCAATTCCGCCTCCGTCGGAATCTCAGCTGAGAGGTGTTCTCTGCCTCCTGTCTGGCCCACTGCCTATGCTGGCCCTCAAACACGGGAGTTTGACTTGGGTGTTGAAGGATTTTTGTCATGTAACCATGTATCACAACCTCCCTGAGGATGCTAAAGTCTGTGAAAGAGACGGAGACACACGATTCAGCCCTGTGGCAGCTCACTCCGGTGCAGGGCCTTCTCCTTCAGGTTGGCGATGTCATTCTTTTGCAGTTTCCTAAAAGAGCATGCTAATACTCTCTCTTTATGTTGTTTCTACTGGGTTTCAGGAAGGGGCATTAATTATAAATCCCCTTACTCTCTCGTCTTTTACCATAATTCCCTCAGATTGAGTCTCATTTCCTCTCAGTATTACTCTGTCCTGGAAGGTCATTAAGCTGTTTGGGATCTTGAGTGCTAAATGGCTTTGAAATGTTTGCTTCTTGGTCTTCTACTGGAATTCTGGACTGCTTTATTTCACTCCGAAGTTTCTCCCTTCCACTGAAATGTGAAATAACTTCCCTCCTTCCCTCTGTGTGCTGACACTGGGGCTTGAACTCTGGGCCTCCTGCTGTCTCCTAACTTTTTCGCTCAAGTCTGGCATTCTACCACTTGAACCACACCTCCGCTTCTGGCTTTTTGTTGCTGGTTAACTGGAGAGAGGAGTGTCTGGGATTTGTTTGCCTGGGCTAGCTTTGAACCAGGATCCTCAGATCTCAGCTTCCCGAGAAGCCAGGATTATAAGAGTAAGCCATTACCACCCACCCTCGTATCCTTTTTATAAAGGGTGCTAAAGAAGTAGCCATTAATTCTGTATTGCTGGGATGTTTCTCGTATCCCTTTTTGTGATTAGGATATAAAGTATCCTCATCTCTCCCCCCAAAAACATTCAAATGATGAAGACTTGGTCCCCCAGCTGGTGGCACTGAGGTAACTAGATGAGGAGAGTGCTAATTCCATCATCAAATCAATCCATTGGTGACTCAGGAGCAGTTCAATGGGTTATTAGGATGGGAGACCTACAGAAGGGAGTCACTGAGCGTGACCGTCAAGGGTGAGTCTTGCCTCCGGATCTTTCCTCTTGCTTGCTCTGCTTCCTGGCTGCCAGGAAACAAACCATTTTCCTCTACCACACTCTTCCACCATGACGGTCTGTTTCCCCACAGGCTTGGCAGAAATGGAACCACCAACCATGGGCTGCAACCTCTGAAATCATGAGCCAAAAAAAAAACCCAAAAACCCTTCCTTCCCTCAAGTTGACTTCCACAAGTATTTTGTCACAGCAATGGAAAACTGACTCATACACTCAGTCTCCATGCCCTTTTGCAACAGTCCACACAAGTCGCAGCAAAGCCTAAAAAGCAGTCAATGAAATGGACTAAACTAAAACCCAGAGGCAGAAATATCCTGTTGGGTGGCTCATAGATTCAGGAGGGTTGGGGGTGCTGAGGTGCCTTCATTGGAATTAGAGTGTCAAAGCACTAGCCAAGCTGCTGAAAAGACATTCTGGCAAGGAATTAGCCACTTGAATTCCAAGTAGTTCTGCCTCAGGCATAATAGAACTCTCTTGATATGGCTAGAAAGAGCTAATGGTCCTTAGCTTATCCTACTATTGTGAGCACTGCATCCCTCCCAGCCTCAAGTGTGAAGTGTCCAAGCAGCCCAGAGCTCCTCCAGTCACCTTCCTGTAACCTCAGGCTGCGGGTGTCAGGCTGAGAGGCACAGCGGACAGCGGTCACGTTCACGCCACTCCAGAGGACCATCTGGAGCCCATCCTTCCATGACTCTGAAGCTTGGAACGTGGCTGCCTCAAACCGAAAGGGGCTTGTTTTTAATTCAAGAATTCCCATTTCAGGTTGCTTCAATGCCTGGCCCACGTACAAGTCCAAACAAAGTCAAACAAAGCCTCATTCATGCCTTCCGCGCAGATGTCAGCAGGAGAGACAAACCTTAATGATGTGAAGCTTGGGCAAGAGGTTGCAGTCAGCCAGGGTGAGCTCGTTCCCATCCAGAAACTTCCTTCCAGAAACAGTGACATCCTCGGTGCTCTGGGCATCGATTTCATCCGGCAGAGGGCTGTTCAAGTAATTATCCAGCTTCTTCAGGGCTCGTAACAGGTTCTTCTCATGAACTGAAACAAAGAGGTAAGGAACTGCTATGGTAGGCCATGTAGGTTCATGTCACTTCTTTTTTTCTTTTAGGTCTGAGATCGAGTATTGAAACCAGTCCCTGATGCTTCTGCTCATTGGCTAGCACTCTTCCCACCGAGCCACGCCGCCAACCCCTCACGCCACTTTTCTCTAGCTAGGAAGGAGAGAGCTAGAAATCCGTGCTTCCCGAGACATGGCCAGCCAACAATGGGTGGCATAAAGAAAGGACACGGCTGTGGACGTCTGAATAAGGACTCGCTCCCCCTCAGAGAATTACTGTGCTGTGTATACAACATTGCTGGCTCTAGAATGCTATGTATTCAAAACTATGCATGTCTGCTGCCTCAAGCCTGCGGTTGTAGCCACTCAGAAGGATGACATTTGATTTGTTCTGGTCGTGGGGTTTGAACTCTGGGCCTGGGTGCTGTTCCTGAGCTCTTCAGCTCAAGGCTAGCTCTCTTATCACTTGAGCTCCACACGGACAACATTTGAGAATCAAGCCTCAAAGACAGCCCAGGCAGGAAACTCCATGAGATGCCTATCAACAATTAACCACCAAAAATGTAGGCCGTGGAGCTGTTGCTCAAGTGGTAGAGCACCGGACTTGAGTGAAAAAGCGAAAGGATAGTACCCAGGCTCTGAGTTCAAGTTCCAATACTGACACAATTTTTAAAGCTATATTTTTCCATATTTCCAGACACCTACCATTACTCTCTCTAAAAATCGATTTCAGTTTCTAGGATCTTATTAAGCAGCCACAAGACACCATGTAGAGATGGAGAACAGGAGGAGCAGAGGTACTCACTGTCATTTGCATCCTTCTTGGTATTTTTAATAAATGCTGAGAATTTGGCAAATACATCATTTCCAGCAGAGTTGGATTCAGGGTGTTGGGTCACCAGTTTAGGGTACCTTGAAAAGTTCAAAATTGGAGGATTGCAGAAGAGTCATGTTGGAGTCACAGTAACTTAACAAAGGGGCGGGGGGGGAAATACCTTTCTCTGGGTGGCTATAAAATGGAGAGGCTCCCTTTGACTGTTTTCCTAATCTTTCCTCCATCCCCAAGGTTGGGCAGAGACACCGTATGGGAGAAACACCATGGGGCCAAAGATTGTTTCTTTCCTGACCATCACCACACCCGGGATAATCCTTGTTGATCTGAGTTCCCTAGCTCGTTGGATGGAGGGAATGGACTAGAAACTTCCTTCCGGCCCTGGACTCCATAACCCTGAACCCTAACATCAACTCCTTGCCTTCCCGTTAAAGCCCCTGAGAAATGGGGACACACACACACACACACACACACACACACACACACACACACCATGGACAGCTCCTCACCACCTGACATCCCACCCCCTCCACCAGATGTGGGTGTAATCACTAAATCCAGTCCCCCTGAACTAATCTGGCTTGGTGCCTGCAATGGCAGACCATGGGGTGATGAAGAGCCAGTGCCCCCATGGCCCCAGAAAAACCAAGCAACGCACAGACAAGAGCATTGCAATGGTCTGCCGGGGTAGAACGGCACTGCTTGAGTTGTCAGCACTGGTTTTCTCAGGCCTACCTGGGGGGAGCTAACTTCTCCTCTAAGAACTCTTCGATCTTATTCACGTCGGTCTTGACTTCACCATCAAAAGTCATAAACGGAGGGTTCGTTCCAGGAGCCAGATTCTGCAGGTCTGCGGGTTTCCTGGGGAGAAAGGAATTAGCAGTCGCTCAGGATCGGAGTCGACTCTCCAGGCCTAGCTGTATCCCCGCCCTGCCCCCGGCTTGGAAACGAAGAGAGCCTCAAGAAAATCGGCTCCCACGATGTTCCAGCGGTGGGCTTCAGATGGACTTCAGGGAGGCGTCAGCCCGAGGGTGAGCCCTGTGACTCTGAAGTCCATGCATTCGGCCCACATCCGGGCTGCACTTCGGGCTCTTGACATTGACACGCCTATCATGCCATGGGTCCTGAACTGAGCATGCACGTGTGTGTGTGTGTGTGTGTGTGTGTGTGTGTGTGTGAGCCATGCATGTGAGGAGCAAAGTGCAAGTTACTTGGAGGGCACGCACGCCCTTCTTACCTCTTCAGATCCACGGTTGTCACGTTAAATATAACACCTTTGAGCCAGAGGATCATGAAGAGACGCTGTGAGAACGGGCAGTTTCCGATACTCTCCCCATCATAGCCGGCCTGCAGGTGGAAACAAGACCCTCATCTGAGCCAGTCTCTCAATGAACTATCGGTGCCAGACACCGCGGTGCGCACGCGCAAAGCCAGTGGGAATGTTTATGAGCGGTCATAAAATCATAAATAGCCTCCTGAGATCGTGTAACTCAAGGTCTGTGCCAAGTTGTGGGTGGGTGACAGAGAGAAAGAGAGAAAGCACACACACATACACACACACACACACACACACACATTGCACAGTGCACACAACCTTTTCTCCCTTCCCTGTCACCCACCACTTCCTGCCAAGTTCACAGAAGGGGGAAAAAAAAAAAAAACCAGAACGTGCGAACTTCTCTCTTTCCCAAAGGCAAAAAAAGAGCCACCTCCTCTATCTTTCCGTCTTTGGATGGGAGAGAGGCAGCAAGCCCTCTATCCAAAATGATCGTGTTTAAAACACATTACCTGACAGGTGCACAGACAACCCATCTCACGCCATCTACAGGATGCGTGTTCTGGATTATATAAACTCAAGCATCCCTGGACACCAGAAATTGTACTCCCCTCCTCTGATTCATAGAGGAGAGACAAGGAAGACGTGTAGATTACTACACAGCTGGCCTCGATGCAAAAATCGTTGTTTCCTACCGTCCCCAATGTAGTCTGTGTCCTCCCATAACCCAAACGCAGGCATAGATGACAACCCACTGAACACGTTGATCTTTCTCTGGGTTTGTGGTAGAGGAGAAAGACAACTTGGGCACCGGTGGCTCACGCCTGTCATCCTAGCTACTCAGGAAGCCGAGATCTGAGGATCGTGGTTCAAAGCCAGCTCAGGCAGGAAAGTTTGTGGTACTCTTATCTCCCATGAATTAGCGAAAAGCCACAAGTGGCGTTGTGGTTAGAGTGCTAGCTTTGAGCCATAACGCAAAGGGGACAGCATTTGGGCCCTGAGTTCAATCCCCAGTCCTGGCAGGAAAAAAAAAGAAGAGGAGAAAGATGGGTGTTGGGGACATGACAGAACTTCCTGTGGGGCTTTGCAACCCCGAGTCAGAGGAGTGATGGAGCCAACACTAACAAAGGAAGTTCAGAAACTCCTCCTCTCAATCCACCTGTGCCATCTTACGAGCCGTTGGCATGGCGAGGGTGCTGATAGCTAATATCTTGTTGAAAGGCACAGAGATGGCCTGCACGTGCCCCTCCCATCCTGCCATGCCTGAGGTGAGTACGTCACCCAGAGGTTCCGAGCCAGAAGCCTCCTGCCCAGTGTAGTGGCGTTGAGAGGTGGCGTGGGCCCTTTAAGAGGTGGAGCCTAGTAGATGGTGTTAAGGAAGTGACTGGGGACATGGCCTTCGGAAGGATTAGTGTTGGTCTCTGGGAGTGAGTGCTCACAAGAGCAAGGGGTTATCAAAAGTACTCCTGACACGTGACTTGGTCTACATATAGAGCCACGCAGAACCACGGGTTCAATAGGCCTCATTTCTTTGTACACTACTCCGTCTCGGGTATCTTGTGGCAGCAACGGGACGTCGACTGATTGATACACACGCTACATGCAACACAGCCACACTAAGGTGACGTGAACACAGCCACATTCAAGCCCCCATAGTCCGCTTCTGTCGCCAAGAGCGAAGGAAGTTGAGAAGATCCGGAACGACAGAGGAATGCGAGGCAGAAAGTGAAGGAAAGGAAAAAACGAGACTCGAGAAAACTGAACGAAGAGTTGCCTGTAAGCGGCTCCGACTTCAGAGAGCTGAAGTCACCTGCAGAGGACAAAAGATCATTCACTAGGGGACGTTCCCACAGACTCAGAGGATAAATGACAGACCGCCATGTTTTAAGAGATTTGATCAACTCCTTCACAGAAAAGGAAATCCATTTTCTTTGTGTTGTACTGGAAATCAAACCCAGGACCTCACAAATGCGAGACCAGGGCTCTACTAGTGAGCTAAGTCCCTGCCCCAAAGGGAATCAAGTGGCCAATAGAAAGTTTTGCAACATCATTAGCCAGCAAGGCAAAAACACAAGAAGACACCACCACAGAGCCACCAGACTGGCCAACAGGTCTGACAGCACCGGGTGTGGCAAGAACCAGGCTGGCAAGAGCACAAATCCAGGCAACCTCTCTGGAAATCCAGCAGCTCTCTGCCAGAGCTAAGCATCCATTTACCCGACGATGCAGAAATCCCACTCCTGACAAAAATAAGTGCACTGGGGCACATTCAAGCAAAGCGTCTCCAGAGCTTTAGAATGCAAGTCCAAACCTGAAAACAACCCAGATACCATCACCCCAGAGTGTGCCGTGTTCACACCGTGAAACACTGCACCACAGTGAAAAAGAATCAGCTACAACTGAAGCAACCATGTGAATGCATCGCACACATGCACACACACACACACACGTACACACAAACGCACAATATTGAGAGACAGAGACAGACTCAAAGGAGTCCTGCATAACTCAGTGTAGGTGAAGTTCCAAGTCAGGAAAACTTCTGTGTGGACAGCAGTAAGAGGAACACCAGATGGAAGGGAAAGACCCCGAAAGGTCAGGAAGAGCCCTTTCTAGGTAGAAGGGATATTCTGTATAGGGAGATAGCTTCTTGGGTATATTCACTGACAAATTCTTAAGATTTGAGTATTTGATCGAATATAAATTTTATCTCAATGCAGAAGGAAAGAAAAAGCAACTTTTTTTTTTCAACACAGTTGGACTCAGAGAGGGATCTCATATGAAGCCCGGGAATTAGTAATTGTTTTAATTACAACTTCACCAATGTGATAACACACAGGTGGTCAGAGCAGGGTCTGGGAAGCACAGCCCTAGCTGAATGTCGAGCAACAGGGAGAGTGATGCACTAGTGCTACCCGTGTATGAGCCCGACCCGTGGGGAGACCCATGGGGGAATCTGTGGGGCACGAAGATTTACATGGCTTTCTAATTAATGAATAGCAGCATAAGCTATGGAGACAAAGAAAAAAGACACTAATAAAGCCAGAGCACTGAATTGAGAGTCTCCTAGGCACTGAGCCTTCTTCTACCCAGAATTCTCTCTGCCTCTGGCCGACAGCTATTTGTCCGTCCACCTATTGGTGCGGAGGGTCTGAGAACTCCCCAGGGCGGAGTTTATGAAGTTGTTTGGAAGCCTGAGGGAGGGAGGCATGCGTCCCAGCACTCTGCTGTAGATGAACCCCAAAGTGGCCCCCTGCTTCACCCAACTGAGGCCATTCCTGCCATGAGCACACACCGCATCCCTGCTGACCTTGAGCAAGGGCAAAGGCGGGGCTGGGCTGCTGGCATCCAGGTGCTGGCTGCCTGAAGATGTGGCCCATTCACCCACTGTTGCCACGCTGTGGACCGTCGAGCCAAGCGAGGAAGGGAGAGGGAGAAGGAACCCAGGGACACAGAGCCACACCGGTGGGCTGGTCCTGACTTGTCCTGCGATTTAAACCTCTTTTTTTTTTTTTATTATAATAGCTGTACCTAAGCACAGTAAAGTCTAGAATAAGTTCTGCAGAGCCTGGCAATTGTTCGCTTGTCTTCCCCGTGTCTCCTGTCTTTGGACTCCTGCCATAACTCCTTCTGAATGTGGCCAATCCCCGCCGAGCCCCCTGCTCCTGAGAGGCCCATAAAGCTCACCTCGACAATGAGCTGGAAGGAGCCACCCTGAGCCCCGTTCCTCTGCAGCCGCTGAAGAACGGCTGGTGACTCCGCCTGGCTCCGTGTCTAACGCTCCCCAACTCAAGCCAGTGCTTCCTTGCCATTCCCTGAACCCCAGAGCTAGCTCTTTAGGAGGAACAAAGACCCTAAGAACCTCTCTTTCTTTTCCTCCCTTCTTTCTTTCCTTCTTCTTTTTTTCCCTTTTTCATTCCTCCTTCCCCTTTCTCCCCACTTCCTTCACCTTTTTTTCCCCTTCCTTCCTGTCTCTCTCTCCCTCCTTCCCTTCTTCCTTTCCTTCCTCCCTCGCTTCCTTTCTTCTTTCCTTCCCTCCCTTCCTTCCTTTCCTTTGCTCAGACAGCAATGCTGGGGTTACGGGCATTTACCACCATATCTGGCTAAGACGACATTTCTTTAAAAAATACAAAATAAGAATGTGTTTGTCATTCAGCTCTCTAAAACTTTGGACTTCCCAAGCTCCTCTCCGCTCAGTCAACTGTAAGCAAGTACCTGGTCCGGCGGTAAAAAGGACAGCACATTGCACACACTAGAGAAGACAGTGAGGAACGTGCCACGCGTGAATTCTCCCCACCACCACCCCAAACACTGAACTGTTCCGGCGCCATGGGGCCAGGGAACCGAGGGCCGAAAGCCGTTGGGCATTGGAGAAGCAGCAGCTAGCTGCCCCAACTGCCAATAAAACAGGATTTACATATCCAGTGTTGCTTCATCTTAAATTGCTCTCAAACTTTTTTCTTCTCCCCCTGTCTTAGTCTGTTGTAAATGAGGGGGTTACGGGAACAGGGTGGGAGGGACAGGACGCCTGGCTGCCTAATTTTATTACTTTAATGCGCTTCAGTGCTGGGACGTGCCAGCAAAAATAAAGGCGAAGATAGGCCATCTCCTCAGCCATTATTGAGCAATAATGGGAAGGGATGGTCCTGATCGCGTTCATTAGCCAGACAAGATGATGGGATAAATACCTCTACATGAGGAGCGAATAACTGACAGTTGCTATAATTAGCATGCTCGTGGTACATATGAAGTTTTATTTTTCCAATGCTGATAATCCTCTCCAGCTAATTGCACTCTGGGTTCAAAATTTCTCAGCAGGGGGTTCTCAGCCTGCAAGGAAAGTTTTCCTCTTGTACACATTTCTGATAAAAATCAAATGAAGTCGTTTCAGAGATCAAGTGACTTCCCCCATCCCTGCCTTCCTCCCTCCCTCTCCCCACCCCCCCCCCCATCGGCCATGGGGCTTGAACTTGAGGCTTGGGTGTTGTCCCTGATCTCTTTTTGCTCAAGACTAGCGCTCTACCACTTTGAGCCACAGCGCCACTTCTGGGTTTGGGGTGGTTCATTGGAGATAAGAGTCTCACAGACTTTCCTGCCCCCCCCGGGCTGACTTGGCACTGTGCTCCTCAGATCTCAGCCTCCTGAGTAGCTAGGATGACGGGCCAGAGCCACCAGCGCCCGGCTAAGAGTGTCATTTATTTCCACTGAAGACCTAGGTGCCTGGATAACCCAAAACTGTATATTTGGCTTTCCGATGCTTTTTTTTTTTTTTTGTATCTACCATGGCAGTTATCAAACGAACACTGGTGCTTTTGATGTCTTCCAAGAGACTCCTTTCCCAAGCGACACTTGCTGTGGCTTTGGAGATGCTGGTAACTTGCTGAGCCCTGTCTCCTTTTTTTGTGTTTTTTTTTTTTTAAGCTTCCTGTAAGTAGTGGGAGCTTTGACCTTTTCTGACGCTCTGGAGGTACAAATATACAACAACCACACCATCATCTTTCAGGAACAGTGCTCCCCCTACCACCACTTTTGAAGGGCCCTGGCATCCTGGTATAACTTGGCAGGGGTGTGACCCGCAGGGTATTACCAAGGTATTACCAGGGGCTCCTCAACACCCCACCCTCTAATTTCATTCCCCACCTCCATTACCCTTGATTCCTCACTTTCTTGGTTCTACCATCCTTCTAGAAAATTCGCAGTGTTCCTAAATTCTGTGAGATAAGCACTTTTCTCTTGCCAAATACAATGCAAAACAATGGGGGAGGGAGGGCTGTGGAGAGAAGACAAAGGAAGAGGCAGTCACTAATGGTCTTGTTCTTTGTTGTTGTTGTTGTTTGTTGTTGTTTTGAAGACTAGATTCCAGCTGAGAAGGAGGAGGTGAGTCTTGGGAACCCAGAAGCCTTCCAGTGCTACCCAGAAGACACGAAAGTCAGAAGGAAGCTTGGTGTGGGAGAATGAGTCCGTTCTCAGAGAAGAACAAAGTGGCCAAAAGAACGAGCCAGAAAGCTCCATCTGCATCTGGTCTCTGATGCGCTAGCAGAATTCAGTAGCTGGAATTTACAGATGTGCACCACCATACCTGACTTTGGTCGTTCGTAGTAAAAAGGAATTGGCCTTTCATAGGTCTGGAGGCTAGGAAATCCAATAGCGAGGGGCCAGCTTCCGGTCAGGGCTTTCCCGCCACATAGCAATGTGATTCAGGGCATTGCATGGCCAGGGAGAGAGAGTGAATAGAAAAACAGGGAATCCATTTTTGACAAAGCCACTAAGGGCTCCCAGGACAAGGGCATTGACCCAGGCATAATGGGGGAACGTTGGGCAATTCATTTGTTCTTCTTGATCCTCCGTTTCTCCATTTAAAAAAAAAAAAAACAGGGATAATGTGAGCGATAACATTACTGATCTACCTGAACGTCCTGGGTGCCTATTAAAGGTAGCTATTATTGTCATTATCATCATCAGTATCATTACTCCCCAACCTAATCACACCAAGACAATTATGAAATCCAGGGTCATTTTTAACAAGCCCCAATTAGACCGATTTCCATGCCCAACTACACAGTTCTTAAAGGACCTCTGACTTTTTCATCCCATACCTATTCCAAGTGGAAATTAAAGGACTGGAGTGCTTTTCTTAATTACAAAGGGAGCCAGTCTTCAGCCAGAAAGCCAAAAGGGAAGGAAGACCCTGCCCTGGAGCTCACGTTGGAGTCACGTAACTCTTTTTTGTAAAGAATCGACAAGAATGGATGTGTGGAAGGCTCTATACATCCTGACCACAGCAGGGCCGACCAGTCCTAGGGAGGAAGTGAGGAACAAGCCTCTGCTTACAAAAGGCGACAGGCTTGTCTCCTTGCTAACGTGTGGAGTGGGGGCTAACGGTCCCTCAGGAGGGACCAGAAATGTTCCTTAGTGCCAGAAATGTTCCTTAACAGCGTCTTGTTGGTGAGCTTCCCTCGGGCTGAGCTTCTAGCAGGAAAGGACCTGGTGCCTTCCAGAAGCTCCCGTGACATCTTCGTTTCCTGAAGCATTCCATAACGCCTGTGCACGGAGCCAACAGTCACTATTCTGGAGAGTTCCATGACGCGCCCTTCCACAGAGAGAGGCCACTCCTCTTCCCTCGGGAGAACGCTGAAGGCCCAGCAGTATTCTTGGTCCTCAAGTATCCCCCCCCAACCTGTGGGTCAAGACCCCCTCCCCACCACCCAAAAGAACAATCACTGAGCGATCAGCTCAGCAGCTGGCTGGGAGGGAAAGATCTGTCGGAAGGAGTCTGGAGCTTTCGATGCAGCTTGGGAAACACCCCCAAGTCTAGACAGAGCCAGATAAATCAGGGAAAGTCCCCATCTCTCAGCCCTCGGGGCCACCCGTGGGGTAGTCCACTCAACCTGAGAGGCAGAGAAAGCAGGACAGGATGGGACAAACATACACCCGAGGCCTCCCCACTAGTGGGCCAGAAACTAGGACCCGCTCGCTTCTTAAACTCTGAAATCCCCCCTCAACACAGGTCTCCAGGTAGCTGCGGTCCTCCATGGGGCAACTTGGATCGAAAAGAAAAACTAAACTTGAACGGTGGGTCCGAGACGAGTGGGGGGAAAAGAAGACGCCTGTGGCCTTTCAGACACCAGAGGTTCCAGCTCTGTCTTTTACGCACGTGATTAGGAACAACAACAAAAACAAAACACCTGACTGTGTTGTGAAATGTTAACGGTGATGGTGATCACGATCACGATCGGAGCAGCACACACACACACACACACACACACACACACACACACACACACACACACAGAGTGGGGAGCTTGCTCTTCTTATTCTTCCCCAACTGGCTCTCAAACATGAAGCTGTGGAAAGGATTTCAAGAGCCCACTGGCACCCCCTAGTGGTCCTGGGCTGTATCTCACACTTCACGCCGCTGATTTCTTCCATCCCTGATTACATTCATGGGGGGCGGGGGGAACAGCCCTTGTTTTGTGCACCCTCCCCTGAGGGATGGGACCATCCAGATTCCCTGATAGTGGGGAAACTAGGACTCGTCGATTTCCCTATCCCTGACAACCCTTTGACCTCCCATGGCTGGGGGAGGGAAAGGGGGAGAGGAAAGTTTAATATAATAATTTTGAATTTCCTTCTAAGCAGAGCAATCCTTACAAGTTCAAGGGTTCCATTTGCTGAGCGTGAGCGTTCTTGGTCAGTGAACACAGCGTCACCGTGTAGATGAGGACAGTTTGTAGAGTGTTCTTCGGCTACGACAGACATTATAGAACGCTCTGGAAGCTTCACCCTCCCTCATTTCTCATTCTGGCCTGGCTTGACCTATACAAAGGAAGGCCCCTGGCCCAAGGCCAGGTGGGATCAGCTGTTCTCCAAACAAAGAGAAACACAACAGTGTGGCCAAGGCTAACGCTCAGGCTTTATTAGCAGGAAGTCTTGCTGGGGTCACATGCTTGCTTTGGCAAATCTCGTGGTTCCATCCTCATTCTCACTCCCTGGGAAAAAAAAGAAGGCGAGGGCGGGACTGGTTCATGACTGCCCAGCTCTAGACCAGCCTGAGATTATAGACACATGATTGTCCCAGCCCAGTCAAGGAGCAAACCACACAAAAGCTCCTGTTTTCCAAGGGTGGGGGGCCGGGGCAGGAATGCTAAGTAACCAGAAACCAATATCCCTAAATTGTGGCAAATTACAGTGATCACAGCAATACGCTGTCAGTGGCAATGGGTCAGTTCTGCTTCAGGTGAAGAGATACCAGATACACTGATAAACAGAGGGCTGGGATTTTCAAAGTGCATTCACTTATAATCCCAAGTGCAGCTACGTAAACAACGGCACCATTTTTTAGATCTGCGTTAAGGAACGAAGCGAAGGAAGGCTGGAAATACTAGAATTCAAAGAGGAAGCAGCCAACTTGCTTTTCATGGTTTGAATGCGAAATGTCCCTCACAGGTTCCGGTACCTGGGCTGTGGTTGCCCACCTGTGGGCTCTTGGGAGTGATTGGGTCATAAAGGCCTGACTCTCATCAATGGATTAATTGCATGATGGATTCATAACAGGTCAGCATGATTAGGAGGTGCTAGAAAGTAGGAACTGAGGCCTAGGAGAAAGAAGTAGAAACTCGTCTCAGCCGCAAGACCGAAGAGCTAGGCCGGGATTCCCCCAAAGGAGCTAGCAGATCTGTGCGGATGTCGAGAACAGATTTTCATGCTGTACTGAAGATGAAGCAAAAATAAAGATGGAAACCTCAGAGCCAACAAGGACAAGTTAGAAAGCTTTTGCTAAATCCAAGTGAATTCAAAAAAAAAAAGAAAGAAAGAAAGAAATCTGTAATAGTAGCCACGCACCCGTGGCTCATGCCTGAAATGCTAGCTAGCTGCTCAGGAAACAGATCTGAGGATCAAGTTAGAAAAGCAGACCAAGCAGAAAAGCCAGTGGAACCCTTATCTCCAAGAACTGACGAAAGACGAGAGTGGAACTATGGCTCAAGTGGTAGAGTGCTAGCCCTGAGTAAGAAAAAAAGCCAAGGGAGGGCACAAGGCCCTGAGTTCAAGTCTCAATACCGGCAAAAAAAAAAAAAAATAGCTAAGCGTGCGTGCAAGCAACAAATAATAAAACAGATATGAGGGGGTGGGTAGAATCCTCCTCGGGTCAAGGAAGAGTAAGAGAAGAAACACTTTGGGCTCTCTCTGAACCTCGAGACCATCCCACACCTGCCCTACCCCCAATTTGTAGTTGTGCCTGAAGTTATGGGAGAGAAAATGCCCATTGAAATAAAAGCAAATTACTTCCCCTCCTACCCCTGTGAGAGCTCTTGTCAACTGGTAGTTAAAGGCATGTGGAACCAGGTAAGGAGGGGATGGTTGGGGTTGGGAGAGATGGCGAGAGCAACACTGTACTCATAACACTGATCCCCTTTGCACAACCGAAGATAACATGTTTTTTTTTAATTTAAAAGAATTAAATAAAGGCATCCAGATACACTGAAAAGTAAGCGAGTTCGGGGAATTGAAAGGTCGGGTGTGGCTATGAACTGACTCTCCGTGTCCTTTAGGTCATCTAGCCCAGCCTCAGCCATTGTCTAATCTAACCCCGTCGGGGGCTGCTCGTCTGACCCATCTCTGCCCAAATCCACATTGAATCCACGTTGAATCGTACCACCTGTGGTCCATGGTCCCATACACCACCACCACCACCACCACCACCACCCCGACTCCCAGGCCAACACAAGAAGAGGGAGCCGAGGTAGATTCAGCATCGTCTCGCCCCTAAGTCTGTTTGATGAACCTATGATCTACTCAAGAAAGCAAGTCATCACCAGAGGAAAAATGGTACAGCAGATCCCCATCCTGCAGCCTCAAACAGCACTGAAAAGATTTTATTTTATGGCTTCTGGAATGCTTTTCTATTTCTATTTTCTATTTCATATTTTTACCACTTTTAAAAATCCAGGTGTGTCCACAGCCAAAACGTAATACATACCTCGCAACAAACTCCGGAAAGCGAATTCACCAGGCTGAGGTTTTATAGTCCTGAAAATCCGAACTAGAGACTGCAAATATTGCTCATATTACCTACAGGTACCCTCGGAAGAGTGAGCAACAATCCTGAGAAATGGGATGAGAATGAAATTTATGCACTGGCTGATTTTTTTTTTCCCACAGACACGAGGTTGCCATTATGGATTGTTTTCTTTGACAAGGACCAAAGGGACAATGTCAGTGGAAATTTCTGCACAGTCACACAATTGGCAGGAGTGTCCTACAGAGCACGAAAGCCTATATAAACTCCTTCAGAAGGCAACAGCGCTGACCTGAGGTTAAAAAAAAAAAAAGCTACAATCTTGGGGCTGGGAATGGGGCTTCGTGGTAGAGTGCTCACCTAGCACACATGAAGCCTTGGGTTTGATTCCTCGGTACCACATAAACAGAAAAATCTGGAAGTGGCGCTGTGGCTCAAGTGGTAGAGTGCTAGCCTAGAGCTGACAAGCTCAGAGACGGCGCCCAGACCCTGAGTTCAAGCCTCAGGACTAGCAAAACAAAACAAAACAAAACACACCAAACCAAAAATCTCTACAGTGTTAACTGAGGCTACCGATTCGTCTTACCTGCAGTCATAATTAACCATTTCCGTAAGGCACAGTGGAAGAAAGAAGACAGGAAGTCATCTTTCTTGGGGGAGATTCTGAGTTCTCAGCTCTCGGAATTAAGATACCTCAAGTCAAATTCTAGAACTCCTGGGTGCGAGTCTTACTGCCCCCACACACCACCAGGACCAAACCTTCTTTCTCTCTGTGCCAAGCTTTGCTCACCCCTCACACTTTACTCCAGAGCGAGTTTTGAACCCATAAACTAGGTCTTATCCCCACCACTTGGTTGAATGACGAATAGAGCCATCGGGATGGGTCAGAAGCAGCCTCCAGGGGCAAGACCACAGGCCGCAGAAGGCTTCAGGAGGAACCACTTAAGTACAGGAGAAACCAGCTTGCCCTTCCTTGCCTGGTCTGCCATCTTGCTCTGCCCTCCTTCATCTGCCCTCTAGTGGGAGGAAAAAGTAAACAGAAAGGACTAACAAACAGCCCTGGGCTTCTTTGCTGAATGACACCAGAAAGCTTGGGAAAGTGCACATTTAGGACTGAAAAGCAAGACAGTGGTGGCTACATGGCCTTATCTTTGTCGCTATTGATCATCGTTATGCTAGATAATGTCTTCTCAAGACTGTAAAGAAAAAAATGCTCCTCTAAGTGCAGAAAGTGTGTGTGTGTACGCATGCGTGTGCGTCTGTGTACTGGAACTTGAACTCAGGGCCTTGTACTCTTGCTCAGCTTTTGGCTTACACTTGAGCTATGCTTCTAGTCCAGCATTTTGCTAATTAGAAAGAAAAGAATTGGAGCATTGTTTTTTCCCCCCTCTAATAAAAGTCCCAGCTTGGAGCCGGTGGCTCACACCTAGCTACTCAGGAGGCTGAGATGTGAGGATCACAGTTCAAAGCCAACCTGGGAAGCAAAGAAGTCCATGGGAATTTTGTCTGCAATTAACCTCTAGAAAACTAAAAGTTGGCACTGTGGCTCAAAGTGGTAGAGTGCTAGCTTTGAGCAAAAAGAGCTCAAGGATAGTTCCCAGGCCCCAAGTTCAAGCCCCATGACTACCAACAACAACAACGAAAAGAGTCCACACAGTGCCTAACATTGTGTACTGTGACCTTCACTCTACTGGCATACCAAAATGGTGCTCCAGGCTGTGCGGTTCCTGTGGGAGGAACCACGTGACTTGCCTGTTCACTGTGGGTTGTTCACGTACGCCACGCCGTGCCTTGAAACACACCTTTCACTCTTCCTGTCCTGAGGACCTAGAAACATTCCACTCATCATTACATCTAAGTCCTAAGAAACGCATGTTAGGTCTCAAAAATCTTTCAAGTGTAAACCGCTGAACTTTTTTAAAAAGCCCACTAACTCCAGGTACGCAGAGCACTTACTTTTTCCAACTGTTGTAACTATTGCTTGGTTATCAGCTGGACCAAGGGATCAACCCACACAGCTCCTTGTTCAATTCCAGCAATGGCTTAGTGATGCTTGCCACAGCAGGTGGGCCCAAGGAACCAAATGATATGAACAAACAAAATCATACTTGTTGCTGGCTTTTTCCTCATATATGAATTATGCTTGAGAAATGTCGGGTCTAATTTTAATCCTTACTTAATCATATGGCCTGAAACCAACTGAAGTTTTTACGTGGCAATGCAAAGCTTATTTTCCTTGTGAAATTCTCACAGGGAATTATTATTATAACAAAGGAACGCCTTGTTCTGGAAAGCCTGCTTAATGACACAGCCTGTTGTTAGAGACCCTGGTGGCTTACATTCTTCATTGACGAAGAATTCCAATCTCTACCGTGACTCCAGAGGGAAGAAATGCTGGAATCCAATGGCAGGACTAATGATAGCCCTCTCAGAACTGTTTTAAACCACCCCAATACCTCCCACCTTGGACTCTTTATCTAGATTCCATCAGCCTAGAGGAGGAATAAGCTTTGTGTCTCAGCCATCTGTTGCTGAATCACAAATACATGGCGGGAAGCTAGGATGATTTTATTGTATCCCTTGAGTAAAACTTTCCCAAGTGATCCTTCCATCCTAGGTGGCATTGACAGAGGTCACTCCGTGGTATGCAACTGGTGGAGGGCACGATAGCGTTACCCTAGGTCTGAGGGCTTCGAGGGGTGGCTGGAAGGACTGGGTTTGTGGTCTCTATAGTAGTCACCTCAAAATAGCCAGTGAATAAGGCAGAGACTATGATGGCCTTTGTGACCAAAAATTAAAACATTGCCTGGCATCACATCTACAATATTCTGTTGGTTAGTAATAGCATTCAAGGTCAAGCCAGATTTAAAGGGAAGAAATCAGCTCCACTTCTCAATGGAAGACATGTCAAAGAATGTGCAGCTACCTTTAATCCATCACACCCTGACATCCCAGGGTGCACCAGGAGGCTCCAGTCATTTGTTAATGGACTCCATTCTTTACGAACTTGAACTTGAAGAAATCCCTAGCAACGGCAAAGGAGACCCTTTCTCATATCCCTTGATAAGAGTTGCATATCTGCCGTTCTCACTTAACAAACCTCAAAGGCTGCTCCGTAATGTATGAGCAAATCAGCCATGGCCAAAGAATGCCTCCTCCGGATCTCTGGGCTTTCTTAAGTATTGAGTTCTTAACAGTGAAATGACACCTAGGAGCGCAACCCAATACCTCATCCAGTTGGACCACTCATGGGAACAGAGTTGAAGGAATCCGACCTGGAGTTAAAAATAAAGAAAACCAAATTGGGGAAGAGATTCCATCTTTCCAGGGTTCTTTGAACTTGTCTCCAAGGCCCTGACACCAAAGGCACCAGAAAAGTGTTGATTTTCCTCATTTCAAGAGAAAGCATGGTACCCCTGGATTCCAGACCAATAACGCCTTTGTTCTGTGTACTTTTTAAAGCACTTGAGAGCTACAGCAAGCCAATGTCTCCAACACACCCATGCGGCCAGTGCTCCCCACCCCCCACCCCCGCAAGGACCACATCAGAAAGGTTTGCTAGACTCCATCTCTAAAATAACCAGCAAAACACAGGGTCGGAGGTGTTACTCAAATGGTAGGATATCATTCTAGCACAAGATCCTGAGTTCAAACCCCAGTATGGTTTAGGAAAAAAAATTAATCTGATGATTTTTGTTCACATAACATATAAAGCTTGCGGATGGATCGTGATGTTATATATGGCTATGGTCCAGCCGTAAGCTTCATATGTAACAGCATGGTTCACATTTTCAACTGAACCATCAATGGAAGCTGATGAAGGAGCCTTCCCAACAGTCTTTGATAGCTCCATATTCAGTTCTCCTCCTGCTTGTTAAATACCAGCTAAGGAGAGGCATCACCGTTCTCCGTAAGGTGGAGAATTTGTTACCATTCTCCATGAGTTTTGGGTAATTACTTCAGCGGACAGAAGCGTACACAGAACACCTGACTGGAAGACACAGCTCAGAGACGGTATTTTGGCCTGATGGCACTGCAGATGGATTTTGTTTTGTTTTCACAGACGATGTTTTCATGGTCATCTTGACTTATGGAGTCAAGTTCATCTCAGTAGACAGCGCACCCAGATCCAAGCAACGTGCCTTCCATGTCCAGATGGCACAAGGCAGTTGTGAAATGACCCAACCATCCTTGTCAGCTTAAACGCCTCTGGGACCGTAGCTCTCACCGTGCAGTAGAGAGTCCAATTCTGGTGCACGCACTTAAAGACAAAACCATACCTTCTAATTAAGGGGGACGAAGGCAGAGCTGGAAACAACAGATCCCCCCGGATTTAAGAAGTTATCGACTCTGAAGCACAGCACAGCATTTCCAGATTCCAGTAAGTGAGGTCAAAGGCTGCCTGTCTACTTGAAACAGTCCATGCTTGCTTTGCCCATGCATCAAAATGTTGAGTGTGCATAGTCTTTCCCCTAGCAAGGCTATTTCTAATAAGTACGTTTCCCTGTATCATTGTACATCTATGAAGAAAGATTCACCACTATTTCATGAACCAAAACGAAGAATGCGATGGGCTCCAGAGATTCACCCTGTAATCCTGGCTACTCAAGGAAGCTGAGATCCAAAAGGTCAAGGGGTGAAGACAGCCTGGGCAGAAAAGTCCAGAAGACTCCATTTCCAAAACAACCAGTGAAAAAAAAAGCAGGGCTGGAGGCATGGCTCAAGTGGTAGAGCACCGACAAGGGGAAGCTAGGAGACCACAAAGCCTTGAGCTCAAACTCGGGTACTGGCAACCCCCCCACACAAAAAAAAAATTCCAACAGTCTCATGGATAGTAGGAATGTATTGTCCAAAATTGTGTATAAACATACTTAATGTGTATTTTATTTTGACTTTACTTAAAACAGAAACTATGGACATCATAAGCAAAATGCACTGCTAAAAGGTTTACTGTCATAAAGATTTCTTACTCGGGCTCTTCACTTTAGGTTCTTTATTCCTCAGGTGATTGATGCCAGTTTTGTACAGATGGAAAGAATGCTCAGCCTCGGGGAATCTATCCAAGCAAGTCTCTGGGGTCAGTAAACTTTTTCTTACAGGACTCAGCAGTAAATAGCAGAGGCCTTGTGGCCCACAGTCTCTGGTGCAACTTTGTAACTCTGTTGTCGTAAAGCAAAAGCAGTGATAAATAATAATCAGAGGGGCAAATACAGCTGGGCCTACAAGTATGTATTCAAAGGCACTGACATTTGAATTTCACCTGTTTTTCATGGGTTATATAATATTATCTTTTGATATTTTTTTTCAGTCACTCAAAAATGTATCACTAAGGATATAGCTGAAGTGGTAGTGTGCACGCCAGCAGGCACAAGGGTCTGGGTACCACTACAAAAAAAAATGTATAAACCTTCCTTTCATTTCAGACATGCAAAAACAAATGGCAGGCTTCTCGATTTGAGACTTAGCATAGCAGGGAAAAGGATAGGACAGGTAAGAGCATGTGCCCCCTCCCGCCCTCCCTGTCTGTCTGTCTCTCAACTTCAAATGGGAAAACATTTCATAGCAGCATCCGTGAAATAGACTCAGTTCCTTAGTACCAACATCTCTGAATGATAATGTTTCTTTGAGAAGGACCAGGGGCCCTCACTGCCCACACAGAATGGGCTGCAGTCAGACCCCAGTCCTGCCTTCCTCCGGGATGGAGAAAGCATGGCAGTGTCCTCAAGAAGTTCCCCCCCTACACTAAGAAAAGCGCCCTCCCTCCCCCCACCACCCCACTCCTAGATGCTGGGACCAGCTGGAGAGTCAGCACTGGGTGAGAAAATCAGTGCCGAAAAGGAAGAGTTTAAGAGATTAAAGTATTTACTTCCTGAGCACTCAGCAAAACCTTTTCTTTGCTAGCTATTTTTTTTTAATCTTAAAGAATTTGTAAGCCAGGCACTGGTGGCTGACGCCTGTCATCCTAGCTACTCAAGAGGCTGAGATCTGAGGATGGTGGTTCAAAGCCAACCTGCGCAGGAAAGTCCATGAGACTCTCATCTCCGATGAACCGCCAGAAAACTGGAAGTGGTGGAGCACAAAGTGGTAAAGCGCTAGCCTTGAGCAAAGAGCTCAGAGACAGTGCCCAAGCCCTGAGTCCAAGCCCCACAACCACACAACCACACACACAAAGAGGATTCCTATCAGGGGTTATCAGATGATCAGAAGGTCTTTTCTTTATGGAGAAGAAAGTGCAATGATTATGTCTTCCCGACGATGATTAAATCCCTAAGTGATGGGCCATCCCTGTGTGTGCAAGTCCTCCTACATGAAGGCCTGAGAGAGCAACAGATCAAGATACACAAAGGGTCCTTGCCATGCCCACTTCCAGCCCAGAGAAGACGCTGCGCACGCGCACGCCTGCCCGATTCCCCGGTTGCATCCTTTGTGCTCCACAGCAGGCTGGAAGGACGAGGAGCTGCTCATTCCGGGGAGTTGCTGTACTGTGACTAGGTCCCCCAAAGCCCCATGCCCAAAAGTCATCTCCATATATCCACACGGTAATGGCCTCTGAAGGTGGTACTCTTGGGAGATTATTAGAATAAGATGGCGTCATGAGGGTGAGGCCCTGTGGTAGTTTTAAAAGAACAGCAAGAGGAAGAGGAAGAAAAGGAGTAGGAGGAAAAGGAAAAGGAATAGAAGGAGGAAGAGGGAAGGGGAAGGGAGGAAGAGGGGAACGAGGAAGAGAAACCCCAGATGGCATGTCCATGCCGATTCACTGGGCCACACAGAAAGAAGGCTTTCCCCAGAGACCGGGACATAGGCCTCCTCTACAACCACGCATGACTCAAATGAACTTTTTTTTTTTTTTTTTTGGCCAGTCCTGGGCCTTGGACTCAGGGCCCAAGCACTGTCCCTGGCTTCTTCCCGCTCAAGGCTAGCACTCTGCCACTTGAGCCACAGCGCCACTTCTGGCCGTTTTCTGTATATGTGGTGCTGGGGAATCGAACCTAGGGCCTCGTGTATCCGAGGCAGGCACTCTTGCCACTAGGCTATATCCCCAGCCCATCAAATGAACTTTTATTCTTTACAACTCATCTAGCCTTGAGTCTTTGTTACGGCAGCAGCAAAATGGTCTAAGATGCCTGCCAACGTGCCCTCGGGTTCTAGAACAGCGTCCGACATATACTAGTTCGTGTGTACCAAATTAACAGAAGCCTAGATTTTCATATAACCCTTCAAATCCTAATGTGTTGTCTAGATATCTAAAATGAGAGGCTTAAGTAACATGCCTGAAGGACCCAAGGCAGTATTTCTGAAGGGGCCATAAAAGTAAGTCTAGCTGCTTGAGAAGATGGGCTCTCTGAGTATAGGCCTGGAGGGGTTGAAGAGGCTCGCACGCATGCCCACACAGCTCCACGTGCATGCACAGATGCCTCGTCTGTGAGTGGCTGATCACAGACACTCACGTCCTACCTACTTCTGCACCAAGCACTGATTTCATGTGTGTCATTTCCAAGCAGGTGTGTTTATAAGATGCTTGGGAAGCAAACTACGAAAAAAAAAATCATCATTCCTCCGAGAAAATTGAAGTTGCAGAAGTACATCACCAGAACACATAGCACCTACATAATGAGGACAATAACATCTCCCTCGCAAGCTCCTTGGAAACCAAGCACACAGAGCCGGTCTCAATCTGTCCCCTCCCGATGCACAGGGGAGCTACTGGTCTACCAGAAGTTGCTCAAATACTGCTTTGGCACATTCCTGCCTTGCCAAATAGGGTGGTAATGCTTAGGGCTTGTTGTTGCTGCCAGTATTGTTCTTGCTGTTATTATTATTATTATTATTGGCATTTCTGGGTGAGCATATCTATTCAAAGGTCATGCCTTTCTTGACTTTTACCTTGCTCCATTAAATTTCACTCTCACTGCTCTGGAGCATCTAAAGGTGGTGGCAGCTCAGGGGCCTGTACTCAGGAGCCCTATGCTCAGTCAGATAATCAGAGTCCAAAACACAGCTCAGGAGAGCCACAGAGCCTGGTCAAGGGTAATTCACTGGTCACAGGCAGGCTTAGACCACCTTGGCCTGTCCCTCCCTAAACCCTTCCCAGAAGAAAAGATGCTGAATTTGGAAGCAACGCTGTAGGCAAGACTTCCTCCTCTCTTACAGAACGATTACTAAGACCAGAAGAAACTAAGAGACTTCATCAATCTCAGGCAGACCTTACGTGACCCTTAGAAGCGACTCAATCTTACTGTTTGGATATCTAGTTGTTTCCTTAAGAGAAAACAGGACACCGAGTCAACCACCCAAGTCTGACATCACCATAGTCTGTCATGATGAACCGCTGGCCTTTGCCTACACGAACTGCTACCAAGCAATACCCAAGGAAGCCATTGTTTCTATCTTCCTTAACACTCTCATCCACAGAGACTGGAAGTAATTTGGTGCCTAGAGGGATGCTTCCCTTTAAAGAAGAAATAGAAAAGAGCCAGGTATAGTAACTTCCACCTATACCTGCTATTTGGGAGACTAAAATCAAGAGCATCACAGTCAGAAAAGTAACAAAAAAACAAAAAGGGGTAGGGATATGGCTCAAGTGGCAGAGTGTCTGCTCAGCAAGCACAAGTTATTGAGTTCAAACTCCAGTACAGCCAAATAAATAAATAAATGATGATGATGATGATGATGATGATGATGATGATGATGAAGAAGATAGATAAGTAGGTAGATCGATAGACAGACAGACAGATGTGGAGAGAAAACTTTCTGAGAAGAATCAACAAAAGCTTGTTCCTCTGTACTTACAGGATGCTTATTTTAAGCCAGGCTCTGTTCTAAATGTTTCATGAGAACTATTCTCGAGCCCTCTCAATAACCTCAGGATAGTTCCTATTATTGTTCCCTTTTAATCCATCAGATTTTTTTTTAAAAAGGCACAAAACAATAAAGTAACTTGCCCAAGGTCATAAGCAAGAAGACAGCAGAGCTAGGACTTGGGTCAACCATCTCTTCTGGTCTCATCCCTGTACTCACTCTTGGACAGGCCTCATTTAAACCCTCCAGGCCTGCAGTCTGCACTAGAAATTCCATGCCTGCCCAAGGGAGAGATGCCACCCAGACGAGTGTCCCTCTGTGAGGTGCCAACCCAAAGTGTGGCTGGGAAAGTCTCCCTAGCAGGGATGGCATCCACACTGAATCTTGAACATGCAGCAGATAACCAGCAGAGGGCAACAGAGAGGAAATGGTAGAGAAGATCTTGAGACACAGGGTGAAACAGGTGCAAAACTCTCAATGCAGGGAGGAATGTGGTTGTCTTAGCAGACAGAAGGTTCTTAGTTACGGCTAGCGTTACACCTGTTGCCATGCGTGACAAAGTGTGGATTAATACCACATAGGGCTTAGGCTTCCGTCAGGAAATCTATGAGAGAAATTGATGGAGAACTTTACACTAAGAAACAAACCATCAGTGTCACTTTACACCTGTCCCGGGGCATCGTGAAAACCCTAGCAGCAGTGCCTTTTCACCAGTAGAGAAATACATTCTCCTCTCTCCCCCAGCCCCTTGCCACCAAGCACTAACTAAAATTCTGATGGTAATCGCTTGGGTATGTTTCTTTACTTACTAGATTTGCCTACATTTTGCTCAGGGAGGTTTAAACCTTTCACTGGCTTCTGTAAGCCTGAAAGTATTTCTGAGGATTATGGTTTAACATGCAATGCACATTCTTCACCTTATTATCTCCAGCTTCCCTGAAGGTGTGGCTAAAGGTCTTTAGAAAGGACTTTTTGTTGTTTGTTTTTTGTTTAAAGAAAATTTTAAAACAAGCTCTTGGTGTAAGTAGCTCCTGGACTTTATCCATGCATTTTTGATACCTTGTACAATTGCCTATTTAAACTCAAAACTTCATTGTGGCCAGGCACGGGAGAGGCTGTTGCCTGTAATGGTAACTACTCAGGAGGCTGAGATCGAAGGATCACAGTTCAATATCAGTCTGAGCAAGAAGAGTTTATGAGATTTTTATTTCCAATTAACCACCAAAAAGCTCGCCGTGGATCTGTGGGTCAAGTGGAAGAGTGGCAGCCTTGAGTGAAATACAGCTCAGAGACGGTGCGCTATGCTAGGCCCTGAGTTCAAGCACCAGTGCCAGCAGGGGCTTCCACAAAATAAATCAGAGCTGTCTTCCCAATTTAGGAAAGGCCAGGAATAGCACCCTAGGTAGACGGAAACTCAAGCCTTGAGCATCTTGAATCTTCCCCTCACTGTTACAATGGCTGAGAAACACCACGATAGATAAGTAAGATGCCACTTTCCACTCAAACGTGTTATTTTTCAGTTCCACCAAAACAAAATCGTTTTCTGACAGTAAAACTTTGGCTAGCTCTGCGCCTCTGAGGTTTGCAACCTGGGAACTCTCACGTTGAAACTATCTGCTGTCTGCCTTCCTTCCTTCCTTCTTTCCTTCCTTCCTTCCTTCCTTCCTTCCTTCCTTCCTTCCTTCCTTCCCTCCTTCCTCCCTCCCTCCCTCCTTCCTTCCTTCCCTTCTTCCCTCCCTCCTTCCTTCCTTTCTTCTTTCTTTCCTTCCTTCCTTCCTTCCCTCCCTCCCTCCCTTCCTCCTTCTCTCCTTTCTTCCTTCCCTCCCTCCCTCCCTCCCTCCCTCCTTCCTTCCTTCCTTCCTTCCTTCCTTCCTTCCTCCCTTCCTCCCTCCCTCCCTCCCTCCTTCCTTCCTTCCTTCCTTCCCTTCTTCCCTCCCTCCTTCCTTCCTTTCTTCTTTCTTTCCTTCCTTCCTTCCTTCCCTCCCTCCCTCCCTTCCTCCTTCTCTCCTTCCTTCCTTCCCTCCCTCCCTCCCTCCCTCCTTCCTTCCTTCCTTCCTTCCTTCCTCCCTTCCTCCCTCCCTCCCTCCCTCCTTCCTTCCTTCCTTCCTTCCCTTCTTCCCTCCCTCCTTCCTTCCTTTCTTCTTTCTTTCCTTCCTTCCTTCCTTCCCTCCCTCCCTCCCTTCCTCCTTCTCTCCTTCCTTCCTTCCCTCCCTCCCTCCCTCCCTCCTTCCTTCCTTCCTTCCTTCCTTCCTCCCTTCCTCCCTCCCTCCCTCCCTCCCTCCTTCCTTCCTTCCTTCCCCTCAAGGACGAGGAAACTTCCTTTGGCAGAAGTCATTTGCGCAGCAACAGGACACTGGTTTCCCCTTAGTGCCGCCATGGCCTCGGCGCTGGGAGCGCCCGCCGGGGTTTCCAGGAGGGAGGAGGGTGCCATGCGGGCTCCCCACCGCACACTGGGGCTCAGCCTCCTCCATCACCCGCGCCAGGCTTCCCGGGAGCAAGACCTTCCCCAGCACATGCAAATGCGCTCCGCCCCGCCTCCCTCCGGGCTGGGACCCCGGGGCGCGCCCTTCCTGCGCGTCCCCCCCCCCCCGAATCTTAGGACTAGGGAACCGGGGTGCCACCGTACCTTGACGAAGAGGGTGATGTCGTGCTCGGGGCCCTCGCCGTCCTCGCCCTCGCCGCGGCCGTTCACGGGCGCTGACCCGCCGCCGTCCGCGCCCGGCAGCTCGGCCAGGTGGTTGCTGAGCGGGACGCCCCCGGCCTCCCCTTCGGGGCCGTCTCCCGGGGGCTCCTCCGGGGGCCCCTGGGCGCCCAGCTCCGGCCTCTCCGCCTTCCCCTCCGCTTCCCCGGGAGCCCCGCCCCGGTCCCCGTTCTCCGGGCCCGTGTCCACCCTGGCCTCGCCGGGAGCCGCTTCCTCCCCGCACCCCTCGCTCCCCAGGGCCGCCCCCGCCTCGGGGAGCCCCGCAAGCTGTCCCGGGTGGGGCTCCCCAGACTCAGCCTCTGCCACCTCGAGGAGGACCTCGGACTGTGGCTGGGAACGGGGGTCCCCTCCACCGTGGGGCGCCCCCTCCGCCCCCTGCGCCCCTCCTGCAGCTAGCTGCGCGTCCTGCCCATCCACGCTGCGCCCCGGGGGTGCCTGCCCATCCACATCCATGCTGCGCCCTGGGGGTGCCTGGCCATCCACATCCATGCTGCCCCCTGGGGGGTTCTGCCCATCCACGCTGCGCCCTGGGGGTGCCTGGCCATCCACGCTGCCCCCTGGGGGTGCCTGCCCATCCACATCCAGGCTGCGCCCCGGGGGTGCCTGGCCATCCACGCTGCCCCCTGGGGGTGCCTGCCCATCCACATCCAGGCTGCGCCCCGGGGGTGCCTGGCCATCCACGCTGCCCCCTGGGGGTGCCTGCCCATCCACATCCAGGCTGCGCCCCGGGGGTGCCTGGCCATCCACATCCACGCTGCGCCCTGCGGGTCCCTGGACCTCTGCGGGGATCCCGGGCACCTCCGGCTGAGGCTCCGCCTCCTGCTGCGCCCCGAGGGCTGCGGGATCCCCCGCAGTCCCGCCCGGTGTGCCGACCTCGCTGCTCCCCTCCTCCGCCTCGCCCTGCGCCCCGGCGCCCGCGCCCGGCACCGCCGCCCCGGGATCCCGGCCGGCCCCGGGTGCAGGCCCACCGGCTCCTTCCCCCTCCGCCGCCGCCCGGGCTTCCGAGCCCTCCCCCGCGGCCCCCGGGGCCGTGGCCGCGCCCCCCGTCGCCCCCTCCTGGGACCCGGCCTCACTGGGTCCCTCGGCCAGAATCGCCGGCCCGTCGGGCAGTCCCTGGGGGGCCGGAGCGCCCCCGTTGGGCTCCGCGGCTTCGGTCATGGTCACCGATCGCTGCCCCAATGGGAGGGAGACTTGAGTCGCCTAACTTTCCTTCCCCTTCCTTTCCCTTCCCTCCCCTCCCCAGCCCCGGACGCGGCGCACCGGCGGGTGGCTGGGGGCTCCCGCGTCCCCCTCCGGCCCGCCCCCCTCCGGGCTCTCTGGTGAGGGTTTTACGCCCTGCCAGGTGCAATCCAATCAGCCCAAGACTCTGCTCTCTCCGGTGGAAGGTTTGGGGGGCGAGGGGGTTCTTCCTCCGCTGATCACGCTTAATTCACACCCAGACCCCCCAAGTCCGGACGCACGCTCACGGGTCCGGGCTGGAGAATCCGGCTTCTTCTGCACCCCGGGGAAGTGCCAGTCCTCCGTCCCCCACAAGCTGACCAGAAGTGAGGAGTGCCAACTCCATCCCTCCCCCCCCCCACCACCACCAGGGCTGGGCGGGGTTTGCCCTCCTCTCCTCCGCCCCCTGGCCTGGGAACCTGGCCAATGGTAGCCTTTCTGTGGCCCGGGCGCATTTTAATGAGGAGACTGGTTTTACTGGCCTGGAGAACAGCTTCAAGTTCCAGAGCCATTTAAACCAACCCCTCCCCCCCCACACACACACACACACACACACACACACACACACACACACACACGGAGGGGGGGGGGGGGACCTCAACACTCAAACAATTATTTCCACTCTGCCCCAAAGTGAAGCCTTTAAGCAACTGTCTTGTAGAGGGGCTCCCTGTGTCCTTGTGCCTCTTGTGTCTTTGTGACTCTTAACAGCCCTGGACATAAATCCCCAGGATTAGGGTAGTCAACCTCAGTGCATTCTCCTTTTAAAAGTTTTTTCCTTTTTCTTCTTTTTGTGCATGTCCTGGGAGCTTGAACTCAGAGCCTCGGCTCTGTCCCTGAGCTTTTGTGTTCAAGGCTGGTAATTCTTCCACTTGAGATGCAGCCCCACTTCTGGCTTTGGGGTGGTTAATTGGAGGTAAGAGTCTCAAGGCCTTTCCTGTCAGGGATGGCTTAGAACTGCAATCCTCAGGTATCCGTCTCCTGAATAGCTAGGATTACAAGTGTGAGCTACCAGTGCCCCACGAACAACACTTTTAATGAAGGACTGAGAGGCAATTCATCACAAAATAGTGACAAGAAGACAATGAAAGGTGAAAAAGAGTTCCCATGTACATAGATCAGAGAATGATATTGTTAAACTAGCCATACTACCCAGTGACGGATAGATTCAGTGCAATCCCAATCAAAATGTGAAAATGGATCCTCACATAACTTGAAAAACAAGCCCGCACGAAGAAGCAAAAATAAAAGACAAAAGCAATCTTGGGGGACAAAGTTGGAGGTGTCACAATTCCTCACTTTGAGACATACTACAGAGCCACAATAACCAAAATGGCAAGGAATTGCATACAGACCCCAGAATGAACCCACACATCTACAACCACTTCTTGACAAATGGGCCAAAAACATCCACTGGAGAAAGGGCAGCCTCTTCCACAAACAATGCCAGGGTCCTGGAGGTCCACAGACAGACCCTGAAACTTAGCCTCTCCCCTTCGCTCACCTTGTTAAAAAAAAAAATAGTAGCTCAAAAATGGGTGAAAGACCTAAATATAAGATCGAAAGGTACTAGAAAAACATACTAGGGGAAACACTTCAAAACACAAATACAAATAATGATTTTTTAATAGGATTTTTCAGACGGGAGAAAGAAGAGCAAAAATTGACAGGTGAGATTGTATGAAAGGAAGTCGCAGCCAACAGAACAAAGAGAAACTACAGAATGAACTGTGGGAACCTGTTCATCTGACAAGTGGGTTAATATCCAGAACAGATAAGAAATTGAAAAACCTAGCAGCAAAGTGACCTGAATAGACAATTCTCCAAAGAAATGCAAACAGCCAACAAATATATGTACAAAATCCCCAGTACCATTAGCCATCAGAGGAATGTAAACCAAAGCACATTGAGAGGTGACATGGATCAAGATGTAATGTACTTATAAACTGATTTGTTGAACTGAAACTCCAACTTTCTACAACTACTTAAAGAGGAAAAAAAAATCTCACTATAGTTAGAATTCTCAAAATGAATAAATAAATAATGCTGGTGAGGAAATGAGGGGAAAATGAACTCTTACAGACTATTGGTGAGAATGTATATTAGTACAAACATTGTGGAGAACAAGATTTTAGTTTCTCAGGAATAGTACAAATAGATCTACTATGCGATGTTTTAAAAAAGTCCTACTTCTGGATATATTCAAAGGAAATTAAATCAGCATAGTAAAGAGATATTATCTACACATTCAAATGCAACAGGATAGTTAAGATTTGTATTCACTGTGGGTGCCCATCCACAGATGAATGAATAAGGAAAATGTATTTTACAATATAGTACTATTCACCCATTAAATAAATGAAATCCTGTATTTTATAGCAACATGGATAGAATTGGAAGGTATTATGCTAAATGAAATAAGCCAGACAGACAGACAGACAGACAGACACACACACACACACACACACACACACAAATAGCACATTTTTTTTCTCATACGTGGAAGCTACAAGCAAAAAATACTGTCAACCTGGAAGTAGAATAGTAGTTGCTAGAGACTTGGAAGGATGTCAGGAAAAGGTTGAAAAACTGGTGGTTGGATTTTACCAGGACATGATAGGGCTGTATCCAATGATCACAATGAACCTCTTCTGATAGGTACAATTAATGCATGTTGATAAGATAAAAACAATTACAATAAAAAGCAGTGATGATGAAAACTTTTGCAGCAAGCTTCTATGAGGCAAACTAGATCTGATGGACAGAATTATGCCTTAGCTGATACTACCTGAACATGGTGATGCTACGGATTGCCAGCTCAAGACGAACTCGACTTGCCAAGCTCATTAATGGCTTTAGGCTCTTCAGACACTGTAGCTCATCACATCCCCAGAGGACTCTGTCTGTATTTCAAGGGACATCATGGAAGTGGCTTGTAGTAGACATTTAGAGACGCTTCCTTCTAATTCCAGATGACAAACGCTGTGATTGGTTCACGTGTTGGAAACTTGAACTGTCAACTTCATACGATGAGATAAGGCCTTTGGGAGGTACTGAGGGTCACATGAAGACACAACTGCATTCGTGGTTTTCTGAGAAGATGAAATGACACCTATGCTAGCTAGCCCTGTCTGTCTCTCTCCCTTTCTCCTCTCTCTCCTCTGCCCATCTTCTCTCCATCTCTTTCTCCTCTCTCTTCTCTTTCTATTCTCTCCTCTCTTCTTCTCTCTCCCCCTCACCCTCTCTCTTCTTCTTCCTCCTCTCTCTCTCTCTTTCTCTCTCTTTCTTTCTCTTTCTCCCTCTCTCTTTCTGTCTCAATATCATCACATGATTCCTTGTAGTGCTGGTTGTAGCAAGAAGGTCCTCCTCAGGTGCTAATGAATCGAAACTTTCAGACTCCAGGAGTTCCACATTAAGTCTGGCCGCTTGCTCTCACATGTCAGAAACGTAGTGAAGGACGGGGAAAGGAGATTTCTACGGGATAGCCATGTGAGGGTAGTAACACTTGCATACATCTTCAGCTGTTTTCCTCGGGCGTACAGACATTGGCCCCAGGTAAAGTGGGGAGACCAAGTAGGTAGAGGGTGAGAAAGGTATGCACGGTCCCCAGTCACCGGGACGGCCCTGGTTGACCATTAGTCCAGTCTGTTATCACTTTACCACTGGAGGAGAACCCGGAACAAGTTGGGGAGCTGCTGATCTCCTGAGCTTTCGGCGGTTGTCTTCGAGGTGATAAGAAGGCATTCCCTCTTTGAAGGACCGGTTGCCTTTTGGTCACAGCTGCTAATCAATAAGTCCTGGAGCCCGAAGTGATTAGGAAGTAGCAGCAGCAGGAAATGGCCTAGATCGAGGAGCACAGATGCATGGTGGGGGTGGAGGCAGCCGGGTGCCCGGTTCTGATCTTGCGTTCAGTTCCTCTATGGGCCCAGCAAAATTAGCTCTTGGGCTTGCCTCTTACGCTAACATCTTAATACTGGGCCTCCTAGCCTCCGTAACTTCCAGAAATAAATTACTTTTAAAGCATAGTCGTTACCAAGTCTGAGATCTTCTGCCGCAGAGGCCCAACACAAACTAAGATGACAGCGCAGGAGCCAGGAAGAGCCAGCTTCAGAACCCCTTTCCCCAAGGTCAGGCTCTACCTGGGAAAGAATGGGCCAGAGCCATAGCTTCAGCTATTCAAGGCCGAACACTGACACAGGTGAGCTAAACAGGCAAGCCAGACACACACCCTTGTCTACAGGGGCTCGACGCACTTCAGGGGGATCTTACTGCATTGCCCTGAGCTCTGAAAGGAGGGAGATGAAGTCAGAGAAACCCAGTGGCAAACAGTGCATGCAAACATCACAGGGACGGATGTGTTGCAGCAAACCGAGCTCCGCAAGGGATGACTGAGCGCTTAATACCGAATGCTACACACCGAGCACGCGTGCCACTCTGTGCTCGGACACTGCAGAGTGTTCTTTGGTGATGTGGATGGACACTGAACAAGGGGAGACAGATGAACATTATACACAGCGCCTGGTCCCCCCACTCTATCGCAAGCCCACCTTCAAATGAGCCCAGGTCAGTCTGGTTTGCTTCAGAGTGAGTTCCCCCAAAAGCTTGCAGTATGCAGAACTTATTTTATTAATCGATTGATTGGATATCAGAATATAGGAAAGAGGTTGTGGACCTGTGGCTTAGTGCAAAAAAAAAAAAAAGAAGGATTCATTTGCACTGCTTTGGAAAAGGTAAGATTAACTTGGACTAACAAGCATCTGTCTCTAACTTTTTAACCATACCCCCACAAAAAGAAGTAAAGGCACATACGTATTTATGTAAGCAATGATATCCCATAAGCCTTAACACACACAAGTTGGGGAGAAATGCCCGACTGTAACAGGGATAGCAGCTCAAAACAAATCTTTTATTATGTTGTTTGCAGAGCTGACCAAACCCTAGACAAGGGCTGGTGGCTGGCTGGTTAAGAACTGACCTGGAGAAGCCCTTGCAGAAAAGAATTAAAATAAGCGATGCAATGACAACTGTCTCTATGGACACAAAGCTGTTTTGGTTTTATAGGGTTTTAGGCCCATTATTTTCTAAGGCTTAGGTTGATTTACTCACTTCGACATTTTCTCCCAAAGTAATATTCTGTCTAGAGAAAGTAGAATCTTACACTCATAATAGTCCTCTTTCTTGGTTGTTTGTTTTTCTAATGAAAGTACTAGGGCTTAAACTCAGGGCTTCTCATGCTCTACCTTGGCTTTTTCACTTAAAGCCGGTGCTCTACCACTTAAGCCACACCTCCACTTCCAGTTTTTTGCAGGTCCACTGAAGATGAGCCTGTCAGATTTATCTGCCCTGGATGGCTTCCAATCTTGGTCCTCAGCCTCCTGAGTAGCCAATATTACAGGTGTGAGCCACTGGTGCTTGGCATAACTGATATGCTTATTAAAAGTGATTAAAATTTGTTATATTTTACGATGTTTTGCTTTTATGCCACTAATTAAAGTTTATTCAAAAATAAGTAAAAGGCCAGGTGTGGTAGCATATGCTTGTAATTCTAATAATTATAGTTCAAGGTCAAATAATTAAGTTCAAATGTAGGCTTCATGTGAGTTCCATGTTTCCCTGACTTATTTTGAACCCCTGAACTCAAGGGATTCCTTCTGTTTCAATCTCCGGAAGCTGGAACTAGAGGTATGAAAACACACTTGACCGAAGTCCTTTAATCACAGATTTTCACGGTGCTATTTCCTTTAAGCTGTCCTCTTCCTATTGCTGATCCATGGCAGTCAATCCCTGGTGGACACCTGCTCTGTCCCGGCTCTTCTAAAGTCTGTGTTCCATCCATAGCCCCCAGAATCTTGCACTCACGAGTCTGGCCACACCACCTGAATGCCTGAAATCTTGCAGCATTTTCCTTCTCACACCAAGAACCCGTGAGTTCCTCACGTGTGAAATGTGGGGTCCTCCAAAAATGTGACAATGCCAGCCGCTTTCTGGCCTTGCTTGCTACAGTTATGCTCCCTGTCAGTGACTTAAATTTTCACGATTGCAGCTACTAATAGACCCCTGGAACTCAGAAATATTAGGCAAAACATGCCGGAAATAAACGTTCCTAAGTCTTTAAGTTGCATGCTTACTCTGAATCACATGGAATCTGAAGCCATCTTTCTGTGCCCTGCCTACAACACAAAATCACTCTCCAGTGTACCCACATTACAGATGCTACCCACCCACGAATCACTCAGTGACAGCTTAAAAATTTACTGAATGAATGAATATGCACTATGCTATTATACGCATAGGTATCCACCTGAACTCATTTAAGAAATGTTTCTCAATTTGCTTAATTGTCTTTTCTATTTTGTTTTGTGCCATTCCTGAGGCATGAACTAAGGACCTAGGCGCTGTCCCTGAGCTCTTTTAGCACAAGACTAGTGTTCTACCACTAGAGCCACAGCTCTGCTTCTGGCTTTTTGGTGATTAATTCGAGATAAGAGTCTTACAGACTTTCCTGCCTAGGTTGGCTTCAAACCATGCTCCTCAAATCTCAGCCTCTCAAGCCTCCTGAATCGCTAGGATTACAGGTGCGGGCCACAGTGGCCAGTTCTGTTTGTTTCAGACTTTGAGGGACAAGTTGAAGTCACAAGACAGGCTGGCCCCAGAAATTCTTATCTGCTGGCTTCCGTGACTACTTAACGTCTGAAAAGGCTTTTTAATTATTAGCGAGGGCTAAGTCAGTTCATGTTAAGGAACACAAAAGGAAATAACCAAATAAATAGAATGGTGAAGGTCGTTATGAAGTCACTAGGTGGTTTGCATCTTGTTAACGCAGCCGCCAGCACTAGATTAGCTATTTAAATACCCGGGAGAGTTAAGGAGAGGTGAGGACGTCATGGATGGATGGCAAGGGGCAAAAGCTGTTGATAATTAAATAGCTTTGGATAATTATAGAGCTTTCCCACCAAATGTGATGAGAAATTATGAACGTGTAATTCTGGGATTATAAAGAAAGTCCTGCAAGGATTTGTAAACAATGAGTGTTTGTTGTTTTCCCCAGGAAGGATAAACTCATTTCCATACAGATATTCTCTCTAGCAAGGATCTGCTAGTTTCAGATGAGTTCTGAAGACAGCCATGCATTTAAAACATTGGCATCCTAGGATACACTTATGACCCCAAAAAAGTCATTCTTGTGCTGGTTCGTGGTCAGTCAGTTAATCCTTTTGTACCTACAAGTGACTTCAGTCTCATACTCAATCTGCCTGGCTTACTTAGCTCAGTTACTTGCTGAATTGTATTTCAGTTACAAGGATATTGATATCAGGACTGGGCAATGCAACTCAGTGGTTGAGTGTCTACCCAGCATGCTTAAGGCCTTATGGGGTGAGCATTGCTACATAGCAGGCCAACTGGGGAACCAGAAAGCTCTGAAGCAAGTCTACAGCATCCTTCAAGTCAACAAGAACAGGACTTGGATCTGACACAAGCGACAATCATGACAACATGGGTGGCTTCTCCCATCCAATTGCCTGATTTGGATCCATGCCCTATCTGCTAGTAACTGCATGGTCTTGATCCCATTTTTCATCTGCAACAGTGGAGGCTCTAATAGGACCATTGCCATTGTGAACATCAAGCCAGATAATGCGTGTTCCTACTTGGCACAATGTGTGTTGTATTGTTAATCGTAAGACCTCGTTAGTGCTGCCCTGGAGAACAGAGCTAGCACCTCTTGACAAGCGCGTCCTAAGAGCTACAAGAGTCACCAAGACGCCTTGTTGCACTTAACCAGTAGCCTTCCAGAGATGATGCCCGTGGCGTCAGTAACATGATGTCTCCGTCACTCTCAAAAGTGTCCATGTGGATGATGAACTGCAGGGCCATACTACTGTGAACTCAGTTAGTTCAGAGGTCGTTTTTGTCTGTTATCCTTTGAATGGTCCATGAGGTCTTTCATTGTGCTCCAGTACACTCCCGTTTGAACTCTCAAATGATTAAAAAGATGTAGAACAGAAAGAAAAGGTGGCGTAGGAACTATGGGAGTTGGAGGAGGAGGAAGAGGAGGAGGAGGAGGAGGAGGAGGAGGAGGAGGAGGAGGAGGAGGAGGAGGAGGTTGAAAGGAGTGACATTGACCAAGATTTATTCATAAGCTGCTTTGTTAAATGGCAAATCCTTTGTACAGCTACTTATAAAATGAAGAGGAGGAGGAGGAGGAGGGGGGAGGAGGGGGAGGAGGGGGAGGAGGAGGGAGGAGGGGGAGGAGGGGGAGGAGGAGGAGGAGGGGGAGGAGGAGGAGGAGGGAGAAGAAGAAATCCCGGCATGACTTCATTATACATCACTTACTGAAGGCTCTTCTAGAAAGATATCCCATAGTATCCCTAAGAGAAAGGAGAGCTGTATCAGAGGCCTCAGTTACCACGTGCTGGTCAGCCCTGGGAGAGAGGAGAGTGTGAAAGCAAAGGACCCCCCACCCCACCAGCCGGGATCCGGGCTGCTGAGTCTCTCAGTCTTGCCCATCCTTCCCTTAGACACCAGGACCAATAATAATGACCCTGCTGGGAGAAGAAGCAAGACTAACATTTCAGACGGAAACCCCAGTGTAAGCCTCCTGCCTCTAACCTGTAAGTTTTTGCTTAGCAATACACTGTTCCACCTCCTGGATTTTCACCCCACTTTTCAAAGCAACGTTAGTGTCCTTTAACCCTTCCCAACCCCTCCTTTCTGATCCCTTCCCACCTGAAACACACTTCAAGGCAGGTGTAAGGAAACACGTCTGTCTCTGGTTTATAATGTGGCCCCAACTATGGGCAAGGTTGCCCTCCATGTGACATTTAACAATGTCTGGGTATTGTTGAAGGACGTCAGCGAACCAGTTTGGCCAGCTTGGCCCTTCCCCACCATGCAGGCGGGGGGGGGGGGGGGGGTGGCGGGGGAGTTGGGTCACGCTGGGTCTCAGGCCAAATCCACTTTTCATGGACCCTCACCCAGGGGAAGGAAGGTCGAGGGTCTAGACTGCCTCAGACAAACCAATCATAATCTGACAGACTGCCGGAAGGGAGGAGAGAAAGTGGGGAGGATGGAAGCCATAAAGCAACAGCCCAGGACCACATGGTGAGACAACCAGCTCCCAGGTGTCCCTGTTCATTCTCCTGAGCGGCCTTTACATTCTCTTTACTAAATAAACTACCGCTGTGCTCATCCTTCCTGGTTTAGTTCGGAGAACGCGAACCCAGACATGCTCGTGTCTCATACACCATTAGGACCGGATGCTACGGGTATTCTCGTGGGTAGAATACAGCTAAACTTCAACCTGTTCCATAGACTGACACCCATAATAAGAGGTCAAAAGTGTTAATAATTATATTCAAGCCAGTCCAGAGCCCCCTCTAGGCCGCTCCTTACAGGGTCTTCCCCAGGAAATGCCTTACCTCGATGTGTTGACTCTACCATTGAGTTTTCTTCACTTTGGATGAAGTGGTATTCTTATGTGGGAAGCTCTATCTCCATCCAGAACATCTTCTGTAGGTTTCCAATAAGCCTTGGGGAGTAGCTATTTGAAAATGGTGAGATGATGGGATATACAACCAGAAATCCAGGCTCACATCTGAACTTTGCTGTTTGCGGGCTATGCTATTTCCGACAAGCCCCCTTTTGGTGACCCATTACTACACTGGGTCCTTCTGATCACTGGAAGAGGTGATAGGTCAACACTTGTCAAAAAGCCAGTTTCCAAGGCTGTAGGCACCCACTGATATGTAAGGATTTAGAAATCTTAATTGCCTAACCTTTAGCTTCTTACAGGAACCACTACATGGTGGGAAGAACAGATAAATGGAGGTAAAATGAAAGGATTGTCATAAATCTGTCTTGTTCCTAGGTGACTAGAAAAATACCTCTCATCTAAAACTAAGTGGCCAAGAAATGCACACACACTAGGCATTGGGATACAATCCTTTGTTTTGGCCGTTGCACTTGTGAAAATTTATTTATCACAGCTCCAAAGTAAGTCAGCATCTTTACAAGACATCATGGAATTGTCTTCTAGAAAGACAACTTCCAGGCTACTCACAGAATTGAAAAGATCTAGCTACCCTATTTATCCATTTTCAGCTTATATTCATAACCATTTGTTATTCATCTATTATCCACCACCCATCTATCCACCGTCATTCATCCACACCTCTATTATCCATCTGTCCATCACCCCACACACTGTTCTGAGGACCGTTCTTGAGACACTCAGCAGGGATTAAAGAAATAAGCATAAACCTGGCATCAGTGACCTGCACCTTGTAATCATAGCTACTTAGGAGGCTGAGATTTGAGGATTAAAGTTGGAAGCCAGCCTGGGAAGGCAAATTGGAGAAGTTCTTATCTATAATTAACCACCAAAATGTCAGAACTGGAGGTGGGGTCAGGTTCAAGTGGTAGAGCACCAGCCTTAAAAGATAAAATTAAGTAATCGTCAATAACAGCACCGTGAGAGAGAGAGGCTGAGGAAGAGGAAGGAGGAAGAAGAGGAGGACGTGGAGGAAGGAGAGGAAGAAGAAGAGAATAAAAGACAGCATACGGAAACTCAGTTCCTATGCTTATGTTTAATTCTGCAGAGGGAATCTAGCTAACCTGCTGTATAATACCATAATCTGATATCCCATTCTATGCCTTATCAATCATTTTCTGTGTGGCTACTGGTACTGGGGCTTAAACTCAGGGCCTGGGAGCTATCCCTGAGCTTCTGTGCTCAAGGCTGGCACTGTATCACGTGAGCCACAGTTCCGCTTCTGGCTTTTTGGTGGTTAATTGGAGATGAGAGTCTGGTAGCAGCCAGGGCTGACTTTGAACTTTGATCCTCAAATCTCAGCCTCCTGAGTAGCTCATATTCCAGGCATGAGATGCCTACCAGTCAATGATTTTTACTGCACTGAAGATCCTTACCTACACCTGGTAAGCTCACATTTGACATGGCTACATTTTTAAAAAATTTTTTATTGCTATTCATAATTTGAAACATTTTTTTTTAACTTGGAGTCAAATGCTTACATTTATTGATTGGTTCAGCACACTTGGAGTAGAAGAATAAAATAGCTCATGATTGTGCTGTAGGCGGCTTGAGTAACACTTTTGGTTTTCTTTGTGTTGGTTGAGTCCAACCCAAGTGAACCAGGAAGAGATAAAAACTGAGGCTAGGCGTTACCGGGTTTCATCTGCACCCGCATTTGATTGGCTGTGGGGATGGGAGGTCCTTGCACTGGGTGAGATCATCGTCTTGGATCAGATGGTTTTAGCGTTCACTCATCAGCTAAATTCTCTATTCTTTTCCCCGATACCTTATACGCTAAGAACAATATAATTGGGTCCGCTTCTCAAAGTGCGCTTTCCTCAAAGATAAACTTGAATTCTCATTCAGGGCCAATGATTTTGCTGTTCATTAAGCCTAACCTGCTATGTGATTTCTTAATCCAAATTACATTAAATACAGCAACATGGAAGAGCTGAAATTATCTTTATATAAACAAAATGCTTAATCGCATCTGCTCCAAAGAGTATTTACACCTTAGTCCCATCTCTGTTTGAGAAACATTATAATTCTTAGAACATCTGAAGAGCCTAGTGGCTCTTGCCTATAATCCCAGCTACTTGGAGGGGGAAAATCACAGTTCAATGGCCAGCTTATGCAAACGCATATTCAGACTCTATTTTTGTTTTGTTGTTGCTGCTGTTGGTGGGGGGGGGGGGGGAGCACTGTCCCTGAGCTCTTGTGTTCAAAGCTAGAGTTCTGCCACTTTGAGCCACAGCTCCACTTCCATTTTTTTGAGCGGTTAATTAGAGATAAGAGTCTCATGGGGACTTTCTACCTCATCTGACTTTGAACCTCAAATCCTCAGATCTCAGTTTCTTTAGTAGCTAGGATTACAGGCATGAGCCACTGGCGCCCAGCTCAGACCTCAATTATGTGATTGTAATTCCAGCACCCAGAAGCCTTAGGCAGGAAAACTTCAAGTTCTTACTATACACTAAGATCCTGTCTAAAAAAAAATAAATAAAAAACAAAAATGGGCTGGGGATATGGCCTAGTGGCAAGAGTGCTTGCCTCGTATACATGAGGCCCTGGGTTCAATTCCCCAGCACACACATATACAGAAAACGGCCAGAAGTGGTGCTGTGGCTCAAGTGGCAGAGTGCTAGCCTGGAGCAAAAAGAAGTCAGGGACAGTGCTCAGGCCCTGAGTCCAAGCCCCAGGACTGGCAAAAAAAAAAAAAAAAGAAAGAAAGAAAGAAATTACAGCCTCCAATATGAAGTGAGAATTTTATTTTTCTTGACAGTCCCCTATCTAAGAGAAAATGTACTTAGGTTATAGTCTGACCGAATGGGTTTCTGTAATAATGGTGTGAATATGATCGTTGGAAAGTCTAAAAGCTACTTAAGTGTGTAGTTAGGAAATGAGACAGTGTTAGGTTTTTTGTTTTTTGTTCTGGTAGCATAAGAAAATGAGGGAAGAGATAGGCTTCACTCAAACGGTAAAGATTTGGGAGTTTGGGACATATTTGTTTCTCCTTAAAAAGGTTTAGGAGTTTTTAAAGTATTGCAGTCTGTGGGTCTCTGGAGCATTTGTAATTCATTATGTCTGAAAAAAAATCCTGTTGGGTAAGTCCAGAAGCACTCGATATATGTCCAGTGTGAAAGCTGCTTTTCTACGCCTCTTTTTCAACCAGGAAATTCAATTTTTCCCAGAGTCAAGCTAGGCTCATGTTTCAATAGAAACTCCAAGTTCACAAACTAGCAGTTGTGTTTTTCTACCTCGGGCTAAACTCTTCTTGCTCTCCATGCTTTTTATGTTTGCTTTAAGTGTAAGTCCACTGCCATAAACTCAAGTAGCAAGTCACAGGGCAGATAAAACGGAGTCACCCATCAGAGAACTTTGGGGGGGCTCGGTTCAAGCTCTCTTTCATCAAATGGGAAGGCACAGTTGTGAAACTGTTGTAAACGGAGCAGGTTCTAAAGTCACAGAAATAACAAGGGATTATGAACCTGCCTCGATAGGTAGGTTATGCACAGAAATGAGTCAGCAGAGAATAGAGTCTCAAAGTGCCTGTGTATACTCCAGGCACCTACAGTATACACAGAAATCAGCCAGAAAAAAAAAAGTTAATCCTGTGTTTAAGGTTGTAGAAACAAAAATGAGCTGAGTCACCTAATTTTCAAGAGGAGCCAAAATAAACTCCCCAAAGGATATTTAGAATACTTTACCCCCAAAAGGCTGGTGGGGGGAAATCATTATGCTTATATTCATGAACCTCAAACTGAAATTTAGTATGTCCTTCCTTTACAAATGCCAGAACTAAATGATAGTAATAATCATTATATGTGTAATTTCATCTATAATTTTAAAAGATCGTAGATTTTTAATATCTCAGTACAGATGTAAGTAAACCTCTCAAAATGTTATTCATGCTCATCACTTGGAAATCTCAGTCATTTTTAGACCTGCCTCTCAATTTTATTTAACATAATCATTACTACCGTTTGCATTGCTTTTTTATATTTGCTAATATATAATATGATGTAACACATTGATATGATATAATGTGACTAATATACACATTCCCTGAGATATTAAGTATGTTATTTAACTTATGTGTTTATTTAGTTAGGCATTTATTTTATTTATTTGGTATTTATTATCGTACTAGTAAGGGCTCAAAGCACACAAAGAAGGTGAAGACTCCTTGAATTCTAATTCATTTTAAAGTGATATATAAAATGACATTTATATAGATATAATTCTTGAGGGTGATGCAGGCTACCAAATATATTGTTTTATTGATACAGTTAATGAAAATAAGCTAAATGTCCTAAGACTTGGGGAATAGATAAAAGAGGTGTACCCATAGGAAGAAGTTGATCATCATCATAGTAGTAGTAGTAGTAACGACAATGATAATAAAGCTGTTGAAAAACTCATCCATGAAAAACATGGATGAATTTCAAGCACATTATGAAACAAATGTGGAGGTAGCCAGAATCAAAAGCTTGCAGGCTACCTGATTCCATTTCCATGGCATTACTTTACATTGGACCTGGAATGTCACCCCCCCCCCCAGGACCTATATTTAAAGATTTGTTCCCCAGCTTGGCACTACTGGGAAGTGACAGAACTTTTTGGTTGGGCCTAGTGAGAGGTCTTTAGGTTATTGGGGATGTGTTCTCAAAGAGGATTATGGGACCTTAGTCTCTTCCTATTCCTCTCTCTTTCACTCCCTAGCCCTTGGGTGAATATTTTTCATCTGCCATGACCTTCTGGCCTGCCTGCCCCAGGTCCAAAGCAGCATGGTTAATCAATCATGGACTGAAACCTACAAAATTGGGAGCCAAAATATATCTGTTCTATCTATCTATCTGTCTGTCTATCTATCTATCTATCTATCTATCTATCTATCTATCTATCATCTATCTATCAGTCTATCTATCTATCTATCTATCTATCTATCTATCTAGTCAGGCATGGAGCTTGAACCCTGGGCTTGATCAATGTCTCTGAGCTCTTCAGCTCAAGGTAGAATCAGCTCAAGGACAGCTCTCTACCACTTGAGCCACAGAGCCTCTTCTGGTTTTCTGGTGGTTAATTAGAGAAAAGAGTCTCACAGACTTTCCTGACTAAGCTAACTTTGAACTGTGATCCTCAGATCTCAGCCTCCTGAGTAGAAAGGATTACAGGCTTTAGCCACCGGCGCCTGGTTGTTCTCTTTATATGACTTGTCTTAGGTATTTTTTTTAATAGCAACATAAAGCTAAGCCAGGTACCAATGGCTCACACCTGTAATCCTAACTACTTAGGAGACTGAGATCTGAGGATCACAGTCTGAAGTCTACACTAGGAAGTAAAGTCCTTGAGACTCTTATCTCCAATTAATCCCCAAAAAGCTGGAAGTAGAAATGTGGCTAAAATAGAAGAGTACCAGCCTTGATGGAAAAAGCCAAAATGAGAGAACAAGAAGTTCCCAAGTTCAAGCCCCCAAAACAGGCACAAAAATGTTAAATATTATTTGTGAACTCATAATAAATGTACAAGATTCAAAATCAAGTGTGTGGTTCTGGTGGCTCACGCCTGTAACTCTAGCTCCTCAGGAGGCTGAGATCTGAGCATCGCAGTTCAAAGCCAGCTTGGGCAGGAACGTCTATGAGAGTCTAATCTCCAATTCACTACCAGAAAACTAGAAGCAACTCTGTGGCTCAAAGGGGTAGAGCTCTAGGAGAACAACCAGACGCGGAGTTCCAGCTCCAGGATGGGTTTACAAAGAAAGCTAATGATCAAAGAGACTTGTTCCAGGTCAAAAGGTGGTGGTGGTTGGCTGAGGGCAGGAATGGGGTCCGGCATTGCTGACAAAAGGAGCATAAGGGAGATTGGGGGGACTGGTAAAATTTTCTGTATTTGGATGAAATATTAATTGTACCTAAAATAATGTAAACATAACCCCTACACTAACTAGATCCTGAACTATTTCCCATCATCCACCTCTCTGTAAAGATGGCTGTTGGCCTCCCTTTCTGAGAAAAGAGGACAATCCAGCCTTGGGCCCATCAGAGCCTTGGCTCAGAGTCACCTGGTCCCCTCTGCTCCCATCCCCGCTCCTCCCTCCCCCCAGATCCTCTCTCCCTCCCTCCCCCCTCCCCGGCTGTCTTTTCTCTTCATTCATTCCGGGTGAACCTGGCCTCTTTGCCGTGGTTAGTCTATCATAATGTCCTCACAGAAGGCAGCTGGACACAGCTGGGACGTGATTTATAGCAAACGCATGCACTGGGCCTAGGCTCCAGGCTTAAAGCAAGAGAGCAACCTGGACAACCGGGACACAGGGCCTTGGCAGCCCTGGGGGGCTGCTTAGGAAACCTATGCCGCTAGTGTGGACGGCGGGCTCCATCCGTTACCTCAGTCCGGATCCGGAACATATAGATGCTTTCTTTCCTATCTGTATCCTCTCCTCAGCCCCTTCACACTCAACCCTGAATCCCCAGTCATTTCTTCTGTGAGTCAGCTCAGCAGTCCTCTCTTTGTGGCCTTCTTCCTCCCACCGTCTGCCTATGTCCTGACAGCTATTATTCTAAAACCAAAAAAAGCCCCTAGAGGACTATGGCCCAGCAATAATTACCTTCCTGATGGGTCTCGACCGGCGCAGAGCAGTTTAATGCACAGTGAGTACTTAGCATTAGGAGGTCTGTGTCGCTCCAGCCCTTTCAGACTTGGGCTGACTAAAAGGACTATCCCCATTTCACAGATGAGGAGACTGAGACCCCCCCCACTTTGGAGAGTGGCACAGCCGAGTTGTCCAACCCAGGAGACTTAAGACAGAAGGTGACCTACAGAACTCCACATCGGGGCCAACACCGCCACGGGTGTCAGCCCGTGTTTTCTCACTCCTGCCTCATATCTGATTGACTAAAGTCAACAGGTCTGAATTGTTCAAATACCCAAATGAGCTCAATCACTGCCAAGCATTGGGGTTCTTCCATTTGCATTTGCGCCTGTGAGCTCACTCCACCGGTGGCAAGAGGGTCTAGGCAAGGTCAGGGGAGGGATGATAGACAGAGGCTCAAGAAGCAGGAGAAGGCCCGTGTGACACTGTACCTGCATGTGCACAGAAAGGATGACTGAAGAAGCTGGCTTCTGACCTCCGAGTGAGATAGGTTTCCAGACAACTTTACCCGGAGATTGAAATCCAAAGGTTTGGTAACAAGGGGAGATCACCGTGGCTTTAGAGAGCAGGCAGCCCCCTCTTTTCCAAATCAACTGTCCAGTGAAAAGGTTGGGACTGGAAATGCATGATTAGGCAGGGTGGCCATTGGACTTTCCAAGCCTCTACTCGGAAAACAGATTGGATTCCAGACTGTTTTAAGCATGCATCAACTCCTAGGATCGAAATAAATCACCCTCAGTGTGAATTCTGTTACAACCTCTCCACTGAAGATAGACAGCAGAAAGGGTAAGAAACTGGGCCAAGGGCATCATCCAGTTGGAAGGCAGAGAAAGTACCTAGACATCATGGCTCCAGAGTCTGTGGACTTCATCCCGCCTAATCTTTGGGAGAACATGTGCTTACTCTAGGCACCATGCTGCGTGCGCATGCTTCCAGCGACTGCCCAGCCGGTGTTCCATGCCAGCCGCTCTGCTGGGACAGAGGGCACAACGTGTCCTCAGGAAGCCACTTTCCTGAGGAACTGTGTGTAGTCAGACCAGCAGTTACAACACTGCAGGGAAGTGAACACGCTTCAGGGGGGTTTGCTCAGGTCCGAGATGGCATGGGGGAAAAGTCAGAGCAAGAAGGATGCTAGGAGGAATAAAAATGTCCTCTCAGGGAGGAGATCACAATGAGTGGACTGGCCCAGGAGCAGCTGACAAAGGGCCAGGAGGCCTGGCGAGGCTGGCCAAGGACTGGGATTTATAGGCCCCATTCGAACGTCTAAGCTTAGCCTGGGTGCTAATGGCTGTAATCTTAGCTACTCAGAAAGCTGAGATCTGAGGATGGAGGTTCCAAATCATCCTGGGCAACCAAGTACGTAACACTCTTATCTTTAATTAACCAGCAAAAAGTAGGAAGTGGTGGTGTGGTTTAAGTGGTAGAGCATCTTCCTTAAGCAAAAAAAAAAAAAGAAGCTAAGGGACCGCACCAAGGCCCTGAGTTCAAGCCCCACTACTTGTACAGAAGGCGAGGGGAGGGGAGGAGAGGAGAAGGGAGAGAGAGGAAAGAAAGGGAGGGGAGGGGAGGCCACCAAAGTTTAGACCAAAACATTTTAGCCCCTCCCAATGGCGGTGGGAAACAGATTCCTTCCTTTCCTGAACTGCTTTTGGCTTTAGTCCTGTGGAGGCTTGAGGCAGGCATAGGAGTGGGTCACTATTCACCGATCCAGCCATTTCTAGGACAGCCTCAGCCCTCTCTGCCTGCTCAGGGAGGCTGCGCTGAAGCCTGGTTCGGCGCTTCTGGGGCCTCCTCCAGCCAGGGCTCCCTTCCCTTCTTCCGGATCCCCAGAGAGGCCGCAGGGCCTGCCGGGAAAATCACAATCAATACTGTATGTGTTTACATAAGCAACACTGGAAGAATAAACGAGACATCCATTCCAATGGTGCAATAGAGGGAGGAGGGAGGAGACAGGCATCTCTATGAACAACTTCTTAGTATGATTTTGACTTTAAAAAAAAATTCAGTCCTGGGGCTTGAACTCAGGGCCTGGATGCTGTCCCTGTATCTCTTGGTGCTCAAGGTTCCTGCTCTACTACTTAAGTCACAGCGCCACTTCTGGCTTTTTCTGAGTAGTTTTGTTTTTTGTTTTTGTTTTGTTTTGTTTTGTTTTTGCCAGTCCTGGGCCTTGGACTCAGGGCCTGAGCACTGTCCCTGGCTTCTTTTTGCTCAAGGCTAGCACTCTGCCACCTGAGCCACAGCGCCACTTCTGGCCATTTTTTACATATGTGGTGCTTGGAAATCGAACCTAGAGCTTCATGTATACGAAGCAAGCACTCCTGACACTAGGCCATATTCCCAGCCCTTGTTTTTTGTTTTTTTAAATAAGAGTCTCACAGACTTTTCTTTTCTTTTTTTTAAAAATTTAATTAATTTATTAATTGAACACAAATTTTTTGACAAGGTGTTGTGCAAAAAGTATACAGTTACATAGTAGGGCAGTGTGTACATTTCTTGTGATATCTTACGCCCTGTTTTTCTATCCCTTCTCTAGGTCAGGTAGACATATATACAATATACAATGTATCAAGAACATATACAGTAGCCACGTGGCCACGCCCAAGAAAGTTCGCCTAGGGCTTTAAATGTAATGTCGATATTAGACCATATGTCGACAGTAGTCTTATATGAACATACATACCTAGCTTTTGAGCTATTGTATTCCCCTAAGAGGTCAATTTTTGACCTTTATATGTTGAGTAATTGTTTGGTTTTAGTTACATACTGTTGGGTTGCTGCCCCAATCCTGTGGGAAATACTATTTGACAAGCAGTTTTTGGTTTCACAGACTTGGTCTCTACTGTCTCTCCGTCTCCCTTTCTTAACAGTCATATATCAGGGAGATCATGCCCCTTTGTTTTCTGTGTTCTAGGCTTGTCACAGACTTTTCTTGCCTGGGTTGTATTTGATCCTCAGATCTCAGCCTCCTGAGTAGCTAGGATGACAGGCACGAGCCACCAGCTCCTAGCTTGATTTTGATTTTTGAATATTGGGGCTTGAACTTGGGAACTCCTTGCTCTCTCAATTTGGCTTTTTCCACTCCAGGTTGGTACTTTTCTATATTAGCCATACCTCCACTTCCAGCTTTTTGCAGATCAACTGCGGATAAGAGCCTCAAGGACTTTTCTGCCCAGTGTTGACTCCAGACTGTGATCCTCAGATCTATCTCAGCCTCCTGAGTAGCTAGGATTATAGGTGTGAACCACTGGTGCCAGGCAATCTTTAATGTCTTGGAAAGACGTTAGCAATTCAGATCTCCAAACTTCTTTCCCTTTGTGTGTGACCTGGACCGTGCCAGTGACTTTTCTTTTGAAACGAATATGTGACATCTTGATTCAGTGCACCCCTGGCTAATTCAGAGGCTCATATATTTCCTGGGAAGTATACACCACAGAGGTGTACCCAATGTAGAAAAAAAAAAAAGATGTAATCTTCCCTTTAAAACGTTCCTGAAGCCAACAGTGGTCCAGTTTCAGTGAACTTTGTTTTGTTCTGGGACTTACCTGAAAAAATGTATTTATTCCACCCTGCAGCTTTTGAATGAATGGGTCACCTGATCCTCCCTTGCTGTCCAGAGTGCCAGGAGGCGGCAGTTCCTGTTTTCTTCCATGGCCACAGACCCTTCGCCAGGTTTTTAAGAGCTGGGCTGGCTGGATCACATAGGCAGGTGGATCACGTATCCAAGGTAGGCGAGCCCCCTTTCAGGAGGCGTTCCCCTGTGAAGGGGCTTTGGGCAGGTGATCAACCTCCAGGAATTTGAAGCCTTCCCTTGCTACTGAGAGCCTGAGGTTAGGAGGGCCAGACTCCCTGAGCTGGAGGGCTAGTGAGGTGAGGCTTTGAAATACATGGCACCCTCACTGTGCTACGCAGCTGGCATGCTCCTCTGTGCCCAGGAAACAGGGATGCAAAGGAACAGGGAGCCTGAGTTTTCAGCTAAACCTGTACTGGCTCTCTCTTTTGTTTTGTTCTTAGTTGTTTGGCTTTTTGTTTTAGTCGTTTTGACTTGTTGTATTGTGCCAGTCCTGAGGCTTAAACTCAGGGCCTGACACTCTTGCTTAGCTTTTATGCTCAATGCCACTGAAGTGATAGCTCCACTTCCAGCTTTTTTTTGGGGGGGGGCTGGTTCATTGGGGACAAGAGTCTCATGGACTTTTTTTTCTGCACAAGCTGGCTTTGAACTGGGAACCTCAGATCTCAGCCTCCTGACTAGCTAGGCTTATAAGAGTAAGCCACCAGTATCTGGCCTTTCAAGTGTCTAAAAACTACCGTTTATGCGTCCACTGTTCAGAGGAAAGTATATGAACTACCAAGCAAGCTTGTTTGCTTGATGTGTTTCCATGAGATTGCAAATAGCAATGGGAAAAGAGAAGAATGAAATCCATGAAGATAGGTGAAATTCTTTTGAAGCTCCAAGCTGAAGCTGGAGAGAAGTTCAAGGTTGTCAGGTCTCTGAGGTGACACTGACTTCTGTGGTTACAGGGGCTTTTCTCGGATAGCATCACCAGGAAGCGTGGAAGACTGGCCTCCCTTGGAGGGTGGGGTTTCACCTGTCTAAGTTCCCATGACGACTCCACATCCAACAGTCCCTAGGTCAGGGCTGGACTGAGACTGAAGCTTGAGTGAAGTGGCCACTGTACTCTTTCTGTGACTGGTACAAAGCCTGTGGGCACAAACAGACATTTTCTCCAGGGGGGGAAGTGCGGGGACAATTTTCTCTGCTCTTCAAAGTAAATCACAAAGTCAATGCTTCCTGTTCCTCAAGACGCTGTCCTATAGCACTGTCTGTCTCTTTTTACCCGAAAGGTGGGACCAAGGAATTGTGTGAAATGGGACTAGAACCCTGGTTGGATTTCATCAACTCTCAAGTCAGAACTTTCCTGCAAACTTAGAGTGAGTTGAGTCAATATATAACACTGTCTCGATTCAAAGAACTGTAGGACCGTGGAATGATGGGAAACAGGACTAGAATCCTGGTTGGATTTCATGAGCCCTTGAAGCCATAATTGTCCTATACCCTTACAAGTTGGGTGAGGCAATATCTATCATTGCCTCTATCACAGAAAGGTAGAGCCGAGGAATTATGGGAAAATGGGACTGGAATCCTTGTTGAATTTAATCAGCTTGGGAGCCAGAACATTCCTCAAACCTTAGTGAGTTGAGTCAATATTATAAGCCACTTGTTGGAACCACAGGGCTTTCTAGCCCTTGAGGCCCAAACCTGTGCTGCTGTTGCTGTTCTCCTAACATCTGGGTCACACTGTCTTCCTGTAGATGGTTCCTCTCCTCAGCTGGCCTGCGCCAGGACATCAACCAGACCACCTACCTTTGTCCCTGATCAAGTGATTGTTCTTTTTCTTAGGCAGGTGTGTTACAACTCGAGCCACAAATGAACTCAAGGGAACATCTCACATCTGTCTTGGAAGCCTTTTCCTGTGAGTGTTGCCTGAATCCCAGCTCGCTTTAATGCCGTCAGAACAGTGGTTGCCTCTGATATATGGTTAAGTGGGCAGACTGGTAGCTGAGGAGTTTGGATTTGCATTAAGGAGCTTTGCCAGCTGTGTATGAGGACACAGCTTTGCTGTGACCCTCCATCTGTCCTTGAACCCATGGGGTGCCATTTTACCTCTGCTAACTGTGTCAGCCATTGACTTCTATAAGAGATTCTGGGGCTCCGGGCTACCATCCAAGACACTGCTTTCCTACCATCCAGTATTGAGGAAGCCAATTAGTAGTCAGCAGGGCACTTTGTGAACATGGACTCAGAGCCCAGAGAGACATTTGTCATGAATTGTAAGAGAGACCCTGTCCTTCTTTAGCTTTTCACAATCAAGCCACAACCTTCTCTTTGGTTTAGTGGGTCAGCTGAGAATGGCTCATAAGTCCTGCTTTCCACTGGTCTGAAAAGAAAACCCATCCTTTAGCTGGAGATTCCCACAGACCCCACTTCTGGGGTAGGTGATGGTTTTACACGGAGATCTCTCAGTCTGCGCGAACACTTCAAGTATCTGGCTTACTTGCAGCAACCATGTCACAAAGACTCAAATCACAAGTGTCCTCAGTGGGAATGAATGGGAAGAAAAACCCTTTTCCAAGGAAGAATTGGCCAGCCAGAGGGATCCAGGAGATGCGAAACACAGAGAGGAAGGGAAAATTGAAGTCTTCCACTGTTGGTGGGATGACAACAATCACATGCTTTGTGTGTGTGTGTGTGTGTGTGTGTGTGTGTGTGTGCCCACGCACACCAGTACAGAGGCTTGAATTTGTACCCGAGTACTTTCCCTTAGCTTTATTGCTTAAGGTTAGCTCTCTACCACTTGAGCCACACTTCTACTCTGGCTTTTCGATGATTGGAGATTTGATTCCCACAGACGTTCCTGCCTGCCCTGGCTTCAAACAGCAATCCTCGGATCTCAGCCTCTTGAGTAACTAGGATTATAGGTGTGAGCCCCTGGCACCCACCTCCTGCTCAGCTTTCTACTGAGATAGTTTCACAATCTTACACTGAGACAGTCTCACAAACGTTTTGTCTAGACTGGCCTCAAGCAATGACTTTCCTGATGTCAGCCTCCTGAGTAGCTAAGGTCATAAACATGAGCCACAGAGTCTGGGTTTGACTAAATTTTTTAAAAATATTTTACGTATTTTCTTTCTTCTTTTTTTTTTTGCCAGTCCTGGGCCTTGGACTCAGGGCCTGAGCACTGTCCCTGGCTGCTTTTTGCTCAAGGCTAGCACTCTGCCACTTGAGCCACAGCACCACTTCTGGCCTTTTCTATATATGTGGTGCTGAGGAATCGAACTCAGGGCTTCATGTATATGAGGTGAGTATTTTACCACTAGGTCATATTCCCAGCCCCTTGACTAAATTTTTTTATACCAATCCTGGGACTCAGAGCCTGGGCCTTGTCTCTGTGCTTTTGTGCTTAAGGCTAGTGCTCTACCACTTGAGCCATACCTCTACTTCCAGCTTTGGGGGAGGTTATTGGAGACAAGGGTCTCACAGACTTTTCTGCCCTGGCTGGCTTTGAACCACAACCCTCAGATCTCAGCCTCCTGAGTAACTAGAATTACATACATGAGCCACAAGTGCATGGTAACTTTTTTTTTTCCCCAGTCCTGGGGCTTGGACTCAGGGCCTAAGCACTGTCCCTGGTTTCTTTTTGCTCACGGCTAGCACTGTGCCACTTGAGCCACAGCGCCACTTCTGGCCATTTTCTATGTGTGTGGTGCTGAGGAATCGAACCCAGGGCTTCATGTATACGAGGCAAGCACTCTACCACTAGGCCATATTCCCAGGCCCAACATGGTAACTTAAAAAAATTGATTTATTTATTGTCAAAGTGATGTACAGAGGAGTTACAGTTTCATACATAAGGCAGTGAGTACGTTTCTTATCAAACTTGTTACCTCCTCCCTCATTGTGGTGATTTTTTTTAAAGTAGAAAATTATTCTCTCATAGCTCCAGAGACTAGAAATCCAAAATCAAGTTGCAGGGCCATGAGGAAAGGAAACAGAATCAAAGAGTTTGGGTTTTTATCTCCTCTAGGATGGTAAGCCAAATCCATGGGAATAAAGCTGGCTGCAAGCACCCACAGAAGAAGTTATGGTAGTAGGAATTCTGCTGCACCTTCAAGCTTGTGGACAGAGCTGTGACTATAATAGCACTGGAAACCCTGGAAAGAAATGTCACCAAAGCCTGTCCCCTCTCTCTGCCTCTCCTCCTTTGTCACTACTCAGAGTGCAGGACAACAGCTCAAGCTTTGCCTTTGTCATCAGGTACTGCCAATCAGACCTCCTGGCTCCTGAATGTAAATGGGATTCAAAGACCCGATAGGCAGATTCTGCTGCGGATAGAAAAACCAGTGATCTAAATTCCAGTGAGAAGCAGCATTCTGGGAAATTTCATTCTCAGCTGCGTTCCGAAAAATCCGAATGTCCCCAGTACATCCCATGAGCTCAAACTCACAGGGCGGAAACTAGAAGCCACCACTCATCCACTCTGGCGGATGAGCCTGCTGTCCCCGCTGACACTGCACCCAAGGGGGTCCACCCCAGGCGTGTGTCAGTAAGCTCGGGGCACAGATGTGTCTAAGCAAACGTCTGAGTTCCCCAGATCTGACCGTCCTCTTTTGGTTGTTCCGCCCGATAGAAAACATTAGGAATGCCAGGGGCCAGTGACTCATGCCTGTCACCCTAGCGACTCAGGAGGCTGACATCTGAGGTTGCAGTTCGAAGCCAGCCCAGGCAGGAAAGTCCATGAGGCTCTTACCTCCCAGAAAAAGCCAGAAGTGACACTGTGGGTCAAGTGGTAGAGTGCTAGCCTTGAGCAAAAAGGAGCTCAGGGACAGCTCCCAAGCATAGAGTTTGAGCCCCAGGACTGGAAGAAGAAGAGGAGGAGGAGGAGGAGGCTTGATATCCCCACCCCCACCGGAGTTTCCAGACTTATTTCTCCTTCTTACTTGTCTGTATCTCTCATTATCTTATTCTTTCTTTCTCACAGTATTTGTAAAGGGATATGATGAGAGTATCATGCGAAAATGCTTCTAGCAAAGCAGTGAGCCACGTTCAGGCAAGTCTGGCATGGTCCACTAGGGGGCAGCATTTCCACAGCTTGCTCTCCCTCACTGGGTGGTTTGCTGGGTGAGGCCCAGAGGATAAATGAATTTTATATTCTGAATAGTTAAGGTCAGGACTCCTCTGTTAGCTACTCTAACAGTAAAATAACTCTTTGGACATACATCCTGTAATATTATCCGGGAGAGCTGTGACTTTAGTTCGCTTTAGCAGGTTAACTGTTTTGCTTTAAATCTGATGTTTTAGGGACACGTTAAGCATTCTTTTAAAATTAATAAGCTGGTTTGGGTATAGTTTTAGGTTACGGAAAATTTCCACGGTAAATAACACTGATTTTCCCCCCAGTGTTCCCTCTTTTTGTTACTGAAGAACCGATGTTGATATATTGTTATCCACTGAAGTCTAGGGTCTATAGTAAGGTTCGCTGTCGATCTTGTGCATGCTGAGTTCTGAAAAATTTTGATGACATATTTGCCATTATACTAGAATACAGACAAGTTTTGCTGCCCCAGAAAATAACGTATGCCTCGCCTATATATTCCTTCCTGCTTGCCCAGTCAGTGGTCACTGACCTTGTCATTCTCTTGCTTTTTCTAGAACGTCATGGAGTTGCAGTTGTCTGGCATATAATTCTTTTGTTTGTTTTCTTTGTGTGTGTGTGTGTGTGTGTGTACACGCGCGTGCTAGGCCTGGGGCTTGCACTCAGGGCCTTCACGTTCTAGTACTCTAACACTTGAGCCACAGCACCACTTCCAGATTTTTCTGCCTAATTCATTGGAGATAAAGAGTCTCACGGACTTTCCTGCCCAGGTTGGCTTGGAAAGGCAATCCTCAGATCTCAGCCTCCTGAGTATCTAGGATTATAGGCATGAGCCACCAGCACCCAGCTCGTATAAATATTTTAATGTATCACTTTTAGGTTGTTCTATTCCACTTAGCAATTGGTATTTACGATTTTTCTCATTGGGATATGACAAATGGGTTTACATCAAAATAAAAAGTTTCCTGCACATAGCAAAGGACAAAGTTTACTAAACTAGAAAGACAGCCAACAGACTGGGAGAGATCTTTATCAGCAAACAGCTGACAAAGTCCTCATACCCAAAATACACAAGGAACTAAAAAAAAAAAAATTAAGACCCTCCCAAGCTAATAAGCCGATCCATACATGGGCAAAGGGCTAAGGAGAGAGTTCTCAGAAGAAGTAAGAATGGCAATAGACACATAAGGAAATGCTCAACATACCTGGCCATCAAGGAAATGCAAACCAAGCAACTCTGAGATCCCATCTCGCCACAGCTGGACTGGCCAACATCCTCAATTCAAACAGCAGCAAACGCTGGTGGGATATGGAGGGAAAGGAACCTTAGGTGGCACTGTTGGTGGGAATGTAAACCAGGACAACCACTCTGGAAGGCCGTTTGGAGGCTCATGTGACACAGCCATACCACTCTTGGGCATCTGTCCTGATGGTTGCAAGTCAGGATACAGTAAAGACACTTGCATAGCCACGCACACTGCTGCACTATTCAGAATAGCTAAGTTATAGAAACAGCCCAGGTGCCCTACAACAGATAAGTGGATAGATCAAATGCGGGATATAGCCACAATGGAATTTTACACTCCCATTAGAGAGAATAAAATTAAGTGGCACTGTGGTTCAAAGTGGTAGAGCGCTAACCTTGAGCACAAAAGGTCAGGGGTTCAAACCCAAGACTGAGAAAAAAAAAAAGAAAGAAAGAGTAAGATTATGTCATTCGCAGGGAAATAGATGGACCTAGAATAAATCATGCTAAATGAGGTAAGCCAAGCTCGGAGAGACAAATGGCCCATGTTTTTTGAGAACTAGATCTAAAATATAACTGGGCATAATAAATTATATAGGACTCGGCATTCATACACAGTCAGACTAAAGCCTTAGCAGAGGAACCCAAAGTTATAACATCTCTGAACAGTTACAATACTATTTATTGAAACGAATTCCAGAAAATAGAAAATTGAGTTGTTGTCATTATTGGTGGTGGTGGTGGTAGTGGCAGTGGTGGTAGCTGTTGTGTTGGTTTCTTCTTAGGAGGGCAAAAGGGGGCACAGAAAGGGAGGGAGGAGAGGTGAACAGATGCGACCACGCTATGCAGTCCATACTATGTGGGAAATGAACTATGGAACTTGTGGGTAGGGACGGGAGGGGGAAAACAAAGTAAGGAGTGACACTGTTCCCAGAAAAGTGAAATGTACTCATTATCTGACTTAGGAAACCTCTCTAGCCTCTCTGTACAACGCTGTAATAATAACAATACAGTTGTCTAGTCTAATACAAGAACAGAAAGATCTCCTCCTTGGCTCTTGATGGCTGGAGAGCTCTTTGTAATCGCTAACAATATTCCACGGTACGGGAGTAATACTTTGTTCACATATTGAAGATCATCTTGGTCACTTGTCACTTGTAATTACTAATAAAGCATCTATAAAAACTTTTGTGGACTTATTCCTTCCTGGGCTCTACCTGATAGTGTAAGGCTCACATCTAATTTTCCTGTTATCCCCAACGATGGACTTGATACGTGTGTTTCTGTGCCTGTAGCCACGCCGGCTGTTGTCATTTAACACCAGGACGTGGTATCGGGGCGTCTCCTTAGGCAATGTCGTCATTGTGAGTGCATCCTAGATCACCTACACGAACCCCGTCAGTCCCTTGACTCAGCCTGTTGATTATATCAAGACACCAGACTAGAGACCGCTGCTGGAACACGGTCTACTATTGTATAGTTAATTCGCTTTTACAAGTGGCACCTACTCGAAAATAACAACAGAATGACGAGTGCAGAAAACACATGAGCCAGAAACACAGTCGCTCATTATCATCATCAATAAGTAATCGCCGGGTTACACTTCTGTAGGACGGTCAATCTGTTTACACCGACAGCATCCCATAATACGGAGGCGTACCTTGTCCCCGGTGCTGTGGCAGCCCTGATGTCACTAGGTGGTGGGGATTTCTCACTGGGGACCGCCACCCCCTTGTACATCTGTCATTGCCTTAACATCGCAGACACCCAGCAGCTGGTGTGTCCTCAGTCTCCAGCTCCGGGTCACAGACACTAAAGGTACAAATGGATGAATGACGAGGTGAATGGGTGGCTGAGGCCATCCTTCATCCAACAAAGGGAAAAGCAGATTTCCAAGGTGACTTCTTTGCGTCTACAGCACAGCTGGAAGGTGACTAACCAAAGCGCCTTTGATGACCCTACAAGGAGCCCCCGAGGGGCAGACCTCAATCGAGCTTACTTCAGGAGCCAGGCATCACTGTGGAAGGACACGAAGAAGGCCCTTTCTAGCTAGGCACCCATGGCTCCTAGCAACACAGAAGGCTAAGATCTGAGGAACACAGTTCAAAGCCAGCCAGGGCAGGAAAGTCTCCAATGAACCAGCAAGAAGTGGAGCGGAGGTTCAAGTGATAGAGTACCGGCCTCGACTAAATAAGCTCAAGGACAGCTCTGAATTCAAACCCCAGGACTATCCCAGGAAAACATAAACAGGATGGCTGGGAATATGGCCTAGAGGCAAAAGTGCTTGCCTTGTATACATGAAGTCCTGGGTTCGAGTCCCCAGCACCACATATATAGAAAACGGCCAGAAGTGGCGCTATAGCCCAAGTGGAAGAGTGTTAGCCTTGCACAAAGGGAAGCCAGGGACAGTGCTCAGGCCCTGAGTTCAAGCCCCAGGACTGGCAAACAAAACAAAACAGGAGAGGCCCTTTCCTTTCAAGGAAGTCTCTCCTGTTGGAATATTGACAATGTTACCAGCTGGATCTCGGGATGGGCTGCCAAAGACAGATGGTAAGTAGCCTGGAGATGGGGGAGGGGGGGAGGAAACTAGTCATCGGTGGATCATCTAACTGACAACGTGAAGAGGGACTTAGGACAAGCAAAGGAGGTGACCGTCCCAGTTCCGACTCTGCCTGGCATTCACTCTAGAAGCTGGCCTGAGGGGAAGATTCTTATTATCATTATTATTGTTATTACTATAGTACATGGGTTCGAATTCAGGGTGTTACGTTTGTTAGACAGGCGGGCTGTCACTCGAACCCTGCTCCTGGCTCATTTTCGCTTTGGGGTTTTCGCATCTTTCACTATGGCGGGCCTTGGACTGAGATTCTCCTATCCCTATAAGGAACTGGGATCGCAGGCGCACACCACCACACATGCTTTTCTTTTTCATTCTTTAAAAAAATCCAGTCCCAGGGCTTGAACTCAGGGCCTGGGCACTGTCCCTGCCTTCCTTTTTGCTCAAGGCTAGCACTCTGCCACTTGAGCCACAGCGCCACTTCTGGCCGTTTTCTGTATATGTGGTGCTGGGGAATCGAACCCAGGGCCTCATGTATACAAGGCAAGCACTCTTGCCACTAGACCATATCCCCAGCCCCATTGGGGGGTGTTTTTTGATAGTGTAGTGGAGGTCCGAGTTTCACAGACATTCCTGCTGGGGTCTGGCTTCCAATGGCAATCCTCAGATCTCAGCCTCCCGAGAGTGAGCAGCCTGAGCCGGTGATGACCAGCCACGCTAGCTTTTATAGCCGTTCGATCGGGTGTCACTAACCTTTTGCCCAGGCTGGCCTTAAACCAGGATGCTTCAGGTCTCTGCCTTCTAAATCACTGGGAAAGGTCTGCTTATCACAAAACACAAAATATAAAAACAACAACAATTTAAAAAAAAACAACCTTATGTTGCAAAGGGAGTTTCCAAATGCAAGATCAACAAGCAGATTTTAATCCTCCTATTTTGACCTCTCTTTCTGTGTCTGGCAGTGACTGAGAATCTAAAGGAAGCGATTTCTACCGCCTTTCTACCCACGGAAAATTCCCCATTGCCACAGTGACCACGAGAGACAGAAGTGGAGCCCTGGTCCTGTTTATCTGACTTCTGGGACTGCACACGAGTGTGTAACTCGGTACAGGGGCTAGTATCTCAATTAAAAAAATCAAGGAAGCGTATCGAACAACAAGAGCTCCTTAAAAACCATGCAGGCCGCTAACTTTCCAAAGACACCCATTAGCTTATGTGCTCAGCCCCTACCTCTGATCATGCCAAGACGGCCTAAGATAGTCTGGCTTCCCAATACTGTCAACATCTGGCTTTCTTGATTTCCAGGAGATGCCATAGCCTCTTGATTTAAACTGGCTTTGGAGATTCTTATTCTCACACCCAGGAGAATCCTACTAAAAACAAAACCAAAATTCAACTGCCAACACCCTCACTAGAGCCCTGGGAAAACCAGGAGCTGGTGGCTCACACCTGTAATCCCAGCTACTCTGGAGGCTGAGATCTAAGATCTAGGGATACAAAGTTCAAAGCTAGTGTGGGCAGAAAAAGCCTGGGAGACTCTTGTGTCCAATTAACCAGCAAAAGCCAGAAGTGGAGATGTGTTTCAAGTGTCAGCGCAACAGCTCTGAGCGATAAAGTCAAGTGAGAACATGAGGACCAGTACACACACACACACACACACACACACACACACACACACACACACACGAAATGTGAATGTAAGTTAACTTCATTTCCAAACTTGAAAAAAACCAAACTGACCAGATCCCAATACTTCTCCCCAAACAGTTTCTTAACCGGCTTCCCCAAGTATAGGATGCCAGGAGATTAACCAAAAAATGATAGGTTTTTTCTTTTTAAAGAAGGGGTTTTAAAATGAAAGAATAGAATCAAAGGGAAAAGAAGTCCCTTTGTCAAAGGTAGAACAAACCAAACCAAAACAATGAAATAGCATGGTAGTGTTGTTCATCTTTTTATGCAGTAACAAAACTATTAATCTCCTGATTAAGTCGGTTTCAAGATCCTATTTTGCTTGAGCAATATTCGAAATACTTCATTCCATGTAGAAGCAGACACTCAGAAAACCAGCAATTTACATTCCAGGTTGGAGAATGTTTCAAATGTCCATCATTTTCTCAGAATATGCAGAAATGCCTTTCCTTTTTATTTAATAAGCATTCTGCAATTGCCTAGGATACACAGCCTCCTTGAATTTCCAGAACAACACAGGAAGCATCTGAAGGTAGGAGAGAGCAGAACTGCTGATTGCTCTCTCACAGGCAGAGTTTGTAATGACTGGGCTGCAGTAGATATAAGAGGTAGGTGCTGGAAACTCAACTAACCAAATGTGACTTTTTGAGCTCCCTTTATTTTTGGCAATTCCAATGGCTGACATAAAGGAAATAAATATGTAAGAAGAGAAAGGGATGGGTGGTGGCTACATATACTAATTAAAATGTGTGCTCTATCCCCATTTTAAAAACAAACAAACAAAAAATGAGAGCAATTCTTTCCCATCCTCGGTTCTTTTCCTTCCTGGGTGTCTTAAGATCTGGACGTGTGATACTCTTGATCTCAGCTTCCCGCAGAGCTAGCGTTAGAGCCACGAACCATAGCTCTGGATGGAAAGGCCCACTGGGGTCACCAGGTCTCCACTCAAAGAACGTGCAGTGGTCGCATGGGAATGCAATGGTCAAGTGTGCAATGGAACCCGCTTACTACGTAGGAGCTGCACGGGAGAGTCCGTTGCTACGACTGGAGAAACTGAGCCGGCTGGTTAATGAAGAAACGCTCCCATCTTTGCGTTGCGTCTGGAGAGGGAGAGGTGGAAATCCATTCCGTGTGGGGTCCAGCATTCCAGTGGCCATGAATCCCAGCGTCTTTGCTGCTTGCCTGAGGTTACTAACCTCTTCTGCCAGTTGCAGGGGTCAGCATCTGGAGGAGGGCCCTGCCCCGCAGATGCCTTCCCTCTCATACTGTACTGTCCGTCCCTCCGTGTCCTTGGTGCCGGTTCTGCGGCGGCTTACAGTAAGCCCACTGTGACCGCACACTGTCCCCAAGGACAGACCCACCCAGCAACCACTTGGCTGGGCGTTGTTTTTTCCAAAACCAGTGTCTCATCCCCTTTGTTTCCCTTTTCAGAACGTCTGGGGGCAGTGTGCGGCGTTTTTGACTCTACAAGGTCACGCAGGCTGCTGTATTTCATCTAATCTCCTTTGGCCTTTATCACAGTAAAAAAAGAACCCACTAGTTTTATTGATATGTAATGGCATAATACAAAATTCACCCTTTTGAGTACAATGCAGTGGGGGTTTTTTTAGTACATTCAATGTTATGCAAACATTACCCCGATGAAGAGGTTCTCATTACCCCCAAAAGAGATGCTTTGTCCATTTGCTGTAAATTCCTGGCAACCTCCCCCCCCCCCTCACACACACACTCTATCTCTGTGGATTTGCCTATTCTGGGCATTCCATATTAAGGGAATAATTGTGACTTTTGTGATCTGCTTTTTTTCACTTAGTCTATAGTATATGTTTCCAAGATACATTAAACATTGTGGCAAGTATCAGTGCTTCATCCCTTTTGTGGGTGAATAATATCTCATTGTATGGATATCCATCAAGGCTGGCACTCTACCACTAGAGCCACAGTGCCACTGTTGGCTTTTTCTGTTTATGTGGTACTGAGGAATCGAACCCAGGGCTTCATGCATGCTAGGCAAGCACTCTACCACTAAGCCACATTCCCAGCCATATAGTTTCTGGACATAGTTACCTAGAAGAGGAATGCTGGGTCATATGGTAGCTCCACATTTAACCCTTTGTGGAGTTTAACTGTTTGCTTACTGAAGTGGCTGCAATTGTACATTCCTACCGGCAAGGTACAATGGTTCTGTTTCCTCTCGATCCTCACATCTCGTTCTACTTTATGAGTCATCTCTGAATGGGACTCCCCACTTCTCTCGGATGTAAGCTCCTTGGGAGGAATAAACTGCCCTCAAGATCATCCTCATGCCAACCCTAGGACCTTCTTACACATGGCACATTCTGAACAAATCTCTGCTTGTTAGTTAGGTATACTATTTACGATCATTGTTAGGTGCGCCAGGGAAAAATAGCCCCTTCCCCATTGTTCTTCCCGGTGCACACATGGCCCCTTCCCTAGAAGCCCCCACCCACCACCTGTGCCACCCAATTGACATACACACCTGGGGCAGTTACCTCCCCTTTCTCTGAGGTCACATCCTGGACCAGCCCGACCCGGTCGGGCCTCCTTCAGACTGTAGGAGGTTCCCAGACTCTGAGGTCATACCCCCCACCCTCTCCCTACATTAACCCCAATCCCTTCCGAGGTCACCCCTTTTCCCCTTCTTCCCTTCCCTTCCTCTCTCCGCATGTCTCCATCTCCTGTAGGCCACGCTATGCTCTCCCTCCAATAAACTCTTTTCTGCCTGAACCATGTGGCTGTTTCCTTTCAGCGAAACCCTCACAATCATCGGTTTCACCGTGGTTCAACATGGTCCAACTGAGATTTGCCGAGGAGACGAATAAATCATAGTCCTGGCTGTGTCCGTGAGGGCCTTTTTAGGTAGGATTAACTAAGGGGATCGACTCACCCTGAATGTCACCGGCAGTATCCCATAGATTTAATCCCAGACGGATTAAAAGAGAGGAGAGAGTCCGTCCGCTCAGGCATTCATGCCCATTCTCCTCCTTGCCCTTGTCCCACTTCATACTTCTCGACCACCATAAGGTGAATGAACTGCACTCCTCTGCTCACGATGCCCTTCCAAGTCACTATGGGCTTCCACCTCTGGAACTGTGAGCAGAATAAAAAAAAAAAGTCCTCTCTTGTTACAGTGAACGTGATGGGAAAAGCCCGACGGATACACTTTTAAATAAGAGGGGTCCCATTTCAGGATACAGTACAGATCCAATAGTGCATCTTCCACAGAACAGAGTGCATAACCAGAAATCAGTTCCCAAGGCCCCCCACTAGAGGTTTACCACAGCACTCTTTTTTTTTTTTAAGGCCGGAAACCGAGATACTCCAGTTTTAACAGTAAAACTGACATTGAAACCCAAGTTTTCATTGCATCATGTTGTCTTTCACGATGAAGGAATTTCAGTTCTTGTAGGGAGAGAAATACACTGGTGAGGCTCGATATTTCTCCTTTAGAATAAACTCCCCAATGGCAAAGGTCTACGTTTTCTTATTTCATCCTCTACTGTAATCCACACACATTGGTGATGTAAACAAGTTATTTCTGTTGTATATTATATTATGTATATATGTATGTATATTATAGTACATATAATATATTCTGTTATATGTTGTAACCTATTCTAGGCTGAAACGTCAAAGTAAACAGCATTCTCCTGTCCTACTTTAATCCCTATTTATGACCACATTTGATAATGGGCTAAGCATGTAACCACCTGCAATCCCCCAGAGCAGAACAGAATTCGATCTAGCTGAAATCCCCTAGAGTTGGTCCCTGTGCTCTGAATCTCTGTGCTCTGAATCTCGGCCTCCTCAGTGATCAGTCCCAGGGCCCAGGGCCCGGGCCGGCGTCCTTCAGCAGATGCCAACCACCAGCTGTCAGGAAAAAGCAGAACTGGCCAGAGAGGCCTTTGCCCTTAACAAACATGGCCGCCCCAAGGCTTCAGGTTGAGGGCGGCCAAGTAACGATCACGTGGCCCGAATCGCGTCCTCCTATTGGTGGTCCCTCCGGGAGGGCGGGACCGACGAGCCCGACGAGGACCGTTCTTAAAGGGGCCACTGCGGAATCTTGCTCGCGTTCCGCCCCCGGGGGGCTGGGCGGGCTGGGCGGGCGGAGCGGCGCTGCCGTTTCGGAGCCCCACCCACCCCCGCGCGGGGACGGAGTTGGGCGAGACCGAGGGAGGCCGCGTCTCCGGGAGCCGTGGTGACTGACGGCCCGCCGCCGGCCGCCGCCGGGCGATCCGGAGGGGCTTCACCGGGAGCCGGCGCGGGGTGGTGGGGGTGGTGGGGGGGGGAGCGCAGCGGGGGCCGGGGCGGGCGGGCGGGCGAGCGGGCGCCGGCGGGGATGGAGGACGGCGTGGCCCGGGCCCGGCGCGGGGCGGCGGCCGAGGCGGCCCCGACGCGGGCGCGGCCCGGGGTGACGCTGCGGCCCTTCGCGCCCTTCCCGCCGGGGACGGCCGACCCGGATCAGGGCGGCGGCGGCGACTGGAGCTTCATCGACTGCGCGATGGAGGAGGTGGACCTGCAGGACCTGCCCAGCGCCACCATCGCCTGCCACCTGGACCCGCGCGTGTTCGCGGACGGCCTGTGCCGGGTGAGCGGGGCCGGGCGTCGGGGCCGTCGGGGAGGGCGGGCACTTGTTGCCCGGCGGTGGCGGAGGCGGAGGCGGTAGCGTCGCGGGTCACCGAGCTGATGGGCTGCGGTGGCGGGCTGGTGGGATGGGGCGGCGAACCCCCGGAGCGCGTCCAATCCCCTCCGCGAATCCGTGCCAGGGCGCCCCCGGACCCGCGCCTGGGCGCCCCCGGACCCACGCCTGGGCGCCCCCGGGAATTTGTGCCAGGGCGCCCCCGGACCCGCGCCTGGGCGACCCCGAGACCCTAGCCAGGGCGCCCCGGACCCGCGCCTGGGCGCCCCCGAGACCCTAGCCAGGGCGCCCCCGGACCCGCGCCTGGGCGTCCCCGAGACCCGCGCCTGGGCGCCCCCGGACCCGCGCCTGGGCGCCCCCGGACCCACGCCTGGGCGCCCCCGGGAATTTGTGCCAGGGCGCCCCCGGACCCGCGCCTGGGCGACCCCGGAACCCTAGCCAGGGCGCCCCCGGACCCGCGCCTGGGCGCCCCGGGACCCGCGCCTGGGCGACCCCGGACCCGCGCCTGGGCTCCCCCCCCGGCCCTAGCCTGGGCGCTCCCGGGGATCCGTGCCTGGGCGCCCCCGAGACCCGCGCCTGGGCGCCCCGGATCCTAGCCAGGGCGCCCCCAGACCTTAGCCAGGGTTCCTCGGGACCCGCGCCTGGCCGTCCCCGGACCCGCCGCCCCGGGATCCACGCCTGGGCGCCCCCCGACTCTAGCCAGGGCGCCCCCAGGCCCGCTCCTGGGCGCCCCCGGGCTCGCTCCTGGGCACCCCGAATCCTAGCCAGGGCGCCCTCCCAGACCCGCTCCTGGGCGCCCCCGGACCCGCTCCTGGGCGTCCCCGGGCCCGCTCCTGGGCGCCCCCGGACCCGCTCCTGGGCGCCCCCCAGACCCGCTCCTGGGCGCCCCCAGACCCGCTCCTGGGCGCCCCGAATCCTAGCCAGGGCGCCCCCCAGACCCGCTCCTGGGCGACCCCGGACCCGCTCCTGGGCGCCTCCCTACCCTAGCCAGGGCGCCCCCCAGACCCGTTCCTGGGCGCCCATGGACCTGGCTTTCTGCGTCTCCCCAGGTCCTGGGCTTCCCCAGCTTGGCTCTTGCGCCCGCCCGGTTTATTCTTTCGGACAGGGGTGGGAAGGCGGGGTAGGGATGACCAAGTACTAGATTATCAGAGAATGCATCGCAGAGACTGGCGGCGTGACTCAATGTTCCCAAATAGGACGGCGTCTCCGCATTCTCAATCTGCACGGTTGGAAGGCAAAGCCAGTGTGTGTGTGGTGTTTGGGTGAGGAGCCGTGGTTGCTCATTATTCTGCGGTGGTTGGCCAGTTTTGGGTGGAATGGGGTGTGTGTGTGTGTGTGTGTGTGTGTGTGTGTGTGTGTGTGTGTGTGTGTGTGTGTGTTGCACTTATTTAAGCCTTTAGGCTATTTAGCCAGGAATCAATCTTGCTCTCTTGAAGGGGGTGAATTGTCACCACCGCTGGGGGACATCGAGTACGCTGGGAATTGATCCCTCCCTCCTCCTACATCTACACAATTTTGACACTTCGGAGGTTGAGGGGACAGAGATGAGTTTAAAAAAAAAAATGATGGTAGCGGGGAGGAGGCACTTATTCCAATTCTTCAATGATTGTGCAGAATAAAAATCGGACCGTGTAGGCGTCGCAGGAGGAAGCCTGTCTTTGAGAGCTGATCCATTGGGAGTGCAGCTGTCCAAAAAAGAGGCAGCGTGTTCGGAGCTTGGCGCTGGGTCCGCCTGGACTGTCAGCGAACGGTGGTCGAAGGGGCTGCACCGCCTTCTCTGGATCAGGGAACTCTGTGCAGGCTTATTTATCATTTTTATATGCCCGTTTACTTCCAGTAAGGATTTACAAGGGTCTCCTAAGCCCCCCTCCGGACACACTTTTCAGAGCAACCGTTATCGGGGTCTCGCTCATCTTATCCTGAAATTCTTTTCACCTTGATGGGCTAACCTCTTTCCTAGGAGTCCCAGGTTGCCCTTCTCTGCAGCAAGAACAACTAACTTGTGTCAGGCTGCACTTACATGCTTGGGTATCTGGCAACTTGTGGTTTTGCATTCAGCCCCCGGGGTTGGGGGGGACATTGGAACCTGCTTTCATATAAAGTTGGGCCCACTGTGCTGGCTGTTTATTTTAATAAGGATACAGAAGGGAACAAAACAGCATTTTTGTCTTCAGGGCTGACAGTTTCATTGAGGAAGATGCACTGAAGAGATGAGTATAAATACACTAGAAGTTGACGGTCCTAGGAGAACTTGGGGAATGGCGATCTCAGAAGGGAAGCAGGGAGATTGATGATTCACATCAGAGGGTCCGGATGAACAAAGTGATTCTTTTTGGGGGGACAGTGGACAGGTATTCACTCATTTGTTTTCCCATTCACATTAATGCCCTCCGGGGGCAGTTTTAGATCTTGGGACCTAGTGAGGAACAGATGGGCTGTAGAAAAGAAGCAAGTGAGCCAGGTGCTTCCAGACATAGCAGACCCTTGGCACCCTCAGGGATTGTTGGTTCTGAGAAACCACTTCCATTCTAACGTCTGTGAGTGGCCATAGAGTAGCACAATAACTGTATGTGCCAACAGAACATCCTCCTCTATACTTTAATTTATATCAAGAGCCAGGTGCTGGTGGCTCATGCCTATTAGCATCCTAGCTATTCAGGAGGCTGAGATCTGAGGATTCTGGTTAGAAGCCATCCAGAGCTGACAAAGCTGAGAGACTCTTGCCTTCAGCAAAATGCTGGTAGTAGAGGGATAGCTCAAGCGGTGGAGTACTAGCTTTGAGTGAAAAAGCCAAGCAAGAGCACAAGTTCCTGAGTTCAAGCCCCAGTACCACCAGCACACACACACACACACACACATGCACACATGCACACACAAATACACATACACACACACCCCTCTAGAAAGCTAGTTAAATTTAACACCATGTAAATGTTATATGTAAATAGTTGTTATACTATGTGTTTTTTGAGAGTAAAGAAAGAGAAGACTGTTCATGTTCAGTGCTGATGCAGTTTTGTTTTTTTTAATCCTGTTGACTCAGAATTAAACTTGTGGAACTGATGATAGTGATAAGAATATAAAGAAGGAGGTAACAAACAGTACAAGAAGTGTATCCAATGCCTAACGTACGAAACCGTAACCTCTCTGTACATCACTTTGACAATACATTTTTAAAAAATAAAGGTTATCTCTCAGGCAAAAAAAAAAAAAAAAGAATATAAAGAAGACTACATGGCAGGAAAATGTGATGGAGAGGCCTGGGTGGTAGCAGGTAGATCCTAACAGGGTCACACACCAAGCTGGTTTGCTGAAGAACTAGTGAACGGAGGCAGGCTTGAAGGAATCCACTCAGGGTGTTCACGCTGCAGCCCAGAGCAACAGCTGGAAGGAAGGAAGGGAGGCAGCAGTATGCTAGGAGCCAGCCCAGGGGTGGCCTGGCAGGAGCTCTAGACCTGAAGGATGATAGGGGTGCCGAGGCCCAAGGTGGTCAGGGAAGAAGGGTCTGAGCCTCTGATCTGCTGCTGGCAGACCTGATCCAGCAGCCTGGATGCAGAGGAGCCCAGGCAATAGTGTTCCTAAGGAGGCTCAGCCATCCAGGGCCAGAAGCAGGCCGTGGGTCTGGGCACAGCAGGCGTACAGTGTGAGGAGTCTATGGAGCCTCCGTACGTAGATCAAGAAGGCCCAGGAAGGCCTCTGTACAGCTCCGTCTGGGCCGATGGCAGGACACCCCTTGGGGAGGTCTGTGTGTGGCTGACAGCTGGGCCGAGGGAATAGCAGTAGCTGAAGCTCTGAAGCGAGGGTGACCTGGGGCAAACGCCCCAGGGAGCCGTCGGCGGCTGGCGTGTTGAAGACGCTGCATTGGGCGGTGGCTGGGGTCAGTGAGCAGCCCAGGGGAAGGGTCCTGGCGGGCGTGGAATCCGTGGCCCCCTCAGACGTTATTCTCGCTGCCCAGCTGGGTAGCAGCTGGGAAGGGGTGGGAATACAAAATCATCAATGCGGGCGGATGGGCCCCGAGCAGCCGATGAAACGCACGCATGTCTGTTCTATCACCTACCACACGATTCCCCGGGGCCTGACGGAGAGGGAACAAAAAGGCTCCCGACCCCCGGCTTCTAGGGAAGAAAGCGGAGTGAGCGAGGGAGGACACAGGGCCACAGGACCGGGAGCCACTGCCGCTGGGGGAGGAGATCCTGTGGTTATTACTCTGGGGAGAGAAAGGCCCGGGCATCCACCTGAACCTCTCCCTGCCCATCCCGAGCCTCGGGACTTTCAGAATGGAGTGGGGCATTCGTGTCCTGGTCATCCATTCTTCTTAGGGTCCTGTAGGGACCTCAGGAGCCAGTGAGTCCCCAAGGGCAGATGACTGCAGTCAGGCAGCCAGAGGGCTTGCACCACGGGAGGTCACTGTGGGCCTTCAACCCAGGGGCCCATTTCTTACCTAGTCAATGCCGTTCATGTCGATGGGGCGAATCTCTACGAACCGTTCAGTATGCTATGTAAGGTTTGTTCTTTCTAACTGCATCATCCTTACTAGTGCAAATAATTTATAAAGAATGTTAATTAAATTTTTTAATCTAAAAATAAAGCCGTATCACTCATTTAAAACATTAGACTCATGCCATTACAAATGAATGAAAACTTTTATTAGAATGAGATTATTCTCTCTTCGTACAGCTATCTGCCTCATGTGGTCCAGTGCAGTACTCTTCCTGTAAACTTTCTTCTTCTTTTTTATTTTTATTTTTTACCAGTCCTGGGGCTTGGACTCAGGGCCTGAGCACTGTTCCTGGCTTCTTTTTGCTCAAGGCTAAGCACTCTACCTCTTGAGCCACAGTGCCACTTCCGGCTTTTTTGTTTGCTTGGTGCTGAGGAATCGAACCCAGGGCTCCGTGCATGATAGACAAGCACTCTACCACTAAACTACATTTCCAGCCCCTGAACTTTTTTTCTAGTTTGAAAGGCAGAGAAGGCTTTGACCCAGTGATTATCTGTGCTTGGATTGTTGATAGTGGTTCATTGAGTCTCTAGTTGGGTCACCAAGCTAATCAGAAAATTCAGAGTTCTCCAGTAGTATTCTAAGTGTTCGCAAGTACCAGAGTTTTCTATAATAATGAAAATAAGTTCTTTTTTTGATTGTCTGAAACATGATGTATATGTTTATTGATAATGCCTTGCCTGAGGACCAAGTCAAAATCATACAAAAGTCTCCCTTTCCCCCCTTTTTTTTCTCTAGTGAATACACTCATTTTCTCCATAAGAAAAATGACCACTTAAGATTAGTGATAGCTACTTGCATGAGTTCCTTTTTGTGATAAAATCCTCTGAGTCAGTGTGGCTCACGCCTATAATCCTAGCTATTCAGGACACTGAGATCTGAAGATTGCAGTTCTTCAAAGCCGGCCTGGGCAGGAAAGTCCAGTTAACTAGCAAAAAGCTGGAAGTAGAACTGTGGCTCAAGAGGCAGAGCCTTGAGCGAAACAGCCAAGTGAGGGTATGAGACCCTGAGTTCAAACCTCAGCAGGGGCACACACAGTGCCAGTGATCTGTATAAAAGAATTTTAAATGAGGAACTTAAATTCTTCCTATCTATATTGACCTCTGACCAGGCAGATTCTAGCCTTAGCCACACACTAGAATCTCAGGGAAGCTTTGAGAAGTTCCTGTGGCCTTCCCACTCCAGACCAAGTCTAACCTCAGGCAGGAGCTCAGAATGAACTGCGGTTCTAGCTGTGGGTCAACACTGAGTAGCAGTGTTCTCACCATAAAGGGCCCGGCTTAGCCTGACCCCACACAAGTACCACTATGGTTTTGATAAGATAAAGGAAGAACTGACAACTGAGTTCTAGCTTGGCAACTCAATCTTAGTTTCTGGGTCCATAATGGGGATTGAGGTCTGGGACTTGGGGCCCTTTCTTTGCCTGGAGTGCTGTTTGGCCTTGAAGTCTAGAAGTAGGATTCTTGGTTGACAGCTGAGGACCTAAGCCTTTGGGAAGTGACCTGGAGACCAGAGCCTTTTACTCTCGTGGCTGCTTCCTCTCCCTTCCCCCGTGTAGGCTGTAAGCCAGGACAAGCCCGAGCCCTGGCCTCTTAGAAACCGATCTTGATAGATCAGGCATTATCCAAAGGCATTTGAATGATTGTTTTGGGATCAAGGTGGCACCACTGAGCTTGTACATCCTTGGCGGCGTTCCAGCCTGGTCCTGTTGCGGGTCAGTATGAAGCATATTGTAAAATGTGACAATTCTAGGCAGAGAGCAGTAGGTGGGAAATCCAGGCGGCTTCCGGCTCTTTCCATGTGTCATCCTAGGATGAGGGGAAAGTGTGTGCTTCTCAGACTTAAATTATGGCTAAAAATGTCCCCTTCCACAATCTGATCTCTAAGGTACAGTTCCGTTATTTGAGCATGCACAGAATGTTGTCATTTTAAGAAGATTCACTGCTTACATAGGTGTGAAGTTTGGCTTCGAATTTACCCACGATTTTCCCCCTCCATTTTTGAATTTCTGACTCTTAAACAAATGCAATGAATGCTTTTGCATCCAGAGGTTGTTTTTTAAGTCCCTCGTCACCACCCCACTCCCTAGCAAGTGGTTGATTCCTTTTTCAGCTCAGTCTGCCACGCAGTACGTGGCTCCGGCAATTTTATTTTGTCTTCCGTAGCTCTAAATGTTCCTTTGCCTGCAACTATAGACTCTTCAAACCTTAGGACAATTACATAAGGGAACAGAAAAATAGGCTTTGTGAGAGAGCAGAATAGCAAAAGTGGAGGTTGTTGATTCTAGTGTTTATCTTTCAGGCTGTGTTCTTTAGTCTCTTTCCTTTTCAAAATACAAAACACCATCCACTCTTTGATGCCTGTCGGTGCTGGGTTGGTTTGCACACTTCTGTGAATGTATGCTCTTATTATAGCAATGGTAATGATGCACGTGTGTGTGTGTGTGTGTGTGCGCGTGCACGTTGAATAGACCCCTGGGTGTATGTACTGTGTATAACCATTAGGATTCATTTCAAGGTCTGAGTGCGTGCCAGTCTTTTGAAATACAAGTCAGTTGTGCAGGGACCATTTTGCCTTTGTAAATCTATTAATCACCATCCCAAACCATGGGTGTCGCTGCTGTGTTCTCTGAGCGCTAATGGATAACACATTAGATACCTTATCTGTCCTTTCTGGGAGGAGACAGGAGCATTTTCAAAATATATCAGCTGGAGAACATGAGTTACCTTAACTTAAACTTCGACGTTGGTAAAAGCATTGACAGCCTGCTTGTATAAATTTCAGTCATCGCAGAAATGTGACATGAAGTCTGTTCACGAAGAGGCATTGCAGAATAGTGGATTCGAGCCCGGTCTTAGATTTTCCTTTTGGCACTGGCCAGGCCGACTCGGGTGTGTTTTGCTGACCCATACCTTAGTTTCTTCACCTATGAAATGGGGCTCCCATGAGGACTTTCATGAAGAAATGCCTCTCAGAGTGACTGGACCTCCATCCAGCTCGGGTGTTTGTTATCTCTCGGTGTGGAAGGAACCGACCCAATCAATGCTTTAAGTGGCACAAACCAGTCGGTGGTGCAGGTCTGCCTGTGTTTGTGGGGTAGGAATCCAGGGGCGGTGGTGCCCTTGGGTGGTCCCAAGGTCACAATCAGATGTCTGCTATGGCTTCCCAGGAAGGCCAGGGAGGGAGTGGGCGGCAAGCTTGTCCCTTGACGGTTGACTGGAGCCTCTGTCCATTCCGTGCCCATGGGCTGCAGGGCAGACCTCTCTCTCAGTCCCTGAATCCCAGGCTGATACCCTCGCCTTCCCCCCGGAGGAGCGGCCTCCGCGGGGCACGAGGACCTGGACGTGCTTGCTCCGCCTGTCGTCCTAGGCTTCCGTGGAGAAGTGAAGGCGTGGAAGTGTTTACTGGGGTGGAGGGGTGTCAGCCCAGGTGAGAGCACTTACCATCATGCATCAGGCCCCAGGTTCCTGCCTCCGCACTGCCAAAAAAATCTTTTCATTAAGGTTTCTTCTAGTTTATTTTCGCTTTAGGTTCTACTACCTGAACGAATACAGTGTTAGCCCCCACAGCTTAATATAAAATGCCTCACGATGGGGGCACAGCTGTGATACTATGTTCCGGAGTCATCAAAAGCTATTACTCACCATGTTTCTGAAAGGAGAGGTCAAGAAATGAAACCCTCTGGAGGTTGGAAAGGCTCAGTACTTTTCCTGTCATTACTAATTTCGGCAGGTGCGGTATGAAATTCCCACTGCAGTCGTAATTAACACCGCAGAGAGAGGCATTTGAGGTTGGCCTGGATTTAGAAGTAGAAGACAAAAATGTTATTTAATTCAGAGAGCTCATCTTCGGTTCTTCCCTTCAACGTGACAATAGCTTGTCTTCCTTCATCACCGTATTAGGTGTATAGGGCTGCCATAACAAGATACCTCAGATCAGGCAGCTAGACAGCAGACATTTATTTTCACAGTTCTAAAGGCTGGCAATCTGAGATTGGGGTGCATCGCGGTTGGAGTCTGGTGAGGGAGGGCCTCTTCCTGGCCTGCCTTCTGGTGCCTTCCTACCGAGCTCCCGCGTGGAGAGTGAGCTTTCCTCTTGTAAGGACTCTAGTCCTACTAGATCAGGGCCTCTCCTTCCCCGCCCAACACGAAAGGACCCAGGGCATGGGGCACAGGGACCCCTGGAAAGTCGAAGCCAGCCAGAAAAGATATCAATGGAAACACCTGGGGAAGGTCCCAAAGGGCAGTGTCTCCGGCTGTGGAGGGGACAGAGAAAGCTTTGCCCCGGTGTGGCTTGAAAGACCAGGGATCACCACCAGGGGGAAGTAACTTCCTTTCTGTTCTGCAATGGGTCCACTCCGTGGACTTAGACTTTCTTTTAGGCATCAGACACAAGGAAGTGACTTCAGAATGGAAGGGAGAAGTCATGCCTTGTGCCACAGAGAATAAGCTTGTAATTTAAACTCCAAACGGGAGAGACGCTCTTCTGTCTTTTAGCAGAAGACAAGGCGAGTGAGCCAGCCACTTGGTGATGGGGCTTTGCCCTGTGGTAGGATCTGAGGTTCACAGAAAGGGGAGACTTGTCAAACGGAAGACTTTCCTTCTCAACTAGGCCTCCATATAAGTTGGTATAGTTTTCTGTCACATACTCTGGTTTGGTGCAACTTCTTCGGAATATGACTCAAGTGATCAACCTGAAGAAATACAAAGAGAAGAAGACTGGGTGAACTTTGCTTAGCATGCATGAGAGCCTGGGGCTGGAATGCGGGGTCCCCAGCTTTCCCACAACACATAAAAGAACTCACGAAGACACTTTATTTCAGGGGTAATTGGGCTTTTCTGAGCAGGCTCACGGTATTAGGTTCTCACTAAATGACTTAATGCTGGTAGATAGCTTGCCAGAACTGTATAGAGGGAACTGGTCCCCCCACATGGGAGCTCCTGCCCGAGATAACTTCACAGTTATCCCTGCTCGGTCCCTGTAGACACGGTAGCATGGGCTGGCTTCATGGAGACGCGGGAGCAGGGGCTGGCTTCATGGAGACGCGGGAGCCGGGGCTGGCTGCCAGGCGTTGGGGGATTGAAGTAGATCTCAGCTTCACTCAGGCACCCTGACCTGAGGGTCTCAAGTGAACTTCTCTAGCAACCTGGAAAACTTTACAGCGCCTAAAGACAAGTTGCCCAGCAAAAATTTCACTGTGTGACTGTTCATGAACTGGCCTGCAAATGCTTTAAAAAAAAAAAATTTCTTCTTTAGGGCTCATGTGCATCAGTATCCCTCTTGTAGAATAGCTAAATCCAAGATGTAGATTTCAGAGTCAGGATTGGGTGAGGCCAGCAGGCTGTGGAAAGCTTGCATACTCGGACAGTGACCTCGACCTTCTACGGGGAGGACGGAGGGGGAACACAGCTGAGACCCAGGGCTACAGAGGGGCTTGCCACGTGCCTGGGATTCAGAGAGGCGTCCTCTGGGGACTGGTTGACTTTTCCTTTTTATTCTGGGCACCAGAAGCGTTGGAGATTTTTGGAGTGGGGTTTACCACTCGAGCATCCCCAAGGTATAAGTCCAAAATGGTTGTGAGATTTGAGATTGGGGGTGCTCCGCCTGTTTGTGTGAACAGGTGGTACCTCTACCTCTAGGAAGCTGCAAGGCCATGCAGCCAGCAGTATTGTGATAGCATCGGAGACGGATCGGCTCAGAAAAAGTATTTACTCGGTCTTTATCAGGAATCGCATTGTACCGCTAGTGAGCATGTTGCTTGAGGGTTAATATCAGGTCACCATTTAATTTCTCTTGGCTCTCTTACTTCCTGTTAATTATTTTCTTTTCCTCCTTTGTTTTCCCTCCTAATTAGCACAGGGATTGTGTTGCCAGGGCTACTCACTAGTTTGTTTCTTTCTGCTGATTTGTAATCTTACTAATTTCCTGGCTCTGCTGAGAGTGGAACTGTGGTACAGGTGTGGGAATGTACACCTGTGTATACCCACCCTTTCATTTAGGCAGTCCTGGGATTTGAGCTCTAAGCATTGAGCTTTGTGGAGCAGATGCTTTACCTCCGCCTGCCCCATTTTGGTGCTGATTATTTTTGAATCGGATCTTGCCTTGCAGCAGGCTGGCCTGCACTGTGGTCTTCTCTTTGTCACTGGCATGAGAAGTATACACAATTGTATACATCCATAGTGCCTCTGCCATAGTTTGAGATGACAGATGTGTGCTACCACCTGCAGCCATTGGTTGAGATGGAATCTCATGAACTTTATGCCCAGGCTGGCCTCACCACAATCCCTTAATCTCCACCTCTGGAGAGACAAGTCCTCCTGGATTCAAGTTCTGCCTCTGCTGGAGGAAACTGGCTGTGTGATTTGAGGGAAGTAACCTAACTATTCTGCTTTGATCTCCTCGTTTACAGAGTGGGACAGTCAAGTACCTACCTCAAGAGGTCTCAAGAGCCAAGACCAATGCCAGGCTCACTCGAGGTTTATTTCATGTGACGATGGGGCCTGTGTTTTTCACTACCTTCATCCTGTGTCCTGGACTGCACCCAACACTGATAGGCACTTCCTGAGTATTTGTGGAGCAGGGGAAGTGAAACCACCACAAAACTGAAAATACTGCTCTTTGGAGTGCATTAGACAGTAAGCCTATTTTCCCAGGTGTAACTTTAGCACTTTCAGAAATTACATAAATTGTTTCAGGTCAATGAGATCTGTGGCTTTAAAATGACCACGGCGGGGGGGGGGGCGGAGAACTCGCAAAATGCCTAGAATAAGACATAATTTTACCATAGTATATGGGGACTTTATTAATGAGTGAAATCGACGTGTATAATGTGAAATGAGCTTTACTGTAAAGTTGAATATAACCTGAATATGTCTTTGAAAACGAAAGCTCAAAACAATAGGAAAGCTCCATAAACTGTAAAGTATAAAATCATTATTAGAGACCATGATAAGAGAAGTTAGGCTAACCTGGCTAATAATATTTTAGGCAGGGTACCATGGTACAGGCCTATATAATCTTAGCTACTTGGGAGGTAGCGATTGGGGGATTATGGTTCAAGATTAGTCTGGTCGTTAAAGTTTAGGCGATTCCATCTTAATCAGTGGCATGCACCTGTAATCCCGGTAACAAAGGGAAGAACAAATAGAAGAATTACAATTCAGGCTGGCCCAGGCGTAAATCAAGGCCCTCTCTGGAAAGTAAGTGATACAAAAAGAAGGGGAGGGGGGAGGCCGAAAGAGTGACTCAAAGTAGAGAGTGCTTTCTTAGCAAGCCCAAGGCCCTGAGTTCAATTCCCAGAGCCACCGCTACCAAAAACAACAACAAAAAAAACCCATAGGGGGGTATGAGGGACAAGGTAACAAACAGTACAAGAAATGTATCCAATGCCTAACGTATGAAACTGTAACCTCTCTGTACATCAGTTTGATAATAAAAATTTGAAAAAAACAAAACCATAATACAATCTTAGAGTTGAAAAATAAAGATGATGTTTGACAGTTAGGTTTTCCCTTTGTCTCCTCCCCTGGTCCTCATTTTCTTCCTCTTTTTCTCTCCTCCTCCCTCCCTTCTCTCTCACTGTTCTTAGAATGACTTTTAGGAAACGGACATGTTTTCTAGGATGTGCAGCATCATGTAATCGATGTGACATCTCCCTGTATCACGTCCGCCGGCCTCTAGCACCCTGGTGCAAGATGGCTGGGCATTCTTTACCAGATCTGGTCCTAGCCAGACACCATCAGCTTGGGATGCTTCTTATTTCTGAATGCTGTTCCTGGTTCTCATCAGACGACTCTAGGGAAAAGGACCTCCCATAATAAAATGCATGCTGTCTGCTTCGTACACAGCACCGAGACCTGCTGTGCTTTTAATTAAACGAGCCAGGTTCTGAAGGCTCGGTTCGTACCCCCGCAGCAGCAGGTTGCCCAAGTCTGTCGCCAGTCATCGCTGTGAGATGACTAGCTCATAGAGAGGCCCCGGGGAGACTGAAGATGGGAGGGAGGGACTTGAGCACGGTGTCGTCTGGACCCAGTGTGGCGGCCCACTGAGGATAACTCGTCTCTTATCCACCCTGCAGCCAGAGAGCAGAAAGTCTGAGAGCTTGACTTCCGCACACACCTACCCACCAGCTGTCTTAGGTCTACGCAATGGCATTAGGGAGCGGGGAGTGGAGCACCGCGCACCCCTACCATCTGCTGAGCTCCATCGACGGCTTATCTGTTTACCTTGCTCTCTGATTTGAAGGGTATTAATAGTGAGAGTGGTAGTCATGAAGACAGAAGAATCCAGTCACCTTTTCCCACCCTGTCTTAGAGGTGGATGAGCTTTACAGGTGTGTCTTCGTGCATGTGGAGACATACAGGATGAATGTGGACATAATGCTCCTGGCTGCCTCTCACACCCTGAATACTCAGCTTTTTCTTGTTGAGTGTGTGTGTGTGTGTGCGTGCCAGTCATGGAGCTTAAACTCAAGGCCTGCATGCTGTTCCTGAGCTTCTTTTGCTTAAGGATAGCTCTCTACCACTTAAGCCGCAACTCTTTTGGCGTGTGTGTGTGTGTGTGTGTGTGTGTGTGTGTGTGTGTGCATGTGTGTGTGATTCATTGGAGATAAGAGTCTCACAGACTTTCCTGCCTGGGTTGGCTTTGAACACCCCTCCTCAGCTCTCGGCTAGGATTATAGATGAGAGCCACTGGTGCCCAGCTGTACTCTGTCTTTTCCAACCATGACACTGATTTCAAGATTGTTCTCTCTTCCTCCTGCGGGCTGGCAGTCCGTATCCATCACCCACTCTACTACTGTACTGTTTTATGAGGTTCGATTTCCAGCCACGAGTCAGGAGAGACATTCCTCTGATATCATCAGTCAACAGGGGACTTTTTCCCCTTTCTCTTTTACAACAACTCTGACAGTAATTGCTTGAACCAAGTGGAGGTGGCTCACACCTGTCACCCTAGCTACTCAGGAGCCTGAGATCTGAGGGTTGTGATTCAAAGCCAGCCTGGGCAGCAAAGTCCCTGAGACTCTTATCTCCAGTTAACCACCAAAAAGGCAGGAAGGCAGCTGTGGTTTAAAAGATAAGAGTGCCACCAAATTGTAATACCCAAGCACCTCTTCTTATGTTTATAAAATAATATACATACTGAAATGAACTCCAAAGATAAGGAAACAAAGGACCTTTTCTTAATTTGTCCTATCCTTTTTAGATGACTCTGTATTCTCTACCTCATATATGGTGTATACGCACGCACATCCGAGCGAAGGCGGGGGTGGGGGGGGGTGGGGGGAGGCGGCCAGGCACGGAATGCGAGGAAAGCAGGTGAAAATGTGCAGCAGCGGAGCTCACCAGCTGCACCAGGCATTGACGGAAGTGAACCAAGCAACTCATGGGCGGAGATGGGAGGGAGGGAATGAGAGAGAAAGTGGGAACAAATGACTCTCAGCAGAAGGAAAGAAATGTACTTAACACCTGACGTACCTAAAGGCAACCTCACTGTCTATCACCTCTCAAACAACAATGAATTTTGAAAAAGAAAAGAGTGCCAGCCTTCAGTGAAAATGCGAAGGGACAGCGCCTAGGACCTGAGTTCAAGCTATAGAACCAGCGCGTGCGCACACACACACACACGCGCGCGCATGCAAAATTGCTGGACCATATGCCGAATAAGGTGGTGAGAAGGGAGCTCCTCCCGCAAACCCTGCATCCCCAAGATTAAAACAAGAATAAAGGCCAGCGGTGGTTTGCACTGGTGTGTCCGGGGCGGCGGTCGCCCTGGGCTGTACAGCCCTCCTCTGGACCAAGCACGTGCTCTGCAGAAGCAGAGATGGGGTCCGGCTGGACTTCCTGGCCCGAGCCCATTTCCCGCTGTGGACCCAGTGACCGTGCTCCCTCCATGCAGCAGTGAGCAGAACCGCCGGGCCTGCCTTGCCGGGCAGCGGTCGCCTCTGCCTCCGAAGGCTGTCTGGGAAGCAGGCCCAGACCTGTGCTCCAGTCCAGGGGGGCCCCGCGCCCCTCCTCTGCCAGGAGGAACTGGGTCCCGTCTCTCCTAGACGGTAAAAGTAGCCCACGCGTCTGTCTTGTTTAAAGCCCTTGGAACTTCCCCCCAAGGCAGGCGTGCCCCGGGGTGGCACCTCAGCCCGCCGCAGAGCTCGCCTTGCCCGTGAAGATCCATCTGTCCCTTGCTAATGGGGCCAGGGTGTTGAGCAGGTTGGAGAAGGAAGGGCCTCGCAGCTGGATGGGAGTCACCCAGCCTGCCCTGGCCGTTAGGGGCTGTGTCGGTCAGCTTGTGGCAGATGGGTGAGGCCCATCAGCACCACGTCGAAACACGTGAAATTGGCCAGTATCTGAGCGTGTTTGACTTGAAAACCCCTGTGCTTTGCTATTGTGCTCGCCTCTGACCAGGTTTCTCATACGAGGCAGCCCCATCATGAACTCTTTACAGTAAGCGAGATGGAGGATATCGTCTGACATGCCAGGCTGTATAAACGAGGCATCAGATTTTATTCACACCGAGGTGAGGGAGGACCGACCTGACTGCAGAGTGAAATGCATTCTCGAGACTGTGCGGCACTGGGCATAACCACCATGGCCGGGTATTCCTGTGCCGATGCCCGAGAGCCCAGTCCGCCCCCCCCCCCCCCCGTCCTCCCGTGCCCGTGGGCCCTTGAAAGAGCCAGCACCATGGTCCCTTCCCGGGTCTTCCCGGCACTCTGATTAAGTCAAGTCGCTGAGGTTTTCCTGCAATTGTAGATTGACGTTTCCAAGTGAATCACTAGAGCGCATAGAGGTTGTATGGGAAAGGCTGAGCAGGGACGAAACGCTGCCAGCCAAGAATTCTTTTTATTTTTTTTTTTTGTTTCTTGGCATCAGAAAACACAAATAACAAATGATTGGATTCTGTTCTCTTTTGAAGGCAACACAAATCAATGTGTGCTTGTTAATAAATAATAATCTTTTCATCTCGGAGTCCTGGTGTGGAATAATGACAGCCCTGGGAAAGTGGCTTAGATGAAGAAAGGGTGTCGGCGTTGCGTGCAGGGGGCAGAAAGGTACAGCGTGTCCCATTTTAGTATTAACTTGTGGTCTAATCCTAGCGTTGGAAAATAGGACTTTGCCCCCACCTCCACTTGAGTCCTAATCACCTCCCGATCAGTGTCTGTGTTCAGAAGAACAGCAGCCAGCACTGATCCGGGGCTTTTTATCAAGCCTTTTTTTTTTCAGCCCAATCAGTTGGAGGACAGTTTCAAGGGAGTGTGGGTGTGTGGCTGGGCACCTCCCTCAGGAACTGATGTTTCCAAGGTGCCTTTGCCCAGCAAGAACACCACAGGCCAAGACTGACAGAACCATGACCCGCCTCCCCCCTGCCCCCCACCCAGGTGCAGGACTGGGTGCTGCCCCTCTTTAAGCTGAGCTTCTCTCTAGGATGGAAGTTCAGACAGCTGGATACATCTGGGGAGCTTTCTCAGGTCCGTCTGGCTCCCTACAAGTTTCATCTGTCTACCACACAGAGGGGATTTGATAGACAGATCTGAAGTCACCCTGGATGTTACCTTTCACCCAGCTTATATTGCGACCTGACGCTGGAGGCTTCTCCCTGTCGTCTGGGGGTATCATAGTTCCGGGCCAGTTCTGGTAAAACGTTCGGAAGACTCCATCTCCACTAGTGGAGGGGGTAGTGACTGTTTCCACTCATCCCGGCTACAAGGGAAGCATGAACAGAAGGCTCTCCATCCAGGCTAGCCCAGGCAAAAAGTGAGACCTCATTTCAAAAATAACCAGAGCATCTGGTGCACACTGGAGGGAGGTGGAAGCCGGAGAGTGCTTGCCCGGCAAGGGTGAAACCCCGAGTTCAGACCCCATTACTACCAAAGAATGAAAATGTATAACGTGATTTGATCGGTAATTACTTCAGGCCGTGATCGCCACAATCAAGTTGATTAACTTTCTATGGCCCTTTTTTCAACCTTAATCCCAGTCATGCTGGGATTCCTATTTCAGTCACCATTATATTGCAATTCGGGTGTGTAATGTCACATTTGATGGCCTCTAGGTTCTGTAGACCCATGTAAAATAATGTCTGTTTCAGTTTCAGCACAACCACCACAGAATCCACTACGTGAGGGTCTTAGAGACTATTTTTTTTCTAGACAGATTTGTTGGTAGGAATTAGAATTTACTGGTAAATTAAAAGACTTAGGCTTCATTTGCTTTTAAGACAGTTGGGCTTGAAGTTGGGCTACTTTCCCTCCACTGCCTTGTGAACGTCCATGGTCCTCCCTGCACCCTCCAGTAGGGGGCACCCTTCGCCATCCTTCTCGCCATCTGCCTCCGCTCCTCTTTGTGTTTGCTACTCCTTCCCCTGGAATGGCGTTCTAGAAAGAGGCCACAGCTCACTGCCCTGCCTCCTGCCGGGGTCTTGGCTTAAATGTCCTCCTTGCTGGTCAGGATCTGATTTTGTTTGCACACGCCTCCCCTGCACTGCCTCTCTCCCACCTCCTGTCTTTGGGGCCCTTACGTTGTATTCTCCCTTGTCCATCCCTTCTTCTGCCCTGGGTGAGCAGCCTGTGGGCAGGGATTGCTTCCTCTTCAGCTCCTACCAGGACCTGGCACACAGTGGGTACGTAGTGAGCACTTCTGGGCGCTGCCGGGGTTGTCCTGGAATCTGTGCTTCTCACAAGGAAACCATGAGCTCCGTCAGCCTTCTTCTTCTCACACTGTGTGGGCATCACTGTGCGCTGGTCAAAAGGGCTGTTGTTGTTTCAACTGGGGCTTGAATTCAGAGTCTGTGTACTGTTTTTTGGCTTGTTCACTGAAGACTGTCACCCTACCACTTGAGCCATACCTCCTCTTCCAGCTTTCTGAGGGTTAATTGAAGATAAGAGTCTCATGGGCTTTCCTGCCCGGGCTGGCTTTGAACTGCAGTCCTCAGATCTCAGCCTCCAGAGCAGCTAGAATTACAGGCTTGAGCCGGCTGGTGCCTGGCTTATAATGGTTTTTATTCAATAAAGAAACCCTTAACTTGACCTCCAATGTCTCTATCTATCTATCTATCTATCTATCTATCTATCTATCTATCCCTGCTGTGTCCAGAAACTTCTAGGCCCTCCAAATCCACTCATTCTGATTACTGTCGTTTCAGCTGCAATTGGTCAAATATTTCACCAACAATGTGTTTTTTTTACATATCCTTGACAGTCTAAGCTTCCTGTGTCTAGTTGGCACCCATACCTGGATTCAACCAGTAAGAAATTGAAATTACTCTGATAAAAAAAAATGCATCTGGGCTGGGAATGTGGCTTAGTGGTAGAATGCTTGCCTTCATGCATGAAGCCCTGGGTTCGATTCCTCAGCACCACATAAACAGAAAAAGCCGGAAGTAGGTGCTGTGGCTCAAGAGGTAGAGTGCTAGCCTTGAGCAAAAAGAAGCCAGGGACAGTGCTCAGGGCATGAGTTCAAGCCCCAGGACTGGCCAAAAAAAAAAAAAAGGAAACAAAACAGAGTGAAGCCAAGCCCCCTCCTGCCCACCATTGCATCTGTAATGAACAGGAACAGATCTTTTTCTTCTAAACAATACAGCATAAGGATGATTTGCATCGCACAGACTGTGTATTCAGTGTTAGAAGCACTCCAAGTGCCCTGGAGGGCGTGCACAGGCTGTGTGTAAACACTGTACTGCATGCACCATTCTCCATAGGAACTCGGGCATCTGAGGGTTTGGGTTTCTGGGGGGAAGCTAGCACCCATGTCCCGCACAGGACACATTGTAGCCTTTTAGACTTCCTTCTAGAGGCCCTGTACCCAGGGATCCAGGATGTGATCGCCCTCAGTTCCAGTAGAAGGAAATACGGCGTAAATCTTAGCACCCAGGAACACCAGACGGAGCCCAGTGCAGTGCTAATGCCGGCCTTGGCCGACTGGAGAAACCAACATGAAAAACAATCTGTGTAGGATGATGTGAAGGCCAACACTCACTTCAAGAGATGCAGCTCAGGACATGGAGAGCACATGTTTTTCCTGTAGGTGGTGAGCCGTGTTCCTTTCTGGGTCAGAGGACTGTGAGAGGTATTCTATGAGGCATCCCTTTATTCCTTCATTTGCTCATTCAGCAAGCATCTGCTGAATCATGCTGACAGCGGACGCAGAGCCAGGGGAGACAAAGCTGTGGCTCTGCCCCTCGCAGAACGTACATCTTCACGGGAGAGATTGGTTTTAAATCTATATTGCAACTCCTGCGACACATAAAGTGAACCGGAGCCCTGGTGACACTGACGGGGCGTTTCAGGGACGCCCGGGGGTCTCTCTGAGGAGCTGACATTGAAACAGAGGCCTGAATGATACAGGTGGCTCAGGAAGTCCAGGCGGGGAGTGGCTGCCCACACGGCCTCTGGCAGGAGCATGACGAGTTCACGCTGGTGTGAACCACCTGTGAAACCCACAGAGGGCAAATGGAGAAGTGTGAAAGGGTGTTGCAGCAGACACATGGTAAAAGAGACACAACACATGTGTGGGCACGCGCGCGCACACACACACACACAGATTTATTCTGGGGGTTTGCATCATGTGGTTATGCAGGCTGAGAAGTCTTGGGCCTTGCCATGTGCAAGCTGGAGCCCCAGGCGGGCTGGTGTGGAATGGGGCGGTGTTTCAACAGCCTGAGCATCTCCATCCAAGGGCAGGAGGTGAGCTTGCCCAGCTCACGCAGAGAGCCCCCCCACCCTCCCCCCCTTGTCCTGTCCGTGCTCCACAGACAGGATGGCGATCGCCGACAGTGGGAAGGCATTCCGCTTCACTGAGCCCACCAGCCCACCCTGAAATGGAAGTAATACTCAGTCTGAGACACACCTTGTCTAAACTGGGCTGTCTTCTCCAGTATTCTGATGATCTTGCCCTTTTCTAGGAAAATCAGTGCCATGTAAGTGATATTACCCTCTCTGCCCCCCTGCCTCCTAAAACTTTAACTATTAATTCTGTGATGACGATGCTAAGATAAAGAGGCTTAAAAACTCTTCCACTTTACCCTCATAGAATACAGTGAGAGGAGCTGGCCAAATGGATGCGAAATTAAATATATTTCTCTCTGTTTCTTTGCGTCCTTCATTGAGTTTGCTTTCTTCCTTAACACACTTTGTGTGTGTGTGTGTGTGTGTGTGTGTGTGTGTGTGCGTGCACGCGCGCGCGTGCTACTATTGCAGCTTGAACTCACGGCCTGGGCACTGTCTCCTAGCTTTTTCACTCAAGGCTAGTGCTTTAACACTTGAGCCACACAGCTCCTCTTCTGGCTTTTTGTAGTTAATTGGCAATAAGAGCCTCACTAACTGCCTGGCTTCAAACCACCATCTTCCTATCCTCCGGAGTAGCTAGGATGACAGACACGAGCCACCAGTGCCTGGCCTGCAACAAGCTTTGCAAACATAATAAATATACACAGTATAAAGCTTACCATCAGTCATGCTTAAGTGTATATGCAGTTCATCAGTGTTAAATACATTGCCATTGTGTGCAACCCAACGCCAGAATGCTTTTTAGATGACGAAACTGAAGCACGGTATGCGTTGATAAGCAGCTCTCCTTTCTTCCTCTCCCAGTCCCTGAATTCCCAGTGGAACTCTGGGAGGTTCTATCTACTGATTCTCAGTTTAGATACCTCATGCAAGTAGAGTCCTATATTTGTCTTTTGGTGAGAGCTTTATTCCACTTAGCATAATGTCCTCGAGGCCCATCAGATAGGGATCGTGCTTCAGAATTTCCTTCCTTTGAGTGAATCGTCCACATCTTGTAATTCATGTCTGCTGTTTAGTCGCCATCTTGGACATTTGTGAACCTGCTGTGACCGTGACTACAAATACCTCTCCAGGACCCTGCTTTCAGTTCTTTATGATGGATGGGTCATACGCCATTCTGTTTTCCTCTTTTTGCACAACCACTGTACTGTTGTTCACAGTCGTTACACCATTCATTATACATTCCAATCCGTAGTAAAGGGTTCTGACTTCTACACATGCTGTCAACCCTCCTCCCCTTCTGCAGTGTCTGTGTCCTGGGAATGAGGGGTAATCCATTAAAAGTGACACTTTACAAAATGAAGTATACCTACAGCAACGTACACACAGCGTCACCTCAGGAAAGTTGGTGATACAGGTGCACCCATATCAAATGGAGACAGAACGATGCGGCGCTTCTGGAAGAGGCCTCCGTGTCTTTCCCAGGCAGCATGCTGCAGTGAGCCCCCATCCGCATGGCACCACCCCAAGTTAGCTGGGCTTGCTTGGACCTTATGCAGATGGAGACATGTTTATAAATGATTTGTGTCTGTTTTCTTTGGTTCAATATTATGTTTATGAAAGTCATCCTTTTGATGCTTGTTGTATTAGTCAGGACTCTCTAGAGAAGTAGAACCAGCCTGATGGGTATGGAGAAAGATGGAAGGAATGGGCTCACACAGATATAGAGACTGGCAGGGTACAGGGTGGGCGGAGACCCCGGGACCCGCCCCAAGGCCTTCTCCTATAGCCTTCGTGTGGGGAGGGGGCGGGCAGTCTCCATGTGCTATTGACGTTCATTGACTGGATGGGCAGTCTGCTTCACTCAAAGTTCATTGATTTTCAATGTTAATCACTCCTAAAAATATCTTCACAGAACCATCCAGAAAAATGTTTGACCATGTATCTGGACACCGTGACCCAGCCAAGATGACACGCAAAGTTAACCATTACACACAGAATCACCATTACTTTGATTGTCATTGTTTCTAGTCAGCAGCGTGAATACATCGCAGTTGAACCTTGTTCTTGCTATTTGGATATTCCCCCAATGAAATATATAGATTAATGACACTGTCACCTTCTCCTCCTCTGTGTCCTCCAGGGGACATTTCTCTGGTTGTGGTGGGTGCAGTATTCTTGTTTGTTTTTCATAATGCTTGTTTTGCTGTATATTCACTTTTTTGTTCAGGAGACATAGGCTGGTAAAGTTTGTTTTGTTTTTAATTTTCTCCCCTTATAATAGCCTTACCAGGTTATCGGGGTATGTTAAAATAGAGTGAGGGAGTAGGGAAGCGGTTTCTTTTTTGGTTCTCTTACTGAAGAGTTTATGCAAGACTGCTAGCCTTTATTTCTTAAGTGTTTATCTGATTTCACTGGTCTGAAGGTTTTAGATATTTGGTTGTTGTTTTTAATAGGTATGGACTCAACAGATATATCCTGTCATTTTTTTTTTGTAAATTATAGTTTTCTAGGGATTTGACCATTTTACTTAAAACTTCGAATATATTTACATATTTTCATGTTCTTAGAGGCTTTTTAATATCTATAGGACTTCTAATTGCATCCCCCTTTTGAATTCTGATAGTGGCAATTTGTCCTGTCAGTTTTATTAAATTTACTAATATCTTGAGTGAACATTTGACTTCATTTTTATATGATATGTTTATTTTGTGTTCTAAAGTTTTCTCCTTTTTTTTTCCTCCTACTTTTGAGGCTCAATTTGCCTGTTTTCTTGCCTTTCTTTGTTCTCCTCTTGGCATTCTGAGGTTGGGCCTCATACTTGTTTAAGGACCTATACCCCACCTCCAATCTTCCTGCTTTAGGTTATTTTCAGATAAATATTGCGCTTTCTGCCCAAGCTGTCCTTGGATCATCATCATTCTCCCTGTGCCTGTTGCGTGACTGATTACAGACACACACTCCCATGTACAGCGTGTTTGTGGAGATGGGAGAACTTTTTGCTGGGGCTGTCCTCAAACTGCGAAACCGGTCTCTATCTCCTATGTAGCTTGGCTTACAGGTGTGCACCACACCTGGCTTGGGTTTAGTCTTTCTTTCCATTTCACAAGAGACACTGCATGCTATGTAGTCACGTTATATGTAATATATTTAGTATGCAAATCATTATACGTTCCTATGTAAATTTTTTTTGTTGTGTTTTGAGACAGGCTTTTGCTGTGTATTTCCAGGCTGGTGTCAAACTCATGCCCTCACTGTCTCTCCGCCTCCGACATAAATTACCTGAACGAAAAGCACACAAAGCCAGTGGCTCACTTCTGTAAATTCTAGCTGAGAACTCAGGAGGCTCAGATCAGAGGAAGGAGGTTTGAAGCCAGCCAAGGCAGAAAGTAGGCGAGACTCCCTTTAACCAACAAAGAGCTAGAAGTGAGAGAGCTAGAGTGAGCAAGGGTGAGAGCACCAGCCTTGAGCAGTCGAAGATGTCCGGCCTTGAGTTCAAGCCTCAGTCCCGCACCGAAGAAATACAAAAATCAAACAAAGCACATGCTTCCTGTAAATATCGGCGTGCTCTTTTAGCATGTGGAGGGGGAGGCCACTGGGTGCCTAGCCGAACATGAGCCTGAGGTGATACTTGCTTTTGGCTCCCAAGACCACCCATCAACACGAGGCTCTAGAGACCAGTGATGGGCCTGCATTTAACTTCGGTTTTTGTTATTTTGTTTTTGATTCACGATCCTCCTGTGAATCCTCTGAGGGAAGTCGGATTTAGAAGAGGAAAATGGATGGGGTACAGGTGTGTATTCTCAGACTGTCAGGCAAGCAGGTGCGTGCGTCTGTGCTGGTTTGAAGAAGCCTGGCCCGGGAGCTCTTCTTAATGAATAAGCTGTGGACGAGTTAACAGGATGATGGGCCTTAGGTATTTACCTCCTCTGCACCCATATCCTCCACATCCTTTGTAATTTCCCCTCTCACTGCCCCTAATCACACTGTCTCACCCAGCAATTTGATGAGCACCTTAATAGGTGTTCGTGTCCACAGGATTGTGTTTTGCAGCGGAACGCACTTTTCCTCCACAGTCAGCAGTGGCTGAAGAATGAGCCGGTAGAAGAAAACCTTTTGCGGGAAGGATGTCATGTCTTTGGGAAGTTATTCACAGGGACAAGCTATAATTATTTTTACAAGGCACATTTTTAAAAACCATGCTAATGTCTGTTTTCCTGAATTGTGGAGAAACACTCAGAGACATAGCGTGGTGTCAGAAGGCTCACTTTTTGTCAACATTCTGCTGTTGTTCGGTGAATTCATTCTGATTGAGACGGTGTGGGTATTTCTGGCATCACGGAGTTTCAGGCTTCCCTTTGGAGCCTTCACATCGTCTGAGGGCCAGGAAGGGGTATTTCTCACTCTAGAATGTGGGGAGAGACTTAAAGTCAAATATTGCTGCATGGCAACACATCAAGCTGGGACTCTCCTCATGGCTCTTAGGCCAGCCTTGTCGTCAAGGAGCTAGGCAAGGACAGCACTAGCCTTGCCCTTCTGCAAGATGGCCACCAGGAAGCTGCCCCAGGATAACTGAGAATAAACAGGAGCCCTTGGTTAGACTTTATTCTTCTAGTCACAGTGAACTAAGAATGATGCGTGCATGTGTGTGTATGCGTGTGTGCGCATGTATGCTTGTGTGCGTGTATGTTGGCAGCTGAAACGCCCTGGTTTTATAATGGCCTCTTCAAGTCTCTGCAGTGGCTGCCCCTGTCAGGTAGTCGCTGTAAATTACAGTTAAGTTTGTCAAGATTCAAAGCAAATTAAGCCATTTGTGTTCGTCTCCTCGGCCTTCCAGGACAAAAATGCAAGAGGCCGGCTGACTTAAGCACTAGACATTTATTTTCTTTCTGTTTTGGAGGCTGAAAGTCTGAGATCATGGTGTCATTAGGGCTGGTGTCTCCGAGACCTGTCTCTTCCTGGGCTTACGGCTGGCCGTCTTCTCCTTGTGTCCTCACTGGTCTCTCTGTGCAACCTACATGTCTAGTGTCCCTTTCTGTGTTCCTCTTATCGGGTTGAATTCAGGCCCACTCTAGTGTCGTCATTTTCATGTAACACCTCCTTATAGGCACCACCTACAAATCCAGTTATATTCTAGGGTACTGGCAGCTTTGCCTCCGGCGCCTAGACCTGAGGGGGTTCAGAGGACACGAACATATGGCCGGAGCACTGTGAGAGCAATCTGAGTGCTCTGTAGAAATACCAGGGCGTCTTCAGGAACGATTATGTCTGCTATTTAGATGATTCTTGCTGTGATAACCACACAAAAATGATAACAGGCAGCCAGACGTGGTGGCTCACACCTGTAGTCCCAGCTAAACAGGTGGAGATCGGGAAGGTCATGGGTTCAAGAGACCCCATCTTGCCAGATAAGCTGGGTGTGGTGGTGTGTGTGCCTGTGATCTGTAGGTATGAGCGTGGCAGTCCAAGGCTGACCCTGAGTTCAAATGAAATAACCTGGAAATTTCCCCTTCTCTATTGTCCCCACCTTGTCCTGGGCCTATCTCGGTCCTCATTCCCCTCTTTCCCCTTCTCTTCCACCTGAAGAAAGGTGGAGTTGTGAATAACACTTCCTCCGATTGGAGACGTCTTCGGGACCACATGGTCCGATTTTTCCACTCTGAGACACTGGTTTGTGTTTTGTCTTCCAGTAAACCTTGGCTTTTTAATCCGGTCATAGGAATGGCACACAGAGGCAGTGTGGGCCCTAGGAAAAACATGTGATCTCAGTTGGATGGTGTAACAGTGCCTTTCAATTCTAAGACACCTAAACACAAAAATAAAACTAAACACCAGTTCCTAAGAGCCCTTGCATATCCTCCTCCAGAGGGGGTTCTTCTGCTGTTGCTTGTCCACACAGAGCACCTGCTCAGAGCTTTGGCCTGAAGTTCTCCCTTCCCTTTGTTTACCAGCCCTGGTCACCATCCCAGCAGTGCTTGCCCTCCCACATTCTTCTGGATTTCCAGCACCCCCGTTCACAGGTCGGTGCACAGATAGCCAGAGCTGTAGGAAACTGGGAGATAATCAGGGGTTGGGACTTGAGATCTCCCTCGTTGATGCAACCGGATAGTTGGTCCCCCTTGGCAAGAATCTTCCATCCTCAGAGCGGAATTATGGCGAGCCGTGCACCCAGGTGAGGAGCTATAGGAAGACTGCCTGCTGCCTGCTCCTTTCTGGGCATCTGTGAAAGCGGCCACCACACCCATGGCCCCTCACAGCCCTGGTGCAGGGAGCACCCGTGCCTGCTTTTGTAAGCACTGTCTCTCCAGCTGGTTCGGGTGAAAGCCCTCAGGAAGGACGTGACTGGATCACGGCTGGCCGAGTGAGCCGCAGTGATATTTTAGCACCAGCTCTGATCTGATTATTCTTCAAGTCATTCAACCCTAAGCAAGAAGGGCTTCATATTTTCCATCGCCGCCTGTGCCAGCCAGTTTCCATATCAGCCAGGCCTCAGGAAGGTGGCAGGACACATTGTCATTCTTTCCATTCACGCTGACCCCGCTTGCTGTCAGGCCTGAGTGCCCAGCCGGTCTAGCTACAGGAAGTCACAACTGCTGACCAGGCTGTGCGGACCTGCCTCTCCTTCTAGCACACTTGAGGACAGATAAGATGGCTCTTGCTGTTTCAGGCAGGACTCGCTGTGCCCGTGAGAACAAAACTCACGGGGCCTCTCCTTTCTCCACGGAAGTCCTCTGCCGACTTCCATTTATATTCTGAGTCTTTGAGGTAATTGTGGTACAGACAGTAAGTCTGACTCTGCTACAGTCTGGGCCTTGACACCTGGTGTGACAGATGATAGTCTGATGGATAGCAGATTACCCAGGAATTCTTCTCTACAGCCCTGGGAGGCAAAACTGCAAAGGCAGTTCTGTTTTGTAGGGTGCAAAGGCAATGTGAGTGCAACAAACAGTCCCTCTGCTCAGGGTTACAACTGTAAACCAGTGGCTCAGATGAGAGACTAGGGCTTATAGCCCTAAACTTGCCTACCTGTCACTTCCTTTTGTGGGATCAGAGATGTGGCTGACACTCTTGTTTTAGTTTTAGAAAATTGATTGGAGAGAAGTGGAACACTGGGTCTGTTGGAAGACTGACTAATTCTGTATTCTGTGCTTTGTCAAGCAAGAGTCATCTGTAAGGACAGGTAATGTCTGAGTAACTGCACTACGTTAGGTTCCAGGGCGTGATTGTGGAATTGGTCATGAACTCTTGTTAAAGACAAGGGTAGGATCACATATTGTGGGACCTGACAGGTACTTCATTAATCATTTGATCAAATCTCCTCAAGTCGGCCTGCTTATTGGAGTCACTGAGCTCTGGTGGCTCACATCTATAATCCTAGCTACTCAGAAGGCTGAGCTCTAAAGATCACCACTCAAAGTCAGCCCAGGCAAGAAAGTCCATGAGACTTTTATCTCTGGAAGTGGAGCTATGGCTCATGTGGTAGAACACTAGCAAAAAAAAAAGCTCAGGGATAGTGTTCACTCCCCGAGTTTCAGCCCCAGGGCCAGCAGCAGAAACAACAACAACAACAAAAAACCCACACTGGATCTTTAACATTGTGTTTTCAGCAAACTCTCCAGGTGGATTTTATGCAGCCAGCTAAAAATCTCCAACAGCCCTACACTTGAAAACCACTAAATAAAATCCTTTTTTTTTGTTGTTGTTGTTGGCTTATTATTTGTTGTTATTGGGTGAAGAGCCAGAAGCCCCGCGGTACAGACAGCGACCTCACCTGGGCCCACTAGCCTTATCAGTGTTGGAACTGGACTGGAGGGGCAGCGCCCCTCCTTTCACGCCTCAGTGTGAACCTAACGCAACACAGGGCTCCCTTCCCCACGCTGTGCCCAAACCTTGAACCTGCGGGGGAGGGGGGGTCCTGGGAAGTTGCTCCCGCCCGAATGGGTGTCTGATCAAGAGGACGCTTTCTTCCCAAGCCTCAGGAAGGGCCTCTTTGTGGGGCGAACTACAAAGCCATCTCCTTCCCTCTGGACAGGCTGTGTCCTCGGGGCCCAGAGTGAGGCCCTAAGACAGGAGCAGACAGCACAACCTTGTCCACTGTGGTCTGCTTCCTGTGTCAACAGTGCGCCCCAAGGTCTGCGCCTAGACCAGAAGGGCTTGGTAGAGAGATAATGAGCACGGGAGGTTCTTGTTCTCTGGCGGTATAGGAATAAAGCCAAGAACAGCGAGCCAGTTGTAGTAAGGTAACAAAGAGAAAGTAAAGGCTATTCAAGAGAGTGAGCGTCAGGACAGGAAAGTGGTAGTCCACTGTGTAGTCCAGGGCACCAGCTCTTACGTTACCCCTCCCCTTTCCCTCCTCCCTTTAGGTAATTTGTCAGATAGTGGTTGGTTTATTTGAAATAGGTAAGACTCCCCTGAGTGGTAGCCATAGGACGGTGGGCTGACTTAGGCTTGGGATTGGTTGGTTTGAAGCAGGCAAGACCCTCATCCTGGAAGGTGGCTTGCAAGACGGTTGGCCTGAGTCACGGGAAGACTCCAGATGCTCCCCTGGGTGGTGGCTACTGGCGGGGGGGGGGGGGGGGAGCAGTCGGGGGGGGGGGCAGCTGGCCTGTGTCTGTTAGCCGCTCTTTTCCCTCACCCTGAAGTTCTTTCTGTAATGTTCTAAGTTAATGCGAGTCAAGCGAGCGGGAGTTCCTGTTCCATGTGCTTCCTGCCCTCCATAGTCATTTACCAGTGAATTCGGTGTAATTTCCCCACTTGCTTCTTCAAAGTATCTTCATTGTGCTTTGCGGCAGGGCGGAGGGACTTGGCGGGTAAGAAGGCAGAGATACAAGGGTCAAGGAAGACATGAAATGTTTCTTCCAAGTCTTTGAGTGATGTCCCTTGGAGCGGTTGTCTGACTTTAACCTTCGTGCTTTTGGTTTCCTCGTCCTTGTCTTTGCCCCGCAGTCAAGGACTCGTCCATAACTCTGTATGTAGACTTCCTAGCAGACCTTCCCCCGGCCACGTGTCGGGAGCCAAGCCCTCGTCCTCATTCCTGAACCAGTTGGAGCGCTCTTGCTGGGAGCCCGCGAAGCACGGTGGGCACCTCGCTCTCCCCGGGTGTTAACGTTCGCATTTTACAGATCTCACATCTGGTTGTGTTCAGTCTGTTTCCATTTTCCTCCTCACCTTAACGACTGGATTCCGCCTCTTCTTCCCACGTCTAGACTGGAGGCCTGCTGGGGCCGCCTACCGGGCCTTCCCTTCTAGCAACCTCCACGACCCTGTTCTGCCACCCGAGTGATCTTTCCAGACACCCTCATCTCAGTTTCCTGCACTAAACCTCTTCTGTGCTGTGCATTGTTCAGGAGCTAGAGTTGGAAATCCTTGCTTTGCAAGTCGGGTCTTTCACTCTGGTTGGGTCTGTTTGGCTCATCAGTACTGGGGTATTGAAAACTTTGGGTATTCTGGGGCACTGGGTAAGGGTGATGTAAACTGCTGTGGTCACCGCTCGGGGTGTTTCACCCATCCTCCCACTCACTTGTGCCTTGAGCTGGCCCTGTTGACCTTCTCGCGGCCTTTCCCACCTGCCCCCTAATCTTGTAGACTAGCGAGACTGTCTGTCATAGCGCTGTCGGCTCTGTGTTCTAGCCCAGTTGTTTACCGTGTTATGTTATCAGTGTGTTTGATGAATGAACAGATGAGTTGACAAGGTGTTTAAGATCCAAGTCATGTAAGCATGTAGCCCATTAGATTTCTTTGGGTCTTCTCCTACCTGTTCATTTATAATATTCATTTGGTGATAATTGGTTTCTTGCTACATTCTCAGCAACTCCACCCAGTTTAACTGTCAGACAATCAATGTATTTACCCCAGAGTGTAGACATCTCCCATAACAGCACATTATTCTCAACCTGCTGTAATGGGTTTCTTGTTCAGGGCATACCTGCTGACTGTTCTCAAACTCATAATTCTTCTGCTCTCAAACTCATAATTCTTCCTTGCGTCCCCTCAGTTTAGAGCACAGAAAACAATCATAGGCTGACTTAAAGGGAAGAAAAAGGAGACCAGCATCAAGCCTGGAACTTGTAATTGTAGTTCTTGTACCTTGTAAGCCTGGAATTGCCACTGTTGCTCACCTGCGTCTGAATTGGACGGTGTCCCCAGGCTCATTTTTCCCTGCCCTTGGAGGAGCCCCACCTCCTAATAATGGAAAGAATAGCTCAAGTGAAGGGCACATCCCTAGCGTGGGGTGGTACAGGTGTGAACCTGTAGGGCTCCCTTAAAGCACTTACCTGACAAAGATCGCGCACGCCCTGTCCTCACATTGGAGACAGAAGGAGGAACACGGAGGACAATCGTTGGATTCACAGAGTTTTATCATTAGGTGACGATAGCTCAGCAACCATGAAAAGTAAACCACGCTGTTGAGTTCTTGGACATGATTCAAAATCTTCCCAGAGCTCCCCTACGCCTCACGTGGCTTCTCCTCTAGCCGTCACATCTAGGTCACAACAGTTCTAGAGAATTCCATAGACTTGGCTCCTACATGTGTTTCTTTACTTGCTCCAAGTAAGCAAAAGTGAATGGTCACACACAGTGTCCCAGCCAGTCCTAGGGTGGGCCTACGCCAGGCCTATGCCATTGACCTACCACAGAGAGTTATCCTGGGGATTCGATAAAATTCGGTGAGGCAAGTGTATGGGTGAAAGAATTCCACCCAGCCTCATGTGAAAGACGAGCTAAATAATCTTGACTTTGTCCAAGTGTGTGGTACCTTCATGTTTCCTCTAAGAAGTCCTCCCTGCTCCCTTCCTGGTCACCATTCCCATGCCAAAGCTCGTTCCAGGAAAAACAGAGCACAGGAAGATAAAGCAAAGAGAAAAGGTAGAAGGAAATTAAAAAACTTTTGATGCCAAAGTTTGTGGCTCCTTGCTAAGAATTCGTGTGTGTACATCAAGCTAGTTTTCAGACAGCATCCTTGGATCACTACTGTCAAAGCAAAGTGCCACTCACACAAGGAAGTGATTTTTTTTGTCTAACATTCAGAATTTCCAGCTGACATTTGCTGGAAAGAGTCCAGAGGAGCCAAAGTCCCCTACTTCCATGGGTGTTAGAATATTGAAGCTGGAGGAAGCCTCAGAGAATGTCCAGCCCAGTGGTTATGAAATGGTTTCATTTGGAGGTTTTAGTGGTATTTTGAGAGAAATGGTGTGTGTGTGTGTGTGTGTGTGTATCCTGGGTACTGTCCCCAAGAGTTTTTGCTCAAGGCTAGTGCTCTATCACTTGAGCCACAGCTCTATTTCTGGCTTTTTGCTGGTGAATTGGAGATAAGAACCTCACAGACTTTCCTGCCCAGGCTGGCTTGGAAACTTGATCCTAGGTCTTAGTTTCCCAAAGAGCTAGGATTGCAGGCGTCAAGAAAAGTCATTTTAAGTGAATTATCTCACTGGACCTAACATAGAAGACAAAGTGGACCTGCATGGTTATATGCAAATCTCTGTGGCATTTTGTAAGACGTGAACATCTGGATTTGGATGTTTGTGGGATTCTTGTGAAGCAGGTGTGTCAGCCCTGGAGTCACACAGCACCCCTGTACCCCTCCCCCCCCATGCCTTCTCTACTCCTTTAGAGCTCCCCATAGTCAATCTCCAGTCGAGGAAACTAAACTGGCAGGGGACTCTCAGGATAGGAACTGTGCTCTGGAAGCAGCAGATCCGGAACCCAAGAAACCCGTGAATGAATCCAGAGCTCCAATAGCCCCATCTTCACCAAGGCCAGGAGAGTCAACTCAGACCTCAGGGGGTCTGGTTTGAACCCTAGGGGTCCTTTGAAACCACCGGGTCCAAGGGGAGCTAGCTGAGGATGTTCTCCTTTTCTGTCGGGTAAGGTTTCGGGCCTGCCATTTTGAATGCCTTTGAATGCCATTTTGAATGCCTTTGGATGCCTCGGAACACCCAGGAGTGGCCTGCCCGCCCTCCATAGTCACACAGTCGACGCCCATGAATCCAATCATCCAATGATAAAAACTATGAAACGAAAATTTTCAATATGGCCAGACTTCGTTCTTGTCATGATTCCCCCAAATAATCCAGTATAACCACTGTCTACAGTGAGTCTGCATTAATTAGGCTCACAAGTAATCTAGAGATGATTTACAGTCTAAACACCGAAGGATATGCACAGGTTTCAGCAAAACTAGGTCATTAATTATGAGAGGTGACCATGTGTGATTTGGGTCTCTGATGGCTCCTGGAACTAATCCCCGGGGACAGGACGTCCAGGGGTGACTTGGTATCAAGGGGTTGTTTCCCTCATGACACACAGAGGAGTGATCGTTCTCTGCTTCTCTTGGTCACCAGTTATGCTAGTTGTGATTAAATTAGGTCTTGGATAGTCAAGCAAGTAACAACAGTTGTAATTTACCAAAGTAAGCCAATTATCCTAATGATTCATTGCAAAGTCATTAGAAAACTTTTAATTTATATTCTCTGTGTAGTTCTGATTTGAAATGAATTGATTGGTAATATTAAGGAAATTTAATTTTTTTCATTAGAAGAACCTTCATGTTATAGCCCAATATTTATTTTTAAGAAGTTGATATAAGCTTAACTTTTACAGACTAATCACTTTTAAGTGGTAAGGTTTTGATGTACTTTTTTTTTCCAGAATAATTTAACAACTGTCAGAAAACCAAATGATGTTTTGACATATTCAAACATGTTCCACTCTTTTATAAAGAAAGCGGTTTTCCTCCTAGGAGAGATCCTTTATTGCTCTCTATCATCATGATTCATTTTTGTGAGTCTTTGTTAATATCTGCAACTCATATTTTAACTTGGTTATATTTGAACACGTGATTAGAGAAAGGCTATTTTTTTTTTGTTGTGATCTAAGCTTCTCATTTTTTATTATAGCTTATCTCTGAAGCATCCTTATGAGGAAACTCTCTTTCCTATAGATGTGATAGATTTGGAATCACTCATAGAGAAGGGTGAAAGCCCCGAGCTGGGATTTGAACTTCTGACATTCATCTGTGGAGTTCATACCTTAAGCCCCCAGCCACGCTTGGTTCCGTCTCTTTAATCTTCCAACCCCCTGCTGTCAAAGTTGGTAGCCAGTCACTGTGGAAAACGTGGTGTGTGTGTTTTTTTTTTAAAGCTACTTTATACAGAGTCATGCAAGCCTTTGATTAACAAAGGCTAGCTTTGTGCGGAGAGCAATCTGCAGCTCTTTTCAAATTGCCCCGGGAGCAGGCTTGTTAGGTATGACACAATAAAAGTAGATGCGGGTGACAGTCATGTTCTATTTTTTGCCTTACAATTGTGTTGCTGGGTTCGCGGTGCACTTTGTGTAGCGTATTTTGGGTTCAAGTGCTCAAAATAAAGTCCGCCATCATCAGAAGACAGGCATGTCACTGGAAAAGCACGCTTAGGAGACACGGGTGATGTGACGTTGACTCCCAACAGAGATGTGACCTGGGCAGGCCAGAGCGCGTGGCTGCTGCTCTGTCTCTTCTCATTCAGGACGAGCATGAGGCTTGAATGGTCCTCACTTCCCAAACCGCTTCCAGCCCTTAATCCTTAGATTAACGAAAGTTACAGGCAGAAGCCAACCACTTTAGTCTTGGGGCCGATTCTTGTGCTACGTGGGGAGTATTCTCCTATTTTCTGTACATTACATTTTACCTGTAACACTTTTCCTTGACCCTCTACGTTCAGACAAGGAAGGGCCTTTTGCACTATCTTGGATCTGCTGTCTTGACTAGCACCACACTTACTGAAAACCCGACTACTGCAGGGATTTAGAGCTTTCCTGCTACTGTAGTAGGTGTGGGCGTCCTGGTCTCTACTCTCTGACCCTCAGCTGCAGCCCACGGGTGGGCATTGCCACAGGCTTCCAGGAGAAGCAGCGGGACACTCCTCTTTACACACGTACCAGCTTTTTTCCCCCAGCCCCGTTTGTCCCCCAAAGCCACAGGGGCCCCTTAGAGCCTACCTTGCCCTGCGCTCACAGACTGTGTGTTCAAAACCCGGCACCAGAAATGAAGTCAGTGACGGCCTTGGGCGAGGCACCGAACCCCTTTGAGGTGGTTGCCTCTTCGTAACACGGCTGTCACACCTGCACAATAGCCAGCACGAGAAACTTAACAAGTCCGTATAAAATGAACACCTGGAGTAGCGTGGGCATTGTGGCATGCTTACACCGCTGGTTTCTCTCCTCTCTCCTCTTCTTGCCCTTCTCTTCAGGTGCCCTTCGGTCCCCTTTCCCCCACGTCCTCAAGGGGGAGTGGAAGAGAGTCCCTGCTTCCTGCTGGGCTCCCGTCCTTTCCTGTTTGGGGTACCATAGCATGTAAAAATTGCCACAGAATAAAAGTGGCATTCTTTTTTTTTTTAAGTATTTGTATTATATTATTTAAAAATAAAGGAGATAACCGGGCGTTGCTCATCACTCGTAGCTCCTCAGGAGGCTGAGATCTGAGGAGCGTGGTTCAAAGCCAACCCAGGTAGGAAAGTCTGTGATACTCTTTACCTTCAATTAACCACCAAAACGCCAGAAATGGTGCTGTAGTTCAAGTGGTAGAGTGCCAGCCTTGAGCAAAACAATCCGATGGGAGCGTGAGGGCCTGAGTTCAAGCCCCAATACCAGCCAAAAAAAGAAGACGGAAAAAGAAAAATCACTGACAACAGGAGGGAAAACACCATCCTCTCTTGAGGTCCATGCCCTCAGGCTCTATGATGGCTTCTACTCGGCTCTTCCTCCAGCCACAGAGGTAAATTTTATTCCTGAAGGACTCTGCACCTGCCATCCAGTGTTTGGAAGGCTCTCAGGCTAACCCCAGACACCTGTGCTGCCCACGAAGCCCCAAGAAGCTGTCCAGAGGTCCTTGAAAACAGAAGCGGGGAAGATCCGACAGAAATGGGCAACACTGAGAGAAGAAGCTGAAGGAAATGGGACTTGGGGTGGCTCGGAGCCCCCCCCCCCACCCGCCCCTGGGGCCCCCGAAAGGACTCTCTCCCAGGTCTACTAAACCACCTTGGCCCCCGTCTTCTGGGAGTACAGATACTCAAGAAACAAGAATTCTTTTTAGGGCTGGGAATATGGCCTAGTGGTAGAGTACTTGCATCATATACACAAAGCCCTGGGTTCAGTTCCTTACCACCACATATACAGAAAAGGCCAGAAGTGGCGCTGTGGCTCAAGTGGCAGAGTGCTAGCCTTGAACAAAAAGAAGCCAGGGAAAGTGCTCAGGCCCTGAGTTCAAGCCCTAGGACTGGCAAAAAAAAAAAAAGCTTTCTACTTAGAATTTCTACTTTTTCCTCTAAATATAGGCTTTGCCAACACTTGCCCCATCTGCCCACCTGAGCTCAGGAGTTCCACCAAAAATGCCACGTAACTGAGAGAGAGCCAGCGCACCTTGGCTCTCGGCTGAGCGGCCACCTCTCCCGGTGAGCGAATGCCCTTTCCCGACTCAGAGTCACAACCTCACTCCACTGGAAAGCTGGGAACCGAAATGCCCCAGGTTCACAGAAATACTCCACTCCGTGTGAAGTCAGTGCCTGTCTATTGAACGACGGGACTGCATCAAGCCCGGGACGCCCGTCCTTCCCCTTTCCAATCGTTAGAGCACAGAGAAGGCAAAGGCCAAGGCCGGATTCCGGTGAGGGGCTCGTGAGGCCGCTCAGCACTCGGCAGAAGCGCTGAAGCAGGAGGCCCGCCTTCGAGCGTGCCCGTCAGCCTCCCTCCGATGGGACCTGGAGTGCTTTCAGAGCAGGCGCGTGGGGCCTTGGTGGGAGGCTCGCGTCCCAGTGGCAGCGAGTGGGTTGAGCGCTTCGCCATCCAGGTCCGTCATTGCCCCTCCGCGTTCCCGGTTCTGTGCCGCGACCCATCAAGAGGAATCTGGCCTGGACCGTGGCGGCGATCAGAGGCGCGAGAGACCTGGCAGCGTGTCGGTGGCGTCCCCCACCGCAGCGGGCCCGTGGACGCTGGGATATAAATAGCTCCTCCCCCTTCCTCTTTTGTGCCCTGCTTCATTCTATCCGCGGTAGCAAGAAGTGGGAAAGAGATTGCTAGGGCTTTCTTTGCTCACAGTGGAAACATTTGTTTCCCAGTCACGAGGCTGAAGTTTCAGAGTTGATTGCAGATTGTCCCTCCAAGAGCAGATGCTCCTGGGAGGTGGGGTTCTCAACCTTGTAGGGAACTCAGTGCCTTTTAGTAGAAATTGCCCATGCTTCTCCCACTTGGAGGCATTTGGTTTGTGTCTGTGTAGTTTCAAATTGTAGACATAGACAGATCCACAGTGGGATTTGGGGAGGAGGGTGGGCAAGGGGCAGATTTTCAGCTAAAAGAAGAAAGAACGAAGGACACTGCTTAGCACCGTCTGGCTCCCTTCTGATTGCTGTGCAGGGGGGGTTCGAGTGTCTCTAGTCTGGGTGACTGGGTGTGGTTGCTGACAGTGAGAGCTACTGCCCTTTCTTGATGTGCATGCACGCGTGTGCCAGTGCGTGAGAAGGGATGAGGACGAGGAGCAGGGAAACCGGAGGGGGAGGTACGGATGGGAGAAGAGATGAGAAGGCCGGAGCCCTCGCCCAGAGGCCCTCTGGTGCCAGGTGGCCTGGCCGGGGTTTGCCTGGCCTCCACCCGTGCCTCTGGCCAGCCCGTCTCGTCTTCACAGGGCTCCAAGATAATACTCCCTCCCGTGAGCCACAAACGACTCCATTTCCCCCGTGGCGCCACATTCCGGCGCGGGGGCAGATCTGTCTCCGGAATGTACTAGAGAGGTGAAAGGTGTCCGTGCCTGAGCGTCGGGCCCGCCCTCGCTGTCCAGGACGTGATGCACAGGCCTGACGGCACCGCCACACGCCCTCCGCTCCTGACGGACGTGCCATGCCCCGCTCTCCCGTTTGGCGTGTGCACATGCGCACGCGTACGTGTGTGCACGCACACTGCCCAGCTGGCCTGGCCTCGGCCAGACCTGGTGGTCAAAGGGGGCGTCATCGCTCTGTCACTAGTATTCCTTAGCTGTACGTTCTATAGCAGGTGGCACAGGAAGCCGTTGTGTTTATAGGAAGCGGTCTTTCCCAGATGGACCAGGTGGAGCTTCCTAGCGACTCAGGAGATGGAGATTAGTAAGACAACGGTTTGAGGCCGTCCGGGGAAGAGAGTTGTTGAGATGGGAATCTCAACAAACAAGCTGGGCACGGTGTAATCCCAGCTACACAGGAAGCGTAGATAGGAGGATTACAGTCCAAGGCCGACGGCTAGCAGAAGCACAAGGTCCTACCTGAAACATAACGAAAGCCAAAAGGGTTGGGGAAAGTGTGACTCCACCATCCCCCCACCGACACTCCCCACCCCCAACAAGCACAAGGCCCCGAGGTCAGCCCCCAGTGCTGCCAACCGCAGTGATGATGATGATGAAGAAGCAGGGCGGTTGCACACCAGGTTGGGGGACTCGTGGCTGGCGGCTTTCCAGTGTGGGAGTGCTTCTCGCACATCCTGTGCCGCCTTGCACACGCAGCTGTGGGATCGCGCTGGTGGCGGCGGCTGGCGCTGCTTGCTGTCCAGCACAGCCGGTTCCCCATCCCCCCGGGCCCCGCATCCCGCCGCGTCCAAGGCAGGGCTGCCCCTGGGGACAGCAAGCCCCAAGTGGCCCTCGGGCCCGGGATGCCGCCCGTCGCTGCTTCTCCAATGCTGGACAGTGTAAGCAAGCATACAGCGTAAGGCAGACGGATGACCGGGAGGGAGGGGAGGAGGAAGCTAGGCCTGCACACCACAAGCCCCCACAGACACAGCGCGCTTCCTCTCCACCGCTCACCCAGCCGAGTCCACAGACCACGCCTGGGGTAGCTCCGGCCCAGGCTGGGATTTTAAAGCAGGAAGATGTGGGCTTGTGATTATAGAAAAAGAAAAATCCGTGGACATCACACCCAGTTCATAGTCCTTCAGATTCACGTCCATCCCCCTTCAGTGAACAAGCACGTGTCTTCCATGGGGGGGACGTTTGGTCCTGCCCTGCTCCCCTCCCTCCCTGGCTACTTACTGCCCAGTTCCTCCGTGGTCTCCCTCCCCTCGGGTCTCTTGAGCCCAGGTCTCCAGGGTTTCTAAAATACCTTCTTGAGTCAGCCTCCGCTCGCTCATCCCAGAGCTCTCTGGACGCCTACAGCAAGGCCTCCTCGGTCCTCTGCCACCTGATCTGGAGCCTCGCTAACCGTGGGCTCTGTTTACTTCCCTGCCCCACGCGGTGTGCTTAAGCCCTGCCCAACTCCGTGGAGTTCTAGAAGGCTCTGGAAGCTTGTCTTTATGGTTTCTTTTGCTTGGCACTGATGAACTTGGCACTCAGTGAATGGAAGCTGTCTCCCCTCGAGGACAGCAAGCTTCCCATTTGGCCTCATCTCCCCAGATTATTTTTTTTTTTCTGTGATAAAGAGCATGAGCTTAAACATCTTTATACATTTATCTTTCTTATTACAGGAAATAATTTCCCCCCAAATGAAATTAGAGAATCTAAGATTATGGACCTTTTGTAAGTAATATTGGTGCATATTACCAAATAGCTTTCCAGAAGGATTGAGCCACTCCTCACTGTCAGTGTTAATAAATCCTGAATTATAACTCAAAAATATTCTGCCAGTATTGGTCTCATATTCAAGTTTATACTTGGTCGAACGGTGTCCTTGTCTTTAGTAGCTCATGCAGATGCACTAGCTTTTTGCTTTGGATGTCAGATCTCAGCCTTCTTATAAACATTGGCACATCGTTGTTATACAAGGGCAGTATGTTGATAGCTCTGAATCTGGCACTGCCAGGAGAAGAAATTCAGATAGAAGATTTACTTAGGAAGGATTCCCCTTCCTGTGTGTCAAACAAAGGTAGATGTGAAGGGTGACAGAAGTAGCCAGCTTCCTAAATAAGGCTGGGAAATGCTGGTGGCAGAAGACAGACAACTCTGCACCATCACAGGGTCTTAGATTTCTTTTTTCTTTGGGTGCCAGTTGTGGGTCTTGAACTTAGGGCCTGGGCACTGTCCTTGAGCTTTTCTGCTCAAGGCTGACACTCTACCACTTGAGCCACAGCTCTATACTTCTGGCTCTTTTAGTAGTTCATTGGAGATCAGAGTCTCAGAGGCTTTCCTGCCTGGGCTGGCTTTGAACCTTAATCCTCAGATCTAAGCCCCCTGAGTATCCAGGATTACAGGTGTGAGCCACCAGCACCTGGTGGGGCTTTAATTTCTTGAGGAAGAGTATCTTACTGTATGTATTTATAAAGTGGTAGGCACTATGAGCATTTCTTGTTTGTTGAATCTTTACAACAGATACATGAGCTAGGTATGAGGTGTTAGCCCATTTTATGAATGAGAAAACTAAGACCATGCAGATTAAATAACTTGCCCAAGGTGGTAAATACAGAGTTAAGTTGGGATTCAATCCTAACCCAGAGCCCTGCTACTTACTACCTAGGACCGTATGTTTGACTTCTGCATTTTCTTTATGTAATGAGAAACCACCTGTTGGGAGTGTTTTAACTTTCAGGTAAGACGGAATGCCTTGGGATGGTGGAGGCAGCCTCCATCCACAGCCCCGCTTTCCACTTTTGGTGGTCTGTGGCCCTTGGCACATTCCTCCATCATAGTATTCATCACCCGGCTTTCTTCATGTGCAACTCTTGTGCCTGGCTCCCCTAGAAAGCATACTCTCTTAGGAGTATGTGACACACAATAGGTATACAGTCTGTGGTTTGGAGGAGGCAGTTGGTACAGGTTTCTGTCAGTATCTGTGTGGTATCGGTTCCAGGACCCCCTTCAGATACCGGAATGCACAGGTGCTCCATCCCGCCCATAAAACAGCACAGGGTTTGTGTAGAATTGACACACAGCTTCCCATAGGCTCCGAATCATCTCTAGATTACTTAATATAAGTCGCACAATGGAAATTGATTTAAATAGTTGTTACACCTCACTGTTCAGAAACAACGATAAGGAAGTCCATACATATTTAGCACAGGTCCCATATTTATTTTCCCGGTTGTTTTCGATCCGTAGTTGGTTAAGTGCACAGCTGTAGAAAACCCATGGATGCAGTGAGGCTGACCATAATTCAATTTCCAGGAGCATAAGGATAAACCAACACTGATGTCACCACAGCCTACAGCAGTGTTCCATGAGGTCTTCATTGGGTGGTAGCCAAAAGGTAGCTTAAGGGATTGTCCCTGAGAGAAATAGAGTAAGGTGATTGTTTTCTCTGCCCTGTAATGGAATTCACAGAGCATTCAGTTGGATTTTCTCAAAGCGCTTGCTCTGGGTGACCTCACAGAAAATATGAGACCATGCGGGAGTGCCTCGCTTAAGTGAATGCAATCACATGGAAGAAGATGTAACTGAGTGTGACACCAGTGACAAATGACTTAGAATTTTCTAGGTTGCCCCTGTATTGGTAGAGACGGGACCTTGAGCTCTTTAAGCAACCAGATCTCCGAATCCTGAGTGCGTGGAAAATTCGAGAGGCAGCCATGTGCACCAGCTTTCCCATCAAGTGGGCTTTAGCGGCCCCTGCTTGGGACCAACACTGAGAGAATATTCTTGTGTTAAAATTTAGGTTTCATTGGCATTGTTTCTCCTTCCATCCTATGTTTAGCTTTTCTCCCTGAACAGATTGCCAGAGTAAATCACTTTTATGTAAAATAACCCAGAAAGAGTGAGCACTTTCCAGAAATAGCTGGAATTCTTAAAATTCTGCTCTCCAGTATGTAAACCAGCATAAAATTTGTTCTACTTTTTTTTTTTAAAGTTTTAGAGGAAGGTTTAACTACCCTAAATATTTGTTTATTTTGTCATTAAAAGCAGACTTTAAAATAAGTTGATAGGCAGGCAGGTTCCTGTTTCTGGACTCACAAATAGTTTGATCCGACAGCTGACAAATACACACTTTTGGGATCAATTTTTGGGTACTAAAAATAAAGTAACTACTTTCCAAAACCAAGTTTCTGGGTGCTTGTGAAAACTGCCTAGATTGGGAATGTCTGCCCACTCCAGTGGGAGTGATTTCAACACTCCCAGTTCATGACTAGGGTATTCACAGGCATTACCGGACATTGCTCTTTCCTGTTTCTTTCTTTGACCATTAATAATCCTCTCAGTGCCTCCCTCGCACCCCATGGGCTTCCTAAGCAGAAGCATTGTCCTTCTGATGTCCTTGTGAAATCACATTGATAGTTCCAGTTTTTAAACTCATTTTCTTGTTTGTTGTCACTTCAACCAAATTTTCTTTTCTGGTACATTCTAGATGATTCTATTAAGTAATAAAAGTTGTAAAGCCTTGCAAAATCATTTCCATTATAAAACCGCGTTTTCTTCATTTAGAACTTGACAACAATCCTCCTTTTGTAAAGATGTTTTCCAGGAAGTGGGTATAACACTTCAATGTGGACACCCATCCTTTGTTTCTCTTCTTTCTCTTGTATTCTCCATTACCCTTGCCTTCTAAGTATAAAGAGTGAAGAAATGATATTGGAGTATGCTGCCTTTAAATCCTGTTGTTTGCATCATTGGAAGTTTTTATTGGTATACAGTAAATTGTCCAGAGTAAGGGGTTTCTTCATGGCACTTCTATACATGGAATATGTCTCGTTCCTAGTCACTCCCTCTATTGCTGTCCATTGCTGTCTCTCCATTCCCTCTTTTTCCCTTCCATCCTTCCCCTAGCTACCACAAATGAGAGAAAACGGGATATTTATCCCTATAGCATTGACCTTTTGTTTTGCATAATGATCTCCAGTTTCAGCCACTTTCCAGCAAATCATATAATTTCATTCTTATGATGGCTGATAAAACTGCACACACACATATATACTCACCTTTCTTTATCCTGTTTTAAAAATCTGTTTGTGTTTTTTATCCACTCATGAGTTGGTAGACTTAGATATTGTCGGTATTGCCTCCATAAATACGGGTTGGCAGATATCGCTTTGATTCTTTAGGGTAAATGCAAGTGATTTGGCTGGATCATATGTAAGTTATACTTTTAATTTTTGAGTAATTTCCATAGTGGCTGACTAGTTTTCATTCCCGGTAAGAGCTCATTTACCCTCATGATTGCCAGCAATTGTTGGTGTTGAGATTGTTGTTGTTGCTGTTGTGTTTTTATTGTAGTCATTTTGGCTGGGGTGAGAGAGAATCTCGGTGTGCTTTCGATTAGGTTGTTTAGGTTGGAATCTGCTGTGGTTTGGATATGGATATGGTTCACCCACACCAGAACCCATTGTGAAATTTGATTCCCAGTATAACGGTGTTAAAAGGAGGTGGGAACTTTAAGAGGTGATTGGGTCATTAAGAAGGATCAAGGCCTTTCCCTCAGGACTAGGTTAATTCTCTAGAGACTGAGTTAGTTACCCAACAAGAATGAGTTGTAAAACCTCTGCCCATGCAGCTCTCCCCTTGTCTTTCTGTCATCAATTGAAGGACTGTGAGGCCCCCGCAATAGCACCATGCTCTTGGGTTTCCAATGAGCTAAATAAACTTACTTCCTTAATAAATTATCCTGATGCTGTGCCACAGGTGTGTGTATGCACATGCGTACACACACGTGCACGCACACACACCAGACTAAGGTAGCCTCATGATATGGAGGAAATCAAGGCTTTAAAATTTTAGTCTTCTTGCAGAAAACTCCAGCCCCTCCACTGTGTATTTAGGATGAGCAACATCTTCAAACTAACTCGGGATGTTGGAATCATGGCTGTGCATCCTCTGGTACTCAGGTATTGTTTTGTATCTGGATGCTCAAAAATGCCTAGAAATTGCGTCTGGGATTAAAAGATAAAACGGGGTAAACTTGTCTTTCTTTCTTTCTTTTTTTAATGATCTGAACTTTTTCTCAGCTCGAAGCCTGAGACAGGCATAATGTCACTGTTCTATTGAAACAATCGTTGCTGAGTTACATCAGAAGTCTGAGGGCTTGCGTATACCTTCAGTATGCCTTTTGGGGGACTAACGTAAGCATTTTCAGAAAGAAATGTTTGAGTCTAACTATCTTGGATGGCAGAGTCAGAGAACATGAATATGAATGTAGATGATAAAGTGATGATCAACATGACCTTGGGCTATGACCTTGGGTGAGTAATCTGAACTCATGAGCCTGGTTTCAAAGGAGAGGAGAGGAATGCCGGCCCCATATCCTCTAAGGGTATAAGGAAACACTTAGGAGTTCACATGAATCAAAGGACCTTGCAAAGGGGAGTGTAGGTTGTACATAATGGAGGATCATCATCAGACAGAGCCTGTATGGTTAACTGGAAAATGTGAGCTGTGGTCCGCAGAATGCCAGGACCTTCTGTGGGACCCAGTTTCCGATGTTGTAACTGATTTAATCCCCTTGGAACAAGGGGGTAGCTCAGATGCTGGCATGGGACTGTTACTAGTGGGATGTTCCTTACAAATGAGTTCTTTATCTTCTTCTGCCTTGCCCATAAAAGCTAAAGGAATGCTTTGGTGGCTGCCCACAAAGTAGGCTTCATCATGGGGTCCCTGAAAATCTAAACCAGTGCTGAGAACAAGCAGGGTTTGATGAGGACTCCTACAATAGAATCCTGTGCTGTGACTCAAATGCAGATTGTATTCAACTTCCTGACACCGTCTCATTTCTCAGGCAAGCTTTTTTCTTTCTTTCTATTTTTTCCCTTTAATCCTGGCCTTGTTCCGAATTTTCCAACTATTCCTGGAATAAGCAGACTACATTTATCCATCTTTGCATTCTCATAATTTCCAATAAGCCTAATGGGGTTTGCATGCGGCTACAATGACAGCAATTTGTCATTTTTATGATGATTATCATTACTTGAAAGCCTATTTTTGGTATTCAGGTGAAACATTATTATAGTGTTCCACTAGCAGTTTGCTTCTCCACACCCAGCTCACTAATTTTAGCTGAATTATGCACAAAGATAGGGTTTTGTTGTTGTTGTTGTTTTATTTGCAATTATATCCCTTTGGATCCCCTGGGCTTCAAGCACTGAAGTTGAAGGAACTCATACTAGCAAAACTGAGATGCAGGAAGGCAGAATGTCTTCCCACGGGAGCACACAGCCTCTTATTGCCAAAGCCAGAGCTAGAAATCATGACTTCAGAATCCCAGGATGCCAGGGCTCCCTGGGTCATGGCAGTGGAACTCCAGTCATGTTCAATAGCCAGGCGTCCCATGGAGCTCAACGGCAAATAGCCTTTTAGCCGCTAGACATTTCGTGGTGGACCATTTTCTGATCAGGGTCTAAAATTGACAGTCCAGCTTGAACTCCTTAAACACTGATAGAAGTCTTGTTCTTGATCATTCTCTTTCTTGCTAACTAGTGGCAATTGGCCTTTTCCTCACCATCCCAGCTCGATAGTCATCCCAAGCCTCAGTCATTGGCTGGAAGGTCCACATGTCTAAGCCTGCTTTTCCCCGGAGGCCTTCCTGCATAGTGTGTCTCTGTGTGTGTGTGTGTGTGTGTGTGTGTGTGTGTGTGTGTGTGTGTGTGTGTGTGTAGTGGGGCTTGAACTCTGAGCCTGGGCACTGTGCCTTATCTTTTTAACTCAAGGTTGGCCCTCAACCACTACTACTACCACTTGAGCCACAGCTCCACTTTGCAGCTTTTTGGTGATTAATTGGAGATAAGAGTCTCATGTTTTTCCTCTACCCACTGGCTTCAAATTGTGATCCTCAGATCTCAGCCTCCTAAGTAGCCGGGATGACAGGTGTGAGCTGCCACCAATGTAAGGAGTAGCCACCCAGGGAATCACAGCCCTTGTCTATACAGAGAGGCTCAGCAGCGGATATGAAGCCGCCTTCTCCCGGGAGTCCTCTTGCCTTCTAGAATGTCTTCTACAGGGTAGGAGGCATCTTTTGCATTGTCAGCACCATTAAAAGCGTGACACTCTTTCCGTCAGTAGGATGTAGGACCACGCCACCTCCTCCGCAGCTTGAACTTGTCAGCATGGCTGTCACAGGGTTGATGGATCATTCTTCACTATTGGAAGAATTTGTGACAGGCTGGATACGGTTTCATTGTTGCTTTGCTTCAAATTCAAATTCCCAGTCAAATAGCCAAGAGAATTAAGTTCCACCTGTGTAACTTATCGTCTCTGCACTGTAAAAGAGATATAGTGTTACGCTAACACAGACCGGCAGAGATCAAGAACACTTTTTAGAGAGGATAAAAGGAGTTTATTGCCAGCAACCTGAACCAGGCTAGTGCCAGAAAGAAGTTTACATCCTGACGGAGGAGAGACCCTGGGTTTTTACAAGCTGGTTACATGTAAAATAGGCATTAGCTAGATATGTAGAAGGTCAGGTGGGCTGACATCAAATTCTGACCAGGTGGGCAGTTCTCTTCTGGTTGTACAGAAGTCATGATGGAACTATTCCTAACCCTTCTGTATTGTTAGCTAAAAATGCCTGTGGGCATCCCTGTCTATTCAGATAGCCCCACCTTGCCGGTTCCCAGCCCACATTCCCGCAACTGAGTCGGGGCCACGTTCGGGCAGCTGGATGTTGGAAAGTCCCTTTGCCATGTACTTCAGTAGAACACCTGTCCACGTGGGTGGAGGGGGAAGACGAGATCATATGCAGAGCCCTTCCCTCGACGCCTCAGAGACAGGAAGAGCTTTTCCCAGCATCTCCGTCACCACCACTGCCACCCCTTGCTGCAAAGGCCCATTAACATCATCTTCTATGAAAAACAGAGACGAGCGTTCTCACCTTTCAAGCATGTGACGTGTGAATGTTGTTCTCATGTTTCCCTATTTAAAAAAAAAAATTACCTCAAAATTACAAAAGCCACCGCATGATACTAATGGGCACCCAAAACTATTGTTCCATTTCGCATCTCCGCTGGGCCGGGCAGGGAGTCCGTGGTGACAGTCCCAGCTGCCCGCTGCCCGGCGGCGTGGGGCTGGGCCAGCTCTGGCTCTCGCGCTGCCTTTGACTCAGGCCCTGAACTGAGAGTAAAGTAACCCAGGCTGCCGCCTCCTCCCCTCATGAGATTGCTGCAGGAATCGTGAGTTCATGCTTCTAACCTGGCTGGCTAGAAGAAGCCGCATAGGTGTGGGTTACCTGCGTGGCATAGATGGCCGTCGCCTTACTGGGAGGCTCTCATGCCCTCGGGCCCGCACGGCGCCGCTGTGGAAGTCCTGCCATTCTCACCACAGTCGGTGCTCCCCTCGCGGAAGAGCCCCGTCCTTTCAGGGAATGTGGTTGGCCTGCCAGGTGAGGTTCAAGCACAGACGTCCCTAGTGCTTAGTGCAGACATTTCACGACCGATAATACTTCTGTAGGCTGTTGACAACTTTCCTCAGAACCTCCCCTACGGATAGTTGTATCCGATTGGAAAATAATCTAAATATTATAGTGATTATAACAAGAAGCCTATTTCCAAGACAGTGCTGTTTTATGCTTTCAGTATTGTGTTATTACGGGGGGTTTTCATCAGAGAGCCCGGCTTTCGAAAAATTGTTAAGCAAATTAGCATTTCCTACTCATGTGAATTTTATCTTCTATTATGAAAGCTATCTATCTTATTACATGTCCATTTACAGTTTGTATAGCTAGTGCTCACCCTATTTTAAATCCTCTATTAAATCGTTAGCCTCCCCCCTCCTTTTTTTTTTTTGCCTTTAATTGCTTTCTTTCCCCCCTTCCATTTTGGGGGGTTGAGCTCAAGACCTTGAGCGTGCTAGGCAGGCAGCCTACCTCTTGAGGCATATTTTCAACCTCTTTCCTACCTTTTACCTTTAATTTTTTTGTTGTTATGAACATTTTCTATTGCAAAGGCAGGAAGGGTGTTCAGAGGAACCTCATACAGTCAACTCCTGACCCAGAAGGAACTCCCCCTTTCTACCCATATACCGTGGAGTCATTTTAACACTTATTTAGCCATCATATTATTTATTTGTATGCGTCACCTAAACATAAGGACTTCTTTCTCAATAAAAAAAACCAAAAATTCTTTCTTAGTATCATCAAATATCCAACTTGTATCCAAAATTATCCAATTGGTTAGCCATATTTTATAATTAGCTTATTTGAATTTGAATCCAAGTAAGATACATCCATTGCATTTGATTGATCGATCTCTTTTCTCTTAGGAACTGCATCCTTTCTCCTTAGTCATCTGTATTTGAATGTCTCATTTGTCTGACAGGCATGTCACATTGGAGAAGCAGTTGAGCACACACCTTCTTCCCTGTGTTTACCCTAAAGTCCTGAGTCTCTGGAAGCTTAGTTGAATAGAGGACATAGAGCTCCTTGTTTGTGTTTTTAATTTTTATTGTCATATAGCATTTCCATATATACATATAATGTGCTTTGCTCTTATCTACCCCTTCTGTTAATGTTTCTTCTTCTCTTTCCCCCTTTCTACCTCTCTGATCGTCTTCTTTATTTTCATGATCTTGGATTGTTTTGCTTTGCTTTCCCTCAGCTTCCACGAATGAGTATAAATACATGATACTTGTCTTTCGTGGAATCGACTTACTTCACATGATGATCGCCAGTTCCATCCAATTTCCAGCAAATGGCATAATTACATTCTTCTTAATGATCGAGTAAAAGTCCCTTCTGTACATACACATTTTCTCTGTCCATTCATCTGTTGATGGATCTGTTTCTATTTGGACAAGAGTATCTCACATGAGATGCCACTCACTGTGAGGCACACAGTCCTTTGGGGTTGTTAAGGGATTGAAACCATCCCTGGGTTCAGGTGTGGTCAGTTGGATCCAGCTTATAAAATTCCAGATCACAGACAAGCATGTGGTACATACTTGTAATCTCAGTTAACTGGGAAAAATAGAGGCAGAGGGAGCTGGAATTTGAGGCCAAAAAAGGGATGGAGGTGTGGCTTGCTTGGTAGAGTATTTTCCCAGCATGCTGAAGGCCCTGGGTTCAATCCCCAGGTCAGGAAAGAAAAAATAAACACCATCAGCCTTTCACCTGGTTGGGTCCTAGAATCAATTTTTGACTCATGCCCTACAGTTTATCAGTGAATTAACCTTTCAGCACCAAAGTATGTAACTCAATTTGAAATAAAAATTTCTTTTAAAAAATTCACTCATAGGTATTTTGAAACACTGAATGATTTTAATAAAACAATGATTTGTGATGGCATAATTCAAAATACTTCAGGCATTTTGTATAGCAACACAGACTTTCGGGAATAATAGACTTAAAAGTAAGTATGAGAAGTAATGGATAAAGTTAGCTTGTTCACTGTCATCCTATAAACTTCAACTAAGAATATGTGCACTGCTTCTGAGAAGTTTTTTTTTTAATAAAATCACGAGCAATTTCCAACCATTTATCTTTCTTAAAGCACACGCAATTCAAAACAACTCAAGTACTTTCTGCTTTAAATCAACGATTAACTATTGACTTACTCTTTAATGAAGCAGAAGGTTTCACTGTCTTAGGAGGCTATATGATACCTCCTTATCCGGTTTGCATCTGTTCCTGTTGTTTGAACTGAAAAGTTTGATCATAAGCTAAGTATTGTGCTGGAGGCTCTTTGACTGGAATGTGTAATGTCCATTCGAACTCTCTCTCTAAACACGGATTACCTTAGGAATTTTCAGCCAAACATTTATGTGGCACTTAGAGTTAAGCATTAAAATTGTACCTAGGTTTCTGGCCTTTATATATATCATTCCACTCCTTATGTGGAATAACTCTCATCAGAATGATTTCAGGAAATGAGAAAAGTAGGATACGGTTATGAGTCAGCCATGGAAAACGACAGCATGGAATGAATTAGTCAGAAGAAGCATTTCAGTGGCCAGCCTAAGCTGTTGCTATCAGGAAGTGGCTTGACTTTCCATGATTTTATGAACTATAAATCATGTGCCGTCATGCTTCAGACACCTGGCTAGAGTCTTCTTTTTGTTTTTTTTCCAATTCCGATTGTGTGTGTCTATGTGTGCGTGTGTGTGCCAGTCCTGAGGCTTGCATTTGGGGCCTAGGTGCTGTCCCTGAGCTGCTTTTTGCACAGGGCTAGCACTATATCACTTTTAAGGCACAGCTCTACTTCCAGCTTTTTGGTGGTTAATTGGAGATAAAGAGTCTCACAGACTTTCTTGCCTGCCTGGCTTTGAACCACGATTCTCAGTACTCAGCTTTCTGAGTAGCTAGGATTACAGGCATGAGCCATTGGAATCTGGCTTCCAATTCTTTTTTTTTTTTTTTTTAATAGCTGGTTCTAGAGCTTGAACTTTGGGCCCGGGCCTTGTCCTTGAGCTTTTGTGCCCAAGGCTAGCGTTCTACCGCTTGAGCCACAGCTTTACTTCCAGGTTTTAGTGGTTAATTGGAGATAAGAATCTTAAGGACTTTCCTGCCCAGGCTGACTTCAAACCACAGTCCTCGGCTCTCAGCCTCCTGAGTAGCTAGGATTATAGGCATGAGTTACCGGCACTTGCGCCAATTCCAGTTTTTGAGATATTGTTTTGAAGAGGGCTGATGGAGCAAAAGCCACCAACCGCTTTTCTTCATGGCTCATCTTCAGTGGACTCAGTAGGTTTCCACTGCCTCTCCATTCTGCTGGGGCCAGTCTGTTCAGGTGCGAGCTGGATGAATGTACAGTCAACCACTGAATCGCTCACAGAGGGGAAAAGGTTTATTGCTTTGTTAATAACAGTGTAAGTTGGTCAAAATAAAATCATATCCCGCTTCTCTATGTTTCAGAATTAATAAGTACATATAACTTTCAGCTTGTATGTCTGTTTTTTAACCAGCACATCTAGTAGAATAATTAAGAGTGAGGTTCTAGATACTCAGAAGGCTGAGATGTGAGAGTCATGGTTTGAAGCCAGCCTAGGCAGGAAAAGTCCCTGAGACTCTTATCTCCAGTTAACCAGCACAAAGCCAGAAGTGGAACTGTGGCTTCAGTGATAGAGTACCAGCCTGAGCAGAAAAAGTTTAAGGACAGCTCCCAGGCCCTGAGTTCAAGTCCCAGTACTGGCACAAATAATAATAATAATAATGATAATAATAATAATAAAATGAAGGTGCATGTGAATAGCAAGCACTGATGATATTGAGTATCAGTGGAACGCCACTTGATTCCCTTGCCCTTAGCAACCTGGTCAATGTTTTCCCTGGAGGAAACCCTACAAACCACATTTGCCATTTGTGGCAGTCCGGCACAATTCCTATAGAGGATTACTGATCCAGAAGTTAAGCCAGAAAGTGCCAGTGTTCTCATTGCGTGGTGTCCCTTAGCAATCAGATGTGAGCGGTTGACATATTCTCTCTCTCCATTACCCCAAACTCTCACTTGTCCACATTCATGTGCATAGGATCACCTGAGCATCTTTAAATATATATCCGACATATCCTACTTCAGCAACTCTTGGCCAGGGTCCGGTATGTTGAATTTCTAGCAAAGTCATAGGTTGTTGCCTTTGCTGCTGGTCCAGGATTAGCTCCCAGCCCTATGTAAGGAGTTGCCTACCGTCTATAGAGTTAGCAGGACCTGTCCCTCCTTCCCCATCCCTCACGCTTCAGCATTCAAGGATGGAAAATTACCCAGATGGAGACAGCTCGAGCAGTAGGGCCTTTTGACTTGCTTCTGAATATATGGCTATATGGATCATCCAAACTCTTCCAAAACCAGGGAAAGGTCTGGTAATTCTTTTCTTTATCCATCATCAATTGACTCTTTATTTTTGTAAGAAAGGCTCTAGAATTACTGTCACCTAAATCTCTTAGAACTTATGAACTCTTCACTCTGTGTGTGTGTGTGTGTGTGTGTGTGTGTGTGTGTGTGTGAGTAAGACTTATTTATCTTTATCCTCCAGCCTTCAGAGAAAGGACTCAATAAGTTTAGAGGATAAAGAATGGTCTAGAAACCTTCTAGACCACTTAGAACTGCTGGAGAGAGTGGCAAGTGTAATAGAAGGGGACTTGATATCTGAGACTCAGAAATGCTCAGTGTTAATTACTAGGCCATGGTAGGTTTAGACTTTGGCTGCTTGTTTTTGGTTTTTGTTGTGTTTTTTAAAAATTATTCTTGATTTATTTATTGTCAAAGTGATGAACAGAGTGGTTACAGTTTGATACATAAGGCAATGAGTACATTTCTTATAAAACTTGTTACCTCCTCCCTCATTTTTCTCCCACCTCTCCCCCTCCCCAAACCCCTCCCCCTGCACCCTGAATTGTACAATTGGTTTACAGCATATTGTTTTCTAAGTATTGCTGTTGCATTGGTTCACCTTTTACCCTCTATCTCTCCATTTTGATGTTCCCCTTCCCTGCTTCCGATAAATGTATATACTCAAGGTACCAAACTCAGTTACAGTGATACCAGGGGTAAAACCATGGGGAAGAATGGCAAAAGAAAATGGCATACTTTCACATGGTGCATTGAACCTAACGACAACAATGATAAGCCACTTATTTCCATAACTTGGGCTTCATTTCACTTAGCATCATCTTACGTGTTCATATGGGCATAGCTATTGAGCTACTGTGCTCTTCTAGACAAGTACTAATTATTGCCAGTGAGGGAAACCACAGAGTGTTTCTTTGGGTCTGGATCGCTTCAGTTAGTATGATTTTTTTTCCAAGTCCTTCCATTTCCGTACGAATGGGGAGATGGCATTCCTTCTGATAGAGGCATAGAATTCCATTGTGTATGTGTACCACATTTTCCTGATCCACTCATCTCCTGAGGGGCATCTGGGTTGATTCCATACCATCCTGAACACACCGGATCTTGGCTGATCTTGGCTGCTCGTTAACTGTACAGAAGATGTTGTTTGCTATTCAGGGTCGGGGACCTCAGGTGTCCCCAGTGATCTCCCTCATAAATGAGCTTTAGTGATGGGGGGAATCAAATGGCAGAGGTACTGTGAGGAAAGAAAGGTCCCAGAGGTCTCAAGTTCCTCACACGAACGTAAAGGAAGAATCCGGAAAGAGTGTTCCCTGGCGAGTGAGGGTCCCAGCAAAGCTAGCAGTGGATTTTGGACTTGGGTTTTGGACTGGAGAAATGGTCAGGCTGGAGTGACTCCTCCCCGCCACCTCTGATTTCCTTCCATTGCCCTAGGGGAAATAGGTTCCATCTTAAATTGCTTATGTTATTACCATGGAATTTTCAAATAAACCAGCAAATCAGCATCATTATTTTAAAATCCTGGGAAACATGATTCAGGGTTTTGTCATTATTTTTTCCAAGGAAGAAATGATTATATAGATACTTTTTTGCAAGGGTTACATTGCTGCGACTTTTCCAGTTAGAACCCAGCCAACAGACCTTCATACACATCAGTTGAAAAGAAGCAGTGTGGAAGACATAAGTGTAAAAATAGTCACTGTTGGCATGCATCCATTCTTGATGTTTTCTTCTTGGTGTATTAGGTACCATTTTCCTTATATCTAAACTGAAAAAAAAGAATTAAAGAGGCCATTCCAGATGATAGCCAAGAACGTGGCATTGGGAAAGGCAAGTCTAGTCATTGTCACAGAGTGCCTTGTCTCACCTTATCAACATCAGCACATTTTGTAGCTTTATGCATATGGATGTCAACCACAGCTTGGTAATGGCAGGATTTGTATTTTGTTAGATACACAATAAATCTATGCATGCCACCAAACCTGCCTAAAACTTGCTGGTGTGCCTGAATGGGTGGCCTGGAGCCAGTTACTTCCTATCGACTGTTTTCTTCCAGAGAGGCTTTTCTTGAACACATTAAACTGTAGGTCGGAACTTGGATTCCTACAGAGCCTTTGTAATATGAGGCCAAGTTCAAGATGGACACTTTATACATGCCTCTTAAGTTGGAGATGATATTAGTTTCTTATGGGCACTTGGCACATAGAACCAATCAGATGTTCAACAATCATCTTTTCCTCCAATTCCAGAAGGAGGCTAGAAGTTCAGGTCAAGAATGAGCAGGTTTTTCTGAGGCATCTCTCCTTGACTGGAAGAGAGTGCCTTCCTATTGTGTCTTCATGCGGCCTTTCCTCCGCCTGCTATTCCTGGATGTCCAGATCTCCTCTTTTAATGATGCCAGGTATATTTGATTAGGGCCACCCTTGTAGCCTCATTTGAACTTAGTCACTTCATTAAAGGTCTCACCTCCAAAGTCAGTCACATTCTAAGATTCTAAGGGTTAGAGCTTCCATAGATGAATCTGGGTGAGATATAGCCCAGTCCAAAACAAAGCTCAGTGGAGCCCACTTTTTTTCTCCAATACAGGCTATTTTGTGACCCTTCCTTTGCTTTTTGAGAATAATTCTGTCTCCATCTTAGTGGGCTAATGACAGATCAGACCTGGGATGTAACGTAATTCTCTTAAGTTATTATTTTGCATCACTGGAAAGATCTTGCAAAAGGAGACAGTGCTGTGGAGAGAAGAGTGGATCTTGGTGTCTCTCAAGTCTGGCTCCTGGCTCTTCGACGTTCCAGGCCTTGAAGCCACCAGCGGGAACATGGGGTAGAGGTCACATCTGGATGTGTGCTCTGTAACAGTTCCTGGAGTCCGTTTGCAAGCGTCCTGTGGCACCCTTGGCTCCTCAGGGAACAGTGGACTCCAGCAGCTGGCTTAGTCAGTACCTGGCCCATGGTAAAGAGTCAATGAATAAAAGAATGGATGAACGAGTGGCTAACACGGGCAGACCGCTTCCCACTGACTTCCTCTGTGGAGTATTTGAAGAGAACAGAAGCCATGGGGACTTCCCCAGCCACCATCACCATGAGCCTCAGGGACGGCTCTGGGGCCACCGGTGGGACCAACGTTGCTTTTGTTTTCCGATCTGAACTGGGGCGGGCATTGTGCAGTCCTGCTTGAACCCGACCTGGCGGATCACCAGCGCATCACTCGTGCGATGAGACACTACCAATTTGCCAAGTTTCCTTCCACCCTTTGTCATTTGGGGGTCTTAGGTGCTCACCACGAATGCTGGTTTTGAGCGGCCACAATGAATCATGTTATTTATGCACTTTCAGCCTCTAGATCAGACTAGAACATCACCTAAATCACCAGGTTAGAAAGGGAACATTTTGCTGTAATAAAGTCACAGGTTAGAGCCCAGCTGTCGCCTTCAAGGTCCATTTTAATTTTTTAATCACAGACTCCCAGTATGCCTCCTAATGTCTGACTCTCCTTTTACCCAGTGCCTTCCAAGGCCAGCAGGGCCATGAGTCACCACACACCAGTACCCAAGCCAAGCACGCGTGGGCACAGTGCCTTAGTCACAGACCAGAGACTTTCTTCCATCATGGAGGACAGAGACAACAAAGAGCACGAGTAAGGAAGGCAAATGAAGGAGAACTAAGGACACACATAGTCTGAAGTCTGTGATGCTTTGGTCCTAGAGCAGCATCCAGCAATCGGAAGCCCACGTGCCTTTCCTGGTGGTGTCACGTGCCTTTCCTGGTGTTGGACCACAAGCTAGCTCAGCGACTGGCAGTTCAGCAAGATCAACCTGCAAAAGCAAACACGGAGGAAAGGCAGGCAGTGCTTGTAATCACGTCATCCTCTGACATGGTAGTCCTTTGCTGGAATTTACAGTATGAACTTAGAAAAATAAAGTTTCACTTAGATAGCACATAGAATGCCGTATTCTCCTGCCAGCATCTTTTACACGGAATATTAGATTTATTGCTAGATGTAGAAGTCGATCACAGCTTTGAAAGTTTTCACAAATAATGTGTTTTTTTTTACCGTTAATACTCTACTTACTGTGTTAAGTAGTATGTCCATCTTATCTTAACATAATGACCAAGATATTAAAAGTACTTCAAGATCTATAAATGTATATATTATAGCTCGACAAAGAAGTTTTCCACAATGCTGTGCTTATATTTCATAAATCCCAGTTTTTCAGAGAATTTAAATGCTAAATATACGCTACTTTAACATTCTTTAAACCACATTTAGGCAGGAGGGAAAAACTGGGAGAGACCAAAATGAAGAGGTGGGTGACATTATCCAAAAAGAAATACTCATTTCTTGACTTACGGAGTAGTGACCCCTCTGTACATCACCTCTATGTTAACACTTTTAAGGGAAAATAAAAACAAATCACATTTAGCCTTTCCCCGCACTCCCAGTTGACGAAGACAATAAAGATCTTTTGCAGAAATCACAGACATGCCATTTTATCAGGAGAACTGATTTGATTGTTGATCTGTTCGTTGTAAAATCCTAACCACCCAGTACGTACCTAGCTATAAAACCAATTTCACAGACAGCTTTGAAAGCAAAAAGATGTCGTCATTAAAAACCGTAAAATACCTCAACCGATTACTTCTCAGAACGTTGAGACTAAGGTCTTAGAATCCATGGGCTTTGTTTTCAATGCTGGGTGACTTCAGGGACTTTCAGTGGGCTCAGACTCCTTCAGCAACACACCCCGACGGCTGGCTTACACAGGAGACTGTGTTGCTCCCCGAGTTCCGGAGGCTGGAGTGCAGATGAGGCTGCGTGCAGCTCCGCTGGCTTTGGGCGAGGGCTCATTCACTCAGCCCTGCACGACAGCGTTGGCTTTCTGTCGGGACTGTTTTCTCTAGTTCACCTACCTTCTAGGTCCACTCAGGGAGTGGGCTGGAAAACACAGAGAGAAGAGAGCACCCGTCCCAAGTGAGGACCTGCTAAGGAAGGGTGAGGGTGGCCCTGAGAGACCTCTGGGCTCCTTTGGGGGTACGCTGTTCCCCCGAGTGTGGGGCACTGTCCGTGCCTGGACTCCGCTCCTGCTTACCCAGGAGATGGCAGCCCCCACCCTTCCCTGACCCCTCACAGCTGCTGCCCCATGGAAGTTGGTGGCCTTCTGTGTTCAAAGCCCCTCTCTTTCTTGCCCACTGTGGAGGACGTTTCATCAGCGCGGATCCCACGTAGCGGCGGGGCCTGTGCTTCGTCCCACAGCTATGTCGCTGTTGTCCAGACGGTCGTCTGTAGTAAATCAGCCCTCTTGACTAGTCATTTTCTCTGCTTTTTTTTTTTTTCTTCTCCTTCTAATTTTCCAGCTAGGACACAGTAATAGGTCAGGCTCCTTAGACCTTTCCTGTTTCCCCTTTGAGTGGGAAAAACATGCTGACTTTCCACATCTGAAATGGAATTGAACATTTCTTGTCAAGGATCCATCTCAAGGGAAAAACCCATGGCTATTCGAAACCTGCTTCCTCCTCTTCTTAAGTTCCTGGTACAGTAGACATTGCGGCTTCTCAGTTCTATTTTCAGAGTAGATAAGACTGGAGGATGCAGCATTTATTTTCAAACTACAAATTAGTTTTGCTTTTAAGCCACAGTGATTTTTCTTCACATTTTGTTGAAGTATTCTTTGGATCCACTTCTAAAGCAAATAGGGGCGAAGCGCTTGCTGACAGTGTTAGCATTAACTATGATTATTCAAGTAATTTCAATACACCAGTAGTGATTTTTCAGTTAGAGTTTATTTAGTTTGAAACAGAGAAAATAAATTTCTGTGTTTTCCAAGCCAAGAAAGAAAGGAGGAAAAAAAAAAAGAAACTAAACTAATGGTGAAGCTGTGTACTGGTAGCTCATGCCTATCCTAGCAACGCTGACGGCTAAGATCACAGTTCAGCCTGAACAGGAAGGTATGTGAGACTCTACCTCCAATTAACTACCAAAAAGCTGGGAGGGTATAGCACATGAGTGCCAGCCTTGAGTGAAAAGCTAAGGGAAAGCACCGAGGCCTTGAGATCCAGCACTGGTACTGAGACAGCAACAACAATAGCAAAAATAAACACTTTTTAAAAACCCACTGGTGAGAATGCAATGCTATCAGGTTGGCATATTTACGTCATTTTCTCTTAGAGTCAGAATTAAACAGGTTCTTAGCTGCCGGCAAGCAATAGTAGGCTATAGGAAGTTCTTATTAGGTGGAATTTTTTTGATTAGAAAGATAATTTTTTCGTGAACGATTTTGAGTCATTTTTTGCCACATTGAAATGTTCATTTTTATCCCTCTTAGGCCAATAAATCCTTTTCCTTGAGTACTTCTCAGATGGTTAAAAGAGCATTGAGTATCTCTGAGGCATTTCTTCGTAGTCCATCTTGACTGACGTCTGGGAATATTGCTGTATGTGTGATTCACTCTTGTTTTGGGGTGTTTTGTTTTGTTTTGTTTTGTTTTTGAGTTTGAGACGACTTCACTATCTCCTTTGGGCCGGTTTAAAATGACAAGTTTCAAAGGTGCTCTCTATTAAGAAAGCTCATTCTTTCTTGTTGAACAAGAAATGGACGGTGTGCGTTCGGCATACTGGGCTGGTCTTAGGATGTTAGGACAACCTGCTTAATGTTGCATCTTCCAGGAGCCTCCTTCGGGAGACATATTTGAAAATCCCTGGTTGCGGCAGCAACTGGGGAGAGTGACTGGTATTTGAGGATAGAAGGGGAAAGAGCCAGCCAGAAGAATGCTGAAAAAATGGAGAAAGAAAAGCCTAGAAGGCAAAGGATGGGGACACATACACATGGGAGAGACTGATTCATCCAGAATGTGTTTAGTTGAGAAACGCTGGGGGAAATGGTGGATTTTCCAAGCCACGGGATATTAGAACACAGAGCATCTTGTATCCGAGCACAGGCTGAGTTGCACGTCTGTGTTCTTCGTGTCTGCCTTTCACCGTGGCCCCAGACTACAGCAGATTTCATCAGAAACCACAAGCAGCCCACCACATACTTCCCCGTTTCTGCAATGACCTTAGGCCTCCGGCTTGTTTTCCATGGACCAAGACTCTTACTCCACTAGCAAAAGTGTACGTTAGCTGATGTCAGCTGGTGTTGAGACTGTCACCTGGCTGTGTTTTTTTTGGGGGGAGTAAAGACAACCCGGGCTGCCGCTGGTCAAAGATAGAGCCTGTCTTTGCGATTCACCTGTGATTTTTTATCACTGTTGTGCTTGCTTATTTTGTGCTAGTACTGGAGCTTGAGCTCTGGGCCTGAGCGTGGTTTCCTTAGTTTTTTCCATTCGTGGCTAGCGATCTACCCCTTGAGCCACACCTCTGTTTCCAGGTTAATTGGAGATAAGAGTCTCATGAACTTTCCTGCCTGGGCTGGCTTCAAACAACAGTCTTCAAATCTCAGCCTCCTAAGTGGCTGCGCGTGACACACCACCTTGGGTTTTCTTTTTTTCCTGATATTTTTTTTCACCTTCAGATTTCATTTCCCTGAGGGAATGCTTCCCATGAAGACTGGGCACCGAGCCCAAGAGGGTCATCCGCCCCTCCCTCCCCGCCCCCCGCAGTGCAGACAGGCTCAGAGAGATGACCCCAGCTAGAATTGCGTTCCATAGACTGCTCACCATTCTACTGGTCTCCTTCCTGACCTTCAAGGACGTTTTGCGTTGTCTTGTTGTACTGTTCTGAGGCTTGAGCTGGTTATTGTCCAGGTAGCTTCTTTTGCTCAAGGCTAGTGCTCCACCACTCGAGCTAAACCTCCACTTCTGGCTTTTAGATACTTTATTGGAGGTAAACCCCAATAACAGGATTCCCTGCCGAGGCTGACTTTGAACTGTGATTTCGCTTCTCAGCCTCCTGAGTAGCTGGGCTTGATTGCAGGTGTACAGCTTATAGGAGAGTCACTTACCAGCCATCCAGCCGGGGCAGCCCTCCTCCTCTGTGCTCACAACCCTCTGCCGCTGTTCATCAGCGGGTTTTCCTTGCACCGCTGTTCCCGTACACCTAACGGATGGTCCCACGTGTGGGCTTTGATCCCCCGCGGGAGACCCGGTGCTAGCAGGTCTTGTTCACTTCATGCCTCTTAGAGCACTATGGATTCCTCACACAAGGAAAATGCTTGGTGGAAGGAATGCTAAGGAACTTAAATCCCAAATCAGAATGCCTTCCCATCACTTAAAATGGTTCCAGTGTGTGACTTGGGAGGCAGAAAAGGGGTTATTATGATCTGTAGCCAGCCTGGGCATTATTTTGACCAATAGCTTGGCAGGGTATTACTCCTGTCCTCTTTTGGTCTCACGGACCAGTGTGTTTCAGATCTCACTTCCGCGTATCAGGGAGAAAGAACATGTGCTGTTTGACTCTCTGATCTTGGCTTACCTCACTTAACACAATTGGTCCTAGTTCCAATGACGTTATTGTATTCTTCCTAATACCTGTGTAAAATTCCATTGCATATAGGTACTATAGTTTTTGGATCCACTCATCTATTGTGGGGCATCTGGGTTGCTTCCATATCTTGGCTGTTGTGAACAGTGCAGCAATGAACATGGAAGTGCTGGTGTCCTTGTCGTATTCTGGTTCCTGTTGCTCAAGGTAGATGAGAGGCCAGGTTTCTACAGAACACAATGGGGGGACTTGCCTTTCCCCATACCTACATTGGGAAGGTTCAAAAGAAAATCTTGTCCAGTGTTTGTGGATGGTCTTGTGACCACTTCAGTTTTAATAACTGCAAAACCAAGTCTGGTTGTTTTTTTCCCTTTTGTACTTGGGGGGGGGGGGGTCTGTGTGTGTGTGTGTGTGTGTGTGTGTGTGTGTGTGTATGTGTGCATGTGCGTGCTGGTCCTGGGGTTTGAACTTGGGCTCTCTGTCCCTGAGCTTCTTTTGCTCAAGACTAATGCTCTGCCACTTGAGCTACAACTCCACTTCTGGCTTTTTTGGTAGTTTAGTGGAGATAAGAGTCTCACAGACTTTCCTGTCTGGCCTGGCTTCAAACTGCAATCCTCAGATCTCAACCTCCTGAGTAGCTTTTTTTGCGCTTTTTTTTTTAAATGCAAGGAGGGCTGGGTACCAGTGATTCACACCTGTAATCCCAGCTGCTCAGAAGGCTAAGATCTGGTGATCAGTGGTTCAAAGCCAACCTGGACAGGAAAATTCATGAGATTTGTATCTCTAATGAACCAGCAAAAAGCCAGAAGTGGGGGCTGGGGATATGGCCTAGTGGCAAGAGTGCCTGCCTCGGATACACGAGGCCCTGGGTTCGATTCCCCAGCACCACATATACAGAAAACGGCCAGAAGCGGCGCTGTGGCTCAAGTGGCAGAGTGCTAGCCTTGAGCGGGAAGAAGCCAGGGACAGTGCTCAGGCCCTGAGTCCAAGGCCCAGGACTGGCCAAAAAAAAAAAAAAAAAGCCAGAAGTGGAGCTGTTGCTCAAGTGGTAGATAACCAACCAGCCTTGAGTTAAAAAGCCAAGGGGCAGTGTCCAGGCTTGGAATTCACTCATCTATAACAGCACACAGAAAAAAAAACCCAGAAAATTAAACAACAACAACGAAGGAGGTTGATCTTCCTGGAAAAGAAAAGTGTCATAGAGAGAAAGTAAGGTGTCTGCTCACCCAGTGCTCTGTCGGTGGCAGCAGCCTTTTAGGCTCATTCAAGGCACTCAAACGTGCACATACATTACTCACCTGGAAGACTTGTTGAGGAACAGTTCCTCTTGCTGTGTAACAGGGCATATAAGTGGCTTACGGCAACGCCGTGTCTGATAGCTCTAAGGAATAGAAGTCTAGGCATGCAGGTCTGGGTGGGTTTTATGAGGCTGGAGGTTTCGGCTAGACTGCATTCCTGTCTGGATGCTCAGGAAGAGACTATTTCCAAGCACATCCCCGGTCCACCTTAAAGACACTTTCCATCACTGTGACAAAGTACTTGAGGCATTCGGCTCACAGTTCTGGAGGTTTGCAGTCCATGATCGGTTTGCCCCGGTTGCTTTGGGCCTGTGGCGAGGCCGCATCACACAGTGGGAGCCCTGTCAGAGGCCTGGAAGTAAAAAAGGAAGAGGAGGGGGCAGGGGCCTCAACCTGGAGTTCAAGCCTTTGCACACGGGGTATCCACGATCCAAACCACTAGCAGACCCTACTCTTGCCGTCTCTTAGATGGAGAAGTCTTTGGTGGCTTTGCAGTTTGCTGAGTTATAACCTTTGCCACTCTTTTCCATCTGGGAAATGTTTTTCCAGTTCCTGTTGCTGCAGAAAAATAAAACGACAGAATAAAGGACCAATCACCGCGGTTTCTGCAGACCCCCCTGCGTTGGTTCTCCTACATGGAGTGTCCACTGGGTTTGCAGGGCTGCTGTGGTTTTATCCATGGTTTATCACTAGTTTTAATTTGTTTGCAATGTATTAAATTGGTATCATGGCCTTTATGTGCACTGTGGTACACGATCTCAAAGTCTTGTTTTTAATCTATTATGCTTTGGGGGAGGAAAATCCCATTCTCTACCTAAATCAGGTAAAGCAAACAGGGATTTCACCGGAAAATATTTATTTTGCTTGTCTTTGATAACCTCTCCAGATAAACCCTCCTTATCTAGCGGAATATCCAAACTGACCCACTGTGTCTGCCCTCTGCACTAAACCGGGCTGCGTGTGCACCCAGGAGCAGTCACGTGACTCCGTCCTGGACGGGCGGCTGGTGGTTAGGGAAGCTCCGTACACAATGTGAGCCGACCCTACCAAGCACAGCACACGTTCTTTGGACCCCACAGGAGGGGTCCCCCGTGGACGGGCCAGTGCCCTTTGGGAAATCTACCACTTGGTCTGTGTGGCCTCCAGCCAGCACGCCTCTTCTGAGTGAAACTTCCCAGTTCTTGTCCTCGCAAAGACTCCTTTCTCCCCGGCATTCCCCTTCCCCTGCTCCAGCTCCCATCCTGGCCTCCTTCCTCTTCCCAGCCTGCCCCCCTTCCTCAGATTCTCTCTCCTGACAAGCCTGGAATGTTACCCAATAAACTTTCCCCCATTGAGGCAGTTAATGAGGACAGCTGTTTAATGTACCAGGCCTTCCAAGAGAATTTGTATTTAATCAGCAAATTCTGGAGATCAAAGTCTCAACCCCAAAGGAATGCATTGCTAAAGGGAAAATTCGAGGCTGGATTCGTTTACAGGGGAAAATTCTCTGGACAGGTGGGCTCTTCTGGGGCTGGGTGCTGCCGAGCTGGAGACAAAACACGTATTTTTCAAACACACATTGAACAGATCTCCAAGTTTAAAGAAAAACTAGTAATTCGTCCATTTAACCATTTATATTAACAATTGTACCCAGTGTCCACTTGAACCCGTAACTGGGTTGAATTACTCATATTACACACCTTCTGGTAACCCAAGGAAGTTCTGATTCTCTCAGCCTTTAATACACTCTAATTTCCTCCATTAAACTAAAGACAGACCCTGGAACACTTAAACCTCTCCATAGACATTCCTGAATGATGATGCAGCTGAGTTCCAGACTCTTTGCTGGAATTACAAAGAGGAAGAAGGTATGATCATACCTTCAAAAACCTCCGTCGAATCCAACAGGAAATATGGAGCCGTTGCTCAGGGCTTGGTACTCAGAGTTCTTCCGGGGGCCTTAACATTCTAAAGCACAATTCTTTTCTCTGTTCAAGGACTGAAGTTTGTAGCTTGGGAGAAGAACTACAACTTGAGGCCCAGGACAATAGAAATGATCACTCTTGTGTGCGGTCAGGACTCTCAGCTCAAGGACGACCTGCAGGGCTAGTTCAGTAGGCAGGGATCACATCCTAATGTCCTGGTCCAGCTTCAGAAAGTCTTGTAGATACAGGACTCGAAAACAGGGCTAACTCTTAAATGGTTAGGGAAGGATACACCTTGGCATTTTCTCGTTCCTATCTGAAAAAAAAAATAGGAAGTTAAATGTTTCATGTAGAATCAAATAAGGAGTTGCTTTTATTAAGGGACACGTCTCCAGGGCATGATTATGCATACTTGCAATCCCAGTACTTGTGAGGTTCAGATAGGAGAACCATTTGTTCGAGACCAGCATAGGCTACATAGCAAGACCCTGTCTTAAAAGTCCTCAAGCAAGCGGCTGGGAAGGTAGCTTAGTGGTAGAGTGCTTGCCTCGCATACACAAAGCCCTGGGTTTGATTCCTCAGCACCACATGAACAGAAAAGGCTGGAAGTGGCACTGTGGCTCAAGAGGTAGAGTGCTAGCCTTGAGCAAAAAGGACGGAGCCCAGGCCCTGAGTCCACACCCCAGGACTAGCAAACAAAGTAAAGAAATCAAGCAAATAAGGAAGAAGACAAAGGACATACCCACTTTCTTCATTTTGAACAGGTTCCTTTGATTGCCTGAGTTTTTGGATGATTTTGGTTAAGTACTAATCTGTTCATTTATGTCCTGGATTTCTTGGGACATACTTTGTTTATTTTGAAAATGAAAGTAATCCATGCAATACACATGGCTGCATTTTTAATATTTTTGTGAAAACATCAAAATAAATACGTTAATATAGTAGACAAAAATCTTCTATGAGGCCATACACACTAATTTGGGCATGGAGGACAATGCATAGAGCATGGGGGTGTTGAGGGTGTGTAAGTGTGTCTTGGGGGGCGGGTAGTATGGACTCTAGGCAGCTATCATAACGATAATTTTGCAGGTTGAATTTTCCAAAGATGCCTGTAGTACTATTTCTCATCCGCAGGCTCCTGGAAAACCTTGCCATTCTCCCAACGAGAGGTAGAAATCCTATCCCCTGCCCTCCAACGTGGGGACCAGGGCGAGTACCTCAGCAGCTACTGTCAGGTGCACAAGACAACCCGTGGCTTCCAAGGCAAGGCTAAATGAAGCCATGCCATCTACCTTGTTTCTCTAGGAGCCTTCCTACTAGAACACAGCTGCCACACTGGCCAGGCAGCCCAGGCGGCCCATGGAGAAGCCTGAGTGGACAAGAGCCAAGGCTCCAAATTCCTGCCTGAGCTCCTAACTGACCGTCAGGACAGCGTCCCGGCTGTTGCAGGAACGGCTTGAAATGCTGCTTTCTCACGCTGGTCTTCTAAGCGAAGGCATCTTAGAAAAACTCACTCGCATCATGTTGGGGTTCTGCTTCTCAGCCGCCCTGCCTGCCTTCCGGTGGGACCTAGCCTGGTCGTTTCTCACCAACAGTCGAGACCAGCTGAGGCTTCTGTACCCTGGCGCACAGTCGAGGTCCTCCCTCATCTCACGGTTCCCTGGCATTTCACTAAGACTTCAGAAGTGGGCAGAAACATTCTGCAGTGCCCAACGAGTTACCCAGGAGAATGGGCTCTGTGTGTGTGTGTGTGTGTGTGTGTGTCTGTGTGTCTGTGTGTGTGGAGTTGCTGTGGAGAGGGAGAGATGGGTGCTCTCTGGATGGATAGCTGGGTGCTGATTAGTTGGTGTGAGCATTGGAATGGGTAAGCAGCAGCTCTGCTGAGTCTTGGGCACCCTGTGTAGTACTGATCTGTTTCTGATGAGATGCTAGAGGAGTCTAATGCCTTTGGGGTCGGTCACCTGGGAAGGGGACGTGATAAGACAAGGAAGAGTGGGAACACCTACTGGAGTGCACATTCCTTTCTCCCCACAGTATCTGCTTAGCCAAAGCCCCAACATGGCCCTGAGCTGTGTTACCAGGCCCCTCCTGCCCCCTCAAGAGAATCAGAAATTCAATTTCTACATGAACCCCCCCCCCACACACACACACGCTATTTTGTGCCAGTTTGGGGGGCTTGAATTCAAGACAGTGTTCTCTCGCTTTTTTGCTCAAGGCTAGTAGTACTCGACCACGTGAGCCGTACTTCTGCTTCCACCTTTTTTGGTGGTTAACTGGAAATAAGAGTCTTACAGACTTTCCTGCTCAGGTGCCTTTGAACCTCGATCTTCAGGAATCGGCTTCCTGAGTAAATCAGATGGCGGGCCTGAGCCACCTGCCCAGCCAAAAGCCCCCAACTTTAAATGTCAGAAGATGTCCCCAGTTTACGGGGGGTAGATTAGGCCTGGTTGAAAGAGGACAACCTTTCGGTCTCTGACCCTTGGTGCAAAGACATAAACCCAGGTCTCAGGCCCTTATGTGAACATCCAGATTTCCCCGACAAATAGACAGGGCACAGTTGGTCTCTTCCGTGAGTGTGACGAGGGAAATCCAAGCTGTGGTGGGGGCACGGTCGTTCTGTGCTTATAGTTGGTTTGGAGTCTGTTTCCACCACTGCATCCCCCTCCCGGGGACGTGTGTGATTGGTCAGGCATCTGGTCAACCAAGAATGCAATCGAAGGGTCAGAAGAAAGCGCGTGCTCTGCCCTGTGTACGCTTCCCTCTGCAGACGTGGAAACAGGGCGTGAGGACGGTAATGGAAACAGAAGTGAAGGGCACATTACACGCTTCTCCCGGCACTTGGCCCCACACACAAAACCCACGTCGGAGCTGACTCCTGAATTTTGCGAGTGGGTGTGGCTAGGACCCTGCTTCGGGGGTTTAAGATTTACAGACGTTGGTTTTGCTTCTTCTTTTCCCTTCCTTTTCTGAGCCTTTGGCCCGGTCTCCTGGCTAGGGGGCTACGTTGTCTCAGCCTTGCTGAGATAGGAGTATGAAGTGCTTCAGGGGAGGAATAAGGCTTTGCAGTCAGCAACACCCAGAAAGCACTGTTCCTCCTTTGAATGTGAAGGGATTGATGGCTGGAAAGAATGATCCAGAGCTGAGGAAGGTGTTGATCATCTGGGACTTAGTGACAATGTCCTAGCAAAACCACAGCCCGCTTTTGGACGCGTGGTTCTTGCCCAGGCTTTTGTTACTGCAGTATTGTGCCTCTGGCTGAGAAAGGTATCAAAGCCAAAGTTAAAAATCAGTCATCAAAGCGAGACAGGTCTGGAACAGACTAAAAAACAGATGATTAATTGGGGTGACTTTGGCCCCAGTAATCTCTAAATAAATGTCACCTCCCCCAGTCCTCATCTGCAGTTCTCCAAATCATTAAGCATTGTTTCCATTTGCCTATGGCGATTTCTTCATCTGAAACAATGTCCACAGTGCAAGAAGTTAGCGAGGGTGGGTAACAGTGGTTAATCTTTATATACAAGAAAAAGTCAAGATAAAAAGGAAAAAGGAGCTAATAGATTCTGAGCACACATGAGACATCACAAACAAGATGAAATCATCTGTGAACTCTGGCCTCTGTCTTCGGGAACAAATTTGTATACTCCTTCCCCCACACAAACACACTTTAGATTGGTGATCTCTTCTTTCCTTTCTTGCTTTTTTGTTTTTTTCTTGGTCAGTCATGAGGCTTGAACTCGGGGTCTGAGCTCTTTAGCTCAAGGATAGCACTGTACCACTTTGAGCCACAGTATCACTTCCAGTTTTCTGGTGGTAATTGGAGATAAAAGTCTCGTGGATTTTCACGGACTTTCCTACCTGGGCTGGGCTGTTTTTGAACCAGTCTTCAGATCTCAGCCTCCTGAGTTGCTAGAAGTACAAGCACGAGCCAGCCTTTTCTTATCTCTTTATAGGTCTTCTTTATGTCCTCTGTAAGCTCTAACAGGCCTTGGGTGCCACACTGCTGGAATGTGTGTTTGTCATTTTCACTTTTAATGTAAGCTTAGAGCACCAAGCTATCTGTCGTTTCTTACACTGGCATAAGTAAGCCATTCTCAGAACTTCTGAGTTATCCCCCCCACTGTGAATTGTTTGTACATTCCTTTGAACTAATCCGTACAAGTACTAAATGATATTTCAGGCTTCTCCTTTGTTTTCCCCTCCAAAGTACCAGAAATGTACCAGGCCGAAGATTATTATTAACAGCTCATCTTCTGTTTTCCTACAGGGTATGCTTTATATTATTCTGTATTATTTCAATGGGTATTCTTACTCGACCTTCCCTGCGGTTGGAGAACCAGCACCTTGCTTTTTCTTCCCGAGGGCCTCCTGGCTAGAGCCACTGCAGCCCACTGGAAAAAAGAAGGTTACTTCCACTCCTTTGCATTTCTTCTGGGACTTTGCAAACACTAAGATAACACAATAAATTTCTCACTTCAGGACTGGTTTCCCCCAAACCCATTCCCAAACTTACCTTTAAAATCGCCCCAAACCAGAAAGCCCTATAAACATCACGAACAATCCTAAAGAAAAGGTGCGATTTAATCACACAACTACTGAGACAAATGGTCCCCAGTATCTTTTATCATAAACCTTATTTTGGTAAAGATTTTTTGAGTGCCTCGGCCAGCCAAGCATTTTCTTTATAAATTCTGTGCAAATGCTTTACACTGGATACCTTATCAAAATGTACCTTAAAAGTTGACACTTAAAAAAAAAAAAAAAGACAAAGTGAGCAGGTATTAAGTTGAGTATGGTCTTTTGTCCTGCAGAGGGTTATGGTAGAGATTCTGCCAGAGACCCAGAAGTGTCTCTCGAGCCTCGGAATCTCCAGCCAGTGCTGCTATCTGGTACACGGCAATGCTAGAGAGTAGGGACACAGCTGGGGAGCAGACATGTAGCTGTTGAACACTGTGAGCCCCATAAGCAGGAGTCTTCGCCTGCTGTGTAGCACCAATAGCCATGGTAAATCCTGGTGCTTAGACTGCATCAGGTAGGAGGTCACCCACCACCCCGAGCATTTGTCTAAATACCCAGGGAGCCACGGGATGAGTTTGGTGTCCTCCCAAAAGCTCAACCACTCCCTGTACTTTTTTGGGGGTGGGGGTCAGTCCCAGGGCTTGGACTCAGGGCCTGAGCACTGTCCCTGGCTTCTTTTTGCTCAAGGCTAGTGCTCTACCACTTGAGCCCACAGCGCCACTTCTGGCCGTTTTCTATATATGTGGTGCTGAGGAATCGAACCCAGGGCTTCATGCATGTAGGCAAGCACTCTACCGCTAAGCCACCTTCCTAGCCCTTTCCCCTGTACTTTTAAGTTTGCTAAGTAAGAGTAAGTATGGTGCCAGGCAAATGCAAGAGAACCCAGGTACAGCCCCAGGGACGTGGTAAAAATGAACAAAAGGGAGCTCTTGTGTTTTCTATCCCTAGGGTTGAAAATCAGTGCTCTGCCCTAGGCAAGAATGCAGAGGGGAAACAAGAGCAAAACTTCCAGAAACCAAAACAAAAAATATTGTCTCAGAGGCTAAAGGTTCCAGTGAAAGGTGGCCATGCTGACGCTTCAAGATCAATGCACCAACACCCGTTTAGTGTGCTACTATATTCCTTCTTTTGCAGATTCCTCATTCTTGGCACACCCAAGTGAAAACTCAGTTTCCCTCTCGGCTCAGCTCCTTGTTTCAGGTTTCTCAGCTGACATATTCCCCGCACACTTGTCAGCTCCTTGGGGTGGGGGGATTGCTAAGGTCATCCGAGCTGTGCTTCAAGAATGCAGTAATGGGAAGGATGGAATTCCTCATAAACCTCGATTTTTCCTCACCCAAAATAGAAACCATTAATGGAAATAGACTCTAATTGAGTGGATCCAGAAGAGGCAAATGCGGGTTAAAGAGCTTCATTTGTGAGTTTTATGATTCAATGGAAGAAATGCAAAACATGGAAAAGTGAGTGGTTGAGCTTTTCATGTCTTTTTCAGCCTCTGGTTTTCGTTTACTGTGTGGAGGGCGACTTTTCAGGAGCTCCAGCGAGCCTTTGCTGCGGGCACTGCACCCAGACCACTGGCATTCACTTAGCAAATGGCAACCAGCCCCCAGCTGGGGGCCAGTGGCTCACATCTGCAGTTCTGACTACTCAGAACGCTGAGATCGGAGGATGCTGGTTCAAAGCTAACCTCGGCAACAAAGTCCATGAGGAGTTTTTTTTGTTTTTGTTTTTGTTTTTCTCCAACAAAGCACCAAGAATCTAGAAATGGAGATGTATGTAGTTCAAGTGACAGCGTGCCAACCTTGAGCTAAAAAAAGCTTAGGGATAGTGCCCAGGCCTTGAGTTCAAGCCCCAGCATTGGCACAAAGAAAGAAAGTCCTGTCTCTTAAACGACAAGGAATATGTAAGTAGAAAAGTGTACTTTCTTTTTAATACTTAGGATCAATTTTTATTACACTGTGTAACACAGCCACAGTGGATTCCTTTAGGAATCCAAAGCAGAGAACAGACACCCAACAAAAACTGTCCGGTGGGCAGACGGGCATAAAGCAATCCGGTACCCCCCTGCCAGCCTGGTTGTCATGTGCCATGAAGGAAACAGGCTACGTAGTGTGCCACCTTAAAACGCAAATAGCCAGGTGCCAGTGACTCGGGCCTGTAATCCGAACTACTCTACTCAAGAGGCTGAGATCTGAGGATCGCAGTTTGAAGCTAGCCTGGGCAAGGAAAAAAACCAAACCAAACATCTGCGAGACTTGTCTGTAATTAACCACCAAAAAGTCCTAAGTGGATCTGTGGCTCAAATGATAGAGCGCTTGTCTTGGGCAAAGAAGCTCAAGGACGGAGTCAAAGCCCTGAGTTCAAGCCCCCAGGACTGACACAAAAGGAGGTGAAAAAGCAAATCTGCCCACACCTCCTCCAGTTCCCAAGGACACTTTCCCAAGCTGGGCCTCTTTGTTGGTCCCCATCTCTAGCACGTTTTGTGACTCAGCGATTTTTTTTCCCCCCAGATGGCATCAATTCCAGCCTTTCAGTCAAAGAGCAACCACCATTTTAGCCAGCCCCTATTTCTAATCTAAAAGTGAAAATGCTCAAGTTCCCTCAATTTCTTTCAGATGGAATCAGTTTAAAGGCAGGTAACTGAATGACACATTTTTGCTTGGGAGACATTGGATGACACGTCTGTCATTTCAAAGACAGTTGGATGATCTTCAAATACTTCCTTCACCATTCTCCCCACCCCACCCCCATTCATACAATGAAATAAAAATGGTAAATCCCAGGGAGCCAGTACTGTTGTCTCAGATGGATGGAAATGTGCGCAATGTAGAGCTTTGTGTCATGATTGTAAAGACAATGAACTCCCTCACCTCCTCCTCCCCTTTCTTCTTCCCCTTCCTTCTCCTCCTCCTCTGATTATCCTTGAAAAGCTCCTAGTCACGGTGAGCAGTAGGGGGCCAGAAAGGGGAGGCCCCTGATTGAAGCAGATGGAAGGAGCTGGAGGCTCTGGAGGAATGGAGTGTGTCTTCTACCCCTTTGCCCTCACCACCCTCTCCCTTGCCCCACACTCCTTGCCTCTCTCACACTCAAAGCATTATTCAGCGGGACTGCGGCTCCGGTGTGACGCACGCTACTGTTCTCCGTGTTCCAAACCTTTCTAGAATAAATGCAGCTCGGGCTTTTCAGGCTGAGAGTTGTGGTGATTTGGCAAAGCAAACAGAACTGATTTCTTACATAACTCCTCAGTTGGCAGTAAGACCCAGTGCATTGAAATTAAGCAACTTGTACCCATCCAAGAAGTCTTTTTTTTTTGCTTTTCCTTTTCTTGAAGAACTAAATGCCTCCTTTGTTGTTGGGTTTTTTTTTTTCCTGGTTGCATATATCCTTTTGAATTATTGGCTGACATTAATGATGCCTTGAAGTAAAAACGTTAATGTGAGGGTTCCCTTAAACTTTTGGAAGTGCAGAAGGAGCTGTTCCTCCCAGTCCCTAACCTAGAGAGTGCTTAAATAATTTGAGAGATTTGGGAGAAGTCCGTGAGACTCTTATCTCCAATTAACCACCAAAAAAAGCCAGGTGGTAGAGCACTAGCCTTGAGCACAAAAGCTCAGGGACAGTCAGTGCCCAGGCCCTGAGTTCAAGCCTCAGAATTAACACTGAGAGAGAGAGAGAGAGAGAGAGAGAGAGAGAGAGAGAGAGAGAGAGCCTTTAAGCAGGATCCCTTTCTCAGTTTCAGAGACGAAAATCTCCTGCAAAGTATTTTTGCTTTTGTGATGCTGGGGTCAAACCCAAAGCCTGGTACATGCTAGGCAAGAGATGTTTTGCCTTTGCTTGCCATTAGAAATGAATCCAAGTATCACATATTCCTGATTGTCAAATCACAACGATAAAGTCTGTAAATGAAGATCTTGGAATTGCTTTAGGACGTCTTCCGTTTGTCCTCCTGTGGAATCCAAGTGGGAATTGGCACATCCATTCAATAAAGTTCAATTGGAAAAAAAAAAAAAACAGCAAAACAAAACATTACATTTCAAAATAAATCCCACCCTTTTTTTCCCCCCTCTAAGAAACAGTTCACTGGCCAATTCAGATTTCAAAATGTTTTCTTTAATGCCCCACTATGAAACACTGATTGAAGTTTTCAGGAAATTGCAGGGCTAAGCAACTCACCAACAAGACTTTTTAGTTTCCAGGTCTCCCAAACCCTTGAAACTTCCGTGGAGGCTAATTACTGTTTACTGCTTAAGACCTTGGGCCTTTTTCTTCCGTAACATTTTCCATCTTAAGCAAGCCCGCCCCATTCAGCATTGAGCTGAGGAGTTAGCTGCCTGTTGTCTGAGGACTGAATGGAATTACTCGCAGTGGAAACTATGCTACAAGAGGGGTGGATACAGCAGCTGCAAAGCAAACCTCAGCTGCCTTTTCCATCCTCTTGCCAGAGGTAATTAGCATAGGGAAAATGACTAAGGTGTTGACGTCACCTCTTTCCAGTAGAAACTTACACTTTGTCCCGGGTCTGCCTACCAGCATACAGGACTTGACTCAGGAATTTGCTGTCCAAACAGGATGCTTGCCGAGCTGCAGTCCCCCCGCCCCCCGGGGGGCTGGCGCTGGGTGCTTTATAAGCCTGGGCCTGAGGAAGAACCCCCGACAGAAAGGAGCACGGCGTGCGTGCGTGGGCTCCGACCGCGTGGGGGTCTAGAGATTTCCTAGTAAGAAAGCAAGATGCATTTTAGGAACTTTAACTACAGTTTTAGCTCCCTGGTTGCCTGTGTGGCTAGCACTGAGATCTTCAGCGAAAGTGAAAGCAGGGTAAGGCTGGGGGATGCAAATGGACTCTGGGAAAGCGTTGAACGCGCGAGGCAGATCCTCCTCCGGGGTTAGATGCTCGCTAGTGGGTTTGGGGGTGCTGGGGGGAAATGCGTGTGAAAGGATTCCAAGGTGATGTGGAGCCACGAGCAGCAGAAGCTGTGGTCTACAGCACTGACTTCCCGAGAGCTCAGTGTGGGGAAAGTCCAGTTCCCGCCTCACCTTCCGAGTCGGGCTGTACGTGGGTACCGTGTGCTTCTCCTTCTGATCGTGCTGCGTGTGAACTCTTCCTATTCTGACGGCAAATGGAGCCGTCTGACAGCTAGAGTGTGGAATCGTTTTAATTTCCTCCTAGGGAATCAATAGCGCAAGTTTGTCATGTATTTTCTAGTAATTACAAGGGAACGCCTCTAGCTTCCAGATTTCTCTAGCTAGCAAATAATAAAACTAGGTAATTCAAGTGTGGGCTACATGTGCCTTCTGGGTAGCAGCTCTCATTGCAGTGATTCATATAATTAGCGATTTTAATCATGATATTTTTCTTCATTTCATTAAACTGTACCTGGCAGGCTGATATTTCATACAAAAGTGAGTGGATATATATGATATAGATATATGATATAGATATGATATAGAAGTGAATCTTGTGTCTATTGATGTTCCATACAGGAAAGAATACACAGTATCATATAGAAGTGAATATTGTGTCTATATGTAGTATAAAGGAGTCATGTCAGGTATATGTTTTGTGTGGGAATGTATTATATGCTTTATACTCAAAGCCATCTTGTGAAGAATTACTGTTATTAATCAGTTTTGTGTACAGTATTGGGGAGAAGCTGGAACAACATTTTTACCTTAATGATAAGGCTCATTCTATGCATAAAAATATGACAGTCAGTATGATTCATATTAACCTTATATGCTTAAAAGCATGACTTTCCAGTATGAGTGTAGGCCTGTACCAGGAATTAAACTCAGGGCCTCCCTAGACTTCCTTGCTCATGGCTGGCCCTCTACAACTTGAGCCACCCCTCTACCCTGTTCTTGTTGTTGCTTTGTTCTTGTTGTTGTTGTTGATTTCTAGAGAAATCAACAACAACACATTTTTCTCCCAGGTCTCAAACTCTTAGGTAGCTAGAATTCTAGACTTGAGCCACCAGTGCCAGGCCAAAATGATTACCTTTATAATTAAGTGTAGAAATACTAGGTCAAAATAGTAATAGCCAGATATATCAACTATTAGAACAAACAAGATTTTTGTAAGCTACAGTAGTGATCTGGATTTAGCACTAGTGTCTGTTTTCTGTTGCTCTGGTCCTGAGCCCTGACTTACATTCTAAATATATTCATAAAAGTCATCTCTCCCAAATTCTGAATCATAACTCCAGACCTCCACAGTTAGTCACAGTGCCTGTTGATGAGGTCATGTGAAATTCTGGATTTACCAAGACTCACTTAGAGCACAAACTTGCCCGTGCCCCAGATAGGTAGGACAGGTAAATGGGCAGCCGGGGAAAACCCGTCACACCTCTGGGTGTGTGCTCACCCATTCACCTATGCAGAACCCCACATGGAAGGCATGGGAATGTTCCAGAGCTGAAGAGGAGCGACTAGGTCGAGCATTCCATTCTCCTAACCACTCTAATTGTTCTACTGATTTCATGAATAAATCCTATCAGACTTAGTAAATCAAATCTTCTTGATCACCTGTATGAGAGCCAGGGCACTGTCTCACCAGTGTCAGAGGTAGAACACGTGTGGGAACTAAACAGAGTAGTGTCTCCTCAGAAGCGAGAAGCTCTGAAGTTGGTAGCTGACTTTCTCAGTGAGGAAAGCGGTGTCCTTTGGTCAGGTCCGTGTGCACCTCAGGCTTAACTCCCGTCCTTGTTTCCACTACCTTCCAGGCCAAATTTGAATCCCTCTTCAGGACGTACGACAAGGATATCACCTTCCAGTATTTTAAGAGCTTCAAGCGCGTCCGGATCAACTTCAGCAACCCCTTATCCGCGGCCGATGCCCGGCTGCGGCTGCACAAGACCGAGTTTCTGGGGAAGGAAATGAAGTTATATTTTGCTCAGGTAAGTGGTAAACGTGTTTGCTAGACCTGCTCTCCCCTCTCCTTTATACATGGATTGAAATCTACGCACACTCCCCTCCCCCCACCCCCCACCCCAGAAAACCCTTACCTCAAAAAAGTCAGAGTTCACACTCAGAATTCTCAGTGCCTCACTTGTTTTGTTGTGCCAAGTCGCAAGACCACCCCCAAGAAGACCACCGAGACTCAGACATGCCGAAATGCAAAAGCAAGGCAAGGCTTTATTCAAGCGAGCTGCAACTCGGGCCTTGTCCTACCCACCGACACAGCGGCGGTTAGGAGGGAGCCCCGAGCTGCGATTACACAGGGCTTACAAAGGCAAAGAACAAGGTTACAACAATCAGGTGTTCAAGCAAGCAAGATTCTAAAACGGGGTTCACGTGGTAAAATGGGGCCTGACTTCAAAGTCTGGCACTTCAAGCCAAGATAAATTTGAAAGGGAACCCAGAAATCACCCTGGACTTTGTGCCGCCGTTGCGCGACGCCGGCTTCCCGGGTCACGTGGGGTGTACTGCCGCCGGGGCTGCCCCAGCGCCCCTACGATCCCGGCGGCAGGAGCCGCCCGAGGGTGAGGCTGAGGAGCACTCCCGACTGGACAGATCCGAGCGGCTTGCGCTTGCGCGTGTGCGCGCCCCCAGTGTTTCACGGCACGCTCACGAGGTGGAGAGCCACAAGCCTACACGCGCGTGTGCCCGGCGGCACGGGGCTGCCACATCCAGCCTGATAGGAGACAGGCGGTAGAGCCCTTCCCGTGCTTGAAGGCCCAGCCAGGAGCCAGGCACGGGATGGGGGGCCGGGGGTGGGGGCGGGGAGCAGAGGAACACTTCCCCCGTAAGCGCCTTTCTTACCCAGATGAGGTTCCGTGTCAGTAATGACTTACTGCTCTCATCCTTCATGATCCATTCTGAGTGCTTCAGTGATTCTTGTTCATTGAACTCGGGGCCCAGGCGCTGTCTCTAAGTGCTCTACCACTTGAGCCACAGCTCTGTTTCTGGCTTTTTTGATAGTTGATTGGAAATAAGAGTCTCACTGACTTACTTATTTTTGCTTGCCAGTCCTGGGGCTTGGGACTCGGGCTGAGCACTGTCTCTGGGCTATTTTTTTTTTCTTTTTGCTCAAGGCTAGCACTCTTACTTCTTGAGCCACAGCACCACTTCCGGCTTTTTCTGTATATGTGGTGCTGAGGAATCGAACCCAGGGCTTCGTGCACGGTAGGCCAGCACTGTACCGCTAAGCCACCGTCCCAGCCCCACTGACTTTCTTGCCCAGGCTGGCTTTGAACCATGATCCTGGGATCTCAGCCTCCTGAATAGCTTAGATTACAGGTGTGAGCCACCAGGCTCGTAGCTTAACTGTGAAAGTTTTGGAGAGGAAATCTTAAGCCATAAAGGCAACACAAACGGGTGAGCTTGCGATCTCAAGTCGTTCTTGTATTGTATTGTATTGTACTGTCTAACTTGTAGTCAAGTCACCCTCTGGTCGCTGCTCAAGCTAGGATGGTAGGCTGTGGCTCACGGCTGCGACGTTTTGCATCTGCGGGAAGGTGAAGAGCAGATGCCGAGATCACTTCTGACCCGGAAGACGGGGTCCATCCGCCCTAACGTCATCTCTGTCACTCACCGCCAGTGAGTCCAGTCACCCCCTTCACCTCTTCTTACAGACCGATTCTGATTCACCTCGGAATCACTGCCCAGCTGCCTGTCCCAGCAGAGCACGGCCTTCCAGAAGCTTCCAGGGAGTGCCGCGGACGTGCCGCCGTCTCCCCACGGAGCAGTGACCCGATGTTGCTTTCTCTCCTCAGACCTTACACATAGGAAGCTCCCACCTGGCGCCCCCCAACCCAGACAAGCAGTTCCTCATCTCTCCCCCCGCCTCCCCACCCGTGGGCTGGAAGCAAGTGGAGGACGCCACCCCCGTCATCAACTACGACCTTTTATACGCCATCTCCAAGCTGGGGCCGGGTAAGCAGCACCCCAAGGGAGCCCCCCTCCCCCAACAGCGGGCCCGCCTCTCCCGGCGCGGAGGGGTCCCCGTGGCCCTGTGCTCGCCATGGCTCAGCGCCAGTGCGTCTTAGGATCTGACCGTCCTCCCCTATCAAGTCCCCCCCCCCCCCCCGCGTGCATCCCGGCCCCTCCCGCCGGTGGCCCCCCCCCCACCCCACCCCCACCCACATGGCCAATGCCCAGACCTCACGTCCTCCTCCTCCCAGTGGGAAGAGTGAGGGGATTTTAGGAAAGAGAAAACAGACCCTCCTTTTAGAAACTGTCCCTGAGTCACGTGACTCCCCCGACCCCATTCCCACCCCCTCAGCAGCGCCTCAGAGTGGGCCTCACACAGTGGAATGGAGGGCGCGGACCAGATCGCCCCCGCAGAAGGCTCTTCCACAGCGCCGGGTCCTTGTCGTCCAGGGCTCGGCACAGGATTCTTTGAAAGCGGCCCATTCCACGGCAGTGGCTCCAGCCCTGTGTGCCAGGGCTCGGTGGCAGGGCCCAGAGGGAAGACATCCGGGGGTGAGGAGGCCCGAGCCGCCTCCTGCCCACCACAGAGCTAGCTGAGGAAGGGCTGAGATCACGAGCTCTTCGTGTCTCCTTGACCCCGCAACCCCATGTTCCCTCGGGTCCAGGGTTTTATGTTCACGAACCATCAGCAGCTTCCTGCTGAAAAGATCGCGTTCCTACAAACATCACCCACACGGAAATCCCCAGGGTGCTGTCCACCAAGAATCACATTTCTTAGCGCTAACCGGGGCACGAAGGTCAAGGTGGGAGAGGGCCGGCTTGACCCGGCACGCAGCCCTCGCAGCCCTCCGCGACAGCTCCAGAGCGGCGCATTAGCAAGGCCGAGCGTTAGAGACGGAGCAGGCGGGGTGTCCCCCAGGGCCGGGGCCGACTGCCCGACAGGCAGGCAGTGCTGGGACAGGCAGCCCACACTCCAGAGCCCGCCTCGCCCTCCCCGGGGGCTAGGAAAAGCCTTTTTACCAAAGGAGGTGCGGTAAAGTCAACTCGGGATCCGTTCCTGTAACACTGAACTTGAACGGTATTTTCTATTCAAACCAGGGTTTTCAGAGATTGGGAACGGGGCTGGGGTAGTTGAGCTCCTGCCTAGCAAACGTGAGGCCCTGAGCGCAACCCTCCCCCCAACCCACCAAAGATTTTGCAAGTACAGCGCCAAGCCCCGAACTTCCTCAAATTGTGATATCTTTAGCATGTGTATGTGTGTGTGTACGCATGGGTGTGCATGCTTGTACTAGAGCTTTGAAGCCAGAACCACTTGAAGTTTTTTGCTAGTTCACTGGAGCTAACAGCCTCACAGACTTTTCCCTAACAGGGCTGGCTTTGAACCATGATCCACAGATCGCAGCCTCCTGAGTAAGTCGATTACAGGCAGGAGCCGTCAGTGTCTGGCCTAGAATTGCATTTTAAAATAGAGCAGGCCAAGAAAGCAGCTCAGTCAGGGGGCGGAACGCTCACCAGCAGTGCAAGCACGTGGCCTCCATCCCCTGCCCCGAGGGTAGCAAAAGAATGGAGGGCTTTGCAGGGGCCGATTTCCCAGTGGAAGGAAGAGCCAGGGAGGGCCTCCGGCCTGTTCACCACGCATGCTCCTCTAAACGCGGAAGGCCTATCCCAGAGAGGAGGGCTGCCTTGCCTCCACCCCACCCGCGCCTGGACACGAGCCAGGAGCCTCCGCTGGCTCACAAGCCCCTGGAAAAGGCCTCTCAGAAGTCCCTGTGTGGGCTGGGGATATGGCCTAGTGGCAAGAGTGCTTGCCTCGTATACATGAGGCCCTGGGTTCAATTCCCCAGCACCACATATACAGAAAACGGCCAGAAGTGGCGCTGTGGCTCAAGTGGCAGAGTGCTAGCCTTGAGCAAAATAAGCCAGGGACAGTGCTCAGGCCCTGAGTCCAAGGCCCAGGACTGGCCAAAAAAAAAGTCCCTGTGTATCAAGCACTCAATTAAAATCCAGAAAGTTCTCCATGTGCCCAGGCACTGGGCTCTGTGTGACTAAAGACAGCCGTGTGCCTGGGGAATTGAGCCAACAATTTAAAATAAAAAAGAAAGGAAATGCAAACGGGGCCTGGCTCGGTCTCTCTTCCTTATCGAAGGTGGGGAGAAGGTGGCCGAACCTCCCTCGGGTGGCTTGATTCGCACTCACACCCCCCCCCCCCCCCCGCGCCCTTTGCGTCCGGAGGACTCGTCCCGGTTAACCGCCGTTGCTCGTTCTTCCCTAGGGGAGAAGTATGAACTGCACGCGGCGACGGACACCACCCCCAGCGTGGTGGTCCACGTGTGCGAGAGCGACCAGGAGAACGAGGAGGAGGACGAGATGGAGAGAATGAAGAGACCCAAGCCAAAAATTATCCAGACGCGAAGGCCAGAGTACACGCCCATCCACCTGAGCTGAACCGGCCCACGGAGGAAGGGCGTGCGTGGAGGAATCTTTTACTGTGCCGCCGGCCGGTCACGGCTCTGGGAGGCGGCAGCCGCGACTCACGGCGGTGGAGGAGAACCGAGGCCCCGCCGCCCCTCAGCCCGCGTCCGTGGCTCCCGGGAACGCCCTGGGCCACTCACTCGCGTGTGTGGCGCTCGCACGGGGACACTGGGACGTGTCTTGAGGAAACCGATCGTGCTAGTGTTTTGTACTCATTCTTTTCTGGTAGGTTCCGTGTTTGCCAGGCTGGTCAGCGGGACCCGGGGTGGGGGGGAGTTTTCTGTTTCTCTCCGGGGGCCCAGCAGGCCCGGCCGAAGACAGCCGGTGTATGTGGAAATGCGTAGCGTTCCATGTCTTCCCTCCTGTTCTCCTACCTGTGCATGTACGCTGTTGGTTTTCCAGACTGCCCCTCTGTTCCCGTGGGAAGGTACATGGCGCTTCCCAGCCCCCCCCCCACCCCCCGGGAAGCCCGGGCCACGGCCCTCCGCGGTGGAGGGTGTCCAGCCTGCATTGCCTTCGCCCGGCACCTGGCAGGTACATCATGTAACTTGTGATTTTTTTTTTTTTTTTTTTGCAAAAACCTGGAATTCCTGTGTAGTTTAGCTTGGAAAATTCAAGAGAATAGCAGTTTCACTGCCAACTTCTAGGGGGCGAGAAATGTTCCTTTGGGGTGTTTGGGGTCCGCCATTGGTTTCCATTGTCCCGTTTTGTTTTATGTAGCGGTTTGTGTGTGTGTGTGTGAATCGTAGCCAAGCATCTGGGGAGCTGTTGGTTGAGGTAGTTGGTTTTACACACCCTCCCCCCCTCCCACCCCCACCCCCACGGAAACCTCAAGATAAACTTGTAAATAAAGCTGGCAGTGTCTTTCCGTTCGTGTTACACACTTGGGATGGAGCAGTGGGCAGCGGAAGGGTTGCGTGATGTATTAACCTACCTGTGACTTGTCTGTGGTAGCAAACGCCGAGCCCGTGTCGAACCGGGTTGAATTCACGAAGCATGTCAAGTGAGTCGTAGATGTGTGTTGATACGAGAAAGGGTGCAGTGCCTTCCCCCCCCACCCCCCCCCCCACGGATTCCTGCGGGGACCGTCACACTAGCGGAACGTTTGTAATGTTTTTTCTAGTCGTAATGTGTATGTCCGGTAAATAGATATTATATTTTGGCCTTACAATACCATCACAAAGTTTGTCACTTGGAAACACCTATTGCCAAGTTAACAATGCATGCTTTGGAAATTCGGGAGATGGTTTTCTTTCGTAAGGGCAGATCTGTGTGCATTGAAGTCTTTGGCTGTTCCTAACAAGAGCTCGGTTGAATGTTCTCACACCTCTGTTTACAGTACTGGGGAGGAGACACCGCGGTCAGGGAGAGGCCATGATAGCTGTTCAAGTGTTTCTAGTTAAGTGCTTTTAAACCGGAGAGGCTAACCTCAAAGTATTTTTTTTAACTGCATTCGATAATAAATCAGCACAATATGCTCTTTATGGAAAAGCTGTCTATTCCTCATTTTATTTCTAGGCCTAAGTTGCGAAACCCTTTGAAGTCTGCAGTCCCTGAGGACACCTTCCTTTCCTAGTTTCAACTTAGAAACTTCCGATTGTGTCCAATAGATCACACTCAGCGCACGGCACACCGTAAAAGGGTAAAACAATAAATTGAAACTGGTGAACATTTCCTTTGCCCAAGTGGATGACATAGGATGGAAATCCTGCAGCCAGACCTCCAGCAAACAATGATTTATGCATCCATTTGCCTTCAGTGCTTGGGGTCTCACACACGTTAGGCAAGTGCTCTACCACTGTTCTGTGCCTCCAGACCCTTCGTAATGATTGTGATTGAGCATTGTTTGCCTGTTTCCTGTTAAAAATGTTCATTGGATGAGGGGCCCAGTGCTTGTCTCATATACATGAAGCCCTGGGTTCGATTCCCCAGCACCACATCTATAGAAAAAGGCCAGAAGTGGCGCTGTGGCTCAAGTGGTAGAGTGCTAGCCTTGAGCAAAAAGAAGCCAGGGACAGTGCTCAGGCCCCGAGTTCAAGCCCCAGGACTGGCCCCCCAAAAAAAGAAAAGAAAACAATGTTCATTGGAGATGCTAAGTTACAGAGGCCGGTTGTGTTCAGAAGAGCTGTAAGACTTCCACGTGAACAGGCTGCCTTTTTCCTGGAACTCTTCAAACAATAGTAAGCTGCCTGCCCAGCCCGCAAACACCTCAGAGATAAAGAGTAATTCTTTGTTGAAATGTGAAAAACGAATCCTTATGGTAGTACTGGGATTAAATTTAAGAGTCTCTCACTTGCTGGGCAGGCTCACTACTGCTTGAGCAATGCCCACGATCCTTTAACTCTTACTTCTTTTCTCAGACAGTCTTTTGTTTTGGGCCTCAAGACCATGGTCTTTCTACCATCACCTCTGAATAGCAGGGATTAGAAGAATGCACCGCCACTGTCAGATAGTGGATCTTGATCAGGAGTAACATTAGGTATTTCTGCATGAAAATCCACATGCTACTTTTTTTTTTTCCTTTTACAAAACATACCGTACTGTCATTTCCCCAACAAGCATTTATTTATTTTCATATTTTACAATTCAAGATTTGAACATATTGGAAGACCCACATTTTCATCCAGTTCCTCAGATCAATATTGAACAGATTTGCTAACTAGCCACCTGGAGATAGAAGGAAGGTATTTTCAAATAGAAATACAGCCTGAGGTTGTCATTGGTTTCAAATAACTAAGAGCCCTATGGCAAACAAAGATAGACCAAGCATTGTGCTAGACACATCCTAAGTCACAAATAACCCTAGAAAGAAGCTGAGATGTGTTGCCAGTTAATTCCTACCTCTAGAAGGTCCTCTTACCTAACTGGGAAAAAGTAGGCAGTGAAACAGAGTCTAGAATGTAAAATCACACATCACCAACAGTCCTCAGTGTGGGCCATCTCTGTAGTGGGTCTGTGTGGCAGCCTCAGTGGAAATTCCAAAGGCATTAATATGCTAGGTCAGTAGTTCCCAGGCTGCTAGATCTGATGGACCTGTTCAAATGTCTTTGAATAGGGCTCACTCCACTGCAAAATGACAGGCACAAACCAGGCATAAACATGCAACATATTCTCTTTGCCATTTATGGAATGTATTTCTTAAACAGGATTGTGTTAGATTTAACATCACTGTAAGAAATAATCCCAGAGAAGCGGCTTAAAAGGAGGAAGGATTTATTTCGGCCAATGATTTCAGAGGTTTCAGTCCGTGCTAGTCTGGCTCACCATTGTTTCCTGGGCCAGGGTGAAGCTTAGTATCATGGGAGAGCAAAGCTCCTCACCTCATAGCTTCCAGGAAGACAGAAAAACAGAGAGAGAGAGAGAGAGAGAGAGAGTGAGAGAGTGAGAAAGAGTCAGCTAGAAACAGGGAACATGAGATAGAGTTTTTGAAGTAATACTTTGAGTAGCCTATTTCCTCCTGCCGGTTTCCATCTCCCTAAAGTTTCCAGAATCTTCTGAAATAGAGCAACACCAGCTGGAAACCATGAGCTGCTCCTGTGGGAGACATTACATACTCAAACGGTACCAGTCTGACAGAATATATTACTGACCTAACAGTACATAATGCTTCCCAACGAAAGAAAACTCAGCAAGATATGTGTGAAATTTCAGAGAAGGGTGGTGATGGATGAACCTGGTGACTCGCGTAGCTGTTAATACTCAGGTTATGCACACTGATCTGCACTTGACGAACATTTGGGATTTTACATTTCCAGAATGTTGTGTGGATCATTCCCCGCAGGAGATGTGGGTTTGGGGGAGAGCTTTTAATTTTAGGTAAAAAGTATAGAGCTCACTACAAACGAAATGTTAAACTGCAAAAGATTAAATGTACCACGTGGGCATAGGCCGTTCGCCAGAAGTGAACAGGCAGCTGGAGTATGTCATACTGAATAGTGTTTGCTTAACTTTCTGGAATGTTTGCCACAATATAGTAAGCACATACCCAGACCCATTCATCTAAAGGTCACTGATTCAGATGGAAACTGCATAAATACTTTACCTTAAAAATGACTTAGGAAGAAGGCCTATTATGATAACAAACATGCCTTCTTTCCCCAGCCTCTGTCTAAGTGGGGCACGAAGAGAATTCATCTTCCAAGTATACAACTTCTGCTGGCAGCCTTTCACGCAACGTCTGAAACTCTCATGGTGTGACTCACTGCAGAGTTACATGGGTAGAGAGATTTGAGTCTCCCAGCCCTCATGTGCTTCCTGATGCTTCGTGAAAGGTCATTTTAATCATGGCTCTGTTTGTGAAAGACAAGTGATTGAGTTGCGGTGCCCACACTCAGCCTTTTCTCTTTCCCGTCAGGATTCTGATTGGGGTTTTATGACTTAGTCGCAGAAAGGGAGGCCGAGCGGAAGCGGAACCACTGCTCGCAGCTCTTCACCGTGGCCCTGAGAGCCCCTCGGCCCACATCCATGCTCGTTTCCCACTTGCCACTCTTGCTTCCTACCTTACGCTCCCTCTATCTAAAAGTATGACTCCACCATCCCCCTCCACCGCCGTTTGAGCCCCGTGACAGCAGGCCCCTGTCCACCCCGCTCACCTCTGTCTGAATCACAGTTATCCCGGTGCCAAGCCCACGACGTTCAGTAAATATTGCTGAAATAATTCACTGACTCACTGTCCTGTAGGCGTCCTTCATCGCCAGCTCCCACCGCTGAGTCTGCCATCAGTCAACTTGAAAGTGTGACTTGGATGATATTTACTTCCTTCAGGTTTAATGTTTGATCATTCTCCTAAATATCCAGAACGAATACTCTGCTGCTTCAAAGATAATATTTACGTGTATGTAAAATACTTTTTTTAACAAAAGAGGGAAGCAGGGATGGTGGTTTGTGAGCCTTTTGCAAGGCAAGCCGCCGCCTTTCTTCCTGGGACCAGTGCTTGAAGAGTCCTGGCATACAGAGAGGTGAGCTGAGAATGGAGTCGAAGCAGACGCAACGGACAGATCCACAGCGCTGGGCTGTCCTCTGCTGCGCTCAGGAACATGGCAAAGGCACCCCGGGGGGCCGTGCCCCAAGTTCAGCTGAGCTGAGCCCTGCCCAGAGCTTCTTCCAAAGGCAGAAGCGAGAGGACAAGTCAGCGAGATGAAGAAGGAGGGGCCTGATGCAAAGTGCTGGGCACGCGCGGCCTCGGGCGGGGCGAGGGGGCAGCGGTCGGGGGCTCCCATCTAACATGGTAGTGCCTTCATAGTCACTAGAATGTTCCCTGATTTGCCTAACATTCCCTAGGTCGGAGCCAACGAGATCAGCAGGCATGCTGTACGCCGAGGCTTCAGGTGGAGATGGACTAAATGCTAAGATGGCCCCCAAGGTCGCCACCCCACCCATGCATGCCCAGGGTAAACAGGCTCAGTGTAACTCTGCTTTGCGGGCAGGATGTCCGACACTGATGGCATAGCATCCTCGGAGTCGGTCTCTGCGTATGACAAAAGGGACTTGGCTGATATAGAAAAGATCCGGAGCCAGCTGGCTTCGAGCTCATCAGAGAGGTTGTCCTGAGTGGATCTGGCTAAATCAGATACAGCTGTACAGCCAGGAGACAGCAACGCCCCCTGCTGGCCAGAAGGAAGCAAGCAGACACACAGGAGAGGAGGCACCTTTCCAGGGCCTTGGTGATGAGGTTGGGTGGGGTCTTTACCTGCTCACAACAGTCCAGCAGCAATACCTCAGGCTGACCACCACAAGGAAATGAATTCAGGTGTGATGGCGGCTCCGACTGCCACTTTGATTTAGGCCTGATGAAACCCTGAGCCGGCTAGCCCACACCTGGACTTCTGACCCCAGGGACACAAACGGTGCCTTTGTGTCGCAATTAGTTATGCAAAGTGTGAAGGTATTACAGGAACGTCAAAGGGGAGGAGCTGCGGGCTCCTCTCCATCCCAATCAGGTTCACAGAGGCACAAGGGCAGCAACTTGGGGAGGAGGGTGTGGGACCCCGTGAGCCCCAAATCTCAGCATTAATGGACCCAGGCTCTCTTCAGATGATTCCTACACTTTATGCTTCGGGCCATGTTTATTTGAAGACTCATTTCCTGTCTTGTTGTTTTCTAATTCCGAGGTTTTGAATTCGGGGTGTCATTCTTGCTTGGATTGCTTGCTCAGCTAGTGCTCTACCACTTGAGTCACCCCTCCAGCCTAGCTTTTTGCAGGTCCTTTGGGAGGTTGAATCTTGTGGACTTTTCTGCCCAGGCTAGCTTCAAACCACGATCCTTCGGATCTCAACGTTCTGAAAAGGTAATCCCAAAGTGCCCAGTTTATCTTCTTTTTTAGTGAGTGTATTTATCCGTGTGTTTTAGTGAGAATTGCTTTCCACACAATTCCAAAAAAAGGAAAAAAATAGAACTGTCCGTTTTTCTTTTGAAAAGTCAAGATACTCCTGATACGAAGTATTATTGTGAAGTATGCAACATAAAGACCCTATAGTTTTAAAACTCAGGCTTCTCATTACCTGAACTACAGAGTTAAAACATAAATAATAACACACAAGCTATCACAATATTATGATACTCCAGTTAATATTCAAAGAGTATCCATTGGGTACCCAGAAGTGCCAGCCATTATTTGCAGAGCTCAAGATAAGGTGATGTAAATAACCAACACCAATCAGGGAACCAGTGGCCCATGCCTGTAATCCTAGCTACTAAGGAAGCCAAGATCTGATAACTGTGGTTCAAAGTCAACCTAAGGTACACTGGATATTGTGTATATGCTTACCTGAAGTAGGGAAGGGAAAGAAAAATGAGGAGGGGTGTAACAAATATGACAAGAAACGTACTCACTACCTCATTATGTACCTGTACCCCTGCTACACATCACCTTGTCAATAAAATTTAATTTAAAAAAAAGTCAACCTAAGGAGGAATGTTCCTGAGACTCTTATCTCCAACTAGCCACCAAATAGCTGGAAGTAGAGCTGTGGCTCAAGTGCTAGTCTTACCAGCCGTGTGCAAAAAAGGCTAGAGTACAGTGTCCAGGCCCTGCGTTCAAGTCCTAGGGCCGCATGTGTGTGCATCCATGCACGCGCGCACATACACACACACAGAGCCAACACTTCCTCACAGAGCTTGGTAGAGGAGTAACACAGTCAGTGTATGATCATTTCAGATAGGGCAGGTAGGGACAGTCCATCGAGATCCACAAGATGCATTAATCCCCCTGGCTAGAGCCAGTCACCACAGACAGTGCTTTGAGCCCTCCCACATTTGTCATCTCAGTTCTGGAGGTCAGAAGGCCGACCCTGGCGTCAGCAGGGCTGCGGGCCTCCTGGCACTTGTAGGGAATTTGTTCCTTTGCTTGTGGCAGCACGTTGGGACCCATGGCCACGCCCCTTCTCACCTGGCCAGGTGGGAAGGATTCTCCCCACGACCCCTGAGACCACGGGGCAACCCCCACTACCCAGGAATCAGCGGGGCCTTGGTCGGGTCGGTCCCGTGAGGCGGGTCCCCTCCTTGGCTTGGTCTTGGAAGGACCCCATCCACAGGAGCAAATGGGGATGGGGGTTGCCATTCGGCCGTCAGGTTGTTCCAGCTTCGCCAGATGTTAAGGCAGCACCCAGTCCCCTTCCCGAGGTGCCCCTCTAACCTCAGGAGCCCTTTTTGCATCTCCTTCAAGCCCATAGCCTTTGAATCTACCACACTCCCTCCCTCTAATCATGAGTCAGTGGCATGTGGGCTGGATTCCAGGGTTAGGTCAGTGCCCTTAGCATCTCTTTGCATCCTATATGTGTCCGTGGGTGAACAATGAATGGACAGTAGTTCCTCCATGAATTGTTGTTGATGGACGGAGGGACCTGTAGGTCAGCTTGTCAGGTGGAGTCAGGCCAGAGCACAGATCATGGGGGACAAGCCCTCCAGGTAGACAGAAGAGACAATCACGAGGGATTCGGAGAACTCCAAGCTCAGCCCACACCCGCATAAGGAACTGGACATGTCCTGAGATGGAGAAGAAAGACCCAATGTGCCGGGCACCAGTGGCTCACGCCTGTCATCCTACTTGCTCTGGAGGCTGAGGTCTTAGGGTCACAGTTTGAAGCCAGCCCAGGCAGGAAAGTCCATAAGACTCTTATCTCTAATTAAACACAGAAAAGGACAGGAGTGGTGCTCTGGCTCAAGTGGCAGAGTGCCAGTCTCAAGCAAAAGGAGCTCAGGGACTGTACTCAGGCCCAGAGTTCAAGCCCCGGGACTGGCAAAACAAAAACCAAAAATAGGCCTAGTTTTGTCTCTTCTAAGTTTTAGTTTGTATTCGTGATGGCAACTGGGAAGACCCTCTTCAGAGCGGTTTCTGCCACTGTTGAGTTCATCCATTCACTCAGTTGGGTTGTGGTTCTTTTGGGGAATGTATGATTTTTTTTTTTTTACTATATGTATGTCCAGCACAGTGCTAAGTGCTAGTGCTTGAGATGATTCAAAGTGGGGGGTGCCAATATTGGGGTTTGAACTAAGGGCCTAAGCACTATCCCTTAGATTATTCACTCAAGGCTGGTGCTCTACCACTTGAGCCACAGTCCCCTTCTGGTTTTTTAGTGGTTAGTTGGAGATAGGAGTCTCATGGACTTTCCCTGGGCTGACTTCAAATTGTAGTTCTCAAATTTCAGCCTGCGGAGTAAGTAGGATTACAGGCGTGAGCCACTGGCACCCAGTTAGCATGTGGTTTCTGGCTCCATCCTCTAGCTGTGTTTAGTTGTGACTAGAGACTGGCAGATGTCATCTTTGATTTGCAGAGATCATGGACAATCCAGCTACAGAGCAGGGGCCCCTAAGAGGTGAGATCACAGTCCAGCAATAGGTCCTCATGCCCTTACATGGAGCTCATGTCCTAAGAGCCACAGTCCCCACGCTGTCAAGCTCTGCTGGCTTTTCGGTGTTTCCATAGGCTCACCCACCAACCCCACACGTAACCAGAGACTACAGGCCTCTCATCCACCTCCATCCTGCCTCCGGGGCCTCGCAACTCTGCAGGCCCTTTGCCAAGAGAGATGACCTCATCCTCTGTCCCAGACACCTGTCTCCCTCTAGGAAAACAACAAGGGTTAAGACCAGAGAGGAGAGTGTCCTCTCCATCAGTGGGTCCCTGGAGTGGGTACATGGACATGCTTCAATCCCTTTCTCCATCCTCAGCAGGACTTGGAGCAGCACTCCAAAAGCTCTACAAGGGGAAATGCTCTCTCGATATTCTGCTGGGAGCAGGGTTTGTCATCAGTAGGAGAATTATGGCTATTATTCGAGATGGCTCTGTGAATACTGTTGACTAGAACAAGAGAGTCTATAAAATCATCACTGTGTCTAGGGGGGATTTGGTGCCTGAGGCCACAGGCACCAAAACATGGATGCTCAAGCCTTTTCTACTTACATAACAATATTTGCATATAACCTATGAACAGTGTTCATATACACTGAATCACCTCGAAACGGCATGCAAGTGCTATGTAAATGGCTTATTCTCAGTGGCTACCAGGTCAAACTTGCCAAGGAGAAATCTTTGAGGATGGATGGCATAGTCCTTTCACAGACAATCCCCGAGACCCAAAGTTCCACGATGCCTTCTCCATCCCCGAGACCCAAAGTTCCACGATGCCCTTCTCCATCCCCACCTCTGTCTTTCCTTCTGAAATCTACCAAATGCTTCAAGAGAGTCGGAACAAATCCAAAGGCCTTCTTGGTCCTGACCTGTAAGTACAGAAGAGTGAGTACCAACTATGGAGAGTACACGTAAAATAATTCAAGCCTCAAGGCAAGTTCCTGCATCTCTCCTTGGATCTAAGATTGGCAAACACCACCGGCTCTCTGATAAAGGCACAGGAATCTGCACACGGTGCTCCAAGGCGTCACCAGGTCCTGGGAAATGAAATACAAGTTCTGATACCTGGGACCTAACCCAAGCTAATTAAATCCTAACTCCTGGGCAGTTTTTAATGGACTCCGGGATCTGGAAGAGTAGCCAAGTTTGAGAACCACCTTTAGGAAGCAGAATGTAGAAGGAGTGCAGCCTCAGGCCTCAAGGCCGAGGGAAGTCTGAAACCTCGTAGGGGAGGTGTAAGGTTTTGAGAGCTCCTCTGATGGCTATGTAAACGATGGACCGGTCAGAAGATGTCTAGGTGCGTTCGTGTTCCATCACTATAACGAATATATGAGACAGGCAACTTAGAAAAAGGAAAAAGTTGCTGTGTGGACCTTGGTAATCCCATCACTTGAAAGGCAGAGGCAAGAATGTCATGAGTTTGAGGCCAACTGCAGCTACTACATAGAAAGTTCCAGGCCGGGTGGAGCTATCTAATGAGACTCTATCTCAAGAAAAGGAGTTAAAAATACAAAACATAGGGGAAAGAAAACCTTCTTTTGACTCACAGGTTTGGGGGTTCCAAGCTTGATCAGTAGGCCCTGTTGATTCCGAGCCTGTGTCAGGGCAGGAGTCCATCGCAGAACTCAACGGCTCACCTCGGGGCCAGGAAGGGAAAAAGAATGCATTGAGGACTGAGGTCCAACTGGGCCTTTTGAGGACATTTCCCCCAAGGTGAAAACCAACTCCTACTACCCACCACCTCTTAGTTTCCAGGGTGTGACAGGCTGAGACCACACTTGGAACATACAAACACAGGAGGACATTTATCCACACCAAGGCAGTGTATTAATCGACATGAGAGTCATCTGAGCATGCACGGGGGGGGGGGGGGGGGGTGAGGGGACAGGAGGAACTGGAAGAAGGAACCTAACCTGAGGAGATTAAGGAGGGGACTGACATCGCCATCTCTTCAGGATGTCCATCCTTGGCTACTTCCTTGTGTTCTTCTGTTTCTACCATCATCACAGATGTCCCCAAAGACGCAAGACTTAATAGTCACACCAAGTCCCCTCACAAAGGGTCAGAAATTTGCATGCCGATCACTCGGCAAAGATGGCTAGAAGGTATTTCTGAAAGGACTGTATTTATGGGTCCTGGAAAACTTCCATCTGTTTTCTACATTGCAACGTTTGATTGCATGATTTAGGTAAAAGAATGCCACATTTAACATGATTAAAAAGAACTGTCATGAGATGATTTCTGTTCATGACAACTGTTCTTGGGGTTGATTTGCAGTTTGTGGGATGAAACGCTTAAAGATTAAACGCAGTCCGAGTCTCTGTGAGTTTTCTTCTTTCTGTTCTTGTGTTCCTTTTGCAATCCTTGGTAGTGGAATTCCCTAAGATGGAGTATTTGAGCACTGAGTTGTGAAGACCTGGGCTTGGGCTTTAGATTGATCACTGACTCTCCGTTGCTCTCTAAGCATCCATCGGTCTAAAGTTAGGCTAGACGCTGCTTCTTTGGAGTTAGGAGAACTATGTTCTGTGCAGCCCTCAGTTAGAATGTGGTGTATCTCCGACAGAGTGAGGGTTTTTTTGTTCTCTCTTCCTAACTCACTCTGTGAAGTCCTGTTTCAGTGGAAGTATCTTACCATTGCCTGAAGCCCTCGAAGGTATTCTCACATTTGAGCATTTAACAAGAACAACGATTGTGCCTCTTGAATCTGGAAAACCACCACCTCTTTTATGAAACTTTTTTGTGGCTTCCAGGAGACTATTCTATCCTGGTTTGCTTCCTCTCTAGCTGTTTCTTCTTAGCATCTTTGCAGCTTTATTCTCCAGGGAGACCCATTGTACAAGTGGACAATGGCTAGCTCACCTGTAAGACAGAACTCGCGCTCACAATCCATAGCAGGCTACCCAGAAAACTAACCCCTTTATCTACAGAAAACAAAAAGCAGCCCAGGAAATGAACCTGCTACACATCAACCTTATATATAGGAAACCAGATTCCAGATTGCTATCTCCAGTAGCGAACCACAATGCTCAACAATAACAACCGGCTCAAAATGGCCAGGACTTGGTTAGTAAATGGTCACTTTCCCAGCGGTTGTCCTCCCTCTGACTTGGAGCCAACCAGAGAAAGCCAGTGAGGATCCCAGCCAATCCCATCCTCTGCCGTATGTCTAGTGAGCCCACCCTCTGGGTCCCCAGGCCAATAGCATCCAATCAGGGCACATCTGAGGTCTTCCTCAGCTTTTCTATGTCCCTGCTTGCCTTTGAGTCTCTGCCAAAATGGCAGTGATGGCGGCTGGTTGCCTTGTTAGAACAGTTCTGAGCAGGCTGCTGTTTCCCTTTGGTTATTCTTCACTGATTTACTTCCCAGCTCCTAGATGAAATTATAACTGTCTTGTAGCTCTGGACTTCTCTCACCCTCTCTGGAGTAAGGGATCCTGATTTATCCCACCGCATTAAGCACCATCGGTATACAGATCACATCAAAGAGTATTTTTAGTCACTCCTCTCTCATCACCAGATTCCACGAACTGCTCATCTGTGGTGAAATTTGAACTCAAGGCCTCAGACTGGCTGAGCAGTCCCTCGACTCCTCCATCCGCATCCACGCTCCAGCTGGACTTCAACTATGAAGGGCATCTCAAACATCCTGCACTCAAAGGCCAAAGGCATCCATTATCCCAGAGCCTCGCTCAGCCAATCCCATCTCTCCAGCCTGCTCTCCGTCTTGATGGGCAGTGTCCTCTGCACAGCCGTTGAGGTCAACCAGCCCCTGGCTGGCTTAGTTCTTCTTACCACTCAGACACATTCCAGGGCTTTCTGACAGCTCTGACTGCAACTGTTTCTCAGATCTGTTTTGTTCTCTCTTGGCGCTGTAACTGGCCAGGTTCAAGCCCCATCCCATCTCACAGGCCCCTGAGGCCGGCTCTGTTCTTGCAGTGGAGTGAAAGGCTTGGCAGCTGGACAGGTTTCCCAGTGACCTCCAGGGTCTGCCTGCTCCCGGTGGTTCGAAGGAATCTTGTCAACAAATGCAATTTGTCTTCCAGGACACTTTGGGACTCGATTTCCTGAAAGATATGAGAGTAACAAGGTGCTGGTGAAAGGCAAAGGTCAGTCCCCAGCTTACTGCTGCCCTGCATGAAAAGAAGCCAAGTTTCCGTACCACACCGGGTCTATGGATCCATTTATTCTCAGTCACACAGAGGACAAGTGTTCAAATACACATTCATTCTGCTAGGCGTTATTGTTCTGTACAGTATTAGCCATCCATTCTTATAGAGCTCTCTGCCAATACATTATATATACATATATATATGTACAAACACATGCATATGTATGTATGCATTTGTATGTATGTTATATTCATGTATTTATGTATACATACACATATACTATATATGAAATATATGCATATTGTAAAACCAGAAACTAGTTTGGAGAATTATACTGTGTGTAAACATATATATCTTATGACTATCCGTATACCTCAATCCAGCTGCTCACAGTATTTTCCACTGTGTGCTTCAGGTGATTTTATCTTTCACAGTGCTGGTGATTGAACTCAGGGCCTTGCATATATGCTGGGTGAGAGCCATACCTCTCCTTAGCCTCAGATTTTTGGTTAAAAACTAGAGGTTTAAAAAAAAATTACATTATATGTAGACTTGAGAAACCCTTTTCTTATTTCTGTTTCCTTTCTTCTTTCTGCCAGGATAACTTCTCTGATGAATTTGGCATTTATAATCTTGGGTTTTGTAGAGAGAATAAGTTTTGTCTACAAACAAATATAGTTTGTGTTACAGAGGGTCAGTTTTTTTCATTGGCATTTTTTCTTTGACTGTGTGTTTGTTTGTTTTTGTTGGTCGTAGGGCTTGAACTCAGGGCCTGAGCACAGTCCCTGAGCTTTTTTGCTCAAAACTAGTGCTCTACTACTTTCAGCCACAGCGCCACTTCCAGTTTTCTGGTGATTAATTGGAGATAAGAGTCTTATTGACTTTCTTGCCCAATGGGGCTGGCTTTGAACTGCGATCCTTAGATCTCAGCCTCCTGAGTAGCTAGGATTACAGGCCTGACTTTGACAGCTTACTTGTAAAATTCAGCATTACCTTTTGGAGTTTCCATACAGACACACAGTTATGACTCATTTGTGTTGCCTATGACAAGTTTCTTAAATTATACAGAAAAGTATATAAATCATGAGTGTCCACAAATTAATTTTCATAAAGTGGACATATACAGGAACCACAAACTGGAGGGAGACATTAAATGCTACATGTACCTCAGAAGTCCCTCACGACCTGTAGCCACCATCTGCTCCTCCCGTAAAGGAGCTGCTTTCCCCAGCTCCTAAGGTACAAGCTCAAGTGTAATACAAAAGGAATCAATCACCCTGCAGGAATTCTACATCTGGCTTTTCCGACTCCTTTGTAGTCAAGAGATTCATCTTTGTGTTTTTTGAGTTGCACTACCATGGTCTGTCCATTTGAAATGTTTTTCTTTGTAAGAGTCTTAATTTTTTTTTTTTTACAAGTTTTAGAGTTTCAGAAACGTGGAGAAGACAGCGCTACGTATCTCACTTTTCGTACCTATCATTGTGATCACCCTCACCCTTGGAGATGCCGTGGTTGGAACTCAGAGCTTTGTGCTTGCTAGACTGACTACTTACTACTTGAGCTCAGCCCCCATCCCTTTCTGCTTCCATGATTTTTTTGACTAGGGTCTTGCTGATTTTGCCTGGACCATGAGCCTCCTGTTCACATTTAATTTGATCACCAGGAAGCCAGTAATGACACATTGTTAACAAAACTCCCTAATTTGTTTCTACTGTTTAGATCTTTACCTGGTGGCCATTTATTCTATGCTAAGATTTCTCATTATCTTTAGTTACCATGTGTCTCTCCGGCTCTTCTGGTCTGTGGCAGTTTCTCAGACTTCCCTTTTCTCTGATGTCCTTGAGGGTTTGGAAAAGAACTGCTCTGGGACTTTGTGGGCTGGGCCACTATTGAAATGTGTCTGGTGTTTTTCTCCTGATAAGATTGGGGTTATAGGTTATTGACAAGAGGAACGCAGAGGGGACTGGCTGTTTGCTTCATCTCATAGCAAGCGTACAGACTGTCAGCATGATTTATGGGTGTTGAAGGTGGCCTTGGCCACCTGCCTGGGGCAGTGTTTATCAGATTGCTCCGCTGCAAGCTACTCGTTCGCTCTCCCTCTTTCCATATTATACACTTTGGTAGAAAGTGAAGCTCAGCTCACGCATGAGGAGTAGGAAGATGTTTTGCTTATGCTCCTGAAGGCAGAGCATTGACATAAATTGTTTGGATTTCTTCTTTCTTGAAACGGTGTCTCTTTTTTCCTCATGTATTCATGTGTCCACTCATTTATTTATACGGATTCAATTCATGGGTATTTATACTCTAGGTTATAAACCATTACCACTCTATTCGGTGGCTCACATTGTTTCAGTTTTGAGAGCTCTTTCAGATAGTCTCTGTGCTCCTTTGGCATGCTCCCATTGATGTTTGGTTTGGTTTTGGACAGTAAGTACAGAGCTCATATTTCGCTCATTTTGCCTATAGACTTAACTCATTTCCAAAGACACTCAGGTCAGGATCTCTGCCCAGTCCCTTTTAGTGAATTGTTTCACATATTCATAATTCAGTGGATTCTCTTAGCATTGTCTGCATACTTTGCTAGAACCCCAACCTGTTAAATTACGTTTTCATTGGCATTCGCTAAACCAACTCATCGCATGGGTTTTTGGCCACATACAGTGTGCAAACCTGCTCTACTACGCACAGATGCTTATTATCATTATCATGCAACTACCATCGCTTTAAAGTTTTTGCCCTGAAACATCCTGTGTTTCAACTATTCATCCTTCTGCTTGCTTCCTTATCCCTGGCACCTGTGGTTACTTTACAGCCTCTATAAGTTTGCATTCTTCCATACTGTCATGTAATTGGAATCACACACTGTGTGATCTTTATAACTGGTGTCTCTCACTCAACAATGTGCATTTGAGATTCCTCCATTCTTCTAGTTTGATACACATTTCTTTCTATTGCAGAGCAAGACTTCATTGTTTCGATACATCACAGTTTCTTCATTCAGTAGGCTTTCGAAGGGCATCTTGGTTGCTTCCAGTTTGGGCAGTAATGAATAAGTCTATTCTGAACATTCACATAAAGACTTTTATACAGCCCTAAGTTGTCAAGTCAGTTGGATAAGGATTCCCAAGTAAGACTAGTTCATTCTGTAAGAAGCAGTATCTGTGACCTTTTTGGTTTCCATCAGCAGTGAACAAGAGCTTTGGCTGTGCTATCTTTGTCAGCATTTAACATGCTCAGTTGTTTGGGCTTCACCATTCTGGTAGATGTGTGACAGTGTCTCACTGTTGTTTTCTTTTCCCTTGCAGTGTGATGGGTCTAAGTCAGCAGCTTGTGTGGCAAAGGTTTGACACCGAGCCACATCCCCAGCTCCTTCCCAACGTTTCAATCTGCTTTTTCGTTTCTTGTTTTTCATCTAAATACCCGGGTGGTTCATATCCCCGTCAAGACGTCACATTAACTATCATATCATACTATTAACATTAACGACACTAATGTGTGAATTAGACCTCTTAGTTTCTTCTACCATGTTCGCCCAACCTGGCAGCCAGTCCTAGAAAAAGAATATTCTGGTAAGGATATAGTGTTTATTTTGGAATTGCTGGCTTCTAGTAATTAAATCTTTGCTAATATTTAATCTAGCTTTTTTGGAGCTATTCTTGGGAATTCGTTTGGCTTGTGATTCTGCCTCACGTGGCTTGGTATTAGTGTGTGCTCGCTTCATAAAGTGAGATAAGATTTGCTAGCTGCCCTTAATATTCCATCTTATAACATGTTTTCCAGTTCAAGTCTGCAGCTTCGCTGTGAGTGATTCGTTTTCGTTTCAGTACATCTTCCTGCCCAGCTGCCTCTAACTTTAGTCAGCTAGTTCTTCCCTGGTGATCAACTTGCGACGAATCCCACCTTTCCTCTGGGGTCCACCCTAAATTAGATTTATAGCAATGGCTGGGCACCTGGGCCACTGTTCCGTCATGGAGCCCGCGGTGTCACGAGGCTTCGGTTTTCGCCTGGCCTTGGCTCTGCAGCCCCGTGTTCACACACCATCTTCCATCCAAAGTCTTCATCTCCAAATAGTGAGGTCCCACTCTGGACCCCGCCCCAGCTCCTGGATTTTTGGATCATATGCGGTTCCTGCCTGCCATCTCGGGATGAGAGAGTGGCAGCTTTCAGCTGGCTTTAGACAAAGAACCCAGGGCGTCAGAATCTTCTAGCTGTTTCTTTTCCCAGTCTGTCTTATCTGCCATGCTTTTGTGTTCAGAGCTAATAAGATGGATCAAGGCATAAACTCATGGACAGGCATTTTTTTTTTAATCACCCCAAATGGTAAGTGAACGAAACAAGAATGGAGAGCTCATGGGCTTTCAGCCTGGGGAGTGAATGCGTGGCTCACTGCAGAGCCGGAGACTCCAGGAAGAACTCTGGGTCTCACATCATTCTAATCTTTGGGACAAACCCTTGATGCCAAGAGAAATAGAACACTGCGTAATCAGGGCTTTTGTTAGAGACAATTTCCTTGTCCAACCACTCAACACATAGGATTCCTTGTGTAGTTTGTGATTTCCAGAAGAAGAATATCAGAGGAGAAAAAGGTCTGATCTGCTATAGTGGCGACAGATTTTAATTTAGATACTGTCGTTCACATTTATTTTCCTTCTTACCTTTCTGGTCCCAATTTCTGTGCTCCAGCGTTGCATTTGACATCAACTCAAACCAGGCTGTTCCATGATTCTCCCAGAAGGTGAGATTAGCAGTCAGCAATCCACTTCAGAAGCATCTGTGAAGCCCTTTCAATGTGCCAAGCTTCTTGCTGATCATAGCAGAGGCTAATTTGTTGGTAGAACGTGGACTTTGGCAGCTTGTGGCTTAGGAGGAGAGCCAGTGTGGTCATCTTTGATAAACACATGGTGGAAAAGGAATGGGGGAGAATGGAAGAAAGCCAGACTAAGCCAGGATATCAGCTTGGGAGCTCATGTCTACGTAGGCCGGTCTTTGATGAGAGTTTCAGAAATGGAAAGTATAGAAATAGTCGTGGGAGCATCGGTGAACAGAAGGGAGTGAAGAGAGATACCTGATGCTGTCAGAAATGGTACCCACTGTTCCTAGCAAGGAGAGATCACCTGCTTCAAAAAGTCACTATAGCCAGGCACCTGTAATCAAAGCTACTCAGGAGGCTGAGATCTGAAGATCACGGATGGAAGCCAGCCCAGACAGGAAAGCTTGTCAGACTCTTATCTCCAATTAACTGCACACACACACAAGCCAGAAGTGGAGCTGTGTCTCAAGTAATAGAGTGACATCCTTGAACATAAAAGCTCAGAAACAGCACCCAGGCACTGAGTTCAAGCCCCAGATCTGGCAAACACACAAAAAATCATTATGGATATGGGTGTGAATATATGGACTGTGGCTGGCATCATAGCTCTTCTTTGCAAGGTGGGCAAGTTTGAGCCTTCATTTGATTCAGTACCCCATACTCTGGATAAGAACTTGGTAAAATACTATACTGAACCGGCTAGTCATCAGAGGGGAAAGATGAGAACAAATTTAAGAAAAGGAGTCTAAGTCTACATGAGAATGTGACTGTCATCTAAATCTTTTTGCTCTTACAAATCTCACACTATGATTTTTTTTTAATTTTACTCTGCTAAAGCTCTCATTTGAACATGCTTTCTCCCCTTCTCTGAGTCATGCCAGTCTTTGCCTCTGATTTATTGGCTTATTCATTGAATGCCTATGGGGGCACCCACACCAACCGGCATCCTCCTAGACTTCCGGGTTAGACATCCCGCTGGAAATAACCAAAACCACGGCAGACCATGGGCCATTGCGTGATGGGCGCACACCTTCCCAGGTAGATAGTGCTGTACTGGCCTTCCATGCACGATTGTCCATGTCTTCCCATTTCTTTACTTATTTGCCAGTCCTGGGGCTTGGGACTCAGGGCCTGAACACTGTCCCTGGCTCCTCTTTGCTCAAGGCCAGCACTCTACCTCTTGAGCTCCTTCTGGATTTTCCTGTCTTATGTGGTGCTGAAGAATCGAACCCAGGGCTTGGTGCATGCTGGGCGAGCACTTTACCACTAAGCCACATTCCCAGTCCTGTCCTCCCATTTTGAGGACAGCAACCTCAACACTGCTGCTGGGTATCTGGGAATTGGAGACTCACCAAAAATTATGTCTGACACACGAGGCACTGAGGAGAGATAATCTTATTTTTGCATCTATTTTATGGTCTGGGAAAACATTTGGCATATTGTTACCTAGCCAACTTTAAATCCACCTCAGTTAATAGGCTTAAACCCATGTTGGTGTAAACTGGACCAATTGGGGGTTGTTGTTTTTTAAAGCATAAAAGCAATGTTTATATTCAAACGTCAAACATTGTGTGAGTAGCTTTGGTGTTCTTTCCTACCATGAATAACATTCCATACTGTAATTAATTTATCCATGTTCCTATCAGCCTGACATTATTCCGGGACAAAACAGGGGAGGAGAAAGACATGGGGAGGGAACTCTGTTATTTCTTTTGGAAAAGCTTTCTTACTTGGATAAGTGTTCTCTTCATGATGTTGGGAAGACGGTTGTCAGCTGTAAGGGCAGCTGCAATGCCCGAGTCATGGCTTGACGGGCAGCTGCGTTGTCTTCCTGGAGTCAGTCCTCCACGACTGGGGAGCATTGTGAATGACTGCAGACACCCCAAGTCCTGGGCAGAGGCTGTTACAATGACTTTCAACAGACATCTTGTTATCCACCCACTTGAGCAACGTTCAGAGGGATTTGTCAAATGTCCAATACTCAGTAGAGACCTATAGAATGGATGCTATCCAGTGTTTGGCTTTGTTTTCTTTTTGCTTATCCCGGAACTTGAATTAAAAGCCTGGGTGCTGTCCCTGAGCTTCTTTTACTCCAGGCTAACACTGTACCACTTGAGCCATAAGTCTACATCCAGCTTTTTTGATAATTCATTGGTGATAGAGTCTCATGGACTTTCCTGCCAGGGCTGGCTTTGAACCGTGATCCTCAGATCTCAACCTGCTAGGGTTGTAGCTAGGATTAGAGGCATGAACCATGGGTGCCCAGCTTCTACCCAGTTGTTTAATGGAAGAGATAATCCCTGTGCTAAATCAATGAGCTCCGACTTGGCTGTCGCCATCACTAGCATGTCTACAGTCTACAAATCTCCTGCACTGTAGATAATATGTTGTGGCTGTGTCCATTTTGGAGCAGGGAGAAAGAGAGCTGCAGTGTTTTTCAAGATTTCCAAGAACAACTTATAAAAACAAAACAGTGCCCTAAAACAATAAACACATCAGACACAAGTGGCTCATACATGTTAATCAGGAAGCTGAGATCTGAATAGCATGGTTCAAATCCAGCCTGGACAAGATGTCTGTGAAACCAAAAAAGCTGGAAGAGGAGCTGTGGCTTATCTAGTAGAGCACTAGGTTTGAGTAATAAAGCTCAAGGACAGCGCCCAGGCTTCAAGTTCAAGCCCCAGGACTGACACCAAATAGATAGATATAGATGGTAGATAGATAGATAGATAGATAGATAGATAGATAGATAGATAATCATAGCATACACATCTGATACAGCCCAAACCACTGCAACAGAACAAATAAGCAAGGTCAAAGGAACTTGATGAGAAAATAAGTTCTCAGGTCTGAGAAGGAGAGGAATGCCAGGCTCTTCTCACGTGCACTGAGGTGGAAACTCATAGAAAATTATCATTGACCCTGAGAGAGGCAGGTACCACCCTTCTGGAAGGAAGAGAAGGAGGAGAAAAAAGTCAGAGAAAACCAGAGGGACAGAGAGAAACATAGGAAGGGAGGGAGGGAGGGAGGGAGGGAGGGAGGGAAGGAAGGAGGGAGGGAGGGAGGGAGGGAGGGAGGGAGGGAAGGAAGGATGGATTTGTAGCTGTGGGGATTGTATTATGATCATTACAAAGCTCAGTCATACCTGTAAGACAAAGAGTGAAGAAAGAAAGAAGAGGAGCAAAAAGAGGAACGAAAGGGAAACCCATCTCAAGTTTAGGCTTGCAGAACACACTGTCATCTATAATCATGTACCCCGTGACCAATGGGAAATGCCAGCCTCAGCATCCTAATAAAACCACCTGTCCTATTTGAGATGGAGAGAATGAGAAAAAGATGAACTATAACATTTATACAGAACTTTATCTTTGGGGAAATGTTTCCCTGCACATTGACTGCTATGGGAAGCCTAAAATAGGCAGATCCTACCAAGGGTGCAACCTGGCAGGAAGGAAGACCCTCTCTCAAAGACAACCAGCAAGAGACAGGACCAGAAGCATGGCTCAACAGTAAAAGCACCTGTCTAGGCAAACACAAGTGCCTCAGTTCAAGCCCCCAGTGATGCAAGAAAAGAAAATAAAAACTGAGTTCTGTGATTTTTTTTTATTATAAAGGTGATGCATAGAGCTGCTACAGCTACATAAGTCAGATAGAGTGCATTTCTTTTTGGACAATGTCACCCCTTCCCCCGCTCTCTCGAAGTTTTCCCTCCTATCCTCACCCACATGTGGTATAGTTCATTCCCACAGAGTGTCCAGTGAGTACCACTCCTTGTAATTTTTATGCACTATGACAGCATAAAGAAGCTCCACGTTGGGTTAAAATATCTGTAAACACTATTAATGACAACCTATAATATTCCCCTGTGTGGAAGAGCATTCTATTACACATGCCATAACTTAAATCATTTTTCTATTTTTTAGGCTGTTGGATTCTAGTGATCATCAGTAAAACCACAAAGAACCTTTATATGTGCAAAGCTTTTCTCCATCCAAATCCTCTCCACAGAGTAGATTCCACAGGAGACAACCCCACGTCAGAGACCACGCATGAGGAACCGTCTTCCCGGGCATGTGGGGAGAATGACAGATCTACCCTGTCAGCAGGAGGGGTGTCCTGGAATGCCAGCCAAGCAGATCCCTGGGGGGCCCTCCAGTTACCCACCTCCCCAGGGGAGACCAGGGCCCTGTGGGAAATACTGAGCCACCATGTGGTGTACGCACCTCTGTATGGGTGGAAGGGCCACTCGGGAGCCTGGTGACTGTCTAGGCTGGGCTGCCTGCAGCACTGACTGCCTCCCAGCTCAGGGAGGAACCGACAGGGACCCAGGAAGCAAGTTCACTAGGATAAAGATGAAAGGAGTCTGGTGGGGTTTGGAGCCATCCTTGAAATGCTTCTGTTTGGAGCCATTTGAAGAGGTATTTAAGTGTCGTGCAAGGTATGGTGGGTGGGGGTCCCCTCATGGGGTCTTTTTCCCTTGGCCACCCCAAATTCTCATGAGAAGGTCTGCCTGCCTCCTGCCTGCCTGTCTGTCTATCTGTCTGTCTGTCTTCCTGTCTGTCTGCCTGTCTGTTTGCCTGTCTGCCTGACTGCCTGTCTATCTGCCTGTCTGTCTGCCTGACTGCCTGTCTATCTGCCTGTCTGTCTGCCTGACTGCCTGTCTGTCTGCCTGACTGTCTGTCTGTCTGCCTGTCTGTCTGCCTGTCTGTCTGTATTCCTGTCTGCCTGACTGCCTGTCTGTCTGCCTGCCTGTCTGCCTGTCTGTCTGTATTCCTGTCTGCCTGACTGCCTGTCTGTCTGTATTCCTGTCTGTCTGCCTGACTGCCTGTCGGCTTGACTGCCTGTCTGCCTGACTGCCTGTCTGTCTGCCTGACTGCCTGTCTGTCTGCCTGTCTGTCTGCCTGTCTGTCTGTATTCCTGTCTGCCTGACTGCCTGTCTGTCTGCCTGTCTGTCTGCCTGTCTGTCTGTATTCCTGTCTGCCTGACTGCCTGTCTGTCTGTATTCCTGTCTGTCTGCCTGTCTGTCTGTCTGCCTGCCTGTCTCTCTGTCTGCCTGCCTGTAATTTCTCTGTTCTCCCCAGGGTCTTGGTGGAATTCAGTTTTCCTGGCCGCATAGGCCTAGGGGGCAGGGCGCGGGGTTTCTGGGACTGGGCGGTCGGTACCCAGAGGCCCCTCCTGACCCTCCTCCTCCTCCCCTCCCCCTCCCCCTCCCCTTGCGCTGGCGGGAGCAGGTCACCTCCCGGGCCAGTTGGGCCCCAGCACTCTGTCAGCGCCAGGATTGCTCCAGGCACCACCGGCTCTCTGCACCCCGGACGCTGCGCGCTGGTAACTCGCAGTCTTTGGTAAGTCACGGTCTTTGGTCTCTGGCTGGGGCACAGGGTGTGAGGACCACACAGGTGACTCCTAAGAGTCACAGGGAGCAGCGCGGACCCCGCAAGGGTTCAGTGTCTCTCTCCTTCCCTCTCCTTCGCGATTTAGAAACCCTGGGGACACATCTGCCACCACCAGGAAGCAAAACACTTCCCTGTTATTATTATTATTATTATTATTATTTACATATTCTTGTAGAAAATTAGGAAAAATACCTAGAGCATTCAAAAGAAAATTGAAAATACTTAAAACCACCAAGAAAGCTCTCTAGCTGGGCTGGCCGCCACTCCAACACACATCCACCCCAAAGAGAGGAAGGATTTCAGTCTTTGCTATCTTCCACTTGCTGGCTTGCCTCTGCCGGGGGGTGGGGGGGGTGGGGGTCGCTTGGCTGTGGTGCCCGTCTTTGTGGCATTGCTGTCACGCTGCAGGAATGGTGAGAACCCCCAGGAGCTTTTAGAATCCACCAGCAGCAGCCCTGTGTTTGTGCCTAGTTCATTCATCCTGCAACACCCCTCTTGATCGCCGGAGGTGGCTGGATAGCCCGCTTGAGTGTGAACTGTGATGTGGACAGCAGAAGCCCCCCCTCCCCCATCTCCATGAAGGAGCGCTGTACCTCGCTGCCACTTCCGGTCAAGACGGCAGGCAGGGCCTGGGTTCACGCTGGGTCGGTGGCTGAGAGCTAATGTGTTGCATAGATAGGACACCGTGCTGCAATTACGGCTGAGCAGTGCTTTGGCGGATCTGAGGGGACAAGTCATGTAGACAAGCCGCGTAGATCACGTTTAGCCACTGAACACTCAGTGTGCGCAGTGGCTGATTCTGTGGCTTTCTTATTGAGAACTATGCACATGGGCTTGTGGGCATCTCTCTTGGGTGCAGACTTGCATCCCTGTGGATGTCCATAGATCCAGCTCTGTGCAGGATTGGGTGATAATTCTGGATGTAGTTTTGTGAGGAACCTCCACAGTCTCCGGAGGTGGGGTTCACGGGGGGACCTCCAACAGGGCACCAGGCGTGCTTGGCAGCCAACAGCATTGACATCACCCTGAATGCGCAGGGAGCTCACGCCTGTAATCCTAGCTGTGCAAGAGGCTGAGATCTGAGGAGCGTGGTTCAAAGCCAGCCTAAGCAGGAAAGTACTTGAGATTCCTGCCTCCAATTAATCACCAAAGAAGTCAAAAGGGAGAGGAGAGATTATGGCTTAAGTGGTGGCATGCCAGCCTCGAGCAAAAAAAAGCTCAAGGAAAGCACGCAGACCCTGAGTTCAAGTCCCAGGACTGGCACCCAATACAAAACAAAACAACAGCCTCAGTTTTTCACCCAGACCTACTGACTGGATCATAGATTCTGCGGCGGAAGCTCAGAAACCCGCATCTCAACCGAGCGCTTCGCGAGCATGTTAACATCTGAGCCACTACCTCAGGATAAGGGTGAAGATGCGGTTTAGCCCAGAAGCTTTTCAAAATGGATGTTTCTGGTTGCTTTCTGTGGCTATAAATATTTCCATCTGGTTTTAAGTAACAAATCCTTTCGGTAAACACAACGACATGAAATAACTGCAGAATTCCCTCTTAAATTTGTTTATGGGTTCTAAGCCAATTAACATTTGGATCCCCACATGTTGCCTGCCGTAATTCTGGTCTCACGTGGACATTAGTTCTTACCAACTCCCTAATAGTGGTTGGTAGCAGAATTCTTTTTCGTCAGCTCAAGACTCGTTCTTTTGGGGGGCAATGCCCTGTGTGTTCCTGAGTGGTTTCTAGTCATTTGAAAAGCCATTGCTGAGCTTTGAGTTGGGATCTGCTGTCAAGTAAGCCCCGTGGGCACTGTACTTATCTGGGGGCTCTTTGGGTCACACACCATTGGGGTCCTCGGATCACACAGCCTTCCCACTTCCAGCAGGTCTTTGTACCCATTCCCAAGCCCAGCAACCTGTGAAAGCCACAGATAAGCATCCTGTCCACAAGATAAAGAGAGAGAGAGAGAGAGAGAGAGAGAGCACCCCAGTGGCCAGCCATAGCAGAGCAGAACCCCAAACCTCAAGTCTTTCAGCTCCAACTTCTTAGCAAGATGCGAAACCCAATAAAACCAGCGTGTGACAACAATCCAACAAACGTTCCTCTTTGGAAAGAGAGAAAGGTGGCCCAGAAGGGGCCGGGCAGTTTTCCAGACTGTGTGATCATGAAGGAGCAGGACCAAGGTACCAGGCCAAAGTCTGAGTCCCTTCTGCTCCTCTGTAAGTGCTCTGAGACCACTGGTGTGGGCTGGGAGCTCTCGTGCCTTCTTTGGTCCCCTGTTGCTCTGGGGGGGGACCAAATCTCCAGTACAGAAACTTCTAGGGAGACCCATTGAAACCGTAGCAACCACCCAGTGGACATTACTTCCAAGGTGGCCCAGAGGCCCTCCATCTGCCGAGTTAGATTAGTCACCAAGAACAATTGTAGGGAATGTGGGTTTTCCTCAGGTCGGTGGGAGAGCAAAGGGGAGGTTGTTTGTCTCCCCTTTGTCGACGGAGTCACAAGAAAGGGATCCACTGTTATCTAGGTCAACTGAAATGCACCCGTAACGCGAGCCCGGCGTGCAACCGTGCAGACTGTTAGAACTCATTCTACGTGCCATCTCCACGTGTGTTGGGGAGGTGGGTGTGGAAGAACGAGTGGAAGCGAAAGACAACCAGTAAGATCAAGCCCTCCCGCTGGTGAGATAGTCAAGAATCGTGACCCGATGTGTGTGCGTTTGATTTCATGTCGCTTTTTATTTCTTTTTTTTATTTCTTTTTTTTTTTTCCTGTTAGAACGTTTACCTGGAAAGCTCCCCGCTCCCCGCCGTGGAGGCCCGGAAGTCCGAGATGATCCCGTCGAATTCCACCACGACGGCGGCGCCGCCCTTCCTGACCTCGCTGTGGCCCGGGGCGGCGTCCGGCCCGGCCCGCAGGGCTCCGCGCGGGGACGATGGGCGGCTGGAGGCGCTCTACATCCTCATGGTGCTGGGCTTCTTCGGCTTCTTCACCCTGGGCATCATGCTGAGCTACATCCGCTCCAAGAAGCTGGAGCACTCGCACGACCCCTTCAACGTGTACATCGAGTCGGACGCCTGGCAGGAGAAGGACAGGGCCGTCTTCCAGGCCCGGGTCCTGGAGAGCTTCCGAGCCTGCTACGTCCTGGAGAACCCGGAGGCCGTGGAGCGGCCCCACGCCTGCCTCCCCGAGCCCGGGCCTTCCTCGTGAGCCCCGCCACGCGGGCGGCACCCCACCGCCAGGAGCACCGCGCCCCAATCCTGTCCTCCCAGCCGCAGGACTCTGCCCGACAGCGCCCGTGTCTTCTGCTGTGGTCAGCTGAAGGGTAAACGAGGGCCGCCCCTTTTTCATTTTAAATCCTGTAGTTTGGGTGTGTTGTCTTCTGTACTAGACTATTACTTTGTTCCCTCTGTGTCTGGTTTGTTTTTTTTCTTTGTCATATTAAATCTAGCAGATTTCTATTCAGTGGTCAACGTGTAAAAATGAACCCAGAAATCTGTGAGGACGTGGTGTGCCTTACCCCACAGAAGCCAGGAATAGAGCAGCAGCCCCCGCTCCGAGAGGCGGACGTCTCCCCGCCTTGCGCCCCTACTCTCGGCTGGGCCTCAGCTCCTTCCCTTTGCACCTGTGGCCTGGCAGGGACTCATGTGTCTCCGCGCTGTCACGCTGCATGTTGAGGGCAGGCTGAACCCTCCAGGGGACCCTGTTTCCCTATTCTCAAGCTCCCGGGCTTCCGTTCTTGAGCCTCTCAACATCTATTAGCCATATTCTGACACCAATTCCTTTGTGCAACTACCAGAATCCCAAGACATTGTGGCCTCCAGGAATACATGCTGCCTTTCCCACAGCTCCTCGAAGCCAGCAGGGTCCTGGGACCACGTTCTGGCTGGCCAGTAGAAGTGGGAATGGTGAGTCCAGCTTGCAAGTCATCTTTAGGGAGAACAGGACCTGCCTGCCGCCCGCCTTGTTTCCCTTCTCTGCGGCTGGGACGTGGAGAGACATTGAGTGGCTTTGACTAGGAAAGCACAATGGACTCCCAGATGGGAGAGGAGGAATCGGGGGGCTGGGCAAGGTCCTGAGGCAGGAATGGCTCACCCGGCTGGCCTACCGCTCCATGCCACGGGAAATAGAATACAGCGCCGCTTCCTGCTTAAGCCGCTGGCGAAGTCTCCGTTCAAGGAGCAGTGGTAGTGACGGTCCCAGGGGCTGGGAAGGTGGCTTGGTGGCAGAGCGCTTGCCTAGCATGCATGGAGCCCTGGGTTCGATTCTTTGGTATCACATAAGCCAAAAAGAAGAATGACACTCCCCAAACTTGCCACAAACAGGGTACAACCGGTGCCCTTGTAATTTCCATGCACAATGGTGACTGTACTCACACACACACCTCATCTTCTATCCACGCATCCCTTACACACACACACACACACACACACACACACACACACATACACACACACGTCACTCTAGGAGGAACGTACTTTCCAATAGGACTGAGATAGATTTTTTTGAGGCAAAATACCTGCCTTGTGGGTTGTTGGATTGTGTTTCCAGAAAGGTCCACTGAGACGCTAACCCCTGGCTCCAGTGAGTGTAACCTTACTGGGTAGTAGCGTCTTTGCAGATCATCAGGTTTAGGTGACATCATCGAGGTGGATCTTAATCCAGTACTCCTGGTGAACTGATAAGAAGGACACGTAGCATGGGCTTGGGGACAATGCCCCGAGATGACGGAGCAGAGGCCGAGGGAACACAAGCAGAAGCCCAGGACTACGGGGGTGGGGGGGGGGAGGGAGTTGTGAGATGGCTGTCTGTTGTTCAAGCCCCAGCTTAAGAGACTCGCCAACCAATGCAGCATCTGCCCCCCCCCCCCGAGAGCTGCTGGCAGCCAGCACGGCTTTCCCTGCCCCCACCCAGCGCCCCTGGGTGCCAGCCTCCCCCCCACTCCGCCCCGGCCCTCGGCCCTGACGCCCTGAAAGCTCCCCAGCCGGCCGGGCTTTCCTGGAGGGGAGGGCATGGCTGACAGGCGTGTATTCCCGACACAACATTGCCGGCCTTCCTCCGGCAGACACCCCCGGCCCGCTCGGCTCTGATCCCCGGGTTCTCGTACGGGAACGTGGGGGCGCCGCTGAGGGAGAACCCGCATGGGCCTCCGGGTTCCATGTCCTTGGTGGGCGACTCTCGGTAGAAATCCAAGGACACCAGTGGTTCTGCCCACCCCCACATCCACGGGGCTCGGTACGACCTGGCCTGCCGGGTTCCTGGGCCACCGGTGCCCGGCCGTCGCTGCTGGCAACTCGGGGCCCCCGCGTGGGGCACACCCTGCTTCAGACGGACGCGTGCGGGAGGCCCGGGGAGGGGCCCGGAGCACGCAGGGCGCGCGGTGTGACCTTTGCGGGCACTCTGACCTTGCTGCCCCGGACACGCGGCCAGGTTCTTATCATTTCTCCTCACTGAGATGCAGGGGCGGTCCGGGCAGTGGTGTTGGTACTCCCTGCCCTTGATGGACAGGGCCTCCCTCTCTTCTTTGGTTTCTAAGGGAGGTGGGGGAGGGCGGGCGGATCTGTTGAGTCGTGCATTGTCACGAGCTTATGTCCCGGTTTGCAAAGCTGACTTCACACGCACAGGCTCCGGCTGCACAGCTTCTATGATCTCACCTCCTTACACATAAAACATCAATAGTTTGCCTTCAACATCGTGGGTCGTTACCAAACAGAACAATGCTTTTTGCTATATTAAGCAAACAAGAATCATTAAAGTCTTTCATCACAGTCTAATATGTTGGTTCTTTTTTTAAAAAAGCAACAACAACTTATCTTTAAGTAGCTGTACAAAGGAGGTGGTGTTTGCTCTTTATATAACAACAATGCTGTTTGATTATGGATAATAGTTTTTGAGGGGCCCTGGAGCCCAGGGACTTGAATAAAAAAGAAAACATGGTCCACCTGGACAGATACATCTGCCATCAAAATACAGCATGGCAGAATGGAGGAACGGGATCTTCTCCTGTGGGACACAAACACGAACTCAGACTGGAGCTGCTAAGCCAAGGCTAGGTGGGCTGGGGGAACCAAAGGGACGTGCACAACAGGTGATGGCTGGCAAGTTCTTCTGTGTGTGCAGTTACAGGACCTGCGTGTGTGTGTGTGTGTGTGTGTGTGTGTGTGTGTGTGTGTATTTAGCTCTAAAAGAGAAGAAGAGAAAGGCAGAGCTCAGTCGATATTGCACAGACTTTAGCCCCCCGGGGTCTGCTAGAGCCCTGGCCGGTGCCCCCCCAAAGGCCCATCGGGGGCCTCCCGGGCGTGGCTGCCCCCTGGTGGCCACTTGGAGAACGTTTCTCAATGCACCATGCACCGAGAACCCTGAGTTGGTGTAGCCAGCCAGGCCAGCGTCTGCGTGGCACAAAACGAGGTGCCCTAAACGACCGCGGACACCCTAAGGGGAAAGGTTAAAACGCTGTCTTGCCATTTGTTTGGGGGGGGAGACGAGACCCGTTGTGCGTATCCCATTGTGTCTCTGCCCCGATGGAGATTCCTACGGAGGCCCTGCTCTTCCCTCCCCAACCCTCTACTGTAGGGGTGTGCCCGGGTGTTGCACACACGATCCCAGTTCATGGAGGTTGCACACGCACTCACATCACAGGATGGTAGCTACTCCTGAGCACATGGCGTGGTGAACTCCGCGCATCTCTTCCTGTGGAACTGTCCAGACACGTGTCAGCGGGGCGAAGTCGAGTGGACATTTTAGAGCAGGACTGGCAAGCTACAGCCAGCAGGTCTCATCTGTCATTGAGAACTCTTTGTGTTTGTTGGTTTGATTCCTTGACTTTTCAAATAAAGACTTTTTTTTTTTTTTTAAGAGCAGTTCTAGGCTCATAGGCTCAAGAAGAAGGCATGGAGATTTCCCATATGGCCTGGGCCTGCCCGTCCGCTGCCAACACCAAAGCGGGCTGTTGGTTATAACCGATGAACCACGCTGACCTCGCTGTCACGATCACGCGAAGCCCAGATTTCCCCATTCAGACTCCGTCTTGGTGTCGTGTGTCCTGCAGGCTTGGACCTATGAGCAGCGCATGTATCCAGCCTGGAAATGCCATTACAAAGTCTCTGTGCAGGGTCTGGGAGTGTGGCTTAGTGATCGCGTGCTTGCCTAGCAAGCATGAGGCCCCGGTTCAATTCTTCAGTGTCACACACACAAAAAGGAAATACAAGATTAAATCACAGTCGCTGGGCTCCGGAGACTTTCTAGCCCTCCCCTTCCCTGTCTCAACAGCGCCCTCTGTTGGAAGTTCTTGGGCTGGACACCCAGGGAATCAGTGGCCTGGTTGTTATAACAGATTCTCACCACGAGGAGGCAGAGCATCCTTGGGTACCACCTAGCCCTGGGTGCAAGAATTCCAGGGCGCAGCTTGACTTCAGGAGGGTGGTGATGGGGGTGGGCAGGCAGCCCCAAACTCTATACTCTGAAGAAAAAGAGAAAGAAATAGATTTACCCTTTTAAACAGAAACCAGGTGAAAAATAAATGAGTCATTAAAAGAGCTACCACCCAGAGGCAGAGATATTTTTGCCTATATAAGAATACTCAGCTTTTATTTGCAAACAAGATGTAAGACGCATGAATCGGCATCATGCTTTTTTTTTTAAAATCCTGACTTAGCAACATATTAAAGATTCTTTATTATTACACGGGCATCTGCTTCATTCTCTTTTGGGGAGGTGGAGAGAGAGGATGTGAAATCATGCCTCGTGCTCTTCCTCAACTTGCTTGCTCATGGCTGGCTCTCTACCACTCGAGTCACCCCTCCAGATGGCTATTTTGCTGAGAGGCGAAGCCTCACAGATCCTGGCCAGCTTTGAACCTGGATCTCAGCCTCCTGATTAGGTAAGACTAATCCTTCATTGTGTTGGTGCATTTCCATGCCACCTCTGACCGTCCGCTCTCGATGGACATCCAGGCATTTTCTCATCTTTCTTACAAATAAACAATGGGGCAGGAACAGGATCTGTGTGCGTGTGGTAAACACACGCACACCTGGAGCCCCAAAGCCCTGGACTCTGAGTAACAGGTCAGAAGGTGTGCGCTATGAACGTTAATGATGCCAATTATCCTCATGGTGGTAATAAAGATGACACCACGGACGGTTGTGGGGCAGCAGCTAGTCTGTGGACAGGTTGCCTTTTCTCATCCACTCTTCACAGTTTTAGTTTGTATTTATGCTATTCTGAGCAAGAGCCAGCGCATTTTATCTATCATTTTTCTGGCGGGGCAGAGTTCAAACCACGATCCTCAAAGCTCATCCTCATGAGGATTGCAGAACGTTCAGAATTCCTGGAAGTTTTGAGTCAACTTCCAGACTTCTCTCTGCACCTCTAATCTGTGTGACCATTTCTATGGCCAGGATCAAATACTTGCCATGTCTGAGGCTTTAAACTTAATTTTTATTCTTGCAGGTTGTTAATGTGGAGTATTTCTGAGATATCATTAACAGCCAGATGTATGCCACCATGTGTGTGTGGTTAAATTATGTGGTTCGTAAAAATGTATTTTATATTTTGAGAGCATAGAATTCAGAATTGTCAGATTAGATCTGCCTTATTAGTCACAATTAAATATTTATATATCTATATTTTACTTAACATGTTTTGTCTAGTCTATTATGCGTTAAGTAGTAAATTAAAATTTCCATCTTCTAAATGTTTTTTAAAACATATTTTGCCATCTTCTGTTATTTCTGAGTAAGGTTACTTTGTAAGTTCTGCTTCTTAGTTATCTGTTGCATCAGTCCTTGTGCCATTAAATATTCAGGGCAGACAGTAAAGTCTCCTTTTCTCTTGTTATTACTTACTGAATGCTTTCTCGGCATTGGGTCCCACAGCTGTTGGTGCAAGGAGTCGTTGTGAACGCATTTGCCACGCTTGGATTTGTGGGTCATTTTTATCATCACAGTTTGCAGGGGATAAAGTGACCTGACCAGGCCCCCCCCAACATAAACAATGTGTCCCCAAATGTCATGTGAGTCTCCCAGTTCTAAAAGCCCCAAAGCTAGACATGAGGTGACACCAAGTGTCCAAATCCCAGAGGTTAGTGACATTAAAGGGACAGGGAAAGGAATAGGTATAAATGTGCAGAGCTTTTGTGCACATGTGTGCATACGTGTGTGTGTGTGTGTGTGTGTTACCAGCAACGGGACTCAAACTCAGAGCCTCCTGTCCACTTTGGCTGGTTTTCTTGCTCACGACTGGTGTTCTACCACTTGAGCCACACCTGCAGCCCAGCATCCTGAAGGCTCATTGGAATTTCACAGCCTTTCCTGAGCACTGAGTGTCGCAGGCCTGAGCCACCAGTGCCCAGCCCCTTCCCTAGGCCATAGCAACCGGCTGGTGAGGTCGGCCTCTAGAACATTCTCCTGAGAAAGAACCTCAAGGGCAGATCTCAGCACTGACACGCAGACATCCCGAAATGCCCAAGCACTGGGCTCTCTCCTCTTCAAGGACTCTTTAGCGAGCCAGGCCACCGGGAGCAAGGCTGGACTTCTTCCTCCCAGAGCTGCAGCTCTGCACACCATTGCCTGGGTGAGTGGCTTTGCGTGACTGCCGTGTTTGTCTAGGTGGAAACAAAGGGGGCACACAAGGCGGGAGGAAATCCTCGCCCTTGCGGGGTGCAGGCTGACCCAGCACGCTGGTGTGTAAGCACTCAGGAATGACGGAGACGTGGCGCCACCCACACGGCTGGACTGGGCAGGCGGCGGGCACTCCCTGCCCGGACCGGGGCTCTGACTGGCATCAGGGACTCACGTTTCAGAACGGCCTTTGCGTTTTGTCCATCCTCGTTCCTCCCTGCGCGTGGAGGCGTAAAACGAGGTCTGGCTTGAAAGTGATGTTCTAGGAATTGAAGGAGAATGTCAGACACCCCATCTCTGAAACCACTGAGCTGCTGCGCGGCACCACGCTTGCGTGTCCACACCCTTTGTGCTCTTCTCCGGGTGCTCTTGGGGGATTTGAACTCAAGTCCTTGTGCTTGCTAAGTAGCAACTCGACCATGGGAGCCACCCTGCCCGCCCTCTTTGTGCTGGTGACCTTTTGAGCTGGAGTCTTGCTTAACCCCTTCCTGCAGCGAGCCACCGCCTCCCAAAGCAGCCAGGATTAAAGGCTTGAGCCGAGCGCCCTCCTCTTTCTAGGGGACTAAGGGCTCCTGGCTCACAGTATTCTGAGGAGGAGAAAGCACTTGCCATGGACCATGGGCAATCCCCCTGTCCCCCCCCACACACACCCCGGGCCTCCCAGTGAGGGCAGGACGGGGCCCCAGTCCCGGTCACTTAGGACGATGGCCTCTGCCCTGCCCCTCACACAGGCAGGGCCCACGTGGCAAAGTGGGAGGCCAGGATTCCCTGCAGGGCGAGAGACGACAGGAGCCTGGCATCAAGCTTCAGCAAGTCGTGGACTCCATTTGTAGGGGTCTAGACCTGACAGGATTCCCCCATACGGCTGGGCATCCCCTGGTGGTGCTGGGGAATACTAAGTTCCTCCATGAGCAGAGCCATTGATAAGATCCTAGCTGAACTGGGGGCTTGCCCACTGGATGGGGGAAAGCCATCAGTGAGGCGTGACTTTGAGGGGTGTCTTGTTCCTGGCCCTTCCTCCCTTCCTGCCTTCTTGTTCTCTCTGCTCCCTGGCCGCCCTGGTAAGCAGCTTAGCTGGATACCAGGTCAGCCTCTTCCCAGGTCCACAGAGCTCGGTGCTGAGCGACCAGCGAGTCTTGGGAACCACAAACCCAAGTAAAGCAGTGAAAAGCCCACACATGATTCCTGGGCGTATTGGTCACTGAATTGCTAATTACTCATGCAGTTAAAATCCTTTGAAGGATGAAGAATATTCAGTGAGAATCTCCTACTCTAAGTCTCCATCTACCTGGCTCTCTCCTCCCTTACATAATTCCTTAACTTCTTGGATGTTCATCCAATGGTTTCTCACAAGCAAAGTCAAATCTCTTTCTCTCTCTCAGATTCTCTTTCACTTTTTCCCTCCATTTAACCATGTTCCTCAGATATCTTTCTACATCATTATGCAAATAACTGTCCTATCTTTTTTCATGGCTGTGTAGCACTCTAACCTGGCTTTATGAGAATATAAATTCACATCTCATAAAATTAACCCGTTTGGTGATTTCTAATATAATCAGAGTTATACAACCAGTGCAATTTTATATCTTTAATTACCCCTGAAAGAAATTCTGCACTGTTGGTCATTACCCTTACCCTCAACTCTCCTCAAAATAGACAATGCAGTAATGATTTTTCCTGTTTCTATAGATTGCCTATTTTATATAAATGGAATCATACAGATGTAATCCTCAGTAACTGGCTTCTTCTAAGTGTAGGCTTTCCAATGATTGTTCACGTAACATGTCACTACACCTTTGCTTTCCATTGCAGAATATTCCATTGTATAGCTATTCCACACTTCGTTCATCTTTTCCTTAATTGATGGACATTTGGATCCATTTATTTCAGGCTATTATCAATAATACTACTATTAAAGTTTGTGTTCCAGTTTCTGTGTGGGCTTAAATTTTCCTTTCTCTTCTGTAGACCTAGGAACAGAAGCCCTGAATCCATGACCCACTTTATAATATATGTAACCAGCTCCCATTGATGAAAAGTTAAAATACATCTCGAAAGCCAGCAACCCTTGCAAATGTGTTAGGGCCTGGGCCCTGAAGCCAGGAAGCTGGGGTTTGGGGGGAACCATGGGCCTAGCCAGCCTTCCAACTTTGCCTCACTCTGAACCTGTTCTGGGGGAACATTTTGTCTAGACTCCTAGCATTTTCTGGCCAAGCCTCCCCAGCGTGATCTGTGAGCCCAGGGTCTGGGAAAAGAAGATCATGGTTCACACAGCTGGCTCACGAGCCCACTCACATGCCGAGCCTCCTCCCTCCTGCAGGGCAGCCTCCCTGGGCAAGGGGAAGCTGGTGACTCTCAGCCTCGGAGCTTGCCAGCCCTTTGACTGGGCTTGGGCCACGCCTGGCCCTTGGCCACACCTGCAGCAGGTGCAGAGCAGGACAGAGCCGGAGCCATCCAGGTTTTCAGAGGGCAAGCCAGTTCCAGGAAGAGCCTGCTGGCATTCTCGTGGGTTCCGGGACCCCGAAGACGCACGCCTTTTAAGATATCCTTTTGATTTAGAGCTATTTATTTTTAATAAGCCAGGAAGTGATTTTTGTTGTAGTTGTTGTTTCTTCTGAGCCCTCTGAAGACAAATCTACTGAAACCCCGGGATGAATTAAATGAGAGAAAAATGCATCCACTGGCTGCCTGCTAAGCTCCACTCCGGACTTCTCCCGAGCCCTCAGCGGGCCCAGCTGCCCAGCTGCGTGGACCAAAGCGTGCTGGCGTCCCCTCCCACGGCTGGCACCCGACCCACGTCAAGGACACACTGGCTCGGGGGCCGTGAGTATCCGGCTAGGACACGAGGTGGGCCATTCTCGAATTATTTCTTTCATTACTTCATGAACTTACAAGTGCAAAATGGCCAATCTCTCCTCCAGGATCCAGGCTGCATTTGTTCATTGAGCTACTGCCTGACTTCCTCTCATCTTCCCTTTTCTTCTTTAAAGAAAGGCATTGCAGTAATGAGTGCATTGTGTTTCTATCCTATGGGAAAGAATGGACGAGTTTCAAATCAATTCTGTGTTTTCCAGAACTTGGTTGGGCATATGTTATTCTGTACCCAGGACAGTGTATCACGTCACTTTTGTAACCATTAACAGAATATTATGAGTTTAGACCTCTGTTCTAAGTTTAAGTAATTTCTCTCGTGATAATTAAAACTTACTATTTTTGTTGGGGTTGATTTGTTGTTTTAAGAAAAATAATTAAGAGCATGAAGCTTTCCATGAATCTGGTATAAAATACACCGTTGTTGTAATCTTTCTTACGAATGACCAATTTTATGTAATACATCTGCTGATTTATCCTGGACTTCGTTGGATGTGGTTTAGAGAGTTTTTCTTTAAACAGTTTCTTTCTTCATCTAAAACCGGGATGATTATTCACTCACTCTGAAACTGTCATAAACAATAACACTGGCTTCTTCGAGCATTACATTAGCAACCTAAATGGGTGACAAATATATAGCAAGGGGGCCCCACAGGCAGAGCGCTTTGCCGATGCTGAAATCTAATCATTACTGGTTTGCATCTGCCCGTGCCCACGTAGAGCAAGAAATGAGGGGTGGGGGGTTCATAATCCATCAAGCTTGCCTGGGCGCTGTCTGCGCGGTTACGTGCTGTTTCTCTGTTGTTCTTGATTTCCTTTTCTAACTGGATCCCCAGCAGGGAAAACACAGCTTTGAATTAAACAGCAATTAAGATCTTAATCTCCAGATCTGCCAAGGGCACTGGTGTCTTTACCGAGGACACTGTACCAGGGAGACCGAGGAAAGTGCCAGTTTGTGCTCTTTCCCTTTTAGTCTCTTCTTGAAATAAGTGCGCCTGGCCCATACGGGAGTGTGCATGGGGATTAGAAGTCCTTCTCCTCTGTCTAGTCCTCCTCCTCGGGGCCTGGTTGCCTGAGGTTCTTCCAGCGTCTGGGGAAGCATCCTCACAAACCCAGGTGTCTAAGGGCCAGAGAAGGCGTAGGGCCTTTAAGAGGCGGAGCCTAGTGAAGGGATGTTAGGAGAGGGTAGGCCTTTTCTGGAGGGAACACTGGAACCCCAGCCTCTGCTCTTCCTCTCTTTTCTCTCTCGGTCTCTCATCCTCTGTCTCTATCTCCCCCCACCCCCAACACCACTTCCTGACCACCATGAGGAGAGCAGCTCCTCTCTCCCTAGAAGGCTGCCGGCCATAGGCCCCAAAGCAATGGGGTGCACCCATTCAGCCTGGCCCAAATCCTCGGCACCTGTGGCTCCAGATAAACCTCTCCCGTGACTCAGCTGGTGTCTCTGTTTCGGAGGAGGAAAGCTAACACACCTACATTCACAAGCAGCAGGCAAACTATGCTAAGCATTCTATGGGACGGAGGGTTCTTAAACTTATGAAGTTAATACTTCAACACCTCCTTTCTATAACTATATAATGTTCCATGATATGGCAGTTACAAAATGGATTGACCGTCTCCCAGTGGATTGATACAATACAGGCCATTCCTAACCATCAGCCAGCACAAACAAGCTGTAAGGACCGTCCTTCACACATAGCTGTAAAGACCAACCTTGGCACACAGCTGTCCCTGGGCCTCCTCGAGGGCTTTTGTTTCAAGGCCCTCACAGATAGAAATCCAATAGATGCTTAATCACGTGTGTAAAATAGCAGTGTGTTGGCCTCTATCTGATGTACGGCTTCCCACCTACTTTCAATCACCTCTATGTTGATCTATGATAACTGAGCCAGCCAATAGAGGGCATTGTGTAGGGAATAACAGCAACAAAACACCTGCACATGCTCAGTACAAACTCAATATTACTTTTTCTTTTGGTGCTGGTCGTGGGGCCCCAAGCTCTTCTTCTTCCTCATGACTGCCGTGCTACCACTTGAACCACATCTGCAGTTCAGCACTGTGCTGGAATCTCATGGGAGATGGAATCTCACAGATTTTTCTGCTCAGGCTGGATTCAAGCAGTAATCATCAGATCTCAGCCTCCTGATTAAGATTACAGGTATGAGCCACTGACAAATGGCTCCAATCTTTTTCTTTGCTGTTGAAGTCTACGAATGGCAGGGCCCCTCGATCCAGAGGCCTGACTGTCTGTTGTTTCAGATGTGTTTAGAACAGCTTTGGGATATATCATTAGAGGGATAATGGCTGGTCAAAAGCAATGTTTGTAACATCAGCTTTTGTCAACGTGTCTCCGTATCAGGGTGTGGGTTCACACAGGCTCGTTTCCACATGGTGAAGCTGAAACATCTTGAATTTGCAAACCTAATCGGCATTAAAATAGTATTTTCTAGCTTTAATTTATATTATTATCTCTTTTTTTTGTCGGTTATCAGGCTTGAACTCAGGTCCTGGGTTCAGTCCCTGAGAGCCTCTCTATGCTCAACGCTAGCGCTCTACCACTTGAGCCACAGCGCCACTTCTGGTTTCTGAGTGGTTTAATTGGAAAGAAGAGTCTCACGAAGGGAGGCTTCTCTTCCCCAGGCTGGCTTTGAGCTGCCATCCTCAGATCTCAGCCTCCTGAGTAGCTAGGATTACAGGCGTGAGCCACTAGCACCCAGCACCTTCATCCCTTTTAAACCCCAGATCGTTCGTGAGCTGGGAAAGATTCATTTATTTAAGAAAAATGTTATTTTTCTGTCTAGCTATATTTCTATTTCTCATGAAGCTAATTCACTTGTTATTCTTTTCAGATATTTTTCCCCTACTGCTCTTGACACTTGCTTTTTTTTCCCCCTATAGGAATAATTTGTCAATCTCACCATGAAATCCCAGTGGTTTTGTGTGTTTTCTTAAACTCCAAGTGTTGGCTAAGTAGATTATTTTGGGTAACAATGGATATCTTTATGATGCTACATGCTCCTACCTAATCAAAAACTTGATGTATTGAGTCACGATTTAAAAATATATATATATATATATACACACACACACACATATATACATATACACACACACACATATGTTGTTGGGCTCCTATTCCATAGCCAAATCAAGTAATCTATGATTTTCATTTTTTTCACACATGTGTGTACACATGCACGTGTGTGTGTGTAGCCCACATGCTCTTTGGCTTGGCCAGGAAGCCCATAGCTCCAAACACTGCATCTCATCTCTCTCTCTCTCTCTCTCTCTCTCTCTCTCTCTCTCTCTCTCTCTCTCTCTATGTCAGTGATCATATGGACACTACGGCAGCCACCAGCCCAGCCCCGGCCGGCTCTCTGCTGAGCGAGCGCATGGAGTTGAAGAATGGCACCAACTCCACCAGGGCCCTGTGGCTGCCGGACGGGACCAGCGCTGCCTGGTACATCCTCACCATCATTGGTATCTACAGCGTCATCATCCTCTTCCGGCTGGCCAGCAACATCCTCGGGAAACACGACAAGGTCTCCGAAGATGCTTATCATTCCAATCTGACCTCCGAACTCACAAGGAAAGAGCGCGGCAGCAGGGTGAGCGAATGCTCCTCGCTGACCATCAGCAACACCATCTGGGCAGCAACGGCTGCCCTGCAGCCCAGCCCGGCCGGCCCCAGCACGGCCACTCAGGGCACCCCGGGAAAGGCAAGACCGGGAGGCCTCCCGGGGGACGCGCCAGCACCTTGCTCTTACTCGGAACCTTGACAAGGGAGCTGAACCTTTGGGGGGGGGGCTCGAGGAGCACCCCCCAGCCACTGGCTCTCACTCTGGAAGGCGGCCCACGTCTCTCCCCAGCCTTCGGGTGCATTGGGAAGAGCTAGGACGGGCGAAGGAGCCACGCTGGTCTTTCACCAGCAAGGCCTGTGGTCAGGCTGACACCAGGGCAGTCAGGAAGGGCATAGGAACGGTGGCCTGCGGTCATAGCCCGGAGGCTGGACTGGGGTGAAAATACCGGTCCTTGGGTGGCATGGAAACGCTCGTCTGTAACAACTAGTTGAGATAAATGACCCGAAGGAACCGTTCCATTTTAAAGACTAAAGTTATTCCTATCGGAAGTGACAGGGAAGGGGTGGCATTGTCCAAAAGGAAATGTACTCTTGACCTGACATATGTAACTGTAACCCCTTTGTAGATCACCTTTAGAATAACCATGAAACATTAGAAAAATAACTGTGGAACAAAAAGAAGCCGGGACTTCCTTTTCTTTGAAAGAATGGTGTGCGTTGAAAGCAGCGTTTGTCTTGGATGTGGAAGCAGCGGACGGGAATCTGAGCTCACTCATCGCTGCTGGCTTCTAGATCGTTCCTTCTCCAGAACAGTTTACAGAGAAGATGGGACAGTGTGGCCCCAGCTGCCGCCCTGAGAGAGCTCATGAGGTCCTGCAGGTGAACGGGGCTTGAAAAGCCAAGGACGTATATAATATATAAATAAACATACATTATAAAGATAAGCGTGGCCTTGGTTGGCAGTGATGCTGGTGGTTGATGTGGATGGAAGTCATGTTGGTGTTACTGGTGCTGGTCTCGGTGCATCATGTGGATGGTGGTGGTGTTCCTGTTCAAGTGAGATTCTGAGGTTCAGCTGAGATGCCTGGTCACAGATGGAGAATAGAATTGGGCTGGGGAATGGGACGTGCTGATGCGTCTCAGCCTCGAATGGGAGTCGGTGAGGCTTCCTCCCCAAAAACCGGAGCTTCTCCCAAGACAGTGATCTCCTGATCCAACTCAGGATTTCACTGGGAAAGGAGCAGAAGAAACGGAAGGCAAACAGACAGCCATCTGCCTGTGACAGGTGCGCTAGGAAGAAAATGAACTAAAGAACCATGACGACATCACAGGTGCATTTACACCGTCGGCCCTGGTGGCCTTCTTATGAACCCGGCGAGGGCTGTGTTGGGTTCCTGAGGCTCAGAAACGTGGATAGTGTCACCCGGCGGACAGAAGACTCAAAGGTAAGCCTGTGAGGTGCCAGAGGCCTGGATGGCTTCGTTAAGTCCTTGTTCACACGTCTTCTCCTTCCAGGTAAGAAGAAACTTGCCAGTGTGGAAGGGATGAGTCTCCCCCGCCCCCCATTATTGTCAGGATGGCCCTCGGCTCCTCCCCACCACCAGGGGCAGGGGGGTGTGAACGCCTGCACCTAGGAGGCCCAGGGCCCCAACCTGGGGGGCAGCAGTAACGGCTCCCTGAGGCCTGAGGGTCTCCAGCCATGTTCCGCAGCTCCTGGCTCCTTGGGGTCCTCGTGGGCAGGCAGGGAACCCCGTCACGCTCCCTACCTTTCCACGTGCATGAAAACAAACAGCTCTGCGTCAAAAAGTCTGCACGGAGAACAAACCCTGAAGCTCGGAGCTGTGATTTCTCCACCCACCGGTCTCCAGCTTGCAAAGACCGGTTCCAGGAGGCTGAGGTGTCCTTGTGTGACCTTGGGGTCCTCTCACCCCCGTGGACATTGGTGGAACTCCAGCTCAGGTGGGAGCCTCCCAGCCCGGGGCCCCCACGCCAGCAGGGCCTGGCGGTGAGGCGGACACTTGTCCAGGCAGAGCCGGTGCCGGCCCGGCCTCAGCCCACCGGGTACCCGAGGAGGCTGGAGAGGACCGGACAATTGCCCTGATAATGACTCTGGCCTCTCCCAGCTGCGTGGCAGGGCTGCCGTGGGCAGAGGGCTCAGCGTGGGCTTCTGCCTTCTCATTCTGGCACAGCTACCAGAAAACAGGAAGCATAATTGGGCGTGCACCAACAGGTGCAGGGATTTATGATACCCACACATATGCACACACACATTCACAGACACACACACACATCTATACATGCTCCCATCGCATTCAAGCTCACACGCACTGATGTACACATCTCAAGCACTCTCATCCAAACACTCACGTGTAAATATACTTCCAGGAATACACACACACACACACACACACACACACACACACACACACACACACCTTCCATCCATCCCCATGGACACCCATGCACAATATGAATATACTCTCTTGTGTGCTCTCTCACATGGAAGAGGACAGCCACTCATGGATGTGCGCACAGATTTAGCAGAAAGAGTGAGAGAGAAAGAGACAGAGTGTGCACAAGGCCAGCTAAGGCAAGGAAGCTCTCCGAGTGGCCTGCTTCTCCTCTGTGGGGTGGTTTGCTGGAATCCACTCCCAGGCAGAAACAGAACTTACCATTAGCCCATCAAGTACTCCGTGACGGTGAAACCAGGGTGCATGCAGTAGAAATCCTACTTCCAAGTGTGGACTGAGAGATTTCCCTAGGCTGGCTTGTGTGGTAAGATCACAAGTCTTCCGTGAGCAGCTGGTTCAGCAGTTTCTTCTTGGTGAAGCCCAAGGCAAACAAGTATAAGAAGGAAATTTATTTGGGCTTCCCCCAGATTTTTCAGCCCACAGTAGTGGCTTGTCCCCATGGCCTGGGCTCCCCGTGGCAGAAGCGTGTGGTGGAAGAAATTGCTTATCTCGTACCCAAGACAGGAACAGGCCGGAGTCTCAGTATCCCTTTGGCTATGTTCCCAAGGACCTGTTAGCTGTTGAAAATTCTCTTTTTAATCTCTAATTGTATTAATTGGAGGGTTTCTCTCCCTTTTAGTTAGTTTGACGAAAGATGTGTCAATCTTGTTCATCAAAGACAATTATTTTTTTTGATCTTCTGTATCGTTTGGCTCCCATTTTTATTCATTCCAGTTCTGGTCTTGACTATTTTTCTACCACCTGGTAAATCTACTCTTGATTGTGTAAGCACGCAGGCAGGCAGCTAGTGGGAGCTCAGTGTGCACAGTGACACGCGCCAGGCCTCCCTGGGTGTATCAGGCGGCCCTGATCTGGGCACAACGCCCACATCATGTGTGTGCCACAAATACTTTTGGAATGGATGAAGGGCCGCACATCTTTCTTTCCATCCCACTGAACCGCAAGACTGCATCGATGGTGGAAGTGATGTCCAAGGACCAATCCCCATTCTCATATCCTCCAGGCCAGAAGGGAGTCGTTTCTGAGTCTGTGTCCCATGATGCTTTGGGTCTGGCGTCGCTATGGGAGTAGCACGGCTGGAAGAAAGCCTTTTGTGAGGTCATTCATTGTCCTTCACCTATCAGAGCGAGCACCCCTGATGGAGACAGGGAAAGCGCTTCGGGAGCCACGATGCTTCATTTTGCAAACCCTCTTCTAAAGAACATCATTATCAGGAATCAGTTTGATAGCATCAAGAGGAAGCAATGCCTCCAGTATCTGAAAATGCTGCGGATGTTGCAGGACGATGGATTTAAGACGGTGTATTTAGGGGAAACTGACATCCCGGAAAGCCTGGTGACGGGGGAGGATTTCAGTGACCGGTATCTCATGCAGACCCCGTCCTGGTGTATCGTACACGGCGGAGGCAGTCAGGGCTGGGTGCCCTGGAAGTATCGGATATTCCTTAGAGACGAACTCTGTATCAGACGAGAAGAGCACATTTTCTCCGAGTTCTGCGAAGTGGTGAAGACGACCTACGGCAAGTGCGCCATCGTGGTCAAAGGAGAGAGGCAACAGGATGGAGCAAAGCCAAAGGAAGACAAGAAGCCTGGCGCCCAGCCGTCCAGCCCCGCAGGCATTAACTTAACAAGCATTGTGTGTTGTCCCCAGGTAGCCAAGTTGTATGGCCATGAGCTGCTGATCCTGCCTTCCCCTTATAATTACCTGAATCCCTTAGACTCAGCCTGGTCTTCTATGAAATGGTTTATCATCAATAACAGGAAAGAGTTTTGTTTGCAGTCTATTGACAGTGTCTATTCTTATCAGTATATACTTTTCAATGATTTAATTAGCAAAGGGATTGAAAGGATAAACCTAACCAAGTGGAAAACACTGACAAACAAAGTACGGAGATGGGAAAACTATTATCTGGGGAAATTTTCTAAAAACGATCTTTCCGACAAGCAGTAGGTATGGTCTTCATCATCAATTCTGCTGTGCTTGACACTGCTCCACGGCCACCAGAGAAACTCCAGGGGTGACCTCAGAGGGTGTAACGGGGACTGAGAGGTTCCTACGGATGCTGGCCAAGCCGCGAGTTTCATGGAGGATTCATTAAAAGCTTGTTGGCAAATTAGAGGTCTCAACTCTCCTCTTGTTAAAGTCACTATGAAGGCCACGTCAATGCAAGGATTAAGGCCCATTAGGATTATGGCTGCTAATGAATAATTCTGCTAATTAAAATGTTATTTTTAACTGGCAATGTACCTGATAAACCAACCCGTACTGTATATTTGTGTGACCTTTCCCCCCTCCTTCATTTCACATATTTTAGGATTTCATTCCCTAGAGAGCAAATAACACTATTCAAACTTCCTAGGTCTCTTCAATGTCCTGCCATCGTGTGAGGCTAAATGCGGGTGGCTGGATGTGAGGATAGACGTGGGCTTGCCCTCAGCTCACACTTAGTACACAAGTACCCACAGTTCTAGGGCAATGAGCACTAACCAGTGTGCATAGGACCAGTCAGAGATCGATAACAAGGTGATGACTTTCCTATCGTGCGTGTGTGTGTGTGTGTGTGTGTGTGTGTGTAGGAGTCAGCTGCTCACCTGAGCTAACTCATCTGGTCCTTAAAATGACTATCATGTAAGCTTGCTATTATTAAATTACCTCTGCTGTGCAGAAGAGCTGATATTCAAATCGAGAGGCCACGTTTGATCATTGAATCACGAAGCCTCCCTAGCAATGAGCAGCAGCGCTTTCAGTCGCCATGACAACTACAGCAGAGAGCTGTTGCCATCCCATTTCACAGGCGAGGAAACCGAGACGGGAAGCTGTCCCTGGCGTGGTCTGCTTCTAAGGCCATGCTCAGCATGCTTAGCTCGATTGGTCAAGTCTAGCCTTTCCTTCTTTACATGATATCAGAAGTGTATGATGTCTGAAGCTGGCAAAGTGGCCATAACCAGCTGCACGTCACAACAAAAATGCAGGTCACGGTGCAGAGGGGTTGGTAGGATACCTTTTGAAGGTACATTATGTTCCTTTGAGAAAAATCATGGAATGTTTTTAGGTTATTAGATGAACAGAATAAGCCAGTGGGAGCTATTTTTTTGTTGTTGCTTGAAAACCAAGACAATTTAATAATCTAGGCTCGGAGTTCTATTCCTCTGAGATCTTTTTTAGTCGTCAGAAATGCAAGCTGGAGAAAGAACCTCCATATAATCAGAGAGATCAAACGGGCCAACATTAACGTGCAATTTAGTTACATAAGAGTGCATCCACAATTAAGAAGAAGTGTTTCCTGCAAGGCACAAGGACTTCCAGCCTTTTTAAAAGGACTTGGGAATTGAATGATCTAGTTGGGATCTGAAGTGTATAAAGTTTGCAGCTTATTACTAGCTATGAGACTGTGGATTAGTTAGCTTACTTCCTGAGGCTCAGTTTGCTCTAGTAAAATCAGTGGAGGCCTTTAAGATTGTCACACACACCAAGTCACTATCTTGTGTCTGGCGTCTGTGTGTACTCAGAAAACTGAAGCTCATGAAGCCGAGCTCCAAGAGAATGTGGCCACAATTCAAACTAATATGGCTGATCTCATTTCCTTTCTTTTTGCTTTTTGAGGAGGATTTTCACTTCTTTTTACCACTGGGAAGCAAGAGTAGAAACATGCAAGATGCTTTGATCAAAGGAACTTTTGTTCTCTGGCTTTTCTTTTTAAAATCATCAGCAATAGATTAGGGAATTAACCATGAGATTTCTTCTGGTGTGGTTGGACAGGAGACCGGCGAGTGCAGGCCAGAATCTGCCTGGGAACAGTCCTATCTAGTGCAGTCATAGCTGGTGTCAATCCATGGCAACACGGTTGAGCCACACAGCTGTAGATGAGTCTTTGGGAATAAAGTTCATGGTGTTGGCCATCCTCCGCTCCTCAGATCAGAGTGACACATCAAGAACCAGCTCAGAGCAAAGAAGCACATGGAGCCTGCTACCCAATGGCCCAATCCAAGTGTGATGGGTGCAGCCGTACCCGGCTAACCCATGGGGCTGAGCTCTCCTCCATGTGTGAGCACTGTTGCTTCTTACAATACCAACTGCTTTTTTTTTTTTACATCTTGGCCTCATCCAGCTCAGAAAAGCGGCACACAGGACAGGGGACGCTAAGCTGAATTTACAAAGGCAACACTGGACGATCACTCAACGAGATGCGCACACAGCTCGTGACAGGAGGCTGGGAACCAGAATCCCAGTCGTCCTAGCGGGAAACCCTCATCAAGCACTGCAGGGCCTTCTGCAGGCTTGGAAGGGCGTGCCAGGCCTGGGGCCCCTTGGCAGCCAGAGGTGGGGCTGCTGCTCTATGATGGGAGATGTCGGCGGTGAGAGCTGAGTCCAGGCCCTGGGGCTGGACTGGGGGCAAAGCTTCTGGAATTGAGGGGCTGCCCACTGCTCCGAATGCCCAGCGGGAGAGAGTGTGCTTGGTAGAGCAGATGGAGGCAATTGCACACACGCAGACATGCGTGCACACCATTGCACCGACACAAACTCAGCACTCTGGCCAGTTCCTCGGCTCTCCCTGGCCTCGCTCTGTCCTCGATCCAGACTCCCAAGTACCGTAACTCTCACCCGTTCTTCCTGTTCCCGAGACTAGACCTGTGGCATCGCGCCCGGCTTATTTGCTGAGACAGGATCTCACTCCTCTTTGTGCTTTGGCTGGCCTTGAACCGTAACGCTCTTCATCTCTGGTCAGGCTGACTTCTCAAGCCCATACTGCATACCACTGTTCACCCCACAGTTTAACCTCCTCTTCCTGACTGAGCCATTGTCAACGTCCTGCCCCGTGGGGACTGCGGGCCACCACACCGGGTGGCACTGGGGACGGGGAGTTTTCAGGCCTGCTCTATTGGGCTTATTTGAAGAGATTTTTGCTGCCAGCAGCCTTTCTTTCCTCTGCTACTGTGTTGCAAGCTTAAAAAAAAAAGTACATATGTTAGGCATGCATGCAGTTAAGATCAGGAGCTGCACGTGGTCCTGGCTGGTGCCGTGGGGAGAAAATGCAGCTCCCAGTTTGGGCTTTCTCTGAAGTCTTTCGTCCGCTCCAGGATGATTGTTTCCTGCCTCCTCCTCCTGTTATGGTCCGGAGCCCCTGGACAGCCCTGGTCCCGATAGGGAGCCACGGCTGGGCTTTAAACCCTGTCTACCTACCACTTCCAGCCATTCAAACCAGAATGTACCTGTGAAATGATACCGACTCCACCGCGCTGCTAGTCATCGCCCCCTAGCGGTACAAGAGCGCACAGGCAATGGAGCCGAAGACAAAGCGTTCACAGAAAAGCCAGGGCTTGTAATTCAACCTGTGCTAAACCCCCACTAAACTTCCCATGATGCATAGATGTTCTGAACATTCCAAAACTTAGTTGTAAACATCCAGGTTTAGAAAAGCAACTGTATTTGAATAAATATGGTTATCTGCTGGTTAAGCGGACTTCATTCTGTGTCAATAGCCGACGCTCTATTGCAAGTTTGGGAGGCACACGAGGGGTTGTGCGGGAATGAAATGGTACCTGGGGTCTGGACCAGCCCTGCAGACAGAGCCAAGGCCCTGGGGCCCATGAGGGGTGGGGGCTGCCAAGCAGGCTTCTCTGGGGGCTGAGGTGGAGCTTAAATGAAACTAGGTAAACTGAGGAGATGGGTGGAGTTGGGAGGGGGGCAAGAACGATGAAAGGGTGACACTGATGCATTGATTTTACCAACTGACATGTGGGATTTAAACCCTTTTGTACAAGTACTTAAGAATAAAAAGACAAGAAAAAGAATCTCCTTCACACTCTTCGGGCACTACAGCTCCAGATTCACCCTACCTGGAACTGTCACGTTAGACCCGCTCAGCAATCACAGTGAAATCAAAGTCGCTGTGTGTGTTTCCTCCGGAGGCTCAGCGAGTTCTGTGCCCCCAAACTGGGACGACACCGGCAGCCAGCCAGCGGTTCAAGTCCAGCGTCAAGGAGTCACTCACAAACAGGAATCGGTCCCTAACTCCCTTCTCAGACCAACCGGGGGCCAACACTCCTGGACCAGCACGCGGACCGTACACAGCCTCCGTAGCAGTGAGAACGGCACTCAGGATGGTACTGGGGAGGGGGTGGGTGGAACTGGGTAAATGGGGGGTGGGTAGTGGGGGAGCGGAGAAGAGCTGGAGGAAGCGGTCATTCTCTGGGATCTCATCCCATACAGCCGGGAAACGTCTGTGTCCAGGCCTCTGTGCAAATGGATCCAAAACCTGTTCCCCATTAGGAAGTACTGTGAAAAAGATGCAAAACTCTCCTCTCTCATAATAAATGTGTGTATGTGTGTGTGTGTGTGTGTGTGTGTATGCACGAGAGAGAGAGAGAGAGAGAGAGAGAGAGAGAGAGAGAGAGAGACTAAATGCTTTCAAAAGACCAGACTGCTTTTATTTCAAGAAACAAAATACTTGATTTTTAAAAACCATATAAAAAATTCACATCATTCTAAGTGAAAGGTATGCGTCCGGGAGTTTATTCTCCGACATACTCAGTCATTACTAAGCCTTTCTTCTCTTTCTTCACAGCTGGAGTCCACTCCAGATGCCGTTCGAGTGGCAAAATCTAGAAAGGAAGACCAGAGGGGTGAATAGGGAGGTCGGGTGACGTCACAGCCGAAGCTTTTCTTGCTCAACATGAACCTGACGTGTGGGCACTTAGCGTCCACGGGGGAACCGCCCACGTTTATCGACTACTGAAACTGCGGTGTGGCAATTCTCGCAGCTGCCAGGCTTTCTGTGTAAGGAAGGCGGCCGGCCTAGGAGGAAGGCGAGCGCCTGAGTCAGTTCCAAACCCCGCTGTTCACAGCCATCTCATGTCCTGGACTCCGGTGACGTCTGCAGGCGGAGTGCGGCATCTGTCACCCCGCGCTGCACTTCTCCCCGCTCCTTCCCCTTAACGCCCTCAGGATGGCTTGCTCTGGAACAGAAATCCAGTCAACGCTTGTTCAAGCTCTGCCCTCGCCCTTCCTCATTTCTACGCGCACCTTCTTCCTCCACCCAATTTCAGTCAAAGTTTCATGTTTTGCACGTGGCCATCAGCAATGACACCAAGAACTTTCTGTATTTCTAGGTCTGGCTACTCCTCGGTTTCCATGATCAAAACGTGCTTCTAAAAGGCAAGATTCTGTACGAGTAACGCCTGCCTGGCGAAAGCCCCGGCTGCGGAGGGGCAGCGGCTGGGGGCAGCTGGCGGGGGACGGAAGGGGCGAAGTGCAGCGGGGCCAGCGCTGGGCAGGGTGCTGTGTTTCACCTGGCTCAGTTCCTTCCTACTTCTGCTCTCACCATGTTCTTCAGAAACTGCAGAAGGGCTGACAGCACAGAACCACCATGCGGTGCTACTGCGTTGCTGCTGTTACTGACAACGCCTGCCTTTACGCTCTGCTCTGGGAAAGCCTATTGTCAGAAACAGCATGGCGGGTGGGCAGGGCGTTGGAGCCACCTAACCCCTGTGGTTTCCACAGTAACTGTGGCCATGTAAGAACCATCGGATGGGGCTGGGAATATGGCCTAGTGGTAAAGTGCTCGCCTCCTATACATGAAGCCCTGGGTTCGATTCCTCAGCACCACATAGGCCGGGACACGAGAATGTAGCAAAGGCATCCCAGTCCAGGAAAGGCCCGCAGGAGTGCGCGGGGTAGGCGGGTGGGGGGGAATAATGTGCAAAGAGTCTTTGGTGTGACACTATCTGATGACAGAGTCCCTTCACCTTGGGGTTTCAGATGCCCTGTGGGTCCCTGCCTCCCCTTTTCTCTGCACATGCGCGAGTTTGGGCATCACAGGCCATGTTCTGAGTACGTTGGCTTCTCGGTGGAGAAGGCCCAGAGCTGGCTCAGGGGCCGGAGGCCGCACCCCGCTGGGCACCGCGAGTCCTGGGGACCTGGCCCCACCGGAGCGGCGGTGCGTTCCTGCACCGGCATGCCGTCCACGGGGGGTACGGAGTCCCCCGTGAGCTGCAGGACCTCACGTCCCAGCCACAAAGCCCAAGTACCTTCAGGTGTCTTTCTTCTCTGATTGCTGCTTCTTGTCAGCTTCTGGCTTGGGCTGTTTTGCTTCCAATCTTTTCCTCTGGTACATTTTTACTCCTGCAAACGCCAGGCAGAGAATCAATGTTTTCGCAGCCAAGATATACAGCAGCAGGGGCACGTGGTCAAGGACCTTCGGGAAGAAAGAAACCATTCCAAGTATTCCATCCACGATATGGCATGCTCCTTCACCCAACAGATATTTACGGAGTAATTACTATGCCACAGCACAAGGCTAGACACTGGGGTTTTACTACCCAAGCTGTGAGTTCCCTTCCCATGTCACCAATAGCTCTGTCTCCTTGTTCCCAACTTCCCAGATGGAAACAGCCCTCAACTCCAGACACAGTTGAGTCTGGCTGTGCGCGATGGGATGGGCCGACTCCGGCCCCTGCTCTTGAGGGACGGAGCTGCGTCCATTGGGCTAAAGCTGTGTTCCTTTCTGCCCCTCACTGACCAGGTCACCTGCTCAGAGCTGCGCCAGTGTGAGCATTTGCCACTTCCCTTGCAAAGTAAGGCTGGACCAGAATTCCCTTCCGGATCCCCTAGCTTTGCTAGGCCATCACTGCCCCTCACTTCTAAAGACGTCTTGGCCCCAGCACTTGAAGGGAAAATGAGCCCAAATCACTCACTGTACCTTTAATCTCCTATTGGAGGAAAGGGGAATAATGCTCTTGGTATTAGTAGGTTTTATTGTGAACTTCTATATAAGGCTCAAACAGCAAATACTAGACTAATTTCATCAACATGGCAAATATCATCAAATCATTATGAGATGAAAATCCATTTCCAAATAAAGTAAAAAGTACACTTTCATGATTATTAGTTTAGAGGACAAGGTAGAACTTAACCTCATGAAATCATTAGGTTAAATTGCTAACATATCACTTATCATATGTAAACCACTAAAATCAGATTCTACTACAAGGAGGGCCTTTGAACGCCTCTGGTAGTTTCCCTAAGGTTGGGTTGAAGCTAGTTAGTGAATACGGGAGCTGGGAAGGTCATGCCCACTGAACCGGAGGGCTGGACAGAATTTTAAAGATGACCTGGTTTACCCCTTCATTTTTTAAGACAAAAAAGTAGCCGAGTACCATTGGCTCATGCCTGCAAGCCTAGCTACTCAGGAGGCTGAGATCTGAGGATGTCAGTTTGAGCCAGCCTGGGCAGATAAATCCATGAGTCTCCTATCTCGAATCAAATAGTAAAAAGCCAGAGGTTGAGGCACAGATCAAGTGGAAAAGCACCAGCCTTGAGTAGAAAGATGAGTAAGAGTGTAAGACTCAGAGTGCAAGTCCCAGTACCCGCACAAATAAGCAAGCAAACAGAAGACAAGGAATAAGGCTTCCGGAAGATGACAGTCTCCTTCTTGTGACAATCCATTCCAAAACTGGAAGCTAACATTCTAACTCGTAGATGGTCTATTCCCGAGTTTGAATGAACTGGAATTAGTGAAATCACAATTTATATACAGATATATTCCTGTAAGTTTACCTACATTCTTTGCGCTTGAGACTTAGACAAGGATTTTGAGCCGAGCTGCCATTTGCCCTGACAGCCATTTGTAAATTTCTCCCTGTCATCCATGCCAGACCGAATAGTTCAGGAGGGCGAGTGATGGGGGAGGAAGGGTCTGGTGCAGGCCCAAGAGCACTGCAACCTGAGTCCCCATCACTACAGAACCTGCTGATACAGAGCACGCGTTCCCCACCCCCGAAGCCCTGCCCGGAACCACGCAAGCCAGCAAAGCTCGGCTCCTGAATTTACACAGGAGAACCGGACTCGGTGCTTCGGAAATCAGTTAACTGCTAGCATAGCTGTCTGAGGAAGGCTGCTGTGGGGAATAATTATTATGTAATGAAGGCCACGGGTAACAGGTGATCCAACTCTCCCAATTGTTTTCATTTAAGTCAATAATGAGACCCCTGTAGAAACATAGGAAATGTGCTATGAAAGATTATTAGGACAGCAGTAAAAGGTGGTGACACTAGTACCGGCACCAAAAAAAAAGTTACCCTGGTTTCAGGTACCCCGCTCTGATTTGGCACCCCTTCCCACGGACCTCCTCAGCCCCCCAAGCCTTTCCTTCTGCTTTCTTAAAGGTTCTCATTCCAGGAGCAAAGAGAACGTCATGTCGCCGCACACGGTTCAGGTTAGGTGTTCTAGGCTGGCTGACCCACCGGGCCGCACGGTGAAAAGCTTTGGCACTGGGAGGCCGCGTGAGCTCAGTGAGGAGTTGGGAAGGAAAGGTCAGCTCAAAGACACAGCCAAGTGGTTTCGGTGTTGACTTTCTTTTTATAGCATGGAGAAGAGGAGGGAAGGGGCCGAGTTTCAGGACCAAGGGGAAGGAAGGCAGAGTGACGGCAGCAGAGGTGAAGGACCCCAGAAGGACCTTCGAGTGCTGCTTCTCCCAAGGGCTTCAGCTGGGTGTGTGCCAACACCCCCGCCATCCCTCAACACCCCGAACTTGTAGGGGAGACAAGGAGAACCACTGTTCAATGAGATCGACAATCATTGTGAAAATCAAAACCCCAATCCCTGGAAAGTGAGAAATGGGGGAATTCTTAAATAAGGAGGCCACGCTTTCTCCTGCTGCGCACGTGGTGCTCCACTTCTGGCTTTTTGGAGATAAAGAGTCTCATGGACTTTCCCGCCCAGGCTGGCTTTGAAGCATGATCTTCAGATCTCAGCCCCCTGAGTAGCTAGGATGACAGGCGCGAGCCACCAGGGTCGGCTTCTTTTCCCATTTTAACCAGTCTACTTGTAAAGAACTGCTATACTCGATGACGGCTGTGATGTCTACAATCGGGGTGCACAAAGGCCCTGCATTAAAGGTGTGGTCCCCTGGCTGGTGGTATTAAAAGTGCTGTGGACCTTGAGGAAGTGAGGGCTTATGGGAAGGCTTCTGGTCTCTGGAGATGCACCTGCGAAGAGGACCATGGGATGCCGATCTCCTCCTCATTTGTTTTCTGGCTCCTGAGGTGGGCAGTTACTCCCCCAGGCTCCCCACCATTGCCGTAGGGCACCCCCACCACAGGCTCCAAGCAAGGAGGTCTCCGAGTGCCCCTGGACTGGAATCTCTACAAATGTCAGCTAAGCAACCCTCGTCTCTTACATCTACAGGGTCTCAGGGATGTCTGGAAGCTACAGGGAGGAGAGAGAAATCCAAGCTCCAAAGGTTTAAAACCATTCTCACCTTCCAGTTCATTATGGGGCTGTGAGCTCACTGCTGATCACTGTAGCTCCCCAAGACAAGGGCCCGAGCAGAAGCAGAAAGATCAGGCCGAGGAGCTGGAAGTTCGGATCTGGGGTGGAAGAAAAACGTTATCAGCCTGAGGTTTTTTTCAGGGCAGACCACGGTAGGGCTAAGATTCTGAGCAGGGCAGCCCAAGGCCTGGTGCAGGCAGAAGCCTGGGTGAGGGCCAATCCTAGCCAGGCTCTTGCTGAGCAGAAAGCGAACCCCGGGAGCCCTCCACAGCCCTGGCAGAGGAGATGGTGCTGCGTCTGAGGAATATTGCCTCCTATCCCATTCCTCTGACACCTAAGGGTGCTCCCCACCCCCACCCCCCAACCTCCTGCCCAGAACACTAGCTGGTTTGGAGACTAATGTCTTTCTGTTTTTGTCTCCCACTGAGCTCATCTTGGTTTAATGTTTTTTTTCCTGGAGGGAAGGGAATACATGACAAGGAAATAAAATATCCCAAGAAAGCAATCTGTACCTACAGTTCCCTCTAAGGAGTAAGGAGGCGTGTGGAAGGCCAGGCTGGAGGTGGGAAGGTAAGGGCAGTCCAGCATACGAGTTGCTCTGAGGCCTCACTTGTCACTATTCTTAGAATATGACACCTAGCTCAAGAGAACCTTCTCCATAAATCACTTCCACACTGGGGGAGGGCCTTGCTTCTAGGGCCTTGGTGCATCTGTACATGAAGAAAAGCTGGTAAGCGCCCTATTTCTTCTAAAACCTGATGCCACCATATTTGACAACTTAACTTAGGGTGCCAGGAAGTGCTCAAGGGCTTAGATGAGTGAATGAATCCATTCAGGCTATATAATTTCCCTATCAGACCATTTACTATTCATTATCTCCACTTTACCGAAGAGGAAACAAAGTTTAAGTAATACTTCTAGGTGGGATTTGAATCCACCCAGTGCGGTTCTGGCCTTCACCTCCATGTTCTCCGATGCAGTGCAGCTTTGCACTTACAAATCATGGGGAATGAATCTACCACTAAGAAAAGCAGAGAAAATCACAGGACTTTAGACTTCCTTTAGATGAACTTTCCGGAGGATGTTTTAGGAAGGACTTTCAGTTAAAAGAGCATCTAAAGGTCAAGCCTCATCTACTGAAGGTTACAGTCTCTTGAGAGCCAGCTAGCAACTGGCACAAGATAACTCCGTGTTTCCCACTTTTCCAAAGTCAGATAAGCTGAGGACAGGACTTTAAAGCACAGCCCTGATTAAATGTGACAACGCTAAAGGCAGGCAGGCGCTCACTACCTTCATGTATAACCGAATGACCCCCTTGCTTTAAGAAACAGCACATTCCTGGGGAAGTACATTCTTCACATGTTATAATTTGTTTCTAGAAATACATTCAGTCACTAATAATCTTATGGATTAGCTACATTGGATAGGGAAACACAATGTTTTAAGTTCTGTTAAATTTTATTTTTATAATTCTGGACTTGAGTTATATGCAATTTTTATAATAGAAGGAGGTGAGTATAGTGTTTCCCACAAATTTCCTGAAGCAAATTGCAGACTTTTTGTGTTGATGAAGGCAGGATATTGATCTCCAAGGTCAAGGGGAAAATACTAAGTCCATAAAGTTTATCAGCAGGAATAGAACATGCAGTGGTCTGACAATTGTGTCACATACCAGCAATGTGACCTTGGAGGAGTCACGTGGCCCCCTAAGTCTCATCTGAAAAGTCTCCTTCAGAAATCAGCTGGTAAGTGCTAATCACCACGTTCAGCACATAAAAAAGTACTAAGTCCCATGTCAAGTATTATTCTTACAACAAATGTCTCTCCTTCCACTAATGGGTAAGCCAAGCTGAATGGTCTTAAGCGAGTGACAACCAGGGCAAATCCAGTCATCGCAAATATGGTATGAAATAAAGAACAATGAGGGCAACAGGGAGGACCGGATATCTGGACTCTATTGCTGGTAGCGTCAAGGGCAATAGATGTGCACCCTCGGCAAATGTGTGGGTAAAATGCAAGTGCTACTACTTAAAAATCAGAATCCAAAAAGAATGAGCCCCCAACTTGGGAATTTACAACTCACCCTTCTCTCTGATACCAGAGAACCTGACTGCCAAAATACACGGATAGCTTTGTAGTTAGTACATATCAATTTTCTGCTAGGTGGACAGACAAATTATAATATTCTGAGAGCATTAAAAGCTTCCAAATTAAAAAGCTAAAGGAAATAAATACACTGGAAGTTGTTTCAACTTCCTGACGTGATAAAATTCAAGGAAGAACAGTGTATCTGCAATAGTAGTGAGAGGGGCGGGTGTACTGGGGAGGGAGGGCAAACCACCCAGATCAGCTCTATTCATTCCTCCACACTGATCTGAATTACAACTTTTTCCCCGCTTCCCTAGAATTACATGTTCCAAGTCAACCGTTTTTATAGCCCTTCCCCCCGCCCCCCCCCCCCGCAAAAACAACCCCAGATCTCCTGAAAAGAATCAATCAAGAAAGCTATAAAATATCAGTAGGCTATTTGCTCTGATAGCAGATATCCACCTGATTAGAAACACAAGGCAGTTGGTATCTAAGGACAAACTACAAAACCCACCAAGATGGGGACAAATTCCAGGAGCACGCAATTTATGAACTGCAGGGGAAAATAAAAAAATCAAGTCTACCCGAGAACTAGCTTTAAAACGCATAATAGCAAATGGCCTGGGTCCGACTGCAAAACGTTTCTATTTACGTAGAATATTCTGCTTTTTCCGTCGCAGGTTCCCTTCGTTTTGAGTGAGTGTGAGTGTGAGTGTGAGTGTGTGTGTGACCTGTGGGGGAGGTGGGGGTGTCACCCGGCCCTCAAGACGGGCGGGGGGGGGGGCGGGTCACTGGGACGTGTGGGGAGGGGGGAGGCGGGGGGGGGGCGGGTCACTGGGACGTGTGGGGAGGGGGGAGGCAGGGTCACACCCCGGCCCTCAGGACCTGTGGGGAAGGTGGGGGTGTCACCCGGCCCTCAAGACGTGGGGGGGTGGGGCGGGTCACTGGGACGTGTGTGGGGAGGGGGGAGGGCGAGTCACCCGGCCCTCAGGGCCCCGGGTCACCGGGACGTGTGGGGAGGGCCCCCCCCCCCCCGGTCACCCGGCTCTCCGCCCCCTGCCCGGGCCCCAGCCCACCCCGGCTGCTCAGAGCCCGCCTCGGGGTGCCCTGCGGGCCTGGGCCTCCGCACCCCACTAAGGATGAGGGTCCCGCGGACCCCGAGGGCCGCGCGGGCCACGGACCGACATCGCTTCCCTCCACATTTCCAAGGTCTTCCGTCGACCACCCCCTCAGGCCCAACAACCCAGGGCCGGCCCGCGCTCGGCCCGCAGCGGCGGTGGCCAGGCCTCGGTGGCCACCTCCTTCCCGCGGCCACAGGCGGGCCGGCAGCCGCGGAGCCGGGACGACCGCCGGACCCCCGGCGCCCCCTTCCCCCCCCACTCCAAAGAGCGTCGCCGCTTCCGGTCAGGCTCCAGCCAGCCAGCCCCGACGTCACACACTCACCGCTCCCGGCGGCGGCGGCGGCGGCGGAGCCTCCCGCGTCAGGCCTTCCGCCACACGCGCGGCCACCACCCGCCCCCCCCCGCCCCTCCCACCAGCCCGCTGGGAAAACTACAAGTCCCGAAATGCACCGCTTCTCGCGCCGGCGCAGCGAAGCATGCCGCAGCGTGCGCAGGCGCAGTGGGTCCTGGCCGCTTCCCGGCTCCCTAGGCAGGCGGGAGTGGGGCGCTCCCTGCGGTGGGGTGTGGCCTGGGGGGGGGCTCTCATCCACCGTCACTTAGCCTGTGAGGAGGAAAGGGGCGGCAGGAGTGCCAGGAGTCACGGAGGCTCCTTTGGATCTACCACATTTAGCGTGCCCTTAGGAAGCCGGCCTGCATGCATCTTCCTTTAGAGTAACTGAGATGCTCCGGGCTCTCAGATTTTTTTTTTTTTTCCATTCAACAAGCACGTCTAGGGAAAAAAATTTTTTTTAAATAGTTGCACAAGGCAGCTTATGAATGCAGTGCATCTGATCACAGTCACCCAATGCATGTGATCACAGGCACCCAATGCATCTGGATCACAGGCACCCAATGCATCTGGATCACAGGCACCCAATGCATCTGATCACAGGCACCCAATGCATCTGGATCACAGGCACCCAATGCATCTGGATCACAGGCACCCAATGCATCTGGATCACAGGCACCCAATGCATCTGGATCACAGGCACCCAATGCATCTGATCACAGGCACCCAATGCATCTGATCACGGCACCCAACGCATCTAGGCACCCAATGCATCTGATCACAGTCACCCAATGCATCTGATCACAGTCACCCAATGCATGTGATCACAGGCGCCCAATGCATCTGATCACAGTCACCCAATGCATCTGATCACAGTCACCCAATGCATCTGATCACAGTCACCCAATGCATCTGGATCACAGGCACCCAATGCATCTGATCACAGGCACCCAATGCATCTGATCACAGTCACCCAATGCATCTGATCACAGTCACCCAATGTATCTGATCACAGGCACCCAATGCATCTGATCACAGTCACCCCGGGCCTATTCTCCCCATCGGTAGGCACACACTGACCGGTGCAGAGCAGGGGTGGGCCGGGCTGAGCATGCTATCTGTGCTCCGTTCCCACCCCTTAGCGGAGCCCAGGGACCAGGGTTGCTGCTGTACCTAGGATCCTCACAATGCACTCCATCCACCTCACTCTTCCAATGGAGAGGGGAAACTGAGGCCAGGGGCTAGCATCAGAAAAAAACGCAGGAATCCTTGTGGAAGGATTGACATTTGAACCCAAGAGGTCCCTTGCCAATTGAAAAGGGGTACAGAGGGAAGAATAGACGGAGGGCAGGGCACTTAGCACTGTTGACAAGGGATGTTTCCCTGGAGAAAGTAACAGAAATGCCTTTGTTCTAAGTACTTTTGAGACCGTTTAATATAAAGTTTCCTAAGAAGCCTGTAAAGGACACTCTAAAATTAGAACCATTGAACAAATAAGGAAAGAGAGACACAAGAAGATTAATTTGTCCAGCATTTAATACCAGCAAACACCTCAGACAAGGGACCCACTCTGGGTAAAGAGGACTGGAATCTATCAGCCACTGTGGTAGTGATTTAAATAGCTTCCTAGCTGAGCTTTAAGAAGTGGTACTGAGGGGCTGGGGATATAGCCTAGTGGCAAGAGTGCCTGCCTCGGATACACGAGGCCCTAGGTTCAATTCCCCAGCACCACATATACAGAAAACGGCCAGAAGTGGCGCTGTGGCTCAAGTGGCGGAGTGCTAGCCTTGAGCGGGAAGAAGCCAGGGACAGTGCTCAGGCCCTGAGTCCAAGGCCCAGGACTGGCCAAAAAAAAAAAAAGAAGAAGTGGTACTGAAGACTGCCAGTAGCCTAAGCAGAAAGGAACACTAAGCAAATAGGGTAGAAAAAAAACCCAAACATCAGATTGTTTGAATCAGCATTTTTCATTTAATAAGCCCCATTTTGGTGAGAGTTGATATTAGAGGAGAAAATTGGGGTAAATGTTTTCACCGACTGTACACTCAACATGATTCCAAATTTCTGGCCTTTCTCCCATTCCCCCAAAGTGAAAAGTTAACTGTTGAAGTTGACTGATAACCATTTATTTTCACCTTTCATGTATTTTGAGTGATAGCACCCATATTTTTAATGATGACAATAAAATATACTTAATTAGGGAAGCCTAGAATTTTTTTTTTTTTTGGCCAGTCCTGGGGCTTGAACTCAGGGCCTGAGCACTAACTGTCCCTGACTTCCTTTTTCTCAGGCTAGCTCTCTACCACTTGAGCCACAGTGCTACTTCCAGCTTTTTCTGTGTATGGGGTACTAAGGAATCAAACCCAGGCAGCATGCTTGCTAGGTGAGCACTCTACCACTAGGCCACATTCCCAGCAAGCCTCGAATTTTTTCCCCTCCATTTGTTTTCCTGGCTCAAAGATAAACAAAGCTGGACCCTAAAGGAGAAAGGATAGTCTAAACTGAGCATCCATTGCAATAGGGAAGAGGGCCCAGTATGAACTTCGCCTGACTCATCAGAGTTCAAGTAATGTCAGGGAAGTAAAAACAAGAGGTCATCAGTTCGCGTGATTTGCTCCCAGCTGCTATCTGGAGAAGAAATAAATTTATCTTATCTAGGATGGGGGGCCTTGGAGTCGGTCTGAGCCCAGTGCACACCCAGCAGGGCAAGTTTTGATGTTTGCATTTCAAAGAAACAATCCAAAGAGACCTTTCTGAGTGGTAGGAGATTTATACTTCAAAAGGAGAAAGGATTGCTAATTGTGAGCTTTCTAAGTGGCTCGGAGTGGGGAGCAGGAGGCCTGTCTGCCGGTCACCAGGTTTAGACTGGAACAAGCAAATTCTTCCGGCAGCCTTCATTTCCCCTGGGGCGCCCTAAGGGGGGGGGTACAGGCTCCACAAGGCCCCCACCTTGAACAGTTAGGATCGATGCTGGTATGTGTGCAAGTCTCTTAGTGTGTGGAAATGGGTCATACCAAGAGTCCGTGCATGTATGAGTCAAGTTTCCAGCCAAGTCACCAAGAGAGCTCGGAGGAGTCTGACTAGAGTTCAGTTGAAAAGGAAGCCTTTACGTTGAAATAGCCCCAGACCGGGGGTGGGGGTGGGGGGTGGGGGTGGGGTTCTGAGACCTCCCAGCCAACTTCCAGAACCATGAGTCAAAACAACCCTCTTTATGAATTACCCAGCCTCAGAGGTTTGGTTACAGCCACAGAAAGCAGAATAGGTTGGTTGGTTAAGAAGCCCTGTATCCATCAGAAAGAATGACATTGCCCCATTCGTAAGGAAATGGAAGGACTTGGAAAAAGTTATACTAAGTGAAGTGAGCCAGACCCAAAGAAACATGGACTCTATGGTGTCCCTCATAGGGAATAATTAGTACATGTTGAGGCTAGTCATAGCAGATCACAATAGCCCCTATAAACACAGAAGATGATGCTAAGTGAAATGAACTCCATGTTATGGAAACAAGTGGTATGTCATTCTTGTAATTATTTTCAACATGCCATGTGAAACCGTACCTTTTCTTTTTGTTGTTTCTCTCATATTCCCTTCCTGTGGTTGTACCCCTACTATCACTGTATCTCATCTGAGAACCCTGGATAGTGTGTGTGTGTGTGTGTGTGTGTGTGTGTGTGTGTGTGTGTGTGTGTGTATTAGAACTAGGGAAGGGAAAGGGAATATCAAAATCAAGATACAAAGGATAGGGGCTGGGAACATGGCCTAGTGGCAAGAGTGCTTGACTCATATACATGAAGCCCTGGGTTCGATTCCCCAGCACCACATATATAGAAAACAGCCAGAAGTAGCACTGTGGCTCAAGTGGCAGAGTGCTAGCCTTGAGCAAAAAAAAAGAAGCCAGGGACAGTGCTCAGGCCCTGAGTCCAAGGCCCAGGACTGGCAAAAACAAAGAGACAAAGGATAAAAAGACAAACGATTCCAAAAGCAATACTTACAAAAGACTATTTGGTGTAAACCAACTGTACAACTCATGGGGGGAGGGAAAAGAGGAGGGGGGAGGCCAGGGAAAATGAGGGAGGAGGTAACAAGTTGAACAAGAAATGTACTCACTGCCTTACATATGAAACTGTTAACCCTCTGTTCTTCACTTTGACAATAAAGGAAAAAAATAATCAAAAAAATAAAAAAGAACCCCTATAAGTGCTCTGTGTGTGTGTGTGTTTGTGTGTGTGTGTGTGTGTGTGTGTGTGTGTGTGTGAATGTGGACTTGAACTCAGGAGCTTGCCCTTGTTAGGAAACTGCCTTACTCTTGAGCCATGTCTCCAGCCCTTTTTGCTTTGCTTTTGGTTTTCAGATGGGTCTTGCATTTTGGCCAGGGGGCTGCTCTCAGTCCAAGATCCTCCTACCTACTCCTCTCGCATAGCTGGGATGATTAACAGCCACTGTGCTCTGCCTAGTGTGTTTTGCAGAGCTCCTCTTTTTGATTTTGTTGTTGCTTTGTGTTTTGTGGTTGTTGCTTGAGGCTCAGAACTACTGTGCTCTTGACTAATGAAAGAGAAGGACGTGAAGCAAGAAACTCCAGGACTTTAAGATCAATTCCCATCTCTCTGAGCTATGCACACCTCACTGTCAGCTGCTCTAAGAGAGACACCTGGATCCAAGAAAGGACCGGACAGGCTCCTGGCCCTGTTCAGGCTCCGTCTGCTCGGTGCTGGTCTCCCTTCTGTCCTAATCTCACTCTGTTAGGAATGTGACTCCCTCTGTCCCCTGAGAGATCCCCCAGCTCACTGATCTCATTCATCAACACATTCCTAGGGGCTGGGAAGAGAGCAGTTGCCCAGTTGAATTCACAACCATCTCATCTCTGTGGACAGGACAGCAGTTTTCTCACCTATAAATAAAGTGCCTTGACTGGAGCAGAGCAATCTCCATTCCATGAGCGCACCCACTCCACGGCGCGAAATCATTCATTTCTATTATTGCATGGCGCAAAAGCATTCATTTCTATTATTTGAAGTGCCGGGTAAAGTCGTGTGTGGTTATCAAGTATATCAAGATGATGATTTGAAGTAAATACACATTGTACAATGACTAAACCTAGCTAAATAAGATATGCACCAACTCACACAGTTATCATTTTGTGACAAGGACACTTAGTATCTACTCCCTTAATGTTTTCCAAGAATACAATGCCTATCTGAGTGTTGGTAGGTCATATCTATAATCCAAGCTACCCAGGAGGCTAAAAGCTTCTTAGCTTGAAGTCAGCCAGGGCAGACAAATCCTTGAGAGTCTTATCCCCAATTAGCCAGACAAACCCGGAACTGGAGGCGTGGCTCAAGTACCAACCATGAGCTGAGCAAGAATGAAAGGCCCTGAGTTTAAACCCCAGTATTGGTGCACACGCACGTGCGCGCGCACACACACACACACAAATACAAAATATTGTTACTAACTGTGGTCACCATGCTGTACAATAGATTCCTTGAACTTATTCCTCCTAACAGACTAAAATTGTGTAAATATTCTTTGACCAACTGCTCCCTTCCATAGTGCAAAATATTAAGCAGCTTGGCTTTCCAACTGACATCTAGATACTTTATAGCTTTAGTCCCTTCGAATAGAAACTAAGTGATTGTAAATAAAACGGAGCATAAGGTGTTATTTGCAAAGCAATGTCATAACTTTGGTAATTTTTTTCCCTTAAATACTGAGAATTTGTGTGTGTGTGTGGTATGGCTGGGACTTGAATTCATGGTCTCGAGCATTTGAGGCAAGCACCAAGAACTCTTAGGCCCTGTCGCTCAGTTTCCTTTGTGCCAGGCTAGTGCTCTACCACTTAAGCCACAGCTCCGCTGCTGACTTTTTGGTGGTTAGTTGGACATAAGAGTCTTGTGGACTTTTCTGCCCAGACTAGCTTTCAACGGTGATCCTAGATCTCGGCTTCTTGAGTAGCCAGGATAACAGATATGAGCCACCAAAGCCCAGCACAGCAAGAGCTTTTAAATGTCAATGTTCTACAAACATTAAATGTTAGTTTACAAATACCCTTGTCTTGCACTGGGTGATTTGAAAATAACTGTCTTCCGTGGTGTGTATAGTTGCTCTTTGTTATTCATATCCTGCCTTTAGAATTCCAAAGAAGTAACATACTGGGAAAACAGTAAGTGTGAAGTCAACCCCATTCATCACTTCAGACTCTACACTCATCAATTTGGGAAGCTCACCTTCTGAATAATACATCTGAGTTGTTCACAGATTGAACCGGTCACCTCCAACACTAATATTTTATGAGCGAGAAGGTGGAATGATGGGTAAATCTCTCCTCTCTGTCTCCACCGCCACTGTCCCAGGCCTCTGACATCAAAGTTGGGGTTTATTTTCACTGTTGACATGGATTTAAATGACATTTACGTTGCATAGGGAGTCAAAGAGATTTCCAGCCCGGAATTATCACTCCGGCCTGGCCCTAGGAGAGGTGGAAATGTCATGGGTCCCCGCTGGCCAGACCCACTGTGACAGTGGCAATTCTCAACAGAGAAAGCAGGCTCCCTTTCTCCTCCACAATGCCGATGGGGATTTGGCAGGTGGCCCAGGCGGGGGTCTAGATGGGTGTGAAAAGTGGGGTTCCCCACCCCTCCCGTGGTTATGGAGACTGTGCAAACCCCACTGCCCCCGTGTTCTCGTGGACGGTGGCCTTGGCTTCTTCGAGGTGCAGACTCTGGCTTTTGTCCTTCTCCTTCCAGTCGTCCACGATGTACTGGTGGTAGGGGTCCTGGGAGTGCTCCTGCCGCTTGGACTTCACCGTGCTCACCAGGATGGCGACGACGATGAAGGAGAACATGCCGATCATCACCATGAGGTACAGGATCACGTAGTAGAAGTTCTCGGCATCCACTCGGGCTTGGAGTGCCTCCTGTTCAGCTGTGGTGTTCCTGCGCCAGCCGTCCATGTAGGTGATGAAAATCCTCCTGAAGACATCTTCCAGCGTCTGCGTGAAGTTGGACACGCCAGGCATGATCTCTCGCTCCTGCTGCCATGTAAAGGATAGAATAGATGCATGGGTTAAGGTCCTCGGCCCATGGGGCTGCTTTCAGAGAGGGAAACGCTAGGAGAGAAGTGTTATTAATTTTTTCTTAACCTGCCTCGCGATTGACTGGAGGCCCGGTCTTTAAACGGATCCCCTACATTTTATTTATTCTTCTGCATCCGTGACTGCTTTCCAATAAAACGAGCGGAGGGCATAGAGCTGCATTTTACACGAATGCACATGCAAGGAAGTATACAAATGCATAGGAAAATGGGGAAGAGATGAAATAAGGAGGTTGAAATGTGGATAAGCAGTAGTCCGCTTGCAGATATACAGACATTTACAATCATTGTGCTTTTCTCCTAGGCCATAGTATTCATCAGTAATCTTGTATTGCTTTTGTTCTTAAAAAGAAAAACCCATAACTTCACAACAGCTGGCCTGGTGGTTTATTCACAAGCACTTAGCAAAAATCACTTGAACAAAGCAGTGGCTCAGTTGTAAGTTATGGGAGTTGAGATATAGCAAGAAGCAAGAGGCGTTGACAATCTGACCCTTACTTCACCCCAGAGTTTTCTTTGAGTGAGGATGGTTTGTCTCCACGGGCCCGCAATGGGCAGCAAAGTCTTTTACTTTTATACCGCATATAGGAAAAGCCATGAATTTCTACACTTAGAATAAATCCTCCAAAAGAAACGTCTTCAAAATCTGTATCCAAAGACACTAAAGAAATGAGTGAGGAAAACACAGAGAGGAAGGATGGAATGAGGGGGAAAAAATGAAAGAAAAAATGGAAGAGAAGGAGAGAAGACACACTAAGCAGATTTGTTAGGCCGTACGCCAGCAAAACAATGCCTTTTCCTTTTGTTTGTTTGTTTTCTGAGAAAGAAAAGTAGATATTTTCTGTTACATAATTCCTCAAAACAACTTCAAAGCTTGTCATAAAACTTACCTAGGGAAGGTGTGAGCGCTCTGGGATTCCTTTGCAAAGCCAGGCTGTTCCGGCGTTTGCGGGCTGCTTCCGAATTGCATGCGAGTCTGCAGGTCCCTTGGCTTGTCAGCGGCTAAGCCCTTGCTAGCTGCAGTCGGCAATCCTAAGCTTCTGCAAACCCAAGTGTTTAATCTAATCTTAACGTGGAAAGTTAAATACTGGCTGCCAGTTGGGAATTCACCTTGATGGCTGTTTGGGGAGGGGTGGGGAGGAAGGCTACCTGTGCGGCATCCGGACTGGGGGGCCCTTTGATACCAGACTCCTCCTTCGTTTCCTTGGCAGGGTCACCAGAGTGGACAGTGCCATTCCCTGCAGGAAATATGAAAGACAGGAGGTCCCAGGGATGCTGGATGAACACAGGCCTCTCTGGGGGGTTGGTGTGGGATGAGGAGAAGGCTAGGGGCAAGTGTTGTTGTTCTGAGGGTTTTTCATAAGTGCTACAATGTGTTACATTCTCTCTCTTTCTGTCTCTGACAATTCCTAGTGATTTGTACCATTGCTTCCTTGTAAAATAGAAACGACATGAGCAGCACTAAGTTGAGGAGTAAGAACCAAGTCCAACCATGTAGGTAAGAATGAACAAAGAACCAACCTTGATTTACCAAAGCAAGGTTCCAGCTGTGTTTCCAAGGGAAACCTTGGAATTGGGGAGGGGGGGGGGCTTCATGAGGACGCTCGCTTCCGTGGTGAATATCACCACGAGCCCCCCGATACCTCTTCCCCAAGAGATCAAATGTGCCAGCTTGCTACCCGCATTGCCACACCCCAAGCTGAAATGGTTGTGATCTTCACAGCTGAGAAATCCAGGTAGAAGATTCCAGAAGCCCAGACAACCTAGTACACTCAGGATTTTGAACCCATTCCATAGAGGTCAACCAGTCACTCGAAGGTCATAGATAGAGCTGATCATGACTGTGCAAGTGGAAAGTTAACTTTGATGTGGTTTTCCCCATTACGTGGCTCTCTGAACTACATGATTTGAAGCATAGTGGATGCCTGAGAAAGGTAGTGTGAGCATGTGTGTTATGTGTGGTCTGAAGAAAACAAAGGTTTCTGTAACGCCCTCAAGGATTATCTTCACTGACTAAGGTAAGACAAACGCAACCTATGGACCTCTGCCATTTCATTGAGGGTTTCACTGTGTGAGCATGCCACCTGCTGGTGGGAAGAGGAACTGACGCCGGCCTTCCTCCTAAGGCGCTACCTGAGGTCTAGCGTCACCTTTAAATTCTAGTGCCAAGGCCAGGAAACTCAATGGTGAGTCTACAGTTGGGGAAGTGGAGGAAAAGTTAGAAGTTCTGAAGCTAATACATTGCTTAATAACTCTGGGTTCTCCATTTGGAAAATGCAATTAATGAGCAAAAGTCATCCTTAAATAATGGATTGACAACACTTAGCACTCAATACGACGGCGATATCTATAAAGCTGACATGTACACCAGGTCCAGTAGCTTTTGCTCTTCTTTTTAAGAGAAATAAGCCAAAAGACATGCCAGTGAAAACTGTAGAATGTCAACAGTCCTCCCCACTAGAAAACGAATGTTCTAGTTCCACATAAAGAGTCACTCTTTTATATGTAGACATTCCTCACTCCATCATTCACAAAGCTGAGACGGGGGGGGGGGGGGTCAGATAGACAGGATCCTTAGGAACCGATGGAGAAGTAAGAGTCTACACGTGTCTCCAAAGGAGATGGAGAGGAAAGAGTTACACACCCGTCCCCTGGCAGGCACTAGCCTCCTTTGTCCTCACAGAGTCGATTATGATCGCCTCCAACAAGAGAGCAGAACAAGGTGCAGAAAAGCCAGATGTCATTTGCCAAATCAAATTGCAGCTCCCCCGCCTCCTGCCCCTTTAAACAGGCTTCTTCTGCCTACCTACGGCACATGCTTTTGAAGTTCAGGAAGTTCATACTGCATTGGATTTAAAAATGGTATGTTATTTGGTCTCATATCAAGCACTAACAAACCCCAAAATTCATCTAAGAGAGAAGACCCATAGGAGCTTTTGTGTCTAGTCAATGTTTCCTTTCAAGTCACTAGTGGCTGTTGTTAGGGCTCTGCCATGGAAACAAACCAAGGAAGCAATAACTCCATACGCAGAACATGACTCTGCTTCTGTCAGATGACAGGAGAGCACGAAGTTGGGTCATTTTCTTGGGGGATCTTTGAATTAGTTACTCCCTCTTTGCCTTACACTGATCCTGTGATGGGTATTGTATTTTGGTTCTACAGTTTAAAATCATATATTGGTATTATGTCTGTATAGAGTTATACAATACAACATGACATTATGGTTTTTCATTGAACATGAAATTATTAAATCGGGCTAGTAAACCTATCTATCACCTCAAATGCTTGTCAGATTTCATGATGAGAATACATGTGAGCTTCCCTTCATTGTAATGAAATAAACAGTACTCAGCACACCATGCCATAGATTGCAGAAGAAAAAACTCAAGCTTTGTGTCATGTAATCTTCCTCTACCTCCTTTAATTAAGGCTTCTCTAATTCTATGAATTTGTTTTCTGCTGCCTCCGAATGTTACTTTTTTTTTTTTTTTTTTTTGCCAGTCCTGGGCCTTGGACCCAGTGCCTGAGCACTGTCCCTGGCTTCTTTTTGCTCATGGCTAGCACTCTGCCACTTGAGCTACAGCGCCACTTCTGGCCATTTTCTGTATATGTGGTGCTGGGGAATCGAACCCAGGGCCTCATGTATACGAGGCAAGCGCTCTTGCCACTAGGCCATATCCCAGCCCCCAAGTTTTTATCTAGGAAAGATCAATAATTATTTCTATTTTCCCCCATTTTTCCTTAGATGCCTTTGAACCTCTCCCTAAAGTCCTCACCAGCAATGTGTCATGGCTTTCAGTGAAATTTTCTACATGGTCTCATTTGTCAGATAATCTGTTCCAATTTTTCCACAAGAAATCCTCAGAGACACTGTTCACCTTCTCCCTCTTGCTGCTCCTGGAACCTGCCACATAGCTGGTAGGCTCAGATCTCCATTCATCACTGTCCTGAGAAGGCTTGTCATTCCTCTCTTTGGCTTGGATATGTTTCCTACACACACACACACACACACACACACACACACACACACACACACACACACCTGCCCATCCCACCTCTACTGGGGTTTGAACTCAGGGACTCACTGTGCACTTGAGTAGTCTTTGACTTTATGTTAACAAACAGGTGAGTAATCGTGAAAAGAAAGATGGGAAGGAAGGGAAGAGGGAAGAGAGGAAGAAGGGAAGGAAGGAAGAAAGGAAGGAAAGAAAGGAGGGAAAAAGGAAAGAAGGAAGGTAGGTTACAAATTGGGACACAGCAAAAGTAGTTCCTTTAAATAAAAGCTAATGTAAGTTGGGTGTGGTTGTACATAACTGCAATCCCAGCATCTGGAAGGCTGAAGTAGGGAACACAAATCTCAACACACACACACATACACACACACACACACACACACACACAAAAGCACATCTAATATGTTTTGTTCACTCAATGGTAACAAGAGGGTTAAAACACTGTAAAAAGGGAAAAAGGTTTTTTAAATACAGATCACCAACTTATCCACATATGTCAGGAACCACAATATCCTTACGTAGACAGTGAAATCTAGCTATATGCTGCCTAAAAGACAGACTTCTAAAATAAAAACAAATTACAAGTTGAAAATAAATATGAAAAAATGTAGAAAGCTAAACCTACACCCCATGTATCTGAGCAAAAATAGAATTTCAGGTGATTCATGTGGTTGTTGAATGCCATAACAATTGTATAGAGGGAACAAATCTGTCAGGAAGACAGTAATTATGGGGTTCTGTGTAGAGTCAAAATATAAAAAGCAAAACAGGCAGGCCTGTAAGAAGGCAAGGCAGCTGCAGTGATAGGAGTTGGATTTTAGAGACTAATAGCTAAGAAAGTAAGCATGCAGAACATTTGAGTAGTATTTAGTGCCTGTGACTTACACGTTTATTCCTCAGTTTCTCAGGAGGTTGAGACCCGAGGATCACGGTCTGAAGAGAGTCCATTTAGAGAAGTCTATGAGATTCCATCTCTAATGAACCAGCAAAAAGCTAGGCTGGAGGCATGGCTCAAGTGATAAAGTACCATTGGTAAGCAAGCCAAACAAGAATAAAGCCTTGAGTCCAACTCCTGGCAAAATAATACTTATACCCAACCAATAAATAAGATGTCTTTTTATAAGCTCCCCTGGGATGGTTTAAAACTTGACCATATATTAAATCACTAAAAATTTTAAATACAAAACTTTCTGTGATCGCAATACAATTAAGTTATGAACAATAAAATATAATCAGTATACTCTGAGGTATCTGAAAACCAACACATAAGCACATTATGACTTATCTCATAGTTAAAGATAACAGCATGAAAGTAATAGGCTGTATCAAATTCAAAGCAAATATCTACACAAACCTCTGGGATACAATGCAAGTCAGTCTCAGAGGAGAACTGATGACATAAAACCATTTATTTAGATAAAAATATAAAACTAAATTCAATTTAGACCCCCACTGCAAAACTACATACTGAAAGTGAAGAATAAATAATATTTCAAGGTAAGAACAGAAATTGACAATGGTAATGCAAGAAAAAAAAATCAAGCAAATGAAGATTTGCCTAATAAAAGCCATTTGAAAATCTGGGTAATAAAATATAATTTCTCAGTATAACATAAATTTCCCATATCAACTTTTACAAAAAGACTTATTTTTGCCATGCTGGGATCAAACCTTGGGGCTTCATGTATGCTGACAAGTGCAAATGTATCAATCCAGTAAACAGATTGACTAGCTGGGTAGATGAAGCTGAAGAGAGGATTCGCGAATGAGAGGCTTAGGCAGTAATAAAATATCTAGAGGGAAGTGGGGGTGGGGAGGGTAGTAGAAAATGCCAGAAAGGATAAAGACAGAGACCAAAATAAAGTCCGTCCTCAGAAGAAAAGAGAAGATAGACAAATCAGAAATCATTTCTAATAAAATCATGACCCAGATATTTTTTTCCCAGAATTATTATGATGATTGTCAAAACAAAAACAAAGCAAAATCAAACCATGGGTTAAACAAGTATGGAAAACATGAGCCAGAACAACTTCCCCGACTGTTCTTCGCGTGTGATGGCGAGGTAGAGGCTCTTGCAGAAAGGCTAAAGCAGAACCCTCAGACATGTTAAGGAACTTCTGGCCGCCTAGGGGACTTGACAGTTCTGGAAGAGCATTCCCAGGCCCTGATTTCAAGCCTCAGGATTGGCAACAACAGCAGAACTTGCCTCTGACAAGAAGTTACCGGGAGACCCTCGCCTTCCTCGCCTTACGAAGTACCTAGCAAAGGTGTGGGTCGTCCAGATGTGAACGCGCATCTGGAGGGACTTCTTGTGATACACTCGAGTTTACGCTCTCTAGATCAATCCTGGTGAGGTAGGGTGCTCCTCACCGGTTCTCCTCGGCGACTGTTGGAGAGAGAAAAAGCTGAATGTCGACGCTGTGGTGCTCCCCGTGGCCACACTGTGTCCCCACAGTGCTATGAAGTGTGCAGGGCTCACCTAAAAGCTGCCGGCGTCCCCAAGTGTGCAGCTCGGCACCGACGACCGTGAGAAGCAGTGCTGACGCGAGCTCTGGGCAGGCTGCACGCGTTCCTCCATCAGCCCTGGCGACCAGCAGCCCACGCAAGACGGGGTTGTTGTTGTTTTTTTAAAGCGTGATGGACACAAAGCACCCCTGTAGTCGTCATTTGTGTGTGTGTGTGTGTGTATGTGTGTGTGTGTGTGTGTGTGGTGGGTGTGTCTGACGTCTAGATTTGGGGAACCGCCACCATCGTCAAGGAACAGAACTCCCCCACCCGTGGAGGAATATGATATCCTTTGATACTAGGCCTCTTCCTCTCCAATCAAGCATCTATCAGTATAAATCTGTCATTTTGAGAATGTCCTAGAAATTCGAACACACAGTAGGTGACTTCTTGAGACAGGCTTTTTTTTTTCCTCATGCAATCTAATATCTTCAAGATTCATCCGGGGTTATTGTAAATAGGAATAACTACTTTTTCCCAGTTACCAGAAGAAAAAAAAAAAAAAAAGCTAGAATTGCAAACCATTCTACTCTGCCTGGGCCCAAGGACTGCTTGCTTAGAACCCAGGATGGAAAAGTTCCCAAGCAAACTAATGCACGTTAGTCATACTACTTAAAATTCAAAGAAAAGAAAACTAAGAAGAAAAGTTCCTGTGTAAAAAGTTACCCACATCAGGAAATATCATCATGAGGGGTCACTGAGCATGAGATTTGTTTTCTTCCTTCATGGTTTTAGTATGGGAGAACAAAGAATCATAATCTTTTAATGTAGAAAGAATTGAGAAAATTAGTAGGCTATGAGAAATTGGGAATTTATATGTAAAACCTAAGGGTTTGCATTCTTAAAACATCCTCAAACAAAATGAAGCAAAGCTACTGTAGAGTGATCTGCATAGATGAAGCACAGATCACTATAAAGAGATGCCTGGCTTTAAAATCACTCCAGATGGATAAGACGTTGGGACAATTATTTATTTCTCAGGCGCACCCATATTCAGAGAAACTCAGATGAGAGTAAGTGTGACTTAAGATTTGATGTTTAGTGGGTTTAGTGGGCAGGTTCTATGTTGCACTTGAATACTGCACTCTTTTACTCTCCAATAAAGATGTGCAGATGTTAACTGTGATTTTTTTTAGACGTCTGTTACCTTGATTTTGAGTTGAGTGTGTAGAAACACTAGAGTTGATTTGAAAACATGCTCCTTGGTGGTGCAATCCATGGAGGGTTCTTGGGGTATCTAGCTGGTCCAGAACTCTGCTCTGGCACCCCTAGTGGCAGGTATAAAACCTAGGACCAAAACACCTTGTAAGTGCAGGACAATGATAATGGGAAGGCCACTGTGATCATCAAACTATGGCTCCTTTCTCTTCAAACTTTTGAATTAGCGTGTGTGTGTGTGTGTGTGTGTGTGTGTGTGTGTGTGTGTGTGTGTGTGTGCTGGGACTAGAAAGTAGGATCTGGGTACAGCCCCTGGTTTTCACTCTCAGGGATAGCATTCTACCACATGAGTCACAATTCCGCTTCTGGCTTCTTGCTGGTTAATTTGAGATAAGTGTCTCGTGGATGTTTTTGCCCGGGCTGGCTTTGAATCATGAGCCTCAAGATCTCAGCCTTCTCATTAGTTAGGATTATAGTTATGAGTCACTGGTATCTGGCCTTCAAGCACTTAATCTGAGCATAAGTTAACTTGCAGTGATTTGAGATTGAGATTCAACTACAACCACTGTAGCAGGCTCTATTCTCAGCCACAGAGTGATCGCTCGTGTATTCCTTCATTCAGCAAGGGTGGAAGTGGGCCTCGGCTCCCTCTGCCATCTGTCTACGTGAGGCAGCCTCTTAGGATGAATCCAATATCGCCAATACGATTCACCGTCCACTGCGGTGCTCTGATGGGAATAAATTGCACTCTCTATCTCCTACAGTCTATAGGATCTGCCTCAAACTTCAAGCTTCCTTGCTACCATTCTGGAAATCAAATCTATCCAGACTTGTTCTTCATAAAGTTTCCATGTTCAAGAAGCCTTTTGTATCAGACCTCAAACGTGAAAGGGAGATGGCAGTGACTGGAGTTGGGGACAAGAATTAGCCTGAGAGATTACCCTCTACTCCCAAATAAGTTCTGTCTCTTGCCTGGTCAGACTTGCTATAAAAGGGAAAACTGGACAGGCAGCGGGAAAAGGAGGCCTGTCCTGGCAACTTTCTGTGAAACACGTACAGCACGCTGTTTACAAATTCCTGCAGCCAGCGCTGGAATCCAAATGTAGACAGCTCTGTTTAGAGAACTAAAATAGATGTGACTGTGGTGGCCACTGGGCGCTGGGTCCCTCTTAGGAGACATTTATTACAGCTGAGGCCAGGGGGAAGTACAAGGCTCTCCTGGGGCCCTGGGCAGGTAGGACATTGTTTTTAGACTAGTGTTCTAGTGCAGAAGTCTCGTCTAGGACAGACCTGAGAAAACGGAGCCTATCACCCTCCCAACACCCTTGCTTTGCTAAGAGACACACAGAGCAGAGCTCGTCCATTCAAAGGATGATTGACATCAGCCACCTACTGTGTGAGCCAATAGGATGTTTGGATGTCCCAGAGTCAGGAGACATAGAGACAGAGCCAACATTCCTTCTGAACTCTGGGGTCTGGTTGCCATGCTTTCACCCTTCTGGAACCCCAGCCTTATGGCTGCGATGGCCTCCCTCCCACATGCTCTTCCTTAGGACACAGCTCAAGCACACTTTCTCTTCTCACAGTCTCCAACCCTCTCCCTCCAGAAGAAGCCACAGCGCCTTTCTCGGCAACCTCTCTGTCTCTCCACTCCACTCATGGGGACTTGGGACTTCAGATGGCCGCTGTTTGCTCAGCTGTTGAGGACGAAGGTGACAGAACTTTCTATGCCCCACATTACGGTTTACTGTCTGTGACGATGACGAATTGCCTGAGGCTGGGTAACTTTGTGAAGAAAAGAGGTTCATTCATCTCACCTTCTAGATCTTTGAGGGAGTGGCACCCACACCAGCTCAGCTCTAGTGAGGACCTGCGCCGCAACGGGAGAGACGGATGAGAGAGAGAGAAAGGCCACATTGCCAGACAGAGAACCAAGAGAGACGGGGGGGAGGCCAGTGAAGACTTTCTCCTACTAGACCCACCTTTTAGACATTCCAAACCCCTCTGCACCAAGCCCCCGACCCAGGAACCTTGAGGGGCACGATGGGTCTTGGGTGCCTTCGTACACCGTTTCCTCCATAAATACACGCTGCCTCATCCCCTCACTGCTCACAATGAATGGACCACGCTTCCTCAAAGACAGCTTCCTGGGCAGCCTCCCTCCCGCTTCCATCTACGTGAACTGCGCTTCTTGCCGGTTGTGCCATACCCAGTCTGCCATATTGATACCTCATGGCTATTCTCTGCCCCGCTGAGGGGCAGTGCTGGGCTTCGACCCCAGGGAATCTGAGCATGACTCCCAGGGCTGCCCTTTGCAGAAAGCTCGGCTGCTCCTCTCCTGTCTGTTTCCCTGCCTGACACGGGAAGGGTGAGGAGTCCATCTGCTCCTCCGCCCCTCGCTTCCCCATGCCTAGCAAGGAATGAAGTAACGAATGAACTAGTGGATGTGCAGATGAGGCCTGAAGGACACTGGAGAGAGAGAGAGAAAGAGAGAGAGAACACAGACACAGAGAGAGAGAGCCCCCAAACCAGAATCATCTTTGGAGAGAACAAGTGCAAGCGATGGTGGCTGGCTTTCTAAGGGGACAGGAAGTGGCAGGAGGAAGGAGAGTTCCTGACACATAAAGTCTCTGATCTCAGAGGCAGGCTGGAGGAGGACGAGGCCCGAGTGGAGACACACTCCTACACAAGCTTCCAGTGCGAAGCCGGGGCCCAGGCACACACCGAAGCCTTCACTGCCCTGTGGCGACAGCCCGCCTCTGCCCGCCAGCTCTGGGCACCCCTGCAGCAGACTGAACCCTCTGTCCTGGTGGCTGAGTCCAGCCTGCACAGAATTAACTGTAATCATTGGCAGGTGGGCCGCTGGATTCTGGCTTTCAATTCACCAGGGGCCCATGAAAAAAGAAAAAAACACAAGCCAAAAAAAAAAGCTCCTGGATGTTCTGCAGCCTCCGGTATTTCGTTTGGGCTCCAAGAAGCTTTGGCTCTGCATGACCAGACACGGGCTATAGGCTGGAGCCTTGGAGGCAGAACCCTCCCTACCTCTTGTCCACCATCAGTGTGCATCCTGGGGAGAGGGGGAGGTGGATTCCTTGAGGTGCTGCTCTTCCCAGCAGCAGACCATGGAGAAGGGATGGGTGTTTCCGTTTTTCACCTCCCTAGATTTTCTAAGCCATGTTTGCACGCCTGGGAGAACAAAGCAGGATGCGTATCCCACCCAATCCACAGGCAGGCCACCATCTTACCAGGAGGCAACTGTCCAGAACCAGCCGGCGTCTGCTGTGCTCCTGTGCCCGTGACAGGCATCACTAATCAATAGTGGTTACCGTTTCTACCAAGACGATGGCATGGAGCCAGAATCCTCATATAATAGGAGGGCTTTTCTGTCTTGGTTTTCATTTTGTTTGACTCAGCACAACGTTTTCAAGGCTCACTCGAGTTGTCACATGCCCATATTTTATTCTTCCCGCGGGCTTATCTTCAACTGTACGAATATTCCACACGTTGGAGAGCTACGAACCTGTAAACAGACATCTGTACGTAGTCACCTGGCTGTTACAAACAGAGAAAAGCGAGACCATTGATGTACAGGTTTGGGTTTGAAGCTACGTTTTTTCATTTGAGGTGTGTATCCATAGCAGTGAAATTGTGAGCTCATATGGTAATTCTAGGTGTTAATTTCTTGATAAGCCACCAAATCATTTCCCAGAGAGGATCTACCATTTTATAGTCCCTCTAAAATGTATGAGGATTCTAACTTTGCATATCTGTCAACAGTTATTATTTTCTATTCTCTCTCTCTTTTTTTTTTAACAATTCTGACTCTTTTAATGGATGTGAAATGGTGTCTCACTGTGGTTTTTGGTTTGTATTTTGCTAATGACTAGCGGCATCCAGCAGCTCTTCATATGATTTGTGGCCATTTGAATATCTTCTTTGGTTCCCCAAGCATCTTTAGCTCATTTCTGTGTGAGTTATGCATCTTTTGGTTGTTTCTCCTGTGGAATCGGGGCTACTCAGTAGCCAATGGGGTAAAGAAAGAGCTAGATAGACACCAAAGTACTCTGGTGTGTGTGTGTGTGTGTGTGTGTGTGTGTGTGTGTGTGTGTGTGTGTGTATCAGGGTGATGAATTCAAACTCACAGTAGAACTTGCATGAGTAGAAAATAAAATTAAGTGTCTTTATTTTGTCTAAAACATCCTGATTTTCCTTGTGAGTCTTTACGGCTGACGAATAATGGAAAGATGAATGTGTCATCTCATTTGCTTTGTAACTAAAATCTAAATAGCTTTCCTGGTCATGCTTAGTCTTTCCAGGGAAAACAAACACCAGGTCTAAGTATGGCTGCGATTTCTCTTCCCAGGCCTCAAGGTGGCCGAGGCCTCTGGAAGGGTGAGCTGGCTGTGGGATCGCTCAGCACTCTTGGCGCCGTCATGCTGTCTACAGTGGGCAAAGGCTGCGGTGCTGCTGGTGACTCGGCTTTTTCTGACTGGCTTCCCATGGGAAGACTCCTCAGAGAACCAGCCAGGCGTTGGGCTCCTTCCTAGCGTCTCATTCCTACCACAGGTAAACCAAGGGCAGCACAGGATAGCCAAAGCCTAGAGGCCTTCCCGTCGAGATACCTGCGCTGCTATGTCTGCAGGGACTGGCTCTCCTCCGATACCAGGGCAGCTGTATCATCCTTCCGAACCCTAAAGGGGAAGCCAGCAAATGACAGCAGCCCAGGGGCCCAGTGGAAGGATAATCAGGAGGTGGTATCCAAACCAGTCATGGAGGGGGAGGCCCCTGATTCTCCTTTCCACCCTGTAGCTCCTGTCGCCTTGCTCAATTCACACTCAAGCAGTGGATGGTGTGAGTTGATCACCAGAGGTGGAATTTGGGGGAGGTGGAAAGCAATACTATTTCTCCCAAATGGCCACTGCTGTGGTTTCACTATGTCCTCCTAGCAGGCACACGTGGGAAGCAAGCTCTAATGTACCGGTGTTGGGAGGTGGGACCTAATGGGAGACATTTGGGTCATGAGAACTCCACCTGCCTGGGTGGACTCACATCATTGATGACGGGGTTGGAGGCTGCGGGTTTGGTCTCTCTTGGTGTAGTCTCACTAACGACATGATGTTTTCTGCTGTGTTAACAGGAAGCACAAGGCTCTCACTGTATGTGATTCCTCGACCTTGAGCTTGGAGGCCTCCAGAGCCGTAAGCCAAATGAATTTCCGTTTATTATAAGTGAGTCTGTGGCCTGCAGTGCCAGGTCCTGCCAGGTGACAGTTCGGGAGTGTGGCTCCTGGTACTCAGTGAAGACTAAAATGCCACCTCATTGGCTGTGAGCTGCCTAAAGTCAACGCTACTTCCCAATCCCAGAGGTTGAGAAACGAGACCTTAGGTCGCCCCTTCTTTCTTGCCCCTCTGAGATCCACAGATGAGTTGGGGCAACTATGCAAGAGTGAGGAAATGTCAAGACACCCCAGAGCAACTCCAGGCCACTTTGCCAGCATTGGCTAAGACCTGAGCCAAGGGGCAGAAAGATCCAGGCGTTCCAGGAGGGTATCTTCAAGGATTTGCACTCCTACCCAGTTGACAAAGCCCCAAAGCGCCGGCTTGAGGAGGAGAATGCCAGCTTCCTGTTTAGTCTGGCCCTTGTCTAAGAGGCCTGCAAGGACCAGCAAATGACCGAGTGTGGATTTCAGGGCCCTTGAGTACCCATGTTTATCTTCAGGCTCAATTCCAAGAGCTCAGCAGTGTGTCCATTTCAAAACAACCCGCACAATAGTCTGTCTTTGGTAGGATGCAGGCTCTGGGATTCATGTCCAAGTACAGTAGAATGAAACACCCCAAGGGAAGGTGGTGTTGCCCGATGACTGGGGCAGAAAGAATGTAATTTTTCATAGGAATTCTCAGAATGCACCGGAGTCCCCCCACACCTCAGTAAGAATAGGATGTGAAGACATTATTATTTGGAAGAGATAACTAGGGAAATGATCAGAGCATCGTGTTTTGCAAAATTAACCCGAACCAGCTGGTTCTAGTCATCGAACAATGGAAGGACCTACATTTGGATATTCAATTTCTTCCCAGTATGGATGACTGGTGGAATAGATTTGGTTCCAGAAATGTCCCAATGAAGCAAGTGGGGGTGGGGGAGAGGAGGGGACCAAATAGCTTTGGCCAAAGCCAAGTTATCCTCACAGCTGCAGATATAAAGGATGTATCTCAAGACAGCCTTCCCCCACCCCGCCCTCAGCCCCAACAGTAGCCTGAAGAGAAAGCGAGAGGCTGGTTTGTGCAATGCCAGCAATGGTATGTGGCCTCCATAGTATGCCCAGAAAGACTCCTTATGTTGGAGTCTGTCCTCCGTCATCATTCTGCCATAAGACAGAGCACCTCCATCTCCTTCAGAATCAGAACTACTGAAATGAACTCTGGGAACCAGGCATCCACCAGGGAGGATCCTGGGCCTTCGGGCACCTCTCTGTGTCTCTGCTTCCTCTTAGATAAATGCCAACCTCATGTTGACATCCCTGGCAAGAAACAGCCTTATTATTCCACCTGAACCAACGAGAAACAAAGCCAGGCAAGAAATTTGCCTACTGGGATTGCAACGCTTTGAATGCCATCAGTCATGTGGAAAATGTTGAGCCAGGCCTGGCAGGGTCCTTCGAAGCCTTCATGAAAACAACAAAAGGCCCCCGAGAGCCTTCAAGCCCACATGGAGGACGGCCTGCTCACCACAAAGCCAGGCCCTGGCCTCCCTCAGACGCCTTTAACGAGGACCAGGTGGCCACAGATGAATGTGACCATGCTGCGTCTGTCAAGGATGAGGTTACAGAGGAGTCTAGGATTGAATTCATCTACCAATAAGCAAGTCTCTGCGTCCAGGAGCTGGAAAGAATGAGAAGTGGAGAAGGTGGGGAGTGCCATCAATTACTTGTGTTTCTCAGAGAGCCAAGGATTGTGCTTGGAAGTGCAACTTCTGAGCATCTGGAGAAGTCCTTGGTCAGCATCTGAAGTCTTGGGGATAAATCAGACTTCTTCCCATCAACCAAGCCAGCCCAGATGGACGTGACGCTGGTACAAACTCATCTTTGACTCCTCTCCATTCTCCGGTGCCCTTTGCCTATCTTCCTGCGCACACACACACACACACACACACACACACACACACACACACACACACACACCCCTTCCCCTTCCTTTTAATAAAACAACTCTTGCCTTGCACCCCGGTGAATATTGACACCCATATGTCCAGAGGCAGGCCTTCCTTCCAGATCAAAAAGGAGGATTCTCACTGTGGAAACGGGGGAATTAGCAGGCAACGCCAGAGTTATAATGGTGTACCCATAATGCTTTGGAAGATGGAATAGGGAGACTCCCCCTCCCTCTCCAGCTCTGACTCTAACATCTCCTAGAGTTTTAGGTCTTGCCTTCCTTGCCTTGGTCCTATCTGTACAAGGCAGGGCCTGACTTAGGAAACTCTAGTGTACCTTCCCCCTTGACCACGCCACGGGCAGCAGGTCAGGGTGAGGTCTAGCCACACTGACCCTCCCTTGCTAGTCATTACTTTTGTAATTAGATCTTTTCCCCACATAGGAGACATATTTGGGAGAGAGGTTTTTTTTTCTTTTTTTGTTTCCTTATTGTCAAAGTGATGTACAGAGAGGTTACAGTTTCATACGTTAGGCCTTGGTTACATTTCTTGTACTGTTTGTTACCTCCTCCCTCATTCCCCCTCCCCCTTCCCCTTCCCCTCTCCCCCCATGAGTTGTTCAGTTGGTTTACACCAAATTGGAGTCGTTTGTCTTCCTATCCTTTGTCTCTTGATTTTGATATTCCCTTTTACTTCCCTAGTTTTAATACCAGTATACACAGTTTCCAATGTACTCAGATGAGATACAGTGATAGTGCGGGTACAACCACAGGAAGGGGATACAAGAGGATCATCAACAATGGAAGCTACGGTTTCACATGGCATGTTGAAAGTAATTACAACAGTGATATAACACTCGTTTCCATAACATGGAGTTCATTTCACTTAGCATCTTCTTATGCATTCATAAGGGCATAGCTATTAGGCTCTTGTGATCTTCTGCCGTGACTAGCCTAAACCTGTGCTAATTATTCCCTATGAGGGAGACCTTCATCGCAGCACAATTTGTCATAGCTAAAATATGGAACCAACCCAGATGCCCCTCAGTAGACGAATGGATCAGGAAAATGTGTCACATATACACAATGGAATTTTATGCCTCTATCAGAAAGAATGGCATTGCCCCATTCGTAAGGAAATGGAAGGACTTGGAAAAAATTATACTAAGTGAAGTGAGCCAGACCCAAAGAAACATGGACTCTATGTTTTTTTTCTTTTGAAATAACTTTTCATGGAGTTTATTTTCAAATAAAGAGGTTTTAAAAATAACTTTTCGTAGCAAATGAAGAATTTCTAAATGCCACTTAGAACAAAATACCTCTTTGATGCAAGTCCACAGAACACTGCCACAATAGACACCCTGTTTACTTGCTACAAATTGTTTACTTTTCTACAAATTGAATGCAGAGAGTGGGATTTAGGGGGCTAGGATTACACAGATTTCAGCCTCCAAAAGAATTCCAGTAACCTCAGGCCCATTCCGCATTCTCCACCTCAACTATGTGCGGTGGAAAGGTGGTGGGTTTGGAGGAGCTGCCACGGGCTCTGGCTAGCCCTGGTGTGTGGACAGAGGACCGCCCTGGCCTCTCCTTAGTGACTGTTTTAGATCCCAGTATGGAGGAAACTAAGAGGAGCACCATACTTTTGACCTACAGAAAAGTCTTATGATTTTGTTTGGGGTAGAAGGGGAAAAAAGAAGAGAGATACATTCTCTATTTTCATAGCGTTATTGGAGATGTCTTCACTCTTTTTCTCCCACGCAAACACAATGCCAGGCTTGTTACTGTGGAAAGGAACCCTCCAGGTTTCTGAGTGGTTCAAGGTTCCATTTCCCTCTTAATGAAATTGCTTGCGGTGTCTTATGAGTTGAATTGTACCTCCCCCTCCCCAATTTATGCTTTGATGTCTTAACGCTGGGTGCATTCGAATGTGTCCAGGATTGGAGATAGGGTCTTTAATGAGGGGGCTCTTAAAAAAGGCTGTTGGGTGGGCCCTAATGCATCTGACTCTAGCCTCATAGGAGGAAAGATGGACACACGGCTCTCTATACACTAGGGCTACATGTCCATGGAGAAAAGTCTGTGTGAAGACAGGGGGATGTTGCTATCTATAGGCTAAGGAGAGAGGCTAAACAGAGACAGCAGAACTCTTGGCACCTTCGTCTTGGACTTCTGGCCTCCAATATTGTGAGACAACAACTCTGTGGAAAGTGCCCAGTACTTGATTTTCTGTTCTGACAGCTGGAGTAGACCAATGTTCTTCTAAGATCAGAGACCCTGAATTTCTCTGCAGGCCTCAGTTTTGTGTCTGTGAGAGAGGAATATTTACACCTACCTGACAAAGCTTTTGTGAGGGTCCGGGTTGCCGAGCAAGAGGCATGAAGCACAGACGGCATCTGGCACGGAGCAGGAACTGGCGAAATAGCTGTGGTTGTGAACGTTGCTGTGAGAGCTATTCGAAGCCAATCAATGTGTGCGTGTTGCTTAAGTGTCTTGACCACATATCATTCCTAGAATCTCTTTCCATTGATTTAACAATTCAGGACCAAAGAATTCAGCTGGGAGCTAGCACATTACACACTATTAGGAAGAAGGTACACATGATTTTCTGCCCCTGAACCAGTTCCCTCCATCCTCATTATTTTCACAGAAAGCGAACCTCTCCCGAACACCACTGACAAGACAAGGTTTTGTTGAAAGTCTACTGTAAATTATCTCCACAAGATAACTCACTTCAAGCGCGCACAAATCACTCGGGCAAGATTCCACTAGTGTGTAATCTGTTCTTTCCTCCCAAATAAATAATTTTGTTTTGAGTGTTGGCAATTCTGTCCTGTGCGCCTCCCCCCCGTCCCCACCCCGGACCACTTCTGGCCGTTTCTGAGTAGTTTATGGGAGATAAACGTTCCTGCCCAGACTGTCTTTGAACCATGGTCCTCAGCTCCTCAGATCTCCTGAGTAGCTAGGATTATAGACGTGAGCCACTGGTGCCGGCTTTGTCCTCTCTTAGGCTCATCCGAGGTGACATGTTAGAAAAGGGAGGCTCAAGGCCCCGACTCATCTTTCACAGAGGGTTTCCAGGGACACTGTAACCACATGTTAATGATGGGTTACACCCGTCCCAACAGTCCTAGCCACGGAGCCACAGTTAGTCTTAGAAAATACTGGACATTGACTACCTTTGAATTTAAACCTCCAGTGTGATGAACGAGAATCTCTCTATGCACCCTCCCAACCCACTGCGGCTTGGATCCAGGCCACAGGTCACTCCCCTACCTTAATTCACTAAGTGAACGGAGCCCTCTGAGACCATCGTGTTTTCACGGTCACAGAGTCTCTGCTTGGTTTTCTCCTTTGGGACGAAGCTCTGTGGACACGCTCAGGCTCTGAGACGTTGGCTTCCCACAGGAGCTATTTCAGATTGCTCCTTGCCCTGTAAATGGACCTGAGGCACAGCAAATACATGACACAGGGTGATACCAGCAAATGATTCCTGTTTTACAACTTTGAAAGATATTTTCTCCTTTCTGGCTGATAACTTCACCCACAGCACTACTCTATTTCCACTAATTACCATCCATCTTTCCAAATCCTCTCTCTTCAGGGCCGGCTCTACCCAGCCTCCTGTCCTGATGACCGCCCTCACCCCAGAGGACCTTCCTCCTCCCCTTTCCACTCTCAGACTCTCTTCTGGCATCACAGAATCACCATCTCTGTATCCACTGCCTTTCTCCAGTGGCCTCTGTGTCCCCATCAAGATTCCTGGTTTCAGGACTTTCCCCTTTACTGGTAACTTCCAAAGCTCTGAGGTCTGATTCTCATCCAACACCTCACTGATGGAAACTCAACCCAACGCCCAAGACTGAGCCCCTGAGAAAATCCCCCACTCCTAGAAAGACGACAAAAGAGGCACAAGGCCACGAGCAGAAGGACTAGATGCCAGGCCTGGCTGAGAATGGAGATAAGTGGGGCAGGTTGACACTAGTACTTCCTTTCTCTTTTGTGGCCCAGGATTCCTGCCACTCCACATCACCTCACCCCAAGTATGTCAACCTGCCCCACTTACCTCCTCTAAGAAATTGTCCCCACCCTTCGCTAGTCTGAGTGAGTCTAGCCTCCGTATTCACAGTCCAGGGCTCTGCTTTGCCGACCATCTCTGCTCAGGAGCACTGAACACCACTGTGGACTCGCAGGCCAGGCTGCTACTAAGTTGTGTCCTCACAATAGTCTTACAGAGTAGGTGCTGCTGCCTTTCTTATTCCTGTTTCACAGGGGGAGAGACTGAGTCCAGAAAGACTAAACTCTTCTTGCTCCTTTGCCAAGTAATGAAGCTAGTAGAGAATGGCAAGGTGTCTAGCTCTTCGGGTCTGTTCTGCCCCATGTCGGTGTCAAATGGACTGTGGTGGCTTAGGCTAGAGAGGTTCCTACAGCCCAGGGCAGCGCTGGGCTGGAAGGGCACTGGAAGGGCATGTGCCACAGAGGCCCACGAGGTTCTTGAGAAGACCGTGGCTGAAGCCTCTGTACCCCTCCTTTCCCTCCTGTGTCTGCCTCCTTCCTCCTTTCCCTGTACCCAGGCTAGTGTGTCACATGCCACTTCTGCTGAGCTGCTACCAGTGGCACGGAGCTGCACTTTGTCCCCAAGGCGTAACACGCAGGAGCAGTTGTATTGGAGACTGTGAAGTGGAAGGCCCAGGTTCAATCGTGGCCCCTCTACTTGCGTGGTGCGAGCCTTTCTGCACTCAGTCTCTACCTCTGTAAGATGGCACCCATTGTATCTGCAGAAACCATGAGGCTAAAGCGGGAGCATCTAAACACTAAAGTAGCATGGCTACCTTTATTTCTCCACTTGCGTGGGCCTAAAAATATCCTTTCTCTTTAAGAGCCAGTAGGAGGCTCTTAAAAATAGGAAATATTTGAAGAGTCAGAAAAATATATCCCTACCAGTAGAATTTCAAGTCTTCAGGAAAGGTCAAGAGTCCTTCCTTTCACTCTTCAAAAATAATCACCAAGGCAGAGTCTCAGCATGCTGATGAGTTCAAAGAAAAAAACCACGGGTTCTGGGTTGTATCAGGATCCACTTTGTACCAATCACCTTTCACTCCCACGGAACTCCAGGTTTTGTCATGTATGCAAAGTGAAGTTTATGTGCTATTTCAGTTAGCTTGGTGAGCCAGGCATCAGTGACCCATGCCTATAATCCTAGCAACCCCAGGAGGCTAAGATCTGAAGATCCCAGTTCAAAGCCAGCCAGAGAAGGAAAGTGTGTGCCATTCTTATCTTCAATTTACTACCAGAAAGCTGGTATTAGAGCTGTGGCTCAAGTGGAAGAGTGTCAACCTTGAGAGAAAAGGCTAAGGGACAGCAAGCAGGGCTTGAGTTCAAGCCCTAGTACTGGCATGTGCGTGCACATCCCCTCCCGCTCATTAGCTGGGTGTAAGATTCAATTCTGCAGTAGTGATCACCATCCCAGAAACGCAGAAGAACGAGGAGGATCCTGACTTACAGCTGTCAGGATGAGAGGGACAGGGAACTGGAACAAGGGAGAATGAACTCCTCTGGGGTCTCTTCCTGATCCTTGCTGCCCTGACCCCAGTCCAGATCTCCATGCCTTGTTTATTGATTTCCCAGGCTCACAGACCAGAACATGATGAATATCACTTTTCCACTGGGGCGAGAGTCACACGGCCAAAGAAGCAAGGCAATCATCCAGAAAACAAAATAGTTTTTGTCTGAATGTGCCATTGGAGACACTCAGAAAAACAAGCTCTTCAGGTAATTATGGAACCTGCAAAGCAAGCCTCTTGCCTGAATTATCTTCATACTTGCCTTAGTTCTCCCGGTTGTCCATGCAATGCAATCTTAGCAAGGAAGGGGCTCACCTCAGTGAGTACAATTTGAAGTCAGATGACATGAGAAATACAGATGCAGATTTTATGAAAGAAGAATTGGGCTCTGCTAACCACTGGGCTTGGGCAATTGCCCAGTACAGACAAGATTTGCATTTCAGGTTTTGCTTTGACAGTGGGTTCAACACACCAGCGTTTATGCAGGAGCTGTCTGCAGTCATCCTGGAGGGCTGTCTTGAGTGAAGCCTGTAGGTCTTGGATAGCTTTCTCCTTCCTGGGAGATCCCCCCCGGGTCTCAGTTGTGAGGTATTCACGGCACATCTGTTTCTGAGGTCAACCTCTGGGGCCACAGGAGGCCCAATGAGACACCACTGTCATTGTGCTCCTTCTGTGATATCCTTCCTGTCCCTGCCATTTGCAGGCTAGGCAGTCTATCCCCTTCTGATATCCAGAGCACATCCTTGCCTCTGACAGAGACCTGGCCACAGTCCAATCCCAAGAGCAAGCAAGTGGCCCGGGCAGATGAGATAATTCAAGGAGGGACTGTGTCTTGTAAGACAGGACAGGGTGCTGTGGTACCATGGTGAGTGAGGCGGGAACCCAGACCTAGCAGAGTTGGGACTGTTGGGGACAATCTTTCTGTCATCATGATAGAAAGACCTAGAATATACACTGGGAGAATCATGAGGACCAGGTCACTTTGAGAAATACAGTGAGGCACATAGCCATCCAAGACCACTTTCACAGAGAGGGAGACCCCAGGGGAACCAGCCCCTGCCTGACTTGGGTCCACGGTGGACCTGCTACAAGTTGAACCCAAGCAGAAGGCCCGGTCCTCTGCCTTCAGGGCAGAGTGCCGATGGAAGAGGGAAACCAGCCTCACACCAAACTTCACAGTCAACATCAGCACGCAAAGGAGCATCTCTGCACGCTTGCTTTGTGCTGCCACCACACTCTTAGCCTATCAAGAGTCAACTGCTAGAGTCTAGAACTTGCTCCCTGGAATAGACTGGGTTGATACCTTTCTCCAAGCCTGTTAAACTACGTTGACCTCAGGAAGGGAGAGAAATCACTGTTCTATACAGTCACCACTTCAGGAACAGATGAGAATCAAAATAGGCAACAATGATGATGAAGAAAAGGTTAGGTCCACCGTACTAGTATGTTTATGCTTGTTTCAAGCAAAATAAAGTTGGATTATCATTGTGAAAGAAAGTTGGGTTATCATTGTGATAAATACTCAAACGGAGTATGTGAACACATGTGTTAGGCTTGTGACTTTAATTGAGTGATGAGAAAAATTTGATTAAGGAAATTTGAAATCAGTGTTTAAACATTCAAAGCTTACAAGCTCAAAAGTTTCATTACATATGCGATGTTTGAATTTTGAAAAGAACACTACATAATAGATTTGTGAGAGTAATAAACTGTGGTGTGTGGAGTTTTGTTTTTTTTGAGACAGGCTCTTGCTGTGTAACTCATACTGTACTTGAACTCAGGTCCTCATACTTTATCCTCCTAAAACCCACATCTGTGCTGAGAACAGCCAGATGTTTCCCAGGCACTCCAGAGGTACATAGAAGCAGTAGAAAAGCACTAGCTCTGACAAGAGCTCGAGGGCCTTAGCGGTGACATATTGGAGAGGGGTTTGACAAGAAGACAGGGGCTGGAAGATGAGGGAGGATAACCACATGCCTGCCTCCGGCTCCCTTCTTCCCAGGAGAAGGGGAACGAGGCAGCGGGGGGGGAAATTTGACTTGACTGAGCTCACCATTTTAATGTGTTCAATCTGACAAAACAGGTGCTTCAAACAGAGTGTAAAATCTGCTGTTAAAAAAAATATTAAACATCATTGAGTTCGTGACCTGGGACTCGGGCCACATATCTAAGACTAAAAGGAAAGGATGGAGACATTGAAATAGACCCAAAAGGTAGGACAGAAACTAGGAGACAAATGATGGAAGCAGGGGAGGAGAGAGAGAGAGATCCATAGGTGATGATAGGGGTAGCACCCATCTCAAGTGCCAGGGGTGCACTCTGATGACCGTAGTCCATGAGAAGCCAGCCAGTGAGCTCTTACAGAATCAGAGACACGTGGTCAGTGCTTCCTTGTCTTTACTCCCTGCCTCGGCGTGCCACCTGTCCTGTGTTGAACGCACTCCTCTTCTTCAGGAGGCCACTTCGGCTCGCAGACCATAGGGTCCTTCTAGCAGCCTCCTTGTTAAGTAAGTGTAACCAGACTCAGAATATATATTGAAGAGCACGCATAAAGAGGATGCTGTCCGCTTGTAGGATCCTAAAGAAGTTGTCATCATGATGATCTATCAAGACCAATCCAGGAAGTGCTATACAGACAGTACATTAAAATGGGAGCTACAAATGGAAACCAAGGAAGCCTAGGATGATAATGACCCATCTGACATGATGACCCAAACTGGCCATCAAACTGAGCAGGCAAATGACCACACTCAGGCCATCTCAAACACATACCCTCTGACTATCTGTTGGGGAAAATGATATACTTCCAAAGGAGCTATTCTGCGTCTCAGATTTCTACTGTCCTCTCAACCATGGTCAATACATTGGAGTTGTCATCTCGTTACTGAATCTAAATTATGACACCTATTGGTTGCTAAATCATAAGGCAATATTTCCCAGTAACAGGTGGACTTGAAGAAAGAAGCATTTCTGTGCATTGCTGGTAGGAGTGGGATTCTTGAGAAGAATTAGGAAATAAGTAGTAAAAGCATTGAAAATTTCATACCTTTGACTCAGCAAACCCTATTTCCACATATACCCAAGAAAAAATAATCACAGGCATGTGCAAAGATAAGGAAAGGATGGACACTGATTGCTATGTTATAGACAATTAGGGAAAACTGGGAAATGACCTAAATGTCAAACAATGGGAGATGATTGCATAGATTAGGATACATCCATGCAAGAGGGTACAATGCATAAAAGCATGCTGTGGATAATTATTTAATGGCATGGGAAAATGTGTGCAGAATGATAATACAGGACAAGGTGTGGCAAGAGACTATGATCTTTGGAATATCTTTCTTCTCATTTATGTGAATAGAAATAAAGAAAGATGTGGCTTAAGTGTCAATAATGCTATTGTCTAGAAATTAAGGTTAGAGGTGATTTTTTAATTTCTTCTTTGTGCTTCTTTATGTTTCCTTTAGTGAATGTGAAGTATGCTTGTGATCAGGGATTTAAATATATATTTTATAGAGGGTGTTTTGTACACAGTCCTTCATACACCAATGTCAATTAATCTCCAGAAATATCTCAGTAAACACTTCACCAACAAAGGGTCTTTTGTATGTCTGGGTCTGGATCTTTTGGAATGTGGTTTAAATCGGCATGGAGAAAACGGGGTGGATTTTGTCCGGGTAGCTGGCATGTTTTAGGTGGGGAAAGGGGAGAATTGCTAGAGGTAATCGCACTTGATAGACAAAATGAAAAGAAGTCAACGCTAGATTGATCTCTTCTCCTCTCCACCTGGTTGCAACTCAGTTCAGCATAAAAACCTCCAGCTCTTCAAATAGGGACCAGAGTGGTTATCTGTGCACAAGGGTTTTTAGCTGGTGATGTCTTTACAAATGGTTATTTTAAAGACTTAAGTAATTACAAGGCATTATCTTTTCGTGCTGACTGTGGAAATGGTTCTCCTCTCTAGCAGATTGTTCTCTTGTCTGGCAGGATGTTAAGTCGTGCTCATTTTGGAGGAAGGAAGAAGGGGGAGGGGAAGAAATGTCTTCTATCTTTTAAGATCTAAGTAATTAAAAATAATGAGTAACTACTCTTCCAATGACCTGTACTAAATGTTCTGCAGAATATGAAGACATGATGCTCCCGTTCTCACTTGATACATAACAAGAAGTTCAAAATTCAGTGGTTAACAGCGGTGATTTTCTTGTGCTCTGGATTCATTCTTGGGTGGAAAGTCTAGGCAAGGCTCAGCAAGCAATGTTGATTTGCCTGTAGTTGGTGACAGCCTTGAGCTTTGGTGGGGTTTGGAATCCTAGGGAGCACCTCCACGTCTGCGCTGGGTGGCCTCAAGGCCGGAGGCCGGAGCTCCTTTGTGGCTGGACACCATAGCACCTACTCATGGCCTGCCCTGCATAGCTTGGGCTTCCTCAAAACATGGTGGTTGAATGCCAAGAGGGGATGCGGCAAGGCCTTGCTTGCCTAGCCTCATTTCAGAAGTAATGTGCCTCTTCATCTAGTGCCTTCTGTGGGGTACAAGCAAATCACCAAGGGAAGTCCAGGTTCAACTGGGGAATGGCACAAGAGGCAGCACAACTCAAGATGCATCATCATGTCTTGGGTGCAACCCTTCTTCACATGTGGCCCTAAGCAACCCGGGGGCTGTTGATATGTTGCTATCCACCTGGGATTACCAGGCCTCAGTTTCAGAAGAACCTTACACAACTCCTAATATTTTCCTCTGAAATCAACGATCATTTTACGATGGACAACGAAAGGCACATATTTTCAAAACACTTCCAAGCTGTTTGTTGCCCAATGTACATTATTCTATAAAGCTTCTTTTTTTTAGAGTGACTGTTCCTTCCTGAAGCAAGAGCATTTTCAACTTGAAGACAAGTTGGAGACAAATTTTCAACTTCTGTTCCGGAAAATGGGGAGGAGGAGTGAGATCTAGAGGGTCACTGAGAGACAGGGCTGGGGGCCAGAGGAAAGGGACTGCATGGTTCTGTGCAAGAAACCAGGCAAGGCCCGATTCCAGAGCAGAGTAGAAGAACAGGGAAGGTCGACCTCATCCTGACTAGGAGAGAGGCTCTGAAGGATGAGGAAGGAACAAGAGAGAACATAGAGGCTTCGTCTAACTGGTACAGCTCCGTACGTGCAGATAGTGTGTCAGACACTGAGGACCTTGGTAGGACACTGATCCTTCATAAAGGAACCTTCCACTGGGTTTGCTAAGTCATCTAGACTACCCAGATATCTGTCAAGAAGGAGGCAAGAGGGGATTAAAAAAAAAAAACAAAACGAGGGCTCAGGGGAGCCCTCAAGGTCAAGAGTCAACTGTCATGGCAGTGGCTGAGAAGTGTGCAAGAGGTGACACTGTAAAAATTCCAGAAGACATCTTGCAAGCTGGGGCATCCCTGAGTTCCACAGGACCCTGTGTAAAGGAGAGAGGCAAAAGATGGCCAGTGCGCTAAGGTACATGGTCTTTGTGGGGTAGAATCTGGGCTGGGAAAAGACACTCAAGGAGAGCTCTGGCGAAACAGCTATGAGGGAAACCAGAGGCCTTGCACGCCTGCAAGCTAAGGTGGCATCGCGCCTCTACCCCCGACCAGCCAAAGGATGGTTTCTTGTGCCATCACATGAGACTATGTGACCTCCACAACTCATCCAATCGCACTCAGAGCTATGGTACAAAACCAATGGCACTAACCAATGCGTCACTCATTCGAAAGGAGAAATAAAATACGCACGGACTTTCATATTTGGCACGAGTAGGAAGGACCTGAAGAATAAAAAGGCATGAAAAAGCCACAAGGACCTGAAGAAAAAGTAAGAGCTGCAACTTGACTGAGCAGAATGTATGCTTACATGTTCTATGGCCATATAAAAGGCAAGTTTCCCCCTCAAGAGTTTCTTGCACACACTGTTGTTTTGAAAGTGACAAGTAGTTGGAATTAGACTCGCAGGGTGTAATATTAAAATACATCAATAAATGAACATATATGAAATCTCCAAACCGAGAGAGATTGTCTTCTGAGCCTACAGCTTCTAGGATCATCCAATCTGACCTGTTTCTATTAATGCCTTACATAAGGGTGCTCAGAAACTGTCGTGTTTCTGTGAAAAGAGGAATACTTTCCTAAATTTCATTTCCAAACTTAAATTTGAGCCTGGAATAAAATTCAGTTCCTTGCTCACCATGCTATGCATCTGTTGGAAGCAACTTTGAAACAAGTTTTCTATTGTACGGCAAAATCAATGCCAATTCATCCCCGATGTTTCTAATCAACATGTCTTATTTTCTTCACTGTTCCCATAACTTATAATTACTTGTGGTACTCTGTAAATAAACCCTTCTGTCCTCTCCCTTAATGTTTCCTTCTGGCTTATGATTTATATATATATATGGACGTCATTTCAGGCTGGTTATTATTGACCAATTACCAGTGATTCTTTGGGTCTTCAATACACCTGGCATTTAAAAAACCCATCTGTCTTGGGGACTCTCATAAAGGTAGGTAGAATTTTTTAAAAATAAAAGGGTGCATTCTTAATTGGAAAGGAAACATGGGGGCCACACAACTTCTTAATTTGGATTTTGAGAAAACAAATCATTGTCTTAGAACCACACTCGTCCCTGCTAAAATGATTTCCACAAATGCTGGAGGCCTAAAATATTTGATTCTTGCTCAGAAATCTCATCCAATAATTTGTCATTGGCATACTCCTGCCGTGAACCTTCAGCTCCAGGCTGCTTCTCGTCCAGCCTGGCCGTGCTTCATTTCTTCATCCCTCTGGGGTTGTTTAAAATATAGGGGCACATTTTCAGTTTCAAAACGATTGGAAATACTTCCAATAGGTTTTTCTAATTATTGAAGCTTGAGTTTGGAGAATAAGCTTCCCCACAGCAGGCACTAGCCTGGAAAGCTCTGGAAAAAAAACCACAGTCCTTGTGGGCCTGAAATGCTGACAGCAGAGTTGGGTATGACACTCAGTAATGCCTTCAGCAATCTCAGCCTGGACCTTCCCTGCTTACCTTCATCTTTTCCTTAACTAGGAACATGTAAGTGGAATGGGGTAACAGCCCAAGAACCTCTACCACTTAATTTAAGCAATTATATGTTGAAATCAAAAGACAGCAGAAAGGCACAGAAAACCCATCACCAAGTTCATCCATTACCTTTCAGTGACTGAAATAAAGTCTCCTTTGCTCTCTGCTTGGTTCTAGGAGACCCAGGCAAGGTGAGCTAGTGACAGACAGGCCCGTTACCATTTTTCTCCATGCAGAGTGGAGAAATGTAATTTTGTCTTCTCTCAAGCCATTCCATGCCAATAACACTTCTCCGCTACACTCCTGACTGTATGCCACTAGTGCAAGTTCGCACGACCAAGCAGAAAAGTCCCCGTGAAGACATGAGCTGCTGCAGGCCATTGCGTTTCATTCTGCCTTCATTTCTCTCCATCAGGTCTCCAAAAAATGTCAAGGAGCATTGTGAAGTCCTCCAAACAAAACCAACTTAATTCACTCTAGTCCAAAACCAATGGATAAACAGCACTTGGGGGGAAAGCAGGAAGAGAAAGGTTGTGAAATCTTGGTTTTCTATCATAGGTAGTCAGACACCCTCAGGTCTGATCGGAGGATCACGGTTCAAAGCCAGCCCAGGCAGGAAAATCAATGAGACCCTTATCTCCAATTAGCCTGCAAAAAGCCAGAAGTGGAGCTGTGGCTCAAGTGGTAGAGCATTAACCTTGAGCACAGCTCAGGAACAGCTCTCAGACCCTGGGTTCAAGCCCCAGGACTGATATCCCCCCCCCAAAAGTAGTGTAGGGGTAAAATGGACACAGGTTGGTGGATGAGAACAGGATTTTAAGGGAAGAACATTCTCTGTTCTCTTCTGCATTCAAACTCATATTGAAGTGATTTCTAATGGGATTGCTTCTAAATCTGTGCGTTAGTAAATAAAATTTCAAGAGATTGCTGTGATTTATATATGGACTGAGTATATCTCCCAAGGGTTCAGATGTTAAGAGCTTGGTCCTGAGTGGCAGTCTTTGGAAGTGGTATGGAGTCTTTAAGAAGTGGGACCAAGCTAGTGGCTCATACCTGTAATCCTAGCTACTTAGGAGGCTGAGATCTGAGGATCACAGTTCAAAGCCAGCCCAGACATGAAAGTCCAGGAGACTCTTATTTCCAATTAACATCAGAAAACCAGAACGGAGGTGTGGCTTAAAATGGCAACGCACTAGCCTTGAGTGAAAGAGCTCAAGAACAAAAAGAAGGAAAGAAGGAGAGAAGGAAGGAAAGAAGGAAGGAAAGGAAAGGAAAGGAAACAAAATGGGGCCTAGCAGGACATCCTTAATTCATTGGTGGGGAAGACCTTAGAAGGGATTAAGGTGATTCTCATGGGAGTATGAATTCATTTTTGAGAAAGGGAAGTGTTATAATAGGGCCATTTCTTGGTTCTGGCCTCTGTTCAGCCATGACCGATCTCTTAGTCTATATCTCTGTCTCTGTCTGTCTGTCTGTCTCTGTTTGTCTATCTCTCTGTGTCATCTCCTTCTCACAATTATGATGCAGTGTGTGTATGGTGGTGTCATTAGAACCAGCGTTACACTGTTTGAACTTTCAACTTCCACAACTGAGAGCCAAATAAACCCCTTTTCTTCATAAAGCACCTGGTCTCAGGTATTTCACTATTACAACTTAGAAAATGACCTAGTATGGTTATAAGGAGAAATAAAGCCATTTTTATCAAAGAAAAAAAACACAACATAGTTAGATTTACTTTTGGCTTACTCTGTTTTTATTTTAATAGCAACTTTCTGAGTCTGGTTCATTTCAGTTGTGGACAGATTCTCCCACCAACGATATGCCATAAAGTTGTCAGAGGCTATATGAATTTAGACTTAACTATTTTAACTGTGCTTTTTAAAATATCTTTACAATCTCTTTGAGAATACTGAGGCTAGAAGAGGAAGAAGAAAAGACATCCGAATCCCAAGAAGCTGAGCTGGAATTTCTATTCCACTACGAGTGAGAGGTTTCCTTCCTTCTTTCTTTTTGCCTCTCAGGTTTCTCAAACAGCAATATCAACCAAGACTTTCTCTAGAACTCAGAGCTAACAACCTTTCTGATCCCTCAGTTACTTTTCCAGTAAAAAAAAAAAAAAAAAAAGGAGACTGACAAATATATACAAAACCAGTGGGGGAATGTATCCCCCATTTGACCTTGAAGTCAAACTTAAAGGTCAGCATTGGTAGCTTTGCTAGCCATCTTAGCACTCAGGTTGATATTGTTACTGCCTTATAAAATATACAATGTCATTAATAAGAGGATCATGTTGCTCTCTCTTATGTCTGTTGAAGTATCAGTTTATGGCCAGGCATCCGGTTCCCCTTCGTAGGTCTGTGTTTCCAGTCTGATAAGCATTGCTCATCAATAATGTACTTCTCCATTGCAGAAGACTCTGTTACCCCTCAGCCACACCACAGAAAATCTGACACGGGCCTGGCTTCTTGTTTGGGGAGCTGAAAGGTTAGTGTCCGTCTCTATGTCCAAATAGATTTCACAATGATTTCCATAATTGTTTTAACAAGTTTCTGACGACTCCCCCATGTGAAGTTCCCATGATTGCATTTGTGTAAAAAGCTCTTTACCTTTTCAGATAGAAAAATTTATAAATCCAGGCAGCCACTACATACTACATATTTTCAAGGATATCTCTGTTAAATATGCTTTGTGTTTCTGTTGCTCCAAACAAAATGGAAAGAAACAGAAACAACAAGTGGAGAGTCCACAGGAATGAATGTGTGTGTGTGTGTGTGTGAGAGAGAGAGAGAGAGAGAGAAAGAGAGAGAGAGAGAGACAGAGCACAATCTGCAATCTGAGCTGCCTAAAAATATTATTACTTGCTCCAGGAGAGATGAATCACTTACGGGAACCAGAAATCATCATCATCATCATCATCATCATCATCATCATCATCATCATCGTCTCCAAACAGAGTATTTGCAGAGCCTGGAGCCATTTGTGAGGAGAGTAAAAAGAAGGGCTCAATGCTCAGTAGCCCAATGGTGGGAGCTGTTAACGTTGAGAACTTGGTTTATGCTATGGACATCACCCTCGGTCAATCCTATCATTCACAAAACAATCTCCCTTTTCCTTTGTTCGGGTCTTTGATCACGTCCTCTAATGGAGGTGGAAAGTTTATGACTTTACTTGTATAAACTTTAGGTCTTTTGTCAGGCTCGGTTTCTGCTTCCTGAAACTTCCATTACAGGAAAATAAAAGGAATAACTTTAAAGCTCTATAACCCCACAGTTTACAGTGAATAATATCAACTCTTGTCAGAACTGATTCTTACACATTTTTAGGAGGAAGGGAGAGAGGAAGAGAGGGGCAGAGGGAGGGAGGGAGGACAGGTGAGGTTAGTAAACTAACTGTACATTAACAGAAGCCTAGTAAGCCGACCAGCTCCGTAGCTCTGCCACTCAACTACCCTAGAGACTAAAACAATCACATGCCCTTTTATTCTTTACATCTAGGGACATATAGACCCATCTAAACATTCACAGAGTGGGAGAGAGATGGGGAAGTTTGGCCAATGGCCAATGGCAACGTAGTTACAGTTACATAGATGCAAAGATCTCTGTGGTACTGTTGTAGAGTATGGCGGCTACAGATAACAACACTGAACTCTCTATTTCCAAAAGCTAGAAGGAAATATTTGGCAAGTTTTTACCAAAAGAAATGACACATGCTTGAGGAGTAAATATATCTAACCTAATATAAACATTGTACAATCTAATCATGTATTGAACTTTATATGCTTATATACATTCATATGTATACCTTTTGTGTTTTTATATGTCAGCCAATTTACACCACACACATGCCTGCCTTGCTCAGTTTTGGTTTTGAAATATGCAAATACAATTTCTGTATATCTTGCATGAATCCGCATTTTGCTTTTACATTCTGCCTTACCTCTAAAATGTATTTAGTGCTGATAGATACCAGCTTTCAGCTTTTAAATTACTGTGTGATTTCATTTATTCCTATATCAAGAGATGTTTTAGTCACCGACTCTTCCCCCACCCCTATTATGAGCAATGTGACAGTGTAATTGCATAGAAGACCCTTATGGAGGTCTGGGAATATGGCCTAGTGGTAGAGTGCTTGCCTCGCATACATGAAGCCCTGGGTTTGATTCCTCAGCACCACATAAACAGGAAAAGCCGGAAATGGCACTGTGGCTCAAGTGGTAGAGTGCTAGTCTTGAGCAGAAAGAAGCCAGGGACAGTGCTCAGGCCCTGAGTTCAAGCCTCAGGACTGGCAAAAAAAAAAAATGAAGAAGAAGAAGACCCTTATGGAAATATGTAGGAGACTGTCGAATGTACATCCCCAAGTGTAATTCCTAGTCACATTTCTCTAGACACTGCCAAATTTCTCCAAGATGCTGTAACAAATTTACACTTCCAGCAACAATGAATGAAAGTACCATTTCCCCTGTGACTTTGCCCAAAGTTGAAATAGTTGTGTGCTTGATTTTACCAATTCAGTGACTGGGAAATAGTTTTCTTTGTTCTTTTCATTTGTTTTCTTAGAGCTTGAGCATCTTTTTGGGTTCTGTGGGTCATTTATAAATTCCTCTTCTGGCAATTAAATTCATTTTCCTCTACTTTTATTTTTCTTAATGTGTTTTGAATACTGATTCCTAGTCTAATATATTTTCCAGGCTGTTTTCGCATCTTTTGCCAAAACATTTTACATTTTCTGTGCAGACAATTTAAAATTCTGTGTGTGTGTGTGTGTGTGTGTGTGTGTGTGTGTGTGCGTTGCGTGTGCTGGTCCTGGAGCTTGAACTCAGCCCCTGGGTACTATCTTTGAGCTCTGTTCTGCTCAAAGCTGGCATTCTACCAACTGCGTTATAGCTCCACGTGTGGCTTTTTGCTGATTACTTGGCGATCAGAGTCTCGTGGGGACTTGCTTGCCCAGGTGGCTTGGATCTGTGATCCTCAGATCTCAGTCTCCCAAGTGGTTAGGATTCTAGGCATGAGTCACGTGCACCCAGCTGTTTGTTTGTTTGTTTGTTTGTTTTTAATAATTCTTAAAGAACATTTGTCCCATTCAGCTAGACTCATGTTATATGAGATATACGGTGTAGTGTGAGGTAGGGGCCTAAATTTGCTTCCAGGCTTCCTTTCTCGCACTCCTGCCACTCGAGTCTTTAAGATTTTCCTGTGATCGTTTCTGCCTCCCCAGAGCTAACCTGTCTTCATCTTGGTTTAATGGTTCCTGGGAACATTCCTTTGGGGTCAGAAGGTGACCAAATGATTTGATTCCACTGGAATCTGGGGTATAGAGGACCAGGGAGTTACTGGGTGCAGTTCTGATGTGCCGTCACCCTAATGGCATGGCTGTGCAGAGCCTCTCCTCTCTGGAGTCTACCGGGGTGCACAGGCTGAAATGTATACCCAGTTTCCATATGTTGAAGCCCTAACCACTCCCCCTCCCCCCCAAGGACCTCAGCATGTGCTGTGGCTATGAGTAAAAAATGAAGCTTCTACATTAGGCTTTTATCCAATCCAACAAGTCGCCTTATAAGAAGAGGAAATTTCCACCTACAGAGACACCGGAAATGTGCACACAAGGAAGAGGCCATTCGAGGACTGGATAAGAAAGACACCACCTGCCAGTCAAGGACACAGCTGCAGAAGAAACCACTCCAGCTGACTCCTTGATCTCGGATTTCTGTCTTCCAGAATTGTAAGAAAACACACTCCTGTTGCTCAAGCCATGTCATGTCAACCCTCACCAACGCATGCAGCAGGAGAATCCTCCAACAGAGATGGGTAAGAGACAGTCAGACCTACGCCTCTCCATGTGGGGTTTTGACGTCGCATGGTGGACCATACATTAGCAGTTTGTACTATAAACTCAGCCCGACAGTGGGAGGTAGCCAGAGAAACTACGAAGGCCTGCATGGAGAAGTAAACTTGTCAAAAGTTTTGAAAGTTAGTAGGCAAGATATGAATAAATAAACTGTGGGTTGTAATAGTTTCCTGTAGCCTCAGTAACCAATAGTCACTCACTCAGTGGCTGGGAACAACACATTTGTGTTAGCTTAATAGTTCTGGAGGTTAGAAATCTTAAAATCAAGGTGTTGAAGGTTCTGTGTTCCCGGTGGGTGCAAATGACCTATAAACGGTGGGGGAGGGGAGAGGGTTGAGAGAGAAAACCGGGGTGGGGGGAGTGAGGGAAGAGGGGATCGTGTTAAAAAAGAAACATACTTTATTACCTGACTCATGTAACCGTCACCCCTCTGTACATCACCTTTACAATAACAATTTTTTTAAAAAAACAGATTAAAAAGGAAAAGACAGTTGTATGTTCCTTCCAGAGAGACTCCTGAAGAGAATCTGTTTCCTTGCCTCGTCTAGCTTCCAGCGGAAGGATCGCGGCCCATTCCTTGTCTTCAAAGGGTATGGCTCCAACCGGTGGCCCCGTAGTATCATCGCCTTCTCCTCCATCTTTTAAGGATCGGTCCCACTGGGCCCGTGGGACAACTCAGAACCATCTCCCATCTCAAGATACTTAGACACCAGCTACTGAGTCCTGGTTGCCATGGAAGAGCCCATGTACCGTTCCAGCGATCCGCACGTGGACTTTTCGAAGGCGCCGTTATTCTCTCTACCACAGTTGCAAAACAACTCAGCAAAATAATTTTAAAAGAAAATAATTCTATTATGTTCAAAAGCAGAGAATGTGAACAAGATGGAAGCACTGAAAGCTGTCTTGCTTTTTAACTCAACAGAAGAGCTTTTAAATTAATTTTTAAAAAGCATTCTATTAATACCAGAAGTTTTGCAAAGTGGTTTTTAAGTCCTTGTTAAACTTAAAAGGTGTTGTTCTGGTTCATTTTCTGTTTGGTCAGAGCCCTCCGTTGAGCTGTTTTTCCACATTCAATTCGATTCCATCTGTTAATTTGCAAATGGACCTGTTTCCACTTAGGCTGTGCTAACCGCCCCCCCCCCCCCCCCCCGCCATGAAGCCTCAAGGCAGAAGTGTCCCAAACTACCAAAATGCCTCCCTAGCCCCCATTTCTCAGTAGCTTATGCAACAGCAAGAGACAGCTCCACAGCAGAAGGGCAAAGGACACCAGCACTAACAGGGCCCAGCACAATGCAGCCATTGAGGCTCCTGGGCTCCAGTGGGCCGCATCTGCTCAGCATCCACTGCCTTTGGGCAGTGAAGACGTAAGAGGGGCAAACCACCTGCCTGCCGACGAAAACGGACACTTGTGTCTTTGCCAGAAAGCATACTGGGAGTTCCAGACGGAGACAGAGTGCCTCCAAAGTGCAGTTGGGAGGGGCGGAGGGGGGCTCGGACGGGGGGGAGATGATTGTTCTAGAAGGCTGCGGCCTTCCCAGGAGGCACAAGCTAGAACATTTAATTCCCGGGGCATGTTTATCAGTAGCTACTGCTTGTACTTCCAAAACGACAAGCTGCCTCGGTCATCTCTGTGTCAATACCTTACAGACATGGATTCCAAATCTGCGCACACAGGTGTGTGGTAGGCTTGTGGGAGCCATCGTATGCCTGTCGGTCTGCCAGTGAACGAGTCGTTTGCTCATACGTAGGTTCGTGCTTATCTATGGGCAGATCCTGCATGTTTTGCGAAGAATCAAGAGGTGACAGGGGTGGAATTTTCCAGCTGCCTTTTCAGCCTCTCCCAACATTCTCTCTCTCCCATGGTGTTTCTCCCTCCCCTTCCCTCTCCCTCTCTCTAATTTTCAAGACAAGGCTGTTCCTGGCTACTAAACCCAGGCTGGCCTTGAACTCTTGATCCTATTGCCTTAGTCTGCTGAGTGCTGGGGCTTATAGGTGTGCACTACCATGCCCAGCTGCCCAGCTTCCTTTGGCAACCTGCACAGAGGCAGATTTCTGCCCGTCAAGGAAGCAAGGCTTCCTAAGGTGGGAAATGCCTGACCCCTTGTCTTCCTCTTTCCCCCAAACTCGCAGCATTGAAGATACCCTAGGAAGAAGGTCCCCACGTTATTCTTTGCTCTCCAGTACCAAGAGTACATGGCTACTATTTTCATCCCAGGGTCCAAGGTCAATTCCCCAGGCAGGGACACTCAAGGGATCGGCACTGGGCCTATGCTCAGTGTGGCATGGAGTGTACTGGTATTTTTCAGTGAGCCGCTGTACAAGCACAAAGATGTCCCTATGCTCTCTACTGCAACATGCACAGATTGCTGTCAACTCACAATTCTCTGGAGAGCGCAGGACGACACATCCTTACTACCCAAAGTCCATAGCTCCATGGCTCTCTTTGGGGCTCACCCTTGGTACCATGCCTTCTGTCTGGACAAATGTAAAATGACAGGTGTCCAGGGCTGCACTATTATACAGACTAATTGCACTATTAAACAATCTCCCCGCTCTCCCCCCACAACTCCTCCTGTTCATCTCCTCCTGCCTCCTAACCTCTGGTGAACAATAGATTTTTTTTTTTTTTACTATCTCCATGGTTTTGTCTTTTCATCCAGTTAGGGCCCGAAGGCACGTCACCTCTACAGATGAGCTTTGTTTTTTACTTAGCAATACCCATTTAAGATCTTCTTTGTCTTTTGTGGCCTGAACGTATATTCCCCTTCATCCCCGAAACATACTTCATTGTCTGGATGTACCACAGTTTATTTATCCACTCACTTACTGAGGAATATGCTTTCAAGATCTGGGCAATTAGGAATAAATCTACGACTATAACCATCTTTGTACAGGTTTCTGTGAGGACATAAGTTTTGAGCTCCTTTCAGCAAGTGGTTAGGCACACAAATTGCTGGATTGAAAGCTAAGAGTATATTTAGTTTTCTAAACAAAAACAAAAACAAAAACAAAAACAAAAACACCCTATCGAATTATGTAGGCTCTTTTAAAATTTTGCATTTCTACCAAACTCTGTTTTTCGCAAAACTATTATAAATGGGTGGTAATCGTCAGTAGGCACTTGAAATCCTCCTGGGATGATACTGAATGCTTCCAGAATTCCCCGATTCAAGACTGTGGGAAATGTGTCTTCCCGGATCCCACCCCGATGGGGGCGGGGGGGGGGGGTTAAATAGTCCCTGGGTATCTCCCGCCGCCACCTCACTGTCCTTTAAGCTTTCATAAAGTGCACTGCCTTTCATTGATGACCACGTTCAGAAACACGAAAAATACTCGTTTCATAATCTCAGAAGAGTTACCATGTGAGAAACGCTCACCCTCCAATGAGAGCACTGGGTAGCAGGCCAGTCACTCTCAAGAACAGGGAAGAGGTCCCTTCCCAGAACAACTTTCCCAAGTTGTGCATGGGAGTACCTCCGAGGGATGAGGGTTTTCTGAACCACCTGGGAAAGCCAGCTTCCAAATGCTAGGTCCACACATCCTCTCAAATACTTTCTTAATAAGGTCCTATAAAATAGATCACATTCCTAAACCTGGTCTAGGCTGAGGAACGTATCATTAGCCTGGCCTCCAAATTTCAGAGTAGCATGAGAGCACAACAATAAAAAAATGTCTGGGAACAGCATAAAAACCACAGTTGCTGGCACTGAATCCAGGTTCTTCTGACGTCTCCATCTAGAGAGAAGGAAGCAGAAGTGGGAAGTAGGTGCCTATTGTTATCCTAGGTAACACAGTGGCACCACTTCCAGGTAGGCCCTTGACAACAGCACTTAATAATAAAAACATGTTTTTAAAGTGTGCCTGAACTAGTATCAGAGCAGGAATTTCCTGGATCAAAAACTCTGAGAAAGATTAACTCAGATAATAGAGCTCATGCGGGAGGCGGTGATTGCTAAGGGGTACAGAGAGAGCCATGCCATGGTAACCTGGTCCATGTCTCCATGGGTGGCAGGAACAGGTGGAGTACGGTGACTGGAAGGTCCACCCCCCACACAAAGGTTAAGGCCACCGAAGGGCAGCTCTCCTGGGAACTGCATCAGATGAGCAGCTCCTCAGAGGACCCTGCGGGAGACGCCTATGTCTCCATCTCTGCCCTGGTCAGCACAGAGAAGCACTCCCAGAGGACTTCTAATAGCAAACACAAATTCATATGACGTGAGAAGCTCCATAGCCAATAAGTTATTTTAAATGACACAAGGCTGGGAGTGTTTCCTGAAAGAAATGGAAGGCAACACCTTATTTGATTTTAAGCCTCAAAATATGATCACAGCTAAAACCTTGAGGAGTAATAATAGCTCAGGATGGAAATGCACAAAACTCACAAAGAAATAAGGCATCATGAATGGAAATAAAGAGAAATCATAAGCTATAGAATCTGACCTGCAAATATCACATATGTTAGAAAAAAATCAACCTATGAATTAATGTTATTATACCAAAATACATCAGAAAGACTTAAGGAACAAAAAGTCCTATTGGAAGGTGGAATGTAGCACATTAAAACTGAAAGAAGTCAGGCAGTGGTGGCTCATGCCTGCAATCCTAGCTACTCAGAAGGCTAAGATCTAAAGCCCGTGGTTTGAAGCCAGCTAGGACAGGAAAGCCTGGGACACACTTATCTCCAAGAAACTACTCTGAAAAAGCCGGAAGTGGCTCTGTGGCTCAAGTGGTAGAGTGCTAGCCTTGAGCAAAGAAGCTCACGGATAGCACCCAGGCCCTGAGTTCAAGCCCCAGGACTGGCAAAGAAAAACAAAAGACAGAGAAAACATAAAAGAGGTTAAAGTTCATGGAGTGAGAAGGTGATACAACACATTCTTGGACTGGAATTTCATGAATGGATAATAGAAACAGTATAGAAAAGAGTATATGTAAAGAGGTAATAATCACAAACTACATGGTTGATGAAAAATATCATCTCAAATTCAGAAAGCCCAAAGAATATCAAATTACACAAATATAAAGAACTCAGATACAATCTGATACTGTAGAATAAGGATCAACTTATAGCCAATTCTCCAGATTCTGCCTGCTACATGCACTCACACTACTTACACCTGTTTACAGCTTTAGTGCTACATGGCTGAAATAATAAGTGTCCATAGAAACCATATGGCCCCCTAAACTGAAAATATTTACTATATGGATTTGCGTGAAAGTGTTTTCCTGCCCCTGTTGTAGAACATCGAGGTGAAACAAGATGTTAAATAAATTTTCAAAAGTATTGTGATTACTTAGAATTTTGTCTGGAATCTCATGGCCAATGGCTGTCAAGGCTAGTTGCAAAACAAGGTCTGACAACACTGGCATCAACTGGAAGCTTACCTGCCCACTGGAAGAGAAAGGTTGAAGACCACTGCTCTTGACTAGTTTATGACCAGTGGTTCTCAGCCATCGATGAGTTGGACATGTTCTCCATGGGGACCACCTTGAGAACTGGTAAATAACTCCACTGCCTAGTCTTACCACAAGTCCCATCTGAAGGGCTGGAATGGCACCTGGACATTGGCACTTCTGAAAGCTTGTCAAGAGAGCCCAGCTTTCATTTGGAAGTGAGCCACTGTTGCTGCACTCCTTCTTTGATCACTAGGGAAATAGATATGGACACAATCTGACAAATTTTCAAAGCTCTTTCCATGCTGTCTATGGTATTTTTTAAAATTAATTATGACTAAATAAGAATGGAAGACAGCCAGACAGGCATGGCTCATGCCAGTAACCCTAGCTACTCAAGAGGCTGACATTTGAGAATATCAGTTCAAAGCCAACCCAAGCAGGAAAGTCTATAAGACTCTAATCTCCAATGAACCACCAAAAAGCTGGAAGCCAAGCTATGGCTCAAGTAATAGAATGCTAGCCTTGAACACAAAAACTTAGGGATTGTGCTTGGGCCCTGAGTTTAAATCCAAGGATTGGTACACACAGACAGACAGACAGACACACACACACACACACGCACACACACACATACACACACACACACACTCTCTCTCTTTCTCACACACACAAAGGGGGCCATTTGAGAGAGAAATTCTGTGCTGATTTATTTGAACCACCTCATTATCCAAACTCAAGTCTTACTCTCTCTTGATGGCATCTGACTCCAGAAAGAGGAATTATGATTTGTGAATTCACCACATGTCAAATGAGCAAACATCACAAGAAATCTCAGATAATGAGGCATTTTTAATAATTCCCAGCTCCACCAACAAGAGACAAAAGCCCTGAGAAGGAGCTGAGAGTTGATGGGTTGAGAATCACAGTATCAAGAGTCGTCTCTAGCATCAGAACATCAGATGGGGGAAGTGGCGACGGAGTGTTCCTACTAAAGTTCTCACAGTATGGTGGGCTGGCAGAGGAAGACTGGCAGCTTCCTGTCTGTTTATTTCTGATGCCATTGACCTGGGCGGGATGTCTGCTGTCCAACTCAACCTCACCCTTATTTACACCACTGCACCAAGAGTAGTCCTCCTGGCAAAGAAGGCGAAATCTGAGAATCAGGTGACACCAAACCATCCTTATCTTCTTGGCTTCCAAGTGCAAGAAGCTCTGGCCCAAGTGTTCCTCGGACAGAGAAGAGTAAAAATTTAGGAACATTTAGGGACCAGGAATAGACTGAGAATACTATTTTTTTCAAACTGCAAATACTCTCATGACTCACCTGGAGATTAAGTTCATCTGTAGAGACTGATTCAGTTGATCTGGGTGGAGTTTGAGATGCTGTATTTCTAGCAAGTTCCAAGTGGATACAATTGCTGCTCAGACCACACTTTAAGGAGCAAGAGTTTAAAGTATGCTCCCAGAAGCAAGGTCTTTCCAGCAAGACTCTCCATACATATCCTGCCATCTCTGGCTTCTGGCAATAAGAACATGGCACCATGGGCAAGAAGATGTGCTTACACCCCTCTTCTTTGTAGATTCCTCAAGTGTTCTGGTTGATTCCATTCCTGAGCTTGGCCAAATTCCACTGCCATACACAAGAATGCTGGGAGTTCATCAAGTTTTTCACCTAAAATTTCAAAACAGCAGAATGTTGAGCCACCGTGAAAACAAGTGGTTTTTATAAGAAGGGAGCCCACAAAATGGCCATGGTAATTTGCATCTTCATGGTTTATAGGCAAGAAGCCTTCAACTTGATTTGAGGGAGAAGTAAAATAAACAGTTGGGGTCTCTTACCACTCACCAAGCTACTTATGCACTTAAAAGGCTTATGCTGGAAACCACATTCTCCTCTCCTCTGAGTTTTCACCCATTGCCTGGAGCTATATCTGGTGGACATTATTGTAACACCACAGCAAGTATTTGTTGAACGCTTACCACACATTTATACATGCAAGATTTGGGTCCCCATGGAAACCTTGAGTGAGACAAATGAGAAAAAATGATTATCACGAGCAGAGTTTGGGAAGTGGAAAGAATGAAATGACTGGAGAATACTGGAACCTGAAAACAGGCAGAGCCCAAGGTCAAGGGAAGACGTAAGTCTCTCGTAGAGACTCCATACTAGCACGTCAGGACATCTGAGGCCAGAAAGTTGACACAAAACAGAGTTCAGACTGAGTTCTAAGGCATCTAGAGTGGAAGTTTGGAGAGCTAGATATAGAGGCCACGCAGAGTGATCACTCACGGGGTGAGAGCTAGAAATGACCATGGTAGGGGACAGGGTCCAGAAAGATAGTGGAGGTGGGTAAGGAGCCTGACCCAAGTAGCAGCTAGGACTAGAACCGAGGAGTATTGATACTTGTTCCAGAAAGGCCAGGTTCTGTCCCTGGCAGCTCCACCAGGAGCCTGTTCCTTCTGGGCCTTAAAGAATCCGGCCACCGTGGCCATAAACCTGAGTTCCCTCACACTGTCTCTCAAGCATGGCTACATCCTCCCAACATTCACTGAAGATTTGTGAGAAAGGACGTGGGAACCGTCTGAGGGCTTTCCAGTAGGGCCAGGCCTCACAGATCCCAGAGATATGGCCACCAGGGACTGGGAATTCAGTTTGGGTAGTTCATTCTTTGAAAGGTGGAATGGAAACTGGCAAGGGTCAATGTTCTCACCCGGTGTGAACATTAGAACGACTCAGAGAAGCTTCCAAAATAATTGCTGTGTTCTGGCTTGAGGCCCAGAGATTCTGACTTGATATGTCTGCGGAGGGTCTCAGCACTGACATTTTTAAAACAGTCCCGAGGTGATTCTAAGACCCAGCCATGGTGTGGTTCCGGAACCCAGGAAGGTAAAACAGGCCACTAATTCCCACATCCCTCTCCCATCTTGCGTTATAGAAAGGCTGTGGATATCTAGTATCGTGTTTTGTTTTGTTTTGTTTTTTTGAGCTTCTGTGCATACAAACTCTTTTTAAAAATCACCTTGAGCTTGCTTAGTAACTCTTGACTACTTTCAAGTGGTAATGTCTTAAAAGCCTTAGCAATGGCTAATCACTGTCTATACACAAATCACCGTTGTACACAGGAGAGACACAAGATGACAGGAGACGACAGAAGTGAGGAGACATATTCACAGCCCACTCGGTGTTCCCCTGCCCACGGCCGAGAGTGGCGCTGTGCACGGGGCCCACGGTCTGCCACCCATCGTGTCACTCCTCTGCTGAAGGTACACGCTTTCCCTGGAAGACGAGTTGTTTGGGGGAAAAAAACCACAAGGCAATAGAAATCATGTGCAATGTCGGCTCAGGGGCCCAGGGCCTCGCTTCCGGAACCTACTTCACTCCTGCAACTGGCTGAATGACAGCCAAAGACAGCCGCATCCTGCTACCAGGGGCTGTGACTATGTTGTTGTGGAGACAAGTGAGACTTTACGGATGCATTTACAGGAAGGACATTGTGGAATTTTTCAGGATCATTTACGTGAGTCGGTATAATCACCAGGACTTATAAAGGAGGGAGGTGGAAAGACCGAATGAGATAGAAGACATAAGGAGGGGAGCAGAAGATGGAGTAAAGCATTTTGAAGGTGGAAGAAGGGCCCCCACCCCAAACCTGAAATGCAAAGAAACACATTCTCCCCATGAACGAATTTAAGATAGGGGAAACTGGTTTAATCTTCTGCCCCGTAGGACAGAAAGCAGATGCGCCTAGACACGATGTTTGTGATCGTTTGTGATCGCAGCAATTGGAGAGAAATAGAATCTTTCCCCCATAACAGTTGTTCAGATGGCAAAAAGGCACGTGGTCCCATGATTGGAAGTATTTTACAAACCAAGCTAACTCTAGCACTTGTCTCCCATAGAATATGCGCTGAAATTGAGAGAATGCTTCCAAAACAAAACAAAACTTTGCTGGGCACTGGTGGGCCCCTGTCTGTACTCCTAGCTAGTCAGGAGTCAGAGATCTAAGGTTCGCGGTTCAAAGCTAGCCCTGGCAGGAGAGTCAGTGAGACTCGATGTCCAGTTAACCACCAAAACTGAAAGTGAAACAGTGGTAGAGTACGCTAGCCTCAGCAGTCCCCACTTCACAACAGAACATGTTTCAGCTTCCTCACACAGGTTTTTGTTCACATAACAGAAATCATTTAGCATTAAAAAGATCTTTTCTGTGACGAAAGGGGGACCATCAATCAAGATGCATTGTATTCATAAGCTGCTCTGTTGAATAGTAATTCCTTTGCAGGACCACTTAAAGTAACAAAAACATAATTGAACAATGTTTTCTGGTACCCCTTTCTTGTAGCAAAGAAAGTAGTCCTGGCTGCATTCCAGTATAGAGTGGAATTAGCAGATTCCATAAGCTGAGAGATATTAGAAACATCTGTACTTCAACCCAACTGTATAGTAAACCTCATGGCCCGTCTAATTTCTCTGGATGCTGATTTTTTCAACCTTTCCCTGGTATGTTTTGAGACATCTTCTAGCAGTATTCACTGACAAAGGAATACATTGCAGGCTAGTCACTAATTTGCATTCCATGCATTATTTTCCAGCTGCTGTCACCATACTGTGATTAACAAGGCTTTCTGCCATGTCATGTAGCTCTTCTCACCCACAAAAGGGGATTCCAAACATTTATCCTCAAATTATTGTGGTTTTTGTAAAGCCTTGGATGGAATAGTAAATGGCTCTAAACGTCGAAAAAATTAAAAATTCTTCATATTCTAAATAAAAATTGTTTGTTTTGCAGATATTATTGGCCTCATACCAGTCTTAGCTGGTAGCTGACGTTGGAATATTCATTCAATCTGAGGTTAGTTGTTAATGGTAGAAAATGTAAATATATATTTCAAGGCGTTTCTTTGGTCATTTCATATTTGCAAGAGTGGGTGGGTAAATGCTGTAAATGATTAGATTACCGTTGTTTTTCTTGCTGTGTGACCAACATAGAGCTCGCAGCAGGAGAAGGGTCAACCCTGATATCTTTCTAATGGTTCCCGGCTACTTGCGTCTAGCCAGGTCTCTACAAGTTCCCTGGAAACCACTTGTCCATTTTGTAGAGGAGATGATCCAACCCCAAAACATATTCCAACGCACCTCATCTATCATTTGTCATAAGTTCTTGAATTACAGAGCACCGATGCTTACCTACTGGGGTTCCCACCACTCCCTGAATAACTCAGGTGTTAAGTGAGACATGAGTCTCTCTGACATGAGGCTCAAAGGTGAGTCCCAGTGTCATTCCATATACTGATTTTAGCAACACCTCAATTTCTTCCTTCTTCTTTTATAGCTCATTTGCTTGTTGTTTCTAATGCCGATGATTGAATCTGTTTTACTAGTAAAATGAGGACGTGCAGTAGGGCGGAGTCTATAAGGAGACGGAGACACACCATTCTTTCCCTTTCCTCTGAGATTAAAGAGAACTTCCTGAGATTGAGAGGGGGGGGGACTAGAGAGAGACAGACAGACAGATGACAGACAAACATACAGCTACAGACAGAGGGAAATGCCCAGGGACTGCCATCTCCAGAGCTGGTTCTCTGTCTGGCTGCTGGAGCAGTTTCAGCCTAAGTGAAGCAATTCATGTTGGAAGCGCCCAGGGCGGGAGACCTCCAGCCGGGAGTGGCAGCCTACCAGGAGACACCAGCCCCATGAACACTTCCTAATGAAGTGGACTCTTGTTTATTTTCCCTGGTGGAGGTAATTGCATGTGACAGTTCTCTGGATCGCTTATTTATATATTTTTCTCTTTTTTCAGCATAAGACATTAAACAGATGGTTAAAAAAAAAAAAACTCCTTAAAGGGTTTTCTTGTGACTCCTGGCAGCCTTTGGCGCTAGACAACTGTTCCGCCTCATTCCCTGGCTACAGACAATGCCTGGAAGTGTTTCTGTGGCCTTTAGACATAGAGAGAAAGCAAGGACCACACGCCTCCATTTTCATCACAGTCTTCTTCCAGGCCTTAGTAGCAAAGACACTGTATTGAGGCCCTGGGACCCCACTGAGAAGATTTTTTTTGGTTTAATTTTATTATTCTTGTTGGCATTGGCAGTACATTGAATCATGTCTCTGTCCCTATATTCTGGTTAGAATCCAGAGGTCCTTGTTCCATGGTTGGACATGGATGAAAAATGTCCTTGATGGAAAACTCAACTTGGAGCATGTACAACTGAGGAAAGAACTCAAGTGGGACAGGAGAAGGAAAAGGGAGTGCGTACTTTTCCCTCTCATCAGAAGAGGACCAGAGGGTACAGCACACTGGATCAGTGTCTTCATAGGTGAGGCCCATGAGGAATAGAGGATTTGGGGGGAAACAGTTTGTGACTTTCCAACATATCACCTTCTCCAAAGCTTAAGCCAGGTGTGGCAGGGTAGGGGTGGGGGTGGCTAGAATCGGTGACTCTTGACTATATGCTCTCTGCTGTTTAGGGCAGCATTTGCACCCAGAAAGAAAAGAGTAAAGAAAAGTAATCGAAGAAGGTGGATTGGGGTATAACTTGGGCAAGGCCACTTGGAAAGATCCAAATATTAACCCAACACAGTCCTAATACACCTGCTTCTATGTCTCAGCTCCATCTCTGGACTGTCCCATTCTTCGATGCTGAGAACTACTACTTGCTGGCAGGTTAGCCAGGACTTACAACAATGTCCAACTCACAGTTCTATAACTGTGGGTCAACATCAATATAGGAATGAACAAACAAATGAAATTCCTTATCTCCATCCATCCAACGCACTGAGAGGCTGCCATTCAACTGCCAACAAACATTTGTTGGATTCCTGCCACACAACAAACCCTCTGCCATGCCTTGGAAATACCACAATGAGAGAAGAGAGTTAGTGGCATTCAAGCCCCAGGAAGGCATGTGACATGATAAACAGGAAGGTTCCGGTTGGTCTGCCCTGCTCTGGCCTTCGTGTCTGAGGAGGAGGTAGGCAAAGTTTCCTCAGCACAATGACACCCATCTTCCTGTTTGTAATCACTCCTTTGGGCTGTCTGAAACCCTCTCTCTCCCCCTGGTTTGCATAGGCCAGAACCTTTTCAGCCATTTGTCTGACATTTTTGTCACAATGAACAAGGGGGGGGGGGGTTCCTAGTGATATTCATTTGATGAGTATAACAAATATTCACCATCCTGCTATGCCTGGTACAATCCCTGTAGTGAGGTCATCCTACCTCCTGCCTTACTTTTAAATATTCCATAGGGCTTCATGTAGATTAAAGAACAACAATGACAAAACTACCTCTTTCCTGTGCAATCCAAGCTAGTCAAGAGACTGAGATCGGAGGATCGTGGCTCAAGGCGGGTCCAGGCAGGAAAGTCCATTAGGCTCTTCTCTCCAATGAGTCACCAGAACACCGGAAGTGGCCCTGTGGCTCAAAGTGGTAGAGCACTTGCCTTGAGCACAAAGAGGCTCCGGAACAGCACCCAGGCCCCGAGTTCAAGCCACAGGGCCAGCAAAAGACACGAAACACACCACAAAAATGCCCACCTCGCTTCTGTACTACCTAGAAACACCAAGTATTTCTTGGACATTTTCTTGTAATGCTGAAATTCCCAGGACTGAGAGGACCATGTAAAACGAGGAAAGCGTGCACTCAGTTTGCCAAGAGCTGGTCATCATGCGGGACACACCACCACCACCAGCCGGGGCCTGCAGTGCTAGGCAGCACACGGCTGGCGTTTGCATCTGCTACCTTCTCAAAGAGGCTGCTTAGAGTGAGTGATCCCACTGTCCACGTGGCCCTTTGGCTTCCTGACAAACTCTGGCCTAAGGGAGACATCTACCATCTACGACTCAAAGGAATGGCCTTCAATAGATGCTACCCTCCGCCCTCTCAAGAAATCAGCCCTGTCCACACCTTGACTTTGAACATCTGGCCTTCAGGACTGTGAGACAAGACATGTTTATTGTTCAAGCCATCCATCCCAGGCACTTCCTTATGGATACCCTAGCAAACTCATGTGGTTTTATTCCATAAAACGAAGGGGGTGTGAATCACATGGCCAAAAAAAAAAAAAAAATCAACTTTGGGTAGAGGTACTGGTAAACAATCTCTCTCTTCAGTCTCCCAACCAGAGCTGCTGAAAATGGCCCCCAACAGCAGTAATAACATAAAAATTAAGATTGGCTTGGCCAAGGGCCATACCATAATTGGTCATTTCAGTGTCAGAAACAAAGTATTAAATATCTAGCAAAAGAAAAAAAAAAAAAAGCAAACCTTCCACTCTGGAACTTCCTGAACTTGAGAGGGCTTGACCACAAACAATTAAAGTTTAAAAAGAGAGAAAGAAAACCTACTTTCCACACTCAGAAAAAGTCATAAGAAGCTGGCCTTGGGAATGCCAAAGTCACAGCTCCTGGTTTGAAGATGACTCCCTGATCAAGCTTCAAACTCCCAAGTAAGAGAATCTGATTGGTCCATCACTGTGTGACCCAAGGAACAACAGCTAGGGCAAAACAAAAGTCTTATCAGCAGGCCTGTGAGGCTTTTTAAAAAAAACTTTTTATTTGCATGTAGTAATTGTATACAGGAGTTTCATTGGGATATTTCTATACATGTATATGAAATACTTTGATCAAACTCACTCTCTCTGTTACTCTTTCTTACCCAGTTTTTTTTTAAAAAAACATTTTAACAGACATTGTTATTCTATTTTCATAACTATATGAAAGTATTCCTCCTTCGCCCTCTCCTTTGGCACCTGCCCTCTGCTGATTTCTACCCCCAAACACCGCCAGTTTTATACTCTTGTTATTCAATTTGTAAGGTCTTGGTTCTGCATAACAAAACGCGATATTTAGCTTTCTCGTACTGGCTTATTTCACTTAACGTGATGATCTCCAGTGCCAACATAATTAAATTCCTCTTTGTGGCAGAATAATACTCTATTATGTGTATGTACCCTGTTTTCATTATCCATTTACTGGTTGATGAGAATGTGGGCCTACAGTTTGGCTTTTGTTCATAGTGCTGTTATGAACATGGATGTGCAGGTTTTCTCCTATGTCTTTTGGCTTACACTCCTCTGGATATATGTCCAGGAGTGGTGTAGAAGGATCACATTGTATTTCAATTTTTAGTTTCTTGAGACATCTCCATACTGATTTCCATGAGGATTGCACTAATTTTTACGTTAGTGCAGACGAATCCCTTTCCCCACAATCTTACCAGAATTTTTGTGGTTTGTATTCTTGATGATTGCCATTCTCACTGAGGTGAATTGGAATCTCAGTGTCGTGATCACATTTACTTTATGGCTACAAATATTGAACATTTTTATCATGTATCTATAGGCCATGTGTTCTTCATGAGAGAACTGTCTATTCAATTCATTTTTTATTTATTAACTGCATTGATTTTTCTTTTTGTGTTCAATCTTTGGAACTCTTCATATGTTCTGGATATTAAGCTCTTAGCTGATGAAAAGCTAACAATAGATTGTTCTCCCATTCTATAGTTTTTCTTTTGATTCTGCTAATTTTATTATTTGCTGTGCAGAAGTTTGTAATATGATGCAATTCTTTCTTGTTCTTATTTCCTAAGCAATTGGAGTCCTCTTCAGGAAACATTATGTATGCCCATATCTTCAAGGCTTTCCTGATGTTTTCCTCCAGCAGTTTTATGTCTTTAATTAAGAACTTCCATTCATTTTTAATTAATTTTTGTACAGGGTAAGAAGTGTCTATTTTCAGTCTTTTACAGGTGGATAATCAGTTTTCTAAACACCGTTTGTTGAAGAGATGGTTTTTTCCTCCAACGTACATTTTAGGTTGTGTTTGGGAGTGATCCTTCACTTTCCATTTTATAGAATAGTTTAGAGCATTAGTGTCTTTAAAGATCTGATAGAATTCATAGCAATTTCATATGCTCTTGGGATTTTCTTTGTTGGAAGAGTCTTTATTAATGCTTCTGTTTAATTGCTTTTTTTTGTTGTTTTTGGTTGTAGGGCCTGGGCGTTGTCCTTGAGCAATTTTGTTCAGGGCTAGCACTCTACCACTTTGAGCCACAGCACCACTTCTCTTTTTTGTGATGGTTAATCTGAGATAAGAGTCTTAGGGCCTTGGGCTACTTTTGAACCACAGTCCTCAGATCTCAGCCTCCTGAGTAGCTAGGATTACAGGTGTGAGGCACCAGTGCCTGACTTAGTTGCTTTTTATAGATCTGTTCATAAGGCTTATGGCCTTTTGGCTGATTTGCCTATTTCTCCTAGATTTTCCAGTCTATTGTAACATAGGTTTTTAAAGTAATGCTTTATAATCCGCTGAATTTTTGTTGCTATTTGTTGTAATGTACCCTTCCTCATCTCCAATTTCATTAATTTATATTTCTCCTTATTTCTTTTGGTTGAGCTAAGTCTTGTCAATCTTACTTATCTTTAAAAAAACTTTTTGTTTAATTGATTCCTTGTATTATTTTGTAAACATATGTCCTGAGGAGAGTGTGTATTCTGCAGCTTTGGGGATGAATATTCTGCTAATGCCTGCTAAATCTACTTGGTCTAGAGTATCATATAATTCTGAAGTTTCCTTATTGATTTCTTCTTTGGATAGCGTATTTATTGGCAAAAGTAGAATATTATTATATTACATTGTGATGGTATCTATCTGAGCTTTTATGTCCAGGAGCGTTTCATTTATAAAATCAAGTGCATTAATGTTAAGTGTATGTGCTTACAATTGATATATCCTTCTGATTGTTTATCACTGAAGGAAATTCTATTTTTTTGAAGTCTGTTGTGTCAGACAGAAGTATTGCTTGTTTTGGGACATAGGAACTCCTGTTTTTCTTCTTTCTATCTCTTTAAGCTTTTCTTTGTTTTTGTCAGTGAGGTGAGTTTTCTAGATGCAAAAAAAATGTTATTGATTTTTTTTTAAGTTCACCAAACTATGTCTTTTTATTAGAGAATGGAGAACATTAATAGTTATTAAAAGGTATGAACCTCGCCATTTTGCTGTTTCTGTAGTGTTTAATTCTTCCCCACTCATTTGCTTATCTACTCATCTAGTGAGAATTATTCCTTCCTGTATTTTTATGGCTACGTTTATCTATTTCTTCTATACCTAGGATAACTTTTTTTCTTATTTTTTTATTTTTATTTTTATTTTTTTGCCAGTCCTGGGCTTGGACTTAGGTCCTGAGCACTGTCCCTGGCTTCTTTTCGCTCAAGGCTAACACTCTGCCACTTGAGCCACAGCGCCACTTCTGGCCATTTTCTATATATGCGGTGCTGGGGAATCAAGCCCAAGGCTTCATGCATATGAGGCAAGCACTCTTGCCACTAGGCCATATTCCCAGCCCCTATATCTCAGATAACTTTAAATACCGTTTGCAATGTTGGTTCAGTGGTAATGAATTACTTTAGTTTGTATTTTTTTCACTTATAAAGGGTGGCTCTGCTGGGTACAGTAATCTCGGTTGAAAGTTATTTTCTTTAAAAGGCTTGAAATACAGCGTTTCATTTCCTCCCTGGTTTTAAAGTTTTTGCTGAGAAATCCGTTGCTAGGTTGAAGGGTCTGCCTTTACAGGTGACTTGGTGTTGTTCCCTTGCATCTTCCACTGTTCTTTCCTTCATCTATTTTCATAATTGATGTTTTAAGTATAATAAGACACTGGGGAAGTTTTAGTCATGTCCAGTCTGTTTGGAGACCTAAAAGCTGCCCGTCTCTGGGTGACTATCTTTTACCCTAGATTGGGGAAGTTTTCTTCTATAACTTCGGGGAATACTTCATTTAGCTTTCAACTCTTCACCTCCTTCTACGCTAATGATTCATCCATTTGGTCTGTTGATGGTGTCCTGGATAGCTTTCATGTTCCATTTGTACTTCTTCATTTTTCCTTTAATTTTATTTGAATTTTCAAATATACCTATTTTATCCTCAAGCACTTATATTATTCTGACTTTAGTCTTGATCCATCCTACCAAAGAGTCTTTCCACTGGTTTTTATTTTTCCTAGTACTTTTTCTCTTCACTGAGTTTTTATTTGATTTATAGAGATTTTATTTCCAGATTCACGATTTTACTTTTTCAGAATTTCTATCTTTGTTAATTTCACCCATTATATTCTGCATGGTATTACCCATTTCACATTTCACTCAGTGGCTTATTTTCAAAATTAAAAAAATTCATTTAGCTGCTAATTTGTATTGTCCTTGAGCTCACTGAGGTGTTTATACAAGTCCTTTTAAATTTTTTTTATTGTTCTTACCATCATTTTTTTGAGCTTTTGTCCACTATTCTTCAAATTGTTCATTGTAGGATTGTTGATTCTTTGAGGTATCATATTGTTTTGTTTTTCCCACTATATCTTGTGTTTGTTGAGATTTGCTTGTCAGAGGAGGTTTCAATCATCTGAAATCTTTATTGGATGACTCTGTCTGGAAGGACTGGGTAATGGCAGAGTTCAGGTGCCATTTCTTACCACTAGCCAGAAAGTATAGCTCAGCAATAACAAATGACCTATTCAAACCAAACCAGATAATCACAGAAAGTATAGCATCATGTATAGCTTCAATAACATTACATGTGAAAGTGATTAAGGTTCATGTACAGTCCACTAGGGGTTTAGGAAAAAATAATGCATTCAAGATTAAAAATTAATAAAAATGGGAAGTGAGGGAAGGGGAAGAAGGAAGATGGGGAGAAGAGAATAAAATGGGGGAGGGCAGGCAAATGAAATCGTAGTTTGATGGAATATAGTTGATTATTGTAGAGAAAGGCATTATAGTCCCGGATTACAAAAAATGTATTGATGAATAAAAGAAGAAGAAAAAAAGGAAAAACAAAGCAGAGTAAACTACCATCAGAAAAATGCATTAAAGAGAAATAGAAAAAAGGAAAGCTAGGACTTCCTTCTTGTTGAGGAGAGTGTGAGCCACTGGCTCCATTAGGAGCCGTTCTTCCGCAGTCTGTGCTCCTCAGTGTTTGTCCTTTGTGGTTCTCACGTTGGGTTAACTCCTGTGTCTCCTCTGGGATTACTTAAGACTGCACCCTTGACACAGCCTGGGTACAGTATTCTGTGTCTGGATAATCTTCTAGAGTGAGGTGAGACACGTCCTACAGAGCAGAAGCAATTCCCAGAGGTTTGGATGATGTAGGGTGGGACAGCTATGTCTCATTGTAGGGGTTCAGATGGAATGGGGAGGTTCCATGCCTATGACTTAGCAGCTAGGTAGAAGAGGAGAGAGACTCCAAACACAGTTAGTGGGTCTGCCAAGTAAACCAACCTTTATGGCTCACACTTTGTCCTACAGAAGATCCAGAGGCAGCTTAGAGATTTTTTCCTTTCTCACCTTGATCTCTGGTTTGACATTTCATTTGCAGGGAAGGAGGCAGATAGCTCTTGTCACTAACTCACAGGAGAAAGTGATGTTTACACAGGTATTTACCAAATCTGTGATCACAGTTTAAATATAAGCGCACAAGAAATACCATGGGGGGACATGAAAAAAAGTATTTTCACTTCTATGAAAGGAATCAAAAAAGCCGCTCAGAATAGGTAACATTTCAGTTGAGTCTTAAAGGATAAAAGGAGACTCTCAAAGAAGATAAAGGAGAAAGGACATTCTAAGCAGAGGAAAGGAAAGTATGTACAGAGACATGAAGGCATCAAAGGTTCAGCACAAACAGCTCTGTGTTTCTGTCACATTGAGGGGAAAGATGTTTGGGGAAGGTGTAAAGTAGGAAGGCAGAAGGCCAAGTCTTAATAGGATTCCTGTAGCTCATGATAAAGAGACAGGACCTTATCCTTACAGCAATGGGGAATCAAAAGAAGATGATCACAGAAAAGTGCTACAATAATACTCATGCTTCAGAAAGTTCATTGTAGGGCTGGGGATATAGCCTAGTGGCAAGAGTGCCTGCCTCATATACACGAGGCCCTAGGTTCGATTCCCCAGCACCACATATACAGAAAACGGCCAGAAGCGGCGCTGTGGCTCAAGTGGCAGAGTGCTAGCCTTGAGCGGGAAGAAGCCAGGGACAGTGCTCAGGCCCTGAGTCCAAGGCCCAGGACTGGCCAAAAAAAAAAAAAAATACAACAGAAAGTTCATTGTAGGTTCTGTGAAGAACAGGTTCTACTGAGAAAAGCATAAAAACTGAGAATATAATTAAGAGCCATAAACTTTTTTGGTTACAGTTATCACCTACTAAATCATCTACCACAATCTCAACATTCATGGAAAAAAGAATAGTTTGAATTATCTCTCCAACGCCTTCATCTCCTAACTGGCTCATTATCACCTTGGCTGGCCTCAGTTCCAGGCTGTGTATCTCCTAACTTGTCTCCCTTGCAATACCCTGCATGTTTAGTGTCCTTTACACATTGCCAATTGGTTCTTTCTCCATTAAACATTACTGTCCTTATTTTGCAGCCTCAAAGAAGTCAAGAGTCAGATTACAAACCAAAGATCACAGACAAGTACATTATAGAATCAAATTTTGAATTCATTTCTGTCTCTGACGACAATACCATTTCCACTCAACTATGCTCATTCTACATGAAAGCTTTAGGGTTCTCTAGAGAAACAGAGGCAGTTAGTAATAGTGAGACAAAGATAAAGACAAAGAGAGACAATGACAGAGATGATACAAAGAGATGGGGCCATCTGTGGAGGTTGAAAAGTCCCAGTATCTGCTCTCCACAAGCTGGAAACCAGAAAACCCTGTGGTATCATTCAGGTTGAGTTAGAAGCCTGAGAATCAGGAAAGCCAATGGTGTACATCTTAAGACAAGGGTGAAAGAAAATGAAATGGGGCAAGAAACAAAAAAGGGAGAAATCCCCCATTCCTCTGTTATTTGTTCTATTCAGGCCCTCAGAGTATTAGACTATTAGTGCTATTTACTTCCTCTGCCTGCCTGCCTGCCTTCCTTCCTTCCTTCCTTCCTTCCTTCCTTCCTTCCTTCCTTCCTTCCTTCCTTCCTTCCTTCCTTCTTATACTCATGGGGCTTGAACTTAGGGTCTGGGTGCTGTCCCTGAGCTTTTCTGCTCAAGGCTAGCACTCTTTTACTTTGAGCCATGGTGCCGCTTCTGGTTTTCTAGTGGTTAACTGGAGATAAGAGTCCCATAGACTTTCCTGTCCTGGCTGGCTTCAAACCATGATCCTCAGATCTTAGCCTCCTGGGTAGCTAGGATTACAGGTGTGAGCTACCAGTGCCTGGCTTCTCTTATTCTTTGTTTTCTCCTTCCTTTCCTTCATTCCTTTTTGCTTTATTTGACACAAGCAAGAGCTCACTATGCGCCAGAGGCTAGCCTCCATCTCGATCGTCCTGCCTTGCCTCTCAAGAGCCGAAAACACAGGCCTGCCCCACCACACCTCAGGCAACATCTTTTCTGAATCCATCCATTAGAAAAGTTGGAACTATAGAAAACAGTTCAGTGGCTGGAAATTCCCCCCCCCCCCAAAATGAGTTTGTGATGGAACAACCTACATCAGTTTCCTACAAAAACCAGGAGCTGCAAGAAGCTGGAAGAAGCTGGATCTAGAATGAAACACAAGGGGACCATGAGACACCACAGGGCCCAGTGTAGTGACTGGGGTAACAGCAGATGGTAAGCACAGAGACAAGAAGGGAAAATGAGCTATACCTGGTCTGGCCACTTAGAAACTTAGATGGGACAGGACATCCCAGTGGGGGGGGGGGGTCCAATAAGATGTATATCTGTGGCCAACTTCTGTGTCTGAAAACCTCCAGATGCTAATGAGATTTATACCAGATGTTCAGTTGTCTGGGAGTCTCTTCGCTTTCTCTGCTTCTGGCCAGAGGTAGCACCTACAGCATGGCAGCCATCTGCAGATTAGACGAGTCATTGCATAAAGGAAGGATGAGGCGAGGGATATCGCCTTGCTCCTTAGCAACAAGGTCTAGGGTCCCATCCGCCAGGGCTACCTGAGGACAGCATTTTCTACGAAGTCACCCCATTAGTCTCACTTTTGTGCTCTGGTTGGTTGATGTCTCCATGCATGTCTCTGTTGGGATTGCTCACTGGGTGGTTGGCTTTCAAAGGCAGCTTCAAAATCCTCACGGCTGTGTTCCAAACCAGCCAGGTGGATTTGCCTGGAAAACCAGCCAGGCCCAAACCTGGGAGTCATTTCAAGGACACCTTTTAAGACCCAAAAAGCAGCCTTTCAGCACTGACAGTTTCTATACATCCAAGTCCCGTGGAGCCTTTCATGTGCACATGAACAGATGCAGGACCAGGGGGCGGGGCGCTCTCTGGAAGGCAAGTCACCAGGTTTTCTGTAACAGACACGTTTTCTTGTTTAGCTTCTAGTCTGTCCTGAGGGTCATCTGGGGAACATCACTGCCGGAAATGCATCTAGCAGCTTTCAATTAAGATGAATTGCCTCAATCTTTGCAAATTAGACAAGAACTGTGGGTGTCATACTAGGGCCATAAACTCCTCGTGTTCTCTCTCTCTCTCTGTCTGTCTCTAGCAAGTTCCAGGCTGCAATTCTTTGGCGACCACAGATGAGAAAAGAAATTCCCTTCAAGGCTCATGGCTGTCCCCTGTGACCTCCAAAGGGAGCCATAAAGCCTGTCCTTTCTAAGCCCTAGGAAACCATCCACAGGAGCCGTGGAAAATCACTGTGGCTCTCAGTCTTGTTCACCTCAGTGGAGCCAGCACAGGGTCTGGTGGCCCCGCACACCCTTCCCCCACCAACCACCAATCCAGCTTAGTGGAAGACAGAACTTTCCAGGACAAGCCTGCCCTAGCCTCGGGTCTCTTCCAGTCTCTGTCTTTATACAGCTTCTCCCGGACCCAGAAAACACAGATTACAAATTCATGGGTGACCTCTTTCTTTCTGGAATTCTCCCTTCTCTAACTCCCTTCTCCTTCCCATCCTCTACCCCCCAACCAGAGAGAGAGAGAGAGAGAGAGAGAGAGAGAGAGAGAGAGAGAGAGAGAGTATTTAGTAAGTGGCACTTACATTGTTTACAACTTGGTGATTATTTAGGATAATCACAACCATTCAATGTGGAAACAAGCCATATCCATTACAGGATTAGTCAGTTATGGGTGCCATCGCAAATGGCCACTCAGTGAGTGACTTCATCAACAAACCTTTCTTTTTCCTTTCTTTCTTTCTTTCTTTCTTTTTTTTTTTTTTGTGTGTGTGCCAGTTCTAGAGATTGGAAGTTCAAGCTGAAGGCACTGGCTGGGTTGGGTTTTAACCTGGGATCTGTCTCCGTGGCTAGGAGATGGCTCACTCCTGGTATTTGTCCCTAGTCATCCTTCTGTAGTCAAATCGCCTTTTCTTAATAAGGACACAAGTCAGACTAAAGGAAAGCCCACTCTAACTGCCTCGTGTGACCACAGTTACCTCCTTAGAAGGCCATCTGAACACGGTCACGTTCTGAAGCACATTCAAAGGTTAGAATTTCAACATACGAATTTGGAACGAGACACAGTTCAGTCTGCGACAGTCACGTGGCCCATGCGCAACCCAATTCCAACCCCTCCTGTTCTTTGCCTGTTAACCGGACTCTCCATCACCTCATCCCTCGCAAGCTAGAGGGAGCTGGAGGTGAGAAATGGTCTTAAAGAAGCCACTTGCCTCTAGTTCACAGTGCTGGTAGAAAGCTTGAAGAAATATCCGGTCACTCGCTAGTGAGCCCGTCTTCCTGTGGTCTCCGTTGCTCACAGGTATCACTAAGTACCTTCTAGCCTGACGTGTAGCCTTGGGCCCACGTTGAGACGAAGAACTGTCCTGAGGGGTTCACAGATCAAAGGCAGTAGGTGTCTCTTAGAGCCTGCAGGGTTCTGGTTACTGGGGGGCAGGCAGCCCCACGCTCCTTGCAGGGCTGCTCTGAGCTCTGGCCGTCTGACAAGAGGCCACACGGAGGCCTCCTCGTGGAGACAAGCCAAGGCATGATGGAGGGCCTACAAGAAGCTTCCCGTAGCTATGTGAAAAGAATGATTGGGATCCTTGACAACAGATGACTACAAAGTCCTCTAGAAAAATCTACCCTAAATGAAAGAAAGAAAGAAAAAAAAAAGATGATGTCTGCATTCTGGTACAGAAGCTCTGCTGTTGGTGAGCAAGGATTGTAAGATGAAGCAAGGTGGGGTGCAGGCAAGAGGTCTGGATACTGGAAACATGAGGGAAAGAGGCAAATGAGCCTCAGAGGGTGAAGAAAAATCCAGCTGAGAGCAGGCAGGTCACAGACGGCCTTACAAGGCCCAATTCAGGTAGGAGCCAGAGATCTCTGACTAAGAAAGGGTGCCCAGAGGCCTGGGATGACCCACGCACAAGTAAGCTTCTCCGACCCAGACCTGGGCGTGCGGAAGGCGGCGTGTGCAGCCAGACAGCAGCCCAGCCCAGTCTGTGGGGGCCTCAGCCCTTCTACATCGGAACCAAGCCCCGTTCTGCCTCTTGGCAGGCCCCGAACTCGCTCTCTACTGTCAGCATGATTGCTTTCCAGGAATCTCCTGTTTTTCAAAGTATTTTTGCCAAGATGTGGTGTTTTGCAAGTCCTAAGGCCCATCTCCCTCCTCCTGTGTGGAACTGATGAAACCATTCATCTGCCAGCCCCAAGCCATCTCCCTCCCCCACCCCAGCCCTCACCAACTCAGCCCAGCATCTGGCTGAGCCCCAGGAGTCCTGGAGGCAGAAGACAGGCCGGTCTGTCTGCACTAGAACTGGCGACACCGAGCAGCGGCGGTATTGCAGCCACCCGGTGAAGACAACTGCACATGTTGGCAGACACTCTCGAGGGGCAGAAATATCTCCACGGCAGTCCCCGCATTTTGGCAAGAGACAAGGTGGGATCATTTCTGGGTGGATTTTGACACGAAGGCAAGGGGCCCTTGCGGAAATATTTACTTGATGGCCATATTTTAAACGTATTGCACTGCTCAGTGACTCCTGCCCCACGTAACTCAAACACGACAGTAACTATTTATTCACATGAAGACTGAGCAGGCCAAAGGGAATCTGGGCTGACTATGGAGAAAATGCTTCGGGTTTCATGATGCCTGTACATAGAAATCATTTTCACTCAGTTCTACAATGAAACACTGGTGTTTTCCAGCTATTACTATACTTCAACCCAAGGCAGACAAATACTTCTTAAGGCTAGAAGATACACTATACTAGAATAATTCATCAAGCTATGAGAAAGACAGTGCCTCAAAGTTTTGTATGTATTAATGTCAAGACTTCCATTTCACCAGCAAGAATGGCACAGTCCTACTACCAGAGACCCATGTGCTTTGCAACCCTGAGGAGACCCCATGCCACCATGGCTTCACCATTGTGACTATAAACTGTACTTTGAACCAGAGGCCTAAGGACCAAACCCAAATGGCTTACTCCAGGCCTGTCCTTGGAAGCTATCAACCAGTGTGAGTCTCTGTTTTTACCTCACTTACATTTAACTGCTGGTGGAGCTAACTATGAGCAATCACAGCACAAGGAACTGTCTTAGATCTTTCTGGAAGCTTTAGCCACAACCCAGGAAGGAGCGAGGGTGCTTGGTTTCTACCTAGTTTAGCCATCCCGGGGATTATCAGCTCCCTACCAACAAGTATGTAGGTTCAGGAAAACTACAAAAGAAATCTAGTAATAAAACACTTAGGAGGTTAGAGGGCAAGTAGCTTCCACAAGATGTAAACAGCACTAGAATGCTTTTCCAAAAAAAATCTATTCTGTCCACTATCGTGAGAGGATGTGAATCTGGGATTTTGAAACTAGTCAGTTGTTTTAGTTCTAGAATCTTCCTTCAAATAGAATCTTCCATGGAAACTCAATACATAAAGCAGACAAATAGGAACTCTCCTTGCTCTCTCTCCTGTATTCTCAGACACTAGTTAGCATGGTGAGCCAACCTGGCTGCCATCTTCTCTGCTCCCATTGCTTTCACCCGTTCCAACACCCAACTATCACCAAGTCACCAGTACTGGCAGCAGAGACATGGCACACAGACGTTTTACAGAGTGTCCCATAGCTGCAAGATGCTATAGTCGGCCCCCTGGGGCCTCCAAGAGTGCCCTGGAATGGACTCCACTTGCATGCCTGTCAAAGGAACTCAGAGCATCTGGGTACCCTGACCCACAGGCCCTTAGCAAGGTCACCTGTTGCCAAGGGTGGATGCAAACAGTCAATGAAAGTCACACCCAATTTCTCCCTTTCCTCTAGTTTCTGAGGAAGTTGGTGAGAAGGGACATGCACAGGCAGCAGGAAGATGTCCCTGTGCCCTTGACACATGAGCATAAACTATTAGAGTCAACCTTTTTTGTTTTACTTTCTATACACTCATGTGTCTCTATTTATGTGTTATGAAAGATAACTCTAAACAGAAGTAACTTGTTTTAGAATACAGAACTCCGTTAGTAAAAGGAAAAGGGAAACTCTTAGTCAGGGCACTAGCTCCCATTTTCCCCTTCTCTGTCTTTCTCATCCTCACACTGCCCGGTCTCACTTCCCACTACCCTCTGCCAGTCTCTTTGTTTCTCAACACATTAATTCAACAACCTGTACTACATACCATCTGTGTTCCTGGCACCACTGTCGGTACTACAGATATTAATAATAAGGAAGAGGATACAGAAGGCCTCATTTACAGCATTTACATGAAGAATAAGTAAACAAGTAAGCAAATAATAAAATTACATCTCGCAAAAGATCACAGTGAAAGAAATAAACAGGTTCTCAATGGAAAATAACTGACTTCCTTCACATCATTTCAGGGTCCTATCTATTCCTGTTTTAAACCAAGAGACCAGGGCTGGGAATATGGCCTACTGGTAAGAGTGCTTGCCTTGTATCCATGAGGCCCTGGGTTCGATTCCTCAGCACCACATATATAGGAAATGGCCAGAAGGGGCGCTGTGGCTCAAGTGGCAGAGTGCTAGCCTTGAGCAAAAAGAAGCCAGGGACAGTGCTCAAGCCCCGAGTTCAAGGCCCAGGACTGGCAAAAAAAAAAAAAAGTTTTTAGAAACAAAACAAAACAAAAAGCCGAGAGACCATCAAACTTCTGACAGGTCTCTGATTTAGACTAGGTTGTTGCCATTCCTTGTAACTGCCGGCAGAAATGTGAGAGGAAACAGGAAGCACCTAAGAGGAACAGAAAATGCAAGAAAGAGGCAGGAAAAGGAACCTTACTGAACCATGGATCTATAAGACAAAAGGATATCTTCAGCTGAGAAAAAAAGTGACTCTCAAACTTCCCAAGTCCTAACCAAACACATTTGTGCTAGCAGAAGTGCACGTTTGGGGTGTGGGGAGAGCAGGGGGTTGAGGGGGGAGAGGAGGTAGCACTTCCTCTGTGGATTAAGGAGTATTGAAAATTTCCCCCGACACTGAGAAGTTCACTCACCCTGGCCAACCTCTACCAGCTAAAGAAAAATAGAACCTTCAGGTAAATCCAGTAACCAACCAATTCCTTCATGTCTACCTGGTGTTGCTAAAAGTAGCAGATGCTACTTTTCAGAGAAAACTACAGGAGAATGGAGTCCCTGTCTGAAATCTTTGCTAGAGAAGAGACAGACACATAGTTTGAGCCCATAGATTTAGTCATCTGGCTCTTCAGAGACTCAACGGAATTATTTATTATTTTACCTGTAATTCCATCTGCTATTCCTCGTGAGACTCCACCCTGCTGGAGAGTAGAAGTAACTAAGACTGGCCAGTTAACAAGAGCTTAGACTTTTCCAGTTTTAAGGTGTTTTCTTTTTATTATTATTATTTTTGTTTGTTTTTTCTTTTATTTTATAAGCTGTTTTCTTTTTAAACATTCAGCCACTTTATTCAAAGTCCAATTCCCTTTAGGACATCTCTGCTTCTAATAGTCTATCTAGGAGAGCTGAAATGTCCTCCCTTTATTGCCTTGCTAATTGGTGATATGGCAGCCAGATAGAAAGGTGAGATTTTCATGATTTCAAAGAAGCAAGAAAAGGCATCACTGAAGCCCACTACAGCAAAGCTCCCCTGGCCATTTCTGTGAGCCATTTCTACCTGCCCCATTGTGGGTAACCATCGCACTTCTGTTAAATTGGAGTTGAAGATGTCTCTAGTTTTCCCTCTGCCTGACCCACTTGTGTTTCTATCTTACCAGGCTGGTGCTGGAGCAACCTGTGAAATGGCCTTCTCCCAGAGTCCTGAGTTCTCCCCAGCTTACGTAACAGTCACGGGGAAGTGATCATGAAAGGAGACATTAGCACTAAGGTCTCTAGCCTCCACCGTTAGTGTCTGCCCAGCACCAGTCATTCTGAACCACTCTGGAAGTAGCCCCAAGAATGGAGTTCTTCCAAGAGCTCTGAAGCCCTCCTTCAACATTGTCATGGAGGTAGGTTACTAGTCAGGATGTTTTAGCCATCTCGTGATACTCTAGATGCTTATAGATGTTTCTGATGGCATCACAAGGTAGAGGTATATAAACCAGATCCCTGATCCCAATCCAAATATTTTCCTTCTCTCTACCTACAAGTCCAGGTGCAATTAGGTTCGCCTTCAAGCTCTTCTAGCATATCATGTCTCCCCTTGCAACAACTCTCAGGCCTCCTTGTCACTGGCTAAAGTATTTTTCTTGATTGTTAATGAAATATTATGATGTAAATCCTCCAGTCTTAGTTTCTAAAATTGTTAAAGAATTTCTGAAGTCCTCTTCCTCACTACAAAGTCTAGATTTCAAGACAACTGTCTTGTGGCAAAAGTCTCTTTTGGATATAAGAAACTTCTGTTCTCTTTCATCCTGACATAATAATTCTGCTTTTCTTTTCCCTCCAGCTTCCCCCAGAAGAGCAACAGATGGTTCCAACTGCAAAAGGGATAACTGGGAGGAGGTTCTGCCCGCAAAAAAATGCCAGGGGAAAAGTGACACGAGTTTGCAAAAACAGAAAACAAAACCAAAGAAAAACTGTCCCAATGGAACAAACATATTACTGATACTCAGTCAAAAGCTTGGCCTCAGCCTGCATCTATGTGCCTAATCTCTGAAAGGTGGCAGAGATCCTAGCATGGATAAGAATGTGTGCACTACAGACCCTAAGCCTCTTCCATCTTGTGTCTCCATTCGTCCCTGTCCTTCCTGCTCTTCCATCCCTGCTGTAAGGCAACTGTCATATTGCTATCAACACACCCATGACAGGAAGTGCATTTGGTTGGTTATCACAGTTAGAGGGATAAGATGATGTTTTTCCAATGGCAGAAAAAGACAGATAAGGAGCCAAGTGCTAGTGGCTTATGCCTATAATCCTAGCTACTCGGGAGGCAGAGATCTGGGGATCACAGTTTGAAGCCAGCCTGGGGAAGGAAAATGCATGAGACCAGAAGTGGGTTGTGGCTCAAGTGGTAGAGCGCTAGGCTGGAGCGTCAAAGCTCAGGGACAGCTCCAGGACTGACACAGAAAGAAAAAGACAGAGGAGACCTGACTTTGTGGTTTTGCAAAAATGATCATCTTAGCTCTTCTCTTTGGCTATGTGATGGAACATTCTCGAGAGTAACTGCCACAAAAGAAGGGAACACGATAATGTGAATTCCTTGATGAACTTTGTATGGGGGAAAAAAGAGAAAAAAGTCAAGAAAATAAAGAGAAACAGTCTAAACGACATGGGTCGTTTTCATTGACTGACTTTTCTAAGCATTACCTCAAAAAGGCAGAACAATTGTTATTCTTGATGAAGTCCTCCATTCATGTGGCAACTTAATTTTCAAGGGTTCTCTCTTCTTTTCTGCCTTTGATATCCTCTCACAAAGTCCCAGGAGGTGGGACTTTTTCCCCCCAATAAGTGCAGTCACCTTCTTTGACAGATATGTCGGCCTCCAGGGCACAGGCAGTTATTTGAGATGCTCGAGGTGATCTGCTTCGAATAGACCTCAACACCCTCCCTGTCTGTGTCAAACAGACACTTGGGCAGCCATCTTCATAATATGGTGGAAACTTGCTACCGCTGAACAGCGTAGTTAGAGGTGGCAGCTCTCTGCTGATTTCTCCTCCTCCCTTTGCCACTGGCTTCTGGTGGGAGTTAGAAGAGGTCACTGAACCTCTCGGTCCCCATTGCCTTGTCCACAACACAAGAGTAATAATCATGCCCCTGAAAGCATCAAAGAGGAGCATCAATGTGTGCCACGTTTGGGAGAAGTGTTTGGGCACACTCAGGCTTCAGCGGTGGTACCATGACGGCTCAGGGTACCCAGAACTACAACATGTCGGATTCCTGATCCTCCTAACTCCCATACTAAGTGTCGATTCCAGCATCTCTGCTTCTGTATCTCAGGGGAAAGGGTGTGCACTCAGGATGGGCTGAGCCGGTCCTTTTATCCTTACTTATAGACGGTAAGGAAAGAGCAGGGTGTAAATGCAGTACGGGGCAGGGGAGGGGATTCCTGTCTGTCTAGTGGAAGGACATTCTTACAAAGCACTTGCCATTCTTTGCTCTTCTGATCTTCACTGTCCTTCCCCCCGCCCCCAAGTGCTAGATTTAGGTTTCAAACTTTCAGACCTTGAAACATACTTACTATGATTTTCACAAAGGCATTTTTTGGACATTAAACAATAGCCATCGCCATGGGTTGGGAGGGGTACAGTGTTTGCCTAGCACGCACAGGATCTTGGGTTCAACTGCCAGTACTAAAGAAAACTAAAAACCTAAAAATAAATATTAAATAAATGAAACAAAAACAGTAAAACAGTCATTAAACTCTACTCTTAGAGTCTCAGAATGATGCTAAGTAGCCAAAAGAGATGTTGAAAAGTAAAGGGATTGATGGTGTACATGGGTTATGGCTATAAGGAGAAAACAGACAAATAAAATGATAATGAATGTCTTGGAGCGGAACTTAAGCTAGCACAGAACATGGTGTTCACTAGACTCTAAGGTGGCATCTTGAAATAACGAGGGAGAAACTGAATCAATTAGTTACAATATACTGGGAAGGGCTAAATTACGTGATGGGTTGAGAGACGAAGGCTATAAGGAGTAGATAGAAACTCAACGAAAGTGAGGATTGTCAGGGAAGTGTCATAAAAGAGACTCAATTGGATGGTAAGAGATCCGCAAAGAGTTCACATTCTTAGTAACAAGAATACTACGAATGTTGATTCCGAAGTGTTGGTCTAGAACTGGCAGTCTTGAGATATAAATGAGCTTGTTAGAAAAACACCTCCAGAAAAGAAGGTTTCAGTTTGCCATTGGGAAGGTGGGGGCAGGGAGAAAAGCTACAGAAAATTCCAGATTTTTAACAAAAACAAAACAGCTCAACTACAGAGGAGGAGAACCAGAGGAAAAGGTTACAAATAACAAAATGGGGTCATTTCTAAAGGGGAGGAGAGGGGAGGAGGTTGAGGAAACTAAAATAGTGGAGGAATTCTTAAGGAAATGGGAAGATTTGGGAAAAAATTATAAGTGAAGCAAGCCAGACCCAAAGAAACAGGCTGTATTTCCCTCATTTGTAATAACTAGAATATGTCTAGCATATTCTTCACAGAAGATCACAGCAGCTCAATAGCTGTGCATATGACTATATAAAATGATGTTTATTGAAATGAACTCCAAGAAATGGCAACAAGAGGCTTTTGTGTGCGTGTACTGTTTGCAGATATTTCTTTTTACTGGCTTTTTTGTTTATTTGGTTGGTTTGTTCCCTATTGTTACCGTTTTTTATTTCTGTACCCCTTGTCTTACATATAAGTTTATCTGATTTGGGGAAGGGAAGGGGAATCACAGAAATGATAGGCTGAAGGGTGAACCAATGCAGCGGTAGTATTCACTAGACACTATGTTGGAAGTGAACTTTACAACTTGGGGAGAGGGGAGGTGGGTGGGGGGGAAGAGAAGGGAAATGGGTGAAAATGAAGGAGAGGCTGACACTGTTGAAAAAGAAATGTACTCATAACCTTACCTATGTAACTGTAACCCCTCTGTACATCCCCTTTACAATACACTTTTAAATTAACAAAATAAAATAAATTAGTGGGGGCGGGGGGAACTCTCCTTTCTCAGCCAGAACAAGTAACAGTAATGGAATACAATTCAACCCTTGGAAAGAGAATCCATTCCTCTATTCATGCCAAATCTGTGCTCTGAGTCACCTAGAGTGGGGCCCTCCCTTGATATTTGCAGTCCTGGACTCTTTGTGTTGAAGAGAACACACCGGTCAATCGCATAGCACTGAACAGGCTCTAGAAATGGGTTACTTCTCCATTGTCAACATGACTTTAAAACCTGATATAGAACACAACAAATGTGCTTATAGAGACATCTTCCTACCCTAGGGATACGAGATAGCAATTTATCAAAAATTTGGTGGCTCCATTGATCACAGCAGTTTCCTTTAAGAAAATCCTCCATGAAACCTGAATGCCCAAGTCTGTCCCTTTAGAGGAAAGCTTTTTTACTTAAGTGTCCAAAAATAATAAAGTGTAACTATAACAATCTTCTTAAAGGAATGTGCTGTATATGCCCATTGTCTGTAAGCAATTCCAGAGATACCCTATGGGGCCTTCTGGGATTACGATACAATAGTGAGCACTCTTAAAAATGCAAGCAATGACTTGAGAGCACTTCCATTGCTTTTATTTTGGATTGTGTCTATTGAGAGAGAAAACAGATCTCAAGCCAAGTAGAAAGAGAATACCCCACATAGTGTGTTTAATTTAACATACTTAACAGAAATAAAAACAATGCTTTACTCTTCAGGTTTGTTTCCAAATGTTAGTCATTCCAGTAATTCTTTTGCTTCATAAAGTGCTGAAATAATAGCAAGAACACTTACATTCTTCACTTATTTTACAGTGCCTCTCGTCAGTTTTCCTTTGGTGTGATCTGACGTCTTCATTCTTTCCTTCGTCCCTAAGTCTTTAAAAAAAGAAACATTCATGCCTTCCCTCTTATATCTGTCTTACTCCACTGACAAAACGTTTCTTAACCCTTAGTGCTATACATTAAAACCTCCCACACACTAGTGCAGCACGCTTTAATTAGGCCGAATGTATCTCCTTAACTACAAGGACAGTCCTGCAATTAGGAAACAACAGGAAAAAATGAATAAAAATGACAAAATAGTTTATTGGCAGGACTTTGAGGAAACAGATTCTCTAAATTTTACTGTTGGCCCCATAAACTGGGGCGGGGAAGGAGGAGCTTCTTCAGAACAATTTTGCAATATGTGACAAATCATAGAAATGTATCCTCCTCTTTGACCCAGTTAGGCCTCTGGGGGGAAAATGTCCCAAAGACTAATTCCGAAGAAACAAACAGATTTGTGAAAAGATGTTTTGAGCCCAGCCATGTATTGAAGGGAAGAACTGGAAATGACCCAAACACCCAACTGCGAGGAAGTGGTTTCGGCAGCCTGGGCTCTATTAATACAATGAAATATTAAGTGGTCACCAAGAATGACAATTACAGTGATGGTTATGAAATCTGGGGAAGGATCATGCAAAATCATCCTCAGCGGAAAGAGTAGAAAATAGACGGATGCACAGTCAAAGGAAAAACTGCTTACTTCTAGAAGAACTAAACCATCCTTGTTGAGTTACAGTGAAAAATTTACCTTGCCTTTCAGAAGGATTTGTTTGACCTCTGTTGCTCAGTTGCTTTAATTTTGTAATTCTCAACTGGTAGACAGCATACTCAGAAGGAAAAAGACCAGCAGGAAAATGAACAATCCATATCGTTTAACCTAGAAAATAACTCCTCAGTTGGATTTTCAGACATTCCATTGAAGCGGTTTAGCCTCCCATCCTACGATGGAGGAGGTCACAAAAAATAAGTGTCTGTACGGCAATTTGCCAAGGAACAGAGTTTATATCCAATAAACAGAGACCAACGGTCTCTCTCACTGAGTATTGTCACAGACTTAAGGACAAAATTTTAGAGGGAATTTAAGTTCTTATTAAGGGAAGTGGGCTGATAAGAGCATGAGTCTCCTTGAGTATATGGCTGAAAAGCTCTTGTTACCCTATTCTATGTTTAAATGAACCGTCTGTCAGATATGTGTACAATAGGCTATTAAATTCTTGAGCTCTGGAAGCCAGCCCATTACCTCCTCAGGGTCTTCCTGTATCAGGGTTCCAGCAATCTCTATACCTGCTACTGCCATCTCCAGCGGCTTCTTATCCCATTGTCCCCAATCTTAATGACACAAGCACGAAACCTTGCCTTCTCTCTTAGGGTGGTAGTACGCCAATTAAAGGCTTAACACTAACTTCTCAGAGGGGAAGACCCCTGATTTATTGTCTCAGCCAATTTCTCTGGTGTAAATACACCTGTAAAGGCTAACTTCAAACTCCCAAACTAACATCACTAAATAAAGGAGAAGAGACACACAAAGGCATACCATTATGTAGCATTTTTTGTTAATCAGATTTGAAAGGGTATAGGTAATGGAAGTTTGGGATATTTATTAATTGTGTTTCGGAGGAAGTACATTGAACTTTAATCTTACAAGGTTTAATTTTCAATTTTTAAGGCTAGCTCATGAAATCCCTAAAAAGTTAACCACTGGGTCTCACAAGCCAGCTCTGGGCTACCTCTGTGGCACACCAAAACATCTCTGAACCAGGATTTCCAAGGGTGCTGCCCTTCTTCAGAGAACCCTCTTCCTCCATTTCTGGGACAACACATTGCTCTGGCTCTTTTCTGTCTCCTCTCTCTCCTCTCTTGGTTCTCTCTTTCCTCTACCCCCTTTGGCACATCTTCACAGCCGATATTGCATTCGCCCTCTGTTTCTCCTTACCTTCTTCGTATGGTCTCACTCAGCACCAATGCATAGGTAACTCCGCAGTGACTCTAGGTTGTAGGTTCAAGATGTCACTGAGGAACCAATCCCAAGATCTGATTGTTGTGCTTCCTGTGACCTCTTTCCCTATATCAGACACTGTCCTTTATCTAAGCCAAAGAACCTTCCCAACCAGTGATTTACTCACACACATGACTTAAGAGTCAGGCACCTTGGGGCTGGGGATATGACCTAGTGGCAAGAGTGCTTGTCTCGTATACATGAGGCCCTCCCTGGGTTCAATTCCCCAGCACCACATATATAGAAAATGGCCAGAAGTGGCACTGTGGCTCAAGTGGCAGAGTGCTAGCCTTGAGCAAAAAGAAGCCAGGGACAGTGCTCAGGCCCTGAGTCCAAGGCCCAGGACTGGCCAAAAAAAAAAAGAAAAAGAAAAAGAGTCAGGCACCTCATTAGAATGTGCAAAGGCAGTAGAAAGCAAGTTTGCCAATGGCTTTAAGAAGCTCACTTTCCAGTAGGGGATGAACAATCCGCGAAAATAATCAAGCAAATAAAAGCTACATATATCCCACAAGATCAAGTAATAATAAGTACAGTGAAGAGGAAGGCATTAAAAAGTCATTCTCGGTTCCTCTTTCCTTTTCTTCCCTCCATTGTGGGGTTCCTTTTTTTATTTAAAAAAAGTATTATTTTTAAGTAGTTGTACAAAGGAGTTGCCATTTAATAAAGCAGTTTATGAATATAATGCATCATGGTTAATGTCACCCTTTTCAACATTCTCACGCAACCCTTTTTCCCTACGCAACCCTTCCCTTTTCAAGCACCTAGCTGGTGTTTGTTTTGTTGAACTCTGATTTTTGTCTTTCTAAAGAATTACACTATTTGAGTCCTCTCTTGAATCTACTGTGTTCAAATTAATGCATTTGTATATGCTTGCATACCACCCAAGGTACTTACTTATATGTCTATAAACTTTCACTCCGCGTGTCTAGTTGGATCCCAAGGCCTCTTTTAGTGCCAAAAGAAGTCTTGAATGGGAACTGTATCCTTTTTGTCCATTGTGGGGCTTGCACTTGGAGCCTGGGCACTGTCCCTGAGCTCTTTCTCTCAAGGCTAGCTAGTGTTCAAACACTTCGAGCCATAGCACCACTTCAGGTTTTCTGGTGGTTAACTGTGGAGAAAAGTCTCACTGACTTTCCTGCCCACGCTGGCTTTGAACTTTGAACTGCACCCCTCAGATCTCAGCCTCTTGAGTAGCTAGGATTGTAGGCGTGAACCACCAGTGAACAGCTCTGTATCCATTTTTTAAATTACTTGAATGAAATACCTGAGGAGGACTACTGTATAAAGGAAGAAGATTTCTTTAGCTCACAGATTTTTTTTGGAGGCTCACAACCCACTGTTAGAAGTTTTAACAGCAGAGGCACATGTAGACCTAAGAGATTTTATTATTATTATTAAAATAGAGAGCCAGAGAGGGAATCAGGGGCTAGGTTCACTTTCGTAACAACTCAGTCATGAGAGATCAGGGGGGCAGGCAGGAGTAGGCCCTGTAAGTAATACCTTTGGCATCTTCTCACCTAGACTTCACCTCTAAAAGGTCTGCATCTCAGCACCACCACAATGGGCCAGCACATGAACCACTGGGGACACACGCCAACCACATACAAACCACAGTAGGACCCTTCCTCCCTCTCTAAACGTGTATCGTCTTCTTGTTCACAGTCATGCACAGCTTCCAGCCGTGGCCTTCTTGGTTCAGGTCCCTGCTCATCCCTTTCTCCCCATTTTCCCTGGAGTTTTCTCAAATCATGCCCTCTCCTTGTTAAATACCTCTTGGCAGACTCTAATCGCTGTCGTATAAATAGTATATGATGGGTAAATATATAATATTTATCCTAGTGGTTTACCATGTCAATGCATTTACATGGTAAATATTTACACAGCCAAGCACATACATGCATAATCTACCTCTGTGTCACAAATCAGATTGAGACTTCATTTCTTTCAACAACTTAAGTCACAAATACGTTGGGCGGTATACACTTGCACACTGCCCAGCATACGTATAAACTTCTACTCTTCACATGTAGTTGTGTTCTAAGACCTGTCTTATAGTGCCAAAAAACTCCTTGAATGACTGCGTAAGGTTTTACTCGGTGATCAAACGGGACCCTCACAGCCTGGCCTAGCCTTTCTTCCTAAGTTTCCTCTCCTGACACGAGCGCACCATGCCTGAAGCCTGCTTTCCTGCCCTCCTCTTTGTAACCTGACGTTATTTTTTCTACACATATGAGCTTCCATTCACATCATCCTTTCTTCCAAGGATGCATTTCTTTCCTGCAAGCTTGCAATTCAGACAGTTTTTCTTAGGGAAGGCTTTGTTCTTCAGACGCTCACAGCCCTATGCCCCAGGAAATCGCTCCCTTCTCGGGACACACACACACACACACACACACACACACACACACACACACACACACACACACTCTCTGTATCCAGTTTGGGAGCAATTCCTATCAAGCCACCTGAGCAGCTCACATATTTCGCATTAATTTTTTCCCAAGTGGTTCTGTACCACATCCAGGCATCTGACAAAAAAACAGTGAAATTGGATCTGACTTCCCAATTTTGCAAGCTTGAGGACTATTTCTGACTTGGAAGCCATTCAGTTCCAAGAATATCAATGCCAGCATCTGTACTAAATTACTTTATTTCTCCATCTGTGTCATTCATGAATCTACCCATTTGAGCTCTCAGGAAAGAGAGAAGTGGATGAACCCTACAGTTAAAGAAACAGTAAAGAAACAGAAGCCTATGGGCTTCTTTTAGGCAAATGCATAGAACAACCCCAAAGGGAGAAACACCATCGCAAGATATCAAATGCCTTCTTCACATTCTAATTGGAAAACATACAGGAGGTACAGAGGGGAAGGCGCTGAGTATTTACATCCTTCTACCTTGATCTGATCACAGAGCACAGGTAGTCACATTCATCTTCTTTGTCACTCCCTAATGAACATTATGTGTGAAGTACCATGTGACTCGTTATCAAGTACAGTATATTCTTTTTTTTTTTTTTTTTTTTGCCAGTCCTGGGGCTTGAACTCAGGGCCTGAGCACTATCCCTGGCTTCTTTTCGCTCAAGGATAGCACTCTACCGCTTGGGCTACAGTGCCACTTCTGGCCTTCTTTATATTGAGGAATGGAACCCAGGGCTTCATGTGTACGAGGCAAGCACTCTACCACTAGGCCATATTCCCAGCCCCCAGCATATTCTTTTATCACTAGTACCAGAAGTATTCTTAAAAATATTATTTCAGAGCCTAGATTTGTGGTCTAAATTTCAGTATTTTATCTTTTAGATGGTTATCTTTACCTTTTACATGTTTGCCCTCAATAAGTTAAGATTTGTGTGTATGTATATGTGTGTGTGTGTATATATATGTATACTTCTATATTGCTGAAAAGATTTTAGGCAATATATAAAATTGCTTAAGATATAACACATTTATATGACTAAAAATGGGATGAAGTTTGTGCATATGGCCTTTACTTAAAATAGGATCAACTTTTTGTACCACTAGATCTTTCTCACTGAGGTTTTCTAAGGCATAATTAAATCCTTCTGTATACATACCTAGTGCTCCAAAGAAAATAATGGCACTAAAAGAAGTTCAGGGTAGTATCTGTGGGAAAAGGAAAGGCTGTGTTCCATGTTTCAGACACATTTTGTACAGCAAATGAAAAGGAATTCTTTTTCCTGTAGTGAGGGACTTGAGTTCAGAGTCTTGGTGGCAAGGCAGTGTAGTCCTAAAGGCTCCAGTTATTGCTATGATGGGCAAGGGAGGTAGAGAGGTTGGAACATTCTCCAAAATGAAAGCAACCCCTTCCGTATTGGACTGGTAGGGGAATATAGTAAGTGGAGAATAGTCAGAAGAGACAATAGAGGATTTCACAATAATGCTATTTTAAGTGCGGATCACAGGAGGTTGAGAAGCATGGGGTGTAGACAGTGGATTGGAGGCAGGATCTGATACAGGAGTGAGGTGTGTTGGGTTTGGTCTTAGAGTGGCCTGCTGCTTACTGCCTGTGTGAGGTCACACACTTAACTTTTTGGGATCTAACTGTACAATGGTGTTTCTTATCTCAGTTCTCCAGAAAAAAAAAAAGAATCTTCTAGAAGATTCTAGAAGAGATTTGGAGAAAAGTTCTCTCAAATCTGGACATATTAGTTCATTCCTATTGTTCCCAGCTGGTCAGGAGGTAGAGACCATAAGAATCATGGTTCAAGGCCAGCCCGCACAGTTAATAAGACACCCCTCACCCATCTCAGTCAATAAACTAAGTGTGCTCATTCATGTGTAATTCTAGCTACACAGGAAGTCATAAATAGAATTAGCTCAGTCTGAGATTGGCATCAGGCAAAAATGCAACACCCTATCTGAAAAAATATCTAGAGAAAAACAAAACAAAAATGATGAGGTGGGGGAAGTAAGGTAGAAGTGACTCAAATGGTAGAACATCTTTGCAACTAGCTTCAGACCCTGAGCTCAAATCTCAGTACCACAAAAACAAAAGAAAACTCTCTGTTTCCAGTAACATCTTGGAACGAGGCTGATGCACAAGGAGCTGGTGAATTGTGCTCTGTCACTCTAGTGGGCCCTAGGGTTAAGCTCAGGGCTTGGCCTCTGAGGCCTACCTAGATTCTCATGGGCTTGCCAAGTCTTTTAGCTCATTGCTACAAAGGTCCATGGTGAGGACTCCACGTATCTTTTTAGTAAACCTGCTCAGCAAGTCACCTTAGAGAAGGAAAGGTTTATCTTGAATGATAGTCTCAGAAGTCTCACAACATGGTCTTCTGTCTCCATTGTTTCTGGGCTGTGGTAAGACAAGCCATCATGACGGAGTGGCATGGCGGTGGATGGGTTGGGGGGGGGGGGCGGAATGCCTGGACTGGTGAGATTCTTCCATCTTCCCCTTTTCTTCCATCTGGGTCCTCAGTCTGTTTTGAAAACATTAAAATCCAACCACAAGCACTCCAGTTAATTGCTAAGAAGGAACCCAAAAGAGTTAAATGCATAGTAAGTATCAGAACCACTCTATTTATCTATAATCTTCCTGTCATACTAAAGTTCATATAGTCAAGTCCCAGTATAATAAAATCTGGATTAAGCTGTTGTAGAGTTTAATGGAGCCAAGTCACTATGCCAAGTTTCAGTTAATACATTTTAAATGAAAACACACCAGCAAGATTTAGAACAAGGGTCAGGAATCATAAAATAAATACCACAAAAATAATTCTCCATTGTGAAATGACGGGTGTTATGCCCCCTGAGAGTCTAAAATCTCCTCTCAATCAATCTTTTCACTTGGAGACAATTAGCAGAGCCTCAGTGGGCTCTGCTTTTACACGGGGAGAAGGAGAAAGAAGAAAATGCAGAAAGTGAAGCCAGAATCTGTCTACCTTCATTTCTAAACTTGGCGCTATGTATCTATCAATATATTATTGCAATGCATTCTTGCACAACCAACAAAATGGGCAGGAGTAGAAGGCGCATGTCCAGGAAAGAAGAACAGCCTAGTTGTGCAAGCATCTAGAACCTCTAGAAGCCAAATGAACCTGTGTCTCAGGGAATGCCTTTGTACTCTAAGGATTACAGATTGCGGATAGACGGTTACGTAGTCAAATTACTTCCTGTCCCTTCCTCCAAAACAAAGCTCATTTTGAGACTTGGTGAAAACCGTGTGCCGCACTTAGGGAAGGCGACTCTGAACCAGTAGTGAAGGGTGAGTTGTACGTTCACCAGGAGCATTTCTTCCTTCTGGTGCATTTGTGCTCTAGGTGATGCTGGGGCACTTCCAGCCCCAGGAAGGCCAAAGCCCTTGAACACTGGGCCTTCTCTTCCGCTACACAGGATTCTCTGCTCCAAAGCGTCGTGTCTTTCCATTGGGCAAAGACCAGGGCTGGATTCCATATTTAAATACCAAGTAGTTGACACCTGCCTTGGAGTTTGTTCAGGCTGGGGGTTGGATCTTCCTGGAGAGCCTTGCAGAAATATTCACAATGCAGGATGGTGGTTCGTTGGGATTTTTTTCCATTTCAGTAGCAACCAAGCCTTAGACAAGCAGTAAGAAGTGAAACATAATTCCACTGCCAGGCTTATAACTTCACAGGAGACTGACTGTCTCTTCAGCCGCGGCCTGCCAAATGCATCCAGATGAGTTCCCTCATGGTCCATCTCCCAGTATAATCCAGAACGTTCTAGGTCTCTCAGCTACCTTCTGTGTTACTGTCTCTGGGGTTGCTGACATTTCCAGGTGATCTAAGAGTGGCCAGATCCCCAGGGACCAGCCTTACCACCACCCATCTCTATGCTGAAGTCCTTTCTCCTCTTCTCACAATGGCTGGGGGATACCTGTTCTCCTACATTAGAACCCAGAAAGAATTGTCCCCTAGGATGTGAGGGTAAATGTACATTCTCACTCTCTATACAGGGGAACCAGGAGCAGTGGCCAACAGCACTGGGAAGTCAGCTATTTGTCACAGACACTCCAGCGGGTGGACCAACGCTAGAGAGAACGCAGACACACATCTGAACTGCATTTCAACAAGATCCTCTTTTCCAGACTCTTCTATGTCGAAAGTGGCTGGATCTACCACAAAATGGAGTGTTTGTCCTTGGCAGACCTAGAGATGTCCAAAAGAGAAGTGACGGCCCGCTCGCGAGATGTCCTTATAGTGGTAGAACGACTCTGGTCTCAAAACCACTGCTGGTCCCCAGGTAGGCAAGATGAAGGGAGGAAGAGCACGGCTTCTGAAGGGCTTGCACGGCCAAGGGCCTATGAAATTCCAAGTCAGTTGACAAGAGCAAGAGTGATGATCCAGCGTGGGTGATTTTCACCCTCATAGTTGGGCAAATGAACCATAGCAAGCCGTCTCCAGGCCAACGCGTCAGCACCATTTATCCTAATTGACCCTGCTCTGCACCGGGCTGGAGATAGGCTACGATGCCTTGTGAGAACTTTGCAAAGCCAAGAAGCTTGTAGTCACCCTGTCTGCCCAAAGAAAATAAACATTAATCAACATCTCGGCCCAGGATGCAAACTTAAGCTTTTCGGGAAGTTATTTTCTGAAGTTAGATCCATGTTTTTCTTCATTATTGTATATGCTTCCCCCCGCCCCATTTTATGAACATTGCTGTTACTGGCATCCAGCCAGATCTACTCTGCCAAGAGTTAAAATATGAGGAGAATTTTTAGTTTTTTAAACATTTCTAAACTAACTAGAAGCAGAAGGTACATAGAATATAGGCAGAGGGAAAGATAAAGGGAGACACATGTTTTGGGGGCCCAAGTAGAGACATTTCAGAAGGAGAATAGGAATCGTGATGGGAGGGGAGAGAATGGGGTGGGATGGGATGGGATGGGTGTGAGGAAAATAGAAGAAGAAATCATTCATATCTACAAGCTGAAATATGGAGGAATGTTGGAACTATTCATGGGTCAGGGGGGCGGGAATCGCTTCCATGTTGCTGCTGTTAACAACTTCCTCAGGACTCAGGATCATGTTCAAACCATGGAAAGGGTTTGTATCTCGCACTTGCCATCTCAGCTTTCCAAGTCCTGCTTCCCTTCTTTTTTTCAGTCTTCTCCAATCTCACTGAATTTCATATTGTTCCTTCTCTACCCGAAATCACCCTCCTGTATCACTTCTGTGAACTGATGACACTAGAGAGCCTGGCTGGTTATTATTTGTCTATCACCTCAACCCCATCTTATATGATGCATTCTTCACCCCCCTCCCCGCCCCCCCCATCATACACACCGCCAGACCACTACACTGTGCAAACCATCGCAGGTAAAGTCCACCTTTCTATCTGGCATAAGACCAGAACAGGCTGTAGATCTGGCTGACTTGAGGTGCCAGTTGCCTAGGCCAAGAGGAGACAAGCAGAAAATAAGAAAAGCAGGAAGAGACATTTGGGAAGAATACATATTTGTTTTGTACATAATTAGTGCAAAATAATGATATATCTAAGTCCACATAACTAGGGAACACTCAGAAGTTAGGTCCAGAGCTCAAGAGTTAAGATAAGGGATACATTTTGAATTATTTTATCAGCATGAAGGTAAAAGGCAAATCCATGGTAGTACTTTGTGAGAGCAATTTTCATTCACACCTACAATGGATCTTAGCTACATTTTCATTCATCAAATCCCTCAGTCTTGTCACAACTCCACTCCTCCTCATCTCCTTAGAAACTCTGTTCAAATCTTTCCTGCTTCATTGTCTTTTACTAGCAACTCTTCACCTTCATTCTACAAAATACTCAAGTCTCCCTTATCTTTGAAATAAAAATAAATTCACACGCAAGCAAGAGAAAGAAAGAGAGACAGAGGGAGAAAGAAAAAGAAAGATCTCCGCCTCTGATCTTGGTTCTTCTGCACAGCCACTGTCTTGTTTTCATGTTCTTGGCTTTTGCAAGAAGGAAAGAAATTTGTCTGGAAGGGGAATAAATACTCAATATTTCTACTTCCTCATTTCCCATCCATCTACTCTCTTGCCAAGGTCACATGGTAATCTCCATGTCCCCAAACTCCAAGGATTTGTTTGGATCCTAATCATTAGCCACTTCCATATCGTGGAATTCTGTTTCTCTGGCCTCTGGTGACTCCTCTTTCCTTGTTCTCTTTATTCTTCTTTGACCTTTATTCATTGGCCTTTTCCCAAGAACCTCTGCCATCACCAGACTGGTAATCCCCCCTTAATCATATCGTCTCTCCTTCCATGTGCCTCCCCTTGTCCATCTCTTCATGGATTCTTAATTTCATTCCATTTTCACTCAAGAACTCTTTCTACTAGATTTCATTTCTTTTAGAGGATAGAGACTTGCTTTAAAGCCAGCATATGATCTTAGTGAATGTTCTATATGCAAAATATAAAGCATGACTACTCTGTTGTCATGGGGAAAATCTTATAATTACCAATTCACATTGTTGATATATATTACTCAAGTCCTCTAGGTGCTTATTGATTCTCTTCTATTAATTTATAGAGAAAGGAGTTTTGGTACCCTCAACTATAAATTGTGGATTTGTTCATTTCTACTTGAAGTTGTTAGGTTTTGCTCCATCGTTTTTAGAGCTCTATTATTAGTGAATATGTATTTAGAATTGTTTTTTCTTTCTTAACTTTTTATTCTTGTCAGCATTCCCTATTCAAAAGCCTAGTCTGTCTGATGCTAATACAGCAAAAGCAGCTTTCTTTGGATTAGTGCTAGCAGAGTATATATTTTCCATCCTTTGACTTGTAACCTACTTAAGGATTTATATATAAAGAGGATTTTGTAGACAACTTGCACTTCATGTGGTCCAATGATTTTTGCCTTTTAATTGGCAGAATTTCAGTTTATCAATTTTCTGTTGGTTTTTTTTTTCTATTTTTTTTTTCCTTTGCCCTTCTTTTACTCACAGCTTTGTGCTAATTGAAATGTTTATGATTTGGTTTATCTCCAGTAGTAGGAAGAAATTAAAGATGTAGAAATAAAACCTGGTGACAGTGGTTTCACAGAACTCAACATAAGAGTAAACACTGTCAAATATGCTGAATGGTTCTGAGAGTTTAAATACATATAGGCACACAAAGGATTTGGCAATATGGAGATCAGTCTTATGACCTGACAGGATCAGCCTCAGGGAAGCCGGTGGTATGGTTCTACACTCAATCTAAATGGAATAAGGAGAGAGAATAAAAGATGAGGAATTAGAGGTAGGTACCACGGACAACTTAAGAAATTTTGCTGTAAATAGGAAAAAAGAGAATGTGATGGTTGATTCAGAAAGGATTAGGGCATCCACAAAAAGAGGATTTTTTTTTTTTGTATTATCCTTAAGTGATTGTACAAAGGTGTCCAATTAAACATGCCTTAAGGAGTTGGCTAAATCCTATCAGATCCACAAACAAGAACAATCACCTAGGAACCCCACACCAAGTCCCACTTCAGCAATGCCAATTTAAAACAAATGGATGAATTCATTAACAACAAAAAGATCAGTAGTTAAGGATGTGCATTTGGGCCACATCATTATTGTAAGAACTTAGCCAGATAAATTTCTTAGTCTCAATCTCAGTTTCCTCCTTGGTAAAAGAATTTATAGGACTATATATGGTACAAATTAAAGAAAACAATAGACAAGGCACTTAGAATAGTTTCTGGCATATAGTAAACAATAAATGCTAATAATCTACTCGTATTGATTGCTATTGGAAATAAAGACAGAAAAATCTAACTTAAACTTATAAATCCCTTAACCTGCTGATTTCCTTCTTCTTGTGCAATCCATTCTCAACAATGAACTACTAAAGCAATACTTGCAAAACTGTTTGGTGTAAGTGAACTGAACACCTCAGGGGGGAAAGGGGGAGGGGGAGGGGGTATGAGGGACAAGGTAACAAACAGTATCCAATGCTTAACGTATGAAACTGTAACCTCTCTGTACATCAGTTTTATAATAAAAACAAACAAAAAAAACAACAATGAACTACTATATGCTGAGAAAAAAAAAAAGAAGAAGAAGAAGAAAATGCATCCTTAAAAAAAAGAAAAAAAAGGCTTAGGGCAGACCATTCAGGCAAATTTCCCTTCCAGTTGTCATGGACTTCTAAATATGGTGTTCAAGTATTTTTCAAGAAGACAAAGATTTTTCTTTTTTTTTTTTCCAAAGAAAGCCAAATCCCATCTAGCACATGTTAATGTTTAGCCATCCCAGTTTTGCTTGGGCCATCCAGAGCTACAGTAGTGGCAGGAACACAATAGTTTGCTTTGTGTGTCTCTACTAATCTGCAAAACAAATGCAGCCAGGTTAGTCTCCATTCTAGGCTGTCCTGAGGAGGTAGGAGGTACTTTTGCTCTAGCACAGGGTCCTGCATTCCCAGTGGATGGGACCCCCATCAATCAGGCAACCGATACCAACCTCAAAACCTGCAGCAGAACAGTTCTTGGCAGACAGCTTTTGTTTTGTTAACTTAGGACTTTTCCTCTGATTTAGTCCTGGAAATCCACATGGTACAAGGGAAGGTGGATGATGATGAAATGAAGGATCATTTTCTTTTTCCCCCAGTGGAACAATCATGATCATACTGAGCCTACCTCTCCAGGCTGTATCCCGTGGTGAGTTTGAAAGGAGACAGATTACAACAAATTCCTCCAGGTGATAGATACCAGTCATAGCATGGAAGCCAGGCCAAGCAGAACATCTAAAGCAGAGCTACAAGGAGGAACTGAGGCCTCCCATCCCTGGGCCTGACTCCAGCCCCACCAGAGACTCTAAGACCTTAAGAGCCAGCCTCTCCTGGGTGTCAGGTGTGACAACCAGTTGTATAGCAGCAGGCTCCACAGCCCTGGAAGCTTCTTCACCTCTTCACTTGCAGGAGGTGTCATCCTTCTCACTCTCCCCCGGGACCTCTCTCTGTCTCTGGTTCCATTCTCCAGACTGGGGCATCTGCAAAGCAGGTGGCCAGCTGTAGCTAAGTGGACCTGGCAGCCACACCTCCTCCCTGAGTTCATGTACTGCTCAGTGGATGAAGAAGGTAGAGAAGCCGGCAATCTTCACCACCTCTGCAAGCCCTGCGTTTCTCACTTCAGTAAGTGAATGGTGGCCAGTTCTAACGGAAAGCTCTGTGCTGCCCACTGCAGAAATACAATGCCAGGCCTTTGCTCCTGATTGAATCCATCCGCCCCTCCCTATCCTATCCTAGTCTACAAGTTAAGATAGACACCCCCACACCCCCCCCCCGGCACTTGGAAGATTTAGCCTGGAGAGTGGCTAGCCCCAGAAGCCAGGGGGAGTGGGGAAAGCAGCCTTTTACAAAACTCAACATGAGTAGATAAACTGGACCCTTCTTTCAGAATGTGGTATACAGACACAGTGAAATCATGTCATTTGCAAGCAAATAAATAGAACTAGAAATAATCATGGTAAGTGAAATAAGCCAGACTGAGAAAAACAAATACCACAGGTTCTCTCTTGCATATGCAGAATCTAGTCCCTATGTGTGAATGACAGAACACAAAACAGGTTCTGTTCAGGGCTGGGTACCAGCAGGTAGAGGAGAGCAGAAGGGATGGGATGGGAATGGGTGGGGGGCGGGGGGGTGAAGAATGCAGCTGAAAAATGGTATTCACATCTATGAAAACAGAACAACAAAATCTGTTGAAATTGTTTCAAGAAAAGGGACAGTAATAGAGGGGGTGAATTTTATTGAGGTACCTGTTGGGCTCTGGCTATACCTTTAAGGGGCAGTCCCGAAAGGCCTGCCTCTTCTCCCACCCTGGGGCTGCTTGGCTGTTAGTCACTCCTACCCCCTTCTGGGTCCAGAACCAGAAGAGGTAGCAAACCAGCCCTACCTTCCGCCTTGGCACCGGACCAGGCACAAGGGGCGGTCCTATGGGATGTGATGACCGCCCATAGAGGAAGTGACATCACTGTGATGGGCAGCTTATCAGCCTATGGCTAGTATGCAGTTAGTCCCTCCCCTTCCTGCCGCCATTACTGTTATATAAACCCCTCCCCTGAGTAAATCTGGTGGGAGTTCCAGAAGCTCACCCCGAGATGCCCGCACTCGTGTCCCGTGTCGTTCTTTAAATGTGCGAGGGGAGGAGGGGCATCTCGCGACTATGCACTGCCAGGGTTTGCACATTGGGCCGCACTCCAGCTTTCCGCCTGGCGGGCTGGGGCGGGATAAGCATGAGGGTGAAAGGGGACCCGACAGGTACCTATTAGAGAAAAATGTTCTGTACCTTATATGTAAGTACCACAATGAAGCCCTTGGTACAACTACTATATGCTAATGAAGGGTGGAAAAAGCCCTGAGCATGTTTAGCAATGAAATTAAATCTATTGTACATATATGGGTACATGTGGTGTGTGTGTGTGTGTGTGTGTGTGTGTGTCCAGATCCATCTTTCCAATGATGATGGATGAAAGGTTTGTTTTGGGGGTCAGAAAAGAAAATTAGTATAAAGACTTTTGGGGAACACTGGTAAAATTTGAATATGGACTCTATATTGCATGTTAGTAAAACATTAAGTAAATATTAACCATTTAAAAATTAATCATTAGAATTAGGATTCATTATATTTAGGACATTAAGAATCATGGTGCTGGGCTGGGGATATGGCCTAGTGGCAAGAGTGCTTGCCTTGTATACATGAGGCCCTGGGTTCGATTCCCTAGCACCACATATACAGAAAACGGCCAGAAGCGGCGCTGTGGCTCAAGTGGCAGAGTGCTAGCCTTGAGCAAAAAAGAAGCCAGGGACAGGGCTCAGGCCCTGAGTCCAAGCCCCAGGACTGGCCAAAAAAAAAAAAAAAAAAAAGAATCATAGTGTCTTCAACCTTTTCTCAAATGCTTCTGGAAAGAACATACATAACTACCCAAATAGAGAAAGAAATACATGTGACAATATGAACCACTAATAAATGTAGGGCCGGAGCAGGGAGGTGTCAGTTTCAGAACTGTCACAATTCTTCAGGCTTGATCATTTTCAATGATGAATGGTTCAATGACATCCAAGGTCCACACCTGTAATCCTAGCTGCTCAGGAGGCTGGCTGAAAGCAGTTCAAAGCCAGCCAAAGCAAGACAAGTCTGTGAGATTCTTATCTCCAACTAACCACCAAAAAGCTGGAAGTGGAGCTATGGTTCAAGTGAGAGTGCCAGCCTTGTGGGAGAAAAAAAAGCTTGAGGACAGTGCCCCGCCTTTAGTTCAAGTCCCAGGACTAGCACATACATTGAAAATGAAATCTGTCATTTGGAAGAAAAAAAATGGCCTAGGGAATTTTAAACATCTTAGTGAAAGGCAGAGAATGTAAGCACGGGGGGGGGGGGGACTCTCTGATTCTAATCAACTTCATGACCTTGGGTTTAGACATATCACATACTGAGAGAGCCCAAACACTTAGCCAGCTTCGTTGGGCTAGAAAGAGCCCAGGGCAGGAGGCCGGTCAGCCCTCCGCTGTAAGGAAGAAAGGCAGGACATCACCCATTGCTCTGCACCGATGAATGACAACCCATTTACAGCAGTTACCTAGCAGGGGTACATACGCCCTCAGTACTGGACACGGAGCAACTTCTAACCTGAGTCTTTCTAGTTATAGACAGGATTGCTTTGACTTCTCTCTCCCAATTAGCAACAGTAGCGTCCTTCCTTCCCTAGCCTCTAGATTTCGCCATTGGTAAGAATGAAAGCTAGCTAGGAAAAGGACTTCGCCAACAGGTAGGAATGCTGAGTCCTTGGCCACCTGTGCCACTGGACCCCCAAGTCCAATCACTGGGGGATGCTGACTTGGCAGATTGCAACATTCTGCAACAGAGCGATGAACCTGCACCGATACATGGTCATCGCCCAAAATCCATTGTTCACACTAGGACTCACTTATGGTGTTGCCCAGGCTGTGTGCTTGAGTAAACGTGCAATCACATGCATCTACCATTATGATGCCATCCAAAGCAGTATCACTACCCTAAAATTCCTCTGCGCTCCATCTTTTTTGTCTGTCCCCTGGAAGCCACTGATCCTCATACAATTTACAGAGTTTACCCTTTCTGGAATGAAACATAGTTGTAAATTCATAGTACATATATGCAGCCTTTTCAAACTGATTTCCTTCTGTTAATACTATTCATTAAGATACTTTCATGTCTTTTTATGATTTCACAGCTCAATCATTTTTAAAGCTGAATAACAGTCCAGTATCTGGATATACCAGTCTTCCCGTTCACCTACAGAAAGACTTCTAAGTTTTGACAACTATAAACTGACTCTAAGACAACTAGAGTATACTATAAATATTTAGCTACAGCTTTATGTATGAGCATGTTTTTGACTGGTTTGGGCTGATCTAAGAAGTATAAATATAAGCAGGATCTTCTGGTAAGAATCAATGCTATCACTCTTGGGGTATAAGATATTGATGGTGGGGAAGGCTGGGCATATGTAATAACCCATTTGGAGCTATTGCAACCAGACTTGCTAAGAATATTTCTATAGTGTGTGTGTGTGTGTGTGTGTGTGTGTGTGTGTGTGTGTGTGTGTGTGTGTGTGTAGGCATGCAGGTACATGCACATATAAGTTTTCCCTTCTCAGGGATGAATGTCCAAGAGCATAACTGCTGGCCATAGGATAAGCACATGTTGCGTTTTGCTAGACTATTCTAGAGCAGCTACACCATTTTCCATTCCCATCCTCAATGTGAGAGTGATGGAATGTCTCCACCACTCACTACACTGGCACTGCCCGTAGTTTTTATTTCAGCCAGTCTGATAAGTAACCAGTGAGATCTCATTAGGGATTAACTTACTCAGAACGAATGACTTTGAACAACATTTTTTTTTTTCTTCCATCACTGAGGAAGGAACTTGGGGCTTTGCAGTTGCTAGATGAGCACCCTACCAGTTGAGATGCTTTCAATTTGTTTTCCAGATAAGGTCCCAGGCTTCAGCTCAGCCAGCCTTGTTCTTCCTATCTCTGTATTCTGAGAAGCTGGAATTACAGGTGAGTTCCACCATGTCCACTCTTTTGAACACTAGTTTGTAATACTTATTTGCCTTCTGTTATAGCATCTTCTGAGAAATGTCTGTTCATGTCTTGGCCAAGTTTTCTGATTGACTTGTTTGTGAATGTTTTACCCTTGCATTTTGAGAGTTTTTATTTATTAAGAATTTTGTCCCAATGCCTAAAGTATGAAACTATAACCGTTCTGTATATCAGTTTGACAATAAAAAAAAAGAATTTTGTCAAATACACATTTTCTACCAATCTGTAGTGTCCTTTTCCATTTCCTTCAAAAGTTCTTTCTTAGAGTAAAAATTTTAATTTAAGGTGTTAAGATTTATTAATAGTTTTTCCCATTTTGGATCATACTTTTGTTATCAATCTAAGAGCTTATTATTAAGCCCTGATTCTCCTATTGTTTCTAAAGGTTTCATAATTTATACATTCCAAATTTAAGTCTATGATCCAGTTGGAGTGAATTTTTGTACATATGTGACATTTAGGCAAAGGATCTGTTTTGCAAGAAGGTAGCCAATTACTCTCACTTTTAAGACAACTTACTCCTCTTCTTTTGAATTGTTTCTGAAACTTTATAAAAAGAAACTTATTTAACTTGTTAAAATCTAAAGATATCATGATCATGATTTAAGGCTAGCCTAGGCAAATGTGTGTGTGTGTGTGTGCGTGTGTGTGTGTGTGTGTGTGTGCCCGTGCATGTATGTTAGCAAGACTGGGCACCAGTGGCTCATGCCTGTCATCCTAGCTATTCGGGAGGCTGAGATCTGAGGATCACGGTTCAAAGCCAGACTGGGCAGGAAAATCAGTAAGACTCTTGTCTCCAATTAATCACAAAAAAAGCTGGAAGTGACACTGTGGCTCAAGTGGTAGAGTGTCAGCTTTGAGCAAAAAGGAGCTCATGGACAGTGCCCAAGCCTGGGTATGGTGAGGCCTGCCTATAATCCATGAAGTTAGGAGAAGCCAGGTTCCAGGCAAAAGGAGATGTTATTTGAAAAGTACCTACAGCAAAAAATAGCTAAAAATGTGCCTCTAGTGGGGGAGCTTCTGACCGTGGCCTTTACTTCTTTCTTACCGAGCCCACTATTCACAACCAATTTACCCTAAAGCTTCACTGGTTAGGGAACGTGGGAAAGGGTGAGAGGCCAACCAAAAGCCTTGGGAGGTAGCTTTGTTTTCCCTCTAGGCCTGTGATAGAGAGAACTGGCCTCTGAGAACAGAGAATTCCCTTTGCACTTCAGCCACAGAGCTGAGGAATCACAGCGCATAGACCTTTGTTGAATGTCAGAATGTCAAAAAAAAAAAAAATTGGAATGAATTTTCCCCAAAGAAGACTATATTGGCTCTTCACAATTCCCCACTCAGGCCAGCTCTCCAAACCACCACCTTCAATGCATCCAGCCCGTCCATCTGCTGGGCTTCAGTTCTCCTGGAAACAAAGGCTATTCACCACTGTGCACTCGGCCAACCGGAGATCCTCCTGCCCTTCCCGGACCCAAAGCAGCAGAAATGCCCAGCAACCAGAGAGTATGGGGCAAAACCCTCAAGGACAACCCCCCCCCCCCCAGAGCAAAACGAACACAGACATCCGCTCCCCGACTCGCACCCCTCCACAGATGTTCTCCAGAATATCCCAGGGCCAGCTCCCTTGCCACAGAGCAATCCCTCTACTTGCTGTTCCCAGGACAAGCCAGCAGGGCAGTCATAATTAGATTGCCACAAACACACCACAGTTAATAAGCGCCATAAATAACCACATAAATGTCAAACTGTGAACGCGAAACTTGACAGGACCCTGCAAACCCAACAGAGTTTGGCACTGAGCGGCATTCTCCGAATTTGCACATAATCTGCTTTTTGCAGCTCTTTTGAGAAGGAGCTATTTACCCAGTAAGCGCATTATTCTCCACTGGAGATTACAGTCATTCCAGGTCAATTAACTTCATTCCAGAGAAAACAGGGGGAATTTAAAACACAAGATGGAAAGGTTTGGGGATGAGATGGGAAGGATATGAAGGGGACATCTTGTAAATTGTAGCTAATAACATCCTGCCATTGCCCATGAGTTCTGAAAAGTAGACCATACCCAGCTTATGGGATTAAAAAGTCACTCCATGGTGCTCTGTGTTTATACATGGCCAACAGGGTGGAGGGTGACCAGCTGATCACAGAGCCTTTGTGACACTGGAGGCCACCAGCATCGAGCCAACCCCAGCCCAACACAGCGGGTGCTATAGGGAGCTATCCATGATCACAGAGTCCTCTCTTCCCCTGATCCCTGTGAATGCCCCTTCTTGCTCTAGTTTTTATTTTTATCTTATGCAATGCCCATCTTAGGTCTTGGACTCAGGGCCTGGGTGCTTTCTCGGAGCTTTGATGCTCAAGGCTGACATCTCTTACTTGGGTCACAGCTCCACTTCCAGTTCTTTGGTGGTTAACTGGGTATAAGAGTCACGTGGACTTTCCTGTCTGGGCTGGCTTCAAATTGCCATCCTCAGATCTCAGGCTCCTAAGTAACTAGGATTCGAAGCATGATTCACCAGTACCCAGCTTTAATTTTTTTAAGTTAAATTTATGTAACATAAAATTGGCATTAAAATGATGTGCAATTCAGTGGCATTTAGTACATTCACGGTGTTAGACAACCACCACCATCATCAAGTTCAAAACATCATTATCCCCCAAAAGCCCTACCCCATTAAGAAGCCAATCCCCATTTCACGATATCCTGACAACTCTCATCAGCTGCCTGTCTCTGGATTGATTTATGCTGTATATTTTGTATCATTAGCTCACACAATATATGGTCCTTGATGTCTGGCTTCTTCCCTTTGGTGTGATGTTTAAAGGTTCCTCCATCTTGCAACGTGTGCCAGTACTTCCCTCTTTGTTATAATTGATTATCATCCTACGGTGTGTATTACTGTGCATTGTGTTTATCCAGGTATGGACATTGAGATTGTTTTACCCTTTGGCTACTGTGAATGATGTTATTGTGGAAATTCATATGCAAGTTTTTGTTTGTTTGTTTTTGCCAGACCTGGGGCTTGGACTCAGGGCCTGAGCACTGTCCCTGACTTCTTTTTGCTCAAGGTTAGCACTCTGCCATTTGAGCCACAGCACCACTTCGGGCCTTTTCTGTTTATGTGGTGCTGAGGAATCGAACTCAGGGCTTCATGCATGCAAGGTGAGCACTCTACCACTAAGCCACATTCCCAGCCCCTGTAAGTTTTTGTTTAAATACGTCTTCAGATACTCAGAAGTAGAATAGCTGGGTCATGAGTTAATTTCTCAATTACATTTTTCAAGGCATCACCGAGCCATTTTCTCCTTTTTAGAGGAGCCTTAGGAGCCTCAGAGGAGCCCAGCCTTGCACCTTTAGAGCAAGACCTGCACAAGGTCACTTGCAGAGGTGAAGCAACAAGACTACGTATTGGAATTCTTAACCAGGCTCTGTGCTGTCTGGGTGGATTTGGGAAGAAAAATTTTTACTAGAGGGCCTTAGTGGATGGAAGATTTCTTCACTTCTTATCTCTCATAGTTTAGAAAAACAGGCAGCATTTCATGGACAAGTGACCCCCTGGAGCCTGTGTTTGTGGCTCATTTCTCTAGAGAGCCTCCTCTGCCCAGAGCCCTGTTTTGGTTTACTCTGCTCACTTCCTCTTGGATTCCTGGGGGAGGAGGAGATTCTCATGGATATACCATGTCCTGGTATGTTTCTCCAAGCATTCCAAGTACTCCAGACTCAATGCTGGAACCACCACATGTTCTGTCTTCAGTGATGGTGGCTTCCCATTCTAGTCCTCCAGCCAAAATCGCATGAGCCTCTCAGCTTAGAGGAATCCTGGAGATACTTCAAAGCCCTAGCCCCATTACCCGGTTCAGTCACATAGCACTCCGTCCTGAAGCCATATGCTCAGGTGGTTCACATTTAGCCCCACTCCTATGGAGACCCTGCTCTCCTAGCCAGTGCTGTGTCCCGGCTCCAGGCCATCTTCGTACATGCATTCCCCGGAAGACCGGAAGCAGACCTGAAGCCAGTTCTTCCCCCCACCACTTTCTCTCGGGCCTTGGGAGAATTCTGTAAGGCCAAGAACTCATTCTCTCGAGAGCCAAGTACAAACCTAAAGGGAAAAGTCTCCTCTGTACCAAATCCTCCTTCCATCTGCTCCAAACTCATTTGGCCGCCCCTCCCTCCCACCTGCGATGTGGCTCCCTGCGTTCTTGCTCCATTGATGCAAACCCGTTGCAAAGCCTCAGCCATTTCTTTGTAGTTTCACTTCAGTTCTTCACTTGATGATCTTCAACATCAGAATCCTTTGAGGACACCTTTTGAAAGATCCAGCAGTTCATACAGACCCCACTGCCTCGTGTGTGAGGGCCATGGCAGAAAGACTATTTAGGCTCCATTTTCAACAAGCACTAGAAATTTCAAAATGGCAGCAGCAAGGAGTCCATTGGAACTGCCCGTGGAGGCAAACCTATGCCAGGTACTTGCCCTCAAACATTCAGATCTAATAGCTTAGGTAGGGTCGTGGGATATGCTGTGTGTGTGTGTGTGTGTGCGTGTGTGTGTGTGTGTGTGTGTGTGTGTGTGTGTGTGTGTGTGTGTGTGCTGGTTCTGGGGCTTGAACTTGGGGTCCAAGAACTATCCTCAAGCTTTTTCACTCAAAAACTAGCACTCTACCCCTTGAACCACAGCTCTTCTTTATAGTGATATGATACCACGGTATCATCTTTATAGTGATCAATTGGAGTAAGAGTCTCCCTGACTTTCCTGCCTAAATTGGCCGTGAGCCACGATCCTCAGCTCTCAGGCTCCCAAGTAGCTAGGATCGCAGGCCTGAACACTGGCACCTGACTCCATCTTAGGCATTTTTAAAGCTCAAAGCTTTATACTCAGAAGGGTCCCACATGCCAGGGTTGGCTGTGAGAGTGACTATAGCACTATCTTTATCTCTTGAACCCACTCAGATTCAGGGGGCAGCAATGAATCTCGGTGACATTCAGTTCCCAGCCCTGCTGGCAGGCACTAGTATGCAAATCCCAGTCTCCATCTTCTCAGACCCTTGTTGGAGGGTCCTAGGTCTTATGGGAGGAGTCCCCTTCTCCCTCCAAACCCCATTTTCAGGCCATTACATTACATCAGGTACATTACATCTGTTCCACTTCCAAGGACACCCCATGAGAAGTCTGCCCAGCAAGAGACTATGAGGTCCACTTATAGTAATTTTTGAAAGGATGGCACATTGGGCAATGTTCCCTCTTCCACCTCATCCCTTCCATGGAGAAAGGTTCTCTGTCAACTAGCCAGGAAGATCTTTGAGAAATGCTGGACAAAGAGAGCTTGCCTCGTATACATGAGGCCCTGGGTTCGATTCCCTAGCACCACATATACAGAAAACGGCCAGAAGCGGCGCTGTGGCTCAAGTGGCAGAGTGCTAGCCTTGAGCAAAAGGAAGCCAGGGACAGTGCTCAGGCCCTGAGTCCAAGGCCCAGGACTGGCCAAAAAAAAAAAAAAAAAAAAAGAGAGAGAGAAATGCTGGACAGTGTGCCCACCCTTAATGGCTGCATCAACCATGAGAGGACTCTATTGTTGGTCTCTGGTTGCCTTTGAGAGGATTCCCTATCTCTCCTCCACTCCTCCATTTATCAGAGGTCAACCCCACCTCAACTCATACCTGTCTGGGTCTCTAGGAGACCCAGGGATCTGCTGTCTTAGCCCAGAGACCCCTCGTAGTCATGCAGAAGAGGTCAGGGACCAGAAATGAAACTGAAGGCTAGGAACTCCCCACAACCACCTCATGTCAGGCAGTGGAAGAGGGCCTTCTGTACCTGCTTTCTCTCTTCCAAGGATATTATCTGTAGGCCCGCTGGAAACTGACTGAGCGAATGTTATGACTTCCTCTTCTTATGTTCTGCCCTTTGAAAATGAAATATGTTACTCAGTCAAAGATTATTCACAGTCTATCCCTAAATCCTGAAATGATCTTTGTTTTTCTTTCAAGAATCCTCATTTTTTTTTCACTTAGATATTGCTGCATTCAAATCCTCAAATTGGGTTGCAATAAATGCTTGGAGATTATAAAATCCAAATGAAGGAGCATGATGAATATGGCTAGGAAAACTGTGGCCCAGAAAGGTCAAGTTGCTGTCCAAAGTCACACAGTATATATGCTAGCCATAAAAGAAATGCAAATCAGAACAACATTGAGATTCCACCTCACCCCAGTAAGAGTGTCCATTATCAGGAAAACTAATAACAACAGATGCTGGCAGGGATGTAGCCAAAAGGGAACCCTATTACATTGTTGATGGGAATGTAAACTTGTTCAACCACCCTGGAAAGCGGTGTGGAGGTTCCTCAAAAGGCTAAACATAGATCTCCCCTATGACCCAGCAGCACCACTTTGGGGCATTTACCCAAAGGATTTACAAACAAGACCACACTAAAGCTACCAGCACAACTATGTTCACTGCAGTACAATTCACTATCACTAAAATATGGAACCAAACCAGATGTCCCTTAGTAGATGAATGGATCAAGAAAGTGTTGTACATATACACAATGGAATTCTATGCTTCCATCAAAAAGAATGACATTGCCTCATTTGTAAGGAAATGAAAAGACTTGGAAAAAACATTGTATTACGTGAAATGAGCCAAATTCAAAGAAACATAGACTCTATGGTGTCCCTCATTGGTAATAATTTGTACATGTCTAGGATAGCCCTAGCAGAAGATCACAATAGCTCAATAGCTATGTCCATATGAACACATAAGGTGATGCTAAGTGAAATGAACTGCAAGTTATAAAAATAAATGGTTTAACCAAAACCGAGAGACAAAGGATAAAAAGACAAGCAACTCCAAAAGCAATACTTACAAAACATTTGGTGTAAACAACTGTACAACTCATGAGGGGGAGAGGGAGAAGGGGAGGGGGATGCAGGGGGAAAGTGAGGGAGGAGGTAACAAGTTGGATGAGAAATGTACTCACTGCCTTACATATGAAACTGAAACCCCTCTGTACATCACTTTGACAATAAATAAATATTTTTTTTAAGTCACACAGTAGCCAACCCCTAGGTCCAGGTCATAGGGCTCAGCAGACTCAGCCAGGTACCCTGGGGGACTGAGCCTGAGAAACTGGAGCTTAGCCTTGAAGGAGGAGTACCTGAGGCTGACTTGCTCAAGCGTGTGTTCCCCTCGGCCCAGCACTGTTCAGTTGCCGTTTGCCCTCCGTGAAAATGAGAGTTAATAAACAGGGAGGGACTGCACAGGAAATTCTCGTGGGAGGATTCTTCAAGTTCCGTTAAGAAAATGCTGCCTTGTTTACAGCAGAGTACATCCTAGATGCAATGCCAATAGTGCTTGCTCTGTGCTGTTTATCTTAACCGAGAAGGAAAATTAGTGGCAAAAGAATATTTTGATAATGAATGGAAGGCAAGTCATGACATTTTTTTTGGCGGGGGGGGGAATATAAATAAACTTTTTCTTTTAATGAGAGCTGTCCCAAAGGATGATGGAAGGTGTTCATGAGTCTCAGCGAGTTGGAAAAGATTTTTGGGGTACCTAGAAGGTTTACCATGGGTTCCTGTTTCTCCTATGCTCATGCTCATACATTGTGTGTGTGTGTGTGTGTGTGTGTGTGTGTGTGTGTGTGTGTGTGTGTACATGGTGTATGCTCCCAAAGCAGTCCTAGTTAATGGAAAGATTTTTTTTAAATATTTGGAAACACATCTCAGGACTTTACAGAACACGATGGTATCTATTTCAAAACAACCTAGGAGTATTTGGTGTCCACTTTAGCCTGGTAAATTTCCATTGTGGGCAACGATATGCAACTTTTTCATTCCAGCCCAGCACACTTCAAGTGGCATGATTTCATTAAGCATTTCTTCACTCCTAAATGAATGCCAAAGCTGCAGGGTATCATTTGTTGGGTGGCCCCAAGGGGACTGGAGTGGGGATGGGAACACTTGTGTGTCTTCTATTAAACCTTTGTGCCTGATTTGTCCTGTCCGGTAGTTCTGCCTGGTGGCTGTCTGTGCCCCCTTACTGTGAACAGGCCTGACTTTGCCAGCAGTGACCTTTTCCTTTCCCCTTATCATCCAAGGCGAGGAGAACCCAGGGGACAGATTGTGTCTGCAGAGCTCATGGCCTCTGTGAAAGCAGGGTGCAGTGTATCACATAAACTCTTCCCACTGCCTGGGAAATTTCACCCTGAGCTGCCCGCTTGCAAAGTCTAATGCCACTGTGTTGTAGAAAAAGATTCAGCATTAAGTAATCTTGACCTGCAATGTCTGCGAGGTCAAGAGGGGTGCTAGAAATATGGATCAACTCCTGCCAACGGGTAAGACTCCAGGAACAGCACGTACAGGTGCCTTTCTTATTGTCATGGTGTCTGTCACCTAATGGTTCTTAAAAAGATACCAGCTTTGATAAGGTGTCTGTTGCACTCCGGTACAGGTGAGTGCCCAAGGCAAGTCCCTGAGGAAGGATCTGAAAGGACTCAAGTGTTCTTCATTACTCAGGATGAGCCTGAGGCCCAGGATGGTCAACTAGTAATCCTCGTCTACTGAGACCTGAAGATTGTACTTCAAAGCCAGTGGGGGCAGAAAAATCTATGAGTCTCTTATCACCAATAAACTACCCAGAAAAATATGGAAGTGCTGCTGTGGCTCAAGTGGTAGAGCACTAGCCTTGAGCAAAAAGAAGCTTCTGGACAGCAACCGAGCACTGAGTTCAAGTTCCAGGACTGTTGCGCCTATGCGCATGCGCGCGGGAACACACACACACACACACACACACACACACACACACACACACACCAGATCAAATTTGACTGTGGAGGTCTGGTGGGCAACAGGAATGTTCCTCTCCTAAGAGAACGCTGCATGAAGACAGGTGCTCACACTTCATTACGTTATTTCTCAAGTTGATGCACCCAACAACCAGAGGACAAGACCAATGCCAAGGATGACAGAGCAGAGAGAAGGAAAAAGACAACAGTGTTTAACCAACCCAACATCTAGCCTCGCCAAGCCTCTCAGTATCCCCAGACCATTGTCCCAGCTGCTTAAAGCTCCCAGAGAGGGGCAAGGTGCAAACCAAACTCTCATCACAATTGGCTTTCTTTGCCTAGTCTTCACAGAGCTCTTCCTCGCTAGCGAGCCATCCCCCTCTCCTGGAAACCAGCCCCCTACCAGGAGCTCTCCACCCTTCCTCCATCCTCCCCAGTGCCTCCTCCCCAGGACTACTTGATCCCCCAACCAGGCAGCCTTCCCTTCTTTGCACAGTACCAAAAGCAGGAGGCTAAAGGGACCCATGTGCAGACTAGGAGCCTTTTCTGATATTATCCAGAAAAGAGGGAGGGGAGCCAGAAAAGGAAATGCTAAGGAGAGCTAAAGGCGAACTGGCTCAGAGGAGGGAAATAAAAAAAAAGAAACTTCAACCCAGAATTAAGAATCGAGAAACAGCAGTGCTGTTGCACATTTTAAAAATACTGTTCTAAGGTTGGAGTGACAGCTCATGCCTGTAACCCCAGCTATGTGGATGTCTGTCTGTCTGTCTGTCTGTCTCTCTCTCTCTCACACACACACACACACACACATACACATACATACACACAAAAGCTCATATAAAAATCTTACATAAACTGATGAGATTTAAAAACATAAAAATGCTACCACTCACAAATAACAAAAAACGGGCTGGGAATATGGCCTAGTGGCAAGAGTACTTGCCTCGTATACATGAAGCCCTGGGTTCGATTCCCCAGCACCACATATATAGAAAATGGCCAGAAGTGGCGCTGTGGCTCAAGTGGCAGAGTGCTAGCCTTGAGCAAAAGAAGCCAGGGACAGTGCTCAGACCTTGAGTCCAAGCTCCAGGTCTGGCAAAAACAAAAACAAATAACAAAAAAAAGTAGAGAAATAAGATGTGGCCAGGTGCGTCCCTACAATCCTACATGATACTCAGGAGGCTGAGACCTGATGATCATGGTTAGAAACTGGCCTGGGTAGGAACACTTGCAAGACTCTCTCCAATTAAACACACAGAAAAGCCAAGCGTGATGCTGTGGCTCAAAGTGGTAGAAAACTAGCCTTGAGCCAAAAAGCTCAAGGACAGCATCCAGGCCCTGAGTTCAAGCCCCAAGACTGGCACCAAAACCAAAAAGCAAACAAAACAAGATGTATTCTTTCTCTCTTTCCATTTTGCTTATTGGTTTCTTTATAAAAAGGTGAAGAGACACAACCACTCCAGCAGTGAAAGGGTGTTGGATCTATCAACCTTGTTCCTCGAAAGTTTCTAATGCCCAAACTTTTGGCCTAGCACTTATCACAAAAATATGCTCAAACACTCACAAAAGAATTTCTGCCCATGTGTGCTGCCATGTCTCATTAAGAAACAGCAAAAATATGGGAAATAACTCTAACATTAAGAGAGGACCAGAGATAGCTAGTAAATCTACAGTAGCTGCTGCAAATGAACTAAAACTACATGTCGATATGGAAAAATACTCAATATCCATTGACAAAACATACAGCACTCACTTCAGCAGCACATATACTAAAAGTGGAACAATACAAAGCATATACACAATGGAATTCTACTCTTCCATCAGAAAGAATGATATTGTACCATTCTTAAGGAAATGGAAAGGCTTGGGGAAAATTGTATTAACTGAAGTAAACTGGACCCAGGAGAAACACAGGTTGTATGGTTTCCCTTATTTGTGGTAACTAGAATGTGCTTATAAATCTACAAGTAAACACACTGGATTGTAAAAAAAAAAAATACACTGGAACACGATAAATTATACAGATCTCTAGACATTTACACAGTGAGACAAAAGGAAGATATTCCTAGGAGCGGATCACAAAGGTTCAGTACTTATGCGCATATGATCATATAATATTTTACAAAATGAACTCCAAGGAAAGGAAACAAGAGATTTTGTTGTTGCTGCTGCTGCTATTTTTGTTTTTCTTTTCTGTTTGCCTTGTTCTTACAGTTTATTTGTCTTTGGGAGGATAAGTTGGGGGGGGCACAGAAAAGGTGGGACAAAGGGTGAACAAACAGAGAAGTGGTACTCCCTACACACTATGTGGAAAATTAACTATATTCCATGTGGGGGAGGAAGAGAGGGTAAAACCCCTCTGTATATCACCTCTACGATAACCATAAAATATATTTTTTAAAAGGAAGAAGGAATATATCCTTTGCCGATAAGCCCCTTGGATGAAACCATGGTATCTGAGGAGGAAATTATATCTTTACTGACCTACGTAACTGTAATCCCTCTGCACATCACCTTTATCATAACAATAAAAAAGTTTTTTAAAAAGAAAATATTTTTTAAACATATAAATCTGCAGGATACATACAGAGTCACCCCTCAGTTTTCACAGGAATTGGTTTCAGAAGACCCAGCAAAGGCCAAAATATAGGGAAGCTCATATCCCTGATAGAAAAGGGTGTAATACTTGCATATAACCTACATATATCCTTCTGTATACTTTAAAATACTTAATATAAAATAAATGTTATGTAAATACTTATTACACTATGTACTTTTGGAGAAAAGTCTAGGCATGTACAGTATAGGCACCATTATATACATATGTATACTACAGGATTATACACAATACATTTACTACATATTTATACACGTTTACATACGCTCAATGCATATGTGTATGTATATATCATACATATGTGTGCATGCATGTATATACATATATGATCCACAGTTACAGTTGATTGAATCTGATGATGTAGAAGTTGCATGCCGATATGGAAGATCGACTGTATATTGATCTTATGAACATAACATATTTGTTTTGTCTTTTAAATTAAAATTCTGATCCACCGATTTCTGGAAAGGTCCGTGAGAAGCTAGCTGTTAACAACAGGGATTCTTTACGTTTTGATTAGCAACATTTTTAAAGGTCTAGTTTCTGACACTTTGGCCAGAAAATAGACAAAATGATTATCAGCTCTGGCCCCATGAGCCAGGAGAGTGCGGGAGCTTCTGGAGGGGAATTTACATGTCAGGAAAGCGTCCCACTGGCGATTTCCATCTTAGCAACAAGGTCACCTCAAGGTGGGGTCTCTCAAATGTTCCCACAGAAGAACCCTCAATGACAAAATCGAGCAAACGTGTAACCTCAAGCAATGAAGAAAAGCAACCCAAATTTCTACCTTGAACAAAATTTCTTTCATGTCCAGACTGCCGTAAAAAACAAATGGAAATTCTTAAATTAATAAAGTTATATGTGATCAATTGTCCAAGCCCCAGTGCCAGCATAAAGAAGAAGATAAAGGAAGAGAGGGAGCAGAAGGGGGGGGAGGGGGAGGGGGAGGGGGAAGAGGAGGAGGGATATAAAAAAGATATTTACCATGGAAGAAACTGTAGCAGGAGTATTGCTAAAGGATCAGGTAGACATTTTAAAAAGGAAACAGAAAAAATTTCCCTAGGAAAATGCAGCTGATACATGGTACACTCTGCTTTCCATAGACAATGACAGTGTTAGTGAATTGGGACAATTACCCAACATGCCACAAAATAATAAAGACGTGGATAATATGAAAAATTGAGGAAAACTGAGAGATGTGAACATTTGAAAAGAAAGAAACAACACACATATTAAAGGAGTTCTGATACACAACATTTGAAAAACAAACAGGGAAATATTCGAAGACATAATTGCAAGAACTCTTCAATACTGAAACCGGATATTCATCTTCTACTAGAACTTGTAAGATCTAGGAATGATAACTAAATCAATAAGAACCTAGATACATCACAGTGAAACTTACAGTACTAGAGAAAAATAAATCAAAGTTTTATAAAGTAGATGGGGAAAATAATTTAACAAATCTAGTGAACAACTGAGTTACCAAGTAAACAGGGAAAACAGAACCTATCTGAAAATTTTCCAAACACAGAGCACATGCTTTAATGGCAATGTAGAAAATAGAAAAAAAAAATCAGAAAGAAAGAAAAAACAAGAAAATCCAAAAGATTTTCAACAAACGTCCATGTAGAATATCAGAAGAAAGCAGCAAAGAAAGACACCAGCCTGAGCACTGATAGTATAACTATAGGAACACTTGGTGAAAACACACAGCCTGGTAGACTCTCTTTCAGCACAAAAAAAAATAAAGATAAATGAAGATAAGAAAGAAGCTATAAAAAGTAATGGCATTCACTAAAAGGAATAAATTAATTATGATAAACTTAGAATGCAGTGATTATAAAATAGAAGACCAAATAATAATTTTTTTTTAAAAAAAGTTGTTTCTCTGTAAAGCAATGGTAAGATACACACACTTCTGGCTGATAAAATCAAGAGGAAAAGACAAGAGAGGATGCCTAAAATCAGATCAAATAAATTCGAATAGCTAAAGAAACTCTGGGGGGGAAAAAAATCAAACAAATCATACAGAAGTACTTCGTTCAATGTTAACATTAAACTTCTCCAACACATAGATGAAAAAGACCGCGCTGAGGCGGAGACGGTTGTGCACGCTGTAATCCCAGCACTTAGGGGGAAGAGGCACAGGATGGATCACGTGTCTGAGGCTAGCCTGAGCTGCATAGCTAGATCCTGTCTCAAAGACATCAAAGAAGGACAATTTTCTAGAACGTGTTTCTGTTAGTCCCATGTGGAAAACGAGCACCTAGGATGTAGCTTGTCCATTGCTCACTTGTCAGCACAAATAGCAAAACTGGAATTATACGAGGATGACATACAAATGCATGAAGTTTCCATACTTTCAATGGTTAACATATATGCGCCAAACACTTGCACACCCACTTTCATTAAGGAAATACTGGTAGACTCCCAAACACAATAGACGCCCCCCAGAGAACCTTATCTCACCAACGGATAGATCATCTAGACAAAATTTCTTTAGAAATATACTTTCTCCAGCTTGACATGTGTTTTATGTGTGAAATGCACATTGGATTTTCAAAACTTATAAAACAAAAGACTGTTTCACTCATAATCTTAATTGATTCCATAATGAGTTAGAGAATAACATTTTAGATATAATCTTTTTGATCCTTCAAAATAATTTTACCTGTTTTACTTTTAAAATATGACTGCTACAAAAACTAAGTTGCTTATATTGCTAGCTTTTTTATTTATATCGGACATAACTTTTGAAGAAAATATAATTTGTTAAAACTGACTCCAGAAGAAGTAGGAAGTCTAACAAACTAATACATGTAAAAGAACAAACCATTTGCATAGAAGTTTTTAATCTTATCTTCACTACAACAAAAGCTCTGAACCACATTAATTCCAAAGCTCCAAAGAACATTAATGCCAATGACATTTAAACTGTATCTGAGTAGTTTAAAGAGAAAAAAATTCTAATGCTTTTGATGAAATAAAGATCATATCAAAACCTGATAAGGATCATGCCTGCATGTGCACATATACAAAACCTTCATCAATTAACTCTATTTATAGATATTGAAGTAACAAACCAACAACAACCAAAACACCAAATAAAAGAATGGTAAGCAGAGTAACTTGAGCTTCCAAGTGAAAAGTAGTAGATCAGAAAGATCAACATTCTCTCTATAACAACAACCATAAAAATGAGAAATAGCCATGTTTTAAAGGCAGGAGAGAACCATGGAAACAACAAGGACTAGAAAAACAACAATCCCAGCGGAGGAAGTGAGCATGCTAGACAAGCCAAGTCACTAGCTACATATGGCCGAATCATCTGCTTGTCTCAAACAGGGGGACTCTCCATGGGAAGAGAAAACAGCAAATCTTTTTGTTAATGCAATGGATTGGTAATTAGAGAGCCGAGAACAGAAGGCTAATTTTCCCCAGGAGACAACATCCTAAGTTCTGAGCTGTCCAGAAAGCTGAATGACAGACATGATCAAAAAGACTAGAGTAAAATGTCATTTCGGCTGGTAGGCACTTAGGAAAGAATTCATTAGAAGGAGAAGTCTGCACAACATAACCATTTTCCCCTCAAGATATTTACCAAATTTTATCCTGCTTGGGATGATTGTTTAACTCGAAACCTCCCAAGAGTAGGGCTTTCTGGTTAAATTAGAAAAACAGACTGCATCTCAGTAAGGTAGAATCTAACTCCAACCAGTGTAAGTCCCTGATGAGATTAAAACAATTCTCTCTTCACTTTATCTGCCTAAGAGAAGCAAAGGGCAGCATTCAGGGTGAAGGGGAAGGGATATCATTTAAAATTCAATTCTTCTAGAAAAGATATGATAAATGTGGTAAAGAAACTAATCAGAACCCATGAAGGTGATCAGTGGACATTCTACAACTGAAAATGTCAATAGCTGAAATTTAAGAATGTGTTAGTTTTGAGAAGGCATGAGAAGATAGGATGAGTTGGCTAAAATATAGATCAGTAGAAAAACAAAAGAAAGCATGGGAAAGACAGAATAAACAAAGGGAGGGAACATCGTCCAAAAGATCCAGTGTATGTCAAGGAAAAAAAATAAAAGATGGGACTGGAGCCATATTTGAGGAGATAAAGCCAAAGATTTTCCAACACTGATGAAACATAGTAACTTACTGATCCAAAATCTCCGTGAATCCCAAGGAAGATAAGTCAAGTCACACCGAGGCAAATCCAAGGTAAATGATGAAGGTAAAAAAAAATAAATAAATAAAAATAAAATAAAATATTAAAGCAGTTAGGGGGAATTTTTTTACATTACTTTCAAGAAAATAAATTTAAGACTGATAGTTAACTTTTTCAGCATGGAAAGCAGAAGACAATGGAATGTTCTATTTCAAGAAAAATATATATAGTGTGCTGTATCTAGAGGGGAAAAAAAAAAACCCAACAACAACAGCCCACCTATACAGTGATACACAGTGAGACCAGAAGCGCATAGTCTTAGGGGAGGAATCCAAATATGCAGTGCCTCGGTGCTTCTGATCATGTGAAATGAATTCAAGGAAATATGAATGAGAGGTTTTTTGGTGTTTTTTTTTCTTGTTTGTTCATGTCTATGTCTTTGGAGGGCAAGAGAGCTACAGAGATACGGAGCGACAAAGGGTGAACAAACGCAGCAGTGGACACTATGCTGAAAATGAACTAGACAACTATGGGCAGGGACAGAAAGGAAAACGGAGCCAGAGTGGAGGAATGGGTGACATTGCCCAATAAGAAATAGACTCATTATCTGACCTACGTAACTGCAACCCCTCTGTACATCACCTTCATAATAACAATAAGAAATGGACTCATTATCTGACCTATGTAACTGCAACCCCTCTGTACATCACCTTCATAATAACAATAAAAAATATTCATAGGGGGCAAAAACCCTGTAATTCCAGAATTCGGAGGCAGGAGATCACTCATATGAGGTCAGCTTGGGCTACAAAATGAGACTATCTCCAAGAAGTGGAAACGTTTTATCATTGAGAATGAGACAAGTATTGACTCACTGTCTTCGTTAATTTTTTTTTTAATTTTTACTAAAGTTACTTGGTATAATTAGAAACTAAACAGCCGCGGTTACCCCTCTGGACTCAGGTTAAGAACTAGACAGATAACTTTTCTCTGTGTAATGTTTTCTATTTGCAGATTTACTTGCACCTTATGATGCATTATTTATTTATTCAGAAAGTTGAAAACGAAATCTTATGAAAACGCTGCATGACAAAAGCACAGAGGACACCCTCTTCCCTCTGCTCCCCACAGAACCCTGGGGCTCCCCGGCGCTGAGGAACGTCCCTGTGAGCTAGTCTTGGTTTCACAGAGCCCGAGGTGAGCATAGCACTGAGGTCGCTACACTTGCCCAGACCTGTCCAGAGAGATCAAGGGCCATGCTAGAGCTGGAGAGGCAGAGCTGGGCCTGGAAGCCCTGACTGCAAAGGGGAGACCCGGGTGCCGGGGGAAGGGGAGGGGTCCTTCTCAGTGGACTCCAATGGCGCCAAGCCTTGGTACATTCTAGAAGGGCTGAGAAAGAGCTGAGGGCTAGTTGGCTTGAAGGGTAGGCTTTAATGGGACTTTAACTGACTCCTAACTTCCACCGCCCAGACTTCAGGCCAGGTGAGAGGTGAGAAGTTTCAGGCAAGACTGGCAAATCAAGGAGGTTCAGAGACTAGGACAGGAGACGGGCCTCTGCCTCTGGGAACAACAGGTCCTTGTCCCAGGATCCTGATTGGCTTGTTACAAAAGTGAGTCACCAGTGAGGTGCTTAGTTACTCAGGAGGCTGAGATCTGAGAATCCAGCCTGAGATCTCAGAACCAGCTCAGGCAGGAAAGTCCATGAGACTCTTACTCCAATTTTAACACTTAAAAAAAAAAAAGAAAAGAAGCTAGGGCTGGGAATATGGCCTAGTGGCAAGAGTGTTTGCCTCGTATACATGAAGCCCTGGGTTCGATTCCCCAGCACCACACATAGAAAACGGCCAGAGGTGGTGCTGTGGCTCAAGTGGCAGAGTGCTTGAGCAAAAAAGCCAGGGGCAGTGCTCAGGCCCTGAGTCCATGGCCCAGGACTGGCAAAAAAAAAAAGCTAAAAGAAGTGTGGCTCAAGTGGTAGAGTGTCAACCTCGAGGGGAAAAAGCTAAGAGACAGCATTCAGGCTCTGAGTTCAAGCCCCGGAAATAGATAGACGGATAGAAAAATAGACAGACAGACAGACAGACGTTGCTTTTCTCTAGCCAGCTGTGGCACACATGCCTGTAATCTCAGCACATGTGAGGCACTGTCAGGAGGGTCGGTAGTTCAAGGCTTGCTAGGGCTACATATCAAGACCCTATCTCCAAACAAGCCAACAAACAAAACATTCGTCCCTAATCTCCAGTGTCACTTCCCCTCTTTCCTGCTTTTTTCCATGTCACTTACCCCACCATGACAATGCCATAGATTTCTTATTTATTGTTTCATCTGTCTGCTCCATTGAGGAAGTTGAGTTTCCCAAGAGTGGGGCTGTTTGTATTTTGTTCAGTGCTTGATCAGTCTGCATAGAAAAGCACCAGGCACCTAGTAGGAATTATTAGTCATTATTTAGTGAATACACAACAAAATGAGGGGTTGGGGATATGGCCTAGTGGCGAGAGAGCTTACACAACAAAATGAGTAATTTAACTGTGGTTTTTTCAAAGTTAATTTACTTCAAATGGCATAGATTATATATTGTCCATGTGTATTAATAAAAATCATTTCTACATATTCTCTCTATAGTTGCACAGAAACAGTTTCATTTTGTTTTAGTCTCATAGATGATCTTAATAAATAGGACAGAAATTGAAAATGATCCTAATTTTGCAGAGGTTAAAATTGTAACTCAAAGTGGAATTTTCTCCCAAGCCATTAGTACAATAATACAACGGGAGCATCGAGGGCTCTGGTCCCCTGTGCTGGTTGTGTTTGCTTACGTAGGGGTGGAAAGATGGGATGTCCTTCCTTACCACTGAGAGGACATGCCGAGACCCTAGAACAAAAAGTAGAATGACAAGGAAATAAAGCACGACAGAATTATTCAATGAAACCCTTCATCAATGAAGATCCAAACACTCCAAGAACCCTATCCATTTTATGCTGTTTTGTCCACAGAAGTTAAAAAAAAATCAACCTAATCAAGAAAGAAAAAAAAATGCATTAGGGCTAATAAAGATTGCCATCCTGGCCTGTAACTAACTACTCAGGAGGCTCAAAACCAGCCTGGGTTTATCTCCAATTAACTAATTAAAAACAAAACAAAAACAATAGATCTATGGTTCAAGGGATAGACCATAAGCCTACAGCAAAAACGAAAGAAAGAAAAGCTAAGAAACAAAGTCCAGGGCCCCGAGTTCAAATCCCAGTACTGGTACAAATGTGCAACACACACACACACACACACACACACACACACACCCCGAGTTGCAGTTCTGTGGAAACAGCAACCTTCCCGTTCTTCTTGCCTGGTGTCTCGTACTCCTTCCTTCTGGATGGAATTCGAATTCCATCCCACGGTTTGATCTATTATCAGATAAGGTAGCCCAGGGAATTTCTTAATGGCCAAAAAAAGATAAAAGGAGGAAGTTTATAGGTTTTTATTGGGGGAGGAGGGGGTTGCCTTTGGAGACAAAAAAAATGGGTTTTGTTTCAATGACCTCTTTTGGGGCAAAGGGGAGAGGACAGAGGGACTGGGAAGAGTCAGAAAGAGACTCTTGCTCCTGAGATGCTTCCAAGGTCCTTCAGCTAACTCAGCATGCCCCCTACTTTGGGAATTCCTTTTTCTGTACCTCCAAAAACAAAACAATTCTTTTACCCACAAGGCTCTTGGAACTTTGGGGGGGGGGGAATTTTCTTCCTCTTCCTGAAAAGTCCTGCTTTGTTTCTAAATGGTGGAGTGTGTTCCCTGGCTTGTGCCCCATTGTGAAGAGCCAGAGACAGGTCTGGACCCCCTGAAAGAAGGGGCATTCCGTGCCATTGGGCGGTGGGAGGGCTGGGACCCCTGCCCTCCCCGCCCTGGTTCCTTCTCCCTCCCCCTCAGCATCCCCCATCTCCACACCCGCAGATGGGACCCTGGGCCCTGGATCCGGAGCTAGGAAGGGGGCTGCGCCTTCCATCCGCCGGTTCCCGGGTGGGATTTAGAGCCAGGCTGTGCCCTGTATGGGCCGGGTGGGCCTCGGAAGGAGGAAAGCCACCCCCTGCCCAAGCCACCCCTGCCCAAGCCACCCTAGGGAGGCGAGTCCCTGGAAGCGCCTCTATGGCGGAACAGGGGCCTGCACCCCCAGGCTGGTTGGGGGCGTACCCCCTCTTCTGCAGGATCCTGAGCCCGGGGTCCCTCCAAAAGGGCAAGGGGCAGGGCAGCATGCATGGGATTTTCCACCGTAAGCAGAGCCTGCAGAATGGTGGCTCTTTGGCCTGGGAGGTTGGGGGGGAGGGGTGGCACCTGTCCCCGCGGGGTGCACAGCTGAGATTAGCCTGGGTGCCCTCCTCAAGGGCATAGGTCCAGGAAGGGGGGGTGGGGGGAAGGGAGAGGGTCCATCTGGGCTTTCTAACCCAGCCCACCTTGGAACATAGACAGAAAACGCAGGAGGCGGAGAGAAGTCGGGGCGACATCTCCGGATTTGCCTCTTGGTGGTAACATCCCCTTGTCAAGATCACTGAAGCTCCAGGATGCTCTTGAGCTCTTCCGACTCCCCCAGCATTGATCGGAGGCTGACACCGGGCCTTCCGTGGCCAGCAAAAGAGTTCCTGTGGCGGTGCCTTTCACAGACCCCTGAATCAAATCAGGACTTCAAGTCTAAATAGGGGGGGTCCCTCACCCCAGGGTCACTCACGAAAAATAGCCGGTGGATGATCATTGGAACTAGCTAGGGTGGTCCCTTTTTGTCTATGGGGGCATCAGTGGGAACTCTCCACTCTTGACTTGAAAGACAAGACAGGACGGTATTCAAGGGTGTGCTCTAATACCTCGGGCAGAGCCAGTCCTGTTGGCTTGTGATTTAAAACAGCACGCTGCTTCTGTTTCTCCTGAGGTTGCTGGCACTCATGCTCACGCTTGTAATCCAAGTGATGTAGGAGGTTGAGACCTGGAGGGTCTAGGTTTGAGACTATCCCAGGTAGAAAAGTTCATTCCATCTTCAAAATAAATAGGGAATAAGCAGGGCTGGAAACGTGGCTCGAGTTACAGACCACCAGAGTAGCAGAAGTCACTTCTTTCTGAGCATGGTTTTAAGCTCTGGTCTTCCTAAAATGTTTTGTGTGTGAATGAATGAAGTCCCCTGGGGTAAGAGTCCTTAGGATGACTGCATTGTGAGCTTCCTCTCCTACTGCTGGCTTTTCATTTACTTCTCAAGGGACCTCGGACACCTGATGATTTCTTTGAGTCTATTGGGCTTAACATGAGGCCCAGAAATTCCGCTCCAGAAATATACTCAAAAAAACTGAACAAACGCTCAGATACAGGTACACAAACATTCAAGACATCTATGCCCACAAGAGCCCAGGGTGAGAAACCACCCAAGTGTCCTTGAGCAATGAATACATAAACAAAATAGAGTCTATCTGTGATGAGATATGAATCAGCTATAAGAAGGAAAGAAATTCTGGTCTGAGGATATCGTTCAGTGATAGAGAATTACTCACTTAGCATACATAGGCCTTGGGGTCCATCTTTAGCATAGCCAAAAAAATCAAAAAAGGAAAACTATTCTAGAATGTAATACAACATGGATAAGCCTCAAAGACCAGGTGTTTGGGGGGGGGGGGTGAAGGAAGAGCCAGACACAAGCGGCCATATTTTGCATGATTCTGTTTCTATTCAGAATGGGCAGATCCAAAGATAGCTCCAATGATGGTTGCTAGGAACTGGGAGGAGGAAGGAACAGGAAGCACTGGAGGGAGGGAAGGGGAAGGAACAGGAAGTGCTGGGGGAAGAAAGAGTTCTGTTCGATGTCCAAAGGGCTTCCTTGAGTGGTGAGAAATGTTGGGAACAAGATAGAGGTGATGGTTATCCAACATTATCAAGGTACTGTTATTGAGTCATATTCTTGAAATGGTTAATTTTATGTTATGAAAACTTTACCTCAAAAAGAATTTAATGAGACTAGTAATGAAAATATCTGCCTAGGCCTGGCACCAGTGGCTCACACCTGTAATCCTAGCTACTCAGGAGGCTGAGATCTGAGGATTTTAGTTCAAAGCCAGCCCAGACCAGAAAGTCCGTGTGACTCTTATCTCTAAGGAAGCACTGTTTTGCCATTAGTGGGGCTATGGCTCAAGTGGTAGAGCACTAGCCTTGAGCAAAGAAGCTCAGGAATAGAGTCCAGGCCCCCAAGTTCAAGCCCCATGATTGGCCAAAAACAAAAGAAGGGAAGTTTGGGCTTTGATGGGATGTACTGTCTGACTTGAGGTTCTTTACTCACCTAAATGCACATGCAATCAGGTAGTCATCTATTGGTTTGGCTCCAGAAAGAGACTCCAGGATGCTGAGGATACCAAAATGCACGTGTGCTCAAGTTTCTTAGGTATAAAATGGTTTAGAATTTGCATATTAACCTGCCAACAGTCTCTCAACTACTTGAAATCTTTTCTAGATTACTTCCAATCCCTAATACAATGTATATACGCCTGTGTAAACAGGCACTATACAGTATTGCTTTATTTAGGGGAAAATGGCATCTCTAACGACAATACAGCTACAACCCTCACTGCCCACACCAATGTTTTCGATCCCACCAGTGGTTATGCCTAAGAATGTGGAGCTCACAAATATGGGCCAACTATAAATCAATACTGGGGTTCTATGAAAGACTCAGTATACACATATGATAGGCAAGATGTCTACTACTTTCTATGCTGGTCCTGTGGCTTGAAATTAGGGTCTGGGCATTGTCTCTGAGCTTTTGTGTTCACTTGAGCCACAGCTCCATTTCTGGGTTTATTTTTGATAGTTAATTAGATGTAAGAGTCTCATGGGCTTTCCTGCCCGGCTGTCTTTGAACCACAATCCTCAGATCTTAGCCTCCTGAATAGCTAGGATTGCAGGTGCGAGCCATTGGCGCCCAGCTCCGTGTTCTTCTCATTGAAGGAAATGGTACAATGCTGGCTCTTCTCTCACCTTTGCCACTCCAACAGGGACATAAGTAAAATGCTTCCCCTCTGATGGCAGGAAGCTCACAGTTAAATGTGCTAAGCAATTACATGTATTCAGTGATTTGAATCAGAACTAATTTCCAGAGCATCCTAATTTTTTAAACTGTGATATGCACATATATTGTAGGAAATTTTTATAATTAGCTAAGAACTAGAAAACAATTAAGCACCTCAATACGACCATTTAGGAATAGCTATTAAAATTTTACATTCTAATTTAAATGGGTTTAATAAATACACTGCGCTTACACACACACACACACACACACACACACACACACACCCCACATACACAGAGGATGGCAAAGTAAGACCAGTGAACTAGAGTCTCCTCCCTTTTCATTCCCCATGAGCTATTGGAATAAACGTTAAGGTTGATGCTAGTTTCCTAGACGGAGAAAAGGAGAGGGAAATCCTTACTGAATTCATGGCCTCTAGTCCCAGCCTGGCCCTGAGCAGCACAGCCTGATAGGAGGCCATCCACCCACCTATCCGCTGCAGAAAGTAGCAGAGGGCCTGTAGAGGACCCAGCGAGGACCATGGTGTATGATGGACAGGTCTTTTCTGCTTGGTGAACACCAGGTGGTTACAAAGCAAGCATACTGGACATACAACATGCACTTCCGGGACAAGTGCTTTAGGAGCAGAGTCTGGGCTTGTACCCAGACCCCTCTCTAGAGATAGCAACTATGAAGCAGTGGGTCCACATTCCTGACCAATGGACGCACAAGGACAACGGGAAAGAGGGGGGAGGAAAGGCCGTTGTAACCCCACCGAGGACCTTCAATCCAGACACTTTGATAACTAAGTCGAGTGTGATCTCATTTTTGACAAAGACTAATGATATCTGGAAAAATTAGTATTTAAGTATAAAAGTGGATCCTGCTGTAATCTGGTGAGTGAACTATTTTCTTTGCTTTAACGAGATCCTGTGAGCTGTTGTTGTTGTTTTTTTTTTTTAATGTAAGGAGATAAATTTCAAGAATGGTTTTCAAACTCTGTGTTCAAGTGGTACCACATTCTTGATGCTTGCAAAGGTGTGAGGGGAGCCTCCTCACAGTAGAGAGTGATAATTGCAAGGGGAAAAAGCAAGGACAACCATTGCTCATTCTCCAGCCCCCTTAGAATAGCTCTACTTGTAAGAGTATTACCTACAGATTAAAAAAAAATAAATGAAATACATGAGTGGGAGGGGAGTTGCCAGACATCAGTGGCTCACACCTGTAAACCTAGCTACTCATAAGGTTGAGATCTGAGGGCCAAGGTTCAAAGCCAGCCCATGCAAGAAAGTCCTTGAGACACTGGTCTGCAATTAACCACCAAAGAACTGAGACCAGAACTGTGGCTCAACTGGAAAAGCATTAGACTTGAGCTTTTTGCTCAAGGACAGTGCCCAGACCCTGAGTTCAAGTTCCAAGACCAGCATTAAAAAAAAAAAAAAAAGCAGGGGCAGTGTCCTACATGAGAAATCATTTGAAACCACAGTTGTACATGATTATTTACTATTTCATAGTGTTTCCCATGCACCCTGTCTCACATTCTCCACGGACGTTTCCTCACAAAATCATTTGTACTGGCTTGTAATAACACAATACCGTTTGCTCAAATAAGCTTTTACCTTCCCTTATTTCTTTGGAACGCTAATTTGGAAGAATCTGAATCTGTGTTTACGTACCATCTCCAAGTCCCCCAAATTAAAGTTCTCTTTAGTTTCGTGTGCTTGCTTGTTCTTTGTTTCACAGTACAGTGAACTGAACTCAGGGCTACACAAAGCACCCCGCCACTGGATCCTGCCCCCCTCCCAGGCCCCAGGCCTTGGTGCTTCTAGTCACACTCTTCAGTTGGGGTCTTGGGCTAACCTTCCCCTCTCACGTAGGCTGGATCAAGGTCATGCATCACTACATCCAGATATCCGGGGCCTGACTCTTGCAATTTCTAAGTTTGGATGGATTGATGAAAATCGACTCTATCTGACCATAAAAGAACCACACCAATCTTGTATTCTCCTCCCATCTTTTAACAGACTTCTGTCCTTACATTGAAAGTATCTCATGCAAGCCTTTTTGTTAGAACTGGACTGAGCCATGGGCTACCAAAAATTAAGATGTTTTTGTTTGGTACAAGAAGGGGATGACATTTACAACTTCAGAATGTTCCCAAGGAATTGTAAGATGAAAGGATTTTTAATAGCCCTGACATAACTCACAAATTATTTGTATGTTTGCTTGGTTACTTACTTGTTTTTGAAATGAGGTCTTGCTAAGTGGCCCAGGCTGGCCTCAAATTTAATAATCCTCTCACCTCAGCCTTCACGATAGCTAGGATTACTAGTTGTACTTATGAATAGGTGTGTTTTTTTTAAATGAAACAGCTTGTGGGTGATGAAAGACTAGGTGACAAACTAGAAATTGAAGTCGTGAGGAGAGCAGCTCCTGTGGTTACTAAATACCCTGTGCGGCCAACCAGGTGACCAGTGAAAGTTGTGCAATCCAAGAGGAGTTTGAGAGAGGAGAGGGAGAGGGGAAGGGAAAAGGGAGAGAAAGCAGCTGCTAGGTACAATTCACCTGTGCAGCACTTGTCTCCCTAACAATATAGCCAACAGTGAAGCCCCCTTTCAGGGACACGATCTCTCTACCTTCGTTATACCCACAATATCACAGAACTCTAGGAAAAGACAGAGACCCAGAAAGCCCTATGAATGTAGCCAAGAAATTGTTTTTCTTCCTGTAGTTCAATAGCTTTTCAATCCTAGCTGTACCTTAGAAGAATCTATACAGGAAAGTTTCTAGAATGTCCAATACTCCCGTCTACCTTCCACACTAGGTGATTCTATTTCATTGATCTGAACTGATCTGAACATACAACATCTGTATTTTCTTGTTTTGTTTTGTTTTGTTTTTTGCCAGTCCTGGGGCTTGAACTCAGGGCCTGAGCACTGTCCCTGGCTTCTTTTTGCTCAAGGCTAGCACTCTACCACTTGAGCCACAGCACCACTTCCGGCCTTTTCTATCTATGGGGCTACTGAGGAATCGAACCCAGGGCTTCACATATGGGAGGCAAGCACTTTACCACTAGGTCATATTCCCAGCCCAACATCTGTATTTTCTTAAGGTGATTTCAATTTTGAACCAAAACAACATTTTGTGCTAGTACTGGAGCTTGAATTCAGAGCCTTGTACTTTTGCGTGGCCTGTTTGCTCAAGGCAGGTTCTCTTATCACTTGAGCCACAGTGCTGCTTCCGAAGCAGTGTTTCTTACAGGCTGCTTCGGTATCTTGAGTATACAATCAGATGCCTTTGCCATTTGAAAAGATCTCAGAGGGGAACCAAGTTCTAAGCCCCCCTTGTTTTATAGTTGGAGCTAAGTTATTCTGTCATATGACCAATGCTAACAGCAACTCTGAGGGGATGGAATGTGATCAGACATTGTCAAGACTCATCAAAGACACCTGGTCCCTTGGGAATGGCATCTGACACTACTGATACTGAGGCCCCAGGAGGATGCAAACAGTGGTAACAATACACAGAACACAAATCCTGCTGGCCCAGCAGCAAATAATGAGGTCTGAAGTGTTGCATCACCTGATCTCTATCTCTAAGGTCAATGTGAATGAATAGGTCTCTTGGCTTGATTTCTTCCCCCAAAGAAAACATGTCCCCTAATCTCCATTTTCCTCCTCAATTCTGAGTCCACTGTCCCAGCACATATGAGCCACTTTACAAAAACAAGTCTGTTCTGAAGGTAGAATAGAGACAAGATGCCATTTCCACAAGAAATGGTGTTTCTTGTTCAGCCCTGCTTGCAAAAGCTTCCCCAACCAGTGGAGACAAAAAGCAGCACTTTCTATAATGGCAGACTATGCATCGTCCATTGGAGAGGTGGAGGTGGAGGTCACAGGTTTCTGCCTCCAAGCAGAACAAGTGAGTTTGAGGCTCACTTTTAAAATAGAAAAGCACCTTTGCCACTTGCAGTGATTAATTCAGGGTGTAAAGCCACAAAACCAGACCTTAGAAAAATCATATTGTTCTGCAATGAGGAGGTTGGGGAAGACAGAAGTTTCTACTCAGAGGAGGAATGCTACATGAAATTGATACACATATGGAAAGAAATCACTCTGTGCCCCATGAGTATGTGTGATTGTTATGCATCAATTAAATGCAAAAAAATAAGTTAAAGGATGAGAATATGTTCAGTCTCTTGACCAAACGAAAGCCCATCTATCTGTCAGGATCCTCTTCGTTCTGTCACCAGGTGGGAATTGGCTAGATTTTGTCCATTACAGCCAAGCGTCTCTCCTGTGGACCTTAGCTGACACCTGCCTCTCATCTTTGCAGTAACGGTCCTCATTCTTCCTCTTCTGCTTCCAGTGTGTTGGCTCCTACAGGATCCGAGGTAGATAGTGAGAGGGGTTGCATTACTCAAAAGCAAATACACCATTCCTGCCTCCAGGTTCTTTTTGGTAGATATTTCAACACACAAATGCTTCGGGTGGGTTGGAGAATGCAAAAGACTAGGAAATTTTGCATTGCATTTGTAGCTGTTGAGCCCCAAAATATCACTCCCTCTGATGCATATAAACAGCAGAAGAACACAGCTACTGGAGACGGATAAACACTGTGTCCACAATCTTCCACTCCCTTCCAACGAACAAAACTACTTAAACACAGTGTCTTCAATGTCTAACAACACAGCTATCATCCTAGCCTCCAAGAGTGGCAACTATCACCCCAGCCACTGAGAGCGGATATTGGGAAGTGAATGATGGGCATAGAAGAGCACTGATACCTCTTCTGTGCCCTGAAGTGGGCCTGGCTTTGCATAACAGACTTGGAAGCAGACAGAATTCAGTTCTCACCGAGGATCAGGGAGGACAGTCTCAGCACATTACATAGCCTTACATCAACCAACAAAGACAATGAACTGGCTCTTGTAATTATGGTGGCTTGTCATGTCTCAGTATCTGCAGTCAGGTGAAAAGCTGGAAACTCAGGAGAACCAATGGTGTATTTCCAGTGAGTCTGGCAGTATGAGAACCAAGGGAGCCAATGGTATTAGTCTGAAAGTTTGTAGGTTAGATACCCAAAAAGGACTGATGTTTCAGTTCAAGTCCAAAAGCACGAAAAGAGCCAAGGCTGCAGTATGAATTCAATTAAGCAGAAGACATTCTTTCCTGTCCTGGGAATGGCCCATCTTTTTGGTTCCATCCGGGCCCTAAAATGAATTTGACAAGACCCACTCACATTATTGAAGGTAATCTTTATTTATTCTACCAATTTATATGTCAATCTCATTTGAAAATCCTGTCACAGAAACACCTAGAAAAATGTCTGAGAAAAAAAAAATCTGGGTACCCTGTGACTCAGTCAAGTAGACATGTAAAATTAACCATTACAGTGGGGTAACACAGTGGGAAACACCTCCATTTCTGAGGCCTGACACCTCCAGGGGCAGTTCAGGCTCTGGTTGTGTGACTGGCAGGCTACTACTCAATCTTTCTAGGGTCACTTCAACTGCCTCTTCCATAGAGTGAGGATTAGCAAGAGATATCCAATATGATAGATAAGAGATACCAAAGTGTTTTGAATATGAAGGCTCAATTTGTCTTTTTTTTTGGCCAGTCCTGGGGCTTGGACTCAGGGCCTGAGCACTGTTCCTGGCTTCTTTTTGCTCAAGGCTAGCACTCTGCCACTTGAGCCACAGTGCCACTTCTGGCCATTTTCTGTATATGTGGTGCTGGGGAATCGAACCCAGGGCCTCATGTATATGAGGCAGGCACTCTTGCCACTAGGCCATATCCCCAGCCCTGTCTTTTTCTTTTAATGTATATTATTGTTTTGGACCAAAAGCATGGTTGATCATAGAAATATATAAAGGAAAAAGAGAAGTATCCACATCAATAAAGAAAAACTATGGACCAGACAGTGATCTAGACCTTAACACAGTCTTATTGTTCAATGACTAAATCAGGATCTGTGGGACTTGGAGAGGTATCAGAACCACTGTGGTTTGGTTTCTCTAAGTAAGACACTTTTGTTTTCCAGGAGGCTGTGGATCCAACGTGTCGCCTGAGGCCTCGTGGTTAAGGTTGTGATCTTTCCGGATGGCAGACATGTTTCCTATTACCCACAACAGTACTGGATGCATGGGGTCTGACACTGTAATCCACACATACAAAAAGTGATTCTCATCTAGAAAATCAAATTGGAAGACTTCTCCACAGTTGGTTTAGGTTTGGAAAACACAGGAATGGCTGAAAAGATGCCCTGTGGGTCGAGGTAAGACAGAAGCCAGTCTGATACCACATTGCATGCAGTATCAGTCCCTCTTCCAAAGTCCCATTACAGCATGTAGGTGGTGTAAACAGCATCCTTCTGGCAACTAAAATGCTCCCAAGGAACAGCATATTGGTTAGAGAAACCTAGATGTTACAGCAAGAAATTTAGGGACTGGACTGGCCAGATGACACCGCTGGCGGGAGGCGGGGGTGGGGGATTGGGGGGGAACAACACAATGGCTCTCAGAGAGTGTAAGATATTTAGGGTTTGGCAAATCCTCAGCAGCCGACTGCCAAGTCCTACTGCCCCTCTCCCCCTGGTGTATTCCAAAGGAAATTAAATCCACATGTTTCTGATTTGCTGACACTTAAAGCTCATCCAAAGGTGGTTTTGCAAGACTGGTTTGGACACGAGGAGCCTAGAGAAATTTTAATTATTACTACTTTTCATTTTGAAACACAGACCTGCACGCTTACATAATACATGCCGTGTCCACAAAATCAGAGCCCAGTTTCGTCTTACCAAAATTCCTTGTCCTGGGCCTACCAGAGGTAGATAATTGAAGAAAACTAGACAGGAAAAATAACGACTTTAACATCCAACCTAGAAATCTACCTTGAAAATTGCACTGCTGGTTGGTCCCTTGTGATTGGGCTGTCCCTAAGAGATGCCAAATCTAACATTTACCAATCTAGACACCACAGGGACGGAGCCGGTGCATCTCACCATTACCTACCACAGGCTCTGACCAAGAAGCGCAAGTCTACATTCAAGATGTAGGTGCTGGCTGTAGGAGCTGAAGTCCAAGCACCGAGGATGTATGGCTCAGATCCTCAAGTGCAACAGATCATTGTGAAGATGCTCTATAGAATGTTCTGGAATGTCATCTCTGAAGGAAACGGAGAGAAGCAACTCCGTTTCTGCTTCAATAAAATCCACAATACATCATACACTTAGAAATAGTTATTAGCACTTTGGACATGACCCAAACCAGCCTCATGTACCATTAGGCAGAAAGACTGGGAACTAGAAAGGATTCACATTTGGTTTTGTTTCCCCCATTCCTTTACCCCTTTTAAGGCACAGAATTTAGATTTTTTTAACTTCCCATTCCATGTCCCCTTTCCACTGCTCTGAGCTCTCCTGAACAACACCAGGAGGCATTCAACACTCATTTCCCAGGCCCAGGGTCATTTACCCGGAAGTTACCAGCTGGTAACTTTAGGTCTGGTAAACTTTTGATGACTGAGGCCATAAAGGTTGAGAAGGAAGAAAACAAGAAACAAAAATAGACATTGGTCATCCAGCCTCTACTCCTGCAGCCCAGTGGCTCTGAATGTACCCCCCAAACTCCTACTCCCTCTACCCTGGAACCCGCGCACATGCGCTCTCTGCTTCTGCCTTTTAATGCCTCAGTGTCCTTTGCTAATCAGGCCTTAGCTGAGATCTTCTTTTGGAGAAGCTGTATCTTCTCAACCCATGTTGGGATGAGCTCCCTTCCTTCCTGGGCACACTGAGTCAGATTCATGCCTCACTACTTGAGCATAAAATGCTCTGCAAAGACTGCTTTGCTACCAGGCTGCTGGCATCTTTAGGCCCCAAGGCACCAGGGCTGTCTGCCTCACCTTTTCCCCAGCACCCAGCACCAAGGAGATAAGAAGTGACTATCCATCGCCTGACTGGCTTTCTCATCGAAGCCCTAAAGCCAGTCTCCTCTACCAAGACGGTTCAGTTCTGTCAGCTGTACAAACTGAGAGTAACGAGAATGTTACCAGATACTTGGAAACCAGTAGCCACCTGGATTGAGTTTGCAAGGACTGCGAAATCAAAGAACCACAATCAGGGTGGCTTAAACAACTGTTGTTTATTATCTGCTAGTTCTGGAAGTCTGGCTTCATCAGCAGACTGAGAGAGAATCTGCTCCCGATCTGTCCCCTGGCTTCTGGAGGTCTGCTGGTGATCCCTGATGCTCCTAGACTTTAAATGCATCGCCCAGTCTCTACCTCCACCTTCCCCCAGCTTTCTCCCTGTGACCGAGTCCACATTTCCTGATTTTACAAGGGGCGCCCGTCAGATTGGATTAGAACCCACCATGTTAACCTTACCTTAACTGTACCATCTGCAAAGACCTGATTTCTCAAGAAAGTCACATCTACAGAGATTAGGGCTTCAGTATTTGGGGGGAGGGAAAGAGCATACAATTCTACCTAGAGCATTATACTTCTGGAAAAGAAAACAAAACTAATGGTAGCTTAAAACTGAGCTGGAGATTCAGCACCATTTTTGTTTTTGTACTGGGGCTTCAACTCAGGGTCTGGGCACTGTCCCTGTGCTCTTTTGCTCAGGGCTAGCTCACACACTCTATCACTTTGAGCCACAGTTCCACTTCCAGTTTTCTGGTGGTTAACTGGCCTTTCCTGCCCATGATCTCAGATCTCAGCCTCCTGAGTAGCTCCAATTACAGGCTCTGGCCCCAGACTCTGGCTCAACAACCATTTAATGTCCAAATTCAGAAGAATTGTTTTGTTTATCTTTTTACAAATGAAAAGGAGTATAGACTCCAGGCCTAAATGAGGGCTGTCCTAGGCAACCAGTGGGGTCCCCTCTGTAACTGAGCTGGTTCATGGCTGCTCCCAGACAAGGATGTGTTTTTACCTTTGCTGCAAATCCCTCTGTGTTTGTGTTCCCAAGCGTGTCCGGTCTGTTTTATACACAGGCACAGAGAAGCTGGGGATTAGCTGTATTCCAGCCATTGTTAATTCTCACTGCTTCCAGTTACCAAACACAAGTCGAACCTCAGCTATTAATTGGCCAGATCAAGTCAGATCCTCTTGACATCTGTCCCTCTGTTAATTAGGTTCTAGCCTCCCGGGTACTGTGGGAGCACCAAAGAGCATTCATTACCTAAGGTTTGGATTGAGAGGGCCGGATCAGACACCCAGCCAGGATCAAAACACACAAGCTGCTGCTCCCCTCAACCCGAGAACTTACACACATGTTCCCTCTGCTCTGCCTTTTAAAATCTGGGTATCCTTAAAATCATCGGGCCTCAGCTGAGATGTTCTTTTCCTAACCAAGCTGTATTTTCTCAGCCTAGGTTGAAATGCCTCCTCCTCCATGAATTGCTGAGATATCAGGAGACTGCTTGAGACCCCCCCCCCCAAGCCTTTCTATTACATGTAGAAATTAATCTTGACAACTACAATTTCCCCAGCCTGGGTGGGAATGAGGATTCTCTTTTTTTCTTTTTTTCTTAACAGGCTCCCTTTTATCTTCTCCCAAAGGAAGAAAAGTTTCCCAGTGGGGCTTCTTTTTTTTTTTTTTGTTTTGGAGGTAATTGTTGGACTAGAGTCAGCCAATTAAGGCTGCCCATCTAATTAGTGGATTCTGTTATGATTTATCAGGATAATGAGATGCGAACAAAGACATCTCTTTCTTTTCTCCTTTCCTGATATTTTGGCTTCTTTTCTTCCTGTGGATGATGATCCAATGTTAATTAGAAACGAGTCACTTGTTGTTGGGGTACAAATAGAGAGATAAATGACATCAGTAATTAAGTCACAGGCCCTCTTGGGTATAATGAAGCCATTTGTCAGGCACTATTATTTAATTAATTAATTCCATTAGGGCTACTGCACTTCCCCAATCCAGCCATTCAGTGTGAGAGCTCTAAAGGTTTGTATGATACAAAAATAGAAAATGAACCAATGCATTGTGAAAACTAAAAGGAAACTGAGGAAACCATGCCCAGGAAATGAAGCTAGAAGCCTTTGAGTTTCGAATGGCTGAAATGGCCAGAGGCAGTCACACACCTCTTCTGCTGTGGTCTGAAATCATCCCTCAAGGGCTCACATACATGTTATTAAAGGCTGCCTTTCCAGCCTGGGACACTATGGGGAGGTGGTGAGATCTCTAAGGGACGGGGCCTAGTAGAAGGAAGGTAGGTCATTGGGAATGTGCTCTAGAAGGGGACACTGGAATCAGTGCCTCTTCTTTCTTGCTTTGTTTCCCAGACTTCAATAACAGGCCTCCTTTGCCATACACTTTTGCCCTGATGTGCTATGCCATGATACTCCCAAAGCAACAAGGCCAAGTGTGTCCATGGACTGACACTTTTGAAACCATTAGCCAAAAATCAACCTTTTCCCCAACTAAGTATACCTTGGGTATTCTGTTACAGAAATGGAAAGCTGATCCACACATGCTTCCATTCATGGCTTGAATAAATGCTCTGAGTATTTAAAAAGGGTTGGCCCATCTCATCTTATTACACTATCTTGGTGGTCAGTGGTGAGACCTCTAGTTGATGCTCCCTCTGTGGCCAGGGAAAAGACAAAGCCTCCGGTGGTGCAGAATGGAGGCCCATCGTGGACAGGCGCAATGGGAGGGAAGGTATCTGGAAGAACAGCAGCCCTTCCACGTGCTCAGTGTTGGTCTTTTGCCGATGTCAGAGGACAAACCTGATTCTATCCATGCCCATGTACTGTGACCACTCAAACTTGTTCACTCTGCCTTCATCGGTGTCCATGTTAATAACTAGCTGCACCCACATGCCTTGTATTTCCTTTACTCTTTCTGCTTCTTTCAGCTCTTATCAACTTGTCTTTGCCCTACTCCTGCTGGGAAATAAGGAAAGCAATGGTTGAGAGCCACATTTAGGAAGAGTCTGCCTAAAGCAATCAGAACCACAGCATTCTAAAGAGAAAGACCACCAACTCCTGAGAATATCAGCAAATCCCCACTTCTCTCTTTAGCCACCCCAAATAAATCTTTCCTTTGACCACCATCACTGGCACAAGTAACACAAACACTCCGTGTTTCATTTATGGTTTGATTCTGCTTTGAATGGTTACTGGTATTCCAGGAGCATTGTGACCCGCTCTTTTACATTGTGACACAGCAGTGTTTCTGCTAAATTCAGAAGTTAATATGTCCTTGTATGCTGGCGTGGGAACCAGTCTAGTATTCCTAGTACATTCCACACAGCTGACTTCCAAAGTCCACAACATGGCCTGTTTATAAGTTGGTGGCTTCCTACACTGTTTCAACTTCTTAACTTTCTTACCTTCCAGTTAATCAAGTGATCTTTGTTTCCTGGACCCATTAGCAGTAAAGACTCCCAACCTGGAAGCCAAGATGAGAAGGAAAGAGCTGAGGGGCAGGGTTCTTAAACTTGCAGTAACTCCAGAATGCCCAGGAAGGCCTAGTATCAAAACAGAGACCTGAAGATTTGAGGTGGAACCCCCAAATTAGCATTTCTAAGTTGCCTTCAAATGGCAAGGTTGACTTTAGAAAAAGATGGTCTCATCCAGGCAAGAACCACCAGTCTTGATCACACAGTGTGGAATTCAGGAGATGACGAGATTTCTGGAACCCTGAGCGTGTCCAGCTACAGTCCTTGGCTGATCGAAAGCTCGCCTTCCCTGGGAGGATTGCATCAGAGGCAAAGCTTCCCTTCCTGGCTGACCTCTGTCTTTATGCAGGCAGGGACCAGGCTCTGGACTGAGGATCATCATTTCTCTGCAGTAGCTCTGCATCACTTGCAGTTTACTAGATCTAGAAATAATGCAGATGACTCACAGGATTGGAAGGTCTTGAGTGGAAAATGGTTTTCATTGGTTTTGTTTTCTGCTTCTCATAGATGTCTCACACATCCAAAGTGTGAATCTTTTGCTGATTTTATACAAGACTTGGGTACTCCCCAACCTGCAAGAACTCGACAAAGACTTGACAGTTCTAAATGTTGAGTTCCCTGTGGTTATCTGGTCCAGTGTTTTCCAAATGTCTCTTTGAATCGCATTCCCTGAGAACTCAATCCAATCCAAAGCCAGCCTTTTTTCTTTCTTTTCCTTCTTTCCTTCCTTCCTTTCTTCCTTCCTTCTGTCTTTCTTTCCCTTCACTCCTCTCTTTCTTTCTTCCTTCTGTCCTTCCTTTCTTTGCAAAACTAGTGTTTGAATCCAGGGCCTTGCAATTGCTAGACAAGAGCTCAAACACTCTTGAACCACTCTGACAATGCTTTTTGCATGACTTTTTTTGAGAAAGAGAGAGTTTCACTCTATGTCTAGGAAAGCCCCTTAGTATTAGTGCTTCTCCTCATAGCTGAAATGATAGGCATATGCCACCATACCCAACCATTGGTTGAAATGCAGTCTTAGAGGCTTTATGCTTGGGCTGGCTTCAAACTACAATCTTGATCTCCCAATTAGTGGTTTGAGCCACTGTGCCCAGTCTCAACTTCATGTCTCAGTTCTAGTGTACCATGTAAGGTCTTCACTGGGGTTCACCCTTGGAAGTCATCAAAGATGTTTGTTTTCTGTTTTTAAAAGAGAAGTGACTTATAGGAATAGTCCCAGCAGATGGAAGTCAGAGACTGGAGAGAATAGAGCAAGAAGGAGGCAGAGAAAGTAGGAAAGAGATCTACTTTTCCTTTTCTTTTTTTTGGCCAGTCCTGGGCTTTGGACTCAGGGCCTGAGCACTGTCCCTGGCTTCTTTTTGCTCAAGGCTAGCACTCTGCCACTTGAGCCACAGCGCCACTTCTTGCCATTTTCTATATATGTGGTGCTGAGGAATCGAACCTAGGGCTTAATGTATACAAGACAAGCACTCTTGCCGCTAGGCCATATTCCCAGCCCCATGGGATCTACTTTTTCTTCTGTTACAGTTTTCTAAAACCCCTCCAAATTTTCAGCCGAGAGGAAGGAAAAGGAAAGCATTAGCCGTAAACTCTCATTCATTTTGGCCAAGGTTGTCCTCCCAGGTGTTTCCTCATTCCTTCACAATTGCAGGTTGCACATCCTTGAATGCAAGGAGATTGCCCTGTGACAGGGCTAACGGGAGATGCACAGGTGGTGAACTGACATAAAGCACCATCCACGACAAAGCTGGCTGCCCCAGCAATGGCTGGCCCCTAGGATGGGCCAACAAGTAAGGACCACACACAGAAGAGGTCCAGTGTTGTTTGTTATGGGAAGAAGAAACTTGGAGTAAACAATATCATAATTATTGATGTACCTAATAAATGTCATGTTAGCTTTAATCTTTAAGAGCCAACACATTTTATAAACTTAATCACAGCCAGGTACTGGTGGGTCACACGTATAATCCTAGCTACTCAAGAGGCTGAAATCTGAAGATCTCAGTTTGAATTCATCCCAGGCAGGAAAGTCCGTGAGACTCTTATCTCCAAGAAACTATGTCCCAAAAAGCCAGAAGTTGAGCTGTGGGTCAAGTGGTAGAGTGTTAGCCTTGAGCAAAAGAAGCTCAGAGACAGTATCCAGACCCCAAATTCAAGCCCTAGGACCAGTGCGTGCACATGTATACACACACACACACACACACACACACACACACACACTCACACACACACAACCTAATCAGTTACGAGGATTAGCATCAAGTTTCAAGAGTGTGTCTAAACTCCATAACCTTACAATGTACCCACATGTCCTACTTCTAGAAAATCTATCTTTTTTTTGTACCCACAGATCTAGAAAAACAGTGACTGCACAATACATTTCATAATAACCATTTCAAGGCCACCAGAGGCAAGGCAGAATTCTCTACCAGCTCTTTGGCATTCTGATTAAAGTATTGGCTAAAACTGACTAGGATCCAGGAGATCAGAAATTGCTCTCCATTGCCTTATGCCTAAAATTCTGATATTCTGTGCTTCACATATCAACTAGCTGCTATTTGTGCTCATTTGGTAGAACTATTTGTTCTCGCTAAATGAAACGAAATTAGACATAATAGTCCCTATGTTTTCTTTCTGTAACACTGAGCTCTTCATGTCCAGAAGTGTCTCTCCTGAAAGACCCACTTTGGTGACTGAAAGTCAGTCACTTCCAGCATCTGTGTTGCTAATCTTCTAGTCTCTAAATGACCCACCCAGGGTAGTAGGAACTAAAGAAAACACAGCTAAGAATAAAGGCCACTTAAAAACTCTACAGCTAATAGTTAAACTCTTGGGGGCTCAGCTCACAGATATACTGGTTGAAGCTAAGTTCCAGCATGCTTAGTTAAGCCCCCTTCCCTGGTGCACATGCTTAAGAGGTATCCACTCAGATGCTCCGGAGAAAAGTATTCTGGTGCTTTATCATGGAAAATTCCAAAAGCATGCACAAGTGCAGAAGCTAGTAGAATGAGCCCTAGAATCATAGATCAGTCATCTCAAACAACTATCATGGTCAATCCTAAATACATTTTTTAAAAGATTTTTTAAATTCTTTTAAAAATAATTTAAATAGCTCTTTTTTTCTCCTAAGGACAGGAAACCCGGGAATATTTTCATGACCCCCTGAGGGTTTCTGACCCACTGGTTCTTTGGTTCACTGACCTTGTTCAATCCTTCCTTTATACAAGGGAATGCTATCTTCTCCCATTCTCTCTGGCTATTTCTCATGCTTGCAGCAAATTAAGAGGACTCTATGATTTCAGCAATGGTGACATATAATCCCAGTGTTAAAGGATGGAATTTTCCAGTGCAAGAAGCAGCAGAGAGCACAGAGGAAACATTGGCAGGAGCCAATACTCCCCAGCACAGTACCTCCAACCATGAGACAAAGAAACCCAGGATTTGTATAAAAAGTGGAGAGAGAATCTGACAATGGAGTGATTGTTCTCTCTCTACAAGCACTCCGACTAGTTCTAAGTCCTCCGTGGCCTGCATTGGCAACCAGTGGCCTCACCTAGGTCTCCCTATGGTAATCTACAAGCCTAGAAGCAAAGGGGAAAGACAGTGTAGCTTTCCAAGGAACCAAGGCTCAATACCATAACTGTGGTCACCAAACCACTATTGTATAAAACAGAGAGAGGTGAGCAGGCCAGACTCTCACCTTGGCTCATTTGTTCAAATCGAACCCAGAGCCAACAAGAAGGATCAGCTTTCTGGCTTTTTGTCCAAATTACTTGCCTACTACTCTAGAAAAACAACAGATGCCTGCCAAGAATTTGCAGTCCCCTAAATCTCAAAATAATAACTAGCCTACCCAGTGTTTCCATCCAAGGAACTGTTGGTTCTTACACCAAAAAAAAAAAAAAAAATCCTTTTGGGGTAAGAGTATGGAGTCCAAGAAAGGCATGTGGTTATTTCTGCCACTTACTGGCCCCTGTCGCTCTTTGGAAATAAAGGGAAATCTATTTTTGACATCAGCTATTCAGCTCTTAAATAACATTGGTTTGTAAAGCATATCTAACGCAAATATGGATTCCAAACTCTATAAAAGTTGAAGATGTTTGGGTCTCCTTTGCCACTGCTCCAAGCACCCATGTAGCACACATTCACATTCTTTTTCCTTGGCATATATGTGTTAAAGTTTTGGAATAGAATAAGGAATTATAGCCTCAGTCCCCTATGGCAACTCTGATTGTTTTTTTTTAAATAATAAATAAGAGTGATTCCATAGAAAGTCTAATTGTTTGATTCACCTAATAATATTTGTAACACTGACCATGGCATTCACTACCATTAGTCATTACAGAAGGACTCATGGGTTCATGACAGATGAGAGAAAAATGAAATGCTAAGGGTTCAGATAAGAAGAAAGGAATCAAACAGTAGCTTTCCCATTTGCAGTGGGTTAGAGAGAGAATGATGGAAGGTATGACTCTGGACAGAAAGCATTGGGCACTTAGACGGACACATCACATTGTAAACCCCCTTGTACAATGGTCTGAAGTTCAAAAAAATATTAAATTTAAAAAATAAAATATTACAACGAATCTATGAATCATTACAGATTCTGAGACTGAATACTAAGACAGACTATGAAGTTCCTGAGGCCTTATGAAAACTAATATAGCAGTGCTCCTAGACATTCAACATGGCTATGTCCTAACAAATTCACGTAAATTTAAAATGCACTTAATACACCTAACCTACATCATAGGCTTTCCACCTCAATCATGCCCAGAACACTCACATTAGCATACAGTTAGACAAAAATCATGTAATACGAAGCTGATTTTACATGAAAGTGTTGGACAGCTCATGAAACTTATTTACCACTGTACCAAATGTGAACAACAGAACGGGTGTACACACACTCATCATTAATGTGCACAGCAAACAACAAAACTGGGCCTGAGGAACGCTGGAAGCACTGAACTAAAATTGATTGCTGGATGAACAGTACAGTGCCGGAGCCACTGGTTTCTGTCTGGTAACCGTGGCTTGCTGCCACTGCCCAGCATTTTGAGAGTATCACACCGAACAACTTTAGCTTCAGAAAAGATCAAAATCTGAAATGCAAAGTATTTAGAACAAGTATTACTTGTCTCACAGACTTTCCTGCCCGGGCTGGCTTCAAACTGCCACTCTCAGATCTCAGCTTCCTGAGTAGCTAGGATTACAGGCGTGACACCGACACCCAGCTTGAGTATCACTTTTACACCATCATAAATTAAAAAAATCATAAGGCCCCATTGTAAGTCAAGGATCTTCACGGTTTACATGGAAATCCCACAGTCTACCTGATCCCACGTTTGCAAACAGACTGGAAAATAACCTCCCATGATGCTCCTGACAATACTTTGTTGTTTTAAAGAGGGGAGAAAAATTCTATTTTCAATAACTAAAGTAGCATTTGTAAGCCAGAGTATAGCTTGTCTTTCAGTTACAAAAACAGAAAGGCACACCATTTTACCAAAATGTCTCCCAACATGAAAGGATACACTTAGTTTTGCCTTTAATTCATTTCAAAGACAAAGAAAATTACCCTTCATCAAAGCCTTTTGTTGCTATTTCTCATCCAAAGACGAATAAAATGACAGAAACAAAGCACGTTCTCCTGCCCTTCTCATCTCAGCACGATCCACGCCCTACCTTTTCTCAGCTGGGGTCTTGGTGGCCACTCTTGTACACCACCTAAATATATGTGACTATCTTCTTCTAGCTGTTTATAGACAAGTCTGTTCATTCCATGGAGCTACTTTCCACTCGTGTCATCTGTAAAGACATCCAAGTAGCAACTTAATCAATGCTGTTGAATGACTAATACATTTAGGAATTACAAATATTTAGTCCTATCAATGGAATTACTCTCTCTTTGTGAAAACAGAAAGAAATGAGTGTGAAAAAAGATAATAGAAGTCACTGTTGCATTCACATCATTAGACATGGAAATAATAACCACAAGATATTAAACGCAAAAGAAATTAAGTCAGAATTCTCATAGGGAACCAGGGGGTGCCTGCTTTTAGGACTGAAATCCCCACCTGGTAGGAAACTCATTTGTGAATCTTGGGACTGCTGATCATGCTGCAAGATCTTTCGATCCTCAAGAGCCAGCCCAATCTTCAAATCAGCAAAAGGTGAGAGAATGCATCACCACTTAGGTATACTCCCTGTACCCACTCCACCAGGAAGCTCTGCCTCCTCCTCTTAGTGATTTCCTTTATTGCTCCCTTTGAATAAAAGGATCCCTGCATTCTCTTTATTCATTGTTCCCATTGCTCAGCTGCAGAGCCATCTAGCTTGTTTACCAACCACAGCTCTAGAACATTCCCCAGTCAACAGGAGATTGGAGAAATGTGTCCTGAGTGCAGAACTCTCTCCAGTCAACTGACAGGACAGAATTGCCTCATTCCACTGATTCGGAGGTGTGTGGTTTCCCACCATCAAACAGCTCTTAAAACCCAGATGCATCTCAAGCCCCAGTACCTTTCGGGAAGCCATCAGTCAGCCAGCATTCTTGACATTGTGGCCTCTGCCTTTGCCAGTGCAGACTGCTAGTCTTCACTCTACATTGTCCTCATGTCAGCTGCCACACGCACCTATGTGAATTTAATGTGTGAGTTGAAGTGTCATGTTGAAATGTCCTCCAAGAGTTCACTGTGGTTCCGTGTTGGAATGACAGGCTATTTTGTGATCAGAAAGGCACTGAAGCCAAGCCGCAGGATGTAAATATGATACTAATAAAACTGTTTTGTCTCAAAAGGAACCCTTATGTCTTGTCTTTCCTTGCAAAGAAATGCAATCAAGTGTATCCAAAGTAGGTACCCACCCAATGAACAAGTTGCTTTACTTTCTATTGCTGAACTGTCTCCCTGCCAAACCCTTCACAAGAGAGGATGAGTTTTGTTTTTTTTTCTATGCCAGTCCTGGAGCTTGACCTCAGGGCCTGGGCACTGTCTCTGAGCTATTTCCGCTCAAGGCTAGCACTCAACCACTGGAGCCACAGCTCCACTTTCTTCATTTTTGATTAATTGGAGATAAGAGTCTCATGAACTTCCCTGCCTGGCCTTGCTTCAAACAGATCCTCAGATCTCAGCCTCCTGAGTAGGTTGGATTACAGACATGAGCCTCCAGCACCCAGCTAGGAAGATTGATTTTAGAGGCATCTGCAGTTATTGATTCTTATGTCACTCAGGACTGCCATTAAAATTGTTTATTACAGATTATTGGTAGTGTCTTGTTTTTATCTTTTATTGGCCTATAAAATAATGGTCTGAACATGAGGGGTATATTAGACTCGACTTGAGCTAAGGCATTTGCCTCTGCCAATCTTTTATTTAGGTTTGTGAAAAAGCCCTCCCAGAGACATGGAAAAGATAGCTGATAGGTGGCAGGGTGAGGAAAGTGTAGCCATTTGTTCAGTCTGTGCCACTTTTCCAGAACCTTCTGGAGAAGTTCTCTGAGTTCTCTGCTGGAGAAATACTCAGAAATGGCGTCAGTATCACATCATGAGGCAAAACCTAGTCAAATGGCCCAAGCAGAAAAATAGTTAAGCAAGGCCTTAGTCATTATCACCAATAGTGGTCACATTTTGACTTAAATAAAATGCACCCATCCTTCTCAAGATTTCTCAATGCACTGTTAAATGTTTAAATCACTTCCTAGTTTCTACTCCTTCCTTTTCTATTCTCTGGAAGACATTATGTGGAATTCATTGTATTTTAAAAATATTTGGTAATACATGTTGTATGTACTTGAATGACAACTAGGCCTGTCGATTCCTTTTATAGAGCTTTTAAACTGAAGCTTCTTAAAATGGTATTCAAGTTAAAACATGTCAATTTGGGTGAGTTTTGGTAATTTGTGATGTTTAAAGAACTTCTCCATTTCATTTGTTATTTTGTTCAACTACAAATTGAGTGCCTAGTATATGCGACTCTACTAGGTGGGAGGCATAGAAAGATGTCAGAAATGACTGTAGTATATAGTAGATCAGAGGTCCATGGACCTTCCCCTCCAGGGGTTAATAACTGTACTCAGGGGTCCATAAATTTATACAGAAGAAAAAAAAAACTGCAGCAATGTCTTCACTAACTCTCACTCTTGGAAACTACTGAATAGCTCTTTTCTCTAGTTTTGTCTTTTCAATAACTTCATCTAAATCGGATCATAAAGTATACATTACTTCTGAGATTAGCTTCTTGGGTTCAGCATGTCTCTGAGATTCATCCAAGTTGCTATGTGTGTGTCAATAGGACATTCGTTTTTATTATAATTGAATCGTTTTCCATTGTAGGAATGGACTGCAGTTGACATACTTTTGTTCATTGAGGGACATTTTGGGTTGTTTCCTGTTATTGGTGATTATGAACGGAGCCACTATAAACATTCATGCAGACTTTTTTTTGTGAGAACCTAAGTTTTCAGTTCACTTGGGATTACTAGGTCATGTGTTAAGTGTGTGTTTAGCTTTATAAGAAACTGCCAAGTGCCTTTGCTGAAGAGCTATGCACGTTCGAATTCCTGTTGGCAATGTATCAGAGTCCTGACTGCTTTGTATTATAGCAAGCACTTGTTATTGTCAGCATTTGTTATTTTAACCAGTTTAATAGATATGTGGCTGTATCTCATCAGGATTTTAATTTTATTTCCCTAATGGTTAATGATGCTGAACAACTCTTGGTACGCTATCTACTTTTAGATATTTGCTAATATATTGAGGATAGGCAAAGTGTTCTTTTTGATAGATATGCTTTGTTTTTTATTTTAATTAATAACTTGTTTATTTATTTATTTTGTCAGTCATAGGGCTTGAAATCAAGGCCTGGGTGCTGTTCCTGAGCCCTTTTGCTCAAGGTTAGCACTCTTACCACTTGAGCCACAGCTCTACTTCCAGTTTTCTGGTAGTTAATTGGAGATAAAAGTTTCATGGACTTTCCTGCCCAAGCTGGCTTTGAACCACAATCATCAGATCTCAGCCTCCAAAGTAGCTAGGATAAGAAGTGTGAGCCACTAGTACCTGCATTTCTTTTAATTGTACCATCTTTGTCTGGTTTAGGTTTTAAGTGCTGATATAAAATATCTTGAGCCATCTCTTGTTTTCTATTCTCTGGAAGACATTATATGGAATTCACTGTATTTCTTTTAAAAATATCTGGCAACACATGTTATATGTACTGGGGATGAGAACTGGACCTGTAGATTTCTTTTATAAAGGTTTTAGACTGAAACTTTTAAAAATGGTATTCAAGTTAAAAACATCAATTGGGTGAGTTTTGGTAATTGGTGATGTTTAAAGAACTTTTCCATTTTACTTAAATTGTCAAATTTACAAGTAGTCTTCATTCTGGAATTGGTAATTTATGTTCTCTCTTTCTTTCTGCCTGTCTTGTAAGAGGTTTGTCAATTTCATTGAACTTCTCAAAGAACCAAGCTATGGTTTTATTGATTTTTCTCTAATGTTTTTGAAGTTAATTATTTTCAATCTTGTTGGTTTATGCTCTTATTTTTATTATTCTATTTTGTTGCTTTTTTATTTGATTTTTATTTCTTTTTTTAATTTCTTGAGGTAGCAGCTTGAATTGTTAAGTTTGATAGTTGTTTTTTTTCCTTTTCCAAGATGAGCATCTTAATAATACTATTTGGCTATTTCTCAGTCCCATAATTTTGACAAAATGTACTTTCCTGCTGTATTGTTTGATACATGCCCTTGTAAGGTTGCTGTGTCCTCGTGACGAAAAGTACTATATATTGTTATACAATGTTTCTTTGATCTGGTAATCTGGGATTATCGAGGCACTTCAGTTTTCTTCTGATTAGTATATATATATATATATCTCTTTTAATTAGGGGCATATACCTTAAAATAGTAATAAATATGTTCACTTCTCTAAATAGAAAAACATATATACATATACATATATATATGAGTTTGGGATATATATGTGTGTATGTGGGTATTGCTACTATTAGCTTACCTATGTCACTATACCTGACATACATAATGAAACACTATAGTGTCTACAAGACACTATATAATTAAGTTACTTGAAAATTTGTTCTAGGCAACAACAAATGCTGGCAGGGATGTGGAGGAAAAGAAATCCTATTGCACTGTTGGTGAGAATGCAAACTAATACAACCATTCTGGACAGTGGTCTGGAGGTTCCTCAAAAAACTAAATATAGATCTTTCCTACAACCCAGCCATACCACTCTTGGGCATCTATTCAGAACATCACAAGCCAAGATACAGTAAAGACACTTAAATATCCATGTTCATTGCTGCATTATTCACAATAGCCAAGTTATGGAAACATCCCAGATGCCCTACAATGGATGAGTGGGTCAAAAAAGAATGTGGTACCTATACACAATGGAACTTAACACAACCCATAGAAAGAATAATATGTCATTTTCAGGGAAATGGATGGACCTAGAACAAATCATACTAAGTGAGGTAAGCCAAGCTCAGAAAGGCAAATGGTGCATGTTTTCTCTCATATACAGAAGCTAGATCTAAAATACACAGGGTACGATAAATTACACAGGACTCTAGGTATTCATACACAGTGAGACTAAAGGAGGACCCTCTAGGGGATGAACACAAAGGCACAAAAAAAGCCTATGTGCATCTGATCATATAAACTAATTATTTATCAAAATGACTTCCAGGAAATAGAAACGAGGGTTTTTTTGTTATTTTTTTCTGCTATTGTTGATGAAGATGGTGTCTATTTTTGCTTTCTGGTGGGGTTTTGTTTAGTTTGGGGCTGTTTTTTTTATCTTGGTTGTTTATATGTCTTTGGGGAGGGTAATGGGAGTATAGAAATGGAGAGACAAAGAGCAAACAAATGCAGCAAGGGTATACAGTAGACACTGTTGAAAATGAACTACGAAACTTGTATATGGGGATGGGAGGGGGAAATGGAGAGAGCGAGAGAAAGGGGGATATTGCCCCAAAAGAAATATACTTATTACTTGACATAGTAAATGGGAACTCTTGCCTTCTCCTGGAAGGGCCACATTTCTACCTTTTGCCCCTAACTAATGTCAACGCCCCTTGCCAGAAGGAAGTAGCCAGAGAGAGTTGGCGCCCTTTTTCATAATTATTAAAAGGCCGTAAGGTAAAGTCTAACCCCGGGAGGGCTCCATGCAGATGCCCCCCACCTGTTTAAGTCTGCATCCAGTACCTGAGTTACCTAGGTAACTCCTCCTTCTCTGAGGTCACATCCAATCCACCCAGCCATACCTCCCACCTTTTCCTATATAATCCAGCTCAACACAAGTCCCCACTCCCTTTCCTTTTCTCTCTTGCTCTTTTCTGTCTTATCCCCTTCTTCCTTCCCCTGTCTCCCTACACCACCATCTTGTGTGGGCTGGCAGTTTGCTTCCCCCCAATAAACTCCTTTCTGCCATGTGGTGGGTTTCCTTTCTGGCAAGCCTTACAGGGAACCTCTGTTAATCACCTTAATAATAATAGTAAAATGTTTTTTAAAAAAATCTGTTCTAGGATTAGACATGGTGGTTCATACCTTTAATCCTAGCTACTTAGGAGGTGAAGGTAGGACAACTGTGGTTCAGAGCCAACACTAAGCAAAAGAATAAAACCCTGAAAAATAACTAAAGCAAAAGGGCTAGAGTATACTCAAACGGTAGAACACTTGACTAAGAAGTGAGGGGCCTAGGTTTAAGCCCTAGAATTGAAAAAAAATAAAAAGTTCTAATAATCTTAATGTATTTAATCCATTTACAGTTAACGTAATTACTAATGTTTTAATTTTGTCTATTTTATTATTTTCTGTTCTCTTTATTTTTAGTTCCTGTGTCTTCCCTCTTCTTGATTTCATTTAGGTTTAACAGGTTTTTTCTTGTCTGTTTTTTTGTTTTGTTTTTTGCCAGTCCTGGGCCTTGGACTCAGGGTCTGAGCACTGTCCCTGGCTTCTTTTTGCTCGAGGCTAGCACACTGCCACTTGAACCACAGCGCCACTTCCAGCTTTTTCTATATATGTGGTGCTGAGGAATCAAACCCAGGGCTTCATGTATACTGTCATAGAGCTGACTCCATCTTGACTAGGGAAACATAATAGGAAATGTTGGGGGGAGTAGATTAGGTCAACCTGACCCCAAAATTCTGCTTCTGTAAATGGCTAACTTGTTTGTTGCTTGCTGTAGCCCCTGCATCAACCCCCTAAATCTGTGCTACGCTTTTACCTTTATAAACCCCAATTTGAGGACTGCTCGGGGTCACGGTGGCAGCTCCCGAGTCTGCACTGTGTCCCTGGCTGGTCAGCCCGCTTTTCACTGTCACAGTTTCAGCTGCCGAGTCTGTGCTGCGTCCCTGGCCGGTCAGTTCACTTTTTGCTTCCCCAATAAACCCATCTTTTTGCTTGAGACTGTCTCTGAGTGGTGGACTCTTGGAGGGACAGGGAATCCCTTCCCACGAACCCCGAGCACTTTACCACTAGCCCATAGTTCCAGCCCTTTTCTTGCATTTTTGCTAAATCTCTCTGTGTGATTTTTTTTTTTTTTTTTTTGGCCAGTCCTGGGCCTTGGACTCAGGGCCTGAGCACTGTCCCTGGCTTCTTCCCGCTCAAGGCTAGCACTCTGCCACTTGAGCCACAGCGTCGCTTCTGGCCGTTTTCTGTATATGTGGTGCTGGGGAATCGAACCTAGGGCCTCGTGTATCCAAGGCAGGCACTCTTGCCACTAGGCTATATCCCCAGCCCCTCTCTGTGTGATTTTATAGAACTTATTCTAGGAATTAAAACACACATATTTAGCTTTTCACAATCAGAATCATTATTTTACCACTTCAAGTGATATGTTATCAATATATAGGTTCCTTTATCTTTCCTCCTTTATGTGGTACTTGTGTTACTAAATTACACCAACATATATTTAAGACACCACTAAACAATGGTATAAGTTTTGCTTTCCATCAACAAACATTTCAAAGAAATCAAGAAACCAGTTGTACTTGCCTAGTGTGTACAAAGCCCTGGGTTCTATCCCCAGCATTATGAGAGAGAGAAAGAAGCAGAGGCAGAGAGAAAGAGAGAATAATATGTTTACTCAGTTACTTCCTGTTTCTATTGCTCCTTGTATCTTTCTGATTTTCTGGCTTTCTTTCACTGTCATTTTCCAACTGTCTGAAGAACTGTGGCAACAGTACTTTGACAATGAAGCCTCTTCACAGGCCCTCATCTGAGAATGTTGTTGAAGGTCATTTTTTTTTTTTTACTGGATACAGAATTGTGAGTTGACAGTTATTTTCTGGCAGCACTATGAAAATGTTCCATTTCCTTCTGTAGAAATATTTAGTAATTGCATCACATAACCCTATAAAAGTAACATATTTATGTGTTTGTGTCTGACTGCTGCTTTACATACTTTTTACTGTCTTTTGTTTCATGACAATCACTTATTAGTACCCCAAAGTGTGGTAATTGTTACAACATAAATCCTAATCCTTTATTAAAACACTGATATAGAGGGAAGGTAACAAAATGTTTCCCTAATATATCTGCAGAAAAAGCTTTCTCGACATCAATACTGATGTGAGCAGGAGGACATTACTATTCTTAGCAGTAAGTTAATACTTTTTTAAAAGATTTCTTTCCAAATAATTTTACTTTTTTGTAATATAATTACATTTAAATTGTCAGAACTGCTTCTGTGATGGACAAGAGACCTGTCATGCAAGAAAAAAAAAAGTGAAGGGTTCCATAAAGCTTGAAGCAGAAGTACCATGGTAACACAGGGTTGTTAAAGAAGTCTCATACAACAGTGCCCAAGACTATTAGCAAATGGGTACAGCAGTTAGTCTAAGACCACTAATATTCTCTAAAGCTATTTCTTAAAGTGACTGTTAAAACAGATCACATACAACAGCTGTAAATGGAATAGTGTGGCACTTGTATAGAATTAAATACTGTAAATTACCAGACAGGGTTCTACAAATCTCATTCAACTGTGGTATGTGGTTACTAAGTTATGATTCTGTAAAAGTAATCCCCCAGGACATCCAGATAAATTATACACCCAGAGAATTTTTCAGGTCAAAAAATAAATAGCCACACACTCCAAGCCTACACATTAAATTAAGATGGAAGCCAAGTGTTGGGTGTTTCCAAAAGAAGCAGAACAGGAAAGATTATTCAAAGAGAAGCCCTTCGTCCTTGTCTTCAGCCAGAAGGTTTGCAGGCCGCATCAGTTCTCCAGCTGCCCTCCGTTGCTCCAAGTCCTTCTCAGCTTTTTCCTTCAGCATCTTTTTCTTCTCCTGTATTTTCTTCAACCTATACAACTCTTCTCGCTCTCTTTCACGCAGCTCGGTGATGACAGAAGCAAGGGTGCACGCAGCCCGAGGAAGGACGACATGCTCAACGGCATTCACGCACCTGTGGGTTATCTTGCTTCATCCAGAGTCACACAGGAAGTCTGCAGCGAAGCCAGTTCCACCAGTAGTTCCACTGCTTTGGCACAATTCCTCTCTCATTTGGCCAACTGTTCCCCTCCTCTGGCTAAACTGGTCAGTCCGTCTCTGGGGGGTAAAAGGTAAAACCTACGATGTTGTCTTTCTTTGCTGGAATCTTCACATGGCCTTCCTTTGCATTGTGGGTAACCGTGGTACTGACGTACCCTGCTGTGGACCTGGCCTCTGCCAGTGACAATGTAGCTTCCCTCATCACTTCACCCGTCAACATGTTAGTCTCTACTATCTTTTTTTAAGGATCTGTCGAAACCCAAGAGTGAAGGCATCAGATATTTTTTCTCTTCAGGAGGTTTCACATGAGCCTTCACGATAGTCTGCGCCATTCTCAAAGGGAAGATCTCAAACTGGTCTTTGCCCGACATTGTGACAGTGACGATTCAGCTCAGACCACCAGCCAGGCAACCTTCGGCAACAGCTCCAGTACCCAACACCACTGTGCCTGCCCTACAATGGAGTCCATGTTTTTCTTGAGTTTTCAACAGTGTGGTAATGATGACAGTTTGTATTTTGTTCAAGATTTCTTATAGTCTCAAAATCTGTACGTTTATGTCTTTCTTTAAATTTGAGGATCTTTTAGCCAGCATTCCTCCTATGTTTTTTTTAAAAAAAATTTACCACATCCTTCTTTCTTTCCAATACTGCTCTAGCAAAAATCTTAAGCTTTTAAGTATTTCAACTATTATTTTCCAATCTTTTGGGCTCTCTTTTTTCTCTCTCTTCTTCTCTCTCTTCTGTCATGTTTTCTCTGCTTTCTGCAAGTCCAGGCTGACCTAGAACTCATGACTGACCTACCACAGCCTCGCACATACACGCTGGCATCATAGACAAGCACCACGACTCCTACCTTAGATTTTAGCATTCCTCTGAGCCAGTATTGATGTGCACTTTTCTTTTGTCACCTCCATTCATTTTTATGTGTGTTGCATTCGGTTTTTATTTCTGAACTTTTCTTTTTGGATCTTCAGTTTCTTTTTCTAAGATTTTTTTTTCCCTTTCACTAATTCCAAGAAAGTTTGCCTTTAGGTTTTCATGACAGCTCCTTCAAATTCTGTGTTATTTAAGCATATATATCTGTTGATTATTTTTCTCCATATAAGTTGAGATTTTTCCCAATGTTTCCTATGTGCTAAGTTATTTTTATTGTATAGTGGACAGTTTGAAGGTGGTGAGATTCTACATTTTCTTAGTTTCTACAAAGGATTTTTTTTAACCTGGTTTCAGTCACAAGTTTCAACTAGTCCTCTATAGGCTGTGGCTCCAATAGGAGGTCAAATTCCAAGTCTTCCCTTTTGTCCCTCTGTGCATGTGAACAGTGGCCAGTCTGCGAACCTGGGCAATAGTTCCTTTGTAGCTCATTCTCAAAGATGGTATCATGTTATTTAGGGTCTATTTTTGTACATCTAAGAGATGAATCCACATAAACAACTTTATAGGGTTGCTTCTCCCAGCTCTTCTCCCCTCCCTTTCTCCTCCCCCATTCTTTCTGTCTTTGTCTCTGTATTTCTCTCTCTTTTTTTTCTCTCTCTCTCTCTGGTATTTTCTAGTTCCAAGAAACTCAACTTTTTAGTCCTTTCATCGTTAATCAGGAGCTTTAATTAGTCTACTGTGTACTTCCCACACTGTATTTATATCCTGGAATAAGTGGCAGAAGAAGATAGACAGAAAGACAGACAATGGACAGACGGACAGAAATGGAAGGTTCCCCAACCCATTTGGGTTGCAGCTCTTCTGATTACAGGGCAGATTCCTGTCAAGGTTCTGGATTCCCGGAGTTCTTATGCCCTCATGGTTATAGGATGCTTGGGGCTGGGCACAGAGAATGAAGGAAAGAGGATATAAAACAAATGAAACAGCAAAATTGGATTTCTTTATTCCTTGTAAGCACTAGAAGACATACTTTTTATTTCTTAAGTCATTCGAGAGGTTTTCTCCTGGGGCTTGCACCAGTGTCCATGACTATATTTCAAGCTGCACAGAATCCAGATCACATGATTCTAGAAGAGGCAAAACACTAACTCACCACTGGGTGAGCAGGACCTGAAAATTTGTTGTCTTTATCATTCTGCTGCTCCATCTATTCTGTATTGGACTCATTGTAGCATCCACTAGGAGAGGGGGCATGAGGTTTGCTTTTCTCCTCCTTGCTCTGAATCCCAGCCCACTGTGCTTGATCATATGCATTTGAAAATGCGATTCTAACATAAGATCCACAGGCCTTATCAGCTGTAAAAGAGATGCACGACACAGGAAAGACCTTTAGCCAGAAGGAACTGACAGACTAATCTACAAACTGTTGCAAACCAGGATCATACACCCTCAAGAGGAACAGCTAGGGTCTTTGGAAGACCGTGGAGTATATCCAGGCTAGCTCAGGTTCAGGTAAACTTCACAGTGAGTAGAGGAATAGGAGTGTCCTTGGCAGTGGAAGGCATGCTGGTAAGCCAGGAAAGAATCAGAGCATGCAAAGCTTGGGTCATAGCAAATGGCTCAGAAGAACCAGACTGTGAACTTCAATGTGCATTGCAGCCAAGCAAATGAGGGAATCACCTGAGTTCAGTAGATAGGACTGGTGAACTACTAAATCCAATGAAGCCCTAAATTCACTAGAAACTGCCATCTTAATGATATCCATCCTGGGACCCAATTCCATATATTTCTCTCAGTTTTATACATAGACTCTACCTTACAGGCACTCAACATTTGAATAAGGAATCCGTTCATTTGTGTGCCTGGCAACAATTCTATTGTGGACACTTAGCTAGCTATTTAAAATTTCTACTTCAGAGATGAAAATTTCAATGAGGAGACTGAACAAAAAAAATAACAAACATGAATAGCCAATGGAAAAAAATGTAATTCTTTTTCATCATTAACAACTAAAAGAACTACAAGATAACTAGCATAACTGGAAAAGTGTATTTCTCTGTGTTTTTGGAAAAGTTCAAATTTGTCAGAGCAAAGCATAGAAATAAATAGGGTGAGATGAAAATGTGTTGAGAAATAAAAATAACTAAATTTCCAAGGAGGGTATATCCAGCATACAGTAATAGAATTCTGATCTCCATGGACAAACACAGATAGGTCTGCTCTGAGAATTCAGAAGGCATTGCTATGGAGATTAGAAGCTGGGTCTAACTTCAAACAAAGAACTTGTTTCTACACCATGCAGCGGAAAGGTTTGGGGGATAGAGGAGATCATTTATTCACACCAACACTGAGTCATTTACAAAAACAAAGCAACAATGACCAAAAAAAAAAAAAACCAACAATCTAGGACTGGCTAATAAACAAGACAACAAATGGATCATTCATTTAATTTTTTTCCTTTATTGTCAAAGTGAATTACAGAGGGGTTACGGTTTCATATGTAAGGCAGTGAGTACCATTCATTTGATTTAGCTTAAGAAAAAACAGCTAGATGCTAGTGACTCATGACTGTGATCCTATTCACTCAGGAAGGTGAGATCTGAGCATCCCAGTTCAAAGTCACCTTTGGCAGATAAATCCAGCAAAAAGCTGGAAGAAGATCTGTGGCTCAAGTAGTAGTAGAGTACCAGTCTTGAGGGGGAAAGCTGAGGAAAAGCACAGGCCTTGAGTACAAGCCCAGGACAGGCATATAAAATAAATTCAGAACACACTTCCCTTGGAAAGTTGGCAAAGGGAATAACATGGGAGAACTTCATTCTAACATTCAACCAACCCTTTACTGAGCTGAATTCTTCTAGTTATGGATTGTGGACTGTTACGCTTCTCTAAAATTCATGGGTTGAAGCCCTACTCCTACTCCGCAGTACTTTCAAATATGACTGTATTTAGAAATAAAGCTTTTACAGAGGTAGTGAAGGTTAAATGAGTTTATTCGTTGGGTCCAAAGCCATCAGGTATTGTTGTGAGAAGAGAAAACTTGGACACAGAGAGTGGAAATGTGCAATAGAGGGAAGGTCACATGAAGGCCCAGTGGGAAAGAAGCCATCAGCAAGCCAAGGAAAGAGACCTCAGAGCGTAAACCTACCCCACACCACCATCATCGTAGACCCTAGGACTATGGAAAAATCAATTTCTGTTGCTTCATTTATTCAGACTATGGTAACTTCTGGCAGCCAGAAGAGACTAAAATAGGCACAAAAGTGGGCAGAGCTAACAAGCTTCGGAGGAAGCCAGCCCAGGAACACACAGTACAACAAGAAGAAAAGGTGACAAGATTGGGGACCTGTGAACAGAGCACAAAGAAAAATGAGAGGCAGTTTTTGGAAATAACCAAGAATATCAGAAGATAATCCCAACTTCAAAACTGTCAACACAGCTACTTCCTGTCGAATCCTGCTTATTCTTGGATTGGTCAGATTGAAAAATACCACCGAGGGTTAGTCTCAAATGACCTTCTTGCCCAACATTGGTTTTTTCCCCCATTGATGATTTTTGGATCCTCGTACCCTCTGGGTATAAACCATCACTAAGCAATTAGCACAAAAAGAGCCAACATGCCTCTCATTTATATCCATCCTTTAGCTTTGGACTTTCTCTGAAGTACAAAAAAATAAGCTAGCAGAAGACTCAAAATGTAAAACTATCTCAGAAAACAAAAAACTCAATGAGAAAGAAGTCATTAGTGAGAACATAATAGCCAGGTATTCCACCAAATTTAAGACTATTGGATACTGAAAGAATACTGTATTAAATATCAAATACTAGGAACTCCTTAAGAGGGAAAAAAATGACATGAAGAAACGAACTTGAAAAACAAATAGAGGAAAACACTCCTTTCATTGAAAATAAAAAAAGACGACTTGGGGACCAGAATGTAAGAACTAAGTAAGATTAATAATAGTAGTAGCAAGTAATAAAAACAAAAAAAGAGCAAACCATTTCTGGACAGAACCTGATGAATTTCTCAAAGTTCAGGTGTCAGAGAAGGAAAATAAAATGCAAGATTCTGTCACATAGCCACACTCAATACCAAACAGATAGCCTAGAACTTAATGGGCTGAAGTATCAAGAACAGTCCCTGGTCTGGTATAAAGTCAAGCATAAACATGTAGCTTGCAAGGGTTGGGATTCTGGGTTCACACAGGAAGAACAGCCTGGGCTGCGAAATGGTAGGAGCCATTAGCATAAAAAAAGGAGCTCCCAAGAATGACTCCTGTACCCACACTGGAAGCACAGGCTGTCCATGGGCCCTGGAAGCTTGCTTCAGTCTGAGACTGGTGTGTGGATGGGAAAGGAATGAACTGTGAGTCGTCTGAAGAGATTTATTACAAAGCTCCCTCCTGTCCATGAGTTCAGAGCCACCGTCACATTCATTATTGAGTCAGAGGACATACTATGTGTACTTGGATCATGTGCCTAAATCCCCAAAACTGTCCCAACTAGAACTAAGACAACTCCAGGTGTCTGTGCATTTGATTCCTTACTCAGATAAAAATACCTGCTGGAGACCATGAAAGCACACTGCAGTGGACTTGCCTCAAAAGTTCTCCATCATGTTTTGCTGGCCTGAGGTCCAGACATCCCACAGGAAATGTCAGAAACATCACAGCTCAGAAGTGCTACCAGGACACCAGCTACATGGCAGGTCTTGTACATTTCAGAAGCTTCCAGAAGGTAGACTGTTGTATGATGAAGATCAGTGCTAGAGACAGACTTGTCCAAAAGCATCATACTTCCCTGAATCTTAGTTTCCTAAAACAACAAGGAGGATAGGAAATACTTTTAAGGTTATCTTCATGATATACAGAATAACTTATAATAAACAAATGAGTGTTGTTATTACATAATTAGGGGCTTGCATAAGACTACTGATTTAGAGTTTTTTAATTATCCCAGTGTTTTATTTTTCATTTTCAGTTTAAATATCTTGCTAAAATTCCTAACAAGATTTGTCAACTGGAAGTTAGAGGCATGGTTCAAGGAGTAGAGCCTCAGCTGAGCTAGTGCGCAAGGACCTGAATTCAAACCCTGGTACTGAAAAGATTTATAATTTATAGAACAAAATCTCAGTGTCTTGGAATAAAAAGTAGGATCACTTGATGATGCCTGCCTGGGTAAGGGGTTCCCCACACCCCCATTTCCATGTGGATACATAAAAGTGGAATTCTAGAAAGCAAGCGTGTGTGTGTGTGTGTGTGTGTGTGTGTGTGTGTGTGTGTGTCTACCGAGCCCTCCTGGGTCTGTTCACTTGCAGAGGCAGACGTAGTCTTGGTAGACATCAGAAGTGTCTCCATTTTGTCCTCCCCAAGGTCCCCGAGTCAGAAGGCCTGACTTTCCTCAACTCCACACAATTCATATTCCCTAGGGAAAGTAAGTCCGGAAGTCCCCACGTGCTCAGATTGTTCCCACACTTTCAGTCATCTACCTCATTGGCAACAGGAGCTTCAGAGTCCCTTTCACACTTCCATTTAAAAAAATAAAAAAACTACAGCTCCATAGAGGTATAATTCCCAAGATATACTATCTACTTATGTACAGTACACAATTAATTTAGTGGCTTTTAGGGTAGTCACAGAAGAAAGCAACCATCACCGTGACCAATTTTAGAAGCTTCATCACCCGTGAAAGGAACCCCTTTCCGACTGGCTGTCACTGTCCATCTCTCCATCATGAATCCCCTCTCCACCTGTGGACTTGCTTCTTTGGAGGACTTCATCTGAATGGAAACATACAAACAGATTCCTTCACGTGTATGCTGTTATCAAGGTTTACCCATGTTGTAGCACGAGTCAGTACTGTATTCTTCTTTGCTACAAATAATATTCACTGCATGGATAGATCATATTTCTATTTAATTGTGATAGATCACATTCTTAATTGATGGACATTTGTGTTGTCTCCCCTTGTCGGCTGTTACAAATAATGCTGCCTGAGCAGTTACATATATATATATATATATATATATATATATATACGTATATATATACATATATATATACGCATATATATATATATATATATTTTTTTTTTTTTAACTCAGGGCCTAAGCACTGTCCCTGGCTTCTTCTTTTTTGCTCAAGGCTAGCACTCTGCCACTTGAGCCACAGCGCCACTTCTGGCCATTTTCTGTATATGTGGTGCTGGGGAATCGAACCCAGGGCTTCATGTATAAAAGGCAAGCACTCTTGCCACTAGGCCATATTCCCAGCCCCCTATATCTGCTTTTTATTCTTCTTGGCATACCCTCTCCCAGGAGGAGAAGTGCCAGGCTGTGATGTGCTAACTCTGTGCTTAACCATTTTTGAGGGACAGCTAAAGTGTTCTCCAAAGCAGGTGGATCAACTTCAGTCCCACACTGACTCTGATTCCTTCACAACAATAGAATAGTTTTGAAATCAACTGATGAACAAGTGAGTTGCGGAGATGGGCTGGTCAAAATACCACCTCTGGAGAGCTTTACACACCGGTAAAGATCGACTTGACATTGTACCTCTATTCTTTCAAAACTAAACCATAACAAAAGCAAACAAGCTGGAAACCACAGCAGAGATTAGGCTTGAATTTGCAGCTGGTCCATGGAGTCAGCAGAACACACACACACACACACACACACACACACACACACACACTATGTTGGAGCACCGATGCTAGGATGCCTAGGAGCCGCTCACTGACATTGAATAGGGAAAGAGAGGAAAGGAGAAGAAGAAGACCTTCACATCCAATGCTTCCAGTTCTGCTCTGGTTGTATCACTCAAGTAATTTTCTCAAAGCCTCTCATGGCACCTACTTCCATTCATGATTCTTAGCTCTGATGGTCACCAACCAGTTCTCTCCTAGTCCTCAGTCCTCGCTACAGCTCCAGGGTACTTCTTTCATCTTCTCTGCCAGATGAGTCCTCCAACCTGTGCAGAGCTGGAACTTGGCTCTTCTGTTGCCATCACCAACAGAGAGGAGTTTGGCCTCCTCACAGGTGACTCTGCATTCCCAGGCTATCCCTGCCTCCCTTCCTTTGTCCCAGTGAGTTTCGTGCCTGCTTTTACTGCTGCTCCGGAACTCTGTCTCTCTCTGGATTCCTCCGTCTCTGACATCTTCACCTCCAATTTGCCATTCATATCCACCGGGGTCGTCAGTTCAGAATCCTAATCATGATAGTGGTCAAAAATGCTCTCCTCCATTGCGTTGGTTCTGGATCCTCTCCTGAAGACTGACTCTCGGCTAGTTGCTAAGGTTGGAAAAACCCCAGGGCCCTCTTGCTTGCCAAGAGTGTGCCGAATTCCACCTAGCTTTTGCGAGACCTGATGCAGCTTGCTCCTTCAATCAGTGAATTTATTTACTCTCTCTCAGCATGTACACATGAGAATCTATCTTCTCTGTAAGTTGTGGCCCATTCATTTCCCCTCTCTTTTCTGAAAAGTTCAACACAAATACACTATAAATATTTACTTCATGGAACCACTAGGCAGCAAAGGAGAGTCAAAGAGCATTTGCCAACAGCTCAGGGCAAAACATAACATTAGATTGACTGACAAAACTGATGAATACCTTACATAGCAATGTGGAAATCTTTTCTGAGGCTAAAAATAAATAAGTCAGTACTGAAGTCCAACACAGGTGCATTCTCCTCAAGAATGAAATTATTCTTGAGTGAGCTTGTCCAACAAAATCCCAGCATGATATGGCAAAGATATATCTGATTTCTAAGTTTAATGTTTTCTTAAAAACTTCTCAAGAAAAAAACTGAAAACCAGTTATCACAAAATCTTCAATCTTATTATTTCCTGAACTTAAGAAAAAAAAGACAAAGGAAAAGGAGAACCATTTATGTATCACACACACCCTTATGGACACTTGATGATCAAAAAAAAAAAGACAGAGAAAGAAAAAGATTGTTACCTGGCATGCTTTTCCAATGCATAACTTGGCAGTAGTGGTGGTTTTCTGGAAACTCTCCAACATCACAGATGGCCACCAGCTCTTTCGAGGCTAGTGCTGGCCAAGAACACAGACACTCCGAGTTCCAGGACAGGTTGTTCAGGAATGGGTTCCACGAATGTACACCTTCATCAAGGCATTGTAGAATCAGAATTTCAAGGAAACTTCTGGCCAGTCTGCTCAGGAGCTCTCCCCAATATCTTCTGTGATGGACGGCGTTTTCTCTGGTGAGTCCTTCCAGGACTACGAGAACCCACTGCCTGCCCGTGCCAGGGGCTCTTCCTCAGGCTCTTGAAGAACAAGCTCCTGGATTGTTTCTTCACATTCTGTCCTCTGTGAAAAAGGTCCACAATTAATGCCTTTACCTAAAACTCTCACGTGTGTGTGCACACACCAGTACTAGGGCTTGAATTCAGAGCCAAACATTCTTGCTTAGCTTTTTTTTTTGTAATTTATTTATTAATTAAACAAAAAATTTTTGACAAGGTGTTGTGCAAAAAGGGTACAGTTACGTAGTAGGGCAGTGTGTACATTTCTTGTGATATCTTACACCCTGTTTTTCTTTCCCTTCCCTAGGTCAGGTAGACATATATACAATACACAATGTACCAAGAACATACACAGTCTTGCTTAGCTCTATCATTTGAGCCACAGGTCCACCTTCTGACTTTTTAATTTGTTTAATTGGAGATAAGTGTCTCATCAACTCTTATGCCCCAGCTTGTTTTGAGCCAAGAACCTCAGATCTCAGTTGCCCAAGTAGCTAGGATTACAGGCTCAAGCCACCAGACCCAGCTAACTCTACTTACTTAAAAAAAAAAAAATAAAGACATAATTTCTGTTAGGTTAAACAGTCCAAATTGTTATCTTGCTAATTTTATTTCCAGTTGTGCTTTTCTGAGTACCTCGAGTCTCTGCTCAGACTAGAGTGTGCCTAATAAGGCCCAAGGGATAATGACATCACAATCCAGGAACACTATCTTCCAAGCCATGTTAATATGCTTTCTCTAAACGCAATGTAGGAAGGTTTATTATGATGACCCCTTAAGTTGTTTCTTATATTATTTTACTTGCCCAGTCTTTCTTGTTACTGGATTTTTTTCTAGTGTTTTTTGCATATACTCACTTAAAAAAAATCAAAAGTTATTGTTAACTGAAGAAAATTTTAAAATGCCATTGCACACTCCTCAGAAATAACTACCACTCATATGTTGGTGCTTAGCATTTTGGTCTTTTCAGTTATGTGTGCCAGTAGTAAGGATAGAACTCAAAGCCTTGTGCTTTTGGGGCTAAAGCTGGGATTCTACCTCTGAAATCACATCTCCATTTTCAGATTTTTGCTAGTTAAGTGGAAATAAGAGTCTTGTTTCCGGCCTGAGCTGGCTTCAAACTGTGATCCTCAGATCTCAGCCTCCTGAGTAGGTACACAGACATGAGCCACTGATTCCTAGCCAATTGATTTTTTCTAGATAGATTATATCATAATTCACCATAGAACATTCAGCTGACAACTACCTTCCCTACCCCCTGGGTCAGGCAGACTTACCCTTCATAGTATCTGACTGTCAACATCCTAGTCTTAGATCCTAGTCTTTGCAGCAGTTCTGTTAGACTGAGGAGGTAAAACACAGGGATCTACTTTACTTAACTGGAATGAAAACCATCTCAGTCAGCAGAACTATATGGTGACTGGCCTCAAATGTGGGTTGGAGGTCCTTCCTTATGGTCATTCCTTCCAAAGTAGCAACAAGAATCTTTTGTGTGTGTCCTTAGGAAAGGGAAGATTCAGTTGGATGTAGGAAGTGACAGTGGAGGTGATAAAAAGTGGCAGGATCCCAGATATATATTTGAAGGTGAAACAACAGAATTTCCCCAGAGGGTCAGGTAGAGGATGGGAAAGAAGGTATGAATTTCAAGGTAATTCTGAGACATTCAGCTGGAAGACAAAAGCCTCTTAGAAGAGCAGGCTTGGGAAGGAGGTAGGAGCTCAAGCTGTAGACAGTGAAATAAGCAGATCTGTGGGACTTTCAATATGAGGATGCAAGTAGACTATTGGAGATACCACTGAGAAAGCCAAGAAATAAATCCAAGCTGAAGACAAAACTGTATAATTACAGTATACACATACATAATGTTTAAAACCAAGGGCTGGGTGAAGTCAACAAGAAATAAGCAGAAAGGCTGAGTCTGGAATATTCGAACATGAAGAGGAAAAAATGAAGAATCAGCAAAGGGACTCATAAAGAGTCAAAGCAAATAGGGTCTGAATGGCCTCCACACAAGGAGATACTTCAAAGGGAGAGCATGAGCAACTGTGCAAAGTGTTACTGCTGGGAGACTCTAGCAGAGGGCTGAGAAAAAGCAGTGGTATAGAGACTTTCAAACCACTAGCATAATACAAGTGAGCTCAAGGGAGTGTGAGGAACACAATTTAGAACAAAAAGCCAGGCTTCTTCAATTTTCTTCAGCTATGGTTTCCATTTTTGAAAAGCAAGAAGACAGGAAAAAATTAAGAAACATTAATTCTATTGAGGCACTTTTTCCCCCAGGAAGAACGAAGAGCATGCACTTGCTGCTAAGAATGAGCAGAAGATGGGAGGTTTGACAATACAGGAGAGCAAGGGGACATTTACTAGAGCAATGTCCACAGCAGGTACAAAGGGACTTAACCAGGGCATATGGGAAATGTACCCTCTGTAGCTACCTAAGTCAAGGCATTAGATGGCTTCAAGCACTTGCAGGCTCTTCTACTGTCTCAGTAAAATGGGAAGCAAGGCCATCAACAGAGAACAAAATAGGGGCAAAAAAGGTAGTAGAAAATTGAGGAAAAGGAAATTTTTACTGAGAAGGCAGTGAACCTATGAACTAGGCAAGAATAGCTATGCCAGGAAGCACCAAAAGCCCATGTGTGGTTAGTGGCTATCAGCTCAACCAGTGGGAATGTGCTTTTCTCCAGCCACATTGGTCTGCACAGGTACAAGCTTGAGTATAACCAGGAGAGGACCAGGAAAGTGGAGCTGCTGTAGTAATTGACTTGGAATTTAAGCTACGGAGGACGTGATGGCATGAGGAAGACAAACAATGAAAGAGGGGAGGATTTGTGGGTTTTAGTGAGGTTGGGAGCATGGGTTGTTGTTTGCTAGGGCATAAAAAAGAGTAAGTGAACTGAAATTGGGATTTTTGGATAATGAAGTTGCTTTTCAGGAAAAACAGGTTAGAAAATGACAGGTACTGCAGGAAAAAAATCAACACAATATATAAACAAGCAATTAATGGAAGGACAAGGATCAGAAGAACTACTACCATGAAAATAAGTCTGTGCTTATTAATAATGAAAACAAAAGTTTTTTTTAAAAAAGAGACACTTTCATTCATTATACTATCAAACTTTTTAAAACACAATACCAAACCAGACACTGGTACATGCCTATAATCACAGCTACTCCAGGTACAAGTGTGGGAGGATTACAGTTCTAGTCTGCCATTACTGTTACAGCACCAGGTCACACTGGAACAGGGACAATCTAAACTATGTCACAATAACTAAGAGTAAAAGGGGCACCCAGAAGACACTTCCTTCATATTCTGCTTAACCACATTAAGTACCATACTCCCTATTATTGTACATTTGGCAAGAGATATATAGATGAGGAATAAGCCTTTAGAACATTTGCTACCAACTTTCTAAATCAGCAGGTCTGATATTCCTTCTGGTTTTGCAACATAATACTTGGAAGGTGTTTTAAAGGAAGTTATGAAAAATTTATTTAGAGAGTTATCAATCATGTACTCTAAGAGATGTTACTATATACTCACCTAACTATCCATGGCCTTTGCTAAATGCCATTGAAATAGAGCACTGTGTCCAGACTTTTCTAATTTTCTAGCATTCTGGCTACATCAACAAAGCTTTCTACTTAGGTAGCTTCTAAATGTTCTTTCAAAGAGAAGGTGCCTTGGGCTGGGAATGTGGCCTAGTGGCAAGAGCGCTTACCTCGTATACATGAAGCCCTGGGTTCAATTCCCCAGCACCACATATATAGAAAACGGCCAGAAGTGGTGCTGTGGCTCAAGTGGCAGAGTGCTAGCCTTGAGCAAAAAGAAGCCAGGGACAGTGCTCAGGCCCTGAGTCCAAGGCCCAGGACTGGCCAAAAAAAAAAAAAAAGAGAGAGAGAGAAAGTGCCTGGCTCAGATGTCATAACTCCCTAAGTAGATGGAATAAAGACTTGTGTGTCTGGGAAGAAGACACAGGATAGCTGAAGGCAAGTAGAATAAGAAAATTGTGAAGACAAATATTACCTTTATTGCAGGTAAAAGTTGGAGAAGGATATTGGGGGGTGCCAGTGACTCATGCTTGTAATCCTAGCTACTTGGGAGGCTGAGATCTGAGGATTACAATTCCAAGCCAGCCCATGCAGGAAAGCCCTTGAATCTCTTTTTTTTTTTTTTTTTTTTGGTCAGTCCTGGCTTTTGAACTCAGGGCCTGAGCACTGTCCCTGGCTTCTTTTTGCTCAAGGCTAGCACTCTTACCACTTGAGCCACAGCGCCACTTCTGGCTTTTTCTATATGTGTGGTGCTGAGGAATCAAACCCAGGGTTTCATGCATGCTAGGCAAGAAACTATCCAGTCAAGTGGCTTGGTGGGTGGCAACTCCAAGGGTCTTCAAGTGAAAAGTTCTACTTCAAATTTTGGGTGGAATTTACTATACATTGTTCTACAAGGTGAACAAGAGACCTGCAACGCTGCTCAGGGAATGTTACTACCATTCATATTTGCTCATCCTCAGGTGCAGACAATAGGACAGGTGGCAGGTGGCATTAAAAGGCCAATCCAGGCTCAGTCATCTTCTCCCTGCTCAGCTCCAGCAAAGAGAGAATGATGTGTACTTCTCAAATACTCCCACACACACCTCAAAGAACACCCTGCTCAGATGGGAGGGGGTCACTGAGCAAGCACCTTCAGGCTTTAGTCTGCCCTGACTACTTTATGAGCATCTGGAAATCTCAGCTCAGCCCTCCCTACTTGACCCATCTACAACCATTCCCTCTGCACAAACAGGCAGGCAGTCACTGGGTTGCTCAATGAGAAGACACGTTTTATACCAAGTCCACACACCCAGGATTCATGTTTGGCTCTTCAGAGTACTTCAAAAATGATTTTGTCGCCGTAGTCTATCTACCTATGACAAGAAGGGGCTAGACCCCACCTGACTCCCGGTCTCACCTCCAGGGTCAGCCCATGGCTCTAGCCACCACCATCACCTGCCTTGGAAACTCCCAAAACATACTGCAGTACTGCTATCTCCTCTCCCTCCACCCATGCCCCACACTAGTTGTTCCCATGCCAGCTGAAATGCCAGCTCTGAGGGGAAATTTCCCAGCTCCACCCTATTCCGGGACTAATGATTCCAGCCCACCCGTTTCCATAGCACTTGGTTTGAAATCTGTTTTGCTTTCCTTTCTCGTGCTATTTTTTTTTTCACGGTTATGTGTTAGATGGCTGAATGCTTCCTTCTCCCCAACCTCTGACTACCCAGAGGTCAGTGCCCAGCCCACTCCATCTCCTAAAGCTGCTCCAAGCAGCACTTGCTTTGTATGCTCTGTAAACACAGCCCTAGGGCAACTTGAAGAAGCAAGTTCTGGGAATTACAAAGCAAGGAGAAACATGCAAAAGGCAGGCTGGATTCTATAAAACACAAGTAACTCCTCTAGTTCTCGGGGCTCCCCTCTGAAGATCTCAAATGAAAACCACCACCGAGCCCCAACTTCACTCACTGGCTCCCTGCCACACTGACAAGGCCTGGGGCTCACATCTGGTGTTGAACAGAAAGGGCCCGGGGAAAGAGGTCAGCCACAGCAGGACAGGGGTCCAATGGCCTGCAGCCTCTATCTCTAGTAAGGCAAAAACAGACTGGAAACGGCCTTGGGAGTCAGGCAGGAAGATTGGGAGTCCCAACTCCTCCCTCTGTGGCTTTGAAGGAGCTACTTTCTATGTTCTGAGCTTCCTGTGACATCTACTTTGCTTGCTGTAAATAAAGACCAACCACTGACTGAGCTCTAGTTGAGCACAGGATCCTGTACCTCAGGTAGGCTGGGGTGGACACTTCCTTGCTCAGCAGGGGCCTGAAGCAAGGAAGCATGGCTTGGCTTAGGCTTTCAAAACTCTTATCATTCGTTCAGCAAAACTCTAAAAGGCCTCACGGACCTTCTTCTCACCATGGTGGTCCATGGTATACAGTAGAACTCCCTGAACAAGTCTATCAACTTCTGGAGATGTAAGCTTCAGAGATCAGCTTCTTAGGCCTGCAGTCTCCATCTTTATGTCCATCTCCATGTCCTAGCTTGTCACAAGCCCCCACAATGGCCACTACCAGACTCTGGAAGCATTTCTGCCACAGGGACCCTAAGCTTTTTAGGAGATACTCGAAGTGCTGGAAAGGAAGTTGATGGGGAAGATAAACACCTCCTACTCATGCTCCCCAATCACAACTCAACTGCCAATAAGAGATTCCCCTTCCAGGCCCCAAGCCTGGTAGTATCCGTCCCAAAATGCACTGGGGGAAGCCGAGAGCACCTGTCAGCTGAACCAGCAGTTCTGGAGGGTTCTCTCACAGGTGGTGGCCTACGAGTGGCCAAGACAAGCCTGAGTATGAAGTCCTTTGGGGAGCACACAGCTTTTGCCTTGGAGCCCTCTCTCTCTGAAGTTCACCCATGTCACTTCCACAGACTCTTACCCCTCGTGTTTACTTCTCAAGGGTCTGCAGCCTTCTAGATGCGGTCCCTCCATGCCTTGTCAGGTCTACGCTTTCCCCCCGATTTCCCAGCCACCCCCTTTCCCTGCATGTTTCATTTTCTCACACCCTCTGTACTTGTTCTGGATGGCATAGATGGCATTTCCCCATTTGGCGGTGTATATGCGCTTGCACACACAAAATGTGTCTGCATTTTCAGCTAATGGCCAGCTACAATGAAGGCGGGGGCTGTCCATGTTCACTTCTGTATTTTGAAGCTTTGCTCAGCGTGCTCAGGGAAGGAGTCAATCAGTACAAGAGTTCCTTGGACCACCACCAGTCCAAAGCAGAAAGATTAAATACTTGGGCGATGGTGACTATGTAGCTGCATGTGCTCTGCTCAAACACCAGGCATATGATGGCCAGAGGCTACTGTGTGCTGAGGAGGGTCCAGTGTGAATCAGCACTCAGCAGAAGAGCAGTAGCTCCACTCTGAAACTTCCAAGGAGGGAAAGTGGCACACTGCACAGCTGGCCTACTTATTCAGCCTCCTTCCTATCTGTGCCACAGCACTCTGAACGCTTGCATGACCTGCAATACCCAGCCTGGCAATCCCCTTCTCAGGGAGTAGCAAATATAGGAAAACAAAGTACCAAGTACCACTCTCAGGCCATGAGGGCAGATGGTAGTATTGGAGAGAGAACAATTTACCCCCGGACAAGCAGCATCGTTGCTTGGTTAGCCTCAATGTTGCAGGACAGAAAAGATCAAATGGCATCATGATTGCTAGTTCAAGGTTCCAGTTGTCCTGTGATAGCTGTGGGGTAAATCTGAGTAGGTTTCTTCATCCAAAAAACAGGTATCAACAACCTCTCAGGGTTGGGGATTTAGTTCTGTATACTAATTTACCAGGTGCAAGGCCTCAAGTTTGTTCCCAGCACCACAAATAAATTGATAAAATAAAAAATATTAACAATCCCTCAAGGGACTAAAATGGCTAAACGAGGTAATCAGAGAACACCACACCACATACGACATGTAGCATGCACTTTAAAGAAAACAGAAAAATATACTGCAAGTGGTATCTGAGTGAAAGCACATAATATAATGTACATAATTGCTGCTGAGTTTTATGTCCAAGCTTATGGTTTCAGAAAATTCCTAATGAGATACAAAGTAGTTTCTCCAGTTAATAGCTATCCCTTTTCTATGTATATTCTTAATGACCCTCATCACTGAAATATTGCTATTTAAACAATTTTATTCCACTCACTCACTTGGGGGGGGAGGGGCTTGAGTGTGGGCATGTACCCACTGGTCCTAAGGCTTCAACTCAAAGTCTGGGTATGGCGCCTTAGCTTTTTCTGCTCAAGCGTAGCGCTCTACCACTAGATTCACACCTCAACTTTCAGTTTTAAAGTTGGTTAATTGTGTACAAAAGTCTCCTTAAATTAAATGCCATAGACTAACAAGTTGGATCAAAAAACAAGATCTATCTTCAAGAGACACATCTTGCCCATAAAAACAAACTTATTCTGAAAGTGAAAGGCTGGAATAAAATCTATCAAGCAAAAGGCCCCCATAAACAGGCTGGAGTTGCAAACCTAGTACCAGATAAAACTGACTTTAAATTAAAATCAATAATAAGAGACAAAGAAGGTACTAATAAAGGGATCTCTCCTACAGGAGGATATAACAATCCTAAATATCTATACACCAAATGCTGGAGCACCCAACTTCACCAAACACTACTTACTCTTAAAACACACATAGATCCAAACACATTGATCGTTGGAGACTTTTAACACACCACTGTTGCCTCTGAATAGATCAACATGCCAAAACTCAACAAAGAAGCCTCAGAACTAAACAATTGCATAGATCAACTAGACTTAACCGACAGCTACAGAATATTACACCCAGCAACACCAGAATATATGTTCTTCTCAGCAGCACATGGAACATTCTCTAAAATAGATCGTATTTTAGGGCACAAAGCAAATCTGTACAAATTCAGAAATATTGAAATCAGTCCCTGCATTCCCTCAGAGCCCAATGGAATGAAATTAGAGCTCAACACTAAAAGCCACCATAGAAAATCCTGCCACTCATGGAGATTGAACAACACACTGTTGAACCACCAGTGGGTCACTGATGAAATCAGAATGGAAATTCAAATGTTTATGGTATTTAACCAAAACAAGCACACAAAATACCAGCTCCTTTGGGACACAACAAAGGCAGTACTCAGAGGAAAATGAATAGCTCTGAGCACCTACATCAACAAATTGGAGAAATCTCAATCGAACAATTTAATGATGCACCTGGAGCCCCTTGAAAAAGAGCAACAAGCCAAACCCCAAGCCAATAGATGGAAGTAAATAATTAAAGTTAAATCAGAATCAAATGAATTTAGAGTCCAAAAAAATACCATAGAAACAATCAACAAAACAAAGAACTAGTTGTTCAAAACAAAATTGACAGATCCTTAGCAAATCTTACCAAAAAACGAAGAGAACACACCCGAATAAACAAAATCAGAGACAAGACTGGAAACATCACAACAGAAACAACCAGGATTAAGAATATTATAAGGGATTATTTCACAAACCTGTATGCTAACAAATTTGAGAATCTGGAAGATATGGACGAATTTCTAGCAAATATTAATATGACCAAACTTAACCAAGAAGATTTAAACCAACTAAACAAACGCATATCATAAGGAATGAAATAGAAACAGTAATAAGAAATCTCCCATCCAAGAAAAGCCCAGGTCCAGATGGATTCACAGCAGAATTCTGTAAGGCCTTCAAAGTAGAACTCACAGCAATACTCCTCAAACTCTTCAATTAAACTGAAAGTCAAAGTTCACTACCAAACTCATTCTATGAAGCCAGCATAATCTTTATCCCAAAACCAGACAGGGATTCATCAAACCAAGAACTATAGACCCATTTCTTTGATAAACATCGATGCAAAACTCCTGAACAAAATTCTAGCCAATCAACTTCAACAAGTCATCAAAAAAAACTATACACTGTGATCAAACTGGATTCATTCCAGAGATGCAAAGCTGTTTTAACATACGCCAATTAGCATAATGGAATTCTATGCTTCCATCAGAAAGAATGACATTGCCCCTTTCATAAGGAAATGGAAAGACTTGGGAAAAAAAATCATACTAAGTGAAGAGAGTCAGACTCAAAGAAACATAGACTCTATGGTGTCCCTCAATGGAAATAATTAGTGCATGTCTAGGATAGCCCTAGGCAGAAGATCATAATAGCTCAATAGCTAGTATGCTGAGCACATAAGATAATGCTAAGTTAAATGAACTCCAAGTTATGAAAATAAGTGGTTTATCATTGTTGTTATTTTCAACATACACGGGAAATTATGCCTTTTTCTTTTGTCTTTCTTCCCTATGGTTTTACCCCTGATGTCATTGTAAAACCAGTTTTGGTACCCTGGGTATTGTATATACGTTGACTGGAACTAGGGAAGGGAAGGGGAACATCAAAATGGAGAGACAAAGGGTAAAAGGTGAACCAATGCAACAGCAATACTTAGAAACAATATGTTGTAAACCAACTGTACAACTTTGGGGGGGTGGTAAGCGGGGATGTGGTAGGTGGGAGAAAAATGAAGGAGGTAACAAGTTTGATAAGAAATGTACTCACTGCCTTACATATGAAGCTGTAACCCCTCTGTACAACATTTTGACAATAAATAAATTATTTTTTTAAAGCCTCCCTAAAGCTACCAGCACAGCCAGGTTCACTGCAGCATTATTTTACCACAGCCAAGATATGGAGTCAGCCCAGATGCCCCTCAATGGATGAACGGAACAAGTAAATGTGGTAATATATACACAATAGAATTCTACTCATCCATCAGAATGACATTGTACTATGCATAAGGAAATGGAAATACTTAGGAAAGATTGTATTAGGCAAATTAAGTGAGAGAAACACAGGATACAGCACCGTTTCCCTCATTTGTAGTAGCTACAATGTGCCTACAAATCCATAGGTAAACACACTGTGTTTTCAAATGAATTAACTGAAATGAATTAATAAGTATAATAGACTCTATGGAGAATGCAAATAGTGCATCTTTCCTTAAAAAGACTAAGTCAAAGCCCAACACAATAAGTACCAGGAAACGGTTACTTTCAAGAGGGGAGGGTGGAATAGAATGAAGTGGGGAAGGAGGGAGAACGTAGGTACAAATTCATTATATATACCACAGAATTGAGAAATATAAAGAAAAGAGTGGGTGGAAGGTTGGTGAAGATGTTGAAATTATGACACGGATCAAGATACATTGTACATATAAACTGCTTTGTTGAGAAAAAAAAGTACATAGATCCCAGTGCCTGTGGCTCATGCCTGTAATCCTACCTACTCAGGGGGCTGAAATCTGAGAATCACAGTTTGAAGCCAGCCTCGCCAGAAAAGTTCATGAAACTTTTATCTCCAGCAAACCACTCAGAAAAGGCCAGAAGTGGTGCTGTGCTGTGGCTTAAGTGGTAAAGCACTAGCCTTGAACACAAAGAGGCTCAGGGACAGACGCAGGCCCTAGTTCAAGCCCCAGAACCATTAAAAAAAATTAATATAACCTAAGTAAGGGAAGATAAGGGAAGGGATATGTAAGAATGTTGAAAGGGATGACATTGATCACGATGCACTGTATGCATAAACTGCTTTGGCGAATGGCAACTCTTTGTACAACTACTTAATAATAAAAATATTGGGAGGAAAAAATAGGCTTCCTGCCTGAGCAGGCTTCAAACCTCAATCCTCAGATCTTAGCCTCTAGGATTATAGGCACAGGCCACTGGCACCCAGCTAAAAAAACTTTTTATAGACTTGTGCGTGTAGGAAGTTCAAGTTGGACGCTGGCACATAATCTGATGGCCAATGCAGAGCCAGGCAGCTTTTGCAGAGGGAAGAAGTGCTAGGCCTGCAGTTCCTCCTGGTTCTACCTCTTGCTCATCTCTGTTCTCCAGTTCTTTCTTCTTCCTGCTTTAAGATGGTCTGATTGTACAAATCATCACAACCAGAAATTCTAATAACTGGCACTTTCCCCAATATTTTAGCTATAGCTAAAACCATGCCAACTGGAATGGTGACAGCACCATCTGGAAAGGTGAAAAGGGATGCTCAAGTCTTTTTAAATTCACCATCCCTGGGGAGACAGGATGAGATGCTTCAGATTGTTCCAGAAAAAAGGCCTCATCCTTCCCAATCATGGAAGTCACTGTCACCAGGAAGCTACTTCCTCAAAGAGGCCTGTCCTCGACTGAGTGATAGTGCAGGAGGCAGAAAGAAGCCAGGGGCAAAGATATGACAGAAAGCAGTGCAAGCCTGACTCCAAATACCCAAATCCTCCCAAAGGGAAGGACACCTACCTCTAGCACTAGTGACCTGTGGGGAAAAGTGAAAACTTCGTAGAATGCCCAGTGGTCAGGGAACAGACTCCTGCCCCGTCCCTCCTCCAAGTCTCTGAACATATGGCACTGTCCAGGCAGGGCAGGTAAAGAACAACACAGCAGCCAGAGTTTGGAAAACGGTGTTTATTACTCTGACCTCTGCTCTCCATACAACATAGGGAGTTTTGATTTTTGTTTATAAAGTGACCAGCTTGCAGTGCAAAGCAGTATTGCTGTTCCAAAAGGAAAATCCTCACCGATGAAGGAATCACACTGTTGAAAATGAAATCAAGAATCATCTGCTGCTACCACTGATTGATTCCAGAGCAGCCATTGGCAAGCAGTTCCCACACCTCTCATAGCAAGGGATCTAGAGCTAAAACACATTTAAGATAAAGGGCAGGCTCGCAACTACTCATCCTCACAGCTCAGGTGTGACAAGTAAGCGGAAGGCCAATGTCCAGTCAACCTTTTCACTTCTTTCTCTTCTTCGTGGAATATAATTTTTCTTCAAGTGGGACTGGGACAATGCCTTCACACTCTTTTACTTCCTGAGTCAGAGGGTGTTTTACAATAGTTGGTCTAATCACATCAGTATCTCGAGACAAGTGCTCCATTATGGTGTCCACAGCGGTGGTAGGGGCATAAAAATCCACCAAGAAATACCTGCAATAAAACAAAAGTTCGTGAATTCCTTAATTCTGAAATATAACAATTCCACTTTTTCTTCAATGTTTTAATTTTACTCTTCCCAGATAGACATATCACACTCACACACACACACACACACTCACACACACAGCAAAACAGCTGAATGTAGTACAGCAGTACACCCAGCCTTTCTTTCCTATGGCCTTTCCCATTACACTCCTGTGAAAACATACATCACAATCAACTTTATGGCAACTAAAAAGTGTTGTGAAGAGGGATGAAGGCTAATTGGTAGAGCACATGCCTAGCAAGTTAGTTGGAGTTCAAGCCACAGTACTAGGAAAAAGGGAAATAAGTGTGTGGGGGAGGGGGAGATGAGGAGAGGAGAGTGGAGAGGAGAGATACAGATACAGCAAGTGTGGTAGAGCTACGGGTACAAGGACAGAATTCTCTATCAACAAGACTAAAATTTTAAACCATCCATTGATGATTTGTACATATTTGTGAAAATAGCTATTGAGTGACCTAATTTTCCACAGGATTTCACAAGTGTCCATAAGAGATACAGATAGACATTACCTTCACTCCACAAATAAAGAAAGATCAGGGAAGGAAAGAGACAGTCCATGTTCTATACTTAGGACTTTTCTATGTTCACGAGCTGACAAGAAACAAAAGGAAAATGACTTGACTCTTTTTAAGAAAAAAGAATGTTAAGATTCATCAACTCAGATGAACACCAAAGGGCACTCCAGACAGCTCCCTAGATCTCAAAGAAACCCAGCTCCCCAGAAGCCTGCTGGATGACAGCATGGAGAGAAAAGCAGCGTCCTTCCTGCCCACATGGCTCTCCTCTGTCCTGAAAGTTTATGTCTTCATTGTACTGTTCTAGGGAGAACAGTGATGAAAAAACCATGTCAGCACTGTATTCAAACTCCTAAAATGTTCAGGCTAGGTAAGAAGGTGTTTTGTTTTGTCTTTGCAGGCCCTGGGGCTTGAATTCAGGGCCTGGGCCCCATCCCTGAGCCTCTCTGTGCTCAAGGCTAGCGCTCGACTCAGTGCCACTTCCAGCTTTTTCTGAGTAATTTACTGGAGGTAAGAGTCTCATGAATTTTCCTGCCTGGGCTGGCTTTGAACCATGATCCTCAGATCTCAGCCTCCTGAGTAGCTGGAATTATAGGTGTGATCCACCAGCAACCAGCAAGAAGGTCTTTTTGACATCATCTTTCATCACACCCTTTAAAGAACTTTCAACTGTTTTCAAACCTAAAATCTTGGTCACTGTTCCTTCTGTTGGAAATGTTCTTTGTCCAACAGTAGAGAGTTCATCTCTTACTTCCTCTGTGTCTCAGTCAAAGGCCACTAATTATGCAAACTCTTCTGGCCCCACTGAGCCTCATCACTCCTCTGCTGCCTCGCTGCTCTGTGCATCCCGCCTTCCCCAGCACTTGGTCACCATCACATAGTACACAGTGACTCACTGCCTCACGCTACTAACACATAACGCCCACAGAAAGGACTCAGTTGCTACTCCACGTACTCTGAACAGAGACTGACACAGGGTAAATTCTGAGTAACTGGCATGGGGGGGGGGGGTGGAATTCTCATGGAAAGCAGACTTTTCTGCTTCATCAAGGAAGGAAGTTGCTACAAAAGGATGGTGTACTTCGCATAATTCCATGCAAAGAAGATTGAAAATTTATAAGAAAACTACCAGACTGATCACTCACTCTTTCTGACAAGCCCAGTGGAAAAGTCATTCAAGTAAACAAGTAATTAAAAGGTAAATGACAGGGGCTGGGGATATGGCCTAGTGGCAAGAGTGCTTGCCTTGTATACATGAGGCCCTGGGTTCAACTCCCCAGCACCACATATACAGAAAACGGCCAGAAGTGGCGCTGTGGATTAAGTGGCAGAGTGCTAGCCTTGAGCAAAAAAAAGAAGCCAGCGACAGTGCTCAGGCCCTGAGTCCAAGCCCCAGGACTGGCCAAAAAAAAGGAAAATGACAGAACTATGAAGTAAAAACACTTAACAAAAACCAAATGTCTATAGGAAGCAAAAGTAGCCTTTAAAAAAAAAAAATGAGCCTCTGAAGAACAAAGAAAACTACCAGGGATAAAAATAGAGACTTCATAATGGTGGATTCAATAAGAAGACAGAACCGGCCCAAATATGTATAACCAGACATCAAAGTCCCAAAAAACAGGAGACAAGAACAAACAACCTAGACAACTGTACCCAGAAACTTACATTCTTCTCTCAGTAAAAGAGAGAACTAGTACAGAAAAAACCAGCCAGGACACAGAAAAGTAAAACCTAACATCAACCAACAAGACACATACAGAAGCCTTTGCCCCAGCAAAAGCATATATACATTCTTAAGTTCACACAGGGCATGGACCAAGATCAAGCATATTCTGGCACATAAAACAAGTCTCAATTCCTCCAAAGGGATTCAAGTCATACAAAGACATCTTGGGAAAACTCCCAAATACAGGAAACTAAATATATATTAAATAAACCAGTAATGAGAAGAAGAAATCAAAAGGAAAATTACAAAGTAAATTAATGAAAATGAAAACATAATACACATTAAAATAATGAGATGCCATTAAAACAGTATACCGCAGGAAAATTACAGCACCAGACACTAAAGAAAAAAGACAGGCTTCAAATCAATGTCAGTCTCTACAATAAGAAACTGGAAAAAGAGCCCACAGAATAGTTAACCAGAAGGGAAAAAGGGATAAAGAACACATCAAAGCTGAAATCCTTAAAAAAAGAAAAAAACAGATAACATAAAAAATTCATTGGCATCAATAAAACTGGTATGTCTCTAGCCATACAAATCAACAACAACAACAACAACAAAAAAAGAGGTAAAACACAAATTACCAATAATACTGGGGGAAAAAAGTTATAAAACTTCAGATTTTATAGGTATTAAAAAGACAGCAGGCAATATTATGAATAACTTTAGAAATAAACTCAGTAACTGATTCAATAGAAAAATGCCTTGAAAAAGTCAATTACCAAAGCTCAGTAAAGAAACAGATACTCTAAACAGCTGTGCATCTATAAAAGAAATTAAGGTGCAAGTTAATCACATGCACACAAAGACACCAAAGACCTGGGTGGGTTCAGTGGTGAATTATATCAAATGTTTAAGAAAAAGGCCAATTCTAACACACAGACTTAACCAGAAAATAGAAAAACACACTTCAACCTCTGTTTTCTGAGTCTTGTGCTACACTGTGCCAAAACAGAGACATTTCAGAAAAAGAACATACCATTATTCTTCATGAACAAGGATGAAAACCTCTAAACAAAAGTTTTAACAAACTGATTACTGTATGTATGTGTATATATACATGTATGTGTAGCTATGTGTATATATGATACATATACGATAATATAGACATCCAAGTAGGGTTTATCCTGAGAATGCAGGATTGGCTCCCAATGTACTTCATTGTAGCACTAGCCAAGCAAGCAAGCTAAGCAAGAAAGACACCAATGAGTTCACAAACCCCGTATTGCGAAAGATTGAAATGCAAATTATAAAACTATGTAATACTTCTTAATTAGACCTCAGCAAAATTAAAAACTTCTTCAAAAAAGGCAAGCCACAAATGTCTGAAGTCTGCATTGGATGGATAAGAATGGAGAGAGGTAACTGGAGGAGTTTCAGAAATAGTGAATAAGACCAGTACTGTAATGGGGAAGAAGTAAAGATGATAGTGTAAAATAAACCCTTTTTATTGTGAAAAAAAAAAAGACAAGCCACAGACAAGATTTGCTAATTATAAGTCTGATAAAATATTTTTATCTAGAATATAAAGACCCCTCAAATCTTAATTAAAAATAAAAATAAATCTATAACTGTAAATAATGAATGTAAGATTTGAAGAGACAATGTTTCTTCCTTTCCATTCATTTGTTATCTGCCCAGTATTCATGAAAACATCCTTCCACTACCATGGATAAGTTCTGGCCTTGCCACCTGCTTGCAATCCCACCATACTTAACAGCAGATCTTTTCCCACAGTCTCTCTGGGGAAGTTCCTTCTATCTTTGCCTTTTGTCTCTCTTGCTTGAGTCCAGTCCACTTCACTGGAGCTTCTTACCAGTGGGATGGCAGCTTAAGGTAGTAACGAACATGGGAGTAGCTTGGCAAGAACCACTCAGAAAATGCCACTCTCAGATGGGCATATCCTCCCCTAGCAAATTTGCAGGCATCTACTGTGTGAGTCTGCCCTTCCTTACCAGAAGTACTGAACAATTCTAATACCAGTTCTGCTGCTTTGGTTTTACTGACAGTATTGTTACAGGAAAACACGGCTTTCTTCCAGCTCCCATTCGTCTGCATCACAGGCTAAAGAGGCACTTTGTGGAGTAGCCTACAAGTCTAAACATGCTCACCGGAATGTGTTCACAGCAGCCAACAAGAAGCACAACCCCCTTCCCAGTCTTCCTGATCATTGTTGACCACACGTCAACATTCACCAAATAACCCTGAGAAATACAACTCCACAGCTTGTGATAAGAGCAAAACAAAAAACAAAACAAAACAAAAAAACCCAAGGATGGAAGCTAGAGGCCAGACATAGCAGAAACCTTCTACTACAGAACTTCCAAATGAATGCCTTACACAGCACTCTCTCAACTTTCAAAGTGACATACATCTCTTTGGCAATGGAAATCCCATTCTAGGTCAGTTAAGGAAATGGCAGAAGGGGAAGCTGGTTTTGGATCCGTAGCTCTTTACCTGTGAGGTCAACTCCTGTGGGAGATTCCTAGTGTGGGATGTCCTATACTCTGCCTCTTCAGGACTTTAGAGTGCAGTGTTGCTAGGAAGAAGAAGACTCAAAAAGGTTCCACAATTCACTTTGAAAGGTTCAGTCAGTCAGCTACTAAGGAGGTCTAGTCAGGATTCTAACAAATCAGCCTTTTCCACAAAGCCACTGACAGCAGGAGAATGCCTTAAGGACAACACAGCTCAGTCCTTTATAGGAGAAAGCCTCAGCCCAAAGAGGGAAACCCACCACCACAGGTAAGCAAAAGGCAAGCTCCAGACCCCAGCTCTACAACTCCTGCCACCAAGCAACACTGGAGCAACTCTGGAGGTTGGTCAAGGACACAGTGAAGTCCTAGCCAAAGGCTCCCTACTGCCACCAACCCCTCTCACCTTTGTCTCTTAACTCCTCCCCACCAGTCATAACACCCCTTCTTTAGTATTTAGCAACTCAACCACAACAGAAGGAGCACTCTGGGCCACAATGCAAACGGGCTTGTGGCGGCAACCACAGCTTGTGCGCAGTCACTTCAGGCTTATCGCCCTGCTGATCTGTGCCTGGGGCTGATGTGGGAAGAGACTGCTTCCATTCCCAGGGCTCTTTCTTATACCATGGGCATTTCCATGAAAAGGAAATAACCACCAAGCAGAGAAGGGCGGGGGAGGGTGGGGTGGAGATCTTCCTATATTCACCTCTTGGTTGAAGGCTGAACCTCTACCTCAACGTGGTCCCCTCCCAGTGAACCATGCTGCCCAGGTCCAAAACAGATTCCCATCTCTCTGCCTTAATAGACCACACACACACATGTAAATAGTCCATTATTGCTTTTCTACCAAGGAAAGAATCAGACCCCTACCTGGTTGCTTACAGCATTTTTTTCCTAAGCTGTTTGGGCAACTAGATTAGGCAATGGGCATCTCCTGGGCCAGCCTCAGGAGGCTGATGCAGTGAGGTGCCCATGCCCTCATGCTCCTGGAAAAATTAAATCCAACTGAGGAGAGTTGCTGTAAGGGCTGTTGTGCCAGCAGCAACTCAGGCTTCCCCAACTTCAACAAGAATGCCCACCAATGCCAGAGACGGTGGCAATGCCACTGACACCATGGACACTCAACTGCAGGTTGCTGGGCTTTGCTAACTACTGACAACCTGACAAACAAAAATGAGGCTTTTACAGTTGACTGAAATTTGGAGTTGTGGGTTTTAGCAGCTCCTGAGGTCTGTAAGGATCCCCTTCTCATGACAGTCCTAGTTCCCTAACTGACCTACAGAAATGGAAGTTAAGGTGGAAACATAACCTTGGAACTCCCCTGGCAGCATGAGGATTGAACCATCCTAAGGGAGGCGGCCATATCTGAAAATAAACCAGGATTAAGAGAAGGGGGACAGAAGAGGGTCTCAGCTTCCCTAAGGGAGTCAGGGAGCTCTGTGCCCTGTCTTCATCCTGCTCTGGAGGAAGGAAGGAATGAGAGGACTCCTGAGCCACAATGGGGCATTGGTGTTTGTTTGCCTTTGCCTTTGTCACCCTAGGTAGAATTGAAACACAAAACCCAAAGTCCTAACACATGTGGACACTTTCGCACCTCCATCCTCACTATACTCTCCACTTCAGAGAGAATAGTTTAGAACCACGGCTAATCTGCAACTGCCTAGATATGTCTCAAAGCAGACACTAACACGAAAATAACAACAAAGCAGTAAAATTTGCTAGTTTGCTGTTTTCTACTTTTAGTCCATATAATATAATAATCAGTGATAAAACCAGCAAATGAGGGAACAGATCATTTTGGGAAATAAGTGTGATAATCCAACCTCTAATTACATTACACATTCCTAGCACCTTCAAGCAGGGCACAAGGAAAACAGTTGTGCCCACTGGTGGGTAGGACTACTATCATTTTGAACACAGAAGCAGGCAGAGTTTCCATTACAATCTCTTCACCTACAAGGCTACCTCGCTTTGCACAAGCATACCTCTTCTCTGTTGAAAAGCATCTACTGTGCATGGACACCAACTCTGCAGAATGGTAGTGAGAAGTTGACAGATACCAGGCAAGAAGAGGCAGACCCCAAAAGTTCCAGTGTACAAGGCATTTCTCACTGCAGATGCAGTGTTGAAAAACTGGGAAAGGTTAACTTGCTTCTTAGGTAGAACTCATCCAAATGGTCCTTAAGGTGGCAGTTTACCTTCCTTCGAATCTCTTAAAGCACTCTTAACACACTGTGCTACAAAGACCAAACTGCAAAGATCAGAAAAGACCCATATAAATGGCTTCCTAGGAGACTAAGCCCACGCTGGAAAACAACGGCCCATGAAGACTTCATCCACAGTAATGTGCTCACAGGGCAGCTCTCAGTGTCCATTCTATTCTTCCCAAGCATCGGTCCCAGACCCTTAATATCACCAAGTCACCACCTGACTTGTACAAGGCTATGCAGCTGCTTGGGGCTTGCAGCCCCAGCCCCACTCCCCTGGATGCCAGGGGAGAAAATGTGTTTCGTTTGTAATGTAAAGTCACATATGTAAAGGCTATACTTTTTTAATTCTACTTTCGTCTAAGCCCTGTATTTACAAGTCTCCCACAACATGAGCCTGCTAGAGTTGGGAGTTATATTCTTTGTCTGTGTCTCCCTCTCACTCTCCCTCCCCGTGCCCCTGGCAGACAAGTGGAAATTTCCACTGAAGCACTGTGTGGCTCCCAGTGGGTGGGGGAGTGGGTGGGAGGGCCCTGCAGCCCTGAAGCATCCTGGAGCCTTTTTGAAGATAGGAAACAGATCTGTTTAGATGCCAGTTCCTAGATTGTCTTGGCTAAATGTTTCTGGATTCAAGTGTCACACAGGCAGTAAATTATTTACCTTAAAACCCAGGTACCTCTGCATGAAAAAGCCCCATTCCTTTTTTATAGCAGTGGATCTCGTACATTTAAAAAAAAACAATAATCCTGAGGGAGAATCCTTACAAACCTTGGAGCACTGCCACTTAAAAGATACCTCCAAGGACACAGCAGCCCTGTTGTGAAGCAAGCTGTAAGGCACCTTCACAACAAGAATGGGGTCAGGACGCTGTCCCTGACTTAATGCTGGCAGGGAAGCATGAGAACATGGGAATGTAAGCTGATGGGAAAACTACAGAGGAGAATCAATCTCCTCTGGAGACCGTGCCAGTGCTCTTGGAGTAAGCTGCACACGCATTTGGGGAGCGAGTCAGTAAAATTCCACTGATTCACCATAGAGCCAGTTATTTTTATCCTTCTGCTTACCCGTAAATAGAAGGTATCTTGTATGTAGGCCAGCAGCACTTTGCTATAAGCACCTACCCAAATATTGAAGCAGACGAAAAAATAGGGAAGGGCGGGGCAAAAGAGGCCAAAACCCCTTTCAGTCCTCAGAGTTCTAACAGACTTCCACACCAGTCCCACCTCCCACAGGAGACAACACACCTGACAAAGGCCACCTGAGGCATCAGTGTACAACAGGCCCAGGCCCAAACTAAATGATGATGGATCCATTTCTTCAGCACTCTCCATCCAGCCCCACCTAGTGGAAAGAGTCTCAAAGAGGGTGCAGGACTAGACTAGGAAAGTGCTCTGGCAACCAGGGCCTAGTCCAAAGACTCAGGATTCAGTGAGAAGCCTGCCTCCTTTCAGCAGGGGTCTAAAGAAGCACTACTCTCACTGCTCCCTCCTGCCTTTTTCTATGACCTCCTTTCCTTTCAGACAGCTAGGAAGACAGAAAGAACTTTCCACATTACCTGTCTTTCCCAAGTAAAGAAGATGATTAAGGTGACTCTGTGAAAGCACAGAGAAGACAGTCAGGAGGTGTGAAAGAAACTGAAGCAAACCCGGGTGTTGGGAGGGATTGAGTTTTCAGGCCCTCCAAGCCCCTAAGCTCCAGGTTACTCACTCTTCAACCTGATTACAACAGGATGGCCAGGATGGCCAGAAGTGTCCATCTGGAGAGATGATCCAGGAAATCCCACGTCTGAACCACCACCTAAGCTGGCCGAGCTGCGGAGGCCTGGGGTCAACTAGCCCTATTCTCTAGTTCTTATTTCTTGGTGGGCAATGCTCAGGGTGTGATTGCCCTTGGGAAAACAGGAAAATATGTGTAAATATTAGTTATAGAGACTGAGACACTGTCCCCCATTGCTGATAAGGGTAACCAGATCCCAGGGCTCTTTCTGTCGCCAGGTGGAACATAAAATAACATTTTAAAAAACAAGTTTAAAATGGTCCACGGCTGTACATAAATGGCCCAGCCAATTCTATTGGCCCCTAGAGATTATGCATTAAGTAAATTTTTTTTCAAATTTTTATTATCAAACTGATGTACAGAGAGGTTACAGTTTCATACGTTAGGCAGTGGATACATTTATTTTACTGTTTGTACATTAAGTAAATTTAGTCTGGATTAGTCTGGGAGTTTAACCATCAAGTTGCTCCAACAAGAAAACAAGTTCCCAGTTACAAACACACTCTCACAGTCCAATTTCTGGAGCAGAACCTGTAACTAAAGAGGGGATTGACCAAATTAACATCTGGAATGCCTATGTTTTTATTTTTGGTGTAAACTGGTAATAGACCCCACACATTAATAAATACGAAGCAGGTTCCACTGCCAGAGTACATCCTCTTCCTCTAGAAAGACTTCCCAGCCAGCACTGAAGCAGCAGCTCCTCTCCACTTAACCACTTTTCTACCCAATCCTTTCAACTTACTTGACCTGGGCGTGGCCAGGGATCAACATGGGAAGAGGTGGGATGGGAGGAGAGATAAGCCATCACCAACACGCTGAGAAGTGTGGCACACAGACTGGTGGTCAGGCTGCAGCTGACATCACTCCTGCTGCACAGGGACTGTCACCACATACATATCCACACAATTCCAAATCTTCATTTGGGCAACTCCTGATACCCTAACCCTTATGTGCTTATTTACCAAAAAACACTGTGGAGAATATTCATGGGCATTACAAAAATAAGAAGCAACATGATCAAATAAAGCCAATCAATGAAGGGTCTGATGCCAACATGACTCTCTTAGAGGGCTTAGGTCAGCCAGGCTTCCCCCTGACTTATACCACACTGGTTTCATTGATATTTTTTTCTATTATAATACCTCTGTAGACTAGTGTTTCAAAGACTACATTTTGAGGGGGAAAATAATTGTATCGCAAACAAATGAACATCAGACACTGATTTATCTCAGAAAGCAAAGCATGAAAATGTAAAACCTGAACCTCCAACTGCAGGGGTCAGCCCCCTTCTGTTGGTACATAACACATACAGGGAACACAGAAGAGAATTGTGCCTTGTCTGCTTCAAGTCTGAAATAAAATATTAAGTGCCAATGAACTAAGTGACTGTCATAGCCATTGGTGAGGCTTAGGTGCCTGGTTAAGACCCAGTTCCTGTTGCTTGCAGTTCTGGATGATCTCTTCCACGACCAACTTATTCCACCCATGAAAAGAAATATCGCCACTATGGCTGACTCCCCACATGGCACAGAGGACTGAGTCAAAGCAAGCTCGTATGGTAGTCCTCAGAGGCAAGTTGTCCTCGGCTATGCTCAACAGAGCAGTAGCTGAAGCACAGTTGCAGGCAACAGTGGTAACAACAGCACCCAGGTACTTGGTAGGAAGGAACGACTCATGATGCTAGTCAGACAAAGAGCACCAGAGGGATGAGGAAACTGACTTCTGTTCAGTGCCTCCACAAGGAATGGCTAATAAGCTCTAGCCACACTTTATGTACTCCTTTAAACAAGAAAGACAAAAGGATCTACAGCCTCACTGTTAAAGCCACACCTTTTTGTGGGCTTTTTTTTTCTTTAAGAAAGAAAAGGATATACACTCTCCCCAACACAATCTTCATCCTTCATTGTCGTCATGATTATGGAAGAAGCCCAGCCACTGTGCACTTCCTGTTGCCTAGCAACCCTCAGGCGCTCTCTTAGAAGTGTTCTTAAGCTCAACAGTAGCACAGAACAAGGTAGGGCAATCACAAGGTCTGCAATCAGCTACCACAGCCCAGCAACAGAAAGAAATGCAGTAAGAAAGCTTAGGTCCGTGTGCACACCAAGAGACCCACAGGACTAAAGCAGCATTCTGTTGCTAGAGCACAGTGACAGAGAGTCCCTCACTTGGTCTCAGTGACTCCATACTGCAGAAGCTAAGGGAGCTGTCCGGAGCCACACACAGCTGCTGAGTGCAATAGAGAGTGGAGCTTTTGTCAACTGAGCATCAGTTGGAGTAGGCAGTTTCGCTTGTGCCTTAGGCCCTGGTGATGAACCTTAGTCAGAAGCACATTTTGCTGTTCTGTAGCTTACATTCTGCAGAGGATGTGGATGGACACAGTGTTCACTGAAGTGTTCTGAAGACAGATGTTAAAAGAAATGTCAGGAGAAAAGAGTATTCAGGTTGAGAACAGCTTCTCGCAATCAAGAGCTTATATGCATGTTGCTCCTCACGTGACCTGCTTTTGTTCTGATTACAATTCAAGTAAAGGCCAGCATAACTGTGTCTATTTTTTCCCTTTTCTTCTGTCAGTACTGGGGCTTCAACTTAGGGCTTGGTCACTGTCCCTTAGCTTCTTTTTTACTCTACCACTTGAGTCACATTTCCAGCTTTTTGGTGGCTAATTGGAAATAAGGGATTTTTCTGCTTGGCCTGGTTTCAAACCACGATCTTCCTATATCAACCTCCTGAGCAGCTAGGATTACAAAGCACTCAGGCTCTTATTGCAACCCAACACTACTTCATGCACTTGTACAACACAGCATCACAGGGATGTGACTGTAGAAACAGGACAAGTTCTATATTGATAAATGTTCTTTATTGAGTCCATCAAAGGTACTTCCCCCCCACACAAGCACTGTGAGAAACTTACCCGCCTCTCCGATGCTGCTGACTGTGGGCATACATCTTGAAAGGAAGTGCTTTCTCACCCAGGTTTTCCAAGTTCCTCACGATGGCTCCTCGGTCCAGCAGGGCTTCTACTGTACGTTTCAAAGCCGCAGCAGACTCTGGCTGTTTTTTGTTTTTGTTTTTAAAGAGAAGAAAGAAAGCCATCAAAATCAATGTGATACCTAGAGTGATTAAGTCCAGCTGATTCTAATCATAAAAGCACTACTACTGGTAGAGATTTAAAGTTTTTATTGCTGGATAAAAGCAACAGAAACTGGTTTGGGCTAACTTAAGTAAAATAAAGAGAAAGGAAGAAAAAGCTGCTAGAAAATCAGGCCTTGGAGAATTCAGGGGCCAGAATAGATCCTGGAACCTGGCAGGCAAGAACTAATCAATAACTTCTTCGGAGCATCTCAGCCAGGCAGTCAGTCCCAACCAGGTAGTCGTGTATCTCAAATTCCAATTCCAGAACACTGTCCTATTGGCAGGTCATATTTAATAACCACTCAATCAAACCATAGCATTAGTCAGAAAAAAAGTTGTTTTCCAAAGAAAACCTGGGAAATTATAATCTAGGGGCAAGAACAAGTAAACCCAATCTCCATCCTCACAAACCTTACAATCCAATAATGGACTTTATACAAACACATGGGTAGACAAGCAGAGGACAGAATAAGTGTGACCCAGGGACATGGTTCAGGGAAGGAGGAGTAGCACATTCAGATGGGAGCATTAAGGAAAGCTTGCTCTGCAGGAGCCCCCAAAATGAAGACGCGAGATTGGTAAACCAATAAACCAGGCTCCAAGTAAAGGAGCCAAGGCAAATCAATGCACAGAGGAAAGAGCTAGGTGGCACAGAGGATACAACCAGGACAAGAGGAGTCAAGGAGACGGAGACCAAGGCCAAGGCCTATCATAAAAAGCAAAAATCAAACAATATAAAATTTCACCATCCTAAGATTTTTTTTTAAGGCTTGAAACATTTAAGGATTTTATTTGGGGCATTTCTCTGTGCCTATTATACAAAAAATAAATATCAAGAAAAGATGCTTTACCCAGTCAATCCAAAAAAATATATATATAGCTAGTGCAATGAGGACAAGATGAGGTAAAAACATGGCATCAAAACCTGGTGGCTGGCCAGTGGAGATGTCATCAGGAACTAAAGGAAATCAAGACATGTTGGCTGAAAGCAATAAAGGATCAGGGTTTAGAATACACTGAGTCTGAGATGCCCACAGACCCCTAGTTGCCATGAGTTAAGCTTTGTAGTCACTGGCATGGAGGCTTCAGGAAACCCAAAGAGATAGGTCAACAAGAGAACTAGCTGTCAAAAAGCCAAAAATATTAAGTATGTAGTAAAATAGGACAAGGAACATTGTCATGGAAACCCAAGAGACAGCCTCTAGAATGCAGGGTTAAGAATGGATATAGAGAAAGGACCATAAAGGATGGCTGCACAATACTTAGCAAGATGGGGTTCGTATCTGTTAGCTAAAGGTTGCCAAAGTTGTGTAGGCAGAGAAGAAGCTGAGGGCAAACAAGTCTGAGAAGTGTTTATGTATATAAAACACACGTGAGCAAGTCAGGAGTTAAAAGGAGAACGGACTAATCAAGAAGTTAAAATAAAGGATTTTAAATAGCAATGATGACAAAGACAATTTACTGCCTGGTTTCCAGAGACCCTTAAGATTGGTTTAGAATTTTGTGGCTACATACTTAATCTTTACCAGAAATAAGCAAGAAGGTATACAGAATTGGGGTCTGGAGATGCCATAGAAAAGTTTCTGGTAAGCAGAGGAGCCTGCTGCAGAAAAAAAAAAAGTCAATGAGGCCACAGACTGGGAAGATGGAGACATGGGGAGCTTATCCTGGAAGGGGCATAAGCAGTGACCCTTTGAAGTGCAGGAGAGGACTGCAATGTTCCCTGGCTCATCTTGTCAAATGAGAGACAAATGCAGAACTAGTTTGAAGTATTCATTCTGGAAAGCAAACAATATTTAGAATTGTTTTTCCTGATATATATTGCTAAAATGTCAGAAATGCACTAAATATGTGCTTCAAGCTTAGAAAAATTTTGCTTTCATAAAAAAACTACTAAAATGTTATATATTTATTTACCTAATTAGCCAACCTGAAAAGACAGGCTTTTCTTGCAAACAATAAATCAGGGTCAAATATCTTCTTATTCAGACTAAGTAAAAAGTGCTATGGTAACTTCTTACAATAATACCAGACATACACAGTTCTAAGCCTAGGACTGCAGAAAGACATTTCCACATGTCTGCAGAAACCTCATTATGAACAGCCTGATGATGCTTCATTTCATTAAAGATGCTGTTTCTTGAGCCGGCACTGCATCAATTAACCTATAACCCAAAGAACGAACAGACTATCCAAATAAAGAATGAATGAGGTTTCAAAAAATAAGTAACTTTGATTACTAGCCAATAATGATTAATTACCTAAATCATGAACTTTAATTTGTTTTGCCTGATTAAAAAGGAATATATCTCAATTACTTGTTGAAATTCTAATTGAAATGCTTCTAGTATGAAACAGGGAGTACCCTCTCCTGATAAAAGAGTTTGTGAAATAATAAGGCTTTCTTCTCCATCACGTCTACTCAGGAGGCTCTTGGGAAAGCCTACTCGGAAAAACTAAAGATCATGGTTTGAAACCAGCCTGGGAAGAAAAGTCCATTAGACTCTTATATCCAATTAACCAGCAAAATACTGCACTAGAGGCATGGCTCAAGTGGTAGAGAGCATGAGCAGAAAAAGCTGAGCAAGAGCATAAGGCACTGAGATCAAGATCTTATGACATCAGGGGCTGGGGATATAGCCTAGTGGCAAGAGTGCCTGCCTCGGATACACGAGGCCCTAGGTTCGATTCCCCAGCACCACATATACAGAAAACGGCCAGAAGTGGCGCTGTGGCTCAAGTGGCAGAGTAACTGCTAGCCTTGAGCGGGAAGAAGCCAGGGACAGTGCTCAGGCCCTGAGTCCAAGGCCCAGGACTGGCCAAAAAAAAAAAAAAAGATCTTATGACATCTGTTGCTGTGGAAACATCATTACACATCATTATACAGCAATTGTTACACAAAATATTTCCTTTCAATCATAAACTAAGCTTACCCATCTCAGGGGCCCCTGAAGCTAACTAGCCCATGCTGGACTATCAATATCAACATTGGCATCAAAAGGCTGTAAGTAACCTAGGTACCACAGATGTATGCCTGTAATCCTAGATACTCAGGATGCAGAGATCTCAGGAATCTACAGAATCATGACTTAAGACCAGACTGGGCAGTCTTTTGGACTGTATTGGAGGGGAAAAAAAAATCCACAAAAAGCAGGAGTAGAGGCCTAGCTTAAGTGCTAGCTAGTGCACTAGCCTAGCAAGCAAGCCTAAGATCCTGAGTTCAATACCAATACTGGCATAAAAGGGGAGTGGCTACAAATGAATACTAGTCCATAAAGTAAGTCATGATTAAAGATCCAACCTTGAATCAATGTACTAGCTGTCACTACCTGCATGGCTAAGTTATTCACAAGTGTCTGTGCAGTTCAACTGTAATGCTGTTAGGTCTTAATTAACTGAACTGATTTTCAGGGCTCAAATCAAAGAATAACATTCAGATGTCATTTAAGGATAAACCAAGGGAGTCATTTTCATGGAGCCAACAACCTTTTGGGGATGTCAAAGGAAAAGGGCAGTCACTACGGCATCGCTCAGCACACACTGGAGAGATTTAAAATAAAGATGTTTGAATGTCTCCCTCAGATATTTCAATTCAGTTGGCCTTGGGATTTAAAACTTTTGGGCACCAAGATTTTTATGAAGTCCTCCCAAATGAAGGTGAGGTCTACATTGTCATAAGAACTGCAGTTTATAAAGGGCTTTATTCAATAATCTTCACTAACTCTAATTTAATGTTCACTTTCTTTTTTTGCCAGTCCTGGGCCTTGGACTCAGGGCCTGAGCACTGTCCCTGGCTTCTTTTTGCTCAAGGCTAGCACTCTGCCACTTGAGCTGCAGTGCCACTTCTGGCCGTTTTCTATATATGTGGTGCTAGGGAATTGAACCCAGGGCTTCATGTATACAAGGCAAGCACTCTTGCCTCTAGGCCATACTCCCAGCCCTTAATGTTCACTTTCTTGCAGGAATTCTGGAATTTTCCATGAATATGAAATGGAAAAATGGCTACTTGTGGTACAGTCCACAATCCTGGGTCCATTCCTTTCCTTCCCATGCCCCTCCCAAAAGCACTTAAGAGATGAATAAAAGATGGAAATGGGATGACTGGCAGGAAGCCTGATTATCACAGCAGCAAGTAAATGACATGGCAAGGCCTGTAAAATGGATAGCAAGGGAAGAATCGGATAGACAACCCTGAGTCACCTGCTTTACTGTTATCCCCATACCATCTTTGCCTTTGCCTTTGTCTTTGCCTCTTCCAAGAGTAGAGGACAACAATGCAACGCCAGGGATGCCAAGGAAAGTATAAACCAAGAAAGCACTTAAAGATTTATAAGAAAGCTCTATTTAGGTGCTATGAATTTTCTAAATGCCAGTGCAAAATTTAGCAAAACATATCCATTAGATGATTGATTGGGTTGTGAAGTTACAACAAAATGCATTTACAGAATCAGAAACGTGGACTTTAGTAAGAGATCTACACACCTTGCTGAACAACAGACCAAAACTGTGCCCATCAAACAGGGCTATAATATGTGCTTAAACTCAAGGGATGAGAGGAAGCTACTTAAGCAACTGTTCTACACTGAACAGCGGGGAACAGAAAGGGCATACAAACACAAAGGAATCAGAAATATAAACATCAAGATTCATCCACTTTCTAGAAATGTGCTTGTCCTCTAAAATCCCAGGGGCACCTCTCTCATTCTACATATACCTTGCAAGTATCCTTATTTAGGATGAATAATTTATGCTATTGCTATTACTGGGCTTGAATTCAGGGTCTGGGAGCTATCCCTGAACTCTTCTGCTCAAGGCTGTCAACTCTAACCTGAGCTCCACTTTCAGCTTTTTGCTGGCTAGCTGCTGTTAAGAGTCTCATTAACTGTTTTGTCAAGGCTGGCTTTGAACCACAATCATAAGCTCTCAGCCTCCTGAGCAGCATAAGCCCTTTCTTAAACTAAAACTTTTCAAAGCTGAATCTTACCATCTAGAAGATGCTGGAGAGGTAAAGAATCTAGCACACCACATAGTCAATAAATATTTGGTGGCTATGTAAAGTCAATCAGTTAATAAATAAAAGTTGCTAATAAGTATTTAGTCAAACTAGATAGGAAGAACAGATTAAATGGAATTAGAAAACTAAGATCCTCCTTGCAAAGAGGAAGTATTTTCTGAATGGCAGAGATACATAATAAAGCTAAGGTACACTGTTAGTCCAAAATAGATACAAAGTAAAGAACTAGAAATAAAAAAGATTTAAAAAACCAACAACCAGAAACAAAAGCACAGTCAAACACACTAAACTGGTGTCTCCAAACTGAAAAATTCTTAGGATGAGATAAAGAACTCAGTGTTCAACCCCTAGGGTATACAAGGAATGTTTCTTCAACAAAACCCAGCTTCTGTAACTTCTGGAAACCAAGGCACCAAATCTTCTCATTCTACACAGGACTGTAGAGGGAATCTACCAGAGTATGGCAGTGAGACATCCAGCTGGACTTGGATGCCACTGTCCTGATGTAGCAAGGTCTTCCTTCAACAGTGTGTGGGGAGGGGGGTGTGCTCATGCGCAGAGGTGGGCACCATACTCTCAAGAGTTCCCAGCCTCCAGAACCATAGCTAATTTTACAAGTTTACTGCTTCAGGCAGCTTGTTATAGCAATAGGAATGAACTAAGATCACACCCCAGAGAAAATCAAGCATGTGAAACCTGATTTTTGAAACTTGTGAGTACACTTATTTCAAATAAAGATACGACAAGGTATACTACTTGAGAACTTGGGAATGGAAAGCGGATACAGTCAATAAGAAAACACCTAAATGAGACTGGAACAAGCGTTCTTGGGGAGAGGTGCTGACAATGTTCTACTTCTTGTGGATGGTGATGACATTCACTTGCTTCACAAGTCTACAAAGATAGACCTTCATTTTTTGTGGACTTCCTACTTGCAGATTCACCTATTTGTTAAAATTTATTTGCAACTCTCCAAATCTGCATTGCCCCTCTGAAATCCATGCTGCCCCCACCCAGCCCAATCATTTGCAGACATGCACACACACACACACACACACTCACCGAGGAAAAACTTAAGTCACCTCTTGTACACCTTTATAAGTGAGATAGAATAAGGCAACATTTTGCTTTTGTTTCAACTCTCACACCACAGTCATAGTCTATTCAGTGCCTTTCTCTGTGTGTGTGCGCACGCGTGTGTGCTTTCTGTTGATTTCCCCCAATGAAATGACCCCTACATGTACTACTGAGGTATTTAAGCCCAAGAAGAGTATGATGTACCTTTCAGAGAAAACACCCTAAATAAGCATCATCAGGAGTGAACTGCAGTAGTGCTGCTGGCCTTACAGTCAAATGTAAATGACAATTAAAGGAACCACAATTTACATTAAGTATGGTGTCTTTTTTTTTTTTTTTTTGGCCAGTCCTGGGGCTTGGACTCAGGGCCTGAGCACTGTCCCTGGCTTCTTCTTGCTCAAGGCTAGCACTCTGCCACTTGAGCCACAGCGCCACCTCTGGCCATTTTCTGTATATGTGGTGCTGGGGAATCGAACCTAGGGCCTCATGTATACGAGGCAAGCACTCTAGCCACTAGGCCATATCCCCAGCCCCTAAGTATGGTGTCTTTAAACAGAAATACAGTCGTTGATTGGCCAATTGACAAAAATGAGGCTATAGGCAACTGACAAAATATTTACCGAAGAGGCATATGATTTAGCATTCACCAATTATTGGTCTAGAAAACTAAACCTATTAGAGCTAATGATAATAATTCTATTTCTGTGTGGTTTTATGGACTATGTTTGTGAAGTTTCATAAAAAGTGCTTTGATAGGTGGGGGACTCATATTAAAAAAATCAATTATACAGCTTCTAAGGCTTTTAAAGACACCAGTAAAAGTTTCTCTTTCAAGGAAGGGCAGAGATGTACAAAAAGCTCTGAAATTTCAGCTTTCAAAGACTATATTGAGCAGTTGTCAAGACTTCCAGGCATGTTGGAAGGTTCAACTAGAAATCTACTAGGACAACTGTGTAGGTGGATTCCCCCACCCCCCACTTTAATATGGTATAACTGACAGGATGTGTAATGTATGTATGATATTCTGACACAGTACAAGATTTAGTTTTGTAGTTACACCCCTGCAATAATGTGGGAGAAAAGGAGACAACAGTACTAAAATTGTGGAAGGAAAAATGGGAGGGGAAAACCAATAATTAGCCATGTACATTGTATATACGGTGTGTGTGTGTGTGTGTGTATGTGTGTGTGTGTGTAAATCTGAGAATTGATAGCTCTGGACACATGAAATTAGGGCTAAGTTAGGATCATATATATATATATATATATATATATATATATATATATATATATATATATATATGAAATAGGAAGTTGGGCCCTGTACTGTGTATTTACAATTTACTCTCTGAAGTAATATCTCTTCGTGGAAATCCCAAGAGTGCATGAACAGCTCTAAGTGGGGGTGGGTGCCACACCAAAAGGGGCATAAGAATGTATACTGAATGCTAAGGTCCCTGTGCTCCTCCATCCTTGGCTCTCAGAACAGTGGGAGACAGTCTCTTATCTTTCAGGTCTCCTGTTTTTTCATCTTGTCATATTTTCGGTGCTGGGGATAAAATCGAGGGCCTGACACAGATGCCAGGAAAGTACTGTACAGTGATCTACATCCCCATCTTTACCCTTCATTTTAAAACTTCCTTTGGGAACTCTTATCTATTCTAAAGTTGCTACAGAATTTGTCCTTGGGGGAAAAAGGCCAATGTTCGATAATGCTCTACTTATTTTATGTTCTACTTTATTTTGTAACTCCCCTAACTTCCCAAATCTGCATTGCTCAACTATGGGCAGGGAATGGGAGGGAGAGGACTGAAGTTGAAGGCCAGCCCAGAAATAAAAGAAGTTTTCAAGACCCCATTTAACAATGGTTGCCTACACTGGTTATACCAAGGAAATACAAGTAGAAGAATGACACACACAGTGTCTGAGTCTGCCTAAATTAGTAAAACCCTACCTGGAAAATAAGCAATAGAAAAAAGGCCTGGAGGTGCCACTCAAGTAATAGATTATTTACCTAGCAAGTATGATGCCTTGAGTTCAATATCCAGGATACCATCAACAAAACAAAATTAAAACAAAGCCAAGGGCTGGGGATATGGCCTAGTGGCAAGAGAGCTTGCCTCATATACATGAGGCACTGGGTTCGATTCCCCAGCACCACATATACAGAAAACGGCCAGAAGTGGCGCTGTGGCTCAAGTGGCAGAGTGCTAGCCTTGAGCAAAAGAAAGCCAGGGACAGTGCCCAGGCCCTGAGTCCAAGCCCCAGGACTGGCCAAAAAAATAAATAAATAAATAAATAATAAAGCAAAGCCAAGCCATGAAGGCCAAACTATGAAGCTGAGAATGTTCTACCTACATTCCGGAATGCCTTGTTCATCTTATTAAATATAAGCAGACAACAAACGATTAGCACACATCTAAGAAATGCCTTTAACATGAAAAGACCATCATGAACTCAAAAACTGTGCCTAGAGTAAATAATGGAAGATAAACTCCAGTGTTTTCAGACATGAGACAACAGCACAAAACAAGAGCCCTGGGGGTTAAAAAGAAAAATGCATGGCAGGAGGATGTTCATTTGTCTTGATAGAAATTGCACAAAAACAGTTTTCCCACACAAAGGTTGGAAGATCAAGTTCAAAACTTCCTCCAGAAAGGAAAAAGACAAAAACTCAAAAACTTATCAACTAATGTAATATCAGGTCAAGAGGTCCAAGAGTTAAACAAAAAAAGTGGTTCCAAAAAGGAGATAGAAATATTACCCCAGAACTGAGCAGGGATCTTCAAAGAGCCCTCAAAGGGTCAGTACAGTGAAATACCTTCACCAAACCACATTAATTACCAAATTTGGGGACAAAAGGACTAAAAGTTAGAAAATCATCTTTATACTTCTAAATTTCCAGTATTCTTGCAGTTTTAGTCCTTGTGTTCTCAAAGTGCTTTTCCACCTAGAATCCAGACATTTTTAGACATGCAAAAAATATTTTTCTTAATTTCTAGAGTTGTAGGGTTTAAAAATGTGTTAGTATCATCAGCTTCCTCAAAGTTGGAGAGGGGAAACAAACAGAATCAGCAAATGCTAAAAGGAAACCTCATGCTGGTTTAGAACTAGAGTTGGTAGGTGTATGAATGAACTTCATAGCTCTGTATACAGAAGGGGGTAAAACTATGACATTACAATAGCAACAAGCACACCAGACTGTTCCCTGCTAAGTGCTTGGCCCACCTTGCATGGGAAACCAGTATCACCAGCCCAAGACAAAAAAGAACCCAAAGAACAAAGAAACTTGCCCAATTTTAGGTAAACAAAATAAAGACATGATCAACTACAGAAAATAATCCAGAAGTTCATGCTGACAAATGAGAAAAATGGATTTTAGTTCAGAATGCCCCTCACATAAAATAAGGTCAGAAAAATAGCACTTTTATGCCGTAACACTAAACCACATCACCAACATGAAGCTTTGAACACACACATAACTAATGCTGTACCCACACCAAAATGCAGTCCAGAGCTAAACTTGAAGCAACAGAAATTCTAATTGGGGAAGAAGTCACAACATGACCTGCTTACTTCCAAAAGACCAATAATAAAGCCCATGCAACCAGTCCAGATTAACAAGAGATATAATGCTAAATGCAAAAGAAAAACAAAACACCAGCTTTTGGATGGATTTAACATGCTAAAACAACATTACTGAAATCAACATGTGAATGGTCTTTGGACTAAATAAAGACTGTTTTATCTTCCAGATTTTGACAAAGACTATGAGTGACTTTCCTAATCTTAAAAATATATATATATATATATATATACCCCTAAACTTAAGAGGTAAGAGGGTTATAATGTCTGCAAATGTTCATGAGGCTCAGAAAAATGTACACGACAAAGCAAACAAGGCAGTGTGTGCACCCTGTGGATTTAATCCCTAAATTCTTCTATTCCTACAAATTGAAATTATAGTAAGTAAAAGGACTTAAGAATTCTGTTATATAGTCTATGTTTTACATAGGACTATTTTTAGTTTGTATCTGTGAGGCTGTGTTCACGGGTGTGGCCATAACAGGAACCATAAGAGCTAATAAGAAATTGAGGTACATCTTCCTCAATTCTGAGACACAAGACACAGGAAGTTTGAGGGAATAATTGAGTTCATATTGAAAATACTCAGTCACAGAAAGGTAAATTTTTCATTTTATTCAAAGTTGGTACAGAAGTGCTAACATTTCCATAAAATAATTACTATACTTCAGTTACAGGACAAAATACCACAGAAAGGAATGTACTTTGCAAGAAATGTAGTTCATTTTAAGTTTCCAAATACTTCTGAAGGCAAATGCAGCAGCTGGCAAAATAACACACAGTACACAAAGGACAGTGTATTTTAGTCAGTAATGAAAACTGACAACTCTTTAGCAGATTTGCTTCATTTTTCTCATTTTTTAAACAATAACACTTAAAAGCACATTGAACCAATATCATACATTCAACAACTTTAAAAAATGAGATTGAGTACAATAACATAGTCAAGTTAGAACTGTCATTGTCACAAAGTTAACAACAACTTTAAATCTACAGGTTCAATTCATTTTCCTTTCATCATGGAAGTAACTTGGTTAACACCAAATTCTACTTTCTGTTTGAAACTATGACATTTCACAATGACATGGAACTGATTAAGTGAAACTTAAAAAAAAAAAAAGCTGTGCTCAATGAAGGCTAAATTGGTCATCATTTTACAATTTAAAAAAAATCTAATAGCAAATTATTCATCAACTTCATTTAGAATCACATTTAGTCTATAATACCTAGCTAAAATGATACATGTGCACAATACAATACACACACACACACACACACACACACACACACCCAGTGCACTGACTGGTCTCTTACAGAAAATCTGAACTAAGTGTAATAGGCAGGACACGAGGAAAACATTTTTCAATGTGGACATCTTTTTAAAATGCATTAAATACTTACAATATCAAAATTGCTACATAAAAGCAGCAATATTCTGCTGACATTTGGCTTAAAAATAAAGTAATGAGTTAAGCAATTTCACAGGATATTATTAGAAAAGGAATTGGTTTTCTTCTTGAAGAATACTACTAACTTTTGCACAGCAACTATTTTTGATATCCATCTTATTAAAAAAGAAAAAAAAAAGCACTGAAAAGCACAGTTCATATGGGGACTGCCAACACAAGTCTGGACATTGCAAAGAGGATGTCCAAGCAAAGAAAAAAAGCAAAGAAAGGGTAAATCCTTGCTCTATTTTTGAACACTGTTGGCAACCTATAAACTGAACCAATAATGGCAAGGAAATGCAGAAAAAGATTCCATGCCATTATTAGACACTAATGTTATATGTTACTGGGGAAAAAAATAAAGCTTTTGCATCTAACAATCCCACAGAAAAGTCTATGAGCAAAAGACTTGTTGATCTGTTTGCCACTCCAAAGTCTGTGATCTCACAGTGAAATTAGAAAATTCTCATTATACATATTTACATCACTTTCACCTAGGCTACTTAAAGCAATGTCCCATGGAATTACAAATGAAAGCTGTTTCTACCAAAGGAACTTTAAAAAGTATTCTTTCATAAAGTTTTTACAAACTATTTAAATTTAAAGGTACAGAATATATGATGTACATACAGGACTAACAAGCTGTAACTGCTTTGTGTTATCACATACTGTTAAGCCAAACATGTTCCTCAAGCTTCCCCACCATCCTCTCCCTTCAGCCTCCCACCACCTAAGTATGACTTTAAGTTCTAAAATAATCATATGTAGCTATACACCTGCCCAGCCCTTTCTAGAGGGAGGAACCTTTTCCTCAAAGTATACAGGTAAACTCTTCTAAAACTTGTCACATTCAATCAATCATAAGAATTTGCCAAATCTAAGATAAATATATGAAATAGAGAGCAGGTACATAAGGCGGTCATCACTTTTTCTTGATTCTGAGTTGTATCGATACTGACAAAACTCAAGACAGCTATGTGTTCACACTGGGTAAAGTGTTCAGAGGTGCATAATAAAGTGAAGGATAGGATATGGGCAATGCTGATGGGAAGAAACATTTTCCACCCTGTGCTCCTTCAGATTTCCACTCATCTAGTCTTGATAAAAGAATCTTGTGAACAAAGGCCATGGGTGAAAAGCATTGTAGTTCATTTGGCAAATGTGTCTCAGAATTACTCTAATCAAATTCTCCTCTACTAAATAAAACGAAGTACACTAATTTCATTTTACACACAAATATGAAAAATTTGCCCTATTAAAAATTAATTTTGCCCAGTTTTTTACATTATCGACAGAGTAATACTTTCTCAAGACAATTTTTAAATAACTCCAATAGCTCCATAGCTTAAAGGTTACCTACCTACCCAAAAGCTAAGTCTGTCCTGTTTCTTTAGTTCACGTTGTAAGAATGAGCCCATAGACCCAATATTTGCTAATAGTCCCCAAACATGATCACAGTATTTCTGACATCTTCATTTTCCCTCTACTAAATCAGTACAGGCTTACTCAAGAGTACTTTGAATCGTAACCACTTAAATTCACCTGCAACTCAGATACTTCATTACCTAGAATTAATACTGTGATCTTCCTAACAACTTTGATAAATACAGGAGGGAGGGGGGATTATGATGGCACTTATGGGGTGACTGAGAATGCTCCTAATCTTGTGCTTTCTGTGTGTGGAAATACATGTGGGCATAATTTTGTGCTTTCTATGGATCCTTACTTTAGCTTTCTCATGGAATATGAACTTGTGATGTATGTGTATAAAGATATACTAATCTAACCTACAGTGGAAAAACAATAAAAATTAAAATATATCAGATTTATTTAAGAAACTCTACATTTTAATCATGGATATAAAAGAGGCAAGTAAAGACAAATAAATAACATTAAGATGCAATGTAAATATTGCATGAATCTAAAGGCTACACATACAAGTATGTAAATATGTATTTTCTTTTAACGTTCATCACTATTTACAATACAATTTAGGAAGAGTAACAACAAATAAGTTCCTACTAAGAAAGGAAAAAGTGCAAACTAGCATATCAATACTGACAACAAGAAGGCACTAATCCAATGCATCAATTTCAAATACCAATTCTACTATGGAATACCATACTGAACCAGCCCTTGCCAAATCAGGACTTTAATGACAGAAATATGCCTAGCTACAATTTCACAACTATCCCAACAAAAAAGTGAGTTACTAATCAACACTCCAATTATAAAAGTGTAGGCTACATTGCTAAATTGAAAAATCTAATTTGTCTAAAAAAAAAAACAAAACCCTAAATCCTTTATCAAGCAGCAGTAGGAGAACTGGATTAATTCACCAAGATATGATTAGGTTGTGGATATCTACTATCAATTTGTGCTGTTGTTTAAACATATCAGTACAGTAGATACCTGACTGGAGTTCACTGAACTGTAAACTAGGACCTGGAAAGGAGGTGGAAGGGATGGGAGTGGCTTCATTAAGGCCAGCAACAGTTACACTTGAATGCTCTTCTCCACCTTTCTCAGAATCTGACACCACCATGTACTGCCCCCAGTGGCTCTCCAGCTGCTAAATCTATTCTAGAGTGGCCTTCTTCAATCATACTGTTACATACAGAAAGGTTTTTGGTTTAAGTCAACAGTGGCAGATTCTATATGATAGCATCCTAAAGAGTAAAGTGCCATGACGTTACTAGATACACCAAACCTTTCCATTCATTTTTGAGTGAAAGACTATATGCCAATGGTTATGATGGCAGATTGCCAGAAAAACAGGGTGCTTATCCCCCTCCAAAGGAATTAAAATCCACCTTTTAAAGAAGTTAAAACAGAAAGACCAACATAAATAACATCAATTTCACAACATTTTTAAAAAGATGAATCAGTAGTAAACTCTTATTTCTAGCACTGGAGAAACATTTGCAGGACTAAATGAATAAAGGTGTAGGACTGCACAATGAAAAAGCCTGTTACTTAGAATCTTAGCTAGATTCCCTTTCAGTCAAAGTAGTTGGGTGGCTGAATAGTTACAGAATCTCCAACAGAGAAGTATGACAAAAGCATACCAAGTTAAGTCAAAGTGCCATAATGCGGAAAAGGGGCTTGTCAACCAGGTCTAAGTACTCAGTGCCCAATCCCTCTGCAGCCCTACCTAGTACAAAAGGATTTCCAAACTACAGACCAGTTCCAACTTTTCGGTAAAAACCTATTTTTCTGGCATAAGACAAACTCCACTGCCTCTCTGTATTGACAGCATCATTTCAAAGGGACTCTTGCGTTTTCATTATTACTCTCTCCTTAATTTGTGAAAACAATCTTGAAAATACTGAACTACTAGTACTTTTATCCTTAGCTAACACAAATTTATTCTCAAACATTCCTTCTTTAAACTTAACACTATTTTAATAAGCCATTATTTGGATCTAAGACCTCTATACCAAGACAATATGCCTGAAAAGTGAACTAAATTTACCAAAGAGCTAAACAAGAATTTAGTAAGTGCGAAAGGAAAAGGTGAAGAACTAAGTAGCCAAGTTGAGGAGATAAAAAGCCAGGTGTTTCCAAACAGTAAGTCCCAATGCACATACAGAGAGAAATGGATGCCAATAAGAAACTCTGCCCAAGCTAATAAATGCTTCCTATCAAGTCATCACTATCATGTGTCAGTCACTTTAAACTTTAATGTGCTAATTCATATTTTACAATACTTATCATTAAACCAGGAGCTCAACAGGCTCTTTTTCCCTAGTATTCCAATTTATAGATCTGAGATCAAGATACTTTGAGATGTCACCACTGACCCTCATTTGGTCTCTTTTCCAGTCATATATCTCAGATGAAAATGAAACAGAGAAATGAAGCAGAAATGAATCAAGTAACCCTAAAACTACCAAGTGGGAATGTTACAACACTTTTTTTTTGGGGGGGGGGGGGGTTCCCATCCTGGGGCTTGAACTCTAGGCCTGGTTGCTGTCCTTGAGCTCTTTTTTGCTCAAGGCTAACATGCTACCACTTTGAGCCACAGTACCACTTCTGGTTTTCTGGTGGTTAACTGGAGATAAGAGTCTCACAGACTTTCCTGCCCACTGGGCTGGCACTGCAATCCTTAGATCTCAGTCCCCAGAATAGCTAGCTAGAATCACAGGCTTGAGCCACCAGTACCCAGCAAGACCTAATTCTTTAATGGCCAATAATATAGCTGCTTTATTTATGGAAAACCACAAGAGTAACTCATAGACTACATTATATGATACTCAGAGGAAGACCACGTGCCTGGAATAGAAAAAAGCCCAAAATCCACCAACTTTTGATGTTCTAGGAACTGTTTAGTTGCCCTGGACAGGACTTTAATCTGCTTAGCCTTGAGACAGAGAGCTGAATAACAATCCTGCACAATTCTTAAAATGGAAAGTTTCACAAAGGGATGGGTCTGGCAATCTCTTATTCTGCTATCCCTAAAGCTATGACTACCTGACCCTGGCCAGTCTGTGCCCCCCCCCCCCCCAATGGATCCTTTGAGCAAAGAAAGTGAAAAGGAAGCCCTGGAGATCAGATCTATACTGAGTATGGATCAAAAGATACACGCAGCACCACTGCTATTGCTTGCTTCTCTGAAGAAAAAAGAAGTAATCACCTCCCCAGAAAAAAGATGAGGGGGAACCTGCTACAATAGTTTACTCTTGGGATGACAGGACAGAATCTTCTGAGAGATGAACAGAGAAACCAAATGTCCCATACCAAAAAGAAAAAGGGGGGGAAAAAAAGTCCTTCTATAAACCAGTATACTTAAGCTCTTCTTATCAAATCAGGAGATGAAGACTTCCTGAGAAGACAAGAATCTAGGCACTGGGGGATATCATTCACAGCTGGCAAAGATGGTATTTTGGTCCATACTCCCCCCCTCCCCCACCACCTGTTTTCTTCATTTTGACTTTTAGCTATTATTTTAGTCAGGATCACTCTTGGTCTGAACCTTTGTTTGAGCAAACATAAACATACCCACATTGTATAGAGATCAATATCATCATTTAGGATTCATTTACTCAGTGTAAAGTAGGAACATTTTCCTAGCTACAAACACTCTCTGACTATTAGTCCCCTCAAAAGGAAGATGCCATCAGCAATTCACATACTGATTCAAGAACACTATCTATTCCTGGGAAGCAATAAGAAGAAAAGCTTCATGGACTTCAGTATAAATAAAAGTGATGTTTACACTGATAAGAATAAACAATTCTAATGGACAAGCTAATAAGTCATTCCTTATTTACAGACATTAGTACTCTAACCTTGACCTACTGCTATACACACACCAATTGATATAAGATGATGTATTTTATGAAACAGCAGAGAAAAGATAGGGAGACCTTAATTCTCTAAACTATTAGTACTCAATATTAAATGAAGGAGAAAAGTCACATACAGACTCTCCTATTCGCTTATGCTATCAAGAGAAAAGATAAGAAGGCTGCCTGGCCAGTGTGTCAATGCTCACTGCTATGTGTGTCAATGCTCACGGCTATGTGAGCAATGTGTTCAAAGAAATGTTAATTCCTATAATTTAACACCAATCTAGAAAATGCAAGATCTTGTCCAAAACATGACAAGGTTATACCAAAAAAGGAAAAAATAGCACAAGCCAGACACATCTGGACAAACTCTGTGTCCAGACTTGGAGACTTGGTTTCTGTTCTTCAAAATAGGTTTCCTATCCATGTCATAGTCTCAATCTCCATATAAGAAAAGAATGGTCCTTATCTACTTGGCCCCCAGGTTATAAATCTCAAGGATAAAATTAGTAACAAAAATTATACAAGGCACTCTTAAGCTCTTCAGAAATACATGCTATTCATACATGAATTACTTTTTCATCTACATACTCAATCCATCAGAAAAGCCTCCTGAAGATAGGAAGACATTATACTACCTGATTATTTCTAAAATCAACTTTGGACTAATCAAGTCCATCATAAGCAAACTAGTGTATACATTACAAAAATTTAGTCATCAGGACTGAGTTTTGATTCAAAATCTACAAAATTATCTATAAAAGTAATTTTCCCTAAAGGATACAAGACTTAGTAAAATCATGCAATTTAAAAAAGTATCAGTTTAAAGACAAAGAAAGTAGATACACAATTAGTTTTCTTCATGTTTCCGGGAGGACAAAGGGCAGTGTTGAGGACACAAAACTACTAATTCACAAAGCCTTTCCCAAACATCTTTTTTTTTTACCGTCCCCCCTCAGTAAAGATTCCCACCCACCAATGTTGCAACTGGTATCAACTCAATCATGACAAGAATCCAGTGCCTACACAAGTGCTATAACATCCTCCAAAGACACAGTTCTTATTCATGGCACCTTTTGAACATGCTATCCATCCTACAGAAAGACTATATTGATAATCTACCAATGGCAAGCATGCTCTCTGCGCTTTCTACAACTAATGGCCTATTTTCACTGAAACATCTTCATGCGTTACATGACTATGACAACTAAGATGTACAGGCTGTGAACAACTGGCAGATCTTTTTAAGAAAAAAAAAGAAATTGGGGAGGAAAAATGCATTATGATCTCAGAATTGAGTTTTCCATCATGAAATCTCATTCTCCATGTATCAAGAACTTCACCAAGTTGGGTAATAACTGAGCAAACAAAAGCAGTGTCAATTTTTCAGGATAATGGACACTATATTCCAAAGGGATTCACTTGGGAAGGAAGGCATTTAACTAACAGAATGTGTTGTCAAGTGACAAGAAAAAGCTAGAAAACTGGCAGAGCATGATTAACCATTTTAGCCTAAGTCAATCAAACACCTGCTTAGGAGCTACTAATTCCCAAACTATATTTAAAAGCAAACTTAATTTGATCAATAAACATGGGGATCTTAAGTAATTAATGGTTGTTCCACTTCCCCCCATGATCATTTAACACAATTTTAACAACTTTATAGAAACACTTGGTAGTCGTTTTGAGTATGGTTCACTTAAACTTCCATGAAAATAGAAACCAACAGAGGGAGAAGAGCTGGAATAGTCTTCCCCAAAAACATTATACATACAGGTGATACTGAAAGCCATACAGGAAATGTTCCTTCCTTTTCTCCACAGACTCATGCTAACAAAACGAAACTGGCAAACCTAACCTGTCCTGAAAGGACTACTCAATGACATTAGATTTTCAGTATGTAACTCATTATAGATTATCTAAAAATTCAGGTTTCTTTAAAAAGGTAATAGGTATTAGAGACAAAAACAAATAAAAATGAACAATCTTCAGCATAAGGTCTACCAAGAATTGGCGTCCTGATAGTATTTTCTTATTCACAATACCTTTGATATGTATTCTACTCTAAGTAATCTATGACAACTGGTCTCTCCTTACTTTGGTATGGAAAATTTTAAACCACATTTTTACACAATTAAGTCTGTTTTGCTCCATTTAAGCTGAGGATCTACTTTCATCCATCTTTAGGAAAATGAAGTCTTGCAAATAGATGGCGTTCTGCTAAGTAAAGTTTGGCTAAAATCTACTGCGTAAACAATGCCTGAGAGAGATGCGACAGTTACGTAAGTTTTCCCCCAAAGACCAGTATTTTAAGTTAATTGTCTCATCGTATCCTTAAGTTCACAAGGAGAAATAAACAAACATGAAAATTCCAAGCGAACACACAGCAACAAGTCCAATATTCAATATTATTTTAACTTGTGGAGTCTCTTCTAACATTTGTAAACAAACAGCCTCCTCGTCCATCAGGTCTCTGAGACTCCTCTTGCTGAGGTTCTTACTTTTAAAGCCACAAAACCAGTCTATGAACTTCCAGTAATGGCCTCTATCATCCGTTTCCTTCTTTCTCTCCTTCTCACCCATGAGAGCCGCTTGCCCATTGGAATATGCATCTACTGGTGTTTCTGCCTCTGAAGGACCCAAGGAAGCCACTGGATTGGCCTCCTCTCTGCAGGTTACCAATAAATTAACATCTTCAGGCTGAAGGCCCTTAATGCTATCTTCAGATTTCCCATTGGGAATGACATGGTTGATAGCCTCAGTGTTCTCGTTGCATCGCAGAATACTCTTCTCTTGCATTTCATATGGTTCATCTTTCTGAGAACAGCTCTCCTTTGTCACAAGGCTCTTCTTAGACCAAAAGGTGGTGGTACGAATCTGATCCTTTGTAGGAGGTGGTGTAAGAAGACTAACGATTACAGTAATGAGTCCTGTGACCCAAAACAATGCTGTGGCCACATACATATAATGGATATCTTTGATGAAGCTTGGCCTGTTATCAGGTTGGTCACACTCTGGGGCCCGGTAGGTAAAGGCCAAAATCAACCGGACAGTTCCAAGAACAAAGCCAGCCATTCCACCATAGAAAGCTCCTTGCTCATTGCAGCGCTTCCAAAAAATTGCGAGAAGGAACAGGGCCGCCACTGGAGGTGTCAGATAATCTGCCACCTCCTGAATATAAAGATACATCTGGCCTCCTTGCATTTCCACAATGATTGGCACCCATGCTATGCTGATCACCACCATAAAAGCCACAAATATCCTGCCCACAATCATCAGTTCCCGGGAGCTTGCACTCTTGCGGATGAGTTTGTACACATCAAGGGTGAATATGGTACTGGCACTGTTAAAGATTGAATCCAAGTCACTCATCAGAGCTGCAATCATCACTGCCATCATCAAGCCCCGAAGACCTACGGGGACCAGCTCCATCACCAGGCGTGGGTAAGCAATATTGGAACACCCAGCTCTGCTTCCACACACTTGCATGCAGTGCTCTGGGTTGATGCAAGCTATGTCATCAACAAACAGTATCCTGGAAATCATTCCTGGGACAACTATGATAAACATTGGCAGAAGCTTCAAGAAGCCAGCCATAAGGGTAGAGCCTTTGGCATGAGCAATGTTTTTGGCTGCTAGGACCCTCTGCACGATGACTTGGTCAGCACACCAGTACCATACTGAGGCTGGGGTCTGCCCAAGAATGAATCCAGGCCATGGAACATCTTCATCTGTTGGAGACCGCAACATTTTTAGGGCGTCTTTCTTGGGGTGGACATTACAAGAATTTGTATTGGAAAGGTTGTAGGTCAACAGAATGGAAGTAACGTTGGGCGAGGCTAACATGTACCTTCTCTGAACCTCCTCAAACCCACCAATCTTCATCATGCTAATAATCATAAGAGTGAGTGCCCCAATGATCATGAGCAGAGCCTGCAGAGTGTCTGTGTAGATCACTGCAACCAGGCCTCCGGTGACAGTCAGCAAAGCTGTCATGCCAATGAGCAGGATAACAGACACATAAAGGTTCCAACCTAAAGACTCCTGGATAAAGAGGGCACCGGAATACAGATCCACTGAGAGCTTGGTGAAGACATAGAGAATCAGAGACAAGGCGGCAAAATAGACCTGAATCCTATGGCCACCAAATCGCTTGGACAAGTATTCAGGCATTGTGTATACCCCTGATCGGATATAAATTGGGATGAAAACCCATCCCAGAAGTTGCAAAAGCAGTAAGGCATTGAATTCCCATGCGCCCACTGCAAATCCACTTGCAGCTCCAGATCCTGCCAGCCCAATGAAGTGCTCACTCCCAATATTACTCACAAACAGAGAGGCACCAATTGCTACCCAGGTCATAGAGCGCCCCGCCAGGAAGTATCCGCTCACGGTGCTTCTATTAGATTTCCACATGGCAAAAAAGCCAATGCACAGGACCAGGATAAAATACAGGGCCACTATGGCAATGTCTGCAGGCTCCAATACAGCCCTCATTCTGGTAAATTGTGAATCAAAGCGTCCAAGCGACAGAAGCGTCCAACTTTTTATTTACTTATTAGTAACCCCAGCCAAGTCTGTAAACCATGCGTGAACTGGACTATACAGAGTAACACAGCAGGTCAAAGTCTTTGTCCTTTGGTTTGCTGTCTTGATGGTGGTGGTTGTGATAAACTCTGTAGGAGACAGTTAAATTTTCCTCCGCTTCTTAATTGGGATTGAGAACTTAGCTCGTACTCTTAATCCACTCTCCACAAGACCATCAGCATTTACTCAGGTGCTGGAGGAGAAATTCTGAGTTGCAGCTAAGTCTAGTGAAGCCTACTGTACCAACCCTGCAAGGCAGCAAAGACAAAAGACAAAGATTGAATTAGAGGAGGGTCTCACCATGCGATGGGGAAACTTTCAATTGAGCAAACATGGCGCAACAAAACATTCTTTATTTTTAAAAAATAATAATTTTCAACATACACTTTAATTCCACAGCAAAGGACAATCCATACTGTCTCAGCCAATACATAAGTCAGTGATTAGTATTCATTTTGAATCAAGAACAAGAACTTATTGACCTCATGAGCTAAACAGCCTAACCTCTCCCCAAGTAACTGTTACCATATCATCTTTTCTTATCTTACTGTGGCAGTGTATTTGGAACAAACATCAAGATCTTAAAGCATCCTACATAGAGTGAACTGAATCAAAATACATTGTACATGTGCTTAAATATCACACTGAAATCTTTACACAATCAGTTTATGCTAATAATTTTTTAAAAACATCCTAAAGGAGGGAAAACACTAATTAGTCATAAGGATATAAAATAAATCTTCAAGTACTACAAATCCCAGGAGTATCCAGGGTGGCCTTCTAGCTAGTTAGGGTCCTGAATGGGCCCAGGTGTTTACTAGGTTCTAGCATCCGCACAAAAATCCAAATTCAGCTGTACAATCTATTACAATAGAACTTTCCTGAATTCCTACTGTGAACGTGAATGTAGTTTTCATACAGTAGCCTGGAACTTAGGAGATGGCTAGTAGGAGACAATGTTTTCCACACAGAAAGCTAGAAACATACAAAATGCACAAAACAATTCTAAAATTTTATCTTTTCCTAGGTACATGACATTGAAAGAACATAAAAACTTTCAATTTCCTTCTCTTCCTTTCTTCATGTAACTATTTGCAAGTGAACCTATGAGAAAATAAAGGCACTAAATTGAGGTTTGATTTTGCAAAGTATGATGACTTCTTTATAATGCCTTTTTTGTTGAATGGTACAAAAAAAAGCAGAGGGCAGAAGAAGAAGAAGCCATGTTTTCTGTAAGACTGAGTAATTTGATTGGGTCCTACAAACCTGAACAAAACTGACATTCTTCACCTGTAAAGACAATCTTTTCCAATAAATCCATCTGATATTTTTCAGTTTTGGATTAAAATAATTACCTTGCAAAACAGACATTTAAATTTACCTAAAATCAATTCAAATTTGGAGCTTTTCTTCCTGGTACACAAATTCTAAATCTTCACTTAATCATAACTGTAGCTGACAGATCAAGAAAAGTTATTACCATCTAAATACCACATGCTAACTTCCAAATGATTTTTCTTTTTTTCTGGGTCAACTTCAGAATAAATGTTCCATGCTGGAAAATACTAGCTTTCCAATAAATACTGGCATCTTCTTTTGAAAATCAACAGTAAGGGGCTGGGAATATGGCCTAGTGGCAAGAGTGCTTGCCTCGCATATATGAGGCCCTGGGTTCGATTCCTCAGCACCACATATACAGAAAATGGCCCGAAGTGGCGCTGTGGCTCAAGTGGCAGGCAGAGTGCTAGCCTTGAGCAAAAAAGAAGCCAGGGACAGTGCTCAGACCCTGAGTTCACGGCCTAGGACTAGCCAAAAAAAAAGAAAATCAACAGTAAACTTAAGACCCATAAATGAGCCAGGCACTGGTGGGTTCCTGCCTGTAATTCTTGCAGAGTATTCTGGAGGCTGAGATCTGAGGATGGCAGCTCAAAGACAGCCCAGGTAGAAAAAGTCTGTGAGATTCCTATCTCCAATAAATTACTCAGAAAAAGCTGGAAGTGGCACTTTGGCTCAAGTGGTAGAGCACTGGCATTGAACAAAAAGAAGCTCAGGGACAGCGGTCAGGACCTGAGTTCAAGCCTCAGAATGGCAAAAGGGGGGAAAAAGATCCATAAATGATGTTTCCTTTTTTTTTCTTTCAAAACTGTTCAAAATGGGCTACAGTACTAAAAACCTTAAAAACACACTATCCCATTTTTAAATAATAAATCACTAAAAAGTATTAAAATCTTACCTCCTAAAGTCAATGTCAACAGCTTGTACAAAAACCACCAAGTAATATCACGTAAAGCATAAACTTAGAAGGGTAAGATCTGTGTCATCACTTCCTATCTGCTAGATCCTAAAGTTGGTCATATTTTATGATCACCTTCCTCACCTCTAAACACTTTTGAAGTGATATAGGGAGGTTCACTTAATATGTTATCTAACAGAGTGCTCTGAAATGTTTCCATTACAATAAGAGGTGTAGCTGGCCTTCATCAGGCATCTCCTTGCTACCCAAGGTCTATGTATACCCTGTCACTTGTTCACCTACACAGCTAAGCCTGGCACCAAGCAAAAGACGTTCTTTGAGGTATGTTCTCAGTGCCAATAGCTGAGCACGTTTCCCAAAGAAGGGGAAGAGATGGTCCAGGGCCTGTTTGTTTGGAAGGAGGTGGGGCTGGTTTGTCTCCAAGGCTACTTACTACAGTAGCCTATTTGCTAAGAGACAAAATTCTCAGAAACAAGCATTTCCTTCCTCTATCACTAGAAAGCAATGCTAGAATCAATTATACTATTTCTCAACGTCAAACACGATTTATGCCGGGCCATTATCTAAGCCATATTCCGCTTCCTGCTGAAATTCCCACTCAAGGTTTGACACCCCTACCTTCCCTACAAATTGCGGTGGTGGGCAGGGGCAGGAGGAAGACACGGCAACATATGCGCCAAGGAGTGGCTAAGCAAAGCTAATTTCCATTCTTACTGCCTTTATCATGTGGAGGAAGGTAGCTGGCTTCCCCCCAAAATAAACCATTTCTTCAAATAACACCTCATCAACATCAAAGTCCCCAAACCCACCACATGGCTACATCAATCAATATGGGTCGCCTCGAAATTTATACATGTCAACTTCCATCTGCCAATATAAAAGTTGGCTCATAATGGATGATTTTTTAAAGACATCTCAAAAATTGGACCTTTTAGGTGTAAAGAGAATTATGAAATGACTACCCATTTTAACATTATATGAATGATACTAGATCCTATATAAGGATAAAATTCCAATTCAGTTTAAGTATTTAATGTGATCATATGTGAATGGACAGATGATGGTGAAAGAGCCTAAAACAGCAAGAAACTCAGGCAAAGGCTTCCTAAGCAAACAAACTGCTGAATAGGACACCTTACCTTCACAAATCAGCTTAAAGATCCAAGTTTTAAAAGGTCCTAACTATCCAAGAAAAAGGTGCTTGGCCCTCACTCTCAGTAAGAGCATCCATCGGTACTCTCCCCACAAAGAAAAAAATGTATTTCTTAGGGTCTATCCTACACTTAAGACTCAGCACAGGCCACATGAATCTATCCAAACTAATCTATACCTGTTTACTCCCCCACCTGTAAAATACTGGGTTAAAAGAATCAGTGGTTCAATCCAGATGTGAGGATTCGCACAGCAAAAGCAACGGATCATTGTTCTCAATGAAGGGTGCCTTCATGACTGCTTAAGTGTGTTAAGAGTAAAATTTGGCTTAGTTCCCAAAACTTGTTCTGCTCTAACCATCAAGTTACAGAGTGGCAAGCCCTCAATCTTTATGCTTTTTGTCAAAAACATACTTCTTACTACTAGTTGTGCCCAAGGAGGGCAGAGATTCTGACTTTAGGTTGCTCACAAATTTGTCTCAGTGGGTCTACCACCTTGCATATTGTTTAAAACTGAATCAAATCTTAACAACTGAGCACTTAACATTAATACTGCTAAACTTTTGGTATCCTGCAACCATCTACTGTCAAGAGTAGTTTTTAAGGGGCTGGGGATATGGCCTAGTGGCAAGAGTGCTTGCCTCCTATACATGAGGCCCTGGATTCGATTCCCCAGCACCACATACATATACAGAAAATGGCCAGAGGGGGCGCTGTGGCTCAAGTGGCAGCGTGGTAGCCTTGAGCAAAAAGAAGCCAGGGACAGTGCTCAGGCCCTGAGTCCAAGCCCCAGGACTGGCCAAAAAAAACAAAAAACAAACAAAGAGTAGTTTTTAAGCAATGAGACGACAGATTAAAAAGGCCAAGGAGTAACAGAGCACCTTGCTCCCTGCAATCTCAAATAGCTCCAGTTGAGTGTGTAGAATGACAGGCCAGTAAGACTAGGCAAGAAAGGCCTTTGTTCAGATAAAACTCTTAGCATGCCATGAAGCAATAAAAAGCTGTACCCGGAGCACCATCTACATCTAGCCTCCCACAAGAGGGCCCAACTTCCTTCCATTGTACTAATTTCACTCTGGATTTGTGTTTGAGGTTTTACTGTTGCTCTTCTTGGGGGAGTCTTTGTTCATTCTTTCCAGTTAAAAGGCAAGTTGGCTATGGACAGGCAGCACTTAGCTCACTCCAGGTAAGGCCTAAGCTTATGGCAATTCATAAACAAATTCAACCTTGTACATCTTCACTATTATTTCAGAGTTCCAACAAAACTTTTTAGTTTTGTTTCTGTGTGTGTGTGTGTGTGTGTGTGTGTGTGTGTGTGTGTGATACTGGTATTTACTGGCTGTTTTGGAGATGGAATCTAGCAACCTGTCTGTCCAGGCTGACCTCAAATGGCTTTCTTCTGTATCTCAGCCTCTTAAGTAGCTAGGATTAACAGGCACGAGCCACCAGCACCTAATTTTTTAGTATTATTTTTAATGTTTAAACTAAATTCACACACAAGAAAAATATTTCACTACTAAGTTACACTCTCCGCTCAAGTTACTTTAAACCAGTATTTAGTGAACACTGTGTACCAAGCACTGCATTTATACTACACACTAAACCTCCTTTAGTCTTCACAAAAACTTCTAGAGGCAGGCATAATTATTTTACTACCAATTTTCAGATAAACAATTGAGAGATTGGTGATTCAGCTGAGCAAGAAAGAACTTGCTGATCATGTCTGAGACACCTTGTGTTTGAGTAAAGCTTTCCAAAAGCGAACCATGGGTATTAACTGGGGTAGAAGAGGAGGCACATATGGAGGACTTGGAGTAGTTACATTAACATCTATTCAGTTGAGACTTTTAACCAAAGAAATAGCAACCTGGTTCAGAGGCTCACTAAAGTATACAACCATCTTCTCTGGAGTAAAGATATATTTCACAGCAAGTTTCAGGATGATGTAAGCAAATATAACTGGAAATAAGAATCAGAAAAAAATCCAACTAACTGAAGAAAGAATAACAATCAGTAAATCAACATTAACAAGTTCTAAGGTAACACTGTACCTAAGAGATTCCAAACCCTTAAGTCAAGAGGCGAGTGGCTCTCAAGAAGCTTGGAATGACAGTGCATAGTTATCTATCGCTCCACAACAGTTCTTCTCTATACAAGGCAGTCTTATGTGCTTCTCGATGTGATGCTGTCTTCAGGACCACTTAAAAACTTGCAAGAGAAAAGCCTTAATTAACCAAAGTTCTACCACCAGTTTACAGAAAATAACTGGTATTAGAACACAAAAGAACAAATGCAGAAAGGGACAAAGACTAAGAGAAGCTGTTACAAAGTAGGGACTTAGGAGATCACCAAGTAAAGTAATGGGAGGATTTTGTTTGAATTTAGACTTAAATAAACTAAGGGAATAACAAATTAAATAAATAATTAAGGGATTAAGAGATTAATTAAACAAGGGAACTTGAACATAGATATCAAGATACTAAAGAACTGAGCTTAGACCTGATGGTGATGTTTTTAAAAAGTCCTTGTCTTTGAGATACATGCTAAATATTTACAGATGAAATGGTATGCCTGTGCTTGCTTTAAAGCACTCTAGTAATAATTTGGAACCAACACATGCTAAAGCCAGTGGATGATTGTTAGAGAGCAAAATATTCATTTTCAAGTTTGTTAAATCATAAATGACATCATAAAAGGGAAAAAGAAACTTTTACAATGAAGTAATCTAGTGGGCCTTACCTAAACCAAATGACTGCCTAACATCTCCCACAGTGGAGAGACATGCCTCCCAATATCTGTGACCATGCCTGCCAATGACATTTAACCTATTCTATACTCAGGAAAGGAAACTAGATAAAGCCTTCTGTCATCATGAAAAGGCAAGTACAGACAAATCTTAACTGAAGGATCTTGTAGATTGTGGTCCTGGACTCCTCAAGTGCCATGGTCATTCATGTAACTATTCAAGAAGACTAAACAACTAAATGTATGTTCCTGGATTTTTTTTTTTTGGGGGGGGGGGAGGGTCCCAGTCCTAGGGCTTGAACTCAGGGCCTGTGGACTGTCCCTGTGCTTTTTTTGTTCAAGCTTAGCATACACCACCACTTAAGCCACAGTTCCTTTTGGGTTTGGGGCGGTCAATTGGAGATAAATGATGATTTGCAGATCTCAGCCTTCTGAGTGACTAGGATTACAGGAGAGAGTCAGTGGCATCTTGCATAAAACTGGATTTGTTTTTTCATTTGAAAGTATTACTAGAATAATTTTCAATATAAATTTAGTATTTTGTACTACTATTACATCAATATACATTTTGAGTATAATAGTTATGTTGTAATTGGGGAAAAGGCCCTTATTCCTAAAGAAAGACGTGTCAAGGTATTTGTAACTCAAATATTCCACATTAAAAAAATGATAAAACCAATTCAGTAAACTCTTACAAATAGCATATAAAAAGTATAAAGTACCTTTGTTCTATCTCTAGCAAATAAGAATTTGTTTGAATTATGAAAAAAGTGTAAATTAAATGCTCTTGTAACAACTTGCTATTTTAACATAAAAGAAAACATGAAAGTTGAGTACTCACATACCTGTAAACCTAGTACTCAGGAGACTGAGGTCTGAGGATTCTGCTTTAGAGCCAATACAGGCAGAAAAGTCTGTAAGACTCTTCTTTCCAAGTAACAAGAAAAAAAAAAAAAAAGGAACTAGAGGAGAAGCTCAAATGGTAGAATACCAGTGAGCAGCAAGCTAGTGAGCATAGCTCACTAGCAGTGAGCAATGAAGTCAAGCAAGGGCTCAAGAACCTGAATTCAAACCCTGGTACTAGCATAAAAAGAAAACATAAGACACATCTTCAAGAGAGGGAGATGTAGAGATGAATAAGGGTAAAATAAGGACACTCACAATATATTTACATCCAGTTTATGAGTCTTAATTTCCACTTCTGCAAAATGTGAAAATGTGTATCTCAAGGCAACATCATTAAGACAGATAACTAGATAAAAGTCCTGCAGGAGGTTGGGTGGAATTACACATTAAACAATTCTCATACTGTCGTGTCGATTCATAAGGCTTTCTTTCAGAGACCTTTAAAAAAAAATTCTCAACTGAGTAGATCTTGATAGAACTCCTCTAAGGCCTCTGCGTATTCTTGGTCTACCCAAACTAATGGCCATGTCTCACTCTCATTAAAGTTTTTGTCTTGCCTGAACATCCAAATTAAAGTGAAACACACACATTCTCTCCTCTTATCCGTACCTAATTTTCTTCATAGCCTTTGCTAATGAAGTAATCAAAGGCCTGACTTCTAGCTTGAGACTGTCCTTGTATCCTGGCTTGATCACTTATACTTTGTGATGCTAGGCACCTTCCTGCTCCCATTTGTTCCACTTGTAAAATGTAAGCCATACTAATTCTTAAGATATCGAGGATTAAGATGACAAAAGAAAAGCATATCTTAAGTGCAAATTCAAACATGCAGCCCTTGCTTCAATCACTAAAGTTGGGTATAACTACCATCTTCCCTCAAAGACTAGTAACAACCACATGATTTGAAGAGCTCAAACATCCAACTCTGTGGTTCACCTTCGTGGTTTTTGTTGTTGTTCTTATCCTACTTGGTTCCCATTTTATGTTCCTAGAAAAAGTGTTCCTAGAACAGATACTAAATAGTTTCTCATTTTCCATGTTACTGAAACAGAAAATGTAATCACAAACATCTTCCTGGTAGACCAGATTCTAACTCTCCCAGGAAGCCTATTTGTAAACAGGTTTTGAAATTGAATGCTTCCTCAGACAATTTGGCTAGAAAATTCAGAAATGTTCTAATTTTCCTCAAGGTAAGAAAAGGTTTTTCAAGAAGAAAACAGGACCACAGACAAGATAACCCAAACAGTATTTGAACGAAAGGACAGAAAATATGTCCAGAACAGAACCTAAGATATGGACATCAAGTAAACACGATGTTATAGACTAAGTCAGCTAAATTTTCCTCCTGCATTCAGGTGAGAAAAGTACAAGGGTAAAACAATCCAGAGAAATGTTTTCAAAACTGCTATCTTTGGATATCAGAAGGTAGATCTTAAAATTAGGAGAAACTTTCAGCTGTTTCATTCTAACCATTAAAAAAAGAAAATGACATCAGGACAAATTAGTTTTCTTCACTTTCTCACAGACAGACTTCACAAAACCTTACTTGGTCCACATGAGAAGGGCATTCCTATGAGACCAATACTGCTACCAAGTCTGCCAGCTTGGACTTCCCCTGCTGGAAAACTGGTGTTTTAAGGTTTTAAGATCACACAATTCTTTCTCATAACTGCTAATAAAACAGAAGGCAAGGAGTATCCAAAAAAATTAAAGAAGACAATCAAAACAATCAACATGAAGGCCATTTACTTTCCTAACAGTGTTAGGTCAAGCAATTCAAAAAGCAAATTAAACAATCCTATAATATTCTATCCCACAACATTCCAGGAAAAGTCTACCCTCAACTTTAGCTTTTCACTCACCAACAGAAACTCAAAATCAGTACAATGCACACACAGTGGAAACAGGGCAGATTATTAAGGATGTTCACCTTTCTAAGTAGCGAGGGCTGCCCATTTCTCCTGGGATCCCCTTCCCAGCCACTGAAACTCAAGCACTGCATTATTCCCAGTCTACACAAGGAGAATGTTCTCAAACTGGACTACAGCCACAGGAAGATGGCTGCCATAGCTACACCTAGGTTTCCTCACTTGGCAGAATGAAAACACTTAACATCTAGGTATTAAGTAGAAAGTTTTAAAACCTAAAGTCTAGCTGGACTTAATACTGTCTATTCAGGAAACTAAGATCTGTGAAGCTCAACTTGAAGCCAGCCCAGGCCACACAAATCCTAGAGACTCTAATCTCCAATTAGCCAGCAAAAACAAAAAAAAAAAACAAAAAAAAAACAGAAATGGAACTGTGGCTCAAGAGGTGGAACACTGCCTGGGGTGAGGGGGAAGGGGGAGAGGTGGGACAACAGCATAATTCTAAATAAAGTTTAAAAGTAGGAAATCTTGATTCTGGGACAGATAAAGTGCCAGTTTATGAGGTCCCGTTGTTTGCCATTTTCCTTGGGGGGTGGGGGGCAGGACTGGGGTTTAAACTCAGTGCCCTGCACTGGGCAAGTCATTTTCAGACAAAGCAATATCTGGCCTAGAAGCATTATTTCAAACCACTACGAGGTTAATACAATGGGTGAAAATCAAATTGTGCCAATGCTTGCTTACACAATCCACCAAAGGACAATACTCTTAGGAGAGGAACAGAAAGGCACAATGCCTATGTACATCTGACCATACAAAATAATTTATCAAAATGAACTCCAGGAAACAAAAATAAGGTGGGTTGTTTTTTTTGCTGTTTTTGTTTACTTTTTGTTCTATTTGTCCATCTGTATGTCTTGGAGAGTGCAAAAGAAGGCACAGCAGCAATGGTACTCACTGGACGCTGAAAATGAACAATACAACTGTGGATAGGGATGAGAGGGAAAAACTGCAAGTAAGGGTAGGGGTAACAATGTCCAAAAAGAAATGTACTCTTGGGCTGGAAATATGGCTTAGTGGTAGAGTGCTTCCCTAGCATGCATGAAGCCCTGGGTTTGATTCATCAGTACCATACTAACAGAAAAAGCTAGAAGTTGGTGCTGTGGCCTCAAGTGATAGAGTGCTAGCCTTGAGCAAAAGAAGCTCAGGGGCAGTGCCTCAGCCCTGAGTTCAAGCCCCAGTAGTGGCAAAAAAATAAACAAAGTACTCTTTATCTGACTTACGCAAGAGTAACCCCTCTGTACATCACCTTTATAGTAATAAAAAAAAATCAAAAAATAATTTTAAAATAAACAATCTACTCAAAGACAAAGTGGATTGTGAATCATACTCTAACAGGTCACGCTGTTATACCAAAACTCATGGGCAACTCTAAAGTCTCTGGTAGCCTATATGAACATAGGTAATCCAGCAGTCTGAGATTGCTATTATGGTTCAGAATTAAAACATGGCTGCTATTTCCTTAATAGCTATTGATTCTACTGTCAATCAATGACCAGTTACAAAGACAGGCTCTGTCTACACAGATACTAAGGAGTTGAAAGTAGCCTTCTAAAGCCAATTACCTAAATAAGAAACTACACAATTGACTCTGGCCCATCATGATGAAAATATTTTTGAGCTAACTGACAACATCTTAAAATCTGGATTCCTCTAAATCTGGCTTTCTAGTTGGGAACAGAATAGAAAAAGAGTAAGAGAAGCCAGGCCCAGACATGGCAGTGAGACCGGAGTGAAGCAGCTAGTACTAACATCACTAATACTCACTGAGCAAGAATTGTATTTCAGGTTTGATTCAGTCTAGCATTCTGGTAACATAAAGTTTAGCTCTGAAGTATCTCAATTGGGAAAAGAACTATGGAAATAAGGCAATACAACTCACTACACTACTCCTTTGACACACATTTACCCCTCTAAAGAGATGAGAAAACTGAGGGTCTAAAACCAGATCCATCTGCCTCCAAAGCTCCTTCTCACCTTCCCAAAGTCACTTTTGTGTTTATTCTACCATACCAACAAGTATCCTCACTTGGAATCTTAAGTTTTTCTATTCATTTGGGGGTGGGAGGAATCAGAGCACATACTGAAGCAGAAGTTTTCATACCCCAATCATATTCAATCAACAATCCACACACACTTTAAATATTTTACTTAAGCTTGACACCTATATGTATAATGACTTGCCAGCCTCTCATAACATATGGGCCAAAGCCCTTGAAGAATGATATCCATGACTTAAGAGTTCATTGCTGATTGGTGTTCCTTCTGCTTGATCTAAAACTCTATAAATCCATCACCTCCAATTTCCAACTCAAGTCTCATTAAAGTAGAAAGCTTTAAGAGCTCCCTATAAAGCAGCCTTAACACAGAATCTCAACTCTTGTTACTCTTCCTACCAAACATTTACAGCCATCATTTCAGCAACTCACCTTTTACAAGTCTTTCCAAAGAATCCAATTTGGTTTTTAAGAGGAGGAAAAAGTATGAACTGATTTAATCAATTCATAAAGTATTCAAATTGTTATAACCAGTTTTACCTGCCATAAAGTCTTGAAAATCAATACAACTTCTAGCATCTGACTCACCCAGTCCAAGGAAAACACTGACTTGAAAGCAACCTACTGTGGATCATAGCAGTAATTCCCACAAAGCAGCTAAATGAACATCTGTCGTATTCACAACACAGAAGATAAAAATGAAAGTAGACTTGACCCCAAAGAATTATAGTCTAGCAAAAGAGGTAAAATACATTCAGCAATTAATAACACAACATGGAAAGTAAAACATTTGATAATAGGAAAACACCATGCAACCAAAGCAAAGATCCTATTGGTACAGGTCCTTGATATTTAAGTTGAAATGAACTTGAAGAGGTATTCATGGAGACAATGTGGAAATGTCAAGAAAAAAAAATGTGCATTCCAGAGAAGAAATGTGATCCAGGCATCAGAGAAAATGAAAGGAAATGATATATACTCATCTGCAATAGCTTTACTTGGTATATGAAATGGAGAATTTTTTTTAATTGAGTGGTAGGATTTTTTTTTTTTAATACGCTAGAGTGGTATCGGGGGCAGCCATTGATGCCAGACTTCAGTCTCAATGTCTGTGAGAAAGACATGTGTCCCACTTTGGCAGCAGCTTGACCCAACTAGTGTGGAAATCAGAAAGTCATCACTGCTTAGTGCTATTATTTACTTGTGAAAATAGTATCTGTGTCTTGCAAAACATCTTAAGACAATTACTTTTGTATGTGAAGCGGTATATTCAAAGGTATTAACGACCAGCAGTACATTAAAAGATCCCCACTGCCAGGTGCCAGAGGCTCATGCCTGTATGATCCTAGCTACTTAAGAGGCTGAAATCTGAGCATCCCTTTTCCAATCCAGCCAGGCCAGGAAAGTTCATGAGACTTTTTTTTTTTCTTTGCCAGTCCTGGGGTTTGAACTCAGGGCCTGAGCACTGTCCCTGGCTTCTTTTTGCCCAAGGCTAGCACTCTACCAACTTAAGCCACAGCACCACTCTGGCCTTTTCTATATGTGGTGCTGGGGAATCGAACCCAGGGCTTCATGAATACAGGCAAGCTCTCTTGCCACTAGGCCATATTCCCAGCCCCTCAAGAGACTTTTATCACCAGTTAACCATCAGGAAGCTGTGGCTCAAGTGGGAGAGAACTTGTCTTGAGCAAAAATGCTCAGGGTCAGTGCCCAGGACCTGAATGTAACAGGATTGGAACAAAGAGAGAAGAAGGAGGAGGGAAACAGGGGGAGGGGGGGGGGAGAGAAAAGAAGAGATACCTATAAAACTGCAAACATGTGAAACAAGCAGCTCAAGGAAGGCAGAGAGGAGGCTACAGGAGACTGAGACTTCAGGAATAGAAAGAAGTGGATTATTCAAGCCAGATGATAGAAGGTAGAGAAGTGATAAACAAATTAAGCACTAACAGGGGCAAGCATGGAAGTAGGCAATTCGCTGAGTTTGGAACCATACTGAGTTTGTTATGCCAGAGCTGCATCTAGGCTACAACTAGCTCGGAAGAAGAGTTGTCAGCTTGTTCAGAAAACAGCACATCACCAATATAGCAAAAGGAACAACATGGATGGAGAGAGAAAGGGAGGAATTAAAGCAGAAAGTCAGACAACAGCTCCTTAGGAAAACAAATGATGAATATAGAAAACTCATCAGTACACTGTAAATCAGAGGCCTGCAGATTTCACCTGTAAAAGACCAGATAATAGACATAGGCAATGGAACAGGATTATAATCTAATGTAGCTCCACTGATTGTGAGATCTGAATTCTAATTTTCAAATAGCCATAAAATATTGACCCTTTGATAGTTTTTTCCCAACAACAGGTTGTAAAGGGTACAGGTGGCAGGGCAAGTATGGCTTGTGGGTCACTGTGCCATCTCCTCTAAGTTACAAGGACAAGACCTGGACTAACCTTTTCAAACTCCCAAGCAGTTTTCTTTTAGAGAAACTAGTAACTTACCAGATATTCATCTGACTACCTCCTTCAAGTTGACTTTCCTAGATTAAGAGGTAAGTACATACGTAGATGACAAACCTTTCGGTGTAACTTCTCAAAAGAAGTACTCAAAGGTACTCCTCATCTTGAACAGAAAAACTCATGAGATTAGAAATTAATTCTAAAAGAGACCATAACTTAAATGAACTAGGAAAAACTTGATAAAAAGTTGCAACTGATTTTTACACATATGATAATCATACCACAATGATCACTCCCTCTCTACACTTCCCTCCACTTTCATGTTAAGCTAAGTATCTGTATTTAAGTTTGAGATGAGTTATGCCTGTACTACAAACAGCAACAACACTGGGTAAAAAAAAGAAAAAAATTATGTTAGACCTTCCTTACTGCTTTTGAACATTGTTTCATGTGATCACTCTGTATAAACATAACCTAGACTTTAAAAAAGCTACAATAATGGTAGAGCTGCTTCTAGCCTTTAAGAAAAAATAAAAAATACAAAAAGAAATCTACAATAAACATCAATGAATATACAAGTAATGAACTTTTTTTTTTTTTTACGAAGGGCAGAATATCAACTTCTGGTGAGCAGTCTTCACATATACAAACCACATCTGGTGAGAAAAACTCCTTACCCCCAAGCCACACTCTGTATCTTAGCAGTAGCTCAGGGTCAGGAGCAGGACCTTCTTCAAGCACTTGCTGCGGCAATAAGCTGTAACCCAAGAAAACTTTAATACTAAATGTAAGTATAATATGACTCACAAATTTGCTATTAATTGTGTGGTTTCAAATTTTAAAAGAACAAAGAAAGACTACTAAAGACATAAGCTGAACTGTTTGGGGAGCGTCCAACAGAAAGAAAAGTAAAACAATATAAAAGAAAGGACTGTCTTCATGTTTCCATTTCAATTGATGTGTCCCAGAAGCAGCAAGTAGGGATTTCACCATTTCCTAACTATCAAATGCTTGTCAAGCAAGGCAAGCTGCAATGACAAAAGGGCTTGTCCAGCCAGCCTCATACATGAGTTCGTTAGTACTCCCATCACCTCAAATGGTATCCAACCCCAAGCACCAATGGCTTACACCTATAATCCTAACTACTTAAGAGTCAGAGACCTGAGGGTTATGGTTCAAAGCCAGCCTGAACAGCAAAGTCTATGAGATTTTCATCTCCAACTAATTACCAAAAAAGCTAGAAGTAGATCCGTGGCTCAAGTGGTAAAGCACTAACCTTGAGCAAAAAAAGCTTGGGGGGGCTGTGCCCACCTCAAGCCCAAGGACCAACACAAAAAAGAGAAAAAGCAAATGTTTTCTATTACTTTCAGAATGTCTGAACTGGATACAACTCTATACTAAACACAAACTTTGACAGGGTTGTCCAATCACAAAGGCTTGAGTGTAGAGAAACAGAGAAGTCTTGAGACTCATTCAGAAAACCTACTGCTTTCTACATCTCTTAAAAATGTTTTTCTCTATCTAATTACCAAGTCATATGTTAAACTAAAGAGTGCATCATAAAATTCTTAGACTATAAGCTACTTTAATGAGATTTCATAAAATGTAATCTGCTTTTCATTAAAATAAAAGGCAAATGGGGAGCCCAGGAATGGTGGAACATGTGGCTGAGTCTTAAGGCTATCAAGTTCTAGCCTAAGCCATATAAGATATTGTCTCAAAGAGAAAAAAATACTTAACATAAAACTAGCTCCGTTTTAATCAAGTAGCTATCTACTTCTTTTAGAAAATATCCAAAAGATACATATGCTATTATACACCTACCCACCAATTAGGCTAGTTATTATTTAAACTATTCTCACGTAAAAATTTGAGTGATATTATTCCAAGAAAAAAATATATATTTCTCAGGGTATTCACAAATCTAACTATCTCAACTGTGATCAGCTTCTGAGCAAATGCAATGTAGACATGACACTGTTCCTAAAGAATAGGAAAAATATTTATGTAAAGATTTTTCTCCCTAAAATTCCTCTTCCCACACCCATTTCTAAGCCTAAAAGATTTCCAAAGCTTTTCTAAACTCCTCCACAGCATGTAGCTTTATCATTCATGGACCGGCAATTCACTCTTTTACCTCGCAGAAATTAAATACCCATCTCCAAACTCCACATGGCATCAGCCATCTTTCCAGACTCAAGAGAAGCAACTGGTAACTAGTGTCAGTTGAGGTGCCACAATGCACAAGCCCTGGTTCCCTGGGCCATCTGACTGCTCCTACTGCAAGGGGGTCAGGGAAGGTGGAGAGTGCTCACCATCTCTTAGGCAATCCTTTCGGTGTTAGAAAAGGTCTTCCTCTTGAGATGAGACTGCCTGAGTATCCAGGTTTGGTCTTTGCACTGCAGCTTATGTCCTGCTGCATTATACCCTTGGAATACCATGTTTTCCAGAAATGAGTAAAACTCTTCTGATGCTATCTGATATAAGGATAACAAGGCTTCTCAAATATTTATTTTAGACTCTTCTGTAAATTCAGCTTAAGACTACTCTAAGCAATTACTTTTTCAAATAGTTGTCATTTTTAAATGGCTGGTCTTTACCCTCAAAGCCCTAGTTTCACAAACATTCACAGGATCCTATTTCAGAATTTAACTACACTTTTACCTACTTTTTGATGATAAAGCAAAAACAGAGAATATAGAAATTACAAGTTTTTGCACACACATGGACATTAAAAATCAGCAGTAGAGTACTTGCCCTGCATGACAAGGCCCTAGGTTCAATTCCAAGTCTAGAAGGCTGTAAGGGGAAGTCTTGGTCAAAATTTAAGCTTCAAATAGATTTCTTGGATGGACATCTCTACTCATACATGCACTAGTGTGCAAGTACAACAAAAGCACAGACTCACTACAATCAACTGAAAACAGAAAAAAGATGGGATAACTAGAGTGACTACATACGTCACCTAATTATTCTAAACCCCAAAATATTCCCATAGGACTCCCACAATGTTACCACAGATATGTGAGAGGCCCAACATGGTGTCTTTAAATTTAAAACTCTGTAAGCTCAATTTAAAGGAGTCAATGTAAAGGAGGTCAAATAAGAAAAAATGAGGGCTATTAGAGAAGAATAATGCCCTCTACCCCACCTCTAAAGGGATTGGAAACCATCTTCAAAAAAGAAACAGGAAAACAACTCTGGAAGACTAAGCTAATTCTCTAAATTCTCATGTGCTACTAAAGTTGCTTTATCTCCTCAATTCTAAGACACATAAAATTATTAGGGCTGTGCACTGGTGGCTTACACCTTTCATCCTAGTTACTAAGGAAACTGAGACCTGAAGACAGAGGTTCAATTCAAAGCCAGCATGAGCAGGAAAGTACATGAGACTCTTACCTGCAATTAACCAACAAAAAGCCAGGAGGAGTGAAGCTGTGGCTCAAGTGATAGAGTCAGCCTTAAGCAAAAAAAGCTAAGGGACAGTATAGAGGCCCCCAAGTTCAAACTCAGGTACAGCACAAAAAAAAAAAAAAAAAAAAAACTATGGGAAAGGCAGAAGAGAAAAATAACGTATTAAGGGGCCACAATGCAAAGTGGTCCTCCTAAAATCTAAAGCTATGAAAATTATCCACCTTAAAATTACGGTAGCAGAAGCGCACACAGCCTCAGGTTGGAACGGAGACCTCCTGGGGTCCTGCTAAAGGTACACAAGCCCACACTAGCACTTTACATTAAACAAACCCAGTTCACTTTGTCCTGCATTTTCCTCCCACTTAGAATTCAACATTCCTCAATTGAAAGCCAAGATTGTCTACAGCCTTTAAGTCTGTTACAAACTACATAAGCAAAGATAACTTTTTTAACCAAAATGTGGTATTATTTAGGTCAAGGATCCCAAAAATACACGTGGTAACAATGTTTATCTAGAGCCACAGGTGTCTCACCCTCGGCCTTAGTATCCAAATCCTGCTCCCCCTCTCTCCCTCCTAAGGAACTGTCCTGGATGATAAACTTTCTGAAGGTTGGGGAGGGAGGCTAACACTGCCCTTAGGCAAGGATTTCAAGCAACTATTAAAACTACTCTTGGTTTATCTAAAGTAAGTGAAAACTATGTACACCCAAAGACTGAATCTTGAGTGTTATACCAAAAAAAAAAAAATTACATGCTGCTTGTATAGAATATTTGTGTATATATTTATATACCCATACTTTTTTTTTCCTAGAGATGACTGTAAATTCGGCCTAAGACTGTTCTAAGCAACTACCTTCTCAAATGGCATTCATATACATAACACTCACACACAAAGTACACAACAAGCAGCGTGGTAAAGGAAATCGTTTTACTCAATACACTTGCAGCCATGTTAACCAGGGAAGAATCCAGTTTTCATTTCAAAGACTCATGAATGCGCTAAACAAAGCCTAGATGCTGCTGCCTTTTTGGTAATCACCTGCCACTTCCTAAAACAAGAGGAATTTCAGTAGTCACATTTCCCAGGTCGTGAATCAACACTGCCTTTTTAAAAAAGCAGAATTCGAGGCTCAGACAATTCTAAAGATGTTCTCTTTTTAGTAATTTGCCCCTCCACTATCCCTACCCTTTTCAAGGTGCATTTCCTCCTAAGGAAAAAGAGGATGGTGGAGATAAGAGAGAGGGGGGGTATCTCGGAGGCAAAACAATACAATCTCAACTTCTCCACAAGGCAAGGGACCGACCGGGGGAGCTTACAGCTTCGGGACACAATAGCATGGAACCCCATCAAGCAGGCCCGGCATTGGTGGTTCCACGGGAGCCCAAGCTTAAAAAAAAAAAAAAAAATCCAAACAAACTAAACTGGTTACTCTTCAAAACTGACCTAATGTCTGTTTTTTGTCATTGTTGTCGTCGTTGTCTTTTAATGTGCTCACGTTCCCAGCGCCAATACAGAGAAGGCTGTTCCCAAAGTTCAGACCAGATACGATTATTTTCTTATTATATACCTGGGAGCAGGAGGTTTAAAAAAAAAAAAGCACATAGAGCACCGTACACACTCTACGTTACCCAGTTCTCTCTCTCTCTCTCTCTCTCTCCCTCGGAAGGACGGGGATTTTCGGCCAGAACAGAGGCCGAAGCGCCCGCCGGCCTCTCCCGGTCCTGGACCCCACGCCGCCGCCGCCAGCACCTGGGGTGGTGGGTGAACCGGGGAGGGGGGGCGGGTAGGAGGCCGGTGGTTCGATTACCATCCTCCAAGTCTGAAAGTTCCACCCCCACCCCGACCCCCGCCTCAAGATCGATCCATCGGAAGCGGGGAGGGGGAGGGGAAGGGGGGGGAAGAGGAGGGCGGGTGTCCCCCCGAAAGAGGCGCGCAACAACTTGGGATGAATGAAAACCCGGGGTTCCGGGCAGCCGGGGGCGGGACGCTTCCCCTCCCCCCGACACCTCAGAAGGGGAGACTAGGGGGGGGGGGGCTGGCGGGGGAGGGGGTGTTCATCTGTCGGGGGTGTCCGCGTGAGGGCGGGGAGAGGCGGGTGGAGGAGATGACCGCACACACACGCTCTGGAGGAACGTTTTATTGAGCGCCGACGTTGCCAGGGCGGCCGGAGGGAGGGCGAGCGGGCGGGCGCGCGGCGGGGCCGGCGGCGACGAGCTTGACGAGCGGCGGGCGCAGGTCGGAGCCGAGCCGGGCGCTGCGGCGTGTCCTCCCGCGGACCTTCCAACTGGATTCCCGCGGGCCGGGGCTCGGCCGAGGGCCGCCCCGCCCCCTGGTTCCGGGCCTCCAGGCGGGCGGACGGGCGGGCGGGCGGACGGGCACACCCTCCCGCGGCCTCCCGCTCTCACGCGCGGGCACGCCCCCGCCTCCCGCGCGCACGCGGCCGAGCCCCGCCGCCGGCCCCCGCCCGCCCGCCCGCCCGCCCGCCCGCCCGCACAGCCTCCTCCGGGCCGCGCCGCGGAGCACCGGGGGTCCCGCCGCCCCGGAAGCGCGGGCACCGGCGGCGGCCTAGCTGCGGCGAGGACGCCCGCCCGCCCGCCCGCCCGCCCGCCCGTCCGCCCGCCCGCGGGCTCTGAGGGAAAGGTCACTTACCCGCTGCATGGCTTTCAGAATCAAAGCCAGCTCGTAGCGGGGCATGCTCCGGAGCGAGCCGGGTCCCGGGGTGCGGAGGGGCGGGGGCGCGCGGGCGCGGGACCGGAGGGCGGGCGGGCGGGCGGGCGGGCGGGTGGGAAACGCGCCGGCGGCTGCGGCGTTCGGCTCCCCGGCGGCGGCGAAAGCACGCTCCGGCCGCGCGAGCCCGGGCTTAAAGGCTCCGGCAGCTGCGCAGTGGGGGCCACGCCCCCCCCACGCGAGGCCACGCCCCCCTCCCAGGCCCGCCTCCGCCGCCACGCTTTCTACCTAGGGCTCTCCAGCCCCTGGAACTTTCCATGCCTTGCGTCTCCTCCTGGGCGGCGGGGCGGCCGTGTGCGCGTGCGCGCCGCGGTGCGGTCTCGGCCCGGGCGGCGCGCGCGCTCCTGGCCGCGGCGCCCCCTCCCACCAGCGGGGCGCGGGAGCCTCCGGGGTGGAGTGGGGGCGGCGCTCGCTCTCCGCTCTCTACCCCGTCCGCCCCCCCACCCCGTTCCCCTCTGCCTCTCCCCCACCCTCTCCTTTCTCTCTCCCACCCCTCCCTCCTCCCTCTCCCCCCTCCTCTCCTCTCTCGCCTGCCGGTGACCTTGGGCAGGTTGATGTGGGGGACCGTGAGGGTGGACGCCTCGGAGTGAACCGAGGTACCTGAGCCTGGAAGTGCTGCGCCCCGGGAGCGGATGGGAGGGAGGAGGCCCCCGGTGGGACAAGGGCCACCCCCCCCCATGGCCCGGCCGCTCCCTCCAGCCTGGGCCTGGGTGACAGGCGGGGTCCCTGGCCCCCTCCTTAGCCCCCCCCTCCAGGGCTCCCTCTGCGCCTTGCTGGCCGTGCTGACCGTGCTGACCACACTGCTGGAAGTGAAATGTCTGTCACCTCTCAAGTGGTTTTAACGATCCTCGTGAAAATGTTTTGAGCACCGGCTCTGCTGTGTCGGGGTACCAAGCTAAGGCTGTTCCGGGTGCCCCATAAAACTCTCCCAACAACCACCCCCATGAGACAAGTACGGTGAGCCCCTGAATTTTTAGGCATTAAGAAATAGATACAGGGGCTGGGAATATGGCCTAGTGGTAGGGTGCTTGCCTCCCTCCCATGAAGCCCTGGGTTCGATTCCTCAGCACCACATACATAGAAAAAAGCCAGGAGTGGCGATGTGGCTCAAGTAAGTGGTAGAGTGCTAGCCTTGAGCAACAAGAAGCCAGGGACGGTGCTCAGGTCCTGAGTTCAAGGCCCAGGACTAGTAAAGGAAAGAGGGAGGGAAGGGAAAGGAAGGAAGGAAGGAAGGAAGGAAGGAAGGAAGGAAGGAAGGAAGGAAGGAAGGAAGGAAGGAAGGAGAGAGACACAAAGATTAGGTAACCCGACTAGTAAAGGAAAGAGGGAGGGAAGGGAAAGGAAGGAAGGAAGGAAGGAAGGAAGGAAGAAAGGAAGGAAGGAAAGAAGGAAGGAGAGAGACACAAAGATTAGGTAACCCGAGGAACAAACTTGTCTCTAGACTGTCAGAAGGCTATGCTAGTCTTAGGCCTGGCCCACGCTGCCTATGCTGGTCTGTATTGAGTGGGCTCCACATGTTATAGTGCATAAACCATCTTACCATTGAACCTCTGTCTCCTTCCTCCACAAAACAAATGAGACGATGCTTTGAGCACATGTGTTTCTGTGATGCATGCCTGTGTAAGACGTTCCGTTCTCAGGCTGATTCAACCCTGGTCCTTCTGAACAGAAAGCACAAAAGTAATCGAAATTACCTGGGGTTCGCTTCATTCATCTTCCGTTTAAAGGAGTAGGATAGCAGAAACAAAGAACAGAAAGAAGGAACTTTGGGATCTTCGGAAGTGAATTACCAATTTGTTTAGCATTGGTCTAGCTTCAGCTAGCCTTCCCGTTGTCTGTTTAGGACAACACCCAATCTCAGAATGAGAAAATAGGAAGCCAGCTTTTTTATGCCAAGGCAATACCATGAAATGACTTTAATTTGGAGCATTTCTTCTTAGAAGCTCCACAATGTGTCCCTAACATGTAATGATGGGTGAGGAGCTGGCTGCTTGCTTCATTCCTGCCTCTCAATTGACAAGTGATTAAACACATTAACCTGATTATATAATGCCTTACCAAAGAAATCCATACCTCCACACCTTCCGAAGCTATTGCCTACCCATTGACAAACACCCTTTTCTTCCTTCAACTCTTTCATAAATGGCTGGTGATAGCTTCTTGTAAACGTTTTTTTTTTTAACATCACAAGGAATGCTGATGAAAACTTAATACCTTTTAACTACCAACCTCAATTCACCAAACCAGTTTTTTAAGTTAGTACACTATCTGTAGACAACATATAGAATTATAAAGCATTACTGCTGTATTTTTTTCAATGACTACCTCTTAGGGTCTCCACTGTACATGGTGTTTAAGACTTGACTAAGAAGTTTTGGTGTTTGGGCAAATTCTTGGAGTAGGATGTTCTTGGTGGAATAAAGAAAAGTAAAAACAGTTGAAATCTATTCTGCTTTAAAAAGAAAAGGAGGAGAGGAGAGATGGAGGGAGAGTACACTTCAGAATATTCTCTGGGCCAGCTCAATAACCTTTACCTTTGCCAGATGCCGGTGCCTCACACTTGTTATCCTAGCTACTCAGGAGGCTAAGATCTGAGGATCATGGTTTGAAGCCAGCTGTTGTATAATGAGACTTGACCTTGAGCTTTCCCTTATTTATCCTCCAATTTAATTTACTTTTTTTTTTTGGCCAGTCCTGGGGCTTGGACTCAGGGCCTGAGCACTGTCCCTGGCTTCTTTTTGCTCAAGGCTAGCACTCTGCCACTTGAGCCACAGTGCCACTTCTGGCCATTTTCTGTATATGTGGTGCTGCGGAATTGAACCCAGGGCCTCATGTATATGAAGCAGGCACTCTTGCCACTAGGCCATATCCCCAGCCCTAATTTACTTTTTTTATTATCAGATACAACTATTTTTGTCAGCCATGGGGCTTGAACTCAGGGCCTGAGTGCTGTCCCTGAACTCTTTTGCTCAAGGCTAGTGTTTTACCACTTTGAGCCACGTCACCACTTCCAGTTTCCAGGTAGTTAATTGGAGATAAAAAGTCTCAGCCCTTTCTGCCCGAGCAGGCTTTGAACTGCAATCCTCATATCACAGACCCCTAGGTAGCTGGGATTGCAGGCGTGATGCATCAGCCCCTGGCAGATCGAAAGTTCTGAGCATGCCTTTCGGCCTGTCATTCTTTTTCTTTCTTCCTACAAGCACATTTTTTCCCAATAGAATGTGAACCACTGCATCCCTTCCCAGTCTTGGTATGTGCTTACTCACACTCTCTTCTCCTGTCTCCTTTTCCCCCCAGGCATCCTAGTCAGGACCCGCCTCTCCCCCACCACCCCCCCTCCCCACACACACATTGGTCTTTGCCATCCACAACCTGTACTCTTTCCTTCATTGCTGTAGTCCCCACAGACCGATTGCTTTTTCCCTTCCTGCCCCAGAACATGGCAGTTGTCCAAAGTAAGAAAACATCCCTCGAGGAAGGACCACCAACATAACCTGACTTCTTGTCACTCAAACGCATGGATGTTTGGCGCCGAAGAAATTTGATCTTGCATCTTTTCTACCAAGATCCCAGTCTGTGTCACAGTATTGGTGGGCAGTGAAAAACATATAAAAATGAGTGATCTCCTTGTCTCTAGATAAGCAATCTGATAAGGAAACCAGGTAAATTATTATCTACCCCAAGTCACACAGCCCTGGAATTGTACAAATAAGAGCAAAAATAACTTTGGTTTACCAGATTGTTCTTCCTATCCACGTGCTCCGTGTGAAATAAAATAACAGGACAGGCATTTGGGGTAGTTTTGAAATGCTTTCTCTCTTTTAATCTGCCAGTTTCCAAATTATTTTTAAATGTTTGATCAAAGAAGGTTTAGGGGAGAGGAAAGGTTCAAATATGAGCCCTACCTGTAAAACAAAAGGGAGAGGGGGAAGCAATGGTCTCTAAAATATTATTTTTCTTATTTTCAGCCCTGTCTAAAAATAAGTATGGGATCTTCATGGTAGAGTCTCCTTAGCACACCCCTTTTATTTTATTTTATTTGGAAAGTGAGCCTAAATATACTCCTTAGCTGTAAGACTTAGAAAAACAAAAGACAATACTTCCTGTGTCCCCACTTGCTGAGTCTTTTTTTTTCTTGTAATAGTATGGTAAAGTATCCCCCAACAACCTGTCATAGGCCCACAAGGGTTCTTGATGTTAAATGTCAATAATGTTAGAAGTATGAAACAGCTTTGTGTTCGCTCCCTGCCAGTGCAGAACCCGGAAGACTGCATGTGTGGAAGCATTTTTGTCTCAGTGGAAGGAACAAAGCCACTAGCTGGAGAAGGGTGCAAGCAGATGAAACAGCTGAATCTGCCAGCTGATTCCAGGGGCGGGGCTTCCAGGGCCAGGTGTTAAACAAAAGGCCCCAGGAGGCCCTGGCAAAATCAACTGTGGGGCAGTCACTCTGGCTACACAGCTGGAGAAGTGCATCTGGGCCAGGCCTGCTCAGCACAAAGGGGTTTTCGGGCTAGAGGTAAAGAGACACAGGAGATGGAGACAGATGTGCCTGCAGAACACAGAGAACAGCGCGGAAAACGTTTCAGCAGGCTAAAGAGGGGGATGAGGGGCTCCAGGGCAGGTTTAAGAAAGGAGCATTAGGGCTGGGAATATGGCCTAGTGGCAAGAGTGCTTGCCTCCTATCCATGAAGCCCTAGGTTCGATTCCTCAGCACCACATATACAGAAAACGGCCAGAAGAGGCGCTGTGGCTCAAGTGGCAGAGTGCTAGCCTTGAGCAAAAGGAAGCCAGGGACAGTGCTCAGGCCATGAGTCCAAGGCCCAGGACTGGCAAAAAAAAGAAAGGAGTATTATGAGACCTGGTGTGTTGAACTTGGGGGCTGATTGATGGGATATTTGAAGCTGCTCACTGGACAAGTATCAAGTCACTGGGTCTTGAGTTTCTTCTCAAATCTTCTGAGTCCACTTTAACTCTGGCCACACTCACATTTCATGGTTCCTCAACTCTTAATTCAAAAGGGGTTATATTACAATTCCGTTTATTCATACGCCTAGTGTTTTATCTTGACAAATAGCAAGATTATTATAATCTGATGAGTTTAAGTGATACCTTTAATTGCACTAAAGTCTCTCTTCAGGACTTAGCCAAGGCAAGGAAGAGGGAGATAGTCTCACAGCCTGCACTGAATTCACCACCTAAATGACCCAGCCTTTGGGCAATGTTGATAGAGGGGGTCATGACCAGAAGCCAACACTTCCTGGTAAGAAGGGCACTGTATAGGAATTGTCTCAAAGTCCACTGCTCTATTTAGATCATCCCACCCCTGTTGCCAGAATTGATTGCAACTGGTCCTATTGTCTAACAGGGAAAAGGTCCTCATTATGATCAGATAGAATGGGATAGAGATTTGGTAAAAGGAATAAATCCCATAGGCACCAAATTATACCTTATTGTTTGCAGCACACTTTGGCTCAGAGTCAAGTTCACTTTTCTAAAACAGAATTGTGCCCTTGAGCTGAATAATAAGGAACAAGACAACATATTGGAAGAGGTGTGGGAAGCACAGGGAATTCCAAAAGAGAACATATTTGGGAAGTAAATGTTTATTTGCAATGGAGAAAATATCTCAAAATAAGCCAAAAGCCTGTCTGAGGCCAGGCCTCAGAGACCTGTAATCCTAGCTACCCAGAAGGCTAACAAGTGAGGTTGAGGTACAAAGCCAGCCCAGACAAGAAAGTCTATGAGACTCTTATTTCCAATTAATCACCAAAAAGCCAAAACGGAAGTGTGGCCTTAAGTGGCGTAGTATCAGTCTGGACTTGAAAAGTTCAAGGAGAGCACCTAGGCCCTGAGCTCAAGACCCAGTACTGGCACCAAAAGAAAAGTTTAAAAGACAAAAAGCAGGTATGCAGATGATTGCCTAGTTTAGAATGTGTTAGGCTACTACACTTTATTTCAGCACATGGAATACATATACAGTTTTCAAGTTGTTCATATTTTTAATAAACTGAATGGCAGAAATAACAGCAGCTATCTATACTGCCAAAAGAAGAAGTAATCCCTCGGGTGCAATTAAATTTACAAGATAATTGGAAGCTATCAGATGATACCTCCCATAATAAATCATGTTGAACTTACAGCCTAGGATTACTGAGACCATAGGAGAATATGCAAGAAATATCTTGGGAATTAAGCCCCCAAGTAATAAAGTCCATATCATTAAGAAAAAGTTTAAATAACACTATTGACCGCATGCTTCTCTCTAAAATATCGCAAAGGAACGAGTCATTTAAGAGGCACGGTATCATTCTGTCCAGTGCCATTACTGAATGATTCCTACAGAGGGCTAGCTGTCTGTGATCATCAGCTATCGGCAAGTCCCTAAGTCCCCTCCTCTTTCCTTTGCTCCAAAACATTCAGAATAGGAATGCGATTGTATGTGGTATCAGAGATGATACTTCTTCAAGCAAATGCTACCTTGGTTGACAGTAGAAAGGATCTTCCCCTATTGTTTTTTTTGTTTGTTTGTTTGTTTTTTGGCCAATCCTGGGCCTTGGACTCAGGGCCTGAGCACTGTCCCTGGCTTCTTTTTGATCAAGGCTAGCACTCTGCCACTTGAGCCACAGCGCCGCTTCTGGCCGTTTTCTGTATATGTGGTGCTGGGGAATCGAACCTAGGGCCTCGTGTATCAGAGGCAGGCACTCTTGCCACTAGGCTATATCCCCAGCCCTCCCTATTGTTAATGTTGCCATGACTAAGAAGTGACAAGCACGGAGAATGAGGCCAGTACCACATCTGGAAGTATCTACAAGGCCATTGTTCTGCAGGTAAGGAAGCCCAGCCTCAGGCTTTGACTCCAGCTGCAGGCCCCCAGCTCTGGATTCCCACAGAGCCATGCATGTGACACAGAGCAGAAACACTTTAAGACAATAACCCAGCTACGCACCAGGGCACCACCACTCAACTGGTAATTCTGAGACACATCCCTCCCTCATGCTATGGCCAAAATGCTAATGTGATTCAGCCGCTCCTCCAGCTTCAACACTGCAGTGGGGGTGAAGTCCAAACTCCATGAAGTTTATTAGGGGCCCTCAGCCTGTCTGATTCCACTGTGCACGTCCTCAGAACTCAGCATGCGTTTTTCCCTGCCGGCCTTTGTCCTCTGCCTGGAGCATGCACCTTTCCCTTCACCTGGATGACTCCTATTTCTCCCTTTTTTAAAATTATGAGCTAAATCATAAAAACAGAAATTGCATGGAACACAAATCGAAAGTCCTTAAGAAATATCACAGAATCCCCGTCCATTGCCCCTGTAGCCCTCCCCACCCCCTCACCCCCGCCGAAATTCAAAACTTCAACTTTTCAAGATAATTGCAGTGGTTTTTCAAAGTAGTCATACCAGTTTTCACTTCTGTCGGCAGTGTATGATTTTTTTCTAACTATAGTTCCCAAGTTTGGGCCACTGTCACCCTGAAAGTCTAGTCAGACCCTGAAAGACTGGCCCAAGTACTCCTTGTCTCTCTCTCTCTCTCTCTTTCTCTCTCTCTCTCTATATATTTCTTATCTTACAGTAGTTGTACAAAGGGGTTTCAATTCAACATGTCATCTTTTTTTTTGTTTTTATTTTATTTTATTTATTTATTTTGTTTATGTGATACTGAGGAATCAAACCCAGGGCTTCATGCATGCTAAGCAAGCACTCTACCACTAAGTCACATTCTCGGCCTGTAACAAAATGAAGGAGGCTTTTTTTTTTTTCCTGTCCTGGGGCTTGAACTCAGGGCCTAGACACTGTCCCTGAGCTTCTTTTGTTCAAGGCTAGGCACTCTACCCCTTGAGCCACAGCACCACTTCCAGCTTTTCCTGTTTATGTGGTACTGAGGAATTGAGCCCAGGGCTTCATGCATGCTTAGGCAAACACTGTACCACTAAGCCACATTCCCAGCCCTGTATAATGCATCTTGGTCAATGTTATCTTTTTCATGATTCTCCCCTATCCCTCCCTACCCCAACCATTCCCTCATAGTTCCACTTATCACGTATATACATTAAATATTATGACTATATTCTCCCACCTTTCCTGTCTTTGTTCATTTATCCCTCTCCTCTTAATCTGTTAGCATCTGTTCTTCCTCCACCATTGCAGTAATCATACTTGTTGCATGTACAAGACAGATGTGAAAAGATGATGCTAGTATCCCCTCGGGACTCACTGTTCCATGAGGGCCGAGGCCAGGCCCCTCAGGCTTCTCTCAGTCAGTGACTAAGCATCACGGAGCTGTGAAACCAAGCTTATTTCTGTCACACACACGAAACGCTGCTCTGAAGAAGGATGCTGCTTACAGAATATATGGGGAAACTACAAAACTCAACAGTAAGAGAACAACTCTAATTTGAAAATGGGCTAAAAAACCCAGACACATCAAAGACGATGGCAGATAACTCAGCTGTGGACGGCATGTAACACATAAAAAGATGCTCAACATCATTAATGATAAGAAAATGAAAGTTAAAACTATAATGGCATGTCCCTACATGCCTGTAACAATGGCTCAAATTAAAAGACTCCAAAGATCAAACGTTGGGGGAAATATAGCAATTGAAACATGCATAGGCTGCAGATAGGAATGTAAAATGTTGTGATCATATGTAGACAGACAATTCTGCTCCTGGATGCTTAAACAACACAAATATGAAACTGTATAAACTGCCTGTATAAAGAACTATACAAAATGCACTAGTCAAAACCTGAACTAACTGACCTTGGTAAGTTCAGTGAACTACTGCTTAGCAATAAAAAAGGATGAACTATTGATATATTCAGTAACATGGATAACCCTCAGCTATGCAGAGTGAAAGAAATCAAACAAAAGAGTACATATTGAATGACTGGGTTTATATACATTCCTAGAAACTGCAACTTGCAGTGACCTCAAACAAATCACTGATTGCATGAGAGTAAAACAGAGCTTTCAAAGGTGCATGGGGAAAAACTTTGAAGAACATACAAACATATCAATAGATTTACTATCATGACTATGGCAATTATTTCCTGGGTATATACATATTTCAAAAACCAGATTTTGTACTTTAAATCCATAATGTTTCTTATGTAGCAATTATACTTCAAAAACTATAAAAATCTGAATCAACCACATTATTATAGTTCTCTGAGGGAAGTCATTTTAATTCATTGTTTAATAACTCTATTTCCATTGTCTTCTATTTCCCCTACTCGAAATTCATGGATAAGGGATGAAGTTCATACCAACCCATGGAATTAAAATTAATTAATCCAAAGTAAACAACAACAAAAATTGTCCACATTGGATGAATTTCATGAGGTTCTGCAGACAATGCAAAGATATATAATAAATAGCCCATATCCTCAAGAAGCTATCATTTACAAAAGAGAAAACATAAAAATGGTGAAAGTTAGATTAACAAGATTTAAATATCAAGGCTTAACATGAGAAACTACAAAAAAAGAGTGATTAGCTACTTAATAAAAAGTTTGGGCAACATTTTTCAAAGATAACTTTGGGCTGGGATAGGTTGGGAATATTCCCCATATGATGTAGGGGTTGAGATAAAATATGAAATCTGGAAATATTGGAGTTGGAGGCATGGCTCAGACAGTAGTGTACCAGTCAATGAGCAAAAGCATCAGATACTAAGTTCAAATCCTGGTTTGGGGGAATTGGGAAGCTGATCATAGAAGAGAGATTAAACACAAGATGATATGCTGGATAGTAACACTATCAATAGGTTTGACAGGAAAAAAGATTTCTCTGGGAGACTCATAGGACTCTCACAAGATGGGACTAGAGATGGTGGATCTTGAAAGCCAGACGGAGAGACTAAACACCCACCCTTGATTTCATCTGAACATGAAGAAGCCCTTGGGGGGGTGGTGAACCAACCTTTCATCACTGGACCTATTCAGCACAGACTGTGACCACCTTTGAGGAAAGAGTACAGGAAATAATTTCCTTGAATAGGCAAGCCCCACCTATTCCTACAAGGATGGTCTCCAATTCATAGATTCTGAGATGGTCTTTGGAGATGGTACAGAATGTTTCTCTGAGCATCATGGTTCCTCTTAGAGGCGGTACCTGATGCTCATGCCAAGGTCCACCAAACTACATTTCTCCAAGACCCACCCCATACTGACATGGAAGGGAAAATGACCTGGATGGGGCCAACTAGAATCTGCACAGTGACATTTAATCCTGAGTGGATAACACAGTGGCATGAACATGCAGAGGTGATTCATCATGTTAACCAGATCCTTCCTGCTCCTTAGCTACAACCATGCTTCCTGATAACTAGACTTCTGGAATATTCTTGGTTCCTTGCCATCACTGGGTCTTTGATCAATTCTGTGACTCCCCCAAATATTATTCCAATAAATTTCATGTTTTCTTTAAAATAGTCTTTTTCTGTTGCTTGCAGCCAAGAAACTTGATTGACTGAATTCTGGATCTTAGTTCATCTGCTTTCTGCATGATGCACTGTCTTCAGTTCAGTCCCTTGGGGCCACATGGAGCAAGTCTATTCACAATTACACATCAGCAATTCCCAAGTTTGAAGACAGATTTCTGGAGTTCCCCTTCTTGGCTGGGTATCCCATGTTCCTTTGGGCATTCATTTCACAAGGATTACATTGTTCCATCAACCTGGATCCTCTTTTCCAGGGATTCTCAACCAACCACAGTCAGACTTACCTTTACAATTTAGCAAGGATTTGCTGAGGGAGTGTCTCTCCTCCACATAAAGTTCTGCTTCAGGCCACAATATCTGCTTCAGAAGACCACCTTTAGCCTCTCGGTGCGATTAATATTCACATTGCTAAAGCCACAGTTTTTTTTAAAGCCTAGGTTATTCTAAACATTTATATTAACTCACATCTTATCCTTCCTCATATCTAGTCATTTCTATAGCAAAATGAGGTTATTCACTTTAATTTTTCTGCAACTAATGTTGAAATAATTCTCTGACATAGTAAATTCTCCTAGACAATTAACCTTATTTATAAAATTATTTAGTTTCCTAAAATATTTTGAATATCTGCCAAATTAACATATATCTGATTCTCTAAAACACTTCAAACACCTGACATAACAAACCTATAAGCCTGAGAAGTGAGATCTTTCTAAGCAATTTCTCAGCAATTACTGAAATTCAATAAATCTAGTAAAATATTTTTTTTCTCAAGATTGATGGTAGGTAATTGCCAACCATTTTCTAATGTCAACTTTTCCCTCTTTTTATTTTTACATAAAACCTCTGACTTTCTATTGAATCCTTGCTTATTCAACCATGTCACATTTCCCAGACTCCTTTGCAGCTAGCTGTGATCACTTGGCACACTGTGGGCAAATGGAATGTGAGCAGAGAAGCTGTGTGCTACAATCAGATCATCTTTGTTGCATGGATTCTCTTTTTTTTCTCCCATCCTTTTGATGTAGGAGTGAGCAACCATCAACCTTTTTGCTGAAGATGACACCCAACCCCATGGAGAGACCAAGGAAAGAAGAAAGTGATTCTTTAGAAGACCTGAAATTCTTTAGAAGACTTGAAAACTAGCCTCTAGCATTGGACCACTGTCTACTTAACCATTGCATGAAAGTAAATTATACTATGATTTTTGATCCAAAAGTTTAGTCTATACCCCAATAATATAAAATTCAAAGTCTTCATAAATTTCAATAATTACATCCTGTTAAATGTTTTAAATTAAAATTTCAAGTCTACTATATTAGATTACCATTAGATTTCAAAGCTCTTTAGTTAACATAAGATAGTGATAATTAAAAAATTACCTCTGAACTTATTACAAGAACATGTCTTAGTCTGTTCTGTGCTGTTATAACAAAATGCTAGAAACTAGATGGTTTATAATGCAGAGTATGTATTTCTTACAGTTCTGGAGGCTGAAAACTCCAAAACTAAGGAGCTGATATTTAGTGAGGTTCATGCTGCTGGATCATCTAATGATGGAAGGCAAAAGGGCAACCCAGGGATTGGAGAGAGTGTAAGCATGCAAAGAGGAACCAAACTTGTCCTTGTGTGTATGTGTGTGTATGTGTGTGTGTGTGTGTGTATGTGTGTGTCTAGAGATTGAATCTAGGGGCTTACACATGCAAAGCAAGTACTATAGCACTATACCCCAATCCTTAAACTTGCTCTCTTTTAAAGATTTCACTCTTTACATAACATCATTAATCTATTCATAAGGGCAGATCTGGTAAGACCTAATCATCTCTCCCATCTCCCAACACAGTTACACTGGAGATTGAACCTCCAATATACACTTTAGGGTGTTGCATTCAAACCGTGGCAGATAATTGTAGTTCACTAAATCTAAGATGTAAGAAGCAACATAACTTGAATATCACTAAGGTATAATAAATACTGACAACACTAGTGCTGGTGGCTCAGGCCTATAATTAGGAAGCTAAGATCTGAAAATCATATTTTGAAACCAGCCCGGGTAGGAAAAGTCCATGAGACTCCTATCGCCAATTAACTACCCCCAAACTGAAAGTGAAGCTGTGGGGGCCAAAAGTGAAGCTATGGCTTAAGTGGTAGAGCACTAGCCTTGAGCACAAGAGTTTAGGAACAGTAACCTGGGTTCAAGCCCATGACTGACAAAAATAATAATAAATACTGACAACTCGAATGATTGATGCTTTTGTTTGTAAAATGATGTTCCGGTTTCTAAGATGCTAAAATTAAAATACCATGCTCTCAGAATCAATAAAATATGGCAATACTCTGGTTTTAATTCAGATCACCATTGCTTCTACATTGATCTCTACATTTTCCTGGGATGACAACCAGGTACTCCACTTGAGGAAGAAATTTGTTACTTAAATATACTTTTGGAAGATTCAGGACTTTGATGCAGTTATAGATTTAAGTTCCTAGTAGGGAAGTGAAGACCAGATCGGGATTCTGGTACTTGGTACTTCCAGAATGAGCCTTCTTGTGCAGCCATGAATATCAGAGTTGGAATCGTTAAGTTGAAACATGTCTGCTGTGACAAGACAGGGCGAGAATACCCCCACCTTCCATCTGGGATTTAGCTTCATAATAGTATTGTGGTTTTTAATGACTTCCAAGTTTCACCATTTGTCAATATTCCTTGAAACTTTTGTCAACTTTTCATCACCAGGTTTGAGTAGGAAAGATGCTACAAATACATACACATTCTTACCAACTTCTCCAAACACATATGAGTCATGGATAATCTTTTGCTTTAAGATTAGGATTTTTTATGTTTTATATTTTATTATCCTATCTTGATTATGGTTATTGTAGTAGTAGTAATGTTTACCTTGAAAAAGAAAAAAGCAGAGATTTTATCATAGGATTTGCAAATAAATCCTCAACTCCAGGAACAGGATGTATACTGAGGAGGGGGGCAGTCCTAAGAAATTCCATGCAACACCGTGGGTTTCTTGGGATTCTACCTCTGCTTTGTTAGTGAAGAATGGTATTACCTCACTTCTCCACTCAATCCAGGACTCTACTTCTCCATGCGCACCATGGAAGATGCCAACCCCCTATTCTGGGTGCCTTGGGATGTGTGTGCTTCAGATGTGAGTTCAAGTGATGACTACCTGACCATTTCAGGAGACAAGAGGAGATGACAGGAAGAAGGGATGATGAAACCGACTGTCTCTGATCAAGAACACGAAAAGCACGAGGAACTCTGTCTGCTCAACAGTAAGTCTTTGGTAGCTATTTGCCATTCTCACTACAAAGAAAGCCTAGGGGGGCCACAGTCTTTTCAATGAAAATGTGCTTCAGCTCATCAAGCCCTGCTTGACTCTCGCGCCCCAAATGTCCACTCTTCCCATGGCTGGGGAAACTTGAGTTCACTTGGAGACCCAGTGGCACTCTGGGAGCTGGGAAAAAGCTGACCTTACAAAAGCAGACAAGATTTCAGGAATTCTATTTGGGCTCCTTGAACTCAGAACCAAGTCATCCTATGGCTGACCAGGCCATGACCTTAAGAGTCAGAGCTGATAAGCAACTCTCCATGCTTTCCTGAGAGGAAGGGTGGGCAGGAGGAGGGCCGAGGACCTGTGCAGAGGAATGAGCAGGCCCGTTCCCACACCGCAGCCTGCTGCCCTCACGCCGTGGATTGGGTGAAAACTAGCCTCATTTTTTTTTTTTTAACATGAAGAAGAACTAGGGTTCCAAATATTCTATGTTTGGTTTCCAACTGGCTAATAATGAAGACTTCACACTCCCTGAATCCAAAGTTCCTATTCTGAAGACAGCTCTAATTCCATTTATTTCTCTGCAAACGACATGATTTCATTCTTCATTATGACTGAATGACCTTCCTCCATTATGTATGTGTGTGTGTATATATTGGAGTACATACATATATATACATATATACATATATATATATACATACATATCTATGTGTGTATGCATGTATGTGTGTGTGTGTGTGTGTGTGTGTGTATCTCACATTTTCCTGTTCCATTTATCAGTTTTAATGGATTTGGGCTATTTCCATAACTTGACTGTCATGAATGTACTCCAAGAAATATGGGCGTGCAAGTATCTGCATTGAATCCTAACATTATTTCATATATATGCCTAAGAATGGTAGCATTGCATAATATGGTAATTCTACTTTCAGTTTTGAAAGCATCTCCATGCTGATTTTCATAGTGGTTGCCCTAATTTACATTCCCACCAACAGTATACAAGGGTTTCCTTTTCACCATCTGTGTGTGGCTGTTTGTGTTCTTGATGGCCATTCTGACAGGAGTGAAATGTTAATGTCTTTTCTCTAATTTGCATTTCCTTTATAAACAAGGATGTTGAGTGTTTAATCGTGTATTTATTAGGCTCCATTTCTTTTTGAGAATTGAACCCAGGGCCCTACAGCTCCAAGTTTCTACCACCTGGACCTCTGGAAGAACACTGAGGATCCAAACAATAGCAGAGGGGAAGCCATCCGCACTAATTTCTAGGATTCTAGTCCATGTCATTGGACAGACACTAGTGACACATAAGAAAATGGTGTGAGGGGAAAATTGGCTTTTTTTGGACTGTGTTTTGTTTTGTGAACAGTAATGTAGCCTCGTGGTGGAGAATGAGCATTTGGAGTCAAACTGTTCAGATTCCACTCATATCTGCCATGTCACCTTCTATTCATTTTCCTCTCTGAACACAAGGAGAGTAAGAGCCCTGGCCCACAGGCTATTGTAGAGGTAAAATTCATTTGTAAACATACAGCATCTAAAACAGGGCCTGGTTTCCTGAGATTAGCCTTCAGCACACAATGGGTTGGACGTGTTTGACAGAGAGACTGCAGAATGTCAGCTGTAGAGTTCTCCACTTTTGTCCCATCACAGTTGCATCCTGACCCCTGATGTAGAGAGGGCGTTTAGTAAGCATTTGGTGGCAGCTGAAGGCAGGAATTCTCTAGATGCAACTGGGGATATGCACCTTTGAGTGGGGGCTGAAGCCAGGTACTGCCTGTAGTCCCAGTTACTCAGGAGGCTGAGATCTGAGGATCACGGTTCAAAGCCAGCTCAGACATGAGACTTTGATGTCCAAATAAACCAGTAACTATCAAAAAGCCAGAAGTGGAGGTGTGACTCAAGTGGCAGAGCACTAACCTTGAGCACAAAAGCTCAGGGGCAGAGCCCAGGCCCTGAGGTCAAGCCCTAAGACCGGCATTTAAAAAGAAGTGGGTTGGGAATATAGCCTAGTGGTAAAGTGCTTGCCTGGTATACATGAAGCCCTGGGTTCGATTCCTCAGCACCATATAAATAGAAAATGTCAGAAGTGGCTCTGTGACTCAGGAAATAGAGTGCTGGCCTTAGGCAAAAAGAAGCTAGGGACAGTGCTCAGGCCCTGAGTTCAAGCCCTAGGACTAGCCAAAAAACAATTAAGAAGAAGGATGCAAGAGGAGAAAGAAACTTATCACAGTAGGTATTTAAAGATTGTTTTTTATGTTATATATATTTTTCCATTGCAAGATCACTTCACTACAAAAAATTTGCAAACCAAAGTCTGTAATAACACAATCTGAGCAAAGCCACAATTGTCTCTTCAGATATTTCTTTCTAGACTTATGGACACCTATGTTTATTTTTGGATTGGAATGACTGTATATATATATATATATATATATATATATATATGACTACGTGTTCCATTTTTTTCTCTTTGTGTGTGGGGTGAGATGACGGGGATTGAACTCAGTGCCTCACACTTGCTAGGCAAGTTCTCTGCTATCCGAGATACACTCTCAAATCCTATTTTTGCTGCAGTTGTTTTTCAGATAGGGTCTCACATTTTTTGCCTGAGGTTCATTTCAAACCTAGGTCCCTGATCTCTATATATCTATCTCTGTCTCTCTCTCTCCCTTTTTCCCTTCCTCCCTCTGTCCCCCCTCTCTCTCCCTTCCCCCCCTCCCCTATGCATGAGCTGAACTAGAACTGCTATCCTACTATCTCTGCCTCCCAAGTAGCTGGTATTACAGGTATGAGCCACCATGCCCAGCCTCATGACCATATTCATAACTTTCCTATGATTTAAAACTGCTACAGGACACATGCTACTTAATCTTCTTCCCTGGACACTTCAGTTGGACACTTCCCTTGGACATCTCAGTTTCAACTTTTTCATACTCCTTTTGCATAACTTTTATGAACATCTTCATATCTAATGCCACAGTGGGGTTCTTTTTTGGGGAGGGGGGGTTATTTTTGTTTTCTAAAAGGGGCAGCAGCAGTTGAGAGGTCTTAGAAGCAGGGGAAACGAAGGCTTGGATAACTAGGATCTTATTTTCTCCATGCCAAAAGAAACAGCAACAAAATTTCTCGGGGTGGGGGAGGGGGCTAGAGGAAGAGGTCAAAAGCTACAGGAAGAGGAAATCAAGATAGCTAGAAATGCCTGGTTTGTATGAGGCCCTGTGCCAACAGAAAGTGAGTCATACATCTATCTAGACGTGAACTTGCCCGCGTGGGGGGGCCTCCAGCAGCACCACACAGCCCAGCGCTCAAGGTGCCACACCGAAGCAACCAGCCAGCAGGAGCAGTCCAGGCAAGGACAGGTGAAGGCCAGAAGCCCAGAGGCATAATATTTAAAGAAGCTGGGAGGTGGTGTGGAAAGTTCCTGCTCGGAGGCAGAAACGCCCTCATGCTCCTGGTTCCTGGAAGCCACCCCACCCTGCAACCCTATTAAATTAGGAGTTTCAGCCCCCACTTCCTGCCAGGTTCTAATCCACCTGCCGCAGCCGAGGCCTCCCCTTCTTCTGTTCTGGGTTTCACCTTTTTCACCTTCAACCTTCGGGTCACTCTGCCACCCTACAAGGTGAAAAGGACAAGGTCCTTTCACATCTGACAAATGGACCTTCCAAACCATCCTCCTGACTCCCTTCTCACTGGCTAGCCACGGAGAATCCTCCCTCCCTGGACCACCAGGCGTTGGCCTGCCCTGGATCTCCTGCGCTGACTGGTTTTTGTCAACACCTGGGCTCCACGGCTTGCTGACCTGGCCTGCGTGACTCCCTTGCGAGCCGCAATAGAATCAGGTTACTTCCTTGTGTGAAACCTTCATTTGTCTCCTGGAGCCAAGCCTTCATTCCTTCCCTCACACGTTCAACAAATGTGTACGCTGGGAAACGGAGCAAAGCTGGGGAAACGTTGCCCGTTGGTATTCAAGGTGGTCTAGGAATGTCCCATCCCTCCACGGCCCGGTTCATCTCCCACTCTCACCCACTTGGTGCCACGCAGCTCGTGACCTTGCACTTCCCTGCCTTTGACACATGGCTTCCTCAACCTTGTCCCTTGCCTGTCCTTTCCTGTTCCTTCTAAGTATGCTTATGATTCTTCCCATCCAGCTACATTTTCAGCAACTCATAAAGAGCCCCCACAAGGGCCTACCCCAACTCCTTTAGGTTATCCTTCCCGTGGGCCACCAGCACCTGTGTTTACCTCTGTCATCGTGTTTACGACCCAGCGTGGTGACACTCTCTGCTTGCTCGTTTCCCTTTCTCACCTACCGCCCACACACCTACACACACATTGGTGAGCCTTTTAAGAGCCTGAGAAAGTCCATTTTCAAAGGGAAATCTTGAAAGTCTGATGTTTGTTACTGCTTTCTCCACCTTGGTTATCTTTAGACATATCCAAGTTCTCTTCTGTAACTACTTTTCGAAGATTTTTAAACAAATGATTAATTTTATCAAAAGGTTTTTCTCAGCTGGACTTAGAACAAATCACACTGAGTGCAGAAAGCCAAACTCAGAGAGACAAAGAACACGTGTTTTCTCTCATATGCAGAAGCTACATCTAAAATATACGGGGACATAAGAACTTCTACAGGTCTCTAGGCATTTACATACAGTGAGACCAAAGGTGAACACTCTTAGGAGAGTAACAGAAAGGTACAATGCTTATGTGCATCTGATCATACAAAATAATACTTACAGAAATGAACTCCAGGAAATGGAAACAAGAAGTTTTATCTTTTTCTCTTTCTTTTCTTTGTGTTCTGTTTGTTCATTTGTATGCCTTTGGAAGTAGAAGTGGAAACACAAAGGGTGAAAAATGCAGCAATGGCCCTCACTGGACACTAGGTTGACAATGAACTATTCAACTTGTGGGTGGGGATGGGACAGAAAAACAGAGAAACTGAGGGAAGGGATGACATTGTCCAAAAAGAAATGTACTGTTTACTTGACTTAAGTACCTGTAACCTCCCTGTATATCAACTTTATAATAACAATTAACATTTTAAAACATATTTTTATACATCTCTGGGATAGTCATGATTTATTTTGTTAATTTGCTGAATTGCACACCAGTTGATTTTCTAATGTTATTTCTGCAATACATTTAACTTAGTCGTGGCACTATCTTTTTGCATGGCTGGTTCTGTGGGCTGGGGTTTGGGATTTTCGCTCGTGAGTGGTAGGGTAGGATTGATGTGGTTTTCCTTTCTCCTATTGTAATATCGCTGGTGTGTTTTGGCATTCAGGATATACTTTCTTCAAAAGGAAGATTTAGGGGGATTAATCTTTTCCTACTTTTTCTATTTTCTATGGTTGTTTGTATAACTTCCTATAACTTCTTCCCAAAATATTTGCTAGAATTGTTTGCTGAAACATTCAGGATATTGTTGTCATTAAGAGAAGGTTTAAAACAATGGGTTCAGTATTTTTTTTTAGCAGTTTTTCAGGTCATCTGTTTTTCTTGAGTCTATTTTGGTAAGTGGGGTTCTTCTAGGAACGTCCCATTTCCCATTCTCATTTTACTTTTTACTCAAATTTGCCTCAGTCATCTCCTTTTGTCTTTGGAATGTCTGTACAATGTACAGTATTCCTTGGTTTTCAAATTCCCACTGTGGTCTACTCAACATGTAATCAGGTTTAGCACTTGACTGACAGGCAAAACCTCTTGGTTGTATATGTGTCGCTGTCTTTTCAAAGACTACTTCTCCTTGAGGACTGTCCAAGAGCTATCATGGTCTCTGCACAGAACTTGTTGACTGTCATCCCATATCTCATTGATTCCCTTGTCCTACAGATATCCGTATTTTAAATATGTAGATGCTAAGTTGTTCTTAATTATAGACATTTTTGTTTTATTGTTTTGCCTACCGCACCCCATCAAATTATTTGTTTCCTGATAAAGGACAAAGACATTTCCAAACTTACAACCACCATACAATTTTTAAAAAAATCACAATTCAGCCAGGTCTTGGTGGCTCATACCTGTAATTCCAGCTACTCAAGAAGCTAAGATTTGAGGATTGAAGTGCAAAGTCAGCTTGGGCACACAAATACTTAAGACTCTTATTGCCAATTAATCATCACAAAAAGCCAGGACTGGAGGCATGGCTCAAGTGATAGAATGCCATCTGTGAGAAGAAAAACAAACAAACAAAAACAAATAGGAGCATGAGATGTTGACTTCAAGCCCCAGTACCACCACACAAAAAAATCATAAGAAAAAGATCATAATTTAAGCTGAACTTGAGAGTACATGCCTATCCTAACACTCTGGAAACTGAGGCAGGAGGATCGTGAAAGCCAACATTGGCTATGCAGTAAGTTAGAGGCCAGCTTAATAAGTTTGAGATTGTTTACATAGCAAGATTCTGTCTCCAAAACAAATAACAATGATTTGGAGATAATCAATTCATCCTGTGGTACATGTAAATTCAATGTTGTAGAGATGACATGAATAAGTTAAGACGTTAAGAAAAAATTAGGTTTTGTTCGAGGATTGTGGTCCAATTTGGATCACAAACTTTGAGAGTGTGTATGTATGCATACACTCACAAACCTCATAAATATATATGAATATGGATATGGATATATGTAATCAATAAACTACATATAAGAAAATAACAACCTAAGGACAGGTTAGAGCACTATTAAAACTGTTCACATGTTAGAGCCCCTGAACCACAAAAAAGCATCTCCCTTTGCTACTAGCTACCATTGTAGACTCTATTGTCAGAAAAATGAAGGTCTGAATTTAATATGCTTCCATAGTAGAAGTGATGCTATAGAGTTATAGCTCCTAATAAACTACACAAAGAAAAACAGGAACAATTTTAAAAATTATTTCTAAGAAAAGCTCCAACCTTTTATTATGAACTGATGAATATCGTGCAGTGTAGATTAAGTTGAAAGAAAGTGCCAGGAGACCTTGTACTATGCCCTGGTGCACAAGACATATGCAATGAGACAGGTAAACCTACTTGGAGAACTACTGTCAGAGAAAAAGAAATGTAACACACTGGGAAGACTACAGAAAACCTGAGAGACCGCACCAAAATTCTACTTTTCATCCTCCTTTATTCTTGTAGTGAGTTTACATCTTAAAAGCAATGTAGGAACATGAAGAAGGTATCTTGAATCTTTTTTAAGTACATCAAAGCCAGATACCAGTGGTTCATGACTACCATCCTACCCACTCTGGAGGATCTGAGGTTTGAGGGTCAAAGTTCAAAGCCAGCCCAAGCAGAAAAATCTGGGAGACTTCTCTCTACAATTCACCACCAAAAAGGCAGAAGAGGAGCTGTGGCTCAAGTGGTAGAACACTATTGTTGATCAAAAAAGCAAAGGGACAGTAAGTTCAAGGCCCTGAGTTCAAGTCCCAGTACCAGCACATGCACAAAGGAGCTATTTTGATTTGGAAGCACCAAATAGCAAAATGGATGATTCTGAACAAAAATGTATGACTAACTTTAAAAAGTCTCCAGAAATGAAGGCTAAAGAGATGGACATTTTAAGACTAAAATAGGAGGCAGGAGAGATTTAAGAATCAGATGCCTACATGAGTTACAGTAGATAATTACTCACTTGGAAGAAAAGACATAATCCAATGAATAATAAAGAATTGCTCTACACTGCACTGGAGACATGGCTCTAGTTGTAGAGTACCTGCCTAACAAACTCAGGGCCTTGAGTTCAAACCTCAGCATTAGAAAACAACAAAAATTCCTAAACAGAGACTTGGACATTTACATCAAAGGGCCCACTAAATATGAAGCAGAAATATGAAAGAAGCTGGGCGCCAATGGCTCACACCTATAATCCTAGCTATTGAAGGGGTTGATACCTGAGGATCACATTCAAAGCCAGCCTGGGAAGGAACATGCATGAGACTGCTGTTTCCAATTAACGACCCAAAAAGCCAGAAGAGTCCAAGCCCCATGACCAGCCCCCTTCCCCGCCCCCCTAAAAGAATAGAACACTCAACATTCCCTCAACAAGAATTCCATCCAAGGATTTAAAAAAGCCATTTAAAAAAAATCAGAGTTAAAACTTTAAAAAACATCTAGTACATAACAGTAATATTAATAGCCAATATTTATTGAGAGCTCGCTCTGATATAAGTACTGCTTGAAACAACCTAACACATTGTATCTCATTTTGTCTTTCAAATACCACCATGGCTCAGTACTGTTATTATCCCACTATGGAACTGAGACAGGAATAAGCTGCTCAAGGGCTGGTTTTTTGCTCAGGATTGACTTAACAGTCAGTAGTTGCCCCCATCTCTTTACACTGATGGCAAACACCACCAACAGCCAGCCAGCACTACTCTAGGCACTGGGGTTACCGGAATAAGTCAAATAGAACTGCCTATCATCTTCCCCTTTGCATTCTTGTGAGTCCAGGCAACCAACGTGCTGTGATGCAAAACAAAACTGAGTAAGTACAGACTGAGTGGGAGGAGTTGCTGTTAGAGGTGAGAGGGTTGTTGGAGGCGAGAGGGTCAGAGGTCATCTCTGAGACCAGGGAGGTCACCACAAGTAAGTATGGACAATGTTCCAAGCCACATCAGGGCAGAAACAACCTCGGAAAATTCTAGAAACAGTAAAGCCAATGGGGCAGGAGTCCAATCAGTGAGAGAAGAATGGGAAATGACATGGGAGAGGTACTCAGGACCCAGAGCACCTGTGGTGGATAGACATGGGAAAGACTTGACATGGCTTCTGGTGTCATGAGACACAACTGGAAGGATCGCTCTGTCTTCAGTTTGGAAACAAGGATGTAGAGAAGAATAAAGACAGTCTGGCCTAGTGGGGCCCTTCAGGAGAAATGGGATGGAATGGAATGAGATTGAAGAAATAGAAGAACCAACAGAATGTATGATGGACTGAACATGGGAGGAAAGACAGGAGGACTGAAACTGGACTCCAAGTTTTCTGATCTGAGCCAAGTAGGTGATGAAGGTAGCTAACATTCACAGAGAGGGTGGAAATCAGAACTACAGCCTGTGGGAAGAGAACTGAGATGTTGACTTGGAACATGGTAAGTTTGGGATACCCCTTGACCATCCAAGTAGACAACAGGTTGACAGATGGTGTTCAAGAGAAAGGGTAAGATCAGAGATATAAACTAGAAATTTCTTCGTGAAAGGTGGTGTTTGATACCACAGGTCCGCTAAAGTGTCAGATATGAAGAGAAAAAAGAGCTGAGGACTCAGTCCTGGGACCCTCAAATGTTTAGGGGTTAGGGTATGATGAAAAGAATGATCAAACACATTAATGAGAGGGCATCTCCTAGGGGTGAAAGAACATTGAAATTATGTGGTATCCCTGAGGCCATGAAAGGAAAGTGGCTTTGAGAAGGAAAAAAAAAAAATCAATGATGTCCTTGTGCTGCTTAATTCAGAATTGTTTAAAGGAAGCTAAAAATAGAAGGCATAATGTTTTAAAGAAATTCTAAACAGTCTGAAAGGTAATTTGAGGTAGTACTTAAGAGCTTGGGGAAAACAAGAATTAGAACAAACATGGAACATGGTACTTAGAATGCAACAAGTAATAATTACTCGTTATTTCCATTATCATCAACAACAATGAAATCTAGGTTGCAGAAAAGTTAGTAGGAGAAGAAAACTTCTTATGTTGTGGAGATGATAGAGGAAATGTAGTTACGTATGCTGTTTAATTCTGATGGAATAGAGAATGTGAATTAAAATTTTGTTACAAACTCAAAAATATCTAATAGGACATAGTGTTTTTGCCCATTTCTTTTTAAAAATTTTAAATTAACATATGTTTAATTGATTTTTTTATTGTCAAAGTGATGTACAGAGAGGTTACAGTTTCATACATTAGGCCTTGGGTACATTTCTTGTACTGTTTGTTACCTCCTCCCTCATTTCCCCTCCCCCTTCCCGCTTTCCCCCTCCCCCATGAGTTGTTCAGTTGGTTTACACCAAATGGTTTTGCAAGTATTGCTTTTGGAGTCGTTTGTCTTTTTATCCTTTGTCTCTCGATTTTGATATTCCCTTTCCCTTCCCTAGTTCTTTTTTTTGTTTTTTTTTGTTTTTTTTTTTTGGCCAGTCCTGGGCCTTGGACTCAGGGCCTGAGCACTGTCCCTGGCTTCTTTTTGCTCAAGGCTAGCACTCTGCCACTTGAGTCACAGCGCCACTTCTGGCCATTTTCTGTATATGTGGTGCTGGGGAATTAAACCCAGGGCCTCATGTATACGAGGCAAGCGCTCTTGCCACTAGGCCATATCCCCAGCCCCTCCCTAGTACTAATACCAGTATATACAGTATCCAGTGTACTCAGATAAGATACAGTGATAGTGCAGGTACAACCACAGGAAGGGGATACAAGAGGATCATCAACAATAGAAGCTAAGGTTTCACATGGTCACATACCATAAATTTTACCTTTTCTTTGTGCCAACAAGGGGGCTTGAACTCTTGAGTATGGGTGTTGTCCCTGAGCTTTTTAGCTCAAGGGTAGTACTGTACCTCTTGATCCACAGGTCCACTTCCAGCTTTTTGTGCTTAACTGGAGATACGAGCCTCACAGACTTTCCTTTCTAGGTGGTTATAAGCCACGATTGTCAGATTTCAGACTCCTAAGTAGCTAGGATTATAGGGGTTAACCACCAATGCCCAACAAATGTTAGGATTTTTGAAGTTCATCGCACTCATTTGCTTTGGCTTTGGGTTAGGATACTGTTTATCTTCACTGTAATCTACCACCTCAAGCATCTGCAATGTTCAGTAATGGACTCTCCTTGTTTCTCACAAACATCCCTCAGAAAAAGGCTTGCTTACACCGGCAGAGCTCTGAGTCAGCTCAAACAAACACAGTCTTGTACGTGGTGTCTTCCAGTGGACCAAAAGACGGGTCAGTCAGAAGATGACAATTCTCTGAGAATGGGGCTTTGGAAAGGCTCCAAGTACCATCTGTTCTATCCAGCTGCTGTCAGGCTGTTCACCACGATCCCACGTTTCCTCATGATCCTATTCTGCTGGGTTTCCAGAAGACTGCGGTGAGGGAGATAGGGGTATGGACTAGAGAATGAGGAGCTACCTATCTTTTTGTACATGTTGCTGAGGAACTTGATTCATTTCAAGAGTTCCAACACAGTTGCTGTTGACATTGTTTTGTTAATGCTGTCGTTGCTTTTTATGAAGGAGAGAATACCTACAGAATATCTTTATTTCACCATTCTGGCTGATCTGTTAGAATATAATTTTGATGAAAGTATGCAGTAGAAGTATGCAGTGCGTTACAGATGTGCTCTCAGAGGAGAATGCACAATGAATTTCAAAGGCTAACATCTCTTTGATAATTTTTATTTTGACTAGATGTTTGAAATGATCATATGTTGGCCATGTTGCATTCAGTAATGTAGAGTATGAAATTTAAGGTCACTCCTTTCTACCTTTTACATTTCGGTATGTGGTGAAGCAGAATTTGAAGTGGACCCTCCATGAGTCCGATCCTTAGTCAGTAGTAGAGAAAAAAATTAATCACATATGTAATTCTGACATATTTCTGTTGATCCAGAAGGGGAAAAAATATAAAAATATAGAAGAAACTACTCATCTGGTAAGTAAAACCAAAGTTAACTCTATTTAAAAAATTAAGAGAAGACAGTGAAAAAGGACAATAAGTAGAAAACAGAGGTTCAGGAATGAGACACATATCTGTCTGTGGGGTTCTACAGAGTGGAATCCCTCCCCCTCCCCCAGATCCTGACAGGCTGGGACCAGCTCCTGGGGTGGGGGGGGGGGACGGGCAGACTCGGGTGGAGGACTCCAGGCTGGGTTTTTATCAGGTATTGCCTGCTGTGTAACAAGGGAAGAGCAGCCATTTATGTGAAACACTGAACTAGATGTTTATGTGTAAGTGTTAGTGAAGTTGGAAAAGGGACACACCCAACCACTTAGGGAAGGGCTGGAGGTGGCTGAGATGGGGGAATTGATAACATCAGGCATTGTCATTGTCCTTGTAGTGCTCATGCATCACCAACGGGAAACTAATAGCTTTTCAGCATGGGCATGCCTTGTACCCAGCATGGGTTCAGGGTCAGGAACCGCTGTAGCTGAGCTGTAGTTTGTACTTCACAGGTCCATAGAAGCTTGATCCATGGTATGATATTGTTGAATAATGATGGAATCTCCAAGAGACGGGGCCTAAGGCCAGGCATGGTGATACATTCCTGCAATCCCTGCTACTCACGAGGCAGAGGAAGGAGGATTACAATCCTAGTTCTAAGGAAAAAGTATAAGATCCTATCTGGAAAAAAAAATATATTGAGGCAAAAAGGGCTGAGGTATGTCTCAAGTGGTACAGTGCCTGTCTGGCAAGTGCAAGGCTCTGAGTTCAATTTGTAATACTCCTTAGAATGAAGAAAGGAAGAAGAGGAGGAAGAGGAGGAGGAAGAAAATGAAGAAGATCATCCACGGAGATGAAGAGGTCATTTCAGGTCTGCCTGTGGAAGGGACTGATGAAGTTTTCAAGAGACCCAGATGGCGCCTGAAAGTGTTTTAAAAGCAGCAAGTCTGACCCCCTAAAGCTCTCTGGCTTCCTCTCTCCCTCTCACACACATTCCCATGGTGAAGACAACTATGCAAAGGCCCTCATCAGAGGCTAAACATAAGGAATCGCCCAACTTGAGGCTTTCACTCTAAAACAGTGAGTGAATAAACCTCTCTTCTTTTGCCACCCAACTTCAGGTGCTTTGTTATAGCAACAGAAAAGAAAGGCCACCTCCTACTTGGAATTATTTCCTGAATTTGGCCTCCAGCATGTCCTTACACTCCAGCATAGACAACAACACCTGGTATTTCTGACATCAAAGGGAATGAAGCAGCCCTCATTGAACTGCTACATGAACTGCATTGAACTGCCATGTGACATCTGTCTCAAAAGTCACAAACCTGTTATTTTATCTAGCTTGATTATTCCAGTGATCGTTTTTCTTTTCTTTTTCTTGTGCTAGTCCTGGGGCTTGAACTCAGGGTCTGGACACTGTAAGCTTTTTTGCCTGTATCTTCTCCAAACCTGGAGAACCAAGCTAAGATCGTGGTTCAGACCCCCTTTCCTCTGGAAAGAATCGGAACTCTTCCAGACTACAGAGAAGAATATTTACCTCCCTCTTGTTGGGTAGGGACTTGTGTTTTGATTCTGCCACAAACTGAATAAGGATTATTTAACAACCAAGAGTGCAATGACGAGTGTTGACTAGCCAGATTTAATACAGGTTGAGAGATGCCCACATAGTAGTATTTGGAAATCAATGGGACAGTAGTCTAGTATTGTAACAAGTTGAAATGCGCTGGTTGAATTTTGATCCTAACTCCAAATGTAAATGCACTGAGGTTAAGGGCTAAGTCAATGACACTTAATGGGTGAATGGATGGATCTAGATCCAAATAGGCTAAGAGTCAACTCACTGATGCTGTGGGATATGTCAGGAGAAATTCACTCAATTGCAACTCAGCCACTTCCTCCCCAAGTTCCCAGCAAGCCCCCAGCATCTGAAGGTTTATGAGAGACCTTCTCTCCAGCATAGATGGAGACACACAAAATAAAGGAAGATCTACCTCCCTTGATGGAAAGTCCTGGTGCGTTCTGCAGCATTTTCCAAAACACCAGGAGTGGGAGGCAGGAAGAGGATGGTGGGTATTTTATTACACTGTAACATGCCACTGGATAAGTAGTGAATTGAAACATTGTCTTCAGGAATTTAGGTATTTCCAGCAGGAGAAATATGAGAACAGTTTGATCTGGTAATGTTGACTTTAATTTTAACTAGTGTTCCTTGGCAGACATCTAAAACCAATGCAGACCAATGGATGGTCTGAAGCACCTAATCGTGGGCAGGGGGCTGAAGTTTGGGGACATGCTGCTGCTTTTTAATTTAAATGTAAACCACTGCACAAGCTCTCTTCCTCTCTTATTCTATTTCTGCCATTTGGCCCGTTCCCAACCCAAATCAGGTGATGAACCTTCCCTCTTGGTACCATCTCTTTCCCTAGGTTCCATGCTCTTCCCAACGTACTAACTTCTCCCTGGGTGCCAGCATCTTTCCGGAGTATAACCACCAGGTATAACTTCCCCACTGGGTACAACTTCCACTAGAACCTTCTAAGAACATACAACCTCTTTACTGGGCACAACCTCTGTACCAACCTCTCCATCAGTATCACCCACTTTGATAGGTGCTAATCTACTCACGGGCTGCCATTTTCTGTTAACTGTGCCTAAGAAGAGTCCATCTCAACAAAGACCAATAATCACTTGTGTCTATAAGGTCCTTGAGAGTTGACAAAACACACTTTTTTTTGGTCAGTCGTGGGGCTTGAACTCTGGGCCTGGAAGCTGTCCCTGAGCTCTTTTGCTCAAGGCTAGCACTCTACCACTTTGGGCCACAGTTCCTCTTCCAGTTTTCTGGTGGTTAATTGGAGATAAGAGTCTCACGGACTTTCCTGCCCACAATCCTCCAATATCCCCTTCTTGAGTAGCTAGGATGATAGGCCTGAGCCACTAGCACCTAGCTGACAAAACACTTTTATTCACAGGGTCTCCTTTTTTCTCATCAGTGCCCTGAGAAGCAGGTACACCCTCCGGTTTCCAGATCAGAAGAGGTGACTCAGGAAGAGAGAATGACTCCAGTTGACATAGCCTCAACTGCTTACTCAGATACCATGATGTTATGTTACATCATGGCTTCCACAGAATATTGATGTCCTTGCTAACTGGCTCAGTCCAAAGAGGACAAGTGTGTGCTCGCATCTCAGGCTGCACCCCCGTTCCACATCCACTGTGTACACACTCTGGTACACACTCTGGTTGCCTCACTTGGAAAGAGATAGGCTATCGCCCCTAAAGAAGTTGAGCCCTAAAGTGGCACTGTGGCTCAAGTGGTAGAGTGCTAGACTTGAGCAAAAAGAAGCCACCAACAGTGTTCAGGACCTGAGTTCAAGACCCAGGACTGGCAAAAACAAAACAAAAATAACAACAAAGAAGTTGAGCCCTGCTGTCTCCCTATCTTCATGGCATAGTGAGATGGAGAAACAACATGGGTCAAGCATATGTTGTCATGCCTGGCACAAAGAGTAGCATTGGTATGAGTCCAATACAGGAGGCTTGGTCTATACCCTCCTGCAGCTCTTTCATGCCAGGGCGCTTGGCATTAAGCTGGTGACTTGTCCAAATAACTTCCTTTGCAAGTCCAGGCTTCATTTCCCCATGAGGGCTCCGCACCTGTGTAAGCTCATTCTAAACCAGTGGAGAACCAACATGTACCGTTACCACACGCCAACCTCACATTCAAGAACTATCGTGACTGCCTAGGAAAAGGGAAGACAAGCACGACTACAGGCAAAGCGCATGCTCGTCCCAACATCCAGCCAGAACGTAGCAAGAGAGCTTCTGCAGTCACTGCCCATGCAATCAATGGTCACTACGCTAGACTCAGATGACTCCAGCCTTGCTATATATGCTATATTTTACAAGACAACTCTCCTAAGCCTCCAAGGTCACAGCGAAGGACATGAGTTCCAATGATCTCAGTATGTACAGCAGACCACAGGAGCCTATTACAGTCTGTAGAGATATAGTTCCGATGGTTCTAGCACCAACAGGCTCCTAGGAGAGTGTGTCCAGGAGTTTATACGCTACTCAAGGAAGGTACTACTACACACAAACACAAATGGAAAGAGATGAGAGAAGTTTCTTTTAGCCAACTGTTGAACTTATTTTTATACTTTATTTTAATTTTTGCCACTTGGTTTCTAAAGATCCATGGGGATCTGAGTAAGTTTGGGAAATCTTGAGGGGGGGGGATAAGCCAGCTCAACCCCAAATTCTAGACCCTTTGTCAGGAGTCAAAATTTAGCTCACCAAGATCGCTTCTGGGAAATGACCTCCTTGTCTGGAGCTTATCTTCACAAGGCTTTAGAATCTTCTAGAATCTTGGCAACTTTTCTGTAGGAAAAAAAAAAAGAACCCAAACAAACAGATCCTTCGGGTCCCCCTCTCTTCCTCCAGCTTCCTTCTCTTGGACTGTTTTTCAGATATTGTAGTGGGTGGAATCTAAGTTAGTGGTGTTTTTCTACTTAGAGAAGCAAGAAAATTCCATTAACTGAAGAATAATATGGTTGACTGCCCCACACAGGAAAGGCATTCGGTATGTTATGTTCTTGCTCCCTGTGTCGCTCTCAAGATCCCGGGGTCTAGACTTGCTGACTCCTGCTTCCTAGGTTGTCCAGGTCTCTGGTGTTGTGATAGCCCCCCTCTCCAAAACACTCCCCCACCTCACCCACACACACAGAGAACAGTGTGTGCTCGTGGAGTCAGAGAGAAGGGAAAGAGGACGGGCAGTTGATCAGGTGACGATCTTTTTTTCAGGAAAAGAAAATAATGAAAAGCATCCAGGCATAAATACGAACCAGAGCTCACACAGAGGGTTCTGGAAACATGATCAGGGTCTGGAATCTCATAGGAAAGACCTACAATATTTCCCACCATTCGCTTACCCTTTAGAGTGAATGATGTCAAGTCTTCCTGGGTTTTTTTGTTGTGGTTGTTAAAAAAAAAAAAAAAAAAAAAAGACCAGGCCCCATACTTCAAGCAAAACACGGTATCATCAACTGGGAAAACTGCCCTATGACCCAATGATTCCATGCCTATCTATATTTGCCCAAGAACAATGAAGGTGTGCTCATAGAAGGATGTTAACAATATTCTTAGTGGTTTTAGTCATAATAACCTTAAAGAGTAAAAGCCCAATGCAGCAAGGGGTGATTGAGAACCAAAACTGTGGTTTAGCCTTTCCATTGTCACTGTAACAAATCAGCACAACTGGGTGAACTGGAATCGCAAGCATTTCTTCTCTTGCAGTTCTAGAGGTCAGAATTCTGAATCAAAGTCTGGGCCAAAGACACAGATGTCCCCAAGGCTGGTTCCTTCTGGGAGTTCCAGGAGAGAAATCCTTTCCTGCCTTCCCAGCTTCTGGATCCTTCTGAAGATGGAGGAAAGGAGAGGAGAGAAGTGGAGGAGGGAGGGGAGGAGGGGGAAAGGAGATGAAGGGAGGGAAGAGGAAGGGAGAGGAGGGGAACAGAAGGGAGGAGAGGGGAGGGGAGGGAGGAGGAATGAAAATGTAAGGAACCATATACTTTGGCCTTGTATATTTCATGGTATATAAATTTTTCCTAATGGGAAAAGAGAGAGAGACGAGAGAGAGAGAGAGAGAGAGAGAGAGAGAGAGAGAGAGAGAGAGAGAGAGGGAGAGAGAGAGGCTGTGTGGGGGGAAAAGAAAGGAGGAGAGGAGATGAAGAAGATGAGGAAGAGAAGGAGGAAGAAAAGGGATGAAGAAAAGCAAAGGAGATCTATTACATTTTCCTCCCTCAAGCTGGAAGGAATCCCAACATAGAGGAGCCAGAGCTTAGCACTTGACCTACTTGGGGTCATTGTCCTTCACTGCTTTGTAGCCTGTAGAGCACCAAGAGCCATTAGCTTTTCTCAGATCACTTACAAGACAAGATACCCAACAAGAAACCCAGACATAGACTGGACATTTCTTCTCAATAATAAGACAACATATGTGTATATGTGTCCATATATATGTGTGTGTGTATGTATATATGTATAAAATGTACCACCTCTTTCTAGAAAGTCTCTTCTAAATTTGAACACATTGATATTTTTTTCAAGTATAGCCATCAGTCTATGGACCCTTTACCTTCTGCTCTTTTCAAGGAACATTATTCAAAAACCTTCTCCCAGTTCGCAAGAGAGTCTTCATACACATCCAACCCTTCCAGCCACTGGATAATATTTTACTAAGTTGATTTGAGGACGGTTAGCCGCAGGGAAAGAATGCTGAAACCAGCCCCCCCACCCCGCTCTCGGATCCCCACCTTGGGAACCCCCTAAGTTCTATCTCCTTCCCAGTACCCTTCACCGGCTACTCCTCCTCATGGAGAATTTGTGGTCAGTCTGCAGTTAGGATATCTCCCTCGGGGGAGAAAAACTCCTGGCCAGTTCTAACCGGAGGAGTCACCTGAGCGGTGGAAATGTGTGCTTCCTCACTCCGACCTTTGTAGCACTCGAGGTTTCATGCAAATGAGTCACAGCTCACACACAGACTTGAGATTATGGGATGGGGATCGTGTCCATGCCCACATTCCAGCCAGAACTCTGCCATTGCCCTAAGATCAGCCCACTACCGTTGTGAGGACCTCCTCCCACCCCAGAAAGCTGAAAGTTGCGAATCGCATGCTTACTCTTGGGCCACTGAGCTTGCGCCTGCATTCTCCCTTAACGGTGTACTTTTGTGTGTACTTTCTATTATAAACTCTTTGCTTTGTCATCTTACTTTTGTGTGTGTTTCTATACATATCCTGTTTCTTATCTAGGATCTTCCCCTTGAGACTACCCACTGGTAACAGCTTAGCTTACTACAATTTATTTGGCCTTTTCCTTCTTCTTTGGACATTTAAGCTCTGTTTCCTTTCCCCAGTTGCACTGTGGAGAAAAGAATGGAGCACACGAATGCACACGAGTTTAGAGAACTGGGATCTTGGGGCTGTTTGTTACAGCAGCAGGCATGACCTGTCCTGACCCCCCACACAGACTTAGCACACTCCAGCTAGAAGGAGAGTTGGGCTGTCTTCCCCAAGTGGTAGATTCCCCACACACCTAGGCAGCATAGGCAACAATAATGTCTGCTGACCCCCACTTCCACATGGGCTCTTTATGGGTACCTCAAAATCCTTGGTGCCCTTCGTCAGTCCTCTTATTCTATCCAGCAGCGCCGCCGGCTTGCTCTTACTTCTCAAACCTACACTGTTTGAGTATCCCTGAGGGTTCCTTATGAGCATAGACCTGGTCCCCAGAATGGCTCTCCTGGGAAATGGTAGGAGTTCCAGGAGGTGGAGCCTAGTGAGAGATCTTTAGGTCATCAGAGGCGTGCCTTAAAGGTAACTCTCCTGTGACCCCTTGAGTTCTAGCATGAGGGTTGTCGCACCCATGAGTGCTCAGCACCTAGCTCACTCTGCTTCCTGGCCCTCTGTTTCTTCCTCTGCAAGGCTGCACCATCCCCCATTCCCCATGAGATCCTCGTCATAACTAAGCCAGTGCAGAGCTGAGCCATCCTTTGAACCTGTGAACCTGGGAGCTAAATCAACCTCTCCTCTTTCTAGAGTTGGCCACCTCACGCGTTTCATTGCAGGAATGCGATGCTGGTGAACACACACCTGTGAGGCTTCAGTTTTCATTTATAGACAGATCCACCCACGTGAAGGCTCACCAGGCAGGTTTAGCTAAAAGATTCACAGCTTCATCCCACACCTGCCTCCCCTGCTGGCTTCTTTATCTCCAGGAATGATACCATCACCTGGGATGTTCTTTGAATCTGCCTCTACCCCTCGTCACTGAGACTTCCTCTCCTTTGCTGCACTGTAACTATCAAGGTCTATCCCTCCTAACATACTTCACCCAAATTGCTATGGTCCTACCTCAGGTCATTTGTACTAAAGGAGCTTCCGCCTGGTCTCCCATCCCCACTTGTACAGAAATCAAAATTGTTATTATCATTTCCATATTACATACTTCAAGGGTCCTTATTACCCTCAGAAGGAAGCCTGAACTCTTTAATGTGACAAACCAGTCCCTTCACGATCGGGCTCTACTACCTCCCGTCTCATCTCTCCGTATTCCATTCCTACATATTAACACCTAGCTAACCCAAGCATACCTACTCCTAGTCTTTGCTTACGGAGTGCCTCTCTTGCAATATTCTTTCATGCCCTCTTGGCTGCCCAAGTTCAAGTTATCTTTTATATTTCATCCACAAATATCTTTTGAATGCCCACTATGTGGCATAAATTCATTTAGCCATTGAGAAACTGAGAAAAATATTCAGTCTTATGAGTTTATATTTTGGTTGAGGGTGACAGACACAACACACACACACAGAAGTGAATTCAGAGAATGTCAAATAGTAGTTAAGTTCTATAAAGGAAGATAAAGAATAGGGGGGGCAGAATATGTAGGGTGGTGGCCTTTGTTGACTGTTCTGGGGCACCAACTCAGAGCTTGGCTTTTTCTCATGTCTGGCGCTCTATCTCTTTAGTCACACTTACAGGTTCTAGTTTGTTGTGGTTGGTTGTTTTGTTTTGTTTTTTTAATTGGAGAAAAGAGTCTGGCAGATTCATCTGTCCAGGCTAGCTTCAAACCACGACCCTCAGATCTCAACCTCCTGAGTAACTAGAATTACAGGCATGAGCCACCAGGGTCCTACTGTGTTATACTTTTAAGTAAGATGAGCACAGCAGACCTCACCAAGAAGACAACATTTAAACTTGGCATTCACATCACACCTTCTCCAAGCCTTCTAGGAATTTGCCAGGTCCCGGGCTAACGGCCCTCTCCACGAACTCCTGTACAGTGTGGACTTACTCATCATAAACTTAACGTGCTTTGCAATATTTTCCTGTTTACTTATTTGTAAATATTGGAGGCAATATTCTTGCCTACGGCCAGCTCCTTGTATATACTCATTACGTTTGTTGAACAGATCAATGAATTGATACTTCATGCTCATATTTAAAAGCTATCTAAGGAATGTGTTTTATGAAACGTTTCCTCATCACTCTCTCTTTTGAGAAAGGCAGAGCTTGGTGTCTCCTTTTAGCAGACAGTCAGCAAAGTTAAAGTTCTTATCTAGAATGTCGTAGCTAGAGGAAAACGCAGCTCAATCTCAGCTCTCACATCTTCACACTCGTTATGCTTTTTAGAAAACCCCACTGCCTTCCTGAGCCATCAACCATCAACTACTAACCCAAGTGCATTAGCATCCTCAGCTGACAGCTCTTCCGTGGTCCTTGCTCCTCTTTGAGCTACCCTGTTCTCTCTTCTCTCCCAGAGAGCTTGTAACAAATACTAGAGCCAACATGTAAATTCAGAGGTAAACCCTTGTGGAATTTCTTAATGTAGCCACTGCATAATTTGCCTGCGTTCTCCCAGTATTTCCCGGAATATTTAACACCCAAGTACACAGGTAGCCAATGCATTCAGGAAACCTCAGTGCAGAGATCAATTGAGTGACTTTCCTCTCTGGCACTTTTTGGACCGATGTTGTCCTTTCAATGTGTTTGTTCTCCCATGTGGTATTCATAAAAGCTATAAGCAGAACAGCAGGCAAGAGCCAATTAGTAAACAATCATATCCCCTTCCACCACTAACAAAGGGTTGCTCCATTTGGCATAAGGAGCCAACAAGGGGGGGTATGGCCAAAAAAAAAAAAAAAAAACAGCTGTAGAAGGAAAACTGTCTTATGTGGCAAAGGGCTGGCCCCCACAGACAGGCTGGAGTGGGATGGCACTGATGGATTTGGAGAGGTGAGCTAGAGAGGCCCTCACTCCATGAGGTGAAGCTTGGGCAAGAAGAGCTGGGTAGCTCTTGGTAGTTTTCCATTTAGTGCTCACGAGTTCTTGCCCTCTTTGGCTCTTTGTCACTTGGCCCCATAAAAACGCCCACTTCAGGGAACTGAACGCTAGCTCATGCCACCCACCCACCAAATGGCATGTAGGGGAGAGGGTTAGAAGTTCACACAGTCTTGTCTTTGTTTTCTTGGGTTTCTTTCTGCCTAGGCGCTTCTAAACAGGCCAAATGATGGGGATGGCTGCCTGGATTTTGTGTTTGTCGATGGCTTCCCTCCACCACCACCCCCGTTCTCAGGAGACGGTGGGAAGACAGCAAGGCAAAGTTAACTATTTTGCTGAAGGACAGTTCGTAGGATGAGAAGGCACAAACAAAAGCAAGCCTGGGTGCTTTGAAATGAGCTGCTTTGTAGGGTTTACTTCCTTCCTTCAGAATTCTGCTAACTTGTTTTTTCAGAGAACTGGAAAATTCTCCCACAGGTATAAACACTTAGGGGTTTAAAAAAGAGAGAGAGAGAGAAACAAACCTGTAATTCTAATAATTAGGGGTCACTGATTAGACCCTCACCTCCCTCCTGACATCAACTCTCTTAGGTTGTAAAGTCCAAATTCTACTCCTCTTTGCTTTCTAGATGTAGAACATTCAAACAGCTGAACTCCTTTGAAAAACAACAACCTTAATCATGACCAAAATGTATTACTTTCCAGAAAGAAAAAGAAAACTTGTGAGTTTTTCCCTGTTTCTGAAAAAAAAAAAGTGTTTTTCACTTAAGACTGAAAGCTATAAAGTTGTCTTGTTACCCTCAATACAGATAGGAAAAGAGCCATGAAAATAAGTGACAGAATGGGAAATGGACAACGTTCTAGTGTTTCTTTTCAGAACTTTTGTGTTTTTTTTTTTTGGCCAGTCCTGGGCCTTGGACTCAGGGCCTAAGCACTGTCCCTGGCTTCTTCCCGCTCAAGGCTAGCACTCTGCCACTTGAGCCACAGCGCCGCTTCTGGCCGTTTTCTGTATATGTGGTGCTGGGGAATCGAACCTAGGGCCTCGTGTATCCGAGGCAGGCACTCTTGCCACTAGGCTATATCCCCAGCCCCTCTTTTCAGAACTTTTATTTTTCAGAAAAAAAAAATGGACCTCTACTGAAAACAAAATGTTTTAGGCTATGTGTTGTTTTTATTTTCCCCAGAAAGATAGGTTGTAATGGTTACCAGCAAAATCAAAATGAATCGTGTAAATCTGAGTAAAGGAAAGCATGAAGTAGAGTTGAATTGCTTTTCTTCCCACTTAAGAGGCGAATCCGAAAAGCATGCCGGGTGATCATTCCAACTACAGCCGGCACCGTAGCATGTAATGAGGAGAAGGCTTCTGGGTATAGATGGTGCTGGGTTCAAATCTAAAGAGAGCCATTTGTTCCTCCTTGGGCAGGTTACCTGCTCACCTTCTCTCCACTAAGTTTCCTTGCCCATAGACCGAGACTATACTTAGCCCCTCACATCCGTGAGATTCAACCAACTATGGATCCAAAATACTTTTTAAAACATGGTCTCTTTTAGCTAGGTGCCAGTGGCTCATGCCTGTACTCCTACTCAGGAGGCTGAGACCTAGAGAGCTGAGGTTTAAAGTCAGACTGTGAAGAAACGTTCACAAGACTCTATCTTCATTTGCCCAGCCACAAAGTTGTGGTGGGGGTATATGGCTCATGTGAAAGTCCCAGCTGTGAGCAAAGCAAGAGACCTTGTGTTTAATCTCTGGTACTGCCACCAAAAAGGAATTGTACCTTGTGTTGCCTAGCATGCACAGTGGACATTGTGATATACATCTGTAATCCCAGACTCTGGAGTTGAGGCAGAAGAATCGGGTTCTGGGCCAACTTGGGGTATAGAGCAAGACCATGTGTACAAAATCCAATCTATATACTGAATATTACAGATTTTTCTTGTCACTCATCTCTCAACAGTGTAGCATAATGACATTTGTGCTAGGTATGAAACGTACTGTGGAGATGAGTTAAAATATGTAAGAAATGTGAGTAGATTCCATGCAAATACTACAGCATTTTATATAAAGATTGGAGCATTCCTTGATTTTGGTACCAGTGGGGCAGGGGGAATACTGAGAGACAATTACAACTGTATGGATTCATTTATCATGATAGAGAGAAGATTGAAAGGCAGAAGGAAATGCTTAGAGATGAAAACTGTTAGCATAGTGCCTGGCATCTTTTCAGCAATGAGTGAAAGGTGGCCCCTGTTATAGGGGCCATTCAGAAAAACCATCAGCTGCTGCAACGCACACACACACACACACACACACACACACACACACACACACACACACACACCCTTCCTTGTGTGGTCAAGGTTGTGAAGCTAGCAAGCTCCAAGAGATCTCTCCACCCCCCCCCCCCCATGAAGTATCATGAAGTATGTTGACCGTGGACTCACAGCCAGACTGAGCAATATTCACAAAGTCAGCTTACAAGCTGTCATGATACCCTATCATATGGGATAGTTCTTGGGGGCACTAGAAAGGGCGCCAGGGACTGAAGAGGTCTTCAGAGGTCTAGGAGAGTCTTAGAATACACAGCATGTCATGGAAGTCAATTTTCTAAATTGGGTGAGCCAATTTTTCTTGAAACAGACTTGATAGTAAATAATTTGGTTGGTGGGCCATACAGCCTCTGCCACAGTGACTCAACTCTGCTGTGAAATGGCCTCTAACAGTTTGTGAACTAATAAAGATGGTTGTGTCCCAATAAAGTTTTATGTATAAAACAAATAGCAGGCCAAAGTTTGCCTGCAGGCTGTATTTTACTGACCTGTGATCTAGATTCATTCATTTAACAAATATACACTGAACTTTTCATATATAAAGACCCTATTGTAAATGTCTGGGGATATAGCTGCTTTGGAGCTCCCATTAGTACTCTTTTTTTCTTTTTTGGTGGTATTAGGGTGTAAACCCAGATCCTCCCATCTGCTCTCCAAGTGGTCTACCAGTTGACACATGCCTCCAGCTCTGTTTTGGGCTGGTTATTTTTCAGATTGTGTCTCTCTATCCATATACAGGATTAGAATCCAATCCACCAATTTTAGGTTTCCCATCGTTGCTGAGATGAGAAGCATATACCATGCCCAACTTCTTCCACTGAGATAGAGCCCTGTAGGTTTTTCTGTCCAGGCTGGCCTCGAACCAAGCTTAGCCTCCCACATAATTTGTAATGATATGGGTACATCACTGATGATCGGCTTATTTTTTTCTCATTTTCCTAGTAATGAAGACTGAACCCAGGGCCTTGTGCATGCTAGGAAACTGCTGTATTTATGAGGTATGTCCCCAGCTCTCATTATGCCATAAAGGTATCCGTTATTGTCTGTTTCCCACACTGGAGACAATATTAAAGAGAATGATCACTTGGGTGAAAGGCTCCTGAAAGCTGGAGTAAGCTGAAGTCTGAGAATTAGCCATTGTATTCAGCAACAAAGAAGCTATTGGTGACCTTGATCAGAACAGTGTCCAAGGAACAAAGCTTGACTACAGTCAGTTCAGAGAGACAAAGAGGGAGGAAGCAAAAACAGAGGCCGAGCCCCAGTGTGGCTATAGAGGGACATGCAGAAGGAAGGAGGTAGCTGGGGAGGAAAGAACTGGAGGAGGCTGCTGCTTTAAGATAGAAAGATTAGAGACATTGATCCAGAAGAAAAGAACATTTGGGTATTGTGACATAGAAGAGAATCCTAAGGCCAGAGGATGTGGGTCCCAGCTCCCAGGGGAACATGTTGGGTGCCTCATGGCGGGAAAGGAAGGAAGGTAGCACCAAGTTGCACAGCACTTGGGAGCTAGATTGGGTCTCTTCTGAGCACTTCCATTTCCTCCATGAGGAAGAAAAGAAGTTCTAGGAGATGAGAACTCTTGAAATGGCTATTTTAGAAGGTAGTTCATGTGCTCACTAGAATCCGGGGCCAGCCTCTGGCCAGTGTATACACTGGGATCTGCCTGGGCTGCAACCAGCTGAAGGAAGGGCGTGACCTTAAGAGCCCAGTTCCAGCTTCCTGTTGCTTCTGTCTGTCTCTCCTTCATCACTAAGCAGCTAGATGCTGGTTGGATGGCTTTCCCTGTCCAATCTATAGGTATCTACCACTAGAATGTCAAGCAAGCGTTGATGGCGCAGGTTGTATTAATGCAGTTGATGAACATGATCCATGGTTGGTTAGTTGGTTGATTTTTTTTTTTCAGCAGATGCCTCATGTTCTGGTAAAGATGTTTGTGCTGAGCTACCAAATACCAGGTGACCCCAGAGCCTAGGGCAATGGCATCCACAAGACAAACCTGACTGTGACCTCGTGGTTCCCCCATTCTACAGTCATCCCCTTGGTTGCGTCTTTATAATTTCATTAATTGTAATAAGATCGTCTTCTGCAATGGTGCCCCAGCAGTCAGCTGATACTGCCAATCCAGTGTGCCCCTTGAGAGAGAGTAAATGTCATTATCACGTGCTTGCCAGCATTTGCTATGCATGGCCACTGTGTCAGTCATGACATGTGTCTTCTTCATCTTCCCAAAAGCTGTTGGAAGTGGCTCATTTCATATCACAACCCCCTAATATACACATGAGGAAACTAAGCTTCAGTGCTAACAGGAACATAAGCACCTGGGAGGCTGGGAAAGGAGGGTTATGAACTCCAGGGCAGCCTGGGCTATGTAGCTAAACTATTTCTTAAGGGACCTGAAAGATCTAGAAACAGGACAATCGAATAGGCCAAGTAACCAAAGAAAAATGTATTTAATGTACCTAGTAAACAAAACTTTTGGGTACCACGTTTCAGACGTCACTGTCCTAAAGTGAAGGAAGCAACATTCTCAGGTCACTCTGAGGTCATTGTGGGGTACGGCATGGACAGTGGAGGGTCCCTGAGGACCAGAACTTGATGTTCAGAAGAAAATGATCTTGTCTCAATACTAACTTCTTCATTTGATCTTATTCGTTTATGTGACCTCTACGTATAGTAGTTCAGGGAAATTTAAAGGAGAGTTTTACAAAAATTAACAAGACTACTTGGTGAAAGGCCCATTTTTATTTTTGGTAGGGGAAGTCATTTGTTTTCATTACTGGCCAATGTCATGGACTTTGCTTAAGTTAACCAGATGGGTATAACATTTTAAAACCAAAAAAATCACTTCGTTCTAAAATAAGCAATTCCATCCACCCAAATTCTCCAGAAAAGAATGGTCTGTTCAGTGTCTTGTTATATAGCTCTAACATTCATGGCCCTTAGGCAACAAATATCAGTCTAGTTTATGTATACTGTGAACACACACACACACACACACACACACGTTCTTTGAGAGCCATGAAATTCAGACTCTCTTAGATTAGATATCATGTCAGAAATGAGCCTATGAATATACAAAACATATAGATCCTAGAGCATAAGCCAATGAGAAGCTTCACTAAGTTGCTTCCATTATAACTTTTTAAAAAAGAAAGAAAAACAATTCAACTTCAGAGAAATGAGAAATACAACAGCTTTGTTGTATTTCCTCTGTTTTCACATGTTGCAATCCCTTTCGCTGAAGGGCAAATTCTCCCCTAGAAGATACGCAAAAACAACTTCTTAGAATTGCTGTTCTTGAGCAAGGACAAGATACACTTGTCAATCAGCAAAAGTCTAATACAGCCTTTGTCTTTTGTGGTTCAAGCTCTCCCTCCCACAGACATATGATTAAGCTTGTGTAGTCAGCAAAAATAAAAAATAAAATAAATAAATAAGCCCTCATTTTATTCTCCCTCGCCATTTGCTGTAGTGGCTACAAAAATATATTTAGGCTTTTTACATCCAATGTAAACTTGGAATGTATCAGGAATTCCTGGGAGCTCCGTGCAGTGCTGTTCTTGGCCCTAGCTCCCACATAGTTGGTAGGTAGTCGAGAACACAGAAATCCATAGTGGAAACAAGGTCCCTAAATCTGATGCAGAGGGTTCTGGACCATGAATGAGGTCACTCAGAAGACACAATTCCAACCCTTGAATATTATAATATTATATATTCACCTTAAAGCAAAGCGTACTTTTAATATGATGAGTGACACCAATTATACAGCAGTTGGAGTAACTGCTTGAAGGTCAGCATTATAGGACAAGAATGAAACAGTCCTCTCTTGGTCTGCACCCAGAGCTCCTCAGTGTACACTCTTGAGGGATACCTAGGCTCTTCTTGCACTTTCTTTTCATGTGTTCTACTCCAAGGACTCGTGTGTGTGTGTGTGTGTGTGTGTGTGTGTGTGTGTGTGTCTACCCCTGTCCTAGAACTTGAACTCAGAGCAGGGGTGCTATCTGTCAGCTTCTTTGCTTATTTCTAGTGCCCTACCATTTGGGCCACAGTTCCACTTTCAGTTTTTTTGTTGGTTATTCAGAAATAAGACTAGCATGAACTTTCTTACTCAGGCTGGCTTCAAACCGTGATCCTCGGATATCTACCTCCCTGCTGCGTATCTAGGAATATAGGCATGAGCCGTCAGTGACTGGCTGGGAAAGGATATTTGAAGAACAATTCACTTACCTTCCTCATGCCAGAGTCCTGTGGTGGTCCTGTGTTTTCCAGAATGTGGCACCCTGCCTGCTTGCCCTGGACAAGATTTGAAGGTCAAAGCCAACTCCAAAATGGGTTTCTAAAAGCCAATGTCCGAGCACTTGTGATTGAGGCCGGCCAAATCATGTGTCAGGTTAAGCCTAGTTCCTTCCTCGTGCAGAGTGGTGATGTTTACTGAAGAAACACAGCCCTGAAAAATGAGACATTTTATGTGTTATCCATATTCATGATGAGAACAAAACCCCAGGAAGTACAGATGCCGCCTGTCATCAACACTTCACCTTTTTCCTGTGGTTAGTTAATAATAATGTCATGGAAGCTGTTCCACAGGGACCTGCCGTCTGACAGAGTCTCTCAAGCTACCGTGTGCCCCTCTGTGGTCCAGCCTGATGCCGGGCAGTGAGAAGTGTAGGAGGGTGGAAAAGCAAACAAAACCTCTAACAAGATTCTGGCTTGGATTCTTACAGCACAGATTACCACACTGATAAACATTTTATTTTGCTAACAGAAAAGACTAGTTAGTATCTTCCCCGGGTCATTTTCTAATCTCACTGCAGCAAAGACGGTCTAGGAAAGAAAGGCCCTCTTGTTTATTTGCCCTTGATGTTGTCATTGGCCCGCCCACTTGCAGGATTTGGATAATGGTCTGCTGCTTCTGCTCAGGGGACAGGCCAGCTAGCAAATGCCTCTGTGGATTGGCCAACCTCAGTACTGAGCCAGATCACTGGTCGTTCTTAACAGGGCATGGGAAGTGAGACCACATTCCAAGCCCATCTTTGGTGCTGGAAATGGCTCGTCTCTCAGGTTCCTCTAGGAAAGCAGCCATATTTGATCCCTTGTAATTCGCAACTTACATCTTATCCAAAGGCCTATGGTGCTACTAAGATATGGGAACACTTTTAGGGGGAGGGGCTTAACGGGAAGAAGTTAGGTCATTGAGGAAATGCTCTTGAAGAAACTATTGGGACCCCAGGCTCCTCCTCTTTCTCTGTCTTTGCTTCCTGGCTGCCAGGAGGGTAGCAGTTAGGCCCAAAGCAACAGAGCCAAGTGACCATGGACTGAAACTTCCAAAACCATGAGCCCAAACAAACCTCTCCTCCTTTAATTCTCTCAAGTATTCTGTCACAGGGACAGAAACCTGACAACACATACCAAACTGCACAGTTACATAAGCTTGTCCTTTTACTTGGTTGTTTGGGGGGGGGGGGGTTGTATTTTTTTTTTTTTTTTGCTTTTTATTGGTGGGTTGGTTTTTTTTGGCTTTGTGGCATCTATAATACTTTCTCGTGAAAAGATGACTTTCCCAAGAACCACAGGGAATTCATGTATGATTTGTTTTGTTTTGTTTTAATTATCTTTAAGTAGTTGTACAAAGGAGTTGCCATTTAACAAAGAAGTGTATGAATACATCCTGATCAATGTCACCGCTTTCAATATTCTTGCCCATCCCTCCCCTACCCACTTCTTCCTTCACTCTTCTTAATCTTGTAAGATATACATTGGATTCTTGCCTGCATTTCCTCCCATCAATTTGGTTGGGACAAGAGAACTCCATGAAACTGGTAAAACAATATTTCTAAGTAAAGACTATAACCCTCGTCCAAATTGGTGGACAATATCCAACTTACTGAGGGCCTGAATAAAACAAAATTACAGAGGAAAGGTGAATTTGACTCTCTTCTTGAGCTATCTCTTGAGTAATCTTCTCCCACTCTTGGATACTTGAGCTCCTGGTTCTCAACCCCTCAGGCTCTGGAACTTACACCATCACCCTCCTCTGACCCTTCTTCGTAAGCCATGGGATTCAGATTGAATAACACCATCAACTTTTCTGGGTGTCCCAGCTTTCAGATACCAGATTGTATAGAGGAACCTCACATACTCACACTCCTAGGTATTCATAGGAGATTGGTTCCAAAACCTCCCCCCCACACACACACACTCAAATCCTCAAGCCCATAGCCATTCACATCCCTTATATAAAATAGAATTTATAGTATTTTTATATAACTTATGCACAGCTTCCCAAATACTTTCAACTACATTTAGATTAGTTACAATACCAAGAACAATGTAAATGCTATGTAAGTATTTGAACCATATTACTAAGGAAAAATGACAATAAGTAAGTCTGTACATGTTCAAGAAAAATAGTTTTTTTAAGAAAAAAGTATTTTCAGTCCATTCTTGGTTGAATCTACAGATGTTGAACTTACTAAGGCAGGGCTCAGAGATATGAAAGGCTGGCTGTGTATCTCCTACTAGTTCTGTTTCAAAGAAGACAACAAAGTAACATGTCCTGCCACTTTCCATGGAAAGCTCTCTTTCAACTAGAAAATAAAGGCAGGGGAGCTGCCAGCTTTCCCCCCTTTCCTTTCTCGCCTCCTTCTTCCTCTAACAGCACTTGTGTGGTGGAAACTGATCAACCCTGCGAAGCCTTTGAATCGCAGTTGGCAAGTTGCTGGGCCATTCTTAGCTTCTCCTCCTCAGCTGATAAAACAGGCATGGACAACCATTCCAAGGATTTGGGGTGGCATCTGGCCACTGTGGATGTCAAGGGCACCTGAGGAATGTTGTTTTGTCTTTTGTCTTCAGAAAAAGAAAGAGTGGGGGGGGGGGGTGATGTAGTAGTTCACTTGATACATGGGAAATCTCTTCATTAGCAAGAATTTTCATCTTCACCCACCCCTGTAGTGATACTTTTGTTTTGTATCTGCAGAGATCTGCCTTTCTCAACGTGTGGGTGTTACACGTGGTCCAGGCTAAGCCTAGATAATGTGAAGAAACTGTTTCCTCAAGAAAAAAACAAAAGCCTAAAACAGCCAGGAGCTGGTGGCTCACGCCTGTAATCCTAGCTACTCAGGAGACAGAGATCTAAGGAGAGCAGTTCAAAGTTAACCCTAGGCAAGATAGTCGGGGACTTTAACCATGCTAAGCAGGCACTGTACCACATGAATCGTACTTCTAGTCCTTTTGCTTTAAGTGTGTTTCTCAGCTAAAAGTCTTGTGATAACTTTGCCCAGGCTGACCACAAAATGGTCCTGAATTTAATCCCCAGTAACAAGCATAAAAATAAGGAAAAACAATTCTAGTAGTAACATTAAAAATTAGCAAGATAAGCTTAAAGGATGTATTTTAGTTAACATGATAGATCCAAAAATATTTTCACTTGACTAGATAATAGAAAAAATTATTAGCACTATTTTTAATTAGGTCATGACCTTGTATATATTTTATATCCAGGCAATTCTCCATTCAGTCTAGTCCCATTGTAGGTACTTAATTTAGAGTAGCTGCCTGCCATAATAAATGATGCTACTATAATGTTTTCAGATGTTCACATGCCAGTGCTAACAAGTAGTGTCACAAGGTTAGAGTCAACAGCAAGAGAGGGTATGAGAAACTCCTAATCCATGTTTTTGGTTGCACCAACTATTCGAAGGTTTCTTTATGAGTTCATGAAAGAATCTGTGACGATCTCATGGGACCTTTGAAACACCTGATGTTCACATGATGGGAACAAAGACAGAAAGGCACTTCCTCAGATGGATGATGATACATGAGAAAATGAAGGCTTTAAAAAGTAAAGAATTGACCTGGGAAGTAACTCAGTAGTAAAATGCTTGAGTAGTGAGTGAAAGGTCCTTGGTTCGATCCCCAGTTACCCAATTTAGGCCAAGCATGTGGCTGCAAGTTAGTGGGGTAAAAGTTGAGCTGGGTCTTTGGCTCCAAATCCGTGGCCCTCGCTTAAAGCAAAGTGGCTGCCTCACTATCATCACAGTGCCGGGCAAGCAGCTCTGCTTCCCAGCCTCCTCCAGAAAACAAGCAGGACCAGATCTACGCGTTCTTCTCCGCTCTTCCCTGCGCTTGCTATGGATGGAGCCTGGCATGGTGCCAACACACAGTTCCTTCCTGATGACTGAGATTCAGTCAGTAAGTGGCCACAGCACAGATCATTCCCTCTCAGAACCTTTCAGTGAAACCAAAACCCGCCACCCCTACACCACACCACCGTCCTAAGCTGCCTCCCTCCATCTTCGGGGCTCTCCCTTTCCCCAACACACACAAAAATGTCTGAGGATCTGCTTGGTACTGGGTAAGTGGCCTTTACCATGGCCCCATGATAATGCTCACTTTGCACTTTTGAATGGAAATCTCTATCTCCAGTGGAAATGAACCTTGAAAATAATAGATTCAAGTCTGATGCAACATGGGCATCAAACTCTGTTCTTCCTTCTGCCCACCCAAGACCACCTGGAGGAGCTCAGGGACCTCCCTGTGAGAATGGTGAAGCTACAGAATTAGTCCAAGAGAAATCACCACGCTGCCCATCTACCTTGCCAGCTGTTGTTGGGTTGCGTCATGAAAGATCTAGTAAAATCCCTGACTAGCAAGCAATATCAGAGGATGGCTTGAAGACTCAGAAGAAAAAGAACCTAGCCACCCATAGCACAATCTCCTGCTGGCCTCTGCCCCTGGCTCAATTCTACCTACATCAGCATCAGCCTTCTCCACTCTATTTTTCTTGCCTCCTGTGTGGCAGCCCCAGAATCTCATCTTTGCCAGGGTTGAATGAGAAATCTGAGCCAGGTGCTGAAAGCTGCTCTTTCCAGAGGTGTTAAGGTTGGGGAGGGGGGGTTGCAAGGAAGTGATTCAGGGCCAGTCCTTTCTGCCCCATGCCCTAAGGGATGCCTCTTGCCAGCTTGCCTCTGGATGCCAGAGAAGCTAGAGCAGGGAGGATGAGTACAAGCTTATTCTGTTCTTCGTACCTAGATGGGGAAACATTCCACAAGTCAGGAGTTCACCTTTAACTCCTACAAACCCAAACTGAAGTCCAATGAGAGCCCCATGCTAGTTCTAGCCAATGTATCTTGTTTTTCTAAGATTTCTTGATGAGGTATTCGTATTTTTCTGGAGGGCACCCAAAGTATTAGTTTTTCTGGAGGGTATCCAAAATTGCTATTCACATTTTGGTTGGAAGAACAAAAGCTAAAGTGTTGTGAAAGAGTCAAGATTCACTCATCATTCATTTAATAATTATTGGGCTTCTGCGTGTGTGCGTGCGTGCGTGCGTGCGTGCGTGCGTGCGTGTGTGTGTGTATCCTGGAGCTTAAACTCAGAGCCTGAGCACTGTCCCTGGGTTTTTGCTTATGGCTAGAACTGTGCTACTTAAGCCACAGCTCCACTTCTGCCTTTTTCTTTTCTTTTTTGTTTTTCTTTTTTGGTGCTTACTTGGAGAGCAGAGTCTCACAGACTTCCCTGGCCCTGCTGGCTTCAAACCTCAATCCTCAGGTCTCAGTCTTCTGAGTAGCTAGGATTGTTGGCATGAGCCATCCATACCCGGTTTGAGGTTTCTATTCTTATACACCTAAGTTCTATGCACTAGAGATGTCCATGTATAGACATATGGCAGAGACATTAAAACAGCGGGCAGAGAATGCTTTTGCAATGTGAAAGATCACTTAGAAGGGTGGGTTTCCTGTCAGATGAGGTGGAACTGAGGTATATGAAGCCAAAAGCCAAAGCCAAGGCCCTGAGGCAGATGTAGGCTTGGGGCTTTGGGAAAAGTCAAAGAGGCTGGAGAAGAGTCAGCACTGGGAGGCTGGGGACCGCTAATCACGGTGACCATGTGGCTGAGAGCTTACTTGGGTTGTCTAAAGTATACTCTGGCTGCCACTAGGGATGAATTGAGAGAAAGACGGCCAGGATCATGGTGGCTTCAGGAGATTTCGGTCTAGAGGAGAAATTCTGGCACACAATGCCTGGAACTCTAGCCAAGTGAGCTAAGTGTTACAACAGACACTTAAAGCTGAAGGCCTCAGGAGAGAGCAACCATTCAAAGAGTCACCTCAGCTGATCAGATAAGAGGATTTGATTCATTGCAGCCTGAGGCTGAGCTAAACTTCTGGTAGAACTACCTTGAATTCCGATCATGGTGACATGAAGTTCTCAGCCACTGCAAACATTACTCTGATGCCAATCACCATCCTTCTTTCTCTACTCTGAAGCAGAGGGTATATAGTGTCTTTTCGAGCTTATTTGTCGACCATAGTTGATACATTGGTATCCAGTGAAGCTTTCAAAAGGAGTAGTAGGTTAACTTCTATGTGAGCAATAAAAGGAAGACAGGTGATCTTTGAGTTCAGAAAATACAGGAATCCCCAAAAAAGTCTGCTACGGTTTGCATATGGTTTGGGGGCCTCTCAAGATTCCGTGTGTCTGCAGCCTGACAGTACTGGAGGTGGCAAATCCTTTATGACACGGGACCTACCGGGAGGTCTTTAGGTCATTGGATAAATGTCCTCGAAGGAGATGAAAGTGATTCTTATTTGATCTTTTGTCCATTCTCAAGAGAAGGTTGTGATAAAAACCTCTTTGTCGGGCTGGGGATATAGCCTAGTGGCAAGAGTGCCTGCCTCGGATACACGAGGCCCTAGGTTCGATTCCCCAGCACCACATATACAGAAAACGGCCAGAAGCGGCGCTGTGGCTCAAGTGGCAGAGTGCTAGCCTTGAGCGGGAAGAAGCCAGGGACAGTGCTCAGGCCCTGAGTCCAAGGCCCAGGACTGGCCAAAAACAACAACAACAACAAAAAAAAAAACCTCTTTGTCGTAAAAAAAGAAAAACAACTACAAAAGCAATACTTGCAAAACTGTTTGGTCTAAGTGAACTGAACACCTCATGGGGGAAAGGGAAAGGGGGAGGAGGGAGGGGGGTATGAGGGACGAGGTAACAAACAGTACAAGTAATGTATCCAATGCCTAACATATGAAACTGTAACCTCTCGGTACATCAGTTTGATAATAAAAATTTGAAAAAAAAAAAAAAAAACCTCTTTGTCTTATTTCCTGGTCAGAGATAAGGACAGTTTGCTCTGCTACATGATCCCATCATTGCTATCTGCCATAGGCCAGAGCTAAGCCGATGCAGGTGCGCTGGACTTAAAGCTCCTAAACTACTTTAAAAAAAAATCATAAATACCTTGTGACAACACACTGGCCACTATGAAGTCTTTATTTCCTGGTTAGATACTAGGAGAGAAGAAAAATCCCAAAGTCATATCAAAAGAAAAAAGAGAGGAAAAGAAAACTCTGCCCTGTCAGCACACATTAGAATTAAGTTGAGAAATGCCTAACTCTCAGAACATATCATCGACAAAGAAAAGAGAATCATATGGGTCTCACACTTTTTAACCACAACACTAAATGCAAAATAAATGCTAGAATTTGGATTTAAAGCACTAAAGAAAGAACTTGTACTTTTGAGACTAGAGTTCTAGTTCTGACAAGATTGTCATTCAAATATGAGAATGCAATTATTTTTAAAAAATGTCATGCAGGCAAGGTTTGAGAAAATTTCCCATGCTTAGTAAGACCCACACTATGCATACTTTTAGAATAAGTAATGTTCAAAGGAGAAAAATAAATAAATCTAGGAGAAGCTTCAAGATATATGAAGTAAGAGGATTAAATATTTTGGGATGTGAGATATTTTGTGGTGAATATTATATGTACAACTGAAAGATAATTTTTTAATGTAAATAGGAAAACAAAATTACGCAACAGAAAAAGAAGGCAATAAACATAAGTGGTCTAAACTTGCCAATTAAAAGACAGAAATTATGTGAACGGATTTACAAAGTCTACCTATATACTAATTATAAAAGATGTAAAGCATAAAAATGTAAAAGGATTTGAAATTAAAAGAATGAAAAAAATTCTAGCAAGTATGTGTCATCAGATTAAAGATATACTTGAAGAGAAAAGTCAGAATTGAGAGGATTGTCCAAAATGGAGGAAAAGGCCATTTCTACAGATAGAGATGACAATTCCAAACCCCAAAGCACCTCAAGACATATAAAACAAAAATGATATACACGGGGTACACTGAAGAATCTACTACCACAGAGGCAGAGTTCAGTTCATGATTGGACTCAATTATTAATATGTCAGATAGGCCCAAGAATACAGAGAGCCACCGGGCCTATGAGCGTGTACAGAATTCTGTATCCAGCAACTGAAGAAGTCACAGTCTTCTCACGCATACATAAAATACCTTACCAGACTGTTTGTAGGTCTTAGGACTGTTCCTCAGACTCACTTGCCTCTACCAATGGTCATGTGACTAAGAGCTAGCCAATAGGTTCTGAGTGGAAATAAGGTAGCATGTTATGAATCAAGCCTTAGAAGGACATTCCACTGCTGGACCAAGAAATGGTTGGGAGCCATCTTGGATGAGGAAATAGAAATGAACACCCTGGAGATAAGAAAGCAGGAGGCAGAAGGAACCTGGCTCTCTGACGGAAGGGTTTCTAAGCTACTGATTTGAAGATTGATTGCTGAGAGAGAGAGAGAGAAAAAAAAAGAAACTTCCAAGATAAGTCTCTTCTTGAAATGAGACCCTTTAAACTTCATCCCCTTCAGGAACCTTAACACTGAGTACATACAGAATTGACTACATACAGCACTGGCCCTGAAAGAGAAGACACGGGAATGAAAGATGGGAAAACAGCCTTCGCCTCGCAGCCAACACTTTAAAGCGCCCCTGGAGATTTTGAAAGGAGATCTGAATTTGTTGCAGATCTTCCACCAATCAGTCCTGGGATGCTGACCAGATAAGCAGCTCTCCCTCTGCCCACAGAGGAGGAAGGGCAGAGAACAAAAGAGGACTCCAGGGGAGGAAACGGGTGCCACTCTATAGCAGTCAGCTAGGGGAGCAGCTGATGAGGGAGTTGTTTTCAGACCAGATTAAAGAAAGGAGTGTTCCCTTGTTAGAGATAAGGAGAGAATGGGGGGGGGGGGGCGGGGAGGGAGGGAAAGAAGTAGGGAAGGAGGAAGGAAGGGAGACCATCTTTTAACTTCTGAAGGTGATATGGAAACTGGGAGGCGGTGGTAGGCTTAGTCCTCTTCACACACATCTGCGACTAAGCCCACACAGGGGAGGATGGGAGGTGGCAAATGATTCAGAACCAAAAAGAAAACAACACACCTCGACAGAGTCACTGTGCCACCTTACAGGGTACAGCCAACGCTCCAGGTTCCTACAGAGAGGCCCAGCATTCGGCACAATCACACAGGACTGTGTGCCAGGAGTTCCAGAAGCACAGAGCAACAGTGGAAAAGTACCACCTTCCCATGGTTGCCCCGTGGTTTCCTTCCAGGTATTCTTCTGGCAGGCTGGTATGCCTACCCACCACAGGAAAGGGGGAGGCTGGACGATAAGGGTGCCCTGAGGGCCAAGGACATAGCCTATTCAGCAAAGACTGCTGCTAAGGATGATTTGGGGGGAGGGGGGGTGGCTCCCTGACCTCTTCTGGAACTTTCTCCCACCATCTAGACCTTCTTTACCTTGAACCCTCTCTGCCTTGCCCCCAGGGTATTGAATGCTGCCAAATTCCAAACTCCTTCCACAGAGTCCTGCCCTGAGCTTCCATCTCCTACTCTAGACAGGCAAGCCAGTCCTGCGTCATGTCTGAGAAGAAGGCCTAGTCAAAGCATCTCACCCCAAATCCATGACCAGTGCAATGACAATCAGACCCCCCCCCCCACCAAGAGCACAAGGGCACTCCAAAGCCAGTGCTACCATCCAGACAGAATTCTAGGAGATACAGTTGGTATTTACACCCCCCCCCCACCTAGTTATATACAGTGCCCCGAGAATGGGGCTTGGAACATGCAATTTGCAACCTTTTCTTTAAGGGACTCTTGCCTTTCTCTGTGGCAAAGTTCAAGAGAGAGCTTGGGGATCCAAGATGACCAAATAAAGCAAAAAACACACCAAAAGCTCAGCCTGCCCTTTCTGGTGCCCCTCCCTCCTTCCCAGTGCTCCCTCCTCCCTCAGCCCACCTGAACATGGGGACCAGGCTCTGAGTTTGCACAAAGAAATCAGGGAGAGAGGAAATAAAAAAGAAAGTCAGTACATGTTTTCCAAAGCCTTTCTGCTTCTCCTAGAGACCAGAAATAAATACCTATATTTTTTTAAGCAGCAGTTATTAATAGTTTCTATGCTGACTCGAGTAATATCTAATCTCTCTCTTGTCGATCAGAATGGTTCAGGGACAAAAGACTTTGGATGATTGTAGTCATCACTGTCAGTTTACTGAGTTGGGTTTGTGTGTTGTTTTTTTAAGTGTTTTCATTTTGTTTTTATGGAATGAAAAAAAGTGCCTGCTGACGCTTGCATTTCTTGGCAAATCCAAACTGGATCAATATATTTACAAACTTGAAGACTTCTAGCCTACATCTTCAGAAACTCAACAAATTATGGCCCTGCCTAGAAGAAAGGGCCTTAATTGGTTTGCTAATGGGCATGCCCTTGTGTAAGGACATGACCTAAACAAGCACACAGCAGCCATCAACCGCAAATGTAATTTCCATTGAGTTTCTCTCTCTCTCTCTGAACGCAGATGTGGCCCCCACTACATTCCATGTTACATTAACACACAGTTCCCATCAAGTCCCCCACTTTGGGCCCTCCTTAGCCTAATAGCCTTTTGTGTATGCGCTCCCTCCAATAGATGCCTACCTTTTCCCTCCACTTGGGATGCTCTTCCCCCTCCTGTACCATCTGACAAGCTAATTGTTTCTTAGAGCTAACATCAAGGCTGCTCCTAATGGACAAAGCTTCCATGCCCACTACAGCAAGGCTTGATACTTCTTCTGAGCCTGCCTTTGCTAGAATTCAGATGCTGCCTAGGACCTCTGTCTCTCCAAGTACAAGTTGGGGGCTCTGGTCTCTGTATCCTCAATGTCTCACACAAAAAATGCCCACAGTAGGCCATCAAGGAATAAATGGTGCCCTGAACGAATGTATCAACGAAGCCATTCTCTATATAATATTCACTCCCTCCAATATTTCCATCTCTCCCAACTTCTATAGTTTGGGCTTAGAATTACCTCAAAACTACCTATCTAGCATGATTACCAGGAAGTTGGGAGTTGTGCCTATGGTTTCCTGATAAACCTTTACTAGTGAGAACCATCGCCAGACATTAGAGACACTCAGTCGCTGCTTATTTTGCACAATGGCTAAAAATCATGGAGCCCATATGATTCATACGGATTCATTCATTTGCAGCTCGTGCTCAAAAACCTACTTCTTCTGCCCTGCTCTCTCCGTTTCCCAGGGGTCTATCCCTCATGACTCCCCCTGCTTCCAGGCCCCCATAGTGTGACTGATTCAGACATGAACAAAGAGAAAAGCGACCCATGAACCCATACTTGGGGAAACCCATCATTTCAGGAGCAAGCTTCGCACCCCGGAGCAGGTATGATCTGATAACTCATGAGAGTACCAGTGAAGCGATTGGAGGCAGGGAAAACCACTTCGTGCCATTGTCCATTTGTCATACCATCCCATCTCTATCAGGAATTGGGGAACAAATGTACTGGCTTGGAAATCAGGTAAATTCTTCCCAAAGTGATATAATCTAAAAATTGACCATGTGCTTATTTTTATCCTATATGCCAAAAAGTGAGAGAAAAAAAAAGAAAGGAAAGAGAGAGGGGGAAGGAGGGAGGAAGGAAGGCAGGAAGGAGGAAGGAGAGAAAAAGGTGGAATACACTGGATCAATTTTATAGCTAAATTTAATCAGCAGAATCAGGTAAGCTATTCAGGTAAGCAGAAGAACAGGATATTCTGACCTACTAAATGCTGTGGTTGAGAGACAATTGGTGTTTACTTCATTCCTCCATCCCTAAATTTCCAAGTACTAGACAACAGTGAAACCTACTTCACGCTAAAAATCAATTAAAGCCAAGCACTGGGAGCTCACACCTGTAATCCTAGCTACTCAAGAGGCTGAGACCTGAGGATCATGGTTTAAAACCAGCCCAGGCAGGAAAGTGCACAAGACTCCTATTTCAAATTAACCACCAGAAAACCGGAAGTGGTGCTATGGCTCAAAGTGGTACAACACCAGCCTTGAAGGAAAAGAGCTCAAGGACAGTGCTCAGGCCCTGAATTCAAGCCCTACAACCAACAACAACAACAATAACAAAAATGAGTTGAGTGACATCCGATCTTTCTTTGGAGTTACATGACCCAAGTGATCACTGTATGATGAGCCATGAATATCTTTTTATAGAGCGTAGACATTGTGTGGTCCAAGAACGTGTGTTGGCTGGGCACCTGCTACCCAGGCTCTGGGTCCCATTGTGCCACAGTCTCCACCCCATAGCGATTTCATTGAGGTTGTGGTTCAAGCGATAAAGTGCTTGTCTAACAAGCGCAGCACCCTGAGTTCAAAACTCTCGTGTGTGTGCGTGTATCCATGTTCAAAATCCCAGTATCACATCGATGTATATATAAACACAAATACAAGAACCTGTATACATATAAATTTACATGACTGTATAGCTAGCTGTCCTGCTTGCTAACAAAACCATTTATCTACCACCCCACTCTCCCAATCCCAATCTTCATCTCTCCCACTTCCAGTGAGAGTCACGACATTTCCACTTCATCCAAGTCTTCATTTCCTCCTCTCTCTGCATTACTGAAGCTTAAAGCTATAAAGAACTTTGTGTACCCTAAACAAGACACGGCTTTTATTTTTTAAGAAATGTTAAGAGGGCCATGTGCTAGAAGGATAAAACAGCCATGAAAAGCTTAATCTTGGAGTGAGCTTAAGTTAATCCTTTTTAAAGCACCTGTGCTTTGAGATGACACAGTTGCCAAAAGCTGAGTTGACCAGCTGTGCCCGACAGACAGGTAGAAAATGAGAAGGTCAATCTGACCAGATCTATCCAGAGGACAAGAGTCCATGAAGGAGATATCATACATGACTATGCAATGATAATGATGTCATTGTGTGTTAATAAGCATTCTGACAATGGCTGCCATTTTGTGAGACAGCCCTAAACATCCCAGTTTCACAGACAAGAAAGCAGAGCCTCAGATGAGATTATGTATCTTCTGGACTGAAAGCTAATAGTAAGATTCTTGAACTCAGACTCACCTACATATGCTTATTTCATCCTCTTAACTGCCCCGCTCCTCTGAGGTCATTTCTACCTTAGCCACCCCTCCGCCCTGTGGAGGGGATTTGTAATTATTTTGGCCAAACTTCCTTTCTGCACTTGGGAATCCTCCAGTTTACTGATGGGTCTTATGAGCGGTAGAGCACAAAGTCCCTAAACACATGGAGATATGTACAGGTACATGTGTGTATTTATATACACATATGTATATGTTTTATAAACATGTATATATTCAAAATCCCAGTACCATATGGATGTATATATTTATATATAGCTATATAGTCATGTAAATTTATATGTATTTATGTTTGTGTATTTGTGTTTATATATACATCGATATGGTATTGGGATTTTGAACATGGATTCATGCACACACACTAGCGTTTTGAACTGTGCTTGCGAGGCAAGCACTTTATCATTTGAACCACAACCTCAATCCTTTTTTCGCTTTCATTTTTTTTTCAAGTAGAGTCTTGTGTTTTGTTTCCCGGGCTACCCTCAGACCATGATCCTCCTGTCCGTGCCTCCCTCATAGCTGAGATTAGTAGATGCTACCTCCCCCAGATGATTCACTGAGTTGGCATTGGACTTTTGGCTCTGTCCTTCTGATCTCTGTCACCCAAGTATCTGGGAATTGCAGGAGTGAGCCACCATTCACAACCCAAAGAAATCTTTTTAGTTGTTGTTGGCAGCACTGCAGTTGAACTGAAAGCCTCCCGTTTGCTAGGCAGGTGCTCCGCCACTTGAGCAATGCTCCTAAGCCTTCTCGTTTTCAGGCTCCCTTGGAAATACCACCCAAATGTATGACCTAGGCTCAGCCAATCACGTGTGCCACCCTGGATTCTAGCTCAGGACCTGATGGTAGCAAGAATCACACACGTGCACACACACACACACACACACACACACACACACACAAATCAGACCCACAAGAAGCCATTTCAGTGGCAGCTGAAGACTACCTTGCCTGGATCAGAAAGGGCCAGGGTTGGGCTGGGGATATGACCTAGTGGTAGAGTGCTTGCCTCGTATACATGAAGCCCTGGGTTCGATTCCTCAGCACCACATATGTAGAAAAAGCCGGAAGTGGCGCTGTGGCTCAAGTGGTAGAGTGCTAGCCTTGAGCAAAAAGAAGCCAGGGACAATGCTCAGGCCCTGAGTCCAAGCCCCAGGACTGGCAAAAAAAAAAAAAAGAAAGGGCCAGGGTTAGATGGGTTGTCACGGAATGAGCCTCTGGTGCGGGGGATGATGACCCAGCCCGTCCTCCAGGGCTGTGGGCACCCTCGGAGAGCTCCCCGTACAACTCCACGGAATGTGGGGGGAGAGGCATGTGCACGTGTGTGTGGTGGTATGTGTGGACTGTGCTGCTGAGTGTGTACCTGGTGTGGGCTGTGTGTGTGAGTAGTGTACAGTGGAGGGGTTTGCAGTGCTCGTGTGTGTGACATCCATGTTTGACATGCGTGTGGTGTGGGTTCAGGATGTATATGGGGTGTGGTTCGTGTGGGTGTTCAATGCCGTCTCCAAAACAACCTGGGAAGCTCACCGTCTAAAAATCTTCCACCAGAACCTCATCAACCAAACGACTGCCATTTACCTTCCTGCCGGCCCCAGAGGAGGAGCAAGAGGCAAAAAGAAATCCTGCTGTTCCTTAGGTTCTTTCCTCCTCCGTTTTACTCCCTGAACTCAGGGTCACCTGTCAACCTTGAGAACAGAGGTGACATAACATTTGTATAGTAAGCAGTTCAGGCCTTGCAGGGGGAAAAAAAGGACATTTGTCTACTTTTTCATTGGCTATGGGGTGGGGGGGGAAGTTGATGAGAGAGAGAGAGAGAGAGAGGGAGAGAGAGAGAGAGAGAGAGCATAGCCCCTGGCTCTGGAGAGTCTGCCGCTCTCCAGATAGGAAACACAGTACAGAACACCTAACAGGCCTCACCAGCTTCGGGGTTGGAACAGCACTGACCTGAAAATGAAGCCTGCACCCTTCAGGGTCTGAGTGGGTTCCAGAAGGCATCCTTTGCTTCTGGAGTTGTGAGCCCACACCAGCCCCACCCCTTGGCAGAGGTCCCAACGTCAGGCCTGCAGGCTGATTCCTGAACACAAACTCCACTCTCGCCAGAATACCACGGCCAGGGCCGCACAAGTTATGCAGGCTCATGTGCCCAGCCGCTGGCTCATGGGCCTGCATATTGGAGGCCTTTCCTCACACGGGCAATTGCTCGCGTGCAACGACCTGGTGCCACCGGACCAGGGACAATGTTGTTTTGGAAAACATCATTTCCTGTAATAGGTTGTGAAAACGAAAAGTCAAAAATGGAATGCGTGAAGCGCCAAAAGCACTCTTTGCAGACGTCTCCATTCAGCTTCGTCTTCTTCTTGTGGGAAGTAGCCACCCACCACCACGGCCCGGGGCGGCCAGGCCCGCACTTCCAGAATAGATGGAGTTACTTCAAAGGCTACTCAAACACCAGCAAGAAAGTGAAGTAGAATGGTGTGCATAGAAAAGAGCATGCAAGAGGAAATCCCTCCCACCCCAAGTGACAGCAGGCCCGTCCCACTAGAGCTAGGAGGGCCAGGAAAAACAGACCACTCAGCTAACTCTTCAGCTAGCAGGCACCATGGGAACTGTCCTCATGCAAGCTGGGACCTGCTCTGCCTTCTTAGTGGTACTGTTGGTCCCACCCCAAGGAGCATCCGTGGTGATGTCACACCGAGATCAGAATGGCCACCTACTGCTCACTGGCTGCTCCCAGGACCTCTGGTATAGGACAATCAAGCCAGACACGGGCCTATGATTGCATTCAGTAAGCCCAGTGGGAAAGAATTATCCTGAAGTCGGAACTGGGGGAATTGCTAAGGGATACAGGTACAGGGATACAGTACTAGAGATCCAACTCTGGGCCTGGTGCTTTGCCACGTGAATTCCGGCTTCTTGTTGCTCAGCTGGACGCAGCAATCCATCCTCAGGTCTTACCCTCCTGAGTGAGCAGTGGCCTGGCTTGAATTATTTCTTTCCAAAAGGGCTGTTTTAGATCTCAAGGGGAATCTTGGACTTCACTTTGATGGGCAGGGAAGGAATCACAACATGTGAAAATGATTACATAAAAATGTATTGACTTCAAAAAAAAAAAAAAAAAGAAGAAGGAAAAGGTGAGGAGTTTGTGAGCAAGGCAAACACAGAACTATCCTGCCACCCAAAATCCCACCCCCGGAGAACTGAGTGAACAATAATCTACAGAAAGAGTCCAAGCAGCCCTATTCACAACAGCCAAAACATGAAAATAATTCGGATGCCCATACTAACAAATGCATCACTAAAATGTGACGGAGCAGCACCACGAATAGTGTTCAGTCTGAATCTTGAAGATGTGAGGAGCAAGTCAGACGGTCAGACACGAAGGACTCACATTATCCGGCTGGGCTCCCACCTGTAATCCTGGCTGCTCAAGAGGCTGAGATCAGAAGATCCTGGTTGGAAGCCAGCCCGAGGAAACAAATCTGAGAGACTTTTTATCTCCAATTAGCCAACAAAAAGCCAGCAGTGGAGGGGTGGCTCAAGTGGTAGAGAGCCAGCCTGGAGCAGAAAAGCTAAATGCGAGCAAGAAGCCCTTGGGTTCAAACCCCAGTACCAAAACAACAACAACAAAGATAATGATAAATAGCAAGCCCACTTATAAATACCAGAATAAGCAAACTCAAACTCATAACGCTGGAACAGAAGATTATGGTCACTAGGGGCTGGGAACGGGGGAAGTGGAGACATAAGAAGGCATCCTTGAAGGATGTAAAACTTCTGGAGCGTGAAAAGAGACCTTTTGCAATTTGGCTGTTTTCTGAGTTTGCAGATTCTGTTTTCTTGATTAGAAACTTGACTGAAACTGATCAAAAGATGATTTTTTTTTCCAGATCTTAGTCATTCTATGATATCAGACTTGCCTCATCTGGAAACAAGCAGCATCCCGTCTGAGGGTGCGCTGGAGGTGCCCAAGGAGCAGCCCGACGTTTTGTGAGTCTCCTCCAAGTCCCTGTGGACTTGGACACGCAGCGTGTGCCCAGCACCACCGACGTCACCCCTCCCCTCCTCACTCCTGCAGCGTGAGAGTCAGGACATGCTTCTTTCCTTCCTACAGAAGAAGAAACGGAACTCTGGGACAAGGGCCAGTGCCGAGCTGGGGTCACATAGCTACGGCATGACAGCCTCCGGCCCCTGGACAGTGAGCCTCTGTCCCCTGACCGTGCATCTCCCACCCAAAGCTCAGAATCCCTGGCAGAGAGTCTCAGCCGAAACCCTGACGTTCCACACTGGGTCTCCCGAGCTCCATGATGACATCAGAAAAAAAGCTGCTTGCATTATTTTTTCCAGAGGGAGGTGGCTGGCTTGCCCAGTGGCGGTAGGAAAGGGTAAGAAAGGCACAACTCAGGGTCTTTCATTGCGAGTTTGTTTTTGCCTTTTTCTTCCTCTAAGATTAGTCCGCTGGCCATGTCTTTTCAAAAATAAAATCTCAAGTACTTTTAGACTGAACTTGTGAAATCTGTGTGTGTTAAGTGTACTGAGCAGAATTTGCCACCACCACTACCACCACCCCAAAAGATGCATTAAAATGTTGATCCCAAACAAATGTGACCTAATTTAGAAATAGGGTCTTTGCAGAGGTCACATAAAGATGAGGTCATGATTGGATAGGATAGGTTCCAACCCAATGAATGATATCTTGTATGTGTCTGCCCATTCTGGGGTTTGAACCCAGGGCCTGGGCACTGGCCTGAAGCTTTTGTGCACAAAGCTAGTGATCTACCACTTGAGCCATAGTTCCACTTCCAGATCTTAGTGATTAGTTAGAGATAAGAGTCTCATGGACTTTCCCAGGCCGACTTGGAACCATAATCCTCGGATATCAGTCTCCTGAGTAGCTAGGATTGAAGTAGGGGGACCAGGTGTAAGTAATATCACCTTGATCTCACAAGCCATGCTGGCACCTAACTGCATGATGGGGGCTATCCATCCAGCTTCAAAGATCTAGAGGTAAGACCAGCCATCCTTAGAATTGCGGGTGCCTCGCTCAGTTGGTAGAACAAGGAGAGCTCTCTACTTTAGATGATAAGCAGATGCATCTTGTTGTTTAGGCCCAGAGGGAAAAATCCCTGCTCCTGGTACCTTTATGTTGGGATTTTGTCACCACCCAAACATGAGGTTTTTGTCTTTAAAAGCTTGGTGTTGGCTTTGTTTGGAGGCTGCTGGCCTTTGCGACAGTAGTCCACCATGCAGATGCCAACCCTCCAATAAAGACTCCGTGGTTTTTCCATCTTGTAGTAACTGGATTTGTGTCTGAGATATAACAGGATTATAGGCATGAGCCACCAGCACCCAACTCCAATGCCAGATGTCTTCTCAGAGGAGAGACATCTAGATACAGAAGAGACCCAAGGTCAAAGGCAGTACAGATGGAGCCAGAGGGACAGCTGTCAACCAAGGAATACCAAGGAGTGCAGATATCATTAGAACGTTCCAGAATCCTTTCCTAGAACTACATCATGAGCATGACCCCATTGACACCTAGATTTTGAGCATAATGCCTAAAAAAGTTTCGGAGCATCATTTTAGTTTTTAGATTTATGGATTATAGATGCTTATCCAGTAAAGTTTATGCAACCATCCCAAAAGCTAAAAACAATTCTGAAATCTGAAATACTTCTAGACCAAGCATTTTGGATAAGAGATACTCAATTTATAATCTGTTGCACAAGTCCTAGAAAGGTAAAATAGGAAAAGATGCTTCCGGGGCTGGGAATATGGCCTAGTGGCAAGAGTGCTTGCCTCATATACATGAAGCCCTGCGTTCAATTCCTCAGCACCATATATATGGAAAATGGCCAGAAGTGGTGCTGTAGCTCAAGAGGTAGAGTGCTAGCCTTGAGCAAAAAGAAGCCAGGGACAGTGCTCAGGCCCTGAGTCCAAGGCCCAGGACTGGCAAAATGAAAGGAAGAAAGAAAGAAAGAAAGGAAGAAAGGAAGAAAGAAAGAAAGAAAGAGAGAAAGAGAGAAAGAGAGAAAGAAAGAAAGAAAGAAAGAAAGAAAGAAAGAAAGAAAGAAAGAAAGAAAGAAAGAAAGAAAGAAAGAAAGAAAGGAAGGAAGGAAGGAAGAAAGGAAGAAAGAAAGAAAGGAAGGAAGGAAGAGGGAAGGAGGGAAGGAGGGAAGGAAGGAAGGAAGGAAGGAAGGAAGGAAGGAAGGAAGGAAGGAAGGAAGGAAGGAAGGAAGGAAAGGAAGGGAGGGGAGGGAGGGAGGGAGGGAGGGAGGGAGGGAGGGAGGGAGGGAGGGAGGGAGGGAGGAAGGGAGGAAGGAAGAAAAGATGGCTCCAGAGAAGGAAAGATCATAAACCCAAGCAGGAATCAAAAAGAACTAGATTAATCCCCACTGAGGGCATGTCCCCAGTGACCTAACCACCTCCCAGTACCCCTCATCTTTTAACACGACCATACTGAGAGGAAGGCTTCAACATCACAATAACATCTGATCCTGGGGTTCGAGCCACATTGAAATCATAGCAATATCCAGAAGATTGTAAAAGCAGAGTCTCAGTGATACACTGACACACCCACACTCATACTTGAGTTATTCAATAGCCAAAAGGCAGAAAAGACCATCTACGTATGAATGGATAAAATGTAGTACATACATACTATTCAGCCTTAAAGAGGAAAGAAATTCTGAAACATGCTCTAACATGGATGAACCACGAGGACATGAGGCGAAGGGAAGTCAGCCAATTACAGAGGACAAATGTGGTGGGATTGCACACATATGCAGCCCTAAAATAGCCAAATTCAGAGATAGAAAATGAAATGATGGCTGTTGAGGGGAGGGGCTAGGGGAAGGGAAAGTGGGAAGTGGTTTGATTGGCATAGAGTGTTCATTTTATGCAATGCAGAGTTCTTTTGGCAGATTGCTTGCACACGGAACACTTCCAAACTCTTAAAAATGCACAAGGTAAGCTGGGTGCTGTCATCCTAGCTGCTCGGGAGGCTGAAATGTGAGGATCAGGGTTTGAAGCCAGCCTGGGCAGGAAAGTCTGTGAGACTCTTATCTATTAGTCACCAAAATCTAGAAGTAGAGCTGTGGTCCAAGTAGTAAAGCGCTCGCCATAAGCAAAAAAACTCAGGGACAGCACCCAGGCCCTGAGTTTAAGCCCCCCCAAACCAACGTGTGCATGTACACACAGCACACGCACACACACACACATACACACACACACACACACACACACACACGGTACAACATAGTAATTTTTTTAATGTTATGGGTATTTTACCAAAGTTGTTTTTTTTTTTAATCCAACTTTGGACCAGCATGTGACTCCATGGACCAGCATGTGACTCCATGGACCACCAGACTCCATCTCGGGCCTTGTTTTCTCTCACATCCCCCTCGCATCCTCAATCTTCTGGTTATCTCTTGCTCCATCCAGAAGTTTCCACCTCATTGTTCCCACGATCCCCCCTCCCAGCCCCGCCAGACTCTGCTCAAGGACCCCTTTCCTAACGGTCCTCTCTAGAAGGGCAGCCTCCAGTGCTGACACTTCCTGTATCTGACAGTACAATGTGTGCTTGTTTCCTTACCCTCTCTCCCTGGTGAGGGCGGGCAGGGAGTTGTATTTACTTTGTTCAACAGCTCCCGACACTTAGACGGTGCTTAATAAATACTGTGGTACAACTTGCTGACTTGCTGAGAGAATAAATGGGAGGCCAACAGTGCAATCTTACAGGAAAAGACAAAGGCCTGCAGGCCTAGCGGATTGAAATGACCCATTTTGGCTTGTCGTCATCGTTGGTGGTGGTGGTGGTACTGGGGTTTAAACTCAGGGCTTTGCACTGGAGAGGCAACACTCTGCTACTTGAGCCATACCTCCAATCCTTTTGCCTTTAAATTTTGTTTTATAGCTAGGGTCTTTTGTTACCCTGAGTACCTGGGATTGCAGGTGCGTACCACCATGCCTGACTCAAACCACTCTCTTCCTGCTCAATAAGCCCAGCTTCTTTCCTAGACAATAGGAACCTTTCAGCTGCCTCAAACATTGAGCTGATACATGGACTATCCTAACACTGTTAGAGAAAACAGTTACAAAATACCTAACAACTGGGCCCAGCAAAGGTGAGTGTCTGTGGAATGAAGATCTCTACTAGGGGCATAATTTAGGAATCCAAACAAGGATGTTGTGGAACTAATTCATATGGAGACTAATGTTAAAAGAGTTTGAAGAAAAGATAGAAAATGAGAGGGGAGTTGTGAGGGGAAACTGTCTTTTCTATCAAAATATCTTGCTTTTAAATGTCCTGCTTTGGCCCAGTGGTTTCGTTTTTGTTTAGGAAAAGAGGAGCTGCTTTGGGGTACGGTTTTTGAACTGTAAGTTTCTGTCTTAAACTGGTTTCTTTTCTAAGACACACCTCAGACTTCTCTAGAAATAGCAGAGATTACTTGTGCACACTTACTCCTATTTCAGAGTCACCCTCTGCAAATACATTTTACCCTATCCAAGCTAGCCAATCACAAGCAGATTGTGAACCTGACCTCAACCAATCTGAGCAGGGGGTGGGGCCTGCATCAGGGATAAATAGGGGACCAGCCTGCCTATCCTGTGTGCTTCCTGGCCAGATTTTTGGCTGATGGTGCACCCTTCTGCAGAAGTAAACTTCGACTCGCCGACTTTAAAAAAAAATCCAAACAAGCTGTTTTCTTGTCTTCTCCAACCAGGAGGAAAGACTGCGAGTCAGGACACCCAGACAGATGGAGTCAGCTCGGATGACCAGAGCCATCACTGACTTGCTGTGTGACTTAGGCCATGAGTCTTCCCTAGGCCTCACTTCCTGGTCCTACCAAAGAAACATGGCTGGTAGCCCCGGGGTCTCCCCTTCTTGCACCTTCTTGCAACTTGGAAATTCGTAGTTCATACTCTCTTTAAGATATCTGAGGGTTTTAGGTCAAACTTCTGATTGGTCAGAATCCCTGTTTACTCTTCCTTCCTTTGGTTGGTGATAACAGTGGGAAAACAACTCTACCCAGAAGTAAAACCACAACGGGTTATACTCTGCCAAACCTTAAAGAAGAAGAAGAAGAGAGAAGTGTGCTCGTTCTGAGAAAAAGAAGTTTGAACCCAGAGCATCACCCTCGAGAGTCACACCCCCCAGAATGACTAGTTGCTGGGTTCTCCAGGAGACTAGAAGATGTCACAGCCCAGGCACTTGAATGACCTTAGAAGAACGGAGCCCCAACCTACCAATAGATGCAAAGCAAACTCTCCCTTCAGGGAGCCCGAGAGAGGGTCCCAAGGGCTGGACAGAGGTGCTGATGCTGTCCTGGGAGCAGCTCCTGGGGTGGGCGGGTGGGCAGGTGGGTGCGACCGTGTGTGCCAGCCTCTCCCCTGAGGCCCACTGCTGACTCACCGTCACTGAGATGCAACAGGAAGCCGCACACCCTCCTCAGTGCCACAAGCGCAGAGATAGACGGGGCAGCCTGGCAGGCAGCGTGGGGCTGTAGGAAATTTACCAAGCGGGACCTAGGGGACTAGAAAGAGTTCATGTGCTTTTCCGAAGAAGAGCCTGAGGGCGCCTGGCTAAAAATAGTTGTGTGTGTGTGTGTATGTGTGTGTGTGTGTGTGTGTGTGTGTGTGTGTGTGTGTGTGTGTGCGCATGCCCGACAGTGCGCACGCAGCAGTTCTGGAAAGTTATAAAAAGGCTGTGGCTCTTTACAACTCATCCCTCCCCTCGCCACCTGCACACTTCCTCCCCAGGTTCTTGCACATCTGGGCCAATCTGTTTGGGGGATTAAGCTTGGCCACTTCCCCACTCAAAACTCACTATCATCAAGAGTGGGGAACAGTACACTTCAAGTTCAAAGCTTATGGCAACCTCTGCAGTCTCTATGCTATATAGCCAGAGACACTACAAGTGAAAAGGGAGCTTGTTTTCACCCAAAAGGAAAAAAAAGAAAAAAAAATGTGGTCTCAGTAGGTCACCACCCATGTTCCTCCCCAACTCTCCCGTTAATGACACAAGGGGGCTCTGTGGCCTTGGTTTTCTGAGAACCTAAGCAGATATGAAATTACGAGGGCGTCAGCACAAGGAACAAGAGTGGTTGGTTGGTTGAGGAAGTGACAGGGACTAACAGGATGCCACCTCCATTGAAGGCCAAGATACGGGGATTTTACACACACAGGTGAGGCTTCTTGAATGGGACCAAGGGTCACCAGAGAAGGAAGAAGCATAGTGATTCACTTGACGGTGATAGGCAGATTGCACTCATGAAACAAAGTAGCATACCCTCTGGACATGGCGGAGACGTCTGGTGTTGGATGTATACAAAGACAATCGAACACACAGCAAACATGACACCAGAAATGGGAGACCACACACAACTCATGAAGATTATGGATCCTTGAATTACCCATGAAGACTGAAACTTGTTGACTCCTGTATTCCAAGATACAGTTAGCGGGTTGGAAAACTTGAGTGAACAACTGTACGCTATAGAAAGTGTCACATGAGTTAGGCATCAGTGGCTCACACCTATAATCCTAATCCTAGTCAGCAGACTGACATCGGAGGATGCTGGTTTGAAGCCAGTCTGGGCAAGAAAGACCAGGAGACCCTTATCTCTAATTAACTACCAAAAATCCACACATGGAGCTGCAATTCAAGTGGTTGAGTGCTAGCCTTGAACAAAAAGCTCAGGGATAGCATCCAGCTCCTGAGTTCAAACCCTAGGACTAGCACCCCCCCACCCCCCCCAAAAAAGGGTATCACATCATTGATCAAGATGCATTGTACTCATAAACTCATATGTTCAGTTGAAATCCCTTTATATGAATACTTTAAGAATAATTTAAAAATTAGCTTTTTTTCCTATCTTACTCCCCTTTCTCTCTTTCCTCTTCTTCTTTCCCCTCTGTCTTCCCACGCCTCCATCTTGTATGGGCTGGCAGTTTGTTCTCCCCCCACCCCCAATAAACACTTCTCTGCTTGAAAAAAAAATTGTAAGTGCACACAGTTGATATAAGAAACAATTCAAGGGGCTGGGAATATGGCTAGTGGCAAGAGTGCTTGCCTCGTATATATGAGGCCCTGGGTTCGATTCCTCAGCACCACATATACAGAAAATGGCCAGAAGTGGCACTGTGGCTCAAGTGGCAGAGTGCTAGCCTTGAGCAAAAAAGAAGCCAGGGACAGTGCTCAGGCCCTGAGTTCACGGCCTAGGACTGGCCAAAAAAAAAAAAAAAAAAAGAAAGAAAGAAAGAAACAATTTAAAAGAACATGTAGTGAAAAACAGAGTAACTAAAATTAAAGACCAAGTAGTTTTAACCGCACATTAGACACAGCTGAAGAGAGAATTTGTGGGCCAACATTAAAACAGAAGAAACCAAGAAGATTATGGAGAGACAGGGAAATTAAAGCAGAAGAAAGCAACAGACTTTGAAAACACAGTGACCTAAAATGCCTTTATTGAAGGATCAGAAGAAGTTAAGAAAACAGGAAGAAAATGTGAATGTATAATACTGGAAGGAAAAGAGAAGAAAGTCAGGAAGGGAGGGAGGAAGGGCGTTTAAAGCCGCCCAGGAGGGGGAGACCTTGAAGGCAGCAAAGTGATTGCTTAGAAAGAAGCCATAGTTCATCCACAGATAAACAGTCTACTGACTTCTTAAAAGCCACACTGGTAACCAGAAGAGTGAGCCGTAGTCTCTTCCGTTTGCCACGAGGAAAATCTAGTCCTTCGACCTATGGAAAATCTTCTTCAAGAATGAAGGTGAAATGCAGACATTTACAACACCACCACTCCCCAACACATACACACACACACAAACACACATACCCCAAAGAGCTTTCTCTACCAGCATATCAACGTCTAAAAGGAAATGGAAAATAACCCCAGATGAAAGATTAGAAGTGCAAGAACAGGAATGCGAATTAAAGACAGGGTAACTACGGTCATGTGAAAATGTGACTGGATTGTCACCTGATCAAAGGTGTTTGGAGCTCTCCATGCTTAGACTCCAATGGTACCAAAGAAACAGACTTTGAGAAGACTTGTGGGGGAAACCCTCAGAAAAGCCAGCATGGACCAGGGGATAGGACCCGAGGGAATGTGACACAATCAGGGAGATTCACAGAAAGCAAACTCAGGGTTCCAAATATGCCTCCGAAATGAAAAAGCCTATAGGACAATTGCAACTGTAGGCACTGGTTTGTAACAAAGCTGAGCCTTTCACGGCACAACCTAGTTGCCAAGAGAACTCTCAAGTCTACTTTACACTGGTTAATAATCACCTAGTCTCCAACACCCACCCTAGACCCTTCAAGTAGGAGGTGAGCCCAGCTTGCAGCAATGTAATAGTGGGGACACGGATGAGGTGGAGGAGTGGAGTGGATACATTTTGTGGAGCGGCATAGCTCGGCTGCATGGATTGGATAGAAAGTCTGAGGCAAGGAGCTCCAAGCTTGTAGAGAAATTAGCCGCGGTTCCCTGAGATGAGGACAGAGAAAGGAATACTTTAAAAAAAAAATTTGGACAGGAGAGAGGATGCAGATGCAAGATTTCAATTTCAGACTCTTCAGTGAGTGGTTATTTGTGAGAACTCCACGTACTGTGTAGTAAGCAACTGGAGGGCGGAGGAGGGAGTGGATTCTAGATATAAACACTGGAATTCTTAGCACATTATGGAGGCATTTCAAACCATCAGAGACAAACAAGCTCATTTACCAGGAATGTATAATAGTTGTGTGTGTGTGTGTGTGTGTGTGTGTGTGTGTGTGTGTTAGAGCAGGGGGAGAGAAAAGACTAAGAAAAAGAACATATTGGCCGGGCACTGGTGGCTCACGCCTGCAATTCTAGCTACTCAGAAGGCTGAGATCAGAGGATCGCCGTTCGAAGCCAGCTGGAGTAGAAGTCCATAACGCTCTTATCTCCAATAAACCCACTCAGCAAAAACCGGAAGTGGTGCTGTGGCTCAAGTGGTAGAAGGCTAGCCTTGAGCACAAAGAGGCTTGGGGACAGAGCCCAGGCTCTGAGTTCAAGCCCCATGACTGGGGGGAAGGGAGTGGGGGGAGAACATATTGAATTCTGCTCTTCCCCTAACACTCCAATGAGAAATGTGGAAGTACCAAATACAAACTTGACCAGGCCCAGTACTTGTAATGGGATAGTCCAATAAATCCATTGTGGGGTTGAAATGATGTGTAACTTGGAGCTGTACTTACTCTCCCTAATCTGTTGGACATAAGAGCTAAGCCACACACACACACACACACACACACACACTCACACTCACACTGTAGTGCATGGACAGCCACAGCCTTTGCAGAGCCTAACATGGGGCTGCACCTCCCCTGCATATTAGCAGACAGGAAGAGAGCCATTCCAACTTGAAACACAGTTTCCATGGTATGTGGATCACTTTTACACCATCAAATAGCTGAAAAGACTAAGGCGAACCATTGGTAGCCACGGACTCCATTTTGTACATACGTTTTTTTTCCTCTAGCCACATTTATACTTTGCAATGCACCATATTCTGTCCAGGTGTTTTCTAAAGGGGTGGGGTGGCCTTCTTTCCAGGAAGGGTGGAGAGAAAATGGAAGTATTTGTGAGCCCTGTTACACCCAGAATGTGTGTGAGTAGAATAGATTCAAGCAGGGACCTAGGTGCCCATGGTCATATTATGTAGCCCAGGTTAGACTCAAACTCAGATCTCTTACTCCGCCACCTGAGCACTTGGATTATAGCTGCACCCACTGCCAGTTTCTCTTACTGTCTTAAAGTTGTCAGTGAAGATATACCAGTCAGCTTTCCATCACTGTAACCAAGTGCCAAGACAACTTAAAGAAGAGGAAAGGTTTATTTTAACTCACAGTTTTAGATCTCTAAGTTGATGGTTGGCTAGCCTTGTTGTTTGGCCTGTCGTAAAGGACTCATGGTCACCAGGAAGCAGAGAGAGAGGAAAAGATGGCTATCCCACAATCCTCCTTGAAGATCTTCCCTCAGCAACCTGAAACCTCCCACAAGGCCCTGCCTTTCAAGGGCTTCATAACCTGCCAGGATTATCAAGCTGAGGACCAAACCTTTGAAGGGCATTCCAGATCTGAGCTACAGAAAGAACCACACGTCTCTGCCCCTCCCTCTTCTGAGAGAAATTTGCCATGAAATCCCACTGGCAGCTGAGCTATTTAGTGTTTTCTGACATGCCAAAAACATATTCCTAGCTGCTCAGGAGGCTCAGGTCTGAGAAGCACAGTATGAAGCCAGCCCACAGAGGAAAAGCCAAGAGGCTCTTATGTCCAATTAACCACCAAAAAGCCAGAAGTGGAGCTGCGGCTCAAAGGATAGAGCACCAACCTTGAGTGAAAAAGCTAAATGACAGTGTGAGGCTTTGAGTTCAACTCCTAGTATGAACACACACACACACACACACACACACACACACACACAATTTTTAAGAAGCAAGTCCATCATGTCCTACTTAATATAGAAATGTTGACCTCATCTAACCTTAGTAACGTGTACATTTATATGTAAATACATATCTGGTTAAGTTACTGCCTGGATATGGCCCCATGATATTACTTGAACAGTTATAACACATGCTGTATCCTTCATTGGAGAGGAGAGAGAGAGAGAGAGAGAGAGAGAGAGAGAGAGAGAGAACACAAAGACCTTAGCCAGAAGATCACAGCCCAATTAATAATGTTACAGTGTTTTAATCTCCATTGTTGGAATCTTTAACTCCTTGAATGCACTACCTAACCAATACTGAGAAGTACAGTTGGAAAATACCCTCTGGTTGATTAGATTTCCCCATTCTTTTACAAGGCTCCCCACTCAAAGAAAAAAAAAAGTCCCCTTATCAGTTCTTGCAAAAACAACAGAAGGAAACAAGCATTTTCTAAAGGCTTAGTCCTATTCCTACCTAACCTCCTTCCCTAGGCTTGCTCAGGCTTCCTCTTCCTCTTAACACCATCTCCACCCTTGGTTTAAAAGCCACCAACACACTTCTATTGTTGCCAGGAATTTCCTCGAGCAGGGTCCCCAATCTGCTGTTATAATTAAGAGATGCTGAGGTAGGGGTGAAGCCCACCTTGAGGATCGGGGGGTGGGGTTGAGGGCGAAGATTCGTGATGATCCAGGTAGTCTCCCTCCACCCAAATGCCACATGCCAAGCTTCTGTGGCACAAGAGGAGAGGAATTTAAGTAGCATAGCATAGCATAGCATAGCATAGCATAGCATAGCATAGCCTAACCTAGCACAGCCTAGCATAGCCTAGCATAGCCTAGCATAGCCTAGCATAGCCTAGCCTAGCATAGCATAGCCTATCCAGGGACCATCCACAAATTCTACTGGCAGAGAACCTCAAGGCATCAGAAGAGTGGGAATCCCCATAGTCCAGCCATAAGCATAATCACTTAACCTCTGCACATCCCTAGTTGTGTTTTTCCTCCACAAGCAACAGTTTGATGTTAGTAGATATCCAACTCTACCACTACTTCTGCATCCCTGTCCCTCTTTTTCTAGTTGTTCCCTTGGGAAACTGCTCAAACTTTGATGAGCTGGAAAACGCACTAAGGTCAATCCAACTAAATGCTCAGATTTCCCAGATTCACTTTGAACAAGCCACTGGCTGGTCACCATCAGTTCAGGTGCTTGTTTGTTTAAGTTAAGCAGTTGCCAAGGGCTGGCTCCACCTGGGGGTCTCCTGGACATGGCAGACCTCACGGCGCTCCCAGTCTAGCTGGAAAGAGGATTGCAACATGCACTATAAATAGAAAGAGGATTAAAGCTAATCTCAAGGCCCAGCTGCTGCTGCTGCTGCTGCTGCTGCTCCTGCAACAAACTGGGAGCCAGAAAGAGAACCAAAGAATATGCAGGAAATGTGTCTGGGGGGGGTGGGAAAAAAAGAATAATTGCATGATGGCCACACACACAATGGTGACCAAGTTTGGTTTTTAGTTCCAAATTCAAATGAAACATCCATTCATTTTTATTATGTGAAGTTGAAGCAGTAATAGTTGAGTATACAAAGAATTTCCTGCAGATGAAGAAGAAGCTGGAAGGAGATGATAGACCTCAGCAGTGATTTTGGCTATTAGTCCAAGTCAGTCAGTCATTAAACCCTCAGGAAGTTTTCAGAGCCAAAGTCATTATCATGATTATCCACTGAAGCCCTGGTCCCAGTGAAGTCCTGGTTCTCTCCAGGATGCTCAGGGTATGAGCCAGCCCAGGAGCCTGAATCATTTCCCAAAGTACCTTCTGGTTTGTGAGGAGGAATGGCTTTGTACGACAGGCTTGCTGCTGGAGGAATCCAGCAAGGAGCCCTTCTGCAAGGTCACCACTGACTATGCCTTTGCGAAGACATCCTCAGTGGCTAGAGCAGGCTGCTGGTTACCCCCAAATTTCAGCTCCTCTCTCGCTAACCAGAAAGCCTAAAACATTCAAAAAAAACCTAAATGTTAACTCTGCTTCATGCACAAAGTGTTAGATAATTCAAAATACCTTTGAGAATTGCCCTCAGGCTTGTGCCTAAGATATAGGTGAAGCATAAATGGATTTTGGATTTAGATCTCATTCTATCCCCTCTATTTTCCACTGTGTAGATGGCAATATTGTAAAATCTGAAGGAATCCAGGCTAGGCATTTTACTTGGACTATCTAGCTAAGGACTACATTTCCCAGACTGCCTTGTATAGGTATGGTCATGTGACTAGGTCATGTTAGTACACAGGATCCAGGTGACATCTTGATCTTGCCTGAAAGAAATGGTGGTATTCTCACTCCTCCCCTTCAGACCTTTACCTCCCCTTTCCCCTTTCTATTGCTAGAAGGGAAGGACATGAGCTAGAACCATCTCTTTGGAATCAAAGATAGACATGCCGTGAGAAAAGTTGCCCTCCAGTGGGGAGCAATTCTAAAGGAGGAGAGGAGAGCAGAACCTGCCCCACACTGGCTATGGTCTTCACTATCTAGGAAGTTCAGACAATGACTGACTTACCTTCTTTGTTTCCCCAGTGCAAATGGGGACAATCTTATCTCTATCTCAGGATGCTATTATTCCTAAGCCTCGGGACTACGGAAGACTTGCATAATGAATGAAGCCCACTCTCAGTGTATTAGAAAAAAAAATCTCATTTCTGATAGGCGTGATAACACACTCCTATAATCTTAACACTGTGAAGGAGGAGGCAGGATTGTGAATTGGATGCCAGTCTGTGCTACGTAGAAACTATATCACGCACACACACACGCACACACACACACACACACACACACACACACACACACACACACAATCTAACTCCTGAGGATGTCAGATAAATAAATAATTGTTGAATGGTAATGCATGATCGGCTTTCCTTCCTCTCAGTCGAACAACCAGCAACTGTTTATCTTGTGTCTGCTTTGCAACCCATCACATTCAATACTCATGAATAGATGAGTTACTGAGAGTCTACGATGTGCCTGGCAGTCCAGGCACTATCTGCAGGGTCCAGTTACAAGACAGAGAGAGAAGGGGCATGCAGCAGGCAGTACCCTGGGAACTGAGAAGCACTCACCGCCTTGTGGAAACAAACAACACACAAAATACAGTGGTCCCTTCCCACCTCAGCCAACTGGCTCCAAGATTCCCATTGGGTCTAAAAACCTACAGGAGCTTGAGTTCCTCAGGTAAAGTGGCACAGTACTTGCCTATAACCTACTTATATACCTTACCTTATCTCCAGATGGCTTTTTTTTTTTTTTTTTTTTGGCCAGTCCTGGGGCATGGACTCAGGGCCTGAGCACTGTCCCTGGCTTCTTCTTGTTCAAGGCTAGCACTCTGCCACTTGAGCCACAGCGCCCCTTCTGGCTGTTTTCTGTATATGTGGTGCTGGGGAATCAAACCCAGGGCCTCATGTATACGAGGCAAGCACTCTTGCCACTAGGCCATATCCCCAGCCCCTCCAGATGGCTTTTAATACCCAATGCAATGTAAGCATCAGGTAAACAGTTGTTTTCTTGCATTGTTCAGGTAATCACCACAAGGAAAAAAAGTCTGTATGTGTTCAGTACAGAGGTAACATTTTTGTCTAAATATAGTCAAACCATGATTAGCTGAGTCTGCTGATACAGAACTTATTGTAAAAAGGGCTGACTTATAGGCAGGGAGTTTCAATGTGTAAAAGTAAAGCATCTCTAAACCAAGAAAAGCAGAAAATGTTAAAAGGTATTATGATGGGCACTGTAGAGAATTGGTTGGGGTGTTTTCACTGCTATAGGTGGGCATATGATTACTCAGAGAAGCGAGTAATTTGAGCTAGAATCTAGGTGCATGTTCGCAGCTGAGACAGAGCAAGAAAACACCGATATCTCAGCTCTCGTGTTATTAATTCTTCTCTTTTTCTCTTTCTCTCTCTCTCCACATACACACTAAGACCCAGAAAGCCTTCTACCAGTGAGCTACACTACAGGCCACCATCTTATTTGGTGTTGATTTCACTGTTCAAGATGGCCCTATCTACGAAGCTAGAGCACCATCTAGTATCATGAGCCTCTGAGCTCAGAATGCTGATATGCCTGAGGAAGGATGTACCAGTTAGATAGACAAGCTTCCATTGGGCGCATGATAAGCTACTGTTGGCTATGAGTTCAATGTTAATGAATAGCTAGCACATAGCAAGTGGGTAGGGTGTCTTTAAACAGAAACACATACACACACAGAGGCAAGTTATGTATTGATGGTTTGTCGAAAATGCTACCCAAGACTCATGGGAGCCTAACCTTGTACTTCCTTAAGATCAGTGGCTCAGTGTTTGCTAAATCTGGGATTGCAAATAATGAACGTGATTTGTATTTGCATTCACTAAATGACTAAAGAAAAATGGATAGATGCCCCCCCCCACAGCTCATTTTAGGGGAGTAATGAGGTAACCTCCCCTTACTATAACTACTGTGAGAGCGAGCAGGAAGGAGCAGCCTGAGCATGAGCTCTCCTGAGGCTGAAGTGACGCCCTGACAGACCTGCCCACGGTGCTGACCTGTGAGCGTGAATGAACTCTGCTACCGCATGCACATCCTGAGCTGTGTTACCGAAAGAAACCGAAAACTAGCTAGGGAATCTGGACTAGAGCATTGGAGGTACACTTAATGTCTTCAGGACTGCTTTACCATGCCTCTGGACCGACTCTGTTATGAAGATCAGATTTGATCCTTGACCTCAACTAGCCTCACTGAAAGAGGATCCAGGGGAGGGTGTCAGAGCTGAGAACTTGCTACAGGACTAGCGGTCCACAGAGAAGAGAGGAACAGCGTGGCGGGGGGGGGGGGGCGGGGGGGAGGCTTCCCAGAGGAGGTGCGTTAAAGCTGGCAGCTGAAAATTCACGGGACAGACATACGAGACTTATTATTCTAGGCAGAAAGAACCATGGAAACCAGTGCTTTCTGGGCCCCTTTTTCAACAGTAATAGATACATTTTACACCCCCACACTGAAACAATCCTGACCCTAAAGTCACACGAGTTTGGTTTTGTGTTCTATTCTTTGTTCTATCCCTTTTTTGTTCTGTTCTGTATTATTCCATTCCAGTTTTCCAAAACTCAAGTCCTAAGCAACTCATAGGAGGATTTTACCATCCATTAATGACTTGCGATCGGCTTGTTGGTGAGAAAAGGCAAGGACGTAAGATGATGCATGCTAAGCCTTTGAAACAGAAGCAGCCATGCTAACAATGGCTCTGTTAATCAGACTTACTGTCACTGTAACAAGTACCCAAGAGAAACAGTTTAAGGAGGAAAAATGTATTCTGGCACGTGGTTTTAAAGGTTTCAATGTATTATTGCTGTCTTTTCCCTTCCTGAGCCTGCGGAGAGGCCAAGTATCAAGGCAGAAGAGTTTAGTGGAGAGTGCTCACTAAATGGCAGCCAGGAAGCAGAGAGAGAGAGAGAGAGAGAGAGAGAGAGAGAGAGAGAGACAGACAGACAGACAGACAGACAGACAGACAGACAGAGACAGAGAGACAGAGACAGACAGACAGGCAGACTGGAAGGAAGCAGAGGGGCAAGATATACCCTTCAAAGACCCACCGTCAGTGACCTACCTGCTCCAGCTAGACTCCACCTCCTGAAGCTTCCAGAACTTCCCAAGATAACACCACTAAGACTTGAATACATGAGCCTGAAGTGGACATTTCTTATTCAGACCATGAAAAGGGCTCATGTTCTTTAAACTAGTCTTGTGTATCAAACATCATGCAAGATACAATATTACATTTGTTCCACAAAGAGCCCCTTAGAATGAAGCAATACCATAATTGTTTCATAGTTGAGGCTTTAAAGAAGTCAAGTTCTTTGGCCATACTCCAGAACTTGAATTCAGACAGCCTTGCTTTTTGCCCCACACCAGTGTAGAGCAACAGATTGGGGCTGAGCATCCTGAGATCTTATAATTTCCATCTAAAGAGCACTAATACATTTTTTAACCCCAGAAGAAATAGAAAATGGTGTACGTTTTAGAGAAGACTTAGTAAGAAGTCATCCAACATTTGTTTTCCTCTTTTTTGTGTGTGTGCAAAAATGGGTTTGAACTCGGGACCTTGTGCTTACTGGATAGGCACTCCACCACTTGGTCCACGAGGGTCTCATGTTTGTGCTCAGAGCTGACTTCGGACTCTGAGTGGGTGGTCTTCCTACCCATGCCTTCCACATAGCTGTATCACAGACACTGGGCCTCACAGCTAGCCATTGACTGAGATGCCATTGATTAAGTTGTTGCTAGGGCTCAAATCATGATCCTATGATCTCTGCCTCCAGAGTAGCTGAGATTACAAGCATGAATGATGCCTCCAGCCACAACTTCCTTTAATCACGGGGAGTATTTTAAATATAGAGAACATAATAACAACAGAATTGACTCCCAGGTAAATACTGCTTGGTTCTTTCATCTTCCCATATTTGTTTTGTTATTTCTTTTTAAAAAAAAAAACTTATTCATTATATTCAAACTTGGATTTGTGTAAACCACCTAGATATGGGTCTTTTTTAAACCCAACAGGACAATGTCTGGTTCTTAACTTGTATGTTTAGGTCATCTACGTGCACTGTAATGATTGCTTTGGTTGGATTTAGGTCCATCATTGTGATCACTCGTTTCCTGTTCATCCCTGCTGCCTGTTGGTATCCTCACTCCTGCCTTGTTATTTACAATGTTTACGTGCTTCTTCTCCAAATTACAACATACATCCCTCACTTTCCCAATCTGCCTTATTGTTTCACCACTTCACATTAAGACAGAAGCCATACAGACACATGGTGCCCTTTACCTTCTGTCTTCATGTGATAGTTTCCATATATTTAGAAGCCCACCAATGTTACGATCTTTGCTTTCAATAATCATATATTTAAAGAACTTAAGGCTGGGTGCCAGCGGATCGTATCTCTAATGCTATCTCTTCAGGAGGCTGAGATCTAAGGAGCAAGACCAACTGCACCAAAAGCCGTGACTGCCTCCAGCTGGAGTTGGTTGGTGCTGGCATCTGCTTGCCAATGTAGGAGTGTGGGGCCGTTTGAAGGGACTAGTACCCTCTCCCAAGATGGCACGAGTTCTTTCAGGAGTGGCTGCGTTCTCGCAAGAGTGGATTGTTAGGAAGAGGCCAGGTCTTTTCCCCACCTTCTTCCCTGTGGGTCTGCTCACTGCCCTTTGCACACATGCCCATGGGGTGAAGGTCTAGACGCAGCCACCTGATTTGGATCTTCCCTGCCTCTTTCCTTCATCAGCTTTCCAGCTTCAGGCATTCTGCAATAGCAATGGAAAGTGGACTAAGACAAGGATGTCAACTTGATTCTTCCTCTGCTGGGAACACCAGACCAGGAACACTCCCAGCTTTCCTATCATTACTATGAGTATGATTATCAACCTTTAAGTAGTTGTACAAAGGGATTTCAATGCAATTCAACATATCAGCTTATAAATACAATGCAGCCTGATCAATACCACTTCTATTGTTCGCCTCCATCTCTCCCAACCTTACTTATATCCTCAAGATAGCTGGCTCCACTTTTACATATATACATTAAATATAATGACTGTATTCACCCTTTCCCATCCTCTCTCCATTTGTCACCTCCCCTCCCCACCCCCCTTGGCTAGCTCACTATCATCCCTGGAAAAATATGCTTCCGGTTTCTGGTGTTCATTTTGTTAAGCTACACATTAGTTGTTCAGAGGAGTTTCCCCAGCGGAATCCTTCTACCAAGCCCAGCTTTCCTATAAGGGGAAGGATTTTTTGGAGACAGAGTGGTATGTGTTTTACTACCACCAATCATTTTCAGTGACTGAGCTTGAAAATCCAGTATTTTAAAAAGATCTCCTTCAAATAAGAGACCCCACTCTTTCCTGCTTAACAGGAAGTAGGCATGAGATGAAGCTCTTGCTTAACAGCTCAGAGAAGTAATAAAAGAAATTAGGATAGAGATGTCAGAGGCCATCCAAAATCTCAGGCACATGCTCAGCTTGGCCAGGCCACAGGTCAAATTCCTACTTGATTATCACCCAAACCAAAAGGTGCTGCTACCAACCTTGTTTAGCTCTTGAAGAAGGGACAACCAGCCAGCTGCCGGTGGCTCATGCCCATAATCCTAGCTACTCAGGGGCCTAAGACCTGAAGATGGTAGTTCAAAGCCAGCTTGGGCAGGAAAGTCTGTGAGACTGTTATCTTCAATAAACTACTCAGAAAAAGCCAGAAGTGGTGCTGTGGCTCAAGTGGTAGAGCACAAGCCTTGAGTACACAGAGGCTCAGGGACAGCACCAGGCCCTTACTACAGCTGCAGGACCAGCAAAAAAGAAGGAGGAGGAGGAGGAGGAGGAGGAGGAGGAGGAGGAGGAGGAGGAGGGGGAGGAGGGGGAGGAGGGGGAGGAGGGGGAGGAGGGGGAGGAGGGGGAGGAGGAGAAGGAGGGGGAGGAGGAGGAGGCGGAGGAGGCGGAGGAGGAGGAGGAGGAGGAGGAGGAGGAGGAGGAGGAGAAGAAGAAGAAGAAGAAGAAGAAGAAGAAGAAGAAGAAGAAGAAGAAGAAGAAGAAGAAGAAGAAGAAGAAGAAGAAGAAGAAGAAATAAGAAGGAGGAGGAAGAGAAGGAAGAGGAAGAGGTGGAGGACATGGAGGAGGAGGAAGAAGAGGACACACTAGTTCCACTGTAAGGCCCCAACACCAAAAGGGCCTTTCTCAAGTTTAAGAAAGGAAGGCAACAGATATAACTGACACAGAAGACAGTCTGTTAGTCCAGGAATCTAAGGAGGTAGTCATCACGCAGTCCTATCACCTAGCTTTTGGCAGTACCCATAGAGCCTGCTCCGCTTCTCCACAGGGAGAAATGGAACAGTTAGACCTCCTCATCCACTGAGCCAGATGGCATTTTAAATGGCTTCCCAGCTGGGGCTCAACTGTGATTCACCATTTAATAAACACCACAGCCAAGGCTAGTGGTACATTATCATACTCAACCCTCCCAATAACCCACGAGACAGTTCTCATTAATGTCTGCTACAGGTTGCGTGTGGTCTCCCAATCTTATGTGTTGGGAACTGTTAGCCAGCCTCCTGCCGCTGCCACACGGTACCTACAACAGACAGATTCAAAAGGAGGAAAGGTTTCTTTTGGTTTCTTGGTTTCAGAGATTTCAGGCTGTGGCCATTTGAGCCTGTGGCGAAGCAGAACATCCTGGCAAGGAGCATGTGGTAGAGCAGAGATGCTGACCTCATGGTGACCAGGAAGCAAAAGCAGAGGGAGGAAGTTCTGGGTGCCAAGCCCCTTCAAGGACACGCCCTCACTGACATCACTTCCTTCACCTAGGTCCCGCCACCTCCCAATAGCACCAAAGACCAGGGACCAAACCATCCACCTATGGGCCTTTGGAGGGGACATTTGAGATCCACACCATAACAGAAAAGCCCCAAGATCTGATCTGATCTTGAATGTGAGGCCTTGATGAGCGTTCTGCCTTTATTACTAGATTAGCCCACTCGTGGATGAAGGGTCATGATGGGAGTGGCTTTGTCATTATGGAGAGCTATCTCGGGCACGTTTTCTCTGCCTGCCGTGCTGTGATGCACAGGAAGATCTCCCCAGAGGCGGGGCAGACACTGGCATCATGATCTTGAACTTCCCAGGCTCTAGAACCATGAGCTGAATTAACCTGAGTTCCTTGTAAATTACTCAGTCTCCAGTATGTTGTTATAGCAACATAACACCGTCCTAGAGAACATCGTTGTCAACACCAGAGGTAATGGCTAATCAAGATGCTAGCAGGGTGGGAGAATGGAGGGGAAAGGATTTGGTTCTAGGTCTGTCCAGCTCTTAGACGGATACTCCTTCCTGTTTGGCACCGCGTGCTTGCTTCTGGCTCTTTACCAGCTCATGGGGGCCTACTGTGTCCCCATAGGAAGCCAAAGGCACCAAGACAAGGTGCCCTGGGGGAGACTCCCCCCCATAAGGCCTTTCTGAAACAAAACTTCCTCAGTGAAAGGCCTTGTGAACAGCAGCCTCCAGCCCCTAGCCGCCGCCAGGCGGCCGGGCTTCCTCACCTCTGAAAAGAGGCTCCCTTTGTCCACAGCTCCCTGTACACAAACAATAACTCCGTCCCCTGGAGACCACAGCACAAACCGGGATACACAGAACAGGACATAAGATGCTGTATGGAGAGAGAGAGAGAGAGAGAGAGAGAGAGAGAGAGAGAGAGAGAGAGAAAGAAATGACAGACAGGCAGAACCCACAGGACAGATCTGCAAGGAGTATTTGACAAAGCCGACTTGGAAATTGCGCCTTCACCGCCTTAGATGAGGAGCACACACAAATGGTTCTGTATTTCCAACCCCGTCATCTGCTCTGTCTTACAACCAAACACAATATTTGTGTTCGGTGCGTTGAGCCTTGGTGTTTTATACACAGCAACACCTGGCCCAGCTCCTGTCCTGGGGATGCAAATTAACCTTTTCATGGCTAGGGAGGTGGGGGGGGGGGGAGGGCCGGCGGGGGAGGGGAAGGCTTGTTGTGCTCGGCAGGCCAGGCTCAGGCACTGACATTGCTGGGCATGATGGATGCTGCCAGTGCTGTTGCTTAGCAACCCAATACCCTTCAAGACAATCCAGCAGCTTGGTTCACATGGAACTGGGCAAGGACAATACAATCATGTTATTTTTTTTTCCTGTTATTAATAAACATGTTTCCTGGTTCCCCCTATAGACCTACATACCCAAGGGTCACTCAGAATCCTACACTAGGTCAGAACTGGAAAAAGCCCAGGGTTTGGGGGGGGGGTGTTTTTTTCTTTTTCTTTTTTAATTACCTCCCATTCGCCTCCCGCTCGGCTTCAGAAAGTAGTGGAATTTTACTGGCTCATCTTAGGATGCTTCCTGAATCACGGGCTCACAGGGCAACATAAAGACATGATTCAGCCGCCTAGCATACCTTCGGATCTTCTGTTTGTGGGTCCTGTCATGACTCACGATTGCTTCAGTTTTCTTTTTTCCCAAAAGTGAAACACTTGACATTTTGCAATAGGCAACGAGGGGAAGGTATTTTTTTTTTAATTAAAAAAATGTGACTCTACTTTGTGGTTTTGTGCGCAAGTGTGGGAGAGGAGGAGGAGGTGAGTAATGGCTTCAGGAACAGGTAAACAGGAGCGCCTCTCTACAAGGCATCTGTCACATGGAAGGGGGGGGAGGTACGGGGGGGGGGGGGGGATGGGCAAGCACCTAGGCTGGTTCTCTGCCTGGACAAAAGTTGCTGATCAACTTCACCTGTCAACCACACATCTTCCATTCCCTCTCAGAAGCCGAGCGCTCCCTCCATCCCCCAACAAAGAGGTCAGCTTTTGCGGGGGGGGGGGGGGGGGGGTTGTTCAGTTTGTTTGCAATCATCTTCACCATGTCAGGTAACGCTTTAAGAAAAAAAAAAGTGAAAAATTTTTTAAAAATAGAGAAAAGTAGGATCTAAGATCAGAAAAGAGAAGTGGATCTTGTTGGACAGAACAGGTGGCTGGTCCCAAGAGTCGGGTTCTAATTGTGACGTTCATTCACATCAAGACACTTGCGCTTATTTGCCAGGCCAAACTAGAGTCTAGTGACTCATCTTCTCCAAGAGGGCTTCAACCTCTTGGAGTGAGGCAATTAGCATACCGTCTGCCTCCCCCCCCCCACCCCTCAAATTCAGCATCGTTTAGCTATCTCTGTATCACCAGCACCCAGCCCCATGTAAGACACATAATAAGTGCATGATGCATGCTGCCTGTTTACATGGAAACATGGATAGATGAGTGAATTAATTACCTAAACCCAATTAACCTCTTGTGACCCCTATTTGTTCCCATGTTGAACAGGATGGATGGGTTGGCTATTCTCTGTCAACTCCTAGAAAAGTAATGAAGACCTAAAAATGATTGCAACTGGAAGCATCGTAAACATGACACAAGATCATGGCATTCTGTCTGTCTACCTATATAGATAGCTAATGCACACATTATTAGGAAGGGAAAAGAAGCAGTCATCAAAAGTACCCTAAAATCAAAGATTATGACCATTTCTAGACACAGGTAAACTGGAAAGCAGGAAAGTTCAACCTGATAACAAAATATTGCCCACGTTCAATTTGGGTTGTGTTAGGTTTTTAAAGTAGGTAGCCGGTAAAGGAGAACGCCACGTGGTATTCAGGCAGGAGAGAACGTTTATTACCGAACTGCTGGCCTGTGGCCAAGATGATCCATGGCTGGAGAGAAGGGAGAGAGAGAGAGAGACCCCCACCCAGCCCTGCTTTATTTAGGGCAGGGGCAAGGGGTGTGGCCAGGTGGATTAGGAGGTGACCTCAGGGAAAGGGGAGGTAACTGCCTCCAGGTCTGCTGGTTACCCAGGTAACTGGGTGGAGACTTAATGAGGTGGGGGCATCTGCATGTAGCCCTCAGGGAGAGGACCTAACATTCCAGCCTTTTAATAGTTATGAAAAAGGACGAAGACTCTCTCTGGCTGCTTCCTGCTGACAAGGGGCGTCGGCATTAGGGGTAAAAGGCAGAAATGTGGCCTCTCCTGGAGAAGGCGAGCAGCAGGGTCCTTTGGTGGTAGATGCCAGTCCTTGAATGAAGCCTGGAAGAAGTCTCATGAGGCAGGGGCTGGACAAAAAAAATATTAAGGCAAAAGGAAGGGTTTAGGGCACAAAATTAAAAATTGGATTACTTAGACAGTTCTTATACTCAGGCATGGACATTAGATGGACAAGCTACTATCTCTTGATCCCCCAGCTCTGATTAATTTTGAAAGGGCGAGACAAAGTGACTCCATTTAGGATCTGACATAATTCTCTTACTCCTCTCCGTGATCCCTGTTCCCTGAACTGGCTGAGTCCCAGGGATCTAGGTGCTTGTTGCTGGGATGGCTTGTCCCCGATGGCATTCAAAGGATTTGAACTCAGGGCCTGGGCACTGTCCCTGAGCACTTCTGCTCGAGGCTAGTACTCTACCACTTGAGCTCCACTTCCAGCATTTGGCTGGTTAGAGATAAGTCTCTTCAGCCATGCTTCCAGCCTGGCTCTTCGCTGATTAATTGGGAGATGGAGTTTGAGAGAGATTTTCAGCCCGGGCTGGCTTCGAACTGCAATCCAAGGAGTCTTTGCAACAAAAGCCCTTTTGATTTCCAATTAAAACAACAAGGAGACCAAGGGGACTAGAGCTTACCTGTACCTTGTCAAGAACTGACCAAATACTTGCCAGAATTCTGCAATGACAAAACTCAGTAGATGTGATGAGTTTTAGCACAGATATATAGCTAAATGGACATATTAACAAATGACATTTACACGGACATACACACTGTGCACATAGTTTTTACAGCATATAAAAATGAATTTCAGCAGTAGACTCTTTTGGAATTCCAATAGTAAATGACTTTTTTTTTTTTTTTGCCCAATATTTTAGAACCACGTGGTCGGTTAGAAAAACAATTTTGCTAGCAAACAACAATTTTCAGATTATCAAATGAAGAAACCATATTTTGATAAACGCCAGTGGGATGCCATGTTGAGGGGGGTGGCAGGACACAAACACACTAACAGAGAACACGTGGCATGGCATAATGGCGCCTGAGCTGATGCCTGTTAAACCCAACATCCACCACGTGGTCAATGCTGGAGAAAAGAACTTTTAGATCTTTGCCGACAAAGCACATTGGTGGTCAAGCCTCAGTTTCGAGGCTCTGTGAAAAGAGGCAGCTTTGTGAGCAAGGCACACAACGATGGTACGACTTGGGAATTTTATAAAGTAAGCAAGTAAGCAGGAAAATGAGAAAGAGGGAGAAAAAGGAAGAGAAAGAGAGGAAAAGAGAAAGAGAGCCTGAATATAAGTGACTTCTAACCATTTACCATTGCAGTGGCAAAAACTGTATCTGAGCGAGTATTTCGAGCAGGCCTCATTGCACTGTCAAGAGGCGTGCTAGCAGTGTCTTCATTGCAGTGGCAAAAACTGTATCTGAGCAAGTATTTCGAGCAGGCCTCATTGTCAAGAGGTGTGCTAGCAGCGTCCCGGCTCGGGTGTGACTGTGATGCACAACCCAAAAAGCACGGGAGGGAGGCGCCTGGTGAGTGAATGAGCTTACCGGGCAGAAGCGGCAGGCAGAAGCGGCAGAAGCGGCGGACGGAGCGGCAGAGAACCCGAGCAGCAGCAGTTTCACTCACCAGGGTAGACAAGTGGTGTGGAGGTGGAGGTGGAGGTGGATGTGGAGGCCAGCAATGGTATCGGTGAAAAGTGCCGCGTGGCTACTCGCAGCAGTTCGGTTCGCGGAAAAAGGGCCGTCAGGACTGGGGATACTCCCAGAAAAAGAAGAAAAATAGATGGGAATTCTTCCTGTCCTGACTCTTAAGCCCTTCCCGAGTCACGGCACCATATATGTTAGGTTTTTAAAGTAGGTAGCCGGTAAAGGAGAACGCCACGCGGTATTCAGGCAGGAGAGAACGTTTATTACCGAACTGCTGGCCTGTGGCCAAGATGATCCATGGCCGGAGAGAAGGGAGAGAGAGAGAGAGCGACCCCCACCCAGCCCTGCTTTATCTAGGGCAGGGGCAAGGGGTGTGGCCAGGTGGATTAGGAGGTGACCTCAGGGAAAGGGGAGGTAACTGCCTCCAGGTCTGCTGGTTACCCAGGTAACTGGGTGGAGACTTAATGAGGTGGGGGCATCTGCATGTAGCCCTCAGGGAGAGGACCTAACAGGTTGTACATAAAATTTACCACAGTATTTGTTTCTTTGAATTAAGACATTGAATATAGGGGCTGGGGGTATGACCTAGTGGCAAGAGTGCTTGTCTCGTATACATGAGGCCCTGGGTTCAATTCCCCAGCACCACATATACAGAAAACGGCCAGAAGCGGCGCTGTGGCTCAAGTGGCAGAGTGCTAGCCTTGAGCAAAAAGAAGCCAGGGACAGTGCTCAGGCCCTGAGTCCAAGCCCCATGACTGGCAAAAAAAAAAGACCATTCTATGACCAATGTCATTTTATCTATAACTCCCTGCCACCCTGAATCGTTGATGTTGTAGTAGTATAATAGTATCTTGGCAGTATTAAAGTTTGAAATCAAGACCTTGCCCTTGCTTGGCAAGTACTCTACCATTTGAGCTACACTTCCATTTTGCTTTAGTTTGTTTTTCAGATAGAGACACCTGTCTGTGCCTGGGAATGTTTTCCTCCTATTTCCATGTCCTGATGAATGAAAACAAACCTCATAGTGCTTCATTCATACACATTTCAGTAAATAAGTGCTATGATTTCAATGTAGTTTGTCCTCTCTGAAACTCAGGTTGAAATCTAGTCCCACTGTGTTGGTAATGAGAAGAAGGCATTTCAAGCAGTGATGAGGTCAGTACGAGGAACCCGTGCCTAGTGGGCTAATTCTGGTAATTAACCTCAAGGGATCTCGGGCAATTGGATTAATTGAATTAATTGCCAATACAATGGGTTTTCATATGAAGCCACACTGTCCTCCTGCTTGGCCAATTTGCCCTTCTGCTTGCTTTCCACCATGTGTTGAAGCAGTGCAAAGCAGATGCCAGCATCAAGCTCTTAGACTTCAGAACTCTTACCACTGTGAGCCATAGAAACGTCTCTCCCTTATAGATGGTCCAGCCTGAGGAATTCTGTTAAGCTACAGAAAATGGAATAAGACAAAGTCAAATACAATGATGATACCATATCAGTGTCATACTTTAGAAATCACCATAATCTCTTAATAGCATCAAAAATCTGGGGAGCCCAGGCACTGGGGGCTCACGCCTGTAATCTTAGCTTCTCAGGATGCTGACATCTGAGGATCAGTTTGAAGCCAGCCTGGGTAGAAAAGTCTGTGAGACTCTTGTCTCCAATTAACCACCAAAAACTGGAAGCAGAATTATGGTTCAAATGGTAGAGCCCTATCCCCGAGTGAAAAAGCTCAGGAATAGCACCCAAGCCCTGAGTTCAAGCTCCAGGACCAACACACAAACAAAGGGGAAACAAAATCTGGTCAGTAGTCCATGTTCAAGTATCCTTGGTAAGATAGCTCTTTGCTTTAAAAAAAAATTAATGAATTTTATTTTTTTAGAGTAGTGTTAGGTTCAAAAGCAAAATTGAGGCGAAAGGATCAAGAGATCTAGCCTTTGTCGATGAGCTCACACACACACACACACACACACACACACACACACACACAGTCATAGGGCTTAGACTCAGGGCCCGGGGCGCTGTCCCTGAGCTCTTTTGCTCCAGGCTAGTGCTCTACCACTTTAAGCCACCACTCCCCTTCTGGTTTTCTGGTGGTTAATTGGAGCTAAGAGTCTCACAGACTTTCCTGCCCAGGCTTGAACTATGATCCTCATAGTAGACTGTCTCTCTAGCAAGTATAACACCCTGAGTTCAAAATTCAGTACCACCATAAATAAATAAATATAAAAATAAAGAGCTGTATTTTCTTAACCTGTCTGTAGTAGGATGTGCTGCTTTACTATGGTTCACTCTACTTGATTGTAGATACCCACACATACCTTGTGTAAGCCTCAATTGCTTTGTGAAATGGAGGTAATAACAGAACCCACCTTACTGGGCTCTTAAGAGAATTAAAGAAGATAATGTATACAAAAGTCCCAGCACACTATACCTGTAATGAGATGCACATGAATTGTTCTTCCCAGTCTCCATGGAAACAAAGCTGTAGATGGTAGGTGCCGATTCCAGGGGCTTTTGGTGACTCCTCTCTGCTGGACAAAGCACTCTGTCTGAAATATTTCCAGCTAGTGCTTCTTTTTTTGTTTTTGTTTTTGTTTTGTTTTGTTTTCGCCAGTCCTGGGGCTTGAACTCAGGACCTAGGCACTGTCCCTGAGCATCTTTTGCTCAAAGCTAGCACTCTGCCACTTGAGCCACAGCGCCCCTTCCGGCTTTTTCTGCGTATGTGGTACTGAAGAATCGAACCCAGGGCTTCATGCATGCTAGACAAGCACTCTACCACTAAGCCACAGACATTGCCAGCCCCAGGTAGTGTTTCTTAAAGTTTGCTTTGCAAACCCTTGGAATCCAAATCCTCCCAACCGATTATTTAAAATGTAGATATGTATGTCTTGAGCAATTCTAATGAGCCCAAAAGCTTGAGAGTGTCTGCTTTAAGGTTGCCTGAAGGATTGTGAAGTGACTTTTCCAGGGGGAAAAAACAATGAGGTTCATGAGAGACAGTGGGATGGATCAAACAGGAGCTGGAGCCTGGGACGGAGCCAACAGTGGACCACGGCCATCCCTGTGCTTCGGGAATGGGATGAATAACGGGAGGCCACGTGGGTGGTGGTCATCGTAGCTATCAGGAATCTGAGAACTAAGGATCTCCGTGCAAAGCCAGCCCAGGCAGGAGAGTCCCTGAGACTCTCACCTATACTTAACCAGAGAAAAAGCTGAAAGTGAAGGCCCGGCTCAAGTGGTAGAACTCTAGCCTTGAGTGAAAAAAGCTAAGGGGCAGCTAAGGCCCTAAGTTCAAGCCCCATTATTTACTCCAAAAAAAAAAAAAAAAGGAGCAACAAAAACCCCACACAGGACCATCGTCCAAATGGATAATATATTCCACTTTCTAATTAATATCCAAATGGACAATACATTCAACCTGCCATTCAACTCAATGGAGGGTGTTACTCACTTGGAATGCTATTATGCCAATTCCAAGAACCGAAATAGAGAATTCCTACTTGAAGACCATGTGGCCTAATGATTTCCATAACAAAGCACATCATTCCTGAGAGTCTCTCTCCACCATTCATTCATCGGCAAATATTTATCGAGTGGTCATCCTTTGCCCGGCACTGCGCTGGCAAACACCCAGGGAACAAAGCAGCCACAGTCCCTGCCCTCTTACAGAAGACTCTGGAATATCCAAGGACAAAGAAGAAAGAAGGAAAAACTTAAAACAAAGCTCACAAAACCATCGCCGGATGGGACTTTAATGAACCCAGACTCCATGTCCTTCACAGAGCTGGTGAGCAGACACAGACAGACAGACAGACAAAGAGATGGAATGACCACATCCCACCATCCGTAACTAGGAAGACTTGCTCCTGGGTTCTTGGAATCCTTCTTGCTTTGTCTGCTTTACACTTTCGGGCCCTGGGGCCTTGAGAAAAACAAAGAAGCAAAACAAACATTAAATGGGTCTTTCTCCAGTTTTATCAGAATTGAAAATGATCAAACCCTTCCCACTTCATGCCATGCTACGAAATATTCACTTTTTTCTTTAGTTTTTAAGGCAGCTTATGAAATAAAGTGCAGCATAGGTCTTGTTGTTATAAACAGTGTGTATGTATAGGAAAAATGGCTTCACAGATAGAAGATTACTAACAGGTTTGACTGGAGGCTAAAATTAGAGAAGCCTTTGAATTTTTTCTTTATAGTCTGGCTCTTTCTTGGAAATTCTAAATCTATAGTTACTTCAATAAAACACGCTAAAACTATTTCAAACATAATATCCGGTCTCCCTGTGCTTTGTCTTCTTGAGACTAAATCCAATCTCATGAGAAATTTCTAGAACTTTCTGGAATCTTCTGTGGTGCTGGAGTTTGAACTCAGGGCCTTACACTTGCTAACAGGCATGTTATAGGTTGGGTCATATTGCCAAGCCTTTTGCTTTAGTTATTTTTCAGATGAGATGGTTATGCTTTAGGCCTGGATGGGCCTTGGACCACAATCTTGCTACTATGCCTCCTGACTACAGTCTTACTGTTTGAAAAGTGAAACAGCCTTCTTACAAAGGACATAGTGCAGCATAAAATGGTAACGTTTCCCAGGAATCCTCTGAACTCCTCTTGGGTTTATCAAGGCAAAGCCTGGCGTAGTTGTGAATGGAATTCCGCGGTACCCTGTGGTAAGGAATGAGGGGGACACCTTTTCCATACAACAAGATCCTGATAGACAAAGGCATAACCATATAACAGTGTACTGAGAAGATACAGACCAAAGCCCAAGACTGAAAAACACCCTGTACGTCAGGCCATTGAGGTTGCACCAAGACCCAGGGGCAGGAGTGTAGAATTACAGGCAGAAGGGAGGCACTGCCGGGCTGCTTTAGCAGGGTTGTGACAGGGTGAGCTGTGTGTTTCACGAAGCTCAAGTGTGTGGAACACACGATTTGTGCTGGAGCACAAGGCATAGTGGGAATAGTAAACAACCAGCATAAAGATCAGGGTAAAGAAGACTGAATTTCAAGTCTAGCCCTGCTCCCAAGGAGACGACTCCAACCATGACGCTCTACTGCCTTAGTCGCCCTGACAAATACGAGGCACCGGCTGCCATCTACAAGGTCCTTTTCAGCCGTCAATTCTTTAGTGCCGTGATCCAGGCTACTGTTAAGGCCTGGACCAGTATGTTAGCAGGGTGAGTACAAGAACGGTTTTACTTCGGTAAATTCCTTGCTTAGGGAAACAATAACTCATCTACAACACAGGCACCAATTCAATCAGATAAGACTTTTTTTTTTCCCTCTCTTCTTTTTAACCTTGTGGGAAGCTTTTGAATATTTCCTTTTTATTTATTTATTTATCTGTGTGTTTTTTGATCATGAGGCTTTAACTCAGGACCTGGGCACTATTCCTGAGTTTTTTCATTCAAGGCTAGTGCTCTATCACTTTGAGCCACAGCTCTACTTACAGTTTTCTGGTAGTTAATTGGAGATAAGAGTCTCACAGACTTTCCTGCCTGGGCTGGGTTTGACCATGATCCTCAGATCTCAGCCTCCTGAGTACCTAGGATTGATTATAGGCATGAACCATCAGTGCCCAGCTTTTTCTTTTTTACAGTAAACTAAGATATCATTTACATACCTCAAATTTTGTCCTTTGGAAATAGACAAGAGAATGTCTTTTAGTAAAATCATAAAGTTCTGCAACCATGGACACAAGATCCAGGATTTTTTTTTTAATCACCTCAAAAACTAATGCTTTAACCAGTTGTGGTTGCTCACTCTTGTAATCCTAGCTACTCAGGAGGCTGAGATCTGAAGACTGTGGATCAAGGCCAGTCTAGATAGAAAAGTCCAAGAAACTCTATATCCAATTAACCAGCAAAATGCTGGACTGGGGGTGTGGCTCAAGTGGTAGAACACTAGCCAAACAAGAGCATGAGGCCCTGAGTTCAAGCCCCAGTACAAGCAAAGAAACAAAAAAGGCAATGCCTTACCCATTTGTAGTCACTCACCATTCCCTTCCACTAGCTCCCGGCAACCACCAATCTTGCAGTCTCTATAAATTTACTATTTGTAAACATGTTGTACAAATGCAAGCCCACAACAGGCAGCCTTTTGTGTTTATTTTCTTCATTATCTCCAGCACCATCTTTTTCAAGGGACATGCATAAGGTCGCGTATACCAGTTCCTCGTTCATTTTCACTACCAAGTAATATGTCACTGCATAGACAGTCCACATTTAGTTTATACATTATCCATCAAAAGACATGCAGGTGGGCTGGGGATATAGCCTAGTGGCAAGAGTGCCTGCCTCGGACACACGAGGCCCTAGGTTCGATTCCCCAACACCACATATACAGAAAACGGCCAGAAGCGGCGCTGTGGCTCAAGTGGCAGAGTGCTAGCCTTGAGCGGGAAGAAGCCAGGGACAGTGCTCAGGCCCTGAGTCCAAGGCCCAGGACTGCCAAAAAAAAAAAAAAAAAAAGACATGCAGGTGGGCTGGGGATATAGCCTAGTGGCAAGAGTGCCTGCCTCGGATACATGAGGCCCTAGGTTCGATTCCCCAACACCACATATACAGAAAACGGCCAGAAGCGGCGCTGTGGCTCAAGTGGCAGAGTGCTAGCCTTGAGCGGGAAGAAGCCAGGGACAGTGCTCAGGCCCTGAGTCCAAGGCCCAGGACTGGCCAAAAAAAAAGACATGCAGGTGCATTGGGGTTCACCCACTTGTCGGTCAGAAGAAAGATGCCCCAACCATTTGAATTAACAAAGCAATGTGACTTCAAAGCAAAGAGGAATACGGTCACTCATAGACAGACACAACTCTGTCTTCATCTATACTAGTATTGGTGTTCATTCTAGCAACTCTTTCAATAGATACTGCTCAAAGAACCAAAAGATTTTTACTTCCAAGAACATGACTTTCAAAGGGAAATTTTAAGCATCATAGCCTATTGCAACCGATTAAAAAGTGCCACAGGATTAGGGAATAAGCTTTAGCTTTGGTGTTCTGCCAGTGAGCGGGAGTTACGGTTGCATATTCCAAAGCACTTAGGGGAGACCTGCTTTTGCCTTCTGTGACCAACCAGTGCTGGCCTGCTATCAGAGCTGCTTCTTCTTTGCCTGCCATCCAAGCTATTCATTCCCCCCCTGGATTTTTATGAATTAGAAGCAGAAATACCATTGAACCACCGCTGCTCACATTACAAGATGATTTGAGATGTTCTTGTCTTTTCCTAAACCAAACTGTGTTACACATAAGACCCCAAAACACTTTACTGGATCATCGTCTGTCTGACCTGAGTTCAAGCCTTCCTACATAGAAGGGGAAAAAATAAAAACTCCCATCAAAGGTTTTCTTCTTCTCCTCATTTAATAGTAGGCTCTTAAGTATTATACAAACTAGGAAAGGAATGGATGCTGGTGGTGGTTGTTTTGTTGGTTTGTTTTGCAGTGCTGGGGCTAGAACCCAGGGCCTCACGCGCGCTAGGAAAACTAACCCCCCACCTCAAAGGATGAAGAGTCTTAGAAGTAATAAGTTCCACAGTCAAGAAGAGATAGAACCCTGTAAGGATGATCAGCATTTGCTGGGGGCGGGGGGCTTCTTCGGGGCTATGAAAACGTCATGGAAACAGAGAGTGATGATGACTGAACAACACGCTTGCATCAAACTGGATTACAACCTCGGGAAGACTCAAGCACACAAATAAGACACTGCAAAGCACAACTGAACAGGGCAAAGGGGCTGGGCGTGCGACTCAGTGGGACCACAGCTGGCCGGCTGCATAAGGCCCTGGATTCCATCCTCACACTGCAAAATAATAGAGTAAAACTAAATAAAAGGAATTCCAAGAACCGAAATGATATTACACCACAGTCTATTTAAAAGCATGACAAAACACGCCAGGGATGAGTGGATTGAACAGAAAAGAGCTATTCCTTAAAAAAAAAAAAAAAAGGTGTGTGTGTGTGTGTGTGTGTGTGTGTGTGTGTGTTTGTGTCAGGCCTAGATTTGAATTCAGGGCCTGGATGCTGTCCTTGAGCATTTTTGCTCAAGGCTAGTATTCTATCACTTAGAGCCACAGCTCCACATTCTGCTTTTTGGTGTTAACTGGAGATAGCAATCTCATAGCCTTTCTTGCTTGGGCTGGCTTCGAACTCATCTTCAGATCTTATCCTCCCGAGTACCTGATAGCACAGGCATGTGTCACTGGTGCCCTTACTTAAAAAAAAGGAGGAGGAGGAAAGATTTTCTTTTTAGGGGTGACACTGATCAAGACGCATTGTACTCGTATTGTGACTTACTGAAGTCCCTTCGTGTACAACTGCTTCAAATAAAAATGTTTGAAGGGCTCTCCGTTTCTACTGAACTCTCAGCGAGAAGCGCCATTGTTACTGAGCACCAGCTGTCAGAACCGCAGCCTCCTGCCGTGCTGACCCCCTGGCAAAGGCCTAGCCAGCCCTGGGCGCTGAAATCCCAGCAATCCCCGCTTCCCCGGAGACCTTCCATGGCAGCTCTCTCAACAGCTCTGCCCCAAGGATGTCTGCTCCTGCGAGGTATGCATTCTCTCAGGTGCTTTGCACTCCATGCTGGGCCGGGAGCAGGAAGGGCACCGTTTTAGGTTGAAGTTAAACAACAATTTCATTGCAGAATATGGGCAGCTGAGCTCCTGGGCAGCAAGTTGTTGGGGCTGGACAATGTTCTCCATCCCACAGGGCCCGAGCCCGGACAGTGGCTCCCGGCAGGGTTTAGGACTGAACCATAAAAATAACTGGCCATGGCGTGTTGACTTCTGCAAACTTCTGTTCCTCCTTCTACAAAATTGGGATGATTCACTACTTACCTGTGTCTTGAAGAGGTATTATTATTATTATTATTATTATTATTATTATTATTATTTGCTGGTATTAGAGCTTGAATTTAAGGTCTGGGCCCTGGTCCCTAAGCTTTTTTGCTCAAAACTAGTGTTCTACCACTTGAGCCACAGCTCTACTTCTGGCTTTTTGCTAGTTAATTGAAGATAAGAGTTTCGTGGACTTTCTTGTCCGGACTGGCTTCTAACCTCACTGTACAAGATCTCAGCCCTGTTGAGTAGCTAGGATTGTAGCTGTGAACCACCAATGAATGGCTTTAAGAGGTTTTAGTGAATAAATGAGTCTAATGTGATGACTCTAAGGAGAGATGACTGCTTTTAGAATGCATAGATAGACCTTTCTGGAACTGTTGTTTTCTGACCGGCCTGGAGGGAGGAAGGTATTTGCTATACTGAATGACCTTCAAGGCAGCATGGCAGGCTGTATTTTAATTGTCATCCACCTTAGATGTCATATTCTAAACCAAAATGGAGTAGCAACGAGCCAGGGGCATTCTGGGGCAACTTGGTTGAAGAGTCTCTAAAGGAACTAACCCATTCAACCATTTTCCAAAGCATTAAGCCATTTACACCCAAGCCCATTTCTCCCAGGTTCTCAAAACCGGAGCCAGATGGTTTGTCAGAATGGCATGGGCATTTGTTAAAAACAGGAAACCCAGAGTCCCCACCCAGAGCTCCTGCGGGAGCCTCCCGAGAGGCCTCTGTGCTTCACGAGGCTCCAGAGACCCAGTGTGTGCAATACCAGGGCACCCAACCATCAGTCCTGAGCACATTCCTAGGGCTTCACACATTGCTTTTCCCTTATAAATGCAAGAAGCCTAAATAAAATAATGAAAATAATGTAAAGGCTAAGTAGAAGTTGTGAATCAATGAATGGACAGAAGAAGAGAAGGAAGAAGGATAGGAGGGAAGAAAGAAGGAAAGTAGAAAGGAAGAAAAGGAAGAAAAGAGGGAGGGAGGGAAGGAGGGAGGGAGGGAGGAAAAAAGGAAGGAAAGAAGGAAGGAAGGAAGGAAGGAAGGAAGGAAGGAAGGAAGGAAGGAAGGAAAGAAGGAAGGAAGGAAGGAAGGAGAGAGAGGGAGACATATGCACTATGTGTCTTTGTTCTACCTTGTGTTTTTCCTGTTAGCATGATTGAGGGGCCAGGCACTGTTGGCTCACACCTGTAACCCTAGCTACTCAACAGGCTGAGATCTGAGGATGGAGGTTCGAAGCCAACCCTGGCAGAAAAGTCCATGAGATTCTTATCTCTCTCTGATTCACCAGCAAAAAGCCAGAAATGGAGCTGTGGCTCCAGTGCTAAGGTTCCAGCACTGAGCAAAAAAGCGAAAAGAGTGCATGAGGCCCTAAGTTCAAGCCCCAGTACTAGCACAAATACGAAGTATTGGAGGAACTTTCAATCAGTACAAAAGCAGTATGAAATTGATTTCGTCCACAGCAAACATAGAAAATCTCCACTCAGATAGCATGGCCGCAACAGTTGGAGAGGTTCCTTTTGTATAATCATCATTTAGCAAAAATATCATGAGACTATACATTACACACTTCTAATTTTTTTTCCTTAGCAAGCTATTTTCTAAGATCAAAGTGTTAGCATAATATTTCATCATAGAAACACTGGGTTTTATTTAAACTCTGCCTAAGTTTTAGACATTCAAACTCAGTGATTAATTTTCAATGCTCAGGGTTGACTGCAGTTCACGTGTCTTCAGTGGATATCTGGAGATTTTTAAGTTCCACAGTTGAGATCAATCAGAAAGGAAGACCAACCATGGAAGATTTTACACCTAGAATATTCTCAGGAAACCTCCTAGTTAAAACACAAGAAAACATCCAGGCCTCAAGAATGTTAGAAAAATCTGGATTCCATAAACTCCATCAGTGTCACAAATCATAAACGGAGAGAACATTGGTCTCTTGTCTTTGCCACAAGTGGTCCCATTTGATCCAATGTCAGCAAAATGGTACCAATGGTGTCTTTGATGAACAACCTCTTTGATGCCTTGCCAACTGAGATGGTGCGGGGTTTTCTTTTTCCATTTCTTCCCCCCTCATTGCTTCAATGAGTTGCCGTAACCTGCTGTCTATTTGAAGCTCAGGTGTTAAAGAAATTTTTGTCAGCTTAAAGACATATTCAAGAATACTGAGAACTTGAAAAATGATAAGCAGTTCATTGTAATGTCGGACCAATATCCATCTGTTTTCTTCTTGACTGTACAACAAAGGCAATGTGATTTTTTTTTTAAGGTAAACTGATTCAAAGGGAACTGGTGACAGATCTTCGATGCGCAAGTCTGTCCTTCAATGAATTAATTCATGCCTGCAGGAAGAACTGGTTTAGAGATAGACCTCTCTCCCATTTCCAGCTGTGCATAGAGACGATCTGAGTTATTCTGTTTCCCTGCAGATTTGGCCTTGATTTCCAAAGGCCATCTGAGTAACAGACCTTCCTTGCTTAAAAACTCAAACTCCATGGGGCTTTCATCTAGCCTGAAAAGTCTATCTGCAAAACCAAAACCTCACAGAAATCAGTTTTCCGTCCTGCCCCCACCCCCCAAGAGGTCCTAGGCCAAATAAAGGCCATTCTTTTTATTTTCAATGGCTCATCTATAAGGTCACACCGATTCATTCACTACAGACACTGTGGCTGCCTTAAAACTTGGGCCAGAAAAAAATACCTTGTGCACACTGTTCCCGGGATGCCAGCTAGAGAACAGGCTTGTTTCTCTGCCAGGTAAGGAATTAAGAAGAGAGGAGGACTGATGCACAATAAAGCCCTAAGTTTGCTGAAAGCGGTAGTACAGAGTCTCTGTAGAGAGGAGCCCCTGAGCTTGCGTCCAAGGGAGTCCTCTTGGAGGGCAGTTTTTATAGGAAAGGGCTCCTCCCATACCCTGGGCTTTGCACTGGTTGCTTGATGGTTTGTGCATACATCCCCAGGCTGTTTCATTGGCTGAACAAGGACCCATGGCATCATGGGAAAAAGAAGCCTTTGAGTGGAAACCCAGAGCATTATGGGAAGAAGTGTTTGAGTACAAACCCAGGGCATTATGGGAAGAAGTGCTATGTTTACCATTTTCTCTTGCTACCTACTGTTTTTCCTTTTTCCTCTGCCAGCCTCTGGGCTCTGGGGGTTCAGTGGTGGCATGGTGACCCCCTGAGCTAAACAGCACGTCCCCACACAGCATACCAACCTCATTGCTCCAGAACCTCAAAGCAAGCCCTTCTGTCTGTGTGCCTCCTCATACATTAAAACAAGTCTTGTCAGTGATTTTTTTGGGTGGCACCCTCCACTTTGGGATCCATGGGGATCCTTATCACTGAGCATTTCAAAATCCAACCATGCCTCGTACTGTCCTTTGGTCTGGGAGATTTTCTATGTCTGAATGTGCTCCTTACTCTGGCTCTTACTATTGGTTTTCCTACAGCGAAATACTTGTATTTTTTAAAAAGAAAAAGATGTAGGGGCTGGGAATGTGGCTTAGCGGTAGAGTGCTTGCCTAGCACGCACGAAGCCCTGGGTTTGATTCCTCAGCTCCACATACACAGAAAAAGCCAGAAATGGCACTGTGGCTCAAGTGGTAGAGTGCTACCCTTGAGTGAAAGAAGCTCAGGGACAATGCCTAGGTCCTGAGTTCAAGCCCCAGGACTGGCAAAAAAAAAAAAAAGATGTAGTTGCTTTATCTTCCCATCTAATTTCCATATACACACAACTACAAAGCCTCAATAAATCTCACTTCCTGCTTGTTTGCCAAACATAAAGACTGTTTAAAAATAAGTGATGCTTTCTGAGCACTGGAGGCTCAAGTCTGTCATCCTGGCAAGGCAGGAGGCTGAGATTTGAGGACCACAGTTCAAGCAGCCCAGGCAGAAGCGTTTGTGAGACTCATCTCCAAGTAACCAGCCCAAAGCCAGAAGCGGAGGTGTGTGGCTCAAGTGATAGAGTATCAGGCTTGAGGAAAAAAGCCAAGTGAAAGCACCAGGCCCTGAGTTCAAGCCCCAGTACTGGCACGCACGCGCGCGCGCACACACACACACACACACACACAGTACTGGTTAATGCTGGTTTGTTTGCCAATACTGTCCTGGCGGCCCCCTGCCCCAAAGGCACCCATCTGCCTTCCTTCTTTCTCAAGCTGGGATTCCCCACACCAGGCTCCTCCAAAGTGGGGCTGCTGTTGACAGTAACCACTTCCCGGCTCTCAGAAGTGCTGGGTTGTGCTTTCTGAGCCACAGGTTCTCAGCTGCATGGAGAGACAGCACACTCAGGAGACGGCCCCCGTGTTAACGAGGGCAGGAGCATACATGTCAGGCGTGGGGACTCCAGGCTGGCTGTGTGAACTGGTTTGCAGGTGTTCACTTAAATGCTACCTGGGGATACTCTCTCTACTGTCCACTCTGGGACACTGAGGCACAGAGATTAGGTGTCTTGCTCAAGGCACAGAGCTGATGAGCAGGAAGGCTTAAGGACTGCAACGCCAGATGTTGTCGTTTCACCGCAGCAGAAAGACACTAGCCAGGTAAGATGATGAGTCCCCATCTACAGTCCATATTTGGATTCCAGTCAACCAGCTCAAGAGTGTTCTGCTCCATTTGGTCATCTATATGTCTTTCTGTGATCACTGTCTTCCGGAACTGGACGCTGGTTTAACAGTGTGACTCTCTGCCCCAGAACTGCCCAAGCCAGAGAGAAAAGGAGGACTTTGACCGGGAAATCTTACACCTGCTCCCAGCAGTGTTTTGCTGGGAGGCCAGTGAAGCAAAACCTGGGTTGCTACGGGAAGTCTGAGCACCAAGGCCCTGAAAGAACACGGGGAGGGGTGGTTTCTAGGGGTTTCCAGCGCTGGCTTAAGCCCAGGGAATGAATGGGGTGCTGGGAACCCCGGACAAGAAACTGTAGCTGCCTGGGTTATAGCAACTCCCAGGGATCCCTTTTGTCTGTGGCTCTCACAATGGGCTGATTCTTACTTGCAAATGTAAGTAAGGCCCACACTGCAGTGGGCAGGCCGAAAGCTCTGGAAAGCAACCATCCCAGAGCCAGGAGCTCTTTATAACATGAGGTGATGGCGCCCCCTGGTGGCACGTTCGTCCTACAGCAGGCTGAGCGCTGTGACCTTGAGCCCCGAGCAGGTGGCAGTTTCAAGGTGGGAAGGGGAAGGAGAAAGTAGAGGCCAAGGTCAAGGGTGGATGACCACTTTCTGCAGCTCAGGTAGCTCCCTCTTTCATCTTCTAGTTCAGAGAGGTTAATGATGCGGACACTCCTTATACAACCATCATCACATTTGCCTTTATTAGAAGCAGCCGCTCTTAAGCACACAGTGTTTACATTCGTCCATCACCTGGAACCACATTGCCTATTCTCATCACTACTGCCAGTTTCTCGGTCAAACTGCAATCCGTCTGCAGATTGGCAGGACCACTGAAGGAGAAGAATGAAAGAAGATTAGCAAGGAAAGACCACAGACCCTTTTGAAAATGATCCTGTCATTTTCCCACCCTCGGGATTTAAGCAGAAAGATAAATGTGGGCTAGTGGCTCCTTCTTGTAATCCAAGCTACTCAGAAGGCTTGGATTGGAAATAGTGGAGTTTGAAACCCACTTGGCCAGGGAAGTCCAAAAGATTTCATCTCCAACATAACCAGCAGAAAGCTGGTCTAGAGATATAGGGCAAGTGGTAGAGTACTAGGCAAGCAAGCACAAGACTTTGCCTCCAAACCTCACTAGCAGCAAAATTTATTATTATTATTATTAATCATGTGTAGTAAGACTACTGTAAACCAGGACTACAAGAAGTGGCTCTGTTTTGCTATAAAGGACTCATGGACCATTCTTACACTCAAAAGAGAAAAGAAAAGGGACAAAAGAGAAAACTGAAGCAGAGCTCACTCCATAATAAACAACCATGTAAATCATTTGCCAGGTCCATCCTGTGTAACAAAATGCACAGGAGAAATCCCTCTTGCAACCCTTTCATTGGCACAGATGCCACCTTGACTCCAGATCTCCAGAGACGAGCATCTGGTGGGTATGTATGAGACACTAATCTTTGGATGGAACCTTGCTGGTCTAACTCTCAATCCTTTGTGGATGTCAGAAGCTGAGGCTATCAGAAGCTAAGTGGATGTAGGAACCCCTCGAAGGACATGTCATGTCAGCCTTTCTATTTCCTGGTTATCAAATGCCAATTATAGGGGGAAAAAATGGCTTATGATTTGTAAATATTTTTCCTTATGTTATTAAACAGTGTTCATCATGCAGTATTTGCTTGAAGCCCTCTTTCATGGTCACACATGGAAAGCTATTTCCTTGCGCTTAGCTCTGCGCTTCCGTGTTCTCGCTATTTTAAAGCGAGTACGGCAAATGGTTCGCACCTTCTTCGCCTTCCCTCGAGATTTCTGGCTGGCAGAGTCCGCTAAAGGTTTTCCCGGTTTAAATGGACACCCAGTTCATCGATGGAAAACACACAGAGTTGAGGAGCCTGTGGTGGAATGGTACCACTCTTACGACTGCGTGCTGCCCTTGCAGAGAAAATAAAACAGGGGACAATATTTGTTTTGAGTTCAAGATTCACATAAAGAAAAAAAAGGGGGGGTGAGATAAGCCATCTGGATTTAGTTCTCATCACAGCCTTGCCCTGTGGACTTCAGGCCCTTTAACTTCCTAACAAGTCACGCACTCACACAGCACCATGGGAGGAGAAGGGACCTGGGAGAGATCCTGGAGCTTGAGGGCCATAGCGTCATTTCCTAGGTGAATCCTGACCATCATCCACGAAGTTTCATCCTGCGTGAAATAAGGGCCATGGGTTCATCTCACCCGAGATGCAAAACACAAATGAGACCGTGGAAGGGAAACTGCTTGTGAAACCCTAAGATTCAAATAACTTGAAGCTACTATTTTGGAAAGGTTAACGAGCTCAATCTGAAATAGAAGGTGCCTTTTGGCTTCAACACAACCTTACAGCTTACTTGTAATTAATTTTCAATTCAGTAGAGTCTAGCATTTCTCAAGTGTACTGGAGTCCAGAATTTTTTTTTATTTATACTGCATGTATTGACACGCTTCAGAAGTATGAATTTTATGGTTTGATTTCATGGGGTATAAGATGTATGGAACAAGTACTAAGTCTATCATGTACGGTAGCTTCAAGGCATAAAACAGCCATTACCCTTATGAGGCCCGATAATACATGTTAAAATAATACGTGTCACGCTAGGTGCTGGTGGCTCACGTCTGTAATCCTAGCTACTCAGGAGTCTGAGATCTGGGGAATCACAGTTCAAAGCCAGCCTGGGGAAGGAAAGTCTGAGACTCTGATCTCCAAAAATCTGAAAAGGAAGCTGTGGCTCAAGTGGAACTGTGCTAGCTTTGAGCAAAAAAGCTCAGGGGCAGTGCCTAGGCCCTCAGTTCAAGCCCTAGTACCTGAACCCTGCCCCCATGAGACTTACTTGAAAGTGGTCTCAGAATAATTTGTAATCATGGTTAAAACTTTTGAAAAGCAGTTTCACTTCATGTACCCAAGTATTAAGTTTCAGAATCTCTCACCAAGCCACGGTTCTGAAGGTGTATTTAAAAATTACACTAAATATGAAAACAGTTGTGTCAAAAGATGCTCAGGAGATTCAGAAAGTTTCCATTTTTGTTTGTTTGTGGCTAGTCCTGAGGCTTGAACTCGGCCTGTGTTCTGAGTTTCTTCTGCTCAAGGCTAGCACTCTACCACTTGAGCCACAGCACCATTTCCGCTTTTTCTGCGTAGTTCATTCAGTAGCTGAGCAGCTCAGATTACAGGAGTGAGCCACCAGCACCCAGAAAAGTTTCCAAATTTGAAAACAGCTGAATTCTGTTCACAAATCATGGCAGGATTAAAGTGCTGGACAACCTTTGCTGGACTATTCTGTGGCCATTAAAACCCATGTTTATAAAAAAAAAAAGTGTACAGTTTGGAAACATGCTCATAAGAATTCCTTCACAACCCACCTATAATCCCGCCCTCTTTTATCTCTTGAAGAAAAAGGGCAAGAAAGGCAAGATACTAAATTATATAGAGACTGTGAATCAGTATGTGTAATAAAAACCTGTCAGGCAACTATAGATTTCATATATTGTTTACTTATGAAAATTGTTTCTACTATAAACTTCATTGCTTTCTAACCACCTGCAGCGCGGTTTCCACTATTACACCCATTTTATAGATGAGAAAACTGCAACATGGAGACGTTCTATAATTGGGTCGCAGAACTGACTGGGATTCAACGCTGGGCAGTCTACAGTTTAAACACATACAGGGAAACAATCCGTCAAAATATTGGCCTCTTAGAAGTAGAAGCAAGGGCTGGGAATGGGGCCCAGTGGTAGAGGGCTTGCCTGGCATATGCGCATGAAGCCCTGGGTTCGATTCCCCAGCACCACATAAACGGAAAAGGCCAGAAGTGCTAGCCTTGAGCAAAAAGAAGCCAGGGTCAGCGCTCAGGCCCTGAGTTCGAGGGTCAGGACTGGCGAAGAAGAAGGGGGGAGGAGGAGGGGGAGGCAAAACGACGGCACTCCCTCTACTCTCTGCATTTAAAAAAAAAGGAAAAGCACAAGGGCGACATTACGCGTTGAAAGGGGGGTAAGGAGTTAACCTGTCTTCCTATGCCTGATCTGAGCAGAATTTTCTCCTTTCAAATCGATCGCCGACCCCGTTGCCACAACCAAGGAGTCCAGGGCGGCCAGGCCGCCCAGCAGCGCCCGGAGAAAAGCGGCTTTGTTTGGTCTGTGCCTAGCGAAGCCCGCCGCCCGTCAGGGCCTCCAGAACAGGCCTCCGAGCCCACGGACTACAACTCCCAGCCTGCAGGCTTCTGCGCGTGCGTCCTGAGGGACCAAGCCTACAAGTCCCAGGAAGCCTGGCGCCACGCGGAAGCGCGCGTGCGCCGGCGCGCCCGGTGCCCCGGCTTCTCCCTGGGGTTTGACCTACCAGCCGCCGCCGCCGAGAGGAAAGATGGCCGCCCCGGGGGTGTCCCTGCTCTCTCGGCAGGTGAGAAGCCCCGCACGGAGGCTCCCTCTCCCCCCTCACCCCCGTCTCCTCCTAGGGTGATCCCCGCGCCAGAGCCACGGAGTGAGGCCTCTGTCCAAGGTCGTGGGGCCCCGCGCGGTGGGGGTGCGGTGCGGGGGACCCCCGGGAGGGAAGGAGATCCGGCTTCCCCCTCGCGGGGCCGAGAGCGGGAGGCGCTCCAGGCCGTGACCTTGGGGCCGTGACCTTGGGGCCGCGTCCCGCGACGCCCGCCCCGGCCCCGGCCCCCGGAGGACGGCTGGGCCTCCCGGACCCCGGCGCCGCGTCCCGGGCCTAGGCGGTGAGACCTGTCCGCGGTCACTAGCAAGGCTTGGTCCCGAAGGGGGCGTGCTGGGGTGCGAACCCCGGGAGTCGGGCTGACGCGACCGCTTGTCGCTTAACGTGATTTCTTCCAAAAAAAAAAAAAAAAAAAAAGCGTTCCCCGAGAATTTCCAAGCCTCCCCCCCCCCCCCAGGAAGTAGGCGGACGTGAAGCCAGTGTGACCTGGCCTTAAGGATTCCGAAGAGAGCGTCTCTCCGCTAGGACCAGAGCCATTTTAAATACTCAAAAAAATAAATAAGCAGACTGACTCAGGATTGATTTTAAATTTGGGGGGTAAAAAACAACATTTAAGTTCCTTAGCAAGTGCATCTGTTACAAATCATAAGCAGGGTCTCCCACGTTAAAATACCTGCTTAAGAATGTGGTCGTATGAATGCCAAAGTGTGTGTGTGTGTGTGTTTAAAGGGAAAAAAACAAACATGTCCTCCCTGGAGGTAAGTGTTTTGTACACCCATGTGCTAACTCTATCCCCTCCCTACAAACTAGGAAGTTGGTGGGAGGACAGTTTCCCAGCAATTTGGGATGATTCTCAGTACTGAAATGTACTTGTAGGTAATAAAAAGCAGTTTGTAGTTGTGTACTCTGTATGATACTATAAAAAGATACCAGCGGGGCACTGGTGGCTTACACCTACAATCCTACCTAATCCTAGCTGAAGTCTGAGGATCCCAGTTCAAAGCCAGTGGGGGCAGAAAGTACAAGAGACCCTTATCTCCAATAAACTACTCAGAAAAAGGCAGAGGTGGAGCTGCGGCTCAAGTGGTAGAGAGCTAGCCTTGAGCATAAAGAGACTCAGGGACAGTACCCAGGCCCAGACTGCCAGCACCAGAACCAGCAATACATATAGTATTTATGTATATCATATATATATGAAGCTAATCCTTTAGGAATTTTTTTTGTATCACTGAGATAAATTAGAAATCCTTCAGGTAATTTTGTTTAATTGTTTCACTTTGTTTTAAAGGTGAGATGCTTCAACACGTCAGTGGCCAGGCCCTTCAGCAAGATTGTGAGGGTATGTTCATTTATATTCTTTTGTCATTGCAAAGCAAATAAAAGTGTGAAGCAACAACAGTTGCCTTAGATTTCAAGTAATTGGATATCTTAAAAGCCAGGCATCACTGGCTCACACCTGTAATCTGGCTACTCACGAGGCTGAGATCTGAGGATCAAAGTTTGAAGCCAGCCCACTCCACTAATCTACAAAAAAAAAACCAGAAGTGGAGTTGTGGCTCTCGTGCTAGAGCTCTTGCCTTGTGCAAAAGAAGCTCAGAGACAGAACCCAGGCCCTGAGTTCAAGTCCTAAGACCAGCACTCACGCAAAATAAATTAAAGCAATTAAATGCAAGTAGCTAGAGCTAGAAGGGACTTTGGACACTGTCTTCAAATGTACAAGTGGAGAAGCTCAAAATGGACCAAGCCAAGGAAATGTACTTAATCTTCTATTTGAGAATTGCCATTTAAAACTACTCTTTGATGGCTGTTTACAATAGATGTATTCTTTCACTTGTAAATATTTAACTCCTGTTTTTTGTTTGATTTGCTTTTTGTTTTATTGTGGTACTGGGGATAGAATCCGAGGCCTTTTGAGAGCTAGGCAAGCGCTCACACTAGCAACTTCCCAACCCTAAGTCTGTTCTTGAGAGTGTACTGTTACCTTACCTGCTTTTCCTTTTTCCTTGGCCTGTCCTTTCTGTTGAAAGCCCCCTGTTCAGATATATGGCATTGAAGGGCGCTACGCCACCGCTCTTTATTCTGCTGCATCTAAACAGAAGAAGCTGGAACAAGTGGAGAAGGAGTTACTAAGAGTATCGGTAAGTACCGTGCTTCTTTGTCATGTGTTAAGTTCCTATTGCACATGTTTGACTTCAAGTTATTTGACTGTGTCCATATGAAAAGAACTGACAAGAGGGAGGGAGGGCAGGCAAGCAGGCAATGGAGGGGTGACTAAACACAGAGCACATTGTAAGCAAATATGGATATGTCAAAATGAAACCCTCTTGTACAATTAATAGATTTTAACTAAAAAAAAGTGTCAGAAACAAGAACAAAAAGCTGTTTCCAGTAAACATGTTATTAGTAATAACATAGTTTTTGTTCTTCAGAAACTATTATGTAATAGGAACAAGCAGGCACATAAAAGGATATTAGTAGTAGGAACTGATAGTTCCAGTTAAGAAAACATAGAAGAGTTGATACTGGTGGCTCACACCTATAATCCCAGCTACCCAGGAGGCTGAGATCTGAGAATCACAGTTCCAAACCCGCCTGTTAGACTCTTATCTTCAATTAACCACAGAAAGCTGGAAGCGGAGCTTTGGTTTAAGTGGTAGAGCCACTACCCTTAAACATAAAAGCTTAGGGACAGCATCCAGGCCCAGGACAATTTAACGCCCCAGACTAGGTGGGTGGGGGGGGGGGGCGGGGGAGACAAAGCATAGAAATAGAAAACCAAATATAAGAGATGGTTTAAGAACACTTGACAATTAAAAGGAGCAGTCTTTACAGTACATCTGTCAAATAAGAGAGTTTGTTTTACTGAGAATTATCTGTATATGTGTTTACATATGCACCATGCAGTAAAGTTTTTGGCCGCCAAATTTTATTTTTGGTTGCTTTTGTGTTTTGGTGTACTGGAGTTTAAGCCTCGGGCCTCGCGCTCACTCTGTCCTCATGATCTCGCTCAGCTGGTGCTCTACCACTTGAGCCACCCTCCATCCCTGCTTCCTGCTGGTCATTTTGGAGGCAGACTGGACGTTTCTAACTATGCTGACTTCAGACCATAGTTCTCTGGATCTTTGCTCCCTGAGTAGCTAAGAATTATGGATTTGGGCCACCAGCTAATTTTTATGACCTTTCTTGAAAAGTAAAATACATATAAGAAACTTCATGGGGCTGGGGATATGGCCTAGTGGCAAGAGTGCTTGCCTCGTATACATGAGGCCCTGGGTTCGATTCCCCAGCACCACATATACAGAAAACAGAAAATGGCCAGAAGTGGCGCTGTGGCTCAAGTGGCAGAGTGCTAGCCTTGAGCAAGAAGAAGCCAGGGACAGTGCTCAGGCCCTGAGTCCAAGCCCCAGGACTGGCCAAAAAAAAAAAAAGAAACTTCATAAAGCATTACCAAGTGTTTTAAAAGAACATTTTATAGTGTGTAGAACACGATGCAGTTGATATTCCTACAGTCAGAAGTGTATTTGACTGTCAACTTTTCTTCACGTGTGCTTAAGACTGACTCTCCTAATTCATCAGAAAGCATGTGTAGCAGGTGGCATCATTTATGTTTTAAATAACCTAAGCAGTTACTTTTGGTACTTTCAGCAACTCCTGAAGGACCCCAAAGTGTCTGCTTCTATTCTGAATCCATATGTTAAGCGTTCAGTTAAAGCAAAAAGCCTGAGTGACATCACAGCAAAAGAGAGGTTTTCCCCTCTCACAGCCAACCTGATGAGTAAGTATTAAAACTTCATTTGCGTTTCCTTAAAACCTGGCTGCCACAAATGTGCTTTGTGGCCTAGGGGCCATTGGCATTGAAGAATCTGTAGGCTCACCCCAGTCTGCTAAGTCCAGATCTGTTAAGTGGCTTTCAAGTCACCTTGTTGACACAATCATCCTTGAAGAGCCAGAGGATAGAGAGGCGCAAGGATATGCGATGATGTCGGTGGTATAGTTCCAGCACATGGAAGACACCACTTGGAATCGTACCACGAAAAATGGTTGCTATACAGCAGACATTGAAGCCAGCTGAATCCTTGAGTTCCTTTGGATGGTGTTTCATAGCCAAATGACAAAGTCAGAAAGCAAGTTCCTAAATATATTCATATCATCATCTCTACACGTAGACAGGATGCTCATTTGGGGATTGGTAGCCAAATATTGGAAACTGTAACTTAAATATGAAAACCAGATTGCAGGCTGAATGTAAGAAATCTGTTTCAGACCTGGGGGCGTGGCGCAAGGGCAAGAGTGCTGGCCCAGCAAGCACGAGGCTCTGCGTTCAAACCACACCACAGAGTAAAAAAGTGTTGTGTACGTACACGAAGACACATAATAATTTAAGTGCTTATTCAGGCTTTTATGGGTCTCTTCTTTATTTTGTTTTCAAGACAGTGTATTTTTAACAAGTAATAGCTTCTCCATTCACCACATCTTGCTTAGGAGGCTGAGATCCGAGGATCCTGGTTTGAGGCCAGCCCAACCCAGGCAGATAAATCCGATATGCAGCTTACTTGGAGATTAACCAGCAAAAAAGTCAGAACTGGGGGTGTGGCTAAGGTGGTAGAGCTGTAGCTCTGAGCAAAAAAGCGGGTCAGAAGCACTAGTTCAAGCCCTGGTATCAGCATAAAACTAAAGACATTGAGTGTAGTATTTTAAGGCTGCCAGCAAAGTTTGCTTTGGAGATGATTGTAAAGGAATTTCACAAGCCTTTGAGACGCTTTCACTTTCGCAGATTTACTTGCTGAGAATGGCCGCCTCACCAACACCCAGGGCATCGTCTCTGCCTTCTCCACCATGATGAGCGTGCACCGTGGAGAGGTGCCGTGCATTGTGACCACGGCCGCTGTGAGTAGCGGCTCCTGCGTGGGTCCGGGCAGGCCCGGGGAGGGGCCCCCTCGTCCCGACACCCCCCCAGGCTTCTCCGAGCGCTGTGAACACTCACCTGGAAAGAGCCACTGATGTCTGTGACGTGCCACCCTGGGCTATAGTAACAAATCCTGCCATGTGCTGGGTACTTTGTCATTTATTTTTTGATGTACTAGCGGAAGACCCGTATGAGATAGAATAATGACCCTTATTTTGCAGACTAGTGAAGACCAGAGATATTTAAGTCGCTTGCGCAAGGTCACCCACAGGATTTGAACGCAGGCCTCTCAGAAGTCCTTGCGGCATACTGTATTACCTCGCCAGCAGGAGCTCGTTGCCTTTGTGCATTTCCTCCCTGATTGCTGTTCAGTCGGCACAGTCCCCTGGCCTGGGGCTTGGACCTGAGTAGAACGTGGAGGCTTACAACAGGCAGCACCGGGCCTCATGGAGTTCATAGTTGGGGGGGTCAGGGCATTGCTTCAGACAGCTTCCGCAGGCTCTTGTGCCCTGAGTCAGTGTCGCGGGGCAGCCAGGATCCCCGGTGTTTCACACAGGAGCCCCCTGGCCTGCCTTCATGGAGCACGCCCACTGCAGTTTGTTCTTTCCTTTTACTCTGGAGGTTTCTTTTCTGCTTGTTGAAGGAATGGTTTTCTCTTTTTCAGCCTTTAGACAGCACTGTTCTCGCTGAACTAACGACCGTCCTGAAGAGCTTCCTAAGCCAAGGCCAGGTGCTGAAACTGGATGTGAAGGTACGTTCCAGACGTTTCCAGTGAGTGGCCTTGGGTTAGCAGACTTTATTACAGTAATTATAGATAGAAAATATAGTGAAATGTCAGATCCATTTGATCTCTTTTGTGTTAGCCCTGGGGCTTGAACTCAGGGCTTGGGCATTGTCCCTGAGCATTAAGCACTTAAGGCTGGTGCTCCGCCTCTTGACCCCAAGCTCTACTTCTGGCCTTTTGGTGTTTAATTGGAAACCAGAGTCTCTCACGGACTTTCCTGCCCTGGCTGGCTTTGAACCGTGATCCTCAGATCTCAGCCTCCTGAGTAGCTGGGGTGACAGGCGGGAACCTCTGGCACCCAGCCACATCTGTTCCATGGATGGTTTCACATCTGCATCTTGTAGACGTAGCTTTTCCTGCTGGCGTAGCACCTCCAGCCGTTCCAGACACTTCCCTGGCCCCGTGATGTGTGAAATGATGTCTGTGTTTCACGCTTGCTCCGGTGTTCTTCCTAGACTGACCCAGCCATCATGGGTGGAATGATTGTCCGCATCGGGGAGAAGTATGTCGATATGTCTGCCAGAACCAAGATTCAGAAGCTGTGCAAAGCTATGCGGGAGCTGTGAACTGAACACTCCCACCAGCGGGAATTCTTGAGCTTGAACTGCAATAAAATGCTTCCTACACAGACTATATTGTGTTCGCTGTCTTCGAACGTGGAATTCAAAGATGCTTATTTTCCTCCTTTTCCCAGAGTCCCCCTCCTTGTAAGGTTAAAAAGCTCTTTGGGCTGGAGAATTAGGTTTCAGTAGATCATCCTGAGGAGTTTGTTAATTAGTTGGTTAAACACAGCATCTACAGGGTCATTCAAAAACTCTCTGGTACTGCCAGCCAAAGCTCATCTCTCAGGATAGTGGAGAACTTGGGGTCCACACCCGGTTGTCACATGATTACATCCTGCTCCAGGAGTCTCCCTAGGGAGACCCCCTCCTCACAGAAGTGCTTAATTCTGTCATAACTCTTCACTTATAGGATGTTCCGTAGCTTTCAGAGCCATGTCGTGCACACCTTAAGCTTCTTGATAACCTTGTGCTGAGAGGACTTTACAAAGGAGAAGAGTAGTTGAGGAGTCCTCGGGGTTTGCTTGGGGTGACAGCCAGGGGTGTGAGCTGCCCCCAGGCAAGTCCTTGGTCCTCACCTGGTCCCTCAGACATCTCCATCTGCCCAGCAGCCAAAAGCAACTCCCGCTCAGCTCTCCCCACATTTCCTGAGCAGCTGGAGGGGCTCCTGGCTGGGGAGGGCCGGGCAGAACCTGCTCAGGGCCACACCCATGCAGGCGTAGGGCCAGGGCGCCCTCCACCTTGCTGTCATGTCGGGCTTTACCGGTGGCATCCTGAAGCTAACCCCAGAAGGGCCAAGCGGGGCAGTCGACAGCATTTGGGCCTCTCCATGCTTTCCCAGGAGCCCAAAGGGCCTACATGGCCACTTAGCTTGCTAGCCAGTCCTCTAGCTTGGAGGTGGGCCACTGAGAGTCCCTCGAGACGTTATTAGACATAACACCCCGGAAGTATAGTGCCTTCAGAGCTGTGGGTGCGCCTCTTTCTTCAGCTTGACCTTGTGTGGTGGGAGACTTCACCGTGCCTGTGCAGGAACCCCGTCCGGCTACGTTCACCTAGCCGGGGTAACAGGCCAGTGCCAAACCTCCATCCTCCCAACCGCAGCCTCCTAAGTAGCCATGATTGATTACAGGTGTGAGACATCAAAGCCTACATTTTTAAACCCAAATGTGCCCAATCGGGAGCTAAACACTGGATGGTACGCAAGCAGTTACAAAGGAATTAAGTGAAGTAAAATAGACTCTCTGGAGAGCGCTAACAGCATATAGTTCTTTAGAAAGACTAAGTCAAAGCCCAACAAAATTAAGTACCAGGAAATAGGTACTGGCAAGAAAGAAGGTGGGGCCGAGGGGAAAGGGATGGAAGAAGGAAGGGGGGGAGTGGAGGAATGCAGGCAAGAATTCATTTTATACCACAGAATTGAGAAATACAAGGAAAGGGGTAGGCCCAATCAAGATGCATTGTGCACGTAAACTGCTTAGTTGAAGGGCAACTTCTTTGGACAACTACTTAAATTAAAAAAATTCAAAAAAGTACATGAAGTCCTTAATATCAAGCTGTAAGCCAGGTCCTGGTGGCTCATGCCTGTAATCCCAGCTATTCAAGAAGCTGAGATCCAGAGGATTGAGATTTGAAGCCATTCTGGGCAGAATGGCCTGTGAGACTCCATCTCTAATTACTTAGCAAAAAGCAGGGCTGGGGGCCAGCTCAATTGAGGGAGCAAGCACTAAGTCAAGCAAACCACTCAAGCACAAGGCCCTGAGTTCAAACCTCAGTATTAACCAAAAAGGAAAAAAAAAAAATGAAGTCATGGAAGAATATGTATATCTGATTTAAAAGATGGCAATGTAAACATGGCAAGATTTACATAGATTATGTAGCCAAGACAGGGCCTCATACTTTGGACGTGATCAACTCATGCTAACTACTAAATAGAACAAGAGAATTTAAAGTGCTCATACCATATATACACACAGAAAAAAACAAACATGAAATACATCAAAAGGATAACTTACAGGACACTGAGGCAGGAGAATAAAGAGTTCAAGGCCAACCTGGGCATCAAAGCAAGACTCTTTCTTAAGAAAGAAAACTATTTTTTGTGTGGAAGAATATTTCCACTAAGTGATTTTATTGCTTCTGTATTCTTTTTCTGGGCATGCTTAATTTTCTGCATTAAAAAGGATTACTTGTTAGTAAAAGAAGATGTATATTGTTGAATGAAATATTGCTGTGATTGGTTCCACTGGTGTCTGAATTTGGTCAGTAGGAATCTGTTCAACATGTCTTATACTATGTTGTCAGTGTGATTGCTTTCCCTTTCTGGCTGTGACCTCATCAAACTTGAACTACGTATATTTTGTGTATATAATGTACCATTTATTTTAATAGCCATTTATTCATTTACTTATTTACTTATTTGAGATGGAGTCTCCCTACAATCTTCCTAAATGGTCTCTTAAATCCTGGGGGTGGGGGCTGGAGAATATAGCCTAGTGGCAAGAGCGCTTGCCTCGTATACATGAAGCCCTGGGTTCGATTCCCCAGCACCACATATACAGAAAATGGCCAGAAGTGGCGCTGTGACTCAAGTGGTAGAGTGCTAGCCTTGAGCAAGAAGAAGCCAGGGACAGTGCTCAGGCCCTGAGTCCAAGGCCCAGGACTGGAAAAAAAAAAAAAAAAATCCTGGGGATGGGGAGGTTGTTGCTTTGGGGTTTGCTTTCTTTTGCTAGTCCTGGAGCTTGAACTCAGGGCCTGAGCACTGTCCCTGGCTTCTTTTTGCTCAAGGCTAGCACTCTACTACTTGAGCCACAACACCACTTCCAGCTTTTTCTGATAATGTGGTGCTGAGGAATCAAACCCAGGGCTTCGTGCATGCTAGACAAGCACTTTACCACTAAGCCACGTCCCCAGCCCAAATCTTGGGTTTTAAGTAATCCTCCTTTCTCAATCTCTTAAGATACAGGAACTATAGCTATGTACCACTGTGCCAGGCTCAGTTTATTTCTAAGCAAGAAAAGGGCATAAGAATTTTGTGTTTAATAGCTCAACAGCTATGTACATATGATTATATAAGATGAGGCTAAGCAAAATGAACTCCAAGAGAAGGACACAGGAGGACTTTATTGTTGTTACGTTTAATGTACTAGGTGAATTTCCTGTGGTGTACCCCACGTGGTTACTGTAATTAAAAAAATAAACAAACCCCAGTACCACCACCACCAAAAAAAAAAGAATTTTGTGTTTCTCCATAATGGGAACATACTTGTTTTCAAAGAACAAGCTGGAAGCCAGTGGCTCATGTCTGTGACCTCACTACTTCAGAGGCTGAGGTCAAGATAGACCAAGATAGCCTAGGCAGGAAACTTCACGAGACCTCCCCTCTTACCAATCAATAAGCTGAGTGTGGAGGAACACGCCATTCCAGCTACAAAAGGAAATCTAAAGGAAGGGGATTATGGTCTAAACACACACTCAAGCAGAAAGTCCCTGTTTTATAAATAAGCAGCACAAAAAAAGGCTATCGAGGTGTGACTCTGGCCATGGGCCCTCCAGCAGTGTGCCTGCTTCAAGTCCCAGTACTACCAAAAATCAACAGGAAAAAGATAAACATATGTACCTTTGGGGATTTTTTTCAGGGTGGTTTTTTTTTTTTAATGTGCTATAACAATTCAGCCAGCATCCAAGCCAGACTTATTTGTAATCCGTTAAATCGGTGACAAAATTGGGGAGAAGTCCCTCAAAACCAGAATGGAAGAAAACACTATAAATAATGCAATTAAATTTAGGGTAGAGTTTGCTAATGGCAGAAGCCAAAGGAAAAGGTTTGAACCCTGGTTTGTTGGAAGGCGCGGGAGGCCCAAGGCGTCCTTCTGAATGACTCTGTAGGACAATCAGGGTCTTTGGCTCTCCCAGTTTCTTATCCCATTCATCACGGAGCTCATATTCTCAGAAATATTTGGCACAGGACAATCTATTTCTGCTTGGGATTAGCTACTTCTCAGAAGAAAGTAAAGGAGAAATGAAAGGGTTGTTGGCCTGTTTTCCTTTTTAGGTTTATTTTTGCATAATTTTCCTTTTTCAAGAAGCACCCTCAGGAAGAGACCGTTTTCAGAGCTATCCACATCCTGTATGTCAGAGGAGGTGGGACAGAAAAGAACCCAAAACAATCCACTGTAGCAGGGTTGGCTTTTCTCATTTTATTCATGAACTATGTGAATTTAAACCATACAGGTCAAAAGGACCCCAGAGTTGACCCTCTTGAAGTTCAAGATGCCCAGGAACAGCAATTTGAATTGATGTGTGCTACTGATTTAACCAAAAATTTAAAAAAGAAGAAACTCAGTTACCAAAATCTGAATTGGTAAAACTTAACATTTCAAACAGCTAAATAAAGTGCTAAAGGAACACAAATAGGAGAACAACCTCAGCTTCTTTCAAAAAAAAACAAACGAACAAATAAGAAACTGGATGTTTTGGCCCTGCTTCATCAAATTTTAGACAAATACATAATTCTACCATTTATGATAGTATCTAGTCATTTTCAGAACTCCATTAACATGACATAGCAGACAATATAATCTCCCTTTTATGGAAAATTAAACAGTACCGTTATTTGGCAACAGAAGTATATTACAGTCCAGGACATCATCCTTCAATGGGAGAGCCTACCCTTACCCCAGGCCGGGCTACGCACAGAGCTACATATCCCCGGCTCCATGGCCCACTTTGTCACTGGCGATGCAAGGACTCAGTGTTATAGCTGATTACATTCTTTTGCACACAAAGGCTACCTGGGAGAGCTGGCCAGCACTACTGGGTAGGCCCCCGTGTGCTGACGTTTCTTGTCCTCCACAGGTCTTGGAACACCCAGAGCTCTGGAGACATCAACTGGTCAACCGTTCCCGCTCACCACTCGCTTTCCATCCCAGCTGAGCGCGGGAGGAGTCAGGGCTTAGCTTGGTGGGTAGATCAGAGTTTGCCTCGTCCTGTTCCCTGATCGACAGGGTTGTCCCTGGCTCTCCTTGAACAAAGGGATCTCAGAATGGCTCCCTCTTTGGAAAGAAAGGTAGTCACAAGACCACATGGGCAGTTCTTCAGGATGATTTGCAGGAAACTTCCGGAACTCAAAACTTCCTAGACCCTTGAAGTCCAGGAAGTCAGTGAGCCCCAGCTTCACCAGATAAGGGACCTCAACTGTTGGTTGGCAGCGTTCAGAGGCACACAGCTTTTTGAAAGAAGTGCTGTGAGCCTGACACTTTTCCTCTCTGCCATGGAGCACTGGCCCTAACATTCCACATCAGTGCTCACCACCCATGCCCCGGGGTCACCAGAGCCAGGCCCACTTAGGTGCCCTGAGGTCACTCTGCATGCTCTCCTGGGACTTGGACACATGGGTAGAACTCTCCTAGGCTGCAGATACTTTTCGAGGAAGGGAAAGGGGAAGGGAAGGAAAGGCCTCTTACCCTGGAGGTCTCCGTCAAAGCCTCAGGCACAGCCCTCCGTGAGCTTGCTCTGCAGCTGGCTGCCTAGTCTCCCTGCCCGCAGAGAGCTTGGCCTGGGAGCTGGGGACCTGCCCTCTGGCCCGGCCTGCTGTGCAAAATGGTTAGACAGAGCCTGACCACACACCCCGGGAGCTCCTGGAAAAGGCAAACACCAGAGTGGGATGCCCAGTTCATCCACAAAGATTGCAAAAACAGTGTGACCTCCTTGAAGGCCCCCTGGATGCTCTGGCCACTCTGGATTCCTGTCTCCTCCATTAGAACCCAAGGAAGCATCGATGGCATGCGGACCTGAAGGAAGACACTCTCCGGCCTCTCATTTTTCCTGACACAAACACCTTCCACTCATCTGTCGCTTATCTACATAAATCAAATATTTGATACCTGTTCTGGGGTTTGAATGGAGGGTCTAGATTCTCTTTCTGAGCTGCTTCTGCTCAAGGCTAGCACCTCTACCACTTGAGCCACAGCCCTACTTCTAGTTTTCTGGTGGTTAATGGACTTAAGAGTCTCATGAGCTTTCCTTCCTGGGCTGGCTTTGAATCACAACCTTCAGATCTCAGCCTCCTGAGTGGCTAGGATTACAGGTGTGAGCCCCCAGTGCTCATCTACAAATCAATTTGTTGGGGTTTTTTTTTTTTGGTACTGGGGATTGAACCCAGGACATTGTACTTGCTAGGCAAGTGCTTTGCCACTGAGCTACATCCCAGCCCCACAAATCAATTTTTAATGTAACATGGAGGGTCATTCTAGGTCAGGGCTACAGAACATTTGAACATTTTTCCTGTGGTCACTCCAATGCCCACTTCATTCCCTGCAAAGGGGTAAAATGACTCCTTGGACATTTCTAACCATATACAACTTAGACTTTTTTAATAGAAGAAAATTTAGTTGGGTTGAACCCAAAACAATCTGATGAAGGACTTTCTACTCCTGGAACAGGTTTAAATTTTTTTTCTATAGTTTTATGCACTTACATTAGATTCCTAAAATACTCTCATATACATACAGAAAAAATAATCTCTCATGGACAATCACATTTTACAAGAACAAGTTAAAGATTTTAGACTACAGCATCTGTGTTGTGTATGCAACATTTAACACCACGGGCTCTTACATGCCATCTATACACTTAATCATGGTCATTTCCAGAAACACAGAGCAGAGCTTCACAATGAATTAGGGAAAGAGCACAGCTTTCCCACATTGTATCATAGTGCGCATGTTTCTTTGCTGGGAATAGCATAAGATGCAGAACCCCGGAAGCAGTCGAGTGATTTTATCCCACGCGGGATGTGTGAGTCGCTTCTGTATACTAAAGTTTATACGTCACAGCGTTGATGGAGCTAGGGCAATACAATGCAGGGGTGCAGACTTGTGAAGGGGCCACAAGGCCACAGACCAGCTTGTGGGCTGCAATGGATAAGATCTGAGGTCCATCCCATAGCTCCAAGACACCTGACAGTGTGTGCTTCCATTGCATATCTGAAATGAGGCATCATAGATATCTTGCTAGATGCAGTACCTACTTCCTAACACGATGACCATTCTGCAGAGAACGTTTTTGAGAATGTTCTGTATCGGAAAACTGTTCACGCATTAAACCTAACACTGACACAAGAGATGCCTCCAGAGAGCATTCCTTCAGAATTTCTAGAGTTTGGAATATAGCTTGACACGTGGGAACAAAGATCTGTGTGGCTATTTCATTCAAGGTGACTGAAGTCCACAGGAGGTGAGTTTACAACTGCAGTGTGGCCTTCTCTCCATATTTCCACTTAGCAAATATAATCCCAGATGAATGGAATCAGGAAGCACAGTGGGGATTACTCTCTCTCTCTCTCTCTCTCTCTCTCTCTCTCTCTCTCTCTCTTTCTCTGTGTGTGTGAGAGAGAGAGAGACAGGCAAAGAGAAAGAGGAGAAGGAAGAGGAAAGGAAGAAGAAGGAGAAGAAGGAGGAGGAGGAAGAGGAGGAGAAGAAGTGAGACTATATTTATAAAAAAGCAAGCAGAAATGCAAACGTTTTGGAGCAAAAGGTTGTGAAAGAAAGCAACTGGCACACACAGCTTGTGTGATCACTGGATTCTTCTAGAACTCTCAGTCACCCAGCAGGGCTCTTTTCTCTCTGCTGACCACACTCACTGCAAAGCCATACAAGAGATCCTCTGGAGAGATCCCAGCCCAGGCTGCGGCCTCACAGAAAGAGGGTGTCAGGGGGCCTCTGGGGGAGTTGGCAGCGGGCTCTGTCCACCCCCTACCCACCCCCCGCTACTCCAGGAAGTGGCTACCAGGGATGGAGTACTTCCTGGACCCTCCTGCTTCCGTTTCAATGCAAAAAGGTTCCCTCCCTCACCAGGAACAGGGAGAAACAGTCTTAGGAGATGACTAATGACCAAAGGAGTGAGTTCAATAGTAAAGGTTCAAAGGTCACCTGATATCCAGTTGCCAGCCCTAAACTGGGATCTAGGAGAAGCGCTCCCTTTCTGACTTAAAGGTGCAGCTGTCAAATCAGAGTTTGGGTTTTATACCTCTAATTATCCCATACCATTGATGCTTTAAGGAAACAAATATGAAAAGGCAGATGTTCTCTGCTCACACCTGTAATTCCAGCTAACTCAGATAAAGGGAAGATCACAGGTTGAGATCAGCCAGAGCAAAAAGTTCATGAGATCCCATCTCAACCAATAAAAGTTGAGTCTGTTGGCATCGCTTGCCCTTGCAGTTACTCAGGAACTATAAACAGGGGGATCACAGTCCAGGCCGGCCTACTTCTGGAACCAGCTGAGAGTATAGTGCTATCAGGGTCAGCGCCATGGGTGTTAGACTTGTACAGTCACACTCAGAAGGGTGGGACTAAGATCTGCTGTGCCTATCTTGAAATGCTTAGACATTTCGAACAAGAGGGTCTCAAATTATCATTCTGAACTTGACCTATAAATCATGAATGGGGCTTAGTGGTAGAGTGCTCACCTGGCATGCATGAAGCCCTGGGTTCGATTCCTCAGTACCACATAAACAGAAAAAGCCGGAAGGGGCGCTGTGGCTCAAGTGGTAGAGTGCTAGCCTTGAGCAAAAGCAGCTCAGGGACAGTGCCCAGGCCCTGAGTTCAAATCCCAGGACTGGCCAAAAAAAAGAAAAAAATCCTGAGCTGGTCCCAAGTGTAGGACTAGGAAAAGGTGGAAGCCATGTGTTTGCCATCCCCTTGCAAGTAGAGATTGTGCTCCCACGTGGCTCGAGCGAGCCTGGCTTCTGGAAGCCCTGTTGGGGAAAGAGGTTTCCTCGGGGACCCTTCGCTGGCTGGGCCCCTCCACTTAAACATGGCACCCGTGGAAAGCTCAATCTCAGAGCCCCCCCCCCCCCCCCCCCCCGCCCAAAGCAGACGCAGAAAGATGAGCCAGCATTTGTGAATAGCAAGGTCTCACCAGGTGCCTCAGATGAAGCTAGCATCCAGCCCCCTGCCCATTGATAACTGCAGCCCCAGCTCCCCCTTCCTTCCCCCCCCCCACCCCCCCCCCCCCCCCCCAACCCGGGTGAGGGCTTATGGCTCTGAGTCACCATTTTCTTCTGCAATTTACATGATGACCGCAGTTCCCTGGATGTACACTAGGGGGTGCCAACAGCTCGGGACCAGCAACATCCCACGGAAGGGAAGGCCCTCCCCGCTGCTGGCAGGGACAGGGCCTTCAGGACAGCCATGCTCATGCAGAAACCCAGGCCCTGCAAAGCCACCTCCCTGCCCGTGGCTCCTGCCCCCCCTCCCCCCCCCAAGAGACCCCCCCCACTGTTTCCATCCAGAAACAGTTCTGAGTGTAGGAGGGAAAAGCCAAAGCACCTGCCGAAAGCCCACAAGCCCAGCACGGCCCTGTTGTAAAATGGCCAAAGTATAAAAGCAAGTCCTGGCGGAGGGCAGGCCTCCCCTCCTATTGCATCAAAAGCAACCGGAGCCGCTGACTGGCTGTCAGGAAGTACCTGACGGGTTTGTTTTTTATTGTTTTTGTTATTTTTTCAAGGCTTAGAATCCTACATACACTTGCCAGAGGATGGTGAGAATATAGGTTGGTAGAGAAAACAGAAGAAAATCCTATGAAAGCACAACTCCCAAGACACCCTGACACACTGTAGGAGCAAATGTACCCTGAAATATGACAACCACACCTTGTGGGGGGAAAAAAAAAGGGGGGGGGTGGATTTTAATGTAAGATCTCAGTGAGTGTGACTGGAACGGAAACGGCTTTTTGCAGGTTAATCGGAATTTGTAGAAGTGTTTGGAGTACACTACATGATTCAACCTCAGATCTACACTTAGACTTGGAAATCACGGAGGAAGGCCTCTTCTGCTGCCTCTGCACCCTCCACTGCCGTGATGGTCTACACCCGGCTGGGTCTCCCTGAGCCAACTGTTAGACACACTGCCCACTGGGTCAGCATCGGAGTCTGGATGTTTCCAAGTGACAGAGTTACACTGTGTTCTGTCTTTCACATCAGGTGCACTTTCCATGCTAACCAGGAGCAGATTTGTGTGGGCTTGTTTTTTTTTTATTACTTCTATAGATATGAAGTTATATACCGTCATTGAGCCTGGTGACCTCTGGCACAGTAAGGGTGAGGAAACAGGTTCTAGAATTTTCCTTCCCTCTAGCTCACATAAACGACTGCTTTCCATGTAGGAGGGGAGGGAGGCAGGTTCTCCTGTCACATAGCCACTCCCTCCACATCAGACCTAACCACACAGGGTCTTCATTGTTTCCTCCCAGGGCAACACGAATTAATCAGAATCATTCAAAACAGAAGCCGAAATAGGCAAGGGCTCCTGGGAAGGGTCGGTCTGGAAGGCTGGCACCAGGTCTAGGGCTGCTACGTGGGAGATACAAGTCATGGTGACAAGAAGAGCAGGGACAGGCTTCTTCAGCAGAGACAGGGCCAGCTGGCATGAGGGAACATGGATGGAATGCTACTTCTGGAATGGCTGGATCTTTGGGACCCTGACCACCCACCAAGGAGTACACTGAAGTGAGTGAACCCCGCTTTTAAGAGAGCTGCTCCCAGATAGCTCTCTTAAATCCAGATGGCCAAGACGGCGAAAGAGCTGGAAGGAACTGCTCATCATGGATTGCTTAGGCTGTTTTTTCACAGTCTTTCTCTCTGTACTTTCTTCTGCGTAGCACGAATTACCCTGTGAGTCAGACCTCATGGATGACTACAGGCCTGCCTTCTACTAGGGAGGATTACAGACAAGCAGACAGTCACAGTGTAATTGGAGTGAGAGGGAGGAGAAGGAGAGAGAAAGGAAGTACCCTCACCCTACCTGGAGGAAATGCGTGTTAGTGCATAGGAGGAACATGGAGGTTGGTGGATAGGTGTCATGGTGCCCATGTTGGAACTCAAGATGCTCAGTATTAGTCCAAGGAGGTGAGGTCTGGTCTAAGAAAGTACCCACCGCTTATGCGGGCCTATTTCTCTTCCTGAGATCTATCGTAGAGCACAGGCCTGCCCAACTAGGCCTCAGCTTTCCCAGCCATGCCATCTCCAGTGGATTCTTGGAGCAAATGGATGAGAAACACAGGAACTTGGTCTCAGAGACGGCTCCAGGAGAAAAGCGGTAGGATGAACCGCCCAACCGTATTTACAAAACCCCAACTGGCCAGAACAAAGCATGAGTCAGGGCACTGCCTGGCAGCGGACCAGGGCTGTTCCCAGAAGTAAGGGGAAATCCCTGGCAGACACCTCAGCGCCCATTCCAGGACACAAAGAGGAACTGTCATCGCTACCAAACGCCCCCTGGAAGTGCTCAGACCCACCGTCGGAGGGCCTCGCTGGGCCACGGCTCCTGGGCTGGCTCGGGATCCGCTGAAGCGCTCCCATCTAAAGCAAAACAAAGACGCCCGGGCCTGTTGGCTTTCATCTCGTGGCTCTGCGCTTGCGAAGCAAGTTTGTATGGGAGAAGCTGACCGACTCCTAAGCCCACAATCATGTCAGGCCCGGAGTCACCTGGTCACCCGTAAGGCACGGCGGGTATGCAACTGAAGGAAAGGCGGAATTAAGAAATCAAGTCACCTTCGCTGCGTCCGGTCAAAATTCTTCAAGTTGTTACACCCAAATTTTCTTCCCATAAATAATTTTTTTCTTTAAAAAAAAAGGTCCGACCAAGTGGAAAGGATTCTTTGGAGTAAATAATCTTTTTCTCCTGCAAAAGGAATTAGCTAAGTGTAAAATATACTCTCAGATCGCCACCTCTCAAATAAAACCCGTGTCATTTCTCCATTTCTCACTGACTTTTGGCCACAGCAGGTTTTCTAACATCCCCTCTCTCTCATTGGCTTCACGTGTGTTCCTTGATCCGCCGTCATCCGTCCCCAAAGTCTCTGCCTTTGTGGATGCACCCCGACAGCAATGGCTGGGCCTGCCCACCAAGGGAAGATGGGCGACTCCAGTCTATGAAATGGTCTACTTTCAGATACTGAGGTCGTGCGTTTGTCCCCAAAACCAAGAGGAAAGCCAGTGCTGTGATAATCCCAGCCCTCAGGAGGCTGAGACAGGAGGATCCTAAGTGCAAAGTCAGCCTGGTCTATAACGGTGAGACTTCATCTCAAAGACAGAACAAAGAACAATCAATGCCCCTTCTTCCATTCATGCTCTTTGGAAGCAGAGCTTTCTTTTCCGTGGTCAGAGAACAGAGACTCGCTACCCAAGCCAGCAAACGGGAAGCCTCGTTTCTGTAGTATTCCCAGAGCCCATCGCCAAGGAAGGCCCTTCTTTCCAGGTAAGCCTGGCCGGAATGAGTCAACTATGTACGTCCTCAAGCTGTCACAGTCACAGAAGACCTGATTCTAGTAGACAGCGCCCCCTGTCTACCTGCCAGTGAAGACAGTATCAGCTGGAGAAGGCACGATGGCCTGCTCCTTGGGGCTAGCTGGTCAGTGAAGAAGGCCCCACCACCCCACAGACTCCTGTCCTCGGAGCTTCTAGGGTAATTCTCAGAGTCTGGGACTCATGTAGAGTCCAAGCATCAGCAGGTAACCAGGAAAACCCTTTCTGGGTGAGAGGAGGTCAGAGGGACAGAGGAACGGGCAATGGGGCTCAGAGAAGAGGGATTCCCTCAGGAGTGTCTAAAAGACTGGTAACAGGATGGTCGACAACATGACCTGGAGATGTAGATATTGAAGAGCCAGGAGCCAGATTCCTATTGGCAAGGTTGTTTCATCTGCAAAGGTCACCCAGATGGTCAAAATGGTCGGAGTGAAGGAATAAAGAGCCCATGGTTGGAGAATCCATGCAATGTCCATATTCCTCCACGTCCCAACTCAGCTCCTGAGTCACAGCTAGGTCTGAAGATAAGTTCAACTTATCCATAAGCACCATCGGTTGCATTACGTATGGCAGCAGTAAATACAGAACATGAATCCGGAACTCGCTACATGGAGGGATATCTCTAGAATGTTCTATAGAGTTGCTTGGGGAAAAGATGTACATACTACATTAATTCTACTTGTGGTACTCCAGGACCTACAAGGTAATATATGTCATTGCGCATACCACAACCTCCCCCTACGAATAGTGACGTCCAACCCAAACATAAAAATGCCACGAAAGAAGGGAGAACAGAAAGAAGGGATTGGAATGGCGATCAAGCGCTACCTCACTTACACATTTATTACTCCTTTAACTATGGTAACACATCCTCCATAAATACATGGAACAAACTCTATCGGTTATAGAAACATGAAAACACGGGTTGCCTGTCTAAATGTATGTATAGATAGATTTCATTTAAAACACTTTCTTAACATCAAAGGTAGAGACACAAAGTAGGTGGACCATGTTTTCGGCTGGGAAGTGGGAAACAAACGCATGCCTGAAGCAGCTACGCTTGGTTGAGAACATGTTGCATGGAAAGTTTTTAACTGAAGAGTAGATCTGCTTGTTTCAAAAAAATACTTATGTCTGTTGTTTCTGATACAAAACTCTACACTATCTTCAATAAATAAATAATGAAGTGTTTCTTAAAAGTATGAAATGTAAACTTTGTTGTCCTTTCTAACACACAATGTTTTGTGTTTTTTTTAATTGCTTGGAATATGACAGGGCTGTTACGGGAAGTTACTCCTTGATACCTCTAATCCCCGGACCCTCGCCGACAGGATCACCTCGGAAGTACTTCAGCCAGCCTACTGCAATTCTAAGGACCCACAATCAAAGGGAGCAGCAGCGAATGCAAGGACACCCCACTCAACTCCAGAGCCGAGAGAACATGCAGACAACATTCCATGACCAGCCCACACCGGCATTATGAACACATCAACATGCGAACAAAACACAGCCCACGCTCGGTTACGATCTCATTTACCAGCCTATCTCCTAGCATTGAAAGGAAAAGCCCAAATCGCTCAAACCCAGCATCCCAGGACACTGACCGACTCTAGCAGCAAACCCCTGTGTTTCCGTGACGAAGAGGGCGGCACTGTGCCTCTGGAAAACAGGAAGGCGCATGCTGGAAGGTTCTTTCCCCTCCCTTCTAATGAATCTCCCTCCCCCTCTTCCAGCTTGTCAGTTTTCGTTTCCCTTAAGGATCCAGGTTGTGCACTGTCTGGGAATCTACCGAAGACAGGTACTCAAATTCCCCCCACTAGTCAGAGGAGCTGATCGCCAGCAACGATTTGCCATAGACTTCTTCTAAGCCCAAAGAAAACAGATTTCCAGTCATGACAAGTAAGCAAACCCCCGCGGATCCCGTCAGGTTGCCTTCCCCGTGACCGGCTGTGATGGCAGCGGCAGCGTGGCCTGCCTTGCTAGATAAGGACCGTCACCCTCCACGCCCACCGCCGCCCCGGCCTGGGACTCCTGGGGTGCACTGGCTGCTCTCACTGGCCGGGATGCAACAAGGCCTCGGGGGCGCAGAACGGCTGTAACCACACACACCATAGGATCCTCCAGGGAGACCACAGCACCCGGCAATGGGTCCAGATTCTGGAGCAGCAGCTGTTCCACTGTAACTGGACTAAACCACCACACTCTAGAGCAAGGGGCCCATGGCGGGGGGGGGGGGGGCGGTGCGAAATAGGAGGGTGACATGAGCTCTCCAAAAATACACACACTGCATTTATAAATCCATTTTATAGTCACCAGATCCGTGCCTCCAGCTAGAGGATGGGCCGGGTTCCTAACCAAACCTAACGGAAGGTAATGGGATTTCAGAGGCCCTGCAAAGCCACGATGAGACCCCCGCAGTGAGCACAAAGGAAAACAGAGTTTTGTTTCATAAAGTGGGAAATGGGTGGAGAGGAACGGGATTGTCGAGAATTACTCCTAGGAGCTTCGGAGGGGCCCGTCTTTGCTGTCCCTTTGCCCTGAAACTGAACGGTGGCTTCTGAGAAGAGGATTACAGTTTGCAGACAGCAGGTGGGGCTTCAGGAAGGAGCTCTTCTGCGCATGTCCGGGCACTCCTACGGCTCATCAAACAGCTGCAGGTCCAGGCGGACCACTATCTCCCCGGTAGGGACCTCGTGCAGCAGCAGACACTTCGTAACCGGCCCCTTGGAGCCCTGGTCTTTCTTGATGTCAGCCACACGGATCTCTGTCCGACCTAAAAAATCTGGAAGGAGAACAAATAGACCAAGCTCAGAGAGCACTCCTTGCAGTCAAGGCACCTGCTTCTCATACTGGGACTCTCCAAATGAACGGGCATGCGCTCCTTCCTTCTGGGATCTACAAAGACCAGCATGACGTCTTCCTGCCTACTTGCCAGTGGACTTGCCAGTGTGCCATCAGATTTCATTTTAAAGAAGCAGCCAGACCCTAGGGGCTCATGTCTGTCATCCCAGCTGTTCAAAATGGCTGTGATCTGAGAACTGTGATTTTATTTATTTATTTTGCCAGTCCTGGGGCTTGGACTCAGGGCCTGAGCACTGTCCTTGGCTTCTCTTTGCTCGAGGCTAGCACTCTGCCACTTGAGCCACAGCGCCCCTTCTGGCCGTTTTCTATATATGTGGTGCTGGGGAATCGAACCCAGGGCTTCATGGATACGAGGCAAACACTCTTGCCACTAGGCCATATTCCCAGCCCTGAACTGTGATTTTTTTTTTAACACTAGCTTGAGAAGACAGTTCCATGAGATTCTTATCTCTAAACAACCAGCAAAAAGCAGAAAATGGAGCTGTGGCACCAGTGATAGAGCACCAGCCTTGAGTAAAAAAAGAAAGGGAAGAAACAGTGGCCGGGTCCTGAGTTCAAGCCTCAGTACCATTAAGAAGAAAGAAAGAAAGAAAGAAAGAAAGAAAGAAAGAAAGAAAGAAAGAAAGAAAGAAAGAAAGAAAGAAAGAGGACAAGAAGAGAGAAATAGACAAATAAGGACAAAGACAGGGAGACAGATAAAGGAAGAAAGGAAAATGAAAAAAAAAACAGAATGTTTTGAATGTTTCCAATATAAAGAAATGATATATATTTGAGGTAATATCTTACCCTGATCTGGTCATTACACAGTGCACACATGTATTGGAATACCACATGGTACCATAAACACTTACAACTATTATGTGCCTGATATATATATATATATATATATATATATATATATATATATATATATATATATATATATAAAGAAGCCAAGCACCAGCAGGTCACACCTGTAATTCCAGCTAGTCAGGAGGCTGAGATCTGAGGATCAAAGTTTGAAGCCAGCCCAGGCAGGAAAGTCTGCGAGACTCCTCTCCAATTGAACACCAGAAAACTGGAAGTGGCACTGTGGCTCAGGGGGTGAGGGCTGGCCTTGAGCAAAAAGAGCTCAGGGACAGCGTCCAGGCTCTGAGTTCAAGCCTCACAACTGACTAAAAAGGAAAGTGGGAAGGGAGAAGGGAAGAAAGGGAGGAAGGGAGGAAAGGAGGAAGAAAAAGGAAGGAAGGAAGGAAACACTCCATTGCAGGAGGAGCGGCAGGAGAGAGGAAGTGCTCTGGGAGCACTTTCTACTCACCATCCGGGGAGAACTGGTCCCTCTCAAACACTGTGATGCAGAGGACTTCCTGCTCCAGGTCTCTGATGAAGAACTGGCAGTTGGAGTTCCACTTGGGGTTCAGAGTGTCCTGGATGGTCTTGGTGATGTGGCACTGGGAGCCCATGGTCACCTCACAGTACGGGTTGCTCTTTCCTGGGGACAACAGAAGCTGCCAGGCAGGAAGGACGCCCGGGACCACGGTGACATTGGAAATGGGGAAGCGGGGGTCATCTCCAGAGGCATGTTGTTGAACTAGAACCTCGACCTCCAGGCAGGTGACAATACCCACAGTGAACACGTTTAGAGGAAGAACAGGTAGATCTGTGAGCCTTTTCGCCGGGTCCTTCCCGCCTGCCTGCTCACACCAGCCTCTGGTACGTCCTCCCTACTCTAAATGCAGTCTCGGGGTTGTGTTTTTTTAATTTAAAAATAAAATAAAACTCCAGCATTTTAACAATTGCTAGAAAACCCAGCCCTAGAAAGAAAGTCGGATTTTTTTTTTTTTTAAAGATAGCATTTGATTTTCAGATGTCTGGAGACGTGGGGACGGGGGGAGAGGCTTCCAGCACTGGGAGGGTGATGGCTTCCTTACCGTGCGATCGACAGGGCTTCAGCTCAATGCCCTCCACCACGTTCACCATCAACCTGCCGATTCCTGTGGCTCTTTGGGAACGAACTAGGAAGACAGGAAAACAACGGGGAATGGCTTCATGTGAGCGTTGGCTGCCTTTCCCTTCCCAGTGTGCCTCACGACCCACTTCATGCACCTTCCCTCCCTCAAAAACAACTCTCTTCCCCCTCTTGATCTCTTCTCTTCCTCCGATCCCACTTCCGTCCAGTCTCGCCCGCTTTCCCACTTCCAGGACCCCCCCCCCCCCCCATGGAAGCACGTTACCAAGGTATGCCTTCTCTCGCTTCTTCTTCTCGGTTTCTATGTAGAGCTCAGAAGCAGCTTTGATTTTCTGCACCCAGGCAGTCCTTGGACAGGAAAAGACAGAAAGTTGCCAAATCGAACTCAGGACAAAAAAAAAAGCTTGAGGTCTGTTCACATTCTGTTTCTAGGACTCTGTTTCCTTTGTTAGTTTGATTTTAATGACAAAGGCTCAAGCTTGATTTTGTGATGCTAATAATTAGTAAGAAAGGCATTGGAGGTGTTTTTATGCTCATACTCGACCCCCGCCTGCCCGCATCTGAGTCCCTGTGGAAGAAAGTGTGTGATAAATGTCAGGAGCCAGGACACCTGATACCTCGCTTTCTCTTACTATCACATCCTTGTCCAATAATCCCTCCCCCAACGCCCCCCCACCCCCCACACACCCAGGGAGACGAAAACCCTTGTCCCAGATTGGGGAGCACTTCCCATGAAAGCCCCAAGTCTGCTGCGGGAAGCACTTTCGGCGTAGTGTGTTTTTTTCCCTTCGCTCTTTCTGAGAACCATATGCCCAATAACTTTAGCCAAATCCCAGGCTCGGCACGAATGCCCTGGAGAATGAATGTTGCTGGCCCCGTGTCAGGCTCATCCTTCAGCAAACGATGGATCTCTCTTGGCTGCAGGACTGAGTCTTGAAGCACAAGGACCCCCCCCAGCCTGAGAACCATCGACTGCCTGTGCAGGAGGGCGGGAGGGGGACGAGGCTACAGGCACCAGGGCCCTGCTCAGCTCCGGGCTCGCTTCCTCCCGGTTCCCACCACGGGGCGGGGGGGAGGGGGAGGAACCCACAGAGATCCAAGACACTGTTTCATTTCAAAGGGTGCGGAGTATTTCTTTTAAAAAACTTCTCAAGCAAAATTTGTTTCAAACCATTTTATTTTGAGAAATCCGTGCCATGTATCCAGCTTCTGAGAGGTTCTAGAAAGACACAGGGCTCTGCCCCACCCTCCCTCCGCCGGCAGCCGGGCAAGGCTTCACGGTGGAGGGCGCCGGGCGGCCACGTGGGCCACGGGGGCCACGCCAGGGCTTACCGTTCGTTTATGCTCTCTGCCCGGAGGGTGTAGACTCGGTCGATGTGTGAGATGTGGAAGATGGGTTCATCTCCAGAAGGGTCCGTGGGCAATTTTACTAGAACCTCATTTAAGAAAATAGGCTGGAAAGCAACGGTGCATAGGCGTTAGAAAACGAGGCGGAGGGGACTCAGTCCATCCCGAGGGTGGGTTTCTGTGTGCATGTCATGGGGCTGCGGGTTCTGTGCGTGCCGGGACTGTGTGTGTATTTCAGTAATTCAGGCAATGTGTGTGTTTATGTGTGTTGCTGGGTGTGGCCCAGGAAGCCAGATTAAGGGTTTGTATGTTTCCCAGTTACACTATACTCAAACGAGAGGCCTGGGGATGATGGCTTACACCTGTAATCCCAGCTACCCAGGAGGCAGAGGAGGAGAGATCCAAGGCCTGCCGGAGCAATTTAGGATAAGGCCTTAATCTGGAAAAACAAACTGCGAAGCCAAAGGGTGGGGGCCGTGACTAAAGTGGTGGAGTACTTGTCTAGTGTGAGGCCTTGCATTCAATCACCAATGCTGCAAAAACGAAAACAAACAAACAAAAAACTAAGCCAGAATAAGGATTTTCTGTGGGTATTAACTTTTATAGATCGTGCACACATTTCTGTTAAATCCAGGCTTTGGACTTCCTAGGCAGACACTCTATGACTTTTATTCAGTTCAGTTTTGGGGGGGGGGCAGGTGGCTTGGATAGTGATCCCCCTATTAACCTTCTCATGTACCTGCAATGCTGCCATCGCACTCGGCACGTTCATTGAACCGGGGTCTCAGTAGCTTTTCTCCCAGGCAAACCAGTCCACCTGATCTCTCCTTCCTGTGCAGCTAGAGGCTACTCTGACATAAGCCACAGTGCCCAGCCCACAGGGACTCTTTTTTTTTTTTTGGCCAGTCCTGGGCCTTGGACTCAGGGCCTGAGCACTGTCCCTGGCTTCTTCCCGCTCAAGGCTAGCACTCTGCCTCTTGAGCCACAGCGCCGCTTCTGGCCGTTTTCTGTATATGTGGTGCTGGGGAATCGAACCTAGGGCCTCGTGTATCCGAGGCAGGCACTCTTGCCACTAGGCTATATTCCCAGCCCCTCACAGGGACTCTTAAAGTCCTTCAAAATAAGACCTCATCGGTCCCCTTTTCCTGCCTTATACACTAAGTGGCAAATACCTTCACACCCAAGTCCTTCAGCCCAGGGATTCTCATACAAAGTGTCCACTGACAATCTACATTAAAAACACTGCGTCCCTCCATCCCCCAGGTAGAGTTAAGCTGCTTCCGGGAAAATTCTTCCATTAAAACACACCTCTCCCCACTCCCACGCACAGACAGACTTAGAAAAACACTAGCCCGTGGCACAGAGACACGAACACAGCCATGAGGTACGGACAGAGCAGATCACAGCTTCCCCACACTGAGTACTCTGGTGAACAGAGTTCTAGCTGTGGGGGAGAGGCCGGCGGGGCTTTCAGGACAGTGTGGAAGCTGCCTGTGGTCACTGGGGCTGATGGTGTTTTATTCATCTGTTCTAAAGCGGTCCTGGCCCGGGTCCGTGAGCTCCTGTGGCGTGGGGCCTGTGTGTCACGAGTGGAAGGGACACCGCATTACTTGGCAGTGATCAATCTTTTGTCCGTGGAGGTGCAGATTTCCGTGCCTCTAAATCCTCCCTCTCTCCTCCATGCTACAGCCTCCTAAAGCCCTGACTCCTTCCGGGCCAACGTTCCTTCCTCCCCAGACACAGCCCCCCCACTGCTTTGCCATCTTGAGGGGGAACTTACTGTTTTGTACATTTTATACTGCAGGTTAGATTTAGGGCTGAAGACTTTGTCGGTGCCAGAAGAGCCCAAAGGCTTTGTGATTTGAGTCAGGAGAAGGAAGTCGTTGAAAAGGAAACCGTACAGCTCCTTGTTGCTCTTGGCCTTGTAGAGCTTCCCACTGTGCAGAAACTTGCGTGGCCCCAAGCAATTGGTCACTGAATTGAACACCAGTTGCTGAGAAAGGAAAAGAAACCCAAAGAAGACAGGATGAAGGAAGGTCATGGTTTTCACCGGTTTCTCTGCACCTGAAAGACCAGGCTCCAGCGGAGTCTAAGGTCAGCCTCAGCAGGCCCAGATCTGGGACACAAATCAAGGATAGCTTTGAACATTTCAGGTGGTGTCTTTTGGACCCAAGAAGTCAAAGACAAAGGCAAACTTCTGGGACTTGCCTCCCAATGTGTCTTGGGTATAATTCCTGGGGCCTTTGACTAGGGATTTGATGGATTCTAGTGGTATGAAGGGCCTGTTTCTCTCTTTTGCTTGCTGGACAAATGGACAGCTGGAAGAGAATGCCTACCACTTCCCATGTTGATGATGACTCTCTGCTCAGTGCAGAGTGATACTTTGGGATGGTGTCAACCAGCTGCAACAAGAAGGCCCTGCCTGGGCTAGATAATCCTCAGTGCTTCTAGAAAGCAGAATGGTCATGCCCCTGGGGTCTGAAGGGCCAGAGCAGGGCTGAGCTGAGAGGATCTCACAAAGGTCCCTTTTGTGAGACAGCAGTGGAAGAAGGCAAGGATCTAGCTGAGCACCAGGCAGAGAGATGGTACACCCGTATGCTGGATCTTCATGGTCTCCACCTGTTCATACATCTGGCCGGGGCCTCACCTGCCAGTCTTCACCTCCATGTTTCTCTCCAGAACTACCAGTCTTATCAGCCTCCCTGAAGGGCAATGGAGTTCACAAAGCATGACCCCCAAGAGATCCTAGCAGTCACCTGCTACCTTCAACGTGGGAGAAAGACTCAGTGGTGGCTCAGTGACTCAAGGCCTTCGTGTGACAAGGAGAGGGGCCAGTTTGTCCCACAGTAAGGTTTGAGGAGAAGAACAGCTTCTGACTTGCCCCTAGGGCTCTGAGAGAGCTCAAAAGGAACCTTTAACAAATAGTGTTCATCTCTTGGAGCTCTATCCTGGAGATCTACCTTCTTGCTTCCAAGAAAGAGTTCTATCTAGTCTCTTGGGAACAGTGAGTCCAGAAAAGGCAAGTGTCACTGGATCCAATGTCCTTAAAGAGGAGGTCATTTGTTCATACTAGAGCTTACAGTCCCCAAGTGGCCAGGTGAATACTGACTGTGAACCAGGAACCATCTTGACATTGCTCTTCCTTTAACTGAGGATGCTAGAGACCACATTTATTTGCAGCTTAATAACTCGTGGGTGTTTAGCTCTGGATGCCACACGCCTGCAGTGTGGTCCCGAGACAGAAAACAGAAGCCAATGTGTTCCTTTCCCATTTCTGTGGATGCCGTCAGATCAACCACAAACGGGGGGGGGGGGGGGGATCTCTAGAAAAGAACAATAACACCAAGGACAATAATCTGGTTCCAAAGAGAGCAACTAAGTGCCAATAAAACACTCGGAAAGAATGTGATTTTATTTTTAATCTCTTAAGACGAAGAAGACTCGGGCCCCTGAGCCCCTGCTTGAAGCAGTTAGACACATGGGAGACGCCTTTCTAAAGTTCACGCTACCACCTCAGCGCATGTGCCTGGCCGAATCAGGGACTGAATGCACCCACTCCAGGAGCCCGGCTGTGTTCCTTTGATGGACACACGGGCCCTGCTTGGTCCCGCCCTGTGGGATGATGGCTTCTTGTCCCTCTACTCTTCTCCCCAATGCCCTGGGCGGGATGTACACTCCTAAAAACCTGACGAGTAGAGGAATCGTACCGTATTTGCTTTTCTGTTCTTGGATTTAGAATTGATGGAGGGCCTGGGGTAGATATTGCATAATGAGGGAGGGAGTGGGCCAGTCAACCCAAATGTGTTCCTGGATTCCAAAACAGGAGCCCACAGCCATCTCCTTGGTCCGTTCCCTCCACCCCCCCCCCCCCCGCCCCGGGCTGCGCAGTGGGTGGGTGCCGACGTGGGGCTGGAGAGACCATTAGGGATGCCCTCCACAGGTGGCCATGGTTGCCTTTACAGCTCAGAAGAGGGACACCAGGGGCTGGGAATGAGGCCGAGTGATACAGTGCTTGCCTAGCATGCATGAAGCCCTGGGTTCGATTCCTCAGCACCACATACACAGAAAAGGCCGGAAGTGGCGCTGTGGCTCAAGTGGTAGAGTGCTAGCCTTGAGCACAGAGAGGCTCAGAGTGCCCAGGCCCTGAGTTCAAGCCCCAGGACTGGCAAAAAAAAAAAAAAAAAAAAGGAACAGGAAGCAGAGGGCAGGAGGACGCATGTGCTGTCCTGTCCTCGGGTATCGGGGCAGGCCTACCGAATGGTGTGCACGCGCACGTGTGCATGCACACACGCGCCTGTGTCTGTGCACCCGTGCACATGTGCATGGAAATACAGAGAGAGGAAAAAAGCCGGAAGAACAGATGAGTGTAAAGGAAAAGTGAAGTGACCAAACAACCCTAAGATGACACTTCCATTTCTGGAAGAATGGTAGACTAGATTCTCTGGCTAATTCTCCCAATAAAGCCAAAAGAAAAAAAAAAAGCATAACATACAAAAATTCCCTTTTAGGGGCTAGGCACATGGCCTAGTGGTAGAATGCTTGCCTAGCACCTATAAGACCCTGGCTTTGATTCCTCAATACCAAATAAACAACAACAACAAAAGTAAAAATCCACTTTTAAAATGCAAGCAGATTTACAAAACAAGCGAACAAACAAAAAAAAGTAAGAAATGCACAAAGGCCAAAAGCAGAATGAAGAATGAGATCCTTGGGAAAGAATCAAGCACCTAGATCAGCTTTTGCCCTGAGTGTCTCTCTTGACTATGTTCACACCAAATTTCCACTGTAGTGGAGACATTGAATGGCACAGACCTGGGCCATCTTTAGGGAGGAGCTAAGAAGTGGTCACAAAAAGTAGTCAACCCAAAGGGCGAGCGAATGGCAAGTCAACTCAAGTGCAGAAGGGGGGGGGGGCGGGCTCTGGTGAGCAAGAGAACTCTGGTTTTGCCCTCGGCATAAGTGAAGGAAAGTATGCTGCCCTTGAGAATGTTTGGCCTACAGGCAGCTGTCACACCAATTCACAACTGCAATTCACACAACTAGCATAGCCACAGGTAAAGCTGCAAGAAATGACGAGTGCACGTCCAAACATCACAATATGGGTGCTGGAGACCCAGGGTTTGCTTGCCTAGCCCTGGGCTCGACCCCTTGCATAGCACAATTTTACGAATCACAATCAATACAGAAAAAAAGAAGGCATGATGAACAAGAGATAGAAAAAAAAGAACAAACGAAAGAATAAGGCCGAGGAGAATGCAGTTCTAATGTTTGGTGCATATCCTATGAAATTAAGAAAATGGAGGGAAAAAGGGCAGGGTTGGGAAGGATGGGGGAGAATAACATTGATCAAGATGCATTGTACTTATAAACTGGTTTGTTGAATGTTAACTCCTTTATGCAATTATGTATATATATATATATATATATATATATCATTTTAAAAAGAAGACCTGTAACTTTGGGTGTTAAGTCTATTTGGAACATACAAAAAGATCTGTTAAAATCTGTTAAAGAATAAACGAGAAGCATGATGAACATTTGAATAAGGAACAAGACATACATACATACATACAAAAAAAAACAACCCCAACAGATTGGAGAAAATAAATAGAACTGCTAGCAATGGGAAATAACAGGGCTGGAAGAAAATAGAGACGTGCAATGGATGAGCTAACCCACAGACGCGAAGGAAGTCCCTGAAGAGAGCATGAGGGCTACGGAGAAGGTGGCGCATGCGTTTTCTTGTCCTGCTGCATGCCCGCTCTGGAGGCTCAGCGGGGGGGGGGGGGGGGGGGGGTAGGCCTGGGTCCCACCGCCCTGCAGGCCCATGTTACCTCGGACAGGCCTTCGCACTGCACGTGGGCTTGGATCCACTCCAGCCGGTCGGAGTTCTCCTTCTCGCGCACCCCCTCGTTGACCTGGGAGCACAGCTCCTCGGCTTTCTCCAGGGCATGCTTCAAGTGGCTGTGGTCAGGATGATTTTCAGGAGTGTTTTCCAGGATCTGCACACAAGGAAACGGGCCCCTTGTGAGGGCACTCTTGGGCTGCGCTCTTTGAGGCGGCGTGCTCTCTGTCCTTGTCTGCACACCCACGCGGTGTGGGCGGGCCTGGGATCTTTGTCCTAGATGACCCAGGGAAAGGTACAGCCCAGATGGGGACACGACCTTCCTGAATGGTGCACACCTGAGTAACCATGGCTGTGTGTGCTCCTCCCAGCACTGACGTGGTGTGTGAGGGCCATTCCTTGATGTCTCCAGTGAATGGCCTTGCCTGGAATACCTCTGCTTCACGGGCTCCTTGGGAGCCATTTTCCCATTCCTAAGTACTGAACCCCCAGGCCTCAGCCCAGCCCCACACCCTGGAGGAGTCCCCAGGGTGAGCTGGACGTGACCTGTCCAGCCAAAGCTGACCTCTTGGGGTGAACTCGAAACCACACATACAGACTCCCATGATTTAGGGTGATACATAGAGCCAGGGAGTTCAAAGCAGGTCCTCACCAGCTTCCATGTCTGGAACTGCAAGCAGATGGGTGCATCGGAGCACGCAGATGCTTTTCTTTCTTTCTTTTCTTTTTGTGTTGGTCCTGAGGCTTGAACTCAGGGCCTGGGTGCTGTCCATGAGCTTCTTTTGTTCAAGGCTAGCACTCTACCGCTTGTGCCACAGCGCCACTTTCTGGCTTTTTGGTGGTTCATTGGAGATAAGATTTTCACGGACTTTCCTGCCCAGGATGGCTTTGAACCATGATCCTCAGATCTCAGCCGCTGAGTAGCTAAGATTATAGGTGTGAGCCACCAGCATTCAGCTGGAAATGTATGTTTTTCTGAGTATACCCTCCCAAGCTAATGATTAAGAATGCCAGTTCTTCTGTGCCAGATAGGACATAAGAAACAGAACACTTATCAAAGAAAGCTCATTTGTATCTGACTCTTAAAGGCAAAAATAAATATGGCCATACATTGTATATTTCTATTCATTATCCATTGTATATTTATCTACCATCCATTGTGTGTATCCCTTGTGCATTTTCCTACACATTATATTTCTGTAATATATTTCTATGCAACATGGTCTATGCAGTTTATCCCATGTATGGGACATATAAACACTTAGCAGTTGTCATGGTGATGCCGATTCATTCACAACAGTGATCTTAAAATAATGCAAAGGAGAATGTTTTTCATTTGGCCTTTGAAAAATGTTTGATTGCTGAATATGAGGATTATTTTGATATTTATAGAATTTATAGATATTTTGATACTTATAGAATTAATTCAAAGGTTCTCATTTCTGCTAAAAATAGCATCCCACAAATAGATGGAAAATAGATTCACTTAAACTTGTATTTTTAAAATGAAAGGACTTGTCCCAGAAAAAAATAAGTTCATTTATTTCATTGTTAGAAATTACTTATACAGGGGCTGGGAATATGGCCTAGTGGCAAGAGTGCTTGCCTCGTACACATGAGGACCTGGGTTCAATTCACCAGCAACACATATACAGAAAATGGCCAGAAGTGGCGCTGTGGCTCAAGTGGCAGAGTGCTAGCCTTGAGCAAAAAGAAGCCAGGGACAGTGCTCAGGCCCTGAGTCCAAGCCCAGGACTGGCAAAACAAAACAAAACAAAACAGAAATTACTTATACAGGGCTGGGGATATGGCCTAGTGGCAAGACTGCTTGCCTGGTATACATGAGGCCCTGGGTTCAATTCACCATACAGAAAATGGCCAGAAGTGGCGCTGTGGCTCAAGTGGCAGAGTGCTAGCCTTGAGCAAAAAGAAGCCAGGGACAGTGCTCAGGCCCTGAGTCCAAGCCCCAGGATTGGCCAAAATAAATAAATAAATAAATAAATAAATAAATAAATAAATAAATAAATTACTTATACATGTATTTGTGATATGTAATTGATTGTATTTTGAAACCTCCAAAGATACTGTAAATTTTATTTTTTTAGGTGAAGAAAATAAAAAGAATGCTAGCTTTTGAGCTAGATCCTTTGGCTTAAAGTTCTAGGCACAAGCTGGATGCTAGTGGCTCACGCCTGTAATCCTAGTTACTCAGGAGGCTGGGATCTGAGGATCAGAGTTCACAAATCAGCCTCAGCAGCAACGTCTGTGAGATTCTCATTTCCAGAAATTATCAAAACAAACAAACAAAAAAGCTGGAAGTGGAGCCGTGGTTCAAGTGGTAGAGCACTAGCCTTGGACAGAAAAGCTCAGGGACAGTGCTCAGGCCCTGGGTTCTAGCCCCAGGACTGCCATACACATACCAAAAAGTTCTAGCCATAATCTGGGGTGGTTGCATGAAGGTTCTGAGTTTCAGCTTCCTCTCACTGTTATCAAATATTTAGCCTTAGTCATTTCTGTTTTGCAAATGTTTCTTGTAACGCCCTACCTTTCCCAATTCTCTTTCAAAGGGTTTGGCAAGCTTTCAGTTCTTTCTCCTAGATGCTTGCAAGATAACTATAATGTTTTTTTGCAAGTAATAACTGTTTTTTTTTCTTTTCTCAGTGGGGAGTTGTATTTGTTTGTTTGTGATACTTAGGCCTCTCCATTCTTTTTTTTTCCTCCTCAGCTAAATCTAGAATACTTACCTTGAAACCTTGTTTCGTATTTCATTTGCAACTAAACACTGGGGGAAAGTCAAGATACATGTTGAGTTGATTAAACACCAGCTGTGGAGTTGGGGTGAGAAAACAGTAGATGGAAAGAAGTGTCGGAAATGAGTTAGTTGTCTGACTTAGCCCAAGGCCTCAGTGTCCTGTCGGGTAGAGGCGGGCCTGGCCGCAGGGCTAGTCTGTGGAGGAAGATTTGCCTGGGAAAAGGCAGACCCAGCACTGAGGAGAATGAGAGCCAAGCCCCTCCCGGTACACAGCTAGAGAGTATCGAGTCAAATGGGAAATATTAGTGTGGAGTCCTAGGTGTGAATAAAAAATAAAGTAATCTAGAAACAAACAGAAATACGTGTGTGTGTGCATAAATGTACCCAACTATGCACACATGCATTTCCCAGCTCTGCAACTGAAAAGCCCAGAAGGCGATGTCATTCCAAGAGTGGCGAGCACACACCGAAGCGCAGATCTGGGTTCCTAAACACCCTTCTCCCTTAGACGGAATCAGATCTGAGCCCCTTCCCAACCTCTACGCTCCCGCAATGCTGTCACATAGACTCAGAGGACGCGCAGTTCTGCCTGCTCATTTCACGGACAGGGACACAGAAATTGTCATGTTATCCTTTCCTTTGGGTATTGCTTTCTTGAAGCGACAGGAGAAAACATCAAGTGGAATCTCTCTCAAGGGCTTACTGAAGACAGGAGGTGGGGAAATCAGAGCGCCGTGCCTGTATCGGAAAACGCATCAAGCACTGAACTCAACTCGCATTTTCCGCCCTCGCAGCCACTTGGTTGCGTATCTAGAGGCTGCACTGTGGGTTCTGTTCATGCTATGTAGGCCATTTTGTGTTTCTCCTGAGTTGCTAAGCAGATGGCTCTAGCAGCACATGATTTCTAATGCAAAAGTTACCAGGTGCGTTGGCTGGGACCCTGCCTGCGCCTCCAACCCCCTTTGGCACAGAGACGGCATTCTCTGTTCCCAAAGGTATCGAGAGTACTTACATTTTTAATGATCAGTGGGTATCTTGTGACCCGCTGCATGGGCTTCAGTATAAAGCTAGACAGCGGCATTCCTTTACACCGAGGGTCCATTGCCAATCTCTGAAACAAGAGATTTTTTTTTTTAAGGTACTTAAAAAAAATCTGCAAAATCCAAAGTCAGTAACATCAGGCCTCACTTAGGACTTGGCCATCCACTCTCCCAGGCGTCTGGACACGGGTGGAGGAGCCCACAGCTGGAGGGCTAGGCTCTGTACCTGCAGGGGTGACACACGGCTCCTTACTGTGCAGAGAGCTGACTTTTCAGAGACTATGTCCTCCAGACGTCTACAAACAAAACCTTTATCACCTCCCAGGGAAAAGAATCACCAGACAAGGCAATCAGAGACGAAATTCTCCCGAGGGTGGATCGTCTCTGTCTAGTGACGGGTAGATCCAGCGCAGGCCTCCAGGAGCTACCGGCAGGGAGGGGGAAGCGGAGCCGAGACTCGAAGGCCGAGGCTCCAGGGTCCGCCTTCAGCTCCTCTCTGCCCCTGACGCTCGCCCTCTTTCCTTCCAACGCTTGGTGCCAACTCTGTCAATCCCTCTCGTGGACAACAGTCCTTCTGCCCCCAAGAGGACGGTCATGCCTGCAAGTCACAGGGACGCTGATTTCTCTCTCAAAGGCTCAAGTCAGATCTAATGCCTTACTCATTGGCAGCTCCTCTGACCTAGGCCAGGCCTGTCAGCATCCGGGCCTGATGCCCCGCCACGGACATCATCCTTCCAGAACCACCTCACGGGAGACAAAGGTATGCCAAACTCCTGCCAGGTGAAGCAAAGGAGGTGAGGAGGAGCAGGAGGGGAGGGGCACCCAGCTCCTCGTCCTGGGCTGGTGTCAGCCTTTCCCTAGAGTTCAAGTGCATCCAGTGATAATGCCAACCTGCCCACATCCAGGAACCGGGCCCTTGGCTGAAACCACAGGCAGCCTGTGGTGCTGGCAGCCCAGCATCTACCCTTCATCCCCATCTCGCCCTTGGCCTGCTTCTTAGCCATCTATCTTGCACTTGAACGACCTCAGATTTGCCTCGCAAGTCTCAGCACTTAATATTGGGACAAATAGATTCTGACCACAATGAAGCCACACGTACATCTCACCGAGATGACTCAACAAATACTATTCCTGGGGAGGTGACAACAGTCTGTCCCCCCAAATGCCTGGGGTGCACAGACATGCCTGTTCGCATGATTGGCGAGCTGCGAGGCAGTGCGCGTGGCATCCCGTGAAGACGCACGCACAAGGCCTCCCCAGAGCTCGGGCCAATGATTCCCCTTGGTGAGAAGAAGCCATAGGGAAAGGGATGGAGCCATAGGAAGCCGGGCCATTGGATACGGACACTGAGCAAGAACAGAAGATGCTGAGGTTCGACAGAAGAGGAGCCCGGAGCCCTTCCTGGGCCCAAGCAAATGAGGTGAAAGATTGAGACATACCTCCAAAACCCATCCCTAATGCCCTGTCAACAGAAGATGCTGCAAAGCCTCCAGGCTTCAGCTAGTGTTTGCCCCCTCTTGCTTAACCAGGGTTTCAGTCCCTGTTTGTTCTCTCTCTCTCTCTCTCTCTCTCTCTCTCTCTGTGTGTGTGTGTGTGTGTGTGTGTGTGTGTGTGTGTTTTGGCCCTGGGGATTGAACTCAGGGCCTTGGTGCTGTCCCTGAGCTTTTTGGCTCAAGATGAACGCTCTACCACTTAAGCCACAGCTCCACTTCTAGCTTTCTGGTGGTTAATTGGAGATAAGTGTCTCATGGTCTTTCGTGTCCTGGCTAGTGTTGCACAATGGTCCTCAGATCTCAGCCTCCTGAGTAGACAGGATTGCAGGCGTGAGCCACCAGCACCGGGCTGTTGGCCAATTTCTCCTAGGCTCTTTACAAACCCTGAAGATGGGCACTCTCGTGGACAGGAGGAAGGCTCTCCGGGAAGCCTGGGCTCCTTACTTTGACGAACTCCTTGAAGTCTGGGGCCTCGTCGGTCTTCTGCTGGATCAGGGCCGCCCCATTGAGCTGGCAGCTGCAGAAGCGGATGTAGGGCTGCATGTGCGGCAGCTGGGCGCTCAGGATGTCACCGATCATCTTCACGGGCATCTTCTCCCCGGACATCTTCTTGCGGACCCTCAGCGCTCTGCGTGGGAATACGGGAGGTGAGTCCCACCGTCACGCTGCCAGCCAGCACCGTGCCACACGGCTACCGAAACAGAATGTGTGTGAGGGGCACAGACCGAGAGGGCCACTAGAGCATCTATGTGGAAGGCAGGGGACAGAGAAAGAAAGGAGTCAAGTGATACAGAGAGGCACCACCGCGGCACTTTCCTTTGGCCTGGAGATGATGTGCCACCATTTTTTCTCTCCTGTGTTGGCATCTCATGGATTATTAGTGGTGAAACTCCAGGCTGATGGGGGCTAGGAACTGAGCTTATTTCTGGAGACCTTGATACCCCGGGGAAAGCATCATCATTCGGGGCTTTCAGACAAACCATAATGGAGATGGCAAATCAACACACACACACACACACACACACGCACGCACGCACACACACACGTCCCAGCAAGTGTGGCAAAGCCAGGTCTAAATGATCATTTGGACTCTCTGCCTTTCACTGTTCATTGCTGTGGTTCATCTGAGGCAGGCTAAGAGTTCTAGAAGGAGACAGCTTTTGTTATAACAATGGGACACTGAGCCCAAACTGGAAACTGAGTAGAGAGACATTGGAGGGGCTGGAAAGTATTTCTTCCGGGTGACTCTGCTGTGTGGGTGTTTTGGGGGCGGGGGAAGGGGGTGGGCCTCCGTCCCCAGGCCTCCATGCTTCCACCTCTAAAACTCAGCAGTGCGGACCACTGACCATGGGCCCCACTGGCCTCCAGAATGGCCACCCAAACGAACCTTCCTTCTTTTTAAACTGATGGCCCCCAGCATTGGTGACAGTAACAGAAAGCTAGCTGACACAATTTTATCCCCATTTCCTATTGGGGAAACAGAGGCATGCAGAAATGGAATGACTTGACCCAAGTCTGAAGTCTCGGCCAAAGCTAAACTAAAGGTGACAGAAATAGCCCTTGAACTTAAGGGATGCCTCCCCTACCTGCCCTGATTTTTTTGGGGGGCCAGTCCTGGGACTTGAACTCAGGGCCTGGGCACTGTCCCTGAGCTTCTTTTTGTTCAAGGCTAGCCCTCTACCACTTGAGTCACAGCTCCACTTCTGGCTTTTTCTATCTATGTGGTACTGAGGAATCGAACCCAGGGCTTCATGCATGCTAGGCAAGCGCTCTACCACTAAGCCACATTCCCAGCCCTGCCTGCCCTGCTTGTACGGCATATTACTCAGCTCCCAGCTATCCAGTAAGGAAGCTAACCATTTAATCTAACATTAACCAGAATCATCACTAAGAGAAAATCCTTATATCACAGTTAACTTCCTTTGGTTTTATTTTAAAATTTCATTTATTAGGGCTAGGTGTGGTAGCGATGCCTGTTATCCTAGATAACGGGAGGCAGAGGTAGAAGAATCACGGTCTAGGAACTAGCCTGGGACAAAAGCAACACTCTGTCTGGAAAATAAATAAATGAAAGTGCAAAGAGCTGGAGCTGTGACTCACATTGGAGAGCCTTTGTTTAGCAAGCACAAGGTCCTGAATTCAAACTCCGGCCTGCCAGAAAAGTTCATGATTTGTTTGGTGGGTACTTCAATACAAGGTGTGTGTTCTAATCAAGGATGGGGACAGAAGGCTGCTCTCTCCGAGAAGTCCAGGGACCGGAGTCTTCATTCTCGGTCCCCAAAGCCCCCCTCTTCCAGCCCCCCAGGTCTCCTAGCATAAGTATCACTCTTTGGCCAAGCAAAGATACCCAAGTGGTCATTGTATGATTTACCATGTAGGCGTATACTCCAGAATTCTTTTGGGTTCTCTGTAGCTTTGAAATTATTCATAATAAAACGGTGGAAAGAAGAAAAAGAAATCAAGATTCTCAGGAAGCTCCTGTTAAGTAAAAGTGTTTTATCTGGGGAAGATGATAATTGTAGACAATCTCTCTCAAAGCATGTAATCAGGTTATCAGAAGCGCAGGGGCTGAGAGCGAGGGGCTGGCAATGGACAGAGGGAAGGGAGCCAGACAGGCGTGTCGGGACTGGGGGTATACCAGTTGTACCCTTGCTCCTCCAAGTAACCTTGAATGACAGACAAAACTACCGTCATGTGAATCCTTGAGTTCAAACTCCACTATCACACACACAAAAAGAGTCACTCATACCATGACTATAATCTCAGAGCTGCTCAAATAAAGGACAGCAGAGTTAGCGGCCCAAGGTGGCTGTTCTAAACAGCTACCTTATTAGCTGCTTAACAGCCGATTAGAAGGTGCTAGAGCCTAGGAAATCCTTTGGGCTATCTGACTCCTGGCCCTGCAATCTCTCCACTGGGGGCAAAACTGAGGGGAACCCCCTGCTCAGGACCCTGGCATCATGCACAGAGCCCGCCGGCTGTGTGACTTGAGACAAGACATACAACCTCTCTGAGGTTGGGTTCTCCAACTATCACAGTGCTGTCAGGTCCTACTTCAAGTCCCTGAAGAGCTCTGGAAAGGAACAGGGGGGAGACAAGGAAGGGAAGGCCATTGTAAGGAGCAGAGAGTCAATGGTCAACCTTGATTGGTGTGTAGTTGCCTTTCTAAGGGGCAACTGGGGACATCAGACACATTTCCCGTGTGTGTGTGTGTGTGTGTGTGTGTGTGTGTGTGTGTGTGTGTGTGTGTGTGTGTGCAGGTCCTGGGGCTTGAACTCAGGGCCTGGGTGCTGTCCCCGAGTTTTTGTGCCCAAGGCTAGCATTCTCACACTTGAGCCATAGCTCCATTTCTGGCTTTTTTTTGGTGGTTAATTAGAGATGAGCGTCTCCCAGACTCTTCTGCCTGGGATGGCTTCAAACATCGATCCTCAGATCTCAGCCTCCTTAGTAGCTAGGATTACAGGCACGAACCACCAGTGCCCAGTGTAACTTATAGGTATAGTTTTTAACAGAACACACGATGTCTATCCATCACTTTAGCTTAGTGCTTGTAGGTTCCGGACTAGCCCCTTCCGCTCAGGTGATGGGGCAGCCTCCCTCTAAGGCAAGTCTTGTGTCATGGCCCAGGCCCAGGTCCCACACTTACTGTGTCCTGGGCTCTTGTCATTCAAAGGCCTGGGGGATACAGGGACTATTGTGCTGTGATGGGGCTTGAATGTGCCCCTAAAGGCACACGTGCCCCTACTATGGTGGTCCTCCACGGCAGCCATGGTAAGGCAACGGGGCCTCGTACGAGGGAGCTAGGTCACCCATTATATTGCCCTCGGAAGGGATCAGTATTGTTCTACACGGGAGCCGGAGGGCTTCCCTGGAGAGCAAGTAGGTATAGAGGAACATAGTTATAGAAGAGCAAGTCTAACCCCTGAACTTCTCTTTTCTCTGGCTTCCTGCCTTGCCCCTGGTCTCAACCAAAGACCGAGTAGATGGGGCTGCTCAATCTTGGCCTCTGAAAGTGTGACCTCAGTAAACCACTTGTCTTCCTCTGTAAAGAATCCAGACTCGAGTGTTTGGTAATAGCAACAGAAAACAGACTAGTCAAATTTCCATCTTCCAGATGAGGACACTGAGACTCGGGGACTGTAAACCACCTAACCCAAAGACACACAGGCTGAGATGACTGCAAGCCCAGGGGGTCTGATGTACACCCTGTGCTTGGGGAGATATATCATTCTCCTGGAGGAAATGCAAAGCCTTTCTCTAAACGCTCGCCTGTGGTCAGCTGTGGAGATTTGCCTCCTTGAGCTCAGGGGAGCAGACTACATGTTTTCCTTTGTGTTTCCTCTTCACTCCATCCCCTCATCCCAGTACACGAGAATGGAGACATCCAATTACAAGCACAGTGCAGGGACCACATTCAGAACTCAGCAGCTTCCCAGTGAGCTGAATGCAGAGATCTCAATGGTGCAGAAGCACTATGTACATCTCGCGCTGGCCCTGTCACTTCTCCTAGAAGCCAGGACATGGTCTGCACTCCAGCCAGTGATATTCTAACGAGGCCTGCTGGACACAGATTGGGGGTATTGTTTGTTATTTGTGTGTTTGTGTTATAATGGAAACGATCCTGATAATGATCGAATCCAGCGTCCTCATTTTACAAATGGGGGAAACTTAGGCTCAAAGAGGAAGAGTAGAGGGATGAGATACAAATTTCCTGGGCTCCTGACAGGAGCTGCGTCTACACACTGCAGCAGGAATGAAACACACAGGGCCTGAGGCTGGCTGGGATCACCCTGAAGAATGGGCTCGTGCTAGACAGGGAACCGTTCCATACTTTTCCATCTGCTGGAGCCAAGAGGCCTCCTGCGATCTACCTTCTCCTTCTGGGAAGAAGAATCTATGATGGAGCTAGTGATGAACAGAAGCCAGAATTGGTCCAGTTCTGGAAATTCTGGAACCATCGTCAGCATCTAGAACCTGGATGCCTTGGTAACTTATATTCCGCCATGAGAAATCTAGAGCTTGTTTCCAGAAAGCACGAGGGCCCGAAAGGGTGCTGGCACTGGTGACAATGAGCGGAAACAAATAAGTTCACTAAAAAGCAGAAGGAGACACAGGGTAGCATGCGTGAGGGAGACACAACGGACCACACAGAGGTGCTAGTGTGTAAGCCGCGGAGGTGCAGCGAGGCCAGGGGTTAGAGAAGAAAGGCTTACTTCAGTAGTTTGATATTACACATAATCAGCTCCTTCCAGTTAACAAAAATCATAGCAACCTCTTTTTCTGTCAGCAGCTCAGACTCCATCAGGGGTTTCTGAAAGATCTACAGGTGCAGAAAATGAAGCAGTTCAGAAAGCAAAGTTAGCTCAAAACTTCCACGCGCGCGCGCACACTGGTCTGTTTAGAGCAACGGAGCGGGCTGGGGGTGGATTGGGGTGCCACCTTCCTGCAGAGGTTTGAGGCATGAGGGGGTGCTAAGGGAGGGGAGGGGGGACCCGTGGGTGTCACCTGCACGATTGGGCTTAGCTCCGCCTGTGAGAAGCTAGAAGGCCAGTTCAATTTGGTACAGGGAGGCGGAGGGGTCTCCCCTGCTCACTGGGAGGAAATAGACCCAATGGGCTAACCAGGGGTATGGACAGGTGGGTGGCTATGGAAGGTTCCTTCTGCCCAAAGAGCCGACACTCAACAGCGGGGGCTGAGGGCCACGCGCCACCAGCCCTTCCCCAGCTCTGGGTGGAGGTAGACTCGTAGTAAATCACAGATTTGGGTGGGGCCTCAGGTGGCTGAGCCTCTGGGGGCAAGAGACACTTCTGGAAGTTATCTGGGGACTGCTGCTCTTTGAACTAAACCTGGCCAGCGCGGAGCTGATGGCGGGGAACTCCACTCCCTGCAAGCTTTTCAGCCCATGATGAACATAGTAGCATCTCAAGGCCACCCCGCAAAATTGTGCATCTTGTGCCCTGCACAAAGACGCCCGGTACACAGGCAGGATAGAATGTGGACATCCCAGCCTATGTATTAGCGAGGAGATGCCTTGAGAAATGGCACTTTGGGGGAGTCCTATCACTCTGGAGTGTTAGTGGTGGCCTCATGGGCCAGAAACCCATGCGGAACAGCACAACGGACAGCCCCGTGTGTCTCTTCCAGATGCTAGACTGCCAGACGAGAGGGCTTTGTGTTTGGAGGAGGAAGCGTGGATCCCGAGCCGAGGCTTGAACTCCTAACCTGTGACAGGACTTCTCGCGTTGTGATTCTCGGATCCAGTCTGCCCACTCCATTTCCTAATACGGCAACCTACCATGCACTTTTTTCTTTCTTTTTTTTTTTTTAGGCAGGGCTGCTCAACTCTGTTGCCCTATCCTTCCAGACACAATGGCCAAGGCCCTTCGATGGCTCCCTGGGAGGGCAAAACAGGTGAGGCGCCATGCCAAGTCACGGAGCCAGGGGAAGAAACACGTTCACATCGAGTGGCAGATTTCTATCGAGGGCTTTACGGGATAACTGGAGAGGTTAGCAGGCTGGCCGCCATTTTCAAATGCCAACAACCGAGGGCCAGCCACGTGGCATGAACTAGTTGGTGGCTGAGCTCAACTTCTCTGACTAGAACTGAGAGTCTAACTCCCAGTCTGCATGCTGCCCTGCCCTGCACCAGCTCCTCGGACTTCAGGGACCTATGCACCAGCAAGCATGAGCACTTGACCCTCTTCTCTTGGGAAAGATCTCCTGTGTCATTGGCCTTGCAGATCTCCCCCCCCCCGCCCCGCCCCCATACACAACATATCTGAGCATGTAAGGCTCAGAATGGGGACCCAGGCCTCCTCCTGAACTGCCGGCCCTCGCCACCCACAGCTGCCATTACCTCTGTGACGAGCTGGAGGTCGTTCACATAGTTCTCCTCCGTGACAATGAGCTCGTGGACATACCCTTGTCGCTTCCTTTCAGTCGGGGTCAACATATCCAAAAGGTGTAAATCTGAGCACCCTGGAAGATACAACCATTGGGCACGGTTTAGTCCAGGCCGGGAAGGCCCACGCGGTTTCACAGTGAAGGTACTCCGTGTCCTGTGGACCACTGGGTTCTGTGGCTTAGCTCCAGTGCATCGGTGTGGTAGGACGATTCGATCGCCCCAAGAGGCAAGTTGGAGTCCTCGTTTCTGCACCCGCAAATGCGCCTTTATGTGGAATTGTGGATGGCACACAGTTATGGCAGAGAGGGGGCCCCAGGAGAGGATCAAGACACAAGCACGGACTGGGGCCATGAGATGTGGCCAAGGCAGGGATCAGAGATCAGAGAGTTGCCTCCAAGGGACATCATAGATCCCGGGCGATTCCAGAAGCAGAACAGATCCCACTCAGAGCCTTCAGAGGGAGAAGCACAGCCCTGCTGTACAGTGATTTCAGACTTCTAGCCCAAGTACTATGATAGATAAGTTCTGGTTGTTTTAAGATACCCACTTGGTGGCTGTCACAGTGACCCTAGAAATGAATACAGGTGGCATACTCCTGCCTCATCAAAAAGTATGAAAATAGCCAGGCACTGGTAGCTCACAGTGCTACTGGGGAGGTATAGGTAGGGAGGATCACAGTTCAAGTCCAGCCTGGCCATCAATGTAAGACCTCATCTCAATCAACAGTTGGTCACAGAGCCAGATGTCTGTCACCTTACCTACATGGGAAGCATAAGTAGGCAGATCGTGGTCCAGGCTGGCCTGGGCATACAGGAAGATCATATTTGAAAATCAATAAAGGCAAAAAGGGTGGGCATGGCTTGAGTGGTAGAGTTCTCTGACTAGCTAGCACAAGGCCCTGAGCTGAACTGCTAGTACCCCTAGCACTACCAACACCACCATCACAAAAAAAAAAGAACACGAGAGTCAGCCGCTGGTGCTCAGGCCTGTAATCAGCTACTCAGGAAGCTGAGATCTGAGGATCGTGGTTCCAATCCAGCCCAGGCAGAAAATTCCCTGGGAGACTCTTATCTCCAATTAACCATCCCCCAAACCGGAAGTGGCTCTGTGGCTCAAAGTGGTAGAGGACTTAGCCTTGAGCAAAAAAGCTCAGAGACAGCACCAAGGCCCTGAGTTGAAGCCCCAGGACTGATCAAAAAAAAAAAAAAAAGAAAAAGAAAAAAGAACATGGAACGTAATGTTAACAGACTTGGAAGCAACGGCTAACATTTCTAGGCCAGGCACCATACAAACAGTTTTACACTGGCAACTGCCTTTCTTAGTACGATACTAGAATTATCCCACTATACAGGTGGGGAAACAGGCTTACAGAGATGGGCTCGCCCCAGGCTCTTGGCTTAACAGTGGTGAAGGCAAGAGTCAGTCTTGAGATTTTGGCCCCAGAGGGCCTGGGCTCTACCCCAGACCAGCGCCAGCTACAAGTTCACAGGATGTCTGTCCACCCTGAAGCTGGGTTTTGGGGGTGAGGTGGCTCGGCAGAGGCTCCTGATGGACCCCAGGTAAAGCCGGACACATCCAGCCAGAGCCAGGAAAACTTTCCAGAACAAAGCCACTGCCCGGTCCCTGTGGTAGCGGAGTAGCAGGCTTCAGGCAGGCCTCTGTGCAGGCCCTCACCGCCCAAGGAAAAGACGATGCAACTGCTGTGTGTCTGGATGGTCGTGGCTTATCAGCAGAGGCTAGATCCCACCCAAGACCTGACAGGAAGGCGCGAGTCTCAGGAACACCCCAAATTCAGGCCCAGGCCTACCTACGCCTCCCTAGGTACACACACTGCTTCCCGCCCGCCCCCCCCCCCCCCGCCCCACACTAGTGCTAGTACCAATTTTGAACTCATGTTCTGGCTCAGCTTCTTTCCTCGTGGCAGAGGCTCTACTACTTGAGCCATGCCTCCAGCCCAGGTTAGTGAGAGTCCTGTAGACTCTTCTGCCCAGGCTGGCTTAGAATTGGAACCCTCTAAGTCTCAGCCTCCTAAGTAGCTAGGATTACAGGCATAAGCATGAGTTACTGGCGCCTGGTACACACTTGTTTTTATTAGAGGATGTTTACATCACAGAAACCAAATTTATCAAACAGACTAGGAAGTATCGCCAAGGGTGAGGGTGCTGAGGCTCGTCCTCTCTCCTCCCACAGGGGGGCGCAGTGGAGCACAGTGTGAACCCCCAGCTGTTCTCACACTGAATCTCCACATCAGCCCGTCCTAAAGCACCTTCCATCTTGTTAGAGAAGCAAATCCAGGTCTCTACCAATTCTTGTAGGCATAGCCCAGTGATCTGGGGCATTTTTAGGGTACATTAACATTGGAGAAGGCTGGTCTGGACGACTCAGGGGGTGTCCATGTTCTGGATTCTTGTGCTTAGAGGTTCTGCAAATAGCCCTGATCCCACTGGGCAAATGCTAGCATGGGCATCTGCTCCAGAGATTAGGGGTAGGACTGGCCCGGCCCTTGGTTCTGTTCCCTCTCCTGGCTAAGTGCCCTCAGTAGATGGCCTAGCCAGACAGGAGGGTGCCAGGAAACAAGCCACTGCAGAGCCACGGTGCGTAGCTGAGCCAGACTCCCCTGGGGCCACAAGGTGAGCGTGACCTTTGCACTCGTTGCAGATAGAGCTGAACAAGGGCCATCTCCACAGCCACTTCCTCCTGCCTGGGGCGTTTTTTCTTTTTTAAAAGATAACATCAGCATTAGTGGTGACTCTCAGGAAGGAAGTGAGACAGAATTGCCCACTCCTTCACTTTGGCCAGCTTCTGCACACTGTTGTGCAAGCTCATCACAGTGGAAAGCGGAAGGTCACCCTGGTTTCGCGGCCTTCTCTTGGGAAACCTTCCTGAGTTGGTAGGGAAGGGTGTACCCCATTTCTGTCCTATTGGTTGTGGGGTTTGAACTCAGGATCTGGGCACTGTCCCTGGGTTCTTTTGCTGAAGGCTAGTGTTCTAGCACAATGAGTCACAGCTCCACTTCTGGTTTTTTTGCGGTTAATTGAAGAGAAAGAGTCTCATGCACTTTCCTTCCACAGGCTGGCTTTGAACCCTGATCCTCTGATCTCAGCCTCTTCTTGAGTAGCTAGGATTATACAGGTATGAGCCACCAGTGCCCGGCTCCTGTCCTATTTTTTTTACGTGAGACTAAAGGCCTAGGACTCCGGCTGGTTCTTGTTCAAGGACAAAAGTAGGCCAGGCTGAGGTGTTGTGCTTCTCATAGAAGCTGTCAGGCTTCCCTAGGGACATTCGAATCCAGACACAATCCACAAACGCTGTGCGGCGGTGCTTCCCACAACACAATCAGATCCCCAGCGCGCACTGCGCGGACTAGTCTTTGGACCATCCTTCCAGATCATAGGTCTTCTGGAGAAATCTGATGGCTAAAGTATACCCATGTCCAGCCAGCACCTGTGTACCCATGGATGACATTCAAGTATACTCTACACACATTTTCAGTCAATTCAAGGTCTTCTCTTAAAGTCTATTCCCAGGACTCAATCATTTATTGACTCATTCATTCAGCAAATATTTACTGATATCCTACTACCATGAGTCTGGCACCAGCTGTGCTGAGCACTGCAGGAGACCAGTGCTCCGGAGTCCAGATCAGAACTCTGGAGTTCAGCATTCCCTACACAGAAGTGGTACCCCCCCACCCCCTCCCAGGCCTGAAGATGGCCCAGCCCCTCCCAGGCCCTCTGAAGGATACCACTGTTCTTCTTCAAGGGTAGGTGGTAGTCTCCCCCACCAAGCTCAAGAAGGCAACATGGAGCCCCATGGAGCTGCCAGGCTGAGGTTGGTACAACCCTATTCCCTCCCCAGCACACCAGGTGGAGGGTTGTCCTGAACCCCCATCCCACTCTACCTCAACAACGTATATATTGTCCTAACAACAAGACAACTACTGGAATTAGGGAGGCCCCATCAAGACCTCAGCCAAAACAACGTGCAATCTACAGGACCGAGAACTGCCCACCCATGTGCCAACATCCCACTGAGGAACACCGGCGTGACTAGAGAACCAGCCCGCCATGACACAGCGAAGAGGAGGGACCACAGGGACGCATCCGAGCAATGGAGGACTCAGAAGCAAGGCCGTGTCAGGAGAGGTGACTGCTGCAAGTTCTGAAAAGGCAGGGGCGGAGCAACTCCGTAAGGTCCAGGAGCCTGAGGTGCGGGGGTGGGGGGTGGGGGGTGGGGGGGGTGGGGGGGGTAGCTGCTCTAGACAGCTTTAGCCGTCCTGTCTAAACACCTGAAAGACCCAAGGCAGAGCCGGAGACGCAGAGAGGGGTCAGGGTACTACAGGGGTCGGGGCTGTTTGTTCCCGTCAATTCCACCCCACACAGGCCCATGTGCCACCGGGGCTGGAGACATGGCTGGGGTCCTCGTGGTCTCTACAGGACCCAGAATATAACGAAAGGCAGATGCTTGGTGGGAGATTCAGTTTCACATTACCCAGCAACCACATTGGCTTGAAATGGTCTTTTCAGCCCCTGGACTGTCCCCACCGGATGCTGATTTTAAAATTCTTCTGGTAAATGCCAGGCCAAGAGAACCATGAAAGACTGACTTTTTCAAGTCTTTTTTTAAAATTCAACTCAAAAAAATATCCCTCTATTGAAAACTTAATATTTAGAAAAACAAAGTAGTTAAAAATAAAACCTCCACTATTCAAAGCAGGGCACACAGAAGTTTTCTTAAGCGGTGGAAAAATGACGCAGGCCCTCTCTCTTTTGGGGACTAGGATAAACATGGCTTGCTGGCGCTCTGGCCCAGTGAAAAGCAAGAGGATAAAGCACAGAAAAATGATTTTCCACGACTCTTGGGGAGGGGGAAGGAAGTATCCCGAATACAGTCTCCCCACAGCTGAAATAATATTGCAAATGATGCTCAGCAGTTAACCATTCCCACATTACAGCCCACATAAATCTCCTAATATATGTCCCTAGATTTTTGTATGATTTTCTTACACGCATAGACAAAACACAGCAAGAGCCATGCTGTTCCTCAGGAAAGGTGAAAGAAGTTTGAGCCTGGCTTGTTGTCTTAAAGGAGAAGATGCACAGTCTCTTGAGACATTAAGCCCCACTGGTCATCTAAATGGCGCCAGGACAGTATTAGCAGAATACATGTTCACCAGGGGGCTAGAGCTCCTGTCTACACTGCAGACACCTGTAGAGTTGACATGAACGTGGGAAGTGGTCTTACCCTCTCCTACCAAGTGAGCCTAATTGAGAGAGGAAAAACTGGGAGAGAGTGAGGGAAGGGATGACAGTGTCCAAAAAGAAATGTACTGATTACCTGACTTATATAACTCTACTGTACATCACTTCTATAATAACAATAAAAGATTTTTAAAAATTGCATTCCCTAAATATCTTTGGCAGAGTAGTTGTGGGTTTTGGCTGTCATGGAGTAAAAGTAGATGAAGACCAAGTGATACAGGGCCAGGCACTATTGGTTCATGTCTGTAATGCTGGCTACTCAGGAGGCTGAGATATCAGTATCAGTTTGAAGTAAGCCTGGGCAGGAAAGTCCCTGAGACTATCTCAAACTAGCTACCAGAAAATTAGAAGTGGTGTTGTGCCTCTGAGTGGTAGAGCCCTAGCCTTGAGGTACAGAGCTCACGAACAGTGCCCAGGCACTGAGTTCAAGCCCTATGACAGCCCTTCCCCTACAAGTTGTTTTTTTTTTTTTGTGGATAAGTGAAGTTTGAACTCAGGGTCTTGTGCATGGCAAGTATCTGCTCTGCTGTTGAGCCAGGCCTTTAACAACCTTTTTGCTTCTGTTATTTTTTTTTGAACAAGGTCTTATTCTCAACCAGGCCTAGAGCTTGGATCATGATTCTATTTGAGCTTCCCACAGAGCTAGGATAACACGCACCCAAATCATTCATTGAAATAAGTCTCAAGAAGGTTTTGCCCAGGCTGGTCTTGAACGGTGATCCTGTTAATCTCCACCTTCCAATCAGCCAGGTACGAGCCATTGTACCTGGCTAAGAAGGTTTTCAGCCAAATGGTACGTCGCTTCACCACACAGATGACGTCCGAAACCCAAAGTGCTCTGCAAGATATGAGACTGTGTATTCCAGCTGAGGCCAGAATCTTTTCTTTGGAACTTGGTGATGTGGAAGGTGAAGTGGCCAGTCTTCATCTATGGGAGATTTGGGCTGGAGATGCCCTTGATCCTTGCTGACACATACATGTCTTTGAAAAAGCTTCCCACACAAGGAAGTCTTGGGCATCTCAGAGTTGAGTTGTGGAAGGGTCAGGAGAACCAGGAGGTGGGCCAAAGACCCAAGGTGAGCGGTGCAGGATGCCCCATAGATTGTCCATGTAGTGAGCCAGGACAGCCCATTCTGTCTCCAGCATGGTGCTCGCCTGATGTAGCTGGTTTCCTCCAGAAAGGTCCATTCCACTTCACTGCCATAACCCAGAGGCTTCAAAGAAGAACTCTGCTTCAAAACCAGCTTCCTTTCCTCCCGAGGCCAGTCCATCGACATGGCTTGCTATAAAGTTTAATGGATGTTGAGAAATAGTGAAAATTAAAATCCTCTCAGGGATAAATCATCTAATTTGTCATAATAATGAAAGGGCACTTCATTTATGGTTTTATAACTGATGCTGGGATTCCTGGCCTGGGTGTTATGTTCCTTTATTGTATGGTTTTGTGGTGTTTTTTGTTGTTTTTTTTAAGTTCATTCCTGGCTCCATTTAATGTCACCACCCATGTTTTGCTTTCTTTCTGAGATCTTGTTTGGGATGTGCCCCATCCTGCAGGACTTTATGACTCCTCAGCAGCTGCCATCAATAAAGCCTTTGGGTACGTGAGGCAGATAAAGGTGTGTTTTTCCTGGAATTCGAGGAGGGAGGTCTGACTGGAAAGGTGTGGGGGTATTTTGCATAGGAGGAATCTGAGTTAGACTTTGTCATGGTTGAATGTGTTCCCCAAGGTTCTCGTGTTGGGAACTTGGCCCCTAAAGCAGTTGTGTTGAGAGGTGGGAAGTTAAGGTGCTTATGGAATATGGGCTCCTACAGATGTGTTTCACCTCTGTCCCTCTCACGTGTGTCCTTTTTCCCCCATTCTTCTGCACTAGATGATACAAGCAAGGAGGATTTATAGCCTGTGGAACCCATAGGCCAAGTACGTTGCTTTGTCATTTACTAAGTCCTTGGTATTCCATTATAGCAGCACAAACTGATTTAAGTTAGCTGTTATTAGGCAAGTGTCTGGACAGGTGAGCAGTAGTCGGGGATTTAAATAGATGACAGAGGCCTGGAGCTCAGGAAGAGGGAAGCAGAAGCTAGCATGATGGCAAATAACAGGAGAGAACATGGAATGCCACTCCAAAGCCAGAGTTCCGCCATTGTGCATTTATGAACTCACTGAATCCTTGTCAGTCATCTTTGTGGTGGCTACCGCTACTCTCTACTGGGAAGATGAGGAAACTGAGGCACAAAGATCAGAAAGTTGACAAAACCTTCAATAATAAATGGCAAAGAGAGTCTAGTCTGAGTCCAAGATCTTAATCCTTATATTCCTTGGTGGAGTAGTGTGCTTCAATAGCTATAACAAAGAGCCATAGACTGGGCAGCTGGAACAACAGGGAATTATTTCTAACCATCTCTAAAGGTTGGAGGTCAAGGCCTCTCTCCTTGTCTTGTTGATGTACTTTTTCTCCATGTCTTCAACTTTCCCTGGTGCACGAAACTTTCTAGGGTTCTCTGTGTGTCCAATTTCTTCTTCCGAGGACATCAGTCAGATTGGATTAGTGTCCTTGCCCATCCTCACTTTATTAACAATACATTCCATTCCAGGCTGAAGCCCCTGGGGTTGGGACTTCCATACCTGAGTTCTGGGAGACCCTGTGAAGTCCACACCCAGTGGGAAGCTAGCCGAGGAGGCTCTGGCTGCATTCGGCGAGGATCACTGTGGTAGGCCCGGGCACGATGGACAGGGTGCGGCCCATGAGCCCGGCTGCACATTGGAGCCGTCTGAGGACCTCTTGACTCAAGAGCACGTTCAATCTGACTGGTCAAGGTGAGGCTCAACTGCACATCATTTATTTGCTCCAATATGTGGCAGAGGGAGGATCACTCATTAGAGAAAGGAGGGCCTGGTCAGCAAGACACCAACTCAAAGAGCGCAAGAGCAAGGTTTGGGAACTAGGTCCGTCCAGGTATATGGTACGAGGCCACCGCACTGCTCAACTAAATCTTGCCCGTGAAGCTCGCTCCACCCCCCCGTCCAAAGGCTTCGGTGCCTGGCACGCCACACATGCAGCCCCATGAGCAACGTGGAAACCAGAGTCCGCGACGCTTGGCTCCTATCGCTGTATACAGGGCCGCACTGCTACCATTGGCGTCCACCCCCACCCGGAGCCACGGCCTCAACAGGCTCGCCCTTCAATGGCCCCATGTTATGATTTTATGGACAGAGCAGCAAAGTCCAGAGATGTATGGCCACTGCCTCTTTCGAGATTGAAAACTCTGAGAGCTCTCAGGAAAGAGAGCCAGGAGGAACCGCTAGTTTTTCTCAAGGTGGGCCCCCGGTGGACACCCCCTTTTTCCGTTTAGAGCTCCTGGAAGGTCTGGGTGTGAGGTGGTTGTCAGGGATGGCAGCAGCCAGTGCCGGAAGGCGATGGGTCTTCTCTGAAAGCAACCCTGAGTTAAACAGTCCGGGAACAGCCCTAGCCCACGGGAGGCCCCGGAGAAGGTGCAAAGGGCCCGACGAGTCCCCTGGTTCCCAGAGTACCCCCACCCCAAACTTGACACACGGATCTCATTGGAACAGAGAGGTACCCCCAAACCCAAGACATTTCCAGCCCAATTTCCATAACTGTACAGATCCAACATGTCTCTGTTTTTATGATGCTTCTTTTCTCAGGGTGGGGACAGAAAGCCAAGTACATGTACCAACTGGTAGTTTATAGGGTGATTACAAGAACAATGAACAGTTTTTATGATCCATAACTAATTTCCCTTTTTTAGGGCCTTCACATGGAATACTTGTTTTGTTTTGGTTTCCCCCAACAAAGCTTCTGTGGTCCAGGCTCTGGGGTGAGTTCTAGGCCACAGGAATTGAGGACAGTGAACAAAACTGACACCCACAGCCCTCTGCCTTATAATCAGCCGGTGACAGGAGACCCCCGGTGTGTCAACTCTACATGAAGGGGTGCCATCGGCTTCAGATCCGTGCTTGCCGTTCCTGTGGAAGTCCTTTTTTAAGAAATGTGGTTCTGGGGATAGAAGCCAGGGCCAGAGGTCCATCCCAGCCCCTCTCCGGATGTCTTAATGGGGGATTCGCAACTCAGAGATGGAGTCCAGCGCACCGTCTCCTGGGAAAGCGGGAGCGATGTATTTATGTATCAGCCGCTCCATCCACTCATCATCCTGGGTAACAAGGAGCTCAGGAGATCGCTGAGCCATGGCGAGGTAACATGGGGAGGGGGGCAGGGACAGCGGGGGGGGGGGGTGGGTTGCAGGTAGGGGGATAGAGTAAGGACAGTTCCCACTGGGGAACCTCAGTGGCTTGAACTTGACAAAGAACTCTGAGGATGAGGGAATAGGCAGGGCGGGGCCGCATGATGGCGGCCTGGGGCCGGGCGGGTTGGGGAGGGTCAGCGAGGGTCAGCATCCACGATGTCTGCCCATCCTCTGGTCCTGAGCCTGGTCCTCTGGCCATGAGCCTGAAGGTGAGCAGGAGTGGGCGGCAACCCTGGCCAGGGACGCCCTCCTCTGCACGGTACAAATGGTCTGCTCCAGGAAGGGGCTTGTAGGGGCTGCAACAGATCAGGACGGCTGGGTGGAAAGCCACCGGAGCCACAGAAGCTGCGAGAAGGGCCCTTCCTCATAGTGACTCGGAGGCAACAGACAGAACTAGGAATGCTGGGTCAGGATCTGGGGACTGGCAATCGATACAATGGAGTAGAGAGAGCCCCAGAGGAAGACAAGGAAGGCAAGAGAAGCACGGGGAAAATCAGATAGGGTATTGCAGATCACAAAGGAGATTTCGGGGTTCATACTAGGTAGACTAGAATCAAATGATCTTAAGCATAAATTGTTTCCAAACTATTGTACCTAGGCATGGCAGAGAGGCTGGAAGGCAAGCACAGGTGCAGACAGACCAGTTAGAAGACTTGTGCCATCCCGAAGAAGGGCAGTAACAACTCACTGGCCCCACGGCCTAGGCACTTGTGATTCTGTAGGCCGAGGACGTTCCTGTCCTTGATCTCTGAACGAGGACTCTGTGGTCAGGTCTCGCTCTCATGTTGTCACTTCAGAGAACGCCTTCCTCGGCCCTGCTTCCGCTACAGTGCCGGTCCTCGGTCACGCTCGGTCTCATTTTATCCATCAAGAGCTGGAACAACTTCACTGACTTGCCCGCTCGTGGCCCCTCTAGCTCCTCCGGACGATTCATCTGCTCACAGTCTGCTGAGCACAGCTGTTGGTCACCGGGCTGGTTCCATATTCTGTGGCCAGGTCTCGTGGGAAGGAGCAAGAGAAGGGGAAGCAGGCAGGGACTCCCACCCCCCTTCCCGGAGCCTGTGTGTGGGGAGGATCGGAAGGTGGACTTCCCCCTGAGGAGGGGCTACCGGTTACCAAGGATTCAGCTGTGTGGGGCTTTCTCCCAGGGCCTGGGGAATCCAAGGCAACACCCCAGAGACGAGAGGCCTCCCTGGCTCTGCCTCCTCTGGCACACACGGCAGGGACGCCCAAGGCCCGGGTCCAGAGGCATTTCAGGACGCACGCAGCCGGGGTCGGAGGACAATGAAATTCAGAGTCTCCCAAGTGTGCCAGGGGGCAGCTGCTCCGGAGATGGCACTTTGGAAGAAACACGGGTTCCACTGTGGCTGGCACAACGGGGTGGTGGTGGTGACTGTTCCGTTCTTTGCTGGCCACAGAATACAAGAGCCACAGAAGGCTGTGCTGAGAAATAAAGGACCCCAATGACTCAAGGCATGTGGGACAGGTTTATTGTGGGTACAGCCTGGGCCTGCTGGCACAGTCCACAGACGTGACATTTACGAGCTTCGCGCATTCCACTTCTCCCCGTTGGCGGTCTCACCAGCAGCCATACGAGGCAGGCAGCTCGGCCGCACGCACCAACGTCTACCCGGGGAAGGGACTCCCGGCATGAGGCATGGACAGCCGCACATTTCAGCAGTGCGGACAGGATGCCGTGGAAAGCTGCTGGACTCCATGCCGGTGGGCCTCCCTGCTCTCTGTGTGCAAGGCAGTAGCACAAACTTGCAAGGTTTGAGTTCTCTCAAGGACACTGCGCATGCGGTCATCCTTTCTCTCCAGACCCCAATCTGAAAACCACATTGACCCATAAGCCTTCCAACACACCCAGCCCACCCGCTGTCTACCATAAGCCAGTGGGGATTGGGTTCTAGGATGCTCACTGCTCAGGCACACATGCTTTTTCTCTGCAAACACCATAGAGCTATGTGTGAGAGGAAACTGAAGTTCAAATTGGTGAACAAACAAGCCCAAGATCATCCAGCTGAGATTCGAACCCATGTTCTTGAACTGCCGAGGTTAAGTTGCCTTAGCCCCACTAAGGTTCCCAGATATTTGTCACCATCTTGCTATAGGCAGTGGCCTAGAGGAGAAGAAAAGGCTTGGACATTGCAAAGGAAGGCGTCAAGTATTGAGTGAACTTGGTCGGAGTGCTGTTGCTATATTTGGCACCCTGGGTGTCTTGGCTGAGGCCAGGGAGGAAAATTTAGAAGCCACCACTGACGCAGAGCAAGGGCATCCAAGCAACACTGTCTCTGGAAAACTGGCCCGAAGGCACGAAGGAGGCGAGGCGGGGCGGGCTCGTGCGTCGGGATCCCCGCCAAGAGCTCGGCACGCCCGCCATCGCCAGCGATAGGGGAAGCAGGGCCAGGCGCTTCCTCCCGTCTTGCAGAGTGGCAGCTGCTCAGTCCACACGGCGGGAGCCGGGGGCCTGCGGCTGGCAGGGCTGCCGTCCTCCCGTGGTCCCGGAAGTCCCAGGGGCGGCTCAGGCGCTTCGCCGTGTCTCCACGGGCAAGTGCGAAGCTCAGGGCAAGTTTCCTTACAGCCTCCATGTGAGCAAATCACCTGCATGGAGCTGGTCGTGTGTCCCACACTTTTCTGGTGGGAACTGGGACACAAGATTGGCTCGGTGTACAGGAGCGACAGGGACTTAGAAGGGGAAGGGACGGCATGGGGCACACCAGGGGGACCCAGGGACCTCAGGAGTGAAGTGCTTCTTGTGGATGCACGGGGCCGCACGTGCTTCCCCGTCTCTGGGCCAGGGTTCAGAGAACTCCACGAAGAGGAGGGAGCGCCCAGCTGACGCTCAGCGCAGGACACTTCCTCTTGGAGGCTTTCGCAACATGACTTGGAAGCCGCGTGACAGGCAGATGTAAAAGCGCAGCTGTAAGCCTCTGCCAGAATCTATCTATCTGCCGTACACAGCCAGGCCTCAACCTCATCATCCAACCCCGTGTTACCCACCCACCGTGACTGGCTGTCTCACGGTCTGTTTTCAGTCTCTCTCTTACACACACACACACACACACACACACACACACACACACACACAGAGTAAGCTGCTGCAGTATGCATGAAGTGAATGCTCATAAAAAAATCAATATTCTAACTGAGTCATATTATTTAAAATGCCTGAGGAGCTTTCAATAAAAAGAACATCTTCCTGAAGCTAAAGAATCTTTGATTTGTTAACTACATATCAAGGCACATTCTGAAGTCTGGTTTTTTTTTCCTATATAGGGTTCTCTGAAAGAAAAAATAAAGCCCCTCCCCCAGTTCAGCTAAATGGAACTAACTACATAAGGTATGAGATATTTACAATTTGTAATGTATATATATATATATATATATATATATATATTTGGGACTACTGATATTCAAATATTCAATGTTGTTTCTCAACATTTTTTTTGTGGGGGGTTACTTTTGGAACTAAAAAGAATGACCAGAAGTCCTAATTTTGTCTAGAGTAATAAAATAACTATTCACTGTCTCTTAGAAATGATACGTAGCTTTAGTTAAATATGGGAATGGATGTGGAGGGACGGGAAAAACAAAAACAATATAATAATAAAAAAAAAAAAAGAAACAGGCCCCTTATCCCACAGAACCAGACTCCAGGAAGGGTCCCACCGAAGACACCGCTGCTCTGGAGAAGCAGCAGGAAGAGAAAACGGGGGCCACCGGGGCTCTTTCTGGAGGGTGATGTGGTATGACAGGGACCTAGACGACAAGGTTTCCCACAGTGGTTGGTTTGGTCCATTCATATAAAAGGCATTCTTGAGTATCTGACCTGCCATGTGCCAGACAGAGGTATACTGTACTGGGTTGAGCCATAGGAACCTGCTGCTTTTTATAGGCAAGAAAACAGCAATGCTGGTGATCCCCTTTGGCTAAACCTATCAGAAGGTGTTATGCAATGCATGACTACTGATGGCGGCAAGTCTATCCATTCACCAAATCTGACAGATGACCCCAAAGCTATTTTTGACGGGAGCCTGGATCTGCCTGGGTTTCTTCCAGAAACAGATTGGTTGCTAGTTCCCTTCACACATGCCATGCTGTCCTATTTTGTAACTTCACAAAGGCATGAGTCCTTGCTTTAGTTCTGTTTCTTTCAGATTCCTCTATACAGAGACAATATACAGACGAGGCCTCTTGGGGAAACCAACTACTAATGTATAAGTGCACAGTGAATGCAGTCTCCGTTGGGCTCTTTCCTACATACCACTGGAACAAAACTGCCAAGTTCAGTTGCAAAGATATTCACAAAGACCACTATGGGGTGAAAGATTTAATACCAGTTATTTTCATCGAGTAGCTTAAAAAAATGAAACCTAATACCTTTAAACTGGGGCCAAAGGACATCCCTCATCGCCCTACTCCAAATTGGTTAGACGATACTTTCTCTTGCACTTCAGTCTAGTGCCAAAGTGCAGAGAACATGGAGAATGAAGATTTAAAATAGAAGCCTAAGGTTTTGTGATACTTTCAATGCCACAGATAAATAGATGAGCTGAACACATGACTTGACTTAACTAGTTAGCAGAGCAAACTAGTAGCCATGAAAGGGGCGTCCATTTGGGCCGTAAGCAACCATGTGAAGACGAAGCACAGTGGCCAGCAGGGTGAGACAGGGCTTCTCACCCTGAGCACGGGCGACCCCTGGGTGCAGATCTTTCCTCGTGGGCACTGTCCTAAGCCTTGCAGGATACCGGGCTACAGGCCCAGCCTCTACCTCTGTTGCATCTGGAGCACCTCTGGCAGAGAACTGTGGGTATTAGACAGATACTCTGCAGACTGTGCTAACTGAATGATGGGGGGGGGTGGTCCTGGGAGAAGAGATGAGGTCTGCAGATTTGATTCTGCTACACAAGGGGATCTCGCAGTGCAGAATTCCCCTCCGTCCTGTTCAAGTCTACAGTAACCACTTGTTTTCCCCACACCATCTGGCTCCTCCTTACCCTTCAGGTCTCAGCTGCAATTCAGCTTCCTCTCGAAGGGTTCCATTCCCTGCAGCGTCTTTGTCTAATCCTATCCGGCATGGATCGCGTCTCACACACACCATGCATGTTTGTATGGATGACTCTATCTTTCACTCATTTTTTCCTTTCTCCCCCCCTCCACATCTATCTATCTCTGTCTGTCTAAATATAGATAGATATTTGTATCTTTTTTGCTTACTCCTTCCATCAGACCAGATGATGGGGACCCAGTCTTATCTGAGAGCTACACTCCTCCCAGAATCCGGTAGGGGTACCCAGCACACAGATGTCTCCCTCAAATATTTGCTCAAGGATGAATAAAAACTGAAATCCCTTTTCAAGTGAAGGGCCGGTGAAGCTCTCCGTGACCACCCCAGGGGACAGACAGGGGGACCAGAGTGTGTGCTGGCTCGTCTCCCCAGAGGCAACCAAGACCAGAGGACTCCAGGCAGAAGCAGATCCCAAGCAGCAACATGAAAACACGCACGTTTCTGTCTTTACTCACATCTATTTCAGGCGCTCACCAGTCCCTTATTGTGACACGTCTTTTGGCTAAGGTGTCAACCACAGAAACCTCGAGCCAGAGGACACAGCTAAGGTGGAGTGGCACTCTACGCTGGGAAGCCAGGATTGCTGGGAGCCACGGATCACGAATTGTTCCCCCACCCCCAGGGGGGGCGGAGGGAGGATGGAGGGCCATTCGAAGAACTCCGAGGACCCGATCTTGGCTGTATTTCCGAGCGCACACACAAACAGACACGCGAGCCGACGTGCCCTCACCACTGCCAGTTTCCACCCTCAAGAACACAGAGACATCGCCAGCTAACTTTTATATGAAGAATTTAATTATCTATACACGTAACTATTCCAAAAGGGGGAGGGTATTACAGGTGTTAAAGCCGCAGGTTTCTATATTTATATATTTTACATTCATATCCATGAAAATACTGAAGCGCGAGCGGACGAGGAGGAGCAGCCTCGCCCTCTGCCCCGGGAGAGCGGAGAAGAACCTCTACCCAACGGCGAGCGAGGCGTCTCTCCCGGGGGAGACTGGCACACGGAAGGGGCGACACGTGACATCATTATGAGCAGGACAGCTGGATTGTGCTGGGAGGCTTCCCCCACCCCAGGTTCTGTGCTGGCAGCACGGGCATTTTTATTGAGAGCTTCCAACTAGTGTTAAGGGACACACGTGGCTTCAGCTACAGCACAGCTAACACATAAACGGACCACGAGCTCCATTTCATATTAATCTGCAGAAAGTCCACAGTCTAGTTAAAAAAATGTAAACATTGGAAATTAATTGCAGGGAGACTCCTATACATTCTTTCTTGTCAAGAAAATTACTTGTTCAAAATAGATCATTCCATGAGAAGTAACTGGAATGAACTTCAGATCAGCGACTAAAGGATTGTAGTGTCAATCACAACCACCTTGGTGGCGGTATCTATTGATTTATGGGATGAAAACACGTCAAATTAAAAAACCCCAAACAAAACACCACCTCAACCAGATAAATCTGAGACCCAACAGAAACACAGGTGCTTTCTCACATGGCTACAAGGTCACTGTGCAAAATAAAATTAATGCAATATGATTAGAGCATCGTACAAAGGGACAGCATTTGTCATGGAAAGAACTCATTTCTTATGTACAGGATGTATTACATGCTCAACACGGTACATCTGATACACACAAACAAGCACATAACACCTTCGCTTTAATTGGGCTCATTCTACACATCTTGAAAACAGAAATACTTGACTGTACTTCTATAGCAGGGGGAGCCCCCCAAACTACACAGTTTAGTTGGTAACACTGGACAAAATGAAAAAAAAAATACATCAAGTCTCAGATTTATGGACATTTGGAACAATTTTTAATAGCACATGCAGCATTCCTTGATAGTGGGTCTTTTTGCAAAACCAACATAGCAAAGAATTGGTTTATTTCATTTTTTTATTAAAAGACTAAAATATGTATTTAAAAATAATCTTAAAACTATTGAAAGCACCTGGGCCAAGGTGGGGGAAAGTCAATTTGAGTAACTAGGAAAGCCACAAAAGGACCCACTACCCTGTGTATTTTTTTTTTTTTTTGTAATTTTTGCTTCTCCCTCTGCAAGTAATAACTCAAACATTGCGATCACATGCAACTAAGGTAAAATGAGGTAAACTGCTCTGCAGTGAGTTCTTCTACTCAGAAGGCAGTAGGTGATCATGCTGGAAGTCACATGATCAAGGCTGCATCTCCCATCATCCCTCTGGGCAGTGATATGGGATAGTGGGTCTCTTTGAGGACTTTCAAGCCTGGGGGGGGGATGGGCAACATATGATTCCTAGAAAAAGGAGGAAAACAACACATAAGCAAAACAAAACAATGAGCAAAATTCAAGCTAGGAAAATGAGTCAGGCATGTAAAACAGCATGGTGCCAAAATGATTAAAAAAAAAAAAGAGGAAAAGGGGGGGGAGGGAAGGGAGGGAACATGCTACAGAAGGAATGAAAATTTAAAAACAAAACCAAAAACCCCACAAGAACAAAGTCTTGCATTACAGAAGGTCTTCAAAGAGACAGTAGTGAACGCAGCAGTGGTCTAGCTTTACGTTCTGCAAACCACGCTCAGCAGAATCAGAGCAATGCTGCATGTTTTTACCAGAAGACACCAGAGAGGAGAGGCACAGGGCCGCCAGGGCACTTACATTGCTGGCTTGGGTCCATGTCTGTGGTCAGCTTCACATAATTGGACGGGAAGAGTCCCACTTGCCCATTGACTTCTCCTTTCCACCAGTCGGGGTCCTCCTTGTTGAGGACGTTGATGATCTGGCCCTTGTGGAAGGCCAGCTCGTCGTCGTTCTGGGCAGTGTAATCGTACATCCCGATCACCTGGCACACTGCAGGAGACAGGGCGCGGTCAGCGGCGGCACATGCGCAACAGGGCCCAGGCGGGCCACGGAGATGTTCATGGGCTGCTTCTGCCCCTTTGGTGGGGGGAGGATGCGGTGAAGCGGAAGGACCCAGAGGGACCCCATTCATGGTGTGGGTAATAGAGGAAGATGAAAGATTAACATGAAGACGACAGCGACATTTTTACACTGTGTCTTTGGTTTTTTAGAATATCTTCCTCCCTTCAAATTACTTGTCAGCAGAAAATTCACCGCAATAACTGAATCTTTGCTTCTGAGCAGGGGTGGGGGCTGTACAATGCTGCACTGGGGTACTGGCCAACACCACCCCGTTTCTGTCCCATGGCACCGCCAGCCAGGGGACCGCGGCACTCCTTTCTTTCCTCTCTTTTCTTTCCTGTGGGATTGGGGGTTGAACCTAGGGCCTCACACACAAGGCAAGCGCCCCAACACCACACTCTAACCTACAGGAGGTTAAGTTTTCCTTACTCAGGGCATCTCTACAGAGCTACAGAAGGCCGCACTATTTACTTAGGTCACAGTTAACAATTCATCTCTTAACCCAGCTACGTACAAGTTCAGGGTGCTCCAACTCTCCAGATAAATGAATCACTCAACAAGTGGGCTGACCCAATCAAGGGGTTACACACTGGCACAGTGTGGAGACGAGGGGGGAGATATCATCAAATCTCCCCAGTGGACAGCAGATTCAGCTCCCCCCCCCACCCCCAAACAACTACTTGAAGTCTTAGCTCAGGCAAGGAAGACCAGCAAGGATCAGGGATCAGGGATCAGTCACAGAGTTTACCAATCCTTTAATTTCTTCCAAAGGCTGTCAAGCTTTGATTTCATTAGGGAGGTATAGCGTAGACCTTCAATTGGAAGGTAATGGAACAAAAATGACATGCTTTCCACAAAATGTCACCCAAGTATTGAGGTGGCATAAAGAACTAAAGCAAACATCTGTTCTTCTCCCTCGTAATTACTGAAGCATCTAATTCAGTCCCTTAGATCAGAAAATAGCCACTGGGGTCGACTGAAGTGCTCTGCCCTTTTGCAGCCCTCTAGGAAAGCGCACACAACATCCTGGTCCCCCACCCCACCTCCCAGCGAGGCCCCTCTGTCCCCAGTAAATGCCACAGGGGGGTTATTTCAGTCTCTTGCGAACGTCACATGAGGGCCAGCAGCGCCTGTGGCCTCCAGCGAAATCTCCTGACCTATCCAGACCCCGGCCATTTATTCTTAGGAGCCTCTTTCTGTTGCCTCACCCGCTAGCCCCAATCCCACTTTAAAACGGCTGGAAGAAAACCAAGGGAAAAAAATCTGGCTTTAATGCCACAGTATTGAGGACTGTTTCAGCAGGACAGTGTCAACAAAGGCTCTGTTGTCCCCAGCACAGTAAAGCCACTTTAGTTATTTGGTTCTTTTGAAAAACATATTCCATATCCCATCAGCTGGGTGTTGTTCCAGCATGCACAAAAAGGGCTGAAAAGCACATGTGAGAAAAAAACAACAAAAAAACCCTTAAATGCTGTGAGAAAACCAAGTGAGAAGGGCCAGGCTCACCGTTCTCCAGTAAGAGACGGCAGAGCTTACCTGTGGGCAGTGCCGCTGACTTGGGGAGCTCTGTTGGAGTGATTTTGCTTGTCCCAGGGCTTAGAAGCTTGACGTAATTTGCCGGGAACCAGCCTATTTGGCGTTTCTTCCCACGTGCCTAATTAAAAAAAAAATCAAATACAAATTTTACAAGTTCGGCTTTCATTATACAATTTGCTTTGAGTGACTTCTATGGATCTGAAATACAAATGGTGTGAATGGTAGACTCTGTGGGTCCTCATGTCACCAAGATGAAACGCTGTTACTACAGTTCAGAGCACGGCAGCCAGGGATCAGCAAGCTTACAGCTTCTCAAGTGTCAGTGGCCACAAATTCAGGATATTCTGTAGTACGTCTAAGATAGTGAACTACTTGGCACCCAGCTGCTAAGTTTGGAAAGACGAGAGAGTATGGTTAATGCCACCATCATATAAGAGGAATAATGATAACAATAACAATGGCCAGGAACACTGAGTGATTTTTATGATCCAGGTCCTATGCTAAGCCCCTTATGTGTACACAAAAGTTCCGGAAAGACAGTGCTATTATTCTTCACAATTTCAAGGTGAAGATGGAGCTTGGAAAACCTATGAGGTGGTCCTAGGCCCCGGACTATGTGAAATGACATAACGTGCAGTGACAAGAGGACACAGGGAAGGGAGGCTTAATGTGATGCTGTTTTTCGAAAGCCTTCAGGTCCACGTGGCTACAGCACCTTTTCCACTGCTGGTCCCTGCTTTATTTCAATCTGACTCTATATGAACTTCGTCTATGATTGCTTAGGTGCTGGGATTTACTGGAGAGAGCTGGCAGGGAAGAGTTTAAGAACTCAAACCAACATACGCGTGTGCACATGTGCACACGCGTATGCACACTTACCCAGAAATGGCATCTCTAGAAACAAGGTTGTAAGGATGGAAGGGAGACATCTGCATTCCTAGCTCTTATTTTTAAAATTTAAAACACCTATTCCAAAACCAGGGAAATAAGAAACTGAAAGAAAACTGCTAACAGCTTCTGCCATTCTACCTGTCAAGTTGTTGTCACTCGAGGCCATCTCTGTGCAGCTGACTGTCCTCATGGGTCCTGTGGTCTTAAGACATTCTGCTCCTGGCTCATGGACTGAACTTTTTATTCCCACAGTGAATCTGCTGATGACTGAAGCCATGTTTACATGCTTCCACGTATATGCCTATCTAGTGAACGGCCTTGAGGCCCACAGCGTCTCCTCTGTCCCCCTTCTAGTTTCACAAGGGCAGATGCAGAGCGCGTGGTAATTTCCACGCTTGTGCATCCACACTGGAAGTCCAGTTTCAGCCGTGGCAATCCAACCACCTTACAGTGGAGGCCGAGGGCCGCTCAGACTCTCTTTTGAGCAACGTACCTCCAAGGAGCTGATCATGTCTGTGTGGCGATAAGAAACACACACAGCTAAGTAATCACATACCTATCGGCTATGAAATGCCAAGACTGGGGACAAGCCTGAGCCCAGTGCCCCGACTCAGGAGAAAGGAGAAGGTGCTTCCTGTTGGGAGCGTTCGGGAACACTTCTGGAAGAAGTGGCAAGCCCCGGAGGATTCCGGGAGGCAGGGGATCTGTCGCAGGGGAGGGAGGCTACGAGCTGTGGCAGAGAGAGCCCCGGGGGTGCGAGTGCTTGCAAACCAGCTGTCAAATGAGGCTGTGTTGGAGACATGGCTCCAGAGGGAAGAGGGGCCAGCCTTCACCCACAGGCCGAGGAGAAAGGGCGGCACAAGGCCGCTTCAGTCTTCTGGGCAGGAGAGGGCCATGCGGACGGAAAGGCCGGTGAGCGCCGACCGCAGAGCTGCCCAGGGACTGGTCTGTGGCTGTGAGTGGCCATCTCCCCGCCCCACGCCAAGTGGGGGCACATTCAGAAGTGGCCGGGTGGCAACTGTTTTAACAGCCTGGGGCTGAGGGCAGTGGTTCCTGATGGTGGTAGTCCCATCGTAAGGAGGATTACAGTTCAAGAGCAACCCAGCAGAAAGTGACAGTGACCCCCATCTCAACACAGAGAGCATGGTGGCGCCCGTCTTGTGACTCCAGCCTCACAGGAGGCATAGATAGGATGGCAGTCCAGGCCATCCCCGGATAAAAGCATAAGACCCCATCTGAAAAATAACCTCAAGCAACTTTTTTTTTTAAATTAATTTTTTGCCAGTCCTGGGGCTTGAACTGAGGCCTGGGCACTGTCCTTGAGCTCCTTTTGCTCAAGACTAGTGTTCTAGGGGCTGGGAACATGGCCTAGTGGCAAGAGTGCTTGCCTTGTATACATGAAGCCCTGGGTTTGATTCCCCAGCACCACATATATAGAAAATGGCCAGAAGTGGTGCTGTGGCTCAAGTGGCAGAGTGCTAGCCTTGAGCAAAGAGAAACCAGGAACAGTGCTCAGGCCCTGAGTCCAAGGCCCAGGACTGGCAAAAAAGAAAAAAGAAAAAAAAAAAAAAAGACTAGTGTTCTACCACTTGAGCCACAGTGCCACTTCCGGCTTTTTCTGTGTATGTGGTGCTGAGGAATGGAATCCAGTGCTTCATGCATGCTAGGCAAGCTCTCTACCACTAAGCCACCTTCTCATCCCTAAAGCAACTTTCAGAAAGCAACTCTTGCTTTAGAAATAATTTTGAACTCATAGAAAATTAAAAAGAATAACGCACAAACACTCCTAACACTCTTTACCTGGATTCACTCAGTAACATTTTACCCCATCTGCTCCCCCTTCCCTCTTTGTAATTTATTTTCCAGAATCATTTGATTCTAAGTTGTTTATATTATGGCTCTTCAACAGGTATTTACTAAAAATAGAAATAGTCTCTTTAAAACCACAGTATAGTTATCAAGTCTCAGAAATTTAACATGGGTATAATATTTTTAATCTAGTCTGGGGTCTCTATCCCAAGTTTGTCAAATTATCCTGATGTATTGGTCTTTCAAGGGGGCCAGTCTAGAATCAGATATTGCTGTTTGTGGGCACATTTCATTTATCTCCTTCCTATAGGTTTTGTCACTGACATTATCAAAGACCACACAGTCAGACCCTGCTTGTCTCCTTTAGAATTGAACATTGCTCATTTTGAATACAATGGCTTCCTCATGATTAGACTTAGTTAATATGCTTCTGGCAAGTCTGGCAGTCGATACTGTGCCCTTTTCAGATAGTGTTTAGGTCAATATTATGGCCCAAGATTTTGATACGCGTAACACACAGGTGCACAGAGATGTACACCTGGGAGCTAAAATCAGAACAAGGAACAGATGAGCATAAAAAGAAAGAAGCCTGCTGCCAGGGCATACCACCTCCCACCACTGACAAAGGAAGTCTATTCTGCCCGCCATGATGCTTTAGGACCTATCAGGCTCCCACCCGCAGCTGCCATTGTCCCATGAATTCTCACAATTCCTACACTCTCACTCTGAACTAGAACAGGATGAATTTTATCAGGTGAGTTCTCAGCTCTCACAATTCTGCTGTCGGCTGCCTGAAGCGCGGGAAGCAAACAGACACAGAAATCTCACCGTGCAAACGCACGGCCTAGGCAGCGGAGGCTTCTTTGCATTTGCAGGGAAGTGCCTTTCGGGTTTTGCATAGATCCTTGGATTGAGAATTTTAAATACACAGAAAAGACACTAACCTGCAGCTCTCCTTCCCACCATCCACCTGGGTTCTTTTTGCGGATCAAAATCAGCTGACCGGGCGCCAGAGTGAGTTGTTCAGGGCCGGTTGCAGTGTATGAAGCAATGACCTGAGCAATTTCTGAAAGACAAGATCAAACATTGCAGTGCGCTGTTAGACTCAAGAGAAGGACCTCCGAAGGACACAGCTCATGAACACCAGGGCATTTGGCCACTTCGTGACTCCACGAGGGAGGCACGCCTCCCTTCTCCCAGAGCTACGATGCAAAGCGTAGCTGGCCGGTCTTTCTCCTGGGCTCCACCTTCTATGTCAGGAATTACTTACCAGCTGCTGGCAGTAAAGCCCCTCTCCTGCCCTCTCCCTCACCTTCGGGCCCCCACCCCCATCCCAGTTACTGGGAACCCCTCACTCACTCCACCAGTACTGAGTAAAAGAACCCACGGGACGGGCTTCCTCCCGCCAAGGGCAGTAGAGAGAAATGCTTGTTTTCCTTAGGGACCACTGGGAGCTAGCTGAAGTTTTATTCATATGTGTGGTTTTGGTCTCATTCCCATCAACACAACCATTTTCGTTATGACTCATATTTTGGGAGTAATCTCTGAATGTCTAGTATAAATCACAGCGATCTCAGTTTCCTTCTTTTTGCTTTAAGTTAAAGGAGAAACCTGGAGTTGAGGAAATTCCATGCAAAACAATAATGTAGCACAGAGAAAACAAATGGAAACAGGCCTGTACTCTGAAAACCCCGTGAGAAAAATCCCAGTCAGGCTACAGAGCAGGTTGTGTGAAGCCCATTTCTGCTGGCGCAGAGGTCAAGTATGCAAAGACAGCCTCTTGCCCAAAGGATTCCAGCACATGTGAGGCTGTCACTTCCTGAACTTCTAGAAGCAACACCGAACACTGCTCAGATTCCTCCACATAGGCTCCCCGCCACAATAGCTCCGGAAAGGGAAGGAACAAAGGAGAGGATGAAGGGAAGATGGAAGGCAAGGAGAAAGAGGAATACAGTAGAGAATGATGGAAAGAAAGGAGGCAAGAAGCCCCATGCTACCTGCGGAAGCCTCCACGACTCCATCCTGCCATCTGAGCTCAGCCACTCTGGTAGGTGTGCCACGGGGTTAAGGGGAAGTCTGGCCTGTGCGTGCTTTAAAAAGCTCAAGGAAACAAGACAGCCTAGCAGCCAGCTTACAGAGAGTCTGGCTCTGATGAGAGTTCCAGCTGGGAATCTACTTGAGTTGAGGACTCTCCTGTGACGTGCCAAGGACAAACTCTAGATTTCCAACAGTTCTTGGTCTGGAAAAAGCTCCAATTAGTGTCCTATTTGGCTCCTCAAAGGATCTGCATCAGAGCCAGCGACCAGCCTACCGCTGCTGCTTTGTCCCTGAGCCGCTTGCTAGACTCCATGTAAAAACCCCTCCTGGGTCTACTGAAAAACCAGGGCCCTTTGGAATGACAAACTTTGCAAAGTGTGAAGATTCTTAGTTCCGCGGTGATTTGACCCACAGGGTCTGACTAAAATCCCAGACAACCTGAAACCATCTTTTGCTGGCCAGGCAAGTCCATTTGGAGCTCAGCACCAGACAGACACACCAGTCTCCCTCAGCACAGGGGTGAAGGTTTCAATCTCTAATGTCTTAAGGATCCGAGAAAAACAACGCCTATGACCTAGGTCGGGAAGACAGGCCACACAAACCATGCTATTTCACCCCTGCCTCTTCCTTCACTCTTTAATGCTACTATTTATAAAACATGTGATTTTGCTTAGATAAACTAAACTGAGTTCAGAGGCAAGACTGCCATTTTGTATCATCAATGTGGACTCAAGGAAAACCACCCAATGGCTTCTCAATTAACAGGCCCTATAATCTGAGGATGTCTTGTATGCTTCTGATCTTTCCTACTATCTGTGCCCTGGGGCTTCACATGCCAGGAAATGAGCAGAGCTTCCCTAGCCTAACACGATCACTGAGAAGCAGATCCCACAGCTCCATGTACAAACAAGAATGAGACCCACCAACCTCTTGCCTGAGTACTGTTTCACAACCCAACATCTCCAGACCCCACACCACAATTGACACCCATATATATATAACATTAGTACATCCCAAGGAAAGAATTTACTTTGAATCCTTTTAGGGAAGATCCTTTTGTTTCTACTTTGGACGTTTGGCCTCCAGGAACAAACTATCAATTACATTCATAGCACGGAAACATAAGCATCAGGGTTTGTAACTTACCAGGTTTTTTTCCTAAACTCCCTGTTTTCCCAGCAGTTCCAGAGCCCTTAAAACAGAGCAAAAGGTCTCATTTGCATGCTGAAGAATTGTGATTATGCAACTTAAAAAGCGATCAATGATACAAACCCATATGAGCCTCTAAACTTCCCTTTTACATTCTGGGGAAACGTAGTAGCAACTGTCTCACCTGACAAGAGGATGTGAACCAGAGCCGCCAGGGGCAACGTGGGGCTTTTACAACAGGTGGCTTTTACTGTGTTCTTTAAGAGAAGCGGAGAGTGAAGTGCACGGCCCTGCAGATCCCACTGTGTGTGTGTGGGGGGGGGGGGGTTGGGCAGGGGCTGCATGGCACATCCCAGGATGGACAAATCCAACAGGAGGTTCCATGCCAGGATTTCTGCTGGCAGATTCTTACTCGTGCTTTATTTCATGCGATCGATTAGGAAATATCTCATACATAAAAGTATAGAGGCTGTAATACATCTTGATCCTACTACTCAGATTTATTAATACTTGGCTACATTTGCGAATTTTTCTCTTTTAAAGAACTGACATAGCACAGAGCTGCTGAGACGCTCCCTTCCCCCACCCATTCTCTCTAGCCAGCGAGGGCGCCCACTGGCCTGCAAGCATATCCGCCCAATTTCACACTGTCTGCACATTGACATTTCTCTTATCCGTGCTGGAAGCACAATCCATTGAAGCATACCAGGGTTTCTTTCCAACTACTAAGTGTTTCAGAAATGCTCCAGGCTTGAATTCCTTCTGTGGATACTCATGGAATTAAACTAGCTGAGTCAGCCAGCAGAGACCACGAGAGCTAGGACAGGGGCCAGAATGCAATCTGTTGTGTCTAAAGTGCTATATTCTGAATTAAGGTTCACCCCTAGGTCTCATCCCTATTTTGCAGTAAATTAAATATTCCAATTAAGAGAAAACAAAAGGTTTAATAAATTAAATCAGAGTTTGCCATAAGACTAAACTATGTTTAATTGAACTAATTTATCTGCAAGAAACATAACCTAGAATCGTCTATTTTGATTATTGGGATTTAATAGCCATTTAGCAACACAAGTCTGGTTTAAAGTTTCACTCTGATTATGGGTTCTTTAATTCACAAACTTAGTTATGCTGTTTTCATAGATTGCATTCCGGTTTCTTTGCCTCTACAGGCATATAATATACTCCTCCTAGTTCATAAAAAGAGAGCAACTGGGAATAACCAGCCAGAGGACACTGTAACAAGCTCCCTTTGAGAAACAGCCTGTGAGCTGGGAGGCACTCAGGAGGCCAGATTTTGTTCTGGCTGGGTGTCTGGAGAAACTGCCGCAGACACTGCTCCAGAGAAGGAGACCAGCGGATGCTGGCTGGTGTCTGACACCGAGTCTGTTTTTAAGTTTGGTAGCACACTTTACTCCAACACCCAACTCTGTGTGTGAGTAGGTAAAAGAACTAGCTTTGTAGATTTTTCTTCATTATTGAAGAATACCTAAATATCTGTCTAAAACTCTGTAGCTCGTAGACTGTGATTAAGAAAGCACCTTGTAACAAGCTAACCTCTTAAACAAGTAACAGGATATACTTTTTTTAAAAACTTGCTTTAGATCTAAAGCCAATTTATTAATCTATAACCAAAGCAATGGCTTCTGCATTTAGTATTGATTTAGATTATTTTTACTGTTAATAAAATATATTTTAATTGTTTATATAAACAAGATTTAAGTAAAGTTTAAATTTAATAAATAAAGTAAAAATACATTTAGACACAAACCAAATGGCTTTTATATTTTAATTATTGCATAACAACAGAAATCAAGTTTAGCTTTTAGTGTTGTCCTCCATCTCCCTGTAATACCATCTGTATTATCCGCCTGGAGTGAATTTGCAATCCTGAAGAAGTGCTTAATTATCTCTCTATAGGTCACTATATCTTACAGGGAACAGTTATTTTCTTCCAGGTTTCTACACAATTCCCCAAGGATGAGTAGAGTTACACAAACACCCAGAGGAATTTCAGCAAACTTCTCTTATGACCAGAGCAAGGAAAACAAACAAAAAATAAGTGACACCCTTTAAATAACAAAAACAAAAACAAAGCCAGGCATCTGTGGCCCATGCCTGTAACCTTAGCTACTTAGTAGGCTGAGATCTGAGTAATGTGGTTTGAAGCCAGCCCAGCCAGGAAAATCCACGAGACTGTTCTCTCCAAATAAGCATCAAAACAGGCAGATGTGGAGCTGTAGCTCCGGTGGTTAGAGCACCAGCCTTGAGCAAAAAAGCTCAGGGACAGCACCCAGGCCCTGAATTCACGCCCCAGGATGAGCATGTAAATAAAAACCCTCCTAAACATATAAAAATCATCCTGGGAACTGCAGGGCGATAAGAAGGCCAGTGGCAAAACTGTTGTAGCAAGATGCCAGGCCCAGCCTCAGTCCCAATGCCACGAGAGTACAGAAAGGCCCAAGATATATCCTCTTCCCAGCATTTAAATAAGAGAGAGAAAGAGAGAGGGAAAGCGCTTTGTCCACTTGCCTACCCCCGAGAAAGCAGCCTCTACAGGTTCTGTGCCAGCCTTTTTTCTCTCAGTGCCTTGGAGGTGTGAGGAGAAAAAGAAAATAACTGGGTATTCACTGTGCTTTAAGAAAAGAGCCAATTCCTGCTGGTTTATTTATATGGATCTGCTAAATGACTGGATTTATACCCTGGAACTCTCCATTAACTTGAACTTGGCCGCTACAATACAGTCCCGGCCTTTTCATTAAATTTGCACTACCTCAAGGACACATTTTATGCAATCAAATTTTCAAGGCTCCATTTAACAACAATGGGAGTCATTTCTATTTATAAGGACAACAGAATTCCCACAATATGCCAGTCTGTAGGTCTTGTATCTTTTTAATGTATACACAAAAAAAACAGATTTAAGAAATTTTCTACTGCTCAATGTTCTGAGGCTGGTATCATCAGGATACCTTTAGTTTAAACAGGTAAAACATTGCTAAAAATGAAATGATTATGAAGCTGACCAGTGATCAAACCAGTTTATCCTTGTCATACGCTAGTCGCATGCAGGAACAGAGATTAACACTGATGATTAGAACCCAGTGGATGATCAGTCCCCTTAATGCTGAAAAAAAAAAGGGGTGGGGAGGCAATTCCTAGTGGCTCATTTACATGGATCTATTAAATGACTGAAGTTATATCCGGAAACTCTCCATTTTCAGGTGATCTCCAGAACTCCACTTAGCCCCTGTAGATGTGCTTGTGGGCCAAAGCTTGTTCCACACCGCCAAATGACAAGGTCAGACAGTTGCAGATCACATTCTAGTAGTTACAGCCACATTCCAGAACTCAGAAGCCCAGGGTTCGACTGTCAGACATCATGACTCCCGGCCAGGGGAAACACCACACAGAAAGGGAGAGGAAACAGTTAATGTGGGTTTACCTCTGAATCTTTAAGCCTCACATAGTTAGAAGGGAAGACTCCGGACTTGTCGCCCACTGTTCCCGTCCACCAGTCACCATCTTTCTTGGTAACCAAAATCACATCCCCTTGCTGAAAGGTTAAATCTCCTTGCTCAGAACTCTCGTAAGTGTACATGGCAATAAACTCTGGTGGGGAGAAATATTGAGATACGGAGAGAGCTTGATTGTTTAAAGAAATCCCAGACAGCTTTGCAAAAAGCAAGTTTATGAATCAGGAAGTTAGGATCAGATCCATTCAAGAGAAATGCTAGTCACAGATAAAATACAGAGCTGCAGGCAGAGCCAGGGCTCCAAACTCCCCAGCTGCACAAATAAACTCAGTAAGTGCAGACAGGAAGACAATGCTATGAAGACCTGGTCATAGGAACAAAGGCCAGGGCGGGGGAACCGCCTGCCTACCGCCCTGAACACCAAGCGAGAGCTGTGATTTAAGCTAATCATTTCTTTTTTAAATAAAAACATTGTCATATTTGGTTTGAACAAACACCTCCTGAGTATCTAACTCTGCACTATGTGTAGGGATGGATGCATTCATATGTAGATTCTTGCGGTGTGAAAATCTGCCTTTCAGTTTCAGGGGTATCAAGTCATCATTTTAGAACATTTTCAAAAAGAGTACATTCATTATGTATGTTAAATAAGATTCACTTTTCATTACTCAAATGCCTGAGTGAAAACTTATAGTGCAATATACAGATAGATAGATAGATAGTGGGAAGCTAGAGTACAAAATAAAAAATAGACATTATTTAATTAAAATCAGCATTGTCATTCCAGTACATAAATGGGTACAGTGGATCGGTGATAAAAGCACTACTCAACTCAGAAAATAATCAAGTCTTTCTCAACAAGTTGTAAAGATAAAGCAGTTTGTTACAATTTGTTATTTATGTAATTCAGTCTTATAGAGTAAGAATATTTTTTATTGCCTCAAATTTGAAGGATGTGTACTCCTGAAGACATTATTCTTTGTAAATTACAAAACTCTGAGTTGCTTTTAATTGATTCTCCTAAGACTTAGAACCAAGTCATACTCTAGATCAGACATAAGGTCTTAAGACGCTACTCTTTTGGTACAGGGGAAAAGAGTTACAGAAAGCTACATATACTTTTTGTTTCTACTTTTTTCCCTCTTTTATCCTAAGCTTTTGCGTATTTTTTAAATAAAGTAATGGGGAAAAAATCACTATCTGCCTCAAAAGTTCATTATTATGACTGTTGATACATTCTCCACATTTGAGATGATATTCCACCAATGCAGAATTGAGTATAGAGACCTCATTTGCTAATTATAACAACCTCTGAAGAAGGTACTAGTGAAAACTAAACATATAGGAAAACCAATGGGCAGAGCCCTGAGAACAGAACCAGTCTCCTACTGCAGGAGTGACCTATGACCTTCGCTGAAAAAAGGAGCAGCTATGGGAAATGCACATCAGACACAGGGCCATCCAAACATCCTTGGGGAAACCAGTCTTCAGTCCTCAAGTGCTGGTTACACCCCTCTTCAGTTTAAAAATGGAATGGAAATTTGTGGCCCAAAGATATCAGAGTTCGGTGCTTTAAGTCACGACATTCTCTATTCCTTAATACATTTGTTTTGGTAACCTCTCCAGATCCTTTCCTTTGTGACTTTGCTCCTCCTATTGTGCTTTCCCTCCTCTCTGGTCATTTCAGATAGGACCCTAGGCAACCTAAATATTCCCAGTGATTCTCATCAACTGAAAAATCACTTCTTGAAAGCAGATGCAAATTGTGAAGTAATTTTCAAAATACTTAGAAAACCTCAGAAACATGACCTTTGGCTGAACTTATCATTGCAGTTCAAACTATCAGAAGCCTGGAAAGATGGGGAGGCTTTGCATGCCGGTCCTGCACACAGGCATCTGTGGGGCTACTTCACAATTCAGCGAGACCTAGAAACCTCATGATGCATGTCATCACGCTACTTCCCACAGTCACTCTCTTTCAGCACACACGTAACAGAGGGTGTGAGCCAGTCCAGGCCACTATTTCAACAGCTACCCAAATGGATAACCTATTCAATCTGGTTTATAGTTTAAATTAGATAATGTCCAGTTCATTAATAACAAGAGACTCATTTGTAACTGTAAACAGCTCCCCTCAATACCACAAATCTCTTTTACTGTTTCTAATAACCAGCTTATTTCAAAATAGATGATCAAATAATACCAAAATTTACTTCTATTCTGCTTCGTGACTATAAGAATGGGCGCGATATGCCAGCCATTGGTGGCTCATGCCTGCGACCCTAGCTACTCAGGAGGCTGAGATCTGAAGGTCATGGTTCAAAGCCAGCCCAGGCAGGAAAGTCTGTGAGACTTATCTCCAATTAACCACCAAAAAGCTGGAAGTGGAGCTGTGGTTCAAATGGTAGAGCACTACCCCTGATTAGAAAGGCTTAGGGGCAGCATCTAGGCCCCGAATTCAAGTCCCAAGACCAGCGCGCATGCACACACGCACGCACACACACACACACACAGTGATTCACCTGTGACTTACTCATTAAGGCCTCTAGTGTCAAGATCTCTGTACATGTTTAAGACAAACACTGTTCCCCACAGCTGACTGATGAGGAAGCTCACTGCTTCATGTGGCTCTACCAGTAACCCAGGAAATAAGGCAAGATGGAAACAGCAAAGACATTTGCTGAGTTTTGTTCTCAAAGATTTATATATGTTATCTCATAATGCTTGTAATAATTTCCTACATTAGGGTTCACAGATGAGGAAGCCGAGGCATGACCAAAATCATGCAGTTACTATCTGAGAGAGAGCAAGCCAGGATATGAACTCTAACTCGCTAGTGAGCCCTGACAGAACACACTGAAGTTTTCTTCTTCCTTTTGGGGGAAGAAGGCAAAATTTGCTTTTTATTATGCCAACTACTTGTGTTTAAAAAGGGTTCTGCCTTGCTCTAATAGTGAAGTTAAAAAAATTCAGATAATGAGAATGTGTAACTATACTAACAATTGTTTTCACTGTAATAAAAAGCATACGATAAAATGTTAGATATTCTTAGTAATGAGGAGGTTCTTGTAACTATACTTACAAATTAAAAGAAATTACTTTTAAAACTTCTTTTGAAAAAGGAATCTTGCTTCTTTGAGTCTGAACTACCATTAAATCTTAATCCTTGCTATCTCCATTGATATAATTATTTTAAAATCCTGTATTTCATTAGATAAAATTTCTAAGGAATGTAACAATTTTATTATAACGAACTAAAAATATTCTATCTTCCTAAAACTTATTCTATCAATCTATGTCAAACTGTAACATAACTACTGAGTTACAAAAACATTAACTTCAAAATCAGCTCAGACTCTGACATGGAAGCCAAACTCACTTTTTAACGGGCAACACAGTGACTGCACTGAATATAGAAAAGACATGAGGTTTCTCATTTAAGTTGTCAATTTTAGGCTGGGGATGTAGTTCAGTGCCCAGCATGGGAAATGCTCTGAGTCTGATCTTCAGCACCACCAAAACCAAAAACCAAAATCCCTACATCAGTTTGTGTAATAAATAACCAAAATGAATTTTTTAGTCCTAAACAATCTGGCTCGGTTACTTATATAGGACACAGAAAGTGAGCTTTCTGTCTCAGCTGAGGTTGAACCTGTGACACTTCTGGTGTTTAGAGAGCTTAAGTTAAATACTTATTTCAGTCATACCGGACCATGTTATGTTAGGGGGAAGCAATTGCCACAATTTAACTATTCAGGAGCTCAAAGCACTTGATCCTGAGGGAACAGAACTGACTTCTTTCTAAAGGCCTATGATCAAATAAAATTTAGAAAATTTAGTTTTTGATGATCCACATTTCTGAAAGGATTTTGAAAACCTCCATAAAAAGCGCAGCCTTCATTTTACCTTAAAATTTGAGTAGTCCTAGATGAATGTAATGTAGCCTCTTTAAGAACTGAAATCCAGCTTCATTCCCAACATTTACTGTTTACATTTCAGGATGTCCCCCACCCTCCTGAAGAACTTAACATGACTTAGATCCTCACCTTCTCCTGGGACGGCCAGCTTCGTAGCTGGGGAAGATACTCTCTTTAGACTTGCAGGACTTTCTGATGAGCCAGACTCTATGCTGTAAGAGGGAAAGAACAGAATATTTAAATTCTTGTTGGAGATGAAAACAGTGCAAATGACACTGACTTTTCACTTATAAAATTGAATAGTCCACAGCCACAACAGTGATCCTTAGCCACACTAAGGTGCTAAAGAGGCATGGCCTCTTTAAAGAGGCATGTTCTCATTCTTGTCTCTGAGGCATTTTGCTTGTAAAACACACAGCCTATATGGTGGTCTATTTCAAAGCATGACGGACAGTCATGGAATAATTCAGCTGTTTTGTCCAGAACATCTACATAGCTAGAATAAACTGTAATTTCATAGGGCCCATGCTATAAAGACCCTAATAAAAAAGGTAATTTATTCTTCTAATTATTTCCCCAAATACTCTGGGTTTCTAGGTGTCCACATATATCTGGTACAGTACTGGGAACTAAGCACAAAGAGAACATAATCTCCACCCAATGCCCAAAGTTTCTAGGTCTCAGGATTCTTTCTCAAGTAAGTCAACGAAGAGCAAGATGTGTAAGTTCCCATGCAGGAAGAAAATAATCATGTATCTGTCTTTCTGTACTAAGTTTTGTAGTTTAAAGATCCAGAATATATAATTAATCTACTCCCATCTGTCAATCTTAACTAGTAAAAATAATAATTTACTACCTAATATTGTTTAAATCAAACAGAAAAAGATAAAAAAATACCTTGTTGATTTCCTTATAGGCCCTGAAATGAGTTTCACGTACGACTTGGGGAACCAACCCTTCTGACCTTGAACTTCTCCAAACCACCACATGTCTTGCTGTTCCAGGACCGTGATGACATCGTTTTTGTTAAAATTTAAGTGGTTGTCTTTTTTGGCTCTCCAAGGATACAGGGCTTGTGCTTGTAGCCCTTCTACCTTTTCGCCCTGTGTGGAATAACATAAAGGACCTCTTGTTACATTTCAGTTCACCAAGTCAGGCGGACATAAACACAAGAAGCACATAAAGGATACAGGCACCGCATCCTGGATGCCACACCCCTCTGAGTAAGAGTTAATTTCCCCAAGTGGAAGGAAAAACCTGACAGCCCGTTCACGGAGCCATCGTCCTTGCTGGCTAGACCTCTCTACCACGGGCCAGGAAGTCACGTGTCTTCAGTCGACCTTGGTTGAGTGCCTTTTAGCCTTTTATATTTTGATTCTAGTTTCACTCGCAAGTTGCCCAGGGTATCTAACCGGATCCCAATTTCCAGTGGAGGATTAACACTAGAGAACATATTTTTAGGAGATTTCATGAGAAAATAACGATTGTTTTAGTTTGGGTAGTCTTAGGGAAATTTGCTACGCACTGCATTGTGCTTGTTTTACTTCCTTTCCAAAAAAAAAAAAAAAGCCAATATTTCATAAACTCATTGCACTGACAGCATACACACATCGCAATTACCACTTATTGTGTATGTGTGTCTACATGCAAGGAACTAGGGAGTTACAAAGAATGAAATGCCATCTCTGCCTCCCACAGATAACTTAGGAGAAAGCACTTTATTGACCGGAAAACACTATAAAAATGGACAGTACAATGGGATTAGCAAGGAACTCACAGTTACGAGGGAAGAAAGAAGTAAAGACAACTGAATATACCACCTGGCAGAATGAAATAAGCTACACAGAAGTTACTATTCCCTACGGGAACAGAGAGGAAAAAGGGCTGAGTTCTGCACGAGGGGATCGGGGTTGATTTGGGTCTTGAAGGATGAGGAGGGCGTTTGGATCTAGAATTCTGAGGGAAGGGCACTCCGGGCCGAAGGCACAGCACAGGCAAAGGCCTTGAGGTGGCGCGTGGCGTGGACTGCCAAGGAGCCGGGAAGAGAAGCACAATCCAAGGCTGCGTGCAGCCTCGGCGCGTGGAGAGGGGTGGGAGATGAGGCTGGAAAGGCAGGGTGAGGCCCTTAGTTATCTTTAAAAAAAACACACACACAACTGTATCATGAAACATTTACGAGCAAACGAGTCAATCTCCAATCATCCAAATAAACAGACAGGAATAACAGATAACGTGCAAAGAGAGCTGTTCTAGAACCAGTTTGGAGTTGTCCTTACAAATTCTTTTTATTTCTGCATTGAGAAAGATAGGATTGTGATAAACGGGGAATTTATAACAGGTCAAAGAAGCTCAGTATCTATGTGGATGACCCCTAAATTGTACTACACTTCACGGGTTGTCCCCCATTTCCTTCCCTTTCAGGCTGCAGAACTGAGGAAGTCTCTCTAGACTCCAAGTCCTCCAGGGGCACGCACCCCCATTTGCCTCTTCTCATTCACCACCCTCTGCCCTGTCTAATCCTCTCTCCATTGCTTCGTGGCTTTCTCTACCAGGATGGACCCCAGGACCAGTCATTCCTACCGTGTCAGAGCGTTTCAGGATGGCTCTCAAGGACCTGCGCTGCGGCTGTTTTCTGAACCCTCTCACGTGGATGGGCCAAGGAACCACATTTTGAGTCCCAACTCCGATGACCACTTACTAATGCAGATAGCTTGGTAATTGTGACACCTAAGTAGCCTAAGTCTTCACACGCTCCCTGGCTGCTCTTACCTGGCCCAGCACAGGAGACGGGGAGGAGCCAGTTGCTGTGGCTGGGGTAAAGGCTGATCTCTGCCTCAACTGGCCGGCACTGGGTATGGTGAGAGAAGGCTGGGCCGCCCAGGCATCCCAGTTATCTGTCTCTGGTTTCTCACTTGTGCTGGTGGGCCACCTGGAAGGAAAAGCATCCTCATAAATAGAAAGCACTTTGGAATGCTGCACAACCTCCCCTCCACGCCACGTACAGAATCCTACGGGCCCAGTAAATTCACGTAGCCTTCCACAGTTAAAGGACAAGGAGGACCGGGAAAAGTGCCGGGCTTGAGTGTGAGCTTCACACACTAGCAATTGCTCTCCGGCAAGTCACACTTTCTCTGAATCTCGATTTCCTCACTGAACAATACCCTGCCACCCTAGGTTAGTTGTGAGAGTCACCGGAAATGCAAGACAGGAAACACTCTGAAATGCTAGAGTACGAGAGAAGCATCTCACAGGAGGATTATTACCACTTCCAGAAACCACAGCTAAATGAGAACAAAAGAAATGCCGCGGGTGCAAAGCCGGCAGCGTTGGAGCCGGGGCTGCTCTGTGAGGCTTCCCCCACGCATGCGCTCGGTCGCGGGCCCCCCACCAAGGCGGCTGCTAGGGCTTCCTCAGAGCGGCCAGTTATCCGGATCTTGGGGACAATTCTAGTTTGGGGATTTCTTAATTTTGGATAAAATACATTTGTTTAAATACAGGTTGAAATACAACTTAGTATGACGTCTTTATAAACATGTAAGCAAAATAAAAATGACGGCTTCATTAGATTGCACATCCCGATTTGAGGCTTGGAAAATAAGACGCTCATAACTACGGCAGAGACTTTCACAACACGTGTTTGCTGAGGAAGACAATTACACTGCTTTGATCTACAGCAAAAAAAAAAAAGAAATTCTGGAAAGCCTGGTATTCCGTCTTCCACTTCAGTTTAGAAAGTAAAGATCAGAAGAATACAGGGGAATCTGAACTTGGAAGTCATGTCAATGGAAGGCCTTTTTCTTTTGTTTACTAAAAGCGAAGATTATACCAGGAGGAGCTTCTCCAGCTCCTTCAATTGTCACATGAAAATGTAGGGCTGGCGTGGAGGTGCACACTTGCAACCCTAACAAGTCAGAAGATAGACAGACATCAGGATAGTTGTAGGACAGCCTGGAGAATTACGGTTCAAGGTTAGCCTTGGCAAAAAGTTAATGAGACTGCACCTTAACAAACCATCCTATCTACAAAGGAAACACAGAGATGAGGGTGTGGTCTGAGGCCAGCGGCAGGCAAAAAACCCACAAAAATACTTGAGACTTTTATGGGGGGAGGGAGGGGCGCGGCGGGGAGGTCAGCCCCTGCGGCTCAGGCCTATAATCCTAGCTACTCAGGAGGCCGAGATCTGAAGATCATAGTTTGAAGCCAGCCCAGGCAGGAAAGTCTATGAAATCTTCAATAAGCCACTCAAAAACCAGAAGTGGCGCTGTGGCTTAAAGTGGTAGAGCACTAGCCTTGAGCAAAAGAGCTCAGGGACAGTGACCAGGCCATGAGTTCAAGCCCTCCAAGGACACCCAAAACTAAACAAAATGTTATGTATGTATAAAAAGCTTGCTCAGTGAGTGTGTGTGTGTGTGTGTGTGTGTGTGTGTGTGTGTGTGTGTGCGCGCTTGTCCTGGGGCTTGAACTTAAGATAGTTTTGGCCAACTGCATGTACAGGTCATGGAGTGGACAGTTTTTCTCTATCACCTCAAACCTCTGCTTACATGCTTTTTGCTCAATGACATTTCCTGATGACTAAAAGGCACAGAGCTGTAGCAATCAAGGGCACATATCTTTCCACTTCATTGTACATTTTGTGTGTGTGTACGCATGTGTGTGTGCCAGTCCTGGTGCCTGGGCATTGTCTCTGAGCTTCTTTTGCTCAAGGCTAGTTCTCTACCACTTGAGCCACAGCCCGACTTCTGGCCTTTTTGATAATTTATTGGAGTTAAGAGTCTCGCAGACTTTCCAGGCTTTGAATTTCAATCTTCAGCTCTCAGCCTCTTGAGTAGCTAGGATTATAGGTGTGAGCCACGGATGCACAACTCCACTGTACATTTATTTTGTACAAGGCAAATGAAAGCAGAAACTTTAGCAAAAACAGCTTCCTATCTTTCTCTAAACCATACAACTTAATGCGATTTTTATTTCTACCCAGCAAAAAAAGTGCTATTTGCCTACATGCAGGAAATGACTGCTGACCGACATGGATGTCAACAGATTATTAGGAAACTGCACTTCTCCATTTCTCCACCGAGAATGAATAATACAGATAAATTACGGAACAAAACATCACTTGACCCTATACCAAGGCAATTCACTACCAGGCACTGATACCAAATCCAGTGCTGCAGATATAATCACCAATTCCATGATGAAGGAAGGGGTCACGACAGTAAGCCGTTGCCCTGACCAAACGGGGCAACTGAAGATAATGAAAACCCTGAGAGGAAGAAAGGACGTCAGCTCTGGATTTCAAAGTCTGTCCTAAGGAGCAGGCGTGCACGTACGTGGAGCTGAAGTCCGCCCAGTTGTTGGGGGTTGTGGTGGGCTCAGAAGAGGTCACTGGCAAAGGAGCGGGGGTCTCACGCAGAGCCAGTTTGGGGGCAGGGGTGGATGTCAGATCAGTCACTGGTTTGGCTGGAGTGGGAACCTCATTTTCTGGAATCTTCTCTGCATAGTTTGCAGGGAACCATCCCGTCTTCCCCTTCAGTTCTCCTCCAAGCCACCCCGGTTCTCCAGTTTGGCTTTCATCCACCTGCGGGAAGGCACACGTTTAATTCCGGTGGGATTAATTCAGGCCCTGAACACACCAACACCCTCCACTGCCACCTCACCACCATCACCAAGCTCAAAGCCTCTGCCCCTGGCACTTCACACACCTATCTCTTCACTTCAGTCTATGTGTCTGGAAAGAAATGGCTATCAACTTTCACTCTTGGAAAAATGGGAACGTCTAGGATTCAACTTCTTCCTCTGTTCTTTTCGTCCAGCCCTTCCCCTCTTGTCAATAATGGCAGCCGGGATGAAGTGTCTCAAGTCCTCAGGCACATGGTTGAAAGTGTCAGCAATTTGAGTAGGAAAGCAACCTGAGCAGCCTCATCATTCAGGAAGTCATACAGTTATTGACACTAATTTGACTCGAGTTTATTATTTTAAAAAAGCAGAGGGTGCAATCAATGTAAATTTAGTACTCTACAATTATAATGAACTAGTATTTATCCCGCACAGGGACACGGAGGACAAAACCAGGAAGCAAAGCTGACTGCTCCATTTAGCCATCTCAGAGCTCTACAGACACAAGACAAGAAAATGAATGATAGGCATTTTTTTTTTTTTACTGCCATGCCAATTTTACTAAGGCTAGAATTTTCTTCTACACAAACTTGACTGTAATATTCACAAATGTGTACATGAGAACACAGAATTTTCCTGCTTAAAACTCTAAGGGGCTACGCCCTACACCAAGTGCATTTAAAGTAATCCGCATTTACTCTCAATTCTGATTAAAAAAAAAAAACCAAGTGATTCTAGTTACCCTTATACTTTCCCTATTTTATGAGAACAACTCTGCAGGACAATCACATTCACTGTAAGAAAATTATTTTCATGACAAGTTGAATAAAGGTCTATTGGAGACTTTCTCATTTATTTCTATTCCTTTAGATGCTAAGGAGGGAAAAAAAATACTGAATATTCCATTGGATACAATGTTACTTTTTAGAAAGCACAGAAATGAGTGGGTAGAATGTAAGCAACAATAATTTGGGGGAAAATTACCAGTTGACAAATCCATTCAAGTAGTTTTTAAAAAAAGATAAAGCAAACGCTGTTCAACAAAGCTAGTATCTGTCTGTACTCAGTGTAGTGTAGAGTAAGTTATAGTGTGTAATATTTACTAGCTTATTTGAATAAACAAACGCTTGGAATAGGAGATGGAGGAAGTAAATTACAAAGCTTCCTATTCAATTCTACATGTATTTACAAAATATTACCAAGTAAACGTGGCTGGGAATATGACCTAGTGGCAAGAGTGCCTGTCTCGTATACATGAAGCCCTGGGTTCGATTCCTCAGCACCACATATATAGAGAAAATGGCCAGAAGTGGCGCTGTGGCTCAAGTGGCAGAATGCTAGCCTCAAGCAAAAAGAAGCCAGGAACAGTGCTCAGTGGTAGAGTACTAGCCTTGCACAAAAGGAGCTCAAGGGACCAGTGCCCATGCCCAGATTTCAAGTCCCAGGACTGGCAAAAAAAAAAAAAAAAAGCCTTTCCTTCCTGGCTTGTGTGCTGGTAGTATGCCACTCTGCAACTCTGCAGCTGCTGTGCACTGGAAACACAGCTGTTTCTAAGTGTGCCAGCCTCCCCCACCCCCAGCCCCCAGCTACTTCAATGGTCAAGTTCACTCTCTCTGTTCATGGACGAAAGGTAATCAGCTAGGAGCAAGTTAAGAGTTCGTGCCAGCTTCAAGGTTGCCAAGTGCAACAGGGTTCTACAGTTCTACTGCCTCAATTTAAATGTGTTATACAATTTGTAAAGTGAAGGATTTTGAGCAGTTTAATTTCTGGGTTTAACATAGTTTCTTTTCGAAGATGGAAAGAAGAATAAGACCTGTCAGTATAATAGCTGCATTTGATTTAACAGATTTTTAAATTATTACTGTTAAAAGTATTAAGTAGTTGTATGTACAAAGGGGTTGCAATTCCGTAAGTCAGGTTATGAGTACCATATTTCTGGGACAATGTGACCCCTCCCTTGTCACAATAGGTTTTTAAAGCCATCTCTCCAGTTACCCAGCTCGGACTCTGTGATGTGGCTGTCATCTGGGCGTCTACCTAACTGGCTTTGAGTGACCTCTGCTTGGTTCTCTGCATAAGACTTCTCTGCTCTGGGAGCCTGCCTGGACCCTGGTACCTCTGGGTTTGCCTTCCTGCCACAGTGATCTGTGGGGGCTCAAGTTGATGCCCGACTACTGCCTGTGGGAATGCCCAAAGGGCCGCCCAATTTAGATCTCCTAGTTATGTCCTGTGATACTGTTATTACCTTGAAATGCAGCATCTTAGCTGTTAACAAGATTTTTGGCAAGCTGGAATCTAAAGCCCAGAGGAAATGCCCTACCCAGTGGAAAGGTCTGGCTCCTACTCTAGTTAAGGGACCATGCCTTGCCTGCCCACAGCTACAACACAAGGCAAGCAGCACCACAGCACACACTCAGGGGAGGTTAGGAGGGGCCACTTCAGTTCTTAGCTCTGCAAACAAGGGCGTCTCCCATCCCTACGAGCAATCATGAAATCATACGCATGCCTTTTCACTTCCAACCAAGGAAATTCACTGCTCAACCACAGTCTCAATTAGTTTAATAAAGATATCTACTCATTTTAATGATTACATTTTCATTTCCAGGTTCAGAGGGTATTGTAAGGTCCACCCCCGGGAGGGCTCCATGCAGGTGCCCCCCATCTGTTTAAGTCTGTGCCCAGTCTCGGAGTTACCTAGGTAACCACCTTTTTCTATATAACCCAGCTCAACAGGAGTCTCCGCTCTCTTTTCTCTCTTTTCCCCTTCTACTTCCCCTCTGTCTCCCCATGCCTCCATCTTGTGTGGGCTGGCAGTTTGCTTGCCTCCCTTGGGAGGCGTGGTGAGACAGAGGGGAAGGAAGAAGGGAAAAAGAGAGCAAGAGAGAAAAGGAAAGAGTAGGAATTGTGTTGAGCTGGATTATACAGGGAAGGCGGGAGGTATGGCTAGGTGGATTGGATGTGACCTCAGAGAAGGGGGAGGTAACTGCCTCCAGGTGTGCCAGTTTCCAAGGTAACTCAGGTACTGGGCGCAGACTTAAACAGGTGGGGGGCATCTGCATGAAGCCCCCCCGGAGGCAACCTTACAGATAAAACATAATTCTAAACACCTAAATTAAATCACACATTTGGAAAAAGCACAAAAGTCAACATATGAAAACCACAAATATTTCTTCCTGTATCTGGAAAACTTCGCCCAAAATGCCAATCCAATTTTAGAAAAATGTAAGACTATGATCCACTAAGACATTAAGCACCTGAATTTGTTTGTAACATAGCAGGCTATAATATAAACTTTTGCATAAAGTATACTCATCTACGGGTAGCTGTAATAACAATTTCATTGTTAAAAGTTTAGGTCTTGGGGGCTGGGGATATGGCCTAGTGGCAAGAGCACTTGCCTTGTATACATGAAGCCCTCGGTTCGATTCCCCAGCACCACATATACAGAAAATGGCCAGAAGTGGCGCTGCGGCTCAAATGGCAGAGTGCTAGCCTTGAGCAAAAAGAAGCCAGGGACAGTGCTCAGGCCCTGAGTCCAAGCCCCAGGACTGGCAAAAAAAAGAAAAAGAAAAAAAAAGTTTAGGTCTTGGGGCTAGGCATGTGGCTCAGTGGTAGACCACTTGCCTTGCATGCATGTCGATTCCTCAGTACCACATACACAGAGATAGCTGGAAGTGGCCCTGTGGCTCAAGTGGTAGAACTTGAGCAAAAGGAGCTCAGGGACAGTGCCCAGGCCTCAGTTCAAGCCCCGGGACTGGCAAAAAAAAAAAAAAAAAAAGTTTAGGTCTTAATATAATTTCACTCATCTAGGCCTAGAGCTCCATCCTAAATTATTTAGGGTGTAATTCTAGTAGAACATTTTCAACATAAAGCACAGATTTGAAGTGAAGCATAGATCTTGGAACTGCTTCTGTTTCTGGGATTATGTTACAGAGCTAGTCTATAAAATGTTACTAATTAATTATACATTGCACATTCCAGATCATTGATGCAAGTCAAATATAAATTAGTAGCAACTCAGATTTAAGTTCATTTGTCTAAAGCCTGATATTATGCTTCTTTTCTATTGATTATATGCTCAATATTGCCATTTTCATTTTGTAGTACTGATAGGTATCCTCTTGTTACAAAACAGATGCTACATCTGGATTGAATACCTCTAGTTCATCAAGGCACTTCCTAATTATAAGGTGATTGTCTCAGGTATTTATAATCTGAACAGAATGCTGATTAACACAAGAGGGAAATAGAAATTCTTTTTTCCTTCACAGAGCATGACAAACCAGGACAGTAAACAGGTTGAAACTGTGCAGTGAATCAATCAGACCAGCAAGTGGATGGCGCTGAGGAGGTACAACACACGTCATGACTGCACCAGCTTTCAAGTACAAGACTCCTCGATGAAGATATTCTGTTCGGAAGCTCTTTTCCTCCGGCCTAATTACTGAAGTCTGCTGCGGTAGCACAAAAAGCAGCTTGCAAATACATGAACATGTCTGGGTTCTAATAAAGCTTTATTACAATGTAGGCAGTGGACCAAATCTAACCTATACCTGTAACTGGATGTCAATACTAGTTCCTCAAAATGGCAGGACAGTATGGCTAATTGTTACTAAACACGCTGAACTCCAATCTCAAATTTATGGAAGCCTAAGGAAAAGGTATTGACTATGTACGAAAAATTTTAAAAATAGAACTCAAAACAAAATGATTAGCTGACTAAGAATATTTTCTTTGCATATTAGGAAAAGGATAGTTTCTAAAAAATGATTAGGATTTTTAGTATGACAAGAAAAAGAGATGTGATCAGATCAGTGGTAGTGAAGCAGCTGGGTAAAAGGTAACCACACCTATGATTTCAACACTCAGTGTGCTGAGGCATCCTGAGGAAGTTCTAGGCTAGCCTGGGAGATAAAAAAATGAGATCTTGTCTCCAAAAAACACCAGGAGTAAGCAAAGTCTCCTCATGTCTTATGCTCTTCTAATACATTACAGATGTCAAATTTGATTTATTCATCCTCCACATCATGGGAACCCCTCCCCCCCCCCCAACAGAAGAAAGGTCACTGGTTTTGAAAGCAACTAAGCTTTAGGAGTTAGGGCAAAAGTCAACTGAGAAGCCTCCAGTCAGAAGTCCTCTTTGGACACATACGTTCACACTGGCTCCTTTCCTCTTTTAAACTGTTAGAAGAGTTAATACACATTCATTCATTGAGTACTTCACCATATTTGATTTTTCTAAGAAGGATTTTAGATATACAAATGGCAGATATCATCTTATCTTTGTATCGCCAACAATATTTAGCACTTAAGATCCACATCAAATGTTTGTTAACTGCAAAAAATATATTTTTTGAGGAAGCTGCACCAATACTGAAGTTTTCTAAAGCAAGATATTTTTGATGTTCCCCCAGACAACCAACACAAATAGAAAAAAATAGATTTCTAAAATCTAACATGTAGAGTAAGGCTATTTTTCAAAGAAGTTGATAAATCTGAGAATCCAATTATTGTATCATGAAAGTAAAATGATCCCTGGATTGTTCAACTGTGCAAGACTGACAGTAATTTTCTACCTTTTTCTTTTGTATGTGTGTGTTAGGGGGTAGGTCCTGGGGTTTTAACTCAGGGCCTGGGCGCTGTCTCTGAAGTTTTTTGTACTAGGCTAGAGTTCTACCACTTGAATCATAGCTCCACTTCTGAAGAACATCACTTCTTCTAAGTTATGCCCAGTAGTACATTCCATATTTTATTACATTTTTTGGGACATCTAAATAAATACTACTCTTATCCTAGGTATGACATTCTTTTTTCTAGAAATTATTTAAGATTAGTCTTGGCAGCAAAAAAAAAAAAAAAAAAAAAAGAAAGAAAGAAAGAAAAAATTTATCCTTGAAATTGCACAGTTTGATGTATAAAATTTTAAGGCTGTTAATTGTGAATACATAAACACACAGACATATAATTTTATTTTCAGTTAAAATGCAATTATACTGAACATACTGCTTTTTTAAACTAGACAATCTAACTGCATATGAAGTCTATGTAATTTTAAAAACATCTTCCTTATACTGCTTTGCTGTGTCCTCTCACTGATGAATATTGGCTGTTTCCTTTTGGCTCTGTAAATTTGTATTTAACTTTTGCCTTTAGCAATTATGATGCAGAACATCAAAGTATACACATATTTGTGTATGTGTCGCAAAATAGCCTAAAGGAGAGAGAAAAACAGAATTTCTGGGTCAATCAGAATAAGGATTTTAAATCTCAATAGGTATTATCAAATTGCTTTTTGAATGGCCCAAGGATGAGGCGTGACCACTTCAAACTGCTTATAATTGCTGTTGATGTAATTATGTCCACATTCAGACATTCTTGACAAAGCTAGATACTACCAAACTTTTTACATTTTCTCACTTGAGAGAAGCTATCTTTTTTTTTTTTTGAGAGAAGCTATCTTGTTTTCTTCAACCTGTATCTTCCAGATTATACAGGAAGCTAAGTGTGTAATCTAAATCACTTTCTTTTTTTTCAGCTGTCAATGACCCTTGCTATTCTCTGCTGACTTGCCTATTACAAGTCTCTTTCGTAGAGTTAATACCTGGTACGAATAGTAACCCTTAATCTTTTATATATTCCATAACAGAAACTTTACAGCTATATATTTGGTGTCTTCTGGTTTTTAAAGCTTAGAAAGGCACTTCTTACAATACATTATTCCAACATTCTTCTTAAAAAATAAAGTTTCAGAATGTAATTTAAATTTAATCTACTGGAACTTTTTTGTCTGTGGACTGAGATAGAGACCTGCCAAATACAGAGCCTTCAAGTTAGTCTTCTATTTAATCCACCAAATATAAACCCAGTATGCAAACTCAAACGATTTACACCTTTCTTGTAAGTACAATCCACTATACAAATTCAAAACACATTACTGCCACAACAACACCCAAAGATAAGTGCATTTACACAGAATTAAAGTAACTGAAAAGAACAAGACATGGAATAAGATGCAGACTTCCTGACAGTTACAGGCGGACTTACCCATTCCCCTTTAACCTCCACCAGGAAAGCAAAGGTTTAAAAGCAAGGCAAAATAGATGTTTAATGAAATGTATTCTTATAGCACATCTAAAGTCTACTCATCTAACCAGCCTTTGTGGAAAAGGATTCCATATCCAATAATAAGACAAGGGAAATAGAAAGAGAAATACTTTCTATCAAATCCAGATTACCACGTCCACATCCTAAGTGTGAAAAGCATGGTTGTCTCAGTTCTTTTAAAATCAGACTCATTTCTATTTTTCAGAAAACCAAAGGGGGAGGGAGGAGAATGAAATGTGATTACGTCTAAGACTAATTCTTAAGTCAATAACTAGATCAAAAAACTATTTTCTTTAAGATAATGATTTAGGCCAAGAACATTGCTTCATTTTCTTTCTTAAACTAGATCTTATAGTTTCAGTTGCAATCATAGGAATATATTAAATTATTATTAGAAGAAAAAAACATGAGCTAAAACAAAGCAAAATCCTCAACTTCTGTTAATTTTCTGAATAGTAAAGAAGAGCCACTTCATTTTAAATCACTGATTTTTACATACTTCAAAGCACATACAAATAAAAGAGAAAAAAAGATGCTTTGACTCAATAATACAAAAATGACCATTGGCGATTACAAATGATGGGGTATTTTGCATTTCAAGCTCATTTTTTAATGATCACTCATAGCATACAAATAGTCCTCTAAATTCAGAAACTACCATATATTTATAGGCTTAAGACTGTATGAGAACATATTGCATTTTAAACTGATGTTAGGATGCATTCTTAAAAAATACCACCTTTTATTCTAATAATTTTTTTTAAAAAAGGAAGATTGAGTTTAAGCTTCAACAACTTTAACCCTGAATTACTGGATTTCACGTTCTCTGACAATTTCACAAATGTTCAACAAAGAACAAAAGAGGATAGGCACTGCTTATCAACTTAAACTCTCAGAGGGGTTATTCTTACCATGACTATATCTCCGGGCTGGATGGTAATTTCATCATGACTTCTGGATTCAAAAGGGTATAATGCTCGGTAATAGACCACTTTTACATTCTCCTGTGCAGAAATCGTAAGTGGGCCTTTTTCTGTTGACAAAACAAAACAAAACAAAAAAAAGGAATAAAGTTGCAAAAAAAAAAAAAAAAAAAGAAAATTACATGAAACACCAAAGTATGAAAACAAGCTAAATAACTGACATCTCATCTAAGGTTGCCTTAAATAAACTTCTGAACTATTTCTACCTATTCAAGAATTTTTCTTTTCTTTTGTTTTGTAGTGCTGGGGACTAAACCCAGCGTCTTGGGCATGCTAGGCAAGTGCTCTACTACTGAACTAAACCCCCCAGCTTCACTCAAGGAATGTCCAGAACACTACTGAATGCCAAAGGAGAGCTGAATCTTGCCTTAGCAACTCAAACCTATGTATAGCCTCTCTCTAAATGAAGGCCATTCTACTGCTGAGTACGGTAGACAAGATGGCCTAAAAGCCTTTCTCTCTGTCTTGGCCTGGACTCTAGCAATGTACTTCTGTAAAGCATAAACATTCCCTGCTTCCCACCCAGCGTGTTGTTTAGACATGACCTCAGATCTGAATCCGACAGGGAGGAGGCAGAGAAGCCCAACTCTTTGCACTAACAGACTTGGCAACGTTGGTGTTTTAGACACCTATCATGGCCATATTTTATGTCACCTCTAATGCTAGTTAATGATCCTGAATGAATGTAGAAGGGGAAGAATGGGCCTAGGGACCTGGACCCCAGTTGAAAATAAAATTTTAAATGAAATTTTAAATATACATGTAAGCAGAGAATATTTGGATTATGGTTTTGTTTTATTTTATTTTTTGCCAGTCCTGGAGCTTGGACTCAGGACCTGAACACTGTCCCTGGCTTCCTTTTTGCTCAGGGCTAGCACTCTACCACTTGGGCCACAGCATCAATTCCAGCCTTTTCTGTTTATGTGGTGCTGAGGAATCGAACCCAGGGCTTCATGCATGCAAGGCGAGCACTCTACCGCTAAGCCATATTCCCAGCCTCATGGATTATGGTTAAAAAATTACCAATTACAGCCTCCTGAGTCTTTCCACCCAAGAGCTACAAATATTTTGATGCGTACTTATCTAAAAGGCAATGAAGGGAAAGTATTCTCTCCCTGTGGTCTTAAGCTATATGGAATGCAACATTTCCCACTGACTGAAGAGAGAAAAAAAAATCCTCATTTTATACTAAGACAAACAAAACTAACTTAAACTAGTTGTGTAAGTCAAAGTGACGGTTAATTTTTCCCCCACATCATTAAAAAAGTGAACCTCTCCTCCTCTGTCAAGCCCCTCCCACTACACTGATTTGATGGTCTGTCAGTCCTTCTCTGGGGCTGTAAGTACCTGAGACAGGGATGGTATCCAGCCCAATTCTAAATTGCTCTCATCCCTGGCCCCTGTGTGGACAGTGACTCAAAATGCTTCTTTTCTTTCTGTACACTATGGTGGTAAAAATGTATACTGATAATCAAATGAATCAATATAATTTACTAAAAGAAAAGGCAATGGCTTTTTTTTTTTAGTTCTTTTTTTTCTCTTATTTTATTTTCTTTTTTTTTTCTTTCTTTTTTTTTTTTGGCCTGTCCTCGGCCTTGGACTCAGGGCCTGAGCACTGTCCCTGGCTTCTTCCCGCTCAAGGCTAGCACTCTGCCACTTGAGCCACAGCGCCGCTTCTGGCCGTTTTCTGTATATGTGGTGCTGGGGAATCGAACCTAGGGCCTCGTGTATCAGAGGCAGGCACTCTTGCCACTAGGCTATATCCCCAGCCCTCTTATTTTATTTTTTTAATAATTACTTATTTATTGTCAAAGTGATGTATAGGGGGGGGGTGCAGTTTGATTTGGTTCAACCAAAAACCTAAACTGAGGGGCAAAAGAAAAAAGGATGTTAAATAAATTCTATAGGAAAGCAATTGGGAGAATCCAAAACAAAATTTGCAAAAACAAGACAACAAAAAACCAAATTAGAAAGAATTTTAAAACTCTTAAAAAGATTTTTAAGATCAACTGATTTTTAAGATTGGCCTCACTATGATCTTCTTTTTTTTAGTTCTTTGCAAAGTATTATACAACCACATAAGGATTGTGAAAATACTGCTATCTGGCAGCCCTAATTCTGTAAGGGATTAGCTTGTTCTAGCTATTTCTTTTCTCTTCTTTTTTGGGTACTAATCCTGGGAGTTGAGTTCAAGGCCTAGGTACTTGTCCCTAGCTTTTTTGCTCAAGACTAACACTCTAGCACTTGAGTCACAAAAAAGTCACTCTAGTTTTTTGTCTTCTGAAGACAAGAATCTCAGGGACTTTCTTGCCAAGGCTGACTTCAAACTATAATCCTCAGATCTCAGCTTCCTGAGTAGCTAGGATTATAGGTGTGAGCCACTGGTGCTTAGAGCTCTAGCAACTTCAATTAAATCCATTTCTTAGGAATTTTTTTTTTTAACAGAAGCAAATAATGGTAAAAGGTCCCAAAACAGAGTTGCCCTTTTCAAAAGGTAGGAAACAGTTTTGACCAATACAGACTGAAGACTGCAACACAATTCAAATTCTGGTAGAAAGTAACAGACTGGAAAGTAGCCAGTGTCTTCTGCAAGATGCGTCAAATCTACCGTTTGCCATACAGGTGCATGAATGGGGCTTGGTAATGGAACTCAGGCCACTTGGGTAAAGTCAGAAGAGGACGCCTGTTGGGTGGTAGCCATTTAAACACACTTGTAAAAATCCCAGGGAATAAAGTGATGTATTTTCCAAAGCGAGAGAAGATGATCCAAGACAGAGCTGGATTAGACATAGATATTTCTTAAGAGGTTCTGGAAGAGAGTTGTTTTTTTTTTCAGTGCTAGGGATGGAACCCATGGCCTCATATACAGTAAGCAAGCCCTATCCTGAGCTATAGCCCAGTCCCTGAAATCACTTTTGACTTCTAATACCTGCGGTGGACCATGGAGCTTGGAAAGCTGGCTTGGCTGGTTCTTGGTGTGGATGGAAAAGCCGACTCATCTTGTCTTGTGCTTCCTGTTTTCCTCTCTCCTCGCTGTCCTTCTTTTTGATAGTGTCTTCCCTTTTTAGCTTGTCCTCCTCGTGGTGTTTTCTTGGCCGCTGATGCTCATCCTCTTGCTGCACATGTTCCAGCCATTGTTTGTCCCTTTCCTGAGCTCGTCTGCCAATAAAGATGCTTGATTACAGTGAGGAATCAACGCCAATTTAACATTAGTGCTGTCTCTTTCCATTGAAAAGCTCCATCTAGCCAATGGGCTACTAACCAGCAAGGGGATATTGTTCTTCAGCTAGAGCAATGCAATCAATGAAACAAAGGCTTTCAGGACTCCAATTCTGAGACGAAATCACATGATTTAGAAAAACACAGAAAATTTATGATGTATTTCATAAAGTGGCTCTAAGAGTAAGAAAACAAAGACATCTCAATGTTGAAACTAGTATTAAACTACAAAACCAAAAACAAACAAAAACCACAGAACACAGAAGAACACAACTTAGGATGATGCAGAACACCCAACATGCTGTAAATGAAATGCTGCACAAATGATCAATCATATCATTATGTCTCCCTGTGGGCATACATGATGCTCCAAAACCAAAGGTGAAAGCAAGAAATAACTTTATTGATTACTGTCTGCTGTTTGATCCTCAGATCACATCTTCTTGAGTAGCTAGGATGAGAGGCATGAGCCCTCAGCACCTGCTCCATAATACTTCTTATAATCATCTTTAAATGAAATCAATGCTCAGAAGCTACATTAAAAACAATTCACTCTCAATTCCTTTAATCTTGACACCAGGTAGGCAGGATTTGTTATTAGGCCCATTTTACAGGTGAGGAGGCCAAGACAGAGATAGTAAATGTCTGGTCTGTTTCATAGAGTTAGCTAATCCAAGTATCCCGGTTCCAGAGTCTCTCCTCTGAACCACTGTCCTGTGATATAAGCAATGTATAAAGTCATTAGATAGAATTAGGAAATTGCCACAGAACACAATGTAAGGTAATTGTACTTTTCTTCTCCATTGTCAAAAAATTGCGTTTCAACACTATAAATGTGAAAATCCAGTACCGAGCTCTTTTTAACTTAAACCTTAATAATAACTTTACTTATAATTTAAATTTTTTTCTGCCAAGTGTCAGAATGAATGACTTGACTCAAGTACCTTTCTTCCCCTTTTCAGTCTAATTTCAATAGCCATTGAAATTAGCCATTTTTTTTCATTTATAAAACATCTTTAGGCCATTTGGCCGTTTTTCTTTCTGAGAATCTAAAATTAACTGAAGTTTAAGAAGCAAATGTCCATTAACAAAATTAGATACACAAAAAGGTAACAAGCAAATTTCTATAGTTTACTATAGAAGGTTACAAGGAAAATAAACCACAAATCTAAGTATCTAAACAAAAGGAGACACAAACATGTTTATATCCTAAGCAATGATGGCAAGTCACCTCCTTTGGAACTCAAGTTTAATTTGCAGTTACAATGAAGAATGGAGAAAGAGGCACACAATTCTGGTCATGCTGAAGAAGTCTTGTGTGGTTGGGATTTTCTTTTCAACCCAGGCACTTTGACCACCACTGTTATTAAAAGGCTGTGAACTGGAAACATTTTCTGGCCATGAGCATGCAAATGAGCCAACCAAGTGTCCTAATTTCCTTGTATAATTCCACTTATCTACACTGGAGAGTTCTGGGAACCAACCAAAACTTCAGAGGGTACTATGACATGCAAGGATTTATATACACATACACATAGAGATGCAAGACTTTCTGGTACAGTGAGTGCTTGGAAAGGCCAGGTGAAAAAGAGTACTCAGTTTCTTTCCCCAGGGCCCGCAGTCTGATGAAAAGACTTACCTTTGGGCTTCTTCTTTTTGCTTTTCTAATTCTATGACTTTTCGCTCCTGTTCTTTCTGTTTGAGTCGTTCAGCTTCTATGGACTTTTGCTTCTGGAGTTGCTGTTTACTATGTATTTCTCTCAGTTCCTATACATAATCAAGACAGTTCATGTAAGGACAACAGGGCCTGGGCGTAAACCTCATCAGCATGCAACTCTCACAGTGGGGAAGCCTAGTGACCTTGGAAGATGACATTTCAGAATAGAGAAAGGTTATACTGGAAGACTAGAGAAAGGGAGAGTTTAACTGACAGGGACTAATCTCCAAAGGCTGATCAAGATTACTTCCAGTGAGCCACCATATATTATACCATTTCCCACAATTTGTTTTTTCTTTTTTTTGTTTTCTTTTTTGCCAGTCCTAGGGCTTGAACTCAGGGCCTGAGCACTGTCCCTGGCATCTCTGTTCTCAAGGCTAGCACTCTGCCACTTGAGCCACAGTACCACAAAGGTAATACAAAAATAAAAACAACAAAACACAAATGCTACCCTGTTAATTAATAGAAGCCAATTAAACTGACAGGAAACAAAACCAAACAAAAACTGCAAAACCACAACTGTAGAGGGGGAACCGCTGATTCTATAGGAATCACATTCTCACTAAGAGACTCAGTCACCAAAACACTTTGTTTTTGCCAGTCCTGGGGCTTGGAACTCAGGGCCTGAGCACTGTCCCTGGCTTCTTTTTGCTCAAGGCTAGCACTCTGCCACTTGAGCCACAGCACCACTTCTGGCTTTTTCTATATATGTGGTGCTGAGGAATCAAACCCAGGGCTTCATGTTTGTGAGGCAAGCACTATTGCCACTAGGCCATATTTCCACCCCCCAAAACTCTTTTTACTCGGTCAAAGGTCGACCAGATGAGACTAAGTGAGAGATATTTCCAGCTGCCTGAAAATACCTTGGCTTGCCTAACTAGGGGTACCCCAAATGGGCAACAGCTCAGGGGTCTATGCAGCGAGGCTTAGGGACTAAAGCCTGCCTTGTTTTCTGTCACCACAGTAAGGTAGGTGGATCTCTTCTAGGTCTTAAATTCCTACCCATAGATTTATTCTTAAACAATAAAGATAGAAGGATTGTCTACAGCAGATTGTTGTAAAAAAAAAAAAAGTACTTATTTCTTGGGCCTTACATAGACTGATTCTTAAGACTGTTATGAGGATAAAGTTCACCACAGAAACAAATTTTTGTAAACTGTGAATCACTCTGAGGGGTTTCTAAGATGGAATAATAAGATATAGAAAAAAATTTAGAGATTAGAAGATGGAGAAAATAAGGTACTAGGTAGGGAGAGAAAGGAAGGGAAGGAGGGCAAAAGGGAGGGAGAATGGGAGGGAGGGAAGGACAGAGAAAGGAAGGGAGGCAGAGAGGGAGGGAGGGAAAAAAGGAAGGAGTTTTAGTGAGGAATCAGTAGATGTTACTGGGACTAGCCAGGCAAAACACAGCAGGAAGAGGCAACTTTGCAAAGAACTAATTGGTGTGCTATTCCTTATCACAACAGCCCTGGGAATAAGGCTTCAGAGCCAGGAAGAAGCTCTGGGAGAGGAACTTAGCTGAGGAGGGAGAAAAAGGAGCAAAGAATAGAGACTGGGAAGTCATGGGAAAGTCTTCCTCCTATGCTCTGAGAGGAAAACTCTGGTGAAAAAAAAAGAATTCTATTGTTCATGATCTTTTTCACTGCAATGGCGTGGGGTTGTAAAACTTAATTGTAATATGTTTTAAATTCAGCCTGTTGGTTTCCATAGCAATTTGGAATCAAGAATAAATAGTAATCTTTAATAACATGAATGAAAAAAATCTGGTTAATATTTCGATGTTGACTTTTCAAAGCCAGAACCCAATTTGTTGTTAAAAACCATTTGAACCACCTATGGTATATCACACCTGTAGTCTTGGCTACTCAAGAGGCTCAGTATTAAGCGAACCTGCACAAAACCCCATCTCAATCAATAAACAGTTGGGCACATGCCAGCTACTTGAGAAGCATAAACAGGAGGATGGCTGACCAGAACAGCCTGGGTTAAAAAGCAAAATCCTATTTGAAAAATAATGAAAAGCTGAAAGGGCTGAGAGGCATTGCTCAAGTCTGATATTCAGGTGCTTTATTATATATTTCATTTAATCTTCTTTTTGTCAGTCATGAGGCTTGAACTCAGGGCCTGAGGGCTGTCCTTGAGCTCTTTTGCTTAAGGCTAGAGCTCTACCACTTTGAGCCACAGTGCTACTTCCGGTTTTTGGGTGGTAAATTGGAGACAAGGGTCTTATAGGGACCTTTCTGCCTGGCCTGGCTTCAAACTCTGATCCTCGGATCTTAGCCTCCTGAGTAGCTAGGATTACAGGTGTGAGCCACTGGCACAAGGCTTATTATATATTTTACAAAGAAAAGTTATTTCAGCCAAGGCACTGAGTTCAAGCTCCCCCCTCCACCCCCCCTCAAAGTTCTCATTGCATCCAGGAAAACTGAATTTATAGCAGGATCAAACATAAAGCACTTATTAAATGGTATGGTGCAAGCCAGAATGGACACTGGTGGTGGTCATGATGCCCCCAATGTGCCCAACCAGAGGCAACAAATAATGTTCCAGTTTTTGCAAAGGCTTACACTGGACATTTTCTTTCCATACTGAGTTCTGGGTATAGATTAGTAGAACATTAATTAGCAGATACAATCAAGGCAAGCCAAAATAAAGTTGTCAGGAAGTACTATAAAATTAACAAGAAGTAGATTGTTTTTGTTGCCAGTCCTGGGGCTTGGGACTCAGGGCCTTAGCATTGTCCCTGGCTTCTTTTTGCTCAAGGCTAGCGTTCTACCTCTTGAGCCACAGCACCTCTTCTGGCTTTTTTTGCTTTCGTTTTGTTTATGTGGTGCTGAGGAATTGAACCCAGGGGCTTCATGCATGCTAGGCAAGCATTCTACCACTAAGCTATCTTCCCAGCCCTTAGATTTTTTTTTTAACTACAGGAAAAAACAACAACAACCATACTAATGAGATAGTTTTAAGGGAATTGTTAAATATACCAAATGAAAGGAGATAACCTTAAAAACTTTTTTTTTTTAGGACACCAGCTTTATGAGATAGGATGAACCAATCTTTGATCTAAATAAATTGTGGCTTCCAGTAACACAAGGAAATGGAGACTGCAAGAGCCATAAAATAACAGATTGTCAAAGAAGTTGACAGATGCTATGACAGCTTCTGATCCACATCTGAAGACAGAAAAGATTTCCATCAGTGCTTTCTATTACTGACTGCTGTCCAAGTCAAACACTGCTGAGATATACCATCCATTTCAGGGAGATCTGAGGTGACCTTAGCCAGCATAAGAATTATTCTAGGTCTTTCTCCTTGGATTTGGGCATTTAAGATGATATAGAACATCTATGCAGAATAGTCATAATTTTAGGGAGGTTCACTTCTAAAAAGCTGAGCTTCTATGTTGAGTTGAAACTCCTTTGTACAGTTAATTTTTTTTTTTAAGCTGAACTTCCAAGGGGCAATCTACAAATGTGGGAGTATGTGGTGTGATCTAGAGAATGGATGTTCTTCTTTGACCACAACAAAGCCTGTGTGGACACTGAGTCTTTTCCCATGGGGCTGATGGCTGCACCCGTCCTCATTCTTCTTCTTCTTTTTTTTTTTTCTTTTTGGCCAGTCCTAGGGCTTGGACTCAGGGCCTATGCACTGTCCTAGCACTCTACCTCTTGAGCCACAGAGCTACTCTGGCTATTTCTGTGTATGTGGTGCTGAGGAATCGAACCCAGGGCTTCATGCATGCGAGGCCAGCCCTCTGCCGCTAGGTCCCATTCCCAGCCCCTGTCCTCATTCTTTTACAAACCATGGAAGAGACTCAAATCCAGTTAGTCATTCAGTTCAGGGAAAAACATTTCAAGATGACAAACAAATCTGATACCATTAAATTTATTTACCTATGAAATTAGTTAACTATTGGGAAAGTAGCTAGGAGAACTATTATAGTACTAAATGTATCAACTCTTCCTGGTGGGGAACCTGGCTAAAGTTACCTTGCAAATTGCATTAAATCCCCATGTACTTTGTCACAGTTATTTATCTACTATAACAGAAGTAAACTGAAAGTCAGTATCTTACTTCTGGCCCTATCTAAAACTTTTTTCTTTCTAAAATCAGCTATTCTACAAACATACATTTGTTGCCTAGATAATAATTTAACAACATTTCTGAGTGTATAATAAATTTGTTGACTTGCTTTCCTTAATGCATTCTAGTCAATATATCTTCCAAGGAAGTACATCTTCTTTTTGTCCTCATGGTGTTGGGGATAGTGCCTAGGATCTGTGTATGCTCTGAAAGTGCTCTACCACTGAGCTTGCTGCCCCCCTCTGTCTACCTTCTCAATAAATAAGAAATTATTAGACATTTATATTACAAATATTTATATGGGTGAAATAAAATTCAAAAAGAAGTTGGGGCATCCATCAAGTGGTAAAACATCTGTCTGACTAGCAAGTAGGAGGCCCTGAGTTCAAATTGCAGCACCAATAAAATAAAATATTTATTATAGACAAATTAGAATAATGATGAAATTAAAAACTGTATTATGAGATAAGAGTAGCTATGTTGCCTAAATTCTCTGGCTCAAGGGATTCTCCTGCCTCTCCCTCTTGAGTAGCTGTGTCCATAGGCAGATGCTACCTGCAGGTGGCTAAAAATAATATTTTTTTATCAACAATAATTGAATGAACAGAATTTTGAAGACAGAGATGAATTTCTTATCCAGGACTTGTCAAATTGCTTTTACCTTGTGAATGCTGTAAAAATGCATGGAAACTTGGGGTGTATGGCCATTCTTCCAACAGAAAAGGCTCATAGTTTTACTCAAATGTCACAGGGTCTCTGGTTAGACTAAGATTATAAATCATAGTTTTAAGAATGGCAAAAAAAAAACCCCAAAAGGTTGTCTTGTATTACTTATGATAAAATGAAAATCAGCTTTCTCTTAACTTTCTTCTCTAGACAAATAAAAGGGGGAAAATCACTTATTTCCCCTAAACAATTAAGATATTTGAGCCATAAAACATCTTTGGACATCCTGTGGCATATAGCCAAAGCATTTCAAAAGCAGTATGTCGGACAAATTGAATGCTTGGGAAGACTCAACTAGTACTCCACTGAGAAATATGGCTCCCTTTCAAGTTCACTGAAGATGGCTGGCTGTTCCCTGGTTGTGCCAAGGTGCCAGAATCATTTGACTTAATTACTGTGACTACTTCCTCTTCATTTCGTCTTTGAGACACTCAAAATTACATGTATTATGTGAAGTGATTTGGTTTGAAATACGAAGAAATATCCACCTGAAAAATATGTATGGTATACCTTTTCATAACATTACATTTCCCCAGAAACATAGCAGCTTTATACACAAAGCGGTCTCCTGTTATTTTAAATGTAAGTCAGTCTAAAGGATAAAATTGTTTCTATTATAAAGAATTAAAAATGAGACAGAGGAAAATACCTTCAAAAGATTAACATTTGCTTTTCTCTCTTTCCCAGATAATATTTTATTAAATGATTTTTGCGAGGGAAATGGGGAAGAGAGAGGTGGGAGAAAAATGAGGGAGGAGGTAGCAAGTTGGATAAGAAATGTACACACTGCCTTATGTATGAAACTGTAACCACTCTTATATCACTTTAACAATAATGAAAAAAAATAAGTCCAAAAAAATAAAATTAAATGATTTTTGCAACTTTAAAATGAAAGGGCCTAGACCAAAAACTAAAAACTCAGCCAACCCAAACAGTCCATGTATGGCGTAGAAGCAAACATGCAACATCTATTGACTATTTTCAGTCTGGGGAAATTTTTGGTTATTTGTTTATTCAAGGAGTGTATGTGTGTGTGTGTGTGTGTGTGTGTGTGTGTGTGCGTGTGTGTATACACACATACATAAAGTTCCCACAATCACAAATAATGAATTAGAGGATCTAATTGCTCCTATGCAGAAGTGGCCTATTCCAAGAAGTGAAAAAAAAATTATCTTCAACAAAGCCAAACATAATTGTACTAAATATGGAGAGCGCTGTTGCTATCTGAATTCCCACTCATTTCTCCTGTGGTCTCTTCATCTCCTCTTTCTAGATCTTTTTCTTTCCATCGCTGTTTCCCTTAGCATGCTTCCCTGGCCTTCCCACATCCATGACTGTTCGGCCATGATTACTCCAGCATTTTTCTTTTTTCCTTTTGTTGCTAAACATTTTGCCTTTCACTGCTTTCAAAATGAATGAGCCTGCCATGAAAGTAAGTGCCTTAAACCAAGAGCGTAAAAGCCTTAGCTAGGGGCTGGGAATATGGCCTAATGGCAAGAGTGCTTGCCTTGTATACATAAAGCCCTGGGTTTGATTCCCCAGCACCACATATATAGAAAACGGCCAGAAGTGGTGCTGTGGCTCAAGTGGCAGAATGCTAGCGTTGAGCAAAAAAGAAGCCAGGGACAGTGCTCAGGCCCTGAGTCCAAGCCCCAGGACTGGCAAAAAAAAAAGCTTTAGCTAAACAAACTACCTCAATGACCATAACTGGCATTCTCATTTCAACCTTAAGTTAGCTCTTAGAGCATTTTTTAGGACAGGTACAATTATAGACAGAATTTAGTTTTCTTACAGTCCCTGTAACTAGTTGCAGAAGTCTGGATTTCCCTAGTACTAAGGAATACATTTCTTAATCCTGGGAATTGGTCCTCAACAGTCACATTTCACTAGGATATGAAACATTGTCCACTTTTGGAATAATATACCAATCACAATACTGTGTCATATGATGGAAAAATATACATAGGCAAATAATAACGGGGTGCTCTTTCAAATGTTAACAGTGACAAATCTGATAATCTAAAACATTTATTACAGGGCCAGGAGTTTGGCCTAGTGGTAGAGTGCTTGCCTCCCATGCACGAAGCCCTGGGTTCGATTCCTCAACACCACATAATCAGAAAAGGCTGGAAGTGGTGCTGTGGCTCAAGTGGTAAGAGTGCTAGCCTTGAGCAAAAAGAGCTCAAGGACAGTTCCCAGGCTGAGTTCAGGACTGGGAAAAAACAAAAACAACATTTATTACAAAGACTACAGCATGCAGTACTTGGTCCAGCTTCTCATTCAGAGCTTACACCTACACACACAACTTGTCAAGGAAAATATTTGATTATACTTCACAATTAATAATTACTAACCATTATTATCTTTGACAAAGAAGGCTTAGTACTTTTTGGTCAATGCTATTTTATACACTTAGCATTTGTCTGTGAACTGAAGCACAGAGCTAGAGATGGCTCATCATCCTTAGTCTGAGAAAGAAGAGCATTGCCTGAGTACAGTGTAGAGGCCACTAGAAAGACATCTAAGTGGATGACAGCCCAGGAGAACTGCTAGGCACTGCCCCATTGCCAGAGAGAAATGCTCAGGGGTAAATGGCCCCTCACATTAGGGCTTGTCCAGTATGCAGGAACCAACAAGAACTGAACTTGTCAACATGAAACACTAAACCTCCCCTTTGGGTGCTGGATTCTCCTTACCTGACATGCAATGGAGCCTTGTAAACTATACATAACACTCTATGCTGCTGCTTATTATTATAACCAATGAAAACCACCCACGAGGCTGTCAACACCAAGGAAAACTATGACAGTAACTACTGGCTTTGCCAGAGGCAAGGTGAAGACAAATGCTATGATCCAAAAAGTCCCAATCAGCAATGTCATTTGACATTTGTTAGAACCCTATTTCCATGCCTAACAGGTAAGCACACAAGTAAGAACCATTATTTACATGTCTCTGTACTCTTTAGGCATGCAGCTTCTCCAAAAAAGAAGTATTTTCTTAAACTAAGGTATAAAAAAGAAGTTACAGATATGATCCATAATTTTAGATTAATTTTTCTGGAACATGAATTTGAGATGATTATTTTGCTTTCATAAAATATTCATTGCCCATATGATACATCTTAAAAGTAGAAATTCATCCTAAATAAATTTGGTCCAATGAAGAAAAACTACTTTAAAAACTATTCATGGTAGCAAATACCACTAATCAAATCCATTATTTCTGGGTAATTCAATGGTTAGGCATTTCATCTGATAATCAAGAAGCTAAAATTACAGTTTCTATCAAGACAGCACATGTACAAAGGCAGCCAATGGGGAATTTCTAGCACAAGAGCATCTATATCTTAGGGTGCTACAATTTCTCCTTTTCTCCCACTCTGCTCTTCTTAATAGATTCACTTTAACAAAACAAACAAAAAGAAAAACTGGACTTAGTATTCTCGTCAACTAATTTTAAAACTCTTCTCCCATGCAAATAATGTTTATGAAATACAGACACTAAATCTTAGCTTTTTTCCTATTTTCTGCAGCTGGTTGTCCTTTGAGAAAGGAAGGTCTAGAATATACTGAATATACATCATCAGTTGTGTGGAACAGTCACTGTACAGCTTGCAGACTTCCCCCAGGGCAAGACAGAAGCCAAATTTCCCAACATCAGCTTAAATAAATCTAAAGGCACTGCTGTATCAAGAGCATGGAAGATAATCCCAAAGGTCTGGCTGCTTGCTCTTCTTACCCTATTTAATCATATAAGAAATTATAGGTACTAATAATAAACACAGGCTACAAAATCAGAAAAAAAGTTTAGTATTAGCCACCATGGCTAAAACAAAGAAAAGCGGACAAAAGAACTTCTGGAACTTCAGTCTCTCAGTTGCTTCAAATTATGAAGCCCTCATTTTTTTTGGGGGGGGGGAGGGGCAGTCCTGGGCCTTGGACTCAGGGCCTGAGCACTGTCCCTGGCTTCTTTTTTGCTCAAGGCTGGCACTCTGCCACTTGAGCCACAGCGCCACTTCTGGCCTTTTCTATATATGTGGTGCTGGGGAATCAAACCCAGGGCTTCATGTATATGAGGCAAGCACTCTTGCCACTAGGCCATATTCCCAGCCGGTCAAGCCCTACATTTTTTAACTACTCCTGTTTTAGTTTCACTGGGTTTCAGAGAAGTTGTAGAAATAATAAACTATAAAAGACAGCACAATATATTTACTTAACCTTCCAAATATGCAAGTAGCAAACATATAGCTACATTAACTTGTGATTTTTTTAATACCATATTAAGTTTAAAAGTTAGTAGGTAACTAAAGAAATAAAGAGACAGAGAGGAATGTAATGTATGCAAGTATATTTGGAAAAAAGAGGCTTAGTATAAGAAGATACTGAAGGCAGCATTAGTTAATCAAACAGTGATTAGTCATAAGAGCAACTTATACCACATTTTTAGGCAACGGCAACTCATTTGCTAATGTTATTTAATTCATAAATGTAAGCATTAATTAGAAGTCTCCCTCCAGAGTATACTTTTCTAATACCTAAACCTTTTTTAAAGGAGCCACATTTCCAGAAAAGGAATCAACTTGATATTACTCTTGGGTTCAGAAAGTAACTGAATACTTAACTATTTATATTCCAAGAGACTATTAAAAAATACTATGAAATTTACAATGTTATCTTCTTTTGCTTACACAGTAGAACAGTAGTAAGAATGAGAGCTCTTGTGAGCCTTCTAACTGTCCTTCAAACTGAAGAATGCACGGCTATACTTCCAAAAGTGACATGTACAGAACACAGAAGACACACACGTGCTATTGAAAGTGAAGAAAAACACTAAGTTGGTTATACATAGTATTTTTCCCAAGAGCCCTTTCCTGGAACTGTACAACTGGGAAAAGATCATTACCTAATACTTTGAAAGAACAGCACAAATACCTCAAACTCAGATGTCTAGACAATCTGGCATAGACTCTCAATCCAGAGGCCAACCAAAAAATCTCAAATATGCTCCCTCTTATTTGTTTATTTATTGTAGTATAAAGGAGTTTTACTCCTTCCTAGTATCAAATGCTAAATTGGGAAGAATCAAATATAAAGACTTTTAACTTAGAAAAGTAAAATATTTGGAGTAATATCCAATTTTTCATAAGAACATGATCGATAAAAATTGTATCTAAAACAACAAATAATCACTCCTTTAAGAAACAAGCCATTTCTGTTCTGATTTTATTCTAAGAGTTAATATAGTTGTAAAGTCAAATCGAAAGCACTGTAACAGAAAGAAGTCGTGAGGGGTTGGAGGCGTGGCTCAGGCGGTACAGAGTGTGAGCATCTAATACCCAAGTTCAAGTGGGGGTAGAGGGTGGGTGGCACAAGGAATAAAAAAATGGGTATTTGAGCTGGTCACCGGTGGCTCATGGCTGTAATCTTAGCTACTTAGGAGGCTGAGATCCGAGGATCTCGGTTCAAAGCCAGCCTGGGCAGGAGACTCTTATCTCCAATAAACCATCAGAAAACCAGAAGTGGGGGCTGGGAATATGGCCTAGTGGCAAGAGTGCTTGCCTCATATACATGAAGCCCTGGGTTCAATTCCTCAGCACCACATATACAGAAAACGGCCAGAAGTGACGCTGTGGCTCAAGTGACAGAATGCTAGCCTTGAGCAAAAAGAAGCCAGGGACAGTGCTCAGGCCCTGAGTTCAAACCCCAGGACTGGCAAAAAAAAAAAAAAGAAAACCAGAAGTGGCACTGTGGCTTAAGTGGTAGAGCGCTAGCCTAGAGCTGAAGAGCTCAGAGACAGCAGCCAGACCCAGAGTTAAAGCTCCATGACCAAGCCAAAAAAAAGGGTGTGTGTTTGTGTGATCTTATTTTCTGTTCTCTCAGAGTTCAGGCATCTTCCTCAGTTTTATTGTTCAATATGGGAAAAGCATATACCACCTCTGCCACAGAGGCAAAAGCAATTAATCCACGAAACAATAAAAGATAAAAATGTGAGCTAATAAAATAAGATCTCCATTTAAGCACAATCTTCAAAGTAAGTAGTGGCAGAAAAATCTCAGTTTCTTCAAAGAACCTAAGAAAGAGGAAGCTTTGGGGGCCTAATTTTTAGAATTCAACTTATTATAGTTAAAGCAGGCAAAAGGATGGAAATTATACAAATACAATTCAAGGTAAAGACAGATGTCAAGCTGAGGCTATTCACTCAGCCCTAATTCAATAGATGTCAAATTTATTTTTGTATGTTTTAAAAGAGAAAAATGCAATTTAGATGATATAATGTTCAACCACAAATGTGAAAGCTTTCACCAAGGCTGACAAACCAATATATTTTTCGGCCTTGGACTCAAGATCAACTAATCACCCGAACAGTCAGGAAAATTAAAGGGTAGAACATACATGACGGCATACACAGAAGAGTTACCTTCAGTTGGTTATTGAAAATATCAATCTCCTGCAGCTTTGACCTAGTTTCTTTTTCCACCTCATCCAGTTGATCTCTTAGTTGCTGCCGGGTTATTTCTTTTGCTTCTAAGGCTCTTTTGAGTGTAAGAAGTGAGTCTCCTATTACAGAAAAACATTTCAAGGTAGGAAAAAACTTAAGTTGGCAGTGAGGAAATGTTTGAAGTTTTCATGTTCACAAAATTCTTGCTGGTAAAAACGACAGAGGGTTAAGGTTTGGGATGCAGCTTGGTGATAAAAGGTATGTTTCAGATGGAGGAGGCCTTAGGTTTGATCCACAGCAGAAAGGGAAGGAAGGAAGGAAATACAGAGGGAGGAAAGGAGGGAGGGGAGGAAGGGAGGAGAGGAGGGAGGAAAGGCAGGAGGGAAGGAGAAAAAGAGGAAAACTGAAATGAAAAAAAAAAAGGAAATAGAAAAAGAAGGAAAAGGATAAAAGAAAAAGAAAGAGGGAAGGGAAGGAGATCCATTTTAAAAACAATACCTACTGTGTAAACTGTTCTGCTGAACTTGTTTCAACTGGTCATTGAGTATCTGTTTTTCTGGAATAAGCCTTCCAAGCATTTGCTGAGATTCCTACGAAAGAAGAAGGAAAAACAACAGTGGATGTCAGGGAACACTGCCACATTCAACCCCATAGGAGACAGCTCAAGCCAGTGTTCTCATTCCTCAGACACTACTATCATACCCCACATCCTTCATGCATTTAATAGCTAGTCAGGATGGCTCTTGCATTCTTGCCAAGGAATTAGCTATTTGCCAAATGCTTTGCCCTAAAATAAAATTAAGACAAGTTATAGCTCTCTTGACACTGCTTATAATTTTGTTGATTTACTGAATATCTATAAGCTTTTAAAAACACTCTTTAAGTAATATTGCAGAGAAATTTGCAGTGATGTCTCACAATGGTCAGGGATCAAGGAGACATGCAATGACTTATTCGCAAGCAAACCTAGTAGGAATTACTCTAGTCTGAGCTAAAGGGCTCAGACCAGAGAATCAGGGCTGAATTTAGGCTTAATCTATCATCTACCTAAGGTAGATGAGACCTGTCATCACTAGAATATCAGCTGCCATACAGGGTTTTCCACCACCCAGGATGGAATTTCAAACAGGTACAAGAAAATCTTGAATAAAATTTTAACTGGCCACAGAAAAAGGCTAAACCTACACTGCACTAGGCAGTTTGGAACTTGAGTTCAGGTGAAATAGTTCTGAAAATTTTTATGTTTCAATAAAATGGCAGCCTTTCCATAATAAGGTATGTATGTACGTACGTACGTATGTATGTATGTATGTATGTATGTATGTATGTATGTATGTATGTATGCATGTACGTATGTATATATGTGTTGGTTCTGGGTCTTGAACTCAGGGCTTAAGAGCTGTCCCTGAGCTTCTTTTGCTCAATTCTAATGCTCTACCACTTAGGCCACAGCTCTGCTTCCAGCCTTTGGATGGTTAGCTGGAGATAAGAACCTCATAGCCTTTCCTGCTGCTGGGGCTGGCCTGGGACCGTGATCGTCACACCTCGCTACTCTTATAGTCATGAGCCACTGGCATCCAGCAGGAATATCTGACTTTTGTTTTTATCTTATTAAAAATGCACTGTGCTGGGCAACTCAAGAAGCTGAGATCCGAGTGAGATCCGAGGATTATGGCTCAAAGCCAGCTTATGTAGATAAATTCTCAAGACTCTTATCTCCAATCAACTGGCAAAAAGCTGAACGGAAGGCATGGCTCAAGTGGAAGAGGGCCAGCTGAGAGAGAAAAGGAGGCTCTGAATCCAAGCCCTGGAACTGGTACAAAACCAAACCAAACAGAATAAAACTGTAGTAATCCTAGCCTTTAGACAAAAAGCTAAGGAAAAGTGTCCAGGCTCTGGGTTGACGCCCCAATACCAGCAGGCGTGCAAGCACACATGTACCCACACACGCGACTTACACAATGAAAACTATAAAATACTCCTGAAAGAAATTTACAGTGGCCTAAGTAAATGGAGTGAAACATCCTGAGTCTTAATAGTTACAATGTCAAATCTTTCCAATTCAATTAATTCTAAAACATCGTTGTTTCCCCCCCACACCCTCCATCCTGGGGCTTGAACTCTGGGCCTGGGCCCTGTCTCTGAGCCTCTTGGTGCTCAAGGCCAGTGCTCTACCACTTCTGGCTGTTTTCTGAGTAATTTATTGGAGATAAGAATCTTACAGGGAACTTCCCTGCTTGCACTGGCTCCAAATAGCAATCCTCAGATCTCAGCCTCCAGATTAGCTATAATAGCCACTGGCTCCCAAAGCATTCTGATATACTTAACCAGTCTTTAAGAGAGCCGAACATTTGTTGAGTAAATAAATGAAATGGAGTAAGATGGAAGCTAGGAGGTCTGCAAGCTTTTAAGGGTTCTACTTTCTCACCTGCAATTGTTGCTGTAAATGGGTGATTTCTGCAATTCTCAGCTCTCTAGACTTGTTTGTACTCTCAATTTCTTGCCTTTGGGTGTTCAATCGACCTCTGATGTCTTGAAGTTTTCCTTCAAGTTGGTGCTTTTTATCATTCTTTAACAAATGAAAAGAAACATCAGTTAGTAGAACATGAGCGCTGCCCGTCACCTGGGTCCTATCCCAGAATATAGGTCAAGTATAAGAAAACTTAACTCACTAGAGCTTCTAATTCAAATTCCAAAGTCTTTTTCTTTGCTTTCAGTACAACTATGTCCTCCTGTTCTTTATTTCTTTGATTTAGAAGTTCTTGCCTTCGATTCCGTTCCCATTCAAGTTGTCTTTGTCGTTCAAGTTCCCGTTTTGCAGCCTATGATATTAAGAAACAACCTATTAATTTCTCAATTCTTTTTTTTCCTTTTCTTCTTTTTTTAAAATAATTACTTATTTACTGTCAAAGTGATGTGCAGAGGGGTTACAGTTTCATACGTAAGGTCGTGGGTACGTTTCGTGTGCTATTTGTTACCTCCTCCCTCAGCCCCCCCTTCCCCTCCCCCTCCCCCCCATGAGTTGTTCAGTTGGTTTACACCAAATGGTTACGCTTTTGGAAATTTCTCAATTCTTATACTATACAATGATTACTTTCATTTTTCTTTTGCCAGTCCTGGGGCTTGAACTGAGGGCCTGAGTACTGTCCCTGAGCTTTTTGCTCGAGGTAGCACCCTCTCATGAGACCCAGCTCCATTTCTGGCTTTTGGGTAGTTAATTGGAGATAAGAGTCTCATGGACTTGACTTCTCCGGGCTAGCTTCCAGGTTCCAGGTTTCTGAATTAGAAGTAATCAACCTGGACCTCAAGTATTAGAAGCCTGTGACTCCCACATTCCTAATCACGCATTCCTTTTTTTAACCACAGAAGCTGTAATTCCTCCCTTTTCCGCTGACTGATGACTGTGAGGAACGTACAGCATCCAGTCACCACTGCGACTCCTGGGATTAGTGATGCCTTGCATATGGTAAGTTTCTAAGTAATTCTGAACAAATACTTTAAATGTCATTTACTTTTCTACATTCAAGGAAGGTGATATATTCTAGTAATTAAAATCCTACTAAGTGCTATGACTTAATGATTAAGCAGGTACTTAGCAGGCATGAGATCTTGAATTCAATCTCCAGCAGCAAATAAAAATAAATAAATATTAAGTCTTGCTAGTATCAACTTGAATACAAGGAAGCTTATGCATATAGCTATAACCACAGAACTTGGGAAGCTACGGCAAGAAGCTCTTATGTTTGAGGCCAGCCTGGGCCACAGAGCAAGAACTTAGCTCTAAACCAACGAACAAGCCAACCAAAGAACCAAAAACAAGAGGCGGCTTTTGCTACATGTTTTCCAAAGCAACAATCAAGAGTAGAAGCCAACATATTGCTTATTTTTTAAGTATTTTTCAGTAGCGTGTATTAGTTGTACATGGGGGTTTCAGTGAACATTTCCACATATATGTAATTTGCCCTCCATCAAATTTACCCCTTCTATCTCTCTCCCTCATCCTCTTCCCCCATTCTTACAACAGTTTCAGCAGGTCTCACTGTACTAATTTCATACTTCCATCATATTCACCCTCACTTATAACCCTCCCCACTCCTTTGGTACCCAAATTCCCCAACACAACTTGCTTTACTTTCCCATTATTTTTTTAAAAATTTTTAGTGTATATTAATTGTACAAAGGGGTTTCATCATGGGATTTCACATACATTATAATTTAGTGAGATTAACTTCCTTTACTGATTTTCTTTGCCCCTTCACTGTAGTACCCATTGTTCAATAGCCTTCTGTGTGTTTCTTTATGCCATCTTCATACATAGATATGATGTATTTAGATGTTGTTCACTATCATTCTTTTTACCTTTCTTTTCCCTGACCCTCTTAGGTTCCCCCAAAGTCCCATAATAGACATTCATGTTCTCTATATAAATATGTATCTATGTCTATCATCCAAGGTATTACTTTTTAAATAAAGAAAAAAAAAATCCTCATTTACATTTCATTCACATGAGAAAGTAACCATGGCATTGCTTCTGTAGTAATAGATTAAACTGAAAAGACAGACAACAGATTGGGTTGGCTCTATCTGGGTCTGTCAGCCAATTTCTGAAGCCTTCCAAAGAACAGACTGAGGATTTCACAGAGATATTTATAGGGGTGTGAAGAAAAAGCTGAAAAACAATGTAATTGATATGATACTGTTGCAGTGGTTTTAAAATAATTACAGCACACCCATCCTCCTCAAGCCACAGAAATTTCATATTTGTATTGAGGTCTTGGTGATTTGTTACAAGAGTATATCATCAAAAACTTGACAAGAATATTCGTGGGGGCTGGGAATATGGCCAAGTGGCAAGAGCACTTGCCTCCTATACATGAAGCCCTCGGTTCGATTCCGCAGCACCACATATATAGAAAACGGCCAGAAGTGACACTGAGGCTCAAGTGGCAGAGTGCTCGCCTTGAGCAAAAAGAAGTCAGGGACAGTGCTCAGGCCCTGCGTCCAAGGCCCAGGACTGGCAACAACAACAACAAAAAAAAAGAATATTCGTGGGTTGGGGTGTGGCTCTAGTTGCAGAGCACTGCCTTAGCATGCAGGAAGCCTGGGGTTCAATCCTCAGTACCAAAAAAAAAAAAAAAAAAATTCAAGCTGGGCGCCAGTGGCTCACACCTGTAACCTAGTAGCTACTCAGGAGACTGAGATCTGAGTGTCACGGGTCCAAGACAACCTAAACAGGAAAGTCTGTGAGACTTTCATCTCCAATTAAATCACAGAAAAAGCCAGTAGTGGTGCTGTGTGGCTCAAGTGCTAGCCCCAAGCAAAAGGAGTTCAAGGACAGTGCCCAGGCCCAGAATTCAAGCCTCAGGACTGGCCAAAAAAAAAAGGTCAAAATAGACCTATCTAGCATAGCCAAAAAGAAAGCTTCCTACCATCAACTTAAGAATGGATAAATAAAATATCTTATGCTTATATAACAGAAAACTATTCACCATCAAGAGAAATAAAGTCCTGATTCATGGTTTCAGTTGATGAACCTTGAAGAGACCATGCTAAGTGAAACCCAGACATAAAAGCCACTTTCTAGCATGATGAAAACATTCTTGAATAGACAATGATGACTGGTTATACAATTCTGTCAAAATATTAAAATTCCTGAATTTAGAAAAAGAAAAATAAAGAGTATAAGAGTGTCCTATATTAATAGATCACTTGTATAATTTGGGAAGGGAAAGAGGGAGGGAGGAAGGGAAGCAGGAAGGAATGAGGGACTGAGATCATGGGCACTAACCAGCCAGTGCCTGGGCTCGCACACTAGTTATGGGGCTACTCCACAGACGCTCACCTCTCGCCTCTCAATCTCTTTCCTCCTCTCCTCCTCTCTCTGCCGTTCGAGCTCCCGTTGCTTTTCCAGTTGCTTCTCCAACTCCAGCTGTCTTTTGCGCTCCTGCTCCTGGCGCTCCCGTTCTTTTCTTTCCTGCTCAGCCCGCTCCAGCTGAGCCAGGCGCTCTTGCTCTTTGCGCTGCTGCTCCAAGAGAGCTTGTCTGCGCTTCTCCAGCTCCAGATTGCCACGCTCAAAATTCTCCCGCTTCTTATCCTCAAATGTTACTTTAAAACAAGGAACCGTTTGTGAAAAATTAGGATCAGTGATGGAAAGTCGTGATTTTCAATGTACTCTTCTCAAAGCCCCTGCCCCCTGCTGTTATTCAGTACAATTTAAAACCCATAGGGCCCCAGGTTTCCTTACTGTGCCTGGCTGATAAGCACTATGAACATACACTTCCCCTAACCTTTCGTCAACAAACACTGTTTCTAGAACAATCTTTCACTATGGGTTCCACTTCACCCTACTCTCTCCTTTCCTACCTAGTTGTTCCATCCCGTTCCTTCCTCTCTATGCCTTGTTTAGGAAATTGACACCCCCCTCCCCATCATGAGCCTTTCTCTGTCTCCTTTGCTTTTAGGAGCTTCTATTCCAACCAAGTGACTTCTCAAAGCAGAGGTATACAGTATTTCATGCTTCATGCTGAAGAACAAGCTGTGATTATTACGAAGATGAAAGTAAATCATGAAGTAGCCCAGTATTCCGTTTCCTTCTTTGACACATCAATTAGGAATTTTAGTTCTCTCGCTCTTCTCTAATTCTCACTAAGAGCCCCACCCTCCAGGGTCCTTGTAGCTTACAGGAGTAGGCACTCAACCTGGTTTATCTCACCAGCATCTCCTTAAGCATGAACCATGGTCCAGGGGACACTTTCACTGCCCTCCCTGTCTCAAATCCACTATCAAAATGCTCACTTTGCCTGGAGCCAGTGGCTCATACCTGTGATCCTAGCTACTCAGGAGGCTGAGATCAGAGAATCAAAGCCAGTTCAAGCTCTAAAGTCCATGAGATTCTCATCTCTAACCACCAAAAGAAACTAGAAATGGAGCTGTGGCTCAAGTGGTAGAGCCCTAGCTCAGGTACAGCATTCAGTCCCTGAGTTCAAGGTCTAGGACCTGAAACCCCACCCCCCTCCAAAAAAAAAAAAGTGCCAAAAAACTAAAGGCTCACTTGCCCTCATGCCTTTCCATCAAGTGCCTCCACCCATAAAGGAATGAGGTAGTGCTCTAGGCTATAACACAGAGGAATCCAAAACATATGATAAGTGGAAGAAATCAGACACAACAGATCCCACTGATTTTTCCAAGAAAAATCCAAGATAAGCAGTCAAAAAGCAAACTGGGGGTTGTCTAGGACTGGGGAAAATGGAGAATGAAGAGTAACCGGTTAGGCAGTTTTCTTCTGGAAAAGATAATGATTGGTAGTGACTCAGCACTGTGAGAGTACTAAATGCCACAGTTGTGGATCTTCCCCCAAATTCATCACTATCCCAAAGTGGTGGTATCTGGAAATGCAGCTCTAGCATAGGTCATGGGACCCGGGGGGGGGGGGGGGGCTCAGGATATTAGCCTCTTAGAAAAGGAGGGACAGAAAAAGGAGAAGGACATCATTTCCTTTGCTTGTTGGCACCGAAGAAAAGTTAATATGAGGACATACAAAAGCAAACCCAGAAGACAGCCCTCATGGAAAACAGAATTGCCTAACGCTATGATTTTTCACTACCCAATGTATGGCATTTTTACTACAGTCCAAGCTCAGATGGTCAATAAATTGCATGTTTTATGTTGAACCAGGTATATAGTGGCTTATGCTTATAATCCTAGCTACTTGGGAAGTAGAGATGGAGAGATTTTGGTTCAAGGCTGGCCCAGGCAAAAATGCAAGCTTCTATCTGACAAATATCTAAAAACAAAAATAGGATGGTGGGTGGTTCAAGCAGCAAAGCCTAGCAACTGTGATGAACTGAGTTCAAATGCCAGTCTCATCAAGAAACAAAATTCAATTTAATATTATATGAATGCCATTTTAACTATAAAAGCACCAAAAATTGCTCATCTTTTTAATTTTAGGATGAAGCATTATTCCCAGTGTGAGCTGACACATATTAAATGGCTACTGAAAGGAACAGAAAAGAAATACTCCAACAAAAATACTTCCTCTTCAAAATATTCAATGAGGGCTGGGAATGTGGCCTAGTGGCAACAGTGCTTGACTCGTATACATGAAGCCCTGGGTTCAATTCCCCAGCACCACATATATAGAAAATGGCCAGAAGGGGCGCTGTGGCTCAAGTGGTAGAGTGCTAGCCTTGAGCAAAGAGAAGCCAGGGACAGTGCTCAGGCCTTGAGTCCAAGCCCCAAGTCTGGCCCCCCCCCCCCCCCAAAAAAAAAAAATTCAATGAATGACTACAACCAGCAGAAAAAGATGGTATCAAATTTTAGGAACTAATGTCCTTATCTAGCCCTGAGAGTTCATTTCCTCTTTATCAAAACTTGACAACTCCTCTTGTACAGACCCTATTTATCTTCAAGTCTCAACTCAATTGTAATCTGTTCCCATGGAGATTTACTTCCTAGTGTCTTTCTCAGTGTATGCAAACCAATCATAAATAAAGTGTTTGGCATATATAAAAGCCTTCAAGAATTTATCACACTTACCTACTGATTTAGTAACTGTTTATATGTACGTTTTAAGTATTTTGCTATGATATAAACCTCTAGAAAGTATGAACCACATGATTATTTATTATGTATTGGTAACATTCCTCACTGTACTCATACCTTATGCACATAGAACATTTATAGTAATTGAAACGTAATTTAGTTTAACAATCAACTTGGAAAGCTATCCTCCTGAGCTGAGCAATTAACTGTGGAGCATATAAAATGCATCAAAATGACATTGACAAAGTATATAAGATAAAGAGGCTCTTCATAATAAATTCAACTGCTTCTTAGTATCATCATTTCATCATTAATAATTCATAGACACCTTAGACTAACTTAATAGGATGGATTTACCATTGTAAATGAGGGTTATTTAAAATAGGTTCCTGCTGTTACTGAGAATCCAATTCTCCCATAACAATATGAGAAAGAAAAAGAAAAGTAGATGATTTTACTCTCTCTATCTGTACTGGTGGGACTAAGAAATGACTGTATTCCGGGGCTGGGGATATGGCCTAGTGGTAAGAGTGCTTGCCTCATATACATGAAGCCCTGGGTTCAATTCCCCAGCACCACATATACAGAAAATGGCCAGAAGTGGCGCTGTGGCTCAAGTGGCAGAGTGCTAGCCTTGAGCAAAAAGAAGCCAGGGACAGTGCTCAGGCCCTGAGTCCAAGCCCAGGACTGGTAAAACAAAAAACAAAACAAAACAAAAAAACACAACAAAACAAACAACTTCTGGGTGAGGAGAACAGGGAGAAACTGGGAGAGTGTGAGGGAAGGGGTGACATTGTCCAAAAAGAAATGTACTCTTTACCTGATTTATGAAATTGTGACCCCTCTGTGCATTGCCTTTATAATAACAATAAAATATTAAAAAAAAAGAAATGACTGTATTCCATAGATAACATTCATAAAATTTTGTTTAGTAGTATATAACCATACTTTAGGTTAAAAGTTAGGGTAAAGGTACATTAGCAGTACAGAAATGCTATTTCTCAGGACAGATCTAGATCCAGATGCACATAAAAAGTGTCTTTACCTGACTACAACACAACAGCAAAAATATCAAAGGCTAAATTTATTTTTACCTCAATTTTTGCCATGTTCTATTCTGATTTGGATAGAAAATCTTGCATATGATTTAAGTCTAATACAAAGGCAGCCTTACCGGGTAATTTCTTTTCTAACTGTTGCTGTTCATCTTCTAACGCTGGCTCCTCTGGTAGCCTCTGATCTACAGATGATGAACTTATGACAGATATCCCACTGCCAGACCGAACTCTTCTGCAGTAATGGAAAAGAAGAAAGAAATCCATATATAAACCATGTATGCAGAACTGGACCAGCTATGAAAAAGAACTTATAGAAGATACTCTATAATAGAAGCTGGATCCTAGTGGCTGTTACCTACTGTCCTAGCTACTCATCAAGATGAAATCTGAGAATTGTGGTTAGGAAGTAGTCAAAGAAGAGAAGTTTCTGAGTCTTCTATCCAATTATCCATCAAAAAGCCAGAATTGGGAGGCATGATTCAGGTAAGAAAATGTCAGTTGGGAGTAAAAAAGACAAGTGTGAATCCAAGATCCTGAGTTCTAGCCTCACTACCCTATCATGGAGGAAATTTCATGCATAGTGAGAAAAACAATTTCATTTTCTCTATTTATAAAATGTGTTAGAAAATGAGTATTTTAATAGGGTTGGGGGATGTAGTTCAGTAGCTTAACATGTACAAGGCCCTAGGTTCAATGCCTAGCCCAAGAAAAAAGAAAAAAGCAAGTAAAACTGGTATTTGAATGCCATCAGATTCTGAGCACTGAGCGTGTTCAAATGTTGGAGCTGGAACTGTAGGTGAGTGGTGGATAAAGTATTCACTGCTATGACCATTATTCTCTTAAGTATTCATCACAGGGAAGATCTGAACGAAGCTAGGCTAACTAATGAGGAGCAGCTATTTCCTTTACCATCTCTCCAATCTTTCTTACACACATGAAACTTCTATATTCACAATAGTTCTGGGGGGGGGGGGGAAATCACTGACCTTTTCTTAAAAACCAATTATTACTTTAAACTTTTAACCTTGCTCTTTTGAAATAATCTCCCATCCTTTTACTATATGGAAATATATAAATGCCCTGAAGAAAGTGGCCCAGGCTCAACCCAGAACTTAGGTTAGAAGAGTCTCTTGCATCCATGGTATTTAATTTACTTCCACATATACAGTCAACAATACCAAGTGTGGAATCCACATACTCAACACACAATTTCTTACATAGCCAACATTCTTACCTAAAAGAAGGTGGAATGTATTCTGGAGGCAGGACAGGTGGCAGTGGTTGGCCAGACATAGCAACATCAATAAGATGCATAGCCAAGATAAATTCTTCTGCTGTGAGTTTTCCATCTTGATCAATGTCAGAAAGATTCCTAATTTAACAAAAAGGTCATTGCAATCCTGTTTCATAAAAATGCATGCTTCTCACTATTTGTGAGTGATTTACATATTCTACTTTCTTATCATTCTGATCCTAAGCCAAATGAGTGTGTGCCTCACCTAGTAAAAATAGTACTATTTTAGTCTGTTGCAAGGATAAAATGAGGTATTCCACATAGCTGGGATGTTGTTGGTCATACAACAAATATTATGATTGAAGTGATATTCTTCTCAATCTTTTCAAGTCCATTTAAAATATATCACACTTATGTCTTTTCCAATACTATGTTCTAGACCACGGACTAACAAACCACAAGGGTCAAGTAGTAAATATTTTTAAGATACGCAAGCTCCATTCTACTGTTCAAGCAGTCATACAATTCTGCCCACGATAAACAGACATAGAAAATATATAAATGAATGGGTATTGTTGGTTTTACAATAAAATTTTCATTTGCAAAAATGGGTGCAGGCCAGATTCAGCCCATGGGGTGGGCTGGCTATCCCTCACCTAGGCCTGTATGAGTAGGTACTAATGGCTCTTAGAGAGATAAGGAATTTTTTTCTTCCCATTCTAGGAATTCATTGTGCATTTTTTTTTTTTGGTAATTAACTTGCCCAAGAAGATAATTACAGTAAACAGCTTTTCCTGGTAGGCTCAAGTTTATAATTTTATTTAGAAAGTTCTGGACACAAAAAGATGGTAGGAAATTCTTACACATCTGTTCACTAAAATGTCAACTGGACAAATAGGATATTAGGAAACTGACTGACAATGACAAAAAAAAACTAGAAAGTATTCCTCTTTCAGGTGCCATTTACTTCTATCATTGCTGTCAAGTAATAATTTCTTTTTTTTTTTTTTGCCAGTTCTTTTTGCCCAAGGCTAGCAATCTACCTCTTGAGCCACAGTGCCACTTCTAGCTTTTTCTGTTTATGTGGTACTGAGGAATCAAACCAGGGCTTCGTGCATGCTAGGCAAGCACTCAACCACTAAGCCACATTCCCAGCCCGGAATAATTTCTTTATAGTAACAATTGCCCTTTTTAGAGAATTCTGTACTTCAACAAATATACTCAGTTAAACAACTACAACCACAATTTCCTACATCTCTTTTTACTCAACTTCTCCCTTGCCTCACACCCCCTGGGTCTCCCTTCTGCCCTACTTTGCCATTGCCAGAAACTCAGAACAAAATAAAACCACTGCCTGCTCCTCCTTATTCTTTTCCTATTTAGTCTCAGTTATTGCTAGGTAATTCAGACTAGACAGAAGTAGGAATGCTTATTTTCCCCCATAATTACCTTTATAAATTATTGCTTAAACCTTCAATTTTTTTTTTACTGTGAATAGGGAGAATATAATATTTGAATAAGAGAGGCCTCAATTTCTCAAAAAGCTCAATATAGACCTACCCTATGACCCGGCCATACTACTCCTAGGCATCTATCCTAAACAGCAAAATCCAAGATATCAAAAAGACATTTGTACTTCCATGTTTATCGCGGCACAATTCACAATAGCCAAAATATGGAAACAACCCAGGTGCCCCTCCACAGATGAATGGATCCAAAAAATATGGTACTTATACACAATGGAATACTATATAGCGATTAGGAATGGTGAAATATTGTTATTCGCATGGAAATGGTCAGAACTCGAACAAATAATGTTGAGTGAGACAAGCCTAGAACACAGAAAACAAAGGGGCATGATCTCCCTGATATATGACTGTTAACACAGGGAGACGGAGAGACAGTAGAGACCAAGTCTGTGAATACTGTATATGTTCTTGATACATTGTATATTGTATATATGTCTACCTGACCTAGAGAAGGGATAGAAAAACAGGACGTAAGATATCACAAGAAATGTACACACTGCCCTACTATGTAACTGTACCCTTTTTGCACACCTTGTAAAAAAATTTGTGTTCAATTAATAAAAAAAAACACAAAAAAAAAGGAAAAAAAAGAGAGGCCTCAAATGTCTTTTTCAGAAACAAGACAGGGATGAACAATTTTAAATAATCATTTCCATGGATTCTGGCCTCGTGAGGACATTGAAATTAAATCCAATTCATTAGATTTAATGAACTCTTAGTCAACCTGTACAATGTTACATCTCCAGTTTGTATTTCAGACACCTGTGCGATACTGATGCTTACCCAGACTTTAAGAGGTCTATGTGGGTCACAGGTGTAAGATGCTTCTTAACCCAATCTACTCTACAGCAAAAGGCAGAGTCTATACAACACAGCAGAAGGAAAAAGCAGGGAAGCAAAACATGCATAGCTTTCACTCATCAATAGGTCCTGCAGGAAAGTCATGAACTTTACGAGAGCAGTTGGAGACTAGGCCCATTTTCCAGGCAATCACCAAGCTTAAGTTAAAGAACTCATTCTGGTAAATATTTGAATGGAAGGAACCCTGGAAATAGGTATTTATGTTAGAGGAGAGGGGAATGGAGAAGAAGAAAGAGGGAGAATATGGTCAAAGTACTTCAGACACATACATGAAAAAAGTAGCAATTTTTTTAAAGAGGGGGTAAAGAAGAAAGAGGGGTTGACAGGAGTACTTTGTATACATGTATGGTAATGTCACAATGAAACATTCCTTGTATAACTAATGGATAATAATTTTTGTGGGGTTTTTTTGCCAGTCCTGGGGCTTGAACTCAGGGCCTGAGAACTGCCCTTGGCTTCTTTTTGCTCAAGGCTAGCACTCTACCACTTGAGCCACAGCGCTACTTCCGGCTTTTTCTATATATGTGGCACTGAGGAATCGAACCCAGAGCTTCATGTATATGAGGTGAGTACTTTACCACTAGGCCTTATTACCAGCCCCTGTATAATAATTTTTAAAAATCTGTAAAAAATGTAAAAAAAAATGGTAGAAGCTAGACAAAGCTCACCAATAGCCACTAGAGAATAATTACAAAATGGAGACCTTTATATGCCTCCTGACAAAGTACTTTATTATCTCTCTGATGTAGTCTCACCATAGACAAAAACAAAAAGGAATGTCTGGAGACATTCTGAGTTGTCCTAACTGAGGTGGGGTTCATGCTTACAGGTACCTTGTTGAGGAAAGGCCAAAAGTGCTTCTGAATATCTGATAATACATGCCACAGCATAAAAAATAAGGAATTAAGAGCTGGGAGGTAGCTCAGTGGCAAAGTACTTGCCTTGCAAGTGCAACATCCTGGGCTGGATCCTCAGTACCAGAAAAAGAGACCAAAAGAAAAAACAAGGAATTACTGGGTGGGCCTAAAGTATCCATAGTGCTCTAGATCTAATTAATTCACAGAACTGTTATAGAAACAAACAATACTATAGAGATGAAATCACAGTTAGGCTATTAAAAAACCATTCAACAAGGGTTTGTTTTTAAAGGTCTTTGAGGGACAAGCAGAGAAGCAGAAGGGAGAATCTATATATATTAAAGGAGGTTTAAAAGAATAGATATTGGGCTGGGGATATTGCCTAGTGGCAAGAGTGCTTGCCTCGTATACATGAGGCCCTGGGTTCAATTCCCCAGCACCAAATATACAGAAAACGGCTAGAAGTGGCGCTGTGGCTCAAGTAGTAGAGTGCTAGCCTTGAGCAAAAAGAAGCCAGGGACAATGCTCAGGCCCTGAGTTCAAGGCCCAGGACTAGCCAAAAAAAAAAAAAAAGAGAGAGAATAGATATTGATCAAACACTTCAAAGAATAGATTTATTTCAGTCCTCTGAACAAATAAACTATTTTAAAAAACTGAACTGGGCATCGTGGTGCATGCCTATAAAGCCAGCTACTTCTGAGAGCTAAAGATAAGAGGACTGTAGTCAGAAGCCAGACAGGGCAAAATCCTAAGACCTTATCTGAAGAATAAGGAAAAAGGGCGGTGGGCATGGCTCACATGGTACAGTGCTTGCCTAGCAGCTGCAAGGCCCTGAGTTCACTCCTCAGTATATCAAATAGCTCTATTCAGGAGGCTGAGATCTGAGAATCGTGTTTGAAGTCACCACGGGCAGGAAAGTCCATGAGACTCTTATCTCCAATTAACCACCTGAAAACCAGAAATGGTGCTGTGGCTCAAAGTGGTAGAGTGCTAGCCCTGAGCTGAAAAGCTCAGGAACAGTGCCCAGGCCCTAAGTTCAGGCTCCCAACTGACAGCCCCTCCCCCCATGAAACAATTGAATCCAAGGAATACTTTCAATTAATTAGATAACAATGGCTACTAAAAATCTCAGGTGATCTACTGGTAGTAGGGTAGGGATTTTTTTTTTCCTAAAGAAAATTCCCATCTCTTTTTGAAAATAAGGTGAGACATTTACAGGAGAATTAACCTGAGAACTGGTTATAAATAATCCAGAAGGAAGGTGGAAGGAGACTGACTGTCCAAGGCTGAGAATTCTTAAGTGGTATTAAGATTTCTTGAGAATCCACTATAGGAATTCCTCTGTTTTGTACGGGAGAATGTAAGAGGAGCAGTCATTATAATTCACTGAAAATGAGCATATTCTGAATATCCTCTCAAATAATATTAATTTAAAAACCTATGAGGCTCTATCAATATAAGAAATAATATTTGTACTTTCTACAAACCAAGAAACACTTCTTTCCTTACCATATTGAAGCGAGCTGAGCCTGTGGTAAACTTGACTGCATAAGAATAGTTCTTGCTTGGGGACCTAAACGAAGCAGGTAAAAGGCATGAAGATGAGTTAGCAAATGACTCTCTGTAGAGTAATATTGAGGTGGTGGACATGCTCATGCGCTCAGAGTGCTTTACACAGTATTGAAACTACCCAGGGGCTTTGGAACAAAGAAACTAAATCCCAGCAAAAAAGAAAGAACACAAAGCGCATCTGATACATATTCAATATACTTGTAGTTAATGGATGTTTAACGAAGAATGGATTGGAAAAGATTAGTCTCAAATATAACTACCTTCTTGTCCAGATTACCATCTCTATTTGTACTGGGCTTTTATTTACTAAGTGGAGACTTAATCCCTACAAATGGAACACTTGCTGATGCAGCTACCACCTGCTGATCATCATCACACAGATGAAGAGATTCTTAGAGGGGGAGGGGCCTTAGAGTGATTCCTTCTAATCATTTCATTGTACAGACTTTAAAATGGGGGACTGGATTGCTCATGGTTGCACAAATGACTAATATCAAAGCTAAGATTGGAACACATTTTCTATGTTCGGAAATAAAAAGAATTCTTGGAATTCCAACTCTCCTTTCAGATTCAGCTTTCAGTTTTTACAATAACTATAAATATCTTCATTTCTGGCATGAAACTAGTTTTAGACGTCAGACAAAAGCTACACAGATTCTGAGTGTTTAAATAAAGCAGTGTCAGGGAGAAAGAGACAAATACGTTTTACTTCCAGCACTAGCTCTGAAAGTATGGTTTCAGGAACATCTGTGGACCAGGAAACAGACAGCTATAAAATTTATGTTAAGAAGATTCATTTTTTGGGGGGGGGTGGGGTAGGGGCGGGGGTGGGTTTGAACAATACTGGGGCTGAATTCAGGCCCTCACACTCATTTGACTTGCTTCCTCTCTACTACTTGAACCATACTTCCCACTCTGCCTTTAGCTATTTTTGAAACAGAGTCTTCTGGGCGTCAAACCTTGATCCTCTAGCTGTCAGCCTGTTGAGTAGATAGGAATTACACCAAAGACCCACTGGCACCCAGCTTATGAGCTGCTTTTAGTTAGATACACTCAGGTTTTGAAATGTCACCTCATCAACAAAGTACAGAAGTGGATATTATTCTGTATGCTAAGCAGGAGGAAGCAAGGATCACCACAAGGTCCCAGCAGAGTGAAATTGAAGGAGGAAACACCAATGAGAGGAGAGGAGAGCTGTAAACATGGGTCCTGGCTTGGTTTGTTCTGCTGGATGACTTAGGGGAAGCAGGATCTCTTATTTGGATCTATGTTTTCTCATTTCTGAGATTGGTTCCCTATCAACACATCTCTGATCCATTATATAAGGACTTAGCATAATGTAACACATAGAAGTACCCAGTAAATGGTAGTTATTATTTTAACTTTCATTTACATATAAAAAACTGGCAGCAAAGCACACCATGATAGACAGATGTAGACACTTGTATAGCTTGGGAAGTTAATTTTCCAAAGAAAATATTCAGACTATGCAGATCATAAATAATACCATACCCTAGGAGGCTCTCTTTTTCTCCCTTCTAGCATCAGCTCCCACCAAGTGTAGCCTGAATTCTATCTAAAGAGTAGTCCTCTGCCTTATCTTGCTCAATGTATTTCTTATGTAAAGTTACAGAAAATAATTCTCATTATTACGTAGCATATAACTGTGTGATTGTGTTATGGTTTATTATCCATTCTGCCTCCTTGGATATTTAGGGTGTTTTTAGTTTGGGGTTTTATAAATAGTGAACATACTATTTAGGCTGATATATGAATAACTTATCAAGTGTGTGTGTGTGTTGTGTGTGTGTATTCAAATGTCCATATCAATGTTGGGAATAACAAGAATATAAAGTAGCCAGGTCTCAGTAGCTCACACCTATGTCATTCTAGCTATTCAGGAGTCTGAGGTCTGAAGATTATGGTTTAAAGCCAGTCAGGGAAGGAAAGCCTATGAGATTCTTATATTCAAACGAAAAGGTTGGAAGCGGAGCCACAGCTCATGTGGTAGAGTGCTAGCCTTGAGCTAAAAATCTCAGGGACAAAGCCCCTCAGTTCAAGCCCCAGTCCGGCACACACATACAAAAAAAAAAGTAGGCAAATAGATAGATGTTTTGGAAATGCCCACATTTCTAAATATTTGCCCAGTATTTGGAAACAAACTTCATTCAAACAAAGACCACATTTATCAAATTAATTTTATTTGTCAATACCTGTTAAGTGTCCACTCATGGTTTTATCGTGACTATTGAACAACTGCCTGTATTTCAGTCTTGATGACTGAGGCACAGCCCATTCTGCCGCTGGAGGGGCACTGTTGGAAAAAGAGGAAGGACAGGACAGTGATAAACAGTAGAAGCAGCCTACTGGTACTCTGTGAAAACAATTAACTAAGAGCGCCTGGATATCTAACTTCAACAGTCTTGTCATTTTTTTTTTCTTTTTTGCAGTACAGCAGATCAAACTCAGGATACTGTGTGAACAGGCAAGTGCTGGACCACTGAATAACACTCGTAGCCCTTCCTCATTTATGTGCATTCCCCTCAAAAAAAAAAATAAGCTTTGAATTTTTCTAGAAACAAGAAGAAGCATAACAAACTCAAATTACTGTCTCAAAACATCTTCTATATTTGATCATTTAAAGGTTCTTGAAACATGGAAATCTCATGTCCAGATCTCCTCCCTCAGTGCTTAGGTTAGAAAGCAATGCTCACTAACAAGTATCTCTTCAAAGGTACTCTCCAAAATGTTTTACCTTGTTATACACCCAATATTGGACTCATTCTTTTATTTTATTTATTTATTTATTTATTTTTGCCAGTCCTGGGCCTTGGACTCAGGGCCTGAGCACTGTCCCTGGCTTCATTTTGCTCAAGGCTAGCACTCTGCCACTTGAGCCACAGCGCCACTTCTGGCCATTTTCTGTATATGTGGTGCTGGGGAATTGAACCGAGGGCTTCATGTATACGAGGCAAGCGCTCTTGCCACTAGGCCATATCCCCAGCCCTGGAACCATTCTTAATGAGGTGGAATTATTTCCCCCTGGGAAGTTTATATTCCCAGAAAATAGAGTTTTCCGAAGACAGAAGAGAACATTTCCAGAGCCATGGCAAGTCAGTGGTGTAGTAAAGGACAGGGATCTGCTTTCTTGAATGCCATCCAACATGACCTTCCCCTTGCCAATGTGCCACTACCTTGACCTGAGGAAACTCCCGCTAGCAACCAGTCTGGGCTACATATCCTGGCGTTTTTCTCCTCAGACACCACAGCCCACACAAGAATCACATTGGTAGTTTGTTAAGTTTCTAAACAAAGTAATTTAAACACAGCAGTGGAGCTGACAGTAAAGATGGCATTCCACTTCCAAGACAAATTACAAGGAATGCCTCATATGCAACTTCTTTTCATTCAAACAAAAATATCCCCATCTCCTACACAAAAGCAAAATTTGAACGAGGCATTGAATCTCTGAGTCATGGTTCATATGTGTTGTCTATGTACTTATACTTACTCTATATCATTCATAAAGAAAAGCAAACAGCTCGCAAACACTTGAAAAGTATCAATAGAAATTCACTTTTCCCCCAATTTTTATGAATCTCTTAATGAAAAACACTTACCAGGATCTATTCTGCTGTAAAAACACCTGCAACAACTCTCTCATTTTAACTCTCTCTGCTGATTCCAACTGCTGCCCATTTGTTGAGGAGCTAGCTATCTTGCTTCCTCACACCAGAGCTGGAGGGTGTTGTGGTTAGAAGTTGTACCAGATAACACTTATCAAGCCACGCTTCTTGGCCATAAGAATTTAAGTAGACTAAAAACTTGACTAAGAACGCTTAAAAAAATCTAATTATACGTGTTAATGTTTGTTAACAATGAGTAACATTCATTCTAATGTAAGAAATAGATTTTAAGAAATAGATTCTCCTATGGGAAGCTAGAAAAAGCATAAAACTTGAACATGGTATAGAAAAATAAAGTTTTAGTATTTTAATATTTAAAAATAAAGTTTAAAATCTCACCTCCACTGTTACAAAGCTGTAATTATAGGCTGAGACTATAGCCTCTCTGGGTTTACTTCCTCATTCACAATCTTGCAACAACATATATTACACAAGTTCTTGAGTAAAATGGTATTAATAAGATTCTTGGGTAAAGTAAATGCTTAATAAATGTTTAAACATCTTAAAGAGTAAAATCATAACTAAAATAACAAATTCCTGAATGTCACAATGAATTGAAGTTTTTAGAGAAAATATACAGAACACATTTTTTAAATTAAAATAAAAAAACAACTAACACTGACAAGTGCAAGTTCCTTAATGTTTCTGAGTCTGATCAACCTGTATGAAGTTCAGAGAAAATAGTTATTTATATGGAAAGAGTGAGTTCCTGTGTATAAAGCTTTTAAAAAGCACAGTATTTTTTCAATTATAGATTTCCTTTAAATCATTTTTTAAAATGTTCAACATTTTATCTTCAAAGGAAGATCATCACTTGATTCACTTAAGATTCTAGAGAAGAGTAAAAAGAAAAGTTGGAATGACCTTCATTTTATATCCCCTTCATTTAAAAAGTTTGAAGACAAAAAAGAGATTCTCAAAAGATTTAATTTACTGTAGCAATGCGCAAAGGAAAAATTTGGGGCAAAAGAAAATACAAATAAAAGATAATATGAAACCACATCTGCCAAAATATAAACAATAAGGCCATTTTTCCCCAAAATTGAGTCACATATTTGATTAACGTGAATTGTATATAATCTGCTTTATAAAACTCAGCCTTTTCCAGGTGTCAGTGATTTATGTCTATAATTTTAGTTACTCAGGAGGCTGAGATCTGAGGCTCATGGTTCAAAGGCAGACCTGGAAGGAAAGTCAAAGACACTCTTAGCTCCCATTAACTACCAAAAACCCAGAAGTAGAGCTGTGGTTCAAGTGGTAGCTCAGGAACAGTGCCTAGGCCCAGAGTTCAAGCCCCAGGACAGGCATCAAAGCAAAACAAAAAAACACCTTGGGTTTTGTTTTATTAATAAGTCACATAGACTCTACGAAATTATCTGAGACAGAATTAAACTTAAGACCAATGGTGGATCTAACCTTCATAGAAAAAATTATACTTTTAAATAATAAACATAAAACACTTGTTAAATTTTTGTTGTTGTTGTTTTGTTGGGTGCCAGTGGCTCACATCTGTAGTTCCAGCTACTCAGGAGGCTGAGATCTGAGGACCAAGGTTGGAAGCTAGCCTGAGCAGGAAACTCCTAAGACTCTTATCTTCCATAAACTATTCAAAAGAGCCAGAAGTGGTGCTGTGGCTCAAATGGTAGAGTGCTATGAGCAAAAGAAGCTCAGGGACAGTGCCCAGGCTCAGTTTAAGCCCAGGACTGGCAAAAGAAAAGAAAGAAAAAAATAACAAAGCCTTTAAGAAAATAGCACCTATTTGACTTCTGTGATCACTGCAACAAGTAACTCCTAGTGACATCACCAGCATATCCAACATGATTTTGGCAGTCTACAATACTAAAGAAGATAACAAATAAAGGATAAATACAATTACTTTTTACGTTTTATGGGCTAATAGCTTTAACCAAACTCAAGCAAGCTTACCTGGCCACATCAAATGATTGTGCCTTCTGTAATTTAGTGTTTAATTGTGACCCTGGACCAGATCTACTGAAGGAAGAACTCTTTGGCAAAGTGGCTGCTGTAAAATCAAGTGTTGAATGATTTTAATTCTATAAAGATAAGAAAATTTCCTCTATTTACAAAAATTAAAATGCAATCATAAAGTTGTAGACAAATGATAAATAAAATAAATATTTGAGACTAAAATAACCCCTATTTTATTCCTAGTCAAGACTTACAGAATGATTCCCCAGTTACTGTTTGTCCTTTTACCAAGCATTTTTGTTTTAAGATTTACCTTTTCTACTGAGAATCACCTTTCTGACTAGGAATGCTGGTAACGACCTAAGTTTTCTCTTCATTGAGTATTTACTACTACATTTTATAGGGTTTGTTCAAATACTTAGTGAAATAACAGTTTAAATATTTAAGACTGTGTTTCTTGTCATGGAAGGAGCTAAAGAATTAGTTCCAGATGTAAGAGTCAAGAAGTCACAGCTGCAGAGTCTTGGCCAGATGACGTGCAATGCTAGGGAGGGGCAGCTTTTGTGTCTGGTTCTCAATCAACCTGACTGGTTGTGTGTCACGAAAAGAACACCCTGATCCTCAGCCCCACTCTACAGCCATCCTTGCCTCCTATCTTGTACCATTGGCCATGAGCCACAAAACAAAACAAGCCTCAGGGCACTGGGATTTGCTTATATGCTGTCCAATTTGCAATCACTGTCACACATGAAGTGCATGTGACAAGACCTAAATGACAGAGACTCATGGTCATAACTTAAGAGATATAACCTGACATATGTAATAAATCAAGGGTAGCTCAGACATAGAAATAATGTCTCAAATATAATGCTAAAGAACATGCTATCCCTCGGTACTCAGTTTACTCAGACGTTTTCAAACAACTTAAAATAAAAACCTTTTGCAATATTGATATGCATTCATTAAGATTTGCTACTTAGGCTATCTATATCTATAGTTATGCTTTCTGTTAACTAAAAGAAAATACTTTCAAGAAAGCCTCAAAATACAATTAAAGCAGGATCTAATGCTTTCCTTCAATTAAGCAAGCACGTAATACTACTTGTCTTAATATAGTCATTAAATTGACTAGCATCCTCCTTCGGCCTGAGTTACTCTACTTGATCAAAACAAAACAAAAACCCACAGTGCTCATTTTTCTCTATCACATAGTTCTATTCCTAGGGGACTGGTTTGCTTATTAGTAATTCATAGCACTAATCCAGGAAAATACAAAATGTTCACTGTTCAACTTCAGCAGCTCTTATCACGCCCTTGAAAGGAAATGATGCTCTTGGCTTTCAATGTTGAGTTCAGCCTTGTCCACAGAGGTCCTAAGAGAGCTATGACTCCAGTCCTTCCCTATTTCCTATACTGCCATGTAATACACTACTTCATGTGTCAGGAAGAGAGAGAGAGAGAGAGAGAGAGAGAGAGAGAGAGAAATTAAATGGAAAAATGTAAAGATATTAACAAGTATAATCAGAAAGTAACACAAGATTTACTAAGAATGAACAGCAAAGTACAAGTTGTGAAAATTCAGGCTATGCTTTGGGCAGATCACGTACCGGGATGAGCAAATGCAGGCAGAGGCTGGATGACAGGGGGTGCGCCGTTAGCCAGGGGAGGCACTGCTGCTGGAGGAACAGAAGATACTAAGGGTGGAGACATTCCAACAACTGGGATGGACCCCATTGGCACGGGAGCAACGGCTGTAAGTGGTGGCATGCTGGCAATACCTCCTATACCTACAAAAAAAAAAAAAAGAAAGAAAATCCCAAGGAAATTCACAGCCAAACACATTTTAGCATTTGACAACCCAGTATTGATAGAAGTACAAAACCACTTTTCTGTAGTTTCCCCAGTTACAATATGGTTTCATAGCTGGGAGTGTAGCTCTCTGGTAAAGTACTTGCCCAGTACATAGAAGGGTCTGGGTTTCACAATGGGTTTGATACCCAGAACTGAAAGATAAAAATTTAGGATCAAGTGTAGTGACTCATGCCTGTAACCCTCAGCTACTTGGGAGGTGGAGACGGGAGGATCCTAGTTTGAAACCAAGCAGGACAAGAAGTTTGAGAGACCCTCCTCCTATCTCAACCAATAAAATAGGGTGTGGTGGCATGTCCTGGTCATCCTAACTATGTGGAAAGCATAAACAGCAAGACCTTGGTTTAAGCAAAAACATGAGACTCTATTTGAAAAAAATTAAATCCACATACAACCTCAAGTTAATTATTTTGAGAAGGATAAACAAATTACATTAAGGATTACCTTCAAAGTACCCTAGAACAGAGCTGGGAATATGGCTTAGTGGTAGAGTGCTTGCCTTGCATCTATGAAGCCCTGGATTCAATTCCTCAGCACTACATACACAGAAAAAGCTGGACATGGCACTGTGGCTCAAGTGGTAGAGTGCTAGCCTTGAGCAAAAAGAAGCCAGGGACAGTGCTCAGGCCCTGAGTCCAAGCCCCAGGACCGGCAAAAAAATAAATAAATAAAGAGGGAGAAAGGACCCCAGACCCAACTTAAAGAGGGACTGATCAAAATGAGGATCAATAAATTTTAATAATAGTGACCCCCCAAAAAATGACAGTAGGCTTAAAGCTATCATAAGTATATCCATGAATTCAAAATGATATTTAAAAATCAACTTTTGAAAACTTAATTGGTTCCCATAGGAAGATACTAGGTAATTTATTATTATTAAATTCTTTTTTCTTTTTTTTTTTTTTTTGCCAGTACCAAGGATTGAACTCAAGGCCTCAGGCTTTCTTGTTCTGAGCTGATGCTCTACCACTTGAGCCGGCTTTTGGAGGACTTTAATGCCTGGGCTAGCTTCAAACCATAATCCTCCAGATCTCAGCCTCCTGAATAGGTACGCTTATAGGCATGAGAAAGTTTATAACCCATTGTATTTATAACTAGTAACTAGAAAAAGGAGGAGGAGGAGGAGGAAGAGGAGGAGAATAGGGAAAAGGAGAAAGAGGAAGCAGAGGAAGGAAGAAGGGAGAAGGAAGGAGAAGAAGGAAGAAGGAAGGAGATGACCACCATTACTCACTCCACCCCAAAACACCTGACATGCTTTTCCTATCCTTCATGGTAGCCAGATGTTTGATAGGAAAAAATACTTCTTTATAAATAAATCCTAAGCAATCGAAGATATAATAGAAATGATCCAAATTATTTTGTCTTTATCTGTCACAATGTTATTCTCTTTGTTTCATGAGGCCCTTCCACTCTCTGTGCATACATATATTCTCTGTGCTTAAGGGTCGGCCAGAGTTTTTGCAGCTAGCGTGGCCCACACTCATCTCATATGCACAATCTCAATCAAGAATATATTTACCCCGACCACAACCATAACCTCTTCACAAGAGCCACACACCCTATCCGCTCCGCTGCTGCCAAGATGGTCACTTTCACTGACAAAAGGCGCTGGACACAGGCATGACCCTTGCTCCAAAGCAAGGAAGCTGCAAGAGCTACTGGTACTTACGACTGCCCCTTAGGACTGCCCCATCCCTGGCACACGCTTGAGGCAAATCCAGCTAAGGGGTTGGGCATAGGAAATAACTTCTACTGTTCCCTTGGTTCCTACCTGTTCCTTGGTTCCTACCTTAGCAGCTTTTCAAGCATAACTGATTCTCAGACAGTTGTTTACCTTTGATTTGCACAATACCAAAATGTTGTTTTTCCAATTTTGTCCATTCTTATACCTATCCATGGGCAAGGGGTTTGTTGAGTTAATTCTGCTGTGCATGAAAACTCGACTGCTGCAATGTCCATTAAGTTTCTGTCTATCCAGAGATCCCTTTTCTGTAACTTTACTTCACAGCTTATCAAAGACAGATCCACACCAACTAATCTAGTTTTACACAGTCTTGATTCTTCTGATTTTCATTCAGTATACGTTTCAACATTTTCCTCTATCTTCTGTGTTTCCTGAAAATAGATGGTGAGATCCAAAGCCTGGCTCAGACCTGGATTGGCTCTCTTTGTTAAGACCATAGACAGTACATAATATGTGTCGCCTCTTTGTGATCTTGGCATTCATTGGTGCTTAATGCCTTTATGCATTCATTCACAGGGGCTGAAAAACAGCGACGCTTTAATCCTACCACCTCTTCACCGTTTCTTAGCTGCAAAACTTTTATAAAGAGTACTTCTAATGAGAAGTCATTCTGCTCAAACAGGAAAAAAAAAACACATGAAAAAGTGCTTGATTCCTGTTATCGTCCTATTTTTAATATAATGAATTTTAATTCTCTTAAAGTGAGTTATTCTTTTAATATAGGGACCATTATCAAATCAGTGGTTCATTCATATTTAGTTTTAATCCAAGACACATGTCGTTACCAGGGCTCAGACCTTCTATCTTTGAGCACCATGAGCCTTTTCAGGATGGCTTGAGACTTCTGGAATCACCATACTAACTAGTCTGATAGCTTCCTGGCTAACCTGATTACAAAGTCAGCCCTTCCAAGCTCATGGTGGACATTTCATGATCCAGTACAACAACCAGATGCTTATCCCAGAAACTGGTTTCCTTTCATGAGAAGCGGTATATTTCCCAAGTTTAGTCTAGACACAGGAGATGCTCACTGCTGCTGGGATTAGAGGCCAGCAGGTAGGCCTTTGAGTGATCAGAGCATGGAGATAGATAAAAGTAAGTAGGTGGATAGAAAATAGATCTCATTCTCTAGTGGTTTCTTCACTCATTCAATATCTCTTGAATTATTACAAATTGGTAAGAGAGTAGCTATACTCTTTCTACTTGAAAGCCAACCTTTTCTGGCCATAAAATCCTTGGCGCAATCTAAAAATTCTATGTTACTCTCATTTTCTTCTGGCATGAAACACTGCTGTCAAAAAAAAGTCTGAAAATAATCTATTTTTCCTTCCCGTATAAATCATCTTCTTTTTCTAGAAGCCCAGATAATTGTTCCCTTTCCGTTAGCCTTTTGGCAGCATTGAGCTTTGAGATCGGGGCCTCATGCTTGCTAGGCAGGTACTCTGCTGCTGGAGCCAGCATCTCATGTCATTTTTTTTTTTTTTTTTTTTTTTTTTTGCTATGAGGTTATTTTTTTAAATAGGGGCTCCCTTCTTTTTGCGGGGGCTGGCCTTGGACTGTAATCTTCCCTATGAATTCCATGTACCCAGGACTGCAGATGTCTACCATCACACCTAGCCTGTTTGTTGAGATGGTGTCCTGTTAATAAGCCACAATACTAACCTCAAACCACCATTCTCTTGACAACCAGCTCCTAAGTAGTTTGGGATTATAGTCATGAGCTACTACTGCACCTGGCTCCTTTTTTTATATTGTCTCTCTATTGTCAGTATTTCCAGGACTTTATTTTTAGGCACATGATACTGTCTTTTAAATATAGTTTGAAAGCTTTTTATTTCAAGAAAGTTGTTTTGATTTCATTTTACCATTTGTGTGTTCCCCTGACTGGGTTTTCTTCTTCAGAGATTTCTATTAATTATATATTCAATTTCCTTTGCTTTGATAGTTGCTAGTTTCTTAACTCCTTTATATACTTTTTCTTTCAATTAGAAAGTTCATTTTTCTTTTCTTTCTCTTCAGACAGATGTATCTCTTATGATGCTGCTTGTTTAGTCTTCATTTCTAAAATGAACTTTTGGCTAGGTCATTCTTGCCTGAGTTCTGCCAACTTACTCTGAAATATTAAAATTGGGTGTTATTTGGGTCTATATTCCTTTTTTTTTTTCCTAAAAATAACTGTGTGGGATTTGGTCTTGCTTCTTACTTTCTATTGCTTATTTTTAAAGGAGCCTTGGTCTCTGGGATTTCTAGTCCCTGTCTTCCTCCTCCTCCACTTTCATCTGGATTTTCTCTTTCCTTTGTCTGTGTCCTTGTACTGCTCAATTGTGATTCCATTCCCACATACTGTTCAGGATGGGGCTCTGTCTCAAATGCAAGCTTTGATGAGTCAGGTTTTGTTTGGTCGGTTGGTTTTGGGAGTGCTGGGGATGGAACCCATGACCTCATGCGGGGTAGCTAAGTCTCTACCACTGAGCCATTTCCCCAGTGAGTCAGGTGAGTTCCTGCAGGCTGGACTGCTCACATCTCCCAAGTCACACGAGCATCCCTGTGCAGAGAATAATGCCTCGGCTTTCAGATTGGCTGGATGAGATTTTTGTGAATATCTGTTAGCTGTTTTGGGGTTCTCCTGCTCTTGACTATATCAGATACACAATTCCTTCCTTCTGCACTGTAAGACATTTATATACTCTTCCTTTTTGTCAGTCATAGGGCTATACTCAGGGCCTGGGCAGTGTCCCTGACCTTTTTGCACTCAAGCTAGAGCTCTAGCACTTAGAGCAACAGCACCACTTCCAGTTTTGAGGTGGTTAATTGGAGATAAGAGTCTCATGGATTTTCTTGCCCAGGCTGACGTTGAACCATGAACCTCACCTCTCAGCCTCCTGAGTAGCTAGGATTATAGGTGTGAGCTACCAGCACCCAACTCTATTCCTTTCCATTAAGAACATATATTACTTATGCAGGATTTAAAAATAGTGTGTGTGTGTGTGTGTGTGTGTGTGTGTGTGTGATGTTGTCCCTAGGTAACAGACCTAATAATACACTTTTTTCTTCAAATCTTTTTTTTTTTTTCTTTGCCAGTCCTGGGCCTTGGACTCAGGGCCTGAGGCACTGTCCCTGGCTTCCTTTTGCTCAAGACTAGCACTCTACCTCTTGAGCCACAGTGACACTTCTTGCTTTTTCTGTTTATATGGTACTGAGAAATCGAACCCACGGTTTCATGCACGCTTGGCAAGCTCTCCACCGCTAAGCCACATTCCCAGCTTCTTCAAATCTTTCTACATTCACAATTTTTAACCATTATCTATTTTCCTGCAACAATGAGAAAAAACTCTCATTTCTTTTTTCTTTTCTGATGCTGGTAATTGAATCCAGCACCTCAAGTATACTAAGTCTATGTTTTACTACTAAGCTACATCTACCCACAGGCCAACCTTTTATTAGAAAAAGAATTAAACCCCTGGGAAGAGTGATAGAGAGGGTGAGGTTTACTGCAGACACTATACACATGTAAGGAAATGTCACAATTAAAGTCCCCTCACAAGTCCTTTTTACCTTTCCAAAATAAAGGATAAATGAATCTAATCTGATCTCCATATAATTATCACCCAGATTTAAGTCACTGCTACTTAAGTAGAGCTGAGAGGTGGAACTAGAAATATAAGCAAAGATGAGGTAGGGATTTTTTTTTTAGTGCAGTTTGGCAAACTTGGTCAAAATCATCTACTTTAAACCCCTCTAATGCTTTCATGGTTTATCCAGTTGGTAATAAGTAGTTAACACAGATGGATATGCTGAGAAGGAGATGAGGAAAGCCAGGGAGAAGCCTAAGGGAAGAAAGAGCTAACTGATTTTGTAGAGTATCAGATCAAAAACCCTGGTAGGGGGGCTGGGGATATAGCCTAGCGGCAAGAGTGCCTGCCTCGGATACACGAGGCCCTAGGTTCGATTCCCCAACACCACATATACAGAAAACGGCCAGAAGCGGCACTGTGGCTCAAGTGGCGGGGTGGTAGCCTTGAGCAGGAAGAGGCCAGGGACAGTGCTCAGGCCCTGAGTCCAAGGCCCAGGACTGGCCAAAAAACAAAAAACAAAAAAAACCCTGGTAGGTTCCCTTAGCAGCAATGAGTGACAGGCTTTGTAAGTGACTACTAAGACCCTTTCCACAACTCCTAAAAATAGATCAGCAATATTTCAGTTTGGCATTTCTAGATTGAGTGAAAGTAGCGAAAATAAAATAAACATTAGAGGAAGAATTACTGACACATAAGTTTGAATGAAGTACAGAAGGAAATGGGATGTCAGTGGGCTCCTCCTCTTTTAAGTTTCTTCTCGTAGTGCTGGAAGGCCAAAAGAAAACCAAGCACCATCTTAACTATTTTAACACATGGGCCTCCTCCAAAATTTACTTCACTCTATCACCTATCATTAGATATATTAGGAGGGAGAGATGGAATGAAACTCAATCCACGATTTTTGTGCTTTGTTGTAAGCCGTTTAAGAATTTTCCTATGAATCAGATGTTTTATCCCATTTCTGTGTGATGTTTAAGTCAATCTAAGTAACTAAAGTCTAGAGGGGGAACAGAGAAATAGTCTTAACTGTAGAAAATCTCAGAGCCACGAGTTGCCAATGCAATTGTAAGGAAAATAAACACAAGGCTATAATGTGGCTTAGTGGTAGAGTGCATGCATGAAGCCCTGGGTTCGATTCCTCAGTACCACATAAACAGAAAAAGCCAAGAAGTGGTGCTGTGGCTCAAGTGGTAGAGTGCTAGCCTTGAGCAAAAGAAGCTCAAGGACAGTGCCCAGGCTCTGAGTTCAACCTCCAGGACTGGCAAAAAATAAAAATAAGCTCAGTTATGTTTTTAATGAGTATAACAACATTTTTACCAAGTCAAAATTTAATTTACCTATTGTGGCTTGAGTCCCTCAAAGGTTCCCATGCTAGAAGCTTCACCCACCTCAGACAGTGTAGGAGATGGAGGCGCTGAGGTCTAGGAAGGAACTGTGCTCAGAGGGGTTTCAGCAGCTCCCCTGGGGGGGCCCTGAGCTCCCTCAGAAGCCAGCTGTAGTGAACAGTATGCTTGGCCTCTGAGTTGCTTTCTTGCTTTCCTCCCACACACATTCCCACCATTGTGCCACCGTCTGCCACAAGGTCCTCACCAGAGTGGAGCTGATGCCAGAGTCTTGCCGGAACTCTGAGGTGAATCAGTCCATCTCTCCCTCTCTCCCTCTTTCACAATATAGTTAGCTTGCCTCCTGCGTGTTTCTCCACTTATAGTAATAAAAAGCTGACAACAACTGGAATGGCCAACTGCCTCAATACTATTAATCAAAAAATACATAGCATGTATGAAAACTGAATAATGACACATGTTGAAACTGTGTGGGTTTTGTCGTTGTTGCTTTGTTTTTGGGTGCCGGCTTGAACTCAGGGCATGGGCAGTACCCCTGAGGTCTTGCCCTGAAGGCGAGCACTCCACACTTTAAGGCACAGCTCCATTTCCTTAAAATTGTTTTCAAAGAGTGGAGAAGAAGGGCTGGGAATATGGCCTAGTGGCAAGAGTGCTTGCCTCCTACACATGAAGCTCTCGGTTCGAGTCCCCAGCACCACATATATGGAAAATGGCCAGAGGGGGCGCTGTGGCTCAGGTGGCAGAGTGCTAGCCTTGAGCGGGAAGAAGCCAGGGATGGTGCTCAGGCCCTGAGTCCAGGGCCCAGGACTGGCCAAAAAAAAAAGAGTGGAGAAGAAAAAAGATGCAAGAGATGTTTGCTTGGGGTATGTTATGCTGTATGTATATGTATGTATAACTTGTATAACTAAAAATCATACGTGTATGTTTTTATTTTATATATATATATGTATGTATTTATTTCCCTCCTCGATATCATAATCCAAAGGAATTGTTTACAAACAAGAACAAAGGCAGGCATTCTGGAAACCGAAGAACAAAATAAGTATGGAACAACGTGAAAGGACAACATGAAGGAGACAGAAAATGGAGCATCAGACTGCATGTGTGTTTACGTGGGCCTCACGGACAACCCACACCTCTGCTTGCAGTGATGACTTTTGGTCTAGGATCCGATCTTCCTCCTCCATCTCGGCAACACCTTCCTGTAAAGAGCTATCATTTTTCAGAAAGAATTGCCCATAAGGACTTCACAATGTCAAAAGGGAAAAATCTATTTTTAAAATATAAGGAAATATAGGAAGCGATTCATTTCCAAACTTACCAAATGCTGGTGCACTAGAAATAGCAACTGGTTGCTGTTTCATGACAGGGGGAAGTGCAGAGGGGAGCTGATATCCTTGTAGCTTTAGTTTGATTAGCTTCATAGCTATGGAAAACTCCACTTGATCCATTCTTCCATCATTATTCATGTCAGCTAGAGCCCTGCAAACCAGCATAGAATCAGAACAACTGTGACCACAAAAGAATCCTTCCCAACCGCCACTCCCACTGACACACACCAAAATCATCAGCTCCCTTCCCTAGGGAGAACTAAAGTACTGGCAAGGTTTTATTGAATAGACAATACCTTTTACACTGCTACTTTTTGTTATATGATCCAACAAGTAATTTTCAGCCTGACTTTGAAGATTTGTACTTTACACATAAGAGGTTTTGTTTCTGATGAAGTGCTCTAAAATCAGTGTTGGCTACATAACTGTCTATATACTACAAATCATTGATGCAGCTTAAAAGGGCTAATTTTATCATGTGAATTATGTGGAAATAAAATGTTAGGAAGAGCATTTAAAAATTGTATTTCTAGAGATTCTTGGTTAAATTATACTCACAGACTTTATAACATGCTATCCCTTACTGTATTTATGGTCTACTGTGCTGGTATACTGCTATTATTCTACATTTTCTTTAGTAGCCTCCCCTGAATACTGAGCTTTCAGTATGCTTGCTAAGACATACCTGGTTGGAGTGCAACTGCTAATGAATTTTTAAATAAAGTATTTTCTCTTAAGAAAAAGTAAGCAAAAGGCAGAAAAGGATTTATACTTTTAATTGAAATTACATTGCACAATAAACCTATACATACTCATACTCATGACTTAAACGAAAAAGTCTGTTTGGATTTCATTTCTTCTAATCCAGATGTTAAGAGTATGAGGGTTTGTTTTTTTAAACCCAATCTTATAAAAATAAAACCCCCCAAAACTAACTTCTTTGTAACATTAACAAGGCAAGTGAGCGTTCAATTAAAATTAATGCCATGACTAGCAATCTTTTAAACTGAACTACGTTCAGGAATTGTCCCCCAAAGAAATAAAATTTCACAAAAAAGTCATCCTATATAGCTAGGGGTCTACCAAAAAGAAAAAAAAAAAAGAGGAAACGTGATGCAACACCACAAAAACAGCACAAGCACATAATGAAGACTCAAAATCTCCAACAGTGATAACAACTGAAAATGTCAGCACAATTATTTTGGAAAATACAGACAGCTCCTGAAGCAGGAAGTGGAGCCCCAGAGCTGCAGGAAGCTCTGTTTCGCTCAGGCAAGGAATCCCAGCTCCCACTGCAATCATGACCATTTACTTCAGCAAACATGCCTGTGGAATCTGCCCTCTCTACAGATTGCTCATTCCTAGCTTCGATAAAATTCCTGATCAACTACATGGCTTTTTCTTGTCAGTTGCTAAATCTATTTTAAGGAACTTTATCATTTTTGCCAAAATTCTAAGTAAAACATTACCCCTCATTTCCACATGTAGGTGTATATGTTAGCATACAGAAACATTTTAATTTTAAGAGTTAATTTTCCCCTATCTATAGACATCTTACCAAATATATATAAGTCTCATTAAATTTTACACTAAAATATATTAGTTTTCGTAAGCCCACAATCACATAACTAAAAACTAATACAGACAAAAGTTCTTAATTCTGAAGCAATTTTGTACTTTGGCATAAACTCATCTATGCCACAGCATTGCGGACTTCGTATATTGTCAAGTTCTACTTTCTAAGATTTGTTTTCATTCTTGCATACATTTATAATTGAAACTGGCATCTAGCTGCTTTCTTTTTGTATTCAATTTCAGGTTTTATGAAAGGAAGTTAAGTAATGAAATGTGAAGTTTCCTTTTATTAGTATTTCAGTAAAGAAATTTAGCTATTTCAAAAAATTTTCAGGGAAGAAAAACAGTTGCCATTAATTAACATCAACACGCATGCTTCAGAATTCCTTAACTTTAAAAGAATCAGTATGATACCCACCCTCTATTTCCCACACTGCTGGTCCCCAAACCTATTTGGAATGAGAGTAGTTGGGGGAGAAGAGACTTTCTAGTAATTGATTAATTAGAAGAATGTAATGTTTCTAAAAACCTTTCCACTCAAGTGCCTCTATAAGCAAAAAAAAAAGGAGCATGTAATCCTCAAGTTTCACAGGCTAATAAATTCAACCACTTCCAATTCCAATATTTACTTGAGTTTGTGGTTCTCCGCTTTTTTCTCTATTCTGAACGTGTGACTGAGTCAGATGCCGGTGGTTCACCTCTGTAAATCCTAGCTACATAGGAAGTTGAGACATGGAGGACCATGGTTTGAAGTCAGTCATGGCAGAAAAGTCCATAAGACTCTAGTTCCAATTAGCTAACAAAGTGCCAGACTGCAGGCATTGCTCAAGTGATAGAATGCTAGCCATGAGCAAGAAAGCTGAGCAAGAGCATGAGATCCTAAGTTCTAGTCTGAGTACTGACACACACGCGTGCACACACACACACGCACACACCAAGCTCTGTCATCCATTTCCTAGCCCACTTACAATTATTTCTCCAATTAACTTGTTTCTATTAATTCACTAAAGTCTAATGGTAAGGCTGACAATAATGAAATTCAATTTATAAAACTTCAAAGTAAAAGTATATGCGTAACCCAGAAAACAATTGCTGCATCTGACTCTTGGAACAAACCAACTCCCTAAGCTTGACATTAACGCTGACGACACAACAGCAAAGTGGACTGTGATTTGAGAACAGGCAGAGACATGCTGGATATCAAGGTAAGCTTTTTTTTACTTGGTTTGTACAAATAAACCACACACATTCCTACCCACTGTTGTGGGAGAAAGTACTGCAAGTTGCAATGTAAGGGAAATGATGTAAAAAAAAAAGACAGAAACGAAAAAGAACTACCAAAATAACTTTGAGCTCTACTTGGTAGGTTTGTTGTTTGTAGTGGACAGGAGTTAGGTGGGTCTGAACTTAGTCTTTTTGTATTACAGGATTAAGGGGGAAGGTCCCATCACATTCAGTGATGCAGAACAGGGACTACAGGTATCTTTAGTCAAAGGCCACTCATCTCCCACTTGATACTTTCTAAGCTAAAGGTCACACCAAACAATGCAGGTTATTCAGTTGGTTCAGTTGTTCATTCATTCTAAAAGACAACTGGGTGGCACTACCAAAGTGAGGTCAAGTACTATGTAGGAATTGGAGTTTTAACTATGAAAAACATAGGTAAGGTCTCTACCTTCAGAGCTTACTTCTTGGCGCAAGTAGATAGTATAGAACAAATGTGAATGGGAGTGACTATACTGTGCTAAGTGCTACTGAATGAGAAAAGAAGAAGCCAGAAGGCAGAAATGGTGACATACAAACTAAAAATCTTGACGAGTCATCTACAGAGGATCTAGAACTGCATTACAGGAAGAAGAAATGCTAAGCGCAGTGCCTGAAGGCAAGGACAAACTGCAGACCACTTAAAAAAAATAGAAAAGTCATCTTCTGAGGTCAAAAATAAAGAAGTGACAAAAATAAGAGATGAGGGAAAAGGCAAAAATCGGACCACATTAGGACGTGTAGCCTTGGTGATGACTTTCAATGGAGAGCTTTAAGTGTATTTACTTTTTGTTTGCTTTCTTGCTATGCTGAGGATCAAGCCCACTCAGGGACTACTGGGAGGGCAAGCAGCTCTACTGAGGTGCTCTTTCTAGCGAATGCATTTACTTTTTAAAAAAGCATCATTCACTTGCTACTTGGAAAATGAAATTTCTTTCTTTCTTTTTGCCAGTCCTGAGGCTTGGCACTGTCCCTGGCTTCTTTTTGCTCAAGGCTAGCACTCTGCCACTTGAGCCACAGCGCCACTTCTGGCTGTTTTCTATATATGTGGTGCTGGGGAATTGAACCTGGGACTTCATGTATACGAACGAGGCAAGCACTCCTGCCACTAGGCCATATCCCCAGCCCTTGGAAAATGAAATTTCATAGAAGAGTAATGTAGTCTTGGTAGTCAGTGTAAAGTCCACCCCCAGGAGGGCTCCATGCAGATGCCCCCCACCTGTTTAAGTCTGTGTCCAGTACCTGAATTACTTAGGTGACTGGCACACCTGGAGGCAGCTACCTCCCCCTTCTCTGAGGTCACATCCAATCCACCTGGCCATACCTCCTGCCTTCCCTATATAATCCAGCTCAACAGGAGTCCCCACTCTTTTTCTCGCTCTCTCTTGCTCTCTTTCCCTCCTTTTCCCTTCTTCCTTCCCTCCTGTCTCCCCACACCTTCATCTTGTGTGGGCTGGCAGTTTGCTGTCCCCCCCCAATAAACTCCTTTCTGTCTGAACCATGTGGCAGGTTTCCTTTTCAGCTACCCTTACAGTCATAAGTGGGCAAAGATAAGATATCAGATCAGGACGGCAGCAGTGGTGATGAAACTGGCCCGATTTAGGATATAATCTCTAAAAGGAGTCGTAAGAAATGCTATGGATTGATATGAAAGTGAAGAAAAGAGATGAGTGGTTGATCTGGGCTACTGGGTGACAAAGCCAGATGCCATGAACTGAGATGGTGAAGACTTGAAAATAAGGGTTCAGGGAGAAGGAATCGGGAGTGCAGGGTAACTTGATTCTTTGTAGATCAGTTTGGCAAACTGGTCTAAACTGGAGCTGAAGATCCTTCATATAGATTCAGAGGTGTCATTCACAGTACAAGTATAAAGCATTTGCCTGGTCCCATCCCCATCCTGAAACCAGATTAGCAGCCTCTTCAATGTGCCTTTATGTCTTGGCTTCTCTCTTCACTTTTGGGGGTAAGGGTGGAAGACAGGTCCCTTTTTCTCATTTCCATTTCCATGGGCCCTGCTTTCTCAGATCTCATAACCCTTATCCAAACTCTTTCTCTTTGTTGCACCCTTGTGGTAACTGTCCATTCTGCTTCCTCCTTAAGCATTCAAGTCCCAAAAGGATATTTTCCAGTTTCCTTCCAGTTCCTTATTAGTAAGATAATTTCTAGGAAGATGTATCATCTTTGGCTGCTGTTATAATTGGCATTGCACATACTGACCTAATTCCATCTTCTGAGAATTCTTCTTGTGTTCATGAGAAATCAGATTGGCGAGACAAACAGTTGAAGAACTCAGAACCTACTTAATTAGAATGTAACTTCTACATGGTAACAAAACATTATTAGCCAGGCACTGGTAGCTCATGCCCATAATCGTAACTCCTCAAGAGACATGAATGAGATCTGGAGAATTGTGGTTGTAGGCCAGTCCAGACAGAAAAGCTCACTAGGTTTTATCTCCAAAATAACTAGTAAAAACCGGGGTTGGAAGCATGGCTCAAATGTTAAGAATGCTAGCTTAACAAAGCAAGAGGCACTAAGTTAAAACCCAGTACTAGAAAACACAAACAATTACTAAGGTTTTTCACATACACTCTTCATCAGTCTACATACCTTGTCTTGGAAAGGAATCCAGAGCCCAAATCATAAGGCTCTGAGACAAAACCCAAACAGCTCCTAATATGCAATATAAATTCTTTTCCTTCCAGATGATGGACATAGAAGTTCATAAAATGAGTCCCTGTTCCTTTCTCTACAAGCAGAGCAGGGGTCAAATTAGGACCTTCCCAGGAAAACCACATAAGAACATGAGATTAGTATGAGGCAGGAAAGGGAAACTGTTTTGTTTGAACAGCTACTATTGCTTACAATTTTTAAAACCTAGGCTGGAAGAAGTTGAGTATTGGCAAGGGTTATTAAGTAAATAAGTATCAGGGCTAGGGCTGGAAGACAGAGTTGCTCATTTTTATGCTACATTAGCCCATCATCTTAAGATACCCTTGGTTTATAAAGTTTCAAAGTATTTTTCAGAGATAGTTCTTTTGGGAAAAGATGTGTGGATTTTTTTTAATTCCTTTCTAATATAAAGGCTAGTAAGAGTAAAATATACTATTCCTAAATGTAGAAGAATGTCAGAAGGGGAAAAAAGATATCTAAGCTTACTACCAGATCGCATTGAAACTTAACAATATTACATTTTAACAGCATATTTACTAAAGTAGAAAGACAGAGATCATCATGGCTTCTGAGTAAGGATGAAATGTAAATCTATGAAGGATTCTATGTATTATTTTAAAATTAGAATACACTATCAAATTTAAAAATTAACCAAGATTACTTTCTGGCATGATTTCTGCTCATGTGTTCTTCCCCTCTAAGCCTTTCGCTCACACAGATCAAAAGTTAGAACTACAATAGAATGGCTTTAGAGGTAGGTGCTCACTAACGGAAAGACAGAGCCTGGCAGCCAATACGCTAGCTAACAAACATGAAAAGACAGAAGATTTCCCAAAGCAGCACAGAACCTGGTACCACTTACTTTCATTGTGAATATATCCAAATATAAAGGAATATGCATATATACATATATATATATATAAAACCTGTGAAAGTTCTCACATTTATTTCAGTGCATAGTTTTTGTAACAATTTTTTTTTTTTTTTTTTTTTTTTTTGGCCAGTCCTGGGCCTTGGACTCAGGGCCTGAGCACTTTCCCTGGCTTCTTTTTTGCTCAAGGCTAGGACTCTGCCACTTGAGCCACAGCGCCGCTTCTGGCCATTTTCTGTATATGTGGTGCTGGGGAATCGAACCTAGGGCCTCGTGTATACGAGGCAGGCACTCTTGCCACTAGGCTATATCCCCAGCCCATTTTGTAACAATTTTAATCAAGGAAAGTTTAGAGTGAGTCCTGAGCCTCTGCTTGAAAATAAGTGTTCTGTCACTCTTTATTTCCATAAGATTGCTTTTTTTTTTTTTAAAGGCTGATCATTCAAAGGGACAATTAGTTAGACAATTTAGTTATGTGGAATATCCAGTTTCTGATGATAACTACATTTCTGGTGTTTTGTTTTGAAGACCAATTGCATTATGTGCCAGGTTCTACACTAAACCTTTCATGATAGCTTTCTCTTAATTCTATAAAAAAAAACTTTAATTATCATTTTCTAAATTATAAAAGTGAGATCAAGCCTGGCACTGGTGGTTCATGCCTGAAATCCTAGCTACTCAGGAGGCTGAGACTTGAGGATCAGGTTCAAAGCCAGCCTGGGCAGAAAAGTCCCCATATGACTCTTATCTCCAATTAACAACTCAAAGAAGTGGAGCTGTAGCTCAAAATGGTGGAATGCTAGCTTTAAGCAAAAGAGCTCAGGAAGAAGTGCTTGGCCCTGTGCTCAAGACCCAACTGACAAAAAGAAGAATAAAAGAAAAAAAACAGCAACTGGGATCAAAGGTGGTAAATATGTATATGTTTCAAATGAAAGTCAGAAGGGAACAGCTGGAATTCAAACTCATGACTGCAAACCATATCCTCTCTCCTTACAGAGCTCTCTGCATAATACCAATAACCTCAAGAAGTGAAGCACTAACTGTAACAACTACACATGGGGAAAACATGGCATTTTACAATTCAGTATGGCTCCCAAGGTTATTAACCTCAAACTGAAAGTACATTCACTACCCTGTTTTTTATTCTTTCTTTTCTCTGGCTTCAAAAGACCAATCACTTAATTTGTGATAGTCACCCAGACAACTCAACAAAACCTATTATAAGGCATGTGATTTCACATGCTGAGAATACCAACTACTCAGGAAATGGAGGCAGGAAGATCATGAGTTCAAGGTTAGCCTAGGCAAAGTTACTGAGCTCCTAACTCTTAAACAAAACACAAATAAAAGGGCTGGGTACGTGCTCAAATGGTAGAGCACTTGCCTAGGATGTGGAAAGCCTTGAGTTTAATCCTCCGTAGTGTAAATGAACACAAGTTATTTCTATCCTGGAATAACTCTCAAATATTTTCATTAGTGTTCAATTAAAAGATAAAGGAAGAAATGTAGACAAAGTAATGCAGATGAAGCCAAAATAAATTGGTGACACAAATATCACTCTTAAGTGCAAGTGTTTTTCAACATGCACTGCCATTCAAATGTTATTCCTTTTTCAAGTTCTATTAACAGAGAGACTTTCAGGCTAGGAATGTGGCTTAGCGGTACAATGCTTGCCTGGCATGCATGAAGCCCTGGGTTCAATTCCTCGGTACCACATAAACAGAAAAGGCCAGAAGTGGCACTGTGGCACAAGTGGTAGAACTCTAGCCTCGAGCAAAGAGAGGCTCAAGAGAACTGCGTTCAGCCCCAGGACTAGCAGAAGAAAAGAGATTTTTCAGAAGTATATCTATGGTAAAAGTAACAGACTATTCCGAGCTAGAGATGCATGTTCTTCCTCCCACATAGCATAAAATGCCATATGACAAATAAACAGAACATAGTACAAAAAGGCATAAAAAAATCATATTACAAATAAGCATTAAAAGTCATAAATAAACAAGACAGTCCCAGCAGGAAACTCCTTGAGACTTTTTATCTCCAATAAACTACCAAAAAGGCAGGAAGTAGAACAGTGGCTCCAGTAGAATGCTGGCGTTGAGCCAAAAAATTAACTCAGGGACAGACCTAAGCATTGAGTTTAAGCCCCCCCAAAAGACAAGAACCAACAAACACAACTGGACAACATTTATTTTACATTATACTTAGATAAAATCTCAACTTACCATATCTGTGCTAAGACAGGTTGAGGTAACCCAGATTGAAAAAAAAAGTTTCTTGCTTGATCACCTGTAAATTAAGTAGAAGTAGTTTCAGGTTAAAAAACAATGGCTGACAGAAATATCCACTGGAAAATTACAAAAGAAAGAAGTTGGTGATCCTTTAAATACTAAACTGACTACAACTACACTGGTAAAAGTCAGATGGTGAACCTTTAAGCAATAGTAAGATCAACCTATCAGCATAAGCTTCAAAACTTAATTTTTAAAATAAATCATCTCAAAAAGGACAGACTATTTTCTAAGACAGATTGTCCACTTTAACCTATTAAATAAAATATGAGCTATTTATCATGACTGCTATGGTTTGGATCTTGAACGTTCCCCCGGTCCATGTTAAAAGGTTGGTCCCAGCTTGTGCTATTGAAAGTAGTTAGGTGATGGGTCACTGGGTCCAAAAAGAAAAAAAAAAAAAAAAAAAAAAGGCCTAAAGCAACAGGACAAATCAAACCTCCAAAACTGAGCTAAAAGAAACCTAACACAATGCCAAACATGTATGGGGAAATCCTAAGGATCCCCCAAAATATGATAACCAACACTCTACTTAGGGGGAAAAAGCCTTCAGGGATCTCAAACCCTGTACTCAGGAGGCTGAGGCTAGAATATTCCAAGTTTGAGTCCAGCCTAGGCTATATAGTTAAATAGTGTCTCAATTAAAAAAAGCAAACAAACTTCTTACCATTACCTATAGTACAAATTTTGGTAATGCTGCTGTATTTACAGAAAATAAGTAACAGTGATTAAAAGAATCATATCAATGATTAAGAATTAATAAATTAAAGAGCTGTAAAAACATTTCCCCAGAAATCCAGATCCCATTTTCCCCAAAGAGTAATCAAACAGGAAAGATAACAAAATGACAAAAGTACAAAACAGCACATTGATTAGAGAGGATAATAATATCCTATTCAATAAAGGTTCAGAATCTCTTCACAGTTTTCCAAACCAGTTCAGAATCCAGGAAGCATTTTATCTAAGGCCACAATCTCAACCTGCCTAAACAAGGTGGTTCTTTGACCATAACCAGTTCCCATCAGTGATAAGCCACAAACCCTGGCTTGACGTTCACAAAGGACTGCAAAAAGGGTTGAAGGTGTTATAAGAAAGGCAATGGTGGGCTGGGGATATAGCCTAGTGGCAAGAGTGCCTGCCTCGGATACACGAGGCCCTAGGTTCGATTCCCCAGCACCACATATACAGAAAACGGCCAGAAGCGGCGCTGTGGCTCAAGTGGCAGAGTGCTAGCCTTGAGCGGGAAGAAGCCAGGGACAGTGCTCAGGCCCTGAGTCCAAGGCCCAGGACTGGCCAAAAAAAAAAAAAAAAAGAAAAAAAAGAAAGGCAATGGTAAAATACAAGCTCCAAGTTAAGGCAAAATAGGAAAAAGTGCCTACTTCCACTTTGTATAACAGATTCCCACAGACACACTACTTTTAAGGAAGAATGAGAAAATGTTGACTTATTACCGGTGATAAATCCAGATATTGGCTTTAAACTATGGAACTGCTGATCGTGCTTTGCTCTTTCCTCTACAGTTATGGCCCAGATATCCAGGCTGCCTACAGTCCAAAGAAAAGACAGGTAAGTTATTCAGTGAGAAAAGCAAGAGGCTCACATCCCCAATTTCCATAGCACCTTAAGGTTCCACCAATAGAGTATAAATGGTCTGATGAATTAACATGCTTCTCCTTGGAAAATCAAGAGAAAAGCAAATAAAAATATTGGTAAATCCTTCTTAGAAATGTGTGCCATAACCCTACAGTTAAGCCTACATGAAAGCCCAGTATGTTAATAATTTATTTACATAAACTGAAGCAATGGATTAGTTTAAACTTAAAACTGCATTCTTCCGATACATTAAATGTCACAGATAAAAGTTAGGCGAAAAGGAAGATGGTGGCAAAAAAATATTTAATCCTCACATGTGTGTTCCATGAATTTATTTTTTTTTTTTGCCAATCCTGGGGCTTGAACTCAGGGCACTGTCCCTGAGCTTCTTTTGCTCAAGGCTAGCGCTCTACCACTTGAGCCACAGTGCCACTTCTAGCTTTTTCTGTTCATATGGTAGTGAGGAATTGAACCGAGGACTTCATACATGCTAGGTGAGTACTACCACTTAGCCACATTCCTAGGCCATGAACATGTTTTTTGAGATGACACAAATATTTTAAATATCAACATTAAAATATTATGGTGATTAGTTTACAATTTTATAAATTTACAAGAAGTTTTATAGGGGGCTGGGAATATGGCCTAGTGGCAAGAGTGCTTGCCTCGTATACATGAAGCCCTAGGTTCAATTCCCCAGCACCACATATATAGAAAATGTCCAGAAGTGGCACTATGGCTCAAGTGATAGAGTGCTAGCCCTGAGCAAAAAGAAACCAGGGGCAGTGCTCAGGGCCCTGAGTCCAAGGCCCAGGACTGGCAAAAAAAAAAAAAAAAAAAAAAAAGTTGTATAGCTAAAACCATTAATTTTTATGATATGTAAATATAATGCATTAAATCTTTTTTTTTAAATGAATATTCTGACTGGGTGCTACTAGCTGTAATCCTATTTAGAAATGTCTGACATCTGCAAATTGTGGTTCAAAGCCAGCCTAGGCAAAAAAATCCATGAGACTCTTATCTGAAATATACTACCAAAAAGCTGGAGATAGAGGTGGTCTCAAGTAGTAAAGCCCCAGTCTTGAGTGAAAAAGCCAAATAAGAGTGCAAGGCCCTGAGTTTAAACCCTAATACTGGCACCAAAATAAATAAATAAATAAATAAATAAATAAATAAATAAATAAATAAATAAATTTGAGTATTCAGAACTAGAAGTTTGGTCAAGTAGTACAGCATTTATTTAATAAGTAAATGTCCTGAGTTCAAGCTCTATTACAGCAACAACAACAAACGAATAAATAAGCAAAAAAATGAGAATTATAAGATGGGTCACAATTGTTCATGACTGTAATCCTAGCTACTCAGTAGGGTAAAATAGGAGGATTATGGTTTGAAGCCAGCCTGGGCAGAAAAGTCCACGAGGCTCTTATCTCCAATTCAGCACCCAAAACCAAAACCAGAAAGCAAGGCTGGAAGTGGAGGTGTGGCCTAAGTGGTAGGTAGAGCACTAGCCTTGAGCAAAAAAAAAAAAAAGGACCAGACTTAAGAGATCAAGCTCCAGGAACTCCCTCCTCTCCCCTCCAAGAGTATTGTAATAAAAATTAGTGACCAACCAAAGAGAATGGGATTTAGGATTTCCTTTGAGTCCCTCACATTAGTCTGTGACCTCTTCAAACAAACTTACTAAAATAATTCTAAGCTGGGAACGTGGTTTAGTGGTAGAGTTCTTGCCTAGTATGCATGAAGCCCTGGGTTCAATTCCTCAGTATCACATAAAAAAGGCCAGAAGTGGCACTGTGGCTCAAGTGGTAGAACTCTAGCCTGAGCAAAGAGAAGTTCAGAGACAGAGCCCAGGCCCTGAGTTCTAGGCCCAAGCCCAGAGCAAAAAAGCAAAAACAAATCCAGTAAGTTTAGGTGACAGACATAGAAGCTTGAGGTCAGCTGCTTTTCAAAAGAGTGGAAACATACAATATCTATGTTTCATACAAAATGTGACTAGTCTCGGCAAAATGTCTAACAGTGGCATTTGGCCTCTTCACAGGGTCTGGTATACAGAGAGATGGAGACACACTCAATAACAGGAAAAACAGTTATTCGACATTTTATGCAGGAAACACTGTGTCACTATAAGTATAACATGGTGTCCAAGACAGATGATTCCTTCCCTCACAGTTCACACAGTCCTGCAACTTCTAGAGAAATTATTATTGCCCTGTTGGAATTCATCCCCACATCTCTAAGCAAAAGGAAAAGCAAGTAAAAATGTATGGTATAATAAGTATAATAATGCGTACAGATTTTTTAGATGTTTGATAATGGTATTATGGTTTAAATGTTCCTGTCCTTTTAGATAGACATATTAAAATATGGATGGAATAATAGAGCACTTCAGTGTTGCCCAAAAGAATCTAAATTAAACAATATTGGCCATGAGCTAATAACCACAGGCAAGATGACAGAATGCATGAATGTTAGGTAAGCATTCTACCACTGAGCTACATCCAAAGTCCTCCTAACTCCACTTTTTTTTACCTGAAATTTCCCATCTGATAAAAATTTTAAAAATCTGCTCCTAACATACATCAAACAAAAGAGAGTTCTGAAAACTTACCACCAAAAGGTGTGGGAAATTGAGCCATGGTTCTGTTACTTGTACCTTGCTAATCGACGCCTGTGGAGAAAAAAAAATGCAACATTTAAGTTTATGAAAACTTTATGCTTGTATACTTATGGATACACTAACATGCGGTCCTAAATGATCAGAAAGAATACAAGAGCAAGAGTATAGCTCTTCACATCAGAGCTATACTGAAAGGGTTCATTCATTCACTCTTCTTATAGATGCTGGATGTCACGTGTAATGACAGGCACTAGTGAGTGCTAAAGACTCGGAACAAGCATTAGAGCTCCAGACAGTCTATTCCATTACCAATATGACAACTGTTATTTTATTTATTTATTTTTTTTTGCCAGTCCTGGGCCTTGGACTCAGGGCCTGAGCACCATCCCTGGCTTCTTTTTGATCAAGGCTAGCACTCTGCCACTTGAGTCACAGCGCCACTTCTGGCCATTTTCTGTATATGTGGTGCTGGGGAATCGAACCCAGGGCTTCAAGTATACGAGGCAAGCGCACTTGCCACTAGGCCATATCCCCAGCCCCTGTTATTATTTTTTTAATCTTTAGTTGTACAAAGGACTTGCCATTCGACAAAACAGTTTATGAATACAATGTCACCTCTTTCAACCTTCTTCCTCATCCCTCCCCTCAATTTATTTTGTAGGATGTGCACTGAACTTTATGACTGCATCCCCGCACACCACTTATCTTCGTTCATTTATACACCCCTCCCCCCATTTGTCACTTTCTAAACTTACTTTTTCTTTACTGTGTATTTACACCAGTTCTATCTGTTTAGGAGTTAAAACCACTTCTTTTTATTAAGCCCTTAGTATTACAATGTACTAGGTAATTTATAGGTGTTACCTTCCTTCAACATCATCACAGCCCCAAGAAATAGGACTTTACCTATGTCTATTACCACAGAGAAAGAAGAGAATCAGAGGAAAAGCACTATCGGCAAGTTCCTTAAAGACTATGAGCACTGTGTGAACAATGTGTAACACAATAATCCTGTTCAGAATATCAAATCCAAACCTAGTGCTTCTAAAATTCCCATCAGGCATTATTTTTTCATTAATATCCAACATGAAACAAAGCCAGTTTTCTTCCTCAACTATAAACATCTAGATTTGTTGAATACATTTCCTTATGCTTAACTTAATTTTATTGTAGTAAATGCATATGGTTCAAAAAGAGCACTGGCCAAGTTCAGTGGCTTACTCTTACAGTATCAGCTGCCTGGGAAGCAGAAACCAGGACTGTGGCTTGAAGCCAATGAAGGAGCTGGAATTAGAGCTGTGGACCCAGCAGTAACCTTCATTCTATAAAGTTCTTAGTGGATGCTTGAACTTGTGAGCATTTTGTTCATTCTGCATTGTTTTGGTTTCTGTTTACATTATTTGGTTCCTTCTGGTTCTTTTCTGTTTGTTGACTGTTTTGGTTGTCCTTCACTTTTGAGATTTTCCTCCTAACCTAAGGACCCCAGGATACTCGTTTAACAGAGGATATGAAGGCTGCTAAGAGAATGGTGTGGGAGGCAGGCATGTTGCTGGATGGGCCTCTGTATGAGGGCGAGGTATACTATCGCCTTTTACTGGGAGAGCTCCAAATCTCAATATTCAGAAGCTGTTCATTTGGGCCAGAAAGAGGTGTTGGCTGGGGGAAGAGGCGTATATCATCTAGACGCTGGCTGGGGAATGAGAGAAAGAAGAAGGCTGCCACACTTGTGTGTGCTAACCTGTAGATGACCCCTGATTTTCAGCCCTACCCTCTATCCAGGAGCTTCTCCGGTCCCAGTGTTCTTCCCCACTTCCCCCAAGAAAAGGAGAAGGAAATGGACATCAACCTGCTGGGGGTGCAGAAAGGTTGGTCCAAAGATCTGAGTGGAGACTTTTAAAGACTTTGTGCTGCTGTCTGTTGGAATATTGAAGTCTCCAATCACATGGACGCCCCTCAAGGCATGGCTGGGATGAGCCGGCTGTTGGTCCTAGGCTGTCCTCTGAAGGAGTTTTGGGTGTATCTTCCTCTGTGGACCCACTCAACACTCTTCCATTTCTTTAGTGTTTGTAAAAAATGGTCAAATCTTTTGTCACTGTCTCCTCTACTGTTTCTTCTTCCTTACAAGTTGCCATCTGTTTAGTTCAAAGGGAAGCATAGAAAACACACATGGTCAAGACTCCACGTGCAGGCAGAGGTGTGGGACTCTAGGTCGGAGTGGAGACTTCTCAGGCCATTTCCCTTTAGAAGTGCAGTTGCTGTTGCCACTCCCTTCATCTTACTCAGAGTATTACGTACTCAAGCTTGAAATGTTTCTAAAACCTTTCCTACCGCTTCTGTCACTTACTGTTTTGAAACTGACATGTCACACACCTTTTTATTGAGCTTTCCAAAAACGGACAGTTCTGAATTTTTAATGTGCAGTAAAACAAATATTTAACATACATACATTAAGAAGAGAATGCATTGTTTGCTCCGTTTTACTTCCATTCTTACTGCTTATTGTAAGACACGGAAGAGTTATTGATTTCTTTGTACTCAGCCACTTTCCATTTTACCACAACTTTTTTGTTTTTTGGTCAGTCATGGAGCTTGAACTCAGGGTCTGGGTGCTGTCCTTGAGCTTTTTCCACTCAAGGCTTGCGTTCTATCACTTTGATGGTGGAATATTTTGGGGGTTGGATTTGTTTTTTGCCAGTCCTGGGGCTTGAACTCAGGGCCTGAGCACTGTCTCTGGCTTCTTTTTACTCAAGGCTAGCACTCTACCACTTGGGCCACAGCGCCACTTCCGGCTTTTTCTATATATGTGGTGCTGGGGAATCAAACCCAGGGCTTCATGTATGTGAGGCAAGCACTTTACCTCTTGGCCATATTCCCAGCCCCTATCATAGAAGTTTTGTACTTAATCCTATACATTTTCTTTTACTAGACAGATATTTTGATTTGTTAATAATTTTTTTAAAAAATTTAAGAAAATGATATATGTAATTCTATGCAATAAAGTAGCAAATTGAAAGAAAATGTCTATATCTTACCCCCTTATAAATAAACTTACAAAATAAAAAAAACACAACTAACAGACCACAAAAGTTAACTGGAAATAAGGTACAAAATTCATAAGGGGTCAAGGAAAAATCATTTTTGAGGTAAATCTGAACCCTCAGCAAAGCAACAGCACTTGTTACCAAAACTATTCCACAAAGAAAGATCAAGCAATCCTCAACTTACAAACCTGACAAATTCAATTCTAAATGATGATAATGAAAAAAGCAGGAAAAGCAGACCATTTTCAGTTATAAATATGGATACAATTTTCAGCTTAAATATTTCACAGCTCTTTTGAAAGGATCACAAGGAGACAAAAGTATAATTCTTATGGCCCAAAGTATAATTATCAGCCTTTGCAATAGACATAACACTATTTGCTGTTTATGAGCCTACCCTAGAATCCAGAAAATGAATTCCTTATCCTAAATGAATCCCTCCCTTCTTCTCCGCCTTTGGTTAGCCTTCATCATTATGCTCAATGTTAAGATTAAATTTTTATCTCTTGGTCCTTCTGAGAGACATCTCTGATTCCTCCTCTTCTTGTATCTATCTGCTAAGTGCCAACTGAAAGATGGACTGCCAGACACTAAACTAACTAAAGTCCTATTCTTTTAGTGTTACTGGTTTCTGCTGGTTATTAGTATAAACGTTATCTAATAAATCACTTTGATTTATGAATGGAGCTCTCCAGACTTACTCATTAGCACAAACAGCCAAATGCTGGGTTAAGGATGATGTTGGAATACTCCTTCACCTTTCTTCTAACCACAGAATCTTCAAATACCATCACAGCCTGGTTTTCCTTAGCTCCTAAGAACACTAAGCAATAAAGTAACTACGTCAATGCCGCAGACTCCTTACTTTCAGGTTCGTGCTACACAGAGAAAACATCTATCATAGAGATAACATCTTGCCTTAAGATGTTTTGTCCCAATATTATGTATACTTGTCATATACTTTATTATAGTTTAGAAAATAACTTGTAAAGGGCCACAATAGTTCGGAAAAATAATCACATATTCAAGATCTTTAAATGTCACACAACAGAATTACAGTTCAGCTGTAGCAGTACAAACCCACTACAGATTCTGTTCCATTTGTCAAAACTAAAAACTCTGGGGAAAACACACAAAAAAGTTGAAGACAACAAGAAGCAGACTAGGGCTAGGAGTGTAACCCAAGTGGTAGAGCCCTGAATTCAAATCCTAAACCATAAACATATTAATAAGTAAACAAATTAACACTGTTTAGGCAGATTGTGGCAGGGAAATCAAGTTTTCCCTTTATAGTCTGTTTTCTGGCAGCTTTTCCCCCAGGTTGAACCCAGTCAAGGAGCTATGTAGTAAAGCAGAGGAGCAGAGACTAAACTTCCAATAGAAACTAAGTCTTTCTAGCCAAAAGAATTACCAAAAGAGGACTTTGTAGGCTACAGAGGGTAGGGAAAGCCAGAAGAGAAAGCTTAAGAACCTCTAATTCTGTGAATGTGCTATACTTAGTCCCCAGCTCACGTCCTAACTGTGGGTATGTAAGATAGTATAGCAGCGGCCATGAAAACCGAACTGGGAATAAAACCTTGTCTACAGCCAGCAGAGAGAAATCTATAATACAAGCCAAACTTAGTTAGATACCTGTACAAACAGAAAGCATTCTACAGAGGTTGACAAGATCACACAAAATCTACACAACATAAAAATCAAAGTGTCCCAGACAAAAGCCAAGATTACCTGAAATAACAAGTAGAAAAATATGACTGATCTCAAAAAAAGGGGAAAAAATTGCAATCACATGCTAATTTTATTTTTCTTTTTTAAGAAATCATTTATAGGTCATTCAATTTACAACATAATGTTTTACATGTTAGTAGTAAAGATCCAGCAATTTAAGGAGAATTATATGTGAAATCTAAAATTATACAAATAAATGTGACTGATTTTTTTCCTTTTTTTGGCCAGTCCTGGGGCTTGAACTCATGGCCTGAGCACTGTTCCTGAGCTTCCTTTGTTCAAGGCCAGCACTCTACCACTTGAGCCACAGCACCACTTCTGTTTTTTTCCTGATTATTTGGTACTGAGGAAACAAACCGAGGGCTTCATGCATGCTAGGACAAGCACTCTACCGCCAAGCCACATTCCCAACCCCTGATTTTTCCTCTTATAATTTGTGGAGTCAGTACTTTTTTACACATGCTAACTTTAAGATGACAAAAATGTTGAAATTATTATTCAGAGATCTTAGAGCAGCAACTAAGCTTACATTTCATGAGGTAAAGATAAACAAAGTGAACTAAATGTGAAGATACAAGTTCTTATAGAGAAAGAAAAAAATAGTTTAAAAAGAATCAAATGGAAGTTTTGGAGAGAAACTTAGATCTTTAGGAACAAACAAAGGACAACAGAAATAATAAATGGATAAATATAATATTTCCCATTATGCTTTTTAAGATATACAAACTTGCTGGAAGCAAATACTATAACATTATCTTGAGGGGTTTTAAGTATAAATATAATACATACACCAGCCACACCATAAAGGTCTACAGGAGAGACTACAGGGAGTTGCAAACTTTTTCCATTCTACTTGAAGTAAATATTAACTCTAGGTAGATATGAAAAGCTAGGTAAATCCATTTAATCCACAGAAAGTCTATTTGAAAACAAACCCAGGAGAGATAGATGACATAAAAAGTCAGTAGTTAAGGGCTGCTAAAAATCCAAGGAAATGAAAAAGAGAATAGATGGGGGAAAAACAAACCAACAGTATGGACAGGTAAAATGTTAGTGATGACAGCTCTAATTCTAGCAATCAATAATTTTGTAAAAATGTTAATAACAAAATAAAAATATAGAAAAAGAAAATCAATATAAATTAAGTTAAAATGCAACTAGGTATGAAAGAAAAAAATTTTAAAGGGAAAAATCAAGAAAACCAAAATCTGGTTCTTGAAAAAAATCTGACAACCTTAAAACTAGTAAGGGTTGGGGTGAAAACAAATTGTGTCAGAAACTGAATAAGGAATTTCCTTGTCCTACAAATATTAAAAGAAATACTAGAAACAATTTTCTGCTAACAAATTTGCTTAAATAGATTAGGTGAACAAGCTTTTTGGAGGTTAAAGCTGACTAAAATCAACAAAAGAAAAAAACTCTGAAATCTTTATATTTATTAAAAATACTGATCTTTTGACCATTTAAAACTGTTCCCCAAACAAAGCTTCAATCCCAGAAGGTGAGTCCTATCAAAAACTCAAGGAAGAAATAATGAAAATTATGTGACGTTTTTACAAACAAGAAGAATCACTGGCTGCACACCTAATTTTCTTAGATCACTATTAACTATTAATATTAAAACGGTATGACCAACAGCACAAAAATTAGTAAATACAAATCAAGATCCTAAAGAATACACAAATTCTTCACAAAACATTAAGTTAAATCTGTATTATATATAAAAAATATGACCAAAATATGGCCTAGGTGAGGTGGGGCACACCTGTAATCCCAGCACAGAGGATACTAAAAGAGGTGAAAGCTCAACTCCAGTCTGGGTTACAAAGCAAGGCCCTATTGAAAATAAATAAATAAACTAAAGCAAAAGAAATACACTGGAAGCTAAAAAATATTATTAATAACAATTGAAGATGATCTCAAGTAATGGCAGGATACGAGTTCACAGACTGTAAACTCAATACTGTTAGGCTGGCAATTCTCTACCAGTGGATCTGTACATTCAATACAATACATACAATACCATTCAAAACAGAAGCAAGCTTTTTAGTAGAACTCAGCAAGCTGATACTCATATACACACACAAATGCAGAGGACCTAGAATAACCAGAGCAAACTTCCAAAAGAACAAAATTAAGAGGATTTATAAGATCTGACTTCAAGATCTCCTATAAAGCAACAGCAGTCAAGACCTTTGGTATTAGTGTTCAGAAATAGATGTACACATGTTTGGTCAATTGATTTTTGGCAAAGTTGTAAAAGAGCCAAACTCAATATCATGAGGGGGAATTAAAAACAAATAAAAGAATACTAACCCATTATTCATAGAACATGCAAAATGTTATCGCTCATGTAAAAACAAAGGAGCTTTACATAAGAAATTGAAAAGATTGAGAGAGTATGTTCATGATCTTGGGCTAATCCATTATCTTGGGATAATCCATGAGCTGAGCACTGGTGGCTCAGGCCTGTAATCCTAACTACTCAGGAGGCTGAGATCTGAAGATCGTGGTCCAAAGCCAGCCAGGGCAGTAAAGTCTATAGGATTCTTATATCTAATTAAACAAAAAAAAAAAAAATAAGAGGCAGAAGTGGAGCTGTGGTTTAAGTAGTAGTGTGCTAGTCAAGGGTTAAAAAGGACAGCACCTAGGCTCTGAGTTCAAGCCCCAGGACTGGCACAAACAAACATAATTTCATTGAGGAAAAAAAAAAAAAGCTCTTTTCAAAATACCATTGAAAAACAAAAGCAAGACACAGAATGCAAAAAGACATTTGCAACAATACATGCTGAAAGATTTGTATTTATAATATGTAACTTGGCTAGGCAGTAGTGGCTCACCCCTTTCTTTATCTTAGCTATGAAGAAAGCTGAGATCTGAGGATTGAGAGTAGAAGCCAGCCTGGGAACTCGGGACCTAGGAGACACAGGATCTCACTGGCTTAATTAATAACAAACTTAAAATTCCACTATTATGAAAAACTTGTCCATCTCTGACACAGATGGCATCAAGTTATGCTATATCCTAATTCAAATCATTCTTAAGAATATGAACAAAAATGAATATATACTGAATCGAAGACTGTGTAAGAAACCTCAGTGATAAGCACTGAGTGTGAGGAAACTCTCAACCCCAGAGGCAAGGCTGAAAAAGTAGAAGGCCTTTAGGAAAACAAAATAGCAAACTGCTTTCATTGCTATAGCGAGATAAATAAAATGATATAATTAAAACACAAGCTTGGAAGGATGGAAGCAATGGAATCTTGACTGCCTCTACAGTAAGAGCATTTCACTGAGTATTTCACTCAATCTTTTCCATAAAGCTCTCAAATTTAGTAAGATAACTGGAAAAAAGGGTAGTGTTTTCCTTTCAAGTCAGAGCTTTAGTCTATTAAATACTTCAAATGCTCATTTCATTTCTGGTCAAATATCCTTATTTAGAGCTTATTGGAAGATAAACCATTAAAACTTTCTGTGGACTTATGAATGCACCCTGGAAAAGTTTGTATTTCCCAGTACAACACAAAGCTACATCAGCAGGCTAGTGTGAGTGATTAACTCATCTTAAGGTTGTATTACAAGCTGATCTCTAGGTCCTTATCTCGGGCAAATGACACAACCCGCTCTGACTTCCAGGAATAAGAACTCAATCAGTAATAAAGCAGTTAGCCTAGCAAACTAAGCAGGGTGGAGAAGGAGGTGAGGGGTAGGAGTACGGTGCCACGCAAGGAAGACTCTGGAAGATACAAAGAAAAGGGAACCAAACTTTAAAGCATCACAAAAGACCACAGGGAATGTAGGTAGTTCAAAGAATGTAGTCCAAAGAAAGTTCATTTCCTTTCTTCTTCTTTCTTTCTTTTTTTTTTTTTTTTCCTTGGTCGGTCATGAGGCTTGAACTCTGGGCCTGGGCGCTGTCCCTGAGCTCTTCAGCTCAAGGTTAGGGCTCTACCACTTGAGCCCACTTCCGGTTTTCTGGTGGTTCATTGGAGGGAAGAGTCTCAGGGACTTCCCTGCCCAGGGATGGCTTCCGCTTTGAACCATGATTCTCACATCTCAGCCTCCTGAGTAGCTGGGATTACAGGCGTGAGCCACTGGCGCCAGGCCAGTGTGCATTTCTTATATTCAAAAGCTGACAGGTGTAAGCATTTGTCACATGGGAGCTGGAGGACATACTCAACCACAAAAACATCTAATATTTCATCTAAAGCAGATGAACGAGTGCAGAAGCTCTATCGTACATTTCTATGGCCTTGGGAGCAGAAGCTGTCTCCACTGCTACCTACTTAGGGCAAAGCAGGTCCCCAGGCTGTGGGCCAGGAAGGGAGAGGCAGGGCGGTGACCCAGAGGAGCTCAGGGAGATCCATTAGCACTGAGGTGAGGCCTGGATGTCTTCCGCCAGGCAGGAGACAAAACAAGAGAAGCCACCCACACCAAGGGGCCAGCACCTGACCCACATTCTACATATCTTCCTTCTGAAATACTCCCAGTTTATAACAGTGTCTACACGGTGACTCACCACTGTCAATGAAAACGAGGACACTTAGAAAACTAAAGAAATAGAGAAAGAAGGGGGGAAATACGACTTGGCTAACCACAGGCAACCTCTATCCACAGCATAATTGTTTTCTTTTCCTCCTTTTCCCAAGGAATATACAGTTGTTTGCTTCTGTTGCACACTTTAAATAGTGCATGCATTCAGCAAGTTATTAAAACTCAGACATTTTTAGGGAGGTAAACATGTCTATGTTTATGTACCAAAAAAAGTTAAAGGAAAACACACAGACTAAATATTGAGCAATGAAGAAATAGGTAAACAGTATTTTTTTTTAAAGTTTGGACAACAGTAGAATTTTTAAACCCATGCTGGAATATGCCTGTGAAGACTTTAATCTTCCCTTTGTCCGCTTCAGAAAGGAGAGCTGATTATGGAAAAGTCAAAAGATTAAATACTGATTGCTAACTGGTATTTACACATTTAAAACCCTTAATGTTGAGATATTTACAGCTGAAGACTTCTATTGATAGATATTTAGAAAACAGAATGACCATCCTTAAAAGGCTATAAAATGCTATTTGACATATATTAAAACAGGTTTGTCATCTCATTTGTAACATTTTGGTACTGGAAATACAGATTAACAGAAAATATGGAACAATTATAAGAAATGTGAGACCCTTCCTTACAATTACAAGGCCCTAATTCAAATGCCAGTACTGGTTTAAAAAAAAGGGTGGGGGGCAAAATCTGGCTGGGTCTGATGGATCATCCTGTAATCCCAACTATTGGAAAGCAAGCTAGAAAGATTCTATGAGGCCAGCCCAGGAAAAAAATTAGTGAGATCCTATTCCTAAAGAACAAGTTTGGCATGGTGGTTGTGTCACACCTATAATCTCCCTATGTGGAAACAGGGCTAAGAAAAACACAGACTGAAGCTAGCCCAGGAAAAAGTACACAACTCTATCTGAAAAATAAAACCAAAAGGGCTGCAAGTATGGCTCAAAGTGGTACAAGCCTGAATTCAAGTCCTAGTACCACACACACACAGACAAAATTTAACCATGATTTCTAAAGTCTAAATTATTGGCATAAGTAAAACATTTTAACTTTACATCAAATGCTAAAGTACGTTATATCGTACTAGTCTTTGAACTATGCTGAAGAACTGAATTTTTTTAATTAAATGAGTAAAATATTTTTTTAAAAATTCGGCAAAATAAAATACAATACTCCAAACATTTTTACAGGAAAATGAATCCTCAAGAGTTTTTTGTGTTCAAATTGGCAGATTTGTAATAAGCTAAAACAGCTAATTTGGGCTTAGTGATCCAAAAGACTAAAAAGATTATAAACATATATTATATGCTTTTCACTTAATTATTGATGATTCCTTCAGAGAAATCTTTTCTTACATAAATAAGGGAAGTCATTCCAACTATTAGAGAGAAGCAAAGACTACATACAAACAAGACAGAGGCTGGGGCTGTTCAGTGAACTGATCTATGAGTTAAGAACTACTGAGATAGAGGTGGAGTTTTTTTGTTTTATTTTGTTTAGGACTTTTTGTTGTTGTCTTTCTGCAGTGCTGAGGATCCAACCTAGAGCCTTGCACATGGCAAGCAAGCATTCTATCATTAATCTACGTCCCCAGCCCTCATTTACTTGAGACAAGGTCTCACTATGTAGCTCAGGCTGGCCTAGAACTCCCTGTGTAATGTAGTGCAGGCTGGCTTTAGAACTGCAATTCTCCTGTCTGGGCCTCTGCCTCCAGATACAGGAATTATGGATATGCATCACTGCAGGAAAGTAATATCATGGAACATGTATGAGTGGCTTAGCTTGCATTCTCCCTCCGGCTTCCCTTCAATTTACAGCAGCAGTGCAGCAGTTCTGAACATGCAGGCCCCTCAAAGAAAGCAAGTTGGGCCAGGTGCCAGTGCCTCATGCCTGTAATTCTAGCTACTGGTAAGGTGAGATCCAAGCATCACAACTTGAAGCCAGACTGGGCAGGAGAGTCCATGAGACTCTTATCTCCAATAAACTACAAAAAGAAAAAGCTGAAAGTGGAGCTATGCTCAAGGGGTAGAGTGCTAGCCTTGAACAAAAGAAGCTCATAGACAGTGCCTAGGCCCTGAGTTCAAGCCCTAGGACTGGCACAAACAAACAAATAAAAAGCAAGTTGGCTATATAGTAGAGCGGACTCGATCTTGATTAGGGAAACATGGTAGGAAATGTTGGGGGGAATAGAGCTGACTCCATATTGATTATTAGGTCAATCCGACCCCAAAATTCTGCTTCTGTAATTGGCTTGCTCCTTTGTTGCTTACTCTACCCCCGGCGTCAAGCTATGCTTTTACCTTTATAAATAAGCCCTGCTAACTGAAGGGTCGGGGCTCTCAACCCAGATGCGCTGCATCTGTGATGGTTGTGAGTCCAGGCTCGAGCTTGCAATAAAGACTCTCGTGCGTTTGCATCAGAATCGGCTCCTTGGGGGTTTTTGGGGACCCCAAATCTGGGCATAATAGCTACAAGCTTTGTAGATCAAAGGAAGAAAGGATTACAGGAACCTCTGCTACCCAAACTCAAAGTACAGCTCACTTTGGTCTTGTATTTGAACAGGTCTGTTGTCTAAAACCAGTTCATGATTTACTTCCCCAATATTAAGACTGATTCATTTGAAATAGACTTTCATGGTACTAACCCAATGAGCTATGCATCTTTAGTAAAGAGATGGCTAGTAGGACAGGGTAGAAACTTGCCTGCGATGCAAGAAGCCCTGGGTTTGATTCCTAGTACCAACACTACCCAACAAAAAAATTGAAGTTAGTTCAAAGATTTAGTTTTTCTCAGAACAGAATAGAAAACTGAAACAGAGAACTGAAATTGATAGACATTTCACAATGAAACACTGAGTGAAAAGAGAGAAAATGGCCAAGTGCCGGTGACTCAGGAGGCTGAGATCTGAGGATCACAGTTCTAAGCCAGCCTGAACAGAAAAGTCTACAAAAATTTTACCTCCAATTAACCAGCAAAATGCCAGAAGTAGAGATGTGGCTTTGAGCAAAAGGAAGTTCAGGGACAGTTCCCAGGCCAACACAAAGGAGGAGGGGAGGAGAGGAGAAGGGAGGAAAAAAGTGGGGATAGGAGAGGATGGGAGGAGAAAAATGTGGAATAAAAATAAAAATGTGTACTTTATGCATTCTGAAAGATATAGAATGTTGGGAATACAAAATATCTGAAACATTCTCAGCCTACATCCTATTATATAACAGAGCTATCAGTACCTGGTTTGCTAGGGTCTGATTTGAGATATCATCTCATTTATATTTACTATTGATTTAGATTTAAAGAGCAGAGCCCTGGTGGCTCACACCTGTAATCCTAGTTACTCAGGAGGCTGAGATCTGAAGATTGTGGTTCCCAGCGTGGGAAGTCCTTAAGACTCTAGTCTCCAATAAACTACTCAGAAAAAGCCAGAAGTGGTGCTGTTGGTCCAGTAGTAGAGTACTTAGCCTTGAGCACAAAGAGGCTCAGGACCAGCACCCAAGGACCCGAGTTCAAGCCCCAGGACCAACAACAAAAAAAAAAAAATTTTTTTTTAATTAAAAAAATTAAGTCAATCCTCTCAGGAGCTTATGGCTTAAAAAAAAAAAACAACCCAAATTTGGAAAACCTAAATCAGAAAAATCTTAAAGAAAATATGAAGAAATTATTGTTTAAAAGAAAACAAGAATGTACAAGAATGAAACAACAGACCTTCTCCCGTGCTCTGTAACAGATTCTACTCCTGTGAAGGAAAGGCAGAACCGCTGCCCTGTAAAAGTACATATACAGGCAGGAGGTACACAAAGCTCTTTTGAAACACAGAGAAAAGGTACTGAAAGCTAGACAATAAATAGACAAAGGAACTGACAAATCCCAAACATATAGCCACCCTGATCAATGCTCTATTGTCAAGTGGAAAGTCATGAGCCTCCAAGTGTCTTTTACACACACTGCTATTTGAAGCAGAGCAAGAGGACCTAAAAGTGAGACTTTACAACTGCATGACAGGCAAAGGATTTGATGAAAAGGAGAAACTCACTGTTAGGCTGAATGTTCTGAGACACCACCAATGTTTGGTGCAGAAAAGAAGCAAGCTCCCAGTGTCTTCTAAAAAGGGGTCAGCCACTCTCCCAGAGGGTTGGTTGTTTGGGGGAGTGGTGGGAGTTAAGAAGGGGACAATCAGGAAGGACCAGTGGCCAGCAATCACTGTCAGGCCCAGCTGTCAGCTTCACTTGGCAACACTCACTGGCACTCAGATTTGTCCCTTTACTCCTTCCTTACCTCCCACAAACAGAAATGCCGGGGGATCTAGCCTGGAGAGTTCTGAAAAGCAAACTTAAGCCTCAGTTCTTCAATATTACTTTCAATTGTCCTTAACTTTGCATTTGGAACAGGAGAGAATTCATTAGGGAGCAATAAAACCAAGACTAGCTACAATTCAAAGGTGAAAATGAGAGATAACAGGATAGAAAAAAATTCTTATTTAAGAAAGAAATAGCCTTCTATGAAGCTCATAGTTCTGCTTCAACACTAACTACTACCGAAAAGGCACATCTGAAAAGTCACTATACTTTAGTTGAAAAAGCTGAAAAGCTGAAGGATACCCATTCACAAGGCATTAGTAAAGCCACTAAAGGGCTTTATTTCTTCTGTAAAAGTCTACTTAAAGGAGGTCATTAAGAAAATAACACTAGCCAGGCACTAATAGCGCTCACACCTGGAATCTTACCCAGGAAGATGAGATCTGAGGACTGAGGTTCAAAGCCAGCCCAAGCAGGAAAGTCTGTAAGACTCTTATCTCCAATAAAATACTAAAAAAGCCAGGAGTGGAACTGTAGCTCAAGTGGTAGAGTACTAGCCTTGAGCAAAAGAAGTTCAGGGACAGGGCCTGAGTTGATGGTTCATGCCCCAGGACTGGCACAAAAAAAAACGAAGAAGAAAGAAAAGAAAAAAAGGAGGGGGAAGAGGAGGAGGAGGAAAACATTATCTCAGGTAAGGTAAACTGAGAAAGTGATTTCAGGATAGGCCAACAATAACTTTAAGATGCATTGAGTAGGAGAACACTTCAGGTCAAAATTTCATATTAAATATGGAAGTTACTCAATAATTTCAACATTATCAGCCAAGCTAATAATGAAGTTATGTAAATTTAACCTATTTTCAACTTACCTGCCATCCAATGTCCTCTCAGATGAGAGTAAGAAATGAAAAAACACTGAAGTTCTACAAGTAATTATAAATCTATTTATTTAGCACACGAACAATCTTCAGTGAGTCATTTAAAAGGAAATGGAAATGCTGTTTGTACAATGTGTGTGCATGCAGTCACTAGAGAACATGACCTAAAAGTTTTCTTCCAAATAAAATAGGAGGTTTCAACATATACCAAGGCATATGTACACTTAGAAAACATCCAAATAGAGGGCTGGGAGTTTGGACTAGTGGTAGAGTGCTTGCCTAGCATGCACAAAGCCCTGAGTTCGATTCCTCAGTACCACATACACAGAAAAAGCCGAAAGTGGTGCTGTAGGCTCAAGTGCTAGAGCTCTGACCTTGAACACAGAGAGGCTCAGGGATAGAGCCCAGGCCCTGAGTTCAAGCCTGGGACTGGCAAAAAAAAAAAATCCAAATAAGCTTCCTTCCATGCAAGTACAAGAACGGAAAGCATGCTTCATCCACACAGGACTTGGACGAGTCGTCCTTCACCTTACCCCCAGCAATCAGCTCCCAGCCCCCTAAGTACAGCAGCAGTGATGGAGCCAACAGCCTCAGGAGCTACTTACAGAAAGCAAGTACCACTTGTGCAAAATAACACAGCAACAGTGAAAAGAGCAAAGAAGCAGGAAGGCCTCCTGCCAGATTTTTAAGCCTACTTCAACAAAACGGTGCAACAGCTGCAACTCGAATGAATTAAATATGAGCTGATAGAGTGTAGTAATGTAACATGTCCAAACTGCATAAGAAAACGAGCCAGCTTGGTACAGTTATTATACACATAAAAAAAAAAGAAGAATGCTCACGAAAATGAACTATATAACTTGCGGGTGGGGACAGGAGGGAAAAACTGGGAGAGAGTAAGGGAAAGAATGACACTGTACAAAAAAGAAACATACTTATCTGATTTATGAAACTGTAACAACTCTGAATATCACTTTTATAATAACAATAAAAAAACTTTAAAAAAAGAATGGCAGGAGAAAAAAAACCCCACAACTTGCTCTATTGGGGACAGGTACCAGTGAGAAGAGGAAGTGGCAATGAAGAAGGTGAATGAGGATGATTATGGCCCAAGTACTTTAAATGCATGTATGAAAATACAACAGTGAAACCTGTTGAAACTGTTTGAAGAAGGGTTGAAAGGAGCTTACGGGTGATGGAGGGCCGGGGCCAGTGGCTCACACCTGTAATCCTAGCTACTCAGGAGGCTGAGATCTGAGGAGCATGGTTTGAAGCCAGCCCCAGCAGAAAAGTCTCTGTGGGACTCTTTACCACTAATTAACCACTCAAAAACCAGAAGTGGAGCTGTGGCTCCAAGTGGTAGAGTGCTAGCCTTGAGCAAAAGGAGCTCAGGGATAGCACTGCGATCTTGAGGTCAAACTCCACAACCACCACCACCAACAACAAAGAGAGAGGTGGTTAGGTTGATAGTGGTAAACTGTATGCATGGATAGAAATGTCACAATAAAGTTCCCTGATACAACTAATGTGTTTTATGAGTCAGTAATTATAATATTGCTTTACCACTGACTATATCCAACAGAATTACAATGACTACCTGTAAGCTTGGGCAATGAGTACATAACTGAGAACCTTGAATACATCTTCACAAATACATATCACAATGGACAGCAAGGCCAGTTAAAGCCTCCTGTCCAACACACACAACTCCTAATGCCTGTGCCCTGTAACCTCTTACAGTCTTGCTAAGAACTAGCATTAATCCAATTCTGAAACACAAGAAATGAGCATAGAGCCGGGTGCTGGTGGTGTATCCTAGCTACTCAGGAGGCTGAGATCTGAGCACTGCGGTTCCAAGCCAACCCAGGCAGAAAATTCTTATCTTGAATAAACTTCTCAGAAAAAGCAGGAAGTAATGCTGTGGCTCAAGGGGCTGGGAAGAAGAAAGAAGAAAGAAGGAGGAGGGAGAAAAGAGGAAGGAGGAAGGAAGAGGAAGAGAGGAGGAGGAAGAAGAGGAAGAGGAGTAGGAAGAGGTCTTAAGAGGAGGGAGAGGGGCTGGGGATATAGCCTAGTGGCAAGAGTGCCTGCCTCGGATACATGAGGCCCTAGGTTCGATTCCCCAGCACCACATATACAGAAAACGGCCAGAAGCGGCGCTGTGGCTCAAGTGGCAGAGTGCTAGCCTTGAGCGGGAAGAAGCCAGGGACAGTGCTCAGGCCCTGAGTCCAAGGCCCAGGACTGGCCAAAAAAAAAAAAAAAAGAGGAGGGAGAAAAGAGGAAGGAGGAAGGAAGAGGAAGAAGAGGAGGAGGAAGAAGAGGAAGAGGAGTAGGAAGAGGTCTTAAGAGGAGGAAGAAAAGGAAGGAGGAAGAAGGAGGAAGAAGAAGAAAGAAATGAGCATAGGTACAACCTGATCAGTATATAGACAATCCTTGCCTTTTACCCCAGCTAAAGATTATTTACTAATGAGTAACAATGGGCAAAGTCCAAGGAGGAAAAAAAGGTTTGCTGCAATGGCAATGAAGAATCACTGGGTGTCTGTCATGAATGAGTGCAACCCAAGGATAATACAGCAGTTAACAAAAACCATTTACCATTACTAGAACATTTGGGGTCAAAAGAAAAGAAAAAATAACCCCCCAAGATTTTCTCAATTTTGTATTTTCTTTAGAGTCTTTCAACTTCTAATGTGAAAAAATCTTATGGAAACAACCTTTATACTTAAAATGTGTCTGGATTATGATCCAATCTAACTAGAATCCTAGTTAAGCACGTCTGCACACTCAAGAGTGGGCTGCATTTAATTTCATTCTTGTGGAATCCAGTAGAACGCTAAGCTTTAAAATGTCAAATAACACGGAGAAGATTTTGAAAAGATAACTACTGTTACTGAAGGGAAGAAAAGTTAATTCATTTTGTATGGACTTTCGTGAATAACCTTCGTCTGGATGTGGGCATTATCACACTAACCCTTTCATTCCTTGACAAAGCTCTTATTTCTTTGACACTTAAAATGGATCTTATCGAGTCTTTCTGTCAAAGGGAGAAAAAAGGAATCTGAGTCAACTTACTTAAAGTCAGCTTTGCTTGGAAATTTCACCACAAAAGAAAGAAGGCAGGCCTCAAAATAAGTAAGTTAAATGCAGATCTCTGATATTAATCATGGTATAGAAAAGAGCCCTTTCTCACACAAGTGGTGGGAGGACTAATTATTTCAACTACTTTGGAAAGCAATGTGACAAGCAATGTATTAAGAGCAGGAAAATGTTCTAACTATTATAATCAGTAACTCAACACCTGTGAAACTAATCCAAAACACTAAGATATATGTCCAAAGACACTCACCATGACTTCATTTTACTTATTTATTTATTTTGTGCCATACTAGGAATTGGACTGGGGGCCTCGAGGTCTTACTTGGCTTTTTTGCTCCAGTCTGTGGGGTAAGACAATCTACCTAAATATCTAACCAAGTTTCTCACTCTTCAGCAAAAATCTGGTTAGCTCAGTGCTACTGGATGAATGTCTATAGGGATCCAAAACTTCTGTTAGGTCATAAGATTACTCCACTCATAGGAAAAGACAGCAATTGTGGATTGAGACCTTAAATGTGTCATTTGAGCTACTCAAGAGGCTGAGATCAGGAGGATGACTGTTTGAGGGCAGCACAGGCAGAAAAGCCCAAGACTCTACCTCCAAAATGACAAACAAAAAGCAAGGCTAAATGGGTGACTCAAATAGGAGAGTGCCAGCCAAGCAAGTAAGCCAAGTGAGCATAAGATACTGAGTTCAAATAGAATACACACACACAAAGAGGAAAAAGGAACACACACTACTAAAGAGACACTATCTCACTGTCTGCCATGAGAGGATACACGGTCATTTATGAAATAAGAAAAGAGTTGTTGGGGCTGGGAATATGGCCTAGTGGCAAGAGTGCTTAACTCGTATACATGAAGCCCTGGGTTCAATTCCCCAGCACCACATATATAGAAAACGGCCAGAAGTGGCGCTGTGACTCAAGTGGCAGAGTGCTAGTCTTGAGCAAAAAAGAAGCCAGGGACAGTGCTCAGGCCATGAGTCCAAGGTCCAGGATTGGCAAAAAAAAAAAAAGGGGGGGTGGTTATTGCCCTTGAGACTCCCCAGATTTCTGGTATGGTATTTAGTTACAGTAGCTCAAGCAGACTAATACCTTCAGTTCTGTACAGCGTTCCCTACACCTGAAGTCTCCTAGTAATGTTCCATCAGTTGACCTCCTCACTCTGCTACTTGTTCTTGCTGTATCTGAAGTTAAGCTCACTTTTTCCTCCCTATTGCAATAATTATCATTTTAACCTGCATCTGAATAACTTTTTCTATAACAAGGAATAATTAAATAAGTATTAGCATAAGGAAAACATTTGGAACAGTACCTTACACAGAGTAAAAGTTCAGAATGTCAAGTTTTATTCAATCACAATTATCATCCAAGAAATGTAATAAAATAAATGTCTAAATGTGACAATGCTCAATTTAAAATTATTGTCTATTCATTATGAGATCATTGTTATGAAGGGAAAACATAGGTCCTGCCTCAGAGTTCACATTTAGAAGGGAGACAGAATAAACAAACGATGCTGGCATCATGTGTTTCAGGCAGTGATAGAGAACAGGCTAAGACTGAAAGACAGCAGAGAAGAGAACAAGAATAAAGTAAGACTGTGGCTCAACTGGTAGAGAACTAGGTCTTGAGCAAAAAGCTCAAAAGCCCTGAGTACAAGTCCCTAACTGGTACCAAAAACAAGGCAGAGGGGAGGGCATTTTGCTGGGCACCACCAAAAAAAAAAAAAAAAGAAAAAAGCATTTTGCTGAGCACTAGTGGATTGCGCCTGTAATGCTAGCTACTCAGGAGGCTGAGATCTGAGGATCCAGGTTCCAAGCCAGCCTGGGTAGGAAAGTCTGTGAGACTCATTGCCAATTAGTCACAGAAAAAGCTAGAAGTGAAGCTGTGGCTCAAGAAGAAGAGTGCTAGCCTTGAGCAAGAAGGAGCTCAGGGACAAGCCCAGAGTTCAAGCTCTAACACCAGCAAAAAAAAACAACAACAACTATAGAGCTTGGAGAAGAAAGGCCATCAGACACCAGGAAGGCATTGCAGGATGAAGAGAAGTTCTTAGCATTGCTTTCTAGTTGGAGGGTGAACACCTTGCTCAACTACACAGGGCAAGGATGCCACTGAAAGACTTTCTACAGGACAGTCAGGACCGGTTACTATTTAGAATAGCTGCTCTGTAAGCAGCACTGCAGCTGGATTTGGGGAAGTAGCAACCCCAAACCTACATGGACACCCATGTGCCAAGACTGCAGACACTAACTGTTAGGGTAAATTAGCCTTGGCCAGAAAACCATGCAGACACCCAAGTACAAAGAACAAAGGAAAGGTTTATTGCCAGCAAAGGGACCGGCAAGACCCCTTCCCACAAGGGAGAAGTGAAAATAAGTGCCAGCTATTATCTGGGGTGACCCATATAACCTAGGAGGTCTTGGAGGCGGGGACCCCAGTGTGGACATGCGGCCCAGGGGCTTCATCATGATGGGCTAGGATTTATGGCTGCTGCCCAAGTAGTAGATAAGGGGTCTTGCAGCTGCCTAGGCCTGGAGGCCACTCTAAGGGGGATCTTTTTGCCTTATATGGTGATAATTGCCCCAAAGGAGTGCCATCTCAAGGTAAAGGGGGTGGAGGCTGATTATTTATGGCCCTCACCAAATGAGCCTACTGCTGCCTAGGAAAGGAGCATGCTAAACTATAGGAGGGGAGACTATTGGGCCAACACTAATCATCAGCAACAAAACCATAGTCAAGCATAGACAGGCTGTAGAAGCACAGCAAGGCAAAGATGTTCAGATTTCCCATCTCAACTTCAGGCCTAAACATTCACTCTACTGCACAATTACTATAGACAGATAACCATGTACTGCGCCAAACTAGTATTACAGAATAATTGAGATTCGGCTGGCAGGTTACTGCCTGCCTGTCTTCCCTTTTCCTTCCCATTCTAAACCCCAGCCCCGTGTCCTACAGCTTCATTCATTTTCCCTGCTGTTTTCTTTGCATGCTCTGAGTCTACAACTGGGTTCTTTGTAAACTGATAGTCACTGTGTCTCTTACAAGACTATTCCATTAACAGCAAGAACCCTTGTCTTCTGCGTTATCATCACCTGTCACAGGGTTTGGCCCATAAGAAGCACACAAACCCTGTGCTGTGAATGAATTCGTTTTTAACGAACGAAGTACTGAATGATCCATGTGATTACCCTTCCATCTCCAGTAGTCACTTAGTCTCCACCAGCATAAATTCAGAACTGAACAAGGAATCTTTTCCTACCCAGATTACTGCTAGAGTATAGCTCTATAAATGTTTGGGAACCAATTTTCATTCCTCCAAGCAACAGTTAAATATCAAAGCAAGAAACAAATGTTGGTTTTAAAAGCTAACTTTGATCCTAAATATGTTCCAAAGAATAGAACAAAAAATGATCTACTATCTTCCTAAACTATGGTATATTCTAGCCATCTAGTTTTCAAGTCAGTTACCTAGGGTTCTGACAAAAACATCTAAAATACAGTCCAGCCAACTAACATTATGCTTATAAACTTACACTTTTTCAAAAAAATTTAAAAAACAATCATAATACTGCTAACTTTAAAAAATATATTTAACATGGGACAGGCAATTTTTTAAAAAGATAAACAGGATGATAATAATCTAGAATTACGATCAAATATCTCAAAAATGTTTAGGAGGTTTCTGTTATTTGCATACAGCACAGGCTTTTCTTAGTATAAATAGTCTTTATTTATCCTGAATATCAAATAAATTCAGCTTACTACCAGATCTTCTTGTTTATGTATGTGGTATCAGAACATGCTACTACTGTTTTTAAATAACTTTTAAAAAGACAAGGTGGTTGTGGTGGAATGCTAATTCAAGTTACTGATAAAACGTGGGCCATTTTCAAACATTTCTGGGAACATTAGCAGCCATCTATGTCATATATCTGAAATACGGGCTAGTCAACCCATCTCATGTGTTATCTTAAATGCTACTTCATTCCTAAACAAAACTCAACCATTTAAGTAGGTCAACATAAAAGTATAACAAAAAGTACTATTCTGTGAGAAAGAGGAGTCCTATTTCCTGAAAAACCACACCCCTCAAATCTTTACGCCTTCCATTTCTGAACCCCAAGCCTAAAGGCAACACTGATGTTCTCATAGTGAGAAGCCCATGACTACAAGCAGCCCAATGAGCATAGAAAATTCTAATTAGTAGGTGTGTGAGGCTGAGCAGTTACCATTAGGACCGAAAGAAATTAACATCCTTGAAAATATACAGAAGCATGGCTAAATATAGTGCTGAAAATTAAACCAGGTTTGCCAATAACAAAATAATCCAAATTTGGTAAAGAGAACAACTTCATTCATGCATACATACATACACACACACACACACACGGAAATCCAGAAGAAAATAAAAGTGGGATGTCTGTGACTAGTCTCTAATTTCAGATCTCCTCACTACTCAGCTCTGATTCTGTGATGTATGTCCCCTCATGTGAAGGATCTCATTTTGGCTTCATTTTGATAGCAACAGATCTTCTGAAGACGCATGTGTAAACCAATGGACCATCAAGATATTGAAAAAGAAATCAGACAAAAATTGAACACAAGATAGCCAGGCAACAGGGGAAGTGATTCAGACTACGCAGTCACAGTGAAACATGTCACTGTAAACAGTAACTTGACCCTGAAAGTGGAGGAGGCCAGAAGGACAGGCAGTGAGCACTTAGCCCAGTTCAATTACCATGCTATTAACTTAGCCATCATCACTGAGAACTAAAAATAAGACACAAGAAGAACTTTATAGCATCCCAACTATGAACAACATAAAAAGAACAAATTTCAAAGCATTTATCAGAATATGTACCAGGAAACAAGAAAAAGTAATTACTATATCTCTAGTGTCAAAAACACAAAATGAGGGAAATGAGATGCTAATAACACCTTGCATTTAATATAGTACTTATCTTGAAGCAGCTGAAATACACATTTTTGCAATTTTTTGAAAGTCTAACTATAGTAGTTTTAACAACATCTATATGATCTAGGCAGAATATTAATATAGATAGTTCTGCTTAGCTATGGAGGAAAGTAGACAAATTCAATCATTCTCTAGTCAGACATTCCTAACTTAGTTCAGTCAGTCCAGAATTTCAATAATACTATGGAGTCCAGCCATCAAGGACCTTTCAAAGTAATAAAGTAAGTACAAAAGTGAGCTCTCTGATCTTCACCTTCAAGAACTAAATCTGGAGAACATACAAGTGTAGCAAAAATGGCTTTAGTTATAGAAGGTCATCCTCCAAGTACTTCTAATAATCCAATGAATCTACTTTTTAAAAAGTAAATTGAGAAACAGTTTTATTATTAAAGTCACGTGACATACAGAAAGTGAAAATTCTGCCCCCTGCCCTCCCCCAACCACCAAAAAGAACCATCATTTTATCTTTCAAAGGACAAAAGGGATTCAGCCTAAAATGCAAGCTCAAGTGTGCTGAAGTCAGTGGTGGCCTTAAATCAATAGATTTAACAACAAAGGAAGAGTCAACCAGTGCTTGCAGATTTCTGACATTTGATTTTTTTTTTTTTACTTTGACTTAAAAGAGAAATTAATTTGTCTCACTGATGGATGGCTAGGAAAAAGATAACCTTTAAATGTTTTATTTGTGCATTTTAAAAACTATTGTTATGAGGCAACTTTAAAAGCTGGAATATTATTACAGCATTAAGGAGTATTTTTCTAAATATACTCAATAAATCTGACTCCTCTCAGATGCAACTCTGGGTGAAATAATTTTTTCCTCCCTTAAGTACTATTTATATAAGGCATAGCCAAAGCAGTACAGAATAATTAAACCAGAATTTGTTAGAGGAATTTCTCAACAGATAAGAACTTTGCAAATATGTCCCTATTTAAACAACTAGAAAAAGTCCCCCATCCCCTAAACACTGAGTATCCTGAGAAAATTTGAACCTCTTTCTTCAAAGTAAATTCAACTTGGAAACTGTTTCCTTAAAATTGTATCCAGCCCTTGGTGTCTGAATAGTGCCAAGAGGGTAAGTCTATTACCACAACCAGAAGAAATTGGACTTGCTTCAAGATTGGGGACTGTTGGGACAGATGAAAGATTAGCCAATGGGTAACAGTTACTGAAAATGGGTAAGTTATGTTGATGTGGTTTATTATTTCTTGTCTTTTGGAATTTTTAGATGTTGGAATTTTTCATAATAAAAGGCTAAGCAGAGAGAAAGCAAATTCTATTTTAGCATATTTATACATCTCAACTTCCTAATTTTCTAAACAAACCTTATTTAACTGAGAATTTAAAAGGAATACAAAACAATAATTTAATTAAACTCTTTAAAATTAAAAAATACCCAGGAGGGAAAGGTTGAATTAGGAAATTACTTGTCTCTCTTTTCTCCCTTTTTTTTTCTTTTCTCCCTTATGTCACTGCAATTAATTAAGCATGATTTAAAATAATGACTAATTTTTTGGGGGGTGGGGGGGATAGCCTTGACAACTAACATTCCTTCCTGGGATAATAAAAGGAAACTATACATTTTCCTGGAAAAATATCCTCAAATTCAAGCTTACATAAAACATAGCAAATTCTTAAGGATCTCATACATCTGATTCTAAGAGCTGATTTTAAATGGAATTTAGTTAACTATTAAACCTATTGCCTTAATCTAAATAAATATTCTCTCAAATCACACTGATCCACATTTGGAAAGTTTCACTCTTTTACATCTTGGAAAGATTTAAAACACAAAAAGAACAAATCCTTAACTTTTTTCAACAGAATCGGTACTCTTTGAGAGTGACACCAAGATGAATTTAGTCTGTAGAAATGATCTGAGATACTGGACAGTCAATATTAACACCTGACCTGTAAGCTGACCTTAGTAATGGACACTTCTTAAAGGAGATGCATGTCAGATTAGATAAGTAGTCAGATGGAAACAAAGCTATTATGGAACCACATTAATAGATAGATACATGATAGATAGACAGACAGACAGACAGACAGACAGTAGACAGTAGACAGATAAGAGAGAGATCAGCTCATTACCAATACAGACTTAACCAAAATCCTTTCATACAACAGAAGTAAAATAAAACTAAGAAGGGGGACAAAAGACTAGCTTATAGGCTCATATGGGCCTCAAACAAATGTTAAAACAGGGAAGGCTAGTGTTCATTTCTCCCTCTTTTTTTTCCCTTTCCATTCTTCCTCTTTGATCTGGCAGCTTTACTTAGAAGCAACAGCAAATATACACATTATCTAAGTCGTCAACCTGCACCACATTCCTAATCTATTTGTTAAAGTGAATAGTCCTAAAATTAACAAGAGCTACAAAAATTAAGATAGAGAAATTCAACCAACTACAAATTAAAAGTTCCCTGTGTCTATAGGTATTTCAAATACTTTGAAGTTACAGGAAGAACAAGTGTTAGTCACAAGCTTAATAGTTAAGCTAATTATGTCATCTTCGCCCGAATCATATCATTTTATAAAATTTAGCATATTTAGGGAGACTGGGAAACAGTGAGGGAACAGAAGACACTGGACGAAAGGAAATGTACTTATTACCTGACTCATGTAATTGTAATCCCTCTGTACATCACCTGTGTAATAACAATAAAGTAAATTAATAAAAATTAACATATGTAAAAGGAATTCAACTTATGCCTTACACGAGATAACCAGTTTTCAGATCTAGACTGAGAACAACAAACAGTTCCCACATTCACCTCAGCAGGGTGGATTTCCAGTTCAGTGAAGAGCCAGATGACTCAAGCTCAGCTGTGTGGTTCCAAGGCATGAAGAAAAGATGATTAATGATGCAAGAGAACAAGGCATAGTGAACTTGGACAATGGCCTTCTTACACAAAAGATCACTTGCTAGCTAAAAAATGCTGCGGACGTCCATAACCAGGGCCCTCCAAACAGGTTCAAGCAGGGACAGTTTCTGAATGACTCACATTAAGATGTTCTGGTTGCGTCAGTCACAAAAAAACGGTAGCACTAAAAAATCACTGTGTATCTAGTTCTTGACTTTTATATCATTTAAATGATTTTTACATTATTTAAAAGATGTGAGGGCTGGGAATATGGCCTAGTGGTAAAGGGCTCGTCTTGTATACATGAAGCCCTAGGTTTGATTCCTCAGCACCACATATATAGAAAAAGCCAGAAGTGGTGCAGTGGCTAAAGTTGTAGAGTGCTATCCTTGAGCAAAACAAAGTCAGGGACAGTGCTCAGGCCCTAAGCTCAAGCCCTGGGACTGGCCAAAAAGAACCCCAAAAGATGTGAAAGACAAAGGTAAAAGAAATTTCCCAGGAAAAAGATGGGTTCAAGGCAGATTCAATAGGAATTGAATGTTCTGAAAATCACATAGGATAGAAGCCTTATTCTTCTCGCTAGCTTCTACCTTTCACCCTTCTGAATGTTCCATTATTACCATGGTGAGAGAATAAATAGGACGATTTTCAAGTAAGTAAATGGTTCATATGAAGATGAAACCAAAAGAACAAGGGAAAGATAAAATTAATTTTATAAATATGTCGCCTACAACTCTTACAGTTCGTGATTTGCAACAAAACTGAGTACAATGTAACCATAAACATGGACAATGTCCAAAAATATGGAGAAAAAAAGTAAAGGAAATATACGAAGATATATAACAAAACATCAGTGGTTGTCATGAGAAACCAGATAAAACATGACCTTTACCAACCTACATTTGATACACATTTCCCAAATATAATGAATAGATAGGTCTTTTCTTTAAACATTTTATGGTAGGGCCAACATGATCCCCAGAAAAACACTTTTCACTTTATGTATGAGAAGTGCTATTATAGGAACTGCTATATGAAGTGTTCTATGCTACACTACAAAACATACCAATCGTTGTCCACTACTAATGAGTAAGTTCTCATTCTGGTGTTACTAGAGAGAACAGGCTGAAACTCCACATCTTGCCCAGCTTCTCACCTTGAATAGCATCAGAAAAACCAAGGAAGCCTTTGAAAATGTCACTACATCAAAATATATACCACAACAGCAATAGTATCAAAACTATTTGCTGCCCTTCCTTCCTCAGACGTACCTATCCAATCCGGCAAGGAGTTGCATTCTTGCCCATAGGACATGTGACTGGGGGCCTAAGATTAAACAACATGACTTCCTTTTAGGCAAGGAAGTGTTGGTAGGAAGGCCAAACACTGAGAACCACCTGGGTTGGCTCTTTCCACTGTCATCATAGGACTCTGAATAGCACCCAACACAAGGCACTAACATGACAAATAAGCTTTTGTTGCAAACTATGTAGATTTAGGGATTATTACCTCTGCATAGCTTAACAAAAGTTAATTAATTCATAAGCTCCCATCTACACTTTAAAGTTATAAACAATAAATGCTGATATTTTAGTCCCCCAACATTCAATCACAACTTTGCTCCCCCCAAAATGTACGCAGAGCTCTCTGCTGAACTTCAGGCTTCTGGAGCTATCCTTTCAGTCAACTTTTAGACATGAGTAAGATTCCTTTTTCTTAAACGAAACCTGAAAACATGACACAGAAATATTCCACAGGATACAAGAGAATAAGAAATTCTCAAGAGAAGTGAAATCTACCATTTCCCTTTGAACTAAATCAGCTCATGATTACAAAAAAATTAGAAAACATGCTTTAAAAACAATAAAATATAAAATAACACGGCATCTTTTAAAATAAGACAGGTTATTATCAACAGGAAGCAGACCAAGCTAACTAGAAATACATCCAAACCTTAAAAGGAGACATTAAAAATGAAAAGATAAGGGGGCTAGGAATATGGCCTAGTGGTAGAGTGCTCGCCTCGTATACATGAAGCCCTGGGTTCGATTCCCCAGCACCACATATATAGAAAACGGCCAGAAGTGGCGTTGTGGCTCAAGTGGTAGAGTGCTAGCCTTGAGCAAAAGGAAGCCAGGGACAGTGCTCAGGCCTGAGTTCAAGGCCCAGGACTGGCAAAAAAAAAAAAAAAAAAAAAAAAGATAAACTTCACAGGTCTTCCCAAATGTATGTGTAGGGAGGGAGTATGAGGAGGTAAGGGCCCTACCATTGCTTAGGCTGGACTCAAGTGATCTTCCTGCCTTTAGCCTCCTGAATAGCTGGAGCAAAACAGGCAACATGCTGTTGTCTGGCTTTTTTTGTGGTATTTGCTAGATGCTTGCTTCTGGCCATTTTCTATATATGTGGTGCTGAGGAATCGAACCCAGGGCTTCATGTATACAAGGCAAGAACTTCTGCCACTAGGCCATATTCCCAGCCCCAACCTGTGAAGTTTAATAAATCAACTTTTCCAAGCTAAAGCTATACACATATAGACATACAATGAAAGCAGCATTGTAAAACTTTATATTTCCAAGAATATAATGTGAGAATATATGAAATGGACACAAAAGGCAATCTTTTTGTATTTACTGGCTAAAAATGTCTAAAGCAATAATTTAAACACAACTGAGATGAGTTTTTAATGAACCCCCTAGCCCAAATTAAACTTGATTTAGGACATTACAAAATCAATATTTAGAGTATAGGGACCTAGTCCTGGTACACATCAGAGGATGAAGTAGTAAAGAGTTAAAAAGTAGTAAAAAGTTCAAGCATGGAAGTCACACTATAGCCAAAGAGCACTGGCTCATGCCAGTAATCCTAGTTACTTAGAAGACAGACAGCAGAAAGATTCTTGTTCAAGGCCAGCCAGGGGAAAAAAGTTCACAAGACCCACCTCAACCAATAGAAGCTGGCCAAAGATGGCCTAGGCAAAAACATGAGACCCTATTCAAAAACTGAGGGCTGGGAATATGGCCTAGTGGTAAAGTGCTCGCCTCATATACATGAAGCCCTGGGTTCAATTCCTCAGCACCACATACATAGAAAAATGCCGGAAGTGGTGCTGTAGCTCAAGTGGTAGAGTGCTAGCTTTGAGCAAAAAGAAGCCAGGGACAGTGCTCAGGCCCTGAGTCCACACCCCAGGACTGGCAACAAAAACAAAACAAAACAAAAACTAATGAAGGCACATTGGAAAGGGAAGCACCTGCCAGGCAAATGTGAAGCTCTGATTTCAAATCTCAATACTAGAAAAAAGTCATAAACTGGAGTGCTTACAATTTAAGAGGAACACAAATACTATGCATATGCATATGGACACAGAAGACTCAGGAACATACATTTATATACACGGAAAACAAGCTTGAAGCCTAAATGTTTACATTAAAAAGCTATATAACCCCTTTGGCTTGGGATTCGGGAAGTACTCTGTAAAAAGTAAATACAAGGTGATTTAATTTCACAAGCTTCCTAATTATTACTGTCTGCAATATAGCAGAAAAATATATGCTCAGCCAGAAATGTTTGAAGTCATTATGCCATATCCATGAATACTAACAGAAAATAAATATGAAAAAATGAATGAGTGACAGCAAAGACTGGCATGCAATTCAGATTAAAATGAGAATAGTTACACAAGTAAACACATAGGGGGCTGGGAATACGGCCTAGTGACAAGACTGCTTGTGTCGTATACATGAGGCCCTGGGTTCGATTCCTCAGCACCACATATACAGAAAATGGCCAGAAGTGGCGCTGTGGCTCAAGTGGCAGAGTGCTAGCCTTGAGCAAAAAAGAAGCCAGGGACAGTGCTCAGGCCCTGAGTTCACGGCCTAAGACTGGCCAAAAAAACAAAACAAAACAAACAAGTAAACACATAGATAGGATCATTTCATAAGCAGAGAACTAATGTAAAGAAAATAAGGTAACAAGGTCAGTCATTTTCTTGGTGAGCCTGGGGAGTTTTCCTGAGAAAATCTCTGAGGTAGTTGTAAGGATGTTCTACAGGAGATTCAGTCAGTACAAAGACACAAAGAAAGGGGCTGGGGATATGGCCTAGTGGCAAGAGTGCTTGCCTCGTATATATGAGGCCCTGGGTTCGATTCCCCAGCACCACATATACGGAAAATGGCCAGAAGTGGCGCTGTGGCTCAAGTGGCAGAGTGCTAGCCTTGAGCAAAAAGAAGCCAGGGACAGTGCTCAGGCCCTGAGTCCAAGCCCCAGGACTGGCCAAAAAAAAAAAAAAAAAAAAAAGACGCAAAGAAAAAAGAATCTGTTCAAGGAATAAACAGGCCAGTTTGGCTAGTACAAAGTACACAAGGAGAATGTAGAAGAAAAGGAAATTAACGAAGCTACAGAAACTACAAAAATAGATCTTTCTTAGGGAAACCTGGATTTCTAGTTTAATAGAAAGTCTGAAAAGTTTTAAAAGAGGAATCACATGATCTGATTTATTCTGCAGAAACTGCTGTGTGGAACACATTACCCAGAGTCAAGTGGAGAGGAAAAAACCCAGCAAAGAGTCTGTGGAAGATATCTATACCCAAATGAGTGCCCCGTTTCTTTGTTTCTGCTGCTGTTGACCTGTTTGTGGTGCTGGGAAATGAATCTAGGGCCTTGCACATACTAGGCAACTGCACTAAAAGTTGCTACATCTCTAGCCCTGGGTGAAATATCTTAAAAGGAGAAACGATCCAAAGTGGTCAGATGAGTCTATCTGATTGTACAATGAAGCAGATATAAGGTGGACGTCAGAAAGAAACCATGAAGTTTCGGGCCCAATCAAGTAAGTGATTAGATGATGTCCCATTAACTAACATGAGAGAGGTCTGGGGGTATAGAGTACAATGGGAATTGCATCAAGAATTCTGTCTGGGACAAGTCAATTTAGAACAACTCATTAAATGTCTAAGATCTGCCTAACTGATTAAGTCTACAATTCTTGCGAGAAGCTGACACTGGAAGTAAAATCCGCATGTTCACTCAGTTCTCCTTCCTCCTTCCCTTCATTCCCTTGGCAAACTCCTTAACAATTCTCAGGAACCCTAGTACTTCTCAGAACAGCATGAAACTTGAATGGCTTATGTCTAGCTTGCTAAGTCTGCCTACTATTTGCACAGTGTGATCAAAATAACTAAATACTGAAAAAATGTAAATCTCATTTGCTCATAGTAGAAGGAAGTGACTTGCTTGCACCAAAGTTGGTTACAGATGGTTTAATGATTTGGGGGGGGGGGGAGGAGTGAGAGCATAAAGACAATAAAAACAATCTCAATGACAGCTGCTGATCAATAGGGAATGGGAGTGATCTGGAAGAAACAGGCTCTATGGGTAGCAGAGGGAAGGGGCTGGGATAACAAGAGGGGTAAAGGAGGATAAACATGGTGGAATTGGTTCATTTGTAAGGATGTAAATAGAACAAGGAAACCTGCCAAAATTGTTAAGAAGGTGGGGGAGGGGGGCAGTAAGGGAGCATGGCAGACAGTGAGATGGACTGTGATACCTTGCACACATGTATCAAATGTCACTCCGAAATCTCCCCTTGTACAACTAATACAGACTAGAAAAATAAATAAATGTTCCTCAAGGCCAAAACAAAACAAAACACGAAAGTGTGCGAGAGAAGAAAATACAGGTTAGCATTTAGGTTAGCGTTCATAACAATCTTAAACAAGAGATTTTCTCTTTTGACACCTGGGGGAAGAAATCCTTAAATAATGGTGGATGGTGTGTAGGGGAATTTAAAGACATGAATTAAAGCAAATTAGGAGATGTTTGTGTGCTTGTTGGTTTCTTGAAACAAGGTTACACAGGCTGATCTCAAACTCCTGGGCTCAAGTGATCTACCCACCTAGGACAATAGGTACATGCTACCATATCCCGATGACAAGTTTTCAAAGCAAATAAAAAGATGGTAATAAGGATCTGATGTGATTGTAAAGAATTAAGAACCATAGTAGCTCTTAAGTTGGAGACTACTATTCCTTCCTGCAAAGTGTGACAGACAAGAGCAGAAATTTAAAAGAAAATAAAGAGCACAGAGAAAAAAAAATGCTTCACCATTATACCGAGTGATATACAAAGATACTGAATGAAAGAACGGGTTCCAAAACTCTTTAGTCAAGGTAACATATATCAATGAATATGTTCCTAGAAAGAGGTGTCTAAAAACAAATTTCTGTGTGTGTCTAGAAAGATTATGCTTTCATGACCTTTCTTCTTTCACTGTAATAAACATATATTGCTTTGAAAATAAAATATTCATCTTGATATAAAACAGAAGTCTTAAACATAAAGACATTAAATGGAAATTAGGCAAAAATAACTGAAGTAATCAATGATACAATATGTTTAGGGGAAATTTTTCCTCTCTTCTAGAATAGAAAGTTTCTGTATTTACAACTTCCTAGGTATTACTCTCAATCCTGAAAAAATAAATAAGCTCCTCTCAAAATGGAATTATTTCTAAGTACGCAGTATTATTAAGAGTTTACATCTGTGCTTTTCCTGTTGTTCTACTGTCTCCAGAGAGCAGGAGAAGATGCTCTCCCAAAACACACACCCCTCACCCTGTCCGCACCCTCCCCCCCCACTTCATTTTATTGCCTTGAGTTATCTTCCACACTTTAGCCTAGGCATTCTCAGTCTGGTGTCTAGACCAACAACCCCAGCATTAATAGAGAACTGGTTAGAAATACAAATTCTTGAACTCTATCCCAGCTCTAGTGAATGCATACTGATGTTTGAAAGCCTGTTTCGTTTATATGCTTTCCAAATCCAGAAATCCTCCTAAATACTGCCAAACATATTTCAAATTATTTTTCTCAAAATTCCCATAGTAACACTTAAGTCATTGAGAAAGGACTGAACTATTACATCTCTAACAGCTGAAAAACTTGGGGGTGGGGGAAATCCACAACGAAAGAAAACCATACCTGCAGAGATGTCTTAAAAAGTACCAGTAAGTCCTGGAGACATCACTCCAAGCTTTCAAGTCCCCTTGATGTTCAAGCACACTGGCTTGTTCAAGGAAGACTCCTACTGCAAATTCATTTAATTACATGGTCAAAGGTAGGGCTACACAACCAAACATTCCAGCAGATCCATGAGGAACAACAACGTATGTTTAATGTAAGCAAATAGGCGATCCCATTTTGTTGAGTTGTTGCTAGTTATATTTTAATCTTTAAGTACTTGTACTTAGGTATATTTTTTTCTTTAATCCTGAGCTTTGAAAATGCTGTGCCATTGATCTATACTCTTTTGTTTTTTTGTTTGTTTTTGCAGGGGGGAGGGCATTAAACTCAGGACCTGGCACTGAACCTGAGCTTCTTTTGCTCAAAGCTAGTACTCTACCACTTAAGCCAGAGCTCTACCTCTGGCTTTTGGGGGTCATTTTATTGGAGATAAAGAATCTCATGGACATTCCTGCCCCAGCTGGCTTCAGATCCTGATAGTCAGATCTCAGCCTCCGGAGAAGCTAGGATTACAGCCATGACCTTTTTTTTTTCCCAGTCCCCTGGCTTGAAGGCCAGAGTTCAAGTGCCTTGGCACTGGTCCCTGAACTATTGTGCTCAGGGCTAGAGATCTACCATTTGAATCACAGCTCCATTTCTGGCCTTTTGTGGTTAATTGGATTGTCTCTTGGACTTTCCTTCCAGGGCTGGCTTCAAACTTCAATCCTCATATTTTAGCCTCCTGAGTGGCAAAGATTATAGGCATGAGCCACCTACACCTGGGTACAATGTTACTTTTTTATAAGTAAAAGAGGACACTTATAAACCTTCTGGATCCTGTCCTTTCATCTCCTCCAAGCTTAAAACAAATGGCAAAGTATTCACATAATGAAAAGAACAAATGAGAAGTTAAAAAGAGGTCTATTATCAACTTGGAAGAAAACTAGAATAATACCTTCATTTTGCCTTAAAATATAAATTCCAAGCTAGATCACAGGTGATGATAAAACAATAAGTTGTTTCTCATGCAGTGCTTATTATTGAGCATGGCATTGTGCTAAGGGCTGTAACATTCTAACTATCCTATGAGGCAAGAACTGTGATTAATCCCATTTGATCGATGGAGAAATCAAGACGCAGGAAAGTTATGCAGGTTACACAATTAGAAGCTGCCCGAGGGCGAGGACTGGGGCCCCAGCCCCGCACGGCCGCCGCTGCCGCAATGGCGCAGCAGCAGATGACCAGCTCGCAGAAGGCCCTAATGCTAGAGCTGAAATCCCTGCAGGATTCACCCTGGTGGATGAGTCCGACCTCTACAGCTGGGAGGCAGCCATCTTCGGACCCCCCAACACCCTCTACGAAGGCGGCTACTTTAAGGCACATATTAAATTTCCTATTGACTACCCCTATTCACCACCTACCTTCAGATTCTTGACCAAAACGTGGCACCCCAACATTTATGAGAATGGAGATGGATGCATTTCGATTCTGCATCCACCTGTAGATGACCCACAGAGTGGAGAACTCCCCTCAGAAAGGTGGAATCCTACTCAGAATACTATCCTGTTAAGTGTAATCTCACTGCTTAACGAGCCCAATACCTTCTCCCCAGCCAATGTGGATGCTTCGGTTATGTTCAGGAAATGGAGGGACAGCAAAGGAAGGACAAAGAATATGCTGAAATCATTAGGAAATAGGTTTCAGCCACTAAGGCCGAAGCAGAAAAAGATGGAGTGAAGGTCCCCACAACTCTGGCAGAATACTGCATCAAAACTAAAGTGCCTTCCAATGACAACAGCTCAGATTTGCTTTATGACGACTTGTATGATGATGACATTGATGATGAAGATGAGGAGGAGAAAGATGCCGACTGTTAAGACGATGACGAGTCTGGGCATGAGGAGTCGTGACCGGCTCCTTCAATGGCCCTGTACTGCCCTGCCGTCTCAGGCCAAAAGGAGGGGAGCCAAGTGGGGACCTAGCAGTGGCCCCTCAACAAAAACTCACTCACAGGGGGTGGGGAAAACAAACAGCTCCTGCTGACTCCCCTATGGATCTCAGTTTGCTCCTTTTTATGGACCTTTAATGGAGAGAAAGTAACCCTCCACAGAATGTCTCAACTCTTGCATTCAATATCCTTCCATCACTGTATTGATTTTTCCCCCCCTAAAAAAACCACCATCATCCAAACTCCCACCTCACCTCATGTCTACAGAATGTTCACAGCAAAACACATTCATTTTTTGATTTTAGATTCCTGAAGAATTAAAGACATTTAATGTGTTTAAAGCTGGGAACCTCTTGGGAGTTCATAAGTGCTGCAAAAGAAAATGGAAAAAACAAAAACACAAAACAAAAACTCAAAAATCTTTTTTTGGCCAAGGTTTAGCTGCTCATCTACATTAGTGTGCGTGCATATTTGTTCAGACCCATCATAGTAAATTTCGTTTCTTTCCCTTCCTTAGGCTGGGTATGGTGGGCATCAGGGACTTTACTTCATGCTAAGCTTGATGAAATGTGCTTCTTCTGCTGCCATGGAATCATCCTAACATGGTGGCCTCAGTTACTCTGAGGAGAGAAATCAGATTTTGTTTTTTTGAAATCAATTGGGATCTAAAGCCTGAAATAAATATTCATACTTTACATAGAAAAAAAAAAAAGAAGCTGCAGAGTTCAGCTCCAGAATCCCACTGACTGTATTATCTCCCAATCAGGAAATAATTCACTCTGCCTAGTTGCCTAAATGACTGTGTTCAAACATCCTAGGGGCAATTCCTCAGCTGCCACCCCAAGGTGCTCGGTTAGGAAGCTAAGGCAGTGTTGGGGTGAGGCCCACGCTACTGCTACCTCCAGCCACTAGCATGGCGCCCGGCAGTTCTGGCCATGGCTTCCATCTCCGAGCTCACCTGCATCTTACTCAGCCCTCATCCTGCACGGGACGAGGTCACTGCAATGGAGGATAAGATCAACACCCTCATCAAAGCAGCGGAGATGAACGTGGAGCCTTTCTGGTCTGGTCTGTTGGTAAAGGCCCTGGCCAATGTCAACCTCGGAAGCCTCATCTGCAATGTAGGGGCTGGGAGGGGTCCCCACTCCAGCCGTCCATGCTGCTCCAGCTGAGGAGGAGAAAGTGGAGGCAAAGGAGGAAGAAGCGGAGGAGTCCAACAATAACATGGGCTTTGGTCTTTTTGACTAAACCTCTCTGCAACTTACACAATAAAAGCTGGACTCTGCTGCTGTTCTGGTCAAAAAAAAAAAGCAAAAACCCTACGAGCAATGTTGTTGATGTCACTAGCATCCACTAGTTGCACAAGGGGCTCCATTTTAACACATCTGTCTACGCATGATGTATCCCAGCAGATTCCCTCCCATCACTGTCACATGCCGTTCCTCAACCCCCACTGCCTAGCACAATTCTTTCAGGTAACTTGGTTTAAAACATCCTTCTCTATGTAGGTAAGAAATGGCACCAACAAAAGATGGGTGAATGTTTTTTTGTCATCCTGATTTTGAGCTTTTCTGCCATTTCTGCATCTGACAAGACTGTTTAGGATAGTCTGACTTGACAATGTATTCCGAAGAGTATCAGGATTACATCCTGACTGCAATCTTGAGATTACAGTTGCCAGCAAAGCCAGAGCCCAAGAGCCTATCTAACTAAAACTCATAATTTACAGTACAATTTCATATCTGTTAATGACTCTAAGAGAATGTACTCCTAAGATAATGGCATTTAAATGGTAATAAATCTATAGCCAAAGGAAGAGGGTCAAGAAACATCCCAGGATGAAGAGCATAGGGAGGCAGCTCAGAGAAAAGACATTTACCTGGGGCTGGGAATATGGCCTAGTGGCAAGAGCTCTCTCTTGCTTCCTACACATGAAGCTCTCCGTTCGATTCCCCAGCACCACATATATGGAAAATGGCCAGGAGGGGCGCTGTGGCTCAGGTGGAAGAGTGCTAGCCTTGAGCGGGAAGAAGCCAGGGACGGTGCTCAGGCCCTGAGTCCAAGGCCCAGGACTGGCCAAAAAAAAAGAAAAAAGAAAAGGCATTTACCCAACGTTGGGCATGGCACTGGGTTCAATGCCCAGCACTGCTCCCCTACCCGACTCCTAAAGATTATTACATCTGAGTGACCTCAAAAGGTACTCTGAGGTACAGGTGTCACGAGGGGAAACTGTGAGACACAGATGATAGCACAGAAAAGGAAACTAGACAGGTGAACAGGAGCACGACTACAGCGTATGCAAAGGCGATTTTATATTACAAGGCGTGTCTTGGGTTCCAGAACCTTCCAACACTCTTTCAGGAGGTTTGCAAAGCCCAAGTCATTGTCACAATAGGATTTACACATTTGCCCTTTTCCCTGTTTATATGTACACTAATACAAAAATAATGATGATTAGAAACACAACCACCTCAGCAATGGAATAAAACTATAATTGTAGTTACTGTCTTTTTTTTGGGGGGGGGGGGAGGTCAGTCATAAGGCTTGAACTCAAGGGCTTGGGCACTGGTCCCTGAGTTCTTCTGCTCAAGACTAGCGCTCTACCACTTTGATCCACAGTGTCACTTCCATTATTCTGGTGGCTAATTGGAGATAAGAGTCTCAGATTTTCCTGCCCTGGCTGGCTTTGAACTTTGTTCCCCAGATCTCCAACTCCTGAATAGCTAGGACTACAAGTGTAAGCCACCAGTGCCCAGCTGTTATCATTTTCTTTCTTTCTTCCTCCTCTTCCTCCTCCTCCTTATCCTCCTTGTCCTCATCCTTGTCCTCCTCTTCCTCCTCCTTCTTTTTTTTTTTTTTTTTGCCAGTCCTGGGCCTTGAACTCAAGGCTTGGGTGCTGTTCCTGAACTCCTTTGGTCAAGGCTGGCACTCTACCACTTGAGCCACAGTGCCACTAACGGCTTTTTCTGTTTATGTGGAACTGAGGAATCAAACCCAGGGCTTCATGCATGCTAGGCAAGCATTCCACCACTAAGCCACATTCCCAGCCTCCACCCCCACCCTCCATTTTTGCTTCAGCATTTTTTTAATAGGATCTTCATCTGCCCTGGGCTGCAATCCTATTTATGCACTCTACATACCTAGGATTGCAGGAATATGCCACCCCACCCAGTTTGTACTGGTTGAGATAAAAGTCTTGCTAATTTTTTGCCCAGGCTGGCCTGGAACTGTGATCTTCTCAAATCTTCTCAATTTCCACTTCTCTGGTGTGTGTGTGTGTGTGTGTGTGTGTGTGTGTGTGTGTGTGTGTGTGTGTGAGAGAGAGAGAGAGAGAGAGAGAGAGAGAGAGTGTTTCGAGCTTTGACGCAGGCTCTAGTTCTCACTTGGCTTTTTTACTCACAGACCTTACGCTCCCACTAAAGTCTTTTTATAATTCAATGAGGTAAGAGTCTCTCCAATTTGTCTGCCCCGGCTGGCTCTAAACCTTGATCTTCAGATTTGTTAAAATCCATTTTCATATCAGAATGTCTTTGATGAGTCACAGAAAATTAATACTCCATTAAATCTTGGCCTTAAATACATATGTTTAATACTCATGGCTAGGTAATATAAAGCATTTACATGGTACATGGAATTATAAAGATATCCTAAGGAAGGACAATTGTGCAATCCTTTGAGTTGCAAGCAGAACTATCCACCTTTTTTACTGACCACAATTTTTATTTTGTCAGTTATGATGACAGCAGAAAAACCATGATTGCATTTGAACTTGGGTTTTTGGTCATTTCTCTAAAATGAAGCAAGGGGCTGGGTATGTGACTTAGCGGTAGAGTGCTTGCCTAGCATGCATGAAGCCCTGGGTTTGATTCCTCTATACCATATAAACAGAAAAAGCCAGAAGGAGCACTGTGGACTCAAATGGTAGAGTGCTAGCCTTGAGCCAAAGAAGCTCAGGGACAGTGCCCAGGTCCTGGCAAAGTGCCCAGGACTGGCAAAACAAACAAACAAATAAATAAAATGAAGCAAGTGTGTTGCTTAAAGAAAAAAATAGTACTTGCTGCTAATGATAAAATGAGCTCTTGGGCAAAAATTATTATAATAAATGTCTGCTATTGTGAGCTGGATTGCTTTTTAACACTTAAAGCCTCTTTCAGTAAGATGGTTGATGGTATTATTTAACAAAATGTGTCAATACTTGGAAGATTACAGAACTCAATAAACTATTATTTTCAAATGACTAATGCAATAGGGCCACACAGGGGTAAAATGACCTCTCAAAGTCTAAGACAGACAGATTTTGTCGTAACAGAGTAGGAAACCTTCAATGAGATAATTTCTGATACCATACTTCAAGTAACCTTTAAGAAATTAGCCACAGTCAAGTTTTAGTATGCAATATTGAATAGCAGCAACTTTCTGACAAATACCATTAAAAGACTCCTGCTTTTTCCAACTACATATCTGTGTAAGGTCAGATTTTCTTCAATTACTTCAAGCAAAATAACATTTTGCAACAAAATGACTTTAAAAGCAGATATGAGAATCCAGTTACCCTCTATCAAGCTAGACTTGAAAGAAACTGCAAGAACGACACTGTTATCACTAAACTGTTTTACAAAGTTTTCATTAAAGTACTGTTTATGTTAACAGGTAATAGGTTTACAATAGCTATTTAAAATAAATTAGTTAATGAATATTTTTGCTAATCTGTCAGTTTCAACGTCTCATATGACAAACCGTGACAAACAAAATGAAGAAAAGCTCCTTGGGGGTCCTCAAATCACATATGAATACAAGAAACCTCACATTAACAAGTTTGAGAAAGAGGTGACACTGTTCAAAAGAAATGCACTCATTACTTGACCTATGTAACTGTATATCACTTTTACAATAAAAATTAAGATTAAAAAGGGGAAAAAATAACAAGCTTGAGACCTGACATCTTAGGAAAAGAAGCCACAAAGAAAGACTATAGTATTTTGAAGCAACACATCAGTAGCAGGTTCCTCTGGCAATATTATATATGTAAAACAAAGTAACCAGGGAAGCCAGGCTATTCTGGAAGCAGCAGTAATTAGGAACAAGGTAAAGAGAAAATGATAAAGGCTAGATTAAGACCTGGGGAGTGGGACTATCAAAGGATAAACTGATGAAGAACTGACAGAATCAAGCAATCAATTTCAGAACCAGAGGCAATCCAGGCTACTGGCATACATGGCTCCACTATAACTGTTTGTCCACCTGTTGGGCCTACTGGTATTAGACTTAGCATGAATCCAGTTGTCTAAGAGCCATTCTCTGACACCAAGTAGGTGTTCTCCAATTTAATCCACTTCCAACACTACTGGGGTTAGCATGACCCACAAGATAACAGCTCAGTCCTAAGACATTCACGTTCTTGTGTTTTTCATAACCTCGAGTTCTTTGAATTTCTGCCAGGCTGACTACCAATTCAGAGGGTCTCACAACGTCCCTTCCTCAAGTTCAGTAGTTCACAAGAATGAGTCATAGATCTCAGGAAAACACTATACAACTGAGCAACAGCAGAATGAAACAGACTCGCAGGACGAAGTACGGCGAAGAGGAGCTTCCATGTTTTCATTTTCTGTATATGCGGGTATTCAAGAGGGAGGACCAAATATGCTCTGTCAAATGTTTTTGTCAAACCTAATCATTCCAGACTTATCATTTACAACTTCAGTAAGTGGGAGAACTAGTAAAACTGCTGACCATGTGACTGAACTCAATCTCTACTACTTCTCTCTCCCCAAGAGATAGCAGTGGTGGAAGGCAATGGTAATCTAATCTTGCGGTTGTGTGGTTGGCTCCTCTAGACCAGCCCTCATTCGGACACACCCAGGATGAACTGCTCTTCCAAGAAACATGCACATTCCAGGAAAACTGGAGATAAGGTAATAATCAGAGGGAGCAGAATCTCAGGGAAGGCAAATCTAAGCAGGAATTTTAAAAGGTCCACAACACAAGAACAAAGACAGAAAAGGAACATCATAGTTTAGTCCCTTAGCCCCAGCCCTTTTTCATGTCGACAAGGTACTACATGGTCTAGCTCCTTTCCTCTCCAATCTCATGGCCTGTCTCCAGTCCTGGTAGCCTTGCCAAATAAACTGTGCTCTTTTAAGTCATAGAAGCTGTCTACATGCTGGTCCTTCTGCCAGGTAAGCTCTTCCCTCCCATGATTAACTCCTTAGGTACTTTGTGTCAGAGATGCTACACCTTCCCAAGACTCTGACTGCATTAGGTAATCTTGAATAGTTTCTGCACAGGACTTAGTGTGCAGCTGGGAATGATTTATTTATGGGTTTGTGTGTCTGCTCCAAGAGAATACAAACACAGTAAGGTCAAGGACCCCCCCTAGTTTCTACTACACCACATACCATACAGCAATTGAGCTGCTGACAGGAACACACACAAGGGAAGGACACAAAGTTTCAGAGGAAAAAAGAAGAGAACAGCATCTCACACACAGGAAAGCAAAGAGTCACCTACCTTTCCCTCCTGCCTTTTATCTCCAGAAGCAAATACTAAGTGCAAGATGAATTCACAAGCTACCTGGGAGCAGGGAACAGGCCCAGGCAGAAGGCAGTCACTTCCTGAGAGTGGAGGATCTTGGGACTTGAGGAAAGAGGCGGAATTTGGTACAATGTCTGTGAGGAATGGAGAGAAAGCTGAAGACGAACACATAGCAGGACACAGCTCAGTGTGCAGGACAAAAGTCTTTTTGCTTGTGTCTATATATTGCTCTATGGAGAAAATAACAAATTCATATCTTCAGCAGACAATAGTAAAGAAATACACAACAAAGTATCATAGGTTAAATCTCCCTTATTCAAAATACTTGGGACCAGAAGTATTCCAAAGTTTGACGTTTATTTGGATTGCACAGTATTTGCACAGACCTTATCAAGTGAGCAACTCTCAAGAAAAAAAGCTCCAGAGCTGAAACTTTTTGAGAACGTCAGTAGTCAAAATTTCAGCATTTCAGATTTCGGAAATTTTCAGATCTTAGGGTTAGGGATGCTAACTTGTATTATAAAAAGAGTACAATACTGAAAAACAAGTAGAAAGTTTAGATCACAGTAATAGACACCAACTTCAATTATCTACTCTTAGGAGAAAGATAATCTTAACAACTCAGAAACAAGAATGTAGCTGACCCAGATAGAAAAGGCAGAGAAAAGCTTTAAGCTGTCCAAGATTCAGTTATCCTCTGCTTCTCCCTAAGTACTCACTATATTCTCTCCATAAACAACTTTTCTCTGTCCCAGACACAGCAGTGCATGTGCGCTCTCTCTCTCTCTCTTTTTTTTTTTTTGCCAGTCCTGGGCCTTGGACTCTGGGCCTGAGCACCGTCCCTGGCTTCTTCCTGCTCAAGGCTAGCACTCTGCCACCTGAGCCACAGCACCCCTTCTGGCCGTTTTCCATATATGTGGTGCTGGGGAATGGAACCGAGAGCTTCATTCCCAGCCGCCCCCCCTCTCTCTCCCTCTCTCTCTCTCTCTCTCTCTCTCCCTCCCTCCCTCCCTCCCTCCCTCTCTCTCTTCTTTTGTACCTATGTGTGCCAGTGCTGGCACTTGAACTTGGGGACTGAGTCCCTGAGCTTCTTTATTTGCTCAAAGCAGTGCTCTAACACTTGAGCCATAGCTCCACTTCCAGCTTTTCTTTGAGTCTGACAGACTTTCATGTCTGGGCTATCTTCGAACCATGATCCTTAGAGCTCAGCTACCTGAGTAGCTAGGATTACAGGCCTGAGCCGCCTCGCCTAGCAACTTCCAATTCTCTACCTATGGCTTTTGACATATTAGCCTACATCATTCTCATCAGATCTAACTGCAAACTAGTTAGGGAAGGGAGGCTGATTAGCCAGCTTGGAAAAGTATCCAACCTGACTTCAACTTATGACTGAATCTTTTCTGGGGAGGAAGAGGCTTGAAGAGAGACTGGATGAGAGGACAGCTAAGGTCAAACAGATACTACTCTTGTGATTCTAATTACACAGTCCCGGCTTTTTAAATCTAAAATAAAGCAGTAGTCAGTAGAATCGATTGTTTAATAGAACTGCTGGATTTAAGAAATTAAAGGGTGCTAATGCACAAACATCTACCATTTTAGTAGTTCATGATAATAAAAACATAAATCAGGCTGGAGACACAGCTCAGTGGTGGTAGAACACTTCCTGTGCCAATGTACAATCCCTAGCAGCATATATTATAGATATAGATTATATATACACATATATAGATAAATATGTGTGTATATGAAATATGTACATTTTTTTTCTCAGAAATGAAAATCCAAGGAGAAATGGGAAAAAAAAAAGCATAAAGTCTCAGAAGGCTGAGGTTCTGTTTTGGTTCAAGGCTACATACCTAGAAACAATGCAGGCACACAAGCATAAACTCTTTTACTGAGCCATTATCTACAACCAAAACTCTTCCCCGCCCCCCCACTTTCCATGGATGACTGTGCCTAAGGCGCTGATACCCTCAGCTTTGTGGTATACCTGCAATGGGTACTAGCTATTAGCACTAATGCAGTATTAATATTACCTGGTTGTCAAAAAGATTGAGAAGCATTGGATACATGACCAAAACACTACTGGAAGTAGTAAGATGGCTGATACCAAATAAATGTGTTTTCAGCTAGTAAATATGCTATAAATAGTCAAACTCACAGGTACTACAGAAAGCAAATTAAAACAACTAAATTAGCTCAAATTTGTTTGAGAGGGTTATACCCAGTACTAGAAAGGAAACTGGTACTTCCTATGTGCAAGGGGAAGGCACTGAAGAACAATGCATTATTAAGCCTTTGGAGTCATATTTCAATCCAAGAGTTTCATTTGACTTTATTAGAGCAAAAACATATCCTGCAATATGACTGATTAAACATACAATGTATCACAAAAGGCTGCCAACATATTTGCTATATGAGAAGTGAAAAACACAGGCTACAAATCTGCATGTACAAATTGGCAAGGCAGCAAAAACAAAATTCAGCCCTCAGATAAACTTGTCAGTATCAATAAAAATTGAGGCCTACATAAAAATGGAGAGATTTCATGTTAAACCTATATTTCTAGATTTCTATCTCTTCATGGAAACTACAGAAAGTAGCACCAGGATGACCCTCCTACACCTAGAACCTAGATTTACAAAAGAATGGACTGCTTGGCACTGGGCGCCTTAATGGGCCTTCATGTCTTCCAGACTGAGTAGCTGCCTACAAGGCACCAATTGTATAATTTGAGCATGCTGGCCCTGACAGTGTATGAACAGTCATTATTACTGGACGGTGTAATTCGGGGGGGGGGGCAGCTTTTGGTCTTATTTCTTTGTATTTTCAAAAGTTTTCTTCAGTAAGCATATATTGCTTTTGTAGTAAGAAAAAACATGTTTTTTTAAATTACAAACTGACAACTATAATAACACTTCATCTAATGAGATCAAAACAACTACAGATAACGGATAATGATTGTGGTTTAAAATTAACTGAACTAAAGAGCAATGTAAGGTTACAATTACTGCAGGATTTCCCTCCCTTTGACACTAATTAACACTCCAGATTGGGCAGACAGCCGCAGCATTTTACAAAACAGATCATCCTCAAAGACAACCGCTTCTATGGACATTCTACTTACAAAATGGCTATCTTAAATATTCATTTCCATACATTTCACCAACAAAAGAAAACAGAAAATATCTCCTAACAAAAACCTACATTTGTAATCTCAATTTAGTTTATAGTTAAGTAAGTTTGTTCTCACTTAATATAAAATAATAATGCAAGACCAGGCTCCAGTGGCTCATACCTGTAATCCTAGCTACTCAGGAGATCTGAGGATCACAGCTTGAACCAGCCCAGACAGCAAAGGACATCAGACTGTTATCTCCAATTAACTACCAAAAATTCAGAAATAGTGCTGTGGCTCAAAGTGGCAGAGCACTAACTAGCCTTGGACACAAAAGCTCAAGGACATAGCACCGGCCCTGAATTCAAGCCCCAGGACCAGTACAAAATACCAACAACAATAGGACTGGAGGCATAACTTACTAGAAGCAGGCCTGCTTAGCAAGGTAGGTGGCATTGAATTCTAACCACAGTACCATAAACAAAACAAAACACAACATCAGAGCTTGGTAACATAGCACACAGTTAGTACCATCTATTTGCTGCTTGTACTCAGGGGTAGTTCACTAAGAGTTGTGGGTCATAGTTACTGCCCAGCATCTCAGATCCAACTGCCTATCACCAGGCCAGGAGAAGAACATTAGTTAAAATTCCATGTACAGTTACTCCTGTTGCATGTCACTTTCACACTACTGAAGTTAAAAATTTAAAAAAAGGTAAGATAAGCTGAGCATCGGAGCTGGGGATATGGCCTAGTGGCAAGAGTGCTTGCCTCATATACATGAGGCCCTGGGTTCAATTCCCCAGCACCACATATATAGAAAACGGCCAGAAGGGGCGCTGTGGCTCAAGTGGCAGAGTGCTAGCCTTGAGCAAAAAGAAGCCAGGGACAGTGCTCAGGCCCTGAGTCCAAGCCCCAGGACTGGCCAAAAAAAATAAATTAAAAAAAAAAAGCTGAGCATCAGTGGATCATGCACGCCTGTAATCCTAGCTACTCAGAAGGCTGAGATTTAAGAATCACAGTTCAGGGCTGGGGATATGGATATGGCCTAGTGGCAAGAGTGCCTGCCTCATATACATGAGGCCCTGGGTTCGATTCCCCAGCACCACATATACAGAAAATGGCCAGAAGTGGCGCTGTGGCTCAAGTGGCAGAGTGCTAGCCTTGAGTAAAAAGAAGTCAGGGACAGTGCTCAGGCCCTGAGTCCAAGCCCCAGGACTGGCAAAAAAAAAAAAAAAAGAAAGAAAGAATCATAGTTCAAAGCCAACCCAGAGTCGTGAGACTCTTATCTCCAATTAACCAGTAAAAACCTGGAAGTAGAGCTGTGGTTCAAGTGGTAGAACTCTAGGTATCAGTGAAAAAGCTTAGAGACAGTGCCCAGGTCCCCGAGTTCAAGGTCCAGGCCCAAACATACACACACACACACACACACACACACACACACACACACACACACACACGATGAGCCATTGTAAGTCAGGTTTTATGGAGTGTTCTAGAACTTTAAGTTTATACAAACCATCATTCATCTCAGACTCCAAGGAGTCATCATGAAGATAAAGTAAAAAGTTAGGTAGAATGTCAACATTCAACATCTATAGATAACTAAAAATGGAACCAACTCAGTAACATTCTCCCTTGCCTTGCTCTAATCCATTCCCCTTGGAGAAGCTTCAAGTGAACTTCCTAAACAAAAGGAAATCACATCCTTAAAACTTCCATTAGAGGGCTGGGGATATGGCCTAGTGGCAAGAGAGCTTGCCTCGTATACATGAGGCCCTGGGTTCGATTCCCCAGCACCACATATACAGAAAACAGCCAGAAGTGGTGCTGTGGCTCAAGTGGCAGAGTGCTAGCCTTGAGCAAAAAGGAAGCCAGGGACAGTGCTCAGGCCCTGAGTCCAAGGCCCAGGACTGGCCAAAAAAAAAAAAAAAAAAAAAAAAAGAAAGAAAAAAAACTTCCATTAGATTCCTACTTCCCAGGAACTAACCAAAGTCCAAGCCCACACTTCTTTCCTCCCTCCCCTCTGAGTCCTCTGGTCTTCAGGCTCTCAGGTCCTTCCTTAAACTGTTATCCATGCGACATGCCAACAAATGAGTCTCCTTCACTTGGTGGGCACTATTCTAGGACCTGGAGAAACGAACAAAAAAAAAAATCTAGGCACTGGTGGCTCACTCCTATAATCTTAGCTACTCAGGAGGCTGAGATCTGAGGATCATGGTTCACAGCCCAGCCCTGTGAATCTCCTATCTTCAATTAACCACCAAAAAGGCAGACGTGGAGCTATGGCTCAAGTGGTAGAGAGCTAGTCTTGAGCAAAAAAAAAAAAAAAAAAAAAAAAAGCTGAGATTAAGAATTAGGCCTTGGGTTCAAGCCAATAGCTTGTGTGTGTGTGCATGCGCGTGTACACACACAGACACAGAAACAACACTGATGACTCTTCTTGCTCTCATGCAGTAGATATCCTAGTAACCTCTCTACCAAGCTACTTCCTCAACTGCTCTAGTTATTTAAAGAATATTGGGGGCTGGGAATGTGGCTTAGTGGTAGAGTGCTTGCCTAGCATGCATGAAGCCCTAGGTTTGATTCCTCAGCACCACATACACAGAAAAAGCCAGAAGTGGTGCTGTGGCTCATGTTGTAGAGTGCTAGCCTTGAGAAAAGAAACTTAGGGACAGTGCCCAGGCCCTGAGTTTAAGCTCCAAGACTGGAAAAAAAAAAAAAAAAAAAAAGAATATTGGGCTGGGAATGTGGCTTAGTGGTAGAGCACTTGCCTAGCATGCATGAAGCCCTGGGTTCGATTCTTTAGTACCACAAAAGCAGAAAAAGCCAGAAGTGACACTGTGGCTTAAGAGGTAGTATGCTAGCCTTGAGCAAAAAGAAGCCAGGGACAGTGCTCAGGCCCTGAGTCCCAAGCCCCAAGACTGGCAAAAAAATAAAAAAAGAATATTAACATAACCACAATTAGACCTAAACAGATCTAAAAACAATCAGTCATTGGTTAAATTATACCAAAAAGTGGGGTAGAGACAGGGAGACTGTAACACTCATATACCATTGTAATAGTGTAAACTACCATCACCTTCCTAAGTGGCAAATTGGAAATACATACCAAAAGTCTTGCTCATGCCCATAATCCTACCAATTCCTAAGACTCACAATTCAAAGCCAGCATGGCAGACAAATTCAGAGACAGACCAGTAGGCCATATTCCCAGCCCAAGATCATACCTTATTAGCATGAGTGAAATTAGAAGGCATACCAATTGGAAACTAATATGTAACATCATAAACCATAATGAGTTTATCATAGTTTATAAAACTGCAATGATAATAAATAAGTACTACTACATGCTTAACTTATATTTTGAGTGTCTAAGCCAACATTTTATTACTTTGAACACTCTGAGCTGGAGACTCTCAAAACCAATCAAGCTAACAGAAATGACTAGGTATAGCTCTTATTGCTCCTAATTCACAAAATTAATGACTAATACATGATGCAATAAACTTGGCAATTAAAGGCTTAAAAAAACTGGCCTTAACTGCAATGAAGCTTAAGCACTTACTCAACAAATATTTAATTTAGCTCCTCCAGGCACTCTTTTAGGCCACAGAGATACCATGATAAACCAAAGCCTCTATCCTTCTGAAATACATATCATAGAAACAATACCACAGATGAAGAATACAGTCAGTACTTTTGCATTAGCAGCCAAGACATAAAACTGCCACTGGAACAAACTGGCTATCCACTGCAGGGAATGGTCTTAGGGAAAGTTCTGTGAGAAAGAAGCATCATGCCAATGGTTTTCCAACTTTGCTATAGCTCAAGAAAAAGTTCTTGGAAAACTTATATAAAATACTGATTCCAAGACCCCAGTTCCAATTGTCTGATTCTGAATGGAGTGACACAAGTCAGCATTTTTTTCCATTAGAACCTCAGTAAATGCTCACATAAGATATACGAAGTCCAGACTTTGAGAAAAACCACTTGGTGAGGGGTTCTCCTTTCAGGAGAAAATCATTCACAGTTCAGTGGCAGCATTTGAACGGAGCAATTCAATTCCAACTTTCATGTAGTTCTCTACAGCACAAATTTAGCAAATTAAAAAGGTGAGATTGGAGATGTAGCTCAGTGACAGAGAAATTGCCTAGCATGCACAAAGCCCTGGGTTTGTCAGTACAGCATACACACACATACACATAGAAAAAATGAGTTGTGAGGCTTCGGGTATAGCTCAGTGGTAGAATATGCTTGGCATGCTCCTTTTTTCTGTGTGGGAAAAAAAGGTAGAGAAATTGATCAGTTCCTCCCCATTGATCTCGTCTAAGAAACTTTAAGAATGTGCCTCAATCCAGACATTTGGGGAAAAGATGAAACATACCAGAATTCTAGTATCAATATTAAGAGAAAAGTAAAGCCAGGGGACTGAGTCATGCCTTTAATTCTAGCTACTCTGGAAGCTCAGATCTGAGGATTATGGTTCAAAGCTAACCATGAAGTAGAGCTTTGGCTCAAGTGGTAGAGTCACCAGCCTGGAGTGAAAAAGCCAAGTGAAAGTGTGAGCATGAAGCCCTGAGTTCAAGATCCAGTACCATCAAGGAAAGGAGGGAGGAAAGAAGGAGTGAGAGATGCAGAGAGGGAAAGGAAGAAAGAAACAACAAGAAAGAAAGGACAAAAGGAACAAAGAAAGAAGAAAGGAAAAAGAAAAAGAATATTTCTAGTCACCTGAAAAAACAATGCAAAAAGGGACAAACATTTCATGGAACTAACTTGTTACCACTCACTTTACGCCCTATTTCACAATGTTTAGTAGCTGAACAATACACAAGGTTCCAAAGTACATTAAAAATTTGTTCATTTTCTCTCTTGGGCAGAATAACAAGTTTCGTTTAAGTACTATGATCCTAATTGATTTCAATAGCTTCTTAGAAAAATAACAATTTAAAAAATACTATTAGAAAACCTCCTTGCTGGGCTAAAGGTACTTGAAGTATTTTTTATGTCAAATCAGTGTCCCTAGTTTCATAATATAAATTTCTTAAGAAATTCCTGGATTGTTTACAAACATCCTGAAGAAATTTGTTTTTGTTGGACGTGGGGATTAAACTCAGGGCCTGGGCACTGTCACCCAGATCGGTTGCTTAAGGCTGGCTAACACTCTAACACTTGCCCACCACCCCACTTCTGGCTTTTTTGGTGGTTAAGTGAGGATGAAAATCTCACAGACTTTCCTGCCCATGCTGGCTTTGAACCGCGATTCTCAGATCTCAGCCTCCTAAGTAGCTAGGATTGATTACAGGGGTGAGGCATGCCCGGCAAGAAATTTCATTTAAAAAAAAAATGTTTCTAGTTATAAGCAAATCCCTAAAAAATGTTTCAAGCAAACTAGTCGAAGAGAAAAAGATTTAAACAAGAAAACAGTATTTCATTCTCAGAGAAGGACAAATGGAAATAAAAACTATGAGAGGTTTGTTTAAGCTTCTACATCCTTCAACTCCTAAAAATCAAGGTGTCAGCTGAGTGCCAGGGGCTCATGCCTGAAATCCTAGAGACCTGAGGATCACGGTTCGAAGTCAGCTAGCCCCAGCAGGGACAGTCCATTCCGATTAACCACCAAAAATGCCAGAAGTGGAACTGTGGCTCTAGTGGTGGAGGGCCAGCCTTGAGCGGAAAAACCTAAGGGACAGAGAACCCCAGACTCTGAGTTCAAGCCCCAGCAATGGCACTCGCACACGCAAGGAAAGAAAGAAAAAAAAATGAAGGTGTCCCAGCAGATAACACCCTCTTATTTGGGGGGGGGGGGGAGGGTTAGAGTCGCTCCACGCAAAGCAGCTGGCCTGCTGGCTCCCAGCCCCAATTCTGCCCTCACATCCTGTCCACTACATAATCCATGAGCTAGCTCTCGGAGCCTTTCTCCTCATCCGTTCAACGGAATTCGCAAATCCCTCTGCTGATCGGTCTTCCAGTGGCAACTGTTTGCGTATTTGTGCCTATGATCTATACTTTTATTGTCCCTGCGTTTCTGAACACAGAACCAACAGGAGAGCACCAGCACAAACGCACAAAAGAAGCGCATCTGCCCCTAGACAGCTTATATTTTTACATTTCAGGTTGATTTTCTGCTTTCGGAGAAGCAAATGAGGATGGCAAAGTTAGAAAGGAAACTCTGATAGTCAAGATGCTACCCACCCCCCCCAAAAAACAAGAAAAAAAAAGAAATCGCCACACGCTCCAAACTCAACCAAGAAGCCAAGCCGCTAGTCTATTTCTTCAAAAGCAAAACCTTTCGGTCTGCAGCACAACAAAAGACTGCCCACAGAAAATGCAATCTACGAAGTTGTCTTCCAAACCAAAGGCAAGCAGAAGCCAAAGAAGAAGGCACAGCCTATTCCTTTTTGATTTCCTTCTCTCCCCCCCCCCGCCCCCACTGGGAATTTGGACTGCATTTCCAACCCAGAGGAGAATGCATTTGTGTGCCTTGGGTAATCGAGTCCGTGCGTAAAAGAAGGGAGGCAGAAGCGCCAGACCCCCGGGGACGCGCTCACCCTGCCGGAGGGGAGAGCTGCGTTCGGCTAGATAGCATCCAAGGCAGCCTGGGCCAGCACCACTGGGTGCCAAACGGCATTGACTGTCCTTCATTGAAAGGATTCCGTAGACACGCGGGGAAGGAGAGGAAAAAGAGAGGCGAGCCGGGGACTCGCGGCCAAGGGGACGGGCGGGTGGCGCGACGCCGCTCCGCGCGAGCTCCGGCTCCCCGGGAGAAGGTGATTGCAGGGCCCGGCCCGCCACCCACCGGCGATCGAGGGCAGCGAGGTCAGTCCTGGAAGGACCGTCCGCCCCCCGCCCCCCCCCCCGATGCCCCTACAGAAAGACCCGAGAACGCCTGCTCGGCCGGCCACCAGGGCTGCAGGCGCCCATTCAACCCCCAGCCCGTCCCGCGGCCGCCACCCTCATCCTCACCCCTCCCCAGTCCCCCCCCCCCCTCCTGCCACGCCACCCCTCCGGGCCCGCCGCGGAGCCCCGGCCTCGGGGCGCTGGTCCCGCTGGCTCCCGGCCGCCACCGCCGACGCCCCCGGGAGGATAGGAAGGACAAGGCGAAGCAGCAGGCGCTGGAGCGCCACGCCGGCGCGCGGCACAGGGTGAAGGGCGGCCCGAGGGACGCGCGCGCCGGGGCCGCGCGGGGACCAGAGCCCCGAGCGGCCATCGTGCCGACCCCCGCCCGCCCCCGCGCGCCGACCGCGGTCCAGGCCGCCGCGGCCGGGCGCCCGCTCCTCACCTCATCTCCAGGCGGGTGCGCGCTGCCGCCCCGAACACGAAATCAGTGCAGCTCACACGCCGCGGGGAGGGAACGCAGGAGCCGCAGCCCCGCACACCATCCCCTCCCGCCCGCCTGCCGGCAGTCCCGGAGCCCGCTCAGGATTCTCCCTCGCGAGCCGCCGTACTACCGAGCAACCAAGCAGCGCGGCCTCCCCACGCTGCTCCACTCCCCGCGGCCTCCTTGGCTCCCTCGCTCCCGCCTATCTCCTCATCTCCCTCCGCAGTCTCCTCCACCCCCTTCCATCCCTCCGTCTCCGCCCGCAAATGGGTGGAGACAACGGTCCGCCAATCGCAACGAAGCCACGCCTCCCGAGAAACGCCCACCTCTGGCTCCGCCCGCCGCGGGAGGAAAAAAAAAAGAGGGGTGAGCTTTAAATAATTGTGGAGTCCGGAGTGACAGTCAGATAAACCAATCAGGAGGCTGTGGGGAGGCCGTGCCTTGCTCCAGGAAGGCGTAACCTAAGGTTTCTTGTCTGGAATTTAAGGGGATTATTTTTTGTCCACGATTCGGTGCATCTACTCGTTGCAGCGCAAGCCAGAACCTAGGATGCATTCAACCTAAGTTACGGGAGGTTTTACAAAAGGGAGCAACGTGAAGCGAAAGGCCAGGAAGGACACAGCCCGAGGGAGGTGGTAGGAGTAGGGTTGGAATGAGGAAGGGTGTGGCCTTTCGCCCCAATTTGCATGCAGCGGAATCCTTCGGGGCGAATCCAACTCGGTCCATTTATTGGTATTCCCTGAGGCGGTGCCGCGCGTCTCTCTGGAGCGGAGCATACCGGGAGTTGTAGTTCCCAGCTCCGTTGCTATGGCGTTCGCCACACTTCTAGGAGTGACAGGTCATCTGACCAATAGCAGTACCGTTTGGGCCCAAGGGGCCTGGTCCTGGTGGAATCGCTGCGAGGTGGCGGTGGCCGAAGGCGCTGGCCGTTGAGGCTCCTCCGAGAGGCAGGTGAGCTCCGGGCAAAGCGTGTCGTGTGTCTTGGGAATCGGGACTTTGGCCGGAAAAATGGAGAGTCGCTGGACGAAACCGTCTAGCCCCGAGGAGGATGGTGGTTCACGCTGCACCATTGACGGGAGACCGGTTCGGGCTCCGGCCTACCTTCGCTGAAGGCCGCTGAAGGGCGGAGGACACATTGAACGAGCCATTCCTGACTCTTGGTAGATTCCCCCCCCCCCCCCCCCCCCCCCCGCTCCACCAACCCGGCTGGCTTTCTTTCCCCATTCCGCCTCCTCTGCCACTGCTTTCTTCTCCTTTACTTTCCCTGCTGCGAGCAAGCAGTAAAGCTACAAGCTCGGGTCTTTCGCGTGCACCCGGCCGCCGCCAACCTTAGATTTGAGCTTTGCATGACTGCGATGCACCAGAATATTCTAGAGCAAGAATCGCGATCTCCGTCAGTCTGGGTTGATTATTTGCGTGGTTCACCGAGCCCTCAGGTCCTATGCTAGTTAGCATGACTGTAGTGGAGCAGCCAGGTCCTAAGTAACGTCTTTCCAAAAGAGATACATTAAAATGAGTCACTTAAGTTCATTTAAGAAGTGGAAAGAAACCCTTCAAGTTACTTTTATGTTTCGTGTAACCCAGAAATATCCAGATGATTTCGATTTAAAATGATACTTGTATCTATTTTGTTCGTGTGTAGCCTTCCGATGTGTGCATTTTACGCTGGAAAGAACAGCATCTCATTTTCCAACCTGCACCGTTCAAGTGCTCAGCAACCACCTGTAGCACTTGGCTTCTGTGCATATCTGATCATGCAGTGTAACATAGTACAAATTCCAAGGAGCTAGCCATATCGCTGCAGGTAACCCTTCTCTGCTCTGCTATGTGGACTTCAGAACAACTTTAGAGGCACTCTGATGAACTTACAGAAATAACAGTTTTGTTTTGTTTTGTTTTGTTTTTTGCCAGTCCTGGGGCTTGGACTCAGGGCCTGAGCACTGTCCCTGGCTTCTTTTTTGCTCAAGGCTAGCACTCTGCCACTTGAGCCACAGCGCCACTTCTGGCCATTTTCTGTATATGTGGTGCTGGGGAATCGAACCCAGGGCCTCATGTAGATGAGGCAGGCACTCTTGCCACTAGGCCATATCCCCAAGCCCAGAAATAACAGTTTTTAAAAAAATAAAGAGAAGAGAAAAGTGAGTAGGCCAGACAAGACATGATAAGGCCAAAGAACATAACTAATGTACTATAAAGAAGGGGTATGACTGACTCTCTGATATCCCTGATGGCTGGAGATGAGTAGGAAAGATGAATCCACTTATAATTCTGTTGAGTTTGAGGTTGACCTGATATTTGGGACACTCGTGGCTTCAAAGTGTAGGTAAGGAATGATCTGTGGAGGCTTTACTTAATTATTAATAGATGAGCTTGGGGATTGACTGTAACAAGAGAAGGGTCAGTGGATTTCTTGTTACTGTTCAAGAAGAAACCATTTGAAATTACTTCCCCTTGATTTTCTAGATACCATTTATTAAATACTTTCTTGAAATATTTATAGTCAAGTGTGCAAAGTCTTATTACTACTTTTACCAAAAATTATTTTAAATTTATCAGTTTCTTTTTCTACATATTTCAATTTGTGTATGTACATATATATCCATTATGAATTTTGTTCTTTTAAAGTATTACTAACATTATCTTTGGTTTTCCCATTTATGTAAAATGCTTTTAAAATTCTGATACACTTGTACAAGGACAAAATCTCTATGCCTCTCACAAGACATTTCAGCCATTTTGTGTACATGTGTAACCAGTATCAAAGCTTGAACTCAGGGCCTGGGCACTGTTACCAAGATCTGTTGCTCAAGGCTAGCAGAGCCCACAGCCCCAACTTCTGGCTTTTTTGGAGGTTAATTGAAGAAAAGAGTCTCACGGACTTTCCTGCTCAGCCTAGCCTTGAATTGCTATCCTCAGATCTCAGCCTCCTGAGTAGCTAGGATTATAGGCATGAGCCACCTGCCCTGGCTTAGCCTACATGTTTCAATGTAGTTTTACTGGCTTAGAGGCATAGCTTATCTGTAGAATGACTGTCTAGGAAGCACAGATCCCTAAGTTCAAAGCTCAGTCTGGAAAAAAAAAGTTTACTGGGAATGTAGCTCAATGGTATAACACTTAAACACGTTATGAGGTTCTGGTTTCAATCTCCAACACTACAGTGGGAAAAAACCCACAAATTTTATACGGCATTCTTTTGATTTAGGAAAGTTTATAGTAGGATATGTATAATATTAACATTGTATAATTTTCTTAGAAATGATGCCACATAATTTCTAGTGTTACTTACAATACTAGCATAATTATTTTCTTTTCTTTCTGCAAATACCCTTAAATGCATTAACAGTCTTATTAAATAATCAGTTTAAGTCTTCTGTTTAATCTGGACCAGTGCCTAAGAAATCTTGCAAGCCTTGAATATCATTTATTCTACCATTTTCCTAGTGCTAGGAATTCCATATTTCTTTGACAGGGTTGCAAAACAAATTATGAGTAGTTTCTCATTTTCCCTTTGGCCACTTTTGTAAAATCATCCTTCTTGCTTTACGTTGTAACTTTGAGACTATTTTTGATCACACACAGTTACTGGATTAACTACTTTTTTCCACAGACTAGGCCACTATTCCCTTAATTTGGAAGAACTATTTGGTGTGATTAGATTGAGAATACTGGCATTATTATGAACATAACTTTTGCTTTATTTTTATTTTATCTTATTTTTTGTCGGCCTTGGGGTTTGAACTCAGGGCCTGGGCACTGTCCCTGAGCTCTTTTTGCTCAAGGCTAGTGCAATACCACTTTGAGCCACAACACCATTTCCAGTTTTCTGGTGGGTTAATTGGAGATAAAGAGTCTCACAGACTTTCTTGCCCAAACTGGCTTTGAACCTCGATTCTTAGATCTCAGTCTCCTGAGTAGCTAGGATTACAGGTGCATGAATCTGCGCCCGGGACTTTATTTTTTTAATATTTTCTCAAGGTATGAATAAACAGTTGTCTTCCATACTCTGAAATAGGAGCATATTATAAGGTCCATTGACTACTAATCTGGGCCACAAGTTCAGATTCGTTTTTAAATTCAGTGAGCAGAGAAAAAGGGGCTTCTATAATCACAAAGGAAGATGTTTTAAAATCAAGATATTGATATGGAGTTATTCCATTCCTAGAAGAATCAGCTCTAGGAACTCTAAATTTGAGTATTTAATAATAAGGGGTATTGCTCAGCAAGTTATGTACATCTGTAATCCCAATACACAGATTTAGAGGCAGGAGGACCAAGAGGTGGAAGCCAGCCTATGCTACATGTCAAGCCAGCAAGTCTCGAAACAAACAATCAAGCAAAATAACCAGGGTGTTGATTTATCCAAGCATCCAATGGCTGAGTAAGATCCCCAGTTGCTGAATAGAATAAAGTTAATTGGTATGTAATGAAGGCTAGAAGCATGGAACAGATAGGTTAGACCAGCTGTCACCAAGGATGATTCCAGAGAAGGGGAGAGGACTTGATCTTTGTTTACTTAGCAGAATCGGTAGTGTTGGTACTGCACACTCTCAGAGAACAGGCCATGCCTGGAAGACCTGGGGGGAGGGGGGGGCAACCCTATGACGTGAAGTCATGCTGACACAAACAGCGTTATGAAGTTGAAAGCTGTGGGTGGAGTAAAATAGACTGAAAGAAGGTTGGTAGCTGTTTTAAAGAACCTTGAAAATTAGCAGAGGAAGATAGATTTAATGTGGGGAATATAGGTAGTAGCTATGCTAAGATTCTTCTCTTTTATCCACGTGCCCCAAAACACATTGGTACAAATAATGACCTTCGATAACCAAAGTGGCATTTGACCTAGGTCATCCTGTCCTTACATACTTTGTTGATACATGTTACATATATAATCTTCATCTGTCTTAAATGTGTGTTCACATTTCATTAGTCCCAGCATTGGATTATCTCATCCAATGTAGCTCAGCTACATTTAGGAAAATTCCTTTTGTATGAATCCAATTAGATCTACTAACATGTCAGCATGAAACCAGGCTGGTACGTGGACAAGAGAACTATAGAGTATTCCCAGAGCTCATGCTTAGAAGGGGCCTGTCCTTAGTTTGGTGTTCTGCTATTGCCAGCTTGGAAATTTTAATAATTTCTAAATTAGATTCTCCACACTTTCATTGTGTATATTGGGACCTACAAATTTTATATATGTCCAGTTGTATCAACAAGTACTTAATAATTATCCTAAAGGATATAAAAATTCTAGTTTTAAGTCATATGCCCTGCTGGGCAGGAAACCATTAAGCACTAATGGTTAAAAGTAATAAAGTTGGAATTCGTCAGTAGCACCTGGTTTGTGTCCCACTTCTAGCACAACTGGTGCAATGAGCCCCCAGCTGAGAGTCTTCATCTCTTTTGAGATTTATTTGGTGGGGAGTTCAGTCACCAGTTGGGGATGGAGAGATGCAGTTTTCTTATCCATAAAATAAATGCAATAATAACTATTACAAAAATGCTTCTCAAAATATTTGAGAGTCCCCAAACTAGAAACAAATCAAATGTCTTATCTGTAGTGGAATGGGCAGATAGTGACTTACTCGTACAATGAAATAACAGCTGAGGCTGGGAATATGGCCTAGTGGCAAGAGTGCTTGCCTCCTATACATGAAGCCCTGGGTTCCATTCCTCAGAACTACATATATAGAAAATGGCCAGAAGTGGCACTTTGGCTCAAGTGGCAGAGTGCTAGCCTTGAGCAAAAAGAAGCCAGGGACAGTGCTCAGGCCCTGAGTCCAAGCCCCAGGACTGGCAAAAAAAATAAAAAAGAAAAAAAATTAAAAAAAAAAAGAAAAGAAAAAAAAGAAATAACAGAGCTGTAATGAATGGACTGCACCCACCAGCTTCGTGAGCAGAACCAATCTTAAGAGAGATGAAGCAAACCTAAAGGTGGGCTGTGGTCGCATTTGTGTAAGTTCAAAAGAAGGCTGTGCTGTTTCAAGTCTAGGGTACTGGGTTTCTTAAGAGGGCTAGGCACGTAGTGACTAGAAGCAGGCAGAAGAGCTTCTGGATTGCCTGTGATGATATTTCCTGGGTGACAGGAGGACGTTCACTTTAAAATTGGACAAGCTGTACATTTCCGATTTGTATGCTTTCTAAATCTGTGTTATACTTGTATAAATTTCCATTTTTAAAGGCTTTCAATATGACTACTATGAAAATGGGAAGCTGTTGAAGTTGGGCCCACGCAAGCCTGTAACCTAGCTGTTTGGGACTTGTGCTTTCTGGGATGAAAGTTCACAAGGCTCCATTGAGGCTGGGCCCAGAGGCATGCCCCTGTTGTCTCCCAAGCTACAGGGAAAGCACAAGGTCTGGGTGGGCGCACACTGGCATGTCCCCGCCATGCTGACACCCAGAGGACAGAAATAGGATCAAAGTTCAGGCCTAACTGACCACAAGGTGAAAAAAAAAATACAAAAGGGCCAGGCACCAGTGGCTCATGCATGTAATCCTAGTTACTCAGAAGGCTGATCTGAGGATCAGGGTTCAAAGTCACACCTGGCAGGAAAGTCTGTGAGACACTTATCTCCAACAATACTACAAAAGCCAGAAGTAGACCTGTGGCTCAACTGGTAGAGCACTAGCCAGGAGCTAAAAAAAAAGGTCAGGGACAGTGCCTGGGCCCAAAGTTCAAACCTCAAGTCTGGCACCAAAGGGGGAAAAAAAATGCAAATGTCTCAAATGGTAGAACACCCTCACAGGTTCAAGATCCTGAATTCATACCCCCAGTACCACCAAAATGGGAGGTGGGGAGGAGGATGAACTAGCTATGGAAAAGGCTTATAAATTGCTACAGAAGAATTACAGGTTACAGTTTCAACCATTCTAACCAGGTCCTTAGTGGTTCACCTTTTCCTTTATTTTGCTTTTATTTTTTTTCTTTATTGCCTATCTGACCTCTTAAAGTACAGATGCTCCTACTCCTTCCCCAATCCCCCAACTTTAAACTAGGATTACAGGTGTGCACCATCATTCTCTCACGCTGTATATTTCTTACTTGATCTCATATTTAAATTTACCTGTTTGAAGACAGTATTCATAGTTGCCATTTTAGCCTTTGCCAGTAAGATCTTTCCAGTTTTCACGTCCTTTGGGAGACTTCAATTGTATTTTTGTTTTGTTTTGTTTTAGGTGACTACTATGAAAGGCTTATATTTTCAACAAGGTTCTACAAATGAAGAAATAGCATTTGTATTTCAAGAAAAGGTAAGAAAAATTGTTTAGTCACTAAATGAGATAAGATAATGTATTTTCCATGAGTAATGGACCAGCTTTTAAGTACAGCATTAGTTATTTTGAATAGAACTAAATAAGCAAAAGTTTAAATGAAGGTCCCCAAATTAATTTAATCTTTATGTGAAAATGGTGGTTCATGTTAGAGTATAAATATATGTATATATTACACACACACACACAAACACACACACACACACACACACACACATCTTTTTTTTTTTTGTCAGCCATGGGTGGCTTGAACTGCTGAGAGCCTGGGCACTGTCCCTAAGCTCTTTTGCTCAAAACTAGTGCTCTGCCCCCTTGAGCCACATTGCCACTTCTGATTTCTTGTGGTTACTTGGCATTGAGTCTCATGGCCCATTCCTGCCCAGCTGGCTTTGAACCACGATCCTCAGATCTCAGCCTCTTGCATAGCTGGGATTACAGATGTGACCCAATGACACCCAGCTATAAATATATTTTTAAAAGAGCTACTATAAAAGGGCTGGGGATATAGCCTAGTGGCAAGAGTGCCTGCCTCGGATACATGAGGCCCTAGGTTCGAGTCCCCAGCACCACATATACAGAAAACGGCCAGAAGCGGCGCTGTGGCTCAAGTGGCAGAGTGCTAGCCTTGAGCGGGAAGAAGCCAGGGACAGTGCTCAGGCCCTGAGTTCAAGGCCCAGGACTGGCCAAAAAAAAAAAAAAAGAGCTACTATAAAAGACGTTTTCAGTTCCTCTGAGTAGTGATGTGAAAGACATGAGGAAAACAGAACAACAGCAATAGTCTGTATGTTGCAAAATTAACCCAATTTATTGGGAATGTAGCTCAGTGGTAGAGCATTTGTCTGGCCTGCAAGGGTTCATTCTCTAGCAGGATGAGGGTAAGGAAAGGCTGTCTCATCTACTCAGAATAGCAGACAACACAAGGTTACAGATTGTAGCCATTTTTAAAAAAGAAAATACACTGTTTTATAAAGCAAAAAAGGTAGAAAAACATTGTGGGTTTTTTTTTTTTAAGTCCTAGAGCTTGAACTCAGGGCCCTGGCCTTCTCCCTGATAAATTTTTTGCTCCTGACTAGTGCTCTCTACTACCGGAGTTCAGTAGTTTATGGGAGATAAGTCTCATGCAGTTTCCTCTGGGCTGGCTTTGGACTTCAATCCTCAGATCTCAGCTTCCTAAGTAGCTAGGATTACAGGCATGAGCCACTGGCACCTGGAAACATTTTTTTTTAAGATATTAAGGGTTTAATTCAAATCTTTCACATAAATTTTGAAACATGCCAAACTTACCTCGTTCATTGACCTTTGATCTCTAGTTTTATACTACTTTAAACATAAACAGTAAAATTTTTACAAATGGTTTATTTAAAAAAAGTTTGGGGTAACCTAGGATAATTTCACTGTAATTTAGGGATAAAAAATAATTGCTGTATGTTTATCAGTATTTCATAATAGAATTCCTGGATGGTGAACATAATCCAATTTTTCTCCTTTTCATTAACTCAAAAATTATTTAAATCAGGTGTCTAAATATCAAGCAGTTTGTCCTCTACAACTGGATCATAAGGAGTATCTAAAACCTAAAATTTGATTGGCCTTAGAGAAAACAATTGTCTCCAGGTTCGCATAAAGTATAATTTACAAATTCATTAATATTTTGGGCATCCTCACATATATTGCTAAATATCAAATCTGAAATTTAAAAAAGTTAGTGTTTGTGTCAAGTAAAACAGTAATCTCTTTGGCAGAACCTAGAGGGTAAAGCTACACAAGAGTCGCTGTTTGCCAGTCTTTGATTTAACTTTATACATATCAAGAGTTGAGAGTGTTTGAATTCATGATGACATCAGGGTAAAGATCATTGGAGAAGGTATTAATATATTTAATAGTATGGCTTAAATGATTCCAAGTGCCTGAATTTGGAATGCTTTCTGAATAAGTAATGAAATTCCATTAATTTTGGATGTTGGCCTCTCATAGCCCATGGGACACACTGAAATGTCCAAGGTATGTTAAGAAGAAACAAGCAGGTGACTCTATAAATAATTTTATATACAGCATAATAAAATCGGAATATTACTAAAGACTGCTGGTTGTATGTATGTTTATAGATATCCATTATGAATTGTAAGGTCTGATACTGTCAGATTATTTAAATTGGAATAAAATACATATTTGTTGCTCAACTTTATTAATCTAAGTTTATTATCTAGACATATACCCATGCTAGTGTGTTAGTACTTTTCAAAATATAAACCCTAAAGTTTTTATAAATAATACTATAAAATTTCCTTTATTCTTTTTTTTTCTGGTCCTAGGACTTGAACTCAGGGCCTGGGTGCTATTCCTGAGCCTCTTTGTACTCAAGGATGGCATTCTCCCACTTGAGTCACAACACCACTTCCAGTGTTTTCTGTGTAGTTTATTGGAGATAAGAGTCCCATGGACTTTCTTGCCCAGGCTGGCCTCAAACTGTGATCCTCAGATCTCAACCTCCCGAATAGTTAGGATTACAGGCGTGCCACCGGTTCTCAGCTTTATTCTTTTTTTCCAATTTACTTTATTGTTATTTTGGAGGTGATATACAGAGGGGTTACATTTACATGAGTCAGGTATTAAGTACATTTCCTTTCATACAGTGTCATCTGTTCCCTCACCTTTATTCTGTTTTTATTATATAGATGTTAGGTAACTGTAGCTTTTAAAATTGTTAGGCATCAACCGGGTACCTGTGGCTCATGCTTGTCATCCTAGGTACTCAGGAGGCTGAGATCTGAGGACCACAGTTCAAAGCCAGCCCAGGCAAGAAAGTCCATGAGACTCTTATCTCCAATTAACCACCAGAAAACCAGAAGTGGTGCTGTGGCTCAAGTGGTAGAGCATTAGCTTTGACTTGAAGAACTCGGGCACAGCACGCTGGCCCAGAGCTCAAGCCCACAGCTGACAAAAACAAAAAAATGTTCGCCATAAGAATTGAGATCAGTCTAACATTGTTCAATTATGCATGAAAATTTTCACAAAATAAGAAGTATTCCCATAGCATTGTGTAACACATTATTTTCTTATTGTTTGACACTAGGAAAATCTTCCTGTTACAGAGGATAACTTTGTGAAACTTCAAGTTAAAGCATGTGCTCTGAGCCAGATAAATACAAAGGTACTGGTGTTTTTATTATTACCAAAAGTCAAAGGAGAGTTTCAACATATATTTAGTTTACAAACATAATGGAAACTGACCCCAGAGTGCCAAGAAATTGTTGTCCTTGACAAAAACTGCCACTAGCAACATTTTGTATTTATGTAATTCTATATTATATAAATCAATGGTTACATAGGAGGTCATGAATTTTTAGGAATTTGTGTTATAAACTTCTTTACTTTGTAGAAAACTGAGTTTATAATTATTAAGGCCGATAAGTCAAGGAAGAAATTACCTTTGTTGGTGCAATAATAATAGAAACTGGAAATCTAATCAATTTATTAACCATTGATTATGTAGACATTTGTAGTTCATGTCTTTACACATAGTTCATAATCTTGATCATTTTCTTTTTGTCTCTCTCATCAACACCTATCTCAGATCTTGTACTACTCTGCTATCCTCTAGTCCTCTCTTATTATTGACCATAAAAACACATGGGAAGGCTGGGAATATGGCTTAGTGGTAGAGTGCTAGCCTAGCATGCACAGGGCCCTGGGTTCAATTCCTCAGCACCACATAAACAGAAAAGGCCGGAAGTGGCACTGTGGCTCAAGTGGTAGAGTGCTAGCCTTGAGCAAAAAGAAGCTCAGGGACAGGGCTCAGGCCCTGATTTCAAGCCCCAAGACTGGCAAAAAAAAAAACACACCACCACCAACAGAAAAAAAAACAAAAAACATGGGAAGTATTCAAATGGTAAATAAACAATATTCACATGTGTCACAATAAGGAGAGAATGGAAAGTTTTTTCAGGTTTGTTTTTTGACAGAGTCTCACTGTGTAGACCAGGCTGGACTTGAACTTACAATATTCCTACCTCAGGCTGCCCAGATCTGGGATTATAGGCATGCATCACAGGCCCAACTTTTTTTGTTGTTGTTGTTGTTGTTTTGTTTTGTTTTTTTTTGCCAGTCCTGGGCCTTGAACTCAGGGCCTGAGCACTGTCCCTGGCTTCTTTTTGATCAAGGCTAGCACTCTGCCACTTGAGCCACAGCGCCACTTCTGACCATTTTCTATATATGTGGTGCTGGGGAATTGAACCCTGGGCTTCATGTATACAAGGCAAGCACTCTTGCCACTAGGCCATATTCCCAGCCCACAGGCCCAACTTTTCCTTAGATTTTTTTCTTTGTTTCATTTTCTAGTGTTGTTTGCTTTGTTTCCCCTACTGGGGCTTGAACTCAGAGCTTCTCATTCCCACTTGGCTTCTTTGCTCAGCTTTGGCACCCTACCATTTGAACCCCATTTACACTTCCATCCTTCTGGAGACAAGAGTCTCTTGGGTGTGTCTGCCCCAAGTAGATCTAAACCATGTCCGCACTTAGATCTCAGCCTCCTAAGTAGCAAGGATTATAGGTGTGAGCCAATGGCACCCAACTTGTTCTGAAAGATTAAACTGTTGTTTGTCAGACCCTGCTTTTACTAGGTTATATTGTCACCATAATTTGTAGGCATCTAAAAGTTTTCTTTAATAAAGCCAAAGAGGAAAGAACATTACCATTAGTCAACTCTGTCAGGAGTTTGACTTGAGAAATGAATTAGTAATCTTCTTCCAAGTTTTCACTAAAAATATTAGTAAAGAGTGCTTATTTATAGACTTTTGTGTTCATAAGCTGCATTAAAAAAAAAACAAAAACTATGACAAATCTATTCAAACCCAAATCTGGAAAGAATCTCCCTGTATAACAGAAAGAAATGGTAATTCACAGCAAATATTAGTTAAATAATAATAAGCAAAGGCTTATAGAAAGTGAAAAAGGTAGGATGCAGTTGTTAAAATCACTATTGTAACTCAAAAACGGTAATCCCAGGCAAGATAGCTCAAGACTAGTACCCCAGGTACTTGAGAGGCAGATATCATGAGCGTCAAGGTTCAAGGCCTGTCTCCTCACAAAGTTATTAGCAAGGCCCCATTTTAATCAATATGCAGAGTATAGTGGACATAACTGTGATCCTAGCTATGCAGAAGGCCATAGGTAGGAGGATAAAAGTCCAAACCTATCCTGAATAAAAATGTGAGACACTACTTGAAAAATAACTAAAGCAAAATAGGGTGGTACATGGCTCGAGTGCCTGCCTAGCAAGTGCAAGGTCCTGAGTTCAACCGCTAGTACCACCAGCACCACGACCACCAATAGTAATAATAGTAATATCTGAATGAAAATCTACAATATTTCTATGAAACTGTCATGTGAACATCATAAGAAAATTATAATGTTCCACATTGAAAAAGAGACTTCTGAAAAGCAAATAGACATATAGTATTTTTTTTTTGAATTGAAAAAGAGAAGAGACACGCAAATTGTTTCAGTTTCTTTTGTTTGGTTTTGTTGTTGTTGTTGTTGTTTTTGCCAGCCCTGGGGCTTGAATTTAGGGCCCAGGCACTATCCCTGAGCCTCTTTGTGCTCAAAGCTAGCAGTTTACCACTTAAGCTCTACTTCTGGCTTCTTCTGAGTAATTTATTGGAGATAAGAGTCTCACAGACTTTCCTGCCTGGGCTGGCTTCAAATTGTGATCCTCAGATCTCAGCCTCCTGAGTAGATAGGATTACAGACACTAATGCCCAGATCAATTTCTTTTTTCCTTAGTGTTTCTCAAATAAATACTGATACTTTTAAATATGTTCAAGATTTCCAGTGTTGTATCAGGAACTTAAATACAGGTTTACCTTACTATGTTTTTTCAAAAGACATGAACTTACTAATTTGCTAAGAATCTAACAAAATACTAATCTCTTAAGAATAAAGAGTTAGTCTTAAACTTCACACATCATGAGTCTGAAAGCAGCATGTGGCGATTTTTCTGTGAATATCCATTAGTTTGTCCTATCTGCTACCTAACCCAAGACTTGTGAGAAAATCTGTGATGATTTCTTTTTTTCATTGGTCATGGGGCTTGAACTCAGGGCCTGAGCTCTTTTGCTCAAAGCTAGAGTTCTACCACTTTGAGCCCCAGCACCACTTCCAGTTTTTGAATGGCTAATTTGAAATAGGAATCTCACAGACTTTCCTGTCCAGGCTGGCTTTGAATCATTATCCTCAGATCTCAACCTCCCGAATAGCTAGGATTACAGGCTTGAGCCACCAGCATATCCAGCCTGTGATGACTTTAAAGGTTTGGGAGTGGACAACATTTTGTCCCTACTGGCCAGATTTCCTTTATTCATCCTGCTTGAATAGGTGACTGGCAAACAGTGTTTCACCACATGTTACTGATGTAATTTTACTTCATCTGAGCAAAGAGTAACTAAAGGTTGCCAATGGTGGTTTCCGTAATGCTCCTCGTGGTTATATCCTGAATATCAACTAATTCCTCTGAAAACTCTTGGTTTCCTATTCTGTAGAGAAAGCTACTTGTAAAGCTGTTTGCTTTGTCTAATTTCAAAAATCGAATCATATTTTCTCTTTCCCTGCCTTGACTTTTGATCTTACATTTGTCATGTATGCTAGACTCCAGAATGAATTCTCTCCTTTTTTTGGCTTTTTGACAATAATGTTTTAACAGCCTTTATCATCATTTAGCTTCTAGAAGAAATGAAAATGGAAAAGGATTTCTTTCCTGTTGGGAGAGAAGTTGCTGGAATTGTGTTAGATGGTAAGTTTGCAGATGTAAATATCTGTTTATCTTCTCTTTTGTTTTATTCAGCTTATTTATATGCACATGCACATACACCGCTGGTGATCTTCCACATTAAGCCATCCCTCCATTTCAGCTTTTTTTGTTGGAGGCAGTGGTCGTGAGACTTGAACTCAGGGCCTGTGCATTGTCCCTGAGCTCTTTTGCTCAAGGCTTTGCAACTTTGAGACACAGTTCCAATTCCCAATTCAGCTTTTTTGCTGGTTAGCTGGCAATAGAGTGTCATGGTTTTTTTGCCTTGGCTGGCTTTGGCTTTGAACTGCAATAATCAGATCTCTGCCTCCTGAGTAGCTAAGATTACAGATGTGAAGCACTGGAGTCCAGTGATCTAGTAAAAGAAGTTAAATAATAACATAAATATATACATATATGATATAAAATTATATATGCTTTCAAATATAAATATTATAATAAAATGGCCTTTTTAAAATTTCAAAATAGAACTTAATTAATAATTAAAGAACATAGTAGAATCCTGTAAATATTCGGAGTATAATATATGAATAACCAAGTAGAGTAATAGGATGATCAACAAGTTTTCCTTCCCTCATTGCCTGCTTTACAATTAGGTGCATCAAGCCAGGGCCTTCTCAGTGCTAGGCACTGACCTTCATCCTCAAGCATAAATTGCTCATGAGAGCTAGCCTTGGTAATCAGTGGTAACTATATCACCAACAAATTTAAATTCACCTAAAGTTAAACGTTTATAAGCTAAGCAGTGTTCTCATCTGAAAATCACAATTACAGTTTCTGATTAAAAAAAAAAAAAAGCATCTATGATCATCTTAGAGCACTTTTTATGGTTGGGCACCAGTGGCTCAGGCCTGTAATCCTAGCTACTCAGGAGGCTGAGATCTGAGGATGGTGGTTTGAACTAGCCCAAGTAGAAAAATCTATGAAACTCTTATCTCTAATAATCCACTCAGAAAAAGCCAGAAGTAGCACTGTGGCTCAAGTGGTAGAGCTATCCTTGAGCACAAAGAGGCTCAGAAACAGCACCCAAGCCCTAGGACTATAGAAAAAAAATTTATATGTATACATATATATATATACACACACACATATACACGTGCACATATATGTATGTATATATAGTATATATATGTATATATAGTATATAGTATTTGATTAAAAAGCAATCGTTTGACACTATAACAGTAAGCTTAGTATTTGAGATAATTTGTTTCTAAACAGACCTATTAATATTCAATAATAACTAGTTTATGATCAATGTAAGATTTCTTTTACTACATATATGTATGGATAAATGTTAATACAAGTGAGACTATTCAAGCTTTATCTGTGATCTTAATCTAGAGTATGAAATATATTTTTCTTAAAATCTCATGATTTAGCTAAATGGTAATTTTATTTTCTCTCCTTTAGTCTGCTTAGACTATTGAAAAAGTAAAAACAAAACAATAATTACTAGATAGTCATTTATTCTACACTTAATATAAGCACTTGCTAAATGCTTGGAGTGTAAATAAGACAAAGTCCTTGCTCTCAAAGAGTTAACTCTAGAGCTGGGTGCTGGTATCTCTTGCCAGTAATTCTAGCTACTGAGGATCATGGTTCAAAGCCAGCCCAGGCACAATAGCTGTGAGACTCTTATCTCCAACTAACCACCAGAAAAGTCAGAAGTGGAGCTGTCGCTCAAGTGGTAGAGTACTGTCCTTGAACAAAAAAAATACTCAGAGACAGTGCCCAGACCTTGAGTTCAAGCCCTAGGATCTGCGTATATGCACACGCACATGCACACATGCAACTAACTGTGGCTGGGCACCAGTGGCTCATGCCTGTAATCCTAGCTACTCAGGAGGATGAGATCTGGAGATTACAATTTGAAGCCAGCCCAGGCAGGGAAGTCCATGTGGTTTTTTTTGTTTTGTTTTTTTTGTCTGTCATGGGGCTTGCACTGGGGACCTGGGCACTATCCTTTTGCTCAAGGCTAGCACTCTACCACTTTGAGCCACAGCACAACACCCAGTTTTCTGGTGGTTAACTGAAGATAAGAGTCTCAGGGACTTTCCTGCCCAGACTGGCTTTGAACCGTGATCCTCAGATTTCAGTCTCCTGAGTAGCTAGGATTACAAGCATGAGCCACTAGTATGTAGTGAAAATGGAGCTGTAGCTCAAGTGGTAGAAAACTAGCCTTGAGTGAAAAGATAAAGGGACAGCACCCAGGCCCCATATTCAAGCCCCAGTACTGGCACACATTAGTTAATTTTAATTAACAATTAGAGATTAAGCGTCATATAAGCTATAGAACGAATTCCCTTCCTTTACTTGTAATCCACATAGTTGGCTAAATTGGCTGACAGCCACAGAGAGAAAACATGTGACCCAAAATTTCTATAGAAACCAAAGTATTCTATCCTCCAGCCCTTCTAGACCATCAGAATGTCCTAGGGCTCCTTGGCCATTTCTCTGAACAAATGTCTTCTTGTAAATCCAGCGATCCTTTGATTTGTTAAACAAGAATTATATTTAGTCGTATCATCATAACCATTAATTTTCTCTACTATTTAGTTGGAAGCAAGGTATCGTTCTTTCAACCAGATGATGAAGTAGTTGGTAAGTTACAGTTCAATTTCAAGCCATCTCTTTTCCTATGTCGTTATATAGTTCATTGTGATCTTTAAATACTTTCTTGGGCTAGAAGTGTGGATCTATGGAAGAGGGATTCGCTGTCACATGTGAGGTCCCAGGTTTAATCCCTAGCAGTGCAAAAGGTGTGTTCTTGGCATTGGAGTGTGCTCTCAAATGTCCATTGAGGAAGAAAATGAGAGAGTTGATCTTTAATTAGCAGGACATTAAAAGCCTGCCAATATTTGGCTACTGTAGGCCGAAAAATGACCAGAGTTGCTGAATTCATGCTTTCCTGTCCATTCCTCATCCCGTCTGGGCTTTCTAGAGCAAAGTCAAGTCACCCATCCTGCGCTTGAGGCTGGCTTCCTGACGTGGCCGGGTACACAGCTCTGCCTCTCTGACCCACAGAACTACCATTTCACTTGTAGACTTTTTCTAATTACTTTAATGTTTTTGCAAAAACACGTGTTTAAACTTAAGCCACATTAGTCACAAACATATATACAGTATCACTTTTTTAGTAGTTTTTGAAACTTCTACATCTTCATGGAGATACTCATATAAACGTAGAAAATATTTGACTTCCTGACATACTTGAAGCTGTTAAAGACAAAAATTCATGACATTATCCCAAAAACAAGTAAAGCAAAAAAGGGATAGGTGCATGACTCAAGTGGTAGTATACCTTGAGACCCTGAGTTCAAACTGCAGTACCACAGAAAGTAGATCCATAGATAGATTGACATATACATAGATGGATACATACATAGATCTGTAGAAAGGTTCTTGTTGTTTTGTTGTTGTTTTCTTGTATGTGTGCCAGTCCTGAGGCCTGAACTAAGGGCCTGGATGCTGTACCTGAGCTGCTTTTGCTCAAGGCTACCATTTGAACCACAGTTCTACTTCCTGCTTTTTTTTTTTTCAGTAGTTGATTGGGGCTAAGAGTCTCATGGACTTCCTTGCCTGGAGTGGTTTCAAACTATGATCCTCAGATCTCAGCCTCCTGAGTAGCTAGGATCACAGGCCTGAGCCACTCGAACCTGACATTTCTTCTACTTTTTAAGGATTGACTTTGACTCAAATATTTTCTTGAAGAACTGATATTTTTGTTCTTTCCTTTTTTCTGCCATAGAGTCAGGATTTTTTTGGTTGTTAAAAGTTCAGATATTAAGAAAAATCTGAGTAACTAGGGAGGTGATGGTGGCTTACGCCTTTAATCATAGCTACTTAGGAGGCTGAGATCTGAGGATTGTTATTCAAAGCCAGCACAAGCAGGAAAGTCCACGAGACTCTTATTTCCAATTAACCACCCAAAAACTAGAAGTGGAGCTATGGCTCAAAGTGGTAGAGCGCTAGTCTTGAGCACAGAAGCTCAAGGACAGTGTCCAAGCACTGAGTACAAGCACCATGACTGACCAAAAAAAAAAAAAAAAATCTGAGTAGCTTAGGGGACAATGTAATTTTATTGAAAATATAGCAAGGTATATTATGGAACCAAACTAAGCTAAAGGCTTGGGTTAGAGATTGTAACCAGGTGTCCCAAACTCTGATTGGCTCTAGAATGTTGACTATCATCTTGGCTGTTAACTTGGAAACAGAGAGAAAGCAATAACATGGGTATCAGTGTTCATACCAGAAAACATGTAGTTCCATGTTTATGAAATCTTTCCCTTCTCCATACTTGTAATTACTACAACCTTCCGTATAATTCCATAGAATAAAATTATCATGAATACATTTCATTAGGAAAGGATTCATTTGGGAGGATTTTTTTGTTTTGTTTTGGTCTTAAATTTCTTGTTTGAATTTTTAGGAATTTTGCCCCTGGATTCTGAAGACCCGGGACTTTGTGAAGTTGTGAGAGTCCATGAGCATTACTTAGGTATGTGGCAGTTGCCTTTTGGAGCTCATCTAAAATCTTATTTCACTAATGTGTGGTATAACTATTTTCAAATCATTTACATAATAAATAATTGTTGGTTGGTCAAATAAATACTTCTAGCTTATAATTATTCATAGCATTCATATTTAGACTAAAAAGAATACAGATTTTGAAACTTCAAAATTCTTTAGCTCTGAAGTTATATCCTTAAATTTTTAAATTAATTAACTAATTGAATTTAGATGCTAGGAATTGAACCCAGGACCTTGAACATACTAGACAAGTGCTGTGCCACTGAGCTCCATCCCCAGAGGCCTTGACAATTAGCTGAAAAAAAACAAAAAAAAACCCACAGTACAAAAGTCTAGACATTGCATGTAGAGTCTGAGCCAGGAGAGAATTATGAATGCTTGTTTTTGGTTTTTGTTTCTGTGTATAATATTTCTGACTTGTATTCATTTGTAATTTTTTCATGCTAAAGTGCATAATATTTAAATGTGAATATAGATGTTTAGAAATGTCCACACACAGAGACAAACTTCATGATGGTAGTAAAAACATTCCTCATCACTTGAGTAATAAAGGAAACACAAGAATGCTTGGATGCCAGACACAGTCGTATACTCTGCTGGGTGCATCTCATGAGCCAGCTACCCAGGGTTGATGCAGAGAATCACCTGAAGCCAGGAGTTCAAAGTCAGCCTGGGCAACATAACCAGACCTCTTCAAAAATATTTTTAATTAAAAAAAGAGGCACTTAGAGATACTATTATGTACCCCAAATTTGCTATTCTAACTGAGCACCTATGGCTTACACCTATAATTCTAGCTACTCTAGAGGCTGACATATGCATTTCAATACCAATACATGAAGAAAAGTCCATGAGATTCAATTTCCAAAATAACCAGCAAAAAGTTGGGCTGCAGGCATGACCCTTGTGGTAAAAATCCACCTGAGCAAGCCAAGCTAAATCAGTGTAAGGCCCAGAGTTCAAACCAGAGTAGGGATGGGATAAAGGGAAGCTACTCGAGACATTTAGAAAATAACAAAGACTATGGAAGTTTGGAGCCAGAAACCAAGGAAAGAAGACCAAAATACCTAGCTCATAACATAGCTATCTGAACGAGTTTCATAAGCAATAAAGTACTGTATGGGATGTCACATGGTACTTAATACTTAATGTTCGTCCTGTTTTCATTCCCTGCTGATGTATACTTCAGTGCTCCTTATACTCACTAGATGGCACTAGTGTACTGCTGAAACCCTGTGACTCCGTACACCTTAATCTATAGCTATTAGAGCAAACACTTGAAAGAGCTGCTAAGACACTAAAAAGCATAATAAGTTGATTTTATTTTCATATTTTGGCCATATTATAGTTTGAATTGAGTGGTTTCTCTCGATAAGCAAGTACTCTATACCACTTGAATCATCACTTCAACAACAAGTTGATTACTAGTTATATTCTGAAAACAGCATTCAATTTGCAATATTAGCACAAAATAAAAATTACTGAAATATACACCTAAATGGGCATATTATGTAGAACTTTTAAAACTGTGTATTATGTTTGTTTGTTTCCAAGTGCAATGGAAAGCCATTGATGAATGTTAAAGCAGCATTAGGATGTTATTTATACTTTTTTATTTTTGTTTTGTTTGTGCCAGTCTTGGGTTTTGAACTCAGGGCATGAGCTTTCTTTGTTCAAGGCTAGTGCTCTACCATTGGAGGCACAGTTTTACCTCTAGACTTTCGGTGATTAATTGAAGGTAAGAGTTTCACGAACTTTCCTGCCTAGGCAGGCTCCCAACTCCGATCTTGGGGTTCTAAGCTAGGATTACAGGTATGAGTCACCAGCACCCAGCCTCTTCTGCTTTTTGGAGAAAGTCTTTTTATGTAGTCTAGCCTCTACCCTCACAATCCTGTGCAGGAGTTATAGCTATGTGCAACTCCTTCATTTACATTTTCGGCATCGTTCCGATACGTGTTTTTCATAACACCATTGAAGTGACTGAAGAGTCATCCAGTTGAAATATAAATTGTATCTCCATAATCCACAATCCAGGAAATTTTTAAGCCTGATGATATCAAACATTAACCAGGGAAACAGTTCTTTGCTCTGGGAAAGTAAACCGAGCACTCAGAAAGAAGTAGTTACTGGCCAGGAATGTGGCTTACAGGTAGAGTGCTTGCCTAGTGTACATGGTTTAACTGGGTTTTGACTCCTCAGTACCACATAAACAGAAAAAACTGGAAGTGGTGCTGTGGCTCAAGTGGTAGAGTACTAGCCTTGAGCAAAGGGAAGCTTAGGGACAGCCCAGGCCCCGAGTTCAAGCCCCAGGACCAGCAGAGAGAGAGAGAGAGAGAGAGAGAGAGAGAGAGAGAGAAAAGTAGCTACATTAAAGGTACCATACCCCAAGACCTAGAATTTTTTTGCAAAAGGTAAATACTCTAGTGAAAACCGTGCATGGGTTATACTTTATACAAGAACATTCTTAGTAGCACTGAAACTACCAGAAAAAGACAATTTGTGTTCATAAGCTGGAGAATGGATAACCAAACAGGTGTTTCCACGTGGTGCAATAGCATAAAACCACACAAATGAATGCAGCCTCCCCAATAAAGGCACAAAAAGAATGTGTCTTTAAAACAAAATATAGAATATAAAGGGCACAATAGAAACAGTTGCTTAGGATGTCCAGGCAAAAGTAAATGATACTATTTAGAAATGCATGCTTAAAGAAGAAACTGAGTGAGAACAGAGTGACACCATATAGTATGAGATACTGTTTCTCCCCTAGGAAAGTGGTTACTTGTCTATTTGCTTTACATTTTTAGGTTACATGTACTTGTGTGCATGTTTTTCTTTTTTTAGGATAAGAAGATTAAGTTATACACCCACACTGGGTATTATTTTAAATGGGTTATACATGGACAAGAATGGATACCTTCCTAACTGGGTACTGGTGGCTCACACCTGTAATCCTAGCTGAGATCCAGCTAGGAGGCTGAGATCTGAGGATTGGGTTCAAAGCCAGCCCAGGCAGGAAAGTCCCTGAGCCTCTTATCTCCAACTAATCACCAGAAAACCAGAAGTGGCGCTGTGGCTCAAAGCCCCATGAACAACAACAACAACAAAAAAGAATGGAAACATTTCTTTAAATTAAAGGATGCCAATAATCCCAGAACTCAGGAGGCCAATGCAGGAGGCTCACAAGTTTAAGGCCTATTTGCATTGCGTAGCAAGTTCAACACTAGTCTGAGCTAACAAGACCTAAAGCTGTATCTCACTTTTGTTTTCAATACACCTAAACCAATTTCCTTCTTTTCTTTTTTTTTTTTTTTTTTTGCCAGTCCTGGGGCTTGAACTCAGGGCCTAAGCACTATCGCTGAGCTGCTTTTAGTCAAGGCTAGCACTCTACCACTTGAGCCACAGCACCACTCTGGCTTTTTTTGTTTATGTGGTACTGAGGAATTGAACCCAGGGTTTCACGCGGCGAAAACTCTACCACTAAGCCACATTCCCAACCCCAAATTTTTAGTCTAAAATAGTCTCAAAAAGAAGAAGAAAACAGGGAACTGTTAAGTTGCGTCGTGGGCCCAGGCCACGGTCCACAGGAGTAGAGGTGCAGAGAACCAGGTCCAGGAGGCTGTACCTTACTAACACCTTACTAACAGATTTTCTTCTCTTGTTCTTTGTGACAGTCCATAAGCCAGAGAAGGTTACGTGGACAGAAGCAGCTGGGACCATTCGGGATGGAGTACGAGCCTATACAGCCCTACATTATCTTTCTCATCTCTCTCCTGGAAAATCAGTCCTGATAATGGATGGAGCAAGTGTAGGTGCCAATGGTTTTGAGAAAAAAGATAAACCAATGTACAGTAAATTTAGTGTATATGAAAACAGCCATCCATGTGCTAATAGAATTACTTGTCAATAGAGTCCTAACTAATTTCTTTCCCAACCTTCCATTTTGTTCTCATAAGCAGATTGTATCAATAGGCCATACAAGTCGGCTTTAGGATGGTTGGTATCTAATCCTTTTGTGAACCTATCAATAGAATAAATAGCAGAACAATCTTTTTTGTTATTAGAATGCTGACGATCAGCCCATGCCTGTATGTATGCTAGGCAAGCACTGTACCACCCAGGTATGCCCAAGCCAAGCAATTTTAATTTTTTTATAAAGCGATAAATAACTTATGAGTCTTTAAAAGTCAGACTCCAGATCTCCCTTCCAGTTCTTATAACCTGTCCCCCACTAACTCTAATGTTAATAAAGTTTCACATTTAATAAATGGATCCTATGCAAGGTTAAAATATATTAACTAATACAAGATATATCATTAAAAATTGTTCACAGCCCTAAAGAACACATAACATAGGGCCAGATGTGGCAGTGCCTGTAATCTCCAGTGGCAGATATTGGAAGGCTTGCAGTTTGAGGCCAGGTGGGGAAAAATTGATGAGACCTCATCTCAGCTAGCAAGCTGGGCATGGGTCATACCTGTTAGCGGTCCAACTACATAGTAGGTGTACATAGTTCAAGGCCCGCCTTGTGCTTAGATTACAAGCCACTGCATCCAGCCTTCCTCCATTAAGATAAGAGTCTTTCAGACATTTCTGACCAGGCTGGCCTGGAATTATGATCTTCCCAACCTCAGCCTCCCATATTGCTTAAGAGGACAAGTAGTCGGGCACTGGTGGCTCATGCCTATAATCTTAGCTACTCAGGAGCCTGAGATCTGAGGATTGCTCTTCAAAGCCAGTTCAGGCAGGAAAGTCCATGAGTTTTTAATCCCAATTAGCCACCAGAAAACTGGAAGTGACCCTGAGACTCAAAGTGGTAGAACACTAGCCTTGAGCAAAAAAGAGCTCAGGTATAGATAGCACCCAGGCCCTGAGTTTAAAATCCGTGACCACCACCAACAACAAAAAAAAGAGCACAGGTGTGAGCCACTGAACCCAGCTGTGGATTGAGATCGCTCAATCTTTTCTGCCAGGGCAGGCCTAGAACCATAATCCTCCCATTCTCAGCCTCCTGAGTAGCTGAGATTACTGGTGAGCCACTGGTGGCTGGCAATCCTGAACTTTTGAAGAGCTGTGGTCTTCAAGGAGAAATCCCTAGAGTCCCATACCCAGTATATAATTCACCCAGACCATAATTCTGACACAGGGCCCTTCTAGGCCCATGTCTCCCTTTCATGGCCCCGTTCCAGAGGGCCCACATGCTTGAAATGATGTACTGTGGTTAGAGTAAGAGCATGAGGCACATGAAGTTCTTCCCCCAACCCTTCTGGAGAAGTCAGATTAAAGTGATCCTTTAATATGTTATTGCAGTCTGTAAAATAAATGAGATAGGTTCTTTACCCTGTTTCAGTTAACCTGGTGTATATGTTTCCACACAGGCGTTTGGCACAATAGCAATTCAGTTAGCCCACCACAGAGGAGCGAAGGTGATTTCAACAGCACGCAGCTTGGAAGACAAGCAATGCCTTGAAAGACTTAGACCTTCTGTAGGTGAGTAAGAGCACTCATCACAGACTGTACAACAGGGAAAATGATACCAGAAGCCGTACTGTGAGCCCCGGCATGGTAGCTCACACTAGTAATCCCAGCACTTGTGAAGTTGAGACAGGAGGATCATGAGTTCAAGGCCAGCTTAGACTACATAGTAAGACCCTATCTTAAAACAAAAATACTGCACTAAAAGTCCAGGGCCAGTGGTTCATGCCTGTAATCCTAGCTGCTCAGGAGGCTAACATATGAGAATTGCAGTTCAAAGCCAGCCAGGGAAGCAAAGTTTGTGAGGCTCCTATCTCTAACCACCAAAAACCTGGAAGTAGAGCTGTAGCTGAAGTGGTAGAACACTAGCCTTGAGTAGAAAAAAGATCAGCACCTAGGCCTGAGTTCAAGCCCCAGAACTGGTACCCACAACACACACACACACACACACACACACACACACACACACACATTGCACTGGTAAAACTGCACACAGAATCCCAAATAAACATCAGTTTTAAAATGTACTTAGGAGCCAGGTGCCAGTGGCTAACGCCAATAATCTTAGGTACTCAGGATACGAAGAAGGCTGAGATCTGAGGGTCTTAGCCAGCCTAGGCAGGAAAGCCTGTGAGACTTATCCCCAATTAACCAACAAAAAACAAAAGCCAAAAGTGGAACTGTGGTTCAAGTGGTAGAGAACTAATCTTGAGCAAAAAAGCTCAGGGTTAGCAACCAGGCCCTGATTTCAAGCTCCAGTACCAGTACAAAAATTTTAAAAATCTGTGCTTTTAAGTGATAAAACTATTAAGGTTGTGTTTGTGGTGTTGGGGATTAAATCCAGGGCCTCCTGCACGCTAGGCAAGTGAATACCACTGAGCTGCATTGCAGCTGCTACTTAAGGTTTTTAAACCTACATCTTTTTGTGTTTTTCTTCTTGTCCTATTGTTACCAACTTAAGTTTGAAGTAAGTAAACTTAGATACAATCTAGAAATAACTATTCCTCTTTGGTTTCAGTTAGCCAATCAGTATATTTTTGTATCAGTTCACTAGATTTTTGACTCTGTTAGCATGTGCTTGGCCCCTAAACTGTTCTCTGTAACACTTTGGGATAGCAGATGATCCATGTACACAAACACGAGCCAGATATAGCTAAGGACAACTAGAACAGGATAGAAACTGATGAGCCTGAACAAAATTGAGCTTACCCAATCAGCAGTGAGAGGAAGAAATAACAGAGACCGGGAGAAAAATAAAAAAGGAATAGAGACATGTAAGAATGGAGTGAAAGACGGAGAGCAGAGAGAAGGAGCAGACTGTGACTGAGCAGGCAAGAAAGTAATGTTCATTGAGTTAATAGGAATCTTTCCTCCTTAAGCCCTCAATAAACTCTTATTTTATGGCCAGGAAGTAGCTTCTCTGGAAATTTAACTAGACAGCTACACAAGTGAGACGAAGGACTGGAATTAGATTTGAACCCAGGCTTGCCTGAACTTAAAGCCCGAGTGATTTTCATTATGGCAGAGATAATCAAGAAATGGGAGGAAGCAAGGCCCCTGTAATCCTAGCTCTTCAGGAGGCTAAGATCCAGAAGATCCAAGTTTGAAGCCATCCCATCAAAAAGCCAGGCTGGAGGGCTGGCAGCATGGCTCAAGTGGTAGAGTGCTAGCTGAGAGCAAGAACGAGGCCCTATGGTTGGTGGAGTTGTGGTAAACAGAAGGAAAAAAATAGAACAGTCTGGAGGAGAAGGACAAGAAAAGGAAGAAGAGCTCTGAAAATAGAATGGAGGAAGCAGGGCACTGGTGGTTCACACCTGTAATCCAAGCTGCTCAGGAGGCTGTGATCTCAGGATCCATAAAACTTAGAAAAAGCCGGAAGTGGTGAGGTGGCTCAAGCAGTAGAACGCTAGCCTTGAGGCAAAGAGGCTCAGGGACAGTGCCAAGGCCCCGAGTTCAAGCCCCAGGACTGGCAAAAATAAAATGAAGGGCTAAGGGTATAACTCAGTGGTAGAGCCCTAGGCCTTAGCATGCAGGAGGCCCTGGGTTGAATCAGCCAGCAAAAGAGAGGTGTAGAAATGGAAGATGGAGAGATGGAGAAAAGGAAAGAGCCAAAATGGTACTTCTTACTGGTTAATTCTGCCCTGTTCTGGCTTCAACCCTCCTATCTTTGTGTTTTCCTGCCCCTCTTCCCTTGCATGCTGTACCTCCAATCCAAACAACCCTGTCAGGAATTGTCTTCAGTGAGATATTAAAAGATAAACATACCTTCCTGTACTAGTTCAAATTATGAGAATTTTTTAAAATTATCAATATTTTATTTCTCTATTGATACTTAAGAGATTAGGAAATATGAATGTGGCAAAGCACTTGCCTGGTATATGTGAGACCCTAAATTCAATCCCCAGCACATCAGAAAGAAACGTGTGTGTGTACATGTATGTACACATATAATCAAAGCAACCGAATAAAATTAACTTAATTTTAACTAACTGCTAAATAAAGTCCTTACCTTCAAGACTTTTCTCCATTTTTGGAAGAACTAGGAGTGATTTCTAGATTGAGAAAGATACAGTAGCTTCTAGTAGATGTTATTACACAAAGACCTTTTATAGCTTTTGTGTTTTTGTCTAGAGTTTATTTCAATAAATATTATTTTATATGACCAGTGGCACAAAAGTATTAGGCCTTTGTGTTCCTCCCCTAAGAGGATCCTCCTAGCTTTAAACACTATTTAAACATACTTTAGGAACAGTTTGATCTTCCATTTCATGTCTTAATATGCAGTAAATATTTACCCTGTTTTTCAGATTCTCAGTTCTGGCAACATATCCCATACCCAGAGAATATTCCTCTGTTTACAGACCAGTATGGACCACTGTATTCACAAAAGGATTATATTGTGTTTTTGTTTTTTTAATTGAATAAGCCTGGTCTTTCATTTGTAGTGATGCTTATCAAAATTAGACTTGAGAAAAAAAGTATGATTAGAATAGACTTCATCTCTTTAAGCTTGGTAATTGTTTGAACTGTTAATTCATTTCAGAGAATATTTATGTGCTGTTCCTTTTTTCTTCCCTGGTTTGTTTGTGTTGATCACTTAAAGAACAGTACAATTGCCCGATTTCCTGTCCTTTACAGCCCGAGTGATCGATGTATCTAATGGGAAAGTCCATGTTGCCGAAAGCTGTTTGGAAGAAACAGGTGGCCTGGGAGTAGATATTGTCCTGGATGCTGGAGGTAGGTACCTATAAAATAAGCAGCCTGTAAGTCGTTTTTTTTCCTTTTCACTTTGAAATAAAGTTTATTCATGACATATGCAAATTGCAAAATAAAAATATACCTTCTGTAGTATCAGAAAAATATTTTAATCCTAAATCCCATTAAAAATCCTAAGAGGCACTGCATGATTTTGAAAAATAAAAGAGTTAACAGAACCACTGTGATTGTTAAATTATCACCAAATTATAATAAGGTGGTGGCAATGGTAACTGCTTCTTATCACAGGGAACTTACAACACAACTGCTAATGTACTTAGGTATATATCTGATACAGAGAATTGCATCTATTGCTTGGCCTTCCAGAGGACTATTACTCATCTCCAAACACAGTACTTGGAGAAACAGTAGGTACTCAAAATACCTACTGTATTGAAACGTTCCTATTATAATAGTCATATTGGCAATTCTTCTGTTGTAATTATTTTGCAATTATTGTTCAGCACTAGAAATCAGGTTTCAGGATTTACCCACCTATGTAAGTCTTGTAGTTGAAGGAATTTCAGGGGGGAAATGTAACTGGATAATAATTACTAATTTACCAAATTGCATGTTTAGTTAGGGGCTTTGTTTCTAACTGAGGATGTATTATTTAAATAGGGACACCCTAACTTTGCCCCCTTTGTCATCACTGTCTCTGGAAGAAAGGGCATAATTGCCTTTTAAAAACACATAGACACTGAAGTTGAACATGTGACAAATCTCTCTCAGAATCCTATACCTGTAATCGGCCTATTTGGTTCCAGATCTTTGTCTACATCTGCTATATTTGACTACTTGCTATTGGATGACTAAGTTGTTCCTCTTTTTCTTGATAAATTTGACTAACAGCATCTTATCACCTATACACAGTGAAGTAGCACAATCTAAAAGACTGGTGTTGTGGCCCACAAAGCACTTCTATTCATACTTGGTTGTAATACTGCTGTGCCCATTGTGTGTGATTTTCTTTTTAACCAATATTTTCCTTTTTTTTTGGCCAGTCCTGGGCCTTGAACTCAGGGCCTGAGCACTGTCCCTGGCTTCTTCCTGCTCAAGGCTAGCACTCTGCCACTTGAGCCACAGCGCCACTTCTGGCCGTTTTCTGTATATGTGGTGCTAGGGAATCGAACCCAGGGCCTCATGTATACAAGGCAAGCACTCTTGCCACTAGGCCATATCCCCAGCCCCTTAACCAATATTTTCCAAGATTTGAAATTAGCTCAAAGGAAAAAAAAAAACAGTGGAAGTGAGGATAAATATTTTATTGGTAGCATGTTTTTCAAATGTACATTTTAGCAGTTATGTCAAAGTATGGCTCTGTTTGGTGCTGTGACTGCTTTAATCAGAAAACAACTCATTTCATTGTGTTAAGTTTCATTGTTACAATTCCCATTATGAAAGTTACATATTATGTTCTTTCTTGGTTTCCTAATGAAAACGGGCTTAATTTTATAATGAAATAAGAAAGATCAGCCTGTTGCAAGTAGCTCATGCCTGTAATCCTAGCTACTCATGAGGCTGAGATTTGAGGATCATGGTTCACAGCCAGGCCAAGCTTTTAAGAAAGTCCAGGAGACTCTTATCTCCAATTAGCCACGAGAAAACCAGAAGTGGTACTGTGGCTCAAGTGGCAGAGTGCTAACCTGGAGCTGAGGAGCACCCAGGCCCAGAGTTCAAGCTCCACAAACAACAAAAAACCCCAACACATTAGGATGCAGGAAGTACTGTTAAAGAGTTAAGGTGTCAAAATACATTGTTGCCTTTTCCTAAGGAAAAATACTTTTGTGTGTGTCTACTGGTTCTGGGCCTTGAACTCTGAACCTGGGCACCATCCTTTTTTCTTTTTTTAACCAGTCATGTGGCTTGAACTCAGGGCTTGGGCACTCTCCTCCAAGCTTCTTTGTGCTCAAGGCAATCACTCTACCACTTGAGCCACAGCACCACTTCCAGCCTTTTTTGAGTAGTTTGTTGAAGAGTCTCATGGACTTTCCTGCTTAGGCTGGCTTTGAACTGCGATCCTCAGATCTGAGCCTCCTGAATAGCTAAGATTACAGGCGTGAGCCATCAGTGCCTGGCCGAAAAATACTTCTTACCTAAAAAGTAAACTTATTTGAGTCCTTTGCTAGGTTATTGTGATATTTTTCTCTCTTTTCTTAACTCTTCACTTAAAAGTGAGGTTATATAGTAAAGATGATGAGCCAGCAGTGAAATTACAACTTCTACCACATAAACATGATATCATCACACTTCTTGGTGTTGGAGGCCATTGGATAACGACAGAAGAAAACCTCCAGGTATTATTAGAAACAATAATATAATTAACTAGAACGGTATAAATTCTGGAGTATACTGTTCCTTTAAAGGAATGTAGCTTCTTTTTCATGTTAGTTAAGTGCTGGCCAAAATGTTAAAATATTGCCTGGTGGGGAGGTCATTTAGTTAGAATGGACTATATGGTGGTTGTTGTTTTTTAGTGATTTGGAAGTCATGGCTCCTGAATGTTTATGTTGTAAAACTTTTAATTTAAAATGTTTACATTGTGTCTCAAATAACACTGTAATGTAACAAAGATACTTCAAAGAGTATTTAAAATGATCATAGTTTTTGTTATTCAAATTAGCATTATAAATAACTTATCTATTGGTTAGGTTACCTCCCAAGTTTGTTTGGCCGTATTCTAATTAAATATTTATTATGTCGTGGCTTATGTACAAATACTACTATTTTCATATGCCAATGTTGACTTTTCAGTGTGTTCATAATGTATTCGTGAAGCATATTCATGAAGGTGACTGATAGTTTACCTGACACCAAAGCCCCCTGGCCTTCTAGACTGGCCTGAATCTGCCCTGTACTTATCACCTTGCCAGTTCATTGTTTTAGACCATGAGGTAGACAAGAAAACATGTTGTTTACATAACATTGTTGTTAAAGTGTGTGAACTGTTTGGACTGTGTGTGTGTGTGAGAGAGAGACAGACAGACAGACAGAAAGAGAGAGAGATTTCAACAATATTTAATTTATCTAGAAGTTTTTCTGGCTCAAGATTGCAGTCTTCCTTTTGCTGTTAAGCTCATAGTAATTGGTCTTTGTTTATTCCTTCAAAGCTGGATCCTCCAGATAGCCACTGCCTCTTCCTCAAGGGAGCAACAGTGGCCTTCCTTAATGACGAAGTTTGGAATCTGTCAAATATACAGCAAGGAAAATATCTATATATCCTTTTTTCTACTAGTTTCTAGCTTGAAATGTACCTTGTATTCCTAAATTCTTTCATCATGATAAGAAATAGCAAATAGCTATTAAGTTTCCTTGAATACATTCTAAATGACCTTCCAGGTATTTGTTTTAACATTTAAAAGAACTTTACGGGATTGAGAATATGGCCTAGTGGTAGAGTGCTTGCCTAGTATACATGAAGCCCTGGGTTTGATTCCTCAGCACCACATATATAGAAAAAGTCAGAAATGGCGCTGTGGCTCAAGTGGTAGGGTGCTAGTCTTGAGCAAAAAAAAAAAGAAGAAGCGAGGGACAGTGCTCAGGCCCTGAGTTCAAGCCCCAGGACTGGCAAAATAAATAAATAAAATAAAAGAACTTTACAAGATATAAGTACTGCTATCATCTCTGCCTTACAGGTGAAAAAAAACAAAACCCAAAGCATACAGAACCAGAACCAGAATCACAGCCAGTTGCTGTCCCTCCTGACTCATGTAAAGGTGCTGTTAACCTACTTGACAAATCCCCAGTCCACACTGGAACACAATATGTTTATATGAAATGATATTAAATATTTCATAGTCATATATATGCTATATACAAGCTGTCCCAACTTATCAATGATAGTTCATGTTAAGATTTTTTTAACCTATCCAGTCATAATGACATTGTTTTATATTCTAGCTATGCACCATTATTCTCAGATTATTAGCTTTTGAACCTGTTTCAACTATATTAGTTGACAATGTAAACCTAATGTAGTTGCTAAATGCCATACACTAGATGAAAATGGAAATCATACACCATTACATCACTGTTAATTGGGATGAGTACTCATCACGGGCTGGGACGTAGCTCAGTGGCAAAGCACTTGCATAGCAAGTGCAACGTCCTGGGTTCGATCCCCAGTACCAAAAAAGAAAAGCCAAAATCAGTACTCATCACCTAAGTGCTAGGCTTGATAATTTTCATCATTTACCCTTAGAAGTTGAGGCCATGGTCTACCGCCAGTTCTGTTAAATCATTTCTTTAATTTAGAAATAAACTTGACTATGGTTTTATAATACTTTGAATGAAGAGTGCAAAACTTTTTTTTTTTTTTTTTTTTTTTTTTGGCCAGTCCTGGGCTTGGACTCAGGGCCTGAGCACTGTCCCTGGCTTCTTTTTGCTCAAGGCTAGCACTCTGCCACTTGAGCCACAGCGCCCCTTCTGGCCGTTTTCTGTATATGTGGTGCTGGGGAATTGAACCCAGGGCCTCATGTGTAAGAGGCAAGCACTCTTGCCACTAGGCCATGTCCCCAGCCCGCAAAACATTTTTTAGAAAGAAAAAATGACCAGCCTGGCATCTTCTGCTTACTGAATAGACTAGTTTAATTTTCTCTTATTTATGTTGTCTCCTTAACTGTCCTTCTAGCTACGTATCTTAAAGGATGTGATGGAGAAGTTGTCATCTGGTGTTTTTAGGTATGCAAAAGAAACTAAATCATAGTTCTTGTGTTTTTCTATTCTCAAGGAGATAACATGGGCATTTCGTTGTTTTTTTCCTTTCAGCATACTTACTGTCTTTTTATTATTTAGTGTTGAAAAATGGATGCTGTAATATTCCAAATCTATAAGCTTTTCTCCCTTCATTCCATCCTGTATCTTAACCTTTTTTTTTTTTTTTTTTTTTTTTTTGGCCAGTCCTGGGCCTTGGACTCAGGGCCTGAGCACTGTCCCTGGCTTCTTCCCGCTCAAGGCTAGCACTCTGCCACTTGAGCCACAGCGCCGCTTCTGGCCGTTTTCTGTATATGTGGTGCTGGGGAATCGAACCTAGGGCCTCGTGTATCCGAGGCAGGCACTCTTGCCACTAGGCTATATCCCCAGCCCCTGTATCTTAACCTTTGCTTTTCCTCATTACTTAAAAAGGGGATAAAAGGAAATATGGGACATGTAGGTGAATGCCCACACTTCAAATGCCTTGGAGGCAAAGGCAGAAGTATCTGGAGTTGGAGGTTCAGCCTGGGCTGTTACACAGTGAGACCCTATCTCAAAACAAACAACAAAAATCTTAACCAGGGCTGGGGATATGGCCTAGTGGCAAGAGAGCTTGCCTTGTATACATGAGGCCCTGGGTTCGATTCCCCAGCACCACATATAGAGAAAACGGCCAGAAGTGGCGCTGTGTCTCAAGTGGTAGAGTGCTAGCTTTGAGCAAAAGGAAGCCAAGGACAGTGCTCAGGCCCTGAGTCCAAGGCCCAGGACTGGCAAAAAAAAAAATCTTAATCAGTTCTCCATGGGAGCAGGTATTCACCTGTTACCCTAGCCTCTAAGAGGCTGAGACAGGAGGAGTGTTAAGTTTGAGGTGGCCTGAGCTATAATAGCAACACCTTATCAAAACAAGATTTATTTTTGCCAGTATTGGGGTTTGAACCTCAAGGATGGCTAGGCTTACTTGCTCAGCTGGCTCTTGAGCCACGCCTTTTATTGTGCCAATGCAGGGGCTTGAGCTCTTGTTTGGCTTTTGTTGTGTAAGGCTTGCACTCCATCACTTTGAGCCACGCCTCCACTTCCCAGCCCAGCTTTTTGCTGGTTATTTTGGAGATGGAGTCTTGACTTTTCCGCCCATGCTGACTTTCAACCTCTGTCCTCCAGATCTCAGCTTCCTAATTAACAAGGATTACAGAAGTGAACCACTGGTAGTGCTAGGCTACTTACTCAAGCACTTTTACAGTGGAAATAGCAGTGGGCAAGTTTGAAATATTTGAAGCAATATAACCATCCTGTGAGTTCTGCTCATCTGTAATTAGACCTGACATGCCTCATGATTTTCTTCCTCAGACCTCAGTTGGATGAACCCATTCCATTGTATGAGGCAAAAGTTTCCATGGAAGTTGTTCAGAAAAATCAAGGAAGAAAAAAGCAAGTGGTTCAGTTTTAATTTTCTTCTTTGCCAGACCTCAGTTGGATGTACTCATTCCAGTATTTGGAGCCAGTTGTCTTTGAAAAATTTTGAGAAAAATCAAGGAAGATTAAAAAAAGAAAGAAAAAGAAAAAAAAATCCAGCTAATTCCATTTTGAAGCATGTTTTCCTGGATGTTCAGTTTGTGACATACATATCTGACAAGCATTTGCGAGAGTGCCGTGGATGTGATTTAGGTGTTCATTTTCACATCTGGAGGGAATGATCGGTTTTAAGTTATTGTTTCTATGCATTTTTGCCTATCTATAAAATTCCTTAAGAAAAAAACCAACACCCTCCTTTCTGCAAAAAGCACCGTATTTTTATACATGTTATAGGTCTTTGCTGTACCGTCAAAAAGATTGTTAACAGTTTCCTATCAACTCCGTTGTTCTCCACATCGTCTTTTCCTAACAATCTCCCCCCACCCCCCCGTCATAATGGAAGCGTCATCCGGGTTCCTTCTCCGGCCTCCACGTGCCCGACCCCCGGCCAGCCGCTTGCTCGAGGAGGTTTGCGGAGACTCTGCCACTCTGACTTCTTCGGTAACCCTCGTCGTGGCAGCTGCGGAGCACGCGCGGAAGGCGGGGTGGCCGGCCGGAGGGGGCGCACGAGGGGTGTCGGAGGCCGCGTTACCTCGGTGCAGATGGGCGGCGGGGCGGAGGCCCGGGCCCCGGCACCGCCCCGGGACGCCGCCAGCCGCGCTCCGGAAGGTCCCGGCGCGGCTCTCCCGTCACCGCCGGCTCAGGCGCGACGACTGCGGTCCACCACCCGGGCGCCAGGCGACGAGCCCCGGCCGAGGTCTCAACCAGCGCTCCGCCCGCCGGCGGCCCGACGGCCCGGCGCACAGGTGCCCGCGGATTCCGGAGAAGCCGGCCCCGGGCGCCGTCTCCCTCCCGGGCGGCCCACGGCGCAGGCTCCGCGCGGCGCGGGGCGGGGCCACGCCGGGGAGGGGCGGGGCCACGCCGGGGCGGCTCGAGTCGCGCTCGGCGGCGCGCCGCGTCGGGGGCGGGGCCGGCGCGCGCGGGAAGGGCTGGCGGGGCCGCCGGCAGCCTCCGGGCCCACGCGTCATGGCCGTGTCCGTGCCGGGCTACTCGCCCAGCTTCAAGAGGCCCCCCGAGAAACTGCGTCTCCGACGGAAAAGGACGCGGAGCTCCGGGGCCGCCGCCTCCCAGGCCCCCGAGCCACCGGAGCCCGCGGCACGCCGGGCCGCCCTGGCGGCGGGGCTGCCCCTCCGCCCCTTCCCCTCCGCGGCGGTCCGAGGCGGCGGCGGCCGGCCCGCGGCTCCGAGGAACCCCTTCGCCCGCCTGGACAACCGCCCGCGGGCCGCCGCCGAAGGCCCCGACGTGCGGCAGGAGGCGCCGGGCCCGGTGAGTGCCTCGGTCGGGCCTGGCCGTCGAGGGGCGCGGCCCCTCAGGGTGGGCCGGCCGCGGTGCGAGGCCGGGAAAAGAGCGCGAAGAGTTTACCGTGCCGCCAGTGGCAGGAGGGGACGGCTGCCCTCGGAAGTCCCGGTTTGTGGGGGTTAGCCGGGTGTCGGGGTGCCCCCACCCCCAGCCTCGGCCCTCCGTGGTGGTGTGGGGGGGTGCCTAGAGATAAACTGGGAAGCTGGGAAGCACGTTCGGACACCCGGTCCTCGAGGGGTTAACCCAGGACCCCCCCCCTTCCTCCCCCCCACCGTGGCCTGGGCTCCCCGCTTTCGAGGCCTCAGAATTTTCTGGGGATGAAGGAATGTTGAGGGTGAGGCTGCACTAGCCTCGTCTTTCCTTGCAGCCTTTTTGGATCTTTTAGTTTAAGGTGTGCACATCAGTTGTTAAATGTGCAAAGCCCACCTAGCCGCTTTCTCCCTTAAAGCTCCGACAAAACAGTTGTTTTTCATACTCTCAGCCTCCAGATCATAAAAGAGAAAATGATTCCCTATTGGGAGAGCTGCTACCGGAAAAGACGACTATCACAGAAATGTCCAAGGTAATACTTGTTCATAAGTTACATTCTTATAAACTCAGACGCATTTTTGCTTCATTAAGAGGGCTGAAAATGTGGCATTAGTCAAGCTGCAGGATTTGGTGTGATAAATACATGCATGCTATCACTCTGGAGTGGTCACCAGCACTAAAGTAGACAGAACACACGGGTTATTCCTCTACTCCCATCACTTTTTAATACTTGTTCCTCTGTGGTGAGTATCTCCTACTCATCCTGCAGAGGCAGCCCCAGCTTAGCTACTCAGTCTTCAAATACCAGATTACCTCTATAGACATAGCATTGAACCTTGCTGTCTGTGCCTCGGCCAACACACACTTTCTAACCCAAGTATTTCTGTTGTGATAGATAATTCATACCTTGTCCTAATGGAGACGGCATTTTCCCTTGTACACATGAAGGGCCTTCAGGTAGTCTGTTTCTCATTGTGGCCTCTTAAAAGAGTCCTACATGAGTTTCCTGCTAGAGAAGAAGCTTAGCCTTGTCCTAGAGTTTCAGATGCTTAAAAGATACTCTTAAATACTGGGAGGATTTTTTTGGGGGGGGGGAGGCAAACTTTTTTATTTGCTTGGCTGTGGGGGCAGGGGTAAGAGCAGAGACAAAGGGCTTCTCCCTAAGGTCTTCTCTGTTTTGTTTACCTTACCATTGGGGAAGGTTGGGGGACACCAGCTTCTTAAGGTTTCCCTTGTCTATAAGTGGTGGGTAACAGCCTGCATGACCCCTACACAAATACCTCCCATGCACCAAATTGGATTCCCATGATTCTGATTTCTAGCTTGCGTTGGCTGAGTTCTTTAGCATTGTAAAAAGGGAAATGTACTCTTCCTCCACTACCACCCTCAACAAATTTTCACTTCTCCAGAGGTACTCAGAACAGCTTAGTTTAGACCCTTCCAATCTTTTTCAGTATGTAATACATTCTTAATAGTATTATATGGTTAGAATAATTTTGATGTTTGAGTAATCTAAGTATATATTAATCATTTTCACAGGTTGCTGGCTTTTTATCTTGAAAGTAACCTTTATATTCTTGTTTTTTGAAAGACTCAACACCTATCATCCTTTGAATCGGATACTCCATCTTCAGAAAGTACTGAGTTACCTGTGGACTGGAGCATTAAAACTCGACTCCTTTTCACCTCTTCTCAACCCTTTACCTGGGCAGATCACGTGAAAGCACAGGAAGAAGCTCAAGGTCTTATCCAACATTGTAGGGCAGTAGAAGTTACTTTGCCCCAAAATATTCAGGTAATTCTGAAATAAAGCGCCCATGGTTTAAAGTAATGAGTTAAGTATAAAATGCTCCTCTGTAAAATACCAAAAATACTTCTTTCCATTAAAGTTTTCTGATATTTAAAGACACAGGAAAGGAACTTTTGTTTCTCTTAGATAATATATTCAAATGCATTTAAGGCTTTTTAAGAAACTTTTGGGAGCCGGGAACTGTTGGCTCATGCCTATAATCCTAGCTGCTCAGGAGGCTGAGATCTGAGGATCGAGGTTTGAAGCCAGCCAGGGCAAGAAAGTCCATGAGACTCTTAACTCCAATAAACTATTCAGAAAAAGCCAGAACTGGGGCTGTTGCTCAAGTGTTATAGCACTATCCTTGAGCACAAAAGAGGATCAAGGACCGGGCCCAGGCCCTGAGCTCACGGGCCCCTGAGTACACGCCCCAGGACTTGCAAAAACAAAAAGTACTGGGAAATGAAACCTAATTGAGTGCAACTATAAGAGCACGCAGATTTTACTGATTTTCTTGCTTTTAGGACATGCTGGATTTTTTTTTTTTTTTTTTTGCCAGTCCTGGGCCTTGGACTCAGGGCCTGAGCACTGTCCCTTGCTTCTTCCCGCTCAAGGCTAGCACTCTGCCACTTGAGCCACAGCGCCACTTCTGGCCGTTTTCTGTATATGTGGTGCTGGGGAATCGAACCCAGGGCCTCATGTATACGAGGCAAGCTCTCATGCCACTAGGCCATATCCCCAGCTCTGGATTTTTTTCTTGATATGCACAAATTCTTGCTACTTGAGTAATAGTCTTGTAAATTTAGTGAGCTAATGAGTTTATAATGGTTTTAGAGACATACAACTTCCTCACTGTGAAGCATCTCAACAACTCAAAACTAGTTTATAAAGGCTTACCTAAAAGGGGACCTAGTGTATCTTTTTCAGTTAATGGATCAGGATGAAAAATAATTGGCATTATAGGTGTTGACTGGCTACTTTCCCGTGCTTTCATAGAGGAAGGAGAGCGAGTAGAGTGCAACACATACATTCCTACCCTTTATTGCAGAAAAGCTAGTCTATTCTCAGGAGTGGTAGAAACAAGAGAAAATTCCCATCTCTGTGGTTTCTCTAAGACAGTATAACGGATAATGATTGCTTGCCAGAAAGGCTATCCCAAACAAAGATGTACTACATTTTAACTTTTCTAAGAGTTAATTCTACAGGTTGAAATTCTTTCTGTGTGTAGGAATTGAGTTTATGTAGAAAGCAGTAGTGTCTCATGATTTCTGTTCCTCTGGATTTTAGGATCCCAAACTCTGCACTGAGTTACGGTGTGCCTTCCAGCAGAGTCTTATCTACTGGCTCCACCCTGCCTTGCCTTGGCTACCACTGTTCCCTCGTATTGGAGCTGATAGAAAAATGACTGGAAAGTCAAGCCCTTGGTCAAATGATGAATCCCTGCAGCACATTTTAATGAGTGACTGGTAAGATTAATAGGCTTGCATAATACATTGGTGAGTTTTCATTTAGCACTGTTGTCTCTTTACTATATTTGTGATTTGGAAATGAATAGCAGTAAAAGGAGCCTCAACTTTCTGCATTTCATCAGAAACCACTAATTAACATTTAATTGCTTCTTCTTCATATATCAAAATATGGAATATATATGTACTAGATACATACAGACACATAGAATTCTTTGTCATTACTTCCTGTCAGTTTTCTTTTTGTTTCTGTTCGCTATGTTGCTTAGAGCAAGTCAGCAATCAGTTATCAATGAAGTGTTAGAGAAAAACTGGTAGTGTTTATGTGGTAAATGCTGTTTGTTACAAGGACTGTGAGGTCATCAGTGAGATCCCATTACCAATTGCAGTTCTTTAGAGCCAAGTTATAACTAACAACAGAAATTCAAGTCTGTTTATGAAATATTTGTTGTGTTTTAAACGAGCTGAGTATCAAACCAAATTGTACAAAATTAAATTTTTCACACTGAGTTAAATGTTTAATAACACCTAGAGAAAAGTTCTTTTCTTTCCTAGGTCTGTGAGCATTACTTCGCTATATAACCTGCTGAAGTCAAAACTGTGTCCCTACTTCTACGTTTGTACCTACCAGTTCACGGTCCTGTTCCGAGCAGCAGGATTGTCAGGGAGTGATGTCATCACAGCTCTCCTCTCTCCTACAACAAGAGGACTGAGAGAAGCTATGAAAAATGAAGGTAAAAGCTTAGGTTTGCAGTTCGACAACTATTGTCTTTATAGTAAACTTGCTTTAATCTGAATTGTCTTTATCAGTTACCTGTATTATTTTAAGAAATACATTCATTTCTGAGTTTGGTTTTGTGTTTTTCCTATTTGGTAAGCTGCCCCTTCCCCATAGCTATAAGTTAATCATGTGCCTTTCTCTGATCTCTAAAGTTAAGCACATAAAGAGCCAGAAAGTCAGTTTCTGAATGGACTCCTTCAGAATTTCTTTTATAGTAAGGTATCTATCCCCCCCCCATAATGTGATTTTGAAAACAGGTCAGCACATTCACTGATGGATATAACCAGCAGTCAGCACATTTTCAAAAAGTAAACTGGAATGCAGTGTAATTTGTGAAAAAGTAATAATATATATTGAATATATGTATTATTTATTTATTTATTACCAGTCCTGGGGCTTGAACTCAGGGCCTGAGCACTGTCCCTGGCTTCTTTTTGCTCAAGGCTAGCACTCTGACACTTGAGTCATAGTGCCACTTCTGGCCATTTTCTATATATGTGGTGCTGAGGAATCGAACCCAGGGCTTCATGTACATGAGGCAAGCACTCTACCACTAGGCCATATTCCCAGCCCCTGAATATATATTTCCTGAACTTTATTGAAAAATATATATGTGTATTGTGGTATCAAGTTTCAGGCTAGTGGTAGATCACCTGCCTACCAAGCTTCAGGCCCTTTATTCAAAGCCCAAATACCATCCAGGCACTGGTAGGTCCTGCCTGTAATCCTAGCTTCTCAGGAGGCTGAGATCCAGAGGATTAGTGTTGGAAGTCAGCCTAGACAGGAAAGACCTTGAGACTCTTATCTACAATTAACTACCAAAGTGCCAGAAGTTGAGCTGTGGGTGAAATTTTATATTGCCAGCTTTGAGCAAAAAAAGCTAAGGGGCAGAGCCCAGGTCTTGAGTTCAGGTCTCAGTATTGGCACAAGAAAGGAAAAAAAGGAAAGTTGGGCATGGTAGCTTACACCTGTCATCTCACCATTTGGGAGGCTGGGGCAAGATGATCATGAGTTTCAGCCCAGCTGGGTCTGCAAGGCAGACTTGGTCTCCAGAGAGAGATAGGTAGGCAGGCACGAAAGGGAAAGGGAAAGGAGCTTAGCGATTACTGCTTTAATATATTAGCCAGGTGTAAAAAGTCAAGTTTTATATTTTGTACCCTAAAAGGACATTCCATAAGTAACTTTTAAAGAAAACTGAGTATGTTTTTGTTTTTCTCATGTAGGCATTGAATTTTCCCTGCCTTTAATAGAAGAAAATGCTCTTAAGAAGAAAGTATATGGAACAAGCTTGGGACATGGGGAGTATGTGATTAAAATAACCTTTTACATAGCCCAGTGACTTAACATTAAGTGCAGTCCATTTGTGAAAGTAACTATTTGGTGAAATTGGATCACTAACGACTGCGATTTCCTAGGGAGCAAGCAGTCAGTGATGAAGATGAAGAGGAAAGCTTTTCTTGGTTAGAAGAGATGGGTGTACAAGATAAGATTAAAAAGCCAGATATACACTCCATCAAACTGTATCCTTTTAGTTGCTATTCACAATAATCAGTTTTTATTGAATTAAGTTAGTGGTGAATTTTAACATTGACTGGCAGGTTTAACTTACTAAAATCTTAAATTATCTTAAGGTTTTACTAATCCTCCAGACAAAGTATTCCACTTCAAGTTTTAGGGTGAATAGTGTCTTAGGTTTGGTTTTTTGGTGATCCTTGGGCTTGAACTCAGGGCCTGGGCACTGTTCCTGAGCTTTTTTGCTCAAGACTAGCACTCTACTTCAACCACAGCTCTACTTTGTTAATTGGAAATAAGAGTCGCATGGATTTTCCTGCCTGGACTGGCTTTAAACCATAGTCTTCAGATCTCAGCCTCCTGAGTAGTTGGAATTACAAGCACGAGCCCCTGATATCGGCAATGGAAAATAGTTTTTACCTAAAGAATGAGTTTGTTTTTGTGGTTATCAGTTTCTAGCAAATTTAAGTGGTCAGCATTTTGTTTCAAAATCTTATTACTGTGAATTCAGTGGGGAGGGAGGGACAGCAGCATTTTGTTTTGGGTAAAAGAGGTCCCAGGTGATTCAGAATTAAAATAACAGTTTCCTTGTTGGTATGGTTTATGCTATTGCAATTTCCTTGATTGTTATCTTCAGCCGTAAAGAGAGACATGAGGTACAAATGGATCACAGACCAGAGTCTGTAGTGTTGGTGAAAGGAATCAATACCTTCACATTGCTCAACTTTTTGATTAACTGCAAGAGTGTAGTTGCTACCTCAGGTGTACAGGCAGGACTTCCACCAACTCTCTTATCACCTGTGGCTTTCCGAGGTGCCACAATGCAAATGCTTAAGGTAATTCAAAAAATTCTGTACCCAGTCACTTGCTGTACCGAAGCTTTTTAGAGAGATAAGAGGAGGAAGTACTCTAGTGAACTTGGCTTAGCACTTGCTTTGCAGACTGTTACGCTTACCATTTGCACCATGCCTATAGCCCATTTTGCTTTACTTACTTTGCAGGTAGTGTCTCATACTTTTGCCCATCCTTGACCAGCCCTCCAACCTATCCATCCCACTCACTGGGGATAACACCACCACATTCAGCTTTTTTGCTGAAATGGCATCTTCTAGTTAAGGCTGGCCTCAAACCACACACCTCTTACGTAGCTAGGGTTAAAGACGGGAGCCTCTATGCAAGTGTTTTACATTTAAAGCTTTTTCTTTTTGGGTGAGTTTTTTGTGTGCTTGGGGATGTATGGGTGGCCCTAGGCCTTGCACTTACTAGATAAGCACTCTGCCACTTGACTCAGCATCCTTGCATGACCAGCCTGGACTACTATGCTCATCAGCTTGATTTTTTGTGTGTGTGTCAGTTGTGGGGCTTATAACTCAGGGCCTAGGCACTATCTCCAAGCTCTTTTTGCTCAAGGCTAGTGCTCTCCTACTTTAAAACCACAGCTTCACTTCCAGCTTTTGAGTGGTTAGTTGGAGATGAAAGTCTCACAGGGACTTTTCTGCTCAGACCTCAACCTCCTGAGTAGCTAGGATTACAGGCATGAGCTACTAGCACCCAGTCTCAGCTTGATTTTTGAGGAAGGTCTCACCAACATTTTTGCCCAGACTAGCCATGAACTTCATTCAGTCCTCCCATCTCCACCTTCAGCTGGAATTCCATATGTGTACCACCATTGATTGTCTGGCCCTCCATTCTTGACTTGCACACACACACAACACACCCTGGATCATAGCACTTGGGAGGTTGAGGCAGGATGATCCCAACTTTTTTGTGTGTGCCAGGCCTGATCACAACTTTTAAGGCCACCCTTGCCTGGACCACATGACAAGACCCTTTCTCAAAACCCTTGGGTCCTTGTGAGAATAATTGTGTTCTATACTTTTTTTTTTTTTTTTTTTTGGCCAGTCCTGGGCCTTGGACTCGGGGCCTGAGCACTGTCCCTGGCTTCTTTTTGCTCAAGGCTAGCACTCTACCACTTGAGCCACAGCGCCAATTCTGGCCGTTTTCTGTATATGTGGTGCTGGGGAATCGAACCCAGGGCCTCATGTATACAAGGCAAGCCCTCTTGCCACTAGGCCATATCCCCGGCCCCTGTTCTATACTTTTGTAAATAGTTTTTGTTTTGTTTTGACTGGTCCTAGGGCTTGAACTCAGGGCCTGAACACTGTCCCTGAACATCTTTTGCTCAAGGCTAGCACTCTACCATTTGAGACACAGTGCCACTTCCAGTTTTTTCTGTTTATGGTACAGAGTAATCAACACTCAGCGCTTCATGCATGCTAGGCAAGCACTTTACCACTAAGCCACAGTCCCATCCATGTAGATAGTTCCAGTGGAAAGTATGTGTTGTTGAAGGTAATATATATGCAGTAATAGCAAAAGAATGAATTTTGGAACTTCCCAGTATCCCGTGGTAATGTAGTAAAATCAGGTAAGGTAGTTTAAACTTTATCCCCCAGAATATAATGCAACTTAGAATGTTAAAAAGCATGGTGAACACTGAAAGCTTACTGTTTTTTCTCACATTTGTGTTGAGGCCTTAGGAACGCCTTTCGTTCCAGTTATTAATAGTTATTCACATTTTGAACTAAGGGACAAAAACTTGATTATAAACTTTTCTTTAAATTTTCATGAAGGCACGAAGTGTTAATGTAAAGACACAAGCCCTTTCTGGATACAAAGATCAATTTAGCTTGGAGATTACTGGACCCATCATGCCTCATGCTGTACATTCTGTGACCATGCTACTCAAATCTTCCCAGAGCGGGTCATTCTCTGCAGGACTGTATCCACATGAGCCGACCACTGTATTTAATATCTGCTCACCACTGAGTAAGGTACTAGATAAAGTAAGTATCTACTGTAGTTGTGATTTCCTCTAGGTGGAAGAAGTATCTGTGCTGTCATCTTTGTTTCAAATTAGAAAACTTAGGTAGTTGTGAGTTACTAACAGATCACATCTCCATATATATACATTGCTTTTTGTTAAATCTTTCTGAACTCCAAGCTGCTGGCTATACCACTAACATCTCAAATCCATTTTGACAGTTCTGAGGCAAAGAATATTAGCACCCAATTCCTTCATAGTGTAGGAGAGTTCCAGTATTTACCTAACCATATTTATCTCTAACTCTTAAGCATAATTTTTTTATTTTTATTAAACGTGTAGTATGTAAACACATGCAAACATATTCATAAAGTACAGAAATAAGCTGTGAAATTTTTCTTTATCAAGGCAGACATCAGTAAATCCCAGTGCCTCAGTAGGCTAAGGTCAGAAGGATCACAATTCAAAGCCAGCCTGGGCAGAAAAGTTCCAACAAAAAAGCAACCAGCAGGGCTGGGAATATGGCCTAGTGGCAAGAGTGCTTGCCTTGTATACATGAAGCCCTGGTGTTGATTCCTCAACACCACATATATGGAAAATGGCCGAAGTGGTGCTGTGGCTCAGTGGCCTGGAGTTCAAGGCCCAGGACTGGCAAAAAAAAAAAAAAAAAAAAAAAAGCAACCAGCAAAAAAGCAGGGCTTGAGATGTGTCTCCTGTGGTTGAGCACTAGCAGAGCAAGCTCAAGGCCCCAAGTTCAAACCTTGCCTACCACCTTAAAACAAAATGTTCTTGTAGACCGAAAGTGTAGCTCAGTGATAATTCACCAGCACTGGAACTAGGAGCTGGAAAGCCCTTCAGGAAAATTGACACATGTTGTTACATGTATCTTTGCAGTGATTTTTCCACTTTTCATCAGTGTATAGATTTCTACTTAGAGCTCTAATATAGCATACTGAAACTGCCATACACCAGTTTGCTATGCCTGTAGAAATGTTTTTACTGTTTTTACCCACGCAAAAATTCCTAATTCTACAACTAATCACATGAACCATTTTGTGAAGTGTCCATGGTACTTATTAAAAAGTGTTCAACAACTTATATGCTTTTTACTGACTTGTATAACATCTTTCCACAGGAGGTTGTCCATAAGGATCTTGCTAATTGTGGCTTGCACTCTGAGACTCTAAAACAACTTAGTCAAATACCACTACTGGGGAAATCATCTTTACGAAATATGGAAATGAGTGACTACAGTTATAAATGGAGATCCTGAACGCTAAAGTAAGCCTAAAAGGAATCTTTGAGGAAAAACCTCCTAGCAAGGAAATTCAAGATTCTTTTAAGCCTTTGACTTTTGAAGTTCATTTCAGAAGTTAAAGAAATACTTTAAAATACTGAAATATTTATATACATTTATTTATTACAAGGACTGAGCAATAGCATTAAGGCTTAAAATCAACATTTGATTTTACTATTTTCATAGTTTCTAGTATGAAGATGATACAAACTTTTTAAATCTTAAATAGCTTGTAGTGTTCTCTCTACAACTAATTGTAAACTGGGTGGAAATCTGAATTAAAAGTGTTTCATTATAAATGGGAAACTAAGACATTTATAAACTGTAGCAATCTGTCCGTTGGTATGGTGACTAATAGGTTGATTTATGAAAGTAGGAAATAAAGGTAGACAATAATGCAGAGCTGATTTTGGAAGCTTCTGTCTTAGTATCTTTAGTACTTTATTCTTCCAGTCTCTAGTACACTTAAAATGTTGTTTTAATGCATGCTAGTTCAAAAGGTATTGTGTAGATGGATGGGTAAGTGGTAATAGCTATTAATATCTAATGTGCTGCAGGTGTGTATGTGACACCAAATGTAAAATTCAATGTTTTAAAATAAATATGCCTAGAAACCAAAGCATTGAGTACAGAAATAAAGTAGTACTTAGGTGACGTGTACACATTCACTTTATAATGAGAATAAAACACCACATTTATTTTATTCCAGAGAAGTTTGTATTTGGGCCTTAAGCTTTTGAAAATAAAGTTTAGAGACACAGCATATGAATACCACTGTAATACACATGAAATATTCTATCAGACCCTAAAAATTAACATAAACTTAAGCTTTCTCATAGTCAACAAAATAGTGGCTGGTTGCCAATTTTATTAGATAAGTTGGTTACAGCATTTTTAATTATCATTTACGTCTATCTAGTTGTAGCTGAAATTCAAAATGCACATCAAAGTAAAACTATATCACAACTCAAGCCATACTAAATATACTTGGCCTCTGCAGTAGAATTCTAGTCAGACTTCATTTTGACTCCCTTCTTATGATGCAAGTGGCTTTAATGGGAACGCAGGACTTAGTGCTGATCATTATACAATATACCACTTTCTTTTGGTAACCTCTACAAAATTGTAAGGGGAGATGGTGGCAGTAGCCCTATGGAACAGATCTTTCGTTTGCCTCAATAACACTGGCCCAGTATCTGTCCAGCAGAACCCATTGTGAAATAGTACAAGGTGCACAGCCCTTCACTGATTACAGGCAAGTGTTACAGCAGCCTAGCCATAAGAAAAGGGAGTTACATCATAGTACAAAATACAGTATAAAAGCGTTATTTAACATTCCACACTGAAGATTACTGATGCCTTCAAACAATTGTTTGGATGTTAGCCACTTAAACAAATACATCACTAAGGTAAACAATATAAACATACCAAAACCCTGTATGGTTAAATACAATTTCCATGGTACAAAAATCAAAGCCTGGAGATGTTTGTACAGATTGCTTTTTACACAATGTCTTAAATTGCCAAATATTTACAACATTAAAGAGGAAATACATTGTGATGCAGAGTAAAATTATCTGAAATGATTAATATAAAACCTCAATCTATCTACGTGAGGCACTCCTGAAGCAAGTGGCATTAGCCATGAGGTCCTTTGGTACAAGGCCCATTGCTTGAAGAACCACAGTAGCTGCTGTGGCTTTAGCATGCTTCTTATTAGGGCTGGCAAAGCTGGGCTGGTAAGCGCTTCCATTTATCAATACCTATTCAAGAAAAACATACAATTGGGCTGGTAAGGGCTTCCATTTCTCAATACCTATTCAAGAAAAACATACAATAAGAACAGCATCAAACTTTAATATCTATTAGTTTTGTACTTTTTCACTAAATGCTAGAAAAATAATTTACAAAAATATAAAACCCATAATATGAAATTTAATCTCAGCCCAGAAATATTTTCCAAAATGGAACTGCAAACTAATAGCAGTTGTCCAAGTTGGAACAAATACTGATAATAGGTCCTCCCCCACCCACATACCACTAGGTGAACAGATTTCTATGAATAGGATATTCATGTCACATTAAAGCATCCTTCATTATTTTAAAATCCCCACCACTCCGCCCACACCCAACACAAAACAATATTAATACTGTGATTATATGATGCTTATAAACCCTTACCCTCTAACTTTAAATTACCAAATAAATTTATCTGTAATTAGTGTATAAATTCATATTTACCCTAAAGAGAAAATGTTTGCGATGATCAGGGCCACTATCATGGACCAAGAGAAATTCAGGTGGCTGCCACCTTCTCTTATTACAGATTTCCATCAAGGCAGACACAGGATGTTTGCCTGCAGAGAAAATACAAACAGTTAGAAATCTCTAAGTTTGCAACCAGTTCACGGCATGAGTGAGCAAGAGGAAATTTGAAAGTGTTCTCTCTCACCTGAAAGGTCTTTCATTGCAGCTGAAAAGTTCCCAGACCTCTTTTGTGCTCTTTCTCCTACTGCAACAAGACCTTAAAAACAATAGAAAAGGCCAGTGTTAACTGAATGAATTTCAATTTCATTCAAATAAAGTTCAACAGCTTCAGTCAGGCATGGGTGGCTCATGCCCATAATCCTAGCTACTCAGAACACTGAGACCTGAGGGTTGCAATTGGAAGCCCAAACGGTTCAAAGCCAACCTGAGACTTATCTCCAGTTAATCACCAAAAGGCTGGAAGTCGAGCTGTGGCTCTGTGGCACAGCACTAGCCTTGACAGCAGGATTCACACACACACACACATACACACACTTCATATCACAATTAGTCTCTACATAAATCTTTTTATATGATTTTTTTGTTTCAAGACAGGGTTTATTATATAGCCAAAGTTGGCCTCAAACTCAATTATTCAGCCTCCTCAGCATGTACTACCTTGCCTAGCTCATCTGTCTTTTTATATGCTTTAAATATGTTCCTGGAAGGGCTGGGATTTAGGTTTATTTATTTTTGTGCTGGAACTGGTACTTTAACTCAGAGCCTCAAGCTCTTGCTTAGCTTTTCCCCTCAAGGCTGGCACTCTACCACTTGAAACCTACTTCCAATTCGATTTGGTGGCTGACAAAAGAGTTTCATGGATTTTTCTACCTAGATTGGCTGCGAACCTCATTCCTCAGATCAAGGTGCTGAGCCACCTGAAGGGAGCCTAGCAAGGCTGGAACTTAAAACCAGCTGTAGCTCAAATGGTAGTGTGCCTGTCTAGCAAACATGAGGCCAAATTCAAACCCAAGTACAGCAGAAAAGGCAGTGCATCCAAGTGGTGGAGTCTCTTTTATCAGTTAGTCCTCCTTTTTTTTGTTTTACGAATATTACATGTTCTCAAGGGATAAACTATAACCTTGTCTGCACAATCTCTCCCTAGAAGTGTATTACACAAGTGATTAATCATATTACAAACTCAAACAGTGGTTTCTCAATTTCCACATATTTTACAGGAACCTTCCTTTGCTAATCATGCTAGTATATTAACCTTCCCTGGAATATGTGCTGTTCTCCTTGAGCACTTATACCTTTGCACACTAAGAATGCCCCCTAAGATTATACAATACACACTTGGTATGTTCTGGCTAGTCCATCCAAATTTACAAAAACAATTAACTAATTCCAACTTAATGACTGACTGCAAAGGAAAAGTACATTCATTTTTAAAAACCAACTTTGACAGACTTCAAATACTGAGCTGCCACTGTGCTTACATTACAACATTTTTTTTTTTTCCAAAAGACCTTACTAGGGCTGGGGATATGGCCTAATGGCTAGAGTCCTTGCCTCCTATACATGAAGCCCTGGGTTCAGTTCCCCAGCACCACATATACAGAAAACAGCCAGAAGTGGCGCTGTGGCTCAAGTGGCAGAGTGCTAGCCTTGAGCAAAAAGAAGCCAGGGACAGTGCTCAGGCCCTGAGTCCAAGCCCCAGTACTGCCCCCCCCCCCAAAAAAAACTGCAAAAGACCTTATTAAAAGATACCAATGGCTATTATCTGAGTGTATGTGATTTAATAGACTGCATATATCTTCCCAGGCTCCTCCTATATTTGAATATAAATAAATTGTACGGTAAGAGTTCCAAGATGCCCCCAGTACAAGGTAATATAAAAAAACAAAGAACTTTTAGCAGTTGGTCTATAGTTCCTCACTTGACACATACTACTGAATTAGAAAAGGGAAAACAAAACAAAAAAAAATTGAACATAAACCAGTAGAAAATAGGAAAAGTATCTAAGCCTGCCAACAGTGGCTCAAACCTGTAATCCTAGCTACTAAGGAGGCTGGGATCTGAGGATGGCAGTTCAAAGCCAGCTGGATTGAAAAGTGTCCATGAGACTTATCTCCAATTAACCACCAAAAAGCCAGAAGTGGGGCTGTGGCTCTAAGTGGTAGAGCGCTAGCCTTGAGTAAAAGAGCTGGAGTGGAGGACAGCACTCAGGCCCTGAGTTCAAACCCTCCAACAGACAAAAATAAAAATTATCTGAGAAAGCAGTCTTGTCAAGAGCAAACAAAATGAAAATTCCATTTTCTAAAAATGAAACCATAGTCTAATTTAGCAACCAACATGATAAAAGAATTGCCTTTTAAAAGCTCAAAGTTTTGAATCTATTGATAGAACTTTTGGATATGGAAATAGGTTAAAGAATATTTAACAAATAGCAGTGAATTATACGAGAAATATCTCAAGTTCAAGTAGGATAGATGGACAGACACACAGTAATCAGACTCAAAGTATTGTAATAAATACACATTTTTAAAACACCTTACCTTTTCGGTCTGTCTTAAAATCAACAAGAATAGGTTCCTTATTTCCTTCTTTGTTTTTTCCTAATCCTTCTCCTTCTCTCCAGCCCATTTTTCTCATCAAAACTGCTCCCATTCCTCCAGTTACTGGGGCTGCTCTTAAGAACTGATCCTATCCAAAGAAAAAAAGGTAAAATGTCCCCATTTGACAGTTAGAACTTGACTACGGATGCAATGTCAACTTTTCAAAAAGAGAAATCTTATTTTACTTCTAGATCTGTTACAGCAATTAAACTTAGATATTTCTATACTCAATACATATATATCCATGTTCTAATTATTTTCATGTTAACGGTAATAGTTTGAAAATCAAATGGCAATTTGAAAACAGTAACCCCTCATGCCCCTCCTCCAAAAAAAAAAAAAATAGAACACTCCTGTTTTCGTCCACTATATAGGATCACTGGTACCTCTTCATAGCTTGTAAAAATAAAAAGAAGGCAATGTTAAAACAGTCAATAATAATTGTGCCAGGTGTACCTAGTTTATGAATAAAGCCCAGAAATTATTTAGTAGTAGTTTGGACACTGAAGAAGCATACTTTTGTCATCCTAAGTTGTTTTTTTTTATCCCCCACTCTACCACAAAGCAAGTATAATACTTTAAAATCCCTATGAAAACAAAGTAACTAAATTTACACAGTAATAAAGATAATCACATAGAAATACCCTGTAAGTATGCTAAAATGAATCTGAATTCTTTTAAAACCTAACTCGATGTTAAAAGACTTTTTAAAAACTCCTTAAATGTTTACATACCTAGGCCTCGGTAGCAGCAGTGTTGTGAATAGTACGGCTGGCACTGACCGGGGCAAGAAGACAGCTACAAGGATTTGGCCCTGAAACAAGTTTCCATACAGAGGGGTGAAAGTTCACAGGTTATTCTGTGAACAATCATCTCTCTCGTATCCAACCCACTGAACCATAATTTCCATCAAAGCAGCAAACCACTTAATGTCCTAAACTGCACAACTATGTATATTAGCATGGTCAACAATTATTTCCAATGTTGAAAAATGCAAGATGCCTCTTGTTAATGGGCATCTATGTAAATAGAACAAACAGTTCTGAATTCTATTGTTATCGAGGTCTAATTTTCTTTAAAAATTTGAAACATCTCCAAATCTGTTTTATTTTTGCATTGTTCCTAAATTTAAGGCTAGTGTTCTTTGGAAAACTTACTAAGAGTCCTTAATAGAGCCAAAACTGTGACAGCTTAGGGAAACTATTTCCTACATCAGTAAGTTATTAAGAAATGTAAAAGTAAATCATGTTTTACACACTAATAAGTCAATGTAGTCTTTGTTCCCCAGCTTTATAGTTAAAATGCTGAGGAATAATTATGCCAATGACACTTAACTAGACATTAAGCTGAACAAGGTGCTCTGATGGAAGGAGGCAGCTGTGGAGGTAAAAACATACCCCGGTTCAGTTCCTTATTGGGTGCAGGCCATGCAGTGTAGATGTATCAAGAGAAAAGTTAGCTGATGCTTGGATATCAACTGCCTTGATGCTACACACCTAAAATGACTTTTACTTACTTCCAGGTTCATCTGCCCCTCTTTTGCAGGAAACACTCCTAAAAGAAAGGGCAACTGTGCAGACAGAGTACAATATAAACCCCCAAATAGCCCACATCCCCAACTATTTCCATTTTCTAATACCTTCATCTGTTTCTTTACCCAGTGTGTGTACAATTGACAAAAAAGCAGATTCATCTGCTAAGACCACAATAATAAACAGTATTTATGAAAGCATGTCAAATCATTTCATTCCAGAAAATAACAATTTCAAATGTTTTACTGATGAACAAAAATACTATTATTTCCTTAATCTAAAAATGTATTGCAGAAACCTGAATACATGATGTTGGAATTCCCTACTTTTTAACACATAAAGGCAGTGTTGGGCTATACGAAAGCAAGAAAAAAGCTAAATGGTCATTTGAACAAGTTACTAAACACATTTTGTGAAAAGAAATTGTGATGCATTGTTAAATATTCAATTGCATGATGACTTTCAAATGTCCTAACCTATTTTATAGAATACTGTTTGACTGTTGATATTATACAATGCTCTTCAGCAAATCTACATATGGGTGGTTTCCTGAAAGTATTGCTTTTTTCTATAATTTAAATATCTTATGATAAAAATGAATTGCTTCTGAAAACAAATTTAGAATATAAAGATGAAGGTAAAGTTTATACTAAATATTTACTATAAAACTCTAAACCAAAAAACTGATAGACAAAAATTTAGAAGAGCATTTATAGGGAACAACTAATAAGTCAGTAGACGATTCACTTCCTAATCTTTAGATGTAAACAAAATTACAAAGTAGCACAGTGTTATATAGATGAAGACCCAAAATATATGCTCTATCTACCAGTGTACAAGAACTGTATTATAATGTTCCTAGCTAAACAACCATAAACTTCAGAAATATTGAGCACTATAATCTTCAAGACTAAGTAGTATGAAAGAAACAGAGATGGAGGTGTAGCTCAGACATAGTACACAAGGGCCCAGGCCTCCCCCCTCCCCTAGAAACAGAGAAAACAAGTATTATCCTTCCAAATAAGATGAAAACCATCTATCACTGTCATATGTTAACTACACAAACTCAGTATAGAAAGTAAAACTGACCAAAATTGTGTTTTACTAGGTTACCCTTTGTTTTCCAATATGGATCACAATACATATTAACACAACTATTTCTTTAAAAAAAAAAAAAGCAAGGTGGGGATATAAATCTGTTAAGAGGATCAACAGGGATAATGCTATCAAAGCTGAAATGTTATCAGATTAAAATGTCCACATCAGCCAATACCTTTTTTTTTTTTTGCAAGTAGCTCATTCATGAATGGCCTCATTGCAGTTCTCTACAGGTACCTATCACAACACTGATTACCTCTCTCTGAGGCAGTAATAAGGATGTGATGTGTCTCCACTTAACACTTGGGAGACTTTGAAAATTCCAAAGAATTACTTGCCCACGATCACACAAGGAGTCAGGAGTACAGCAGGGTAAGGAAACCTTCCCAATCCATTACACCACGAAGCCTCCCAGTTTCAGCACTGCTATGCTGCCAGTACTCCTGAAACAAATTTCCCATCACCCATCCAACCAAACCACATCCCTTCACCAAACTGCATTTCTTCAGAAAGCCCTTCTTAACCACCTAAGACTCCCCCAAGAATGAGGTAGCCGTAGGTGGAGTTGACACATCTCACTGCAGGAATCTGAGACCAGGTGCACCTACATCTTCGTAGCACGAGGTGTCCGTCCTCTCCCTTGATTTTAGGTCTTATATATCCTGTTTTTTCATGAAATCAGTGGTTCTCAAATTGAGCCTGTGGATCCACCAGAGGCCACTAGGGCCTAAATGGTGATCCACAGATTGTTACCTCCACCCCCACCCCCTTTAACCACCACCCTCAGCACACCCCACCCACTCCAGCCATCCTCTCCCCCTCCCCCTTTTCAGTCCCATGGCAAATTCACCACATGCATTGCTACTACTAGGGCCTCCCAACCACTTGCAGTAACCAACAGCTAATCACACATAGGGACCTGGGGCTGGAAGTCACAAGAGGAGTGAGGAATAGGAGGCAAGGGATCTTGTGAAAGGGGCAGGTAGTGTTGAGAGGACAAGGACAGAGGACTAGAGGAATGGATCATTAGGGGTGGTAGAGGGGTGGGGGGTGGGGTGGGGTGGGGATCCACTAAAAATAAACCTGTAATAAAGTATCCCATGTTGAAGAAAAATTTGAGAACCACTGCTCTGAAATGATTAGGTTAGTAGTCCAACAGGAACTGTAGAAGATTCTGAACAGCACCTGATAGCATTTAAAACAGTTAAAGAGAACCACCTCCCGCCAAAAACAGCAGCAAGAATAAATTTTAAAAAATCACATAAACTGAGTGGCCCTTGAGCCATATTTATACATTTTCCATTGTTTCACGATTCCGGTCCATCTTCAGTGTCCATCCTGGAGCATATACATAGAGCACATACACTCAGGAATTTGATTAGAGTCACTGGCCTCTCTCATGCGTATTTTAATGCAACATCCCAGAGTTTTAGCTTTGTAGTTGTACACTTTTATATATGCATATACTATGTACCTTTTTAATCCAGGCTTGGGCACCAGTATTAGCCAACTGTTCTTGTGTCAGAACCTGTACTCCTGTACTTCCTGTGAATTGGCCAGGAATGGAATTCAGCTGAGCCCAGGCATCAATCTGAAAAGAAGCAGCCACCTTAATTACTAATAGTAATAATTCACTAAAGAAAATAGTTCTTGACAAGACTTAATATTAAATTCGTAAAACACTATACTGAAGTTAAACATCATTAACATTAAAATAAAATGTTTTCTGATTTGGGGGTAGTTTTTTGGTTTGCTTTTTTTTTTTTAACTGTTTTTAAGTAGTTGTACAAAGTGGTCATAATTCCATAAGTCAAATATGAGTGCAATGCTTCCTGGTCAATGTCACCCCTTCCTTCTTTCTCTCTCTTATAATTAAATGTTTTTTGTGCTTCCCAAAACACTTTACAAAAACATTCAATGGATCCTATTCATAAAGCTATGAAGTTGTAGACTGCATCAAGCACCAATAACTACTATGGTAAAGAATCAACTTGTTATTCATTCCAAATGTAACTATGAACACCTGGTATTTTAATTTTAATTCCTGCCAAAAGATGTACTTACACTTTCTATTATACGTTTACCATGTAATGGTAAAATAAATGGAAAAGCTGGTGTTCAGACCACAGACCCTTCATTGAAATTGTTTGGGTGTAGACCCAAATTTTCACTGTAGTTGTGACCTTGGATACCATTTAGCCACTACAGGTTCCTCAGCTTAATTAAAAATGAGAACTAGTAATAGCTAAGGACTCTTACAGGCAGGCACTTAGCTCATTTTATGCATCAGAGGAATTTTTTGTTCTCTTAATGCACTTCCTGCCACATGGGTTGCAATAAACATTTACTGAATGTTCAGGTCTCTGGGCACATTCGTTTAAGCCAGCAAATTAAGATAAATGGCTTAATCATAGCAAGCAATGTTGTCACAGCCATCTTAATTCGTGAAAGTCCATTTAGAAAGTTATTTAAAATGCTACATACCCGCTCTTGCGCTCGATTTAACATGCTCATGGCTTCAAGGTCAAATGCATTTTCACTGAGTCTTTTCTGAGCAAGTGCCCGTTCACTCATTGCTGTAGAGATGTCCACAGGCTAAGAAAGAAAACACAGATAATTATCTCAAACTACAGCAGGACCCTAAGTTCTGAAAACTCTTCTTTCTTTAGTTGCTGTGTGTCAAAAACTATAGTCTTTCATACTAACTTGCAAAGTTAAAAAAGTAAAGTAACCTTGGGAAGTATAAATGATGAAGGTAAGTTAGTTACAAAGTTATCAGGAAGGAGGAAAAAAACACAAAAAATGCATGCTTTCAGTGTATTTTCTACGATATCAAAATGGAATTAACAGTAAAAAGTTAAAAGTCTTTGGCATAAAGAGTATTATTTTGAATTGTTGTGCATTTTATACTCTACCTGTTTTCACCTGTTTACTAGCTAGCAATACTAAGCGAAGTTCCTGAATTCAAGGAGTAAAAATGGTGCCAATACATCATTCCCCTTCTGGAAATTGTGCATCAATAGGCTTTTGGGTCTTAGCAACCCAATTTCTTCCAAGAATATTTCCAGTATATCAACAAATTTTCAGTTTACATTATATCAAAGTATTTGTGGAAATCTAACATCAAACATCTTTAAATGAGATTTTAAAAAATACTAGTCCATCCTTCCCAAAGAGATACTACCATATTTTGTCTTTAAAAATCTTATGGTAGGTTTGGGGGTACAGTTCACATGGTAGGGCACATGCCTAGCATGAGGCCTTGGGTTCGGTCCTCACTCCTGGACAAAAAAGTTGATACCTGGAAGACCTTAGTTCTAGCCCTTGGAGTGAAAGGGCTGAAAAAAGTCATCTTGGGATAAATAGAGGCAATTTTCATCTTTAAAAAAAATAATAGAACAAATTCTTGTCAGATTATCAAAGGGGAAAACCTATTAAGTACTGAATGGTTTCATTTTAAAATTAGCAAAAGTTGGTATGTATCAACTAATTCATTAGATTTCTAGTTACTTCATACAAGAAACTAACTTTTGTGAAAATGCTTAACTGACATAGGTTCGGCTGTTTTAAAATACAAAGACTGAATGACTGATTATACTCCGTGAATATGACAAGTCAGTAACATGGTTAATAGCTAGGAACTTGTTTCAATTAAAATATTAGACTACAAACTGTGTATGAAGTGTTAAAAATAAGATCTATATAGTAGAAAATGCTGTTGATACTGAATTTTATTATGTACAATGACTAACTTTCCTTTGTAAGAACCCTTATACTAGTATTCTTTGCTGTTTAGCAAAGACTACTTGGGCTAAATCAAGATTTTCTTAGTCTGTTTATATGCCTTCTTAAAATGAAAACAAAATTAAACCGAATCCTATAATCTATTTTACTGTTTATTTATCTCTTGATGAATGATCCACATAGTATTTTTTCTAAGGCCTGCAAAAACTAATCTAAGAGAAGTTAGACTGAAAAACTAGGAAATGCACTCTATTCCACTAGTTGCTTCTATTTTAATTTCTGGACTCAAACCTGATCTGTATGATTCCTGGAACTTTAAAGGTGAATATAGATATTTAAGGCCAAAATCTGTGTCCATTACATCTACCTTAGTTAGAAGTCTCCTAAAAAGTTGGGATTATCAAGGTAATTTTGAAGGTCCACCACATGAGAAATTACCCTTCCCAGAGACTTACTTTGGTTTTCAGGTCAATCTAAATGTTAGGATGCTTAGGCACAATTCTGGAAAGGCCGAAATCTGAAAAGCTACTGGGGAAAAGTCAACCCCAATTTAACTGCAGCTTCCCCACAAAAATGCAGTAGGATGGATTTAAAACCTAACGTTAGGACGGGTGCTAGTGGCCCCTAGCTGTTCAGGAGGCTGAAATCAGAGGATCACAGTTTGAAGCCAGTCTACGCACCCTGAATCTCCAATTAATCACAGAGAAAGCAAGAAGTGGCACTGGGGCTCCATGTGGTGGGTAGACCATTAGCCTTGAGCAAAATGCAGCCCAGGGACAGCACCCAAGCCCACAGTTCAAGCCCCAGGAACAGCAAAAAAAAAAACAAAAACAAAACTACCAGAATTCAATACTGTGCTCCAAGTGGAATACCAAAGAATCCAGCACTGTCACTGTACCCCTCTGGCAGCACTTTAGGTCTTTTTTTTGACAGACCTTATTAATTAAAAAGTAACAATCCATTTTTTATTATTCCCAGGATGAAACTTCCTTCAATCCCAGTAATACATTTTATATAAATTTACATCTCTACTTGATCCTGAAATTTAAGTAATTTACAACTTTCTTCTCACACTGTATAAAAGTTGCAAGTTCCTTTCAAAATTTTATTTTCAAGTAGTTAAGGAATCATTGTTAATTTCATATTTTAATGTGAAAAAACATATTCAAAGTAAAATCGATCAAGATTATCTTAACTTTGTAAGGGTCTTAGTGTTTCCAGCTTTGCGATAATTCAGGTTATGTAACATAAAAATTCCCAAAGCATTAACATTCAGTGATCATACCCAGTGTTACGTGTCAGTATAAAAACATTAAAAAAAAGAAGACACACACACACACACAGCTGCCCTTTAGAGCAACACAGTCCAGGACTTTCTGCAGTAATGGCTGCTAAGCACTTGGAATGTGGGTAGTGTGATTAACAAGCTGATTTTTCATTCAGTAATTGGTCATCGCTAGATTGGAAAATGGGAGTTTTAAAATCGTAGCCATCCTTTATATTGTTCAAAAACAGGAATTATGAAAAAGGTATCAAAATAAAAGCCATTCTTAGAAGAATTTGTAGAATTTTACCAAGTTAACAAGTTTGCTACCTAATGTGTGAAAATTGCATAAGACCTAAAAATATATGACATTATTATAGTAATATTCTGGGTATGCTAATTTCCCCTTTTCCTAGAACTTGTTTTAACAGGTTATTAACATAAGGTATTCCAAAGTTGCAATTCTCACATTAATAAAAAACTACCCAAGATTTTTCATCTCTATCTCAGCAACAAAGGATTCTTCTTCTAAAAGGATGCAGGTGCAATGAACACACAATGATGTTGGCCTCATAGAATATACATTTTATCACCTGTAGTATGTATATGGAATGTAACTTTTACATATTTTCCATTTTAAAAAGTCCTTTGAAATCTATTTTTAGTCCAAATCTATTTTTGGTCCTCTTTCATTAACGTTTACCTAAGAATTTTGTAGAATGCAGCAAAAGGGTATAAGGGAGTTAAAAGATAAACTGTTGGGGTAGAGTAAATCAGATTTTAGAAAAGTAAGACAATTAGTCTCTACACAGGTAACTGCAGATATCTCAAACCTAAAAGAAGCTATAAAAGTAATTAGCAATAAGCAAACAGAGCTAAAGAAAAACCATCTGGCCGATGAAATATTTAAAGCATTAGCAAAAACATTAATACACTTTCATACATTAAAAGTAACTTCAATAACATTTGATTCTGATTCACTTTAAGTGAATTATCTGTCTATACAAAACTGTAGCATAACTTAGCCTAGATGAAATAAGGGGAAAACATAATTCTAGAACTTACAGGTTTATAGTTTACAATTAAAAATTTTCATCTTATTCCTCTAAGTTAGCTTTACTAAACTTTATATATATATTCAAAGCTTCAGTTTCTCTAGCATATAGACATGATTTAATACAAAACAGAATACACTGCTTGAGATAAAAATGATCTTAACATAATTTCATTAGAGGTTGGTCCCTAAAATACTCAAAGTAAATCCTCAAAAACTCGAGGTGTGGCCAGTGATAGTTATTACTCCAGCTTGTACCCTACATCTACTTGTATTTGTGTGAGAACTACATTTCTACCTTCTAATAAGCCTTACTAACTTTATTTACCATAATTAATACCCATGAGGGACTATTTTTTAAATGCTACTTCTCCAGTACTTTTTTTTTTAAAGTTCATTATTTATAAATCAATTCTCACATATATGTACAGTTCTAACAATCACCTCTGAGGATGCTGGCGGCTGGGTAGAAGAATGATACTATGGTACAATGGGACATAGTCTAATGAGTGGTTTTCCAAAGGGATGGACTTACATTGATTCATCCATGAAGCAGGCTTATGTACTCATGTCAAAGAGCATTCTTAAGGACTGGTAATTGGGATTAGCAAAGATAATTTCACCCTTCTAAAGATAGTATCTGTGATCTTTGGCTAAATGTTTTATGACCAAGATTTAAAGAAGCACAAATTCTATATTAATTTAAAAAATACTCATAAAAATTTGGCCATTTAAAAGAACTTTTCCCTTTATCTTACAAAGTCTTTACTTCAATCCATAGTGAAATCAAAAGGATCAATGCTGTCTTGAAGCATCAACAAAAGTATTCTGCAAACACTGGCACAAGAAACATAAATTTTATAAATACAGTGCACTTAGCTAAATAACTGGAACTGAGCATTTTATATTATGAACATTTCCTCTGGATGGTTGTTATTGTTACAAAAGTGTAGAATTGAGATCAGAACATAATTCTATCTCTTCTCCCCTAAAATTTTGGAACTTGTTTAAAACCAGGTTAATCTATATGAGTGTAATCTTCTACATAAGTAGCTTACAGTTGGGTATTAAATAGTTCTATCTATCTTGTCAGAAGAGACATCTGCTTCGTTTAGGCCTGTGAGAGAACTTTTCATCTGTCTTAATAAAATACTAACTTTGTTACCAATGTTCACCCCCCACTAATGATTTCTTTAGAATTCCCCCAACCTTTGAAATCTGATGTCACTTTGATGAGAACCAAGGTTAAGCCATTGTACTGTCAGTGAATGAAAATGAGTACTAAACTTTAATCAAATTTTCTTGACCAAAATGAAGTGTAATAAAGATTTACTAAAGACTTTCCCTGTCTTTAACTGAAGACAAAACAGTTATAGTCACTTATCTTCTCAGGAAAAGTATTTATAGGGTACTTATTCCATGGGAACCTTGCCACGCTTTTTGTAACTTGGTTTAAATGCTTAATCTGCAATAAATTCATTTTTTTTAAGCATACATGTTAGGATTTCTAAGCCTACAGAGCTCTCATCATAGTCTATTATCAAGCTAATTCAAGAAGATTAGTCAGCTGTAAATGTCTGTTAACCTGTCCCTCAAGATATCCAAGTAGCCTGATTTGGGGATTAGTAACTGAACACCGAATTGGTTTCACTAAAATATTGTCCAAGTCAGCTATCTATTTCATTATAGGTAACTTACTTAAAACGTGAATACACACTATCACTAACTTTCAACTCTTAAGTTGGTGGCTTGATCCCTCTTCAAAAATGCCACAGGTAAAAGAAAAAAAAAAAGTGAAAATGTCACCTAGAATATAACTTGGGGGGAAAAACACTGCTAGGAAAGTTTCTAATTTGGGTTCTGTTTACTTTCTGGTTGTATAAACAGGATTCTCTGTAGGAAGTGTTTACTGGCAGATGATGATATGCCAATGTAAAGAACCTCAAGGGAAGAGTAGTGGTCTCAGACCTACAGATCCTACAACTGCACAAGTCTAAAAAGGGCATCAGCTGTCTAGTCTAGTACTTGCACAAATGTCAAGGCTTTGGAAACCAAGGGCAAGTGGTGATGACAACTAGTCTATGGTATCATTGAAAACTCCCACCCCCCCCTAGAAAGTCTCCACCCTCCCACATCCCCCAAGCGTGATTTTGCACAACAAGTTAAATAAAAGTAAACTGTTTATTAAAAGATACAGCAAAGGTACAGATACATAGATACATACAAAGATACAGATATATATATATTTACATATATATACAGTCTTGCTGTTTTCATGTGCACTATATTTAGCAGCACATTTAATCAGGCGGCATTTTAATGGGGCTGTTTTCACACTTGGCATTGTTACTACGTCACTTTGACAAGATACAACTATAGCCTGGTGGAAATTTCACTGAGTAAATTCCACTTCTCCAACTTTCAATAGTGGCAAAGAGGGGAAGGAGAAGGGAAGGGAGTACCAAGGCTGAACATTAGGTTAAACACAAGAATGCAAAAGGGCCAAGGTAGCACAGGGAAGGGGAAATTGAATAAAATTAAAGGCTATCTGAGCAATAACCTAAAGTAATAGTAAGGAACCATCATTAAATGGCAATGGGGTATGTGCCCAAGATGTTCACATAAGCCTACAGTGACCTTTCCAAATCCACTTCTTGTGTTGAACCTGACGATCTGCCTCTCTCCGCTCAATGCTTCCAACCCAACAAATTTGCTACCACCAAAATCTAGAGCTATAGAGCCTTGAAGCAAAACGGGAAGCTAAATAGTTGTACCTTGGGCTACCTTCCCACAAATGCAAGGAGGGCCCAATGTTGGGTAGGGTTGTGATAACACTGTTCTCTGCAATTCGATGCTTTTCACTTTGTGGCTTGGTTCCACAAAGTGAACTGCATCGAGTTACTGTCAAATGAGAAGCTGCGGGTTGTTTCATCTGTCGTTTAACCCGGCCCTGCCGTTTAACCCGGCCCTATGAAGAGTGAAACAGAATCCAAATCAGATATAAAATAACAATAAAATGGTAGATTCAGGTATAAAAAGGAAAACAAAATATTCATCTTACCTCTGAGGGCAAATTGCTGCTGAAAACATTATCATCATCTTTGTTTTCTTCACCATTTTTCTCCACAGGAACCCACTCTCCATAAACACTATCCGCTTCTTTTTTCCGATGTTGAGATCCAGAAGACACAGGAAATTCTTTTGTCAATGTCACCTGGCTTTTTGGTGGAGTTGGCTTTGCTGCAGCAATCTAAAAGACAACATTTCTTAATTAAAACTCATATAAAAGATACATTCACGCCTGTAATCCTAGCTATTCAGGAGGCTGAGATCTGAGGAGTGCAGTTCAAACCCAGCCCAGGAAGCAAAAGTCCCCGTGAAACTCTTATCTAAAATGGCACTGTGGCTCAAGTGGTAGAGAGGTGGCCTTGAGCACAAAGAAGCTCAGGGACAGCACCTCGGTAGGCTCTCTCAAGCTCCACAGTGGGGCAAACAAAATCTTCCAAAAGTGGTTTCTTAAGAATTTCAACATTACTAAAGGCAACGTTTAGACTGGGAGGAAATGTTTTGGTTTTTTTTTAATTACTTCTCATAGTATTTAAATAAAAACCTAATCTGAGCGAGACATCTGCAATCCTAGCTGCTCAGGAGACTAAGATATGAGAATCAACGTCCTAAGACAACCCAAGCAGGAAAGTCCATGGGACTCACCTCCAATCCAAAAAAGCCAGAAGTGGAGCTCTGGGTTAAGTGGGAGAGTACTAGCCTTGAACAAAAAAGATCAGGGACAGCACTCAAGTTCTGAGTTCAAGCCCCAGTACACACATACCCTAATACACTTAAATCCATGTTTAGGTTGTATTTAAATAGTTTCACGTATTATGTCATTTTATCAATCCATAAGTACTAATACTTACATTCAGATTGAAAAAAATGGGCTTGGGTTCACTGAGTTTAAAGGGATGATGATAAAAAGGAGGTTCTTCTTCTTCTTCATCCGAAACATGGGGTTTATTCACTATTACATCATCATCTTCTTTACTCTGTGCAATCTGTTTGCATTTCTTTAAAAAAAAAAAAAAGATACATCTTATGGTTTACATAGAACATGCTTAATTTTTAAATCATCACATAAGATCAAATTACAAAAGGAAACAAGACTATTGATAGGTTAAAAAAAAAAGTAATTCAAGCCGGGCATCGGTGGCTCACACCTGTAATCCTAATTACTTAAGAGGCTGAGATCTGAGGATCATGGTTCAAAGCCAACCTGGGCAGGAAAGTAAAAAAACTCTTATTTCTAATTAATCACCAGAAAACTGGAAGTGGCGCTGAGCTCAAAGTGGTAGAGTGCTAAGCCATGAGTGAAAAAAAGCTCATGGATAGCCCTGAGTTCAAGCTCCACAACCACCAAAAAAAGTAATTCAGCTCAGTAACTGTTATTTAAACACACTGGCTAGTCAGTCAACAACATTTATTGAGCACCTACTATGTGCAGAGCACTGTACTGGGCACTGTCTTGGAATACAAAAAAAAAAAAAATGTAGAAGACATGGTCCCTGCTCCCAAGGAGCTTACAATCTAATAATACGAGACAAATTACATATACATGAAATAATGCAAGAACTTTTTTACAGAGCAACACAATAACAAGTGCAAACTGATATAATACAAATTGAGTACATAAGTGCTAAAAGAACAGAGGCTTAAAGAGAGAATAGTCAGTCAAGGTTTGGATAGAGGGGGGAAAAAATGTTCCTTGAAAAATTGTAAGCCAGATTTTCATAGTAAAGAAAAAGAGTTGATAAGGAAAGGAAAGGAAAAGAAAGCCATCCTGGTCAGGTGGTGGTGAAGTGAGAAAAACCTGTTAGGAGGGACACGAGCACTGCAGATGAGGCTAAAAACAAAACACTAAGTGTTCATAGGATCTTAGATAAAGAATTTAGATTTGGTAAGTGAGCAATCAACGTTTTTGCTAGGTCTTTTTTTTTAAGCTACAATTCATAGTGAAGAAACTAAGAAATTTTTATGTTCATCAAATATATGGTAAAAATAAGATTTGAAATTTTTGTGAATAGTAGACAGTAACATGTCTTCCCATAAATGTTTTGTCAAATGAGTCAAAGAATACAACTTAAGAATGAAAAATAAGGCATGATGGAGAGGGTGCAATTGATGCCGTCTGACACATAAAGCAAAGTCAATTCCTCCTTAAGAAGCAAAGGAATAGACTTTATTACCTGGCTTCATAAAAAGGTCAGTAAATTTGAGTAGATCTGTCTCTATACAAGCAGAATTTGTCACATCTAATATCAATTGAAATATTACAATAGGAATTAAAAAGCTCACTTAGCCAAAACACAGTATTTCAAGCATGTAACCAATGGGAACAGAATATATTGAGAGTGGCAGGCTAGCATAAGGCTAGCTAGTAACGAGTTTCAGTATATGAAACAATACGGTATTTCTGGATCCTAGCAGCAAATATTTCAGCATACTCCTCCCCCCGCAAAAAAAAAAAAAACCTCCCCCCCCAAAAGCCTCGATTGAAAAGACCAAATTCTTAGGAACAAAAATAAGTATATTTAAAATATATGTTACTGCCAAAACCCGAACCGCAGAGGAAGAACTGATAATGGCCGGCCATTATCGCCAATGGCTGGTACCAAACAGCCAAAACCCGAAATGTTGATGCGAAAGAAGTTCCTTTCAGGCAATGGCCAGCTATTCTCATTAATTTCCAAGCTCCGGTGGCAAAAGATCATTTCTGAAGATTGTCTGTGTCTTTGCGTTTATGCAGTACACTCGTGGCGATCAGTGAACACGTCGTGAATGGAAACGAAACTGTAGGCGAGCTTCTGCGTGTTGCTCACTCAACACCTCCTCCATTCAAACGAACCGTCCCACTCCTCAGTCAGTTTGGCTTCTAAAACTGGAAAGCAAAAGTAATGGGAAGTAACTTTTAGCTAGCGGAGCTTAGCCATCCCGGATAATGGCCTGCTAAACAGAGCTTCTGCCGCTGCCACATCTGTATTTCGGGTTTTGGCCACTCGGTGCCAGCCATTATCAGTTCAGCCCACAATTCAGGTTTTGGCACACTCCAGAGTCAACAACCCTGGAATAATCCATTTAAGAATGAAAACGAATTCTGTCTAGCTTACCTCAGTTAGTTCTTCTATGGTAGCTCCTCCCGACTTTTTTGCAACTTTCTCTTCTATTGTAGGTGGAGGTGCAGGCTTTAGGTTTGGCGGTAAAGGAACACCAGCCTTAGCACACATGGCAGCTGCATTAGCTTTGGCTATTTCAAGTAATTGAGCCTTATCTGTAAGAGGAAAGTGTAAGAAGCAGTCTTCTTAAAGGCTATGCATTTTGTATTATCAAGTTTCAAGTGGTAATAAAATTAAAGACATCAATTTCCTGCTCTACCTTACAGCTGTAATCAAATCATTAATTCTTTTAAAGAAACAAATCTACATTTCCTACTTGATTTCCTACTCAAACACTACCCTATCCCAAGAAAATAGCTGATTTACTACAAAACTATAGTAACTCAGTCACAAACACTAAGACACAAGCCCAACTTTATTTCTACAAATTATTTGACCTTAAAATTAGTTTCCTAATATAACAAGAGCATCATTGTTCCTTGAGCCCAGATTAAGAGTGCCACCCCATCTAACAAGTCTTAAGCCAAATTAACTGTGCTAACAGCCCTGAACACTACTAGTGTGGCCATCATCACTTGGCAGTTTTACCATTTGGTAAATAAAGACATATAGATTTTACTTATGTCTCCTTTACTAACATGTCATCATTTAGAGAATTACACACTGTTCTACTTGGAATAAAAAAGAAGGTAGAAAACTTGGTGAACTAAATGCAGACCTAGCTGTATTACTTCTGCTTTAGACCTGATATGAAAATGAGCCAAACTACTGAGTTGTTGAAAAATTATCCAGCAGATAACCATGCATCCATCAAGTTTTAACCACCTGTGCATACTTAATATCAGGAAAAATTAAGAGCATTAAAAAAAAATATGACCGAACTTTGCTAGCATCACCTGCCAAGGGGAACTTCCCAGATGCAAAATATCCATTAACTTCCATTGCCAGCTATACTTATCAAAATTACTTTCACACATCAAAATTGTGTTTCTTTGCAAAGATGTATGCTAGCCTTGTTTTTAATATAACAAGGTTTCCCCATCTGCTTCTGCTTTCCATTTTTAGTAAAGGCAAGCAAGAAGGCTCAACCATTGAAATACAGAAACACTTGGTTTTAATATGCTCCAAAGCAAGTCTTTCAACCCGTTACATGCATTTATCCCCATTGTCTGATCATCTCTAAATAACCCAAAGTACTCCATTTGACTCAAGATGCAAAAAAACTCCTATATAAGTCATTCTCTATTACAATGCTATTAAATTAAAAAAAAAAACTCACCCAAATCTGTTAGACGTTTGGGGGACCTGCCTCTTTCAGAAGACCTAGATCTTTTCCGGCGAATGGGAGATCTGCTAAACCTTCTCCTCAAGGGTGTTCTTGATCGCCTCAATCTGACTGGTGATATACTGAAGCTTCGTCTTCTTACCACAGACCTTGATCTTCTCCTGCGGCTGGGGGTGCGGCTCCTGCGGCTGGGAGTGCGGCTCCTGCGGCTGGGGGTACGGCTCCTGCGGCTGGGGGTGCGGCTCCTGCGGCTGGGGGTGCGGCTCCTGCGGCTGGGGGTACGGCTTCTGCGGCTGGGGGAAATGCTGAAACTCCTTCTTCTACCAACAGACCTAGATCTTCTTCGTCGACTTGGAGTGTGACTCCGACTCCGGCGACTTGGGGTTCGACTTCGAGCTCTAGTAGTTTTTCGGTTATCTCTGGAACTTGATCTTTTCCTTTTTCTTTCCCTAGATTTGGATCTGTGCTTTGGAGATCTTTTGCGCTTCTCTTTTGATACAGAACGCCTTCCTCTAGACTTTGATCTTGACCTACTGCTCCTCCTCCGGCGTCTTGAACGCGAACGTGACCGTGTTTGAGAGCGATGAGACTTGGACTTAGATGATCGTTTCCTTGCCCTGGAACGAGACTCACTGGTACGCTTGCGGGACTTGTGCTCAGAAGACTTGGACCGCTTACTTCGAGATCTCAACGAAGAATCTCTTTTCTTTTCTTTCTCACCTTTGTCACGGTTCTTATTTTTCTTGCTTTTTTCATGTGTGTCCTTAACTTTCACAAAAATTTCATAATCATCTTTTTCCTCTGAAGATGACTCTGAAGCTCTTTCAGGAACACTTACTACAATTGGACTGGCAGCTATTTTGTCACGTTCAACTTCACTTGCAAGCAAAGGTCCTTCAATACCAGCTCTAAGGTTTGTAAGACGTTCCATGTCCTTAGGAAGTAATGGTCTCACCAGGTCTGCTTCATTAATTTCATCAATACTTGCAGGAAATCCCGAATCAGACAGTATTTCTTTAGTAGGGAGAGTTATTTCTTTATCTTCTCCATGACTTTGAGGGCTGAGAGCAACTGATGTTTGGTCACTCTCTTTAACAGGTAATGGCTCTTCTATATCCTTACTAACAAGATTATTAGATGGTAAGTCAAGATGAATGTCTTTAGCAGGCAAAGGTCCCTCTATGTCAGCTTCACTACCACCACTGGGGCTGGTGGAAATTACCATATCATGTTCAGTATCTTGAGTAGTTAAAGATACTTCAACATCATATTTATTAACTGCATCAGGAGCAGATGCTGTGGCAAACTCAATACCTTTACAAGCTTCCAAAGCCAGGGGATCTGCAGAAGACAGAGTTCCTCCTACTTCAGTTTCACTAACACCGGGAAAGGTATCCAATACTGTGCATTGTTGAGTCTCACTGATGGGCAAAATTTTCTCTTCACCAGTTTCACCAATAGGATCGGTGCCAGTAGCAGACACTGTACTATGTTCCATATCTTTATTAATTAGATGGTTATTAAGGTCTGTATTTAGAACATGTCCACTTTCGTAAGAGTCACTCAGGTGTCCTTCAACATGTGGCACTTCACCTGAATGCAATGGAATCTGCTGCATACCAACCTCTGAAGTAAGATTTTGATCACTGGATAGTAAAGCTATCCCTTTCATAACATGTGATGACATAACACTAGGCTCAACTATCATTGGTGTAGGCTCTAAAGCCATCTCAGTTATTTGTGTCTGCCCTAAGTCAGAGACAGCAGGCTCTGAAATTGTCACAGTAGATTCCTGGGCAGAAACACATGGTTCTGAAACAATCACAGCAGGCTGATGGACTGATACTGCTGTTTCCAAGACAGGCACAGTCGGCTCCAGGGCAGAAACAACTGACATAGGAACAGTAACATGCTCTGACTCAGCCACAGCTGGAATCTCCAGGGCGGCCACAGCAGGAGCTTCCAGGACAGCAGTGGCAGGAGGCTCTGGAACAGCCACAGCAGGAGGCTCTGGAAAGGTCACAGCAGGAGGCTCTGGAAAGGCCACAGCAGGAGGCTCTGGAACAGCCACAGCAAGAAGCTCTGGAACAGCAGGAGGCTCTGGGACAGCCAAAGCAGGAGGCTCTGGGACAGCCACAACAGGAGGCTCTGGGAAAGCCACAGCAAGAGGCTCTGGGAAAGCCACAACAGGAGGCTCTGGGAGGGCCACAGCAGGAGGCTCTGGGGGGGCCATAGCAGGAGGCTCTGGGGGGGGCACAGCAGGAGGCTCTGGGGGTGGCACAGCAGGAGGCTCTGGGACAGCCATGGCTGGCAGCTCCACAGCACCCACTGTTTGCTCTGGAATAGTTACTGTGGGCTCCAGCAGGGACACAGATGCTTCTGAGGCAACATGTCCTGAAGCTCTCATGGACTCAAATGCTTCTGCTCTATCTGATATAATAGATGGATCTGATGTTAGCATGGTTGATTCAGCCGACATAGGAGTTTCAGGCAGCATACAAGCCACTGGTCTCTCTGGAACCACTTCATGTTCAGCTACTACAGCAGACTCAACAGGTGTTGACATACCAGCAGACTCTGGCTCTTGTGTTTCTGGTACTGTCACAATGGTCTCGGATGCTAACACTGATGACTCTGATCCAGACACTGAATAATTAGCAGGTACTGCTGAAGGTTCTGAAATCTCACTTTGATTCATTGGATGCTCAGGTTGTGGTACAGACTCTTCAGGAGGTAATGCTGGGACCTCTGTGGGCCAAGTATTTTCACCTGTTAACACTGTCTGCTCAGTAGGCAATGCTGGACCCTCTGGGGGTTCTTCAGGAGGCAGTGGTGGTGTCATTGGTGGTTCCTCAGGTGGCAAAGGTGGCATTGTTGGAGGCTCTTCAGGAGGCAAAGGTGGCACCATATATGCCTCCGTATATGTGTCAGTGTAAGAATCAGTGTAAGAATCAGCTGCCATGGACATCATTGAACGATCAGTGTAGGATGACATCATAGATCGGTCAGCTGCAGAGTACGATGACATCATAGACCGGTCAGCAGCAGAGTATGATGACATCATAGACCGGTCACCACTCATGGACATCATAGATCGATCAGCCATAGGGGACATCATGGAGCGTTCGTAAGCTGACATCATGGAGCGTTCATAGGCTGACATCATAGAGCGTTCAGCCATAGGAGACATCATAGAGCGCTCATAGGCTGACATCATAGAGCGCTCATAGGCTGACATCATAGAGCGCTCAGCCATAGGGGACATCATAGACCGCTCATAAGACATCATAGAGCGTTCGTAAGATGACATCATGGAACGTTCTGCAGCATAGGACATCATCATGGACCGTCTAGATGCCAACATTAGGGGTCTAGGTGCTAACCTATATGGCCTAGGTGCTATCCTATAGGACCTGGGTGCTATTCTATAGGGTCTAGGCGACATCCTATAGGGATCAGGAGTTAGTCTGTAGGGATCATGCCCTAATCTATAGGGATCTTGTCCTAACCTGTAAGCATCATGACCTAATCTATAGGGGTCATGACCCAGCCTATAGGGATCCTGAGCCAACCTGTAAGGATCCTGAGCTAATCTATAGGGATCAGGAGATTTTGAATCCATCATAGCAGAATCTTGAGTGCTAGATGCTAACATCTGAGCATCCATAGTACCAGATGCTAACATCTGAGCATCCATGGTGCCAGAAGCTAACATTTGAGAATCCATAGTTCCAGATGCTAACATCTGGGAATCCATAGAACTAGTTGCTAACATCTGGGAGTCCATGGTGCTGGTGGCTAACATCTGGGAGTCCATGGTGCTGGTGGCTAACATCTGCGAGTCCATGGAGCTGGTGGCTAGCATCTGGGAGTCCATGGAGCTGGTGGCTAACATCTGAGAGTCCATGGAGCTGGTGGCTAACATCTGGGAGTCCATGGAGCTAGTGGCTAACATCTGGGAGTCCATGGAACTGGTGGCTAACATCTGGGAGTCCATGGAGCTAGAGGCTAACATCTGAGAGTCCATGGAGCTAGAGGCTAACATCTGGGAGTCCATGGAGCTAGAGGCTAACATCTGGGAATCCATGGTGGTGGATGCTAGCATCTGGGAGTCCATGGTGTTGGAGGCTAGCATTTGGGAATCCATGGTGTTGGAGGCTAACATATGGGTCTCCATGGTGTTAGAAGCTAACATATGGGATTCTTGGGCCATCAAGGGATCCACGCCTACTGTTACAGAAGTCTCCCCCACTAATGTAGTAGGCAGCTCCTGTGCTACCGTATTATAGGATTCCAGCGCTGTCGTCGAGGGCACCTCCAGGGACTGCGACACGGTCATCGTTGACAGCTCCGATGTTGTCACCACAGACTGAACAGAGATCTCCAGCGCCACAGTTGCCACAGGCTGCCCAGGCAACTCTGGCGCCCCAGGCTGCCCAGGCAACTCCAGCACCCCTGTTGCTAGAGGCTGCCCCAAAAGCTCCAGTGCTCCAGCTGCCCCAGACTGCCCCGAGAACTCCAGTGCCCCAGCTGCCATAAGCTGCCCAGACAACTCCAGTGCCCCAGTTGCCACAGACTGCCCGGACAACTCCAGTGCCCTAGTTGCCGAAGGCAGCCCTGACAACTCTGGCACCCCAGTCACTGAAGACTGCCCAGACAACTCCAGCGCTGTTGTTGCCACTGGCTGTGCAGGCAACTCCAGCACCATCGCTGCCTCTGGCTGCCCCAGCAACCCTGTAGCCGTTGTCACCTCAGGATGCCCATGATGTTCCACCGCTGCCATCCTCATAGCGTGCTGGTGCTGGTACACCGTTGTCGTCACAGGTTGATCGGTCAACTCCATTGCTACTGTTACCGCAGGCTGCCCTGGCAACTCTACTGTTGCTGACACTGCAGGCAGGCTTGGCAACTCCTGTGCCATCACAGGTGGCTCTGGAACCTCCTGTGGTGGCTCCATCCCCAAAGGTGATGCTGGGGGCCCTGGCAATTCCTGCGACAACTGTGGCACTGCTGTCGCAGAGGGCCCCAGCAACTCAGGCACTGCTGTAGCAGGGGGCCCTGGCAACTCGGACACTGGGGTAGGAAGGGGCCCTGATAACTCTGGCACCGGGGTAGCAGAGGGCCCAAGTAACTCCAGCACTGGAGTCACAGAGGGCCCTTGCATCTCCGGCACGGAGGTCGAAGGTGGCCCCTGCATCTCCAGCACTGAGGCCACCGACGACTCCGGCAGCTCCAACGTTGTGGTCTTAAGCAGCTCCTGCGACTCCTGTAGTCTTGTCTCAGATGAATCTGCGATCTCCATTGGTACTTCTACAGGCTGCTCTGGCAATCTCTGCACTTCAGCTGCAGATGACTCTGGAAAATCCATTGTCATTGATGTGCTTGGTTCAGGATAAACCTCAGTAGCTATCTCTGCTGCTACAAGGGTTTCTTTTGCTACAGGAGGCTCTACCAACATGGTCTTTGATGGCTCTGGAGATCTGCTCTCCGAAGATCTCAGTGAAGATTGCATCTGATATTCCATTGACATTGTTTCTACTGGCTCAGATGACTTCAGCACTACTGTTGTAGCAGGCACTGGTGCTGTTTCAAAGGAATCCAGAATCTTTGTCACAGATGGTTCCTGTGTTACTGACACAGACTGCTCTAAGCTTACTGATGCAGATCCAACTGACAGCTCTGCAGGTTTTGTAACTTGCTTCAGAGTTTCTAAGGTGTGTGGCTCTGGTAACTCCATTGGTACTACTGGAGGTTCTAGCATAACTTCAGGGGAATCATTGGTCTCAGGTGGGCCAAATGCTCTTACAGGATGTTCCAGTGCCATCGCTGAAGGTTCAGAATCAAACTTGAAAAAGGAATCAGATTCTAAATCTATGCTCCCATCATGATGAGATTTCGGCTTTGACTCGGGGTCTTCTGGCTGTCTTTTATATTTTTTTTCCTTTTCTTTCTTCTTTTTCTTCTTTTTGTTTTTGTGCTTTTTATGCTTCTTTGATTTTTTTGTGGGAATCTCATCAGTAGGATCTGTTTGTACAGATACACATCTACTTTTTCTGGAGGTCTCTTTCAAGTCTGAAAGTAATAGAAATTATTTTGTAAAACAAAAGTAAACCTACAATTACCCAAAGTAGGTTTAGATAAATCATTATAAACCAGCATCTTCACTCTACACTAAAATACCATAACGTAATACACCTCATGGTAAATGAAAAGGTATGAAATTTTCTGTAAGTCAATTACTCTCATATTGCCACTTAATTTTTAACAATTAAAGCTTAAGATAAAAGTAATTTTTTAGCTTATCAAAAAAAATGCAATCAGAATTATAAGATTAGGTCCAGGGGTTGGGTATACTTAGTAGTAGGAATAGTGCTTGCCTAGGAAGTACAAAGCTGTGAGTTCAATCCCCAGCACCGAAGAAACCGTTTTACTAAACATTAAAATAATTATTTCCTCCAGCTCTCAAATTACAGCAATTTTAAACCACAATTCTTTCATATTCCATAATAATTCCTATTTTAAAAACCCACATAAGGGGCTGGGAATATGGCCTCAAGGCAAGAGTGCTTGCCTCGTATACATGAAGCCCTGGGTTCGATTCCTCAGCACCACATGGCCAGAAGTGGCGCTGTAGCTCAAGTGGCAGAGTGCTAGCCTTGAGCAAAAAGAAGCCAGGCACAGTGCTCAGGCCCTGAGTTCAAGCCCCAGGACTAGGAAAAAAACAACAACACATAAGTGATTGTTTTTATTTATTTTTTAAATAATTACTTATTTATTGTCAAAGTGATGTACAGAGGGGTTATATAGTTTCACACGTAAGGCCATGAGTACATTTCTTGTACTATTTGTTACCTCCTCCCTCATTCCCCCTCTTCCCCCCAGTTGGTTTACACCAAATGGCTTTGCAAGTATTGCTTTTGGAGTCGTTTGTCTTTTAATTCATTGTCTCCTGGGTTTGATATTCCCTTTCACTTCCCTAGTTCTAATACCAGTATATACAGTATCCAGGTTACTCAGATGAGATAGAGATAAGTGATTTTTAATTCCTTTATTAAGCTGTATATTTAGGAAGCATCATGACAATGGCTTTTGAAGAGAGTGCTTGCTCTTGAAGCCTGAATTAATCTTACACTTAGTAGATACATGGCTTTGGGAAAATTACTAACATTAATGTGTCTTCCAGTTAGGAGACAAAGCAAGTTAAAAGTATGCTAAGTGGGCTGGGGATATAGCCTAGTGGCAAGAGTGCCTGCCTCGGACACACGAGGCCCTAGGTTCGATTCCCCAGCACCACATATACAGAAAACGGCCAGAAGCGGCGCTGTGGCTCAAGTGGCAGAGTGCCAGCCTTGAGCGGGAAGAAGCCAGGGACAGTGCTCAGGCCCTGAGTCCAAGGCCCAGGACTGGCCAAAAAAAAAAAACAAAGTATGCTAAGTGAGCCAGGTGCTAGTAGCTCATGCCTATAATCTTAGCTACGCAGGAGCCTGATATCTGAGGATCATCGTTTGAAGCCACCTCTTGTAGGAAAAGGCCCATGAGACTCTTATCTCCAACAAACTACTCAGAAAACGCTGAATGCAGCACTATGGCTCAAATGGAGTGGGGAGGGGGAGGGGGAACACGACAGTGCCCAGACCCAGAATTCAAGCCCCAGGACTGGCAGAAAGAAACAACAACAAAACAAGGCTAAGTGGGACTAAAGATGTAGCACAGCAGCAGAGTGCTTTTGTAGCTTAAGTACAGCTCTCGTTCTGATCCCTGAAAAATTAAATTTGTTTAAAAAAACATGTAAAATACATACAACAATGCCTCTCCAAGAGTAAGCTGTCAGCAAAGGGTGACAGTATGTTAACATCTGAACAAATTTAAGCCACCAATACAGAACTCAAATTTTATCTTACTGCATCTGTATTATAGTCTAATTAAAAGCCAATCTAGGGCTGGGGATATGGCCTAGTGGCAAGAGAGCTTGCCTTGTATACACGAGGCCCTAGGTTCGATTCCCCAGTACCACATATACAGAAAACGGCCAGAAGTGGCGCTGTGGCTCAAGTGGCAGAGTGCTAGCCTTGAGCGGGAAGAAGCCAGGGACAGTGCTCAGGCCCTGAGACCAGGGCCCAGGACTGGCCAAAAAAAAAAAAAAGCCAATCTATTTTGGGACTGGGAATGTGGCTTAGCAGTAGGGTGCTTGCCTAGTATGCATGAAGCCCTGGGTTCGATTCCTCAGCACCACATAAACAGAAAAAGCTGCAAGTGGCTCAATGCTCAAGAGGTAAAGTGCTAGCCTTGAGCAAAAGGAAGCCAGAGACAGTGCTCAAAGCCCTGAATGCAAGCCCCAGGACTGACACAAAAATAAATAAGTCAGCTTCCCTAAAATTGCTCTTTTAAAACTAGTAAGAAATGGGCAGCTAATTCTTATAGCACTTACCATGTACGGCAAAAACATTTCAACTTACATATCCTACTGAAGAAAGTTTATATCCCATTTTGTAACCAGGCAGAATTTACTCTAAATACCAAAATATTCTATTAGACAACTTCGAGATCTTAGCAAAAGCTACTCAGACAATCCTTCCACTACCATTATAGAAAAGAAAACCCAAGGGCTGGGGATATGGCCTAGTGGCAAGAGAGTTTGCCTCGTATACATGAGGCCCTGGGTTCGATTCCCCAGCACCACATATACAGAAAACGGCCAGAAGTGGCGCTGTGGCTCAAGTGGCAGAGTGCTAGCCTTGAGCAAAAGGAAGCCAGGGACAGTGCTCAGGCCCTGAGTCCAAGGCCCAGGACTGGCAAAAAAAAAAAAAAAGAAAACCCAATACATGACAAGTCACATGCAAAAACTCATTTTCACACTGAAAATTAGTTAAGTAGCACCTCAAACAAGAAAAGGTTAGAGAGCCATAAATCTAAAGAAGGTTGTGACTTTTAAACTACATCCTAGCAAAAGAACAAAACATATCCCACACCTAATTTCTAGTGACTTATTTTGTGGTTAATCATAAACCCTTCATTTCTAAATATCAATTATTTAATCAATTCCATGAACCTTAATTCCCATATGACTCCTCTTCATTGCACCTTTTTTTTTTTTTTGCCAGTCATGGGGCTTGAACTCAGGGCCTGGATGCTGTCCCCAAGCTGCTTTTGTTCAAGGCTAGCACACTATCACTTGAGTGCCAATTCTGACTTTTTCCTCAGTAGTTTACTGAAGAGTCTCAGACTTTCCTGTCTGGACAGGCTTCAACCACCCACCCTCAGATTACAGCCTCTTGAGTAGCTAGGATTACAGGCATGAGCCTCTGGTACCCAGCTTCATTGCACTTTTAATGGATGTGCAAATAGGACTTCTAAGTTGAGACTTTAAAATAAGATCCCCAAAGGTATGCTTTAAAATTGCTCATGCTTGTAATCCTAGCTACTCAGGAGGCTAAGATCTGAGGATCATGGTTCAAAGCCAGACCAGGCAGGAAAATCTGTGAGACTCTTACCTTCAATAAACTACCAGAAAACTGGAAGTGGTGCTATGACTCAAAGTGGTTAGAGCACTAGCCTTGTGCTGAAGAGCTCAGAGACAGCATCCAGACCCAGAGCCCCACAACCAACAAAAACAAACAAAGGTGATGAAGTTTGGTCCAGGACACTATTTATGTTCATTCCAAAATTGGCATTTACAGAACGGTTCTCAATAAAAACAAATACAAAAATCCTGAAGATACTATAATACTTATTCAAATAGACAAAAATCATATCCTACCATAAATCAAGTAAATGCATCAATGTTCATTTTTAAGTGTAGTTGTTTCCCAAGGAGTACTATAGTAAGTCAAAAAAAACTTAAGAAATAACTATCAACAGGGCACTGATGGCTCATGCCTACATGTCTCAGGCGGCTGAGATCTAAGGTTGAGATTCCAAGCCAGACTTGGCAAGAAAGTCTATGAGACAAATCACCAAAAAGCTAGAAGTGGAGTTGTAGCTCAAGTGGTAGAGCACTAGCTTTGAGCATTTGAAAGGAAGGAACTATGAGGTTCAAAATTTAGAGAGAGAGAGAGAGAAAGAAAGAGAGAGAGAGAGAGAGAAAAAGAGAGAGAAGATTTATGTCCAGCTTACCTGGCTTATATCGTAGTTCTGTATCTAAGACTCCAGAAAGTACTTCCTCTATCTTCTGCACTATTTCTTCATTTGGTAGGCTCCTGGCAGAGGCAGCTGCATCACCTGCCTGGTTTCCTTCAATAGGTGTATTTGTTTCACCATTCAGCTGGCCTTCACTCCTTCCACTTGACAAGAAAAGGTTCCAAAATCAATAATTTACTACATCATGTAATAAGAATCAATAAATATTAGTCTGTTATATAATCCTGCTCATACATCTCACCCCTTTTCTGTAGATGTTTACCAGTAATATTCCTTAACACTATATATTACAATATTTTCATTTTTTCTTTTTCTTTTTTTGCCAGTCCTAGGGCTTGAACTTCGGGCCTGGGCACTGTCTTTGAACTTCTTTTGCTCTAGGCTGGCAATCTACCACTTGAGCCACAGAGCCACTGCTGCCTTTTTCTGTATATGTAGTACTCAGGAATCAAACCCAGGGCAGGCCTCATGCACATGCATGCTAGGCAAGCACTCTACCACTAAGCCACATTCCCAGCCCCCAATATTTTCATTTTTTAACACAAGTTTTAGCATTTGGAAAGTTTTAAGAGTTTTAAAGACCAGATTTCAAGGAAAACCTTTTGAAATAAAATAGTTTCAGAAACATAACTTGAGGCTTTGAGTTACTTACCTATCTCCCAAAGGAGAAAAAAATTAGTTGAGATAAATCACAATACCTTATGGCATAAATCGTGGCCATATAATAAAGCCACACATGTATACAGATCATAATCACCTTCAACAATACCAAGGAACACAAAATTCATTTAAACATACTGAGTAAAAAGGATAAGTTGATCCCAGTGCAGGTGGCTCCAACCTACAGGACAGGCTGAAGATACAAGGATCACAATTTAAAATCAGCCTGAACAGAAAGAATCCACCACAAAGCTGGAAGTGGACCTGTAGCTCAAGTGGTAGAGGGCTAGACTTGTGCAAAAATGCTCAGGAACAGTGCCTAGGCCTTGAGTTCAAGCTCCAGGATTGGCACCCCCACCACCTCAAAAAAAAAAAAGGGGGGGGGGAAATTGTATTCTGTTCACATTTAGACTGTTAATAAAAAACCATAAAAATTTAAAAAAAGATCACATAATATGTACCTATTTAAAAATCCTGGTATTTACATGTTTCTGGTATTCAAAAAAAAATCACATAACAATTGGCAATTCATTTATACCAATAAATGGCTTAACACTTTCAATCCACAGATCAAAATTTTATCAGATAAAGCCATTCATTCATAGTTATTTTCATGTGTACATTTGCAAACTTTAAAAAAACTATAACACAATTTAATTTACATTTAGTGGAGGTCATGTCAAAAAGTCAAAAGCAAAAAAAGAAAAAATTAAAATAATTACTTATTAAGAAATACAAATCGTGTAAAAAAGGAAAAAGCACAAAAAGTTAAAAACCTTGTTTCCAAAGAAAGAAACATAAATCATGTAAGTACTGTATCTTGTGTTACATTTTCCTGTATTTTTAACTCAATCCCTACAAAACTCTAAGAACAACCCTATTATTCTGATTCTATAAATGAGAGAAATAATAAGGCACAAAGATCAGAAACTTATCTGAAGGTCACACAGCTCCTAAGAAGTGGAGCTTGTATTAAAATGAGAACCCAGTCTTGAAACACTTGTACATACATCCTTTACTCTAAATATAATCAGCCTATTACCCATACTGATGACTTTTTGTAAATGCTTTAATAAGCATGAGAGGATACCATTCATTGGTATGGCAAATAACAAAATTGTTTTCAGAATATGCATTTTGTTAATTTAACATGTGAAGAAAATACTTCTCTAGCAATAAACTGCTTTGTCTAATGTTCATTGTAAAATTTCTTGATGCAAGGCCTTTTACTTTTCCTAGGCACTTAGATTTAAGTAATTATGGACCTTAAAAAACATGAAACCAGTTAGGCACCGGATGCCTGATAATGCTAGGTACAGGAGTATGAGATCTGAGGATAGTGGTACAAAGCCAGCCTGGGCAGGAAAGTCCATGAGACACTAATCTCCAATAAACTACTCCAAAAAAGCCGGAAGTGGAGCTGTGGTTCAATGTGGCAGCATGCTAGACTTCAGCAAAAGCAATTTCAGGGACAGCACACAGACCCTGAGTGCAGCCTCAGAACAGCTCTCCTCCCCCAAAAAATTAAGAAACTGATTTTTTTTAAGTTGCTCTATAAGGAAATAATAATTTCACCTTAGAAGCACCCAGGATATAGCTGTAATTACTAAAAAGCAATGAAAATTTCAAATCACATAGATATACCAATATACTGATACAAAGGAATTTTATGTAGCCATGAAAATGTTTAAAATATTGAGATTTCAACAACCTTGCTCAATGTTAGAAACAAATTTTAAAAAGGGCTGGGATGCAGCTCAGTGGCACAGTGCATGCCTAGTAAGTGCAACATCCTGGGTTGATCTCCAGGACCAAAAGAACAGTAATAATAAAAATGACAGGATATCAGTAATGGGCAGTTGTTTTCTCCCTTATAATTTCTAAATTTTCTACAACAAACCAAAAAAACTCATTTAAAATAAGATTTTTCTAAAGCTTTATTATTATGATAAAGGTGATATACAAAGAGATTAGTTACAATAAAAAACGTGTTATTAAAGCAAGCAAACATACTCATTCCATGCAAGTTTTTTAAGTTTTCAGGGAAAATACTTCCTTAACCCAGGCTTCTTCTCATGGTAAAAATACTAGCAGCATCACCAAAGGTTAAAAAGCAACTTAGTGAGCAGACATACTTCTCTTAAAAATTAGGATTAAAAAGATAGTTAAAAAAATTTTAATTCAGCAATAATTCACAACTTCCCCGATACTCCTACGTTATTTTGCCTCACAATTTACAACTGAGTTTTCAGCTCATTTTCAAATTCACATCCTTTGATCCTGCTCTCAACTTACAGGACTTAGCAGAAACACTTGAACTAGAAACACATATTTATGTAAAGACTTAATCTCTCCTACCGCCGGATTTTAAAGAGTAATTTATGCAAAAAAAAAACCCTACTGAGAGACTACCAAATTTGGCACCACGACCCAAACCATATCCCTATTTTTCATTCCGAGTAAACAACTCTTTCTTTCATAATCTCCTCCCTGTCAAATTTCGTGGGAACCCCCGAGTCACCTATGTAAAGTCCGCTCAGCAGTGGCAAAATAAAATAAAATATCGTGTTGAACAAATACGTCAATGGTGGCGGGGATGGTTAAGGGGTAGGAGGGTGGGGGGGGGGGGGGAGAGAAGGAACACCTACCTACACGTAAAGTCTCACTTCTCACTGAACAAAACTAAGTATTCGCTCATCTCAAAGCCGCCACCCCCACCCCCACCCCCCTTCCGTTCTTCGGCCGAATAGTTCTGATCCGGCGGGCCTAGGATTAATGTGAGGGAGTTCTCATTTCAAGCTGTAGAGAGAACCGCTGCCTGGCTGGAAACGAAACGCACGGGCAAACCAAGGTTCCCGATAGTTTTAATTCATGGATTCCCGGACGGTCCGGGCCTTGCAATATTACTCAGAATAGAAGAATTACCCAAGAAACGGCCGTTGGGGACCCTTTCCTGTCACCGACGCCGGCCGGCGAAAGCGGCGGAGGCGGGGAGGGGGGGGGAGGGGGGAGGGGAAAGGCGGCGGCGGCGGCGGAGGAGGAGGTGGAGCTGCGGAAGGAGCTAGGCCCCGTCCGCGGTGGACCTTCAAGGCCTCCGACCGGGGAAGCGAAGGGAAGGGAAGGCGAAGGAGCGACCTGACCGGTAGAATCTAGGGTGAAAGCCCCGAGCCGGGAGAAACACGGCCTCAAAGAGGAAGTTCATCGGAGGGGAAGGGAAGGAGTGGATGGGAGAGTGGGAGGGTGAGCCCGTAAAATGGATCCCAGGCCCAGGCGGGGCCGTAGCGGGGCCTGAGCCGAAGAACGACGGCGTCTCCGAAGAACGAATGACCACGGAAGGCTAAAATGGGGCCCTCAGAACCCGTTGGGAGCAGAAGAAGCCGGGGCGTACTCACCTGGAAAGCTCTTGTTGAATTTCCCGGAATTTACTGACCACGAAAGACCTAAAAACCTGCTCGATGTCGGCCGCCATGGCGTCCGCTCCGTTCTCTCAACTCCTCCTCGCTAGTCCTCCAGGCTCCCAGCATGCCTCGGGAGAAGGCGCAGCGGCCAATTCCTTTTAAAGCCCTCCTGATTGGTCCGTCGGCGAGCGCCCAGCTCTGCTTGCCCCGCCCACGAGCCAATCAGCGAGCTCGATCCTGGTCTCCTCGGCTGTTTCTGAGCGGCTGTGGTAGAGATGCTGACGTTTGCTCCGCGCACGAACGAGTCCGCCATGTTAGTGTCTGACGCAGGCGCCATTACAGGAAAATCGTCTCTTGAAGCGACTTTTTTGTCAGCTTCACTTGTCGGTCTTTAACTATGTGGGGAGGCGTAATATCCACTAGGCCTCTGAAATGAAAGACCATGAGGAAAGGGGGCGGGAAGGACTTCGTGATACTCGATGGGCCCTCCAAGCGTTTTGTTGGGACGCCAAGTTTAGTTTCATCCGGGAGATGCAGACGGAGGGAGGGCGGGGGGGAGGGGGGGGACCTAATTAGGCCCCGCCCTACTGTGATTTGAATACCAGGAACACTGTTTAGTCCAATCTCGCTCTCTGCGCCTCCTGTCATCGGCCTCATTTTTTTTAGGGGCCGATGGGAGGTCCTAGGTGGTTATCTAAGTGGAAAACCGGGCGCCTCCTGCGTTCGCCAGGACCACAAGACTTTTTTTTCCTCAGCAAGTAGCTGCTGAGCTCGGACCCCCTCCCCCCCCCCCGGCTCGCGGCACACAGCGACCTAAACGTGGCTCTGACCTCGTGGGTCTCCCACTCCCCCCGAGTGTAAGGGCGCCCAGTGTGGCGGGATTAGATTATAAGTGTGCCGGGTGTTTCGGACATGGGCCCCAAGGGGCAGACTCAGGCCGCACCCAGGAGTGGGAGGGAATCCCGCTGATAACCTCGCCCAGGGCGGGAGGGACTTGGGGGGAGGGCGGGGCATAAGAGCCGGCCAGCCAATGAGGAAGGGAGGTTGTCGGGGGGCGGGGCGGGCGGCGGGGCGCGTGCTGCGTCCCCGCGGCCCCCGGGGCCACTTCCGGCCAGTGGGTGAGTGCGTGCGGCGTGGCCGCCGGGACCCGGTGCGTGAGCGTCCCCTCTGACTTCAGTGGCCCGCGGTTGTGCTTTGGCGCGCCGGGATTTCATTGAGCACGTAGGAACTGGTCTTGAGGTAGACCGTAACTTCTGGAAGATGGATGGGGATGGGGATGGGCCATGTGCTCACTGGTTGAGGTGTATTGGATCTGTGTGCTAACCCCCTCACTCCCGCTCTTTCTGCTGTCTCCAGCTGCAGGTTTCTTTGCTTTGTTTTGTTTTTTTGTGAACCTTTAGGCTTTCTTAAAAGCAGCAACTCTCCTAAATTTATATATATATATATATATGTGACCTTATACTTAGGCACTTTTTATTTTATTTTTTTACCAAATCCATTCAAATGTCTTTGCTTGGCTCTGTTACTCCAGAAAGAATGTAACACGCTACTGTTTTCTGTTGCTGAGTGCATTAATTAATTGTATCAATCTCATTTCTGTGTGTGTGTGTTTAATGATACTAGGGCTTGAACTTGGTCTCTCTCCTTGCAAAATTTCTAGGATTCAGTTAGGTGGTTTAATGACCTTATCCAAACCTGATAATCACCTCTCAGAGGCATCACATCTAAATATCAATACCATGGTTCGATTAAATTTACACTTTTTTTCCCTTTTTCTGTCTTTGTGTGTGCATGCATGCATGCTCATGCATGCATGTGTGTCTGTGTCTTGTCTGTCTATCTTGGGCTTGAACTGAGACCCTTAGTACTGACCCTGAGCTTTTTTGCTCAAGCTCTACTTCTGGCTTTTTGGTGGTTAATTGGAGGTAAGATTTTCGTGGACTTTCCTTCCCAGGCTGGCTTCAAACCTCCATCCTCACATCTCAGCCTCCTGAATAATGTCCAATAGTAGTTTCTAAGTTATGTGAATTATGAAATATCAACTGTGACTTTCTTTCCACAGATTTGTTTTCCTTTTAAATTCCGACTTTGCAGGAAGCAATGACAGCCCGAGTACTTGTAATTGGCAATGGAGGAAGGGAGCATACACTGGCCTGGAAACTTGCACAGTCTCATCATGTCAAACAAGTGTTGGTTGCCCCAGGAAATGCAGGCACTGCCTGCTCTGGAAAGATTTCAAATACTGGTAATTATGTTTCAAAAAGTGGGAGGGGGGAGAAAAATGGGAGAGGGGGCAATAAGTATGACAAATATACTCACTGTCAAACGTATGTAACTATAACCCCCTGTACATCACCTTGACAATAAAATTATTTTTAAAAGTGGAGACTAACAATAATGAACTATAGATCATATGTTCCCTTATTAAGGTTTGCATCATAAGAAAAGAAAAAAGAGCAGAAAGGGTGAACTCAACAGGTTTTATTCAGAAGGAAAGCCTGAGAAAGGCAATTAGGGTCTCTTGAAACATTAGGCAGAAATGAATGAAGTGGGCAAGGTAGAAGTGGGATAGGAGAAAAATCTTATTTTGACTGAGTAGCCTCTGTCTGCCAGGGGTGCCAGCGTCAGATGTGGCCTTGATCTCAGGCTCTCTGCCAAGACTACTGGGTACATTTGTTCAGGGGGAAGAGGGGAGGGGGGAATTCGGTGGGGTCAGCAGCAAGGACAGTTCTAAGATATGGCTGCCAGGGGGAAAGCTGAGTGCTTTCAGTTTAAGTCATTTTCCATCATGAATGATTTCTTAATTTAACTTTAAATATTTATGTGGAAATGTGAATGCTTGCAATATGTTGTAAATTTAAGGTAGCCCATTGAATTCCTTTTGTTTGTTTGGTTTTATGCCATTCTTGGGGCTCAAACTCAGGACCTGGGCACTGTTCCTGAGGTTTTATGCTCAAGGCAGGCATTTTTGCCACTTGAGCCATTTCTCCACTCACAGTTTTTTTTGGTGGTTAATTGGGGATAAGAGTCTTACAGACTTTTTACCTAACTTGCTTCAAACTGTAATCCTCAAATCTCAACTTCCTTAGTGTCTTGGATTTCAGGCATGAGCCACCAGCACCCAAACTTGCAGGGTTTTCATCCTGCTACTTAGGCACTCCTACGTAGCTGGGACCAAGGGCATGTTTGTGAAGATGTAGTGTTCCTTTTTGCCCAGGCCATTCTCAAAACCAGAATCTTTTAGATCTCCACTTCCCATGCAGCTAGATTTAACAGGCACGAGCCTGCACACCTGACAGACACTTTCATTTGTTTACTATACAACACACACACACTGGTACCATGGACCATTCATGATTTATAGCTTTTAGGGAAGTTCACTCATATTCTCATCATATAATTGGATACATGATAGCAGATGTGAAGTTTTATAGCTTAATGCTTTCGGTGGTGAAATGAGCTATACTTCATTTTGTTTACTTGGTTAACTGAAACAGAATGTTTTTATAAATGGTGGGTTATGTTCTCTGTTCACAGCTGTCCCGATCATGGATCACACTGCCCTCGCTCAGTTCTGCAAAGATGAGAAAATTGAATTTGTGGTTGTGGGACCAGAGGCACCTCTGGCTGCTGGTAAGGTTAACCTCTATTTATTTATTTATTTTCCATCTGGGGATTGAACTCAGAGCCTCAGCATAGTCCCTGAGCAGTTTTTTGTTTTTGTTTTTGTTTTAGCTCAACCCTTGAGCCAAAGCTCCGCTTCTGACTTTTTTGGAGGTTAATTGGAGATAAGAGTCTCATGGACTTTGCTAGCTGTGCTGGATTTCCAACTGTGATCCTTAGATCTCAGCTTCCTGAGTAGCTAAGGTTACAGGCATAAACCACTGGTGCCTGGCTGTTGACTTTTTTGCTGTTCTAATTCACAAGAGGCATTGCTTTGTTGCCCAATCTGGTCTCCAGCAAATGGGCATAAATATCCCTCCCACCTCAGCCTCCTGATCAGCTGGGATTTCAGACATGACCCATATTGCCCAGCCCTTTGCTAGATTTGAATTGCCTCTTACTAATATTTTGTTTTAAAATGTAGATAATGTGGGGGGTGGGAATATGGCCTAGTGGTTAAGTGCTCACCTCGTATACATGAAGGCCTGGGTTTGATTCCTCAGCACCATGTCTACAGAAAAAGACAGAAGTGGCGCTGTGGCTCAAGTGGTAGAGTGCTAGCCTTGAGCAAAAAACACCAGGGACAGTGCTGAGGCCCTGAGTTCAAGCCCCAAGACTGGCAAAAAATAAACAAAACAAAAGTAAAATATAGACAATGTGAAAATAACTTCTGCCACCAGCCCTCTCCCCAGAGAGACACTGGATCCCCTAAGTGACTGTTTGCATCTTTAGGAATTGTTGGAGACCTGACCTCTGCAGGAGTACGGTGCTTTGGCCCCACAGCAGAAGCAGCTCAGTTGGAGTCCAGTAAAAGATTTGCCAAAGAATTCATGGACCGACATGGGATCCCAACTGCACGATGGAAAGCTTTCACCAAACTTGAGGAGGCCTGCAGCTTCATTATGAAGTGCGTCCTGGGCTAACTGTGAAGGCCAGTTGTTTTGGAATGAAACTTGAAGTTCTTTTGTATGTTGAAAACATAGTGTTTGGTTCTTAGGCTATATGAGTTTGTCATAAGATCATTACGGAAAAAAAAAATTCTCAGTAAATTATCTTTTGCTAACACCAAAATAAGATACAACTCATATTATAGCATTACAGAAATGTGAAATTTTAATGTATATTATAAGTCGTTTCTAAGGGCCATAATAAACTTGGTTCAATAAGTCACGTGTTCTTATAACATACAAGTTAATAATTTTTATTTATTGTCAAAGTGATGTACAGAGGGATTACAGTTTCATACGTAAGTCAATACATACATTTCTTATCCAACTTGTTAACTCCTCCCTTGTTACTGATTTTTGTCACAAATAATTAACTAGAATAAAGAAACATTTGGTCATCTGCCCCCACTACTTTCTAATTCTTAAAATGGAACATCTTCTGTTCCCTTTCCATTTACGTATTTCCACAGAAATGGAAAACATTGAGCAATTAATGAAGTTGACAGAGACACACGTTTGCCTGTTTTTTCTTGACAGTCCCTACTAACCTGGTATCTTCATGCTTTTTCTGTTTATGTGGTGCTGAGGAATCGGACCCAGGGCTTCATGCATGCATGACAAGCACTCTACTGCTAAGCCACATTCCCAGCCAAGGAAAGTCTTATCTCCAGACTATCAGAAAAAAAAACAACAACAAGTGGCTCAAAGTGGTAAAGCTCTATCCTTGAATGAGAAAAAATAAAAAAGCTCAGGGAGGGGCTGGGAATATGGCCTAGTGGCAAGAGTGCTTGCCTCGTGTATATGAAGCCTTGGGTCCGATTCTTCAGCAGGACTGGCAAAAAAAAAAAAAAAAAAAAAAAAAGCTCAGGGACAGTGACCAAGCACTGAATTCAAGCCCCATGACCAACCAAAAATATACATATATATATGAGTGAGAAGTGCATAAAAGTGGTATTGGAATGATTTTTTTTCTTTTCAATTGTCACTGTAGCATATTACAAAATTCCAAAACAAGGGACAGTTTCAAGTTGTAAAGGCTTGTTGAGTGATGAGGTTTCTTTGTCTTTACAGTGCAGACTTCCCTGCTCTGGTGGTAAAGGCCAGTGGTCTTGCAGCTGGGAAAGGGGTGATTGTTGCAAAGAGCAAAGAAGAGGCCTGCAAGGCTGTACAAGAGATTATACAGGTAGGTTGAAGCTTCTAGAAGTTTTATTTTCTATTCACACTGGGTAAGTATTTCTGTATATTTTCAAAATGTTCCTCTAACATCCTTTGTTGGTCTGCTACTGAAAGCTAGAAAGGGGGCTGGGGGATATGGCCTAGTGGCAAGAGTGCTTGCCTTGTGTACATGAGGCCCTGGGTTCGATTCCCCAGCACCACATATACAGAAAACGGCCAGAAGTGGCGCTGTGGCTCAAGTGGCAGATTGCTAGCCTTGAGCAAAAAGAAGCCAGGGACAGTGCTCAGGCCCTGAGTTCAAGGCCCAGGACTGGCCAAAAAAAAAAAAGGAAAGCTAGAAAGTTTCAGACTATAGAACATATAAATTCTCCAGCTGGGCACCAATGGCTCACACCTGTAATTCTAGCTACTCAGGAAGCTGAGATTGGAGAATTGCAGTTCAAAGCCAGCCTGGGCAAAAAGCCAGAAGTGGGAGGTGTGACGCAAATGGTAGTGTGCCATCCATCAGCAAAACCAGTCAGGTGTGGGTGAGCTCAATCCCTAGTACCAACACAAAACAATTAATTCTCCAGTCATCCATGAAGATAAAACTTTGTGCCATGTATCCCAGTTCTAAGTGAAATAGTGAATGAATATAAAATTATTTCATGGCCTATCTTGCCTAAACCTTACAGAAACCTATTTTCACAGGCATGCTTTAGCATAATTTTCATAGCCAAACATATATGGTCATAATCAGGAATAAAGCTTAAATGATCATCATAAAAACCATTTTCCCGGGCTGGGGATATAGCCTAGTGGCAAGAGTGCCTGCCTCGGATACACGAGGCCCTAGGTTCGATTCCCCAGCACCACATATACAGAAAACGGCCAGAAGCGGCGCTGTGGCTCAAGTGGCAGAGTGCTAGCCTTGAGCGGGAAGAAGCCAGGGACAGTGCTCAGGCCCTGAGTCCAAGGCCCAGGACTGGCCAAAAAAAAAAAAAACCATTTTCCCCTTCTTATGAGAACACTAATAATGTAGTAATTATGTGTTCATTTCCTCTGTACCAGTGTTAGCTATAGATCTCTGAAGTGTTATAAGCAGTTCTATGTTCTCATCAGTCTTTCAGATAAGAAAGAAATTACAGTATCCTTTCATTATGCAGAAGTTAACTATGAGGATCTTACCAATTTACCCATTTTTTTTTTTATAAAAACCTATGATTAGGAAAAAACTTTTGGAGCAGCTGGAGAAACAATTGTCATTGAAGAAGTTCTTGAAGGAGAGGAAGTATCTGTATGTATATTCCTTTTTGCCTTCTATAACATTTGGAATTCAAGTGAACAAAGAATGTATCCTCTTTTGATCATACCCAGTATATTAGTTCCAGGGCATTTGAATTTATATAAACATCTTGTTGAAGTTCTGGGCTAATTCAAACATTCATAGTTTTTGTTTTCAATGTTTTTATGTTTTATTATTTATATTATTTATGTAGTTTATTATATACTAAGTAGTAAAAATAGTTACGTTAAATAAACTTTAGTGCCCAGAAGCTTCCAAGGTAAAATCACTGAAATATTTTACTTAGTAGATTAATTTTTCCCTAACTTACCTCAAAAATTATAGCTCCTTACAGAAAACATTGATCAATATACATCATATTTATAAACTGATTTGTTGAATTAAAACTGTGTGTACAACTACTTAAAATCAAAATTGAAAAAATTTGAAAAAAGCAGTGTATAAAAAATTTTTTTAAACATTTAGAATTTCTTACAGAGATGAGGAACCTTTGTCAAAGGCGCAGGGCCATCTGGATATTTATAACATCATTTATTGAATTGAGCTTGGAAAAAGACTGCTGGTTTATTGAATTTTGAGTCCTGTCTGAGATGGCTTGTGACGTCAGGGCCAGGTCAAATGATTTGATAGGCCTCCTGCAGCCCTCAGGCCGAATAATCCCCAATTGCTTTGTAAGTTGGGTGGACAAGGTTTTCTGGTTCTTGATAGGTGTAGCTTCAGGTTATTTCTGGTTCAGATAACTTCTTTACAAAAGGCAGTCTTTTCCTCCAAAAAGAGTTAAGGTATATACTATTTACTTTCTTAAGTTATGTATTTACTTTTTCGGTATTTCACCTAAGAGGAATTTTTTGTTGTTTTCTCCATAGTGTCTGTGTTTCACTGATGGGAAGACGGTGGCCCCCATGCCCCCGGCACAAGACCACAAGCGATTACTGGAGGGTGATGAGGGGCCCAACACAGGGGGGATGGGAGCCTATTGTCCAGCACCTCAGGTACTTGCAGAAGCTCTACTCAAGTTCACTTGTAATTGTTTAGGCATCTCCAAAAGTTCTTACATGACACTTTTCTATTTAGTTCTAATTTTTTGTTCATTTCTATAAAATACAATTTGACTTTATCTCTGAAACAAACTTTTTTCTAAAATAATTAAAGAACTAAAATAGTCTAATTTTGAGCTGGTCTGAAATATAGTAAGGATCAAATAGACCCATCTCCACTCAACATTAAATTTAACACACTCTAAAATTGCCCTTCTCTGCTTGGACTTTCACATAAATTGGGAATAGAGCAAGGGAGGTAGATATGAATTGAGACCACATCAGACTAATTTGTTCCTCTGGTCTGTCTACTGTCAGGTAATGCTTCCAAACAAGTTCTAGGTAGTGTGCATAAAAATCTGCATGTTGGAGTATGATTATATTACTACTATAGAAACATATCTAGTTCATTCATTGGTGAAAGTCATAAATTGTGCTAATGTAGTATCTTTTAGATAATTGTTCTTGATTACAATATTAAAAAACAGCCAGATACTGGTGGCTCATGCCTGTAATCCTAGCTACTCAGGATGCTGAGATTGGGAGGATTGTAGTTCATTCCCAGCCTGACCAAAACCCATCTCAATCAATTGCTGGGCATAGTAGCCCACCCCTGGCATCCTAGCTATTTGAGAAACATAATTGGAGGCTGGCCTAAACAAAAATGTGAAAAATAACCAAAGCCAGAAAGCTGGGATATGCCTTAAGTAGTAGAGCACTCATCTAAAAAGCAAGAGACTCAGTTCAAAAAAAAAAAAAAGAGAGAGAGAGAGAGACAGGCGCAGTTCAACTTCGAGCACCATCAAAAAAAAACACAAAACTAAATTTCAGTCTATCAGGCAAGGCATTGAGAAGAATTTAACACAGGCAAAGAGCCAGTAGATTCTCTCATGTATTCTCTTGTATGGGATATATTATAGCTCTTAGAATAAGTGTATGAGTTTAAAGTACTGATCCTGTCCTGGGATGATTAAATATAGTAAGTCCCTTCTTGTCCCTTCCATTCTTCTGGCTGATACTTAGAATGTATTTTTTTTTAATTCCACTTACATTTATGTGTTTCTGTATGTTTGAAGGTTCCTAAGGATTTGTTACTAGAAATTAAAAACACTGTGCTTCAGAGGGTCGTAGAAGGCATGCAGAAAGAGGGTACCCCGTATACAGGTGAGCACATGGGCCCTGGACACCACTAACAATGTTTTACACTTGTGATGAAACATCCATTTTCTCTTTTTTCAACCTATTTCTTATTTCAGTTTGCCATTGTTAGAATATTTTGGGCTATTCTAAAACATTGAATATTGGTAGCATTTCTAGATTTCCTAGTCATAATCTATGTCATCATCACAGATTTCCTTCTCTCTTTTTTAAAATAAAGGAATTCTCTACGCTGGCCTAATGCTAACCAAGGATGGCCCGAAAGTTCTGGAATTTAATTGCCGTTTTGGTGACCCAGAGTGCCAAGTGGGTAACAATAAGTAAAGTATGATGATAAAGTATGACTTTATAGAAGGTGTGTATTGTTTTGATCTCAGGATTCATAGCTTTGATATAATTGCCATTGAGAAGCATTTGCAAGCTCTGCTAGTGCTCCAGAAAATAATATGTTAAGGAAAACTCAAATTTATCGCACCTACCATGGTAACTGACTTTTTTTTTTTTTAAGGTAATCCTCCCACTTCTTCAGAGTGACCTTTATGAAGTGATTCAGTCCATCTTAGATGGCCGTCTGAGTGCATCTCTACCCATTTGGCGAGAAAGCCACACTGCCATAACTGTCGTGATGGCAAGTAAAGGTTATCCTGGAGCCTACACCAAGGGTGTGGAGATAACTGGTAAGCCCTGCAGAATAGAGATTGGCTTAGAATGTGTCAACTGAACCAGGTGCCGGTGGCTCACTTCTGTAATCCTAGCTACTCAGGACTCTGAGATTTGAGGATCGTGGTTCAAAGCCTGGGCAGGGAAAGTCCATGAGACCCTTATCCAATGGAGACTAACCACCAGAAAACCAGAAGTAACGCTGTGGCTCAAGTGGTAGAGTGCTAGCCTTGAGCTGAAGAGCTCAGGGTCAATGCCCAGGCCCAGAGTTCAAGACCCACAACTGAAAAAAAAGGAAAGTGTGAACTGGCCCATAACAACCCTTCCATGCTTGGTTAGATGTGTGTGTGTGCATGCATGCCTGTGTCAGTCCTAGGGCTTAAACTCAGGACTTGGGTGCTGTCCCTTATCTTATCCACTCAAGGCTGGCACTCTACCACTTGAGCCACACTTCTGCTTCTTGCATATTTTGCTGGCTAATTGGAGAGTCTCATGGACTTTCCTTCCCAGGGCTGGCTTCAAACTATGACCCTTAGATTTTAGCCTCCAGAGTAACTTGGGTTGTAGGAATGAGCCATTGGCACCTGACTTCTAATAATGTTTTAAATGGAAGAATTATCTGAGAAATGAAAAATAATTGAAGAAAAAAATGAAAGAACTTAGGCACCAACATTGAACTCCAAACCAAATTTGCCTAAAGTGAAATATTTTGCAATATAGTGACTCTGATGGTTATTTTTAAAAGATAGGAAGTATGCTGGATGTGTGGCTCAGTGGTAGAGCACTTGCCTAGCATGTGCAAGCCTTAGATTCCATCCCAATACTACAAAAAAAACAAAAACAAAAGAAAATGGAAAGAAGGAAAGCAGGTGCACTTGAATAACTGCGGTAAAGGAAGCAAACCTTTTGACTTAAGTAAGTAGATGTGATCAGATACAGGATGTAATTATTGATGGGGATCTTGAAACTTTTAACCACGTGGGAAATGAAAGTAATTAAAGTCTCAAACTATCTAGTCCGTTTTGTGGTAGTGGTGGTGAGTTTGACATTACTGGAGTTTCAACTCAGGGCCTCATTGTAAGGAAGTATTTCCAGTCCCGTGTTTCAAGTCTCAGAGGTTAAATAAAGAAAAGATGAGAAAGAAATTCATGGGCCAACAAGTTATAGGACTCAAAACTCAAAGGACAACCGTATTTCTTCAGCCCAACTGAAGAAGAAATGGTGTGATTCTCTTACAGAGATCTCTTTAATAGGCAGAAAAGTGAAGTCTGACAGGAGGGGAGGAGGGTAGTGATAGGGGAACAGGGGAAGAGGCTCTTTGTGCAGAGATGGAATCTCATCTCAGGTTTCAGGAAAGGGGTTTTTACAGTATCTTGTAACCAAACAGTATGGCCCTCGGTGAAGGGAGATGATCCTGCGGTCTGAGCAAGGGCACTTCCGGCCATTTTCAGGAAGTGGTTGTCACATGGGGAGATGAATGTTTCCAGTTTCAGTCCTTTTCATCACTCATGCTTGTCAGGCAGGCACAGTCCCACTTGAGCCACATCTCCAGCCCCAAATAGTCATTTTATGAGATTAGCTATATCACAAGGTTTGGCATCCTAAAATACAGCAGACTGTTCTTAGTAGTCTATTTACTATTATATTGTCTTAATTCCTGCCTGATAGAATTTGTTCTTTTTTTTTTTTTTTTTCAATAGAAATTGTAAGTCACTTCACACTGTGACCCTCCTATTCTCACCCTCCGGCAAATCTGCTCTTTTACAGGGTTTTCTGAAGCTCGAGCCTTGGGACTAGAGGTATTTCATGCTGGCACTGCTCTTAAAGATGGCAAAGTCGTGACTAGTGGGGGCAGAGTCCTCACAGTGACGGCCATCCGGGAGAATCTCCTGCAGGCCCTCGAGGAAGCCAAGAAGGGACTCGCCGTGATAAAGTTTGAGGGAGCAGTTTATAGAAGGGACATCGGCTTTCGAGCCATAGCTTTCCTCCAGCAGCCCAGGTAAAACACTCTTCTGAGGTGCTTATGGGCAATATCAGACTGAACCACACCTCCAACCCCATAGAGCCTCCTCTGTATACTGTCATTCTGCCTTCTTTTCTTTGTGTATATATTAGCCTTTTGTGTACTAAGTCATTCTGCATTCTTTTCTCTCTGGAGATGATCTAATCTTGGTCAGTGTTCTGCTTACTGAACGAGATCAAACCAATATTGCAACTATTTATAGCAATATTCAAATAAAATGGAAGAAGCTTCACTGTAGCTTCTTTGAAGAGTAGCAGGTTCAAATGTTTAAAGATTTTTTTAATCCTTGATTAATCACTTAGTTAAAATGTTGAAATCACAGTTCTGATTTTATCAAGCAACTCTATGAGAATGTTAGTCTCTCTAACCTTACTCTGTAAATCTGGGCAGTATCATTTTGTCACTGCATCTTTGTTATTAAAGTATAATTCTGGTCCTTAATGATTCACTTAATTTGATATGTACTACTACTATTACTACTACTTGTAAAATCAATAAACTTGGTTACAATTTGAGTGGGGTTTTTTGGTGTTTTTGTTTTTCAAGATTTCTTGTTTTTTGTTGGGTTTTTGTTTGTTTGTTTGTTTGTTTTTTACTCCTGTGTTAGGAATTAGAACTTGGGCCTCATTCTTGAGCCATACTTCCCAGCCCTTTTTTTTCCTTTTGTTTATTGACTGGGAGTCACCCTTGGACTAAGAGCTTCTTACCTATGATTTCCTAGTAACTGGAATTGCAAGCGTGAGTCTTGATAACAGTTTTACTCAGGCAGACTTCAGTCTCACTCATCCTGACCTCTGCCTCCTAAAAGCTGGAATTACAGTTATACTTTGCCCAGCCATGTCCTAAGAATTAGTTTTTCATTCAGTTCTTCTATAATAAATATATTTTAGAACAAAAATTAATTTTTAGCAACTTGATTCAAGTTTTTTAGCATGGGTAAGGGGATGCAGGTAGAGTGTTTGAACGTGCACCTCACACTCAGCTAGCTTTTTAAACTGGTGCTCTACCACATAAGCCATGACTCCAGCTTGACTTTTTTTGCTGGGTGTCTTGAAGATGGGGTGTTGAGGACTTTTCTACACAGGCTGTTTTTGAACCATGATCATCTGTATCTCAGCTTCCTGAATACCTAGAAATATAGGTATGAGCTTCTAGTACCTGGCTTACTGTTTTTTTCTAGTCCTGAAGCTTGGAGTCAGGGCCTAAGCACCATCCTTGACTTCTCTTTTTGCTTAAGGCTAGCACTTTACCTCTGAAGCCACAGTGCTACTTCTGGCTTTTTCTGCTTATGTAGTGCTGAGGAATTGAACCCAGGGCTTCATGCATGCTAGACAAGCACTTTATCACTAAGCCACATTCCCAATCCACCCCTAAGATTTTTTTACTCAAAGCTAGCACTCTACTATTTGACCCACAGCTCCACTTCTGGCTTTTTACTGGTTAATTGAACATAAGAGTCTCAAGGACTTTTCCTGCCCAGTCTAGCTTCAAACCGTGAGCCTCAGATCTCAACCTCTTGAGTAGCTAGGGTTTCATGTATGATGAGTCACTTGGTTCCAAGCTCAGGTATTAATTCTTTAGAGATGAGGTGCCATAATGTTACTAGATACCTTAATTTGATTACTCTGTCAACCTGAGCAGTATCGTTTTGTCACTGCATCTTACTAAAATTAATTTTGACCCTTAATAGTTCATTTAATTGATATGTACTACTACTTGTAAAATCAGTAAACTTTTGCTTGCAGTTTAAGTGAGGATTTTTGGTGTTTGGAGTTTTATTTGCCAATCCTGGGGCTTCTTGAGCCACAGCACCACTTTCAGCTTTTTCTGTTTATGTGATACTGAGGACTCAAACCCAGGGCTTCATACATGGAAGGCAAGCACTCTACCACTAAGCCACATCCCCATTGCCAGTCCTAAGGCTTGGGATTCAGGGCCTGAGCACTGTCCCTGGCTTCTTTTTGCTCAAGGCTAGTTACTCTACCACTTGAGCCATAGTGCCACTTTGGCTTTTCTGTTTGTGTAGTGCTGAGGAATCAAATCCAGGGCTTCATGAATGCTAGGCAAGCACTCTAGTGCTAAGCCACCTTCCCAGCCCCAAGAATGGTTTTTTTGTTTTGTTTTATTTTGTTTTGTTTGCCAGTCCTGGGCCTTGGACTTAGGGCCTGAGCACTGTCCCTGCCTTCTTCCTGCTCAAGGCTAGCACTCTGCCACGTGAGCCACAGCGCCCCTTCTGGCCGTTTTCCATATATGTGGTGCTGGGGAATCGAACCGAGAGCTTCATGTGTAGGAGGCAAGCACTCTTGCCACTAGGCCATATTCCCAGCCCCCAAGAATGGGTTTTTGATGACAGTCCTCGGACTTGTACTTGGCCTGGACACTGTCCTTTAACTTTACCCACTCGAGGATAGCACATTCTACCACACAGCTTTACGTCAGGCTTTAGGATGGTTAATTGGAGATAAGAGCCTCAAAGCCTATGCTGGCTTTGAACCAACATCCTCAGATCTCAGCCTCCTGAGTAGCTTAGATTACAGGCTTGAGCCACTCACTAGCAAGAGTAGTTTTTAAACCAGTGTCTAGGAAAGAGTGACTCTGAGCTGCTGAGTTAATTGCCAGAGCTCTCAACTACTTGGAGTCCAACAGCTTATTTTTAATAAAACCTTTACTTATTTTCTCCAGTGAAATTCACAAATGTAATTTCTAAAAATATACTGAGTGTCATCAGGTTTTAAATTTTTTTTTGGTTTGGATTCGTTTTGTTTTTTATTTTTTGGTTAGTCTTACACACTGTCTCTGAACTTTTTTGTTCAAGGCTAATGTTCTACCACTTTGAGCCATTTCCAGTTTTTAGTCCTTAATTGGAGATAAAATTCTCATGGACTTTTCCTCCCCAGGCTGGCTTCAAACTGTGATCCTCAGATCTCAGTCGCCTGAGTAGCTGAGCCACTAGCACTCAGCTAGGTTTGGTAATTTTTAAGATAGTTCTCATTTCCTACCTAAGCACACTCTTAGATCAATTCCTATGTCCTGCCCTATATTATTTAAAGCTGGATCTGCATGGATGGTGTCTAGTCATGGACTAAAATTTTTCAGCATTTTCAGAAGATGTGAAAATAACTTGGAATGTCTTCTACTTTAAAATTGTTTTCAAGATTAAAATGTTCACTAGTATTAAAATGATGACTTCATTCTTCTCATTTCCTTAGGGGCCTGACATACAAGGAATCTGGGGTAGACATTGCAGCTGGAAATATGCTGGTTAAGAAAATTAAACCTTTGGCAAAAGCCACCTCCAGACCAGGTCAGATCCTATACTTTGTTGATTTGTTAACAGGTACCATGAATTGATTTTGCTTTATATTTAATTTAGGACATTTTTCAAAACTAGTATTAGATTTTTCTGAGTGTCAGCCTACATAAGCCAAATTCTTATAGTCTTCTGATTTCTTGGTCAGTTCTTTTTTTGTATATGTTCCAGTACTAGTGCTTGAACTCAGAACCTGGGCACTGTTTTTAGATTCTTTGCTCAAGTGTAACACTCTACCACTTGGGCCACATCTCCATTTCTGGTTTGTTTGTTTGTTTGTTTGTTTGTTTTTGCTGGTTAACTGGAGATAAGAGTATTAACTTACTTTCCTGTCCTAGCTGGCTTGAAAACATAACCTGAGATCACAACCTTCTGAGTAGCTAGGATTACAGGCATGAGCCTATAGTCACTTGATCTGTATACTTCTAAGTAAATGGCAATCTCTCCCCTTGTCTTGTTATTTTTAAGCCATTTTTAAAAGTCACTAATATTCATGCTTAACTAATCTATTACAACTCAGCAAGTAACTGGTTTCCTCTCCAATAGGCTGTGACGTTGACCTTGGGGGTTTTGCTGGTCTTTTTGATTTGAAAGCAGCAGGTTTCAAAGATCCTCTTCTGGCCTCTGGAACAGATGGTGTTGGGACAAAACTGAAGGTAAACACTGAATAACAATAAGAAGGAATTTACTGTGTATCAAGCACATATTTTTTCTTTGTTCTATTAGCATGCATTAAGTGTAGCGTGGGGTTTCTTTTTATGAAACCATATATGCATATAACAGGCGCTGGTCAGATTTCCCCTTCTGTTACTTTCTTGGCCTTGTCCACTCCCTTCTCCCCCCTTTTATTTACAATTTTAATGGGTTTCATTGTTGTATTTTTATACATGTGTAGTACATGCAAAGTACCACCATGGCATTTGCCCCTCTCCATCTCCCTCTCCTTGATCTCCCAATAGTCCCCTTTTATAATCACATCAATTTTTTTCAGGTCTATATTCCACATACAAATACATATTTGTCTTCTCTTATGTATGAGCTAAAAGAACCATACCAAATAACTAAATTTTAACCATATGGCTAAAATACTGTGCATATCTACAGTGTTGTCCGGGCTATATTTAAAAGGAAGACTTTTAAGGAATAAAAAAGATTACTTGGGACAAATAGCTTCTCAGAACTTAGTATTCTTTTGTCTTGGGTGTAAGAAGCAACTAGCCAAACTTTGTGGTATTCTCTGGGTGAATTGAGAAGGTGCCTATGGAGCCTAATCTCTACTGTGCATATTGATGTTCTTCTATAGATTGCCCAGCTGTGCAATAAACACGATACCATTGGTCAAGATTTGGTTGCCATGTGTGTAAATGATATTCTGGCTCAAGGAGCAGAGCCTCTCTTCTTCCTTGATTACTTTTCCTGTGGAAAACTTGACGTCAACACAACTGAAGCTGTTGTCGCTGGGGTGGCTAAAGCTTGTAAAATAGCTGGATGTGCTCTTCTGGGTATGGATCCTTTTCTGTATGTGCTAGCATAGCTAGTAAGAAACTACATCACAAGACATGACAAATGAAATCTAGATTAGCTACCTGAATTACCAGATGGAAGTATGACTTAGTGCCAAGTTCAAGCCCTAGTACCACAAAGGGGGTGAGGGGAGGACACAAAAAAATTACCTGAATTCACCTTAGACTCTGCCATTCAACTCCTCTGCAAACATTTGTCCCTCAGACCTGCACTTCCAGTCTGTCATGCATGCTTATGTTCTTCCCCAGTGTTAGGCTGCCTTTTCCCAAGAGCTTCAACTGACAGGTTAGGGATTTTTCCTCCTCCTTAGGCCCTCACTGGACAGATGGGTTCCTGGCATTATAATTATTAACATCCTATTTTCTAGCCAGGTTGCCTAGGCTTTATGGAAATATTGCTTAATTTTATATGACACTTATTTTAGCAAAATCAATTCGTTTGTGGACCAAGGCACAAAATTACCTCTTCCATGATACTATTTTTATGAACAAATTGGGTATAAGGCCAAAATTTACCCTTCAACCATCTTTTAGAGCACAGTTTTTAATGTGCAGTCTCCTAGCCTCTACTTTCTGTCTTTGTATGATATGATTACAAAGTATACTCCGCTGTACTTAGTGGCAAAGACATTTGGAGTCGGCAATCCTAAATTATTTCTCTGAGCCTTGGCCATTACCTGGAAGATGGAGTGAGGGTAAAGGTTACATGCATATGGAAGCATTTCTGAAACCAAACTATTAGAGAAATGATGCATGATCCCATAACAGACCATGTTTGAACGTTGCGTGTGGACTGACAGAGCAGGGACTCCATCTCTGTCTTCCTTGCAGCCATGCTTGGTTGATCGACCAGTCAGGCAGCTAATTGCATGTAGGATATGCCCATGTGTTTAATTGTTCCTCTTAAGCGGAGCTTGAGTTGCCATTTCCTATGCAGATTTGTAAATATGATATGATGTCTTTGATCTCATTTTCTAGGAGGGGAAACAGCAGAAATGCCTGACATGTATCCTCCGGGCGAGTATGACCTTGCTGGTTTTGCCGTTGGTGCCATGGAGCGAGATCAGAAACTCCCCCACCTAGATAGGATTACTGAAGGTGATGTTGTTGTTGGAGTCGCCTCATCCGGTCTTCACAGCAATGGCTTTAGCCTTGTGAGGAAAATTGTGGAGAAATCTTCCCTCCAGTATTCCTCTCCAGCACCTGATGGTTGTGGTGACCAGACTCTAGGTAAACTCATTTTGTCTTGCTGCTTGCTAATAGCAAAAACAAAAACAAAAAACTGGCATATCTATATAAGGTCACAGTCACTGTCCCTTTCAAAATTGTTTTGTATTTGTTGGGTAAGTTTTGTCTTTTTCTCTAATCTACAGGTGATTTGCTTCTAACGCCAACTAGAATCTACAGCCATTCACTGTTACCTGTCATCCGCTCGGGACATGTCAAAGCCTTTGCTCATATTACTGGAGGAGGACTGCTAGAAAACATTCCCAGGGTACTGCCTCCGAAATTTGGGGTAGATTTGGGTAAGATCACTAAAGAGAACTTTTTTCTTCAAAGAAATGGTAAACATGTACTGTGGGGGAAAATCTCGGGGTAGTTATTGCATACAGGATTATGCATGAAAAATTATTATTGGCAAGTTTTGAGGGGAACAGTAGGCTAGCCCCTTTTACACATCTTTTTACTCTAATTGCCACATTTAAAAGACATTAAATCCCGACATGCAATTGGCAATAAAGACATAGTAGAATATGCAGATATATCCTCCAAAGGAATTAGTAACATCAGACTAAAGATATATAACCCTCCTGGAAGGGAAGTGATAACTAAGTAATGTACACAGGGGAAAAGAGGACCTGAAGTAGGCAGTACAAAAATGAGACAGGATGGCAATTTATTCTACACTTTGAAGGAAAATGACATCCCAGGACAGGCAAGTGAACAGGCGGCAGGGAGGAGAGAGTACAACACAGTTTTTAATATCCCCAGCGTGTTTATTCTCCATCCCTGTGTACAGAAGTTAGGATACGCTGAAAATGAATAGGATGCTTGTCTGCATACAATAAAGGGGACCAAAAGGGAGTTCCTCAGAGGGGAAATTGCTGGAACAGTCAAGTGGGCTGAGCCCCATAAAAGTGTCATCCCTCCAAGGGGACCTGGGGGCATAGCTCCCTGGCAGAGCACATACTTAGGCCCTGTTTCAATCCCTAGCAGCAGACAAAATAGCACTGAGAAAGGAATTTAACATGGCGCTTGTCAGCAGGGTAAAGTACAGCATAGCTCTAGGATAAGGACTAGATAGGCCAGTGTATTTTAATTAGGTAAAAAAAAAAAAGTGTGAATCAAAGTGGTAGAACACCTGCCTACCAAGCACAGAGCTCTGAGGTCCAACTCTAGTACCCAGGGGAGGTGAGGGGGGACTCAAGTGTCATTGGTGACCTTACTATAGATAAGGTACAGATAGGTTTCTTTCTGTTATTGTAAAGGTGATGTACAGAGGGGTTACAGTTAAATAAGTCAGGTAATGAGTACATTTCTTTTTAGACAATGCCACCCCTTCCCTCATTGTCCCAGTCTTCTCCCATCCTCACCCACAAGTGGTATCATTCATTTTCAACATCGCGTCTTGTGAAGACCACTGCTGCATTTGTTTACCCTTTGTCCCTCCTTTTCTTTCTTTCTTTCTTTCTTTTTTTTTTTTGCCAGTCCTGGGGCTTGAACTCAGGGCCTGGGCACTGTCCCTGAGCTTCTTTGGCTCAAGGCTAGCACTCTACCACTTGAGCCACAGCACCACTTCCATCTTTTTCTGTGTATGTGGTGCTGAGGAATCAAATGCAGGGCTTCATGCATTCTAGGCAAGCACTCTACCACAGAGCCACACTCCCAGCCCGTCCCCTCCATTTCTGTGTCCTCTCCCAAAGACAGATAAATGAACAACATGACAAAAAAGTAAAGAAAACAAAAACAGGGGCTGGGAATATGGCCTACTGGTAAAGTGCTTGCCTCGTATACATGAAGCTTTGGGTTCAATTCCTCGGCACCATATATATAGGAAAAGCCGGAACTAGCCCTGTGGCATAAGTGGTAGAGTGCTAGCCTTGAACAAAAAGAAGCCAGGGACAGTGCTCAGGCCCTAGTTCAAGCTCCAGGACTGGCAAAAACAAACAAAAGAAAACAAAAACAAAGAAAAAAGCATTGTCTCCCTTTCCTTAAGTTTATTTTGATAGCTACGGATAGATTTGTATTTATTTTTATTTTTTATTTATTTATTTATTTATTTTTTTTGGCCAGTCCTGGGCCTTGGACTCAGGGCCTGAGCACTGTCCCTGGCTTCTTCCCGCTCAAGGCTAGCACTCTGCCACTTGAGCCACAGCGCCGCTTCTGGCCGTTTTCTGTATATGTGGTGCTGGGGAATCGAACCTAGGGCCTCGTGTATCCGAGGCAGGCACTCTTGCCACTAGGCTATATATCCCCAGCCCCTACGGATAGATTTTTAAATAAGTCATTTATATTTTTACTCTATAAAACAGCATCTGGCTATGATTTTGCTTATCTCTGTACATTTGCATTCCTATATTTTTTGTGTGACATAATAGGTTAAATAACTCTTGCTTGTCTTCCTTGTTTTCAGATGCTCGCAGTTGGAGGATCCCTAGGCTCTTCTCCTGGTTACAGCACGAAGGACAGCTCTCTGAAGAAGAGATGGCCAGAACATTTAACTGTGGAATTGGAGCTACTCTTGTGGTATCAAAGAACCAAGCAGAACAAATTCTGACTGCGATTCACGAGCGTCAGGAAGAAGCCTGGGTGATTGGCAGAGTAGTCGAATGTCCTGAAGGTAATCTTTCCTTACTTGATTTTAGGCCTATAATTTTTTTATCAGCATTGATACTTGAACTCAGGGCCTCGTGCACTTGTTTAACTTTTTTGGTCAAGGCTGACAATCTGTTACTTGAGCCACATCTCCATTTCTGACTCTTTTTTTCTGCCTGTTGTGGGGCTTGAACTCAGGACCTGGGCACTGTCCTTAAGCTTTGGTGCTCAAGGCTAGTGCTCTACCACACCACTATTTTTCATCTTTTGGTAGTTAATTAGAGATTAGAGTCTCACAAGGTTTCCTGCCTGGGCTGGCTTTGAACCACAGTCCTCAGATCTCAGCCTCCTTAGTAGCTAGGATTAGTGCAAGCCATGAACGCCCAACCCTCTTCCAACTTTTTACTGGTTACTTGGAGATAGGAGTCTCTTGGGTTTGTATCCCCAAGCTGGTTTCAAACTTTGATGCTCAGATCTTAACCCCCTGAGTAGCTAGGATTACAGGCATGAGCCACCAGTGGCCCAGCTGGCATATAATCTTTAATATAGCTAAACCTTGCCTCACGAGTTCTCAGCACCTTTTATTTCAGCTGATGCTATAACACCTGTCTTTGCTCAGATGTGATGTGATACACCCACTCCAGTGATAAGACACCTCTTACTCATTTCCATTTTAAAACTTAGACATCTTGGGGTACTATTCACATATGCACAACTGCACTCCACAGGGTCACTTCCTAGAATAATCTCACAGCACACCAGACCATGTGTCTCTGGCTTTGTGGTTCAGCTCTCTTCAAGGACTACTGAGTAAGCACCTTCATCAGTACTGAGTATGAGTTCGGACCTTGCTAAAAGAGAACTTGGCAGAGTAGCAGAAAGCCCATTCAGATCACTAACACCAAGGTACCATAGCTTATGCCTGTAGTCCTAGCTATTCAGGCAGGTGAGATCTGAGGATCACAGTTCAAAGCCAGTCCAGGCAGGAAAATCCATGAGACTCTTATCTCCGATTAACCCACCAAAAAACCAGAAGTGGAGGTACGGCTTAAGTGATAGAGTGCTAGCCTTAAGAGTGAAAAACTGAGAGACAGCACTCTAACTCTGAGTTCAAGCCCTGGTACTGGCACCAAAAAAAACAAAACAAAACAAAAGAACAAATGTTAGAGCTTGTTAACCTTGATTCTGTCTGCCTTTTTCCTCCATTGGGTAAGTTTCATTTTCAGACAGACCCTCCAAATACTGGAAAGATAACATTCTTCAGCTTGCATTGCAATAAGAAACCCCTGCATTGCAATAAGAAACCCCTTTTCTCAACATCCTATATCAAATGTTTGAATGGCCTTGCTGATCACATGATTTCCCCTTGAAGACAAGAGGTCAGAGCACTAAGCTGAGTGGTGGAATTAGAGCAGAATACTTGCAGGCAGTATTATATCCACTGTGTGTTTCAACGCGATTTGGTCTGGAGCTCTTAATTGAAGTAGCTGACTCTATAGGTTCTCAGGAAGTTTTATAAATGAATAATGGTCACTGATATAAACCTGTTTTTTAATTTCCTACATATCTTTTCAGAATAAAATGTACTTAAAGTTTACAGAAATTGTTTTCTACCCATTATTCCTACTAAGTTGTTTATTTATGGTTATATTTGAAATAAAGGTTTTCCTCAGGTGAAAATCAAGAATCTTATTGAAACCATGCAACTAAATGGGTCATTGTTGGTGAATGGCTCCCGGAAAAATCATCTTCCCGCCCAACCAAAAAAGGCAAGAGTGGCTGTCTTAATATCTGGAACAGGTGAGACCCTGACTTCCTCTTCCTCTTCTTTCCCTGCTTCCTCCTTTGCCACCCCCCTAAACACACAAAAAATGCAAGTGATTGTAATACTGTCAGTATTAGCTGGGGTAGAGAGTCCTTAAAGGGTATTATTTTTTGGCATCCTTAGTCTTTCCACTTTTGTTATAAATTTGAGAGAGTCGAAATAGAGCTGGGTATCAGTGGCTCACACCTGTAATCCTGACTAGTCAAGAGGCTGAGATCTGAGGACTTTGTGGATCAAAGCCAACCCCAGGAAAGAAAGTCCCTGGAACTCTTACAGCTTCAATTAGCCACCAAGAAGCCAGAAGTATAGAGTTGTGGCACAGGTGGTAGAGCACCAGCCTTGAGCATAAAAGTTAAAGGACAGTGCCCTGCCCCTGAGTTCAAGCCCAGTGCCAAGCACAAAAAAAAGAAAGTAAAGAACATGAGAAAAATGGCTAGAGAGTAACTAGAATATGAATTCCAACTCCTGTGTCATACATTAGTCTTAAAAGACTATTGAGTCAGGGCTGGGAATGTGGCTTAGTGGTAGAGTGCTTGCCTAACATGCATGAAGCCCTGGGTTCAATTCCTCAGTACCACATAAACAGAAAAACCCAAACATAGGGCTGTGGCTCAAGTGGTAGAGTGCTATCCTTGAGCAATAGAAGCTCAGGGGTAGTGCCCAGGCTCAGAGCACAAGCCCCAAGACTGACAAAGAAAAGAAAAAAAAACCACAAACTATTGAGTCTTTGGTTGTAGAAAGTATTAAGAAAAAGAAACATTTTACTTCTATGAAGGGAGAATAATGTACTAAAAACATTCTATTCCCTCAAGTGAATATAACATGACTTTAACATTGTTAAAAACATTATAAATATACAACATGTAAAATAAATGTCTGATTATTTGTTTAGGATACAGTCCCAAAGGTATATTTGCTTTACACATTACTATACAGTTTTGGTGTATTGTAGACCCAAGTTAATGGTAAAGCAAAGAAACCATTGTATGATTTGGAGTGGCTTCTTAAGAAGATTTATTTTTCCTGTAATTAAGCAGCTTATCCTCATCATCATCCTTCACTGCTAGACTCATGTTACCTTGTTGCTACTGGACTGCTTGATCATGTTATTTTGCAGGAGGAATTTTAGATGGAAAAGAGAAAGAGAAATACTAGAACCGGTATAAGTGTCTTTCTACAAATTACTAATCCAGTATCCCAATACAAATTTAAAAGCCTAACTCTATTGCCAATCTTTTTCCTAAACAAGTCAGAAAACTTGACCCCTTCCTATTCAACATTACATCTCTCTTTTCCTCTCTCTTTCGTCCCTTCCCTCTTTTTAGATAACTAGGTATTTCTGCTTGCTAGGCTGGTGTTCTACCACTTGAGCCATGCCTCCAACATGTCTTTCTGCTGGTTATTAAAAGTCTAAGGGGGGCTGGAGATATGGCCTAGTGGCAAGAGAGCTTGCCTCGTATACATGAGGCCCTGGGTTCGATTCCCCAGCACCACATATACAGAAAACGGCCAGAAGTGGTGCTGTGGCTCAAGTGGCAGAGTGCTAGCCTGGAGCAAAAGGAAGCCAGGGACAGTGCTCAGGCCCTGAGTCCAAGGCCCAGGACTGGCCAAAAAAAAAAAAGTCTAAGGGACTTTACTGCCTGGGCTGGTCTTGAACCAGATCCTCCAGATCTGTCTGCTGAGTAGCTAAGATTATAGGTGTGAGCCCCCATCGCCCAGCATACTTTTCAAGAAGGGTGATTTCACTTGGTTTCTGCCTGCCTTTTCAGGATCGAATCTCCAAGCACTCATAGACAGTACTCTGGACCCCAAGAGCTCTGCGCACATTGTTGTTGTTATCTCCAACAAAGACCAAGTGGCTGGGCTAAGCAAGGCAGAGAGAGCTGGTATTCCTACCAAAGTAAGTCACTTGGGAAAGTAGGCTGATTTTGGTTGGCTTTGCATTGGGTTGAAGATTTAACCTAGGGCCTCAGAAGTACCACTGAGCTAAACCTCCAACCTCCTCAGGACCTGCTGTCGTGGATATAGGGGAAAAGGTTTTGAATGCTTACATTTTGGGTGGATGCTGTTGGCCTTCCCCTCCATTCTGCCCATTCTCTATCATCTTCAAAAGAAGGCAAGGTTTCATACCACTCCTAGGCATCTATCCTAAACAGCAAACCCCAAGATATCAAAAAGACATTTGTGGGCTGGGAATGTGGCCTAGTGGCAAGAGTGCTTGCCTCCTACACATGAAGCTCTCAGTTCGATTCCCCAGCACCACATATATGGAAAACGGCCAGAAGGGGCGCTGTGGCGCAGGTGGCAGAGTGCTAGCCTTGAACGGGAAGAAGCCAGGGACAGTGCTCAGGCCCTGAGTCCAAGGCCCAGGACTGGCCAAAAAAAAAAAAAAAAAAAAAAAAGACATTTGTACTTCCATGTTTATCACTGTACAATTCACAATAGCCAAAATATGGAAACAACCCAGATGCCCCTCCACAGACGAATGGATCCAAAAAATATGGTACTTATACACAATGGAATACTACATAGCGATTAGGAATGGTGAAATATTGTTATTCGCAGGGAAATGGTCAGAACTTGAACAAATAATGTTGAGCGAGACAAGCCTAGAACACAGAAAACAAAGGGGCATGATCTCCCTGATATATGACTGTTAACAAAGGGAGACGGAGAGACAGTAGAGGCCAAGTCTGTGAAACCAAAAACTGCTTGTCAAATAGTATTCCCCACAGGATTGGGGCAGCGACCCAACAGTATGTAACTAAAACCAAACAACTACTCAACATATAAAGGTCAAAAATTGACCTCTCAGGGGAATACAATAGCTCAAAAGCTATGTATGTACGTTCATATAAGACTACTGTCGACATATGGTCTAATATCGACATTACATTTAAAGCCCTAGGTGAACTTTCTTGGGCGTGGCCACGTGGCTACTGTATATGTTCTTGATACATTGTATATTGTATATATGTCTACCTGACCTAGAGAAGGGATAGAAAAACAGGGCATAAGATATCACAAGAAATGTACACACTGCCCTACTATGTAACTGTACCCTTTTTGCACAACACCTTGTCAAAAAATTTGTGTTCAATTAATAAATAAATTTTTTTTTAAGGCAAGGTTTGATTTATTGCATTTTAAATTGTTTTTGAGACTTTCTTGAAAAAAGGCTGTGCTTATCTTTTTTTTCTATTACAGGTAATTAATCATAAATTATTCAAAAGTCGTGTAGAATTTGACAATGCAGTTGACCAAGTCCTTGAAGAGTTCTCCACAGACATAGTCTGTCTTGCAGGATTCATGAGAATTCTCTCTGGCCCATTTGTCAGAAAATGGGATGGTAAGCAAAGTTGTTTGAAATCACAGACAGGGAAATCAATAGAAAGTGGAATCTAGGAAGGTCAGTTTCTCAAACAGTCCCAGTAGTGAAATGTTTATTGTAATGTTTTGCTTTAACCAAGGTCACAATTTAATGGTCTTTGCTTTAATCCAAAGACTTTGTCGTTAGTCACTTTCTAATGTAGCATAGTTTTGATTCACATTACTGCAAGGATGGTATTTCCTCTTCCAAACAAATATTTACAAGCTCCTTGTTTACTTGTTTAGAAGCAAAAAGTGGTTCTATGTATCCCAGAATTAAGAATCATCCTCTCTAGGATGCATTAGCCCATATCCAGAAGATACTAGAAAATGTCTTGTAGTCTTACCTTTTTCCTTAAAACCTTTGACTGCATCCTCTCCCATTTTTATGAACACTGGGCACTAAGTGTGTTTGCACTCTAAGCCGTTTATTTGTTTAGGCAAAGGTAGTTAGAGCACTTGTAGTATAAGAGGCAATGCCTTTGCTGTCATAGGCATATAGAACTAATTCAGAATTTGCCTGATACACAATACTTTGTAGTTAGAAGTCAAGTTCATAGACACTATGCAAGAACTTCTTGCCTCTTCGGGTTTTTTTGCTTTGTTTTGTTTTGTTTTGCCAGTCCTGGGCTTGGACTCAGGGCCTGAGCGCTGTCCCTGGCTTCTTTTGCTCAAGGCTAGCACTCTTGCCACTTGAACCACAGCGCCACTTCTAGCCGTTTTCTATATATGTGGTGCTAGGGAATCGAACCCAGGGCTTCATGTATACAAGGCAAGCACTCTTGCCACTAGGCCATATTCTGAGCCCCCTTCTTCGTTTTTTTAATTACTGTAATTTTATTTATTTATTTTTGTTTATGTGGTACCAAGGAATTGAACCCAGGGCCTTATGCATGCTAGGCAAGCATTCTCCGCTAAGCCAATTTCCCAGCCCCTTCTTGCCTTTTAACAGTATGTGCCAGCAACAAGCTTAACTCTGACAAGAGCCCTCTATACAAATGAGATGATTTCACACCTCCCCTCCACAATCACACCACACTGGATACCTGTGTAGATGCCCTATCATTCTATTGTTGTCAATGCAGCTACTTACTCCTACTTGGGCAAGAACTATCTTTCCCTTTACTTCATTCTGTGTTTGCTAAAGAAAACACCTACCCCAGAAATCCAAGTCTTACTAATTTCTTGTTTTGAATAGGAAAATAATCCCCCCCCCCCCCGCTTTTTTTTTTTTTTTTTTTTTTTTTTTGCAGTCCTGGAGCTTGAACACAGGGTCTGGGCATTGATTGTCCCTCAGCTTCTTTTGCTCAAGGCTAGCACTCTACCACTTGAGCCACAGTGCTGCTTCTGCTGCTTCTGGCTTTTTCTGTTTATGTGGTACTAAGGAATCGAACCCAGGGCTTCATGCATGCTAGGCAAGCACTCTATCACTAAGCCACATTCCCAGCCTGGAAAAGAATTTCTGTTTAACAGAAAAAAAAATCCCTACAGGATTCTAGAATTCTCAACACTATGATTTGTTGTTTTTTTTGCTTTTTAATTTCTAGGGAAAATGCTGAACATCCACCCATCCTTGCTCCCTTCTTTTAAGGGTGCAAATGCTCATGAGCAAGTTCTGGAAGCTGGAGTCACAATTACCGGATGCACAGTACACTTTGTAGCTGTGAGTATGTGTTTTTCTACCAAAATATCACTATTAGTGCTTAGATGTAAACTACACTGTCTAGAGAGCAAAGCTAAAAACTTTTACCTCCCTTTTCCAGGAAGATGTAGATGCTGGACAAATCATTTTACAAGAAGCTGTTCCAGTGAAGAGGGGTGACACTATTGAAACTTTGTCTGAAAGAGTAAAATTAGCAGAACACAAAATATTTCCTGCCGCCCTCCAGCTGGTGGCCAGTGGAACCATACAGCTTGGGAAAAATGGCAAGATCTGTTGGGTCCACGAGAAATGAACCCTCCTACTTGAGGGATTGAAACCAGTTGTGAAAGAACTACGGCTATTTGCTTATTGCCTTATCATCATGGATTTATTAGCTCAAGAAGAAAAACTGCTAATAAAAATGACTTTACCCTTACCATTAAAACAAGATTATAGCATATTTCTCATAATCTTACCAGTTCTCATTAGGACCTTCCTCTTTATAATCAAACCAATCATGTAGAGAATTCATTTGACTCACAGCCTAACATGATACCAGAATCTTGGTCTTTCTCAGACTCTTTCTGACCAATATCATCTCTATCTTTATATGTTCTCTAATCTTTGATGAGAAGCACGGGAAACGTTTTGCCTTACAGTGTGACAAGGAATCATGAGGGGGTACCAAGGTTATCACCTGGGTCTTATAGGTTTGTATTACTCTCAATGTATAAAAGTAGCCTAACTTGATCAGGGTCAAATTAATCTCCTCTCCTCCTCATGTTGTCTATCTGTATTGGTCTGAACTAAGACTTTTCCAGTTATCTGAACCATAATTGGCTATCATTAAGATTTCTCAGTAAGTCCCATTTAGTATCATTAAACAATCCTCTGTTGATAGCTTCTAAGATTGCCAGATTTTAGCTTACCATTTATGTTTTTATGGAAAATCCATGAGACGCTTATCTCCAATTAACCAGCAAAAAGCCAAAATAGATCTGTGTTTCAAGTGGTAGAGAATTAGCCTTGAGTGAAAAGCTACAGGATAGCATGTAGGCCCTGAGTTCAAGCCCTAGTACTGGCATGAGCACACACCCACGTCCCAAAAAAACAGAAGGAAAAAAGTGGTTATATACTGTTTGTAACTCAAAAGAGTTTGAAAGATAAGCCCTTTCTACCCAAAAAATAAATGTTGCTTAATGTGCCAGTCTCTTTGCCAAGTACTTTTACATTGTGTAACTAGAGGAAATCGGATTGGTGCAATGATTGTTTCCTTATACGTCAAACAGGGGAAATGATGTTGTCTTGTTGGTTGTAAGGATCTAGAGGGTACACTTAAAGCACTTAGCACAGTGCCTGGCATTTAGTAAATGCTAAATGCACCTCTATGCTTTATCGGTGCCCTCATTTTACAGATAAGCACGGAGAAATATTTTTGAGGTACTTAAGTGCAAGAAAGAAGATATTCAACCCAGGTCTGTAGGCACCAGTGGCTTGTGCCTATAACCCTTGCTGCTTCGGAGGCTGAGATCTAAGGATCATGATTCTAAGCCAGCCTGGGCAGAAATGTATGACTCTTATCTCCAAGTAACTAGCCAAGAAAAAAAGAAAACAACCAACAACAACCTGTACCTCCCACATACAGGGGCTGGGAATATGGCCTAGTGGCAAGAGTGCTTGCCTTGTATACGTATGTAGAAAATGGCCAGAAGGGGCGCTGTGGCTCAAGTGGCAGAGTGCTAGTCTTGAGCAAAAAGAAGCCGGGGACAGTGCTCAGGCCCTGAGTCCAAGGCCCAGGACTGGCCAAAAAAAAAAAAAAACAACCCACACATATAGGTGTGGGTTTTTTGTTTTTTTTTCTGTGATAGGTCAGGCATGGGAAACGGCTGCCAAGATTCAGAGACAAACACTAATGAAGAGCTTCATTTAAAGCACATAAGCCCTATATTTACTGTGTCCCTTACTTTCTCATAAGCTGCAACTTTTACTAAGAAAGGAAAAGGTCACACCAGGTGCTGGTGGCTCACACTTGTAATCCTAGCTACTCAGAAGGCTGAAAGGATTACAGTTGAAAGCCAGCCTTAGCAGAAAAGTCCATGAGACTTAACCTCCAATTAACCACGGGAAGACCAGAAGTAGAGCTGTGGCTCAAAGTGGTAGAGTTAGCCTTGAGCCAAAGCTCGCCCAGACCCCAAGTTCAAGCCCCACTACTGACAAAAAAGAAAAAGGCCAAGGGATGATAGCAGCTCTCCAGCCTTGTCTGCTCACATAATTTGTGTGCTCTGGGAACTGAGCGAAGATTTTTTTTTTTAATTACGTTATTATAAAGGTGATGTACAGAGAGGTTAGTTGAGAGGTTAAGTCAGGTAAAAGACATTTCTTTTTTGGACAATGTCACTCCTTCCTTCTGAGCAAGGATACCCTCAATTGATCCTGGGGTTGAAACAAAAACAACCAACCAAAAAAAAAAAATTCTGAGCACAAAGAAGTACAAATAAAAAACATGTATCTCATCGATCTTAAAGGGAAACCCATACGTCAGTGACCCAAATTCAGTACACAGGCCAACCTTGAAGCCCCTGATCCCAACTGGTAAAAGAGGGGCGGGGGAGGGGGGGAGAGGAGGGGAGGGAGGAAGCAGCGGGGCTGGTCTCCAGGCCTCACGCCTCCCGTGGAACTACAACTCCCACAATCCCAATCTGCCGAGCCACCTCCGCGGCGGGGCTGGGGGCGGAGCTAATGGCTCCCCGAGCCTCCCGAAATGTCCGACTATGTCCTCTTGAGTGAAGTTCAGTAAGAGAAGGGATGACCACTTTTGATGGTAAGCCGAGTCATCGGTCACAGCCAGGTGTAGTTCGGTTAATTCTTGGTCCCTCCCCCCCTAGACAACCCCCTTGTGGAGCGGCTGAGGGTTAACCGACCCGCGGAGAACTGGGCTCCAGTCACCCAGAGCGACCGGACAATCCTGGCGCGCATGCGCGTTCGGTGGGATTGAAGAGGGGGGGGCGGGAGTCCCAGAGCGCCTTGGCCTTGTAGGTGAAGGTGAGTGCGGGGGGGAGGGGAGGTGGTCCAGGTAGGACGTGTCCCCGGATCTGGAGAGACACCTCTTGTGATCGCACCTGTAGACATAACCATCTCCATCCCAGCCGTCTCTGAAATCCACCACCCCAGTTGCCCACTAGGGGCTCCCCGATGCTCCGTGTTCGTGATTTATCATATAACCCCTGTCTCCTTCACAGTTAAGCCGCTTCCCGTATTTCCTCTCCATTGTCGTCTATACAGGTCTCTCTCCGCTCCTGCACCAAGGATCGTTAATATACCAGTTAACACTTGGGGTGGGGGTGGGGGCTCTTGCTAACCTTTCCTTTAGGTTTTCCTTGCACCTAGCCTATAGCTCCTTCCCAAAAGCTATGTAAAGTCTTTTGAACACTATTCCATCTAGTACTGAGTGCAGACATTCCTTCTAATGATCTCTTGTTTCGTGTATAGTCTTTTTGTGAGAAAGTTCCTTGAGAATATGACAGGGTGCACTTAAAATTACCTGCTAAAGGGGCTGGGAATATGGCCTAGTGGCAAGAGAGCTTGCCTCCTATACATGAAGCCCTGGGTTCGATTCCCCAGCACCATATATATAGAAAACAGCCAGAAGTAGCGCTGTGGCTCAAGTGGCAGAGTGCTAGCCTTGAGCAAAAGGAAGCCAAGGACAGTGCTCAGGCCCTGAGTTCAAGGCCCAGGACTGGCAAAAAAAAAAAAATTACCTGCTAAAATTAATCATAATTAAGGATAAAATTAACCATATTGTGTCCTAAAATTTGTGGGGCGGGGGTTGTTTTGTTTTTTGTCAGTTCTGGGCACTGTCCTTAAGCTTCTTTTTGCTCGAGGCTAGCACTCTACCACTTGAACCACAGCACCACGTCCACCTTTTTCTGTTTATGTGGTACTGAGGAATCGAATGCTAGGCAAGCTCTCTACCACTAAACCACATTGCCAGCCCTCCTAAACACTGGGGGATGGTGGAGGTAGGGGAGAGGTATGTGTCATGGAGCTTGAACTCTAGGCCTGGGCCCTGTCCCTGAGCTCTTCAACTCTAGGCTAGCATTCTACCACTTTGAGCCACAACACCACTTCTGGTTTTCTGGTGGTTAATTGGAGATAAGAATCTCACAGATTTTCCTGCCCAGGTTGGCTTTGATCCGAGATCCTCGGATCTCAACTTCCTGAGTAGCTAAACATTTTTATATACCTTATTATGAGACTTGGCTAAGTTACTTAAACCTTTGGACCTAAAATTTCTCATGTAATGAGATGAATCGATGTGGTAATTTCTGGGTTTTTTGTTTTGTTTTGTTTGTTTGTTTTGCCAGTCCTGGGGCTTGGACTCAGGGCCTGAGCACTGTCCCTGGCTTCTTTTTGCTCAAGGCTAGCACTCTGCCATTTGAGCCACAGGGCCACTTCTGGCCGTTTTCTATATATGTGGTGCTGAGGAATCAAACTCAGGGCTTTATGTGTACAAGGCAAACACTCTTACCACTAGGCCATATTCCCAGCCCTTGATTTGGTAATTTCTAAGAACTTTGCAGCTCTAAAATTCCGTGGTCAGTAAGTAGAAGCCAGATTAAGTCACAATGTGTTGATGCTAACTATCTTCAACTTTCATTCCCCATCTAACAGTAAAATATATAAAAATTGTGATAGCAGCAGTAGAAAGAACTGTCCTGTATTGTACTTGCAACTTCATACCCTACCCTACTTGGTTTTTTTGTGCTGGTCCTCAGCTTGAACTCAAGGGCTGGGTACTACCCTTGAGTTTTGGTTTTTGTTTTTGTTTTTTGTTTTTTTTGCTAGTTTTCTACCAGTTGAGCCACAGCTCCACAGCTTGCTATTTGGTAGTTAATTGGAGATAATTTCATGCATTTTCCTAGCCAGGCTGGCATGGAGAAGCAATCCGCAGATCTCAGCCTCCTGAGTAGCTAGGATTACAGGAATGAGCCACCACTGCCAGGCTCCTGCTTCCTTTTTTATAGATGAAAATAAAACTCTGCTACCAGTGCAACCTTGTGAATCCATATTTATTGTTGTTTCATAGGTCATTCTTGGGAAGAACTCTGGATAAGATAACACAATGCATGTAATGAAGGCTCAGGTCTTAAGATCCCATTTGATCAATGCTTCATTGACTCCTGCTGTAGTGAAAATGCTGCCGTACCTTAGTGTCATCAGAAGCAGGATGATGTCTACCCATAAATCCAAAAAGAAAATGAGGGAATATTTTAAGCTGCTGAATCTAGATGAAGGCTGCTCTGCAGATGATGTCAGGGAATCTTTTCATAAACTTGCCAAACAATACCATCCAGACAGCGGCTCTACTAATGCTGATTCTGCAGCATTTATAAAGATTGAAGAAGCTTATAGGAATGTGCTTTCCCATGTAATTGAAGAAGCCAATGCCAGACGGAACAAAGTTGAAGAAGCAGAAGAAGAAGAAAATATGAAATACAATACACCCCAACACCGACACTATTTAAGCTTTGAAGGTATTGGCTTTGGGACCCCCAGTCAACGAGAGAAGCAGTATAGGCAATTTAGGGCAGACCGGGCTGCTGAGCAAGTGATGGAGTATCGAAAGCAGAAACTGCAAAGGCAGCATTTCACTAACAGCTTAACTGTTCAAGATGTGAGACACAGTAGAGAACAGAAGATCACGCAAGCCATTGAGCGATTAGTGGAGGACCTCATTCAGGAATCAATGGCAAAAGGAGACTTTGACAATCTCAGTGGGAAAGGAAAACCTCTAACAAAGTTTTCTGGCTGTTCATATATTGACCCCATGACGCACAACCTGAACAGAATATTGATAGATAATGGATACCAACCAGAGTGGATCTTAATGCAAAAGGAAATAATGGATACCATTGAGCAACTCAGAGAAGCAATTTTAGTGTCGAGGAAAAAGCTTGGGAACCCAATGACACCAATGGAACAGCAACAGTGGAAGCAGGTTTGTGAGCAGTTCCAAGAAAACATCAGAAAACTCAACAAGAGAATTAATGATTTTAATTTAATAGTCCCCATCCTTACCAGGCAGAAAGTGCATTTTGATGCACAGAAAGAAATTATCAGAGCCCAGAAGATGTATGAGTCCTTGATAGAAACCAAAGAAGTCACTGATAAAATCTCCAATGACATGAATCCAGAAGAAGGGAAAACAGCTGGAAGCAGGGCAGGTGTTTTAAACTGGTGGAATCTCTGGAAATTTATTAAAATCTGACCATTTTGATGTGTGTGGAAACTATAAGAAAGTGAGTCAGAGATGTCTTCAATCAGCTTTTCTCTGAGGATATACCAAGAAAGGAAGAGAAATCATTTAAGAAAAGGAATAATCCATTTCAGGGTTTATATGTTAAGTCTCTAGGTAGAATGGTCAACAACTATGACTCACACATAGGAATCATACAGAGAATTCCAGAAGTCTTAGAATAATTTTAAGCTTTAATAAAAGCAGCCATTGCTTGCCATTTTCAAACAAGTACTTAAAAACAAAATATGTATTTTCAAACCACTGAAGTTATAATGAAATGTAACCTACTGCACCTCCTAATGATACATACTTTGTACAAGTTTGGTGGATGTTTATTCCTGAACTTTTTTTTTTTTGCCAGTCCTGGGACTTGAACTCGGGGCCTAAGCACAGTCCCTGCCTTCCTTTTGCTCAAGGCTAGCACTGTACCACATGAGCCACAGCACCACTTCTGGCTTTTTCTATATATGTAATGCTAAGGAATCGAATCCAGGGCTTCATGTATACAAGGCAAGCCCTCTACCACTAGGCCATATTCCCAGCCCCTACTCCTGAACTTGTCAAAGCTCAAAACTATCCTAAAACTTCTGGATCACACACTACATGGAGGAATACTGAAATCAGGAAATTTCCCTATCAGCATTAACTGTATTCCTTATTGTAAAGGTTGTCTCTGTGGGTACTGAATGAAGAAACACTGAACATCCAAGTTGTACTTTTTTCTAACTCCATGATTCACTGGCTGCAGAATCATTGACAACCTAGTCAACTTAGAAAATTCTAGAAATAGACTCCAGTGTCTATATTAGAGAATTTATATATTTTTCCTCACTTTTCAGAGGTGGCAAAATTCTTCAGGCTCAGTGCAAATATGAAAGTTCACTTTTAATTTCGCTGATTATAGATTGAAATGCTAAGTTTCTATACATTTACCTTAGGTTTCCCAGTGTCTTAAAGCACACCTCCCTAAGAGGCTTTGTTAGCAATGTGAATAATCCTCACTGTCTTAGGGAATGCTGTCTGAATTTTGTGTGTTTACATCTCTTGGAAGTCACCAGAAATTAAAAATTTCTGAGTTTCATGTTGGGTCTTGCTTACTTTCAGAGACTCTGAACATTTTGGGGGGAGTTACATTGTTGCTTTTGCCAAAGGTTGGGGCACTTCAGAAGAAGCTGGTCTCACAGCAGAGTGCTGTGAGATAAATGCAATTCAAAAGAATAGTACTCCAAACACTGATTTTAGACATGTTATTTTGAAGTGTGTGATTGTTAAACCTACATCTTCAAGAGGATATTTGGAGCCTTTCTGCTTAGACAATGGGGACATTAACATGTGATTTTTAAAAACTGACAGTGACAGTGATGTATTACTGTAAAATTGTGCTGGTATGAAATATAGTTTTATTATAACTACAGTTTTAAAACATGTTAGAAGCCTATGACTATGATTTTTGTTTAAAATGGGTTAGATGTAAGAGGCCTGATATTACATTGCCACAAACACCAATGAAGTGGTGCTGTGGCTCACGTGGTAGAGCGCTAGCCTTGAGCTGAAGAGCTCAGGGACAGTGCCCAGGCCCACAGTTCAAGCCCCACGACTGCCAAAACACAAAAACAAAACCCAAAACAAACACCAATGAAACTGTTTTCAATATTGGGTAATGAAACTTCTTTCATATTGAGTATTTCAATGAATGAGAAAATAAGTAAACTACCCAGTTCTACTGCATGCATGTGTCTATATTAATAAAGTTAATGTGTTAATAGTTACTTTAATGATTATTTAGTGGTCCAGCGTTGTATAAATAAGTACTACTAATAACTATATTTTTGTCTGACCAAACAAATGGCTTAAAAATATATATGCATATATATACATAATATATATATAGCCAGTCCTGGGGCTTGAACTCAGGACCTGAGCACTGTCCTTGGCTTCTTTTTGCTCAAGGCTAGCACTCTACCACTTGTGCCACAGCGCCACTTCCAGCGTTTTCTGTATGTGTGGTGCTGAGGAATCGAACCTGGGGCTTCATGCATGCTAGGCAAGCACTCTACCACTAGACCAGATTTCTAGCCCTAAAAAAATATTTTTTGATTAGTGAAATGAAAGCCATGGTATAGATTCTGCATGTTATGAGAGCAAATTCCTTTATATAGAAGTAGACTCATTTATTTAACCGAATTCCAAGCCAGCAAAAGGCTTTGAGCTAGTTGGTCGGAATTTGTTGAGTTGGAATCTGACACATCTTTTATGATCCAGCACTGACCTGGCCCACACTACCACAAACCCACAAACCCACAAACCTGAGCCCCTGAGCAACCCCTCCCCCCACCTCTAGCCCCGCCCAGCCCCGCCCCGCCCCTGACCGGCCACTGGCTGCTTGCGATTGGCTGTTGCGGCCTCCTCGCGCAGCGCCCCCCGCCCACTCCCTTTCTCCGCCCCCTTGGAGTAGATCCCGCCCCCGCGGCCCACCTACTGGATGCCGATTGGTTCCTGAGGTGGGCACGCCCCGTCGCCCCGCCCCAGCGGCACCCTCGCCTCGCTCCAGCCGGCTGGCTCGCAGCTCCGCGTCTGAAGTGGAGCCGGCCGGTCAACGCCGGCCTGGCTGCGGCGCCGATTTGACAACCCCCCCGCCCCCCGTCCCCTTCCAGCACCGCGCGCGCTGCCCTAAAGGTCTCTGAGGAAAAACTTCTTTCTCTCAAAGTGAGTCGCCATCTTCCTTGCCGAGAGCTCCAGGTTCTTTTCCCGGGCTACTTGCCTGCTGGGGAAGTGCTGCGGCACCGCCTGGCCCGGTGTGCCCGGTGCCACCTGACCTGCGGGGCTGGGCCTCCTCGGGGCCCCTGTTGCGGGAGGACGGAGGACGGAGGACGGGCCGGGGGCCCTCGTGCGTCCGCGACCCCTTCCGCCGGGGCGGCCGACCCCGCCGCGGTCCCCAGCCGTCAGTCAGGTCGCTTGGTCGGCCCCTCCCTCGGAGGGGGGTGGTGATGGCCGGCGGGGAGGACGGTCCCCGGGATGTCGCTGCGGCCGCGACCGCCCCACCCCCGCCCCAGGCCCGCACGGGTGTCCGGGGCGACTCCGGTCCGGTCGGCACTTCTTGGGGTTGCCCGGAACCGTGACGAGGACCCCGGCGTTGCTTTGTGGGGACCTTGTTAGCCCCTGTGTTGAGATGGGGAGGAGAAATGCGAGAGCAGCACGGGACTTTGGGGGGGGGGGGGGGGAATGAACCCCAGGTGTGGGGTGTCCTTCTAGCTAGGTGGCGGAGCTTTGTCACTGTAGCGGTGGTGGTTGCGGGTATGGAGGCTATTTACTTTTTTTTTTAAATCCACAAATGGTTGTACTAGGAGGTTACAATTTGGCCTGTCCTTTGATGCGTACAGTGAGTGCATCGTGATCAGAATCAGCCCTGCTACATCTCGTCTTTGCAGCCTCTGTGAGCTTCTGTAAACGTGTAAAACACACACTGAACTTTTTACCTAAGCTACCTTAGGGCTGGCAGGGCTCCTGAATCTTCCTTGTGGTTCCCCAGTCCTGGCCCTTGAACTCAGGGCCTGGGTGCTGTCCCTGAGCTGCTTTAAAAGCTCAAGGGTAGCTCTCCACCACTTGAGCCACAGCGCCACTTCCAGCTCCTTCTGAGTAGTTTATTGGATGTAAGAGCATCACAGACTTTGGTTTGAAAACCCAGCCTCAGATCTCAGTCTCCTGAGTAAGCTAGGATTACAGGTTGAGCCATAGGCCACCTGGCTAAGAGTTTTCTTATTTTATCTTTAGTTGCCTTTATTTATATGATGATAGTAACATTGAAGTCTAAAACAATTGAAACATTAAAGGAGGATATCAAGAAAAACACTGAAATAGTGAGGAGTTATATAAAAAATAAAATTACTTGTTTGGCAAATAAAATAAGGACACATTTTCTTGTTAATACCTGCATTGTTTGGTTGTGCCCTAATGTTTTGGGTTTTTTTTTATTTCCCTGGTCCCTTATTCATGTACATCCTGTTTTCTGAGTTTTATCCCTAGAAAGCCTTGTGTGGAAAGTGCTTTTGGCACCAAAGGATGTTTTGATTTCAGGACTGAAAAATAAGGTTTTTGTTTTTGTTTTTTTGGCCAGTCCTGGGCCTTGGACTCAGGGCCTGAGCACCATCCCTGGCTTCCTCCCGTTCAAGGCTAGCACTCTGCCACCTGAGCCACAACGCCCCTTCTGGCCGTTTTCCATATATGTGGTGCTGGGGAATGGAACCGAGAGCTTCATGTGTAGGAGGCAAGTGCTCTTGCCACTAGGCCATATTCCCAGCCCAAAATAAGGTTTTATAATTTGAAGCAGTTAGTTGCCCAGTTTATGTGAATTAAATGCATTTCTTAGAATCTATTGGTACTTTTATATAGAGAGACTGTATCAGAGAAAAATTTGAATACTGGGAAATTTATTAGCCCTGTTACCACTGAGTGATGCTGACCATAAGATTATGTTGTCTCATTTGGCTTGGAAGGCGTGAAGTATGTACAGGAAGAGAAAATGGGACCCTCATATTTTGTATACATTCTATTCAGTGGTAATCATCTTGGACCCAACAATAACAGAAATATTTGTTCTTTTATTTGGCCAGTCCTGGGGCTGAACTCAGGGCCTGAGCACTGTCCCTGGCTTCTTTTTGCTGAAGGTTAGCACTCAAGCCACAGCACCACTTCTGGCCTCTTCTATATATGTGGTGCTGGGGAATGGAAGCCAGGGCTTCATGTATACAAGGCAAGCTCTCTACCACTAGGCCATATTCCCACCCCAGAAATACTTGTTCTTTTAAAAAATCCACTTATTGGGCTGGGGATATGGCCTACTTAGTAGCAAGAGTGCCTGCCTCATATACATGAGGCCCTGGGTTCGATTTCCCAGCACCACATATACAGAAAATGGCCAGAAGTGGCGCTGTGGCTCAAGTGGCAGAGTGCCAGCCTTGAGCAAAAAGAAGCCAGGGACAGTGCTCAGGCCCTGAGTCCAAGCCCCAGGACTGGCCAAAAAAAAAAAAAAAAAAATCCACTTATTATAAAATATATTTCAAAAAAGTATATAAAATGTATATACTTTTGTGATGTATACCTGTGATTCTAGAACTTGGAAAGCTTAGGGCAAGAGGATTATGACTTTGAGTCCAATCTGGGCTACCATAGTGAGACACTGTTTCAGATGGGAAAAAAAGACAAAAGCAAAAATACTTTTGCTTCTACCAGATAAAAAAAAGTTAAAATATCCTTTTTTTTTCTCCTCCATTGTGAGGCATGGGTGCTATCCCTGAGCTCTTTTGCTCGAGGCTAGTTCTCTACCACTTTGAGCCACAGCACTACTTCCAAGCAATTTATTTATTTATTTTTGTCAGTTATGGGGCTTGAACTCAGGGCCTGGGTGATATCCCTGAGTTTTGTTTTTTGTTTTTTCTTTAAGGCTAGCCCTCTACCACTTTGAATCACAGTGCCACTTCCTACAATATCTTTTTAATTGCTTTCTCTCTCTCTCTTTCTTTCTTTCTTTCTTCTTTTGCATATGTTAAGTAAGTACTCTATCACCAAGCTGCCTTTTTAATCCAATAGTGGATTGTTCATTAAATAAACTATAATAACAAAATCATATTCCTTTGAGCATAGATGAGGTCTAGTGTAATTGCTTTCTAGATTTTGGGTTACATTTTTGTCATATTATCTTAAATTCAAACCTGACTGTATAAAGGAAAGGACAAAAAAAAATGTCACTAGGAGATGAAGGCTTCCAGAAAAAGGTAAGTGGAACAGCGTGGCTGCTTTGCATGATGGTGTGATGAGGAGTCCTTAGCCAGGGCATCTGACAACTTAATGGTCTGCAGAGAGCAGAGTCGTTCCTCTGAATTTCTGCTCCTTGGCTCCCCATAGCCTGCCTGCCTGCCCAGCCACAGTTAAAAGGGTTGGTCAAAGCGAGCCTGCTGGGAGGGAAGAGCCTGGCCTCTGCTAATGCAGGCCCCAGGGCTTCCAGGAAGCAAAAGTGCTGATAGAAAGGAGCCCAGTTTCAGGACACTTTCCTTCCTCTGGCTAAAAAACCACTAAAGCTGTACTACTTCACTTTAGCCTGCTTCTGGGGCACAATGGGCTTGCTTGTGGCTCTCTCTCTCTCTCTCTGTCTCTCTCTCCCCCTCTCCCTCTCCCCCTAGCTCCCTCTCTCCCTCTCTCCCTCTCCCTCTCTCACTCTCTCTCCCTCCCCTTCCTCCCTCTCCTCTCACTCTCTCTCCCTCCCCTTCCTCCCTCTCTCCTCTCCTCTCCTGTCCTCTCCTGCCCTCCCCTCTCCTCTCCTCTCCCCTCTCTCCTCTCCTCTCCTCCCCTCCCCACCCTCCTCTCTCCTCTTTCCTCTCCCTCCTCTCTCTCCCAGTCCTGGGGATTGAACTCTGGGCCTGGGCTCTGTCCCTGAACTTTTGGTCAAGGCTAGCACTCTACTACTTGAGCCACAGCTCCACTTACCACGTTTTCTGTTTATGTGGTACTGAGGAATCGAACCCAGGGGTTTATGCACGCTAGGCAAGCACTCTACCATTAAGCCACATTCCCAGCCCTGGGTTCTCTTTAGAACTCCTGTGTTCGATTTTTCTTATATTCTGTATTATTTTTTAGTGACATATTCTGTAGTAGAATTCTTAACAAGAACAGCTACAGGTTTTTAAGCCTTTCTTTGCCTGAATGTTTCCTCTTGCTTGATTGGTATTTTGGGCTAGTAATTGAATTACAGTTGGAAGTAATGTTACAGTTTGAAGTAAGTTTTGAAGTTATTGCTCCATTCTTATCTGCTTTCAGTGTTACTGTTCAGAAGTCAAAGTTCCTTAATCCCTTGTATGTGACCCTTTCTTTCTCCTCTCTTTTTTATTTTTGGCCAGTCCTGGGCCTTGGACTCAGGGTCTGAGCACCGTCCTGGCTTCTTCCCACTCAAGGCTAGCACTTTGCCACCTGAGACACAGCACCACTTCTGGCCGTTTTCCATATATGTGGTGTTGGGGAATCGAACCCAGGGCCTCATGTATACGAGGCAAGCGCTCTTGCCACTAGGCCACATCCCCAGCCCCTCTTTCTCCTCTCTTAAACTTATAGAACCTACATTTGGTGTCAGTCTTTTAAACTATAAAATGATATTTGCCTCCAATTGGTTCAGTAATCTTAGAAATAGCCAGGCGCGGGGCTGGGGATATGGCCTAGTGGCAAGAGTGCCTGCCTCATATACATGAGTCCCTGGGTTCGATTCCCCAGCACCCCATATACAGAAAATGGCCAGAAGTGGCGCTGTGGCTCAAGTGGCAGAGTGCTAGCCTTGAGCAAAAAGAAGCCAGGGACAGTGCTCAGGCCCTGAGTCCAAGCCCCAGGACTGGCAAAAAAAAAAAAAAAAAAAAAAGAAATAGCCAGGCGCTGGTGGCTCACACCTGTAATCCTCGCTACTCAGTAGTAGAGTGCTTGCCTTGAATACATGCAGCCCTAGGTTCAATTCCTCAGCACCACATACATAGAAAAAGCCAGACGTGGAGCTGTGGCTCTAAGTGGTAGAGTGCTAGCCTTGAGCAAAACAAAGCCAGAGCTCAGGCCCTGAGTCCAAGCCCCAGGACTGGCAAAAAAAAAAAGAAAAAAGAAAAGAAAAGAAAAGAAATACAGGAATGTCTTCTTCTGAGGAAACTTTCTTGAAATAGTTTGTTGATTATTTTCTCCCTTTTTTCCCTATAGTCTCTCTTCTCATACAATTGTCATTCATATATGAACCTTTTCTATTGGTTATATAATTTCTTATCTGTTTTCTATATTTTTCTGTCTTTTTTGTTTTGTTTTATGCCTGTCCTAGGGCTTGAATTTAGGGTCTAGGTGCTCTCTCTGAGCTTCTTTTGTTCAAAGTTAGTGCTGTATCACTTGAACCACAGCTCCAATTCCAGCATTTTGGAGAATGTTTATTGGAGATAAGAGTCTCATGGACTTTACTGCCTGGGCTGGGTTTGAACCATAATCCTTAGATCTCAGCCTACTGAGTAGATAGGATTGTAAAGGTATGAGCCACCAGTGCCAGGCTCTACTAGTTATTGTTGTTATTATTATTAGTAGTAGTAGTATCTTGCCGGTTCTGGAGCTTGATTTCTGGGCCTGGGCACTGTCCCTGAACTTCTTTTGCTCAGTGGTTGGCACTTTATCATGTTAGCCACAGTGCCACTTGCAGCTTTTTTGAGTAGTTTATTGTAGATAAGAGTCTCATGGACTTTTCTGCCCAGACTGGCTTCAAACCATAATCCTCAGATCTTAGCCTCCTGAGTAGCTAGGATTACATGCATGAACCACTGGCACCCGGCATTAACTATATATTTTTTTGTTTTTGTTTTTTTGGGGGGAGGCCTTGGACTCGGGGCCTGAGCACTGTCCCTGGCTTCTTTTTGCTCAAAGCTAGCACTCTACCACTTGAGCCACAGCACCACTTCTGGCCGTTTTCTATATATGTGGTGCTGGGGAATCAAACCCAGGGCTTCATGTATACAAGGCAAGCTCTCTTGCCACTAGGCCATATTCCCAGCCCCTAACTATATATTTTTTAACTTGGAATTTTAAACAACTCCCACTAACAGGTTCTTAAGTTCCAAAGGCTATCTTTTAGTCACTGATGTTTCTTAGGAGGCCTGGTTCTTTTAAGTTTTCAGGATTGTTGGTACCAAGTTATTCATGACTTTCATGTTAAGTTTCTTCCTGTACGTAGTAATCTTGGTCTCATTGCTTATGAACAAGAATAGAGGACTTAGTATGTGATTGACAGGGCTGAGGGTATAGATGAAGCTTTTCAATATGTGTTTCACTGCTCTGGAATGAGGCCTGTTTGTGGGGCTAGGAGGAGCCGTGATTCCAGTTTTTTGTATTTTGCCTCTTATGCTCATTAGAGAAGAGTTTTCCTGCCTGGAAGGAAAAGAGCTGACCAGAACAGGTTGAGGCACTCTGCAGTCAGCATGGCACCTATGTTTAGGATACCAGGGAAGAAAACCATAAACAGTTTTCAGTGTATGGAAGGAGCAGAAGAAAGCTCACCTCTGGCCCTCTGTTTGCTTTCTTTACTAGATTACTTCCCACCTTTCCCTGCCTCCAGCTTGAAATTTGCTTTTCTTAAGTTTCCCAGGCCAGTTATTAATGCTCATCTGCTTTCAACCTTTACACTCTTGTCTCCTTTCTGTTCTTCTAACATTAAGAGCTGAGTGTGTGTGCGTGTGTGTGTGTGTGTGTGTGTGTGTGCAGCTACTATGGCCTAGGTACTGTCCCTTAGCTTTTTCACTCAAGACTGATGTTCTGCCCCTTGAACCACACCTCCATTTCTGGCATTTTGGTGGTTAAGGGAGATAAGACTCTCAAGGAGTTTCTTGCCTGTGCTGGCTTTCACCTCAGAGCTTAGTCTCCTGAGTAGCTAGAAATACAGATGGGAGTCACCAGTATTCAGTTTTTTTGGTTTTGTTTTTTAATGTTTTTGGACTCTTCCTCTTAAGCTCCTCTTAAGCTCCTCTTAAGGTCCATATGACCAGTGCTTTGTTTCTAGCCATTAAGTGCCCAGAGCATTGGCTAGCTAGCATGAATAAATGTTGACTGAGTAAGTGAATGAAAGGAAAGCTGATATTAGAGTTGAATGCTGACAACTGGGATGACATGTGAAGTATGAGTGGAAGGCAGTTAACTGAGTGGAAGCAATTAGATGAAGGCAAATTAGCTGGTAAGGTATCAAACAATATGCACAGGGTTTAGGTGGGGTAAATCAACAGTTACGTGGCACTAAAAGAAAAGCCAGTATGTCTGGGAGAACAAGACAGGAGGAAGTAATTTATTGTGAGAAGGGACTTGAGTTATTCTGTACAGCTTTATGTTAAAAAAAAATTAGAAGCAATTTCATGTTTTAAGCAGGAAGTAGATACGAGATTTTTGCTGTTTCATTAATAAAAAAAAAAAAATCTGCTGCGGTATGGGAAAGGTTGATGGGGAAGCAGTAACGTGGCCACATCTTTGGGAACTGCCATGACAGGGCAGGCAAGAGAACAGCACTCAGGTGGTGGTGGTAGAAATGAAGAGAAGTTAGACATAAAAAATGTTTTGGTGTGGGGCTGGGAATATGGCCTAGTGGCAAGAGTGCTTGCCTTGTATACATGAGGCCCTGGGTTCAATTTCCCAGCACCGCATATACAGAAAATGGCCAGAAGTGGCGCTGTGGCTCAAGTGGCAGAGTGCTAGCCTTGAGCAAAAAGAAGCCAGGGACAGTGCTCAGGCCCTGAGTCCAAGGCCCAGGACTGGCAAAAAAAAAAAGAAAAGTTTTGGTGTGTGTGTGTGTGTGTGTGTTGGTAGTGAGACTTGAACCCAGGGCCTATGCACCATCCCTTAGTTTTTTTGCTCAAGGCTGATCCTCTGTCACTTCAGCTGCAGCTCCACTTCTGGCTTTCTGCTGGTTAATTGGAGGTAAGAGTCTTTCGTACTTGGGCTGGCTTTATCCTCCGATCTCAGCTCCTGAATACCAAGAATTATAGGCATGCGCCACCAGCTCCCTGCTTGAGAGAGACTAGAGGCGTCATCAGGTGATGTCTGACATGTATGGGTGAGGAGAGAAGTGGCCAGGTGGGCTTGGCTTACTGGCTTATCTAGTTGGATAAATGGTGATTCATTCACTGGAGGGAATGCCAGATCCTGGAAACAAGGTCCAGTTTGCAATGTTGATTTTAAGATGATTTTGAGATAGAAGATGTTAGGCAGATGGCTAGATGTTTAAAACTGGAATCAAATGTTTGAATTTGTAAATCAACTTAAGAAGTAGAAGATGGGGGGGGCCCCCATTCACCAAATCATCTACATTTGAGTAATTTAAATTTGTTAACAAGGATATAATTGGGGTAGTAAGATTAGTCTCTTCTAAAACCCACGCTTTTCACCTTTTACTTTGGCTTTATATTTAAATCTTTCACCTGAGTTAAAGGTGGTTAGCAAGTTATGTTCCTTTGTTTTATATGACTTAAAAGACAGACGGCAAGTAAGCATTCCAAGATTAAATATGTAAAATGTTCTTCCCAAAGTATGTAAAATCTCTGAATTCATGCTGCTGGATTTTAAGGCCTATAAAACATAGTGCCTAGAGACCAAGTTTATTGCTAATTCAGGAAAACTGTTCTTCAGACTATTTATCAAGATTTGTCCCAGTAGTAATTGTCAAGGTCACTGCAGATCTTATTGGACTGTGTTCTTCATTTGACCACAGTGTTCCTCTAAACTGTGGCTATTTCTCTCTTTTTTTTTCCTTTCTGTTTTCATATAGACCAGAAAATACCTTCACCCCATGGAATCTGAAATGCGAGAAATGCTGTGAAAGCGTATCTCAACGGGCAGCAATATAGCGTGATAGTCATGAGCACAGATTCCAGAATCAAATGTGAGCTTTAGTGGAAAGCTCCTTGCAAGCTGTACAGCGTTGGCAAGTTAACAATTCTCTAAGCCGTTTCAGTAATGTGAAGATAATAATAGTAACTGCCTCAGTGTGTGTGTGAGGACTGAACAGAATAAAGAGTGTCTATAAAGATGTTTTTTCTGAAAATTAAATGGAGCCATCTGTAAGGAGCCTAATATGGTAACTAACCTATAACTAATGGTTAGTTCTGGGGAAAGCTGAAGTTTCTGTTTTTGTTTCAACTTGATCACTGTGTTTTGCTCTGGATATTTAGACCTATTATTTTGATGTTTGCATTGTGTTTTGTTTGTTTGCTTGCTTTGTTTTCTGTCGTGTGTGTGTGTGTGTGTGTGTGTGTGTGTGTGTGTGTGTGTCGGTACTTTGGTCTGGACACTGTCCCTTAGCTTAATTGAGGATAAGAGTCTCACAGAGTTTCCTGTCTTCCTGTCTTGGAAGTGAACAGCAATTCTCAGTTTTTACCTCTTGTATAGCTAAGATTGTTGGTTTGTGTAGCTAGGATTATTGGCACTGCTTACTTGTGTTTTTTGTGTGTGTGTGTGATGCTGGGGAGTACCCCAGAGCCTCAAGCGAACTAGGCAAGAACTCTTCCACTAAGCCACCTTCCCAGACCAGTAACCGATTTTTTTTTCCCAGTCCTGGGGCTTGAACTCAGAGCTTAGGCCCTGTCCCTGAGCCCCTTTGTGTTTGAGGCTAGTGCTCTACCACTTGAGCCACAGCGCTACAAAGTCTATCCAGGCTGGCTTTGAACCATATCCTCAGATCTCAGGTTCCTGAGTAACTAGGATTACAGGTGTGAAGCCACTGGTGCCTGGCTCCATTTTTTTTTAATGATACAAATTATAATTTGATTTTTTTTAATGTTAACTGCCGGATACCAGTGGCTCAAGCCTATAATCCTAGCTACTCAGGAAGCTGAGGTCTTAAGGATTAGAGTTCAAAGCCAGCCTGGCCAGGAAAGTCCATGAGTCTCTTATATCCAATTGGTAATGTACTAACCTGGAACACAGAGCTCTAGGGATAGCATCCAGGCCCTGAGTTCAGCCCTAGGATTGACAAATGTGTAAACAAACAAACAAATACCCAGGCATTAGTGGCCCAAGATATGGAGGTAAGCTAGACTGGAAAATTGGGGAGACTCCATTTTCAGTCAAGGCTCCAGCCAAGAAACCCCGTAACAGCTCTGTAACTCCTTCCTGCCGTATTTCCTTATTGCTAATACCTGTTTAATATCTCTCTAAACAAAATCATTCTGTAGCTTTGTGCAGTTTGACCTCTATTCACATCCTTATTCTCTGTTTAGAATGTTGGCAGGGCAGGTTTTTTTCTTTTTTTCTTATTGGCCTGGGTGCTGTCTCTGAGCTCTTCAGCTCAAGGCTAGTGCTCTACTACTTTGAACAACAGTATCACTTCTGGTTTTCTGGTGGTTAATTGGAGATAAGAGTCTCACAAACTATCCTGCCGGGGCTGGCTTTGAACCAAGGTCCACATCTAATCTAGCCTCCTGAGTAGCTAGGATTATAGGAGTGAGCTACCAGTGCCTGACTTGGCAGGTTTCTCCTTTACATTCTTTTTTTTCCCCTCTTTTACATTCTTCAGTTCCTCTTTTATACTCTCACTAAAATTACCTTTCTGAATGACAGACTTGATCCTGTCACTTCCCTGCTTAGAAATCTTTTCTGTCATTTCCTTTTGCTTCGAACATGGATCCTGGAGGTAGAACCTGTGGACAACTCTGGCCAGCTGCTTTTTTTTTTTGGTTGATTTTGGGACCTGGACTCAGGGCCTGGGAGCTGTCCCTGAGCTCTTTCACTCACTCAGCACCACTTCCGGCTTTCTGGTGGTTAATTGTAGAGTCTCACAGAGCCAGCTGGCTTCATACTGTAATCCTCAAATCTCAGCCACCTGAGTAGCTAGGATTACAGGCATAAACCATTGACATCGGGCTGTGGCTGCTGCTTTTGCAACTACAAGTCTTACTGGAACTTGGCCATGCTAATTTATTTATGTTCTACATATGTCTGCTTTCACGCTCTGAATTGAATAGTTGTGTCTATTTGGACCACCAAACCTTTACTGTTTACTCTCTGGTTCTTTGTATGTGTGTGAGCACTGGTAATTGAATACAGGGCCTTACACCCTCACTTGTCTTGTTTCCCCAAGGCTGAAATGCTACCACTTAAGCAGTCCCTTCACTTCTGGATTTTGGGTGGTTAATTGGAGTCTCAAGGACTTTTCTGCCTGGGCTGGCTTCAAAGGGTGATCCTGAGATCTCAGCCTCCTGAGTAGCCTCCTTTTTTCACTAAGAAAAACTGAGGTGGTAAGAGCCTGTCATCCCAGCTAAGCAGACTCATAAATAGGTGAATGACAATCCAGGAAAATCTTGACATAAACTATAGACCCTATTTCAAAAATAAGGTAAAAACAGGAAGAAAGCAAGCAAAGGGCTAACAGAAATGTATTTTTTTACCAGACTTATATACCTGTAACCCCTCTGTATACCATCTTTATAATAACAATAAAAAATTTAAAATAAGGCAAAAAGGGCTATTGGCATGGCCCAAAGAGTAGAGCACCTGCCTAGCCAGGTGTGAGGCTCTGAGTTCAAATCAGAAAGAAAGAGACAGAGAGACAGAGAGAGGCTATATATTTTCTGCTTACAGAACCATTTATAAGAGGCTATATGAAAAATGATTTTACAATGAAATAAACTTTTTTTCATACAGGAAATAAACTTTATTTTTTAACCTTTGACTGTAACATTATCTTAAATTGGTGATGACCTTCCTTGCACTTGCTTTGAACCAGTTAATATTTAATCATTCATCAATAATTCATTAATATATCTACAGACTATGTTGATTAAATGTACCCATAGTGCTTTTTGTCGTTATATGTGTTTAAAGTATTAACTGTTCACCTTGACTTGTGGCGACTTTGTGTTGTTCAGGATGTCTGAAAATCCCACGGTGTTTTCCAGCCCCACCTCGCTTGGCAGCACTGAAACTCCACAATGTCTTGCATATGCTGGGAAACAGCTGGAATCTCTTCTAAGCTATTTTAGCCATCCAGTTGTTTTGGTTTTTGTGTTGTCTGTTTTATTTCTGCTGGATTCTTTGGTGTCTGCATCTACTATGCAGGAATTAGTCAGCAAAGAGCAGGAGGTGTATATTGATGCGTTTGAGGTTTTCTGTCTTCCTCCTTCCCATAATTTCCCCTTGGATTTCTAGCTGCTCTGCTAGCCCTGGACTCCCATCTTCTGACATCTTAAACCAATAGGACTATGGCTTTGGCTTGTGTTTTAGCTGCTCTGTACCACAAGGAGCTGGAAGTGGGCTTGGGGTGGGGGGCTGCTCTTGGGTAAAGTTATGGATAGTACTCGTGGGTTTTCTTTCTTTCAAGGGTCACATCCCTGTCAGTTTCTCTTCAAAGGGCAATCACCAATATTTTTAAATTCTTTTCTTTAGAATTCATGTTGATTCTCTTACACAATCTCTTATTTTTTTAAGCTTTCCATAGTATGTAACACTTAGTTCTTTATTCACAAACTTTCTCTCTTTTCTTATCTACTACTGCATTAACTCAGAATCTAGTGTCTTAAAATAGCCATCTTATTTTTTAATCATAATTTTTTTCTTTTATTGTCAAAGTGAATTGCAGAGGGGTTACAGTTTCATATGTAAGGCAGTGAGTACATTTCTTGTTCAACTTGTTACCTCCTCCTTCATTTTCCCCCTGCTTCCCTCCTCCCCCTTTCCTTCTCCTCCCCATGAATTGTACAGTTGGATTACACCAAATGGTTTTGTAAGTATTGCTTTTGGAATCGTTTGTCTTTTTATCCTTGTCTCTCAGTTTTGGTATTCCCTTTCCCTTCCCTAGTTCTAATACATGTATATACAGTATCCAGAATACTAGGATCAGGTACAGTGATAGTGGGGGTGAAACGGGAATACAAGAGGGAAAGAAAAAGGGTACTGTCTCACATGGCATGTTGAATTACAATGATATAACACTTGTTTCCATGTGGAGTTCATTTCACTTAGCATCATCTTATATGTTCATAAGGACACAGCTATTGGGCTCTTGTGATCCTCTGCTGTGACTAGCCTAAACATGTACTAGTTATTCCCTATGAGGGAGACCAGAGAGTCCTTGTTTCTTTGGGTTTGGCTCACTTCACTTAGTATAATTTTTTCCAAGTCCTTCCATTTCCTTATGAATGGGGCAATGTCATTCTTTCTAATAGATAGCCATCTTATTATACATACTGGATCCTGTGGGTCAGGAATTTAGAAAGGGCCCAGCACTCTGTTCCATATATCTGGAATCTTAAGAGTTTTTCCAGAGGCTCAAAGTTTGGGAATGATGATTACAGCTCATATAGGAGCACTTAGAACATTATAATCCAACCATTTGCCAGTTGATGTTAAATCCACCAGACAGAAACTGCATTGCTGCTGTCTGTGCCCTAATCTTGGAAGTTGTTAGGCAGAAGTTATGCAACCTAACTTCCTCTGCTTTGGGCAATCAATATTTATGGTTGACTCACATTCAGGGGTTGTGGCACAGTCTAACCCTCCGCAGAAAAAGTATCAAAGAATTTACTGACAGAGTTGTTGTTTTTGTTGTGTTTTGTTTTGTGGTGCCGAGCATCAAACCCAGGGCTTCCTGTTTGGATGTGCTTTACCACTAAGCTGCTCCCATGCCCTAAGTCCTATGTACATCTCAGTTGGTACTTACTGAAGTAATGTGCTTTTCTTCATTTCTTGAAACAGGACATGAATTTACATTTAAAGGAATGAAGTACTTTATTAGTTCTTCAAACATTTCTTTGGGTTGATTATTCCTTTTTTGTCTTTTTTTGGTTGTAGGATACATTCTTTAATACAAAATTCATGCTTACAGAGTAAAAATGGCAGGCTTCCTAGATAATTTCCGATGGCCAGAATGTGAATGTATTGACTGGAGTGAGAAAAGAAATGCTGTGGCTTCTGTGGTGGCAGGCATATTGGTAAGTGTGCAAGCCCTGCTAAGTGAGATGTTTATGCTTCAACCTGTGCCTTGGGAATTGGTGTTGATTTCCTTTGAACTGTTTTTTATTTCACTGCTACTTTGTGTAATTATCAAGATTCCTAATTTTATTATTATTTTTTTTACTACAGCACTTGGCAGGCTCTGCGTTTATTTGACTTTATGCATTTGTTAAACTTAAGTATCTTTTCTTCAGTTCTAGTAATAGTATGTGTATTCTAGACAGCAGTATTTTATCTTAATGATACTGTACGTATTAGGCACTTAAAGGTGCCCAAAGTATCCCAGTTTGATATAGCCCAGAGTTATTGTTGCTCCTCAAAGGTAGTCTGTGTTGCCTGGTGCCAGTGGCTCACACCTGCAATCCTAACTACTCGGGAAGCTGAGATCTGAGAATCTCAGTTTGAAGCCAGCCCACGCAGGAAAGTCCATGAGGCTCTTCTCTCCAATTAACCACCAAAATACCCAGAAGTGGAGCTGTGGCTCAAGTGGTAGAGCACCAGCCTTGAGCACAAAAGCTCAGGGAGAGCATGCAGGCCCAGAATTCAAGCCCCAGGACAAGAAAAAAAGAAAAAAGAAAGGAAAAAAGCTAGGCAGTATAGATAGCAGTAACATCTTAGTTTGTGGCAGAACACAATCTCTACAGCTGCCCTTTCGCAAGGGATACCATCTCTGTTTCCCAAGTTACAGCACTGGGGACCAGAAGAGGAAGAACTTTGTAGAGGAAACGCTTGCTTAATTTTCTTTGCATTGTTTTCCTTTTTTTAAGCTTTTTGTACTGAAAATGTAAAAGTATACAGACAAAAATAGAGAATGCTATGTAAATCACCTGTCTTCCTCTTTACCTTGTACTTACTGTGCAGCTTCAAAAACAAGCACGTTGTCTTACTTCATTTTGTAGTCAGTCGTCCCCTGCTTCCACTGCATTATTGAAAACACATTTTATCATTCACTTCATTTCACGTACATTTCTACATTCAGAGTGCAACAGAAAAGTAAAACCTATCCAAACAAACTGAAGCAGAGTCGGACTAAATATAACTGTAAAGAAGCATTCACGCAGAATTTTTTCAGATGTCTTTTGTATGTGTGTGAGGAGTCCTTACTGGAACTTGACCTCAGGGCCTCTCGCTCTTGCTTGGCGTCTTTTGCTCAAGGCCGGCACTCTACCACGTGAGCCACACTTCCACTTCCAGCTTTTTGCTGGCTAACTGGAGATAAGAGTCTCTGATTTTATCTGTCTGAGCTGCCTTCAAACCTTGATCCTTAGATCGCAGCCTCTTGAGTGTGAAGGATTACAGGTATTACACTATGCCACATTTTCTTCTTCTTTTCTTTTTTTTTTTTTTTTTTTTTTTACATGGGAGACAGGGGAGGACTTTTATTGGCAGGAGGGCAAAGCAGGGATGAGCATGGACAGCTCCATGGGCTCAGGCCACCCTGGGGTGCTTGTGCCTGGGGTGCCTGTCCAGCATGGCTTGCAGGCCGAAGGGCATGGCACAGAACCGGCACTCGTAGCAGGTGCAGCACGTCAGCCCCGGGGCCGTGCGTGCGGCGGGGGCGGTTGCACTTGCTGATCTGTGCGCTTGTGTAGGGGCACTGGCTGCAGGCGTCCGGCCGCTCCCCTGGGTGCAGTCGCCGGTGCACCGTCAGGTTGCTGCTGCGGCTAAAGTGGCGCCCACAGAACTCACAGCTGCCTCCTGGCCTGTGCCTCTTGCCTGCCTTCCGCCTTAAGCATCTTCTTGGGCAGCACACTGCCACTCTTGACAGGGTCAGTGCTCTGTCCTTGAGGGGCGGGCTCCCATCCGTCCCCACCAGGGCCTGCCTGTGCCCTGCGGCCTGGTGCTCCGGGCTCCTGCACCCTGGGCACCAGGGCTCGGAGGGCACTGGCTGGGGCAGCAGCATGGGCCGCAGGCTCCTTATACCACATTTTCTTAATGCATTCATCAATTATGGGGACCCTGCATATTTCCATCGCAGTATGGTGTGAATAGTTCTGCAATGAATGTGTGTGTGTGTGTGTGTGTGTGCGCGCGCGTGTGCAATGGCTTCCCCTCCTCCCCTTCCTGGGGCTTGAACTGAAGCCTGGGCATTGTCCCTGAGCTGCTTCTGCTCAAGGCTAGTACTCTATCACTTGCGCCACAGTGCCACTTCTAGCTTTTTCTGAGTAGTTTATTGGACATAAGAGTTTACCGACTTCCTGCCCCAGTTGGCTTTGAACCCCAATCTTCAGGTCTCAGATCTCAGCCTCCTGAGTAGCTAGGATGACAGGTGTGAGCCACTGGCACCCAGCCACAAGGGCTTTTTTTTGCATCATCCCTTACCATTCCTTTGGATATATATGCCCAAGAGCAGCATCACTGGATCATATCATAGTTCTAGTTTTAGTTTTTGAGGAGCATACTGACTTCTGTAGTGGTTTCATTAGTTTGTATTTCAACCAACAGTGTATAAGAGTTCTTTTGTCCCTATGTACTTGCAACATCTGTTGTGTTCTTCATGACAGCCATTCTGATTGGAGTGAGATGAAATCTCAGTGTTGGGCCTTGGACTCAGGGCCTGAGCACTGTCCCTGGCTTCTTTTTGCTCAAGGCTAGCACTCTGCCACTTGAGCCACAGTGCCACTTCTGGCCGTTTTCTGTATATGTGGTGCTGGGGAATCGAACCCAGAGCTTCAAGTATACGAAGCAAGCGCTCTTGCCACTAGGCCATATCCCCAGCCCCTGTTTTGATTTTCTTTATGGTCAAGGATGTTGAACACTTAGTGTATTTTGACCATTTGTACTTCTTGTTTTGAGAATTGCCTATTCCATTCATTTTCCCATTTATTAATTGGGTTAATTCTTTAGGAACTTAGGGTTTCGTTATTTTTAGCTTTTAGTATCTCTGTTTGTTAATAGTTTTGTCTTAATAAGTTGGGCTTTTTTTCTTAAGTTTTTTACAGGTTGGTGGATCATGATTGATGCAGCAGTGGTATATCCACGAGAATTAAACCATGCTTTTCACACATGTGGTGTATTTTCCACGTTGGCTTTCTTCATGTAAGTATAAAGGTATTCTTCGGGCTGGGAATATGGCCTAGTGGTAAAGTGCTCGCCTCATATACATGAAGCCCTGGGTTTGATTCCTTAGCACCACATTCATAGAAAAAGTTGGAAGTGGCACTGTGGCTTAAGTGGTAGAGTGCTAGCCTTGAGCGAAAAGAAGCCAGAGATGGTGCTCAGACCCCGAGTTCAAGCCCTAGGACTGGCAAAAAAACAAAACAAAACAAAAAGTATTCTCAACTTAGAATTACTTTTTGAAAGCTGCATACCAGTGGCGCACACCTGTAATCTAAGCTACTCAGGAAGCTGAAATCTGAGGATCGTAATTAAAAGTCAGCCAGGCCAGGAAAGTCCATGAAAGTCTCATCTCCAATTAAGCACCAAAAAGCCAGAAGTGGAGCTGTCGCTCAAGTGGTAGAGTGCTAGCCTTAAGCACAAAAAGCTAGTAACAGTATCCGGGCTCTGAGTTCAAGCCCCCCCAACTGACAAAACCCAAACAAACAACAAAAAAATCCCAAAGAACTCTAAAATGGAACAACTCAAACTTAGTCTTTTATGTGTAAATATATAAAATAGCAAAGATGTGTCGTGATTAGCTGTTCTTTCATTAATCTCTTAGTACTTTAGGGGAAAAAATAAAATGAATGTAACAGTTCTATCCCCTGGGATTTCTGTTTATTTAAAAGACACATTCAGTTATTTAAGTATTGGCTTTTGTTGGGACATAACTTGTTTGCCTGTTAAGCAACCTATAAATACCTGTCAATATTTCAATAGCATGAAAGCTCATTGAGGACTTGTGTCTTCTAGGATAAATGCTGTGTCCAATGCTCAGGTGAGAGGTGACAGCTATGAAAGCGGCTGTTTAGGAAGAACAGGTAAAGGACTGTTAATGAGTTGTTAACATGCATTATGAGTAACTATGTGTGGTGCTGTTAATGGATGCTTATCAGCAGAAAAACCAAGCCTCCAACTCTTTATGTGGGACTGAGTGATTACAACAACTGAGAACAGTTTTTACTAGCTTTTAAAAAGTTAATAACAGTGATGGCTTATATCTGTAACCCTAGCTATTCAACAGGCTAAGACCCAGAGGAAGCCAGGGCTGTCCAATCATGCTGGTCTAGAGGCATGATTCAAATGGTAGAGCATCAGCCAAGCAAGCAAAATCTTATTTAAATCCTTCAGAAAAGATTTAATTGCCAGGTGCCAGTGGCTCACACGTGTAATCCTGGCTACTCAGGAGGCTGAGATCCAAGGATCGTGATTTGAAGCTAGCCTGGGCAGGAAAGTCCATGAGACACTTATCTCCAGTTAATCACAGAAAAAGCTGGAAGTGGCGCTGTGGCTCAAGTGGTAGAATGCTAGCCTTGAGCAAAAAGGAGCTCAGAGACAGCATCCAAGCCCAGGGTTTGAGTTCCAATATGGACAAAAAAAAATTTTTAATCAAAGTTGCTATTTTTTTGTTACGTTATGTTGTTTATGGTATAGATAAAATGTTACTATTCAAAATCAGTGAATCATGAACTCCAAGTTCCAGTGTTCACTTCATTCATAACAATGACCAATAATATTACTTATAAAGCTAGCCATGAGCAATGATAGCACAGGAATGGACACTTTAGGGGACCTAATCTAGGGTTATGCTTTTTATATTCAGTTCTGATTATGAGTCATTACCACAGACTATAACAAAGTGGTTTTGAAGAAGCATGCTATTGTGTACAAATACATTTTCTTGAGTTTGAATTCTTTTGCATTATCATCCTTCATTTGTGTTAAGAGCCCCAGGGATTTGTTTTCAGTATGTAACAAACAGGTGCAGGGTAAGAAGTTCTGTTTCCCAACTTCCGGGAGCAGAGAAATGGATTTGTGGTCACACTTGGAAGCGTAGAGAGTGAAGGAGAGGAATTTGACGGATGATTAAGAATAAACCAGAATGCGTGGTGTGTGCCAGGAACTGGCCTGAATGCCTCACTGTATTGACTCACTTATGTGTCACAATGGCTTGTGAATAAGGGCTCCTTTGCCCTCAATCTTAGATGAGGTAATGAAAACACTTACAGGCCCTAGCCCTGGGGAGAGCAAGCGGTGGAGCCAGGAATGCACACCGACGGTCTGGCTCTGGTGCCCTGGATCTCAGCCATTGCGCGCTACTTGCTTCCAGGCATGGACATTTGGTTCTTTTTTCTAGCTTAGAACCAGATGGCTGATTTCTTTTTTGACCTTGATTAAATGTAATTTATGTACAATAAAATCCACTAACTTATAGTGTTCAATTTAATGAGTCTTACCAAATGTTTAGTTTATGTAACTGCCACTGCATTCATAATGTAAAATTTTTTTCTTTTTTCTTCGTCTTATTTATTTATTTGTTTATTTTTTTGTCAGTCATGGGGCACTCTGGGAGCTGTCCCTGAGCTTTTTTTGCTCAAAGCTAGCACTCTACCACAACTCCACTTCCAGGTTTTGAGCAGTTAATTGGAGACGAGAGACTCCCGGGGACTTTTCAGCCCCGGCTGGCTTTGAACTGCATTCCTCAGCTCTCAGCCTCCTGAGGAGTTAGGATTATAGGCATACCCGACTTCTGATCTGCCTTTTTTTTTTTTTTTTGGCCAGTCCTGGGGCTTGGACTCAGGGCCTGAGCACTGTCCCTGGCTTCTTCTTGCTCAAGGCTAGCACTCTGCCACTTGAGCCACAGCTCCACTTCTGGCCATTTTCTGTATATGTGGTGCTGGGGAATCGATCCCAGGGCTTCATATATACGAGGCAAGCACTCTTGCCACTAGGCCATATCCCCAGCCCATGATCTGCTTTTTATCACTATAGTTTTTGTCTTTTCCATATTGTTAACTACCTAGATCCATACGTTTAGTATCATAAAATGTTACACTAAATAGAAATGCTGTGACAGACTTAGTTTTCCTTTTTACTTGATGCTTTCAATGCTGACCTAGATTTTATAACCTTACTTCTACCAGGATCCATGGAGAATTGAGGAGAAGGGCAATGGTGACAAATAGCAGATGAAACAAAGTCAAAGTGTACATTACATGTGTGCATTCTGTGCCTTAGCCTCACCAGTAATGTCAAGAATGAGGAAGGGTAAAGATGAAATTAGTAAGTAAAAAAGTTGTGTGTAAAGCACACCAAAGCACAGCACTGGTGGCTCACGCTTGTCATCCTAGCTTCTCAAGAGTCTGAGTTCTGAGGATTGTGGTTCAAAGCCAGCCCAGGCAGGAAAGCCTGTGAGACTCTCATCTCCAATTAAACCACCAGAAAACTGGAAGTGGCACTGTTTCTCAAAGTGATAGAACACTGACCTTGACCCAAAATGCTCAGAGACAGTGCCCAGGCCCTGAGTTCAAGCCCCACAATCAACAACAACAACAACAACAAAAAGCAGACAGTAATTTATTTCATTTTTGTTATTGTTGTTAAAGACTATGCTACATACATTGTTATGGGTTCTTACCATAATAATAATAATGTAATAATAATAGAATAGTAGTAATAATAATAGAAAGTAAGATAGAGTTTTTTCTATTTGCCTTTGGGCTTTTTGGCCCCCAGGCCCAATCAGAAAACCTCTTCTTCACAGGTGCTCGCGTTTGGCTCTTCATTGGTTTCATGTTGATGTTTGGGTCGCTTATTGCTTCCATGTGGATTCTTTTTGGTGCATATGTTACCCAAAGTAAGTATTCATTCCTCCGTTATTTCACAGGATTCTGATAGATGGCTTTTCTATTTGGCTTAGTCTAAGTCAAGTCTAAAATTAGGTGCAATTATTGAGTTAGCTTGAAGCTACTCTTCTATATGAAGATTCACTCGTTGTTAATAAAATCCATCATTGTATAGTGGGATGGTCCAGTAAGCCCCTGCCAAAGCCTGTAGCTCACAGCCATCTCTAAAATTTCTGATTTTTTTTTTTTTTTGCCAGTCCTGGGGCTTGGACTCAGGGCCTGAGCACTGTTCCTTGCTTCTTTTTGTTCAAGGCTAGTGCTCTACCACTTGAGCCACAGCGCCACTTCTGGCTGTTTTCTATATAGGTGGTGCTGGGGAATCGAACCTAGGGCTTCATGTATATGAGGCAAGCGCTCTTGCCACTAGGCCATATCCCCAGCCCCTGCTTTTTTTTTTTTCTTTGGCCAGTCTTGGGGCTTGGACTCAGGGCCTGAGCACTGTCCCTGGCTTCTTTTTGCTCAAGGCTAGCACTCTGCCACCTGAGCCACAGCGCCCCTTCTGGCCGTTTTCCGTATATGTGGTGCTGGGGAATTGAACCCAGGGCTTCATGTATACGAGGCAAGCGCTCTTGCCACTAGGCTATATCCCCAGCCCTGACATTATCTCTTAAATCTCTGACATTGATAAGGATAAAACCTTTGGAATACTTTGGCTCCCTTTTGGCTCAAAAGAAGCAAAAGTTCAAGAGGACAGTGGTTGGCTAATATTTAAGTAACAATCCCCACCAAATATTTCTAAAATGTGTCATTCTAGTTAATTAAAAGTATTGATAGGCTGGCACTGGTGGCTCATGCCTATAATCCTGACTACCCAGAAGTCTGAGATCTGAGGATTGCAGTACAAAGCCAGCCTAGGCAGGAAAGGCTGAGATTCTTATCTCTAGGGATGGCTCATGTAGTAGAGGGCTATGCTTAAGCAAAAAAGCACAGGGGCAGCAACTCTGCTTTTAGTCCCAGAACTGACGTGTTCATGCATGCACATACACACACACAAACGCAGACACACACACATACATGTCAATGGAAGGCTGGTGGAGGTGCATTTTGGTATTAGAATATGTGCTTAGCATATTCAGAACATAGTTTCAATTCCCATCACTTAAAAACTAATAAAGAAATGCCAATAGAACACTTCGTTCTGGTATGTAATTCTTGGGAAGGAAAATACTAAGCTAAATGTAGTGGTGCATGCTGTAATTCTAGCACTTAGGAGGCTGATATAGGAGGATTGCAAGTTCGAGACTATCCTGGACTACCTTGTAAGACCCTGTCACCAAAAGTATGTAACTATCACAGGATTCCTCTTTGTGTAACTAAGCTTTCCAAAAAAAAAAAGGGAGGGGGGGCCCTGGGGGAGGCCAGGTGTGGCTCACACCTGTAATCCTAGCTACTAAGGCTGAGATATGAGGATTTTAAGGTTCAAAGCCAACCCAAGTAGAAAAGTCCAAAGTCCTCTTTCCCACCTCCCCTACTGGAGATTGAACCCAGGCTAATTTTGTGTGTGTATGTGCCATTATTGGGGCCTGAATTCAAAACCTTGCTTAGCTTTTCACTCAAGGCTAGTATTCTACCACTTGAACCACACCTCCAGTTCCAGCCCTTTGAGGGTTAATTGGAGATTAATAGTCTTGTGAACTTGTCATTCCCTGGCTGGCTTCAAACCTCAACCCCTTCAGAACTCGAACAAATAATGTTGAGCGAGACAAGCCTAGAACACAGAAAACAAAGGGGCATGATCTCCCTGATATATGACTGTTAACAAAGGGAGACAGAGAGACAGTAGAGACCAAGTCTGTGAATACTATATATGTTCTTGATACATTGTATATTGTATATATGTCTACCTGACCTAGAGAAGGGATAGAAAAACAGGACGTAAGATATCACAAGAAATGTACACACTGCCCTACTATGTAACTGTACCCTTTTTGCACAACACCTTGTAAAAAATTTGTGTTCAATTAATAAATAAAAAAAACAACACCTCAACCCTTAAATTTCAGCCTCCTGAGTAGCTAGAATTACAGACCTGAGCCAACAGTGCCCTGCTTGAACCCATGGTTTTAAGCTTCTATGCAAGTACCCAGCTACATCCATGAAGACTTGTGGCCATTTGTCTTTAAGCTTCTCATGTTTTTCTTTGTGTGTGCAGATACTGATGTTTATCCTGGACTAGCTGTGTTTTTCCAAAATGCTCTTATATTTTTTAGGTAAGTTGCCTCATTTTGTTGTTGGTGGTGGTGGTGGTCCTAGGGCTTGAGCTTGGGGCCTGCACACTGTCCTGAGCTCTTTGGCTCAAGGCTAGCACTCTACCACTTTGAGTCACAGCGCCACTTCCAGATTTCTGGTGGTTCATTGGAGATAAGCGTCTCACTGACGTTCCTGCCCAGGCTGGCTCTGAACCACGATCCTCAGATCTCAGCCTCTGCTGTAGCTAGGATGACATGCATGAGCCACCAGTGCCTGGCTGAAGTTCCCTAATTTTTTTTTTTTTGGCAGTCCTGGGGCTTGAACACAGGGCCTTGCCACCAGCATCACCATCATGATCTTTTATTTGATTTTAGAAATAGATACAAAAGAATCTATGAGGAACTTGTCAGAGCACATTTAGAAAATGAATTCTGCATTACTGTTCATGGATTTCATGATTGGCACTCATCTCTTTCTAGTACTCTCATCTATAAGTTTGGAAGAACGGAAGAGCTCTGGACCTGAGATTCCTTCTTGCATCACATTTTCCCTTTGTTCGATTGTATTTGTAGATACATTTTTATCTCTCGGTATAAGTTACACATTGCCAAATGAAAATGATTGTACATGAGATGTTTTGTTTCTTTGCACTTTTATGCCCTGAGTTTTGAGATTGTTTCATGAAATTCATCTTTGTCATGACTAGGCTGTTAATATGTACATAATAGATGATATACAGACTGGAAGATGAGTATCGAGTTTTATTCCTGAGACTTAAAGCTTGATCATCTGTTCCCTGAGCCAGGGTCATGCCATTGTGCTGTTTCAGAGGTAAAGTCTCCGTATTTCTAATGTGAAGATGTACCAGAAATGTAGTGCCCTGTGACTAGAATAAGCACTGAGCTCTTAAAGTAATTCTGCAAGCTGTAGTTTATTTTGGCTTAAAAATGAGATTTTTTAAAGAGAAAAATATATGTATTAAGGGAATGGACTTTTTTATGTAGTTTTTTAAATGCCCAAAGGACTAGTTTGAAAGCCTCTTTTTAAAAAGAATTCCTCGAATCTGCCTGTATTTGAGAAAGGATAATGCATAATAAGCTTTTTAATGGTTGATGTACAAAGACTGGGCTTTCCAAAACATCAGCTTTACCCTGTTACCATGACAGCCTGTCATTAGCTGACAATACACAGGGTTGTTTTGATTTTCTTTTTGTGCTGGTCCTGGGGTTTGAACTCAGGGCCTCAGCGCTGTCTTTGAGCTTCTTTTTCTCAAGGCTAGCACTCTACCACTTGAGCCATAGTGCCACTTCTGGCTTTTTCTGAGTGGTTTATCAGCGATAAGAGTCTCACAGACTTTTCTACTCAGGCTGGCTTTGAACTATCATCCTCAGATCTCACACTCCTGAATCCCTAGGATTACGGGCATGAGCCAACAATGCTCCTCGGATACTACAGGTTTTTTTGTTTCTTTGTTTGTCTGCTTTTTGCTGGTCCTGGGGCTCGGACTCAGGGCCTGAGCACTGTCCCTGGCTTCTTTTTGCTCAAGGCTAACACTCTACCACTTCCGGCTTTTGCTGTTTCTGTGGTGCTGAGGAATCGAACCCAGGGCTTCATGCATGCCAGGCAAGCACTCTACCGCTAAGCCACATTCCCAGTCCTATTACACAGTTTTATCTGACATTACACAGTTCTATAGCCAGTGAGTTAGAGACAGCTGCAGTTTAGAAGCATGAGTCATAGAACAAAATGTAGGATAATTAAAGATCAAGAACTTCATACTGAGGGGTATTATGCTTTAGTGAAAAATGGGGCATATTTTTATTTAGTTATGCTGACTGCAAGTGTCTTCACTCAAGCTTTGGGTGAACAGGTGAAATGTATCTTCAACTCCAAGTTCACACTCCAATCCCAAACTTCCTTCACTGAGTTTGAGATGTTGTATTTGCACTGTATATATTTTCCTGTAGGCCTTCCTTGCCACATTTGCTTTTCTTTTGTTACAGGATTTTCTGATGTATTCTTCTTCCCCAAAGAGGGTTTGTAGAGCCATTGGTTGTAAACCAGAACAATATCCACGGTAGAATATGCAACTTCTAGTGCAAGCCTTACTTCGCTTAATTCCTTTCTCTCTTGAGAGTGCACAGAGTATGACGCAGCTGCAGAACACTGTGCAAAGCCATCTCATTATTCCTTTCTTAGTTTTTCCTCAAAATGTAAGCTTTGTCCTGTTTCCAACAAACTATAAGTTAATCATTTCTGATCTCTTATAACTTACTGCAATAACTATGGCTTATCTATTACTTAATACACCTTCAAATGTTATTAAGTGTTGAAGAAAATGAGCCAATGAAATTGATTTCTTGTTCACTTTTCAGTTATTCAAGTACACTTGATCAAAGAAGCAGCTTATCCTTATCAGGAAACAATGTACTCAGACCTGTAAAAATGCTAGTATGAAGCTTTGTAAAGGGTATCCTGTACTTTTCTTTCCTCAACTTGGCCATGAATTTGTTTTTAATTGTGAACAAACCAATTCATTTCCCGTTTTTGTTTTCCATTTTAAAAAGAAAGAGATAATGTTAGTGTCTTCTCTTATACATTGTGAATGAGTAGACTCCTCGGGAATCATTTTAAAAAACATATAGTATTGTTAATAAACTCACTATTACACAAGCCCAAGGCCATTAAGTCTGAGTGTCTTTTTGTGTGTGGGCCAATAGTATGAGACTGTTCTGTTGTATTATTATTATTATTATTATTTTGGCCAGTCCTGGGGCTTGGACTCAGGGCCTAAGCACTGTCCCTGGCTTCTTTTTGCTCAAGGCTAGCACTCTGCCACTTGAGCCACAGCACCACTTCTGGCCATTTTCTGTATATGTGGTGCTGGGGAATCGAACCCAGGGCCTCATGTATATGAGGCAGGCACTCTTGCCATATCGCCAGTCCCTCTGTTGTATTATTTTAAGACCTTTATTAACAAAGAACAAAACAAAAACTGGGGGTTGGGAATGTGGCTTAGTGGTAGAGTGCTTGCCTAGCATGTATGAAGCCCTGGGTTTGATTCCTCAGTACCACATAAACAGAAAAGGCCAGAATTGGTGCTGTGGCTCAAGTGGTAGAGTGCTAGAGTCAGCAATGAAGCTCAGGGACAGTGTCCAGGCCCTAAGTTCAAGCCCCAGGACTGGCAAAAAAAAACAAAACAAAACCCAACAATAACAAAACCAACAACAACTGGGTGCTGGTGGCTCATACCTGTAATCCTAGCTACTCAGGAGGTTGAGATCTGAGGGTTGCTGTTCAAAGCCAGTCCGGGCAGGAAAGTCCATGAAACTCTTACCTCAAACTAAGCACCAGAAATGGGACTGTGGCTCATGTGGTAGAGTGCTAGCCTTGAGCTGAAGAGCTCAAGGGCAGCACTCAGGCTCTGATCCTCTGACTTCAAAACCCACAATCAACCTAAAAGGGGCATGGGGTGGGGAGGATGACTTTGATCAAGATGTATTGCACTCAAAAGTTGACATATATTCCTCAAGCTCTTCCATGAAATGGAAGTAGAGGGAGCAATCCCAAACTCATTCTACGAAGCGAATATCACACTCATCCCCAAACCAGGTAAGAATACAAGAAAAAAAGAGAATTACAGACCAATCTCTCTGATGAACACAGATGCAAAGCTCCTCAATAAAATATTAGCCAGCAGAATCCAGAAACATTTAAAAATCATACATTATGACCGAGTAGGCTTCATTCCACTGATGCAAGGCTGGTTTAACATACACAAATGAGTGTAATTCACTACATTGGCAGAGCCAGGGTCAAGAACCACATGATCATTTCAGTGATGCATAAAAAGCCTTCAACAAAATACAATATCTGTTCATGTTAAAAGCTCTGGAGAAAGTAGGACTAGAAGGACCATACTTCAACACAGTAAAAGCCTCATACGATGGATCAACAGCCAACATCATACTAAATGGGGAAAAACTAAAACCATTTCGAACAAGGCAAAGGATGCCCAGACCAATCCTCTAAAATATAGTTCTGGAATCCTTAGCCATTGCAATAAGGCAAGAAAAGGACATTAAAGGGATCCACACAGGGAAAGAAGAAATTAAACTATCCCCATTTGTAAATGACATGATCTTATATCAGAACCACCCAAATAAACTCCACTCCTAGAACCAGTAAACCACTTGGGCAAAAGACCAGGATACTAAATTAACACAAAAATCAGCCTTTCTGTATGCCAACAATGTACAAGCAGAAAGGGAAATCATGAAAACAACCCCATTTGCAATAGCCTCAAAAAGAATAAAACATCTAGGAATTAGCCTAACCAAAGATGTAAAGGACCTATTTAATGAAAACTATAAAAATTTAAAGAGAGAAATCAAGAAGGACAACCGGGAAATGGAAAGACATTCCCTACTTCAGGATAGGCAGAATCGATATTGTAAAAATGGCCATACTGCCAAAAATGATATACAGATTCAACACAATCCCCGTCAAAATCCCAATGACATTCTTTACTGAATTAGAAAAAAACAATAAAAAAATTCATATGGAACAACGGAAGACCTAGACTAGCCAAAGCAATTCTAGGCAAAAGAAGCAGTGCAGGAGGTATCACAATACCAGACTTCAAGCTCTACTATAGAGCCATAATAACAAAAACAGCTTGGTACTGGCACAAAAACAGACCCAAATGTCAGTGGAACAGATTGGAAGACCCAGAAATAAAGCCACACACTTACAGTCAGCTGATTTTCAACAAAGGAGCCAAAGACATAGAGCAGAATAAACATAGCCTTTGCAACTATTGGTGCTGGGAGAACTGGGCAGCCACATGCAGAAAACTCAAAGTTGACCCAAGCCTATCACCATGCACCAAGATCAACTCAAAATGGATTAAAGACATCAACATCAGGCCTGAAATTCTGAAACTACTGCAGCACAGAGTAGGAGAGACACTAGAACTTACAAGCACAGGCAGGAACTTCCTGAACAGAGTCCCAGGGGCACAACAGATAGGAGAGAGACTCAACAAAGGTCACTACATTAAAGTAAAAAGTTTCTGCACAGCTAAAGACATAGTTACTAAACTAGAAAGACAGCCAACCAACTGGGGAAAGATGTTTACCAGCAGTACATCAGACAAAGGCCTAGTATCCATTATATACACGGAACTTAAGACAGGAATCCCTCCCAAATCTAATAAGCCAATCACTAGATAGGCAAGGGAGCTAAAGAGAGACTTCTCAGAAGAGGAGGTAAAAATGGCAAAGAAACACATGAGGTGTTCACCATCCCTGACTGTAAAGGAAATAAAAATAAAAACAACCCTGAGATACTACCTTTCCCCAGTCAGAACGGCCTATATTCTAAATTCAGGCAACAACAAATGCTGGAGGGGATGCAGAGAAACAGAAACCCTACTGCACTGCTGGTAGGAATGTAAATTAGTACAATCATTCTGGGAAAGCAGTCGGGAGGTTCCTCAAAAAACTAAACATAGATATACCCTCTCACCCAGCCATACCACTCCTACGAATATACCCTGAGCAACAGGAACCAGGATATAACGACAACGACACTTGCACTTCCATGTTCATCGCTGTACCGTTCACAATATCCAAGATATGGAAACAACCAAGATGCCCCCCTATAGAGAAATGGATCAAAAAAATGTGGTACCTATATACAATGGAATTGTACACAGCCATTAGAAAGGATAAAATGGCATTCACAGAGAAATGGAAGGAACTAGAAGAAATCATGTTGAGCAAGGTAAGCAAAGATCAGAGAGACAAATGGTGCATGTTCTCCCTGACATGTGGATGTTGGATTTAAAACACAATGAGATATGACAAAGTAAACAGGACTCAAGATACGAATACACAGTGAGACCACGAGAGGACAATCTTAGGAGAAAAGCACCAAATTATAATACTCAAGCATCTCTTCATATGTATATCAAATAATATACAGACTGAAAAGAAACTGTAGGACAAGTAAACAAAGGACTATTCTTAATTGCCTTATTGTTTTTAGATGGCTCTGTATTCTTTACCTCATAAAAGGTGTATACACACGCACATCTGAGGGAAGGCGGGAGGAATCGGTGGAAAGCCGCTGAAACAGTACAGCAGAGGGGCTGGGAATATGGCCTAGTGGTAGGGTGCTAGCCTTGAGCAAAAGGAAGCCAGGGACAGTGCTCAGGCCCTGAGTTCAAGCCCCAGGACTGGCACAGCAAAGGGGCCCAACAGCTGCACTGCACACTGATGAAAGTGAACGAAGCAACAAAGGCAGTGATGGGTGGCTGGAATGAGAGAGAAGGAGGGAACAGCTGATACCAAGCAGAAGGAAAGAAAGGTACACATCACCCCAGATACGTAAAGTTAACCCTGCTGTAGATCAGCTCCAACACAATTAAAAAGTTATTCACATAGAAAAAAAAGTTGACATGTTGAATTGAAATCCCTTTGCACAACTCCTCAAAGGATAATTTTGAAATTTTAAAATGACTTTAAAAAGGAACAAAGGAAACATTAAGAGGGGGGGACGAATCACAGGCTGGAATTTTCTATTATATGTATTTTTTTTCTCATTTTTTTTGCACCCTATAACTATGGATACTATATTGGGTCATGTGTGTGTGTGTGTGTGTGTGTGTGCGCGCGCGCGCGTGCACTGACTTGTCAATTAGAGTCTCATCAACTTTCCTGCCTTGTCTGTCCTCAAACCACTGTCCTCAGAGCTCAGCCTCCTGAGGAGGTAGGATTGAAGGCAATGGGCCATCTTTGCAGACTCATTCTTACCATCCTTCTAGGGCCTTGTTTTGCCCCACAGAGAGAACACTGAGAACTCTGGGTCTCTGCTGCTGTGTCCTGCCTGTCTCGCAACTCGGAGGTAGACACTTGGGTGCAGAGAGGCCAAAACCATGCTCCTCACTCAGCCTGCATTTCCCAGGCTGCGGGTCAGCCCTGGAGCCCCTCCGGGGGCGGGGAAGAGGTGTGCATGTCAGAGGCGGGTCCAGTCCTGGGCCAAAATAAGTCAATATACCTTTTTCCTGTGATATATATATATATATATATATACACACATATACATACATATATATATATATAATCTCAATTGACTATTTTTATGAGGAGTTGGGCATTATGGTGTTTTCTGTACTCAAGACTTGGGAAATTATCTCTTGGAGTACTTTGAGAACTGTAGTTTGGGGAAATTACTGCTTTGGGGCAGATGGAAGGTGGGATCAGCAAGCAGATAATCTGGGTGTGGACACGGAGGGCTTTTAGGTAGCCAGTGGACTGTCGAAACAGAATCTGTGCTGAGGGAGCAGTAGATCATTCCTAGTTGCAATTGTGGGGTGTTCTGGCTTCCATTTAGGATTACTTGGGGGGCTTTCTATCCACGCTGATGTTTGGTTCCGTCTTATTCTTGCTTTCCCTGTGTGTCAATGCATTTGATAATAAAGGAAGGCTCTTCTGACCTGCCCCTGTGGCTTTGCGCCAGGGTTTTCCTTTCTCTTCCTACGGCTTTCTTCTACCATTTGAGACGCTGTTCCCTTTCTGGGTTTTGGGTGGTTAGTTGGAGTTAAGAGTCTCATGAACCTTTCTGCTTGGAATTGGGATTCTCAGTTCTCGGCCCCCTGGGTAAAGTAGAATTACAGGCGTGAACCACTGGTATTTAGCTTTTTGTCACAGGTGGCGTGTCACATTAAGAAAAATAGTAGGTTCCTTGCTAGTCATGGTCCAGGCTGGTCCCCAGCTCCTCGTGGGTCTTCCTGCCTTCACCCCGAGGGCTGAATTTCAGGCAGGAGGCACCGCCTCCGGTGGTATTAGTTGTGTTTTTTGTTTCACGCTTCCCACAGCTGATGATTTTTTGTAGCAGTTATTAACGATTACGGATTATTTTTTTCTTAGTGTTTTAGCTCTAGAAAACAGGATGTTGGGGTTTTTTGTAATTTATTTATTAATTAAACAAAACTTTTTTGGCAAGGTGTTGTGCAAAAAGGGTACAGTTACATAGTAGGGCAGTGTGTACATTTCTTGTGATATCTTACACCCTGTTTTTCTTTCCCTTCCCTAGGTCAGGTAGACATATATACAATACATAATGTACCAAGAACATATACAGTAGCCACGTGGCCTATGCCCAAGAAAATTCGCCTAGGGCCTTAAATGTAATGTCGACATTAGACAATATGTTGACAGTAGTCTTATATGAACGTACATACATAGCTTTTGAGCTATTGTATTCCACTAAGAGGTCAATTTTTGACCTTTATATGTTGAGTAGTTGTTTGGTTTTAGTTACATACTGTTGGGTCGCTGACCCAAACCTGTGGGAAATACCATTTGACAAGCAGTTTTTGGTTTCACAGACCTGGTCTCTACTGTCTCTCCGTCACCCCATCTTAACAGTCATATATCAGGGAGATCATGCCCCTTTGTTTTCTGTGTTCTAGGCTTGTCTTGCTATTTGTTCAAGTTCTGACCATTTCCCTGTGAATAACAATATTTCACCATTCCTAATCATTATGTAGTATTCCATTGTGTATAGGTACCATATTTTTTTGATCCATTCGTCTGTGGAGGGGCATCTGGGTTGTTTCCATATTTTGGCTATTGTGAATTGTGCCATGATAAACATGGAAGTACAAATGTCTTTTTGATATCTTGGGGTTTGCTGTTCAGGATAGATGCCTAGGAGTGGTACGGCTGGGTCATAGGGTAGGTCTATATTGAGCTTTTTGAGAAACCTCCATACTGTTCTCCAAAGTGGTTGTACTAATTTGCACTCCCACCAGCAACGGAGAAGGGTTCCTCTTTCCCGGCACCCCCTCCAGCATTTGTTGTTGCCTGAGTTCAGAGGATGTTTCGTTTTGCTACAAGTAATTGAGGCAGGTATCTCGACCCTTACAGATCATGCCAGTGGAGAAAACGTGGATTTTTAGAGGACCTGGGTACTTCCCTTTCCCCAGAGATCCAGACTGAAAAAACCAGAACGTGCGCTCAAAAGACACCAATGGCGGTGATGTCCAACTGCTTCTGCTCCTGATCAAGCCCCTGAACTAATGTGTTGGGTTTTTTTTGTTTTGTTTTTTTTTGGCCAGTCCTGGGCCTTGGACTCAGGGCCTGAGCACTGTCCCTGGCTTCCTTTTGCTCAAGGTTAGCCCTCTGCCACTTGAGCTACAGCGCCACTTCTGGCTGTTTTCTGTATATGTGGTGCTGGGGAATCGAACCCAGGGCCTCATGTATACGAGGCAAGCTCTCTTGCCACTAGGCCATATCCCCAGCCCCACTAATGTGTTTTATAGTAAAGAAATTATGTATCATTTTCCTGCTTTAGCTTTCCAATCAATAGTCACATTGAAGGTCCTTCCTACCTTCCCCTGCTAAGGGAGACTGCAAGGCCCTGAGTTCAAACCCCAGTACTGGAAGTCATGCAGACACACACACACACGCACACACACACACACACACACACACACGGATCTAGACTTGGGCCTCACATCTGTCACCAGCAAGGCTACCTTCTAGGGCTGAGCCACAGCTGTCCCCCTCTCCCCACCCAGCCTAGGGGACCCCAGATATCGGGGGCCCCTGATAGCTGTGACCCCTTTAAGCAGTCCTCTGTAAAGAACTGCTCTGTCCATTTCCTGCTAGACTCAAAATCGTCCCCCTCCCCTTCCTGCTGCACTGTCTGCCCTGCAAACCACGGCTTCCACGGCCACGGATTCATCCACCTATGATGAACACACACAAAACTGTGTCCCTGCACTTAGCATGGATGCGCGTTCTGATTGTTTTTCCTGCAGTGGCGCAGCTGCTGTGTACACAGTCTCTACAGTGGATTAGGGCTGAGAAGTCATTTAGAGATGATTTGCATATAGAAACACGTGTAGATTGTATGCAAATCGTGCCGCATGTAGACCAGGCTCTGGAACACAAGTGACCTTGACCTCAGAGGGGCCCCTGAGGCCGAGGGCTGTTCATATCCTCCACTCCTTCATTTCTCCAGGCTGGTTTCCAACCCTGAGCCTCAGATCTCAGCCTCCTCAGTAACTAGGATTACAGGTGTGAGCCACCAGTACCTGGCCTATTTTTACTTTCTGTAGTGCATGGATTGATTCCAGAGCCCCACCCCAGCCCAGCCCAGTCCGTTGAACTCTTGTTGCCCTGGATGCCCAAATACACAATACTTAGGGTAAAAAAAAAAAAGCTACATTTAATTTTATGTATGTGTGCCAGTACTGGGGCTTGAACTCGGGGCCTGGGCCCTGTCCCTCAGCTCAAGCCGGAGCGCTACCATGTAAGCCCTTCTTCCACTTCTGGCTTTTTGGTGGTTAATTTAAAAGGCTGATATACTAAGCTGGCTTTGAACTGTGATCCTCAGATATCAGCTTCTTGAATGGCTAGGATTACAGGTGTGAGCTGCTAGCACCCAGTTCGAAAGGTAGCTGAATTTCTGAGCAGCAGTCCAGGGCCCAACAGAGGAAGAGGAAAAGGCGATGCTACCAACTAGCACCACAAGTGTTGTTTTTATTTTTATTTTTTTTTTGCCAGTCCTGGGCCTTGGACTCATGGCCTGAGCACTGTCCCTGGCTTCTTTTTGCTCAAGGCTAGCACTCTGCCACTTGAGCCACAGCGCCACCCCTGGCCGTTTTCTGTATATGTGGTGCTGGGGAATTGAACCCAGGGCCTCATGTATACCGAGGCAAGCACTCTTGCCACTAGGCCATATCCCCAGCCCCACAAGTGTTATTAATCTACAGACAAATCGACTCTTCCCACTGTCAGGACAAAGTTGTCCACAGGACTTCTTGGAAAGCAGATCTCGCAGCTACCAGGCCTCCTTGGATGGGAGTTGGGCTAAACCTATACCCACCTTCCCAAATGTTGAGTCACAAAATGGGTTTAAGTTAACCAACTTCAGAATGGAAGAACTGAACACAATCAGATCAGAGGGATGGGGGCTAACCCTGCCCTAGCTACTTCATCACTTTGTCAACAGAGTGTGGCTCATCATGAGAACCAAGTTCTAACGTCAAATGCTGAAAAATCCCCTCAACTTTTCTAGGAACCAAGTGACACTACGAGAAAGCTCTGAGTTTCTTTGGCATGTCATCAGCTCTATTAGGCGTTACTTAAGAAAACACATTATTTTACAAGAAGGAAAAAGTGCAGAAAATAGACCAAAATATAGAAGATGGAGTGGAAAGAAAAAGACTTCACATAGACTTAAAAAAATTCCTTATACCTTTATTTCTACCTTTGAAACTTAAATTAGGCAAGTATATACAAGACCATTGCTTTTTCTTTTTTTTTTTTTGCCGGTTGTAGGGCTTGAACTCAGGGCCTGGGGGCTATCTGTCCCTGAGCTTTTTCACTCAAGGTTAGCACTCTACCACCGAGCCATAGCACCACTTCAGGTTTTCTGGTGGTTTATTGGAGCTAAGAGTCCCATGGGCCTTTTAGCCCAGGATGGCTTTGAACCACGGTTCTCAGATCTCAGCCTCCTGAGTTACAGGATTACAGGTGTGAACCACCGTGCTTGGCTACTTTTTCTTTCTGGTGGTGCTGGGGACGAGCCCAGGGCTCATGCATGGGGCTAAGTGCTGTGTCACTCGGCCTTTAGGGGTCCCCTGTTTTGGCGGCTTGGGATAGCTCATCTTCCAGAAGTAAGGAGAGATTGTGGTCTTTGGATGGCCCGGCCTTACCGGTAATGAAAACATCCCACTGGGCTTCAGCCATGTTCCCAACAGGTAACTTACATGTTTAGTGTTTTAAGAGAAACCTCCGGTTTTCTGAGACATTTCCATAGAAACATTCCAGAAACGTGTATGCTTAAGAGAATTCTTAGAGACACAGACCGAGAAGCAGTGTGACCCCTGAGATCTAGTGTGTGTCGCTAGGCATCATGGGGCGGGAGTGCGGCACTGGCTCTGAGGTCCCTGCCCTGTGTTCCCCTCAGCGCCAGCAGGTGGCGTCAGTGCTCCGACTCCAGCGTCTGGGGAACATCTTCCTTTTCTGGCAATGAAATGACTGACACGGAGTCCCAGGCGTCCTCTGGCGAGCTGTCTTTGTCCAAAACCTCTAAGATGGGGAGAGCTGGGTCCTTCAAATACTAGAAAAGGTTGAACACCAAGACGGGCGTTAGCCTCTCAGTTCCATATACCACATCTTTAGTTTTCGTTCCATCCCTCAGCATTTGTGCTCCAGGCTGGTGCTCTACCACCTAAGCCACATCCCCACCTTGGGATCTGTGTGGTTAAGAGTCTCGCGGACTTTCCTGCCGGGCTGGCTATGAACCTGGATCCTCAAACCTCCGCTTCGTGAGTCGTTAGGATTACAGGCTTGAGCAACCGGTGTCTGGCGTAAAATAATTTTTTGTGTGTGATGTTGGGAATCCAACCCAGGGCCTGGCACATGCTTCAGAGGGCTCCGTCAGTGAGCAACCTTCCTAGCACTGGAACACTTTCTGATACTCGAGTCCTGCGCAGTAACAACTATAATACTAATCCAAGGACCAACTACATTCGCCCACCGGAGTTTAGAAAGGACTGAGCTTACTTCAAGAAGCAAGTAGGAATCTATGCTGAGTGAAGATGATTAATTCTAACACTTTTCAGAAATGTAAACTTTCCAGGAAAAGAGGAAGGGGACCTCCCGTCAGGACCTCTGGCCGGGGCACAAGGGAGGTTCGCAGTGTGGCTCTCAGTCCCTTCCTTCCACCTGTGGCTTCCACCCAGCACAGAACATAATCTGAAACACAGAACGGGCAGAGCTCACGCCTCAAGTCCTCAGGCCCACACGGTTCACGGGGGTGTGTCTGGGCGTGTCTGGGCGTGTCCTCAATGTGGAAGGAAGTCTCCTAACACTAAACTTTCTCCTGTACTCCTCCTGAGCCGTAGATTTGTCACATTATTGAGAAACAATAATACCTAGCTCTTGAAAACACCAAAAACAAAACAGAAATTCAAAAAAAACAACAACAGGTAAATACTGTCAGCTTGTGGTTAACTGATTAAAAGAGGAACAAAACGGATCACATGCCTTTGTGAAACCTCAGAAATCGAAGCGAAACATGCTTCATTTGTTTCATGGAACTCCGGCAACTTTTGGTTAAGAGCGTTAGCATACTTTCTCAGGAAATTAAACGGAAAGACGGTGTTTCAGATTCTTACCTCAGAGAAAGTAGGGCCCAGCTGCTGTTACACCTGACAGATTGTTGTTGTTCTAACTTTTTTGTTGTTGGTGTACATCCTGCGGCTTGAACTCAGGGCCTGGGCTCTGTTCCTGAGCTTCTTTAACTCAAAGCTAGCACTCTATTACTTGAACCACAGCTGTACTGCTGGCAATTTTGGTAGTCTAGTGCAGATAAGAGTCTAAGGGACTCTCCTGCCCAGGCTGTTGTTGAGCCTCCATCTTCAGATCTCGGGCTGTAAGATTACTAATGCCAAGTAAAATTCTGAGATCCATCAAGAGCTGTTATGTGGTGACAATACTAGTTGGCAAGGTTCTAGCAGGGTATTGTGAGAATGTCTGTGCATTTTAACTACATCAGGAGCACAGCAGAAGGAACAAGTATGGTAGACCCCACGGAGATTGCTGGGAGGAGTAGCTCTAGAGTTACTCACATCTCCCTACACTTTATCATGTGTCCGTACATATGTACACACATACATATTTATTTGGTGCACATTCGCTGTACAAAATAATGGGTCAGATACTTTTCTGTGTGTATGCTAGTACTGGGGCTTGAACTCAGGACCTCTAGCTCTCCTTTAGTTTTTTGTGCTCAAGGCTAGAGATCTACCACTTGAGTCACAGACCCACTTCCAGCTTTTTGCTGGTTAATTAGAGAGAAAAGTCTCATGGACTCTTTCTGCGTAGGCTGGCTTTGAGTGACGATCTTCATATCTCAGCCTCCTGCATAGCCAGGATTACAGATTGAAGCTAACAACACCCGGTGGGAACAGCCTTTCAAGTGTTCTTCTTTTGATTAAACTATGTTTTGGGGTTTTTTTTTTGGGGGGGGGGAGGTTGCCAGTCCTGGGGCTTGAACTCAGGGCCTGGGCACTATTCCTGAGCAATCATGGCTCTGCGATTGCTTCATGACGTACGCCCTCAGCCTGGAGTAAACAGTGTCCGTGGGCGTGGGCGGCCTCCAGTCAGGCTCTGCGGAGGCATTTTCCAGAAAACGAGGCTCTGTGGGCTTTCTACACCATTTCTTAACTCAAATCTCTGTGTTCACGGTTTTGTCCACGGCTTCTCACTGCCTGGGGGCGCTGACAGCCCTCAGGTGTGACCCATTTGCACACACTTACCTCTTCTATTTGTGATGGGATTCTTGGTGGAGTGCGAAACCAGTATTTCACTTGGCTTTTATATTTCAGGAACAGAAAGTGACTGGCCAGGATCAGCAGTACTAAAAAGGTGGCCGCAGAGATCAGAGCCACGTTCTGCACCTTGGTGGAGGCTAAAAAGACCACAGAGAAGTGGAGGTGACCATGACACAGGTGTGTAAATAAACATCCGTTCTTTGTTCATCCATCACTGCTTAAACAATGTCCAGGTCCCAATAAAAGGGACAGATCTCTTGCCCTCTGTTCCTGCCTTGTGTGCCTAAATTATTAGAAGTTGAGTATCCTTAATCCAAAAATCTGAATTGAAAATCCTCCAAAATCCACAACCTTCTGCAGATCGGTACCACGCCTCAACAGGAAAATACCACACTGAACCCACGTGATAGATCACTGTCAAAATAGAGGCACTGCAAGGATCACATAAAACACCACACGTAAAACATAAATGAGCGGCTCCCATCATTTAAGATGTCTCACGTGTATGTAAAAATCCTTAAGTCTGAAAACAAAAAACAAAACAAAAATCTAGAATCCAAAATATTTCTGATCTCAAGCAGTTAGGTCAAAAATACCCAACTTGTACCTAGTAAGGTTAGTCTGAAATCAAGTAAACAAGGGAACTGTCCAGCGACTACAGTTTATAGCGTGTACTCATGATATTGGCAGGTAAGTGTGACTTTTTTTCCTGAGCACCAGGACTTGAACTCAGGACCCCTTACTCTTACTTGGCTTTTTTGCTCAAGGCTCTTTCTCTACCACTTGAGCCATACCTCCACATCCAGCTTTTTGGTAGTTAACTAGGATTTATCTGCCTAAGCTAACTTTGAACTGTGATCCTCTGACCTCAGCCTCCTGAGTAGCTAGGAGTACAGGTATGAGCTACCGGTGCCCAGCTTCAGGGAAATACTTCTGTCTGGGTCTCTCTGGTCCTACTTTGTCACCTTGTAAGTTCTTTATCTTGGCTCATAAAGGATAGAAAGAGGGTATAAGAAAGCATGCTTTACCTTCTGCTATTGTTTCATAGCAAGATGTGTTGCTTAAATGTCCAGGTCTAGAGGTAAACGAAGACAGTCGTGCCTCGGCTTGTAAACAGTATAGTTTTAAGGGCTTCAAATTATCCAAAAAGATGGAGCTGCTTTCCACAGGGCCTTTTACCTGTATTAAAGACACCACGACCACACAGGTAAACCACCTGAAGAGACAGAGTCAAGCTGCTTCTAGCTTCTCCAGTGTTTCCTCAGATTCACAGTGAACACAACTGAAGAGTTAGAAGATGGTTAGTCACTAGCTTGCAGGGGACAAATTCTGTCTGCAAAAATTGGTGAGTAGAGTCATAAAAAATGCTGACATTTGGGGCATTGAAGCCTTGGAAGCTCCATTGAAACAAACAAACACATACATATTTTTTTGGTGCTGGTACTGAGGTTTGAACTCAAGGCCTCATGTTTACCCTTAGCTTTTTGTTCAAGACTGGTGCTCTAGGGCTGGGAATATGGCCTAGTGGCAAGAGCGCTTGCCTCCTACACATGAAGCTCTCTGTTCGAGTCCCCAGCACCACATATATGGAAAACGGCCAGAAGGGGCGCTGTGGCTCAGGTGGCAGAGTGCTAGCCTTGAGCGGGAAGAAGCCAGGGACAGTGCTCAGGCCCTGAGTCCAAGGCCCAGGACTGGCCAAAAAAAAAAAAAAAAAAAAAAAAAAAGACTGGTGCTCTACCACTTGAGCCACAGCTCCACTTCTGACTTTTTGGTAGTTAACTGGAGATAAGAGTCTCACAGACTTTTCCTATCCAGACTGGCTTCGAACCTCATCCTCAGATCTCAGCCTGCTGAGTAGCTAAGATTACAGATGCAAGCCAATGGTGCTCAGCTATAATTAGAAACTTAATATATATTCATTTCTAAGATGAAATTGTCTTCTGTATATGAAGATCTTGAGCTTCGTGGTTAATGTAATCTCAATCATCTTGAGTTAGTCAACAGAAAAAGAAATCCTCTAGGAAATAATGGTGCTTTAATTCTCAACCACTTTTAGTCTGAACTACAAGGTGCTGGTTGTTCATATAACGTAGGGGCATGGCATCAGGAGACAGCTGGACCCCAACTATCAGCGCTGACCAGGCCCCTTGGATCTGTTGTCTTTCTGCCTGTCTACCTCCCTGAACCTCTCATGCAGCTTGCCTTTCAGACAGATTTAAGCACCTGCAATGGTCCACATGAGTGACCCCTCTCCTAACTTGCCAATTCGGATCCCTAGAATGCTCTTTCTCCTTCCATGAGATTTCAACCTTGCTCCTTAGGCCTTCTTTGCAAACTGTGCGAACCACTTACATAGTCAAACCTTGCAGACTGTAGTAGTACATTCCTCTTCCTGGATAGGAAAAGTGACTATGAGAATGGTGTTATCGAAGGACCAGGCAAGCCTGATAATGATAACGAGGCAGCCTTAGCTCAGGCTCACTCACAGGTGTTTGGATGCCTTCCAGTAACTGAAATGGACTTCCACCAGGACTGCGGTGGACAAGTAAGGCTAATGGGAACATAAACAGGGCCAGCAACACCTCCCCAAAGCCTAGATGTGGCAAAGGCATCATGGGTAGCACACTAAGTCTAGGCCTCAACAGGCAGAAATGGGTGACACCATCCCTTTAGGTCCACCTGGCCAGGGGAAAGGCTCAGCACAATGAGCAGAGTGATGGATTTTGACAAGCGGAATTAAAACAGGCTCAGGAAGGCAGGGGCTGGTGGCTCATACCGGTAATCCTAGCTATTCAGGAAGCTAAAACTGAAGATCATGGTTCAAAGCCAGCCCTGGCAGACACATTTGTGAAGGTTCTTATCTCCAATAAATCACCAAAAAAAGCCAGAAGTAGAGCTGTGGCTCAAATGGTTGAGTGCCTGCCTGGAGTGAAAAAGCGAAGGGACAGCGCCCAGGCCTTGAGTTCAAGGCCAGTACACACACACACACACACACACACACACACACACACACACACACACACACACGACTCAGGACCTGAAGTCAGCAGTCCACACAGCGGCCCAGAGCAGGCCTCTCTGGTTCCTCAGAGAATAGAAGATCCCCTTAGGCAGGCATAGAACAACCCGCAGATGAAAAGCTACCAGGGCTAACACCTCTTTCCCAGCTCCACCGGGTCCCACCAGAGCTCACCCACTTTCCGGAATCACAACGTTGAGCAGATCTCAAGGAGATGCCTTTCTCTCATGGGTTTAGGAATCCACCCCCCCCCCATCCCCAATCCCCAGTAGACATTGGAAATCCTGATCTCTTGGCCCATGCTCACGTTTTCTTTCTTTTCCTAAGTCAGAAAATCAAAAGCCAAGGAAATCAAAGGAGAAAAATGCTCTTGCCTGAGAGATTCCTGCTTCTTCCCGGTAATGGATATAATACAAAAACTTGGTCCGGGCGGGCAGAGGGAGGTCAAAGGGAGAGGAAAGCCTGATGAGGAGGGAACCTGCTCCCGGGGACACCAAGATGGCTGTTGGAGGCCCAATAGTAACTGAAATAGAATTACAAACAAAATACCATATATATGCACAGAAACACATGTATTATATATTACAAGCTCAATACATATACGTTCAGTGTATGCACAGACATTTATATTGAGCTATACACTCAGATACACCAGACTCTGAGAGGCTGCTCTGCATCAGATATCAAGTTCAAGTCCCATTCATGGACCAAAACAAAAATAATCACTGCATTGAGCAGACCTCAAAGGAGATGCTTTCCACCAGGTATTGAATATTCCCCTAGCTGAGCCACTGTTTCCTAATCTGGGGTCATTTAACCACAGGCAATTCTGTCAGAATTCTGACCGCATGATACTTTCACCAGATTCCCAGAGAAACGAACTGGAAGATTAAGATTAGCCAGCTGGGCGCCAGTGGCTCCCACGTGGAATCCGCTACTACTCAGGAGGCGGAGATCTGGAGACTGTGGTTCAAAGCCAGGCTGGGGGGGGGGAGGGCTGGGAATATGGCCTAGAGGTAAAGTGCTCGTCTTGTATACATGAAGCCCTGGGTTCGATTTCTCAGCACCACATATATATAGAAAAAGCCGGAAGTGGCACTGTGGCTCAAATGGCAGAGTGCTAGCTTTGAGCAAAAAGAAGCCAGGGACAGTGCTCAGGCCCTGAGTTCAAGCCCCAGGACTGGCAACAAAAACCAAACCAAACAAACAATCAAAGCCAGGCTGGGCAGGAAACTGCAGGAGACTCGTAATTGCAATTAACTGCAAAAGCCCATGAGTGGAGCTGTGGCTCAAGTGCTAGCCTTGAAAAAGCTCAGCGACTGTGCACAGGCTCTGAATTTGAACACACACACACACACACACACACACACACACACACACGATTACTCAAAAGTCAAAAATGTCTCTTCTGTATAATATATATACACACATACATATGCACATATATATGTATATATATTTTTCCCTCCCCTTCCTTTCCCTCTTCTCTGATACCAGGGTCTCACACTTGCTAGGCAGGTAGGTATTCTACCACATAAGACAACCCTAGACCAAAGATCGAATTTTCATGCAGAAGTGTATGTGTGTGGTGGTGGGGGGGGGATTGTTAGCCTTTACCTATTATACATATATGAAATTCCAATAAAAATGAACAAAATTGGTTTTAGCTAACTTTCTTATTCCTATTATTATTCTTGAGTGAGGGTGTCACTATGATACCTAGACTTATCCAGCTCAAATGATCTTCCTGTCCCGGCTTCCTGTCTCGCTAAGACTCCAGGAAAGTTCCACTGCATGTGGGCTATATTCACTAGCTTTTGTCTTGGAGGTTCTTGTAGTTTGACCTGGTAAATCTGTTTGTTAAGGCTTTTCCCATGACTCACAGGACAGGACAGCCAAGGACTGGGTTTTATGGCACACTAGAAATGAAAGGTTATATATAGTATTTATCGGGCAAGCACATGTTGTACCTGGTCCAATGAACCATGAGAAACTCAGATCAAAGTACGGGTTGCATCCTACGTATTCTAAGAGATTTGTTTCTGCACGTTTTCCAGAAGGAGGCAATCACATTAGTGTCAACCATCGGTTACATGGCCACTGTCCTGGGACTGGATTTCTCTATGCTTCCACGTTCTCCCTTGGGAGCTGCACACTGTCAAGCGTGACCCATACCGTCTGGCCCATCTCTCTGTGTGAAAGCAATCGGTCCTCACGGGGTCCCTCTGATCTCACTGGTTCTGGTGGAGGAGCTATGTCCCGACCATGCTGGGTTGACGGTCAGGACCAGCCTGGCCCGCGGCCAGCCACGGGGAGCTTGGAGGACAAAGACCCTTTCACTGCGGCGGTCCACGAACCCCAGCGCACATCTCCAGCTTCCCTTTTCACAGTGATGGGAGTGGAACAAGGGAAAGCACACCAATGTCAGGGCCTGGCTCCAACTGCAGGCCTCTCCCCGTTTGTGTCTGTGGCCATACGGGAGTGGCATGGGCACACAGACCCCAGCCACTTCGCTGCTGAGAGGACGGAGCTCAGCTCTGCCTCAGCTAAGGGAGGAAGTCAGCAGTGTTCCACAGCACCGAAGGAAGAAGGGCCTGGGGGGACAATGGGCAGCCAGCGGGAGCAGCTTCCGGGAGGGCCGGGGACTTGGCTGGTGTGTTCACACAGAGCCAGGCAACAGCATTGACAGGCACCACAAGGAAAGACGACACTGGCCCGGGACAGGTGGCTCACACCCGTCACCCTAGATACGGAGGACGCTGAGATCTGAGGATCGCAGTTTGGAGCCGGCTCAGGGAAGAAGAAAGTGGGTGAGACTCTTATCTCCAATTAACCAGCAAACACCCAGAAGTGGAGGCATTGTTCAAGTAGTAGCCTTGAGTAAAAAAAAACAAAAAAACTAAGGGAGATTCTAAGGCCCTGAGTTCAAGTCCCAGGACACACACACACACACACACACACACACACACACACACACACACAGAGTATATTTTAAAAAGATGAAGAAACTGAAGTCTGCGGATGACATTGCTTGTTTGGAGTAAGGAAGCCAATAAACGATGACTGCAAAGCCTTTTCCTCCCCTTGCTAAAGCATCTGCAGGTGGCTTACCTCGTCTAATGTCCCCAAAGTGACAAAGGAAGTGGGTGGGACTGGAGGACATCCCTACCTCAAACTTCAGAAGCCAGAGTGGTCAGGGGGACAGCCGGCCACGCTCGGCCCGGCCCCCGCTCTGTCACCGTGTCTCGCATCCTGGCACTTCTGCCAACTATCACTTCCCTTTAAAAAAAAACTCCCCACTTCCCATTTGAATGGTCATCCGTTCTCTGCTCAGGGATGAGGATGCTTGGAAAAGGCGACCGACTGGCCACCAGGGACTTCATCATTTCCGCTACATCCACCACATCACTGAGACAAGTCACCCACCGTTTTCTGTGTGTTTAGTTTATTTTGGTGCCAGTCTTGGGGTTTGTCCCAGGGCAGTGTCCCTGAACGTTCTTTTGCTCAAGGCTAGCATTCTATAACTTGAGCCACAGTGCTACTTCTGGCCCCCCCCCATTTTTTTTTTTTGGTAGTTAGTTGAAGATGAAGAGTCTCCTGAGCTTTCCTGCCCAGAGGTGGCTTCAAACCTCAATCCTCAGACCTCAGCCTCCAAAACAGCGAAGATGACAGGCCTAAGTCACTGGCATCCAGCTTGTTTGATTGTTTGTTTTTACAGATTAAAAAAAATATTATCCCATCTGAAATACTGATTCCCAATAAGGAGTCATGTAATCATAGGCTCGTGGTATATGACACCATTTAGGAATTTAAACACATAAAAAGTTGATAAAAGACCACAATGAAACTTCAATATTCATCATGTAACTTAATACAGGCCATTAGCATATACACCCAATACCCCTCATTGAGGAGAACCTGAGAACCATAAAAGGAGTTTTATACACAAGGTCTCTTACCATTTTGATAGTATTGAAACCAAGGCACTGGGGTCCAGGCAGAAGCAATCTCTCCCAGCTCGGCTCGCACTTGCAAAGTCACATTGAAATGCCATGGGAAGCCGGGCCTGGCTTCGGTGAAGTTACACTGGGTCTCTGGGATCCGAGTACAGTTCACTCCTATGGTCTGGACTGTGACATCGTACCAGTCTAAGCTAGCCATGCTGGGAAGAGCAACAGGATTTTAGTTCACACAATCTCTCTTCTTCTTCCAGAACAGTGTCTCCAGAAGCTATTGTTAAAATATCCATTACAGGGCTGGAGATATGGCCTAGTGGCAAGAGCGCTTGCCTCATATACTTGAAGCCCTGGGTTCGATTCCCCAGCACCACATATACAGAAAATGGCCAGAAGTGGCGCTGTGACTCAAGTGGCAGAGTGCTAGCCTTCAGCAAAGAGAAGCCAGGGACAGTGCTCAGGCCCTGAGTCCAAGGCCCAGGACTGGCAAAAAAAAAAAAAAAAAAAAAGAAAGAAGAAAAATATCCATTACATCACCTCTTGGGCTTCTGGCAAAGGCCAAAAATATTGCTTTATTGAGAACTGACTCATATAGCATAAAATCCAACTTTTTTTGTTTTGTTTTTGCCGGTCCTGGGGCTTGAACTCAGGGCCTGGGCACTGTTCCTTGATTCTCTTTGTGTTCAAGGCTAGTGCTCTACCACTTGAGCCACAGCGCCACTTCTGGCTTTTTCTGAGTGGTTTATTAGAGGTAAGAGTCTCATGGACTTTTTTCTGCCCCGGTTGGCTTCAAACCATGAGATTTCACCCTCCTGAGTAGCTAGGATTACATGCATGAGCCACCGGCGCCCAGCGTGGTTTATTTTGTTATTTTATTTTTTTGTACCAGTGCTGGGGCTTGAACTCAGGGCCTCTTGCTCCCACTTGACTTTTCTGCTCAAGACCAACACTTGAGCACTTGAGTCACATCTCCCTTTTGGCTTTTTGCTGGTTAACTGGCGACAAGAGACTCTTAGGTTTGTCTGCTGGGGCTGCTTTCAAACTGTGATTCTCAGATCTCAGCCTTCTGAATAGCTAGAATTCCAGGCATAAGCCACCAGTACCCAACTGCAATCTAACATTTTGTAGGCTATGTTCAAAGACACGCAACCATCATGATGAGATTGGTTTTACAAGATCTATCACTCCAAAACCATGTGGCCTTTCCATGTTCCCTTAGCCTTGCCTCCCATCCAGGTAGCTATTAATCTACTTGCCATTCCAATAGATTTCCTTATTGTGAATGGACTCATACAAGATGAATAGAATCAGAAGATATAATTAGTGACTGGTGCCTTTCACTGGTTCCTCGGGACAAGGGCCATTCATGTTATAGCATGTATCAGTTCTTCATTCCTCCCCCCCCCCCAAATATTTTCCATTGCAGTTGGGTATGGTGGTTCACAACTATAATCTCAGCATTCTGGAGGCCGAGCCAGGAGGATCAGCCTGAGCTACATAGTTGACTATATCTTATGAAAGAAAGAAAAGAAGCGAAGGGAGGAGGAAAGTAGGGGAGGGGAAAGAAGGGAAGAGAGGAAAAAAGAAGACTGTCATAGACTCTCTCTTGATTTTGAGTAGCTAGCATTATAGGCATGAGCCATCTGCATCTGGTAGAAAATCTCATTTCTCTGTGTCTGTGCGTGCATGCGTGCGTGCGCATGCTGGTCCTGAAGCTTGAACTCAGGGCCTGGGCTCCTTAACTGAGTTTTTTGTTTGCTCAAGACTAATGCTCTACCACTTGAGCCACAGCTCCACTTCTGGCTTTTTGGTAGTTAATTGGAGATCAGAGTGTCAGGAACGTTCCTGCCTGTGTTGGCTTCAAACCACGATCCTGAGACGTTAGCCTCCTGAGTAGCTGAGATTACAGGCAGGAGCCACTGGTGCCCAGCTAGAAAAATCTAATTATTTTTCGCCTGTCCTATGGCTTGAACTCTGGGCCTGGGCACTATTACTATTACTCAAGTGGGAGAGCACCAGCTTGAGTGAAAGACCTATATGGGACAGCACTGAGGCCCTGAGTTCAAGCTCCAATACACACACACACACACACACACACACACACACACACACACACACGAGATCTGAGTTCTGTTTTGTAGGAAAGGCCCTCTGAGTCAGACAGCCTTCTCAGGTCTTCTTTAGTTCACTCCCTGAGCCATCCACCCCTGGCAGGCCCTCGAAGCACCGAGAATCAGAAGCCCTGTGATGGGAACCGGAAGCGTGCGGAGGGCTTTCTCCTGGGAGATCACCCAAATCCACACATGCAGAGGTTCTGTGGCCTGCACCCCAGGGCAGTGTGTCTAGAAACTAGAGGGTCCTCATCAATGACACCCCGGGGCCCTCCTCTGAGACAGAATACTGAGTCTACCATCTAGTGTTAAGACAGTGAGGCAGCTGGTGCAGTTCAGCGCCCCACCCCCACCCCCGCACTGGGGTCACTTGCGTGGCTCACAGTCTGCCCCAGGAGGGAGTTGCCCAGCCATAGGGCTCTCTGTCCTTCCTGTTGGGACACTTGGAGTCTGCCTCCTTTGATCCAGCAGCCCGCCTTCCAGAAATGTAAGAAAACATTTACACAGAGCCCTGTCCACAGTCGCCAGCCGTCCACATTCCACACCCCTAAGTGGGGGAAGCTGCACATACCACATGCAATACCGCGTATAACTAAACCTACAGTAACCGTGCTTACACGGAGCCGGGCGCCGGTGGCTCACGCCTGTCACCCGGCTCTTTCCTCAGGAGGCTGAAATCGGAGGACTGCGCTTCAAAGCCAGCCGGGGCAGGAAAGTCTGAGACTCTTGTCTCCAACTAGCCACCAGAAAACTGGAAGAGGCGCTGTCGCTCAAAGTGACCGTGTGCTAGCCTTGCGCAAAGAGCTCAGGGGCAGCACCCAGGCTCTGAGTTCAAGCCCCACAACCAACAAAATCCATTTTTTAAATGTTTACATAGAAAGCTAAGCAACGTTCATGCAATTCTACAATTCATGCAGTTCTACAATTCTAGCTATCCAGGAAGCTGAGGTGTTTGAGTATCAAAGTTCAAAACCAACCTGGCAGAAAAGTCCTATAAGACTCTCAGCTCCAATTAATCAGCAAAAAGCCAGAAGTGTTGGTGTGCTCCACAGATAGGGCACCAGCCTTGCGTGAACAAGCGAGGCAAGAGCATAGGGTGGTCAAGCCAAGCTCCGATATCAGCACAAAAACAAGCAGAAAATGTTCACACAGAAATTAATGATAGGAAAAAGATGTCCACACAATTAACTATAATCAAGTTAATAGAAAAAGGAAGCAAAAAATAAAAGTGTAACCCCAGTTTTGGGCTCTTTGTACACACACACACACACACACACACACACACACACACACACACTTTCAAACAAGTGCATGCATTTAGTGAAAAAACATCTAGACAGAAAAACACAAAAATGAAAAGAACGATGATATTTGAGGTATAGAATAGTAGGTTATTCTAATTTTCTTCTTGCTGCTTTTCTGGATTTTCTACGAAGAACATGTATTAGCAGTAAAGTGAGAAAAACCAACAAACAAAGGCATAAATAATGTGTGACGAAGGCAGGGCAAGTTTGACAGCAAGCCTGGCAGGACTCCGGCTGGGCCCTGACCTAGAAAGGGGTGCCACCCGCGGCTCCAAGAAAACCTGAGAGGATCTGCTTTGTTTTGAAAGCAAAATCTCCAGAGTTCTTAATCTTGGTCACTAATTAAAAAAAATAAACACTGGGCAAACAGCCTGTAGGCCACTACGTACAACCTGTCATTTAACTAAAATCTCGAGTCCTTTTATGGTACTGTGATTGTTAAGAAGCGAAACAAGCTTCTTCAGTTACAGTGGTAATACAGCTTTACCACAAAGAAACTGGATGGAAGAATCACAGAAGCCTCAAGATGTAGAGAAAGTCCCAAACATATGAAAAAGCACAACAAAAGTAAAGCCTCGCTTCCATCATCAAAGTTATAATTGGAAAAAAAAATCAGCCTTAATTTCAGTTTTTAGTGACTCTTCTGCTTTTTTTATTTTATTATTATTTTTAATGCCAGTCCTGGGGCTTGACCTCAGAGCCTGAGCTCCATCCCTGAGCTTCTTTTCTTTTGCTAATGGCTAATACTCTAACACTTGAGCCACAGCACCACTTCCAGCTTTTTCTGAGTAGTTTATTGGAGATAAGAGTCCCAGGGACTTCCCTGCCCAGCCTGGCTTTGAACTGCAATCCTCAGTGTTCACTTCCTGAGTAGCAAGGATTACTTGTGGAAGCCACCGGCACCCAGCTCTTCTGCTTTTTTTTTAAAAAAAAAAACAACAACAACAAACAAAACTAAACTCAATTTCTGTGCCTGAAGAAATAGCTTAAAAATACTTTCCAGGCTGAGATTGTGGCTTGGTAGTAGAGTGTTTGCCTAGCATGCATGAAACCCTGGGTTCGATTCCTCAGCACCACATAAACAGAAAAAGCCACAAGTGGCGCTGTGGCTCAAGTGATAGAGTGCTAGCCTTGAGCAAAAAGAAGACAGGGACAGTGCTCAGGCAATGAGTTCAAGTCTCAGGACTAGTCAAAAAAAAACAACTTTCCAAAAAGAAAAAAAAAGGTGAATCAAGTTAGTCTATGATTTGAACTTCTAGTAAAGGCCCTTTAACAAGATTTAGTAAGAGCATGGTTCTGGGCCCCAAGGCTGTAATCCTAGCTACTTGGAAGGCTGAGCCAGCAGCTCTGGGCAACAAATCAAGACTCCATACCCCACTTAAAAACAACAGCAACAACAAAAAACTAGAAGCTTTTGTTTAACAGTCAAAAAATGTGCTAGGTGCTGGTAGCTCCTGCCTATAATCCTAACTACACACAAGAGGCTGAGAGCTGAGGTTGTGGTTCGAAGCCAGCACGGGCAGGAAAGTCTATGAGTCAAAAAGCACCAAAAAGCAAGAACTAGAGCTGTGGCTCAAGTGGGGGAATGTTAGTCTTGAGCTGATAAAGCTAAGAGACAGCACCCAGACCTTGAGTTCAAGCCCCAAGTACTGTCACACACGAAAAACTTATTTCCCTATTCAAGACCTAAAGAATGAATCCTTTGAGACTTCCTCTTACTGAAAGTTGCAAGTTTGTTCCAGGAGACTGTGTTTACTGAAGCGTCCACAGTAATTTTATTGTTGTTGTTTCCTCCTTTCCTTTTTTTTTGTGTGTGTGGATGCTCCTTGGTTGCCTCCTTAAAAACATTTTTGTTTTCATAGCAGAGACAGAAACTGCTTTTACTGAGAAGCAAAACAAAACAAAACAAAAACCCCAAACCCTACTTTTGCTGGCTCCTGCTTTGACTCGGCAGATGTTCAAAATGTGACTAAAATCTGGGTAAAAGCTTAGCCTCTCTGTTTCCCTTTCATTTTGTTCTGAGATCTTCTCATAGCCACTCTGGAGTCCAGGAAGAGCAGGATTGATTGAGTGTATCTTGTGACAAAAGTGGAAGCTGGCATCCAGCTACCGATAACTCTCTTCTTGGGACCAGGCCTGCCTGACCAATCCTGAGACGGTGATCAACCAGACCCTGCCTCTGGCCGGACGGTTCACTGACTACGCAGACATCTCTTCCCTAGCTACAAGTCTTCCTCTATTTGAACCTAAAGCTCACGTCTGGACATTCCTCTCCCCCACCCCCAGGATGGCCTCAAGTGCCTAGTTTGCCCCCTCCTAGGAAGTGTCAGAGAAATCCCCTTTCTCTGGTCTTCACCACTACTTAGAGAAAGTGCTCAGACTGGACACGCGCGCTCTGCCTTAGAACTCTGGGTACAGTTGGTTTTGTTTTGCAATGCTGAAGCTCAGAGGAAGAGCTTCTCACGGGCTGGGCAAGTGCTCTACCACTGAGGTGCAGCCCAGCCCCACCATCTTGAAATTAGCCGATTGGTCCATGTAGATCATTATAATTACTAGAGGAACTGGGAGATTCACGTACTGTTCGGATAGGCTCATAAAAGATGAATTAGAGATCATCTGAAACCCATTTCTATAGCCAATCAACTGTCAAGACGCTGATAATGCTCCTTGAAATATTTTTTTTGTAATTGCTTTTCCTCACGTGGCTCTCCCTCTCTTCCTGTTCTTTACTATAAATTGCAAAGTTTACACAGTTGAAACTTTTACCAGATCACCTAGAATGTCTGGTAACTATCTTTCCTAGAGGTTGCCTAACAGTTCAACTATAGGTTAGCCTGTGCCTGTATACTTCAACATATAACCTCTAGTATAGAGATGTTTAATGCATAAACAAAACTTTTTAATAGGGCTGAGCTCATTTTAATCATGCATATATCTGCCAATCTCACAAGGTCTGAGGGCTATTATTTTTTTTACATTTAGACAGTCAAGAAGTATAAAATGACCCGGACAACAATTTTACCTTAATCTTCAATTAATCTATTTAACAAAATGATAAATAATAACTAAGGACTTAGATTTTTGCCTGCCTTCTTTCTAGATGTGCTTATATTGTAAATCAATTGATAGCCAACAATACAAAAGCTTGAAAAAGAAGCGAGGGAGAAAGAATAAGGGGACTGGAATTATTCAGTATTAAAACCAGAAAACCAACTGCGAAACTGAAAATTCATTGTAGCTAACTGACTAAATTCCTAATCAGACTACATTTGGCTTGTAAGGTGAAATAAATTAGGTTGTTTTTTTTTTCTTACTGTGTGGCTCAGGAACTCCTAATTCCTGCCTCAGTCTTCTTAAATGCTAGGAGTATAGCAGGTAAGCATGCCTAGCTTTAAATCAGATTTTAAACCCGAACAAGACAAAGACAGAAAGCTGCCTCTTATTCTTCCAAGACTGGAAATCAGCCCTTACACTGAAACAAGCGAAGGAATAAGCTTTACCACAGCAAGAGATCCACGTGGTTAGAAAGAATGATTCTTTGGAAATGTGCTAAACCTTCAGGTGAGCAGAACACAACATCTCTATCCTTCAAAGGGCTGTATCTGCTTCCTGTGGATCTGATTGCTTCTAAGGTTCCCTAGGACACCCCCCCAACCCACCCCCGCCAACAACTCCAACAGAAATAGTCCACTCACAATTTAAACTGCACCCGGTAGACCACTGGTCTTGTGTCATTGTGTGAAGATGAGGACTCCCAGCTCAGAACTTGTTCTTTGTTGTACAGGTGAAGCTTTGGGTGCTGAGGAGCAGCCAGCTGGGAAAAGGAGTCTAGAAAGGAACAGAAGATGGGAGGGAAGGAAGGAGAGAGGGAGGGGGAGAAGAAAGAGGGAGACCCACGTGAGAAAAAACAATTACAAAAAAATATCTCAAGGAACATTATCAGAGTCACTTATACAACTGAGGTCTTGTCCAAGTGCAGAAATGGTGTTGCCTGTTCCCTAACCCCACTCGTGACTACAAATGGCACCACTGACACCACAGTGGAAGAGAAAGGGAGGCCGGAGCTGCCTCTCCTCCTTCAGGTTCCAGCTATCAGAACAAGATGGAAGCTGGGACCCACAGTCTGGCTGGACTCCATTCCAGGACTACCATTTGATGTGCCGTTGGCCTGGCCTCCATTTCTTCTTGAGAAATAAGGGAGGGGTCAATAATAGAATACCCCATGGAGCTGGGTTTGCCCTCGATTGAGTGGAAATCCTAGGTGTGCACATGCGCAGACAAACACCCCAAATCAAGTATGTCAAGCCAAAGGGCACATGACCCGGGAGTAAGAATCGCCTTCCCCACGGAGGCTTTGCTCCTCAGCGGCTCTCAGTATTAGAGCTGAGACGTCTGATAACGTGCAGAGCCTTAAGACGAGCTCTGCATCAGGAAATGTGGTAGTTGTTTTTTTTCTCTGATGGGGGTGGGGGTATTTTATTTTTTCAGTTGTAGGGCTTGAACTCTGGGCAGTGTCCCTTAGCTTTTTTGCTCAAAGCTGGAACTCTACCACTTGAGCCACAGCTCCACTTCTGGCTTTTTTTTTGCTGGTTAAACACTGAAGATAAGAGTCTCATGGATTTTCCTGCCCAGGCTGGCTTCGAACCACATAATCCTCAGATCTCAACCTCCTGAGTAGTTAAGATTACACGAGGGAGCCATCAGCATCCAGCTAGGAAATCTGTATTTTCAACAAGCTTCCCTAGCTGATTCTTACATACATGAAAAGTTCAAGAGCCATCACCAACGGAAAACATACTTGCTAGGTGCATCCGAATCCCCCTGGGGGGATGAGCTGGAAAGAACCACCCCCACCCAGCCAAGCCCTGCTCCACACAGATACTCCGCACGCCCGACTCGTATGTTCTGTATGTTCTCGAGAAACAACATGGTAACGACAGCACTTCCTCTGATTAAAAAGATTAAGGAAGAAATGGTCAGAGGTGGAGAGACAAAGTTTGAAAAACCTGAATTTGAAGCAGGAAGCAGGAAATTCAAACCACACACTTTCAATAAAAGCATCCAACCCTGAACACAGGCCTACAGCGCGACCACCATGATGCTTCTGGGTGGGTGATACGCCCCCAGAAGCCCACAGCTCCGTGTTTGCCTCTCCATCTGTGACCTCTGGCTGCTTTCACGCTAGCTCTTTATTCAACCAGTGAAACACGCCCCTCAAGTCACACCAGGCCTTATGAGAACCTGGATCAAAAGCAGACAGCAAACCACCATGGTGGGTACCAGGCCCATCTAGCATAGCACAACATGGCTGCCAGATGAAGCAGGGAACAGGAGGACAATGCAAAACCCAGGGTGGGGGAGTGCTTGCCTGAGGCTGGCCACCAGCAAGATTCTCAGAGACCTCCTCTTATTATCTGCATTAGGTTCCTAGTGTGCTGTCATCGCAAATCAAGGCTTAGAGCAACCCACATTTATTATCTTAAAATCTTAACATCTTATTATCTTAAAATCTTAAAATCTTAAATCTGGAGGTTAGAAATTTGACCTAAAAAATAAGAGGGTGGGGGAGAAAAAGATATAACCAACTCTACAGGATTGGAGGCTTGGCCCAGTTGGTAGAGCTCCGGCCAATGAGCAAAGCAGCAGGTAGTGAGTTGGAGTCTGTCTCCTAACAACCACAACAACAAAAAGTAAAGAAATCTGACCTAAAGTCAAGATGGCAGCAGGATCACCTTCCTTCTGGAGGTTCACAAGGGAGACCACATTTCTTTGTATTTCCCACTGTCTGGCTCAAAATCTTTGGTTCATGGTCCTTTCCACTAGCAACACTGCCTCAATCCTTGTGCTGATCTTTGGTTGTCTCTTCTCTTCTCTTGTCTTCTCTTGTCTTCTCTTGTCTTCTCTTCTCTTCTCTCTCTCTGTGTGTGTGTGTGTGTGTGTGTGTGTGTGTGTGTGTGTGTGTGTGTTTTACTGGTTAACTGGAGATAAGAGTTTCAAGGATTTGCCTGCCTGGGCTGACTTTGAACTGGGATCCTCAGATCTCGGACTTCTGAGTAGCCAGCGATCCAGCTTTTTAGCTGGTTGATTAGATATAGAGTCTGGCAAACTTTTCTGCCTGGGTGGCTTTCAAACTACTCAGATGTCAGCCTCCTGAGTAGCTAGGATTACAGCCTGAGCCACGGGTACAGGCCTCTGCCTCCTTTTTTCACCTTTCAAGGACTCTAGTTTGGCACTGAGCCCACACGGCTCAGCAGGGCAAGATCATTATTCCATTCAGGGTCTTTAACTTAATCACACCCCCACTCCCAACTAAAACCCTGCCCCCTTCTATCTTGGAAGACCTGTCCTTGATCTTCACACTCTACATTCCAGGGCTCCCCTGCTTCTGAGAAAGGCCCAAGACACCCCCTCCTGGAAACCCTGCCTGGGACTTTCCCTTTCCCAGGACCCTTCCAGCCCTTTCGGCTCCTCAGTGCCCTCCTGTCATGTGCCCAGGACCCCAGAGGGAAATGACACCGTCTCCTGCTGTGGCAATGTTTACACCTGAGTCCTCTCTGCAACAGGTTGACTCTGGGGTAGACATGTACGCCTCACACGGGGCCTGAAAACTGTTCAGCCTTCCTAGGATTGTTCTGAGGAAGGACTGGCTCCCTGGAAATCTGCCATGGCGACTGCCACCCATCTCCATAACTGATTGAACTTTGCTCTCTGACAGTCCCTCCTCCACATAGAAGCCTTAATTGCCTCGTGAATAATGAAACAACACACTTTCTCTCCCAGAGCTGTGAGGGCAAATGGGACTCAGACAACACTGTATGTCATTTTAAAGATATGGCTAAGCCGGACAGCAGCAGCTCACACTTAGAATCCTTGTTATTCAGGAGGCTGAGATCTGATCACAGTTCAAAGCTAGCCCTGGGCAGACAGGGGTAAACAAATCTGTAAGATTCTTATCTCCAATTAGCCAGCAAAAAAAAAAGCTGGAAGTGGAAGTATGGCTCAAGCAGTAGAGCCCTGGCCTAGAGTAAAAAAGCCAAGTGAATCCAAAGCCCTGAGTTCAAGAACCCAGTACTAGCACCAGGAAAAAAAAAGAATAAATAAAAAAAAATAAAGACCTGCCTATTTCAAGATTTTCTGACTTCTCATGAATGAGTGGCTGCTTCTTCTGGCAATGAGTAACTGGTCCCTAAGACCCTGTCTGCCATGACATAATTCAGTGGTTCTGTCCTGCTAGAGGCAGCCCCATCTTATGAGTATGTTAAGTTACATGGAAAAGGGGAATTGAGGTTGCAAATAAATTTCAGTGACTCTAAAATCAGGAGATTGTTCTGGAGATATCTGAGTGGGTCAAAGGAATCACAAGAATATTTCTTTAGGAGTTGGCAAAGATAAAGCAATGGATTCTTCCACCACGGACTCCAGGGCCTTGACTTTTACCCTGTGTAACTTCCATAGACTTCTGACTTCCAGAACTGTCAGATAATAACCCTGTTGTTATAAGCCACCTAAGTTGGTTGTCATAGCAGCAACAAGAAACTAATACAGGCTCCATAGGTGAGCACTAGGGCTTCAAAGATATTCCAGCTCCTACCATATTAAGGCACCTTAGGACCTTACGGGAGTGCACAAAGTTCCATTCTATCTTCCTTCTCCATGGTCCTAGGGCCAATAAGCCATGAACCGTTAATGGTAAGAAGAAGCAAGGAAGGGCTGGGAACGTGGTTTAGTGGTAGAGTGTTCATCTAGCGTGCTTGAAGCACTGGGTTGGATTCCTCAGTACCATGTAAACAGAAAAAGCCAGAAGTGGTGCTGTCACTCAAGTGGTAGAGTGCTAGCCTTTAACAAAAGAAGCTCAGGGACAGTGCCCAGGCCCTGAGTTCAAGCCCCAGGAAAAAGAAAGAGGAGAAGGAGGAGGAGGAGATGGAAGAAAAAAGGAAGAGAAGGAAAGAGAAGGAAGGGAGAGGAGGGGGAGGAAGAAGGGGAGAAGGAGAAGGAGAAGGAGAAGGAGAAGGAGAAGGAGAAGAAGGAGAAGAAGGAGAAGAAGAAGAAGAAGAAGAAGAAGAAGAAGAAGAAGAAGAAGAAGAAGAAGAAGAAGAAGAAGAAGAAGAAGAAGAAGAAGAAGCAACCGACAGCAGCAAGGTGTAATCTAGATGAATTATGTCCTGCCTTCCTGGCCCACCCAGCCCATCACCTCTGATCTTTGTGGGATTCAGGTGTTCAGAAGACTTTCCAGACATCTTTAACAGACTACCAGCACAGGGTGGTTGACATCATGCTCTGAGCCTGACATTGGTGATTCACAGAGGAACAGAGCAGACCTATAGCTCAAGTGGTAGAGCACCAGCCTTGAGCGGAGAAGCTAATAGCTCACAGGACCTGAGTTCAAGGCCCAGTACACACACACACACCCCTTGGGCAGCCTCGGAATGCCATCATCAGTTTGGCTCAGGAGTATGGTAAATCAGTGTGGGTGGTAGGTAAGCAGCAGTCTGGGCATTGCAGAGCTGGGATTAAAAGTCTGACTCATCTGACAGCCTCCTCCCCCACCTGGAGGCAAAGGATATTTCTGTTTCCCGTTTCTAAGATTCGGAGGAACTCTATGGAGATTATACCCTGGCCGCACACGCACACACGCACACGCACACACACACACACACACACACAGTACTGAATCCTGGGCCTTGCACATGTATTTGGCGGGGAGGGAGGGCCCTGCCCTGGATTTGTTCTCCTCGCCCCGGATTCTTCTTTTTTGGGAATCAGGAGACTCGGGTGGCAGCTGCAGGCGCGGGCGGTTGTGTGTGGGGGTGCGGTGGGGAGGGGGGTGGCCGGCATCACGGGGGGGGGCAACACGCGAGGCCCTCTCTAGCAGTGACAGCCCCCGCGGCCCCCGGGGTCGTGCCCGGACTTCCCCGTCCTCCACCACACCCACCCGGGCTCCCCACGGACGGGGTCCCGCGGACGGCCGTCAGCACACCGCAGCCCCTCTCCCTTCCCTCGGATCCGGACATCCAGCGGGCCGGGGAACCCCGCGGGATCGCACGCACCCTACCGGGCCCCCCACAGGGGGCTGCAGCCCGCGGGCTGAGGCCTCGGGGCGGGGGGGGGGGGGTGTTCCCAGGCTTACCCGGAGGGAGCGCCGAGGTGCGCAGGCAGCTCAGCAGCAGCAGCAGCAGCAGCCGCCACCGCCACGATGGAGACGGCCACATGGCCGGGGCGGTGGGCCCAGCCCCGCCCCAGCTTGGGGTCGGCCCGGGCCGCTCACGGCGCTGCCGGGGCTGCCATGGCGGGCGGGCACCGGGCGCGCGGAGCCCGCCTCTTCCCGAGCGTCCCGGGCGAGCGGCTGGGGAGTGCCCGCGGCCCGCCCGCACCACCACCCACTAACCACGCCCCCACGCTAGTCCCGCCCCGCGCCAGCTCCGCCCCACGCCAGCTCCGCCCCGCGCCAGCTTCGCCTCCCAACGTAGCCCCGCCCTTCTCCGAGGCGAGCTCCGCCCCGTCCCCAGAGCAGCTTCCCCGGAACGCCCCGCCCCTGAGACCAGCCCCGCCCCATCGCCCCGCCCCTGCGGCCAACCACGCCCCCGAGACCAGCCCCGCCCATCGCCCCGCCCCCCGCGGCCAGCCCCGCCCCGACCCACCGCCCTGCCCCCCGCGGCCAGCTCCGCCCCGCCCCGCGGGGGATTTCCCGGGTGATCCCCGAACCCCCCTCAGTCCCAGGCCAGGCCTCTGCCTCGCGCACTCAGCCTGCACCCCACTCAAGCCGGTCTGCCCGAGTGCAGGCGAGGCCCACAGACCCCCGGCCAGATGTCCATCTGTGTGGGGGGCTGGGGATCCTTCTAGAAAGACCCTGAGACACCCAAGCTCAGGGGCGGGAATGTGGAGGTGGTTTGAGCCTCTCGTCCTCTTCTGACCCAGTGTGACACAGTTGGAAGGTACCTCCCTCGAGTGTGCGTATCTATGCCATCTTTAGGTTGGCTTGGGTTGGAATTAACTCCTGCACAGTTGTGTAGATTGCAATACATTTCTAAATAGTTTGAGAAAAGAAAGACCCTGGGGGGGAGGGCGGGGAGGCAGAGCAGGATTGGGACTTTGGGCCTCCAGGGACCCGAGTTCCCAGCGATGAGGAGAGGAACCTCTAGCATTTCTCCACAATGCGTGGGTTTGGCCCAGGGTTAGGCTTTGAGCCACGAGGAAGTGGGAGGAGCTGGGCTGCTGCTGGGGCCTGTGCGCTTCCCAGGGCCAGGCCCCTGGGCAGAGGAATGTAAAGCCACTACCTTCACCCAGGATCCGGGTGGCCCACAAATCCATCTCAGCCCCTAACTCAGGGGCCGAGATGGGTCGGGGACCCGCCCGGAGCGGTCAACAAGGCCCCAGAGGCGAGCCTGCCCTACGAAGGCACTGTTGGGCCGTATAGACCTTTACTTTTGGACTTTCTGAGTTTTAGTTCCTTTTTTTTGTTGTTGTTGTTTTAATGACGTTGACATTGACCGTTAGAAATATGGTGAAATATCTGGCAAGTATTACTGAGTGTTTCAAGACTTGGAGGTGCATTTACATATTTGCCAGAAGCAGCAGGTGTACCCTGAAAATGTAAACGACTGTGGCTAGAGCCTGGTGGCTCATACCTTTCATCCTACCTACGAGGAGCCTGAGATCTGAGGCTGAGGATCTAAGTTCGAAGCCTGACCAGACAAGAAAAGTCCAGAAAACTTTTTTATTTATTTATTTATGCCAGTACTGGGGCTTGAACACAGGGCCGGGGTACTGTCCCATAGCTTCACCACTTGAGCTCAAGCTTTTTGGTAGTTGTTTGGTGATAAGAGTCTCTCAGATTTGTTTGTCCAGGCTGACTTTGAACCAGGATCCTCCCATCTCAGCCTCCTGAGTAGCTAGGATTACAGGTGTGAGCTGCCAGCACCTGGCCCCTGGTGTTACTAATCGGGATCGTGGTGGAAATAAGAGTCAGACATTTGGAGGCCAGAAAGTCAATTCTCTCAGTGTTTCTTGTGGAAGGTATCCAGTATACGCAATCCTTTCTTTCCATCTGTACCCTTGTACAGAATCATACCATCTCTTAATTACTGCATGCAACTTGAGTTCCCTTTAGCTACGTCTTCTTTTGGGAGGCAGATTTACTGCAAACCCACTAGGGAGCTTAAACCTTAGGGGACTTCATTGGCAAAGTATCTCCGAGGGTCAGGAGGGGAGTTCCTGGCACTGTGTGGACACATGGTCATGTGCTTCTGCAAAATCTGCAACGTAGGAGATTTTAGCCACAGTGGGTAAGACCTCTGTCCCTTCTCTCTCTGAAGTTCCCTCTGACAAACTTCTCACTGGGGTAACACTGAGGGATGGGAGGTTTTTGAGAAATGTCTTGATGTGTGGTAGCATGTATAGCTACAGATCAGTCAGAGATTGTGAATCGAAGACACTTTCCTAAGAATTGGTAATTTAAAAACAAATTTTGACTAATCATGCTAGAAGAAAGTGAATTTATGTATGGTATAAGTAAATTTACATATGCACATATATATGCACATATATACTTTGTCCACATATATGTAGAGTATATGTATACACATATATGTAGACATATTGGGAGGTATAGATCAATAGTTGACACAAATATATACAAATCCGAACTAATTGTGAACTCTAAAATAACCTTTTTTTTTTCTTTTTTGCTAGTCCTGGGGCTTGGACTCAGGGCCTGAGCACTGTCCCTGGCTTCTTTTTGCTTAAGGCTAGCACTCTACCACTTGAGCCACAACGCTACCTCTGGCCTTTTCTATATGTGTGGTGTTGGGGAATTGAACCCAGGGCTTCGTGTATACAAGGCAAGCACTCTTGCCACTAGGCCATATTCCCAGACCTAAAATAACTTTTCTAAACTATCAATAATTTAAAAACAAAGCCAGGGACTGGTGACTCACACCAGTTATCCTAGCTACTCAGGAGGCTGAGACCTGAGGATCACAATTCAAATCTATCTCAGGCAGACCAATTTAAGAGAGCAAAATCTGGAAATGGAAGTGTGGTTCAGGTGGTAGAACACCAGCCTTGAGTGAAAAGCCAAGTGAGAGCTACAGGCCTTGAATTCAAGTTCTATTATCAGCCAAAAAAAAAGAACCAGCAAATTTTGATAATTCATACCAGAGAAAAGACTGAATTAGTTTTGTTTCTATAGAGAATAGTACAGAAGGTTTTTCATAGAGGCAATGATGACAGCGGAAAATAAATAAAAGGTAAGGAGATTTATAGAGATTTGCCTGACAACCAAAATATTGTTTCATTTTTCTGGACTTTGTTAGTGATGTTTGACAGCTTTAAAACAATGTGTGACCTATTTATTTTCTCATTCTAAATAAATCCTTAGTTTTCTATTTTATACTTTTCATCATGTATTCTTTTAGGGAATAAGTTCACATAAAATCGTGTGAACTTTAGTCTTAGACTTTATTCTTTAGACTTTCCAACCTGTTGGTTTTCCCCAAACACTTCCCTTAAACCAATAATGGAGGGGTGGGGGGAGGGGAGGGGGGCAGAGGCCTGAACTGTGACAGCCAGGATGTTTCTGGACCCACGGTATGGTTCGGCCATGACTACGATTGTAGTCTTTTCTTTACACTTGGGAGGCTGCCTTGGACAGATTTCTTTTGTCAGTCATGGGACTTGAACTCAGGGCCTGGGCACTGACCCTGAGCGCTTTTGAGCAAGGCTAGCTCTCTCCCACTTTGAGCCACAGCACCACTTCCAATTTTCTGGTGATTCATTGGAGATAAGAGTCTCATGGAGTTTCCTGCCTGGGCTGGCTTTGAACCTTCATCCTCAATTCTCAGCCTCCTGAGTAGTTGGGATCACAGGCGTGAGCCACCGGTGCCCAGCTTGGACAGATCTTGCTGTCACTCATACACGTGACCATGTGTGTCTCTTGGGCCCAATGTGCATTCTAGTTTCTCGGCAAAGGATGCCAACCTTTCCTTCGGGACACCCGCACCATTGTGCAAGTGGGAAGTTCTCATAATTGCATAAATCTGTATAATGTAATATCTCCCAGGCAAAACATCACGTCTGCACCTGTCATCAAAATCGGATTGGCCATGACCAAATCATATAAACGGAAGGATGGTGAGTGACGTCACTCCAGTCTTGTCTAAAGCCTCAGTGTTTCATATCCGTGTGTGTGTGTATGTGTGTGTGTGTGTGTACATGCCAGTTCTGAGGCTTGAACTCAAAGCCTGGGAACTTGAACCACAGCTCCACATCCAACTATTGGTGGTTAATTGGAGATAAGAACCTCTTGGGCTTGGTCTGCCAGAGCAGGCTTTGAACCATGATCCTCAGATCTCAGCCACCTGAGTAGCTAGGATTATAGGTGCGAGCCACTGGCACCCAGTTCCTTTATACTTCTTAAAAAACATAATTCCTCAGTATATTATCTTTTGTCTGTTGATTCCACTATTGTAAAAGAAAACTTTTCTTCTATGAAATTTATTTAATTGGGTTTTTTTTTTGCTTCTATGTACAAAAACTGGATTTTTTTCTATATTGCTTTCGTAATGGACCACATGATTAAATACACTGACTATTTCCTGTGGTGTTCCACTTGTGTTTGCTTGTCGGGTACGTCCTCCTCAGAGGGGCTCGTCTGTGCCTCCTCTCTTGCCTTCCATCACCACCATGCAGGTGAGGATGGTGCTCTGGTGTGTGTTGTGGCTTCCAGAGCCCTGAGAACACATGATGCGCCTTTGGCATGTATGAAGTGAGCAAGTGCTCCTTGGCCTGCAGCCTCAGGGATGCAGCTTTGCGGTCCTTGGCGTTCTCCTGGGCCTGTCCCCGAGGCAGGAGAGCTGGGTGTGAACGCTGAGCAGATGCCCCGAATCCAGGCTCTGGATGGAATCGCAGTGGGAGCAGCTAAGAGCACTGGCTCGTCCCGTGGGGCCATGTGACATGCGGGGCCCTAAAGAGCCCCCTGCTGTGCCCTACCAGAGACTCCTGGGAGGGGTGACAGTCTCTGGACTAGAAGACTCCATTAGGACACAATTCACAAATCACTATGGGGTTAATTTTCCCCAACCATGAAGGATGGTAGAGAATGGTCTCGAAATCCTATGAAGGATCCCAAGGAAGGGTGGCTTTGAGGGACAACTTTTGTTTTTCCTAGTACTTGGATTTGAACTCATGCCCTTTGGTTTGCTAAGCTAGCGATTTACTGCAAAGCCCCGCCTACCGCTCAAAGCACAGAGTAGAGCCAGCCCAGTTGGGGACAGGGAAAGAAGGCAGTGATGTTCCCAGCCCCCAAGGGGATGTCCTCAGACTCCAGCATGACTTTAGGGGGGCATTAAGGCAGCCTGGGCGAATGGGTTCATTTGGAGAAGACCGACTGTCAGGACAAGGTGGGTCTGGAGCTGTTTTGGGGGAAGGACCCGTGACCTTCAAGAGTGCCCTTCCTGGCCACTTGATACAAATGACCAGTCGCTGTCCTGGGCATCCCAGCGGGCAGGACTGCCCTCAAAGCAGGTCCACGAGGCTGGAGAACATGTGGGTGCAGAGCAGGGCAGGGTCGTCCTCAGGATGCTGGGGTTCACTTAGCAAGCCCAGCGTGGCTCACCTGACGCCCCGTCAGACAGACAGTGATGCTCTGATGAGCTGGGTTTAGAACAGACAGGAAAGTGGAGAGTGGAGATTTGACTTCCCACCATCCTGCTTTTGGCTCACCCACACTCCACTCGGTCCAGTCAGCTTTGGGAACAGGCCTGTCATCGTTCGCAGCCAGCCCACTCCGTGAGCCTAACCACATGGTGCGTAAAACACAGCCTCTATGTGGTTGACGTGAGAAGACACTTTTACCAGCGGTTAAAGTCCTTCAAAAGAAGCACTGTGCGGTTGACTACGTTATAACCACACAGTATCAAAGGTTTCGGAGCTCAGTGTTGCAAAAGCATCAGTGAATACATACCAAGGAAAGGCAGGAGCCATTCCAGGAATCGCTCAGTGACTCAACAGCATCACGCACACAGAGGGACCCTGTGAGTAGTGTTGTATGCTCACCCATGGACCAGAACTCTCTCAGCCCAGAAGCCAGACCAGATGAATCTCATCCTTCCCTTCCCAGGTGCTGTAGAAGAGCAAGGAGTATAGCTCTTGATCCTTCAGTGGTCAGGAAGAGTCTCGCTGCACCCTGCTTTGTTCTGGAAACCAGTGTACACCAAAGTCGGCTGAACTTCTCAGTGGCAAATGTTTCCTAGCATCGTTGTGAAGGATGTAAAAGGAAAAGGGAGACTTAGATTCCAGGATCTTGCAGTCGAAGAGGAGAATAAGGCCAGGCGCTGGAGGCACGGGTCGTTCGAGCTACTGGAGATCAAGTTTAAAATCAGCCCAGGTGGGAAAGTCCGTGAGACTCTTACCTCCCACTACACAACAAAAAGCCAGAAGTGATGCTATGGCTCGTGTGGTTGAGTGCCAGTCTTGAGTGAAAAAGTTAAAAGAAAAGTGCTCTGGCCTTGAGTTCATGCCCTAGTATGGCACACAGGGGCACTGACACACACACACACACACACACACACACACACACACACACGGAGACTAGATGGATACTCACATTCTTGCTGTGTGGATTAACCACCAAAAGGCATGTAAGGGTTGGTTTCCTGTTCCCACCTGACCAGCTGGGTCACGTGGTATTTCCTGTCGCTTCCTAGCTTCTCCGCCTGGAACCAGTGCTGAAGAGCACCGCGCTTTCCTTGGTGGCCAGGAACAGGTCTTGAGTCTCAGCTAAACCTGGGAGGCCCGCAGGTTCCTCTCTGGCCTCGTGCTGTGGTCGCGAAGGTGAGGCATGCAGAAGTCAGGTCATGGCCTTTCCAGTCCAGCCGGGTCACCCCAGACTCTCTCATGGCGAGGGGGTCTCCCTCCCTGATGGCAGCCAGAGGTGTAGCAGCTACTGTAATCCTCGATACTCCAGAGGCTGAGATATGAGGATCGAGGTTCAAAGGCCAAGCAGACAAATCTGAGGGATTCTTCTCCCCCCAAGTAACCAGCAAAATAGCCACGAGTGGAAATGTGGCTCACGTGGTAGAGCACCAGTGGTTTGTGTGAGCACACTGAGCAAGAGTGTAAGGTCCTGACTTTGAGCCGCATAGCGGCATAACAAACAAAAAAAGGGAAAAACAAAACAGAACAGAAATCCAACCTAGTCAGAAAGGGCTGAACCCTTGTCTTCTCCGCAAACAGAAGAAGTTTTATAAGCAGCAAACAAAACAAAAGCCACTGATATGTGTGGCAACGCGGGTGGTCCTTGAACACGACAGTGTGCAGCGGAAGAGTCAGGAAAGACTCCATCTTGTACGATGCCCTTCCTAGAAAACACCCAGAATGGGCCCCACCACCCATCGGTGCCAGGGAGTGACTGCCACTGGGTGCGGAATGTTCTAGTTGCCAATGCTCTACTTCCACTAAAGGACACAGAAGTCGCCAGTGTTCCCCGGCAGTTGTGCGGTTTGAAGGCCTTTCTTTGCATGTTTGCCTTTCTTTGTGTGTGAAAGCTGGCTCCGAGGGAGGAGCTCCTGAGGAATGAGGAAGGGGACGGGAGGACCGAGCCACCAAGAACACTGACTTCCCTCGGGACTACATGTGGTTTTGGGGGTCACAGAACCGGTTATTGTCCCCAAGCTTTGGCTCCCCATCTTGCCATTTTGTGAGTCGGAGCAAGATGACAGGGGCCACAAAAGCTCTGGAACTAGTGCAGCAGCACTCTCAGCTCTGGTTAGATTTTTAGAAACTTCTGGAAAGGCACAAAGAATAGCAATGTTCGGGTTCGTCTCCTGAACCCCCTGAATTAATTTACACAAGCTTTTGGAGACCCATGCCTTAAATAGGCAGCCTAATAAGACCTCTCTTTTATGGAAAATAATATTATATAATAGGTCAAACATCTGCAGCCAGAAATAGAGGGAAAAGCTATTAGAGAGATGTTATTCGGACACTTAATCCGCACAACTACTTTTTTCCCTGATATTTTGTGATGTTCGTGATATTTGACCCCTTTATAAAATTTGTAACCTCTCTTTCTCCCTCTCCCCCTCCCTCCCTTCCTCTGTGTGTGTGTGTGTGTGTGTGTGTGTGTGTGTGTGTGTGTGTGTGTATGTGTCTGTGTCTGTGTCTGTGTCTGTGTGTGTGTTCTAGTACTTTCTAGTACTGGGGCTTGAACTCAGAGCCTGGGCTCTGTCCTTAAGCTTTTTTACTCAAGGTTAGCACTCTACCACCTAATCCTCACCCATACCTCTCCTTCTGGCTTTTTGTGGTTAATTGGAGATAAAAGTCTCATGGACTTTACTGTTCCAACTGGCTTCAAATGGTGATCCTCAAATCCCAGCCTCCTGAGTAGCTAGGATTACAGGTGTGAGCCACTGGCTTCCAGACTTCCAGCCCCAATAACTTTTCACTGAACAGATTTTGACGAGTTTTCTTGTATCGGTTCCTTCACTGCAATGTGTAAAATGCGAATTGTCTGATTATTTCACTGATTTTGTTTGTCAGCTTAAATCTTCTAAGAAGACTATCTTTATAGCCAACTTCAGGAATGATTTGTTTGTTTTCCTGGAAAGAATTACCAGGATTTGAACTCAGGGCTTTGTTCTGGCTAGGCAAGCATTCCACCCTTTGAGAAACACCTCCAGGGTCTCACTTTTTGCCCTGGACCATGAGCCTTTTAATTACTGTTAGCTGGGGTGACAGGCACCTGCCACTTCACCCAGCTACTGGTTGAGATGGGGTCCTGCAAACTTCTTTTACCTGGGCTACCCTCCAACTGCACTCCTTCTGCCTCTAAAGAGCCTAAGAACATGCCACTACACTCAGCTTTAGGAGGGATTTTAATGTCCACCAAGCATGGATTTAAAAGCACTGATTTAGTCCAATTGCCTCATCATAAATGAGAAATAATGAGGTTCAGAAAAGCAAAAAGATTTTCCAAAAATAGCACAATAACTAGAAGTAAAAGGCTAGTTTTTTCATACCAAATTAAAAAAACAAATCTTGAAACAATTCCTAACTACCACAGGAGGGCACCTTGAATTAAATTTTTTTTTTTAACCATCCTGGGGCTTGAACTCAGGGCCTGAGCACTGTCCCTGGCTTCTTTGTGCTCAAGGCTAGCACTCTGCCACTTGAGCCACAGAGCCACTTCTGGCTTTTTTCCCCCTTTTTGTTTATGTGGTGTTGAGGAATCAATGCCAGGGCTTCGTGCATGCTAGGCAAGCACTCTACCGCTAAGCCACATTCCCAGCCCTTTAAATATTTTTAAAGAGAAAGAAATGTGAGGCTGGGAATGTGGCCTAGTGGCAAAGAGTGCTTGCCTCGTTTACATGAAGCCCTGGGTTCAATTCCTCAGCACCACATATATAGAAAACGGCCAGAAGTGGTGCTGTGTCTCAAGTGGCAGAGTGCTAGCCTTGAGCAAAAAGAAGCCAGGGACAGTGCTCAGGCCCTGAGTCCAAGCCCCAGGACTGGCAAACAAACAAACAAAAAAAGAAAAGTGGACATTTCCTGGAATAGCACACAGCTCAGCTCAAAAAAAAAAAAAAAAAAAAAGCAAAAACCAAACCACAGCCAGGTTTTGGGATGCATTAGAATACATTCCATTTTAGCATAAACTAAATTGGACCACAGTCTCTCACTCAGTGACTTAACATGAAAGTTCTAATCAACAGAGTAAACAAGATAGCAAGTAAACAAGCTTTAATAATCAAACATTAGAATACAAGCTAGATGCAAGTGGCTCATGCCTATAATCCTGGTGACTCAGGAGGCTGAAATCTGAGGATCAAAGCTAGCCCAGGCAGGAAAGGAAAGTCCATGAGACTCATTTTTGTTGGTGGTGGAGATAGTAGTGGGGCTTGAACTCAGGGCCTGGGCGCTGTCTCTGAGCTTTTTTGCTCAAGGCTAGCACTCTACCACTTTGAGCCACAGCACTACCTCTGGTTTTCTGCTGGTTAACTGGAGATAAGAATCTATCTCATGGACTTTCCTGTCTAGTCTGGCTTTTGACCTTGATCCTCAGATCTCAGCTTCCTGAGTAGCTAGGATTACAGGCATGAGCTACCAGCACCTAGTCCATGAGACTCTTATCTACAACTAACCACCAGAAAACTGGAAGTGTCACTGTGGTTTAAAGTGGTAAAACACTTTACTTTGAGCCAAAAGAGTTCAGGGACAGCCCAGGCTGGGAGTTCAAATCCCATAACCAAGAAAAAAATTTTTAATACAAAACAATCAATGTTTGCATGCTTTGATACTCTTTGTAGAAGAGCAGTTCTCAACTTTCCTGTCTTATAATCAAGACTTTTCTATCCCTGTTAAATGCTACTGAAAACTTCAAAATACTTGTATTTTGTAGGATAATGTGGTGCTATTTATCGTTTTAGAAATCAAGACATTTAAAAATAGTTACCTATTAATTCATCCAAAAGTATACAATCAATTATACATGAATACAAACCACTTTATTTATTTATTTATTTATGCCAGTCCTGGGCTTGAACTCAGGGCCTGGGCACTGTCCCTGGTTTCTATTGTTTTGCTCAAGGCTAGCACTCTGCCACTTAAGCCACAGCTCCACTTGTGGCCGTTTTCTATATATGTGGTGCTGGGGAATCAAACCCAGAGCTTCATGTATAGAAGGCAAGCCCTCTTGCCACTAGGCCATATTCCCAGCCCCCAAAACCACATTTTTTAAAAATAAAAAATATTGTTATCTATGTACCGTGACTTGAACTCAAGGCCTTGTACTTGCTAGGCTGGTACTGTACCACTTGAGCCACACCTTCCACCCTATTTTTGGCTGGTTGTTTGTTTGTTTTTGCCAGTCCTGGCGCTTGGACTCAGGGCCTGAGCACTGTCCCTGGTTTCTTTTTGCTCAAGGCTAGCACTCTACCACATGAACCACAGAGCCACTCTGGCCTTTTCTATATATGTGGTGCTGAGGAATCAAACCGAGGGCTTCATGTATATGAGGCAGACACTCTTGCCACTAGGCCATATACCCAGCCCCTGGCTGGTTGTTTTTGAGATAAAGTGAACTTTTCTGTCCAGGCTGGCCTCCAACTACCATCCTCTTGCTCTCATGTTCCTGAGGAGTTAGTATTACAGACATAAGCCACTACCACCTAGCAAAACTTTTCTTTTTAAAAGAGATTTTCATTCTTGGCCTAAGGAATACAGCTGAGCTTTTTATTATTTTTTTTAATGTCTCCTTGCTCTCAGCAGGTGTCATATCACACATAACACAGCCTCTGGAAAATTCCATAATACATTTTGTTGCGGGAATGAGTGAAAAGTGCAGGTAACCTATTGGTGTTATCATGGAAATAGTTTTGACCATGCAGATATCCTGAAAGGGTTTCTGGGACGACAACATGAGAACTGGTTTTCTGAAGCAGTCAAGAGACTAAATAAAGTACAAGTCACAGAGCTTGGCAAGTGGCTAAATAAAAGATAAATATATGAAGGTGAATCCTTTCCCCCACATACCAACATCTCTGGACTACCCTTCTGTGTGTGCAACGCTGATCAGTTTTACAGAAAATCTCAGCTAGTTGTGTGCTGTGGTTTGTGCCTGTTATCCTAGCCACTTAAGAGGGTCAAAGTTCAAAGCCAACCTTGGAAAAAAGCTTTCAATACCAAGAAAAAAGAAAGAAAAGAAAAGCTAAACTTGGTAGTGTGTACCTGTAGCCCCAGCTATAAAAGAGGCACAAATAGGTGGATCACAGTACAGGATAGCATGGGTAAGAAATAAGATCTTATTTAAAAAAAATAATGAAAGCCAAAGGGGCCAGAGGCATGTCTCAAGAGGCAGATCATCTATCCAGCAAGCACAACATCCTGAATTCAAGCCCTAGGACCAAGAAGAAAGAAGAGAAGGAGGAGGAGATAGAGGAGAAGGAAGAAGAAGAAGAAGAAGAAGAAGAAGAAGAAGAAGAAGAAGAAGAAGAAGAAGAAGAGGAGGAAGAAGAAGAAGAAGAAGAAGAAGAAGAAAGACTTCCAAGTTCTAAGACTTAAACACTTCCGGCATCCTTCCTGCAGACAGGGCTGGCCTTTCAAGGAAGCTTTCCCCTTCTAAACCATCCCTTCTAAGGCTTCTGAATGGGTAAGAAAGGGGAGATGAAATGGACTGGCAGAGAAGGAGGACTCAAACCCGTCATCAGAGGGTACCCACTGTGAGTTGCCCTCTGTGGGCTGCTGGCCTTCCCCCTTGATGAGCTGTTCACTCTGCTGTGCAGGGCACTAAACCTCGGTCCAGCTCTTCAGGTTCTCACAGGGTGCTTCCAGGACTGCCTCCACATTGCCAAGGCCCCCAGGCACGGAGGGAAGCTGGGGATGGATGAACTAGGACCAAGGGGATGGTCAGGGGGTGGGTTCTCCCAGGCCCTGAATTCTGCCATCCCCTCTGCCCTCCGAGCCCACTAGGTAGACCTCACACGGTGGAGCAGTTTTCCAAAGAGCCTCACTTCCTCTCCCTTGCCGAGGCTGTGCCGTGAGCATGGCATCTCTACAGGTGTTCCTGGGCCTCCTGTCCGTCAGCAGGTGTGATGGACCGTCTATGCCGGGTCTCCACGTAGCCCAAGGCCTTTCAGGAAGGGATTGGATTCAGGCAGTTGGGCATGTAGTGGTCTCCGCAGAGGGAGTCTCAGCCCTGCCAAAACACTGTAAAGACTGTGGGTTGCCTCAAGGATGGGAACGTTTGGATAGGATGCAGGCAGGAGGAGCCATTTACTCTAAGCACACACACACAAAAAGATGGCAACGTTGGAGAAGGTAGAGAAGGCGGCTGTGCTAGGTAGAGAGCAGGAGAAGGAGAAGGGTAGGTTGAGGAGGATGGGATGAGTCAGGAAGAAAGCTGGTTGTCTACCCGTAGAAGGCCCAAAGTAACCGACATTTCCAGTGTCATCTAATTTTGCAAGGAAAAACCAAATGAAAGAAACAGAGAAGAAAGTCCTTGGGCTTGAACTCAGGGCCTAGGTGCTATCCTTGAACTTCCCCGCCCCCCCCCCCCCTCAGATCTACTGCTCTACCACTTCTGACTTTTTGGTAGTTAACCAGAAATAAAAGTTCCATGGAATTGCCTGATTAGGCTGAGTTTGAACCATGATCCTCAGATCTCAGCCCCCTGAGTAGCTAGGATTATAGGCGTGAGCCACCAGTACCCAGCTGAAAGGAAATAATTTAGTTTTTTTTTCCTTTCAATGACAATAACTTAAGCTAAGCCATTTGAACTATTAATGAATCAAAAATTAAATAATTTGTTGGACATCATTTGATAGCTAATTTTATGTGTCAATTTGACAGGACCACAATATTCAATTGTTTGATCAGGTATTATTCTAGATGTGTTTGTGAATGTTTTAATAATAATGTTGTTGTTATTGTTATTATTTTTTGTTTTGGTTTTTTTACCTGCCTCAACTCTTTTAGAGAATTGAGTCTACTCAAGCTTTTCTGCAATACACTAGTGAGCGTCAAGCACAAACACCTGCAAAGGGAAATTGTTTTCTTTTCCTTTCTTTCTTTTTTTTTTGGCCAGTCCTGGGGCTTGGACTCAGGGCCTGAGCACCGTCCCTGGATTCTTCCCGCTCAAGGCTAGCACTCTGCTACCTGAGCCACAGCGCCGCTTCTGGCCGTTTTCCATATAGGTGGTGCTGGGGAATCGAACCAAGAGCTTCATGTGTAGGAGGCAAGCACTCTTGCCACTAGGCCATATTCCCAGCCCCTCCTTGGTATTGTTATTATTTAGTACTGGGATTTCATCTCAGGGCCTGTGCTTGCGGAGGGCACTCTCGCAGTTAAGCCACACCCCCAGCAAGAATAACTCCAGCCAGTAGGTGTCAGGACTGACATTTGAATGGAGTTGCCCTTTTTCCTTCCGGGCATTATTTTGTGTCTAGTTACTCAACTGAACACTGAGCTACTTTAGAAAGGAATCCTTAATCCTATCTCTGACATTTATTTGCACACTGAGAGTGGTAAATTCACTCATTTATTTCTCCTTCTGGCAGAGGAATGTTTGTTCTCTAAAAATTAAAAAAACAAACCTGCTTCCTTGTATTGGGGAGGAAGTGTAACTAGACAATGCATGTTTAGTCAGGGAGAAACTTTCAACATAAAGCTCACTGTCTATTTGAGGAATTGGGTACACAAACCTCCAGACCAGCAAAGGATCAGAGATATTTGCACTTCTCTATTATAAAATTGTTTATTTACCATCAGAGGAACAGTGACTTTATAACTGGTACCAGTCAAGTTTCCTTGAACACAGCAAGAGAAGAGTGTCACGTTGGGTGTACACGGAGTATGGAGGGGTTATGCGAATGAATAAAATACACCTTAGTCTTCTCCTCAACTTCTTTTCTTACACATGACAGATGACATCAGAACTAGGAAGGCTAAGGCTTTGGTGGGGCTAGGATTTGAACTCAGAGCTGCTTTAAGACTCAGGGTTTGGGTTAAGCTGTGTGTGTGCGCACGCGTGCTCATACACACACGCACATGAGTCCATACTGGGGCTTGAACTCAGGGCTTGGGCACTGTCTCTTAGCTTTGTTTTGCTCAAGGCTGGGGCTCTACTGCATGAGCCACCCCTTCCTTTCTGGCTTTTTAGAGATAAATCTCATGGACTTTCCTGCCCAGGCTGGCTTTGAACCACAATTCTCAGCCACTTGAGTAGCTAGGACTATAGGCATGAGTCACTGGTGTCCAGCCTTATTATTATTATTATTTTTTTTTTTTTGGCCAGTCCTGGGGCTTGGACTCTGGGCCTGAGCACTGTCCCTGGCTTCTTTTTGCTCAAGGCTAGCACTCTGCCACTTGAGCCACAGTGCCACTTCTGGCCATTTTCTGTATATGTGGTGCTGGGGAATCGAACCCAGGGCCTCATGTATATGAAGCAGGCACTCTTGCCACTAGGCCATATCCCCAGCCCCAGCCTTATTATTCTTGATGATTATTATCAACTTCCCCAGCCTCTTCAAGCTTCTGGGTTCAGTCCTGAGCCCTGGAGGCCGGTGGATAGCAGCAGCATGCAACTCCCACTCGGCTGCAATAACCAACGATGTCTCTAGCTTAAGTGCCAATTTCCCCTGGCAGAAAGCTGGTTGTTCGGATCGGAGTTTTTATCTCCTCTCTCTAGAGTGGTGGCATGGATCCAGGAACCAGGACTACACCCAAGATGACATGAAGGCCAAGATGAGAGACGGCCAGATGAGGGCGTCTGCGAGGGAGAGTTTGGCCACCACCCAGGAAATCGGTCACTGCCCGTGAAAACCCAGAAGGAGAGGCTGGGCATAGAGCAATAGAGCAAGTATTTAGCAAGCTAGCAGCCCTGAGTTTAATCCATAAAGATAGAGGAGGAGGAGGAGGAGGAAGAAGAAAAAGTAGGAGGAGAAATGAGGAAGAGAAGGAAGAAAACAGTAAGAGGAAGGCAATATGGCTTCCGGGTGGGGTGGATAAGGAGTGAAGAAGGTCAGGGAGCAAGTGGGAGGGGCTCGTGGGAGGAGGTCAGGTCCTGGCCTTTGACCAGTCTAAGGAATGACCCTGAGTTTGGCAGAGGGACATTATAGGGCATGATACCAAGGTTGCCAGGTGCCCAGGGCTCACACCTGTAATTCTGCCTACTCATGAGGTTGAGATCCCAGGATCACAGTTCAAAGCCAGCCTGGGCAGAAGTCTAAGAGACGCTTACCTTCAATTAACTATCAAAAAGCCAGCAGTGGAGGATCAAGTGGTACAGTGATAGTCTTGAGAGGAAAAGCTAAGCAATAGCACCCAGGTCCTGAGTTCAAGTGCCAGTACCAGAACACACACACACACACACACACACAATTCAATCTGAGATAAACCTTCCAAGTATGGACATTCTTCTTTCCAGGATTTCTTAGGAAGCTGGGAATATGGCCTAATGGTAGAGTGCTTGCCTCGTGTATGGGTAAGCCCTGGGTTCGATTCCTCAGCACCACATATATAGAAAGAGCCAGAAGTGGCACTGTGGCTCAAGTGGTAGCGTGCTAGCCTTGAGCAAAAAGAAGCCAGGGACAGTGCTCAGGCCCTGAGTTCAAGCCCCAGGACTGGCAAAATAAAAAGAGAAAAAGAGAAAGTAAAAAGAGGGTGTTAGTGTGTCCCTAACAACGTTATTGTTTTGTGTGGAGTGGCCCCCTCCCTCTCTCTCTCTCCTTTTCCATTGTTTTAGAACATCCTCAAATTAACTAATGGAATGCAGAGGAAGGAAGTGGATTCCAGTCCTTGCAAGAGCTTCCCACATGTGTTAGTGGAACTAAATACCTCACACGGTACTACGTGGAGAGAGGACGCTGTGCGGCAGTGCCTCCCAGCTATACTGGGCCGGCAGCACATAGATAAGTATAATTAAGAGTCATAGCTATGGGCCAGGACTCTGACCAGTGCCCATCTTCAGCTGCGAGTCATCCCAGCCACCAAGCGTTTCTTGCCCGTCTGCCTTCTAGCTTCCCACACTCTTCCAGGCTGTGTCCTAGGACACGGAGCTTCCTTTACCCTGCAGCCCCTCCTTGCAGGCCAGGGTGTGTCTGCAGAGGAGGAGGCAAGGAAGTTATTTGTGCGGAAGTATTTGCTTGTCCCTTTTATCTTGCTTGGTAACCTCAACCACCAAGTGATTCCTGGGTCAGATGAGGTCAAGATTCCTTTTTGGCTTTTATTAAATTTTATGTCCTTATTTATTGCTCATTGTGAGATCATTACAAACCAAATCTTAAACAACTCCTTGAGTATATTTTAAAAACTCCCAAACAAACAGAGACCTAACCAGTGGAATATAGTTATGGAGTAAAACAGGTGCGTGAGCCGGTGGCTCATGCCCATGGCCCTTGCTGCTCAGGAGGCTGAGATCTGAGGAGCTCTGTTTGTCACCAGCCCGGGCAGAAAAGTCCCCATGAGACTCTTATCGCTAATTAACCACTCCTAAACCAGAAGTGGAGCAGTGGCTTAAAGTGGTAGAGTGCAAGCCTTGAGTGAAAGAGCTCCAGGACCACACCCAGGCCCTGCGTTCAAGCCCCACGACCGACAAACACAAACAACAACAATAAATCACACACACACACACACAAAACCCAGCTGTGTAAGATGTGCCGATTCATAATATCTACAACCTCACATATCCGTAACCTCAAACGACTATCATTTGTGGGGAAGACATTCAAAATCCTACAGAACTATTTTGAAATGCATAATTAACTGTTACCAAACGACTGAGCTATAGAATGGAAGACGTTATACTGAGACAGGCCCCAGTGGCTCATGCCTGTAATCCTAGCTACTCAGGAGGCTGAAATCTAAGGATCATGGTTTGAAGCCAGCCAAGGCAGGAAAGTCCACAAGACTCTCATCTTCAATTAACCAACGAAAAAGTCAGAAGTGGAGCTGTGGCTCAAAATGGTAGAGCTCCAGCCTTGAGTGAAAAAGCTAAACGACATTGCCCAGGCTCTGAGTTCAAGCCCCAGGACTGGCACATACACACAAAACGTTGTTCCTGCTCCATAACTGAACCTTTGTACCCAGAATCCATCCTGTTTCCATCCCCCTCATCCTAGCCTACAGTGGTCTGTTTTCCATTCCATACCTGTCCTTGCAGAAGGATCAAGACCCACCTTGGAATGGCAGGTTCAAGCTAGTGCTTGGAAGCAGAAATTTATTTTGAGAGTATGCTAGATATCTTTTTAAAAATTAGGATTTTGTTTTGGAATTAATTTCCATGTGAAACTGTACCTTTTTTTTCCTCTCACATTCCCTTCCTGTGGTTTTACTCCTGCTATCACTGTAATGGATCTTAGTACCCCAGATAATGTATAGACATGTATTGGAACTAGGGAAGGGAAAGGGACTACCAAAATCGAGAGACAAAGGATAAAATGACAAACCATTGCAATATAGCAATACTTACAAAACTATATGATGTAAACCAACTGTACAACCCATGGGGGTGGAGGGAACTGGGGAGGGGGGAGATGGGGGGAAAATGAGGGAGGAGGTAACAAGTTGGATAAGTAATGTACTTGACTTACATATGAAACTATAACCCCTCTGTACATCACTTTGACAAGAAAGAAGAGAAAAAAATTATGATTTTGTTTTTACTTTGATGAATATCTTAGAAATGATTTAAGTCATTCGATTATTGCCAGGTAACAGGACATAAACAGAGACTGGCTTAATATTATTTTCTCCAGTCATATGCAGCAAAATTATGTTAGCTATGTACTGTACAAGCAGAGACTCATTATATTTTGATAATCAAAAAGAAATGAGTAAATTGGCTCCTTGCAGGACATCTAGTAGACACACCATGCCAAATACAGAAGAATTTTCCCTCTGACCAAGATTCACCCTGCCAGTGGCAACTTAATTCCAACATTACTCGGACTATGAAATGCATTTGTTTCATCTGTTCTTTCTCAGTTTGGTTATAATTAATTTATAAATAGGCCTAGTTCTGTAGTTATATAAGAGCTACAGATGGAGGATCGTATTTAGTTTTACATGCCCAAATTACAAAATTATAATAAAAATAATTTCAACAGTAGGAGAGGATGAGGAATTTTTTTTTCCTTAAAGGGGCTCCAACATATCTCAAGTTTGAAACAACATTCTATTAAATGGATACATATGACAGAAGATGGTTCTTCTTTTTCTCCTAACTTAAGGGTTTGTTCTGGAGGGTTTTTCGTTGCTGCTGTTGTTGTCTTGTGGGTCCTGGAGCTTGAACTCAGGGCCTTGGGCACTGTTCCTTGAGCTCCTTTTGTTCAGGGCTAGTGCTCTACCACTTGGAGCCACAGCTCCACTTCCGGTTTTCTCCCAAGGGGGAGCTAGGAGGGGCACTGTGAGCTCTAAGACCACAGCGGCAGGGTGGCTCCATTTCCTCTATCTTCGGGGAAGGATGTGAAAGTGCTGGGCCCAGCAGGCAGAGTGCTGGGTTCTCCTGGTTCTCCCTCTCGGGTGTCCATCTCATTGCTCCGTTGGCTTCTCCTCCTCTTGGACGCCCACCCTCCGGGCACAGCCTTGGGACTGGCTGCTTGCTGCCCTACAGGTACTAAGAGGGGAGAGGGATTGGGAATTGACTAGGAATCCACCTGGTTCCCGCAGACTGCAAGACTCACTGTAGCCTACAGCCCCCCGGGGGTCCACCAACAAGGGAAGTCTCTGAAGTGAGTTCAGTGCTGAAGTTGCACTAGCTTGGGCAGGGTGATTACTGCTACAGCAGACCGCTTTCTCCCTGGTGAGTGGTATTTGAGGAGTGGGCTGACCACAGAGAAGACCCCTACGTAAAATCAGGGCAGTGATCTTATTCAAACAGAGGCACAACTTGCAACTTGGATACAAAATGAAAGGCAGGTGGGCACCAGAGTTTCACATTCATAATCCTAGGGAGGGGGAAAAAAAGCCTGTGAGATTCTTTCCAAGTCAGCAGCAAAATGCTGAACTGGAGACACAGCTCCAGTGGTAGAATGCCAGCTGTAAGAAAAGCTGAGCACAAGTGCAAGGTTCTGAGGTGAAGCCACACACACACACACACACACACACACACACACACACACACACACACCTGAAAACAAACAGAATGAAGTACAGAAGTCAATTTTAAAGTCTGGACATGAAAGTGAACAACTTGGACAAGAAATTCAATGACTGGAATGAGAAATTCAGCAGAGATAGAGACTCTGGAAAAAAAAGAAGCCAAACAAACTAGAATGATTTCTTGAAAATTAGAAGCTCAAGAAATCAAATGAGAAATCCCAATGGAAAGCATCACCAATAGACTAAAGTGTAAGAATGACCACCAGGGATCTAAACAAAGTTGAGAAATTATTACATTCAGTGTAGTTGACAAAATTATGATAGTTCTCCAATCTAGGGAAAGCAATGGATATTCCAGTTAGAAACTCAAACAGAAAAAAAAAAGAAACTCAAACAGACAGCTCTCAAAAGGCAAACACATACATGAAAGCAAGCCTACAACATCCGCCATCAGGGAAATACAAATCAAATTTGTCTCATCCCAGTAAGAATGGCCATGATCAGGAAAACAAAAACTGGAGAGGATTCAGGGGGAGAAAGGAAACATACACTGCTGATGATAGTGGAAATTACTCCAGCTACTATGGAGGTTCCTCAAAAAACTAAAAAGAAGAGTCCTAGCACAAGTTTCAGCTAGCGCACTCCTTGGTTCTACGATTCTGTGATTCTATTATAGTCAGCAGCTATCAGACATACCTACACACCCATGTTTACTGTGGCAGTCTTTACAAGAGCTAAGTATAGAATCAGCCTGAGCACCTATCAACCTATGAACAAATAAAAAGAATGCGGTAAATATACACAATACAGTTTTATTAGGCATGAAGGAGAATGAAATTTTATAATCTACAGGGAATGGATGGAATTGGAGATCATCATGTTCAGTGAAGTGTTGAGCCAGACTCAGGAAGACAAATAGCACAAGTTTCCTCTCCTATGCAGAATCAAGTTCTTAGAAAATAAAACATTTAAGTAGAGGGAGACTATTTGGGGAGAAGAAGGGAGCCAGTGAGGGGGGAAAGGGAACAAGAGAAGGTAATGGGGATGAATACGATCGTGTATGTCAGTGCATGTATGAAAATGATTAAAATGCTTAAAAGAGGAGGGGGTGAAAATGACCAAAGTACTTCATACACATACAGGAAAGTAAATCAGTGAAGCCTAGTAAGTCTTTTAAAAGGGGTAGGAGGGCAGATACAAAAGCATGGTCTAAGGGTTGAATATGATCAAAGAAAGTACACATGGGGCAGGGAATATGACCTAGTGGTAGAGTGCTTGCCTTGAATACATGATGCCCTGGGTTCAATTCCTCAGCACCATATACATAGAAAAAGCCGGAAGTGGGGCTGTGGCTCAAGTGGCAGAGTGCTAGCCTTGAGCAAAAAGAAATCAGGGACAGTGCTCAGGCCCTGAAGTTCAAGGCCCAGAACTGGCAAAAAAAAAAAAAAAAAAAAAGTAGGCATGTATGGAATAATCACAAAGAAACCCTTTGTACAAATCACACATGATAATAAAATGAGGAAAAATGTGGAAAGAAGCGAAAATAAACAAGAAGTTAAGGATAAGTTCACAGTGGTTCCAGATATAAAAAAAGGATATCTAGTTAATGTGACCTTCGAATGAACAAATGAATACTATTTTCATGTTAGTCTATCCCAAATATACCTGGGACAGGCTTCCATGAAACCTTGTTACCTGGAATTGTTGGTGCAGCACAGACATGACATCTATGTTTACGTGCAGAAGTAACTGAGAAAATCTCAAGGAGATAATGATATACTTTCATACTCAAAATTCATAATCACTTTCTTCCTAAAAGTAAAATGAATGCTAGTATGTTCAAAGTATTATAAACAAAATTTTTTACTGTATCTTGTGCAGTACTTGGGATAGGAAAGCATAATTTACCTGAAATTCAAATGTAATGCAAGCTTCACTGGGTGTTCTGCGTTATTATTTGCTACATCTTTTTTTTTCTGCCAGTCCTGGGCCTTGAGCTCTGGCCTGAGCACTGTCCCTGGCTTCTTTTTGCTCAAGGCTAGCACTCTGCCACTTGAACCACAGCACCACTTCTGGCTGTTTTCTATGTATGTGGTGCTGAGGACTCGAACCTAGGGCTTCATGTATACGGGCAAGCACTCTTGCCATTAGGCCATATTCCTAGCTCCCATTTGCTGCATCTTGTAACTTTAAATGATACACACTGCCCATCCCTGCCTCCTTAGCCATGAAGAATCTAGTTCTTAAACACCTGGTTGGGAGACCAATCAGTCACTTGTCCTCTAGTGGTCAATCAAGAGAACATATGTAGGTGCGATGTGTGGGTCTCAGCTGCAAGAAGTAGCCCTGGTTTCCATGGGCTGGCGTGTAGTGCTAGGACCCCCTCTATGGCGCGAGCAGGTCCAGGCGGACACAAATCTACAGCACATGCAGTGGAGGTTTCTTAGGAAGCTTTCAGCATGGATGATGTACTGTAAAATTCACTATCTTCTGTTTCTATAAGAAAAATGCCATCCAGATGCCGGTGGCTCACACCTCTAATCCTAGCTACTCGGAGGCTGAGATCTGAGGATCATAGTTCAAAGCCAGCCCAGTCAGAAAAGTCTAGGAGGCTCTCGTATCTCCAATTAACCAGCAAAAGGCCAGACGTAAAGCAGTGACGCAAGCAGTATGACACCAGCCGCAGGCAAAAAGGCTAAGGAAAAACATCCAGGCCCAGAATTCAAGCACCAATTCTGGTGTGCGTGCGCATGCGCGTGTGCGTGCGCGTGCAAACACACACACACAGGTGGGGCAGATAAACCTAGTTGACTCTGTCTCCAGTTAACTAGCCAAAAGCTGAGCTGGAGGTGTGGTTCAAGTCGTAAAACATCAGGTGTGAGCAAGCCTCCTCAAGTCAAACCCTAGTAGTCTATGAAGAAAAGAAAGAAAACAATCCAGAGTATCCAAAGAATCGTTAAGTTTAGGAAGACAAAATAAAAAGTACATAAGAAGACAGCAGGCTCTTTCTTATACATCTCAGGACTAGCTCTGGGAAAGTGGGGTGCCGGGTAGCCACTGCAGGAAGTACTGCTCAGTTCTAACCAGCGATGGTGGGGTGAGCTTTCCAGTTTCCTTCTTTTTTCCAAGACTATTGTTTCCTCTAAGCCATGATATTTGCCACCTCCCTCTCTTCACGTTTACACTCCTTCTGCATCCACGGTGTGTCCTGTTGAGCACAGAAGGGAGAACTGCCAATCTCCCGGGTGTGGAAGACAGCAGTGTCAGTTATTGCCTTTGTTCCCATCAGGGAAAGGAAAAAATTCCTACTTTCTCCGCAATAGAAACATCCCTCTACAAATACCCACATCTGGCTGGGGATATGGCCTAGTGGCAAGAGTGCTTGCCTCGTATATATGAAGCCCTGGGTTCGATTCCTCAGCACCACATGTATAGAAAATGGCCAGAAGTGGCGCTGTGGCTCAAGTGGCAGAGTGCTAGCCTTGAGCAAAAAGAAGCCAGGGACAGTGCTCAGGCCCTGAGTCCAAGGCCCAGGACTGGCCAAAACAAACAAACAAACAAATGCCCACATCTATTTGTTGCTCTCAAAACCTGTGATCACGTGACACACGTGGGTGTGTGAAGGGTGAAGATACAAGCAAGGAGGGTCAGGGAAAAGCGGAAATGTAGTTGGGCATGGTGGCTCATGCCTATAATCCCATGATCCCCAAATATGGGAGGCAGGAGGATGGATGATTTGAGGATAGTGATGCCTTCTAAAAATCAACACACAAAATCGACTGGTGGGGGGGGGGAGGCAGGAGGGATGAGGAAGAAGAGGGTCGGGGGAGAGCAGTGAGCTGGGCCCCACTGCTGTTCAGTAAGGGGACCTTTCTTGGGCATCCGAGATGAACGTATTCCCCCTTCTACTTGCTGCAAAAGAGCATTTGAACAGGTGTAAGTTACTGGCGTGAGTGCAAACTGTGTTCAGGTCTGGCGTCCAATGTGTCCGTCTAGAGGTGGGATCGCCTACGTGTGAGGCGGAGCCGAGGGCCGCCTGGGAACGAGCGACAGGAGAAATACCAGCCCAGGAAAAGCAGGGAGCAGGGGAACCATGGCCAACGGAGGTCTACGAAAGGAAAAGCCGAAGAGTGGTGCGGGAGCCCCGGGGTTCCTTCCCCGCCTTCTGCACTGGGCCTCGGAGCCCCCATCCCAGGCCCCGGGCTTCAATGCCGTCTGCGCATGAACACCCAGGAACTGCAAATAGCAAACAAGGTGCTGCCCGCATGGAAAGACACCTGTCCCCCAGGGGAGGAACACGAAGGCGCAATGCCCGAGGCCAATGTCCAAGAAAACCAAATGGACTCATGACCTGACTTATGTAACAGTACGTCGCCTCTGTAGATCATCTTTAAGATGGTAAAAACCACGTTGGCTCTTTGGTTTACTATATAAATTGTTTATTTACAACAGGTACAAGACAAAAATACAAATAAAACAACATATAAATTTGTTGCATACGAACACTGAAACATGTTTTTTTTAATACCCCCAGTAAATCATACAAACACGGTCAGAGACCCCCATTGCTGTTTTGTTCCTTTTTCTCTCTCTCTCTTTTGTACCAGTACTGGGGTTTGAGTTGGGGAACTGGGTGCTTCCTGAGTTTTTGTACTCAGAGAGAATGCCCTTGACTTGGGCCACAGCTCCACTTCTGCTTTTTGTAACTTAATTGGAGATAGAGTCTCATGGACTTTACCTGCCTAGGCTGGCTTTGAACCTTGAGCCTCAGATCTCAGCCTAATTAGCTAGGATGACAGGTGTGACTGGCTGGTGCCTAGCTTCTAAGTAATACTGTAAACTATTTCTTGAAAAAAAAAAAAAAGGTAGGTCACACATTTCTGGTTAGACTCCCCAACTTCAGAGTGTTGAAAAGCAGTTCTAATTCTAGAATCCATATTGAATGCTGTGCACAGGGCCCCGCTAAAGGAACAAGGCCCCCATCTCACGTCTGTGTGTGTGTGTGGAGTTGTGCATGTGCTCAGCTCCAGCCATCCCTGACCTCTCCAGTGCACTGGCCTCCCAAGTCGCTGACTAGCTTAGGGAGGCCGGCTCCCCACCGCACAGCCCCTGTGACGTCATGCTCCCTCTGGCCCTGTTGCTTAGTAACTGGAGAGCTTCGCCCCTCTAGAGGTTGCCAGCATTCCAGGATTCATGGAGAACCTCAAGTGGAATCTAAGTGGAAACGAAGCCCTGGCTACCTCTGGAAAGCATTCATTTGAAGAAAGAACTAGGGTTTTCTTTCTCGCTGTGTTTTCCTCTTACCTCCCCATGAATAGGCGGCCGAGTGGCGTAGTCCCCGAATGCAGCCCGACAAGGGAGAGAAGTTGGCCTAGTATAAACGTGGCACAGAAGCCACAGAATAAAATGCACACAGAGTCAGTTATTAAAAACTGACTATATGCATTATTCTTATCTTTCAGGAAATTTCCTTGCTTCTTTCCTATAGAGCAATTCTACTGGCTCTGTCTCCTCTGTCAACGGGCATTTTTGGTCCCTGTGTATATTGTGTGTAACCAATAAGGACACAGTCTTCATTACAATGTAACAATGGCTTCCACAACTAGTTACTGGCTTTTCTATAGCTTGGGTGATTCCAAATCTGAAGTAGTGGAAACTATTGTTGTAATTAGCGTGGGATCAGAAAGTCTTCTTTTTTTTTGGTCAGTTGTGGGGCTTGAACTTAGGGCCTGAGCACTATCTCTGAGCTTTTTTGCTTACTCAAGGCTAGCACTCTACCATTTTGAACCAAAGCACCACTTCCAGTTTTCTGGTAGCTAATTGAAGATCAGAGTCTCATGGACCTTGCTGCCCTGGCTGGCTTCGAACTGTGATCCTGAGATCTCAGTCTCCTGAGTAGCTAGGATTACAGGGCTGAGCCACTGGCACAAGGCAGCAATGCATAGAAAAAGATTGCCTAGTGTGAATCCTGAGCCCTGCAAAGGGTTAGGGGCTATGCTGCAGAAAGCCAATGTTTTCAGGATAAATGGCTACCATTTCCTAAATGGCTACCATTTCCCTGAGCATTTTTTTTGGCCAGTCCTGGGCCTTGGACTCAGGGCCTGAGCACTGTCCCTGGCTTCTTTTTGCTCAAGGCTAGCACTCTGCCACCTGAGCCACAGCGCCCCTTCTGGCCGCTTTCCATATATGTGGTGCTGGGGACTTGAACCAAGAGCTTCAGGTGTAGGAGGCAAGCACTCTTGCCACTAGGCCATATTCCCAGCCCCCCTGAGCATTTTTTAAGGCTTATTTTTCTATCTTTTTTTAAAATGCTCCCCCCTTCCACTTATTTGTAATTGAGTTAGCTAGCTTAATGGCTCTTCTAAACAACAATCATATTATAAAATCATAGTATAAAGTATGTATCTGAATATTCTTATTGACAGTAGTGGCTCTCTGCCCTTCAGACTTCAGGTCTAACACTCTGACAAGTTATTTTAATGGAGAGACCACAGACGTTGCCTGTTTGACCTTTCCTTAAGAGCTTAACAACTTGGAGGAAATCAGGCTACTGAGTAGACCGCAGATAAATGGTTCTCTTTCCTACTTTTCCAAAGAAAATTGAAAGAGAAAAAAGGAATACTAGCTGTAGCCCTTTGAAAATGATTGCTAATGACTGCAGCCATTGCATTCTGAGCCCAAATCAAAGGATATTCTACAGCCTATTTTTCTATCGTCTAGAAGCAAGCTACTTTACATATAATCAGGTCATAACTGTATTCAGACCTTCCTAAAGATATTTCCTAAGGGCCTTACATCAGTGTTACAAGCCCAAGTGTGTAAAGTATCTGTGAGCTCTACATCTGGGAATCCACAGAAGACAGGTGTGGACACAGCAGCATTGGATCAGTGCAAAGATACTCTTGTTAGTCCATGAAGCACAACTAGCCCTTGTAGGCAGGCTTCCACGGAAAGCCAAGGGCCACCTTCTTCAGTAAACTTGCTTCATACAAGATAGGCAAGGTGGGAAGAGGGCAGAATACTCTCTCCACTCCAAACTCCTGTGTTTCATCTTCAATAGTTTAGGGCTTGCCTGTAGTTTTTGCCAGTCCTGGCGCTTGGACTTGGGGCCTGAGCACTGTCCCTGGCTTCTTTTTGCTCAAGGCTAGCACTCTACCTCTTGAGCCACAGCGCCACTTCCAGCTTTTTTTTTTTTTCCTGGTTATGTGGTGCTGAAGAATCCGAACCCAGGGCTTCATGTATGCAAGGCAAGCACTCTACCCACTAGGCTATATTCCCAGGCCGACTTGCTTGTATTTCAGGCCCTGATATGTGAAGATGTGTCTTCTTCTGCAGGAGGCAGCCATCCTCTTCTGGTCTCTGAGAGATACGGGGACTACATTCCAGCATGGCCCCTGAGCAGCTAGCATTGTTCACAGGTGGCTCCGGGTTACAAGGCTTCCCTCTCAGGAAATTCTGCACTTGTTCTGCTCTCCAAATTTTCATCCTCATTAGAGTAATTTCCTGAATCTTCACTAGTTTGGGAATTGTACGTTTTGTGATCATCAGGTTCATTCACTGTTTTTTCTATTACAATTGCTCCTGCATCTTCAATAACGAAGCATCTTTCAATTTGTTCCTCTGATGTGGAAAGTAGAAGATTCCTTGATGGTGTTTCACAGAGATACTAATTTTTGAAAAGGAAAGGGACAGATTACTTAAAAATACAGACAATTAGTCATCTAGTTCTCATAGTTTATTTTTGCATCATTTAGAGAACCTATCTATGTATATTAAAAAAAACCCAAACAACTCAGCTAAGAACATGCCCATTGCATTGTAAGGTTCAGAATAAAGTCCTAAGGTGGGTGCCAGTGGCTCACATCTGTAATCCTAGCTACTCAGGAGGCTAAGATCTGAGGATCAAGGTTTAAAGCCATCTAGGGCAGGAAAGTCCCTGAGACTCTTTTTTTTTTTTTTTGGCCAGTCCTGGGCAGGGCCCGAGCACTGTCCCTGGCTTCTTCCCGCTCAAGGCTAGCACTCTGCCACCTGAGCCACAGCGCCCCTTCTGGCCGTTTTCTGTATATGTGGTGCTGGGGAATCGAGAGCTTCATGTGTAAGAGGCAAGCACGCTTGCCACTAGGCCATATTCCCAGCCCCCTGAGACTCTTATTTCTGGTTAGCCATCAAAAAGCTGTGATTCAAGTGACAGAGTGCCAGCCTCGAGTGAGGAATCTAAGGGACAGCACCCAGGCCCTGGATTCAAGCTCCAATTCCTGGCAGAGGAACAGCATGAAGTCCTCAGTAAGTTCATATACGTTTAAGCCTTTCTGGTGAATCTTGAAGAGCCTAAAGGAGGAACACTGATGCCAGGTAGGGACACAACAACTTGGGAGAGGCTGCAAGGGGGGGCGTGTTGGGTGGGATCATGGACATCTGATCTGCAAATAATACAGTCAGTTGCATCTGATCCACAGACACCCAGAAGCCCCAGTGAGAAATCAGTATTTCTCTGGTCTATGTTGCAACTGGCTGTGTGTATTTAAATTAACCGCTGGGGATATTAAGAGTACATAGGAATGGTATTTGTTGTTGGCTGGGATGAAGTCATTCTGTGAGGGCCGACATCCCAGTGGCCAAGGTTCTGCCTGGCTGTCTGCCTCCAGGCTGCCCTGGCCCAGCCTGGCCACCTGCTCACAATGCAGTCCCCCATCTTCCTGCAGGCTCCCTCCTTATGAATACCCCTCCCTAACTTAGAGGCAGCTGCTGCTCTTGATCCTGGAGACAGCCTTGCCAGTCTCTTCGGCATTAAACTTTTCTCCCCTCCTGGACATCTGTGGTGTGCTTTATCCAGCTGGGACATGTAACATTTATCAGAACAAATGGCTAATGCTGACTGAGTGTTCTAAAGAGTGCCAGGCTTCTTGACTCTTACCTCCAACTAACAAGTAGAAAATGAGAAGTGGCAGCGTGGCTCCAAGTGGTAGAAAATTAGCCTTGAGCAATAGAGCTCAGAGACAGCACCCATGCCCTGAACTCAAGTCCCACGACCGACCAAAAAAGAAAGAAAAGTAAAGTACATGCCACAATAGCCAAACTGCCAGAAAAATAGGAAACGGGGGGGGGGGGGGGGGGACGCCTTACCATTCTGCACTATCATTAGATTAAATGACTGCTTCTAAAGTTAATCTAGAAAATACCCCTGCAGTCTGTCAAGTGGTAGTATTTTCTGGGTATCAGGAAGTCATGTAACCCGCCTATTTGCTGCTCATTTCCCAGCTACCCACAATGAAGGGAACGCACCTCATCAATACTGGAAGGAGGTTTAGATGAAGGAAAGAATATGTAACCGAAACATCTCCAGAGGCTTTTCACCGCATAAAAGACAATCGAGACAGAAACGGCTGCGATGATAATTCCACTTATAATCCCCATTATGGAAAAATTTCCTAAAAAACAGCAAATGATGTTAAGCCTCAATTCACGGATTGACACACAAATGCAGCAATAGAAAACTCGCCATAATAATGTATGCACCAACTCTAGTGAATAATCTGCTTAAAAATATTTCTGCTAAACTGGGTACTGTCCTATAATCTACCTATGCAGGAGGCTGAGATCTGAGGATCATAGTTTGAAGCCAGCCTGGGCAGGAAAGTCCCCATGAGACGCTTATCTCCAATTAACCACCAAAAAGCCAGAAGTCGAGTTGTGACTCAAAGTGGTAGAGCATTAGCTTTGATAGAGCATTAACTCGAGAATAGTGCCCAGTCCCTGAGTTCAAGCCCCAGGCCTGGCAAAAAAAAAAGCTAGATCATCCAGAAAGACTGGAGACCACTTGTGTATAAAAGTTCACAATTGAATTACTTGATTAGACATAACTACTGAGTACTATAAAAATATAAAAATAATTTTAAAATACCCTAATAGTCCTATCAGGTGCCAAAGAGCAACAGTTAAAAGAAATCAATCATGGGCTGGGGATATAGCCTAGTGGCAAGAGCGCTTGCCTCGTATACATGAAGCCCTGGGTTCGATTCCCCAGCACCCACATATACAGAAAATGGCCAGAAGTGGCGCTGTGACTCAAGTGGCAGAGTGCCAGCCTTGAGCAAAAAGAAGCCAGGGACAGTGCTCAGGCGCTGAGTCCAAGGCCCAGGACTGGCAAAAAAAAAAAAAAAAAAAAAAAAAAAGAAATCCATCATGTAACTACCCAATGAAATATATATGGATATATATGGATATATAGAGAATGGAACACTGAGCATATGGCTCAAAGGCAGAGTGCTTGTCTGGCATGCACAGAGTTCAATTCCCACTGCAAAAAAAACTAGCTGGGCACTGGTGGGTCATGCCTGTAATCCTAGCTACTCAGGCGGCTGAGATCTGATGACTGCAGTTCAAAGCCAGCCAGGGCAGGAAAGTCTGTGAGACTCTGATCTCCAATTAACCATCAGAATACTGGAAGTGGCACTGTGGCTCAAGTGGTAGAGCGCTAGCCTTGAGCTGAAGAGCTCAGGGACAGTGCCCAGGTTCAAGTCCCACTAAAAAAACACTGAAGTGAGCATCAAAAATACTTTATAAAACTTGCTAGTTGCTGATGACCCATACCTATAATCCTAGCTACTCAGGAGGCTGAGATCTGAAAGTCATGGCTTGAAGACAGCCTGGATAGGAAAGTCTGTGCAACTCTTTTTTTTTTTGCTAGTCCTGGGCCTTGGACTCAGGGCCTGAGCATTGTCCCTGGCTTCTTCTTGCTCAAGGCTAGCACTCTGCTACTTGAGCCACAGCGCCACTTCTGGCCGTTTTCTCTATATGTGGTGCTGGGGAATCGAACCCAGGGCTTCATGTATACCAGGCAAGCACTGTTGCCAATAGGCCATATTCCCAGCCCTAAGTCTGTGCAACTCTTATCTCCAATTAACTACCAAAAAGCTGGAAGTAGAACTGTGGCTCAAGTGGTAGAACACTAAACTTGAGCAAAAAAGCAAAGGGACAGCTAAAGGTCCTGAGTTCAAGCCCTAGGACCGGCACAAGAAGAAAATAAATAGGTAAAACTGAAGGGCTTTTGATTCATGTAGTTCACGAAGAAAACATGATACCTATTGAAGTGAAGAGGAAATAGGGTAAGTTCGATACACGGTTTATATCAGGTTTAGTTACACTTTCCAAAGCACACTAAGAGACCTTACCTGCCTCGGTTGCTTTACACACTACGTTGCTGAAGGCACTCTTTTCCTGCCACAGAGGGCCCAGGTGCACTCGGGCTCTGACGCAGTACACGGTCAGTGGTTTCAGGTGGGGAATGGTAACCTCACGACTTTCTTGCACAATCTTTTTCTACAAAATAATCAGGTCATTGACAATTTAGTCACTCATGAACTCTATTTCCTGAATTTTTTTATGTTCAATATAAGTTTGGCCTCTGTCAAACATTAGTGGGTATGTGTCCAGGAAATATAAATCAAGTCTGGGGGGGCTGGGGATATGGCCTAGTGGCAAGAGAGCTTGCCTTGTATACATGAGGCCCTGGGTTCGATTCCCCAGCACCACATATACAGAAAACGGCCAGAAGTGGCGCTGTGACTCAAGTGGCAGAGTGCTAGCCTTGAGCAAAAAGGAAGCCAGGGACAGTGCTCAGGCCCTGAGTCCAAGGCCCAGGACTGGCCAAAAAAAAAAAAAAAAAGAAGCCAGGGGCAGTGCTCAGGCCCTGAGTTTAAGGCCCAAGACTGCCCCGCCCCCTAAAAAAAAAGAAATATAAATCAAGTCTGAGTAACTCTTTATAGCCTAATCAGAAAGCTAAAAAAAAAAAACAACACAAAAAACCCCCCACATGATATATCCCTAAGACAACAAAGTTTATAAGAACATTCTGTTGATTTAATTGTTATGCTACTTCTGATTAACCGCAAGCTGGTTTTAGCTTCACAATGCCTTTGTGGAAAGTATTATAGTTACAAGAGAAGGGGTGACATTGTTCAAAAAGAAATGTATGTAACTCCTCTGTATATCACCCCCCCTTTTTTTTTTGGCAGCCTTGGGGCTTGAACTTAGGGCCTGGGGGCTGTCCTTGAGCCCAAATCTATTCCTCTACCACTTTAAACCACAGAACCACTTCCGGTTTTCTGGTGGTTAATTGTACATAAGAGTCTCATGGACTTTCCTGCCCAGTTTCCTGAGTAAGCTAGGAATACAGGTGTGAGCCACTGATGACCAGCTTGTATATCATCTTTATAATACCAAAAAAAGGGGCTGGGAATATGGCCTAGTGGCAAGAGTGCTTGTCTCATATAATAACAAAAAAAATTTAAAGTCTTACAGTTGCACAGCCTCTATGAATTTTTTTAATTTCCTGGTGCCTTATTTCCAAATCTTTCAAATGAGAACAATTGCTATTCCTCTGTGTATTTGTCAGCTATGGCCACAATAATGCTGGGTAACAAAACCACCTCAACATTCAATAATTCAACATTCAACAATTCAAACAATTGTTTAGATTGGCTGGAGACACTCCCACTGAGGCCTGCTCCACCATCCTCCTTAAACCAGAGACCCTGTGAGAAATGCTTTCATCCTGACAAACAGGAGATACACAAGAGCCAGGCTAAGCCACGAATAATGAATGCCTGTGCTCACAACATATCCAGCAAGGCTCGTTGGGGACGAATACACCATCACAAGTATTTGCTGGAAATTTTCACTGAATTGTTCAACTGTCTGTAGAACTCCCAAACAGCAGAACTAGACTATGTAGTGCTTTTACCTCAGTATTTGAAGTATTTTCCCAAAAACTAACTTCATACTTATTTGATAAGACATCCACATCTTCTGGAACACTGATAGAGAGAACAAGCGCGTCCCTGTTGGATTTCACAGTAATGTTGGGAGGAGAGAGGTGGACTGGAAAGAAACAGTGAAGACGAAATAGACAATTAGACAGACTGCTCCATTAGATGTCCTCAAACAATTTAGAGAACTTGCACCCAGTTGGAGAGTGAGATCTCAAATGAAAACTTGACTTACTGTGTGTCTTAAAATCAAATTTCTTCTCTTCAGACCAAAAAGACGTGTTATTTCCATCAGTGGCTCGGATCCGGAGGAAGAAATCACCTCTGGAGAAGTTACTTTTAGAAAAGACACAGCGCGTGAGTTGAGTGTTTTCACAGCCAGATATGGGGGTCCAGTCATCCGCGTAGTTCCCAGGAAACCATTTTGAAAAAGCACTTTTAAGACAGAAGAAAAAAAGAAGTGTTTTTAAATTTAAACACACGAACTCAGTAAACACATACTCAGCACTTAGGACATGCCACCACCGGAGCTGAGACGAAGGAGCAGTTCCTAATCCTTAGGACACTGCAGACACAGGGGAGAAAAACACGCATGTCCCACACTAAAGGGAAACAAAGGGTACTCCAGAGCCAGACCAGCGGTGGCAGGTCACAAGTGGCTCCCCGCGGTGCTCAGGGCAGCTGTGACCTTTCAGGACTGTGGTGATTTGTTTGTAACACAGTCATTATTAAAAAGTGAACTCAAGGGCTGGGAATATGGCCTAGTGGCAAGAGTGCTTGCCTCACATACATGAAGCCCTGGGTCCGATTCCCCAGCACCACACATATAGAAAATGGCCAGAAGTGGCGCTGTGGCTCAAGTGGCAGAGTGCTAGCTTTGAGCAAAAAGAAGCCAGGGACAGTGCTCAGGCCCTGAGTCCAAGGCCCAGGACTGGCAAAAAAAAAAAAAAAAAGTGAACTCAAGCACATGATCACACCTGTAATCCTAGCTATTTAGGAGGCTGAGATTTGAGGATCACAGTTTGAAGTTAGTCTGGGCAGACAAATTTGAGACTCATCTCCTAGTAGTCACCAAAATGCTGCTAGTAGATGTGTGGTTCAGTGGCAGAGTGCTAGCTAGCCTTGGGAACACCACTCAGCCAGTAAGAGTGACATTTACAGGTAACGGGTGGAAATGGAAATTCATGTTGCATGAAATCAGCGAGACTCAGAGAGAAAGACCTGCATGTTCTCTCTCAAATGGGGTGGCTAAAAAAAAAAGGTAGCCTTAAAGGACTAAGTATTTTAGAGCAAACTGTTGAAAGCTAAGGAATTTATCTCAAAAGATCTGCTTTTTAGGACTAGCTCTAGCCACAGGTTTCTTAGGGATGAAGTGTGATACAGTTAAGAAGGAAATTTTGTGGAAACTTGGTATGTCTTCTGAGAGGGCAGAGGCAGCTACGTCTTTATTTAAAATTTTCATTTGCATATACTAATTGTACACAGGGGTTTTGTTGTGATAGCTACGCTCATGCATAAGATACTTTGGCCAAGTTTGTCCAGTCTATGCTACTCTTCCTTAGCCATCTCTCCACTGCCCCCCTAAAATTAACATTACTATTAGTAATCTGTGTGTGGTAGGTGTGTATGGACATGTGTGCACTCATGTACACGTGCCTGTACCAGGGCTAGAAAGCAAGGCCGGTCTCTCACTTGGCTTTTTTTTGCTCAAGGATGAGCAACACTTCAAACTTCTGGTTTTTGCTGGTTAGTTTGAGATAAGAGTCTCACAGACTTTTCTGCCAGGCAGGCTTTGATCCAACCTCAATCCTCAGATCGCAGCCTCCTGAGTAGCTAGGATTACGGGCATGAGCCGTCAGTGCCTGAATCCAAGTTCTTAATATTTTTAATCATTGGAAACTTGTAGAGTTACCGAACACAGGGCTTGGAGGTGTGGCTGATGTGATAAGAGTGCTTGCCCACCCAGCTTGAGACCCTGAATTGACATTCAGTACTGCAAAAATAAAAAGAACCCTACAGACTAGAACACATCGCATATCTAACAAATGAAGGAACCGAGGCCCACAGAGGTTCGTTCGGTCATGAGCTCCATGCAGTCCCGGAAGTCACCGGCATAGCTGGGGATTGAACCAGGTTTCCCTACTTTCTAGGGTGTCCCACCTGAGTGCCCGGAGTGGCAAGCAGGTGTAGCAATCATGAAGTCCAATTAAAATGAACTGGGAAAACTTAGAAAATGTAGGGGAAAAGAACTTACAAGGTCCACTGAACTTGGAAGGTGATGTCAGCATATGGGTAATCCCACGTCACAACACAGTCCTCATTTTTACCATCAATATTTATATTTTCTGGTGGAGGAAGCTTATTTTCCACTAGAAGCCAAAGAAAACATTACATGTGTGCATTTTTTTTTTTTTTTTTGCCAGTCCTGGGGCTTGAACTCAGGGCCTGAGCACTGTCCCTGACTTCTTTTTGCTCAAGGCTAGCACTCTGCCACTTGAGCCACAGCGCCACTTCCGGCCTTTTCTGTTTATGTGGTGCTAAGGAATTGAACCCAGGGCTTCATGTATACGAGACGAGCACTCTACCACTAGGCCATATTCCCAGCCCCACATGTGTGCATTTTTAAACGAGTAAGAAAAAAACTTTCTCTATTGTTTGCTTTTAAGAACTAAAGTACAGTAAATTTATAATTAAAATAATAAGCAAATCATAGTTCCTACTCTTGATTTTAATTATTGGTAAGATATTAATGACTAAATGTGAAGATGTATTACTTTTTTTTTTTTTTTTACTGGTACTGGGGCTTGAACTCAGGGCCCAGGCATGACCTTTAGCTTTTTTAGCTCAAGGTTGGTATTCTACCACTTGAGACATAGCACCACTTCTGTGTGTGTGTGTGTGTGTGTGTGTGTGTGTGTGTGTGTGTGTGTGTAATTACGGACAAAAAGGCTTCACAGACTTTTCTGCTGAGGCTGGCTTCAAACCATGATCCTCAGCGCTCAGTCTCATGAGTATCTAGGACTACAGGCATGAGTCATTGGTGTCCAGCTCTACTGTATCTGTCTATTTACTATCTCTTTCACTATCATGTATCTTTCACCATCAGTATGCTGGCAATCTACAGTTAGTAAATGGCTGCCGGCTATCCTCCTACCTGTGGTGTTTATGCAATACTCCGGACTGGGGTTACCAAGTTTGGCTCGTGCAAATAATTTCGCTGTAACTCTTAAACAATAGGAAGTCTCCGGTGAAAGATGAAAAAATTTGTATCTGTGATCAAAAGTTTCAGTTTGTTTCTGGAATAGAAAAGAAAAGAAGTCCAAGTAGGCACAAAATCCGATTTGAGAAAGATGGTATCTCATGTTTCTTTCCTATGGAAGGCGAGTCAAAAGGAAACTGACCTCCTCCCCTGAGGACGTTTCCCACAGAACTATGTAGTACTGGAAGCCAAACACTTCCTGATTCCACATGCTGCTGTCTTTTCTTCCGGGACGAGAGATCTCTATGATGATTGCTTTATCTTCAGCTTCGACACGAACTCCTGGAGCACCAATGTGAGCTGTGGACAACAAGGGAATGACCATGTAAGTTCACTAACACCTGCCCAAAATAGGCACTCAATACATGACCAGAGCTGTGCAAAAGAAATGAGGCAGTCTCTTGTGAGCCTTCCACTCCATGGATCTATACACCACACACCTCAAATAAGCACACAGACTGCCAGGGAGGCCGTGAAGGAAAGTAGGTGATACAAAATGATGCAGAATGGAAGCTGAGGAAGGCTTTTCTGAGAGAGGCTATGGGGCTGAAGCCTGAATCTGATGCATGGAAACACCCAGGGGAAAAAGGAGCCCAGGCCCAGGGGAAGTCAGATACAGGGTCCTAAAGGTGGGAACAACGTTTGAAAACACTTAGGGGGCAATGAGAGTGGCTGGCAATAAGAGGTGGCTAGAGGCCAGCTGGTAAAAGGACTTGGTAGTCTCGGCAGTCTGTGAAGGCAATCAGAGGCTGAGACTGGAGGGTCAGGATCCAATTGGGTTTTAGAAAGACTCCCCTGACTGAGGATGAGAAATCAAGAAGACCAGGATAGTGGGTGAAAGGGAAACAGTGAGAAGCCCTGGATGTGAATCTGACGACGCATCAGAGGAGATAGGAAAGATGACCGCAGGCTCTTGGGCTGAGCAGCTAAGGTCTTCACTTGAGAGGGAGACTACAGGGAGAGCAGGCTTGAGGAGAAAGAATGGAGAGCTTTAGCTGACCGTTAGTGAGACAGTGATGGCAGGTAAAGGGTAGCTTCCAGAAAGGGACTGCCATCCATCCGTTCCCTTGCAGTGCTGAATGGGTGGTGTTAGTGAAGAGGACAGAATGAGTAGAGGGGGCTCAGGAGGATATGGGAAAACAGAAGTACATTCTTCTTTGAGTTTGGGCACAGAGCTGTTTTCTCACTTTTTCATCTCAGAATCCCTTTATATTGTTTTGTTGTTGTTGTTGTTGGTGGTGGTGAACTTGTGCTAATAAAGCAGCTTAAACTCAAAGCTCACAGCCTAGATGCTTTCCCTTAGCTTTGTCATTCAAGGCTGGTGCTCTACTAATTGAACCACACCTCCAATTCTGGCCTTTTGCTGGTTAATTGGAGATAAGAATATCTTGGACTTTTCTTCCTGGGCTGGCTTTGAACCATGATTCTTAGAAGTCAGCCTTCTGAGTACAGGTATGAGCCACTGACACCTGGCTGTTTTACATTTTGAAATATCTGGCTTATGGCTTCTTCTCACAAGTGTGATCACTCGACTGTCACATGACAAGTAACAGCCTCCTTTGGAAAAGTCCACATGTACAAGAGACACTGATATTGAACAAGGCAATTCAGCCTCAGAATTTGTTACAGAAACATCTGTGTCTTTATGGAGCCCTGGGAAGGGACCACACTTTGAAAACCACTACTGGAGCCAAAACAGAAGAGCTGTACATCTCGCAAATGAACGGGCTAAGAAGGCTGTTCTGCAATATTCACCAATAAATATGAAGTGATTCAGCTACCTATGCTTTCTTACCTTTTATAAATGGTACAAATGGGTCAACCTCATGCCACGATGAAGTACTGTTTCCTTTTTCTGCTCGTATACGTAGTTTTAAGTCTTCATAAACATTAACCTGGAGTGCAGAAAAGTCACATTCGGTACCCACGATGTGCTGACAGCCAGGCAATTTCATCCAGTTATTCATCTCGGGTCTTTAAGGATGTCAAGAGCAAAGGGGTGAGCAAATATGTCAACAACACAGAAGTGTCCAAGTCCATTAATTTCCTCTACTACAGCAAATGTCCCATTAACATTTCAGTGTACAGTCTTCCATATACACCCACCGAGTAAAATGCTATTTCAGACATACTTAGTCTTCATATAGTTCTCTCTCATTTACTATTTCAAGGAAGCAGACAAATGATCTATTGAGCAAAAGTCATTTCTGCGCTGGCTTTGCTAATGGAGTTGTGTGACTGTTTGGCAGGACTTGAGTGTTTCTGGATCTTATTTTCCTTACTGAAAATGAACTGGAATTGTGTCCCTTCTGGCCTGCTCCTCTGAACAGATGACCTATCCCAGGGCAGACCTCTCCATGCCTTCTGCCATGTCCCAAACCAAAGCACTCTCCAATACCCCAGCTCCTTAATTCTGTCTATTGCACCACGGGAAACAATAATGTTTAGTTGTTAACATAAATGAACCAATTACTCCAGTGAACTGGCTAAACAAAATAACTTCAGGTTGGTAGAGCACTTGCCTAAACTCAGGACCTACCTGTGTTCAATCCCCAGTACTGAAATGGGAGAAAGAGGCTCCGGTGACCAAGAGTAGATTCCTCTTTCTAAAAAGGGAGCCAGGCTGGCTGCAATAGTGCATACCAGTAATCAATGAGGAAGATGAGGCAGGAGGATCATGAGTTCCAGACCATCTTGCTGGGTGCTGGTGGCTCACCCCTGTAATCTTAGCTACTCAGGAGGCTGAGATCTGAGGACTGAGGTTCGAAACCAGTTTGTGAGACTCTTACCTCCAATTGAGCACAGAAAAAGCTGGAAGTGGCACTGTGGCTCAAGTGGTAGAGTGCTAGCCTTGAACAAAAGGAGCTCAGGGACAGTGCCCAGGCATAGAGTTCAAGCCCCAGGACCGGCAAAACAAAAACAAAAACAAAAAATAGGGGTGTGGGGTGTGTGGGGGGGGGGGGGAAGCCTATAATGCTAACTATTCTGGAGACCAGAGATCTGAAGATTGTGGTTCAAACCAGCCTGCACAGGTATGTCCCAGAAATTCTTACCTAGATTTAACCATCAAAAAGGTAGAAGTAGAGCTGTGGCTAAAATGATAGTGTTAGTCTTGAGCAAAAAGACAATGCCCAGGCTCTGATTTCAAGCTCTAGGACCAACACAAACATAACAATACAACCCAATTTCAACAGTGTTCACTGTTCTATTTTCATACAAGCACAAGGCATTCAGCTCTGGGAAGGGATGGGAAGGACTGTGAGTGAGTCAGTCTCATCTCCATTTCTCTATCAGATGGGGCTGTGGCTTAGCAGTAGAGGTGCTTGCCTAGGATACATGAAGCCCTGGGTTTGATTCCTCAGTACTACATAAAGAGAAAAAAGCCAGAAGTGGCACTATGGCTCAAGTGGTAGAGAGCTAGCCTTGAGCAAAAGAAGCTCAGGGACAGTGCCCAGACACTGAGTCCAAGCCCCAGGATTAGCACAAAAAAGAAACAAAAAGAAAAAAAAAGAAATCTCTATCAATTGATAAACCTACTAAGTATTTCAAGATATGAAGTTACAAGTACTATGTAGACATACAATTTCCAGTAAATGGGAAAAGAAATGTTTCCCAGATCTGAAATTATGATGATGAAATTATAAAAGCATACCCATAGCATTCTGCAAATCAGTAAGTAGAGTCACTTACGTTTGATAATCTGCTGAAAATGTCACATTCTCAACAGGCTCATGGCTGCTGTTCCATTTCAGGGTAAAGTCATCATCTATGATGTAGACCTCCACATTCTCAGGAGGGTCCAGATTGGTCCCATCTACAAGGGGCAACAAGAAACAAAAAGACTTTATAGATGCTGTACCGTTATTCTTTAGCCATGCACTGGTGGTGCGTGCCTGTAATCCTAGCTACTTAGCTGGCTGAGAGCTGGGAATCCCAGTTGAAAGCCAGTCGGGGCAGAAAAGTCTTCAAGACTCTATCTTCACTTAGTCTGCAAAATGCAGGGCTAGAGACATGGCTCAAGTGGTAAAGCGTCAGATGCATCAGGAAACCACAAGAGTGTAAAACCCTGAGTTCAAGTCCTGGTACTAGCACCCAAAAAAAAACCCTCACATCAATTATTTGAGTGAATGCATTCAAATATAGCCAAGTGTACTGAGATATACCCTCTTTGTATCACATTCCAAGGCTCTGCTACATGGATAACTGAAACTACAGACAGAAGGGGACCCTGTTTTTCCCTAGGTATGCAGGCATGAATAGCTATATACACAACATACGTACACAATTATGACACTCTAAATGATGCACAATTTGAACCTTATGAGTTGCTTATTTCTAGAATCTTCCAACCAATATTTCCAGGCCACAGTTGACCGTGGGTAGCTGAAAGGCTAGAGAGAAAAACAGTGGGTATGGTGGGCCTGCTAGGTTCACGAAAGCTAAACAGACCTAGTGACTGATGTCAAAGGAGAACCCAGCCTTTGATTCAACTCCATTTTGTCTCTCCCTGACCTGTTCTCTTCGGAGTTACTCTTTCCTCAGTTTATCAGTTTAGCTAGAAAGCCAGGCTCCCAGGTCTGACTGTGCTGTGGTGGAAACTGCAAGGGCCTCCACGCAATGGGAAGTTAGTGACCTTGGCTCTAGGTTAGAAGGACAACCATATTCCCTAGATTGCTGTATGAAACCTTTTTATTAATTCAGAGTGTCTTTGTCTCTTCTATCCTTTATGGTGTGACATTACAATACAACTCTCCAAGCAAGTACCAGACCCAGGCAACTGCTTCCTCCACAAAGCTCAGGCTTCCTCTGGAGCTGAAGGCTTAAGAGGCTGGAGATCAAGCCTGCTCAGGGTCCACGAGAAAAGATACCTTCTCCTTTCCTTTGTACCCAATCAAATATTCTCGAGACAGTAAGGTGAAAGAGCAGACCCCTGACTTAACCAAACTTTTCCTAAGAATGCCAACTCAATCCAATGAGAATGACAGAATACTGATTCCGTCCTTTCCACCCTCTGCTGATACAATGCCCCCATCAATGCATTTACTGAATGTTTACAGACTAGGTGTGTGTGTGTGTGTGTGCACATGAGTGTGTGCTTGCACACTGGTACCAGGACTTGGGAATTCAGAGCTTTTGGCTCTAACTCAGCTTTTTTCTCTCATGGCAGGAACTCTACAACTTGAGCCACACCTCCATTCTGGCATTTTCACTGATTAGTTGGAGATGGAGTTACAAAGATTTCTCTGCCCAGGCAGGCTTAAAGTCTTTTTTTTTTTTTTTTTGCCAGTCCTGGGGTTTGGATTCAGGGCATGAGCACTGTTCCTGGCTTCTTTTTGCTCAAGGCTAGCACTCTGCTACTCAAGCCACAGGGCCACTTCTGGCCGTTTTCTGTATATGTGGTGCTGGGGAATTGAACCCAGGGCTTCATGAATACAGGGAAAGCACTCTTGCCACTAGGCCATATCCCCAGCCCCTGGCTTAAAGTCTTGATCTTCAGATCTCAGCCTTCTTGAATAGCTAGCATTACACACGTGAGCCACCACTGCTTACCGATCAGCTTTTAAATTTACTTCTGGTCCGTAGTACTTGTGGCTTTTACTTCTGCTTCAGGACAGTCATGTTATGTCCTTACAGAATTATTCTACCCCAGAAATCCTTAAAGAACTTTCTTTATGAGGATTGTTTCCAGTTACCCAGAAGTGAAACTGTTGGCTCATATGAGAATTCTATGTTGTTCTGAGGAACCATCATACTATTTTGTACAACATCTATTCAACATTTATTCCCACCACTAACACACAAGGGCTCCAACTTCCCCAGGTCACACCACAGTAGTAGCCATGCTCCTATAGTTCCAATTTGTATTTCTCCAATGATTACTGATGTTGTGCACATTGTTCACGTGCTTGCCTGCCAAATATAGGGATGTACCCATCAACTCCCAGTTTTCTCTCTTACTCTGCTGTGAATTGAACTCAGGGTCTTGCAGAAGTGGAAGACACTGAGCAATACCTCCAATACCCCATAAGACACTTCATCCCTGAACAGAATACAGCTCTTTATCCCTTATCTAAACTTGAAACAGATTCCACACAGTCAAAAGGCAGCAATTAGGTCCACAAGGCTATTTATAGTGGTAGTTATGTGGTATTCAGTCTACCCATCAGAATATCCTAATTCAATTAATTCTGGGACCAAGACAGGATAGGTACAGCCAGAGTTATCCTCTGGAATTCGCTAGAGGAAAGAGACCCTACAGTAAGGGGATCTATGGATAGATGGATGGTCTAGCAAGTGAAAGGCCCTGAGTTTGAACCCCAGTACTGCCATAAAACAAAACCCAAATCAAACAAAAAACAGTGACTGTCATATACGTTGTCAGGAGCACAATAAATGCCTATAAATTATATTTAATGTCTATAAATTAATTTTAGCAACTAATGTAGTTAAAAATTCCCTTACTTAGCCAGGTACCGGTGCTTCATGCCTGTAATCCTAGCTACTTAGGAGACAAAGATCTGAGGATTGCAAAACCAGGCTGGGCAGAAAAGTCCCTGAGACCCTTCAATGAGCCACTCAGAAAACCAGAAGTGGCACTGTGGCTCAAGTGGGAGTGAGCTAGCCTGGAGCTGAATTGCTCAGGGACAGTGCCCAAGACCCAGAGTTCATGCCCTGCGACCAACCAAATAAAATAAAAATAAAAATAAAAAAAGATTCCCTTACTTGGCTGGGAATGTGGTTTAGCAGTACAGTGTTTGCCTAGCATGCATGAAGCCCTGAGTTCGATTCCTCAGTACCACATAAGCAGAAAAAGCCAGAAGGGGCGCTGTGGCTCAAGTGGTAGAGTGCTAGCCTTAGGAGCAAAACAGAAGCTCAGGGACAGTGCTCAGGCCCTGGGTCCCAAGCCCCCAGGACTGGCAATACATACATACATACATACATACATACATACATACATAAATAAAAATAAAAAATAAATAAATTCCCTTACTTCATGCATGCACCTCCTCCCGGAATGTAAACTGAGCAATTGAAACACGTCTGAAATCGAATGCAGAATTTCCACTTAACAAAAGAAATGACCGCGGATCCTACTAGAATGCCAACACTTGCACACACACACACACACACAAAGAACAACAACAACTATGCAATACTTGCGGAGAGTGTGAGGACTAGAATTCCACTTACCACACGTGTATCATTTCCTAAGGCTACAAGTACTGTTGAATGCACTTGGCTATCCATCCCCCGCCCCCCTGCCCCCCGCGATTCCCCCCCCCCCCCGCGACTGTGTGGCACGGGGCTGGGGGCCTGGCGCGGGGTACCCCGGCCCCTGCATCGACTGTAGGGTGAATCTCCACATCCTACGCACACTGGGCCCTCGGCCCTGACCCCGCCGGCCTCCAGCGTGGGGGGGTCCCCCCCTCCCCGCCCGATGACGCCGGAACCCGGGGGTGGGAACGCGGCTCCCTGCCAGCGGCGCGGCGCGGCGGGGCCCGGGCTGCACCGGTTGCCGCCCCGGGGACACACGACCGCAGGGCCTCCCTGAGAGAAGTCGGCCCGCTCCCCTCCGCCTCCCGCCGCCGTCGGAACTCGCGTCTCTCACCTGCGGCTGCCGGAAGCATCCACAGCGCCGCGGCCACCAGCACCAGGGTCGCCATGCCCGGGAGAGCGAGCGCGTCGCGGCCGCACGGACCACTCACATCTCCGGGCTTCCCAGCGGCTGAGGGCAGACGGAAAACCTCCGCGGGGATCCCGTGAGCGCGCCGCCCTTCCCTCAGACGCCACGCCCCCCACCGCGAATGCCCCGCCCCCGCCCGCCGCGATCGCACCGCCCCTTCCCCGAAGCCACGCCCTCCCTACGAACGCCCCCCCCTCCCTACCTCTGCCGCGAGCGCGCACGTCTCCCGGGAGCGCGCACTGCCGCCGCCACCACGCCCCTGCGCCGAGAACGCGCCCGTCCCTCCTGCTAGCGCGCTGCGCCGCCCACGCGCACGCCGCCGCGTCCTCCTCCTTCGCGTGTGCTGCTGCGGGGTTCGCGCTCCGCCCAACGGCAGGTGTGGTCGGGCTTGGGGCCTGGGTGCTGCTGGTGCAGGCTCGCCTCCGGCTAGGCCGCTGAGCCAACCCCCCCTCCTCCCCCCATTCCTCCTCCTCCCCCCTTCTCATCCCTCCCTCCTCCCCTCTCCTCCTCCCTCTTCCTCCTCCCTCCTCCCCCCCCTTTTTTTTTTTTTAAAGAAATGAGTTACCGAGTCTGAAACATTGGTGGTTGATGAAAATCAAAACCAAAACCCTACCCTTTTAAAAATTTTAGGGCATGTTAGAAACATCTGTACTTTAAGGCTTGTAGTTATGGACTACATTACTGCAAATTTTTGAATCTTAGTGATCCAAATCTTCAGCCATATTTCTTTCCTAATATATCATCGTCTAGTGTTACTAGCTGAAGAATTATATTTTATCATCATATGGTAGCAAGAAGGACAGATGTGTGGCTCTTTGTCTTAGAATTAGCAAGACAAAATTGCAAAAGTTCCTTTTAAATAGCCCAGTGTTAGGAAATTTTGTGAAGAATCAAGTGAATGAGTATTACATGACTTAAATGCTGGGTGCGGGTGGCTCATTCCTGTAAACCTAGCTACTCAAGAGGCTGAGATTTCAGGATCATAGTTTGAAGCCAGTCCGGGCAAGAAAGCCCACAACAGTCCTGTCTACAGTTAACCAGTAAAAAGCCAGAAGTTTTGGTTCAAGCGGTAGAGCACCAGCCTTGAGTGAAAAAGCTAAGAGACAGCACCCAGATCTTGAGTTTAAATCTCTGTACACACACACAAATAGAACTGCAGTGGGGCTGGGAATGTGATCTAGTGGTAGAGTACTCACCTTGTATGCATGAAGCCCTAGGTTCAATTCCTCAGCATCACATAAACAGAAAAAGCCGGAAGTGGTGCTATGGCTCAAGAGGTAGAGTGCTAGCCTTGAGCAAAAAGAAGCCAGGGACAGTGCTCAGGCTCCAGGACTGACAAAAGAAAGAAAAAACTGTAGAGATTTCCTTTATTGAGAGATATCATCCTAGTGTAATGACTTCTTAGCATGACATACCAAGAGTTGCTGTAATATAGTAGGAAGATTAAATGACAAGTATAATTACATTTCAGTCTTTGTGGCCATGTTTGTTTGTTTTTTTTTTTACTGACTTCTTGAATGGTATGCTCAGATTGTCATTTTTAGACTAAAATGGTTCACTACTGTTACTCATTGATGCATTCACAATTTTTAACTGCCAACTCAGAAATTCATTTTGAAAGCATTCTATTAGTTCAAAATAGCTAATATAATCTACAAACAATGCTTAATCAGGCCAAATAAATAGGTAGACATTGCAACAATCTCTAAAGGAGAATAAGCAGAAAGTATTACACACATTTCTACCTAGAGGACTTCCCTTGTTCCCTGTGTGCCACATATCACTACCTGTGACATATGATCTTGATGAAATGTCATCTGGTGCTAAATGCTAGACCATATGTCAAATACTAGTAAATCTCAGATCTTTCCATTTGGCGATGCAATTTGTACTGTACTCCCGGGAATCCTTTATTTCAACACAAACCCCAGTATGGATGTACTCCAGTTTAGAAACCTACTTTAGGATCTTTTAGAAGAATGAGTTCACTTCTTTGGGGGCAGAAAGATTGTTAGATTGTTAAGGTGCAGAATCCTTGGCTGAGCCACAGCTCAGTGTTAGATCATTTCCAGAGGTTCAAACCTATCTGTAGGCTACTCAGGATTTTGAGCTGCTCTACTGTGGAATTTCCAGAATTGCTTTTTCCCTGGATGCTTTATCATCTTGATCAATTCCTCATCACAGCTAGCAGGCAATTGGGTTAAAAAAAATAACAATGAAGTGAAAAGTAGAAATACTCAGCTAGTTGGGTGGCAGCAGGATGTTGGACTATGGCAGGAGACCTGGATTAAGAAGTGATTATGGAGAGACAGTATAAAAATGTGACAGGAGCGCTGGGAATGTGGCTTAGACGTAGACCTGCCTAGTGTGCATGAAGTCCTGGGTTCGATTCCTCAGTACCACATAAACAGAAAAAGCCACAAGTGGCGCTGTGGTTCAAGTGGTAGGGTGCTGGCCTTGAGCAAAAAGCTCAGGGACAGTGCCCAGGGCCTGAGTTCAAGCCCCTAGGACTGACAAGAAAAGAAGAGGGAAGCTACTCACCACTGTATTTGAAGGGCTAGGTGCAGTGTATCTTGAGAGGTTGAATCGAGGCTGGCTGTGCATTCACTGCGTGCTAAAGTTGTTTTCAAGTGACATCACGTACTTTAGATTTGGGGAGCCATGTATCTCTGAAATAGACTCTGGCTGCTAGTTAAGCGAATGGAGTTCTAAAGTTGACTAGATTTGGATTGGTATCCCTGTGCTGTCCATCCTAGGACTTGGACAATTTAATCTTTTCTTTCTAGGGAGTATAGTGGTTTGAGGAGGGCTAATTAATTTGTGAAAAGAGCTTATTTCGCCCTCACTGTGGTGTTATCGTTTCTCTGCTCCAGAAGGGCTCAGGGGGGAGATCTAGTTCTATTAGAGGAAAAAAATGAAGAATTATACCATCCCCAGTCTACAACCTCAGCTGGGCTGAAATTTCAAACCTCTGTCCTACCACTTCTCATTTTTAACAGATGGTCTCTTACAAACTTCTACTTTCTTTAAAAAAAAAAATACAAGCAATCAACAGATTGGCTTTCAAATCCTGACCACCAAGACCCAGAGCTCACATGCATGCATCCATTTTTTTTCTATCTCCTAGTGGGAAGACACCTTGGGGGGACTTCCTATTGGTTATTTCTTCCCTTTCCCAGCTCTTCACTTCTCTTTGGCTCCTCCTTATTAATATCCAAAGGCATTTAACATGAATCTTGAGTAATATCAGAACTGATAACTTCTTTTTTTTTTTGCCAGTCTTGGGCCTTGAACTCAGGACCTGAGCACTGTCCCTGGCTTCTTTTTGCTCAAGGCTAGCACTCTACCACTTGAGCCACAGCACCACTTCTGGCTTTTTCTGTGCATGTGGTGCTGAGGAATCGAACCCAGGGCTTCGTGCAAGCACTCTACCACTAAGCCACATTCCCAGCCAACAAGTTGTTTCTGGAAGCTATGATTTCTTAGTGTATCATGGAATCGAGAGCACACGTCATACAAAGAAGTGCAGGCCCTTTTGACTCACCTGTTTGTTTTTGAATCCCATTTTGATTATTTGCAAAGTTTTGCTGCTTCAGGAATAAACCAAAATAAAACATCATTCTAAACAAGGCCCATCACTGAGTTGAAACCCCTTTGAACAACTACTTAAAGATAATAATAAACACTGTCATCTGGCCTTGCATCCACCAACCCTACCAGAAATCGTCTATGACCTTTTGGCTTTTCTTTAACATATTTATATATGTCCTCCACAGCCTCTGACAATGAGCACCTGTACGTTTGTTGAAGGAAGGCCAGAAGTTCTTGAGAACATAGACTTCCTGGAAGCAAGGCTTGCCTCTCCCTTCTAGACCCATTCTTTCTATGTATCCAAAGATGGAATAGGAAGGATTGACCTCCACCCTATTGTCTCAGGCCCATGAGGACACCAGGCAGAACCCGGACATTTCACCTAGGCCCTTCTCTAAACAACCCCTAGTTGGCTAAAGGAAAAGCCCCAACATGTGGGAACCTGCTTTGATATGCACCTAGACCCAGCTGTAAACAACCCTTTGTGGGCCAAAGGGAAAAGCCCCACCTTGCTAGTCCTAGTGGTGCTTTCAGTAACCTCTACCTCCTTGCTCAGACCCCATATAAGCCTGGTTCCAAATTCACCCCCTCTCACAACCTCCAATCCCATGGTCTGTGCCCCTCCCTGTTACTCAAGAAACAGTCCTTGTCTGTTGACCATCCGGCCTATTCCTTTTCCATTCTCCATTTTTCTAACAACACTTGTAAGCACTGACTGTAGGAGTAGAAACAGCACTGTTCCAACTTGTTATGAGGCATATACTCCACGCATATACTCTTGAGCTTTTTCATAGAATGATGATTTTTTTTTAATGGCACATTCTTATTTATCTAATAGTACAGGGCTTTGAACTTGCAGCGATCATGATTTAATCACACATTGGGAGGGCTGGCTTCCCTGGAGGGCTTTCCTTCTTCGTCTCATTTCCCCTCTGCTCAGCAACTTGCTCTCTGAGGAAAGCTGCAAGCTCTCATTCTTCATTCCGGGATGTGCTTCTGAGTGGAATCAAATTAAGATAGATGGTACTAGGTACCTCATAGGACTCAACTATCTCCCTCCCCACGCCAAACCCCCTCTTGAAAGGTCAGCACACGAATCTGGTGAGGAAGAGCAGATTTCCACTTTTTTTTTTTTATTCTAGCGCAGAGTCTGATAGAACGTAGACACCTAGAATATGTCAGACTTGTGTCTAAGACTGTTGAACCACAAAAACCTGTAAACAACAGTTGGAATCCATGTCCCAGCTGTCTTAAAATCTGCTTCTGCTGATACTGGGGTTTCATATCTGTTTATCACCACCACACCAGGGTACTTTCCACTTCTGTAAAAACAGTCAAAATAGAATTGAGAAATAGGATTGATGTTTTTGTACTTAATGACTTTCGTAGCTTTAGGACAACTTCAATGTGCATTGAAACATTTATTCCAGTTATAACACAGACTAAAATAAAGACTCCCAGTTTCTGGGATAGGACTGAAGAGTTTATGTTCCTAATAATATTAAGTTGGCTGAAAGAATCAGTAACTTACAGAATTTGCCATTCTTGTTACCACTAGCTTAGACAGTTTATGTTTTACACTTTCTGTGTCTTGTATGCAATCTTCTGCAATATATATGGTTGCTTACAGTTGTATACTGGTATTTATGTAGATTTATATTATACTTACATATTTTATACATATATTTGTATTGTTTCTTATAGTTTGTCAAAGGTTCTTTTTTTTTTTTTTTTTTGGCCAGTCCTGGGGCTTGGGACTCAGGGCCTGAGCACCGTCCCTGGCTTCTTTTTGCTCAAGGCTAGCACTCTGCCTCTTGAGCCACAGCACCACTTCCAGCTTTTTTTTTCCTGTTTGTGTGGTGCCGAGGAATCAAACCCAGGGCTTCATGCATGCTAGGCAAGCACTTTACTGCTAAGCCACATTCCCAGCCCCTCCAAGTTTCTTATTCATGATGGATGTTAGTTAGCTGTTCCCTCACTTAGTTTTATAGAAGATTAACTTTACCTAATCTTAAGCACAAGCAGCAAATCACCTTCTTTTCAGATATCACACAACATACCCAAATGTATATTACAAATATAGTGCATCTCCATGAAGTGTAGACTCTTTCAGGGCACTTTTTATATCCCATTGCAGTTTGGATGTGGTTTGTCCCTCACACATCCCTGCACTGAGGCTTTGTAATCAATGTGGTAGTGAGGCCTTTAAGAGGAGGTGCCTGGTGATGTCATTAGGTCACTAAAGGTTCTGCCCTCAGAGAGATTAAGTGATTTCCAGTAAGAGTTGTTATTAAAGCCTGACCTTGGCCCTGAGTGGTTCTCTGGTCTCCTAGTGGTCATCTTATCTCTTGCTTTTTAACCTCCCAAAGCGTGAACTAAATAAACCTCCTTTCTGTTTTTCTCTCTTTTTTTTTTCTTGTAAGATCTCCCAGTGTGTTGACTGTCTTTTTAGTAACTTGTAGTAATAATGTTCTGGTAACTCTGTTCTTTGCTATGCTGGAACCTTTTATTTTGATATAATCCCATTTGTCAAGTCTCTCTCCTATGTGCTGGGCCTCTGGGACTCTGCAACAAGTTTCTGCCGATGAGTTCTAGTGTTTCCCCTAATCTCTTTTCTTTATAAAGTCCCTTACTTTGGGTATTTTGTTATAATAATAAAACACAGACTGATACACACAAAGTGATTCGCTTCAAAGCAAAATCTCCTATCTCTGCTCTATTCTAATACACTGTCATCAGGTTTCTCCGAATAAAAACAAGGTCCCTAGAGGAATCCATGAGCTCAAGTGTTTCTGGGAAGCAGAAAGAAGATGTTGCCAGAACACTGTGGAGGGGGAAGGGAAAACCTCAACTGGGGGCATAGCAGATGTAGATGACCCAGAGGACCTACCAGCGAAGCCTAACCACACAGGGGAGGAACAGAGGAGCAGCGAATGGGAGGAAAGGAGCAGAAGCAGCCAATCAGCTTGGGGAGTGGATGCTGCAGGGAAAAGGGACTAGGGCTAGGGATTAACAATACCAGAAAACCCTTCAGAGGACAGGCTCTGTGTCCTGAGCATGTGCTTGGGATAAAGCAGAAAGCCTTTAGTCAGAAACATGCTTCAGTGTTATATAGCGAGAAACTCTGTTCACTGGTTGGTGTGCTGAAGAATAAGCTGGAGGCCATTTTACCTGAAACCTTGTGGGCCAGATGGAACAACCTACAGTCCCTTCGTTCACCATAATGCCACTGCCGTGTTGCCCTCACTGGAATCCCTCTTTTAGGTTTACCTACTAACAGTTAAGAAAGTAAATGAGCTTGCCTGCCATTTATCTAGTGAGAAAAACTCGTGAGATAAGTTTGTTCTTGGAAATAAATTTATTTGATGTATTGTAATGGAACACACTTGTGATACTTTACCCACGGCAGCAACCCAAGTGTCCCGTCAGTGAATGAATGGATAAATGAAATGTAGAATGGATATTCAGCCTGTCCACCACATCCACTGACTCCACCTGTATGAATCTGGCCAACTGCGAATCGAAACTGCCTGGGAAAAGATTCCATTTGTGTCAAGTATTTTTTTTTTTTATGGTGGTGGTGGTTGTACTAGAATTTGAACTCTGGGCCTCATGTTTGCTAGATTAAAGCTCTTATCACTTGAGCCATACTGCTAGCTCTTCTTTTTTTTTTTTGCTGGTTGTTTTAGAGATGGAGTCTAGTGAACTTTTCTGCCTGAGTTGAAAACAACAATAGAACTATTCATGATAGCCAACTTTTAGAAACAGCCAGCTACTCTTCAACCCATGACTAGACCAAGAAAACGAGTACACACCAACACACACACCACGGAAATTTTATCCATCAGGAAGAATAGTATTGTATCATTTGGATGGGAATGGATGGACTTGGAAAAATATATACATTAAGTGAAGTAAGTCAGGTTCAGGGGGTTCTTATGTAGTGTTTGCTTGGTCCTGCCAAAGGTGAGGCAGCCACAAGAAAGCACAGACTTGATGGGGTAAGAAAGTGACGTGAACTCTCGTTTCCTAGCAGAGAGCTTCTTCCTCGGTTCTTTTGACGGGAATTGGATAGGCTGGGACATTTTCTGAACTAGAATTGAGGAAATGAGATGGTGAATCAGAACCTAGGAACCCCGCAGGTAAGTCCCTTGCCGAGGACAGGAGGGTTCAAATTAAAGCAATCTCCGCCTCTTTCTCCTTCCTATTTTAGGTCCTCAGAGATATTTTAACTAACTGTGTTAAAACAATGCAGCCGTTTAGCGATATATTTTTCCTGGCACTGCCAAAACAAGTTTCCCTGAAGGAAGTGGTTTTAAACCAGTGACAGAGGCCAGAGGTCCAAAATCAAGATGTTGGCAAGATCCCCATTCCGCCAAAGGTTTTGGGGGGATGGCGGTGGGATTTTTCCTTCCCTATTCCTGGTTTCTGAGGCTGGATAACCATCTTTTGAGTTCCTTGGCTTGAAGAAGAATCACTCCAATATCTATTTGCGCCTTCACATGACTTCCCCATATTTTTGTTTGTGTTTGTGTTTCCTTACAGTAACACAAGTCAGATGGGTATGATAATGCATACATGTTTGAGACCTTGTCTTAAATAAGTAAGTATCCTGGTCACTGGACTAGGTCTACTCTAATTCAGTGTGATTTCACCTTAAACTAATTATATTTGCCCCCCCTAAAATTTAAGATCCTATTCTAAAGCCCTTCCTTCCTTCCTTCCTTCCTTCCTTCCTTCCTTCCTTCCTTCCTTCCTTCCTTCCTTCCTTCCTTCCTTCCTTCCTTCCTCCTTCCCTCCCTCCCTCCCTCCCTCCCTCCCTCCCTCCCTCCCTCCCTCCCTCCCTCCCTTCCTTCCTCCCTTCCTTCCTGCCTGTTCCTTCCTTTCTTCCTCCTTTCCTTTCTCCCCCCTTCTTTCCTTCCTCCCTCCCTTCCTTCGGCTCCATTGATCTTTTTGTATGTACCAAACTGTTTTTGTTACTATGGCTCTGTGGTAAAGATTGAAAACTGGAATTGTGGTACTTATAGCATTACCTTTTTTTTTTTTTGTCATAGGATTTAAACGCAGAGCATGGGTGCTGTCCCTGAGCTTTTTTGTACAGCTCCACTTCTAGTGATTAATTGAAGGCAATAGTCTCCATGGAATTTCCAGCCCAGGCCAGCTTCTAATCAGAATCCTCAGATCTCAGCCTCCTGAGTAGCTAGGATTACAGATTACAGGCATGACAGCACCTGGCATCCAGCATTGCTTTTGTTGCTTAGGATTGCTTTGGCTATTTGTACTTCTGTATGAATTTTTTTATTTTATTAATTTCTATTACCTCTGTCTAAGAAGAACAACATTGGGGTTTTGATGGGTATTGCCTTTAGCAGTGTGGTCATTGTCACCATACTAAATCTGCCAAACCATGAACATAGGATGTCTTTCTACCTCTTAATGTCCTTTATAGTTTGTTTGTTTGTTTGTTTGCCAGTCCTGGGCCTTGGACTCAGGGCCTGAGCACTGTCCCTGGCTTTTTTTTGCTGAAGGCTAGCATTCTGCCACTTGAGCCACAGTGCCACTTTTGGCTGTTTTCTATATATGTGGTGCTGGGGAATCAAACCCAGGGCTTCATGTATATGAGGCAAGCACTCTTGCCACTAGGCCATATTCCCAGTCCCTGTCCTTTGTAGTTTCTTCAGAGATTTATTTACTTATTTTTCATGATAGGAGTTTTTTGGCCAGTCCTGGGGTTTGAATTCAGGGCCTGGGCACTGTCCATGAACTTCTTTTGCTCAAGGCTGCCACTCTAGCCACAGCACCATTTCTGGCTTTTTCTTGTATGTAGTACTGAGGAATTGAACCCAGGGCTTCATGCATGTAAGGCAAGCACTCTACCATTAAGCCACATTCCCAGCCCCTAGGTTAGGTTTATTCCTAGGTATTTTGGGGGGTTACGGTGAACAGAATTCTTCCCTTTCCATCTGCTCATTGGTATACAGAAAAGCTACTGGTTTTTGTGTGTTGACTTTTACAGCCTTCTACCTTGCTGAAAGTGTTTTATCAGCTCCAGAACTTTTAGGGTAGAGTGTTTAGGGTCCTGAAGGTACTGGGTCATCTCCTCTGCAAATAGGGATAGCTTGATATCTTCCTTTGTTGTTTGGATCCCATTTTGTATCTTTTTCTTGCCTTATTTCTCCAGCTAGGAGTTCCAGGACTATATCAAATAAGAGTGAAGAGAGTGAAAACTTACCTTGTTCCTGACTTTAGAGGCAATGCTTTCAGTTTTTCACTTCTAGTATGATGTTGGCTGTGGGTCTGTCATATCTAAGGTGCATTCCCACCTTCTCCAGAGCTTTTTATCATAAAAGAAGATTGGATTGTCTCATTTGTTTTGCATCTGTTGAGATGATTATGTGATTCTTGGCCTTCGTTCTGTTTATGTGCTATATTATGTTTATTATTCTATGTATGTTGAATTATTCTATGTATGTATGTAAGCTTTGCTTACCTGGGATGAAAAAACCCACTTGATCATGGTATACTGTTGTTGTTGGTTTTTTTTTTTATTACTTGTTTAACTCGATTGTAAAATATTTTATAGGTGAATTTTGTGTCTGTGTTCATCAAAAAGATTGATCTATAGCTCTTACTCTCACTCTTTCTTTATTATTTCCCTGTCTGGTTTTAGGATGAGTGAAACATTAGCTTCATAGATAAATTAGGTAGTGATCCTTTCTTTTCTGTCTAATGGAAAAGTCTGAGGAATACTGATATTAGTTTTTCTTTATTTACACATCCAATAATGCGGTCCTGGGAGTGGGTTTTCCTATAGCATCACCGGGCTTAGAACTAAGCATTAAGAGTAGGGAAGGTGGGGGCTGGGGATATGGCCTAGTGGTGAGAGAGCTTGCCTCCTATGCATGAGGCCCTGGGTTCAATTCCCCAGCACCACATATATAGAAAATGGCCAGAAGGGGCGCTGTGGCTCAAGTGGCAGAGTGCTAGCCTTGAGCAAGAAGAAGCCAGGGACAGTGCTCAGGCCCTGAGTCCAAGGCCCAGGACTGGCCAAAAAAAAAAAAAAAAAAAAAAAAAAGAGTAGGGAAGGTGGGAAAGCGACATGGAGTAAAGAAGATGGGGAGTGTGATGTGATGAATGCAAGTACTTCAAATGCTAAGTGTCGCTGTTTAGGGGTGTGATGCTGGGAGTTGGATATGTGTAGAAAAGGTAAGTTTTAGGATAAGGAAAAGGCGAGGTGGGTTAATTAACTAGTGGAAGCAGCTGGAAAAAAATAATGCCAGGAAATGGGAAAAAATAAAAGAAACCACCAAAACAAACAAACAAAAAAACCAGCAAAAGGAATAAAAACCAAACAAAAAAGCCAATGTGCTTTCCATCCTTGAGGTTAGTTTGTTGCTCGTTAGGCGATGTCTTCAGAATGATGCCCATTTTCAGCTTCATATCCCCCGCTGTGGCATCTGGTCTGAGTGGGTGTGAACGCTCTAGGAGGAGGAGAACTCTTAGGGCCTCTGGGTGCCCTCCTCAGGCTGTCCTGCCTGTGTCCCAGGACAAAGGGAAGCACAGAAAGTCCTTAATGCTACTGTTTGAGGTGGGGAGAAACTGCCCCTGCCATTTTGTTTCCAGTCGGTCCCAGCCTGTGAGAAGTCCAAGTCCACCCAGTTAGTGACACCTCTCAGGAATACGCATGGGTTCCCTTCTGATCTCACCGTTTGCACCCACTTGGACAGCGTGACTGCTGTCCTGGGTGAGGGATGTGTTATAGGAATGTTCCTTGATGTCACGGGGCTGAGGAATGAGTCACTCACCTACCTGACACAGAAGTCAGTGCTGGCCTCTCAACCGGCTTCTTCCCCGGTAGCCACAGTTGGACGTGTGTGCCAACTTCTTGGTACCCTCAGGGAATGGCTGACGTAGTGTGTTGCTCTGAGCCTGTCTTTTCTCTAAGCGGGACTTGCAGTTCTCTGTATAGCTGAACTGTTCCACCAAGGAGATTGAAAATAAAAAATAGTACAACAACAACAAACCCTGCAAAGAACCTGGCTCTTTGATCTCCCTTGCATCTGGGGTTTGTTTGGGTAGTGCTGAGGTTTGTCTTCCTTCCCCTTTATAGGTTTCAGATTCAATACTTAAATTTTTTTTTTTCTACTTGACTCTGCTTCTAGTCTGCATGGTGTCCTCACCTAAGCTGATTTTCCCTTCTGTTGGTCCACATAGACACGGAATTATGGCTTTTGGCAACTTGTCACTTAATTTTTCTCTTTTGGTTTGGTTTTGAGGTAGAGTCCTGTTAGCTTCTTTTTGTCCAGGCTGGACTTGAACCATGATCCTCCTATCTCTGCTTCCCAAGTGGCTGGAATTACAAGTGTGAACCATAATGTCCAGTCAGGCACTTGGTGCTCCTTAGAAAATGAGCCTTTGAGGAGGCCGAGAGTCCTTGCAGCCTGCACATGGAGCCCCTGAAAAGGCAGGTTACCAAGGCTTACCAGAATTGTCACATATTGTCAGCACAGGTTCACTATGCGTGTAACATGTTTTGCTCATTGGCCTTTCCTTCCTGGCACTCATGTATGAGAAAGTTCAATTCAAAGAGGAATGTCTACTGAGATCTTGTTAGCTTGTCCAATAAGGGGTGCCTACCAAGAGGATAAAAGAAGAATTTAAATCATAATCTGGGAATGTGATGTGTAAACATTTCTCAAAACAGCATTAGTTTAAACAGCATTTGTCAACAGTACTCAAAAAGGTCTCATTGTGAAGGTAGAAGGTGAGCATACAGCAAAAGACAACTGTTTCAGAGTGGCTAGAACCTAAATATTGTCACTAAGCCTATAGACAATTTATTTTGAGAATTTATTTTAAGCTAACATGTTTTATTTATACATATTAGCAGAATTCAGTGTGGTTTTTCGATACATACTGCCTATAGCAAGCACTGGTGACGTTTTATACAATTAGAGCAGGAAAAAGAAAAGACAAGCCCTTTTGCTTTGGGTAGAAGGTGTTTTGTGAATTGAGTACCAAGAGGAAACCATTATCTTATTATTTTTGCCTCTGGCTTCCCAGCAAAGAAACTAACCATTGGGAGAGGACAATGGAACCCTCATGCTGACTGCCAGTAAAAGCTGAGTTGAGCTCCATGGAGGTGACTATTGGGATGTGTTCTCTCTTCCCAGGCTAAAACAGTCTTGTGATAGTGGAGCCATCTGGGCCATGGGTGCTGGAGAAAAGCCAGACCTGGGAGAGCGAAGGAAGTTCTAAAATACCACAGAGGAGACCAGATTTCCTCATCACCAACTCAGTGTACATAATATGTTCATCGTGACCCAGGGAATAATTTTTAACTCAGAGGGATTTATGGAGGAAAGAGACCTTGAGTTAAAAAAAAAGCCATAGGGACTCAGCAGACAGGCCAGGAGGGGGAAATAAAAGCTACAGGGAGGCAATCTGTGATTGATTGATTGTATTTGTTTCAGAGTCTCCAGCTGTTGGCATTCTTGCTCACAGCTGTTGCCCTACCTCTTGAGCTATACTTCCAGCCTGACCTTTTGTTGGTTAATTAGAAATTAGAGACTGAGTTGTTTTTTTGTGCCCCGTCTGGCTTTGAACTGTGATCCTCCTTTTGAGTAACCATGTTAACAGATGTGAGCCACTTGGGCCGGGAAATGAAATGGGAGGATGGGTCTAGCCAGGGCCATCTTGGCCACGTGGTAGATAGGGAATTGGGTTTAAATGGTGCCATCTTGTCTTCACGGTGGAGGAAGGTGAAGTCCTACCTCTCAGGTGATGGACATGCCTGGATTCCTTGTGGCAGGGGTAGGAGCTTGGACGATAGGTTACTGGACCTGTCATTCCTGTGCCTTGAACTTGAGACACTCTTGAGTTTCCTGTGCCCCTGCCCCTGCCTGACACTATTTAGGCCCAGACCAACTCAGGTGCCATTATCCTGTTCTGGCATATCCCGTCTCCTGTCTCTCCTCCAGTCACCATGGCATCCCACTTCAGCACTCCATTGGAGTTGATCTGGTTTGTTGGTGTTGTTTTTCTGCTCTTTCTTTCCTCTCCTCCTCCCATTGCTCAGTTTTCTGACCGTGTTAAGGGTATTCAAGGGACTGCAGCATTACTCATTGCACACATTATCAGAAAGTGGAGACATCCCACGTTCCTACCAACTGATGAGTGGGTAAACAAAATGTAGTTTATCCATTAACTAGAATGTTATGTGGCAAATAAAAAAAATGAGGCATTGAAACATGGCATAACACAAAGCACATCAAAAGCCTGCTTGGCTCACTTATTCATCTTAAGCAAACTGTAGCTTGGTGCCAAGGGCTCACACCTGCAATCCTATCTACCCAGAGGGCTAAAATCTGAGGATCCAAGCTTAAAGCTAGACCAGGTAGACAAATCAGAGAGTCTTCTCTTCAATTAACTAGCAAAAAGCCAGATGGGAGGTACGGCTCAAGTGGTAGAACAATAGCCTTGCGCAAAAAAGCCAAATGAGGGTATGTGGCTCTGAGTTCAAGCCCTAGTCCTAGCATCCTCAAAAAACAACCCTCAACAACTGTACCAGGGGCAAATCCATTGCATACAGAGCAGCTTGGTGACCGGGGAGCCTTGGAGGGGTGGAAGGGAGTGGTTACTTCTGGGAGTAAAGGCCCTTCTGCCAGGAGATCATGGTGATGGCTACACCAATCAAAAAATATGCTAAGCATTTTGGGGGTGAGCACTTCGGATGAGCGAATTGTTTGGCCTTTGAATTGTCTTTCAGTTAAAGCTGTTATTTTTCCTGTGGTTTCAATTGCATTCGGCGTAGGATGTCAGTGCTGACCCCACGGGGACAATTAATGTGACTCAAGGGTTCACACAGAGCTTCCTGTGTTCAAGCTACTGCTGCAACCTTGCTTCACTTCTTTTGATTGGCTTCCTGAGAGCTATGCTGTCTGCGGTGTATAGGAGGGCGCAGACCTCCAGCATTGTGAGCGCCCTCAAAATCTTTCTCTGGTTTAAAACAGGGATAACCTGAATCCGAACGTCACCTCCTTTTATTTGACATTGTGATTCATCATCATTTGGTAGTTGCACTTTCTAGCCAAGAATTCTACAGGGAATTCCCATATGGATCTTTAAAAAACAACAACTTTCTTTCTGCATTAGTTATGTGCCCTTACAACAGCTTCCTTACCACGTTATCTTCCTTAGCCTTTGGGGAGACCGAGGTGTGGTCATGAATGGTACATTCTGATAACTAAGAGCAGCAGGCTAACTCCTAGCGATGGCCTTGGCATCAGGAAAATATTCCACCATCATTTGGGCTGGGAATATGGCCTAGTGGTAGAGTGCTTGCCTCGTATACATGAATCCCTGGGTTTGATTCCTTAGCACCCCATATATAGAAAAAGCTAGAAATGGTGCTGTGGCTCAAGTGGTAGAGTGCTAGCCTTGAGCAAAAGGACAGGGACAGTGCTCGGGCCCTGAGTTCAAGCCCCAGGACTGGCAAAAAACAAACCCAACCCCCAAAATATTCCACCATCAGTCCCTGTGCTCAGAGATGACTCTGTAAAATACTATTTGCCATGGAAGGTATCATCTTTAACCTATTCTTGGCTAACTAGAGAATAGGGTTTTATGATGAATGGGGTGACATCCATCAAGATACATTGTATTCATAAATGAATTTGTTGACTATAACTCCTTTGTATAGTTACATAGAAATGATACAAATATAGTGTTAATAAAAGAATAGGGTTTTACTTAGCAATATCAAATACTAAGAATGGAGAATAAAAATTCTTCTGTTTTTTGAGTTCTTATATTTGAATTCTTATATCTTATTGTTTTTGGTTGAAATAAAAAAAATTCAACTTAATTTTCAAGGAGTTCGGTGCCAGTCTACTTAAGCCATTTTTAACAAATCTTGGTTGTAATTTAGAAATAATAGGAATTTATTGCTCATAACTCTGGAGGCTGAGGAGGCGAAGATCAAGGCATAGGCAGATTAAGTGGTTAGTGAGGACCATTCTGTGTTCATGGCACCTTCTACCGCTCCCCATCTCTAGTCTCTGCAGTCTGACGCTCATGATGTCAAATACCTTCTTGTATTGGCTCTTTGGGTAACTTTCCACTCTGGTGTCTTCTGGGTAAATTCCTCCATAATGAGCTTCCAGTTTGCCAGTGCTCTCTTTAGCCATTCAATCTAGAGTTTATCCCAGCAACTGAGCTCTGTAAATTTCATGAGTCGGCTGCTAAGCTGGTATCTTTTTAGCCCAACATTTCAAAGTCTTTCTTTCTTTCTTTCTTTCTTTCTTTCTTTCTTTCTTTCTTTCTTTCTTTCTTTCTTTCTTTCTTTCTTTCTTTCTTTCTTCTTTTTTTGCTTGGACTCAGGGCCTGAGCACTGTCCTTAACTTCTTTTTTTTCCCTCAAGGCTAGCACTCTATCTCTGACTCACAGCACCAGTTCCGGCTTTTTCTGTATATGTGCTGCTGAGGAATTGAACCCAGGGCTTCATGCGTGCTAGTCAAGCACTCTACCACTAAGCCACATCCCCAGCCCCAAATCCTTAACTTTTAATCTTTAAAAAAATCTCATTACCCTTCCTTTAATTTTCTGATTAAAAAATTTTGGGGGGGAGATGGGGAGAGAGGGGTTACTGGGGTTTGAACTCTGTGCTTGCTAGGTAGCTGCTCTACCACTGGAGCCCCACCTCCAGCCCCGTTTGCTTCATTATTTTTTAAAAGTAGAATCTTGGTTGGTTGGTTCCAGTGCCGTAATCCTCTAGAGATCTTAGTTTCTAAGTAGCTACCCTTATAGACATGAGCCACCACACCTGGTTTTACCTTTTTTTTTTTTTTTTTTTTGGCAGTCCTGGGGTTTGGACTCAGGGCCTGAGCACTGTCCCTGGCTTCTTTTTGCTCAAGGCTAAGCACTCTGCCACTTGAGCCACAGAGCCACTTCTGGCCATTTTGTATATATGTGGTGCTTGGGAATCGAACCCAGGGCTTCATGTATAGGAGGCAAGCACTCTTGCCACTAGGCCATATCTCCAGCCCACTGGTTTTACCTCTTTTCTACGGTAACTTAGCTCCATTCAGGAGGCCTCATCCTCATATTGATCATAGCCTAATTTGCCTACCTGCATTAGGGATTAGAGCCTAGCATATAAATTTTGGAGCCACAGAAACATTCATATTATAGCACCAAGATTACTTTAAGGAATATGACTTTTTCTTTGATGTAGGATATATATATATATATGTACAGATATATTACTAGTTTTGGCTTATTTCTTGCACAGGCTTTATGTATGCTGTTTTGTAGACTTACAGCACTCTGATTAATCAGCATGTGCAATCATTGTATCAAAGGTGTCAGTTTGCTAGATCTTTTTTTTAGTATGTACAAGCAGCATAGGGGGAATGCAGCTATTCTTACAGTATTATTACAGTATTCCAACTCAAGTTTACAAGCTACACCTTTGTCACAGCCTTGGCTGTCTTGAGCTAGTGCAGAATTCAGCTGTGGTAGAATGCTGATATTAGCATGCCTACAGGTAGCGTTCTTGTTCTTGACAGTCATGTGCTTTGTAAGCCTCTGATTCACCATGACTATATACTTAGCCAGGTGCTGCATAACAGGAAGAAGAGGTTGATTTCTCAGTGTAAGACAGATCATGCAGTAGACTTAGTATCCACTCACCATTATCAGGAATTTTCAGTGGTAAGCAAAAAGCTCCTGCTAGAATTTGAGAAGGAGGAAAACACACTTATTTCATAGTCCAACAGGCAGTTCCATCAGGTATTTGGCCAGTGTATGCTGCTCAACATCAACCTCTCCAATTTTCAATGCTCTACGAAGGAAATGCTGGGGTAGAGGGCGTCTCAGACCAAAAAGTTCAAAGCTCTTAGAATCCTCATTTCCATCTGTCTGATTTGGTGCTTACTGTAAGTATTGTTAGTCACAAAAGCAAAGTCACCAGTTTCCGGAGGACACATTTCTTCATCTTTGCTTGCAGTAAACATGGCAGTGACACCAACCACCTGCAGCATTTTCTTGGGCACACAGTTATGCTGCATGAGCCTCTCAATAACAGACACAGTCATGTACGTGGCCTCTTGCAGCCCCCGGGATTTCATGTGAACCTGCCCTAGCCAATCAGTAAGCATGGCTCTCATGTTCCCAGTGATGTCCCGACCCAACAGGCATTTTGGTCTGACGGACTGCGCTTCCTCAAGTTGTCTCAGATAAGCATAAGTATCTTTCACATATTCACCACAAGGATTTGGATCAGCTCCATCTTCCACACCCACACCCCTCACTCCAAGAATCACACCCGAGAAAGCCTGGCACAACTGTGCTTCTGCAAGGGAACATCCAGATGTTTCCACTGGGCTTGGAGATGGGGTAATGACCAAAACAGGTTCTGGCTCAGGTTCAGGTTCAGGTTCAGCATCAGGCTCTGGCTCAGGCTCCTGCTCTCCTCTATCTCTGCTCTATCTCTGGCACACACTTGGGGGCCCTTTTTGGCAGCTTTTCTCACGACTTTTCCAGTGCCTGCAGCTTTTACTTCCTTTTCCAGAGGCTCTGTGGCCTGGAGCTGTTCCCTGTATCTCCAAGCGCAGTTCTGGGTCTCAGCCCGGGTTTCGAAGCTGCTGTAGCAGGCACAGGCACACGTGTTGTGCATGCCATGGTGATCTTTACCTTAATTTTCGTGTTCCTGGTGATCCAGAGTGGCACGGTTCCTCTCCACCAGGCTGTGGCTTGGTGGGCCGAAGCAGAACCCGGAGCCACACAGACCAACAAGCCGCTCCTTCTCAGCGTGCCCAGTTTAATAGATCGTAATCATCTTTTAACTTACCAGCCATCCCTTAATACTAAGCACTACCTACTTGGCACCATGTTAGGGGCTGGCACAGAGAGCAGGGTAGCAGCGTGAACTGCTTCCCAGAGGGCCAGGGACCTGCAGCGGAGCGGCCGGGCCAGGAGGAATTGGTGGGGCTGGGAAACACTGGTTCCTGGTTGCTCCTGCCCCCTTTGGGAAACTGAGCTAATGCCTGGCTTTTCTGTGGAAGTACAAGGTAGTGTATGGACCCGATTCATTGGGCATTAAAAGCAAGAATGTTCCAGAAGTGGCACTGTGGCTCAAAGTCGTAGAGCACTAGCTAGCCTTGAGGCTGAAGAGCTCAGGGACAGCACCCAGGCTGTGAGTTCAAGCCCCATGACACTCTCTCTCTCTCTCTCTCTCTCTCTCTCTCTCTCTCTCTCTCTCTCTCTCTCACACACACACACACACACACACACACACACAGAGCAAGAATGTCCCATTCTAGAACCCTGTGGCCCAGTGTCAGAGAACTTTGGATCGGAAGAATAGGACTTTGGAAGTGGTCAAATCTGACTTCATGCAAATCAGCATATAGCAGGTTTTTCTCATGAAGCCTCCCCCTCTCCCAGCTTGTTTTTAGCATAACAGGAAACGAGGCACAGGAAAGTGACTTGGGCTACTGAAAGGCAATCTTGACAGTTATAACTCAAGATGTCTGTGGTCAGGTAAGCTGTATCCCCACAGAGTTGTTTGAAAGCCAAAAAAAAAAAAAAAAAAAAGGTGCAGGTAAACAGCTCTTGATGATATAACACATCTTGCAGCCACAACAGCAGCTTTGCACCTTGGCTGAATCCTGGAACCATTGGAAGGGCTTTCAAAACTCAGGGCAAGTCAGGCCCTGGTGGCTCACCCATCTATAGCTGTCGCTTCTCAGGAGGCTGAGATCTAGAGGATTTCAGTTCAAAGCCAGCCTAGGCAGAAAACTGGAAGACACTCTTCCTCCAAAATGACCAACACAAAACCAGGGCTGGCGGCGTCGCATGAGTGGTAGAATTCCACCTGAGCCAGCTGGAATCCTGGTGACCCCGAGGCCCAGAGAGTGGCGTTGCTAAAAGCTTCCCAGGCGGCTGCTAAGTGCAGCGGTGCTTGAGACCTGCTGTTGGCAGGTGGAGGAACGGGGTTTTGTTTTTTCTTTTTTTAGACTGATATAATCTTGCAGCTGGGAGGGGCTGTTTAGGCATCTAATGAGAACCACCTAGGCTGCCAGAAAACGGTCAGTAGAGGAGGAAGAAGGAGGAAAGAGGGACTTTTCAAGGCAACACAATTGCTATTTTTCTAATAGAAGACCTTAGCGATGGTCGGCAAGATGAGGTGTCAAAGACCTTTCTGGTCTCAGAATACCCGGGTATTTTGTCACAGGTGGAATGTTTCCCTCCTTTACTTCTGGCCTGCACAGTTTACAGCCTTCATACATAGTTGCCCACATCCTCGGCAGCCCCGGGGTCTTTCCACACATCCGGGGTGAGCGCTTACTGTGGTTCACAGGCCTGCCTCCAGCTGTCGTGGTGGCATCCGTTCCTCTCGAAGGTTCAACGATGTAGAATAAATGAGATAATAGGGGGGAATGTATTTATCTCCAAACCTGGCAAGCATGTAATACCTGATACCTTTGTCAATATTTTTTTTGATTTTTTTTTCACTGTGGATGTAAAACATTTAATTCATAGTTATTGACAAACTGGGCTCCAGGTGCTTCTTGCCTGTAATCCTAACTACTCAGGTGGTTGAGATCCAAGGATCATGGTTTGAAACCAGCCACCAGGCAGAAAAGTCTGTGAGACTCTCATCTCCAGTTAATCACTCCCAAACTGGAAGTGGTCCTGTGGCTCAAAGTGGAGCCAAAAGCTCAGGGACAGTACCCAAGCCCTGAGTTCAAGCCCCATGCCAGACCAAAAAAAAAATGACATTACAATACATAAAATAGCTATCATAAATGCACATAATATATTCGATAGCTGCCAGGCTTTCTTTCCTTTTTACTTAAGGAAACTAAGTTATACTTTGGTTAAGACTTGTATCTTCACCCTTGAAAAAGCCTACATTCCTTCACAGTGATGAAGATAGAGGTGGTTCTCACCTGTAGATTTACAAGCAATCTGCTTGGTTTTGGCTATTGCCTCCGACCCAAAGCAGTTTGAGACCTTTTTTTCAGACCCTCTGCTGTTGCCCATTGAAGAGTTGCAGTTGGTGAGCTCAGCTCTTAGGAAGCTGAGGCAGGAAGAGGGTGAGTTCAAGACCACATAGTGAGTTGAAGATTCAAATATATCTACAAAGACAATGATTGTTAGTTTTACCTCTTCAGAGAGTTCTGGGATGTGAAAGGAGATTGTCTAGCTCTTCTGATGGATTTATCTGTTTCAATGGACTCTGAAGCTATGTTGCTAATCACATTTGTGTGTGTGTGTGTGCGCGCACTGGTGGGACTTGAATTCAGGGCCATGTACTTTGGTTTGGCTTTTTCCACTCAAAGCTAGTGTTCTACCACTTGAGCCACACCTCCAACTTTGCCTTTTTTGCTTGTTAATTGGAGAAAAAAACTCTCCAATTTCCTAGGACTACAGGTATAAACCACCAGCACATTGGCACATTTATGTTTAGAACTGTTTCATTTTTCTGATGAACTGAATCATGATTAGATAGTCTATTTTATATTAATATAGCAAGATTTCTAGGAACTTTCCTGGTGTATCTTTTACTTGCATTTTTTCTGTATCATTGTGTTTTCTGTGGGTCTTTTTTTATGATTTAGTTCTATCACTTTATGTTTCCTTCATTTTCTGCTTTATGCTCCTCCTCCTCCTCCTCCTCCTCCTCCTCCTCCTCCTCCTCCTCCTCCTCCTCCTCCTCCTCCTCCTCCTCCTCCTCCTCCTCCTCCTCCTCCTCCTCCTCCTCCTCCTCCTCCTCCTCCTCCTCCTCCTCCTCCTCCTCCTCCTCCTCCTCCTCCTCCTCCTCCTCCTCCTTCTCCTCCTCCTCCTCCCCCCTCCCTTTCCCCCTCCCCCTCCCCTTCCTCTTCCTCCTCCTTTGTACTAGGGATTGAACTCAGGACCCTAACTGTGTAAAACAAGTGCTCCACCCTATCTCTGGAGTAGTGTCTTGACTGAGTAGTTTTCCTCACTCCACTTTTTCCTCTAGTATAGGATTCCTGGCCTTCTTCATTATTGACATCTTAGACTGCAAAAATATATGAAAAATTTGCATTTGTTTATTGCATGACAGCATGCTGCCTTGAAACATGGATACACTGTGGAATGGCTAAATTAACACACACCACCTCCTGGAGTACATTATTTTTAGGTGGAAAACAAAAATCTACTTCCTTTGTGATTTGCAAAAATACAACAAATACATGACTAGCTATAATGACCATGTTACATGGTAGGTCTCTTATTTAAATTATATTTTTATGTAATCAATATTTGTTTAGGGTAACCAGCACGCGTGACAGTTTTTCCCTGTATTTATTCATAGCACCATCCCCTCCGGGATCAGTTTCCTTCTGTCTGGAATAATTCTTTAGATCTTTAATAATAGTCTTTTGATATGAAACTCTGTTGTGTTTGAGTTTGTTTTATCTCTTTTCCTGAAAACTATGTTTTGGTTTTTTTTTGCAATAACTCTTCCTGGAAAATATTTTTGTAGTCTATACAATTTTAAGTCGATACTTTTTTGGATTCTAATATTTAAAAAAAAAATAACTTTTTTTTTTTTTTTTGCCAGTCCTGGGGCTTGAACCCAGCACTTGGATGCTGTCCCTGAGCTGGTTTTTTTGCTCAAGGCTAGCGTTCTACCATTTGAGTCACAGCTCCACTTCTGGCCTTTTTTTTGAGGGGGGTGCTTAATTGGAGGTAAGAGTGCCAAGGACTTTCCTGCCTAGGCAAACTTTGAACCACAATCCTCAGATCTCAACCTGAGTAGCTAGGATTACAGGTGTGAGCTACCAGGTTTTTTTAAAGTGTGTTTCTCCGTACTGGAAAAAATCACTTTTTGGGAAAGTAAAGTGGTCTTTATTCAGACAATATATACAGAAAATTGCACAGATTCTACCACAAAGTTATTAATTTTAATAAGGTCTTTGGATACAATTTCAAACAACAATCATTTTTGTATACAGCATTGAAAAACAATTATAAAAAGCAGTTATACATCTGCTCCTCCAGCGGTCATTGATTTTATGTGTGAGTTGATTTTATGTTGTCGAGGATACTAATATTCGGACAAATACTAGTCTTGGTATTGCTCTGAAGGTGATGAGACTAATATTTAATTCTGGAGACTATGAACATAGTAGATGGTCCTTCATAATGTGGGTTGGACTCATCTAATCAATAGGAGACCCTAAGAGAAAAAAAAGATGAGGCCCTTTGAAGAAAGATTAATTCTGCCTGCAGATTGTCTTTGGGCTCAGGCTGAAACATAATTCTTCCTGCTCTGCAGTCTGTTAGTCTGCTGCAGATTCTGCGTGATCAGCTCCACAAGGACATGAACCAGTCCCTTAAAAGAAATCTCTGTATGCACAGAGAACCTAACATCCTTCTCTTTCTGCTCAACTGACGTATTCTCTCTTTAGCTATATCTAATCTGTCATTAAGGCTTTTTAAACCTTAAGTCATCATACTTACTTACCATCATCTTCATTTCATTTCTACCTATAGTCCTACCCCTATCCCTCACCAATTTGTTCAGCCATTTGTTAGTCTGTAGTAGATTATAATTCTTGGTCCTATTATCTATAAGGAAATGATTCATCTCTGCTGGTTGTGATCTGATTTGCTGCTTGTCCCTGGAGAGGAAGTAAACATCCTCATTCTATTTACATTGAATTGGGCACTGTCTCTGACCAGAAGACTTTGGACAGAGGTGGCATGCCCCACAGTGGAAGAGCCAAAAACAAAAGGAAAAAAAAAAACCCAAACCAACTATAGGGGCATTTTCCTTTCCGTGTGTCCTTTAGCCTAGATTCTAGAATGAAGAAGTCAGATGAGAACAGATCCAGTTTGTTCTCTGGGCACATGTGACATGAATGAGAAACAAGGCTGGGTTGTCAAAAGCCATGGAGACTTGTCAGCCTGGCAGAGCTGAATGATTGATTCCCTCCCTCTCCTCACACTCAGTGCCTTCTTGCACTTCAGTACGCTTGGTCTTGGTTCCACGCACTGTGCTTTGTCTGAGAATTTATATTGGTGTCTGGTGTCTTTGTGGCTCTGGCTTAGCAGCTGCCTGTGGTTCCTACTGGCTCTTGCCCAAGGTGCATTCTTTCCGGACTTTGTGATTTCTAGTTGTTAACCCTGAATGTTTGTTTGATCTCTTAGACATGTTACTTCACTTGGAAGCCAAAACAATCAAATCCCAAATGCTTTCCCAGTAGTCTCATGGGTGTGGAGAGTGGCCAGAGCGATGACCCCAAAGACAGCCAGGTTCTTGGACCTGTCTCCTGTGAATGGGTCTTTTTTTATTTGGAAAAGGGATCTTTGCAACTGTGACTGAGAGTCTTGAGAGGAAGAGATTTCCTGGCTGATCCCAGGGAACTTTGAATGCAACAGGGAATAGTAGAGAGACAAGACAAATGGACGTGATCATAAGAGACAGAGGTAGGACAATGCAAAGAATACTGACAGTTCACAACAGCAAGGAATGGATTCTCCTCAGAACCCTCAGGCACCTTTAGTGTCTTGTTTTCAGCCTGGTGATGCTAAGGTTTGACTTCTGGAGTCTCAGGCTAAGGAGGATGAATTCCAGTGCTTTAAATCCCCCAAAGTGTGGGTCATTTGTCACAGCAGCCTTGGCAACTAGATGAGGGGTGGGAAAAGCTTCATCCACTCCAAGTCCACAGGATGCCGAGAAATAGCTTTTTGGGGTCTCCTTGAAGCCTCTGAGTGACCCTTGGGTTTGTCTTCTGTCTGCTGTGTCCTGTGAGGGGCTATCTCACAGGGTTCGTTGAATATCTTTGAGGTAAAAGATGGCTTTCAACAATTTCTCTAGGTTTTATTTTCTTTTTCTTTTCTCGTTGGGCTTCTGAATGCTCTTTCCTTCATGGGAGGAGACATTGGAAGAGTTACATTTTTGTTGTTGTTGATGTTTTGGTCCGCCATGGAGCTTGAACTTGGGGCCTGGGCGCTGTCCCTGAGCTTTTTTTGCTCAAAGCTAGTGCTCTAGCACTTTGAGCCACAGTGCCACTTCCGGTGTTCAGGTAGTTCATTGGAGACCAGTCTCATGGACTTTCCTGCCCTCTCAGATCTCAACTGCCGGAGTATGAGCCACCGGAGCCCGGCGGAAAAGTTGCTTTTAAAACATCCCACCCAACATTTGAGTCATCATCACAGGGTCTTGGAGGATGGGCTCCAGTGTGGATGTAGTTTGTCCCTCCGAGGTTTGTATGACAGAAGCTTGGTCTCCGGTAGGGTGACCTTGCAGTGGGGGAAATGTTTCAGATGGGGTTCAAAGCTGGGCCCTGTGGCTTGTACCTGTAAACCTAGCGACTCAGGAGGCTAAGAGGTGAGGTTCATGGTTCAAAGTCAGCCCAAGCAAAACACACCTGAGACTTATCTACAATTAACCAGCAAAAGACAGGAAGGGGAGTGCGGCTCAAGTGGTATGGCAACAGCTGTGAGCAACATAGCTGAATGAGAGCATGAGGCCCAGAGTTCAAGCCTGGAACTTCTGGAAGCTTTGGAGAAGCAGCCTTGGGGGACCCCAAATCAGACCCAGTCTAGTAGGGAGATCCTTACTACAGTTGAGCTGCTTAGTCCCAGCCACTGGACACTTCTCTCAGCCCCTCTGCCTCTTCTTTTTCAAAGCCAGGACAGGGTCTAGGACTTGTGCCTAAAGCCTGATAGCAAGCAGGACTGGCAGCATGAGCAGGTGGCATAGTGAGCCACTCAAGAGCTCACGCTTGTAAAGAAAGGATTCGGGTGAAGGGATACGAGTGCCCCCCTGCAGAAATGTGGTTAAGAATGGGGTAGTTCCAGCCAGCTGTTGGTGGCTTACACCTATAATCCTAGAAACTTGGGAGGCTGAAAATGGGAGGATCACAGTTTGAGGCCAGTATGGGCAAAAAACTTACACCAGTCCTTTTCAACCCATAGCTGGCACGGTGGCACATGCCTATCATCCTGTGTAGGAGGCTCAGATTGGGAGGATCACAGAACAAGGCCAGCCTGGGCAGAAAAGTTAATGAGACTCCATCTCAATGGGAGAAGCAGCATGGGGGCCCATGTCTGTCATCCTAGCGGTGATGGGAAGCAGATCTCAGTCTAAGCACTGACCTGGACAGAAAGTAAGACCTTATCTCAGAAATGACCGCCATGAAAAAGGGCTGGAGGCATGGTGTAGCAATAGAGTGGGTTGAAAGGGCATAGTCTGAGGTTGAACTAGGCAGAAATTTGAGCCCCTACTTGAAAAATAATTAAAAAATGGGGTGAGGGGTGGCTTCAGTGGTACAATGCCAACGTAGCAAACTCAAGGCCCTGTTTTAAAACCCCAGAATTCTAAGAAAAATAAAAAACTCACACTGAAGCCTCCTTCACTGTCCAATAGCTACACAACTGTCCTGCCATTAATAGACACAGCGTGGATCTTGAATGTCTTCCAAATGCCCACATGCTCAAGGACTTTGTGGGCAGCGCATGGTGCTATGGGGAGGTGGTAGAACCATTAAGAAGTGGAGCTTCCTTGGAGGAAGTCAGATGGTTGGGGATGACATTGAAGTGGAGATTGGGTTTCAAGCACCCACCTCCTGCCCCTTTCTTCTGGACACCAGGAAGAGAGCAGTGTCTAGCACTCACTCCCGCCATGATATAGTGTGCTGCCATAGGCTCAAATCCAAGGGACCACGGATTGAAACCTCTGAAATCATGAGCCCAAACAAAGCTTTCCTCCTGTGAAGTTGTTTATATCAGGTATCTTGTAACCACAGAAAGCTGACAAACACAAACACATTAGATAGAGATGAAAGATTTCAGACAGCACCGGCACTACATAAAATACACACAGGTAGAAAAAGAAGTCCTTCCCAAGCCTCCCTGGGAATCCCACACGGCTGTGTCCGTCCAGTGTGGTGATGGCCACTTTTAAGGTGAGGTTGTTTTTCAGGTCTGTCAATTAGCGCCCCACTTAGTTCTCATTTAAAATATTCCTCACAGTTAAGCTATAATTCGTACTTTAATGAGTATGAGACCGATGTTCAGTGGCTTAAAAAAAAATCAAAGTCTTTATATAAAGCAATGAGTCTTCAAAATGGAGTGTTTCTGCCGTCTGAGCCTTTAAAATTAGCTGTTGGGTTGTGTGAACAAATCCGGAGTCGGAGATGTGTGGGTAGGGAGGTCTCTCAGGGAGTGGCTTGCTCTGATGGCAGCTCTGGGACTGATATGAGGTTCGTGGGGTCCTCCAGTCCAGCTGAGAGTGTTTCTTCCTTGGAAACTGTCTCTGGAGGTCCCGGCCCAGATGGGGTTCCCAGGTTGTCACCATGGCTGGGATTCTGCTTGCTGCTTTCGGAGTCTTCTGTAATGATACTCAGTTTGTCAAGAACTTCATCCTCATCAGAGAATGGAAAGGAGAAAAACAGGCGCGTGCTGTGATGAGGGTGGCCCAAAAACTACGGCAGGAAAAAGGACAGTTAATTATCCAATGGTTCCATTTCTTTTTCTGGGTCTTACAAGTATTATTTTATTTTTATTTATTTTTGTCAGTAGTAGGGCTTGAACTCAGGGCTTGAGCACTGTCTCTGAGGTTAGCGCTCTATCACAGTGAGTAGCTAGAATTCTACCTCCTTAGTAGCTAGCGTTATAGGTATGAGCCACCAACACCCAGCTAGGGCCATGATCTTAATCATTGGTCCGCCATTTGGGTAATCAGGGATTTTAGACTAGAATCTTGTAGCCAGAGCATTTCTTCCAACTCTGCTCGTGTCTACCCTACCCGCCTACATTAACATTTCCCTCTCACAAGTTCAGGAATTTAAATTCTTTTGAGGTTCTGTATGAAATTCTTGTAAATAAGCTGGGCGCTAGTGGCTCATGCCTATAATCTTAGCCACTCAGGAGGCTGAGATCTGAGAATCTGGGTTTGAAACCAGGTCAGGCAGGAAAGCTAGAAGTGAAGCTGTAGCTCAAGTGGTAGAGTGTTAGTCTTCAGCAAAAAGTTCTGGGACAGTGCCCAGGTCCTGCGTTCAAGCCCAAGGACTGGAACAAAGAAATAAACATTGGAGTAGGGCTGTGGCTCAAGTGGTAGAACATCAGCCCTGAACAGAAAGGCAAGCAAAAACATGAGGCTCTGAGTTCAAGCCCAGTGCCAGCACACAAACAAATAAATATGCTTAGCAACAAAGCTTCAGAGTACATCAAAATTGACAGACCCATAATATGAGTTAGACAGATTGACCATCCTTTTAATATAGCACAGTAACTAATGGTGTGCATGTATGTACACGTGTGTGCGCGCGTACACACACACACAAATGATAATGGTCTCCCTCCATCCTGGTGGAGTCCGCTCCCTATGTCAACACTGGGTACCCCTCAGGGAGCACAATGATGCCCTGGAACTTCCACTGGGTGTGGTAGAGGATCAAAAGCACAGGCACCTACCTTCATCCTCTCAAAAAGAGCAGGTGTCTGGCTTCCCTTACTTGGGCAGCCATTCCAAGGTCACTGGACCATTTTTGGGAGAACCACAAAGGGAGGGCCTCAATTTTGTACTCCCTAGTAACTTCACCCATTTGGATAATAAAGCCCCAAACTCGGACAGCTTGATGCAATTGGTCTTTCACTGAATGGCCCACCTCACACTTTGCAGTGTAACTACGCTGTGCTAATAAAGCATTTTTTGCTGTTTTCCTAAAAAATATGAATAAATAAATAAGTGTGTGGCTCAAGTGGCAGAACATTGTCCTACCACATGCAGAACTCTCAATTCAATCCCAGTACTGCCTCCCCACACTAAAAAAATTAAAAAAGTGTATATATATAGAGAGAGAGAGAGAGAGAAAGCCTGCTAGTGTTGAAGGAAAGAACTCAGTCCAACTGGCCCCTTCACTAAACTTGTTCTGGCTTTGACTTGCCATGTATTCTTTCCTGTCTGCTAGTTTCTTTGATGGTGAAGCCAAGCAGCCAAAAATAGCAGGTGAATAACTTAGTTTCCTCTAGGTTCTCAGTTAACAGAACACCACCCATAGCCAAGGGCCTCCCTTTGTTCCTCCTCCGGCCGTGGCTTTGCAGATGCACAAGTACATCTCTAGCGGATGCGCAACTCTGAGGCTTCAGGGCTCCCTGGGGCTCTTAGCAATTTCCAGCTGCCCTAAAATACTTGCCTAGGGTCCCAAATATTGCTTTTTTTCTGTAGTTGGTGCTGTCCTGGGCTACCCAGATGCCTTCTAGAACAACAGATGTTATAGCTCACAGCTGGGACTCTTTTCCAGGAAATGCCTCACATAGCAGGATAAGACCTTGTGCTCTTTCCAGGGCAGCTCACATCCGTCACGTGCATTCACAGCTCTGCAAACACAGGCAGAGCTCAACGGCCGAGCAGGTGGCTGGGGTGTAGTAGAAGGAGAGCCTTGGAAGGTGAGGAACAAGAGGCCCATGGATGGGCTGGGGATATGGCCTAGTGGCAAGAGTGCCTGCCTCGGATACACGAGGCCCTAGGTTCGATTCCCCAGCACCACATATACAGAAAACGGCCAGAAGCGGCGCTGTGGCTCAAGTGGCAGAGTGCTAGCCTTGAGCGGGAAGAAGCCAGGGACAGTGCTCAGGCCCTGAGTCCAAGGCCCAGGACTGGCCAAAAAAAAAAAAAAAAAAAAAAAGAGGCCCATGGATGGCATGTAGAGGGGAGGGTGCCCGCCTGAAGTATGTAGATTTCCGGAATGCATATTACATCCAACTAACAATGTGCGGCACAGGAAGGACAGAACCAAGCAGATGGGAGGCCACAGCAATGGACAGCCACTAGCTTCTATAAGTAGCCAGTAGGATCAGGAACGGGCTCTGCTTTGGCCTAAGAGTAGGTAGGAGCTTCCATTCCCTTAGGCAGATAGATACACTCTAGCCCCTGCTCACTGTCCAGGCTGCCTGTGACACAGATCACTGCTGAGCCTCTTTCTACCCACCCCCATACGATGGCAATTCTAGGGGAGACCAAATGGCCACCTGGGACATGATGACATGGAACCCTTGCACTCTGGACACTGACTTCAGGAATCACTTGTTACTGGAGTTCAGCAGGGCTTCAGCCAGCATGCTGAGGCCTTAGAGAGACTCCGCTGGCAACAACTGTAGCTTGGATGGGGCGGCGACACGATTCACCTGTTTATTTCTAACCCCCAGCTCCTCAGAAAGTAAGATGCCAGCTGGGTGCCAGTGGCTCAGGACTATATGCCAGCTATTCAGGAGGCTGAGAGCTAAGTACTGTGGTTCAAAGCCAGCCTAGTCAGGAAGGTCCCTGAGACTCTCATCTCCAATTAAGTACTAGAAAGCTGGAAGTGGAGCTGTGGCTCAAGTTGCAGAGTGTTACCCTTGAGCAGAAAAAGCTAAGGGGTAGCGGGCAGGCCCTGAGTGTAAACCTCAGTACAGCACTCCCCACCTCACCCCATCCCACCCCCCCCAAAAAAAGAAAAAGAGCTAGGTTGTGGCTCAAGTGATAGAATAACTGCCTTGCAAGCCTGAGGCCCTGAGTTCAATCCCTAATACTGCCAAAGAAAAAACTGCATACAACCAATGTGCCTCCAGCTGCGTATTTAAAATCATCTAGATGACCTACAGCATTCAATCCAGTATCAATTCTATATAAATAGTTCTTAGACTATATTGAGTAGGGAATAGTGAAAAAAGTTTCCGAGTTTAACACAGATGAAAAAAATTTAAATATATTGCACCTGCATTAATTTGAATGTACAGGAGCAGAACCCACAGATACTGGGGACCACTTTATATCTAGAATTTCATAGGGCCTCTTCAGTCCTGATCTTTCACTAGCTGTATTCTTTGTTCTTTCTTCCTTTTTTGTTGTTGTTGGTTGTGGGACTTGAACTCAGGGCCTGGGTCCTAGGTGTTGTCCCTAAGCTCTTTCACTCAAGTCTATTGCTCTACCATTGTGAGCCACAGTGCTACTTCCAGTTTTCTGGTGGTTAACTGGAGATGAAAATCTCTGTCCTCAGATGTCAGCCTCCTGAGTAGCTAGGAATACAGGTGTGAGCCACCAGTGCCTGGCAGTTCTTTCTAAATCTTGGGAAACAGCCTCCCTTAAACTAAGATAATTTCGGTCCCTCTAAGGCTTTGGGCAGAGAAGGCCAGAGACGCCTTCTGGGCTGTGCAGGCTGAGGAAAGGCTTTGGACTTGTATTTTCTTTTTTTTTTTTTGGCCAGTCCTAGGCCGTGAACTCAGGGCCTGAGCACTGTCCCTGCCTTCTTTTTTTTGCTCAAGGCTAGCACTCTGCCACTTGAGCCACAGCGCCACTTCTGGCCATTTTCCGTATATGTGGTGCTGAGGAATCGAACCCAGGGCCTCAGGTATACGAGGCAAGCACTCTTGCCACTAGGCCATATTCCCAGCCCTGAGGAAAGGCTTTGGGAGCAAACCTCTGCCTCCTTTCTTTAGGGCTGACTCCAGCCTCTAATAAAATACACACCTGGGAATGGACCAGAATGTGAGATGTGAGTCATTTTCCTGGAAAACCTACTGTCTACCACTGGGCAGTCTTGAGTTTACAAGAGAACTGCAGTAGTTTTGGAATCCACATCTGATCCCATCCCCCCTACCTCTTTCAGGTGCTGGGGGAGAGCATTTCCGGGGGAGAAGGTGTACTTGGTCTTCTTGTAAATGCACCAGATCAAGGCAAAGCAGCCGACAAGCACCAGGAAGCCCGCGAAGACAGACACCATGAGAACGACGGCCACTACCCAGGGCGAAGTTTCTGTGGAGAGATTGGACTGGGTGAGATTCTCTACAGCTTGGGTCACAGAGGTCTCACGGCCGTTGTAAACATCACAATCCGGTGGCAATCTCTGGAAACCAGACCCCCCTAAACAGCTCATCCTAAACAGTGCTCCATGAATACAGGGGCTGCCTGGAGGACACGGGGCTTCTCTGTGAGGTTCATTCCTTTCTTATCTTCCTCAGGGTCTGTCCTCTGACACCACGGCTGTTGCACGATGAATTAACGGAGAATGAGAATTCTGAGCTGGCCACCCGTGCTTCATGCCTGTAATTCTAGCTGCTCAGGAGGCTGAGATCTGAGGAGCATGGCCTTTCTTTCCTCTGTGACACATTAACCACGAACCACCAAGAAGCTAGAAGTGAAGCTGTGGCTCAAGTGGTAGAGTGCTAGCCTTGAGTAAAAAAGCTAAGAGACAGCACCTAGGCCCTCTGTTCAAACCCTACATGCTCTCTCTTACACACCCACACAATCCTGGTGCATGTCGCCCACTTTCAGCGTAACACGGTGCCAGCCTGCTCTGAGTGAACTTTTGCACTGATGTGGTAAACAGCCCAAGGGAACTGTAGACATTAGAGTTCAGTAATAAGAAGTGAAAGAAGTCACACAGAACCCATGACTAATGATCCCAAACAAATCTCAGTGCCAAGTGCCGCAAGTTCTCCTTCCAAGAGCTAGGGTGGGTCCTCCCTGTCTCTGATGCCTGCCATGTCTCCTGCAAGCCAGGGGTGTCTTCCTCAGGACTTGAAAAGGCCAAGAAGTACAGCGAAGCTGGGTGCCAGTGAATCACGCCTGGAATCCCTGACTCAGCTCGCTCCCCATCCTGACTTCCTCGCAGTCTTCTTTAAGATACCCAGTCACGTGCTGGTGGAGGCAGGGATCAGAAGGGCTGAGGTGAGAGGCTAGCCCGGGCAAGATGTTCTTAAGAAGCCCATCGTAACCAATAGAAAGTGGGACACAGTAGGGAGTCTCCTCATCCCGGCTTCAATGGGAGGTATAAATGGGAGGATCACAGTGCAGGACGACCTGGGCATCGATGCAAGACCTTATTCAAAAGAGCAAGAAAATAAGGGGGGGAGGGGGAGGCACGTGGATCAAGTGGGAGAGTATCTGCCCAGCAAATGCGAGGCCCTGAGTTCAAAACTCCAGCACTGTCCAAAAAGAAAAAAAAAAAAAGATTGGTCTCTTCCTGCACATAAATGGAACACAGCGGCTTCTAATGCAGTTATTCCTGACATGTGTGTGTGTGTGTGTGCGTGTGTGCGTGTGAGAGAGTGTGTGCCGGTACTGGGACCTGAACACAGCGCCAGGCACTCTCCCTTCCCTTACTCCACCCAGCGCTGGCACTCTGCCACGGGGGACTGGCTTGAGTGAAGTCATTTTCCTTGCTTTAACTAACCCCACCACAGAGCTGACTGCGGCCACGCGTGGTCTCAGCTCCTTTCTCAGCACCAGGCTCCTCCTCCAGCAGTCCCGGCCACTTGTCCTCCCTGAGGCCAATGCCCAGCACCCTCAGGAGCGAAGCCCACGGAGGTGGTGCCAGCTGGGGGGCAAGAGCACAAGGCCTGCAGCTCATCTGAAGGGGACTATGTGCGGGGCGGGTGGCAACTGTCCCTTCGATGCAGCAGACTGAAGAAGCAACACCGGAACGGGGTGCTGAGCCCCGCCTGGAAGCCCACGGAGCAGCCACTTTGTCCGTGTGCGGCTCACCAGGATCCTCCTGAGACACCAGAGAGAGGCCCGGCTGGGGCTGGCTGGTGACCGGCAGGCATGTCAGTATGGGGGAGGTGGAAGGGACCTGCCGCCCGCTCTGCCTGCCCCCCACCCTCCCTCCTTCCGCTGCGTGTTGCATTTAATGCTGTCGTTTCTTCTGATGTGCAAGCCTGGGTCCTGCCAGGTTAGGGATCTATCCCAGCTCCCCAGGAACTCACGTCAGTGGGAGACGCTGGGGCTGCTCCCCTCTACAGGGCACCCTGCACACAGGACTCGGACATTTTGTGTGTTGGTGAATGCGGAATCCTGCTGTAAGCTTGCCGGACGGAGCAGCCCCTAGGCTGCTGACATTCCAGCTGTTGAGAAAGTTCCAGACTCTTACTCACCCATCCTTCTATTAATGTCTTAGTAGGTGTGTAATGAGTCAGAGTCCCTAGGGACTCTTAAGAGAGCACTCTGGGCACTCGTGGTTCACACCTTTAATCCTAGCTACTCAGGAGGCTGAGATCTGGAGGACACTGGTTTGAAGCCAGCAGGGGCAGGAAAGTCTGTGAGACTCCTTTCTCCAAGTAACAACCACCACCACCACCACCAACCAGGGGAGGTGTGGCTCAGCTAGAAGTATAAAAGGCAAAGGACAGCACCCAGGCCCTGAGTTCAAGCCCCAGTATTGACACACACACACACACACACACACACACACACACACACACACACACACACACACACACGAAGCTGACCAATCAGGGCTGGAGACCATTTGGGGGCGGGGCTGCCATGTCTAGGCCTCATCAGTGGGATCTACACAGCCATCTGCGGGGCTCAGAGCAGGCAGAATTGCAAGCTGGAATCTTCACCTACCGTCTTGTGTTTGCTCACAGACAGGCTTACTCCACTGCCCAGTTTTGTTTCTAACAGGAACAAATCCTTGAACTTGAACGCAGTAAGTTGTCCAGGGCTCTAGGTTAGTGATGACCTTGAAGTCATGGTTAAGAGTAACTTGAACCTGGTTGAATGTGGAGAGAACACAATAACATGCTAAGAATTCTCATTCTGCCCCCCCCCCCATGTTTGGTACTCGGGGTTTGAACTCAGGACCTTGTGCTGGCAAGGCTGGCCCTACCCTGTGGGTTTAGCCCTGTTTTTCCTGGTTATTTTTTAGGATAGGATAGGATAGGATAGGATAGGAGGCATGACACACTTAGTTTACGCTTCCCATGCTTGCTAGGATCCTAGGTACACCCCACGCCGTCGTGTCCCTCTGTGCAGGAGGAACCTAGCAGATTTTATTTTTCATTTTGCTTGAGCTGGCCCCCCTATGCAGCTTGCGTAGACGAATGTGCATCACTGTATCTTGCTACCAGCTTAGAAAGTGTTTTGGGAACTTTTCTGCCCAGGCTGGCCTCAAATCAAGATCTTCCCATTCCCAGACTCCCAACTGACTTGGCTGCAGGTACGAATCACTGGCTCCTGGCTTTTCTTTTACTTTTTCTCATAATTTCCAGGTAACATTTCTGCTTCAGACTCTGAATGGGAAAGAACGGCTGCTCTCCCTGCTCATTTCAGATCCTGACAGCACTGCGGGGGTACAGAAACACTGACGGCCACACTGACAATCAGTGCCTGAATTCTGAAGCTTTACTGACATATACATCATACTTGCCATTAAAACAAAGAGAAAAGACAAGTTTTAACCCAGGCACCAGTGGCTTCACAACTGTAATCCAAGCTACTTTGGAGGTGGAGATAGGGAGGATTGAGGTCCCAGGCTAGCCTGGGCATAAACGTGAGACATCTCAGCCCTCCCCCCCAATTGTAGGATGTGGTGCCTTGCATCTATCATGCTAGTTATGCGGAAAGCTTAGATAGGCAGATTGCTACCTAGGCCAGATCCGGCATATATGTGAGACTGTATTTAAAACGAACAAACATAAAAAAGTAGGCAGAAAGGGTTGAGGGCATGCATAGTTCAAGAGGTAGAAAGCATACCTAGAAAGTACAAGTCCCAGAGTTCAACTTGTAATACCACCAATAAAAAGATAAGCCAGTTTCAATATGCCGCACTGTGTCTCATAAAAATTCAAATGCGGAGCTACCTCACGCCTATAATCCTAGCTACTCAGGAAGCTGAGATCTGAGGATCACAGTTAGAAACCAGTCCAGGCAAGATAGTCCAAAAAACTGGGATCTCCAATTAATCACTAAAAAGCCATAGTAAAGCTCTGGTTCAAGTAATGGAGTGCTAGCCTTGAACACAAAAGCTTAAGGACAGCATTCAGACCCTGAGTTCAAGTCCCAGAAATGAAACACACATACAAAAATTGTACACTGAAGTCCAAACACCAGGTGCCTGTAAAACATGACCTTGTATGGAGGTAGTCTTTTTTTTTTTTTTTGCCACGCCTGGGGCTTGAACTCAGGGCTTGGGCACTGTCCCTAAGCTCTTTTGTTCAAGGCTAGAACTTTACCACTTGAGCCACAGTGCCACTTTTGGCTTTTTCTGTGTATGTGGTACCAAGGAATAGATTCTAAGGCTTCATGCATGCTAGGCAAGCAAACTACCACTAGGCCAAACTCCTGGTCCCCTAGTCTTTTATTTTTTATTTTGGTGTGGGTCCTGGGGCTTGAACTCAGGGCCTGGATACTTGCTGTCCCTTACCACTCAAGGCTGGACCTCTGCCACTTGAGCCACAGCTCCACTCTGGTTTTGGCTGATTAGTTGGAGATAAGAGTCTCACAGACTTTGCTACCTAGGCTGGCTTCCAACCATGGTTCAGCCTCCTGAGTAGGATTACAGGCAGGAGCAACCCCCGCCTAGCCCTGGAGATAGGATCTTTAGAGGTAAGGAAGAGTCTCTAATCCAGCAAGCATGATGGTGTGCTTACAGAGAAGTTTTGACTCAGGCACCAGGGAGGATACCTTGGCAAGACAAAGGCAGAGAGTTGGGCAATGCTTTTATAATCCAAAGGCCAAGGTTTTAATCAGCCAGCCCCGGAGGAAAGGCAGGGAATACTGATGGAGCACAGCCCTCCTGACATCTTCATCTTGGATTATCAGCCTCCAGGAAATGTTAGACAGTACATTTCTGTTGTTTGCCCAATTGTGACTTTGTTCTAGCAGTCTTACCCAACCAACAGTGGCCTTGTACCACAATAAAACACTGTGATTTTGTTTTCTCTATGAAGCATATATTTAGGATCCTGGTGGTTTGGGGTTCTTCTTTTGTGTATTAGGTTGTTCCCCAACCTCTAGGGTCCTGCTCTTGGGGTCCACCTCTGATCTGTTTGATTTTTTTTTTTTTGCCAGTCCTGAGGCTTGAACTCAGGGCCTGAGCACTGTCCTTGGCTTCTTTTTGCTCAAGGCTAGTACTCTACCACTTGAGCCACAGCGCCATTTCTGGCTTTTTCTATATATGTGGTGCTGAGGAATTGAACCCAGGGCTTCATCCATGCAAGGCAAGCACTCTACCACTAAGCCACATTCCCAGCCCAATCCACCTCTGATCTGATGGCTAGAGTTGCCAAGTCATCTCAGTTGAATCTGAGCTGAAGATAATATAATTAGTGGTATAGTTCTAAATTTGAGAAACGGAAGCAGATCCTGGTAAAACAGGGAAGTGAAAGAGCTTACAAAGTGCATGCAGGCTTTAAAAAAACAAAAAACCCCTTTCATAATTAGTTGCTTATCTTTGAAGTTGAGGATGTGGACGGCTTGCTAGTGTTTCTTCACTATGAGGAGAAGTTAATCTCAGCAAGGTGTTGGGGACCTGCAACCTCAGGAAGATGAAATCTGAGACTCTCCGTTGTTTAAAACCAGATTGGTCAGAAATGTTTGTGAGACTTATCTTCAGTTAAGATGTAAAAAGCTATAAGCGGAGGTGTGGCCCAAGTGGTAGAGCTTCAGCCTTGAGCCCAAAAACCAAAAGAGAGCATAGAGGCCTTGAGTTGAAGTTCCAGTATTGGCCCAAAAAGGAAGGAAGGAAGGGAAACAAAACACAAGGAATGCAAGAAATCCTAAAGGTTCTTCATGTGATTGTTTAAGGACCTAGTCTTGCAGAGGCACAGAGATTTCCATTCTGGTTCAGGGACTATATAAACTTTGGAACAGATGAGGGAGGAGCCAGAGAGCAGGTGGTCTTTTCAGGAACTCAGAGGCCTCCACCCAAAGCGAGAGAAACAAAGGCACCCGACCATGCCCGTGCTGTGGGCGTGTTCTCGATAAGAAGCTAAATATAAAACAGGGCTTGCCTTTCATGCTCGGTGCAGAAGGCACTCAGCCTCGGTGGTTATGGCACTGGGTCTTTAATTAGAGGGTGCTGTCTGTTCCTCTCTGGGAGGAGGTACCTGGGTTTTCTCTCTAGGTCCAGGGGCTTAGCCAAGACACCTGGATACCTGGTGTGTAGTTATGAAACTAGATATTCTGGATTGCTTTTCAGGTACACCTTTCCTGGGGCCTTGGCTACAAGCAAAATTGTCTTTTGTGTGAAGATTTCCTGTATGCTACGGTTTGAAGGTGTGTGTCTTCTAAATTCCTTCATTGAAATTGTACCACCCAGGCAATAGTATTGAGGCCATGACCCAGAACCCTGAAGAACTAGACTAGCAACCTTCTGTAAGAGGTGTGAGGGAGGTGTTGCTGTTTGTTCTGCTTCCTTACTTTTTTGTCTTCTTGCAGGGGGTGGGGTGGGGAGGGGAGAAGGGGCAAGAGAGGGTGCCAGAAGGGAGGGAGGGAGGGTGAAGAATTGCAGCCATGGTATTCAGCAGACACTATGTGTAGAGAAAGAAGTACGCAACTTGTGGGCAGGGACAGGAGGGGGAAATGCGGAAATGGGGAAAGCGAAGAATGGGGTGACATTGTCCAAAAAAGAAATGTACTCATTACCTGACTTATGAAATGGTAATCCCTCTGTCACACACCTTACTAACAGTACAATTATATTAAAAAAAAATACAAAAACGAGGAGGTGTGAGGGAGCCCCCCCATCTTAGTCTAAGGATGCAGCAGTATGCTCTCATGTTAGAAGCAGAGAGAAGCTGGGTGCTGGGGGCTCACCCTTGTAATCCCAGCTAACTCAGGAGGCTGAGATCTAAGGATGGCAGTTCAAAGCCAGCCTGGGTAGGAAAGTCTGTGAGACGCTTATCTCCAAATAACCAGCCAAGAGCTATTAGTGGAGGTGTGGCTCAGTCTTGCCAAGCTCAAGCCCCAGTAAGGGACCACTCCCCAAATGAATACATCAGTGACTACATAATAGTAATAAAATGTGACAAGAGCCAGGCGGTGTCAGGAACAACGCTACAACTAGGTCTTTAGGTTCCAAGCCAATCTTTTAAAAAGGAATTGATCCCTTTAGAAGAGAGCAGCAGGGAGAAGTGGGGTGACAGGCGACATTTGTGACGGGTGGGGGGTGGGGAGGGGCCCCCATGGGTTTGGCTCATCTGCCCGGTTTATGGGGTTTGAGGCCACAAAACAGAAGTCGTTCAGGTCACCTGATGCAGCTGACTGTGACTTCCTCTGGCCCGCTGCTGACTCAGCCCCGCTGGCCTGCAGCTTCTCTTCGGGGAGGAAGGGCAGTTCTCAAGGCACACCCTTCACCCTCCGTGTCTGCTCCCTGCATTTGCCACGGGGGGCTGAAAAGCTTGGGCCCAAGATACCAGTCAGCCTTCTGGGAGGGTTCTGGCTTTGACAGCACCAGGTTCGCGGCCCCTCTGGACCACAGGGGCTGGCACTGACGAATCCTCTGCCTGTATGGACTCCCGACTTCTCGCTCATCCTAGCTATCAGAACTGAGCAAAAGAGGGGCTGGGAATATGGCCTAGTGGCAAGAGTGCTCGCCTTGTATACATGAAGCCCTGGGTTCGATTCTTCAGCGCCACATATACAGAAAAAGCCGGAAGTGGCGCTGTGGCTCAAGCGGTAGAGTGCCAGCCTTGAGCAAAAAGAAGCCAGGGACAGTGCTCAGGCCCTGAGTTCAAGGCCCAGGACTGGCAAAAACAAAACAAAACAAAGTAAAACAAAAAAAAAAGAACTGAGCAAAAGAGAGCAAGGTGGTTCACGCCGTCATCCTAGCTGCTCACTCAGGAGGCTGAGATCTAAGAATGAGGGCTCAAAGTCAGCCTGGGCAGAAAAGATCAGTGAGACTTTCATCTCTACTTAGCCAGTGAGAAGCTAAGCTTGTGAGGCACGAGGTGCCTACATCTGAAATGCCTGTGGTCACCCAAGCTCACCTTCTCCTCGCTTCCATTTCTCCAGTACTGCACCCTGTAAGCCAATGAGGGATAAAAGTCCTTCATGGTCCATGGTCCGGGTTCATTATCCACTTGCGGGGCTGAGAAATGCATGTGTAAAGAATCAGCAATGGCTTCTATATGTATTCCAGGAGGTCCAAGGAGGGCTAAATAAGAAGAGAGCAAAATGAGAATCAAAAGTCACATTTTCAGAACCCGAACTTTTCATATTTGTACCAGACAAGAAGTGTTCTGAACGGCACTGCTCTTAGACACCCATGGCCATGACACTGACTGATGTGGCCAAGGAGAAGGCGGAGTTTGATTCTTTAAAAAAAAAACATAAAATCTGATGATCATTATTTGTATAGTAGCCAGGTGGCTGGTGGCTCATGCCTGTAAATCCTAAATACGCAGGAGGCTGTGAACTGAGGAGCACAGTTCAAAGGTAGCCCAGGCAGATCCAGCTATAGGACTCTTCTCTCTAATTAGCAAAGAGCCAGAAGAAGAGGTGTGGCTCAAGTGGTAGAGCTAAGGAACAGCGTGAGGCACTGAGTTCAAGCCCTAGTACTGACACACACACACACACACACACACACACACACACACACACCCACGAATGTGCCTAGGACATAGGTGCTCAGTTATGAGAAGGAACAATAAATGTCTATTTGTATTCTTCTCTGACTACGGTTACTTTTTGACGGTCTGCAAATGGATCCACTTCTATCATTCTAAGCTGTTTGTCTGAAATCAGACCAAGAAAACTTGCTTCCCAAAGCAAGCACAAAGAGATTCCTCATGCTATCACAAAGCACTTTCCTTTCACTAAGATAAATACACATTATGAGGCCAGTATCCAATGGAAGATAGAGGTTACTAAGAACATGGATACAGACTCAGATTTCTGGGTTTGAATCTTTGCTCAGCCATTGTTTGACTTTCTAATAGGTTGCTTAATTTGTTTCTAAGGGAACTGTGCTAGGTGGAACTTAGAAGGATTTTTTGTGTGTGTGCTAGTATTGGAACTTGAATTCAGGATCTTGAGCTTTTGCTTGGATTTTCTATTCAACACTGGTACCCTGCCACTTGAGCCACACCTCCACTTCCTGCTTTTTGCTGGTTAATTGGAGATGAGAGTCTCACAGACCTTCTTGCCTGAGCAGTCTTCGAATCGTGATCCTCAGGTCTCTGTCTCCTGAGTAGCTAGGCTTACAGGCATGAGTCACGGGAGCTCAGCTTAAGACATTTTTTTGTAGGTTATTCCGTGAATACTCTTTGGAGGGCTAGAGATGAGTTTTATTACTGAGGTCCTAGGTCCTCATAACCCCCAATTGCCCATCTGTTACTAGGTGGAGGTTCAATCAGGTTAGATTAGACCTGACCTGGAAGCCTTCTTCCAGCTTATCAACCAACCAGCCTGACTTTACATACCTGCCATGAGCTGATCTTCCCCCTGTCTTTCCTCTGGGCTAACTGCCTGCCTACATCAGTTTGGCCTTCCGTGTGTCTTCACAATTTCACTTATTCTTTCATCTTTTGGGGTCACATTTGTTTGCTGAACTTCCAAATGGACCTCCTTCCAGAAAACTGTCACCTGAAGCTATCCCATTCTTCTCAGAAACAGCCCTGACCCCAACTCATTCACATGATCACAGCACATCCAAAATTAGCAAATTTTTATTGACTTATTTTATTGATGATGTATGTATCCTTTTCTGTCTCACCAATGAATTTCGTGTGTGTGTGTGTGTGTAAATATAAATATTAGGATTAAGTCCTGGGCCCTGCACTCTTTTTTTTTTTTTTTTTGGCCAGTCCTGGGGCTTGGACTCAGGGCCTGAGCACTGTCCCTGGCTTCTTTTTGCTCAAGGCTAGCACTCTGCCACTTGAGCCACAGCGCCACTTCTGGCCATTTTCTGTATATGTGGTGCTGGGGAATCAAACCCAGGGCCTCATGTATATGAGGCAGGCACTCTTGCCACTAGGCCATATCCCCAGCCCCCGGCCCTGCACTCTTGCGTGGCATTTTTTCTCATAGCTGGTACTCTATCACTTGAGTCATGCCTCCAGTTAACATTTTTTTTTTTGCCAGTCCTGGGGCTTGAACTCAGGGCCTGAGCACTGTCCCTGGCTTCTTTTTGCTCAAGGCTAGCACTCTGCCAACTTGAGCCACAGCGCCACTTCTGGCCATTTTCTATATATGTGGTGCTGAGGAATCGAACCTAGGGCTTCATGTATACGAGGCAAGCACTCTTGCCACTAGGCCATATTCCCAACCCCTCCAGTTAGCATTTTTATTCTGTAGGACTTTTCTGCCCAAGCTGGCTTTGAACTATGATCCTTAGATCTCAGCTGAGTAGCCAGGCATGAGCACTTTTAAATGTGGTGCTGGGAATTTGAACTCAGGGCCTTACGATTGCTATAGGCAGGCACTCTAACACCTGAGCCATGTCTCCCACCCTTGTTGGTGAGGATTTGTCTAGCTCTAGACTCTTTGCTATACTTCCCTAGCTCCCTGAACAAGGCCGTCCACTGTGGGTACTCAAAAGACTCTTGTTGATGGATCAACCAGTGTGAAAATAAGAAAGGTAAGATGACGACATACAACAAAATGGAAAACAAAATGGCTTACTGTCATCCACAGGAGAGAAGGGGATGTCCACCCACTGCGAATGTTCATCTGCGAATTCGGCCCTGACTCTCAAGGTGTAGTTGCCATACTTGGAAAGGCTGGGGAAATCACATTGTGTTGACACAGTACTCTGGCATGCATTCTGGAATCCCTGGTAACTACACAATCAGAAAGACAAAACCGTAAGTGTGCGAGCTGGGTGCTGGTAGCTCACACCCCTAATCCCAGCTGCTCAGGAGGCTGAGATCTGAAGATCTTAGGCAGAAAAGGTCCATAAGGCTCTCATTTCTAATTAATTACCAAAAAGCTGGAAGTGGAGGTATGGCCCAAAGGGTAGAATGCTAACCTTGAACAAAAGAGGCCCTGAGTTCAAGCCCCAGTCCCGGCCGGCACACACATATGCAAAATGGGTTCTAACTTCTGTCTTTGAGCTTTATTCCCTCTGCTACCAAAAACTAATAATGAAAGAAAAAGAAAGCCTATAATCCAGGCTGGCCTCAAATTTGTAATCTTCCTCCTCATCCTCGCTATTGCTGGGATTCTAGGTATATGCTACACTGCCCGGCAAATTCTTAAAATTAAAAGAAATTATTAAACACTGATGAGTAGTATGCACAATTTGTATGAACATCTTCCAGATTTTCTGAGGTCTTACCGATCCTGGGCATGCCATAAGGCATTTCAAAACCAGTCTATCCCATGGCTAAATAATTTAGGGGAAAAAGGAATTAATCACAAAAATAGGTGTTTTCACAATATAACTTCTTAGTGTTCAAGAGTCTAATACGCACCTATATCTCCCCAAATGGGCTAAGTATTCCGTACACCTGACCAAGAAAGCTTCCTCCATCATTGACTTCTTTTTCTTTTTAAATTTAATTTTTTTTTTTTTTTGCCAGTCTGGGGCTTGAACTCAGGGCCTGAGCACTGTCCCTGGCTTGTTTTTGCTCAAGGCTAGCACTCTACCTCTTGAACCACAGCACCACTTCTGGCTTTTTCTGTTTATGTGGTGCTGAGGAATCGAACCCAGGGTTTCATGCATGCAAGGCAAGAACTCTACCACTAAGCCAAAGTCTCAGCCCCTGACTTCTTTTTCTTTATTAGCCTATGTTAATAGTACAAAGGGGTTTCACGGGAATATTTCCATATGTGTGTGTAAACTACTTTGACTCGAAGTCACCCCCCTCTCAGAGCAGTACATGGCACGATCTGGGAGCGTGCTATCCACTGATGAACTAGAAGAAGACTGCAAATAGTGCCCTAAAAATGACTCGCACTAAAATTATTCTGGGAAATACAATCACAACAATCTGAAAGGTGCAGGCTGCCTTCCTGTAAGTGAGAAGGCTGTCTGACTGGTTTCCCACGCATCTGTCCAGATGCCAAGGCAAATTTGGCTGCCCTCAGAAGCAGTGATGGTGGCAGTGGTGATTAAGGAAAAAAGCAACATTAATGGAGCCAAGAGGGTCGGGCGTGGAGAGCTAGGGATCTGCCCACTTACACTCAGTTTCTATGACTTCAGAATCTTAAGGACTACATCACAACTCATTGCATTCTTAGTCATGTCCACAGTGTTGCAAAAAATTGCTAAGGGATCATTGAGATCAAAGAATTTTATAGCCTGCCTTTTCTACTTAGGATACCACGAGCCTTCTGGTACCCATCAACTCTTCATGGCTGCCTTACACCCCACTGCATGGAAGATCCAAGGCTCATTCCTCAAATGTGATCACTTCCTGTTTTTCAGCATCACATTTAGTCACTCCCTGTATTTCAGGGAATGCATCAGCTGGCTGAAACATGGTATTACCAAAGTTCTTTTGCAATGAATGACTTCTCTTTTTCATTTACTGTTTTGTTTTTTTCTTCCCATTTAATAGGCACTATGACCATTTCCTCTATTATATCCAATTTTGGATATTTCCATATTACAATCACAAAATTACTCATGCTATGATCCACTGAGGCTGAATTCAAAGCAATCCTTTCATGGAGAACCATGGAAGAGTTCATCAGACCTTTCAGGATCATTCTCTTCCTCAAGAAGTGCCCAGCTGGGGGCTGGTTTTCTTCCGTGTGTTCCATGTTCTGTCTGTTCTTCCATGCAGACCAGACCCAGATCCCAGCACCGACTCAGCTAATCACTTCCTATCCTACCTTCATGGAGACACTGAGACCACTCCGCTAGAGGATGTGCCCTCCGACCACGCGCCGCTGTTACAAAGGCTTGGCAGCAAGCAAGGAATGGAGCAAAAGATCATGTCTAGAAGAAGGGAGAGGGGCACTGGGCCCCTCCAAAACTCAGGTTGAAATCTAATCCCCACGGAGAGGTGGTAGGCGGGTAGAGGTGAATGACATTCCTGGTAGTTACGGGTTTTGTAGTCTTGTGTATTAAGATGTGATCAATTCCCCTCCCCTGAACCTAATACAAGTCAATAAAAAATAGATATAATCAGCTGGGCACTGGGGGGGCGGAGGGTGTCACCTCTATAACAATCCTAGCTTTTTAGGAGGCTGAAATCTGAGGACTGAGGTGCAAAGCTAGCACACACACACACACACACACACACACACACACACACACACACACACAATTAATGAACCACTAACATAAAAGAAAATAAATGAGCCAAAAGGCAATTTTCATGATATTTCAAATTAATAATTTTTTCAAAGTAATGCTCTCTAATAATTCCTTGTGTTCCTGTTTTTTTCCCCACTTTGAATATGGCTTTATTCTAGTGAGATTTTTTTTTCCCTGAATGATAAAATTTTTTAAACTAAACACCTAGTGAAAATTTTTATTATGTTTTAGATAGTTCAAAGCATGTGTGTCTTTGTAAGAGGCAACTTGTTTATTTATTTATTTAGTGCTGCCACTGGGGCTTGAACTCAAGGCCTTGGCACTGTCCCCCTCCCCCCCTTTTTTTTTTTTGCCTTAAGGCTGACACTTGAGCCACTTTGAGCTATACTTCCAATTCTGGCTTTTTGCTGACTAGGGATGAGAATCTTATGGACTTTCCTGGCTGGGCTGGCTTTGAACTATGATCCTCAGGTCTTAGCTTCCTGAGTAGTTAGGACTGAAGTCATGAGCCACCAGAACCCGACTATCAGAGGCAATTTAAACTGATTTTTCTAGGCCTAGAATTAATTAAAAGCGGGGATACTCAGCCCCTCTACTTTGGACCTGTACTGTTTGACCTAACCCATTCTCTGCTATAATTACATCACCTTGGGCTCCAGGAAAGAGAGGATTCATAGACAAGCATCCTGTGACGTAAGGCAAACTGCCCCTCAGACAAGAAAACGACCTAAAGCTACAGACCACCTGTCAGGCCTCTGGAGTCAGACCGCATCGTTCTGCCAAGCAGGCCATCCCTGAGCCTTGTACTGGTTCAACTCTGCATACCTTTCTCACTTCCTACTCCCAGTTCTCCCTGTTTAAGCCAATGTCTGCACCCCTGGAAACAACTGAAGATGTACTCAAGTGCCGTCCCCTGACTGCCATGGAATACATCTCCTTTCTCTCTCTTTCATCAAGAAAAACAAAGGATAGAAATTAGAGGCTGGAGCCCTGGCTCAGTGGTAAAAACACCTCCTAGCAAACACCTCCTAGCAAATACACAGCCCACCATCCTCAGTTCAAACCCCAGTGGTGCCAAAAAAAGAAAAAAAAGGTAGAAATGTAGAGGTATTTGGAGAAGGGCCTTCCAGGTGGTGTTGAGGATTAGAATAGGATGAAGTTCCCAGGACTGAATAACTAGTGGTTTGGTAAGGAGGGTGGCTAATTAATGTACACACCCGTGTTTCCCATCAGTCACCCAGGCTGCCAGCAAAAGCCACCTACAGAAATAGCCTTGTCAGCTAAGGAGATCAACAACTGTGAGCCAAATTACACCTCTTCCTTTTACAAAGTGCCTAGCCTCAAGTATTTTCTTTCCAGTAACAAAACACTGATATAAGAGAAGTTAATGTCCCACAGTGGAATTGCTAGCTTTATAGATTGAGTGGAGAGAGCATAGGCCAAAATGATAAGACCAATCAGAACTAGAAGTGCACCTCAGGAAATAAGTTGTAGAATAACCCTTCTCAAGATTGGATGAACTTGTTACATCAATGTTGAAGTTCCTGAGCTTGCTAACTATGTTGTGTGATGAAATATTACCCTTGTTCTTAAAGATCCTCTAAGAGGTAAAGGGCATGTTTATGGAAGAAAAGAGGAGGGAGAAAAGAAAATGTGGCAAATAAAACAACATACTTCAACAACATCTAGTTTGACTATCTTATTCTTTTTTTCCCCTCCTTTTCCCTGGACTTGGCAGTCCTCGAGTATGTTTGTACAAATGACTGCTGGATGGGAATGAGGGTGGGGTTAGTGGGGTAAGAAAGGGAACTTCCCAGCCTTCCCCCAGGGTTTGGGCTGCCTTCCTAACCTGAGTCACAGGGAAAGCAGGATTGTTTAGTACTGCCCTTGGGCCTCCTGCTGACATTGGCAACCTGGTATGTGTGAAGGTATGCTGGCAAACACACACAGGTAAGCAGGACAAGGAGACAGTGTCCACACCACTCACTGCCCAGGTAATTATCTGGCATGAAAAATGGCCACCCTCCCTTTCAAGTCTGGACTGTGAAACAAGAGAGCTTTGATCAGCCAGGAGCTGTCTTCCTCCTGAAGATGTCTTCCATCTGCAGGGTGACTTAGCATGGCTCTGTGCATTACCTGAGTCCCTGGGCCTTGTGGTTGGTGCCAGACTCCATGGTGGCAGGATAGCGGTACAGCAAGGGTCTTCTTGATCTCTTGGTTTCTTAAACAGCTGCCACTGGTACACTGTGGACTTTTAGCAAACCTAGTCTAATAACATGGTGACAGCAGGAGCATTTTTCCTCTTAGAACACATCAATGGTAGGCTGGCGGCTCACACCTCTCATCTTAGCTACTCAGGAGTCTGCGATCGGAGGTTCTTGGTTTAAAGCCAGTACAGGCAGAAAAGTCTGTGACTGAGACTCTGAATTCTAATTAACTAGCCCAAAGCTGGAACTGAGCATGGTTCAGGTAGAAGAGAGCTGGCCTTGAGTAAATATGCTAAAAGTATGAAGCCCTGAATTCAAGCCTAAGACAGACAGACAGACAGACACACACACACACACACACACACACACATATACCCGAGGTAAAATCATAAACCAACACAAGAAACCATACAAAGGAAAAGCCCATCTCAAGAATTTCCTGCACAGAAAGAAAAGGTCAGCAGGGTGGTCCTTCTAGACTGCCATGGTCACTAAGGTGACCCACCCTAGGGTCGGCATATTTTAGCACCCATCTGCTAAGAACCCCTGAGCCTACCTTTTCTGCTGAGCTGTGAAAGTCAGATTCCCTTTGTCAAAGGCAGGTGACTCCCACTGTAGAATGTTCTTGAAATTAACAGAATTCATTCTGACATTTTCAGGAGGGGGCACCATCACTAATGCTGTAGAAAGGAAGGGAAAAATGTCAACTCTTTCCCTCAAAAAGGTGGCCCAAGAAAATCCCCACACCCCCACACTTAGGATTCCATGACAGCTCTGTGGTCTGCGGGGGAAGGGAGAGGGATATTAATGTATCAGGAAGGCTGGATTTCATTTCAAGCACCAGGAGAAGAAACTTCTGGGTGAGAGGTGAGGGAAGACCATGGTGATCTGGTTTGAGATAGCCTAGAAAGGAAGGATGGGTTATGGCAGGGCAAGAGGACTTCAGAGGTATACAGCTCTAGATTTCTGATCAAAGTTTAACATTCTTTTTGGCTCAAGCACCTGATGCCCTGATTGGAGCAATGAATCCATGCGTCTCAGCTGCCTTACACTGAAGGCATACTCAAGTAGGAAGTGAGGAAAACAACTGAATAAATGAGTCTGGAGGTCACACAGGGAAGACTTAAGCTAAGGCAGATGTTCTTTCTGTCTCCATCTCTTTTCTCTCCTCCCCTCCCTCCCATCTTCCTTCCTTCCTTCCTTCCTTCCTTCCTTCCTTCCTTCCTTCCTTCCTTCCTTCCTTCCTTCCTTCCTTCCTTCCTCCCTCCCTCCCTCCCTCCCTCCTTCCCTCCCTCCCTCCCTTTTTTTGGTGCTGGTATTGAAGTTTGAAATCAGGGCCTGGGAGGGGAGCTATTCCTTAGTCTTTTTCACTCAAAGCTGGTGTTCTATTAAGGAGTCTCACAGACTTTGGGGACTGGACTGGCTTTGAACAGCAACACTCAGTTCTCAGCCCCCCTCTCCGCCCCCTCCCCCCAGCTAGGATCACAGGTGTGAGCCCCTGGCTTATCTCTAAGATTTTAAACAATAAACACTAAAGCATAAGAGAAACTCACAGTCAACCACCCAGCTGGCCTTTGCTGAATGCTGAAGGCTTCTGCTGAGAGTCTCAGTGGGGAAGGAAAGCTGGCGGGATGAGAAAGAGGTGGGGTAGAGAAGGATCGCAGGTACAAGCAGCCTGAGGGGTAGGAAAGGGTTAAGTGCAGGGCGCATCACCCCAGTAAAGATGCCACACCCCCTCCCCCAGACTGAATCTGGGCCCCGGCAGGCCTCCAAGGGCCGAGTTGGTTACCCTGGTCCTGGGTCCATTAGAAGCTATCGAGTTGGGGCGCAGAGGAGGGGCAGAATTGAGAGTTCAGGTGTGGGGAAGGGGCGATGGGTGGGGCGGGCGGAGGGCGGGGCGCGGTGGCTGGGGGAGGACGTGGGGTGTGTGTGTGTGGGGGGGGAAATCTCCTCCACATCCGGAGGGCGGGCTGCAGGAGGGTCTGACACAGCCCCCGTGGGATGTTTCGGGGCCTTCGAGGAAAATGAAGTTGGAACCTGGAACCCGGACAGGTGGGGACTTCAGCGGTTCCCGCCTGCGGGCTGGGGTGCCGCCCCACCGCGGATCGGAGGGCGGCAGGGCGACCCACCCCGGCCGGGCTGAAGAGCCACACGCTCCCTTTCGGGGCGACCCCGCAGGTGGCGCGAGCCTCGGGGGTCACCGCCCTCTCGGCCGGGGATGGTGGTGGTGAGGGGTGGTGGGGGGGGAAGAGGGATCGAGTCCACGCCACCGCCCAGCTCCCGCCCCGCACACCTCACCTGACACCAGCAGGCCGCTGCCCAGCCAGCACGCCAGGATCCCCGCCAGGCCCCGCGCCATGGTCGCGCGGGGGCCCGCGAGGGGCTCGGGAGGGAGCCGCGAGGGGCGGCGGGAGTCCCGGCCGCGCGGCTTCCGGGAGCTCCGGGGGCGTGGTCACTGGCCCCGCCCCGACGAGGCCCCGCCCCCGCCGAGGCCACGCCCCCAGGCGCGTCCGGCCCCCAGTGGCCTGGATCCGAGGCTGGGCCTGCAGAGCGAGCGCTGAGCCCCCAGAAAGCAGCACCGCGCCAAAGCCTGCCTGCCTGCCGGAGCCGAATCTGGAGGCTGGAGTGGGTTGGGGGTGATGTCCATCTTTCTGTGAACCATCCAGTGATTCCCCCCACGGAAGGAGAGCGTTAACCTGCATTATCCTGTCCCCAGAGAGCTGAGCTACAGAGCTCTGCCTTAGCTCCACAGGGGTCTTCGCTGGCCTTCCCAGGGAGAATCACACAAAAGCTGGGCCGTTTATTTCTCAGTAACTGTTGAGTTTCCCCCCACCCCATGTTCTTCCACAAGATTACCAGGGACCGCTTTCATGTCCTCTTGGTAAACGTGGCGGCGTGGTGGTAAGGTTGGAAAACCGAGGGCAGGCTGGCAGGTTGGGAAATGTTCTGGGCTCCTGTGATGGCTGTTCTAGAACACTCCCATGTGAAGATACGGGGGAGGGGATGTCCCCCGGGGTGGGGTGGGGAGTGCCCACACCGCAGACCAGGGACCACTGAAGACTGAGAAGGGAGCTGGGGTGATGCTGGGATGGAAAATGGATTGCAAACATGCCGCACGATCACTGCGAAGACCACACGCGTTTGTATAAAACTACTCATGTATTATCTTTGCCCAAACTCCGACATCATACAAAAACCTTAAAAAAAGTTTTTTTAAAAAAAAATAAAAAAGATTAGGATTGAATACGTGCAGTTACAGAGCTCTCGAAAGATGGTCCTGCTAATTGTTCCAGGTAGGTTTTGACTGTGTGTCCAAGTCTCTTTACTGTGGCTTTCTTCCTTATACCTTTTTTTTTTTTTTTAATGGGATTGAACCCTGGGTCTTGAGTATGTTAAGCAGGGGCTTTATCACTGAAACAGCACCCAGCCTCTTCTGCTTTTGCTTTGTGTTACCTGTTACCATCAAACTCGTGATCCTCCTGCCTTCCTTGCACCCTCTTTCAGTAGCTATTACAGGTATCAACAACCACTCAGTGCTCTCCTGTCTCCATTTGTCGTGGAGCAATTATACAAGTAATCTATTTTATCCTTGAACTAGGGGGCCCTATGTAAGTTTTGTTTTTCCCCTTCTTCGATGAATCTCAGAAAGCTAGTTTTGGGGATGAGCGTGGCGAGGAGGGAACATTGCACCTTTCATCTACTCTGATGTTATGGGACTTTATATTTTTGATTTTTTTTTGCCAGTCCTGGCCTTGGACTCAGGGCCTGAGCACTGTCCCTGGCTTCTTTTTGCTCAAGGCTAGCACTCTGCCACTTGAGCCACAGCACCACTTCTGGCCATTTTTTATATATGTGGTGCTGGGGAATCGAACCCAGGGCTTCATGCATATGAGGCAAGCGCTCTTGCCACTAGGCCATATTCCCAGCCAGGGGACTTTATATTTTTAATTCTTTTTTTTGTGTGCCAGTACTAGGGCTTAAACTCAGAGCCTCAGCACTATCCCTTAGCTTTTAAGCTCAAAGTCAATACTCTACCACTCGAGCCAAAGCTCCCACTCCCATCTTTTTAGTGGTTAACTGGAGATAAGAGCCTCACAGAGGGGCTAGTTTGAATCGTGGTCCTCAGACTTTGGTTTCCTGGGATTACTGTTGTGAGCCAGGGGCACTTGTCCCAATTGAATTATCTCCCCAGAAATATCATAGAGTCCAGGGGGCCCCTACCACCTCCTGAAAACCACAGTGGACCTGGTCCTTTGGGGAACACGATATGGATGCATGCAAAGTGAAATGTGTTAGGGCAAACATGGCAGAGCATGGTCCGCCCGGAGCACACCTCTCTGAACTTGTAAACATCACTCTGAACAGTACAATGATGGCTATAAATAACGGAGGTCGCACAGATGAGGTTGCCTGCAAGACCAGGGTGGGTTCTGCAGTTGCTGCTTCCTTCCCTTGCAGACACTGGCACACCCAGGTAAACACGGTGCAGGCATGAATACCCCAGAGGTTGCTCTCAGTTTATATCTGGGAGCTGCTCTGAGAGTCACCTCATTATGTAGCCATCCTGGATGTCTGAGTCCGTGTCACTTTGCTCTGACAGAGCATCTTCTGTCCGCGGGCACTGGGAAGTGGGGCTGGGGTGAGCGGGCTGCGTCCTTTCCCCACTGGCTCCCAGCACACTGGACTGTCCTCCATCAGCTTCCTCTTCTAGGTCCACCATCTCTTCTGACAGAGACGACGCCAGACTGGCTTCATCTGCATCTTTGTTGACGACTCTCAAGAATACAGAGTTCAAATCCACATTGAAGATGATTCTGTCTCCAGACCCCCCAGGGGAGCTGCTACTATCCTCAAGAAAGGGGTCCTGGAGCAGACTCTCTCTCCTCTCATAGGGCTCACTTGAGTCTCCTGGCTGCCAAGGTTGGGGTTCTGGCATTGTGGGGGGGTCGGGCTCAGCTCTAGCCTCAGCTGCCTCCTCTTCAGCCTCATCAGATTCTTCAGCATCCGGGTCTTGGAGCTGGGACTCCTGGGAAGGGGTGGGGGAGGCTGGGGCCAGGTTCCGAAGGAGGCCTGTGAGTCCATGTGTGGTATAGCCAACCGCATTTGCCTTCGGAGCCACTTCAGTGTCGCTGTCACTGTCCTCATCGTAATTATAATCCCACACCTTCTTCTTTCTGTGGATGGAGATGACCTCCACTGTATCCACTGCTTCCAATGGTGGCAGTTCAGAGAATACCAGGGCAAAAAAGTGATGGAAATTCTGAGAGAGAGAAACAGAGAAAAAAACTCTATCACTTAGGTTTGCTATGGCTTTTTGTTCTTGTTTGTTTGTTTTGGTCAGGTTCTCGAAGCTCTATCACTGGAACCATAGGTCCACTTCCAGTTTTTTGCTGGTTTGTTGGAGATAAGAGTCTCATAGATTTTCCTGCCTGGGCTGGCTTTGAACTGTGACTCTCTAGCCTTCTGAGTAGCTAGGATTACATGCTACCAAACGTGTGGGAAATGTGGGGGGAGAGGGGGCAATCTATCTGGAAATGGCTGAGTTCTTAAGGTTTGCTATTGCCCTGGAGGGTAATGACAACGGCCCTAGGTAAGATAACCCAGGACTTGGTTATAAACACCAGGAGTAAACCAAGAAACAAATGCCTCCCACACTCAAAGATTTACCGGTATCCATCCCAGCCTTGGGACAAAATAGGTTACAGTATTAAAAATTCTTACTCCAGCTGAGCGCTGGTGGCTCATGTTTGTAATTCTAGCTACTCGGGAGGCTGAAATCTGAGGATCGCGGTTGGAAACCAGCTCGGGCAAGAAAGTTCTTCTTTTCTCCAATTAACCAGGGAGAAACGAGATGTGGTGCTGTGGCTCAAGTGGCAGAGTGCTAGCCTTGAGCAGGAGAGCTCAGGGACAGTGCTCAGGCCCTGAGTCCAAGCTCCAGGACCGAAAAAAAAAAAATCCCTGGACTCATAAGACTTTGTACATTCCTCCAGCTTGGAAAGCTATGGATGAAAACAACATTTAACAGCCTTTTCTGGCTTAAGAAGCAGGAAGTGTCTTTCCTTTTCTATTTCTCCCACTTAAACCCTGTTATATTAAAAATAAATTGTTGCTAAAACTTCAAAATCAAAAGTCTACATAAGAAAAGATTTTATTTTCCACAGCATTGGAGTTTGGATTCAGGGTCTCTCATTTGCTTAGCTTGTTTGCTCAGCTATCTTTCTACCACTTGAGCCACCCCTCTAGCCCTCCTTTTTCTAGTTGTTTTGGAAATGGAATCTCATGGACTTTTCTGCATAGGCTAGCTTCAAATCATGGTCCTCTGGTAGCAGCCTCTGAGTAACTAGAATTACAGATGGGCCCTACTGGCATCCGGCTTATCAATTATTTTTGTACACATACTTTCCCTAAACCATGGGTTATCATTTTACTCTATGATATCTTTTTTGATGAAGAATGCTGAATTTCAGCATAAGAAAACGTATCCTTTTATTCTTTTATGTATGTTGCCTTGTGTCTAAAACCACAGACTTTTTTATCAACACAAAAAGCCACATTGCCTCAAAGTCATATAAAATCTCCTATACAGATGCTCTTCGACTCATGATGGAATTGTGACCCAATAAACATATAGTAAGGCGAACACATTGTAATTTGAAAACACGCCTAATATATCTAAACTACTGATCAATAGCTTAGCCTTGCCCAAGCTTTAAGAGGCCCATACCACTTACATTATCCCACAGTTGGGCAATCTCATCAGCCTGTATCATAACAAAGTGTTGACTCTCTCTGGTAATTTAGAATTTGAAGTATAGGTTCTGCTGAATGACCATTATGGAGTCAAATACCAGCAAGTGAACATGTCAGGAGCTATAGATACTGCCCCTTAAGACCTTAACAGCTTTGCCTTTCCCATTATAGTCTTATATTTAACTGGCACTGGCACTGTGTGTGGTGTGAAGTAGGGATTCAACATCATTTCCTTAATGTAGATAAACTTTATCAACCTGTCCATCCTTTTCCTACTGATAAGTAACACTCACTGTAGTGTTAATGTTTTTCAATAAGATGGATAATTTTCTCCACAATGGTCATGTTCATCATCTGCTTGATTTATTCATTAAATGTTTCTTGTTACTACTGCAGTTGAAGTTTTAAAAAATTATTGTAAAGGCATTCTACTTAAAATTCCAAACTAGGAAAATTAACCAATGGGGAGAGATGTTATGCTTGCAAAGGATTCATGTCTAATCCTTAGCAGAGAATTCTGGAGGAACTGGCTATGTTCTCTTCTGATCTGGACGTGAGTTTCACGGGCATGTCCAGTTTGTGAAATTTCACCAAGCTTCGCATCTGCGATTTGTGTACTTCCTTTTCATTTTTATTCTTGTCAGTCCTGGGGCTTGAACTCAGAGCTGGGGCATTGTCTCTGACCTTTTTTTTTTTTTTTTTGCCAGTCCTGGGGCTTGAACTCAGGGCCTGAACACTGTCCCTAAACTTCTTTTGCTCAAGGCTAGCACTCTGCCACTTGAGCCACAGCACCACTCTGGCCGTTTTCTGTATATGTGGTGCTTGGGGAACTGAACCCAGTCTCTGGCCTTTTTTTCAAGCTAGCACTCTACCACTTTGAGCTATGGTGCTAGTTCTGGTTTCCTGAAGGTGAGTTGAGATAACAGTCTCACAGATTTTCTTGACTGGGCTGGCTTCAAATTGTGACCCTCAGATCTCAGCGTCCTGAGTAGCTAGGATTACAGGTGTGAGCCACCAGTACTCAACTTACTTTATTCCTTAAAATATGCTTTATATTTATTTTTAAAGTGAACACATGTAGTTTTGTATGAAATTACTATGCTAACCTGATAAGTTACCTCTAGACTCAGGGGAATGTTTTACTTTGATAATTTTATCATCCAGTCTATTGATTATTGTTATCCCTACCCCATTCCTCAAACTTTCAGTGCCACAAGGTCAGTTTTATTTGTTCTGTTCATTTCTGTATCCCAAACATCTGGAACATGCTATATATAGTAGATACTCAAAATATTTGTTATAAAAGGAAAAGATCAGCCATGCGCGCTGGTGGTTCATGCCTACAGTCCTAGCTACTCAAGAGGCTGAGATCTGAGGATCATGGTTCAAAGCCAGCCTGGGCAGGAAAGTCCATGAGACTCTTATCTACAATTAACTACCATAAAAAGGCAGAAGTAGATCTGTGGCTCAAGTGGTAGAGCACTATCCTTGAGCATAAAAGCTAAGGGACAGTGCTTAGGTCCTGAGTTCAAATCCTAAACTGGCACATACAAAAAAAAATTGAACATTTATTCTTTTTTTTTTTTTTTTTGCCAGTCCTGGGCCTTGAACTCAGGGTCTGAGCACTGTCCCTGGCTTCTTTTTGCTCAAGGCTAGCACTCTGCCACTTGAGCCACAGCGCCACTTCTGGCCGTTTTCTATATATGTGGTGCTGGGGAATCGAACCCAGGGCCTCATGTATACAAGGCAAGCACTCTTGCCACTAGGCCATATCCCCAGCCCCTGAACATTTATTCTTGATTAAACATGTGCATACAAAAACACTCTGACCTAGAGTGTCCTATTTTTCTATTCCTAGGGTTTTTATTTCAATGTACAGCAATAATTTTTAGTGGACAAATACTAGATGCAAGATGATAAAATGAGTGTAATTTCACCAATTGTGAAGGAGATGTAATTATATGGCTGTCGAACTATTAGATGGTGGATGAGTTCAAACACTAAAAAATATTTCTGTAGGAAGACAAGCCTAGAACACAGAGAACAAAGGGGCATGGTCTCCTTGATATATGACTGTTGGGGGGGGGGCAGTAGAGACCAGGTCTGCGAAACAAAAAACTTCTTGTCAAATGGTCTTTCCACAGGTTTGGGTCAGCGACCTTACATTATGTATCTAAAACCAAACAACTACTAAACATAAAAAGGTCTAAAATAGACCTCTCAGTGGATCACAACAGCTCAACAGCTATGTATATATGATCATATGAGACAAGGATAAGCAAACCCTATCGTTGACGTTATAGTTAAAGTTCTAGGTGAGTTTCCTTTGGCGTACGCCACGTGGCTACTGTATATGATTTTGGTACACTGGGTATTGTATATATGCCTACCTGATCTAGGGAAGGGAAAGAAAAACGAAGGTGTAAGATATCACAAGAAATGTACTCACTGCCCTATTATGTAACTGTACCCCTTTTGCACAACACCTTGTCAACAGAATTTAATTAATAAAAAAATTTCTGTAGGAAATACTGCCAAAGTAATATAAAAAGAAAGCAATGAGAGAGGGCAAGTGAGCAATGATGGGTGAGTACAGGTCAGTAAAAAGATGGAAGGTTTTAGAAAGATGTCAGATCAATGCAAAGGCTCTGGTAAAGATCCAAACAGAAATGAGGAAGAAAATGACTTGTTACATTGAAATCCCGAGACTAAGACAAAAATAACACAAATGAGAGCACTATTTGACACTGAACAAAAGTTTTAAAAAAAATCAACCGATCAGCCGGGCACCAGTGGCTCACACCTGTAATTCGAGCAACTCAGGAGGCTGAGATCTGAGGACTGTGGTTTGAAACCAGCCTGGGCAGGAAAGTCTGTGAGACTCTTCTGACAAACTACTCAGAAAAAGCCAGAAGTGGCACTGTGGCTCAAGTAGTAGAGTGCTAGCCTTGAGCACAGAGAGGTTCAGGAACTGAGCCCAGGCTCTGAGTTCAAGCCCCAGGACCAGCAAAAAATAAATTTTTTTTAAAAAAAAAGCCCAACTGATCAATATTACTGGTTCTTTGGAGTAAATGTATATACTATTGCCAGCATTATAAATGAATTACTCATGTTATATGATAAGACAAATTTACTTGGTGCATATGTGAATTCAAGTAACCCATAATCAAAAGAAAATCTATATAGAAATTTCCATTGCAAACTGAGTGCCAGTGGCTCATGCCTGTAATTTAAGCTACTTAGGAAGCTGGGATCTGAGGATTACAGTTTGAAGGCAACCAAGGCAAACAAACTGTGAGATTCGTATTTCCAGTTAACCAGAAAAATGCCAGCCAAGACTGGAGGTATGGCTCAAGTGGTAAGAGTGCTGGCTTTGAGGAAAAAGATACTAAGCCAGAGTATGAAGCCTTGAATTCAAGTCCCACTACCAACACACAGACACAGATACACACACACACACACACACACACAACTTCATTACACTATTTATAATGGCCAAAGAATAAAAGGAAGAAAGCAAAAGGAGAAAAAACATCCTAAATGCTCTCTAGATGGAAAATGGTTAAACAATATTAATTAATTAATAAACAAATACTGAGACATTAATAACGATGGAATTTTATAATACATGGACAACCTAGCAACATAAGACAACTTACAATTGCAAAGTTTGTTTATCCAGACTGATAAAACTCACTGGTGGTTTTGGAAAATGAGACTCTTCTGTGAAAACATTCAAGTATATAATAAAAACACTTAAGTTAAAAAGTAAAAGATAAACAACAATTTAAAAGGAGAAATAACACTACATACCAAGACTTTGGGAAGTTTATTTTTTAAGCAGATATAACCAACTCGTTTCAACATCATGATGGTGATCACAGAGACCGCTGCTACCAAGACCCCGGTAATCAGTATGCTTACTTTGGCAGACTCTGATGGCCCTGTTGGAGAAAAGATAAATGATCGTATCTCAAAAGAAATCTGATAAAGGGGTCATTGATGGAGATCAATGTGCCTTTGCTCTAGTCTTAGAAGGTATGATACTGAGGAAGTGGAAGTTTAAAAAATTATATTGTGAAATAACAAAGAATGGAGAGTAAGCTGTGTGTGTGTGTGTGTGTGTGTGTGTGTGTGTGTGTGTGTGTGTGTGTTGGCACTGAGACTTGATCTCAGAGCCTCATGCTCTCACTTGGTTTTTTTACTCAAGGCTGGTGATCTACCGGGTAAGCCACACCTCCACGTTTGGCTTTTTGGATGGTTGATGGTTAATTGGAGATAAGAGACTTATAGACATTTCTGCCCAGGCTAATTTGGACTCAGCCTCCTGAGTAGGCTAGGATTACAGGTCTGAGCCACCCATGCCTGGTTTTATGTTTAGACTTTTAAAGTAAAAAAATATTTTTTTCAGTTGATGTTTTCTGGTGACACTATAGTAGGCACTCGCTGAGGCTGTTTAATTACTAGGGCAAATTCAATAAAGTGAGGTCATTTTTTCCGTCACATCAGCCGCCTCTGCAATGCCGCCATGTACGTGACTGCACGTGGTGAATGGAAAAATCAATTGGGCCATATCACAAAGCAAGCCACGCCTCCGCAGAGCCCATTTGGCTCTAAGAGTTCCCCTTTGCCTGTCAAAATTCCTTTTGGAAAATGTTAACTTCCTGACTGCAAGTATGTCTGGACTAAGAAGAGATAGTATAATAAGACATAAACTCTCTTACCTTTCCAGAAAGATCTTTGTTGGTGTTAATCCTGTAATTCAAGCCTCAGTAAACGTAAAGAAGAGAAGAAATAAAAGTAGGTTGTGCAAGTCCACTTCTAATTTGTGTGTGTGTGTGTGTGTGTGTGTGTGTGTGTGTGTGTGTGTGTGCCAGTCCTGGGGCTTGAATTCAGGCACTGTCCCTTAGCTTAATTGCTCAAGGCTGATATGCTATTTACTACAGCTCCACGGAGAGACCAAAGTTTCTCAGACTTTGCTTGCCCAGGCTGACTTTGAACTGTGATCCTTAGATTTCAGCCTCTTGTGTACTTTGTGGCATGAACCATAAGTGCTTGGCTCTATTTTTGTTTTTGTTGTTGTTTTTTTAAAAAAATCTTATTTAGTCTCTTATTGCAATGTAGGCTCCATAATGTCAGGGTGAGTTTTCTTCATTGCTGTCTCAAGTGTCCAGAATGGAATTTCTTTTTTTTTTCTTCTTGTTGTTGTTTATTTTTAAAATCACATGTTGTATACACACATAACAACCAATCAAAAATCTTATTCACCAAACCCCTGGTTTTTCAGAATGGAATTTCATCACTGTAGAATCCCAAGTAATGTTTACCAATTGAACCAGTGGAGCTGCCCTTAGGTCTTTACTGAAGGAGCCAATCGATGAATTGGGGAGTGGTCCAGGGGAAGGCAGCTGGCCAGATCTGGGGGCTAAATCTCCCTGTGTCAATGTCCTGCCATTGCAGTGCTTGCCATAGTCCAAGTCACTCCTGGCCAGTGTCAGCTGTCCTGCCATGACCTCTCGGCACCCACATGTGTTTGGATCTTGAGTTGGATTGGTTGACGGTAAATGAGGAAGCAAGTGGACAGCGAGAGGTGAGATGCTATCCCAACCTGTTTGGTTCCTTGGGATGCCTGCCCTTTAACTGCCTTGGTGAATGGATGGAGGAGCTATGGCGGACACAGGCAACATGATGTGTGTGTGCAGAGTAAAGATGGACTGGTCTCATGGCATACCCGTGCACGACCCTCTGCTAGAGAAGTCAGGGAGAAACGGTGATGTCACAGACCTCATGCTGAAATCTGTCAGTGTGACCGTTATGGGAGCGAAGCTCTCTGAGAGGTATTTGGGGCAGAGAGGCTCTGCTCGCATAGATGGACCCATGCTATTATGGGTTACATATCAGGAGTGGCTTTGTTGTAAAGGCAGCTCACCGTTTCCCCCTCTTGACAGAGGATACCCTCCACCATGCCGCCACACATGCAGCAAGAAGGCTCTTCCATGTTGGACACCCAGCACTCAGAACTGGAAGACCGAAATCTCTCTTCTTCCTAACGTATCCCAGTCTCAGGTACTGTGTTACAATGGCAGAAATGGACTCAAGACCCTATCTGAGTTTATGCCAATGAAGTGACTCTTGGGGACGGGGCTAGACAGCTCCCAAATGAGAGCTGATGGACAGAAAACCTAACCATGTGCTCAGAAGGTTGGATCACCCTTCAAGCCACACCCCCTGTCTTACAGGGATCAGGGAGGGGCTGGAAACTGAGTCCAATCCTGTGGCCAATGATACAGTCAGTCGTATCTACATAATGAAACTCAATAAAACGCTGGAACATGGAGGTTTGGGGGGCTTCTGTGTTGGTGAATCAATGTGAGGTGCTGGGAAGGGGGTGGCAAATATACAAATAATTATATCACTGAAAGTCATTTCCTTGTAAAGCCAACCATATTTTACTCTGGTAAATTAGAATATGAAAGACGCATCCATTGGGGCTGGGAAATTTAGGGCTTCCTTAAAGAAGATATTCTCTGATTTTTTTTTCTTCCCTTTGGTAAAACAGCTGCAGATGAGAGACTGAGCAGAATGTGCAGGGAAGGCTCCTAAGCTCTCTGTCTTGCGGCTCACTTCTGCAGAGAAATGAAAGTTCTGGATCACATGGTTTACAGCCTGGGTCTATGCCACGGAAGAGCTTCCGGCCTTCATCAGTGACTGGCAACGGTCCACAATGGCAGTTCACATGGTCCCGAGAGCCAGGCTGCATTGCACCCGAGCGTACAGTCTCCATCTCCGAGCCTTCCGGCACTGGGCATGAACAACGGCCAACCAAAGACTCAAGGCGCTGAGTTTAATTCTATTTCCCTGAAATAAAAGCACGTCTGCTCCTAGAAAGAGTCTGGCCTCAGACACTTATTGCATCATCCTTAATGGAAGAATGATATAAACAGTGTCTACCACCTGGTACAGAGACTGAGCAACAGGAAAGATCTCCCTGCTAAGATTTTTATTGGAAGAAATACTTTTCGCATACTACCATGAATTTCAGATTCCGCCAACAGATTTTCCTTCAAAATAAGAGCATGACTTTGGATCACACGAATGTTCAGAAACTAAACCCTACCTGATTCCTGGCCAGGTTGAAGGAAGGTGCACTTTAAAGGAGATATTATTTCTTTTCCCAGACCTTTAGGCTCAAAATAAACAGATACGCAGTAGTTTGTGTTTGGAATTAAATTGTCGATGACATAGCTGAAATTTCCACTGATGCCTCCATTTATTTGGGGCTTGTGCTGCAAAAAGAAGCAAAAAAAAATTAGTAAGACATTGGTGAGAATTTAGATTGTGTGTGTGTGTGTGTGTGTGTGTGTGTGTGTGTGTGTGTGTGTGTGTTGCCAGTACTGATGCTTGATTTCAGGACCTTGGCATTGTCCTTTTGCTTTTTCATTCAAGGTTGGTACTCTACCACTTGAGCCACAGCTCCGCTTCCAGCTTTTGTTGGCTATTTGGAGATGAGCCTATTTGTAGACTTTTCTGCCCAGGCTAGCTTCAAACTGGGATTCTCAGATCTCAGGCTTTTGAGTAGCTGGGATTACAACAGATGTGCGTGACGAGCGCCTGGTTCTTGCAAGGGGTTTGTAGTTGGCATAGGACTATCCTAAGTGGTACCATTTCAGCAGAGCCCCCTCACGCATACACTTTATTTTTGGACCTTCCAGTGCTCTGAAGGACGGAATCAACAAATGAAATTTTTCTGGTCCGTCTCACAGTAGGGTCACTGGAGGGTGCTGACATTCAGTTTGGGTCCCTCGGGGAAACTAGGACAGGGCAGAACCATTCCTCTTGTAGTGCGAGGTCTGGAGAGGTGTGTCACATGCGGATCAGGAAAGCATTCTTTCTGAGATCTCGTCCTGGCTTACTGAGACCTGCCCACCATCCCTGTGCACACACATGCCTGTCTTTCGGTGGGTCCTCTGATTTGTGCATGGGCCTAGTCATTTAAACAAGGAATGTGTTTCTGCAGAGGATGAACCAAAGAGACTTCTTTCCTAAAGTGAGACCCTGCTGATGTCCAGAATTTTCTGTTTGAATTGTTCAACGGCACATTGATTTCTTTGCCAACTCGGAAGTGACCCCAGCACACAGACCACTTACCATCTTCACCATCTCCTCAGAGTGTTCCTCAATGGCGAGCAACAAGTGATAGGAAATATCTTTCCCAAAAATCTTGGGAACAACACGTGGAAATGTCACTGTCACGTTAATGTGGTCTGTAAAGCCGACAATGCCAAACTCCGGTGGCTCAAAAGACACTGTGTAGAAACAAAGTCAGTATCGGTCACCCTCAGTATCGGTCACTGTCTACCTAACAACTGTGTCTCCTCCAAATCTTCTTTTTTTAAAAAAAAATTTTGGTGACATTACTGGGGTTTGACCTCAGGGCCTTGTGCTCTCACTTAGCTTTTCACTCAAGTCTGGTGCTCTTGTTACTTGAGCCATACCTCCACTTCCGGCTTTTGCTAGTTAATTGGAGATAAGACTCTCAAGGACTTTTCTGCCTGGGCTTAAAAAAAAAAAATCTTCTTGGGCTGTATTTGAACCTTCCTATCTCAGCCTCTTAAGTAGCTCAGAATACAGGCACGAGCCACCGGCACCTTGCTTGCTTCCACTTTTTAGATATGAAGGCTCAGAGCCACAGACTAAGGAGCCTCGGAAGTAGGAAGTGGCCGAGCAGGAGAGAGCTACCTTTGTCCTAAGACACCACGGCAGACCAAGTAAGGATGACCTTGACGAGGCTGAGAAGGCCACTGACTTACCGTTGGAGGCCAGCACGCTACCCACACAGCGCAGCAGCGTCTCGTTCCCGCGGAACCCCTTCACCAAGGGGATGTAGGTCTCGTGCATCTCTTCCCACACGTCTGTGAGGTCGCAAAATGAGCTCGTGATGTTTGTACAGTTCCCAATGGGCTTCAAGTCTTCCGGTTTACTTTGGAGAGCAACAGAAGAAGGAAAGCTTTAGCACGTAGAGAATGCAGATCCATGTATCTGCATGTATCTCACACACCTCATTTTCTTTAGGGCGCTGCCCCAATACCACCATACCGCATCCCCTGCTTTAACCACTGTTCTTATTTTATTTTACTTATCTTTACTATGCCAATAATGAGGCTTGAATTCAGGCAGGGCCTTGGCGTTGTCCCTTAGCTTTCTCATGCAAGGCTGGTGCTCTACCACTTGAGCCACAGTTCCACAGATGGTTAAAAAAAAAAAAAGAGCAGAAGCTAGTGACCTTCTGGACCTTCTGGGCTGCTCCCTCCCCAGAGGCCTAATCATCCATCACACATGAAAGCTTTAGACATCCTGGAAGCGCCTGGCATTCCTGGAAACAATAATCTGACCCTTTCCCTAGTCCTCAGTTCCCCAGGAGGGGATAAAAGGAGACCAACTTCCTTCCCCACCTGGGCTAAGACGGAAAACTGGCTCCTTGTTCGTTCTTCTGGTCACATTTTTCTTCTGCTGCTCCTGGCCTTATTTCATACTGTCCTGACAGTAAGAACCCACTCTTTGCTTGCCTCTCAGCATTTCCAGGTTCTTTACTGGATCATTAGAGATAAGAGTCTCTTGGATTTTCCTGACAGGCTTCAAAATCGTGATCCTCAGATCTTGACTCTTAAGTAGCTAGGATTGCAGGCATGAGCCACCAGTGTCAGGCTAAAACACCTTATTTTAAAATGGAGCTCTTTTGCATGCTGTTTCTCCCACATTAGTCATCTTTATATTGTATAGTGCTTTCCTCTATCTGCCCTGTTCTTCATTTGTTTCATGATGTCTCCATTCATTTCCAGAATAGTTTCTCCCAGAGGGCAGGGACTTTGTTTCCTGGCTGGATCCCCTGGATGTAGGAGGTGCTCAGTAAATATTCGCTGGATAGAATGAACTGCGGGCTTCCCCGGGAAGAGGCCTCAGATCTCCCTCCCATTCTAGGACATTCCCCTCGGAGGCCCCTTCTTTCTCTTTGGCTGAGGGCCACATGGTCTTAAGTCAGGACTGTGCTAGTTTAGATCTACTAACTTTAGAAAGGTGGGTAGATAAAATATGTGATGAGCCGATGCAAAGAGGCTGAAGAAAAACTCACAGAAGACCCTTCCTGCGTCAGGCAAATAAATCAGGCACGTATGCAACCAACAGAAGGACCTTTCAGGGTCCACTGAGTCAAAAGAATGACTTATGAGAGTGACTATAGGATATGGGAAGAAGAGGGCTAAAAAAAGACTCCATCCATTCTTACTCCGTCTAGCAACCCTGAAGCAAGAAGCACAAACTTGGAGAGGCTGTGTTCTGGCACACGCGTCAAGCTGGTGAGTGACTAACCAGCCTTTGGACCCAGGATTGCCAGACAGTTTTATGGAGTCCCATTTGCATCCATAAAACAGAAAAGTGACATAAAGCATCAATATGGTAAGTAGACCTTTTTGCCTCTGAAAAACAGAGGACTTTTAAACATTCATTTTGGCTGAATTTGAAAAATCGTAGGGAAAATGGTACTCAGCAATTATTTTGCTCATGGGATCCTGATCTATGCAATTTGGCTGGTGTTGGGGTTCAGCTTTGGCCTTGAGGGGGAAGGGCAGAGGAGAGTGCTCCCGAGATGCCGCCCTTCCCCCAGCCCTGGGGGAATGCGGAAGCAGGCCACAATTCTCTGGGTCTGGAACCAGAAGAACTGGCTTTGCGACCAGCCCCCCAATTTTCTCGCCAGCCCATGTGCTCCCCATTCTCATGGGCTTTGCCCCTGGGGTGGTGCTATCCAGGTGACGTTAGCTCATGAGGGGGTCTTATGATAAGCTCGCCAGCCTATCGCCAGCTCTTGGTCATCACCCTTTTTCTTGTCACCCCCTACTATATCAACTGCTAGCCACTCCCTTATTAAATCAGATTTGCTCTTGAAGCTGTCTCCGAGACTCCGCGTACGCCTGGCTTCCTTTAAGGGTAAGGAGGGAGGATAAGCGATCTCGTACGGCCGCGTGCACCTGAGGTCTTTCCTGAGCCCTCCACTCCACTCTGGCCTTACATGCGGGTCGGGTGACCAGGGGAGAGGGTGAGAAAGGGAGCGATTAGAGTAGAGTAGAGCCTGACCCCCGTGCCAGGGGAGGCGACCCGAGCCCGGCAGGCTGGGGTTATAAATACAAGCTTTACCAAAAAACCACCTTTGGATTGTTAAGGTATTCCACTGAAGTAAGTATGGATGGGAGCCGGGCGCTGGTGACTCAGGCCTGTAAATCCTAACTGCTTAGGAGACTGAGTTGTAAGGGTTGCGGTTTGAAGCCAGCCAGAGCAGAAAAGTCTTAGCTCAAATTAACCAGCCCAAACCTGGACCTGGGGGTGTGGTTTAAGTGTACAGTGTTAGTGTCAGGCCACTGGAGGGCTTACAGATGCCAGGAATAAACAACCTTCCTATCAGGAAACACTATTTGCATCAGCCTAGAAGCACAAGCCGGAGACCAACTGGAACCACCCAGACTTGCAGAACAAGCCTCATGCTAAGTACCACCACTGACTGAACCGAACCGCCTTTTGCCCCGGCCTGAGCCAGGCCCAGGCACGCCCTGTCTAATCCCGACTTGAGGGTCCACCCAGGAGTGTTCCAGATCGTACCCCAATAAACTTTCTTTCAATCACCTCTACTTCTCTCCGCATGCTCTCTCCCCACCTAGAACCTTTCCTTTAGCTTTGAGAAAAAAAATAATAGTAAAGAAAACAGGCTAAGCGAGACATGAGGGCTTGGCCTTGAGTTCAAGCTCCAGCTCTAGAGATTTTACATGCACATGTATGTGTGTGCGTGCATGCACGCACGCGTGTGCACGCACACACACACACGGTAGGTGCTTTGCCTTTGTATAAAAACTAGACAGGAAGGAGCAGGTGTGAGAGAGAGAAAAAGAGAGAGAGAGACTAAGAGTATATAACAGGCAGATAATACATGAACAAGAGAAAAATGAAATAGCAACCGACCTCATGACTGTGTATTGTAATGTATAGTGAGTTGGTACAATGGAGGCGTTTTTTAATTCCCATGATAAAACGAGCCGAAAGTTTTGTACTGTCATTTTCAAAGTGCAAGATTCCTCTGAAAAACCTAAAGAGAAACAGGAAGACATTTTTCATAATGGGGCTGCTATTTGGGACAAAGGGCTGTATTTGGGCTATTGTTTTTATCTTTCCCTTGGGACGTGGGGACACAGAAGCCCAGAGGAGAGTCCTGGGTTCTTAGAAACATTGGAAATTCTACAGGACATGGGAAATGAACTAATGTACTTCATAAACTACTGATGGCGAAGGCAGCGTCAGAAACAGGAAGTTCATACTCTGTAAACAGAATCTGAGCCCCTGGTGGCTCATGCCTGGAATCCTACCTCTTCAGGAGGCTGAGATATAAGGACAAAGGTTCAAAGCCAGCCTGAGCAGGAAAGTCCATGAGATGCTTATCTTCAATTAACCACCAAAAGCTGAAAGTGGAGGTGTGGCTCAAATGGTGGAGTGCCAGCCTTGTGTGAAAAACCTAAGGGAAAGTGTGAGGTCCTGAGTTCAAGGCCTAGTCCTAGCGCATGTGCACGCACGCACATACACACACAAATGGATAAAATGTTTCCCCAACTACTGACACTCTAACTCATTGGGTCAACAATTTAGTTCATTCTGGGCCTTGCAGTGTACTTCTTGTCTCCCCTCGCCCCCTCCATTTTCTCAGCTCTGCCCCAGCTCCCCCTAGAGTCCTCGGTTGCATAATGTGTGCAGAGACTAGCCCTTTCTAGGCATTTAGCCTAAGCAGTGTTGAACTAAGGTACCTAGGAGTCCCATTTTCCAAATGTGAATTTCAGTTGACTTATATAATGTTAGGTGCTAGGAAGTGGGTGGCAAATGAGACTCCACCAGTCAAATCCTGTCTCTGAACATTAATTGTGTGTTGGGGGTGTGTGGGTACATGGGCTTGATCTCAAATACCTGGCGCTCTATCAATTAAGCCACACCTCCACTTCTGATTTTTTGCTGGTTAATTTAAATAAGAATCTCATGGAGGGGCTGGGGATATGGCCTAGTGGCAAGAGTGCTTGCCTTGTATACATGAGGCCCTGGGTTCAATTCCCCAGCACCACATATACAGAAAACGGCCAGAAGGGGTGTTGTGGCTCAAGTGGCAGAGTGCTAGCCTTGAGCGGGAAGAAGCCAGGGACAGTGCTCAGGCCCTGAATCCAAGCCCCAGGACTGGCCAAAAAAAAAAAAAAAAGAATCTCATGGACTTTTCTGTTCAGGCTGGCTTTGCACCACAATCCTCAGATCTCAGCCTCCTGAGTAGCTAGGATTACAGGTGTGAGCCACCAGCGTACATCTTAGGACCCTGGATGCAAAGGGCACGTTTGTTCTTAGTGTATGGGCACTGTTCCTCTGGGCTTTTTGGTTCAAGGCTAGCACTCTACAATTTGAGCCATAGTTCCACTTCCAGCTCTGAGGGGGGTTAAGTGGAGATAAGACTCTTACAGACTTTCCTGCTCAAGCAGGTTTCAAACTTTGATCCTCAGATTTCAGCCTCCCAAAGAGGTAGGATTACAGGCATGAGCCACCAACTGATGGCTTCATTTTTCCATTAGTAAGAATATTAAGAGTTTGAATATTCCTTTAAGAGGTCTTAAAATGATCTCTCGTGTTCATTTCTTACAATACTTTTGTAAGGCACTTATAAAAACTAGAGTTAGCTGATTTTAGATCCTTTATAGACAAAGGATTCAAATGAAACAAGCAACAGGTTTGGGATCAGAAATCAAATTTCTCATATTTTTTATGTTGGAATGGTCACCCGAACATTTTGACCTTTCTAAAATTCTGCTCAAACAAAGAACATCTCTTACCATCGAGAGGATGTGAAGTAGCAGACATTAGGCTCATGTACACTAAGAGGAAGAAAAATAGGTTAGTGGAGCAATACTGTATTCTCTGCTCAGCTTACAATTAATACTTTAAATTTATTTTTTATCTTACTTTATTTTAATGCTTCTATATATGCTTCTCTTCTAATACTGTTCTCTTAGTTGTCATTTTTAACATCAACTATGTGTACAAAGAATACTCTGACATATCCATGCAGGTATACAATGTTCATCAATAAGAATTATCCCCTCCATAACTCTACTCTCCCTAAACCAATATCAATAAATTTGATATTCTTTTACAAACAAGTATTAATTACAAATGGATTGAGACTGTCTTGTGCTAACCACAATGCTCAAGCAAGTGATTCTTAGCTGACATGGGTACCACCAGTACTACAACACCAGTTGTGTTTTGAATGGATCCAAAATATGATCATTGATAAGTGACCCTAACTACCAGGTTGGTTGGTAGTCTGAGAAGTACTTATTTACTTGAAAGGAAAACTCAGAATAGGAATAAGAAGATTGCTAATTAATTCATCTTAAAGGTAAGGATGTTTAGTAAGGGTAGTAGAGGAAAAAGTGTGTTTGTGATGGAAACTGGTGGTGGGAGGATTGTTTCCTGGATAGAACAATGACTGTTAGAGTAGTGGAATTTTTTAGGTATATGGTATCCACGGAGCTCATCCACCCATGCAGCCAGACCATTGCACCCTGTGTGGGTGCCCTGTGTGACAGAAGAATTACTTCTGAAATAGAATCAACAAGGTAACAAGACTAGAACTAGAGAGAGAGAGAGAAAGGGAGAATGAGAGAAAAGATGGATGGTAAGTAGAATGCATCAATTACAGAGTAAGAACTAAAGGGATGGCTCACTTCCCAGCTATTGGAGTCTGGTGATAAATTCTTCCCTGGAGTTGATTCTGTGTCTGTGTGTGCACGCGTGCGTGTACGCACGTGTACACGTAGAAGCACTGGTACTGGGGCTTGAACTTAGGGATTAGGCGTTATTCCTTAGCTTTTTCTGCCTAATCCCTTGAGCCACAGCTCCATTTCTAGCTTTTTGCTGGTTAGCTAGAGATAAGTCTCACAGACTTTTCTGCCTAACCTGGCTTCAAAGTGTGATCCTCAGATCTCAGCCTCCTAATTAGCTAGGATTATGAATGTGACACACCAGCTCCCAATGAAGATCACTAAATGATACCCAAGGATGCCTCCTTTATCATTGCACCTTATGCCCTTCTTACACATCTATGTTTTCCTAAAGGTAACAACAGTCAGCTTCTCAAGGAACAGCTGACTGGGAGCAGGGCTGATCTGGCCCTGCAGTTAGGAAGTCAGTTTGCTGCTCCACTACAGGACTCCGTCTGATGATGTCCATGCAAGCTTGCTATCGGAGAGTAGGAGACAAAGGAGCACTTACCTAGAAGACACCAAAGAAGTGAGCCAGTGGCTGGGGCCCTGTAGTTCAAAAGCATCTTCACTTGTCTTGAAGTCCTTTCTTTACTTTTTCATCTGAAAGAAAACCATATCAGATGGTCAAAATTCAAAAGTGCCTAATTAATTTGTAAAATTAAAAAAGAGGGCCAAGACAAGATCACGCGAGACCAGCCAAACTCCTGGTGCTAGCCCTCTCTCTGTCCTCCTAGGAGCTACTCCGGCCATCTTTTCACTCTGGATGATTCTTTCAGCTTCTCCTGCCTACTCAGGGAGAGACTGTAAATTTAACTTTTGAACAGGGAGCTGTCATTCCATTAAAATTGTGTGTGTGTGTGTGTGTGTGTGTGTGTGTGTGTGTGTGTGTGCCAGTCCAGAGGCTTGAACTTTTGGTGGCTAATTGGAGATAAGAGACTCTGGGACTTTCTGTTCCAGGCTGGCTTTGAGTTGTGATGCTTAGATCTGGCCCAGAGTAGCTGGGATGACAGGCATGAGCCAGAGTAGAGATTTAAAGCCCCGTAAGATGAGACTATTAGGTTATGGATCAGATGGGAGGTCTTCGGCAGAGGAGACTGCAAGGTTGACCTCCCAGAGCCCAGATTTCCAGAAGGGAAAACAACACACCAGGCCACGGAGTGCATGCTGGGAGTCACCGGGCAGAGGCCTGCTCCCGCCCTGGGCATCTTCACTGCACCCCTGCGTCCTTGTGCCCGGAGGAGCACGCTCTTTGGGAGTTCCATACTCTTACTTCTTCTTAACCTTCATCGGAAAAACATCAAAATGGCTACTGGCAAAAGAGAAAGCCAACTATTTTTTCAGACAGAGTCAAGCGGCCACCCAGACATCATGCTCGTAACATAGTGCTCGGGAAGAAGTCATTTTCTGGAATCTAACAGTAACCTGCAAAGGTGTGAGAAGGACCCGCTTTTGCCTCTTTACCTGCACATTCTGACAGACTTACAAAACCCGACGAGCAACCTGCTTTGTCTCGGATCCCAATGGCTGGACTTCCCCCCCAGTTCTGGGGCTTATCTACTTCCTGCCATATCAGATTCTTCCTTTTCCTGCTTAGCCAGGGGGAAGCGCTCACTGGCTTCTAACCAAACCCTGTTTTCCCATTTTGAGAATCTGTTTGGCACCAAAAGTGAGAAGGTGGCTGTCTTTACTTTTACTTTACCCTTGTTTATGATCTCTTGGTTTATACCATCCTGATTCTGGCTTGAGTGCTTTTAATACTGCAACTCATGAATTCTATATCCAAAATAAGTACTTTTGTATTGGCATTACATAGAGATGTAATGTAAGTATACATTTATAGAAATGTAAATATATACTTAAATATGTTATGCATTATAAATGTATTTAAAACAACTATAATATAGTAAAAACATATTTATAGTCTATTATATTTTATATATATAATATACATAACATAACTATTACATGTATAAGTGTATTATGCTTATTAGAGATTAAATATACATAAACCATATGTATATATTTGAATGTACCAAGTTATATATTTAATGCCAGTCCTGGTGCTTGAACTAAGGATGTTGTGCTTTTGCTTTGCTTTTTTCACTCAAAATCAATGCTCTGCTTCTTGAGCCACCCTTCCAGTCCTTAGATTAATTTTCAAATCCAGCTTTGCACACAATACAAAGAGCTAGAAGATTCATGCTAATAATTCTTATTTTTTTTAGAATGGCATTAAATAGTACATTTGAAAATAAGACTGAGAAAAAGAGAGACTGAGACAGCGATTGAGGAAGAAAAGACTCATTTTAGTACTTTCTGAGACTTTCAAAACGAGTTGGTCCTACATTTTTCTTTGCCCCCGGGGGCCCATGTTATGCAGTCAGTCTGATGATGGCCTACCACGAAGGCAGGGGGTGTCAGCCGCTTGCACATGTGCAAGGCAAGGCTGCAAAAGGTCCCCTGAACTTCCTTCCTTCCTTCCTTCCTTCCTTCCTTCCTTCCTTCCTTCCTTCCTTCCTTCCCTTCCTTCCTTCTTTCCTTCCCTTCCTTCCCTCCCTCCCTCCCTCCCTCCCTCCCTCCCTCCCTCCCTCCCTCCTCTCCCTCCCTCCCTCTCTTCCTTCCTTCCTTCCTGGGCTTGAACTCAGGGCCTGGGTGCTGTCCCTGGGCTTCTTTTGCTCAAGGGCAGTGCTGTCACTTGAGCCACAGCTCTATTTCCAGGTTTTGGGTGGTTAATTAGAGATGAGTCTCACAGACTTGGCTGTCCAGGCTGGTTTTGAACCTCGAACCTCAGTTCTAAGTCTCTTGAGTAGCTAGGATTACAAGCATGAGCCACTAACATCTGGCTATCTTTTAATTTTAAGGCATATTTATTGTCCGGTGCTTCCTTATTTTTTGCTATGGGTTTTTATTTTTATTTTTTGGTATAGACTTAAAACAAGTACATCCTATTTCATCCACAATTTCTATAGATTTTTGCATTCATTTTACATTTAAATACAATATTCACCAGCACACACACACACACACACACACACACACACACACACACACACCGTTGATCATATGGCTTGAACTCAGTCTGAGCACTGTCCCTGAGCTCTTTTTGTTCAAGGTTAGCGCTCTAGCACTTTGAGCCACAGAGCCACTAAGGGTTTCCTGGTGGTTAATTGGAGGTAAGAGTCTCACAGACTTTCTTGCCCTGGCTTTGAACCATGACCCTCAGATCTTAGTTTCCTGAGTAGTCAGGATTCCAGGTGTGAGCCTCTGGTGCCCACCTGGACCAAAAGTCTTTTTTTTTTTTCCCCCAATCTTAAGTTCTTTAGCTCTTAATGTACTATTTCCTGGTTTCTGTTTTTCAGTACTTCCCTGTGCTCTTCATGTCTGACAATGTCTGTTCACTGTCCTTTGCCTTTTTTTTCCCTTATATGTGTGTGTGCATGTGCATATGTCTGTGCTGGTACAAGGGCTTGAACTCAGACTTGAGAGCTGTCTCTTAGCTTTTTCTCCAGACTAGCACTCTACTACTTGAACCACACCTGGTTAATCGGCAGTAAGGGTCTCATGAGTGATCGATCTTCAGCTCTCAGCCTCCTGGGGATACCTGGCCAGTAAGTAATGTAACTAAGCATGTGATTTAGTTGAACACTTTTTCCAAGGAGGTTTTTTTTTTTCTTTTCTTTTCTTTCCTTTTCTCCCTTCCCTTCTCCTATGGTGGTGTGAAAGCCTGTCTTCTTTTGACACTGTGATCTCATTCCAGTTTGCTCAGGTAAGCTTAGGATCTTACTGAAGGGTTGATGGGGGGAGAGGGAATAGGGGGGGGGGTGGGGGGAATGGGGGATGAGGCCAGAGAAAGGTTGTGCTCAGTCTTCCTCAGAACACCGGCTCTGCTTTCTTTCTGGGAGATTTTGGTAAATGGCACAGAGGCAGGTGGTGTCAGCCATTTGGGTTTCTGGGTTGTTGGGATTTGAGGGCAATCAGCTGACCCTCTGTCCTGTGTGCTGCAGGCACTAAAGGGCACAGGGCTCCAGTGTCAGAAGAGAAGAACAGCCCAGCAGGTTGAGACACTGATGCAAGTGTTCCTACAGTCACGAGGGAGAACTGTCAAGTGTTTTCACTGGCTAGAATGCCGTGCAGAGGTGCTTGAATTTGAAATGTATTTTTAAGAACCTCAGAATTAAAACCAGGCAAACAAAACCCACAATATCTATCAACTTTGCAAAACCCTGGCTTGCACAACGGCATGATAGTGTGATTGCTTTTTGCCTTACCTGGTTACATACATTCTAAGTCCTTCTTACAATCAACAATTGGTTTAATGTGGATGCTATTTCTGATAGAATAGAAATACTGACAATCAAAGGATTGTATATGTGACTGACTCGTGTTTTGAAAGTTTATAAATGTAACAGAAAAAGGAGCCCAGTTTGGTTTTGTGTGGGCAAGGATGAGTGATGGCATATGTGTGTGTGTGTGTGTGTGTGTGTGTGTGTGTGTGTGTATATATATACTATATGTGTGTACATATATATTTTTTGTTTATTTTGTATTTTGGGTTTTTTTTTTGAGACTGGGTCTTGCTTTGTTAGCAAAGCTTGCCTCAGACTCATGATCTCTGTTTTAGCCTCCTAAATTCTGAGATTACAGCAGCATACCACTGTACCACACTGGAATATATAATTTTAATAAAAGTACCTACAGCTGGAGGAATAAACATTTTATTAAACGTTTCACTTCTGGGCTGTGGATGTAACTCAGTGGTAGAGTGAGAGGCCCTGGGTTTAATCACTGATCACTGTAGAAAAAGTTTGACTTTTAAGACAATACTTTTTGGGTGATCTATGTCTTTCTAGTATTGCTAGGGGTGTGTGTGTGTGTGTGTGTGTGTGTGATCTATGTCTTTCTAGTATTGCTAGGGTGTGTGTGTGTGTGTGTGTGTGTGTGTGTGTGTGTGAAGCCTGGGGATTGAACTCAGGACCTTGGCATTGTCCCTGAGCTTTTTTGCTCAAGGCTAGTGCTCTACCACTTGAGCCACAGCTCTACTTCCAGCATTTTAGTGGTTAATTAGACTCACGCAGGGATGGCTTTAAAACACAATCCTCAATTCCAGAGTAGGATGGATTATAGGTAAGAGCCACTTGCGCTCAGCTGCTTCTAGGTTTGTTTTTTTTTTTTTTGGTTTCATTTTTCTTTAGGTAAGTCACCAAGTTGTTCTTTGTCAAATAACCTGAACCAAATCTCACATAAATCCTAACCTCTTCCTTTCTATGCTAATAAGTAAAACTTTAAAGGAAAACTCAGTTAAGAACAGTCGTGATAAAGGACTAGAGGAATGTCTCAAGTGGTAAAGTAACTGCTTTGCAAACACAAGACCCCAAATTCAAACCTCAGTACCGCTAAAATAAATAAATTGAATATATATGGGGGGGGTTGGGTGCTGGTGTCTCACACGTATAATCCTATGTACTCAGAAAGCTGAGATCTGAGGATCATGGTTCAAGGCCAGCCTGGGCAGAGAAGTCTGAGACTTTATCTTCAATTAACTTCAATTAACTCTATCTTCAATTAACCAAAAAGCTAGAAGTGGAGATCTAGCTCAAGCGGCACACACACACACACACACACACACACACACACACACACACACAGAGTCATGCAAGTTGTTTCTTATTTTTTTTTAATTATTTAAAGTAGAAAAAGTGTGAAAGAGCTATAGAAGCTAAAATTTCAGGCTGTTTCCAGAAGCAGAAAGATCAAAACTTTATCACCCAGTTCTAAAGCTCTCACTCCCAAGGTTTTTTTTTTTTTTAAGCTATTTTCTTTAAAGCCATGTTTTGTGTGGTCTCTGCTAACTGTCCACTCCCCGATAAACCTGAACGAACAGATGGACTGGCAAGACAGCGCCAGCCAGCAGAGCTAGGCCGGGTTCAGGGAGAGGACCCCGCACCAGCCCGCACCCCTCCGCAGCCGGAACCCAGCTCTCAGGCTCTTAGTTTCCACATCACACATGGGTATCAAACACGTGGAAGCTGCACCCGCAACAACACGTAAGGGAACGCTCTGCACCGAGCTGAGATGAAGCTACCAACAGCCCCCCCCCCCCCACCCCGGTCTCAGAGGCCGGAGACCTGCACCCCTCGGTTCCAGAGGGAAACCGAGATGGATCATCAGGAATGCCCCCCCGGTGTGTGGAGACCCCCCCCCAACAGCGGCGATAGATGGAGGAGGTCGGGTCCGGGGGAACCGGGCCAGGGGGCGCCCGGGGACCACCCGGGGGTCCCCAGGACGCCGCTCCCGGCTCGTCCGGCCGCGCCTGGCGGAGCCCCCAGAACTGGGAGGGAAGCCGGGGAGGCGGAGTGGAGAAGCCGGAGGGGATTCCGGGAATCGGCCTCGGGGAGGCGGCCTTTGCTCCAGTGTGTGCGCGCGCACTGGCGGTTCTCGCCGTGTCCCCTCCCCGTGTCCCCTCCCCAGTGCCCCCTCTTCCGGTCCCCCTCCCCCGGTCGCCCCCCACTCCGTGCCCCCTCCTCCCGTGCCCCCTCCTCCCCGGTCCCCACTCCGTGCCCCCCTCCCCGTGCCCCCTCCCCGTGCCCCCTTCCCGTGCCCCCTCCCCGTGCCCCCTTCCCCCGTGGCCCCTCCCCGTGCCCCCTCCCCCGTGCCCCCTCCCCGTGCCCCCTCCCCCGTGCCCCCTCCCCCGTGCCCCCTCTCCCCCACCCTACCTGGTCACTTTGGTCCCGCTGCTCCGCTCCGCGACCCCTCCGCTGACCTGCAGGCCGGGGATGCGCCCCGCCCCACGCGCCGCGCGGCCGGGGACCCAGGCGGGCGGGCGCCGGGGAAGGCCGGCGCGGGGAGGAAAGTGGGCTGTGCGGGCGGGCGGTGGCCCCGGAGCTTGGAGGCGCTGCCCGCCGTTAGCCTGGGGGACCCGGCCCGAGCCAGCCCGCCGCCGCCGCGCCCAATCGGCAACGAAAACCTGGCTGGGCCGGACGAAGCCCCGAGGGGCCCGAAGCGCGGTGGGCGGGGCCGGGGCTGGGGGCGGAGCCCGAAGCGCGGTGGGTGGGCGGGGCCGGGGTGGGGGCGGAGCCCGAAGCGCTTTGGTGGGCGGGGCCTGGGCGGGGCCGAAGGTCTGGGAGCTTCCTGGAGGCCGAGGCCCTTCCAGGGACCCCGCGCCTTCGCCGGAGCGCGCGCGCGCACACGGGCACACACATGCGCGCGCACGCACACACGCACCCTTTCAGATCTGCCCAGGAAGGCATCACGGTATTTTTATTTTTTTGGGCGGGGGGGCGGGGGTGTCTTTTGTTTCCCAAAGCATGCTTAGGGATGCTCAAAAATAGGATGGATGAAGGAAAGCATGCATGCATTCTCTTTTGGCTCCCCAACTTGTTACTTTTATAAACCTCTTCATTATAATTCTCCACTAAAATAAGGAAATGACAACACCATTATAAACGAGCCAGTGTTTATCCTTTCTTTGATGGATATCCTTTGAGGTTTCCTAATCACTCTTTTTTTTTCTTTCTTTCTTTAAATGCCAGTTTTGGAGTGTGAACTCAGGGCCTGGGTCCTGTCCCTTGGCTTTTTTGTTTTTGCTCAAGGCTGGAGCTCTACTACTTGAGTCACAACTCTACCTTTGGCTTTCTGGTGGTTAGTGTTGGAGATAAAAGTTGCACAGACTTTTTTTTTTCCAAATTTTTATTATCAAACTGATGTACAGAGAGGTTACAGTTTCATAAGTTAGGCACTGGATACATTTCTTGTACTGTTTTTTACCTTGTCCCTCATACCAGCACAGACTTTCTTATCTGGGCGGGAGGCTTCCTTTGAACTGTGATCCTCAGATCTCAGTCTCCTGAGAAATCCCAGTGTTTAACATTGACTTTTAAAGGTTTTCCATGTTTCAGCTAAAGCATACTTTTATACATATTATAAATGCCATGGCCTATCCTGCTGCTTCTTTGCTGGTCTTTTCTTTTTTTGTGGGTTGAGGGGCTTGAACGTGGAGCCTGGCTGCTGGCCCTGAGCTTTTTGGCTCAAGGCTAGTGCTCTACCACTTAAGAGCCACAGTGCCACTTCCAGTTTTCTGGTGGTTAATTGGAGATCAGAGTCTCCTGTACTTTCCTGCCAGCGTTGGCTTTGAACTGTGATCCTTAGATGTCAGCCTCCTGAGCAGGATTACAGGTGTGAGCCACCAGTGCCCAGCTTGCTGGTCTTTTTTTTTTTTTTTTCATTTTTTTAAATTAAAAAAATATTGTCAAGCAGAGAGGTTACAGTTTCATACATTAGGGATTGGATACATTTCTTGTACTGTTTGTTACCTCCTCCCTCATTCCCCCCTCCCTCTTTTCCTCTCCCCCCCATGAGTTGTTCAGTTGATTTACACCAAACTGTTTTGCAAGTATTGCTTTCGTAGTGTTGTGTCTCTCAATTTTGGTATTCCCTTTCAGTTTCCTAGTTCTAATACCAGTATAGACGGTTTCCAATGTACTCAGATAAGATACAGAGATAGTGCAGGTACAACCACAGGAAGGGGATACAAGATGGTCAACGATAATAGAAGCTATGGTTTCACATCGCATGTGCTGGTCTTTTCTTTATCCTCTTGTCCTCCCTCTAGATCCCACTGATCAAGTGTTTCACAAAAGCAAGTGGCAAGGAAGGGCAGAATCCACCATTAGTTTGTTTACTTATTATTTATGTCATGAGAACTCGCCAAATAGAATGAGGCAGTTTCGCAGTAAAGTGTGTGCACCATTTTAAACATGAGAGCTTCTAAAAGGAAATGTAGCGGCACTAGGATTTGAACTCAGAAACTCACACTTGAGTCATGGTCCCCAACCCCAAAGGGAAAAGTTAACATCTTTTTTAGGCCCAGGCAGAAAAGTTCATCTCACCCATTAGAACACCCAGCTAGAACAGGAAGTACAAAATAGGCAAATCATGGTTCAGGTACATGCATGGCAAGAATTGAAAAGCTACCTCAAAAATAGCCAAATGCATAAATGCAAAGTTCAAGAAGAAAGAAAGAAAGGAAGGAAAGAAGGAAGGAAGGAAGGAAGGAAAGAAGAAAAGAACCAATAAAAATATTGGGGGGGTGAATCTTGATATAAACTATACCACTTTAGTTCATAATAATACATCCATGTTGGCTCATCAGTTATAACAAAATAGCCCACACCGCAGTAATACAATACAATAGTATTAATGAAGGAAAATGTATGTGGATAGAGAGAATGTATGTGTAGAGGGAAATCTCTGGACTGTGTACTCAACTTTTTTGTGTGAAAAAAATTGTCTTTTTTTTGCAACCATGTGTTGATTTCTTCTATAAATATTTCAGGAGCACCTTCCATGGCAAACAATGCCATAGGCATTAGATGTGTCCCTGTATTGAGGCCTAAAAAGGGCTAGCCTGGGCCTACAGTTGGCCAGGGGTTAGCCATGGGGACAGCCTGGCATGAGCGCTTCCACTGAAATTGCTGCATTCATGGTGTGCATCAATACAGTACCGTTAGTTTTACTACCAAGGAACCCAAATGGACACATTCCTATTAACTAAAGCCCATACTTTCTACTAGGAATCACTTTGAGTTGTATATTCTGTAGGCTTCACCAAATATGGAATGTTTTATTCCCACAATTGTAGTATTTGGTAGAAAAGTTCTGCTGAGCTAACATTCTGCATTCTGCCCGCTCCTCTCTCCTTTACCCAACGCTGAGATGATTGACATGTATTTTTTTTTTTTTCTGTCTCCATGGCCTTTTCCAGGATGTCACGTCATTGGAGTCACGCAATATGTGACCTTTTCAGACGGGCTTCTTTCCTTTAGTAATGTGCATTTGCGGTACCTTCATGTCCTATGGCTTGGTAACACATATACTTTTTTTTTTTTTGGCCAGTCCTGGGCCGTGAACTCAGGGCCTGAGCATTGTCCCTGGCTTCTTTTTGCTCAAGGCTAGCACTCTGCCACTTGAGTCACAGCGCCACTTCTGGCCATTTTCTGTATATGTGGTGCTGAGGAATCGAACCCAGGGCCTCATGTATTCGAGGCAAGCACTCTTGCCAGTAGGCCATATTCCCAGCCCCACACATATACTTTTTTGCTGGTAAATAGTATTTCCTATGTAGCTGTCCTGAGGTTGGTTTACCTACCATTCACTTATTGAAGAAAATCTTCATGGCTCAATTTGGATAATGATGAAGATCAAGGCTGTCAATGTCCACATGTGGGCTTTTGCATGAATATAAGTGTTCAATTCATTTAGGTAAAATCCCTCATTGAAAGATCATATTTTCTAGTGGTATTTGTGTTTAAAATCGGGACTTCATAATTGCTAAGCTGGTGCTCTACCGCTGAGCTCTATAGTTCATTTGATAAGAAATTGCCATGCTATCTCCTGAGTGACTCTTATCATTTTGATTGATACCAGTAATGAATCAGACTTCCTATTGCTCCCCATCCTTGCCAACATTTGATGGTGTTGGCTGGTGATTTGGATTTTAGCTACTGTAAAAGACATCCAATGGTATCTGATTATTATATTTTTTTCATGTGGGGATTTTTATAAGATGGGGGCTTACCATGGCTGTCCACAGTCCATTGGGAACGAATTTGTAGAGAGGAATAAAATGATAAGAGAGATGAGATAAAGGCAAGAGTGAAGTCATTGCCATGGTGCGAAGAAAGGTCAGGAGTACACAGAAGAACTGCCACAGCACAGGAGCGAGGATTGTTTGCATTCTTTGTACCTGAGAAAAGGAAGGCAGAGAGTGTGTTTAGAGGAAGAAGATAAGAGACCTGAGAGGCAGCCTCTGCTTTTTACAGGAAATGTGTGGTGATGCTATTTGCCGAATATGCAGGTGGCAAAGTTCATGAAAAAGACTTACAGAGAAAGAACATTCTAGATGTGGAAGATGCTTGTGTGTCAAAGACTTTCTGGAGGAAGGAAATGCAGTGGAAGCATTTCCCTGGGCTGGAGAGATCGAACGTGGATTTGATCCTTCTCTTCACCAACACCCTTACCCCAACCTAAAATGCCATCACTGTTGGGGGGGTGGGAAGAGAGGTCCAATGGAAAGAATGCCAAATTAAGAGAAATGGATCTGGTCCCAATCTGGCTCAATCACCATGTGGGCCACGTTTACTGTGGAGGTCAAACGTTCAGTTCTTGAATCTTCTTGGCAGGTTCTATCTGAAGTTGCACCTGACATTTCACGTGATGGGCTATGAAGTCTCCGGTTGGCATGTGAGAAGCAGGAAGAGGGGTGGGGGAACTCCCCCCACTGAGTCTGTGGCTGTGAATATCAAACCCGGCCTACTCAGCCCGGGCAAGTACAGGAAGTGGGGCAGGGAGGAGTTACTTCTTCAGCTCAGCTGGGAGACTTTTCTGCTCCGTGTTTTGATGTGCTGAACCCCCAGCCTTGCTGGATAGAAGAAAATAAAAATAAAAAAGAGGCAGGCACCCGATGCTGGTGACTCAGGCTTCCGCAATCCTAGCCACAGGAGGCGGAGATCTGCGGATGTCAGTTTAAAGCCAGCGGGGGCAGGAAAGTCTGTGAGGCACTTAGCTCCCATTAAGCACCCAAAAAGCTGAAAGTGAGCAAAGGAAGCTCAGGGACAGTGACACACACACACACACACACACACACACACGTTAACTGCCTCCATTGCCTCCTCCTTCTCCAATCTCCACTTAGGGACTAAGCTACTGCACGTGATTCTTCCCCCCCCTCCCCCCGCCCCAACTCAGTTTACAGAATCACTCATTTCCTTCCTCTTTTACTTTTGTAAAATTTTGAATTGTTTTTTAAAAGTTGGTTGTATAAAGGGGAAGGGGCCTCGTGGCAACACACAGAGATAATGTATGTGGAAGAATATCATTTCCCTCCACCCCATTCTCCCTTCTTAAAATGATTTCATTGCTCTAGTTTCATACATGCAAATAAATGACTCGGACCATATTCATTTCTCCTCTTCTTTAGCTCTCCCTCCTCTTGCTGTTATTCTTCACAACATTTTTTTCTTCTGTGCCTGTCCTGGGGCTTGAAGTCAGGGCCTGACACTGTCCCTGACCTTTTTTTTTTTTCTTTTTTGCTTAAGACTAGACTGGTTTTCTACCACTTGAGCCACAGCTCCACTTGTGGCTTTTTGGTGGTTCATTGGAGATAAGAGTCTCACAGATTTTTCCTGCCCAGGCTGGCTTTGAAGCACGACTCTCAGATCTCCTGAATAGCTAGGCTTATAGGCTTGAACCACCAGTGCCTGGCACTCCTCCCAGGTTTAAAGTTGGTGTCAAGACCTCACTCTTCCGGCCTCCTAGGGAATGACAGCAGTCCAATGGTGTCTTGACCATCCCCTAAAGATTACCTGAGAACCGGCTCAACCAGTGCTTTGACGGTGAGAGGACTCTAGGCAGTCTTTCCTTCCATAGCATGCTGAAGGACTAAGAGGATCCTGAAGTTCCTTGAGACATCTCAGGGGCATCCTGAGAGGGTAGCTAGCTACAAGGAGGCTAGCAATGGCTTAGCAAGGTGCCTGGACTTGATCCTAGGTCCTGGTAGGTTCTGGAGGAGCAGGAATGGGTAGAGCACCTCTCAAAGACCCCCCCAATAAAGTGGAAAGAAACGCATATGCCAATAGCAAGGTAGAAAGGCTGGTAAACCCTGCTAAGTCTCTTTTTTGGGGGGGAACCCAAACCAGAACCTGGCCTTGGGATTACATTGATTTCTCCAAATACGAGGCAGAGCCAAGGATTGTTTTCAGGACTGCTTTATTGCCAACAGTATTTGATTAAGTCTCAGGTTCAGAGCCCAAAAGGAATGGTTCCTCTCCCCTCCCCCCTTGCACTTCCTGTTGTCCTGTCCTCTTCCCTGGGTGGGTAGCCTACTAGCCTCTCCTGTAGAGTTCATGGTCACTGGAAGTTCCCGACAACTGCAAGTGTCAGCCTGTTTGAAACAGGAAAAGCAATTATCTGACTGGATGGAAGTCAGAGAAACAAAGCGTTGAGATGATTGAACTCAGATTTCTTGACTCATCCACTCAAGCAGTCAGCCATGGCCCATGAGCTCTGGATTCTGTTTGAATTTTTGATTGGGGAATTTCTTGAGTTGCTCTATTCTGTACTTTATTGTATGAATCACCAAACATGACCCACTCCTTCTGCCTTGGATTACAGCCCCCCTCAGTGATTTCTGGCTTGGCAGTTGCAGGAAAGTTTGTGCCTGGTTACACACCCAGCTACCACAAACAAAGTTTGTCTTTACAAGGTGGCACAGGCTCTGCGCTATTCAACTCTGTCTTAGCCTCCCCCAGTGCCTTAGCTTTTTCTTTAATCCTGTCTGAGATTCACTACTATCCTCTCCTGGCATCCACGGGAGATTGGTTCCAGAACCTCTCCAGATAGGCAGGGCTGGGAATGTGGCTTAGCGGTAGAGTGCTTGCCTAGCATGCATGCAGCCCTGGGTTCGATTCCTCAGCACCACATACAAGAAGTTGTGGCTCAAGTGGTAGAGTGCTAGCCTTGAGCAAAAAGAAGCTCAGGGACAGTGCCCAGACCCTGATTTCAAGCCACAGGACTGGCCCTAAACAAACAAACAAAAACAAAACAAAACAACAAAAAAACCCTCAAGTCCATAGGTATTCCAGTCCCTTCTATGAAATGGTATTCTATTTGCATATAACCTACATATATCTTCTGTTCTTTACTATACTATACTATACTTTTGACAGTAGAGGAACTTGAACTCAGTGCCCCATGTATTCATTCTGCTTTCTTTCTTATAACTAGTGCTCTACTATTTAAGCCATGTCCCCATCTTTTCTTTTTGCCAGTTGTTTGGTGAGGGTCTTGTGGACATTTCTACCCATGCTCCTTCAGATCTCAGACTCCTGAGTTACTGGGATTACAGGTATGAACCACCAATCCCTGGCTTCTGTGTAGACTTGAAAAAAAAACTTTTTTTTTTTTTTTTTGCCAGTCTTAGGGCTTGAACTCAGGGCCTGGACAGTATCCTTGAGCTTCTTTTGTTCAAGGCTAGCACTCTCCTCACTTGAACCACAATCACTTACAGGAGTCTCATGGACTTTCATACCTGAGCCACAATCCTTAGATCTCAGCCTCCTGAGTAGCTAGGATGACCGGCGTGAGCTGCCCGCACCTAGCTCTCCATTACGTTCCGTACTGAATACACTGTGCTAGACTTGTTGCCTTGTATTGGTGAGGGGATAATGATAAGGACAAAAAAAAAAGGGCATGGTCAGCACAGGTCCAATTTATTTTTTCCCTCTTGAGCAATGGTTGTTTCTGTGAACTTGGAATCCCAAACTGCAGAAGGTTGACAGCATGAATTTTATGACTGGCTGCCATTTGACCTGAGAAAAGACCAAGGAAGTACACAGGCTGTTGCGAAATGAAGAGATGACTAAGAATAAAGATTCTGGCAGTTTCTGAGGACAAAGCAAGGCTGCTCCTCCAGGGGAGGGGTGTGTGGCCCAGAGGCTCTGTCTGCTTCTCCTGTTTGTGGCCAGGGTAGCTGCGGAGGAGAGGAGGCCTCCTGCTGGAGAGACGTCTCAGTTCAAGGGCCCAGCACGACACAGTCACTCTGCTTAGAGGTCAAGGGCAGCTGGGAGACCAAAACCCACTTCCCAGTGGCTGGTGGGTTTCCTTTGTCTCCCTCCAGGTCTCTGTTTTCCAAACTTTCTCTCAGGATCCCTTAGTAGGCTGTGAAATCAATTTGGTGAGTCTAAAATACCACTAAAAAAAATAGAAGAAAGAAAAAGAAGGAAATAGGAAATGGAATGGAACGAGGAACAGACTGGCACAGAGTGGAAGTATCGGGCTGGGTATATCTACTTATGGCAGATCACTTGCCTGGCCCAGCAGAACACATAGGAGTTGGTAAATGTAAGGGTCCTTTTGCTTCAGCCATGTGTGACCCATATAGGTGCTGTGTTGTTTGCGTGTGGTGTGTGGTGGTTCTGTGGTATTAGTGTGCATGTGTATGTGCTCTGTGTAGTATATGTGTATGTATTTGTGCAGTGGGTGGGTGGTATGGTGTGTGCCTACGTGGTGTTGGTCACTAGGTATATGTACGTGCAATGTGGTGTGTACATGGGAAGAGAGATGTGACTCACGTACATGGCATTGTAGTCAGAAGTAGCTTCGCCCTGAGGCTAATGGCGCTCAAACTGCAGCTGTCTTGGCCTTTTGCAAAGCTCATCTCCGGGCTGGGGATATGGCCTAGTGGCAAGAGTGCTTGCCTTGCATACATGAAGCCCTGGGTTCAATTCTACAGCACCACATATACAGAAAATGGCCAGAAGTGGTGCTGTGGCTCAAGTGGTAGAGTGCTAGCCTTGAGCAAAAAGAAGCCAGGGACAGTGCTCAGGCCCTGAGTCCAAGCCACAGGACTGGCAAAAAAAAAAAAAAAAAGCTCATCTCCTAGCCTGATATTTGTAATGCTGTATTATATATCTTTTTCTTCAAAAAGGGTTGTTTTAGTAGCTCTCCACCATGCTGATAAATGCCCAGGGCAAGGGGGTTTTAGCAAGCCTGTCAGGGTGGCTCACATCTATGGTCTCAGATTTTCAGGAAGATGAAACAGGAGGACCAAAGTTCAAGGCCAGCCCAGACAAAAGCATGAGACCCTGTTTCAAAAACACAAGTAGGGATGTGACAGGGACCTTGGGGGATACAGATTTGCTTGTGTGTGCGTGTGTGAGTATGTGTTTGTGTGTGAGAATTTGCTGTTCCTCCCTTGTCCAGGGTGCTATGCCATCCAGATGGTTCTGCTTTTCTGCCCCAGGTCACCCTTGGTAGGTGGGTGTGTGGCTGACCCAGATGACTCTGCTCTTCCTCTTTCTCAGACTTCCGTCAGCTCCACAGTCCCCTCAGAACGGACGCTGCCACTTCTACGATATAAAAACGCTCATTTGTTTCCAAGCATCTCAGCTGCTGCTCAACGCCAGCAACTCAATCTCCTCTGAGAAGAAAACACTTCCCACTGAGAAATTTCTTATTTTCTACCATGTCTGTTTGTTTTTCCTGGCACCTGCCTTAGGACGCAAATCTCCTATTTCAACTTCTCCTTCTACACATGGCCCATTCATTTAAAAACATTTTGTTTTGGGTGGAACTAGGGTTTGAACTCAGGGCCTTACACTCTTGAGTACTAGAGTTCTTTGTTTGTTTGTTTTTTGTTTTTAGATAGGATCTTCTGCTTTTGATTTCCAGATTTATTTATTTATTTATTTTTTTTGCCAGTCCTGGGCCTTGGACTCAGGGCCTGAGCACTGTCCCTGGCTTCTTCCCACTCAAGGCTAGCACTCTGCCACCTGAGCCACAGCGCCCCTTCTGGCCGTTTTCCATATATGTGGTGCTGGGGAATCGAACAGAGAACTTCATGTGTAGGAGTCAAGCACTCTTGCCACTAGGCCATAGTCCCAGCCTGTGATTTCCAGATTTTTGATTCTCCTGTTTCCACCTTCCGAGTAACTGGGATTAGAAGCATACATCACCACACTGATGTCTTGCTCCAGCTGAGTCTTTACCTGCTCCTGTCCCTAATCGGAAAGTTCCCAGGCACTTTATCTTCTTGGCTAGTCTCCCCCCTTGGGATTTATTCTAGAAGAACTCAGCTGCCAGCAAAGACATGTCTGACTACTCAGCTTGCCTAGTTCCTGTTTTGTGCATGTGGAATCCACATGTGTGTGTGTGTGTGTGTATATATATATATATATATTTATATTTGTGCACACACACATATAACGGTCTTTCACAACCTCCTACTTACGTGCCAGTATTTTTTAACATGGTGTGGGGGACACAAAGAATAGGAACACCAATATTTCTGTCAGGGCCATCTAAGCAGACATTGTCACAGCAGTGAGAGCCATTCAGAACTGAGGTAGATCAACAGCTGCCCACTGGCCTCCCCTTCGATGCACTGGGAGCAGGATCTTTCTAGATCTGCTCCATTTCTGTGGGTAGCATCTGGTCCATGTCTTTCCTGACCAGGAAGGCCTGTGCAATTTAGAGAATTGTCAAAGGGACAGTTTAAAATATTCTTTACTGAATGTGTAAAGGACACATCCCCTAGAAACAGTAGTACTTAGTAATAAATTACAACAGCGCATTTTATACTGCTCTGCTTTCAGTAGCCCAGTGAGTTGCTGTGAGGGAAAAAGCCAGAAGAGTGTGAGGCCCGAGTTCAAGCTCCAGTACTGACATGAGCAAAAGAAAAAACCAAGGGAGAACAAATCAATATGCAATCTTAGTTATTAACTACAGGGTCTCCTGGATTTCTGCTGGAATGGGCCTTTGAACTGCCATCCTCAGATCTCAGCCTCCCTAGTAGCTTGGATGACAGGTGTGAGCCACCAGTACAGGCCTGAGGACAGAGGAAGTTGGAGTCCTGCCAAGGAGAACCCAGAGTTCCTGTTGAAGCTCGAAGGTCACCCATCTCGAGTTCTTCCTCCGTCTCCATTCTCCTGCACTGAAAAATGGGGACATTGGTTCTGCCTCAGAAGGGCTGTAGTGGAAATTCAGTGACAGCACTTTGCTGGTATTAAGTGCTTGCCAAAGTCAATCTTTCTTGAGTGAAAACATTGATATTTTCTTGAGTGAGGCTGAGGCAGGAGGATTGTGAATTTGAGACCAGCTTGTCTCAGAAAACAAAAGCAAAGTCTTTGCAGGTGACAACTGCAAATAGCTACGTTGCCACACAGCAGCAGCTGGAAATGGGCACAGGTAGCAGTGCCTGAAGAGAGTTTTGTAGGTGTTGATGAGGCCAGGGTCTTCCTTTCCTTTGGGTCCTGGGTTGCATCAGGAATGGCACCATGGTGAGCTCTGCTAGCTGGCGGCTGGGATAATTAAGGCAAGGTCACACGTCTGTCCTCTCTGGACCAGCTTAGCGTCGCGGCTCCATGTACACACCTTGGTCATATATCCCAAAAGACACCTGGGGAAAGTGGCGGGATTAGAGCAAATGCTCCCAGTCTGGGAGAAACACCTCCTCAGACAGCTGTTATGGGTGCTATGACCACAAGGTGGCGGTGTTTCTCAAGGAAAAAAGGCCAAGGGCGATGGCTGAGCTGACTTTCAAAGTGTGTGTGAAACCTTAGAAAGCAATGGCAGGTGGAGGGAACTCGCCAGGCCATCTGAGTCAATTCCCCCGCAAAGGGATCAGCGGCCAGAAGTTGAAAGAACAAAACAAAAGGCAACGTACTGACCTATTGCTCACCATGGATTCACAGGCCTCCCAGATCACAGCTTCCTGAAAACTTCTTTAGACATGAATGGTGCCTAGAAGATCACAGAAAGAACCACTGGCTAGCCAAACTGGTGACATCTTCAGAAGGGAATTAGATGACTGAATTTGGGCTGGGATATTGGCTCCGTGCTTGCCTCACAAGTGTAACATCCTGGGTTCAATCCTCAGTACCAAAAAGACCAAAAAAAAGCAGTTAAAAAAACCAACAAACAAATCAATGACTGAATTTCACATACCTATTGTGTCCAATCTCAAGCCAGAGTGCAGCCGTTTTGGCTTTATTATAGGTAACACACACACACACACACTCATATGTATATAAGGTGTGTATGTATATGTATATCTGTGATTTATGGTATAATTCACTTTCCACTCTCCTATAAAGCCAGGCTGGGAAGAGTGCAAATACAGCCCACAGCCATGGACGGAAATGCAATCTTTTAGGCGCATCTGCTCTTATTTAGTGATCGGTTGTGTGCCAGTACCTGTGCTTGAACTCGGGACCTCAAGCTCTCACTTAGTTTATTCTGCTCAACTGGTATTCTACCACTTGATTCACATCTCCACCACTGAAGTTTTTTTTTAAAGGGCATATTTCACTTATTTGGGGGAAGTAGTGAATGCTTGGGAAAGTAAGAATGTTCCTTCTCTCTCTCTCTCTCTCTCTCTGTGTCTGTGTGTGTGTGTGTGTGTGTGTGTGTGTGTGTGTGTGTGTGTGTGTGTTGGTACTGGAGCTTGAACCCAGGGCCTTGGACTATCATTTAACTTTTTTAAAATTCAAGTCCTTGAGTGTTCTGCCACTTGAACCACAGCTCCACATCCGGGTTTTTGCTGGTCAATTGGAGATTAGAACCGTATTTGTCTGCCCAGATGGCTTCGAACCATGATCCTCAGATCTCAGTCTTCTGAGTAGCTGGGATTACAGGTGTGAGGCACGGCTGTGCTAGGATACATTGTTATTAACTCTGACCAAGATGCTTCTATACCTTAAGTTTTGAGCCAAAACTATTTTAAATACATTAATTCTAAGATATCCCTTCAACAATTAGTGACACTCTGCTTCTACTGCCCAATTTTCAGTAACTAGGGAGGCCTATTGTAAAATATATTAAGTTGCCACTTAAATTAACTTGTGGCTCAGAAGTCAGAAGCATAGGGAAGATGTGGTAGACTGCTTTTCTAGTCAGGTCGAAGCACATTTGACTGGATTGCAAATTTAAAAATGATTTTCAGGATTTGGGGTGACAAACTGTGTTGTACTTTATGCAAATGCACACGTGAATGTTCATTGCACTTTTGTTTATCACATTCTGTAGGTTTCATGTTTATCACATTCTGTAGGTTTCATACTGATTAGTTTGGGTTTGCACTTGGAAAATGGCTGCCCTGTGTTAAAGACTCAGATAACAATAATAATAATAATAATAATAATAATAATAATGTAAAATGCTCAAAAAACCCATAGCAAATTTTTGTAATTGTAAAATCTGAGGATAAAACTTGGTGATACTATTAAATTTTTGCCCACATAGTTTTTTCACTATTTAAGATTCGTATATGAGGACTAAGACATGTCACATATGTTTAGTAGTTGTGTTTTAAATATGTATATTTAAATTTATATATTTAATATATAATATATTTATATAATATATTTATATTATATTTATATATTATATAAAATATATAATATATTTATATAATATATTTATATTATATTTATATATTATATAAAATATATAATATATTTTATACATATTTAAATTTATACACACACAATCTCTGTGAATTTTTGGCTCATCTCTCCTCTCCTTTTTCTGTATGTCCTTGTCATAAAATGACATTTTCCGGGTTCTTTTAAAACCCCATTTAATTTATCAGCGGGAAAGAAGGGAGAAAATAGGAATGGAGAGGAAAGAAAATAAGATTTTTTGCAAGGATCCTGACAATACCACAGAAAACAAAGAGCTGCTGTTACATGTACATGCTCACGTGTGCACCCAGGACTGGGGTTTGAACTCAGAGATTGGGAGCTGTCCCTTAGCTTTTTTTTTTTTTTTTTCCTCTCTTCTCTATTGTCAAAGTGAAGTACAGAGGGGTTACATTTTCATATGTGAGGCAAGTACATTTCTTATCCAACTTGTTACCTCCTCACTCACTCCTCCTCTATCTCCCCCTGTCCAGTTCCCCCCTCGGCCCCCCTACCCCCCCCCCCTTTTTTTTTTTTTTTTGGCCAGTCCTGGGCCTTGGACTCAGGGCCTGAGCACTGTCCCTGGCTTCCTTTTTGCTCAAGGCTAGCACTCTGCCACTTGAGCCACAGCGCCACTTCTGGCCGTTTTCTGTATATGTGGTGCTGGGGAATTGAACCCAGGGCCTCATGTATACGAGGCAAGCTCTCTCGCCACTAGGCCATATCCCCAGCCCCGCTACCCCCCCCCCTTTTTAAAAACAAAAACAAAGTAAAACCCTGGAGCTTAGCTTTGTTTTGCTCAAGGCTGGTGTTCTACCACTTCAGCCACAATCTCACTTCTGGATTTTTGGTGGTTAATTTTCCTTCCTAGACTGACTGTGAACCTCCAGCCTCAGATCTCAACTTCCTGAGTAGCGAGGATTACAGGCAGGAGCCACGGGCTATGGCTTTTTAAATTTTTTTTCGGCTATGCATTTTAATTCTATCACACTAACCGCCCATGATTCCCCTAACTTTGTGAGAGAATCAGATATATTTTGTTTGTGTAAGTTTTCAAAGCACATTTCAGCATGACTTAAGAACAATAAATAAGCTGATATTTATTTGAAAACGAAAAACAACCACCTGAAATTTCCATCCTCAACATGTTTGAACTTTCACACTTAAATTAGCTCATAGCCCTTTCTGATATTTTTAGCAGATAAACACATTTGTCAGGAAATATTTACCTTCACACTACCTTTGTGTAAGATGAGGTAGATACAGAGCACACAACTGAAAAGAAAAAGAAAAAAAAATTCATACTCTGAAGAGCCTGCTAAAGTAAAAATCATCACAAGCCAAATATTCAGCCAAACTGGGTGAAAACAACAACAACACAGCAACAATTACCCAATGAACAAAACCCCAACAAACTCACACATTTGCACAATCTCCCATCCCCCATATATAAACTTTCAGGCCCTGAGGTGGAGACGTGAGTTGGTGGTGTAAACAATACATCCCCAAAATAGCTGTGCCTTCTAGAGGGTGTGGACACCACCATATTGTCCCCAACACGGGGATATTAATTTCACAGTTTTCACAGCGAAGTTTAAACATAGGAACATGTCACAAATAAGCTGCAATCTTGGCGATGCTACCCCAGCTGGGAGTTTCTAGTCTGTAATTTTTAAATTCAGCCAAGTCCCTGAAGGCCAATCAATATTGGTGGCAATTATTCTTAGTATATAGTCCAAATGGAATGGGGGGGGAGGGGAGTGTTGTTGTCTTTGAATCAAGGTGGGAGATGGTGATATAGAAATAAGAAAACCCTCCAGGGGCCCCCAGTAGGTCCTTAACAGATGCAGCAGAGTCTGCTGGGTCTCTTTTGGCCCGTTCCTGGGGAATAACCCAATAATGACCCTATTATTTTAACCCTTCAATGGGATCAATGTTGGATGGCTAGCTAGGGAAAAAAAAAAATTCTGGCATGTCAAACAAAGACAGTAGGAAGAAAATAAAATAAAATAAACAAATCAGCAGCATTTCCCAAAGCAGCTTGTGGACACAGATTCTATTTACTGCCGCGGTATCTAAGCCACAGGCTCTCCAGGGCCAGGGCTGAGAACACAGCTAGTTTTTCACGAGGCAGAGGCCCTTTCCATTCAAGAGGACGAGGCAGTGAAAGCTTTTCTTTTAACCCAGTTTGAAATGTTTCTGAGATTCTGTAAAATCTGCACGTTACTGATTTATGCCTCTCACTGGATTTCATTTTTTGAAAAGTTAGCTCTCTCTCTCTCTCTCTCTCTCTCTCTCTCTCTCTCTCTCTCTCTCTCTCTCTCTCTCTGTGTTGCTAATATGAGGGCTTGAACTCAGGGTCTGGCCCCTTTGCTTTTCTGCTCAAGGCTACTTTACCACTTGAGCCATGCCTTCACTTCTGGCTTTTTGGTGGTTCATTGGACAAAAAGTGTCTTAAAGCCTTCTGCCTGTGCTGGTTTTAAACTGTGACCTCAGATCTCAGCCTCCTTTAGCGTAGGATTCCATAGTGTGCCACTAGTGGCCGGCTTTTAACTTTTTATTGTTATTATGAAGGTGGTGTACGAGGTTACTATTTCATAAGCCAGGCAATTGATGGACAATGTCATCCTTTCCTTTGCTTTCCCCGATCCCTACCCACAGTTATAGACGTCATTTTCCACACCGTATCTAGTAAATTTGTATTTATTTTTGGTGACTTTGGTGGAGGGTGGAAGGTTAGGGATTGAGAGCTAATGGAAGTGGAGCACGAGGAATAGAAACTCGGAAGAGAAGTGAGATGCTAGTGTCTCACGCCTAAAATCCTAGCAACCCAGGAGGCTGAGACCTGAGGGTTGAAGTTGGAGGCCATCCTGAACAGGAAAGTCCATAAAACTTTGATTTCCCAATTAACCAACAAAAAACTGGAAGTGGGAGCATGGCTCAAGTGGTAGAGCACCAGTCATGAGTGAAAAACGCTAAGTGATCGCATGAGGTCCTGAGTTCAAGCCCCAGGACGGGCAACAAACAAACAAAAGTCAGAAGAGAATTAGCTCTCAAAAATGACAGCTCAGATTCCTTTGCCCAGTGGGGCCCAGGTTCAGTTAATTGGCGTAACCTTGAGGAATTTGGTTAGCAACACTAACAAACCCCAAGCCATCCAGGGAGAGAAGGGTCAGGAACCTGCCAAGTAATACCAAAAGGTGATGGAGATGTACTTCCGTTTCCAAACCCTCCATTTGGAGCTGCTTTCGTCTTCAGCCTCATCCTAAATTGGAAATTTTTTTTTTTTTGCCCAATTTCCCTCTTATTGACTTAATCACTTAAAATGTCAGAGTGCAGGGCTGGGAATATGGCCTAGTGGCAAGAGAGCCTGCCTCGTATACATGAAGCCCTGGGTTCAATTCCCCAGCACCACATATATGGAAAACGGCCAGAAGTGGTGCTATGGCTCAAGTGGCAGAGTGCTAGCCTTGAGCAAAAAGAAGCCAGGGACAGTGCTCAGGCCCTGAGTCCAAGGCCTAGGACTGGCCAAAAAAAACAAAAACCAAACAAACAAAAATAAAATGTCAGAGTGCTATGAATCTAAAATCATTCGAATGGCATTTTATGTCAAAACCAGTGTTCTGTTTCTACTGTGCTCCTCCTCCTTCCTCTCTCTCCTCCCCTCCTCCCTCCCCTCCTCCTCCAGTTTCTCCTCTTCTTCTTCCCCCTTTCTCCTCCTCTTCCACCACTTTCTCATCTTCCACCACTTCCTCTTCTTCTTCCCCTTCCTCTTTCTTTCCCCTTCCTCTTCCTTTCCCCTTCCTCTTCCTTTCCCCTTCCTCTTGTTTGTTTTGTTTTTGTTGCCAGTCCTGGGGCTTGGACTCAGGGCCTGAGCACTGTCCCTGGCTTCTTTTTGCCCAAGGCTAGCACTCTACCTCTTGAGCCACAGCACCACTTCCAGCTTTTTTTTCTATGTGTGATGCTGAGGAATCAAACCCAGGGCTTCATATATATGAGGCAAGTACTTTACCACTAGGCCATATTCCCAGCCCTCCCCTTCCTCTTCCTTTCTCCTTCCTCTTCTGTTTCAGACTCACAACTTTGCACTTGGCTATTCAGGTGCCCTACTATTAGAGCCATATCTCCATTTCCACCAGTGTTTTCAAAGCCACTAGTTCTCTTAATTAAATGCTACAAGAAGTGGAATATTCTGGAAAAGAGCCCACCATTCCCATAGAAAATGCCCATTATGTAAATAGCCTATTAGCTTTATTAACCCATCATTTATTAACCACTTTGGAATTAGGGATTTTTGTTGTGGAATTTGTTTTTTCCTGATTTTGAAAGGAAACTGGAGTGAACTAAGAGAGAGAGAGAGAGAGAGAGAGAGAGAGGAGCTTACTGTGTTTAGGATGATTTTTAATTATTTCTGGCTAAACTTGCATGGATGCAGCAATTGTTTACTTACAATTCTGCATTGTCTTAAAGTTACAATTCTGTTTCTTTGTGAGAGGAGATGAAAGTCACCTGGAATTAGTGGTTGCAAGTCAGTTCTTCTAATGCTCAAAAATACAGTTGTATCCTTCCTGTCCTCCTCTACTCTGAAAATAGTTCCTGCTCAGGGTTGTGCCTTGTGGTTAATAGCATTAGATTTCTGGTTTGGATTAAGGCTGCTAATTAGTTTCTGTCCTTTACTTTTTCCAATTAAAGCATAGAGGCCTTGGTGTTCAACACCTGGGCAGATTACCTAATTAGATGAAAGACACATCCACGGTTGTTCGCAGGTAATTATTTAAACTTTCACTGCTGGTTGTGGATCCATGGGAAAGGTTCCTTCTCCCCTCCTCACTGCTTTCTGGTTTAGCTGTGCCTGGCACACTGGCATTGCTTTAGCCTGGAAAGGAAGCAGCTGGTAAACATGACTGCCGTTTTAGGTTTGAGAGGCAGCTGTAGATGAATCTGTTCGGTTGTAGGCATAAGAAAGGGAAAAGAACAGAAAGGTGAACATCAACTGACCAACAGACTTATTTATTTATTTAGCTGGTCCAGGGGCTTGAACTCAGGGCCTGGGCACTGTTTCTGAGCTTTTTGCTCAAGGCTAGCACTCTACCACTTGAGCCACAGCACCACTGCTGGCCTTTTCTATTTATGTGGTACTGAGGAATCGAACCCAGGGCTGCATGCATGCTAGGCAAGCACTCTACCACTGAGCCACATTCCCAGCCCACCAACAGGTTTTATTTGGGAAAGAAAACCCAGGAAGGACAACAAAGTCTCCTGAGAAACAAGGGCGGGGCTGTGAGCCAGGCCACCTCTCCAGGGTCCTCCAGCCTCTGCTCAGTAGCTGTATAGCATCCACGAGTGTTGCATGCTGGGAACTGTGTGGAGGAGGGGGAGGGCCTGGTGCCCCGATGCTCATTTGTATAGATGTCTACATTGTTTGCAGAAGAACAAAGCTATACGTGAAATCATTATATGGAAAATTCAAGCCTGCAGTTCAAGCGTTGACGGGGTGAGGACCAGCGGCGGGGTGGTCCTGCTGTGTGACCCACCGGAGACCCCCAACTCAGTCATTTCCAGTGGGTGGTGGAAATGAGTCCTTGAGTGTTGATGTGACACAGTGTAATGGCGTCCTGCCATCCTAAGCCACGCACAGGCGATGAGCACGGGGCCTGCAGGAAGGTCCCTTCTTTGCCACATTCTGCTCCAAGATGGATGGGCCTGGGGCTGGATGCATTGGGAAGGAACTGATCCTCACGTCCTGTGGGGGCTTCTATCTGCTTCCGGGGGCCGCCAACGGGACAATTGTGTTGTATATTTCGGCGTCCCTTGCCACCTTCAGGTAGAGTGGCTTAGGATAGCAGCAATGCACTCTGGGTTCTGTGGTCCAGGGGGGGTGGCCAGCTTCAGCAAGGTCATTCAGCTCCCAAGTGATGGCAGAGGAAATCACACAGGTGGTGTTGGGCTGAGGACTCAGCGGAGGCTGAAATGTCGGGGAGGGGGGCGCCCTGTGTCCTCCCAGCCCTCTTCCTGAATGGCCTCTCCTAGCTGACAGCATATCAGTAGAACAACTTTTTAAAAAGTATGTGTGTGTGTGTGTGCGCGCGTGTGTGCCCACGTGCATGTGTGCATGCCAGTACTGCCACTTGAACTCAGGACTTGGGTACTATCCCTTAGCTTTTTTGCTTAAGGCTGGTGCTCTATCACTTGAGCTACGGCTCTACTTCTGGCACCTTTGATAGTTCATTGGATGTCAGCGTCTCACACACTTCCCTACCCGAGTTGGCTTGGAAACTAGACCTTTAGATCTCAGCCTCCCGAGTAGCTAGGATTACAGGCCTGAGCCCCCCATGCCCAGATACGCAGGACATTTTAAGTCTAGGTCGGGAAGTGGCAGTGGTTGCTTCTAATGCATTCAAATGGCGTAGACACAACTCAAGACCAGCTCTGCGTCAAGGGGAGGCAAATGGGCAAATAGGGTGTCACAAGAGCCTTTACACCTGCAATCTGACGGATACCTGATGAGTCACTCTGAGAATCAGATGCAACCCGCATCTCACCACGCTTTCTGGGTGTGTTGGTACATGCTACCAAAAGCTCTTCCTATGCTTAGTGATCCCGGCTATAAATATACCCCGGTAGGGATAAGAGAGATGAGCTACCTCTAGGGAGGAGTTTTTACAACTTGCCATGGGGAGAAAATAAGTCTGTAAAAATGTTCAGCCTGGAGATTTTTGACATGTAGCTTAATATCCCCTCTGCATAACTGCATGCAATTGTTCTCAGTTGTGATCATCGCCCTAGCAGCAGCACAAAGCTTTTATGAGGCACCGAATTGTATGTGGAATGTGTTCAGAGACAGAAAGCAAAAGCCAGGAAGGTGCGGGGTAGCTGGGCCCGGCCTGACTCCTGAGGCTGGATTAGAGGGGCCAGCGTCCAATGGAGAAACCCTGAAAAATCCCAAATGCACCTGTCACATAAAGCTTCGCGGAGGCAACTTAGTGCTGTGAAAAATGTCAGAGGCAATTTAAAGGATGTTTGTACTGGGTTCTGTGAATGAACTCAAAGTCCCTCAACTTTGCATCCATGCCCTTTGATCTCAGCTGCAATTCCTTTGCAATCACCTGTTGGCTAAAGAAAAGGATTCAGCTAATCATCTTGTGTGGAAGGCAAACTGACCTGCCCACAGGCAATGTCTTCTAATCTTTAATCGGTAATCTGCAGCCAATGTCTGGACCCTTCAAGATGGCTGAAGATGTCCTGAAGTGTTGTCTTCCCATGGCTGCCGTGTAAATAAATCTCCTTTCTCTGCTCTTCACCAGGTCTGTTTATTTGGTATATGGGGCTGAGCGGCTGAACCTAGCTTTAGGCTCCTGGACTTTGGGCCTGGGGCTAAAAATCCAGTTTCAAAACGTTGACATCTAATTTCAAGTTCTCCTGGTTCTGAGGTGACAGAGACTCAGGTCAGTTAGTGCCAAAGGAATCACAGGGTAAGCCCGTTGCTGACACTGGGAGATAAGACATCCCCAATGGATCTAAGCACATATTGGTTTTACCCCCACATGCAGCAGCAGAGGCAGGATAGGACGCAAGTCTACAGAAACAGGACAGTGGCAACTGCACAGCACACAGCTCCTGCCTGCGTGCACACACACAACGAACTCAAGGGCAGCTCATCTCGCCAGAAACATGAAGTGCCAGGAAAGTTAGCCTTCAGCTGCCTGGCCAGCAAGTGTAGAGCAAAACAATGCCATAAAAGGCTGGATCATTGTCAACTTCACGTTTCTAAGCCTCAGTTGGGCCCTGGTGGCTCATGCCTGTAATCCTGGCTACCCAAGATACTGAGATCTGAGGATTGTGGTTCAAAGCCAGCCTGGGCAGGAAAGTCGATGATCTCCAATTAAACACCATTCCCCCTCCCTCCAAAAAAAAAAAAAAGCAGGAAGTAGAGGTGTGGCTCAAGTGATAAAGTGTTAACCTTGATCAAAAAAAGATTAGGGATAGTGCCTAGGCCTGGAGTTCTAAGCCTCAGTTTCTTCATCTGTAAAGTGGGACTAATAGCACCTACTTTCCAAGGCTGCTGTGAAGAGTGAATGATGTAATGTCACCAACATGTAGCACTGGGGCTGGACATGACACTTTTTATCACCACCACCAAACCCCTCACCCTATGATATAATACACATTATATTACTGTATTTTATCAATCATTTATTTTAGCATAACAGGGATAAAAGAATAAAGACCTAGAAAAGAGAGAAACATTTCCTGCTCCTTATGCAGAAAGTGGAAATCAGACTCAAAATGGCAGTTATTATTATTTTTTGGTCGGTCACAGGGGCCTGCACTCTTGGGTCAAAGCTAGCATTCTACCCCCTTGAGACACAGCACCACTTCTGGCTTTCTGATGGTTAATTGGAAAGAAGAGTCTCATGGACTTTCTTTCCCGGGTTGGCTTTGAACCTCAAACCTCAGATCTCATTTGTCCTGAGTAGCTAGGATTACAGGTGTGCGCCACCAGGGCCCAGCTTAAGATGGCAGTTCTTATCAGTAGCTTTGATATTTAAGAGCTAGGTGAATATACAGGGTTAGGTCAGTCTAGTGATTATTAATCTTCAGATAATGGGTGGGTCTGATGGATGGGACCCACCCCAAGCCCAAGGAACCTCCCAGACTTCCTTTTGCCAGATTATGTCCTTTCATTCTTTCTGGTATTTTATAGTTGTTTTTTTTTTTCTTCCCAGAGCTGAGGACTGAACTCGGGGCCTTGCGCTCGCCAGGCAGGCGTTCTTCCGCTGAGCCAGATCCCCAGCCCCCTTTCATTCTTTCTGTTACTCCCCATTCATGAAAAGTAGTACATTACACTTCGCCTCTTCATCTTCTTCTGATCAATTTCTCTACCTGCAGTCAGACCTTTGGGGTCCCTAAGCCTGTGGGGTCAGCACTGGGGTGGTGTTAAGGAGATGACTTAAAGACTCTGGGGCTTGAGGTCCATGGTTTTAAGCTTTGGGGTGCAGGTTAGGGTTGGGAAGATGGCACTCAGTGGCTGATAGTTGAGAAGTCATGTGACCAGAAGGGGAGGCCTCCATGCTAGGCGAGGTTGACAGTGGGGTGCACCATATCCTGATCCTGAGGAACAGAAGAGGGGAGCTGAAGCAAAATCAGGAGTGGAAGCTGCAAATCATGGAGCAGCAAGTGACTGTAGATGGGGACATCCCTTCCATTGCCCTCATCACCTTCTCCCTGTAGATGCTAAAAGAACTGCAGTCTCCTTAGTGGAGTCATTTGGTCTGAGCATAGAAGATAATTCTTGGGCCAGAAAAGAATGCCCCTGAATATTATGCCCTGGTCTCCATGTTTGAGTAGAATAAATCCATCCTAAGTCCATCATCTCTAAGTTTGGGGTAAATGTGAACCTACCCTAAATCCATGGTCTCCGTGTTTGGTTGGTAATAACGACACAGGAACTTACAGTATTTGAAGTTACCAGAATGTGTGACTACTTAGCTAGGAAGAATTTGAGCCAGACTCCCCAAGCTTACTCCGAGAGTATGAATATTTCTGGGAGGAGAAACAGCCATTTTGAGTCTATTCTCTCTTACCTCCTGCATGTCAGTGGAATTTCTCTTTCCTTTTCTATATCTCCTGACTTTGTTCTGCTTTGCTAGATAAGTTTCTACCTCTTGAGTTTCCTTTATAAAACGCAAACCTTCAAAAGGCTTTCTTCTGTAGGTTTAAAGAAGCTGTGAGTTGCATAAAGAGTTGCAAAACCAAGCTAAAGTTTTCCCCTCATTCTGTCATTGGGACATCTTCCCTGTCTAAACTCTTTCCCAGTGACAGGACTGTTAGGGCTTCCTCACAAGATGGCTTCCTAGTGGCTGTTTCAGGACCTGGTGGCTCAGGGCTGGGCATAAATGTGCCAGGGTCAGAATGGAAGCTACAGGACTTTTTATAACTCAGCCTTGTCATCACTTTCGTCACACACTGTTGGTGACAAGTAAGTTAATGAGCCTGTCTAGTTCCAAGGGGCATGGCTATATAGATACCTCCCACCCCCCCTTCCTTTCCTTTCATTCTTTCCTTTTTTTCTGGGTCTTGAATTCATGGCCTTATGCTCTTGTTTGGCTTTTCTGCTCAAGCCTTATGCTCTCGCACATGAGTTACACTTTTGTTGGTTAATTGGAGATAAGAGTCTCAGACTTCCCTGCCCAGGCTGGCCTCCCTCAGATCTCAACCTCATGAGTTTCTAGAATTACAGGTGTGAGCCACTGGCTCACTGGGTGGTAACACTTTTCTTAATGGAAATGTATCTAAGTCTCCTTATAGAAGATTATGTGGGATGGGAGACTTTCTGACAGCCATTGTTGAAAATTGTATGTATTATAAGTATATATATTTATGTTACATGTATTTAAATATATGTAAGTATACTCATATATTTATATATTATAAGAATTATAGGTGAGTAATTATATATATACTCACCTATATAATATATATTTGTTTTATGTAATCATATAAGATAGTTTGATTTAGGATACATATATTTACAGCATATGCTATATCCTAAATCAAAACATTTTAAAAACAAGAAGTTCTACTGATGGAAAAGCCCTATTCCTTTGGACAAATCTCAAAGGGTTGAAGTCATTCCTTTAGAAACTAAGGAAGTGTCTCCTCTAAAAATACATATATTTTTTGAGACCTAAGCCAATAGCTGTTTCTCATAAAGAGTGCTTTCTTTCAGATCATTTAAAAATGCTTGTAGCTGAGCACCAGTGACTCATGCTGAGATAGATCTGAGGACCCTGGTTCAAAGCCAAATTGGGCAGGAAAGTCCTTCAGACTCTTATCTTCAATTAACCACCAAAAAGCTGGAAGTGGAGGTATGGCTCAAGTGGTAGAGAACTATCCTTGAGAGAAAAAGCTACTGGACAGTAACCAGACTTTGAGTTCAAGCCCCAGTACTGGGAAAAAATAAAATTAAATAAAACTGCTTGCTTGCTTATACTTCTCCCCATTTTATTGATGAGGAAACTGAGGTTCAGGACAAGAGAGCCAAGGTCTAGCACATGACAGAACTGGGACTAAATAGCACTAATCATGTTTGCTTTCCACACCATGGCCTTCACCAGGGAATCATAGGAATGGGGAAGCTGATCAGTTCTTGGGGCCCTTTCACGGTATCTGAGTGCTGGTGACTCCTTCCCAAAGGTCATCCAAAACCAAGGGCTTTTTGCTCCCTTGCTCAGAAATCCTCAAAGGCTCCCTAGTACCAACACGACGAGTCTGAAATCTCCTCGCAGAGTGTCAAGGGCCCTTCACAGTGTGTGTGTGTGTGTGTGTGTGTGTGTGTGTGTGTGTGTGTGTGTGTGTATGACAGTCCTGGGCTTGGACTCATGGCCTGGGCTCTGTCCTTTGGCTTTTTCATTTAAGGCTACTGCTCTTCCACTTGGGTCACAGCTCTACTTCCAGATTTCTGGTGGTTAATTGGAGATAAGAGTTTCATGGACTTTCCTGACCAGGCTGGCTTTGAACTATGATCCTCAGATCTCGGCCACCTGAGTTGCTAGGATTACAGGGGTGAGCCACCAGCACCTCACTGTGTATATGTATATGTATATGTATATGTATATGTATATGTATATGTATATGTATATGTATATGTATATGTATATGTATACACACATATGTATTATTCCCCAAGGTTAACTCACATGTGATAGAAGCAGACAAGGATTTGGTCCAGATAATGGTTCTGGAAAGGGCACCGCCCACCCTCAACCTCACCTTCTTTTCCTGGAAGGGCTCTTTGGGGTTCTAACAAAGGAAGAGACCCACTCTGAAATTTCCTTTGTTCACCCCAGGCTCTGAGCTGAAAGAGCTGGGCTGTGCTATGGAAGAATGGCGGGGGTGGGGCCCAGGCCGCAGAGTTGGCCTGGGAAGTCTTGGGGAAGTTTCCATATGCTAAGGAGTTGCTGAAAGGACTTGGATCCAACTGTGCTCTTTGGACAGTGCTAGTTTCTTGCTGATCCAATAGGTCTCAAGTGGCCCATAAAATTTTTTACTACATTTTGTCTACCCGTGGATACTGTGACCTAACGTGACCCCATCAGTGAGCTGTTTTGGCAATGTCTTCGGAGGGGACTGGAGTGGCCTGGGCCACGGCCCAATTGACAGTATTTGCTGTAATCAGGAATGATGGCTTCTGGTGGGATTTAGAGGCAGGTGGCGCCGGGAGCCGTGAACTTTGTCACAGAGCAATGACTTCTGTAAAATTCACAGCAGTTCCTTGCAGTTCTGTCTGCATGAGCAGGAGGGACTACAAATATGTCCTGTCTGCTGCAAGGGATGATGGGAACGGAGTCTGGTTTCAGTCCTGGGCTCATGGAAGGGAGTGCTTACACGGATTGTTGTGATTGCTTGCGAGTATTTTATGCTATTCTTTGAGTCTGGTCATTCAGAGTAAATAAATAGAAATAGATGAGGGGGAAAAGGAAAATGCAAATCTGTTTTCTGTGGTGGTAGCCAAACATCTGAGACTGGGTAATTTAAAAAGAAAAGAGGTGCGGGTGAGCTGACTGTGTGGGAAGGCTGGGAAATTCAAGATCAAATGGCCATATCTGCTGAAGGGCTTCATGTTGCTCCAGCAGGGTGGAGAACGGATGGACAAGCCAATGTGTGGAAAGGGGACACACAAGATGATTTCTGCTGTGAAAGTCATCAACCCATTCAGTGGTTCACTTGCATGACCCAAATTCCTCCAACCTGGCCCCACCCCTCGGCACTGCGGAGTTAAGCCTCAGGGTGAGTTTTGGAGAGGACAAACCACAACAAGACCCTACTTTTCCAGCTATTGCAATTAATCTACTTAGGGGAACATATCTTCTCAATCATTGTTCAACCTCTCATGGTTGGTGTTAGATGTCCCAACCCCCAAGGACCAGAGGGGTCTATGTGCTTCCAAAATGACACCTATTTCTGAAGTCTCCAAACATCTTGAGATTTGCCTCTCAATGTTTCTAAACATGAGGTCATTATCAACTTGTTCCTCTTCCTGAACAGTCACTCCACTCAGTCCAACCCTAAGATGCTACTGATCAGCTGGTGATGCTCTGTTCTTAAGACTGGCCTGCTACTATTGGGTCAGCCACATTAAAATTCATGCTTCTTACATTTGTGTGTGTGTGTATGTGCACGTGTGTGTGCTTGCCAGTATTGGAACTTGAACGTAGGACCTCACACTCTCACTTGGATTTTTCCCATCAAGTTTGGTGTTCTACCACTTGAGCCACAGCTCTACTTCTAGCCTTTTGCTGTTTACTTGGAGATAACAGTCTCTCAGATTTGTCTGCCAAGGCTAGCTTTGAACTGGGATCCTCAGATCTCAGCCTCCTGAGTGGCTAGAATTACAGGCATGAGCCACCAGTGCCTGGCTAACCTCCAGCTTTTTTGGTGGTTTATTGGAGGTAAGAGTTTCACAGACTTTCCTGCTAGGGCTGGCTTTGAACCTTGATCCTCAAATCTCAGCCTCCCATGTAGCTAGGATTACAGGCATGAGCTATCAGTGCTTGGCTCATATTGTGAATTTGAGGAAACTATTTTAGATCAGTTCCAAAGTTGTAAGAGCACTTTTCACACGAGGGCATTTGAAGCAGTAAGGCAACTGCTTCAGGACTCGAAGCATACTGAGGCCATCAGAGGAACCGGTGAGTGAAGGCTAAGGTGGATTCTACCAAGGCCACGACAGCATCCCTGGCAGCGGAATTGGTGGCTCTTGGTCGTTTCTCATTTACTATTTTTGTGGATCAATGGCTTGAGCAGCATGACTCTCCTAAGACCTGGCTGCGTTACAGGCAACATTAGACTAGCGACGTCATTCAAAGGCACAAAAATCAGAGAGAAAACTGTCACCAAAGACTTCGAATGCGAAAGTTTAATTTGGTTAGGTTTGCCATATTTGGGTGAATGATGAAAGCCAATTCTGTTTCCATTGGAACAATGATTCAAATTATTATAGGATTGCCATTCTTGTTTGTTGATTATTTGTTTGATGAAATTGCCCCCCCCCCATTTCTAGAGGACTGGAAAATAAATATGTATATAAGTTGGGTGTCTGTAAGTTTCTATTTAGGCAATGTTCACTACATTCACTTTTTAAAATATTTTATGAAGCTGGGTGCTGGTGTAATCCTAGGTGCTCAGGAAGTTGAGACCCCAGAATTGTGGTTCAAAGCCAGTCTGGGTAGGAAAGTCTATGAGACTCTTCTTTCCAATTACCCAGCAAAAAGCTAGAAGTGAAACTGTGGCTCCAGTGGTAGAGCACTCATCTTGAGTACAAAAGTGCCAGGATTAGCACCAAAAAAGAAAAACTAATAAAATTAATAAAAATTAAAAGGGTATCAACAGCAGACACTAGAAAAACAATTCTTTTCCTTTCTCAAACATAGCTGATCCTTTAAGGCACTGATGCGTGTAACAGCTTTTGGGAAGTAGTGAGAAAGTGGAAGCAATTTGCGAGTCAGATAAAATAGGTAGAAATCCCTATTTTACCATTTATTAACTCTGTGCCAATGGCTGGACACTTCCTCATTTTGTCTTTGTTTCCTTTGCTTTGGAAACAGGAATACCATCACGTCCATTATACAGTGGTTGTTAGGACAATGGAGCAGTGCAGGAAGGACAACTCCATAGGGTGGATATGAAAAGGAAATACAGTTCTTGTGAGCTGTTCATTGTAACAAATCCCCAGAGAGATGTTCTTTCAAAGCCTGTGGATGAAAAGATTTATCCACAGGAGAATCCTTCTGAGGAAAGACATGGAAAAATTTTAAGCAGAGTGCTGATATTCTAATATTTGAGCAAAACTTAGAAGAGGAAGTAGTGAAGAGTAAACACTTGCTGATCCATGGGTCCTGGGCACGTCTTTGTCTACAATCGCACTCATCATCTGTATAGTAATGTGTGTCTGTAGACTGTGACTGCTGGAGGCCCTGTATACCTGTACCGACCGGCTTACCTGCCTTCCCTCCCTCCCTCCCTCTCTCCCTCCCTCCTTTCCTTTCTTCCTTCCTTCCTTCCTTCCTTCCTTCCTCCCTTCCCTCCTTCCTTCCTTCCTTCCTTCCTCCTTTCTTCCTTCCTTCCTTCCTTCCTTCTTCCTCCACCAATGCCTGGATTACATTTTATTTTTTATACTACAAATTAAAACACTTCAACAGGCATTTGTGTAATGAGATATTAATTAATGTACTATGAATCAGTATAAGTCATCTATTAAATATGCATCAAATTAAATATGTATGAACATTTTTTGTTTGAAAGTCATCATTGAGATAATAGATGGGGTATTTTTCTTGATGGGGGTGGTCTTCAGACCAAAGCTCTAATTTATAATAGAGGGGAATGCCTCTAGAAGAATCCAAAAGATAGGGGGAAGTGTCCGTGGTGCTGAACAGTATGAGGGGAATGTGGTTGTCAAAACTGGGGTTAAACATATCTGATTGTGTGTGTGTGTGTGTGTGTGTGTGTGTGTGTGTGTGTGTGTGTGTGTGTGTGGTAGGGCTTGAACTCAGGTCTTGGTCTCTGTCCCTGTGCTCTTTTGCTCAAAGATAGAGCTCCACCACTTTGACCCACAGCTCCACATCCAGGTTTTGAGTGGTTAATTGGAAAGAAGAGTTTCACAGAGACTTTTCTGCCCGGGCTGGCTTCAAACCTCGATCCTCAGATCTCAGCCTCCTGAGTAGCTAGGATTACAAGTGTGAGCCACTGGCATCTGGCTAACATCTCTGTTTTTGATATAGGATATAGGGAAGGAAAGAAGGAGGGAGAGAGGAAGGGAGAAGAGAGGGATGGAGAGAGGGAGAGAGAAGAAATGTGCTGAGCCAATGAAGTCTGGAAAGAACAAGATTCTTAAAAATAAGGCTGTGTTACTGTGCAGGTGATGGCCCTGAGCTTTCTAGGCGTTCTCCATGTTGTCCTGGGGATTAATTAGCCCATGTGTATCCCTGCATTTATTCTGTGTTAAGCATGTGCAGGGATCTGGGATTCAGATGCTAAACTTCTTCCAAAACAGAAAGCAGGTGATAAGATTCCCGAGGGATGGTTGCCTCACCCATGAGGTATCATTTCTAGGGGTTTTCTTTCCCCCTTCCAAGCCACTGTTTTGTCAATATTTTTCCTTGTCTTTATTCTTTGGATAAACAACTTATCACGAAAGAAAGTCTTCCTTCAAGTTGTATGAATGACATCTGTTCAAAATACGTTGACTAATTTGCAAAAACATTTTAGGTTAAAATTAAATTCCCCCAAAAGACCTCTCAGGAGAATACATTAGAAATCTCTGTGGGAACTTGGAGTTAATATGATCTTCTATAAAATTCTTCTTCCTTCTTTTTCTTTCTCTCTTTCCAACGCTTCTTTCCATTTCTTACACTATGTTAATAAGAAAAACAGGCTTCTTTGTAATATAAAGTCCTTATTGTTAGATTGAGCAGCTCAAGTTTATCCACTCATTACTTTTTTAGTTTTAGTTTTTGGTTATGGAGCTTGAACTAAGGGCCTGGGTGCTGTCCCTGAGCTCTTTTTGCTCAAAGGTAGCACTCAACCACTTGAGCCATAGCTCCACTTTTGGTTTTTGAGTAGTTAATTGGAGAGAAGAGTCTTGTGGAGACTTTTCTACCTGGGCTGGCTTTGAACCTTGATCCTCAGATCTCAGCCTCCTGAGTAGCTAGGATTACAGGTGTAAGCCACAAGTGCTGGCCAGCACCGGCCACCCATTACTTATTCCATCTCCTTTTCTATTCAGACATTAGGTGCCAAGAATGATAGCTTGTTTTCATGTTGTAGTGATCAGAGAAGCTAGAATTAAATCCACCATCCATCCATGCATGCATTCATCCATACATTCATTTACTCCAGACTCTGACAAGCACAGGCATGGAGTAGTGTCTGGTGAAGATACCGTTCAGAGCTTTTCATGTAATAGAGGTCCTCCTTATTACCACTATCTGCTTTCTTAAATAAATTATTAGCAGACAACATAAAATCTTTAGAGCCTTAGACATGTGCCAAATCATAGCCTGTTTTATTAACTCAAAATAAACTCTCACCTTCCTTTTTTTTTTTTTTTGCCAGTCCTGGGCCTTGGACTCAGGGCCTGAGCACTGTCCCTGGCTTCTTCTCGCTCAAGGCTAGCACTCTGCCGCTTGAGCCACAGCACCGCTTCTGGCGGTTTTCTGTATATGTGGTGCTGGGGAATCAAACCTAGGGCCTCGTGTATCCGAGGCAGGCACTCTTGCCACTAGACCATATCCCCAGCCCTCACCTTCCTTTTTTTATTGTTTCCTACATAATATAAATTATTTTGCCCTTGCTATTATTTCAGGGTTTTTTTGTGCCAGTAGTGGGGCTTGAACTCAAGGCCTTGGCACTGTCCTTTAGGTTTTTTGCTCAAGGCTGGTGCTCTACCACTTCAGTCACAGCTCTACTTCTGGCTTGTTTTCTGGTGGCTAATTGAAGATAAGAATCTTACTAACTTTTCTTTCTGGGATGGCTTTGAACCACAATCCTTAGATCTCAGCCTCCTGAGTAGCTAAAATTATAGGCTTGAGCCATGGGTCAGTTTTAAGTTGTAGTTTAATAGTTCCTAGTTAAGGAGCTATTTCTTGGTTTTTGTCTTGCTTGGAAGAATAAGGGTTTGGCCACTGGTCCAGGCTGGCCTATCTCCTAGGTAACCACTGTGTGCATTGCTCAGGAAAAATGCTGGAGCTTCTGAAATATTTTTTCAGTCTGAATAATGACTTAGGGATTAAAAATACTTGTGATGAGTTTCTTTTTTAACTTAATAACTTGGCTCTGTTTGGAACAAAGCAATATCATCGACACTATTATAACACTGTTTTACTATATTGTCTTAGTTTGTATAAACTCAAGTCCATGAACTCATCTGCCCCTTTAATTCACGCAGAGTATTTGCTAAGTGCCTCACACCTACTTTACGCGTGATAAATATTGAATCTTGGAAGCAGAAATATAACATTCTCCTGGAATCTTTTCTTTTTTTTTTTTTGGCCAGTCCTGGGCCTTGGACTCAGGGCCTGAGCACTGTCCCTGGCTTCTTCCCGCTCAAGGCTAGCACTCTGCCACTTGAGCCACAGCGCCGCTTCTGGCCGTTTTCTGTATATGTGGTGCTGGGGAATCGAACCTAGGGCCTCGTGTATCCGAGGCAGGCACTCTTGCCACTAGGCCATATCCCCAGCCCTCCTGGAATCTTTTCTGTGGGTGCCTTTTGTTTGTTTGTTTCTAGCATGCATGCTGGCCACCAGGAATCTTGAAAGAGTCGCTATGACAAGGTATAAACATGTATTTGACATTTATATTTAGGCTAACTACCAGATTATAATTGCATTGCCTTCAAACCTCATTTGTTAAGTCACTATGAGGCACCCACTGCTTATTTCTCAATAAAAATCTCATTACACCATCATCCACTGCATATGTTGGACAATTCTCTGAGGGCAGGGATGGAGTCCTATTCTCTTTGAGTTTCCATTGCTTGGTCCAGCATGGGGCTTGTGGTGCGTGCTCAGTGATGGGGGAAACAAAAGACAATTTCCTCGTCTTTCTGAGTGTCTCCTTTCATCCCTTCACCTCTGCTATTTCTTTTTTTTTGGCCAGTCCTGGGGCGTGGACTCAGGGCCTGAGCACTGTCCCTGGCTTTTTTTTTGCTCAAGGCTAGCACTCTGCCACTTGAGCCACAGCGCCACTTATGGCCGTTTTCTGTATGTGTGGTGCTAGGGAATCGAACCCAGGGCTTCATGTATAGGAGGCAAGCACTCTTGCCACTAGGCCATATTCCCAGCCACCTCTGCTATTTCTTTGACTCCTTCAAGACTGCTCAGGTGTCCCAAGCTCTGGAAAACCTCCCTCCCTACACCAGGCAGAACCAACCTACCTCCTTTGCAGCTTCCCCAGACTGCTTTCAGGGTGGACCCTGTATCACACTGTATTTTGATGAAATCATAGCAAACTTCCTGGTGTTGCAATGAAATTCTGGAGGTTAGAGATATCCTGGTGCACTTGCCAGTGTCACTGCAAGGTGTAGCCCGATGTGCTTGTGAGCAGTCCCGGCCAGCCTGGCATAACCTGTGCTGTGGCTAAAAACCCAGTTCCTACCCCTATGTCTCTGTCATCTTTCTGTCACCCATGATCACTCACAGTCAGAAAACATGAAACAGAAAACTCCCCTAATAAGCAGTTTTTATGTTTTAAATAATGCATACCTAGTTTTCTATATTGTTGTCTCTATGGATGTATGTTTTGTACCCAGTCTCGTGGATTGAACTCAGAGATGAAGTGCTGTCCTTGTAGTGCTGGGGCTCTACCACTTTGACCCATAGCTTTCCTGCTGGCTTTTTGCTGTTTACTTGGAGATAGTAGCCTCTCAGATTTGTCTGTGAAGGTTGGTTTAAACTAGGACCTTCAGATCTCAACCTCTTGAGTAGCTAGGGTTACCACTGTGAGCCCCTGCGTCTCTCATTCTATTTTAACATTAGTTGTTGTTTGTCTCTTACTATACCTAATTTATAAATTAACCATTATCATAGATATATATGTACAGGAGACACATAGCATTATTGGATTCCATAAGAGTCACAGTTTTGGGCATCCACTGAGGGTCTTGGAGCATGCTCTCTAGGAATAATGTAAATAGGATTCGTAGGCAGAGCTTTGCTCTGAAGTTCAGTGTTGGAGAGGAAGGTGATGGGGTGATGGAAGGGCACTTTGGGGGAGAGGACGAGGACAGGAGGCAGTCACCTTCGGCCATTTCCAGAAAAGCCCTGGTGGCAACCCAGGGGGAGAACCCCAGACTCGAGATGTGGATCTGAGCCTGAGCAGGGACAGCCACAGACACGCAAGGATGGCCATCACATCCAGAAAGCATGGAGATTACGAGGCCTCTTCTCGGGGAAAACACGCCTGCTCTCCCTCTCGGGCCAAATAGGTGGCGTTTGGGGAACCCAAGAATGGTAGCGGCCCGGGGTCCCAGGCAGAGCATGAGCTAGCCACTGGCACCTGGTTGGCCATGTGCTCTGGACAGAATTTGTCTCTGGGCACCCACACTCTCCTTCCCATGCTCACTCTCCTCCTCCTGTAGATGGCATCCCTGTGCATGTGCCATCGTGCAGAAGAGGACGATTTTACTTCACATATAAAACCAAACTCCATCAAGGGCACTGGCAAGCTGTTAGGGGGCTGCCAGCTTCGAATGAGTCCTTCTCCCTCTTAGCTTCCAACGTTGTGGATGCGCTGGTCCCAAGGCTTGAATTCAGGGCCTGGGTGCTGTCCCTGGGCTTTGGCACTCAAGGCTAGTGCTTTCCCACGCAAGCCCGACCTCCACGTCAGGCTTTTGGCTGGTTCAGCGGAGCTCAGAGTCTCATGGACTTTCCTCAGATCCCAGCCTGCTGACCAGCGGGGATTACATGCCTGAGTCACCAGCGTCATGCAGCTTCCAACTTCTACCAAAATAGCTTGGGTTTACTGGACAGAGGAGATGCCAGGATCTGAACTTGGTTCTCCCACGTCAGTATTCCTGAAGACTTTTCGAAACCGGAGGCCTGTGGGGACCGAGAACGCGGGGCTGCTGGCCTCGTGGCCCTGTCTTTGCACACTGCATTGCCCTGCGTGTGTGTGGCAGGCATCACAGTCTTCCCGGTGAGCCTTCGGGTCACACTTTAAGAAATACCCCTTGTGGTCACTTGGGGCGGGGGGTGTGGGGACAAGAAGGGGTGGCAGGCAGAAGCTCTGGAAAGGGCAGGCTGTGGAGACAGATGACGTGCGGTGATGGGCGGCCAGGCTCTGCCTGGTGGCTGCCTGTCCGGCAGAAGGCCGGGAGGGGCGCAGTTAGCAACAGAGGCATCTGGTCCCCCAGCATGGCGCTGCGGCCGTGAACCATGGCAGATGCGGTCTCAGCTGTGATTGGGCATGAGGCATCCGTGTCCAAGCCCGGGTCACGCACGGGGCCCGCTTCCACGGTGACAGTACAGTGTCAAACTGCCATTCTTTCTTTCCCGTGCAGTTTTTTTTTTTTTCCTTCCTGAAATCTGCCAGCTCGTGGAAGCAGCCTAGCCCAGGCCCCTCGGGTTCCCAGGCTGTCGGGAGGGAGCAGAGAATGCGATGAGTGACACGCAGGCAGGGAAGGGAAGCCAGGCCGCCCAGAGGAGAGGGACTTGGGGGTTTGCCTGGTCCTGGGCAGAACCAGGCTTCCAGGAGGCCTAGGGGCCGCCTGGGCAAAGTATACCCGAGGAAGCTTTGCTTTATACCTCTGTGTGAATGTGAGCCGTGGAAGGATTTCTTTACCCAAATTTAAGAATCAAACACCAGTAGTGACAAAGTGTGTGTGTGTGTGTGTGTGTGTGTGTGTGTGTGTGTGTTGGTACTGGAGCGTGAACTCAGAGCCTCACATTCTTCCTTATCCATTGTTTGCGCTCAACCACTTGAGCCACACCTCCACTTCCGGCTTTTTGCTAGTTAGTGGGAAATAAGAGCCTCGTAGACGCAACTACCCCAACTGGCTTTGAACTGAGATCCTCAGAGCTCAGTCTCCTGAGTAGCTTGGATTACACACATGAGTTACGAGTGCCCCGCAGTGGCAAATTTCTTTAAAATTGCTTGGGGGGGGGGGGAATGAGGGAGGAGGTCACAAGTTGGATAAGAAATGTATACACTGCCTTACGTATGAAACTGTCACCCCTCTGTACATCACTTTGACAATAAATATGTAAATAAAATTGCTTGCTGTACTCATGGGAGAAATCATAGCACAGAGGGACTTGTGAAAGGTCCTATGTCTGGCGAAGGAGGCTTTGCGTCTCCAGTGATCCAAGTCGTTCAGTGCTTGCTGCCGCCTCTCTTCCTTTCCTTTCCTTTCCCTTTCCCTTTCCCTTTCCCTTTCCCTTTCCCTTTCCTTTCCTTTCCTTTCCTTTCCTTTCCTTTCCTTTCCTTTCCTTTCCTTTCCTTTCCTTTCCTTTCCTTTCCTTTCCTTTCCTCTCCTCTCCTCTCCTCTCCTCTCCTCTCCTTTCCTCTCCTCTCCTCTCCTCTCCTCTCCTTCCTTCTTTCTTCCTTTCTTCTTTTCTTTCTTTCTCCAGTCCTGGGCCTTGAACTCGGGCTAGCACTCTACCACTTGAGGCACAGCATCACCTTCGGCCTTTTCTGTGTACGTGGTGCTGAGGAATTGAAGCACCCAGTGCTTCATGCATGCTAGGCAAGCACTCTACTGCTAAGCCACATTCCCAGCCCGTCTCCCTTTCTTATTTCCTGTGCGCTCCCCTTTCTTCATATAGAACATTCTGGATTTTTCCAATTTTGTTTCCCTTCCCTTATTCAGCAGGGAGAGACTAAGTCAGACATAACTTAGAAATCTCCCACTAGGCGCTGGTGACTCAGTCCTGGCAATCTTAGCTCGTAGGAGATGGAGAGCTGAGGATCAAGATTCAAAGCCAGCCTGGGCAGAAAAGCTCATGAGACCCTTATTTCCAATTAACCAGCAAAATGCTGGAAGTGGGGCTGTGGCTCAAGTGGTAGAACATCAGCCTTTAAGAAAAAAAGTTCAAAGGAGAGTGTGAGGTCCTGAATTCAATCCCCACTACTGGTACACACACACACACACACACACACACACACACACACACACTTCCCTGTTCTGGATGGAGAGATCTAATAAATATCCTTAGTGATAAAGTACCCTGAGAGCCTCAGAATGCCAGAAAATTGTGTCTGGGTTGTTTATAGTCGGGGAAAAAATAAGCCAGGTGCCAGTGGCTTATGCCTGTAATCCTAGCTACTCAGAAGGCTGAGGATTGTGGTTCAAAGCCAGTGGGGGCAGGAAAGTCGGTGAGACTCTTATCTCCAATTAACCAACAAAAAGCCAGAAGTGGAGCCGTGGCTCAAGTGGTAGAACACTGACCTTGATCACAAAAGCTCATGGACAGCACCCAGACCCTGGACCAGCATAAGAAAGAAAGAAAAGGAAAGGAAAGCAAGCAAGTAAGAAAACTAAACAATTGCCATTAAACTATTAGCCATAGTCTGATTTCTAGAAAATGTAGACAAATCCCTTATGAGGTGATTTCTGAGGCCTGAAATCCTGTAATTTCTTATGTGATCAAATCTTCCTTCTCCTCCTACCCCCTTATATGTACAATAGTGTGCACATCCCGCGTCTAGGATTTGCTGTTTCTTCTCACTGCCCATGCAGTCATGACATCTCTCAGGGGTCATTCTTTGGTTCTTTTTACTTCTCTCTCATCCTCTGCACCTTTCTCTCCATCATCTCTCCACGAACAGGGCACAGGGCAGAGCTCTGACATCTGAAACCCTTCCTGGTCTCCCCGCGGGAGAAGTTAAACCAATGCCCTGGCTCTGATCGTGCCTGGACATGGCGTGCTGGAACTACTTGGCGTTTATCCTGGTCCGCATGAGGCTTTTCTGCGTCACCCTATTCATTTATAAGGTGACGCTGGAGCGTATACAAAAGGGCCAACTCGCACTCTGATGTTGACACAAGATGCTTTCTCTCTCCAAACCCCTGGCTCCCTGTGAAATTGCCAGTGGGCTCCAGGTCCTTGGGACCATCACGGAGCCTGCACACGCCCGCTCAGGATCTGTTCTCAAGTTGTTGCTGGGGTCCGCCGTATGATGACAATTAGGAGCAGTTAGTGTGCAGATGAGACCCGAGAGTGGCAGGTGGTGGGAACGGGCCTCAATTAACTAACAGGCACCAAATCCCTTCCTAATGAGCCTGGGCCACCCAGATGAGCCAGGAAGCATGTGTCATTGACAGCAGTGAGGATTTGCACCGGTGGTTAAGGGAAGGGGGAAGGGAGGCTGGTCAACAGGTAACAGGGGCCACCAGAGAAACAACCCTCTTGGTTTCATAGCCCTGAAAGATGGACCGACGGAGCAGCAGAAGGTAGCGGAGGGCAGAAGGCAGGCACTTTGGGCGTGGTGTGTGTGGAGCTCTCTTTTGCACAGTGGCTTATCCCTTTGGTCAGTCACCTTCCTGCTATGTATGGGTGAAAGGCTTGTATGGCTCTCAGGAGAAGCAATCCAGGAGAGATGGCCAGCCAGTGGGCAAGGTAATGAATGGCAGAAATGGAATAAAGGGCTGATGCCTGGGATAGAATTTGAATCCCAAATCAGACATGGTAACAACAGTGTGAATGTTGCATTGGGCTCTGCTGCCAAGGACCAGTGGCCATTTCCATTGCAAATCTTCTGGAGGGCTTTGTGCAGCTTCATCCTGTGAGTCTAGAGAGGACAGAAGCTTGTCTGGCATAAGAATCAAGAAAAAACTTTGCGAAAATGCAGAGTTTGCAGGGTGCCTTTGGGCTTCTCCACTCTACATCAAGTGCCAGGAAGATTTGAGACTCACAGGAGCCAAATATATTGCACTGGGGCAGGAGTTTGGGGGGCAGTTGAAAGAAATCAGTTCATCATTAGCTATGCCTCCATCTTGGGGCCACTGTGAGTAGGAGGCATGCGCAATGCGCAGTACTTTGCAGGCCCCTTGTTGCAAAGGCATAATGAATACATGGGTTGGACATGCATCTGAAAGTGGTTCGTTGCATTTCCTCCTGTCCCCCTTATTATTCTCACACAGCCCTAAAATAATGCAGCAAACGATCGAAAGATGAAAAGGAAGGCACAGAACCGATATGGCGGGGAAGTTCCTCTCCTTTTGTCCATTCATGTGACGGTGTTTGGATAATGTTACCCAGCGTATGTGCTGGGCCGCAGAGCTCAGAAACAATGGGGTAAACCAAAAACCCACCAGGGATTACCACACCCTCCTCCCTTATTGTTGTTTTCTGATCCAATTGAACCTTTTTGTCCTCTCTTTAATTCTGTGTCATAACACAAATGGAGGAAAAAAGGATTCTCCTTTCATAAGGGAGGGGAGATTTTGCCAACCTTTATGCAACCGCTCGGTTTTATGTTTACATGTGTGTAGTAGCACTTAGTAGCACTGGAAAGCCAAGGCTCTCACTGTTTTAATTCTGTATGTGAGTTTGCCCTTTCTTTTCTGGAGTCTTTTCTGAGGTCTAGTGCATCTCTTTCAGGGATGCCTAGAAACATCCATGATTGTGGAGCTGTAAAAGGAAAAATGGGTACAGGTTTTGTTTTCTATTATTCTCTCCTTTCTTCCTTCCTTCCTTTCCTTTTTTTTTTTTTCCCTAGGGAGAAATCTCTCCCTCCCTCTCATTCTTTCTCTCTTTCTCCCTTCCTTCCATCCTTCCTTCCTTTCTTTCTCCTTGTCTCTCTTTTTCCCTTCCTTTCTTCTTGCCTTTTTTTTTTGTTTTTTTGGCCAGTCCTGGGCCTTGGACTCAGGGCCTGAGCACTGTCCCTGGCTTCATTTTGCTCAAGGCTAGCACTCTGCCACTTGAGCCACAGCGCCACTTCTGGCCGTTTTCTGTATATGTGGTGCTGGGGAATCGAACCCAGGGCCTCATGTATACGAAGCAAGCTCTCTTGCCACTAGGCCATATCCCCAGACCCTCTTCTTGCCTTTTTTCATTTTATTATTTTTGAGGGGAGGAAGGCTAAGACTCAAATAAAAACTAGCTTAGGTTCCTAGATCTTCATTCTTGCACAAGCTCAGCGGGGAGTTCAACCCATCTTTCCCAGAGACATCTGATGTCTTCTAAACCATCTGGTGCCTTGTTCCACCTCAGATTTTGGCAAGGGTACAGGATGGTCTTGTGGGAACCCACTTCATGGTGAAGAAAAGCAAAACTCAGAGACTCATCAGACGGGGCGCCTAGAGCATTGCTTCACACTTTTAGAATCCTGGCATTTGCATTTGGATTCCTCAGTAACAAAGACTTTGGATCTAGTAGCTTACTTGAGAGGTGATTTCCGGGAAATCATCTGGAAGAGAATTAGGATGATGGGAGAATGAGGATAGGACATGGAGAAAAGCCAGCTATAAAATGGGTTATTAAACTAGTTACCATGGTGACAAAGAATCTGAATCCCCTGAGTACTCTGAGAACCACTGAAGAACAACCCAGAAGCAAGGAAGCTGGGCTCCCCCATACCTTATTGTCACTGGTTCTGGGGAGCACAAACACTAGCACCCTTCCATGGCTCTCTCTAGTCTCAGGCCAAATGGGACTGAGACTTGCTCTGGCGTGGGTGTTGTTTATCCCCAGGACTCAGGTATTGGAGGCTTGATGCTCAGTGTGCAGAGGGGGTGTGGCCCCTGTGAGAGGTATGCCCAGTGGGAGGTCCTAGATCTCTAGGTCACAGCAGGTGTGCCCTGGGAAGGGACTGAGGGGCGGGGCTCAGATCGCTGGCTTTCGGTTTGGCCATGTGATCTCCCTCTCGCAGGAACACCCACCATCTACCATGACATTCTTTTTTAGAGCTAGATAATCTCCCGTAGCTCCTTATAGTAACAGGAAATTGCCGAATACAAACCCAGAAAAAGTCCTTAATTAAACAAGCATCTATACAGCATTCTGGAAAGTGGGGGGATATTGACATATTTTTCTCCCATTTCCTGGCATTCATTTCAACAAATATTATTTTATAGGATTGGAGGTACATAGGCATCCTGCCTAGAGTATCGTCTTTTTGTTTCACTGTGTATGAATGCCTAGAGAACTGTATAATTGATCATGTCCTGGTGATTTTAGATCTAGCTTCCACATATGAGAGAAAACCTTCACTGTTTGTGTCTCTGGGCTTGGCTTACCTCACTTAACATGATTTGTTCTAGGCCCATCTACTTCCCTGAAAAATGACATAATAATATTATTCTTTCTAATGGCTGTAGACAATTCCATTGCATATAGACACCACATTTTTTTTGTGTCCATTCATTTGTTGTAGGGCATCTGGGCTGTTTCCATAACTTGGCTATTGTGAATAGTGGAGCAATGAACGTGGATGTGTGTCTTTATGGAATCCTTAGGATGTTCTGGGTGGGTGCCCAGCGGTGTGTCTGGGTTGGAGGGAAGATCTATGTTTAGTGTTCTGAGGAACCTCTGGAAGTGCTGCCCAGCATGGTTGGGGGTGTCGAATTTGCAGCTAAATTCATTCTCTCCTCTGGCTGTGCTGTTATCGCCAGGATATGCTAGATGCAAGGACATTTGTTCACAGCCACTATCCGGAATTGCTTTGCTATGTCCGCACCTTGCTATGTCCACTGGAGTACATTCCTATGTTAATCAACCTTATCCTGTGTTTACTGTAATCAAATGTTGCAAACTTCAAAGCCTCTTTGTGTTCTTGAATTTTAACAACCCTATGCTATTTCCTGGTTCCAAAACTACATATAAACTGGGAGTTAAGAATAAACTGGGCTGTAGTCTTGAGTTACAATCTCAAGATGCAGACCTCCAATACCCCATCTTTGCCTCTTGTCTTTTTTCTCTTGTCTTGTATTTTTCCTTTCCTTTAATCCTCGCCTCCCCCCCCCCCCCCCCATTCAGGATTCCCTTTTCGCTGACGGCTGGTCTGGCAGATGTGGAGCTAGGAACAGGGACCTGAACACCTGGGACGATGGCAGAGGACCCCCGCTCAGGTAAGGACGTCCGATCACTTGGGAAGGAGAGCAGGAGAGAGAGAGTATTGTTGGGAGTAAGAAACTATGGGATAAAGTATAGGCTGCATGCTGTACGTGCAGGCCCCCAAAGGCATGCTTAATGCCCGGGCAGTGAAAGTTGGCCAAAGTCACTTAGAACGTTTCTTTTACTTTATTGAGGATGCATGCCCCCAGTTCCTGGAGGAAGGAACCAATAACTTAGAAACTTGGCAAAAAAAAAAGAAAAGAAAAAAAAAAGAGAAGGAGCGATTCAGGAACATTATGATGCAAATGGCCCTGAGAAAACCCCAGTGGATGCTATTATTCTTTGGTATCTGGTCCGAGATTGCTTAGATCCTAGACATGAACAGATTAAATTCAATCAGTCGATTGGAGAAACTGAACAGGGACCTGATGAGTGTTGCCCAGTGTTCTGAGGAACCTCTGGAAGTGCTGCCCAGCATGGTTGGGGGAGGGGGAGTATTGACATTCACAGTGGCTGCTGCATCTGACTTTTGGATTCCTCATCTGGCTGTTTGGCTTTTTCATACCCCTCAGTGCTCATGCAATGCCAAGTGTTGGAGGTACAAGTGAGACTGGGAAGGAGACAGAGATCATGAGGACAGAACAGGCTTCAGCAAGTTTTCTGAACACAATATACATAGAAAGAGAGGTACCATACCACAGCCAGTTTCCAAAAGAATACATCCAACTCATTTTTCATCATCTATGCTGGGAGACAGGACCAGCAAAATAGACTCGGGGTGTCTTTATATATGTTAAGCTAACTTTGTGCTTATGCATTTTTATAGATGGATTCCTAAATGTCCACTACAGAAAATAACTCCAAAAATTCCCTGGTCCTTCAATGAGATGTGATTTTTCTCTTATTTTGCAGTGGATGCTCTGAGAACTAGAAAAGTTACCTGTGCCTCTTACTATCCTAGGTCCATTATTACTAGGTTCTTGCCAGATAGAGCCAAGGGGGATTTCCAGATAACTAAGCCTTAGCTTTGAGTTCTCTATATTTTAGATTCTTAAAAAAATAATTTACTTTATTGTTATTATAAAGGAGATGTACAGGGGCATTGCAATGATATGAACCAGGTAATGAGTACATGTCCTTTTGTACAGTGTCTTCCCTCACTCATTCCAGTCCCTCCCTCCTGTTTCTACCCATGAGTTGTATAGTTCGCTTTCATCTGCATCCAGTGAGCTCCACTGCTACACTTTTCCCCCCTCCAGTTCTGTACCCTCCCCTTATCTTAGATTCTACTTAGCACCTTTCTCTTGCCCTCCAACTCTTAATTGACTTAGAGCTTGACAATCAAGGACTTCCATGTTTGAAATTTTTTTCTATCTAGCAGTATGAGATAAAGTTTCGAGCCCTGACACTCCTGAGGTAGGAAAGGAGAGAAGCCTGATGGTTAGCATCTGCCAGTTCCTGTGCTGTAAAATCTTCCCACCATGGCTACTATTGAGCCTCTAACTGGATGCTACTGAACCCAGAGTAGAACAGAGAATCACATAGTCAGTACCAGGGCAAACTTGCTCTACCATGTCACTTCTTCCTGTCCCCAGAGGACTGGAAGGTCCAAATCTCCTGGGCCTTGGGAGTGAAAATCTGTACCTAATCAAGTCATAATCTCCCAGTCCCCACCCAAGTCTACTTCTCCATTCCCAACCCCTCATTCCCTCCAGCACTTCAGCTTGGGGCTGATCTTTCCAAACTATCCAGGGTGTATGTATGTGTGTCTTGTGTATTATGTATGTATGTATGTGTATATTTTAAATGATCTTTAAGTAGTTGTGCAAAGGGGCTTCAATGCAACATGTAAATTTATGCGTATAATGCATCTTGATCAATATCACCCCTTCCATCATTCTATCTCTTCCATCTTTTTTTCCAACACCACCCATACCCTCCGGTAACCTGGTCCCATTTTTACCTACGTACACTGGGTATCATGACTATATTTACCCACCATCCCTCTGGCCAGTCACCTCCACATGTAAGCCCTCCCCCAATAAAACTTGTTTCAACTTCCTGATCTTCCTTCTGTTCAGCTTTCAGGGAAGTTATACCATTGGAATCCCCATCCGCCCCCACCTCTACCATACTTTAGTCAGTTTGTGTCTCTTTGCATATGGCCCTGTGTATATGCTCGTATATGTTTATATCTTAGATCTAACTTCCACATTGACAGGTGACATGCACTTTTCATTCCTCTCTGAGCCAGGCTTACAAAGTCTCTATTTATCATCATCTTCTCCACCCAGGGAGAGTGAGGTGAGGGGGTTTCTACATATTCTCTATTGGTAGCTGGTGCCGGGCAGTGTGGTCCTTTCTATAGTAACTGTTGTGGCTCCCAGAGGTCACCCTAAATCTGTGTGTGCACACAAGAGTAGGGCTGAGACCCCTGGAGCCTTGTTGGGAAGGCAGTGGGAGGCAGTGCTCACACTACCCTTGTTTTCTACCTACCTCTACTGGTTGGTAGGGTTGGGTTCACAGTAAAGACTAGGCCCAGGGGGCTGGGGATATGGCCTAGTGGCAAGAATGTTTGCCTCGTATACATGAAGCCCTGGGTTCGATTCCCCAGCATCACATATATAGAAAATGGCCAGAAGTGGCGCTGTGGCTCAAGTGGCAGAGTGCTAGCCTTGAGCAAAAAAAAGAAGCCAGGGACAGTGCTCAGGCCCTCAGTCCAAGCCCAGGACTGGCAAATAAATAAATAAATTAATTAATTAAAAAAAAGACTAGGCCCAGGCCCCCTCCTGCAAGAAGCCTTCTGGGACTCCCCAGTGTTGGTTGTTGCTGCCACCGACCTATGTTCCTTTCTAGCACAGACTTATTCTTGTTTCTATTTTTTTTTAACTTGAGTGAATTCTTTTCATTTCTTTTTTAAACTCCAAGTAGTTGTACAAAAGGGTTTCAATTCAACATGTGAGTTTATTTTTGTTTTGTTTTACTTTTTTGTGCTGGTCCTGGGTTTTGAACTCAGGGCCTGGGCATTATCCCTGAGCTTTTGTACTCAAGGCTAGTGCTCCACAACTCTGGGCCACAGTACCATTTCTGGCTTTTTGGTAGTAAATTGGAGATTAGGAGTCTCAGTCTCTTGAGTACGTAGGATTATAGGCATGAGCCACCAGCAGCCGGCTTATGTGCATACTTTTGTTATTGTATCAAAAGTATTTCAAGAGATGCTTTACACCCAAATCACAACTTGAAAAGATCAGTTTCTACCAGTGCCTCATATCTATATTCTAGTTACTCAGCAGGCTGAGATCTGAGGACCATGATTCAAAGCCAGTCTGGGCAGACAGATCTATAAGACTCTGATTACCCATTAACCAGCAAAAAGGCAGAAGGGGAGGTGTGGTTCAAATTGGTGAGCACCAACCTTTAGTGAAAAAAACAAGAGTGTAAGGCCCTGAGACCAACCCCAGTACTGCACAAAAGAGAAGGGGAAGGAAGGAAAGGGAAGAGAAGAGAGACAAGAGAAGAGAAGAGAAGAGAAGAGAAGTGGGACAGAGACAGAATATTAGCAGTTAGATTAGATTACATTGATGATAAAATGAAGACAAAGTTGTCATTTCTGCCCATCTCAATCTAGGAAGGTTGGTAAGTACACTCACGACAGAAGAAAGCACCTAATCTAGCAGGAATCAAAGTTCCACATAGGATTCACAAGAGCTGAGTTCAAATCCTACCCTACTGCAGGCTGGCTGTATGATTCTGAGAAAGTGATTTCTTTTCTTGGTCTCAAATGGGGACAGTCATACAACCTAGTGCAGAAAACGCATAATGGATATTCTTTGCTTTTCATTACAAAGGGGAATCGGCACTTTAAATTGTGAAAAAGACTAACACTGGAGTTAGTACTTTCTTTTTTCTTTTTTTTTTTTTTTTCAGGCAGGAGAGAAAGTTTATTACCGAACTGCTGGCCTGTGGCCGAGGTGATCCATAGCCAGAGAGAAGAAGAGAAGGGAGAGAGGGGAGAAAAAAGGCCTAGAGTTAGTACTTTCAAATGCATTGTCCCAAGATTTTGTGCCAAAGCGATTGGAGTTTATGCTGGGGTCTCCTTTCCTACTTTAAACCTCCCAATTAGGCTCAGAGTGGATTCATTCCTGGGAAGCCCACCCTACTCTGACTCAGAAAAGAAAGGAAACCAAACAGCTGTGAGGGAGGTGTAACATTCCAGAGAGAGAGAGAGAGAGAGAGAGAGAGAGAGAGAGAGAGAGAGAGAGAGATTGAGAGAGAGATTGAGAGATTTTGAGATTTTTGTTTAATTGTAGGGCTCAGGCATGGCCCTAACAGATACAGAATACCTACTTCAACATTGCTGCTAGCCAAAAGTCACCAGCGAAATCTGTTTCCTGAAACAGTGACTGATAAGTTGTTACCTTCCAGCTTCTCCTGCTAATTAGACATCATGAGTCAAAGTTAATTTGGTGGAAAACATTTTTCAACTTAATGACATTTATGGGCAATTAGGCAGTTATGGAAAGGAACACGCATTTACATTTCAGCCTCTTTCTAAGGCTTAATAAGAATCGCTTCTTTCCCAGTTGGAGAGTTCTCATTCTCTAAGGAATATGTTCGATACACAAACCCGGGGTCTCCTTGTTATGCTAGAAAACCAGTGATTGTTTGCACGAAGCGAGCTACCAGACCGTAATGAGGTACAGGCGGAGATAAAATTAGGCTCCGTGAAGGCTCTTTTGTGTTGCTTAGCCCTGGGTCTCTGGGTAGGAAGTCTTGAGTTTCATGCACAATAAAAATCACAACCACTGACACATGCATTGTGGATCAATGTGTACCCAACACTTCTCAGTCCAAGAAAATGACTCCTCTTTTCAACGTCAACCCGTGTGGGGGAAAAAAAGACAGCTAATTATTTAAAAGGTAACATTCCCGACTAGTAAGATGGCATGCTTTTGCTGGTAGTAGCTTGTGTAGACCAACAAAACATCTTCCCTGTGCCCTCTCGCCATTGTGAACTGACACAGTCTCATGCTAGCCTTCAGCAACGGGAAGTCTAGTGAGAGGTCAGAGGTGAGCACAAGCTTGACCCTTGTGGCCCAGTGCATGGTTCTGACCCGGCATCTCAACCACATCCTGCCCCTGCCCCTGCGTCTTAGCCAGGGTGTGATACAGCTGAGCAATTCTTTACCCTCCCTTACGGCTCTCTTCTTGCCAGGAAATGCTTTAACCAAACTCAGGGGAACTTTCTAGATTTTCCTTTGGAAAAAAAAAAAGAGACTTGTAGTTATATGTATACACATGCACACACAGAAAAATAATGGATGATGGTGATTCTTCTTCCCTTTTCCCTGTTGCTAGGATGGTTGATGAGCCTAGGGAATTCGGATTGAAGTAGAATGTCATATTTCAGTAATTCTGAAGCAAGTCATACTTCGTCTTCAGTTAATCAAATTTCCAACCTGGGACGGAGGGTAAGGTTAGCCAAGCATCTTCCCTACACATCACAAATTTAGTTTTGCCAAACCAACACTGTAAGAGGTGTTTGGACGTCTCCAGGACTGCGTGAGAATCTCACATACCACTTACCTTTTTTTGTGTGTGTATGGATATACCAGTCCTGGGGCTTGAACTCAAAGCCTGAACTTTTTTTTTTTCCAGTTGTGGAGCTTGAACTCAGGGCCTGGGTGCTGTCCCTGAGCCTCTTCGGGTACGAGGCTAGCACTCTGCCATTTGAGCCAAAGCACTACTTCTGGTTTTGGGGTGATTAATTAGATATAAGTCTTTCATGAAGGCTTTTCTGCCCAGGCTGGTTTTGAACTGCAACCCTCAGATCTCAGCCTCCTGAGTATCCAGGATTACAGGTGTGAGTCACTGGTGCCCAGCTCAAGAGTCGAAACTTATTTGCTCAAGGCTAGTGCTCTACCACAGCTCTACTTTTGATGGTTAGTTGGAGATAAGAGTCACAGACTTTCCTGTTTAAGCTGGTTTCAAACTGTGATCCTAAATCTCGGCCTCCTGAGTAGCTAGGATTATAAATGTGAGCCATTAGCACCAGCTCTAGACCATTTACCTTAAAACTTGAAGGTATCAAGGTGGTTGATGGGTGGAAGAAAACTTGATATAAACAACAGATAATAGTGAAGCTGGAAAATCCTTCCTTTATAATTGAGATGTTATGAGCAGGTACTTCCTAAAGTAAACAAAAATATTCAACTGTCTCAATGTTATTACAATTTATTCTATGTCAATTTACCATAAATAATATGTATAAACATACAAAGAAGGTATAAATCTTAAAATGAGGGGAATGCACAAAATATAGTAAGGGTCTGGTTAAAGTCCAAAGATCAACAAAATATAAAATACTCTCTTTTCCTAAAACTTGCTCGGAGACAGCCACATGCCTCCACCGTGGTGATGGGTAATTCTCTACATTCAGGAGTAGTGCTCAAAAAACTCCAGGGGGCCTGTGGAATCTGAAAGCGTGGGAGATAATCTTGTGATGATTATTTTATAGGCTGAGATGCCTTTGGTGACATCATGTGTCCCCAGTGATGTTTCTTGATCTTACAGCTACTATGTGACGATAGAAGGTAACATGGCACCTGAGTTTTCTCACTGTTGAACAGAGGAATTATATAGGTGGAGAGGAAAACCCTCTAGAATAATCCCTTTGATGGTGTACTGGAATTAGAGGCGTCAGTATGCAGTTCCAGCTCTGCGAGGACCGAGAAGGCACCATTCAGTAGCAGATGACACAGTGGTAGGATTTTGTTACCGTAAGTCTCCATCAAAAGGGACTCAGAATCCTTGGAGGACAGGGTTGATCCAAAGCTGAATGGAAGAGTGCGCAGGGAAGAGACAAGATGAGACCAGAATCTCTTGTGCCAGAAAGTAGGGGTCATAAAGTGATGTTGACATGTCAAGAGCCAATGTGGAGAAGCTTCTTGCTACATCTGGAACAATATGGGCATAAAAATCAATAATAATAGGAGCATATTACCATCAATTCAACAAAGTAAGAATTCTTAACCATGAATAAGTAAATGGACAAGTATATAAAATTTTTAAAAAATAATAGTTTTTCCTTAAGGGAGAAATATGATTAATAAGCATGAGAGGAATGGTGGAATTAGAAAAGCCATCAACTGGAAACTATCATGGTAATTACTAATTCAACCAAGAAATGGCAGTGGATATTAAAAACAGGGCATCAGTGGCTCATACCTGTAATTCTAGTTACTCGGGAGGCTGAGATGTGAAGATTATCCTTCAAAGCCAGCTCAGGCCAGAAAAGTCCACGAGACTCTTATCTCCAATAAACTATCAAAAAAGGGGTGGGGGGGAACAAGCCAGAAATGGAGCTGTGGCTCAAGTACTATTTTTGGGCACAAAAGTTCAAGGACAGTGCCCAAGCCCTGAGTTCAAGCCCCAGAAGCAGTAACAAAACCACAAAAGCACAACCACCACAACAAAAGTGAATAAAGTCATCCTTGCAAAATCCGTATGAACGCCAAAGGGGCAAAGTCATGTTCAAGTGACGCTCTCATAACCTTTTTGAGTTCCACTGGAACCATCAGTCTTGGGGAAGAGCAAATCATGCAGCCAGATCAGTAGGAACCCAGCCTCACTTCTGTGACGAGGCCCTGAAAGAGCTGCAGAGCCCAATTCTGACAACGAGAGTCACCTGAAAAGCCCAGTGGAAGGAACAGCCTGGAGATGTCCTAGGTAGCAATCACACTTCAATCACCAAGGGTCAAGGGCATGAAAACCAGATGTTGTTCCAGATCAGAGGAGACTTGCCTCCATGCTTACATACCATATGTGTGGTACATGACCCGGAATTGGCCTTTCACTGTAATAGGAATGATGGGAGCAACGGGGGTGGTTTGAATTCAGATAATAAAACGCTTCAATATTTATTGCTTCTTTTGAGGGTGGTGTTTTATTTTTTATTTTTTAATTAATTAATTAATTAATTTATTTATTTTTTTGGCCAGTCCTGGGCCTTGGACTCAGGGCCTGAGCACTGTCCCTGGCTTCTTCCCGCTCAAGGCTAGCACTCCGCCACTTGAGCCACAGCGCCGCTTCTGGCCGTTTTCTGTATATGTGGTGCTGGGGAATCGAACCTAGGGCCTCGTGTATCCGAGGCAGGCACTCTTGCCACTAGGCTATATCCCTAGCCCCGAGGGTGGTGTTTTGATTATGACAATGTGTTGCTTCACAGAGAATATTTTGGGATGATGGGACACCATGTCAGCAATTTACCTCTCAGGTGAATTAGGAAAGCAAAGCTCTATGTGTTTTCTATGCCCCTCATTTTGAAATGATTTAAACATAAAAAGGGAGTTGGGTATGGTAGCAGATGTTTGTAATAACAGCTACAAGGCAGATGGAGATGGATATTGGGGTTCAAAGGCCAACCAGAGACAAAAACAAAAACAAGAGTTCCATGAGATCTGTTTCATGTGCTGTTCCAGGTCTGTAAACCCCAGCTATGAGGGAGGCAGAACTAGGAGAATTGAGATTTGACACTAGCCTTGGTCAAAAGCAAGAGACCCTATCAAGACCTTGAAAAACAAATCCAAAAATGAAAACACAAACAAACAAAAAACACTCCAAAAAAAAGGGTTAGGGATGTTGCTCAGGTGGCAAAGCCCCTGCCAGGTAGGCATGAGGGCCTTGAGTTCAACTCCTAGGATAACCACAAACAAGTAAATAAGGAAATACCTTGTAAAAACCTACAAATGAACATATTTGCGGCCCAACTCAGCTCTAAATACTAGGTCAAACACAGCCTTGACATCCTTGGAGGATGTGACAATCCCAACTGGTACTGAAGGGTGGACTTGAATCGGGTGCCTTTTTATAACAGGGGTTGTTATTTTCTCTTCTGCCCCTTGAGTAGGCGATCACCAGGTGCCCCCTAAACTGAAGTGATGCCCACGCCTTTCGGAGGATCAGGCTCTCAAGGTTGAACTGAAGGCCAGGTATAGTCTGTGACCTTCTCAGTGTTTTACAGAATGACAGCCAGGCGGCTTGCTTTTGGAGAGTAGCTTCTTTCTCCTGTAGGACACTGAGCCCACTCCTGGGCTACACATTTGGGAGAAGCAGGAGCCATGGCAGGAAGAAGAGGAGCAGAGTGTGATAAAAGGTCCCCCCCCACCCCTGCCCAGGGAGGCAGAGAGGAGAGCACACTTGAAGGCAGGTGCACGGTGAAGAATCACGACAGTGGGGCTGTGTGGTGACCTCTTTTATTTTATTTGTGGTGGCTCTCTCCCTCAGAGGAATTCCAAGGTTCTTCGTAAACTTTAAATTACCCAAGGGAAATGAATCCTCACAAGCAAGCGAGCAAAAGAAAGCACCTCAACCAAAATAAACTCTCGTTTCACGGCTCTGCCTCCCTCTGCGCCAAGCCCCTGACCAAAAATAACCCAGGCAGGCTCTACCGATCCTGCTAGACAGGCCTTGCCCCTCGGGATCTGCCGATCGCTAAGATGGCCAGGGCATCCTGTGTGACTGGATCCGTTTCTTTGGAGAACTCCAGGGAAGTGTTTGAATAAAAGGCCAGTACCACCGTCCTCCCCTCCCTCTCCACCCCCCAGTCCCGCCATATTTTCACTCCCACCCTGTGACAGAAGTGTTTGATCTTGGAGAAGAGACATCTTGGTGACTCTCTCTCTCTCTCTCTCTCTGTGTCTTTGGCATTTTGGGGTCCCCAAGGAGACACAGGTCTCCTGAGAACCAGACTCCTGCAGCTAGCCTGACAGTTGCTGAGATTGGCCTTCAAGACCCTGGCCCCTTGTGGGGATCGCGAGAGCCTTGTTCTGGGCTGTTCACAGCTCTACGGCTGCAGCTGAAATCCTGGTGTCCCTCTCCAGGTTGCCAAGGGTTTTGGAGGACCCTGTGGCCAGCAAGGGGCGCTGTGGGCTGACAGACTGTGGCCTGGAGAGGGAAAAGAAGGGACCTGCCGTGTTTCCAGGCCCTTAGAAGCGTTTCTTTTTCTGCAGGATGATCTGATGACAATCAGAAAACTCAACCAGGTGGCTTTAAACTTCCCCTCCCCATGTCCCCTGCCCCTGCTCTGCAGTCTCCAAACCTGAGGCCACCCAGAGGGGCCAGCTTCCCCTCCCAGGGCCGGTGCCTTCTGTAGCCCTGTGCCAGGGGTCCTAGCCCCGGATCTAGGGGGGCCAATATAGCCCTTCTATTTCGTTTATCTCTGGCAGCAACGATGGCTGAATCCCATCCTTTTCTTTTTTGTCGTCGCTCTTTTGACTGCCCCATTGGGACATCTTCTGAGCCCTTGGCTTGACAGGTTACAGGCACTGCTGTCTGAGGTCCTCAGATGGTATATGGGAAGGGAAAGAGAGAGAAGAGTCTGAAGATGCTGCATCGTGGAGGACTTACTTGTGGGAGGACCTCTCATTGCACCGGATGCTATTGATGGCGTGTAGCCTTCTCTATTTTTGCGGTACTAAGGTTTGAACTGAGGGACTCATAGCTGTAGCAGGCACTCTATCGCTGGAGCCACACCACCAGTCCTTTTTTGCTTTAGGTATTTTTCAGGTAGGATCTTGAGGATTTTCCTCCTTTGCCCTGGACTCTGAGCTCCCCACTTAAGCTTCCCTCCAATCTCATCGTATTTGTTGAGTTGGGGCCTGTTCACTTTTTTTTTTTTTTTTTGCCTCAGACCACAATCTTTTAGGCGTCTGCCTCCTGAGCAGCTGAGATCACCAGTGAGTCCCCGTGCTCGCCTCCCAGAAAAAGCTCTCCATCCCCATTTAGCCTGAATGGTAAAGACCACATTCTTGTCAGAACAGAGCCAGGAGTTGGGGGTCATGTGCTGGGAAGCAGGAAGCTCAGGCCAGGGCCTGCAAGCAGAGCACGGAGAGTCAGTAAAGCACAGGGCTGGAGAGGTGCGAATTCTTCCTAGATATTATATCAGCACGGCCCATTCCTAGCTGCAGTGACAACCGGCTGGGAGCCTTCTGCCATTTGTGTGCGTTTCTCTCTCCACAAACTCCTCAGAAAACCAGAGGACCACAGCACACACTAGATGTTTGAAGGTGCAAGATACCTGCACTTTTTGTTGTTATTATTTTTGTGTGTTAAATAAGCAAACCTTGGTTTTAAGAAAAAGTGAACTTTTTGAGCTGGCACCAAACAGGTTGAACCAACTTCCCTCCCTCCCTCCCTCCCTCCCTCCCTCCCTCCCTCCCTCCCTCCCTCCCTCCCTCCCTCCCTCCCTTCTTCCTTCCTTATCTCTCTCTTTCTCTTTCTTTCTTCCGTATTAATGATCAAACTGCTCTATTAATATGCAGATTTGCATATCCATTTGCAAAGAGCAGAGTTATTTCTGAGCCTGTATGGGAATGCTTTTTTGTATCTTAGGGGTAGAAAAGTCCAGCTTCCCCTTCCGAGATTATCTGTAACTCTTCAGGTGTCTGTACACCATTGGAAGGTGTCAGAAGGAGGAAAACGAAAGATAATTATTCCAGCCGTGGAGAGCTACTTTGAAAGTGAATAGAATCTGTCAGATCATCTTTTGAAAACAGCAGTTGGCTGCTTGGCCTGGCCATACTAAGTGGATCCATCCAGAGCCCAGTGAGGTTGCTTGAGATGGTGGTAATCCGCTTAAGTTGGTTTTGGTAGAGTAAGTAGGGTGTATGTGTGTGGGGGGGGGGGGGAGACATTAAAAACAGGGCAATTATGGAGTTGTCATGAAACAGACGCTCTGATGTGGGGATTTCTATTCAGTTCTTTTCTTTCTTTCCTTCCTTCCTTCCTTCCTTCCTTCCTTCCTTCCTTCCTTCCTTCCTTCCTTCCTTCCCTCTTTTCTTTCCTTCTTTCTTTTGCCTTCTTTGTGAATGAGTTGAAAAAAGCAAGGTTCACAAGGACTTGGTAATTTCTGGATGTAGTAGGTATGGGGTGGTGGGGCGGGGGGAGAGATGTCCAGGGGATGTTCATGGCCTGGCCACGTGCTACACTTGGGAGAGAGGACAGTTCAGTCTTTCCAAGGCATCCAACCAAAGGATAGGGAGGCCTGGGGCTGGATGCGGAAGGTATGGAGTGCTTGTGCAGAAAATGAAGTCCTAAGCAGGTGTGGTGGCTCATGTCTATAATCCTAGCTACACAGGAGGCTGAGATCCGAGGACCATGGCTCAAAGACAGCCCATGGAAGAAAAGTTTATGAGACTCTTATCTCCAATTAACCAGCAAAAATCCAGAAGTGGAGATGTGGCCCAAGTGGTAGAGTGTTAGCCTTGAGCAGAAAAGCCAGATGAGAATGACAGATCTTGAGTTCAAGTTCCAGCACCAGAATACACATACACAAATAGAGACCTGTCTGATGGCGGTCCTATCTCAGAGAACTAGGAAGGGGATTTGGGACACCAATGTTCAGCTTTATTCAGAAGCTAGGGTTGTTTTGTGCTTTTTCCACCATTAAGAATCTGGGAAACTGGAACATACCAGTTTGTGGAAGGAACATCAGGTCTGATGAAGGGAAGGTCAGGAGAGGTTTGCACAGGCCTGCCTTCTGTGGACCACAGACCCACACTGTGGGTGACCTCTCCGGTTCAAGCTATGCATCTAGTCTCCAGAAGGCACAACTTGACCTTGACCCCCAACCCCAGGTCACACTGACAAGCATAAAGAAAAAAACCCTTTTTTTTGGAGGGGGGGGCGGAACTTTGCAATTATTGTGACTGGAATAACTGGTTTTTGTTGGGTTTCTGTGTTAGAAGGGAACTTTTAAAGTAGATGACAGTTGGTCTATTCCTGTGCTGAAATACTAGGAACCCTGCAGGGCTGTTCTGGCTCTGGGGAATGGTAAAAGCAGCTCTTCCTCGGTGCTTGGACTAGATGGCTGTGTGACTTCCACTCCGCGAGGACGGTTTCATTTGCTTCTGCCACTCAAATCAGAAACGTGGAAGAGCTGTCTTGGTCCACTAGATGAGGACTGAATGCTTGAACTTGGTGGGGTTGCGAGTGTGTGTGTGTGTGTACGTGTGTGTGTGAGAGAGAGAGAGAGAGAAGGAGGGAAGGAAGGAGGGAGAGAGAGACAGAGAGATGGAGAGAGAGACAGAGAGATAGAGACAGAGAGAGACGAGAGAAAGAACTGGGGCTTGAACTCAGTACTGGCCTCTATCCCTTAGATTTTTCACTCAAGACTGGAGTCCTACCACTTGATCCACACCTCCTCTTCTGGCTTTTGCTGGCTAATTGGAGATAAGAGTCTCATGACTTTCTGGGGGGTGGGGTGGGGGCTGGCTATACACTGAACTTCAATCATCCTATTTTAGCCTCCTGGGTGCAGGGATTACAGGTGTGCCCTACCACCCCTGCACACAAATATTATTGTTTGTTAAGCACAGCAAAGGCAGATAATGTTTCCCTTCCTCCAGGGCCCTCTGCACTAGAGAAAGAAGAACCATTAGGCCAGGACCACTGGAAAGCGGTTCTGACCAATCAGAAGGGAAAAAATGTCTTCTCTAGATCTTATTGGTGACCAGAGATGTCAGTCATGGCACAGTTCTATACTAGCTTAAGTGATGCTAGTCTTCAGCACTTACTCATTTCTGGTTATTTTTTTCTAACTTGAAAAGTTGAGTCAGACCTTCTTATCATTCTTGTGGGAAATGGAATAAGAAGAGAGAATTGGCGAATTAAAGACACGCGAGGTTCAGGGTAGGGTGGCCAGTGAGAGCTCTGTGCGAGTTGCAGGAGTAAAGCCCAGAGGACAGAGCAAAGACCCAGAGAGGAACAAACACTATGAGGAAACAGAGCTGCTGAGAGCTTCCAGCTTTCCCTTCTTGTGCATCGACACATGGAGTCCTTTTATTCCAGACTGTTCCTGCCCGAGACTACCCACAGATAAAGAGGGTGAGTTGGGGGCTCTCTGGCAGCAGTCTTAGGGCTCAAAGGCAGAATGTAGAAGTGGGGAAAGGAGGAGCTAAAAGTGTCTGAGCACAAATTACTTCAGAAAGGGGAGCCATATGTCCTGCAAAGAAGACCCAGCCCTGTGAGCCTGGGAACCCTGGGAGTTGGCTTGAGGCCTGGTGGGTATTCTTTCTGTAGGTCTAGCTTGATGGAGGTGGGGTCTGTCCCTGGCTAGCCTACCTTTGTTCCAGGTAGGTTGAAAATGCAGATCTCAAGTTGAAGGCTGGCAACTCCAGTCAGGAGGCTGAGGTCTGAGGATGATGGTTCGAAACCAGCCTAGGCAGGAAAGTCTGTGAGACTCTTTTCTCCAATTAACCACCAAAAAGCTGGAAGTGGAGGTGTGTGTCTCAACTGGTAGAGTACCAGCCTTGAGCAGAAAAAGCTAAGTGTCAGGGCCCAGGCCTTGAGTATACACACACACACACAAACACACACACACACACACAAGAAGAGGAAGAAAGAAGAAGGAAGGAAGAGAAGGAAGAGGGGGAGGGGGAGGAGGAGGAAGAGGTGGTACTGATCCTGAGGTTGATCCAAGTTCTCCCAAGGGTGGCTCCCTCATATCTTATGCCTACCTCATGGCGGGTCAAGTATTTTCAGAAACGTACATACATCACACTCTCTCTCTCTGAGAGAAGGGTAGTGGTTGGTCAAACTGTAGTTGTAATAATAATAGATAATTATTATTATAGCAACAAACACAATAGCGACAGTCATCATGCTTGAATTCATGGCACATGCCCAGTAACCAGTATGTACCAGGCTGTGTGAGATACTTGGCATCAACACATTTGGAGGAGATACCATGATTGTCCCCATTTTCCAGCGAAGAAAACTGAGGTCCAGGAACACGAATTGGCAAAGATTTACAGCTATGAAGTGGCCCTAGTGGCCTCATCTGCCTCACAGGTTCCCTGACTCCCAAACAAACACCTTGCATTCTCCTGTGCAGAATTAACAATAAGTAATCACATTGGAGTCCCACAGGCAGACTATCCAGACATCTCACTTTTTCATATTTGATTTTTTTAATCCTGGCTACTCAAGAGGCTGAAATCTGAGGATCAAGGTTCAAAGTCAGACCAGGCAGGAAAATCTATGATACTCTTATCTTCAATTAACCACCAAAAGAGCCAGCAGTGGCACTGTGGCTCAAATGGTAGAGTGCTTTGAGCAAAAAAGCTCAAGGACAATGCCCAGGCCCTGAGATCAAGCCCCAGGACTGGTACCACTTTTTAAAGTAGGTTGTTGCACACTTGAAGGACTAGCTCAGTATGCTATAGTCACAGAAGGGGACTTTCCGAGTTAGTAAACATCTCTATTGATGGATATTTAAGGTTGTCCCTCAATTTCTCAATTATTGTTTCTCTTGCGTGCATGTTCTTTGTAAATTTGAACCAGTAGGAAGTATATAGACCCAAAAGGGGAATTTCTGGGTCACAAGTGGTAAATATTTTACACATTAACAGAGACTATTAAATTGCTTCTTGTAAAGCATATTATAGCCTTTATTTGCTACCAAAATATATGAGAAGATTTGATTCTGCCTTATCTGCTCAAAGATATACTTCTAAGCCGGGTGCTGGTAGTTCAGGTCTGTAATCCTAGCTACTTAGGAGGCTGTGATATGAGGACCATCATAGTTTCAAGTCAGCTCAGCCAGTAAAGTTTGTGAAACTCTTATCTCTACTAAGTCATAAGTGGAGCTATGGCTCAGGTGGTATAGCACTAGCCTTGAGCAAAAAAGCTCAGGGTCAGTGCCTAGGCCCTGAGTTCAAGCCCCAGGACCAGCACAGAAGAAGAAGAAGAAGGAGAAAGAGGAGGAAAAGGAGGAGGAGGAAGAGGGGGAGGAGGAGAGAAAGAGGAGGAGAGGAAGAAGAAGGAGGAAGCTTAAACAAAATAAAATCTTGATACTTTTTTTTAAAAAAAAAAGGAGGAGGAAGAGTAAAGTTTAAATACACATATGTCTATATGTATATATATGTGCATATCTCTATTAATCTAGCTTCCTATCTAGCTATCTGCTCTTCATAGTCCCAAGATGTGGAATGCATGTAAGTTTGCTTGACTGATGGTTACTTAAGGAATAGTTTCATACTGAAAGCAGTCAGAATTCACAGAAAGAAGTCCATGTCTAAAATAGTTTCCACATTTAAACATCAAAAACAAAGTGACAACAAATAGAGCTGAGATTGGTGCACATGTTCAAAATATTTTACATACAAGGATAGAAAATCTAGATGATGTTCTATGTGGGAATTCCCATCAGCTTTAATTTTCTGTAAACACTGCAATTCCCACTGAAAATGTCTGAAAGAGTCCTATGAACAATAATCAAAGCCAAATTGATTCATAAACCTATTACAAAGTTTAGTCAATAACGAGCCCAGACCTCAACTTGTAGTTGGCCAAATATGTTATTTGTGCCATTTTCACCAAGACTATACAGCCTGGGCCTGATGATCTTTTGGCTCTGAGTAGAATTGGTTTTCATAATTTCAGCCAAACAGCACCATACCTAGAAATCAACTCGGTGTATGTGCACTTCATTTATGAAAGTTAATTTTAAGTGCTAGCAATTAAAATCTTGGCATTGGTTAGAACTCAGGCAAATTAATCATTTTAAGATATCAAGCATATGGATGTCTGACCTGTTTCCCTTGATCCTCTTATTATGTTTATTGTCTATTCCTTTGTAACTAGCATGTACAATAAATGTGTCATATGAGAAAAGATATCAAGCCTCGCTTCAGATTTCATGCCCAAGATACAGTGATTGTACATGTGGTTTCTCACTCTTCGGAAATAAGATAATCGTAAGAACAACATAGCCAGGCACCAGTTGGCTCACACTTGTAATCCTAGCTAATCAGGAAGCTGAGATCTGACGATTGCACTTCGAAGCCAGTCTGGGGAAGATAAATCCGTGAGATTCTGATGGCCAATCCAAAAGTGGAGGTATTACTCACATGACAGAGTGAAAAAGTCTAGCAAGTATTCAAGGACCTGAGTTCAAATTCCAATACTGGCGCTCTCTCTCTTTCACACACACACACACACACACACACACACACACACACACACACACACAATATACAATGTCAATTATTTCAAACTGCATGAAGGAAGTTCTGTCCCAGAAATAAGACTGAAAAGAATCTAGCTACTATAGTAGTTTCGTTTCTAATCCGACTTGGCTAAATAATTTGGAGTTAAGCTAAATTTTAATGATGTTAATAAATGCTAATTATCATCAAAACTCCATGAGCACTTTTAATGAATGATGCCCAATTAGCTGTTTTTTCTAATAAAATTCTCTGGGCCATGCGATCATTAACTGCTATCATTATGTTATAGCTACCACTAAGTAAATCCACACCAGACACTAGGCATTCTATTTTCTCCTTCCCATTTTCCAAATATGTGGAAAAAAAGAAGTGTTCAAACGTTAGCCCTCTTTCCCGCCTTTTTCCCTCCCTCTCTCCCTCCTCCCCTCCCTTCCTTCTTTTATTCTTTCTTTCTAACTTTCCTCCCTTCTCTTTTTTTGTGCTGCTACTGGGGCTTGAACACAGGGTCTTGCAAGGCCAGCCCTCTTCTGTATGAACCACACTGCCCCATCTGGCTTTTTGCTAGTTAACTGGAGATAACAAATCCCACAGACATTTTGCCCAGGCTAGTTCCAACTTTTAATTCTCAGATCTCAGCTTTCCGAGTAGCTGGGATTACAAGCACAGGGCCGCTAGTCCCCCGGCCTATTAATTCTTTTGATGGTGAAGGATGATTACCGGCCAGTGAAGTTGTTTGCCTGAGATGACAGTGCTGATGAGCGTTCACATAGGAATGCTTTCCTTGTGTCTGTCTGCACACAGGGTGACTTCCATCCCAGGTGGCTGGTGGCTACAAAATAGTTCCAGTCAGTGGCTCTTTGACTGGGAGAGGATTCACAGGTCTTTTTTTTTTTTTTTTTTTTTTAGAGATGTTCTATGGACAAACTGTTTTATGCATAGGGAGAGCTCATGGTTTCTTCCTGTGAAAAAACACAAAACAGTATAAACAGGAGTTGGAACAGGAGTTGGAACAGGGGGAAGGCTCGAGTCCTGCCAGCTTTTGGGGTTTGTTTATATTGTCTCCGTTCCTGTAATGAAATTTTCCCACCAACCGGCAGCACAGATGTCTTGGTATAGAGACGGAATTGGGTCTTTTCCGGAGAATGACACTTCTTCCATTGAAACGGCCTCTTTCTTGGACGGGGCTGATGGGGACTCTCTCTGTGTGTGTGTGCGTGTGCGTGCGTGTGTGTGTGTATACTTGTTTGCATCATGAAGCGGGCATTCAGGTGGCACAAGGCTATGAGTGACTTGCTTGGCTATTTGTGAAGAAACTGGCAAACTCTTGCCTTTTCCCTGGCAGGGAGGAGAAAGGGCCATTTGTTTGCAAAATATCAGTTTAAGAAATAAAAAAAAAAAAAAAGGGCTCGTGCAGGTGGGGCCATCAGTGAGCACGTTGTTGAAGGCCGAGGCTGGCAGGTGGTGCCTGGCCAGCGTGGATGGGTGCTTCCTGCCTGGGTCCGGTGTGGGAGAAAGAGGACAGCCAATCCCCAGAGAGAGCCGCACTGTTGTCCTCCGGGTGAATGAGAAAGATGTTTCAGTGCTGTGCACGGATCTGGATGATTTGCCATGAGGACAAAAAGTCTCCTATAAAAATCCATTTACATAGTCCTATCTCACTTGGGCTTTTGGTGACCAGATTCAATTGTGCCGGTGTCCCCTGTCCAGTGTGATATCATAGCTTCAGAGGAAGGCTTTATTTAGAGGTCACACAAGTTTGTCCTGGGGATGTAGTCATTTTTTGTGTCACGGACAATGTTTTACTGTGGAGATATGAGCCAGATGGCCCAGCGACTTGCAATCCAGCACGAAACAGTGTCTGTATTGTTGAGGAATCAACAGAATCTATTATCTGCTGCTCAGGAAAATCTAGTGCCCACCACTGCTTAGAGATGAAGTATTTATAATAAATGGTTAGGTCTCACTTCAAGAATCTGTTCAGCAACATTGCAGAAGGATGAGGGCCTCCAAAAATGTAAATCTGATCTGTGTTTTAAAAAACAACAGCCACCTATTATCTAGCATTTTTCTCTCCCTAACTCCCTCCCCCGCCCCACCAATTCTCTCCAGGCCATTCATACTATGGTAGTGGGATGCCCTGATTTGGAGGTTCTTTCTCATTGCAATCTATATGCTAATTATGATCCAAAATCCTTGCGTTGTCCAGGGAGGGGCTAACGTGACACCTGTCACCTTCCTCTTCTAATTCTTTCACCCTTTCCAAATCTGGTCACCTAGAGTGAGTACAACACTCCCTAGGAGCCTTACAGAATAGCATGGGTGATGGGGAAACGTATATTTGGGATTTAGGGGCTTTAAAATTTTTTTTTCCCTCCTGCCCAGGGCTCTTCCCAGTATTCTGGAAATATTGCCATATCTGGCAAGATTCTGTCATACAATGGGGGGGGGGTCTGTACCCAGAAACCAGAGCCGCCACAACATAGTCACAAGGGAAGACTGCAAAAAGACTGGTTTTCCTTTGAAAGGATGAGTTGGGAGTGTCATTTTCTTCGCCTAGACCCCTGTCTTCTGCTTCTTTTGTTTGCAGCACGCATCTTGGCTTCGTAAATGAAGCACACTTTTTCCATTTAACTTCAGCCAGCTGTGGTGGGGTCTATTGCAATGTCAGAAGTATTCGTTTCCTGCTTTAATTGCAGCCAAAGCCAACCTTGACTGGCAAGGAGAAAGCCACTGACAGGTTTGGGTTGTGTCCAGACCTCCTCAGACTTTCTGTCAGCCAACTGTTTGACAGTCTATGCAAATGCATGCAAATGCAGGGACACTGGCCTAACACCTGCAAAAAGTGACCAGCCCCACTCAGGCCTGGCCTCCCCTGGAACTAGGGCTTTTTTTTTTTTTTTTTTAATACTGCTTGGTGGCTGTCTGTCAGTTTATTATGCATTTGTCAGCAGAACATAGAGCTGATAAAAACACTCCTCTTTGTCCTGAAGAACCGCACAGCTCCATGTGGAGCCGTAAGTACCAGGGAATAGTGGGATGGCTCCTGGCCAGCTCCTGTGAATCCTCCCCTCTGTCCCCAGGCCCCGCGTGCACTCGGAACTCTTGTGGGCTAGCCCACATGGAGGAAGGCCTTCTGTTTCCCTGGGTCTACAGACATCATGTTGGTGGCGGCCAGGCAACAGAGCGAAAGACTGGCTCTCTCTGGCAGCTGGAACTTGGCGACTTGGAGGCATCATGTGTCCTGGATTTTAAAAAGCCAAAGGCAGATCTGCCTGGGCTGTCAGAGAATTGCAAAGTGGGGGAGAAGGCCTGCCACCTCAAGTGGGAATCCAATGGCCAGTCACGCACGCCACCTCCCGACTGTGGGAAGATGGCCAGGTGGCGGGGACTCTCCCAGCCGCTTGCTACTGGGCCGGCCATCTCAGTGCCCATCTGCTCAGGCCTAGGCTGGCCTCTTGTAACCCCTGTCTTTAAGAGATGCTGGGCCTAACCAGTCAGCGGTGACTTCAGAGTTCTGTGTGCGAATGCACTGTGTGTGTGTGTGTGTGTGTGTGTGCACACATATGCCAATACTGAGGCTTGAACTTACAGTGTGGATGTTGTCCTATAGCTTTTTCACTCAAGGCCGGCACTCTACCACTTGAGCCACAGCTCCACTTCTGGCTTTTTGGTGAGTAAGTGGAGATAAGAGTTTTATGGACTTTTTTCTCCTTGGGTTGGCTTTGAACTGAGATCCTGAGATCTCGGCTTCCTGAGTAGCTAGGATCACAGATATGAGCCACTGGTACCCAGAAAAATGCATAGTTTTGGAGGAGTTGTTTTTTAATGTAAGGCAGGTGGGCCTACCAGCAAGGCTCTATAGCCAAAGACTTGCCCAAGACTAGATTCTAGAATCTTCATTCATTGCTGAGTGAAGAGAAGAAAAGGACACTGAAACTCAGCATGTGAGAAGCTGTGGGGACAAAGTCCAGCATAGAAAAAATAAGTCCGCATTGACCGAGGCTGTAAGTATTTATATCCTCAAATAGATTTCTTTTGGCCTAAAGCAATTACTTTTCCTATGCATGCAACTCAAATCAATCAAATAATTTGATGGATTTGATGATGGATATGCATGCATGTGTGCATGTACACGCACAGGTGTGCACACACACACACAAGTAATAAATCATGGTGTAGACTCAAAATGTTTGGCTGCACAGTCATCTCTACAAGGAAACTTGTCTCTGGAGTTTCCAAGAAATCGGGCCTAGCAGGAAATTTGCTGTGTAGCTTCATAGCAAGAAGAGACCCGGTAAGTATTTACAAATATCTCTCCTTTTGTCTCTTTCTTTCTGTCCCCTCTCTCCCGACACCGCGCTCTGTCTCTTGTACTAAGGCTTAAGCTGATACTTGCTGGGCGAGTGCTCTATCACTTAAGCCATACACCTCTTGCCCTTTTTACTAGGTTGTTTTCCAGATAAGGTCTTTCTTGTATGCCAGAGACTAGCCTCAAATCACAGTCCTCCTACATATGCCTTCTGCATGGCTGGAATTAGAACCCTGACTTTTCAATTTTAACTGGGAATGAACTCAAGGCCTCAAACTTGCTAGATAGGTCCTCTACCACTTGGATCATGTCCCCAGTCTATGCAAGCATGTCGTGGACATTCTTTGAATATTAGCCACAATCATGAGAAGCCAGGCTTTATAACAGTTGAAAGCCATAGAATTACTTTCATCAGCAGAGTGATGAAATCAGGTGATTCTCCAAATATAGATTATTTCTTGCCAAGGAAGAAAGATGGTGAGCGAGCCCAGAAATACATGTAAGATACATGCTAAGTCCAGGCACTATAATTCTCACTACTCAGGAGACTGAGATCTGAGGATCTTTGTTCAAAACCAGCTCAGGCCAGAAAGTCTGTAAGATTCCTATTTCCAGTTAACCAACAAAAAAAGCGCCAGAAGTGAAGTTGTGGCTCAAGTGATAAAGCACTAGCCTTGATCAAAAAAGCTAAGGGAGATTGCCCTAGTCCTGAGTTCAAGCCCTCTCACTGGCAAGTCCATAACACACACACACACACACACACACACACACACACACACACACACGCCAAGTACTCAGGATTGGATGCTTGCTGCTAGGGATAATCTGAGACACAAAGAACTCACTCCTGGTCTTAAAGTAGGGTCATTGTTAGTAGTGGGACCCAAAAGCCTGGCTCCTAGTCCCTTCTACAAGTATGTGCCAGAGGGAAAAGTCTTGGAGCAAACACTCACAGTGAAGGAGAGTAGAGATGTGATAGGAATGAAAGGGGGATTTGAAAGTACAGAAGGATCCACAGGGAATGGAGACTGGATGAGGGGAGGCTTCCTATCTAGTGTCGCCAACTTAGTTCCACCTATCATGTGCCTCCATCTATCCATGGGCTTAGGCTGTCATATCCTCAGAGAGGAATGAAAGCTGGAATGTCATTGGCCAGAAGGTGATGGGTGAATTTCCCCAGGCCCAGTGTCTTGGCATCAAGATGTCTGGACCCCACTTCTCGGCCTGGTGTCCAGGCTGCCCCGTGGGTACCTGTGGGTATCGGTTTTATTTTAGCCCTGAGTCATAATGGATGGAGGCATCTTTCATTTAAATGAGCCTGCTCGTTGCCTTAAAAAAAGAAAGGAAGGAAGGAAGGAAGAAAGAAAGAAGAAAGAAAGGGAGAAAGAAAGAAAGGCTGAACCAAATACAATGTTACATAAATGAAACTGCTTAGTTTCTCCTTTGCTTGTTCTCTTTCCTGCTTTCTCTTCTTTTCTCTCTTTTTCTTAAAAAAAAAAAAAGGACCCTTTGGAACCCAAGGTAGTTGTATTTAAGCAGCTTTAAAGTCCCTTTTCAGGGATGTGGTCACTCAGGCGGCAGTAACTTTGAAAAAATGACCCGTCTACACCCAAACAATAACAGAATTCCCCCTTTTTATGTTGGAACCGCCCACGGCTTTCTGTGCAGGCCAGACTCCCCAAGTAGATCACTGTTTGACCAGCCTTCTACTGAACAACTTAATTAAGCAAAAGAAAACGTGTCAGTTTCTGCCAACCTCACAAAAACAGAGCTGTGGGGGTAAAAAAAAAAAAAAAGTGTGGGGGGGAAGGGTGGACGGAATTAACCCACATTCCTGAACGGGTTGGCTAAAGAGACGCAAGGCTTTTCAGTCAGCCGAGAGAACCGTGCGCTAGGATTGCCATTCACATTTATCAAGACATATTGTTCAGTAGATCATACCGCACACAATTAACGCCGTAATACCTCCACAGGCTGCAGCTCGGCTAGGAGCTTAACTTACACACACACACACACACACACACACACACACACACACACACAAAACAACCACAAAAAACAAACCCAACCAAAAAAAAAAAATCTTGTCACAAAACGGTGTCTGCCACTGAGCAGTGACTGAGACAAAACAATTTGCTCCAACCATATGAAAACAGTAAGTTGTTTTCAGACGTTCCTCCTCTTTTAGATCCCTGCCCTCCCTCCACCCTCCTTCCCCTTTTCCCTCCCCATGAAAGCACATGCAGGGTGGAGGCTACGGGTGGAGGCTACGGGTGGGGGCTAAGTGTAGGCTCACTGTGATTTGTCCTGGCCAGACAGACCCAAATTTAATCCCTTTTTTTGGTCTGGAGGGTGGAGAAAAGTGCCTGCTTAAATCCTTCTCTGGAAACTGGGAAAGCTGAGACCCCAGGAATCCTGTTTCCTAGCCAATTAAATTTAGTTGGTGCATTCTCCATCTCCCCTGCCCTCCCCCCCCACTTTAATTTTGCTTCCTTTATAGGAACTCAGGATGGGATTGAAGCCTGGCCCTCAATCCCCAGCCTCTTCTCATCCTCTCCTGGCCTCAGGCTGAGCTGTGGGTGACAGCCAGAGGAGATCCAGAAACATTGCGGGAGGAAGGATGCATGGAGATTCCTTTGGTGTTCAGGCCAGGAGACCGTGAAGTGATTTTATTTGCAATGATTCTGTGTATCTGTCTTGGCATCTGTTTGTCTGTCTCAGTGTATTTCTGTGTCACGATAGCCTTATTCTCTATAGAAACCATCTTACACTTAGAATGACGTTACCCCACATTCTAGGCTGGGACATAGAGACTCATACCCCTCACTGAGTGCCCTGGTCTTACAGAAAAGCAAGTACCCTAGAACTCCAAGTTACACCTCAAGACTTGAAGTACAATCTCACAGGACTTGACGTCCGTGGAGTTAGGCACTAGAGGCTCTCATGTGTCATCCTAGCTATTCAGGAGGCTGAGATATGAGGATCTTGGTTCAGAGTCAGTCCAGGCAGGAAGATCGATGAGACTTTTATTCCCAATTAACCAGCAAAAAGCTAGAAGTGTAGATGTAGCTCAAGTGGCAGAGTGCCAGCCTTGAGTGAAAAAGCTAAGCAAGAGTAAGAGGCCCAGATCCCAGTATTGGCTCATAAGCGCGTGGGCACACCTATGTGCATACACGCACGCACACACAGACTTTCTGAGGCCCTATCTTTCTGAGTCCGTTGATATGCAAGGATCGGATGGGAGGAAGGCGGGGAGTTAGGACTGCCGACTTCCGGCTGAGCACCTCCATCTGGCTGTTGATAAGGAACCACATGGCAGATTGCGTATGTAAACACAAGGCCTGTGATACACAGCAGAATCTGGCTAACCTCCAGCCCCTAGAGCCTCAGAAAATAACAGCCCCAATCTACCTGTCCAAGGTAACTGTCCCCCCCTCCCCAATTGTGGGTGGATAGAATTGATGACATATAAACCCAGCTTTCCAAGACTGACCACCCCTATCTCTGCAGAGCCTGAAATCTTAGGACCTTCAGCTCAGTGCTCCCTCGTTTCTGCCCATCCTCCTCCTCCGGGAGCACTATACCTATACAAGAATAACCTGCCTGAGCCTGGTTCTCAGCACTGAACTCCATGACAGGAGCCACTTGGTTAGAAAGTATTTATGCTCCATGTCCATTGAGGATGTTTTTTAAAAAAATTTTATTATTGTAGTTTTACAAAAAGATCACAATTCCCTGTCAGATTATGAGTACTATGTATGTTGATCAATGCCAGCCCTTCCATTATTCCCTCTCCCACCCCTACCTCCACGCCATGTAGTTCCATTTCACATTGAATACAGTGACTCCATTTGCTCATCCTTCCTCTCTCTATATGTGTGCACCCCTCCCTTTACCCTTCTCCCCAAAACATGCTTTCCCCTTCTTGGTATTCATTTCAATAAGCAGTTCACTCGTTGCTCAGGGGAGTTACACCTTTGGACTCCTCCCCTGCGTATACCACCTTTTATTCAGTTTGTGTGTACATGCATAGAGCCCTGTATATGTTATCATGTGTGCATGTATTTTTAGATCTAGCTTCCACATACAGGAGAAAACATGCTATTTGTCTCTCTGAGCCTGACATCACATAACAGTTAATTCTAGGTCCACCCATTCCCTTTATTGCAGGTGTTTTTAAGCACGGAAACATTTTCTGTGAAAGGTCCAATCATAGCTCCATTATCAAACCCTGAAGTCAACAACAGTTATCGTCAATATGGGGGAGATGTCTACTTGGTCAAATCAGTAGGTAAAATCTAATCAATCCTGAGAGGCTGGACAAAGTGGGGGGACCGATGGAAGTCTGGCTGAGTGGGTCGAGTGCCATGCTAAAGGCAGGAGCAGGTGGTTGTAGGTATGCATCTTTTGGTGGCGTAGGTATGCATCTTTTGCTGGTGTGCCAAGAAGCTATAATCTGCTGTGGCTTTTTCGTCCTGCATCTGTCTTGTTTGTTACATTCCTAGAAGCCAGTCTCCTGAGAGTTTTGACAAATTTGAAGGTTTACTACCAACTGATTAAAGCACACGCAAAATATGCATAAAGTAGGGGAGGGGGAGCAGAAATGAAATGCGAGCGAGGGTTTTCAGGCCAATTATCTAGAGTTCATCGCCAAGAATGGTGTTAACTTCATACACGTGGTTCAGAAGCCCAGCCCCAACTCAAACCCTGGGACCCTCAATGACTCCTCTTTCCGGAAGCTTCTTATTATCAACAGCAACAGCAAAAAGCACCCGTGTGCCTCAGTGGGCCACTCTGAGATCTGGGTGGAACCCTTCTCGCTTAAAGAGTGAAGCTTGTCTGGTTGAGACTTTTTTGCAAACGATAGCCATGTTGCCCAGCCCATCTCTCTAGAGGTCTCTGTGCTGTCTGAAAATGGTCCTTCCAAGGCTTGATGGGAAATCTGAGCCAAGCGCTTCAAGGAGGCAGAGAGACCCAGGGATGCAGGCTGCCCTGTGAGGCAGGCACGCCAGCGAGCCGGGCCCTTCACCCCCTCGGCTGTCTCCCTCAACCTTTGCTCTAGGATTCCTGTTGGTTAATTCGAGGTAAGAGTCTCTTGGACATGTCTGCCTGGGCTGGCTTTGAACCTTGGTCCTCAGTTTTCAGCCTCCTGAGTAGTTAGGATTCCTGGGGTGAGCCACCAGCGCCTGGCCAAGGAACTTAATTTGTGTGTGTGTGTGTGTGTGTGTGTGTGTTAGTACTGTTTGAACTCAAGGCGTAGACACTATAACTTAGCTTTTTTTCCACTTAAGGCTGGCACTTTATCACTTGAGCCACAGCACTACTTCTGGATCTTTACTGGTTAATTGGAGATAAAATGCACATCGACTTTCCTGTGTGGCTGGCTTTGAACCATGTTCCTCAGATCTCAACCTCCTGAGCAGACAGGATTATAGTCATTAGCTACTTGTGCTCAGTAAAGCTTTGCTTTTGACTGGACTGAATATCCTGGGTTTTCCAATCAAGCCAGAGTGCTAGTTGTGGGAGAGCATTGTAACAAAGCTGGCAGCACAGAAGCAACCAGATCCTTCACCTTGCCACTGCAGAAGGTCAGGGATGAGGGCAAAGAGCAGAGCTTCCGAGTCCAGGGGACCTTAGAGAGCTGCAGCCAGACTAGCTTCCTCAACCCACAGTAGGGAACGAAGGCCAGAGATGTTTAGTCACTGACGCAGGATCACACAGCAAGGGCAGAGACAAGAACTCTAGTCCTTAAGCCCTTGACTATGTCATTACCTCATTCATATAGCCAAACACATCCTTACCTCTATTCAAACATTTTCTTTATAAACACTTGGCCTGAAGGCCAGGCTTAAAACTGTCCACAGCGCTCTTCCCAACATGTCCTCTGGCAGGGGTTTAAACATGGGAGCAAGGCTGGGCCCTAAAGGCATCGCTGGGCCTTACCACAGGGCCTGAATCCCCTCCCCTCCCTTAAATGTGACAGGGAGCACCCCAGGACCCCAACAGCCCCACCAGGGCCCTGGCTTCTCCCAGCCCAAGAGGAGAGGGGAAGGGAGGGGGGCTGAGAGGTTTGCTAAGAAGCCGGAGCTTGAAGGCAGCCTGTTGCTGAATGAAATTTATAACCCAACACAGGCTCCCAGTGGAATTGTTGACCATTTCTGACCTCACCGCCCTGAACAAGGGAAGGGGAGGGGTGGCAGGCGGAGGGTGCAGAGAGAGGGAGGAGATACTCAGCAAGATGTCAGGGAGTACAAAGCAACCTTGCCTTTGCCTGGTCGAGGGCTGCTAGCCAGGACTCTTCTTCTGACAGTTGGTGACCTGCAAACCCCCTTCAGAGGGAGCCACACATTACTGGGGCAGAACCTGAAAGCCACAGTTGGCCTTGGGGGGCTTATGGGGTGTCCCCATGCTCTGCAGGTACCCTTGTATTTGCATATTGTTATTGTTGTGTTTGCATATTCTCTTCCACTTTCTTCTCCCTTCTGTGGCTCAAAGAAAGTCCTAAAACCCCCTTGGGTTTGTCACCGCCTTTCCTTCCTGCTTCTGGCTTAGGGAAGGAGGCCTTTCTGGAGTCTCTTGAATTTGGCTGCATTTTGGATTTATCTGATACGTTTAGAGAACTAAGGAGGCCCGGGTTCCACACCCCAAGGAGCAGGTTTACTTGGTTGAAGGTAAAGCCGTGCTGTCAAGGTTTCTAACCTGACGGCATCCATTTGTGTAGCGAAGCTGGGAACACAAGGCAGGCGGACATGATGGGGAGTATTGTTCTCTCAGCACTGAACATCTGGCCAGTAGCTCTGAACTTGGGTCTGTACTTTCAGATCAAGAAATTCTTTTCACAAGTGACCCACTGAGCTGAGCCTCCATTTATCAAAATAACATCGAATTAACCAGCACATTGTTTTGTTTTGTGTGTTTTTTTTTGTTTGTTTTGAGAAGGGTTGAAAGCTTGCAGGAGGTTAAGTCTGATGAACTTTTTTGCCTGGGCTAGCTTTGAACCAAGACCTTCAGCTCTGAGTCTCCTGAGTAGCAAGGGTTACTGGCGTGAGCATCAGTGTTTAGCTGTCACCCAGTCCTGGAGCTTGAACGCAGGGCCTGAGCACTGTCCCTGGCTTCTTTTTGCTCAAGGCTAGCACTCTGCCACTTGAGCCACAGCGCCACTTCTGGCTTTTTCTGTACATGTGGTGCTGAGAATCGAACCCAGGACTTCATGTATGCTAGGCAAGCACTCTACCACTAGGCTACATTCCCAGCTGATCCACCCACATTCTTTTTTTTTTTAATTAAATTTATTGACAATGTTGTGCAAAGGGGGTACAGTTACATGATAAGGCAATGAATACATTTCTTGTGATATCTTACACCCTCATTTTTCTTTCCCTTCTCTAGATCAGGTAGGCATATTACAATATCCAGTGTACCAAAATCATGTACAGTGACCATGTAGGGTATGCCACAGGAAATTCATCTAGAACTTTAAAGATAACGTCAACAGTAGAATCCTCCTGTGTCCTTCTCTTGGAGTTGTTTTTGCGTATCCTCGTCTTATATGATCATGTGTACATAGCTGTTGAGCTACTGTGATCCACTGATAGGTTTATTCTAGACCTTTTAATGTTTAGTAGTTGTTTGGTTTTTAAATAATGTAAAGTCACTGATGCAAACATGTGGAAATACCATTTGAAAAGAAGTTTATTGTTTCGCAGACCTGGTCTCTACTGTCCTCCTCCCTCCCTAACAGTCATATATATATCAAGGAAACCATGCCCCTTTGTTCTCTGTGTTCTAGGCTTGTCTTGCTCAACATTATTTGTTTGAGTTCTGACCATTTCCCTGCGAATACCAATATTTTATCATTTCTAATTGCTATGTAGTATTCCATTGTGCATAGGTACCACATGTTTTGGATCCATTCATCTGTAGAGGGGCATCTGGGTTGTTTCCATATTTTGGCTATTGTGAATTGTGCAGCAATAAACATGGATGTGCAGATGGCTTTATGGTATCCTGGGACCTGTTGTTCAGGATAGATGCCTAGGAGTGGTATGGCTGGGCCAAAGGGTAGGTCTATGTTGAGCTTTTTGAGGAGCCTCCATACTGTTCTCCAAAGTGGTTGTACTAATTTGCACTCCCACCAACAGTGGACAAGGGTTCCTATTTCTCCGCACCCCCTCCAGCATTTGTTGTTGCCTGAGTTCAGAGTATAGGCCATTCTAACTGGAGTGAGGTGGTATCTCAGGGTTGTTTTTATTTGCATTTCCTTTACTGCCAGGGATGTTGAGCATTTCCTCGTATGTTTCTTTGCCTTTTTTTTTTATCTCTTCTCCTGTGAAGTCTCTCTTTAGCTCCTTTGCCCATTTAATAATTGGTTTACTGGGTTTGGAGGGGGTTTGTTTTCTGAGTTCTCTGTAGATGATGGATATTAGGCCTTTGTCTGTTGCTGTGCTTCACCCACATTCTTAACTGTACACCTCAGAATTGCACAGTGCTTCACTGGGTCTCAGCATTTAGCTTCCCCTGTAAAATCTGGCCTTTTGATCCTTGTTCCCAACTCAGGGACACAATCAAGAGTAAGAAAATAGCCTTAATTGCTCCTGTTTAGTTTTAGTCCTCCTGTTTCTTAAATCTTTGCAGCAGAATGTACTAGTATTTGTTTGGACACCAAATAGTATTTGAGTCATTCTAGGGTTCATAAAAGATTTTCTTGGGATTCCACAAAGAAGCACCCGAGTCTAACTTCCCATTGGAGACTTGGGGAGTGCACCCAGCTGTACAGCTATTTGCCCTGGAGACTTGGCTCCTTCTGCCTTGCGTCATTTCAGGACACCCTGCCACCTGTCCAGCCTAGGCAATGAATGAGGCCCTGAGCCTCCTCTCAGAGTAACGGCGGTGTGTGGGCTGCTGGTTGCCGGAGGAACTTACACAGACAACTCTCTCATCTCCCGGGCTGTCCTCCCTCCTGAGTCCCTCTAGATCCTACTTGAGATTCTCGGTCCCTCCCCTGGACACTTGAGGCCACAGAGAAAGGTGAAGGTCCTGCCCCTTGCTCTGTTGTCTCAGTGGGCCCTGCCTCCCAAGCCCCTCCTGGCCCAGATGATGGTGTTTAGTGACCTTTCACACGAGCACTTCAGGCTTTTGTGCACACTGATTGTCCTCCTGCTCTTTCTCTGAGAGGCCCCGGATGATGGAAACAATTGTTAGCCAACCCTAGACTGGATGCAACAAGGAGTGATGACAGGAGGGACCCAGAGTCACAATGCCACAGAGCGGTGGCCATAGCCACCGAAGTGTCCTCATTCTCTACCTCCTGGGGTCTCAGTTCTTCTGTGGGGTGGGCTTGGGAGGAAACCCCTGTCTTGTTACCAAGGAGCAGCTGTGTTGTGAGAGTGGTCTGACTCAGGCCAGAGCATAGAGCACCCCATTTTCCTGGGGTGACGTGTCCAACTATGTAGAGGAGACTTGAGGCTATTCCTGGCTTGGCTGTGTGACTTCAAATCATCAGCTCCATAGTTTTCCTTATTCTAAGTCCATTAGAAAATAAATACTATGATTTTATCCTAGGATTTCCTGAAAAAGAGCCCTATGCGGAAAGCAGACTGTAATTAATATTGACTATACAGTCCGTGTCTTAATTATATCTACACTATCAACAATGTGATTGACATGGGAGGTGGGTTATGTAGGAGTTAAGAGTTCTTTCTGTATTTTAGGATTTGTTTGAATAGAACATAAATTACATGTCTTTTGTAAAGAAAAACTATTTAAAAATATTCATCTATAGTGCGTGTATATGTGTGTTCTAAACACCCCAGAAAACATCTCCATTTCTATTCTGTTGGCCTGAAAATGAAGTCATTGATTCTTTTCTAGAAACCAAGGACAGATTCCTTGAGACCTACCCTTCCCTCCAACTTTAAAAAGGGCTGAGAAGGACCTAGAGTTTAGTGTTCACCTTCCCACGGTGATAATGCACACAGTGTGTTTTCTAGGCCTCAAGCTGCTTGGGAATAATCTATCAATGGGGTTTGTTTTGTTCTTGCCAGTCCTTTTCTTGCTAATGCTAGCTGTGGGCTAATCAACAGGCAGGGAGACGGTCGTCATGTGAGTGTAGACACCGCATCTTCCCAGCTACTGTATCAGCAACACTTTTGCCCCTAGGTCCCTGAAAAGGCAGGTAGGGAAAGTCATGTGTGGCCATGTGCTTCCGGTCTGCATCCATTTCTGCCGACAAAGACAATCCTGAGCAACCAGACAAGCAATAACGTTCATCCCCATCCAGCACGTTGTCCTAAGTCCACAGGGATGTGTCTTGCAATCAAGAAGAGCCAAGAGTTTGTTTTCAGAGTGCAGGCTCGGAAGGCTCTGCTTGGGAGTATTTTCCTTGGTCACACTGACATCGCAAGAGTTGTCAGGGTGCCCAAACAGCTCAAGGTGTCCTGTTTATGCTGATGAGACAATTGCTCAGAAGAGAGGCACACGCAACGCCACGTTCACTTCAGCTAGGGACAGAGAGCTGGATGTACAACTCTCCCTTTCCCTCCCAGACTCGTCTTTCTCTTCTTCACACTGGTTTCTCGTCGCATCGCAACAAGCTTACACAGGAGCAACTGTTCTTCTCAGGAAAAATCAAATGCAGAACATTTCTGCTGGCACAACGAGGCCACAATGCTCCCAAATCCAAGTGGAGATTTTGAAGAGAGGTAAGCAGCAGAACCATGTTGTCGGAGATGCCCAGGAGGCTGAGATCTAGAGGTTCGAGGTCAGCCAGGGCAGAAAAGTTTGCTAGATTTCATCTTAAAAAAAAAAATCTATCAAAAAACTTGACTAGAGACATGGTTCAGTGGTAGAGCACCAGCTCAACTAGTGAGAGGCCCAATCTTCAAACCCCAGTGTCAAGAGAAGAAAAAAGTGTAAGCATATAAATCTAACAAATTCTACTACCTTGAGATAAACAAGCACATAAAAACTCTCTCGCTCTGCATGTAGATACTTAGAGATTAATATTTAAGATAATATTCTGTAAGCTGTCATCTTTCTCCAATTATCTTTCTGTTTATCTAGCTACCTAAAGTGACAAATCACTCTTTTGAATTATGTGAGTCATTTTTATAATGGCTGCCTATAACGCTATTGTAAGCTCCCAGCAAAATGTACCCCATAAGGGTGAGCTAAGATCTTAGTTGATTCCTATTTGGTTTTTAACATTAGAAGGAACTTTTTTTTTTTTTTTTTTGGCCAGTCCTGGGCCTTGGACTCAGGGCCTGAGCACTGTCCCTGGCTTCTTCCCGCTCAAGGCTAGCACTCTGCCACTTGAGCCACAGCGCCGCTTCTGGCCGTTTTCTGTATATGTGGTGCTGGGGAATCGAACCTAGGGCCTCATGTATCCGAGGCAGGCACTCTTGCCACTAGGCTATATCCCCAGCCCCTAGAAGGAACTTTTATGATGGATAGTTTATACAGAAATCATTACACTCTTGTGCTACACCTAGGTTAAACCCATTTTTTTTACATTATACAATGTATTACAGTGTAAGTTTGATATGCTTTTTATATTGCTAATAAAGCAAATACCATTTGTTTTCATAAGCTCTTTTATGAACATAAAAATTTAGGAGCATTTAGCACTTGGTTATTAACAACAAATATGTCTTTAGCAGAGAACACTTAATTTTTTCACTCAAGTCATGGGCCCTAGCATCACGGGGCTGGCTAACAATGAATTCGATTCCTCCCCAACCTCTTTGAAGGAGCAAGGCTTCAAAGGCAAGAAAGTGAGAAGGAGGAACTGGTCCATACTGAAAAACCAGTCCACATCTGTGGCCGCAACAGACCCTCAAAGCCACATTTCCTATGAGCTGGCAACGATTTCAGAGCTAGTTCTGAAGTTGAAATCTGATGAAAATACAGACAGTGGATCACTGTAGGAAAGACTCCACACACACACACCCCATTTTGTTCTCTTCTTCTTTCTACCGTGTGTCAGTCTGATTAGAACCCTGTCCTTGTTTGACCTTCTGGGGCTTTTATATCATTTGTAAGAATTAAAAATGATAGCAGCCATGAATAAATCGAATTCTCAGCTACTTCTTATAAATGGAGTGCAGTCGAATGCTAGTGTGCTGCTGGAGTGGGGAGGAGGGGAGGGATAAATACAGTGTGTGTTCCAAGGAGAAGAAGTGAAGAATAGAAAATTGTTTAAGTGGCCAAAGAAACTTTATCCTATTGTGCCCCAGGCCAAGCTATACCAGCTATATGTAAATGTAAGCAGTGGTCTGTGTTCATGTGTCCACTTTGAAGTTGCCATCTGAATTTCATTCTGCCTTTGTGATTAAATCAGGCCATTACGTTTAATCTCACTTAATAGTAAGAATCGTCCTTTGTGGTTTTCTATAGGCAACATATTCTGCCCCTAACATATACAGCTTGGTATTCACACTTTACTATTAATCCCCGATGGCTGATAATTGCTTCAACTCCAAGCCCTCTGTCCAATTCACAAGGGCTGATTGCAACTATTCTTCCTCTATACATTAATGCACTGTTTGGGGCTTGCTTCTTTGGCTCAGTGAACCCTATCAAGCTGTCCACATTTTCTGGGCATGTGGATGTATTGTGAGATGTTAAATTAAATTCTGCGTTGATCCCCGCCTAAACACCCGAATCTATTAGCCCCTGCAACTTAGCTGATTGACAAGTGGGACTACTTTTCTACTCAAAAATCTTGCTATCAAGCAACAACATCAACAGCAACAACAAACTGTTTCGTTGCTAGGTAAAGCCTAGGACCTTTTTAAAAGACAAACAAATGAGAAAGAAATCTTGAAGTAGATGTACAGAGGAGTTGTCGTTCAATATATCCATTTATGAGTACAATGCATCTTGGTCAAGGCCACCATCATTTTTCTGGAGGCTTCTTAATGCTCTCCGGCTATTTACATGCTCCTGGTCGGGCTTAATTGTATTTTTTTTTTTTTTGCCACCAAGTTCTTTTGTTAATCTTAAATTTGTCTGTATTGTCATTTTGCTGGAGAAAAATATTAAATCTTCAGAAAGGCAGCATTTGTTTCTTTAAGGCTTGACATTGTTTTTTTCCTTCTTGGGTTTGTTTTTTTTTAAATGTTTAGGATGATGAGTCTTAGGACCTTTTTACTTATCGGTGCTCCAGCACAGAAATCTCAGAAGCAAAGCAGAAGCTGAATGATTAGCCTTCTGTTTCTCCCTCCCTTACGCCTTTTTTTTTTTTTTTTTTTTTTTGCCTAAGGTAACAGATATAGCTATTTTAATGTTAAGCTTTAGAAAGGAAAATGGTTTTCCTTTCTGTTACCCGTTCATTATGCAGGCAACAGTTACCAAGCTTTTCGTCATGCTAAATTAGGAATACTATCATTATCAATTTGACCCTGTGGTTCGCCAAGGATAATTAACTGCTTCTGTCTAATTCGTATTAACAGAGAATTTCAACAGGAGCCAGCACACATACACAACTGTCTCGTTTTGCTAATAGCTCTGCCCAGCTTTATAAATGTCACCTTCCCAGTTACTCTTGGGACTCCTGGCAAGTTCATGAGGCTACATTTTTAATACTTTTATGGATTTTTGAAAAGCAATTTTATTTTTATAAAGCATATAATTACAACATATACAGTACTATAATTAAATATTGCATGTTTGTACACATGTATCATGTATTATATGTTATATACTTTACATTTTCCATAGATAAAGAATGTTACAAGTTCAGGAAAATAATAAGTAAAAAGCATCAAAACCCTTCTGGCAAAAGTTGTTATTATCATGTTTCTAGACCTTTTCTCTTAAATTTACCAATGAATATACTTATAGCTTGTTATATATAAAATATACTATGGCATTCCAGAGTGTTTTATTATACTAAGTGTTAAACTATGAAGCATTCAGGAATAGGTTATTTTTAAAATAAACTTTATTAAAAAATGCACCTTTTTCCTGCTTGGAATAAGTTCCATTCTCTAGAAAAGTTTTCAAATAGTGCCGATAGCTCACACTTGCCCCTTGCTCAGCTTTGCCTGTTGTCAGTGCGGCTAGATATACCTTGTGTTTCACTTGGACTTCTAGGGCCCGTGTCCCAGGCCATAGTTAACACCTTTGGGAGCATTAGCGGCAGGCCTTTGCAAAAGGAGTCCAGGTACCATCCTCCCTACCTTTTCTTTTTAAAAATTACAATATGATTACATTCTCATTGTGGACATTTTCTATGAAAGTAATAGCAAACAAAAACACAGTACTAATCCCACCACTCAGAGATTCTGATTATCCACCCACAGAGACATAGCTGAAAGCTCTCTACTTTGTGAGCCTTTTTTTTTTCACTTATATCTGGCTCCTTTTCCTCTAACATTTAGTGTTCTTATAAAACTTGGATGTAATTATGTAACCTCATATTTTGTATATGTGGGGGCATTTCAAGAAACATTTTTCCTTCCTATGGTTCCCTTTTTTTTCTCTTCCTTTTCTTGAATATATATACCTATTCTTTCTGTTAGGAAGGGTAAGACCAAGTAACATATTTAATTATTTCCTCGGGTGGGGAAAAGGCTTCGAAAATGGAATTGATGGGTTAAAGGCCAATGTTGTCTAATTTGTATCTTTCAGGAGTGGTGTTTCTCTAAGGCATCTAGAAAAACAGCCCTGACCTCCACTGTATTTGAGGTGAGGTAGATATTGGAAGAGTCCCTCAGAACAAAGTCTCAACTTCCCATTGTGGTTTTGGAAGCTGATTGCTCTCTCTCTCTCTCTCTCTCTCTCTCTCTCTCTCTCTCTCTCTCTCTCTCTCTCTCTCTCTCTCTCTGTCTCAGAGACAGGTAGAAGTTGGCATAGCTGTGATGTTGGTCTCTTAGTTCCAGGGGAGATTTGAACTTGATACACATGAATGGAATTTCTCTATCTATATGTGGTGGTTCCACTATCTTAAAAAGTATAAGTTGGTAATTTTACTTATAGCTTACTTTGTACTAAGTAAGATTCAGGATTTTTATTTATTTATTTATTTATTTATTTATTTATTTATTTATTTATTTATTTATTTTGTCAGTCATGGGGTTTGACCTCTGGGCCGGGACATGGTCCCTGAGCTCTTCAACTCAAGGCTAGTCTCTACCACTTGAGCCACAGCACCTGGGACCTCCCTGGGCTGGCTTTGAACTGTGATCCTCAGATCTCAGCCTCTTGAATATCTAGGCTTACAGGCATGAGCCACTGGCACCCATCGGATTTGATCTTTTTTGCCAGTCCTGAGCCTTGGACTCAGGGCCTGAGCACTGTCCCTGGCTTCTTTTTGCTCAAGGCTAGCACTCTGCCACTTGAGCCACAGCGCCACTTCTGGACATTTCCTATATATGTGGTGCTGGGGAATCGAACCCAGGGCTTCACGTATACAAGGCAAGTGCTCTTGCCACTAGGCCATATTCCCAGCCTGGATTTGATTTTTTTTAAAAAAGACATCCTGGGGCTGGGGATATAGCCTAGTGGCAAGAGTGCCTGCCTCGGATACACGAGGCCCTAGGTTCGATTCCCCAGCACCACATATACAGAAAACGGCCAGAAGCGGCGCTGTGGCTCAAGTGGCAGAGTGCTAGCCGTGAGCGGGAAGAAGCCAGGGACAGTGCTCAGGCCCTGAGTCCAAGGCCCAGGACTGGCCAAAAAAAAAAAAAAAAAAAAAAAAAAAAAAAAATTCTTACTCCAGCTGAGCGCTGGTGGCTCATGTTTGTAATTCTAGCTACTCGGGAGGCTGAAATCTGAGGATCGCGGTTGGAAACCAGCTCGGGCAAGAAAGTTCTTCTTTTCTCCAATTAACCAGGGAGAAACGAGATGTGGTGCTGTGGCTCAAGTGGCAGAGTGCTAGCCTTGAGCAAAAAGAAGCCAGGGACAGTGCTCAGGCCCTGAGTCCAAGGCCCAGGACTGGCCAAAAAAAAAAGACATCCTATTCAATGTATGTGGTGTAAAAACTGAACTATATGACTTGAGGTAGGAAAATTCACAAAGTGATGAGAGATAATGATGGAAGGGCTGTCACTGACCAAAATGCATTGCACTCATAACCTTATTTCTGAAATGGAAACGCCCCTTTTTATAACTAAAAAAACCCCAAGAAATTAGAAGAAATGGAAAGTTTTAGAACTGCCCAAATAATGTTTGCATTCTAGAAGATAATTCTAGCTAGGAAGCATAAGAAAAAAAAAGGGGGGGGCGGGGACTTCCAAAACACTTTATCAGGTAAAGAATGTGTTTTGAAAAGTTGTGCTGGAAAATACAGTTAGCCCTTTACATTGGGGGGCTCCATATCCGTAGTTTCAACCAACTGTGGGTTGAAAAAAAAAATTAGGGAAAAAAATTCTACCTGTACTAAACACATACAGACTTTTTTTTTCTTGCCCTTATTCCCTAAACAATACAGTGTGGTAACTATTTACATAGTGTTTCCCTTGTTACAAGTATTGTGAGTAATCTAGAGACAATTTAAAGGATGGAGGCAGGGGCGTCGGCTCTGAGCTAAGCCATGTGATACTCAAACCAGGGGCTTGAGTTCTTCAGGGCGGGGCCTTGGAGGTGGGAAACCAATCTATCCATCCTGAGCAATGACTACCAAAGGAACACGACAACACGCCTGCCTCAGCTTGTCCTAGATTTGTTTTCATGCTATGTTCATTAAAAATAAACTGTGTCAGGTCTAGGAAAAGCCACCGCTTTATACAAAGTGCCTTCTCAACGGCGAGTGCTTTAAAGGAAATGGAGGCGAAGAGAGACAAACAGGGCATGGTTTCTGTCCTATGCAGAAGCGAGATCTACAATACACGGGTCATGATAAATTTGTATAGGACTTTCAAGGCATTCTCACACAAATGGTGAGACTGAAGGAAGATACTGTTAGGGGAGAAACGCCTTTGAACATAAAATACTATTTATCTAAATGAATTCCAAGAAATGGAAACATGGCTGGTGGTTGTTGTTGTTAGTGGTGGTGGTATTTGTTTCGTTTGTTCTTTTTTCTGTCTTGTGCAGGGGAGGGTGCAGAACTGGAGAGAGGAAGGATGAACGAATGCAGGCACGATATGAAAAATGATCTATGTTCCTTGTGAGGAAAGGAAAAGTGAAGGCAGGGGTGACATTGTTCAAAAAGAAAAGTACTCTGTACCTGACTTACAAAACAGTCACCACTCTGCACACCACCTTAATAATAACAATAATATATATATATATATATATATTTTTTTTTAAGTAGATCAAGGCAGGTGTTGGTGGCTCAAGCCTATAATCTTAGGTACTCAAGTGGCTGAGATCTGAGGATCCCAGTTCAAAGCCAGATCGGGCAAAGAAATCCAGGAGATTTTTAGCTCCAATAAACAACCAAAAAGTGAGAAATGGAGGTATGACACAAGTTGTAGAGCACCAGCCTTAAGCAAAACAAAAAAGCCAAATGAGAGCATGAGGCCCTGAGTTCAAACCCAAGTACTAGCATAAAAACAAACAAATAAATAAAGAGCAAAGTGGACCAAAATATTGCAAACATCACAAAATGATTTTTTTTTTCTAATTCAAGCATCCACTTGTCTGGGACAAAGGAATCAAGTCACTGACTATGCAAACAGGAGAAGTGAAGGCAGCCGCCTGGATAGCAGGATGATAAACGAAGAGTCCAGCAACAGCAAGACTTTTCTGGGGCCCATGTGACTGTCTGGGGTACCACTTTCTGGTGCTGAAATGTGGGCACCCTCATACCTCTTTTTTCTTTTGTAGTCTTGGGTGTTCCTAGGCAGCACCCCAACATTACATCTCCATTTTAAAGCATTAAATCGGTAGCCAGAGAAGCAATTGCATTGTGTTCTGAACATTAAGTCCCATTACAAGAATTCTTTAGAAAGTTGGTCATTTGTTCCAGTTATATGGGAGGCAGAGATGGGAAGAATTTTTTATGGTTTTAAACTATCCCATACCAAACAACAACAACAACAACAACAAAAACACAACTATCCAGTACAATAGAGTAGTAGTGAAACCTTATCTCAAAGAATAAGCCAAAAGCAGTATGGAGATTCCTCAGAAGGCTCAATATAGAACTCCCCTATGACCCAGCAGCCCCACTTTTGGGTATCTATCCAAAAGACCACAAGCAAAATCACAGTAAAGCCACCAGCACAACAACGTTCATCGCAGCACAATTTGTCATAGCAAGAATCTGGAACCAACCCAGATGCCCCTCAGTAGACAAATGGATCAGGAAAATGTGGTACATATACACAATGGAATTTTATGCCTCTATCAGAAAGAATGACATTGTTCCATTTGTAAGGAAATGGAAGGACTTGGAAAAAGTTATACTAAGTGAAGTGAGCCAGACCCAAAGAAACATGGACTCTATGGTCTCCCTTATTGGGAATAATTAGTACAGGTTTAGGCAAGTCATAGCAGAGCATCACAAAGCCCAATAGCTATACCCTTATGAACACATAAGATGATGCTAAGTGAAATGAACTCCATGTTATGGAAACAATTTTTATAACACAGTTGTAACTACTTTCAACGTCCTATGTGTATCTGTAGCTTCTATTATTGATGATGTTCTTGTATCACCTTCCTGTGGTTGTACCTACACTATCTCTGTAATCTTATCTGAGTATATTGGAAACCGTGTTTACTGGTATTAGAAGTAGGAAATTCAAAGGGAATACCAAATTTGAGAGACACAGGCTAAAAAAAGAGAAACAACTACAAAAGCAATACTTGCAAAACTGTTTGGTGTAAGTGAACTGAACACCTCGGGGGGGGGGGGAGGGAAAAGGGGGGAAGGAGGGGGGTATGAGGGACAAGGTAACAAACAGTACAAGAAATGTATCCAATGCCCAACGTATGAAACTGTAACCTCTCTGTACATCAGTTTGATAATAAAAATTTGAATAAAAAAATAAAAATAAAATGATTTTTACTGAAACCTTGATTGCAAACACACACACACACACAAAACAAAGAATAAGCCAAGTATAATGGTTCATACCAATAATCACAGCTACACAGGAGGCAGAGATAGAAGGATCCATTTGAGGCCTGCTCCAGACAAAAAGTGTGAGATCCAGTCTGAAAAATAGACCAAAAAGAGATGGGAGTGTGGTTCAAGGGTAGAATACTTGTCTAGCAAGCAAGAGGCCCTGAATTCAAACCCCAGTACTGCCATAAAGCAAAAAGACTGAGCCAGATGCTAGGAGGCTGAGCTCTGAAGGGTAGCAATTTGAAGCCAGCCTGAACAGAAATATCCAAGAGACACCATCTTCAAAATAATCAGCAAAAGGCGCGTCTCAAGAGGCAGAGCATCAGCTGAACAGCAGGAGAGGTGAGCACAAAAGTATATGTAAACCCCAGTACCACCACCACCACCACCATCATCATCATCATCATCATCATCATCATCATCATCATGACTATATTTTGCCACTGATTTCTTCCCTACTCCTTTTCTCCCAGATATTCAGATTTGGTGTGTGTGTGTGTGTGTGTGTGTGTGTGTGTGTGTGTGTGTGTACACGCACTAGTCCTGGGGCTTGAACTCAGGCGCCCTGTCCTTGAGCTTCTTATGTTCAAAGCTAGCACTCTGTTCCTTGAACTACAGTTCCACTTCCAGATCTGTTTATTTATTTTTGGCAGTCTATTCGAGATAAGAGTCTCACAGACTTTTCCTGACCCAGCTGGCTTGGAGGTGAGATCCTCAGATCTCAGCCTCTTGAGTAGCTAGCATGACAGGAATGACCCACCAGCTCCTAGCTGGTTTGTGCTATGTTTGAGGGCAGTAGAAGGAAAAAAAAAAAAGGCAGAGTTCTAGCTCATCCCTGTCCTGAAGGAAAAGCAAAGGAAAGAGAAGTTGCTTTTGTCCTAGTGGTCCTGAGAGTGGCATTTTCATCTAATCTTGAAGAGTGAATGTCTGGATGCTAGTGGGTACCTGAGGAGGGAGTTCTGAGGCTGACCAGAGAGGAGAAGGGAGAATTGGATTGGTAGGGCTCCCTGAAAGGAAGAGCAGAACAAGAGAGTAACAGGTGGTGGGTCAGTGGGGGGAGGGGGAGATAGCTTGAGGGCACTACATCCTCAGATTCATTCATCTGTCTGATAAATGTGTATCCGAAGGTCTCTTGGATAAAAGGTTACCTGGGTGTTGCTTGTGGGTTGACATTTTGAGGACTCACAGATGGAGAGCCACCTGCTAGCTCCGTGACGGTCTCCTAATTCACCCAGTCTTTGGGACGGTGCGGAACACCTCTACTGCTACTGGGTCAGAAGTTTCTTTTGTGTTATCCTGAATCTGTGGATGTTATTGACACAACCTGGCATAATCTGGCCTGCTTTGATGATATAAATAATAGCTGCTTGCCAAAAGAAACTGTCCCCGGGGGCCCACAGGGAGCCTGGGGCAGGCTCGTGGGAGTTGTGCTACTGGAACCCCAAGGGTGACCTGGAGATGGGCTCAGAAAGGCCTCAACAAGCTATGTAATGGCTTCCTCCTCATCTGGACCACAGGAGGGTGTAGCCCAGGTGGGTGGAGCGCTGACCATGCAGAAAGAAGGCTGCAGTCCCTTTGAGACAGCTTTCATCCATGTGTTCCATACACAAACGAACGAGGCATTTATTTATTTTCAAGCCTTGTCTCTGTCATCCCGTAAGGCTCTGGGTAATGAAGGGAAGCAGCATTGGGCAATTATTTTAAAAAGAGAGATACCAGGCTGCAGTGGTTCATGCCTGTCATCCCAAATACCCCGGAGGCTGAGATCTGAGGACTACGGTTCAAAGCCAACCCAAGCAGGAAAAGTCTGTGAGACTCTTGTTTCCAATTAACCACCGAAAAGCCAGAAGTGGAGTTGTGGCTCAAGTTATTAGAGACCCTGGGTTCATACACACAGAAAAATAATAATTAAATTAAATTAAAAGGGAGAGATTATTGAAAACAGAGAGAAAAATATTACTCATTATCACTGTTGTTTTTGTTGTTGTTTGGCAGTACTGGGGCTTGAACTCAAGGCCTTGTGCTTGCTAGGCAGGCCTCTTACTACTTGAGCCATTTCTCCACATCCCTGAAGCTGGGAAATACTAGTTTCCCTGATGCCCTTTCTTTTCTTTTTCACCTCCAACCCGATGGAAAATGACTAAAAATGATTCAGTTTGAGAAAGAGAGATGACATCGTCACGGAGCAGCTAAGCTGTGGCCCGGGGCCTCCCGCCCCATCTCCTGGGAACTCCAGCTGTTCGTGGCTGAACCCGATACAGGTATTCCCAGGGCAATCCCCTGCTGCTGGAGCCTACATCAGAGAGGAGCTTCAATTCTCACCTCACTGGAGGTGGAGCGAGCACCCCCAAGGAGCGTGGGGGAACATCCTAGTTCTGCAAACAAACACAAATCAAGAATGATCATCTTTCAGCCCGGACCTTCTTCCCTTCTTTTTATGGGCAATGAGAAATCCCAGATTTCTTCGGATGAATAAGAAGTGAGACTGACTCGACTTTGTTTCAAGTCTGGAAGAGTAGAAGTGGAAGCAGCGTAGGCGTTGAACGTGGGAGCCCTTCCCGAGCATATAGTTTAACAAAACCGTGTGGTCTCAGGCAGTCAACTGCAAAACTCAGCTGAATGACTGGGCTTACAGGATTTGTGCTTACACATTTGCCTTCTTCAATGAGTCTTTTTCTATTTATTTGTCTATAGGTAGGGCCGTGACTTTAGAAGGTATTTGAATTATAGGCATGATTCTCTGCCCTGACTGGTCCCTTGTGGAAAACGAGCCCCCAAACCTCCATGGCTAGTTGAGGTAGGCTCCCTACTCCTCTTCTCTCCTAAGCAGGGGTGGGGTGCTCTTACTCAGCTCTAACTCACCCTGCCATGCACAAGAAAAACTCACAACCTGAAATTAGTCACTAAACCACAAAGTAGAAACCAGTGGAATCCCAGGTTAAAAGGGAGCTCTCAGAGGCTGGTTTGTTGGCATAGAAAGCCATTAGTGATATATTGTTAAATGCATAAAGCAGGTTGTAGGACAGGCTGTATAGTTTAATCCTGATCTGTATTAAATGTAGTCTAGCTCAGCATCTCCAATTGGTGACAGAACTCTGGTGATACCGAAATCCTTGCATGCTTCAGTTACTTTAGGAAAGGCTCCACATTTGGATCAAAACCATACAAACCTATACAAACCCTCTGCACACTTTAAATTGTCTCTAAATTATTTCTGATGCCATGGATAAAATGGCAAGGCTGTATTCTTTATAGCGACAGGAAAGGGTGGTGTATGTTCAGCACAGATGTAATTTTGTAAACTGAAGAAAGAATCTTTTCTGTCTACGTTGGGTTTGGAACCCATGACTCCTGAGGGCTGACTCCCTTTGACAGATACATACAGGAGCCGAGAGCTGCAACTACATACATCAGGGTGAGTGCTGGCCTTATAGTTATATGCAACCATTCCAGGCTAGAATAGATTTTAATTTTTATTCATTGCAGTGCTGCCGATTGAACCCAGGTCCTTCCGTGTCAAGGCTAGGCAGATGCTGTACCACAGAGTTGTAGCCCCTGCCCCAAGCACTTAAAAACAAAACAAACCAACCACAAAAACCATGACAAACATTGTTCAGAAGGATGGATTGTGTCTCAGATCTGAACATTGTGGGACACTGGAGGCTCATGCCCAGAATCCTAACTAATCAGGAGACGCCTGAGGATTACATTTTGAAGCCAGCCTGGGCAGATAAATCTACAACCTTCTTTTCTCCAATTAACCAGCAAAAACCCCCAAACAAACCTAAAACACCAGAAATGGATATGTGTCTCAGTGGTGAAGTGCCAGCTTGGAGCAAGAAAGGTGATCAAGAGCCTGAAGCCCTAAAATCAAGCTTCGGTACCATCACTGAATGAATGGATGAATAAATAAATGCAATCTGAGCTGTTAACGCATTCCAGAAATTTTCAGAAGGAAAGCACACTGAAGACCAGCCACCTGCTCTGGTCTGGATGAGCCTTCTCAGAGTCAGGTCTGGGGATTTTTTTTTTGGGGGGGGGGGAGCAGCACTGGGAGAGTGGGGATTGGCTATGACTGGGAGAATAAAACCTCTTTATTTTGCCCGATCTGGGCGGGGGCGGGGCATACTCTTAGTTTCCCAGTGTGTTTTTGGTCCAGCCACCTTGTCCCATGCACATTCATAGGCTTCTAGGCCAGATGACCCGGGGAGGGAAGGGAAGGGGGATGGGAAGAAATGGGGGAACAGACCAAGGTGATTAGCTAGACCTGTCAGAGAGAAGTTTCCCACCCCTAATGTAAACATGCCCATGTCAAAGCTGGAAGTTCAGGGGTTGGCACGGGACCGCAGCTCACTCAGACCTTGCCACCTGCCCTGCTACTTGCCTGCCCTCTGAGTGCCCGCCCTGCAGGCATGTTTAACCTCGCTGCGATTCTCTGTTAAACCTCAGCCCTTAGCATAGCCTAGTACCACCCCATACCCCCATCAAATCACACAGACCTGGCAGTCACCTGTATCCCCAGCCAAATTCTCCTTCAATGTGTTAACCACTGTTATTGACTCCTTTTTTTTTTTTTAAAGAGGGTCACTTAAAGAAAAAAAAATATAGATCCCACATTATTGGGGAAAGGTGGCCATGTGGATCTTCAAAGGAAAGAGCTGAATGGAAGAGGAATTCCATTCACAGCTCTGATGGCTGGGTCTTCTGCCTATGGAGAGAAGGTTTGGGGAAGGGGCCGAAACTTAGTTGTGGACCAATCTACAAAAATAATGGCTCTAGGAGGTCTGAATTGAGAAGGAATCAGCATTATTGCTCCATTTTTCAGATGAGGGCATTGAGGCCTTAAGAGCTGAAGTGATATATATGTAGTCAGTCAGCACCAGCCAGAGGCATGGCTCTCGAGAGTAGACAGCCCTGCCTCCCTAGCAGCAACAGCCCCGCTCCCTGCCCCGGCCAGGGCTCTTCTGCACTGAGTCCTATTCATCCCATGTGCAGATGACTCAGTCTGTGATTTCAGCCACCAGCCTGGTGTTTATGACACTTGCCACAAACCGGTGGAGACTGTTTAGATTTGTCCCGAGCTGATGCTCTGTGGATGGAGAATGACATCTAGTCAGCTTGCGGCCTCTGTGGCCCAACAGCTGGAATGCTGGGGCTTCTGAAGAGCCCATTGTCTGCTGGCCCCCAGGAGAAGCGGGGTCCCCAGCTACCTCAGAGAAGCATTTGGTTCTGTGTAGGCTCAGCATCGCAGCCAGTCCTGGGGCTGGGGGAGTGGCGGGGTGGGGGGACCTCTGTTACAAAGATGGAGGGCTACATGGGGCTCCCTGAGAGGATCTGTCGAGCAACACGGCTGGGCCCAGGGCAGTGGCAGCAGGAGTTCAGAGCACAAGGAAGCATTGCTCTTCCCAAAGGGGTATTTTCCTCGGTGCCCTTCGATGCCTCTTGGGCCCTAGCCAGGAATTTCAAGAGAAGATGAGAATGACTTGGGCATACACCACCATTTTCTTAAGCAACATGGCAGGACCACACAGTCAGGTAGACAACGCATTTCTAACTAGTGGAGGAAATTATATTCGTGGTGACTTGGAAACCATTCATAGCTCCAACAAGTGCTGTGTGTCATGATTATAGGCACTGCCTATAATCACTTAACCCCTAACGAGCTGGGTTCTTGGATGAGTCCAACAGGAGGGATGAGGTTCCCGAGACACTAGAATGTAAGTGGCCCAAACAAGGTCACAAAGACAAGGTTCAGCAAGAGAGGGACGTGGGATGCTGAGATGGCCACTTGAGTTTTTCCCCTCTGATGGTGAGAGGGGATGTTTGTTCCTCCTGACCAGGGCTGTGACAGCCCAGCATGGCAGAGGGAGCAGGGGACTAAAAGCAGCAGAAGGGAGCAGTGGCAACAAAGCCAGAAAGACTTCCTTTGAGTGGTAATCTGAGTGGGTGAAATGTAATCAAATCAAACACCTTCCTCCTCATTTCCTTCCTTCCTCCCTTCCTTTTTTCCCCTTTCCCTTCTTTCTTTTTCCTTCTTCATTTACTTTCCCTCCCTCCCTCCCTCCCTCCCTCCCTCCCTCCCTCCCTCCCTCCTTTCCTTCCTTCCCAAATGCACAGAATACCCTTTTCACCCTGATTTTTTTTTGAAGCCTTCCTTTTGCAGGACTTTGGTGGTTTCTAAGGAGTTAACACATTGCCTAGAGATTTCTGGAACACACTAGCCCGTTTTTGGATGCCGGTGTTGGGGCTTACAGTGCATGGTGTGCCTAGCCTCATCTCTTACCTGTGATAGGTGTGTCAGGCTCAGGCTCCAGAGATGAGGCGAGGCCTGTCAGTCCTCCAGCCCCAGGGAGGGCCTGCAGCCAGGACTTCCTATTGGAGAAAGGCAGAGTGTTGATCCTGTGTGTGAGAAATGCACAGTGTTCAAAAAAAAAAATGCACAGCACAGCGAGAAATGAAGCCTACTAGGGTCAGCACACTTACTGTCTGTGTGAAAACTCGGAAAGGCAGCCACAAAGAAGAAAGTCCCCTCCTCTTGTGCCCTAAGCCATGATTTTCCTCCCTCCCCATTGTCCTGCCTGTGAGCTGTCTGCGTCTCTGCTTTCTGAAACCCTAATGACAAACATGTCACCATCTGAACATCCCTCACAGGGTTTGCCTCTGCCACTCCCTGTCACTAATCTGAGCCTCCCTTGGGGCTAAGGGCCACCAGAGAAAGTTCGGGTGATTCACCTGCAGCCAGCTTGGCTGGCAAGGGATGGGCCCTCAGTCTGTCTTCAGGAGGCCACTTTCATGGCTACATTGAGGCTGAAAAAGGTCAGAGGTTGGGGTTGGAGATGTTTAGGGGCCATCACCCAGAGATGCCCAAGCTGGGGTGTGGACTTCCTGCCTGTCCTGTCCCTCCTGTATCTTCCCACCCTACCCCATCCCCAAGACAAGCCAAGGGAGCAGCTTTGCTGTCCCCAAAGCAGGCCCTGGTCCCTGGCATTTCTGCCTTTGACTACTTCATGGTCTTGAACATGAGTCCTGGGTTATCTTACTCAGTGAGGAGGAAGGAGAGGGAGATGGCTTAGAAGTCCTCTGGCCCTGTTAGTATTCTGTGGGACTCAGAGCCAGGATTTAAGGCCTCTGTTCTGGGCAGAGTCTTGGTGTTCTGTCCTCTGTGGTCTCTAGGGGAGGCGGAACATGAAGGACAAATATATCCTCACTGTTCCCAGCTAGGCATCACCACCGCTGTGTCATCAGCCCGTGCTAGCTCAGGACTTGGAACATTTGAGCTGCTTGTTCTGAGCTCAGACGCTGCTCTGTTAAAGCCAGTGGGAATTTACAAGGGGTAAGGGGGGTGGGGGTAATGGGGGTGGACGGAGCTATTATTCACGTATATGCAGAAGAATGCGGTGTGATTCTGTCTGGGCATTTCACTTCCACCTTGGCCTTAGTTAAGAAGGACAGCCTGAGGGCTGGGAATATGGCCTAGTGGCAAGAATGCTTGCCTTGTATACTTGAAGCCCTGGGTTCGATTCCCCAGCACCACATATATAGAAAAGGCCAGAGGTGGCGCTGTGACTCAAGTGGCAGAGTGCTAGCCTTGAGCAAAAAGAAGCCAGGGACAGTGCTCAGGCCCTGAGTTCAAGCCCCAGGACTGGCAAAAAAAAAAAAAAGAAAGAAAGAAAGAAAGAAAGAAAGAAAGAAGAAGGACAGCCTGCTGGGGAGGGCTTCACAGATTCGTTTGCAACATCTCTATCAATAACAAGACTCATTGGAGCGTGGATATTGAGACTATCTTATTACTTTATTTTCACTCCTTATATTTGCTAAAATGAAACTGAACTTTTTCTTTTTATTCTTTCTTTCTTTCCTTATTTATTTTGCCATGCTGGGAAATTGGGAGCTCAAACTCAGGATACCACATAAGCCAGGCAAGGACTCTACTATTGAGGACCCCAGCCCTAGAATTTCCTTGAAAACAATATTTCAAATGCTTTCCCTACAACCAAATTCTACTTAATACATGTAAGTTGGTGTCCAGGTGGTGGTGACTCAAGCCTGTAATCCCATCTGCTTAAGAAGCACAAGTATGGGGGACTGAGGTTTGAAGCCAGTGTGAGCTTTGAAACTCCATCTCAAAAAGAACCAACAGAGGGGCTGGGGATATGGCCTAGTGGCAAGAGTGCTTGCCTCGTGTACATGAGGCCCTGGGTTCAATTCCCCAGCACCGCATATATAGAAAATGGCCAGAAGTGGCACTGTGGCTCAAGTGGCAGAGTGCTAGCCTTGAGCAAAAGGAAGCCAGGGACAGTGCTCAGGCCCTGAGTCCAAGCCCCAGGACTGGCCAAAAAAAAAAAAAAAAAAAAAAAAAAGAACCAACAGGAAGGCAGGTTGGAGGCAATGGCTCAAGTGGTAGAGAGATCGCTGAGGAAGCTTTCTATGTGTGTGTAGGGCCCTGGATCAAAATCTGGTACTGGCAAACAACATTTTAAAAGTGCATTTGTGGTTTGGAGTAACAGGACATTTTTCAACCTGTTGCTTTGTGAACCTACTTTAGTGTATGTGATCATCTTACAGATTAGTTGAGCATACAAAAGACAGAAGGAGAAGTGGACAAGCAAGAGTATGTCTGAGTGTGTGTGTGTGTGTGTGTTTGTGTGTGTGTACCAGGACTGAGGCTTGGACTTACATCCTGGATGCTTGCACTTAGCTTTTTTACTCAAGGCTGGTGTTCTACCACTTGAGTCACAACTGTACTTCTGGCTTTTTTGCTGGTTAATTGGAGATAAGAGTCTCATGGACTTTTCTGCCCAAGCTGGCTATGAACCAGGATCCTCAGGTCTCAGCCTCCTTGATAAGCAGGATGGGAGGCATGAGCCACTAGTGCCTGGCTCTAAGGCTATGTCTTTAGAAGGAAATATATTCTCTCCATGTTGTACTGGTTGCCATGGTAAATCAAAGCATCTATCTCATGGTTCTTCCCAACCATCATATTGCTCTTGGTATCTTGTTTGTAAAAGTTGGTGGCATGGTAGAAAGGAAATCTCCTTCTGGTTGGCTTCTTAATCACTAACAGAAGGTTCTGGGAGATCTAGCTAGCAGGATGAGGCTCTGAAGATTGGCTCTCACCTTGTAGCCAGCCTCAACCTTCATACCAGGGCAATCAGCAAAGATGAAGGCCCATTCATGCACAAACTGGGTGGCTACCACAGAAGGACCATGACTCCTAACCTGAACTTAAGGTAAAATATCTTCCACACTTGGGGCTCACCTATTCCTTGTCGGGACTACTTATCTTCTACGTTATATGGTTGTGAGGTCATATTTTCATCCTTGCTGTAATCAGTTTCTCTTGGAGAACACCTGCAAATAGGCCATCACTATGGGTTTTGTGAATCCCGTAGTGCAGTTAACCTGCTCTTTTTTTTTTTCTGCCTGCTCACCGAGTCTTCAAACATCATTTATTGGCCTCTGATTTTTTCCTTTAATTGCTAGGATGGTACATTGGCAGTGGCTGGATATCAGGATTTCATTTATTTATTTATTTTGCAACAAGCCAAGTGTTCCTTCTCATCTTGTTTGTGAAGCCTACAATGCCTTTCTCATGGGCACTGCCTGCCGGCTTTCCTCCCCTTCAAAGACCAATTTAATCTTTTCTTCCTGCATAAAAATTTCGCTGCAGCAAAATTCAAGGGCGGTGGGAGACTCAGCTAGCTCCCTTGCCAAACATGGCAGATTTCACAAAGCTTCAACTCTGGGCCTGCAGGGTCCACTGCCGTAGTTGTGTTGACAGATTTGCCCTGTGTGTTACTGGCGCTACATAGAACGATCTCTGTCTCTTCCATCCTATAAGACTCCTGGTGTAACTTTATGTTTGGATATAAACTTCCTAAAAGGAACTTATACTTCCTTGGCATCATGGCCAATAATATGCTATATCCTTGCAGACAATATAAATATTCTGATGGTGCCCAGAACAACATTGGCTATCCTGGTGAAAATCATTTCTAATCTTTGGGAATTCGGGAAGCGCGTTGGGATATTTTCTCACCTGCCATATTACTTTTCCCACAGGTGCATTTTGTGGTTTCTGGTTCCAATTTTCAAGGAGAGTAAGAACAGGAGATGACACCACTACTCACCTCTTTTCTGGTCTACAGATTTTTTTTTTTAAGAGATCAATTTAGGAATACTCATGCTACCTATTTGCTAGCCGGAGAGGAAATGTCTTATTTCCAACCTAGCAATATAGTTTTATCTCCATGGAGAACTTGATTTGGTTTTGCTTTGTGGATGTTTGCTTTTCCTTGGGTTCTTTGTCAAGATGTAGGTGTGTGAATTAAACAGAAGACCGGAAGTCAAACTATTGTAAAAGCAGGTGATAGAGTCAGGTGATGGTTGCTCCCGCCTGCCATCCTAGTATTCCAGAGGCTGAGATATGAGGACCAAAGTTTGAGGCCAGCTTGGGTGAGACTCTTATTAGTTAATCAGTAAAATGTCAGAAATGAAGGTGTAGTTCTAGTGGTGGAGTATCAGCCTTGAGTGGGGGGGAGGGTGGAGGGGGGCGGAATCAAGAGAGCTGGAGGCACTAGCAGAGAAATCTGAGACGCTTATATCCCATTAACCATCCAAAAGCATCCTGGAAAGCTATGGCCCAAGTGGTCACTTGAAAAAGCCAAGGCAAGGCCGGGAGACCAAGCCCCAGTGCTGGTAACAAAAACAAACAGCGGCAACAACCACAGAATTAAAAACCGACATCTGCGAGGGAAGGGGGAGAGTGATAGGCGTGTGGTGGCATTTTAGCCTCTGCCCACTAAGATCGGAAAGTGTATTTCTGAGAAGGAAGTTGGGATTCAGAATCATAGGGTACGTGTGCTGCCTAACTCATTCTCAACTTGGATCTGTAGTCAAAATGGACCTAGTCCCAAAGCTTGGTGAAGAACGAATTCTGGAGCTGCCTGTGTCCCGCGGCCCCCTCCACAGTCCCGCGTGTTCTCCCGTGTCTGACCTTCCACGGGGACGCCCGCTCCTTGGGCTGCTGTACAAATCCACGAGGTCGGAGCTCTTAAATGGGGAGCCCAACTTTCACCACCCTGAAGGTTCTGAATCCGCCAAGAGACAGGGAGAATTTTTTAATTGATCAAACAAACGCGACGAGAAAATGAAGAGAGTGGAACGTCGACTTGACGGGTTTTATTTTGTTGATTCTGTAGAGCTGGGGGGGGGGGGGACACGGAGTTAGAGCGAAACACAAAGCGCAACCCAAATAACCAAAGCCGAGACGACGACGCGTCCTACGAACGCCATAGCAAACCCAGACGGCTCTTCTAGGTTGTTCAAGGGGCGGGCGGGGGCGGGGGGGAGACCAGACGCGGGGCGCGCGGACGAAGGGCGCGACACTCGAGGGGCCCGCGGGGCCCGCGCGCCAGGCCCCGTCCCGCCTGCACCGCAGCTGGGCCCGCCGCCGAGCCCCGGCGCCCCGCGCTCCGGAGCCGCCGCTGTGTGTGTGTGTGTGTGTGTGTGTGTGTGTGTGTGTGTGTGTGATGAGGACGTTTATTAGTGAGCTTCACACACCCGCGACTACGAAAAGCCTGGTTACCTGGTTTAGTAAATCGAGCACAGCGATGGCGCGAAAAGACGTGGCCGCGTTTGTTTCCTAAGCAAGGCGAAGACGGAACGCAAGGTGACCCCAAGAAGCCCGCAAGATTCCAGCGGAAAGGCTCCCCGCAACCAAACCCCGGGTCATGCGAGTCTCAAAAAACCCAGCATTTTAACAGCAGTGCAATAAAATAAAAGGAAGAGAGAGAGAAAGGAAGGGAGGAAAGAGGGAAGGAAGGGAGGAAGGGAGGAAGGAAGGAAGGAAGGAAGGAAGGAAGGAAGGAAGGAAGGAAGGAAGGAAGGAAGGAAGGAAAAGCAGAGCGACTTCCCACGCCCACACGCGGGGCCACGGCCGCCCCCGCAGTGCGCACCCACTAACGGGTCTCCCTTCGCCTGTTCGGAGCAGGGTTGGCTGGTAGGAATGAGGGCGCCGGGGGGGGGGGGGGGGTTCCGGCCGGCTCACCGGCTCCCCCCTCATCGGCACTGTGGGAAAGCTGTCCCTCGGCCTGAAAGCCCGGGGCTGGGGGGCGGGGGTGCGGTCGCCCTCCGGCCGGCCTCCAGCCGTACCCCGCACCGGCAGAGCGCCACGCACCGCTCCTTCGCTTCCCACCCTAGCGCACCCCGCGGCGCACGCAGAGCCCGGGCGCAGGGCGCGGACGCGGCGCTCCCTTTCTGCGCTGAGCGGGTGGAATCGCGCTAGAACTCGAACTAGCCCCCGAGCTTCTGGGAACCTCAGTTCCCATCGCTTTGATTTCCCGGGAGTGGGGCGCAGGGGTGGGGGGGGGGCGAGGAAGAGGGGAGGGGGTGGCGCCCATCAGTCCCTTCCGCCCGGCGAGAAGGCTCTACACGCGTCGCGAACTCGAGTCTACTCTCCTTGGACCTCCAGGTGCTGGGGAGCGGAGAAGCTGGGGGCCAGGTGGGCCCAGCCAAGGTCGAGCCCCGCCCCGGACCCCGGGGTCGCCTTTACTTGGAGAACTGAGCCTGCACCGCCGCCAGGCCCAAGCCGGTGGGGACCAGGTGCGGGAACTTGCACACGGCGCAAGTGCAAAGGCCGGAGCCGCCCGCACCACCGCCGGGGAGCGTGAACTGGCCGCACGGTGGCTCGTCGAGCGCCAAGGACAGGTACTTGGCCGGGCGCAGCGCGTCGGGGGGCCCCACGGCCCCGGGGGCCAGCAGGACGGAGCCGGGCGCGGCGGCCAGCAGGGGCAGGCCGGCCAGGAGCAGGCGCGGCGCGGCGGCGGCGGCGGCGGGTCCCGCGCCCTCGCCCAGCGCGCGGCGCAGCTCCTGCAGCGAGCTGCCCAGCAGCAGGATGTAGTTGCGGGCGAGCAGCAGCGTGGCGATCTTGGAGAGCTTGCGGCCCGGCGCGCCCTGGCAGTGCGCCGCGGAGTAAGGCAGGATGACTTCGCGCAGCGCGTCCATGGCCAGGTTCAGGTCCTGCATGCGCTTCCGCTCGCGGCTGTTGATCTTGCGCCGCAGCTGCTGCTGCTGCTCCTCTTTCGGGTCCGCTCGGCCTCCGCCGCCCGCGTGCACGCCAGATCCCGACCCAGTGCGGGGCAGCTCGGCCGGTGCCTCGGGTTTCTCGCGCGCAGGCTTGGGGAGGAGGGGCGCCGTCGTGGAGGAGGAAGAGGAGGAGGAGGAGGAGGGAGTGCAGGAGGAAGGAGCCTGCCGGTAGCCCACCAGTTCGTACAGGGAGGCCCCGATCTGCAGCTCTCCCGGCCGCTGTGGCCGCAGCATGGTCGCGGGGCCCGCGTTCACGGGAGCCTGGGAAATCGCATAGTACATCTCGGGGGGGGGGTGCGGGCGGAAGGGGCGGCCGAGGGCGCCCTTTAGGAACGCCCTGGGGTGGGCCCGTGGCAAGCCGCCCCTCCCTGTGGACCTGCGCCCGGCCGCGGGTGGTGGGGACTGCAATCCGCGCGCCGACCCTTTAAACCCGGCTTGGGAACCTGCGGGGGGACCGCGCTTGGCGGGGCGCAGCCAATGAAAGCGCGAGGCCGGGCGCAGGCGTGTGTTCATTGGCTGCGGCCGCCGGAGCCGGCGCGGAGCCGCCTCTGGCACGGTTTAGGAAAGCGGTTGTGAGCGTGGGCAACTGGGGTCTCAGGACCGGCTCTGGGGCCGCGGGGGGGGGGGGGGGGGGGAGTGGGAGGACGGGAAGGGGTGGTGTCTTTGGGGGTGCGTCGTGGTTGTTCCAGAAGTACTGGCTGCGTTAGGCTAAAATGCATGTACCCCCTCCAACACTTTGCTGCCTCTTTTTCTTTAAACGAAGGTATACATGTAAAAGACACGTCTGTCTTTTTAAAAAGTTACAGTCAAGCATTCCTCACAAAGCTACCCAGTGTCGTTGATTTTAAGAGGAAAGTTCAGTTGCGTGGGGACGGTGCATTCACACGATACAATACATCTCCACATCTTGAAAAAAAAAAAAGAAACAAGGAAATTGGCCATCCAACAACTCCCAAGTTCCCCAGCGCCTGACCACCCACCTACTACATTGTAGCCATGAATTAATTTTGCTCTAGGTACCTGTCTAGGTAGAATCTACAGTATTTGTCTTTGGGTGACTAGCTCATTTCACCAAGTGTGTCTTGACGCTCCATCCGTACTGAATGTGGTTTGTTCCTGCATTTCCCTTTAAGGATGAATAATTATTGCGTTTTTCTGCAGCCACCCATTCATAGATGGCCATTTTCCTGGCTCCCACCTTTTGGCTATTTTGAATCCATTTCTCTGAGTATGTGAGTCTAACTTCCTGTCAGGTTCAGAGAATTAAATTTCTGAACTAAATGACAGAAGCACTAGGAGATGATTGCTCCCTGACACATCTCCTATTTCCCTGACTAAAAGGCCTGTGGGAAGCTAAGGAGGTTTTAGGGTTGAAGTTCTTCACCCCTCATGATAAGATGTGTGCTTATTTTATTAGTGACTTGACTTTTGCTTAAGCAAAAACACATCCAAAATGTCCTCTTATCAGAAACAAAAACGAAACAAAACATTCAGAGTCTTGTCCATTGAGGATAGGACTGAATCTCTTCTCCAAATGAAACAGCATTTCTTAGTGGCTATGTATCCTTTCTTCCTCAACATTGGTGACACTACTTCTAGGGAAGAACCTTTTGGTACCTCAACTTCTATTATTCCACAGCCAGCAGCCACAAGTGACTATAAAGATGTAAATTAATTAAAGTTTAGGTTAAAATGTAGATTTCACTGGGCACCTGTAGTTCATGCCTGTAATCCTAGCTACTCAGAAGGCTGAGATCTGAGGATTTCTGTTTGAAGTGAGCCTGGGCAGTCTGTGACTCAATTGGTAGAGCACTAGCTTAGGACAATAAAAGGTAAGGGGCAACACCCAAGTCTTGAGTTCAAGACCCAGAACTGGAACACATAGATCTTCTCGGGCAATGGTGGTCCACTCCTGTAATCCTCACTACTCAGGAGGCTGAGATCTGAGGATCATGTTTCAAAGCCAGCCCTGCCAGGAAAGTCTGTGAGACTCTTATTTTTAATAATCTACCCCCCCAAAAAAAAGCCAGAAGTGGAGCTCTGGCTCAAGTGGTAGAGTGTTAACTGGCTTTGAGCAAAAGCAGTTCAGAGACAGTGCCCAGTCCCTGAGTTTTAGTCCCAGGACCAGCTCAAAAATAGATCTCCAGTTGTGTTAACATTGCATAGTAGTGACTGGTATGCAGGGTGATGAGAATGTAGGACATTTCCATCATGGGACAAAATTCTACTCGATGACACTGATCTGGAGTATAAGAGAAAGGAAATTACCTTCCTCCACCTTGGTGCCCTTGATGTAAGACAAAAGAAGCTGTAGAAAGGCCTGTCTACCATAAGAACGAAGCACTGCTCTCCCAGCCCCGCTGGCTGTGCTTGCAGATTTCAAAGCTGTTCTGTTCTCATTTTCTTCCACTGATATTCCACTCTGGTTTCTGCTTCCAACTCCAGATGCTCCTGGAACTCCTTGCCACACCTTAGGTTCTACTACAAGATGCCTTTCCCTGGAGATCTCCCTTTTCCTCAAGCCTTTCGTTATGCTTGGCATCCATTGATAAAGCATTTCTCCATGGCTTGGACTGTCTTGAATGAGTAGCACCTCTGGATTCGCCGAAGTTGTTTTGAAAGCAGAAGCCACGTTTGGGTTTGCATCTTTCCAAAGCCCAGTACTGCTCTTTGTACCTCCTGTACTTCTGGAAGCAACTACAGATGGATCTGGAAAGCACTCCCAGGGTCATCCTTTGAAATGTGCAAACTCCCAAATGGTTTCACCCAACAGTTTCCTGTAGGTTTCACAGAAAGGGAAGGAAGCCGGTAGGTCCCCTTGTCCATGGGGTCTGGCCTCACCTAGTGATGGGGAAATTAGGGAGAGAGATAAGGGTTGGCAGATAGGAATCAAGTCAGAACCGGGAACCACATCAGGCAGGAAGGAGCAAGCCACCAAGGAAATAGCTTTGAAAGTTCAACATGTCAGCATTTCACCTTGTGGCAAAGCAGTCTGTTTTCTATGTAGTTCCACAGACACTTGTGCTTAGTGTGCATAGGTGTGTGTGTTAGTCCTAGGGAACTGAACTCAGGGCCTGGGGACTGAACCTGAGATTTTGGGCTCGAAGCTAGCATTCTATCACTGGAGCCACAGCTCCACTTCTAGCTTTTTGCTGGGTAATTGGAGATAAGAGTCTCTCAGGCTTTCCTGCCTGGGCTGACTTTGAATCATGATCCTTAGATCTCAGCCTCCTGAGTAGTAGAGGTGTGAGCCACTGGTGTTTGGCTTGCATTTGAGTTTTATGGACACATTAGGTCTCTGCCGAAAGAGGTTCTTAATGGTGACAGATTGCTGTGTCCCTTCAGACAGGAGTGGCAGGGCCTCTGATGCAGGGGTGGCTTCCAGAATTCCCTCCTGTTGGATGAGGATGGCCAGGAGAGGGCCATGATGGAAAGTCTTGAGGACTGAGTAAGAGCATGGGGTCAGCCTAGGCCTAGGTGAAAGATTCTGACCATGACCCTAAAGAATGGACGTCTATGATCTGCCTGCACACGCAGCCCTCTGTCCAGTCGCTAGGGTATTAGGTTGAGGCCAGCCCTGGTGAGCTCTTCTTTTGACTTTTTTATCTGTCTGTCTAAGAGTGCCGAGAACTTCACTCTGCCCCAAGAAGGGACAGGAAAAAGGAAAAGAGAAACTAAAGCCTCAGTCAGTACTGCCTGGACTGCACCTACCAGATTTCCTACCCAGAGCCAGAGCACCAGGACTGAAAGAGATGAAAGAGTTCACATTCCCCTTCCCTCCACGAGGCCCTTTCTTTGCGGGTCCCCCTGGAGGTTTATTTCCACCCTGGGCCTCACTTCATCCTTCCTTCTTGGAGACAGACTGCCCCCTTCCTCCAAGGAGTCTATGGTTGGCCAGGCTGGTTGGTGTCCATTCAAGTGTGCCAGTGGAAGGGCCGCAGAAAAGAGTTCCGGGTGGCCGTATGGACTCAGCCTGGGCACAGGATTTGGCGCTGGTTGGAGCTGGTGACTTGGATGGGTTCCTTGTGCCAGGCCGGAGGTCCAGCGGCATGCAAAGTGTGACAGCTGGCAAAGGCCAGTGAGTCATTGTGGCCACTGGCGAGGGCCCTGCAGGCTGTGTCAGGGGAGACAGCTGCGGCCTCCCGCATTCAGGACATGCTTAGGGAGTAAGCTGCACCAGCCTTGACAACCACTCTTGTCTTTGCCTAAAGAGGTTTGCATGTGTGCATTGGTGATGGTTTGCACCCAAAGAGGCATGCGTCTCAGGCTCCCTTCTCCTCCTACTGAAGCCCAGGGTCTTCCGCACACACCCTGTACCCCCTCCTCAGCTCTAGGTCAAGGATCTGGAACCTTTGCAATGGTAGAAGAAGGTGACTCAAAGCCGTGATGACTTTCAAGAGTGCTTCAGCCGTAGCCCTGTCCACCTTTGTAAGCACAAAGGACGGGCTGCATCGTGGCTGAGCTTAGCCGCCACTCAGAGTTCCTTGTTCTCATGCAAGACATTCTTTATTTTCTTGTGGAAGCTACAAGTAAAAGGGTGTCTTTGCTAAAATGTGCTGTTTAACTGGCTAGAGCTGGGATGTGATAAAAAATAATCAAGTTCACTCTGTGTGTGTGTTTTTGTGTGTGTGTGTGTGTGTGTTGTGTGTGTGTGTGTGTGTGTGTGTGTGCTGGTCCTAGAACTTGAATTCTGAGCCTTGGGCACTGTCCCTGATCTTTTTTGGTGGGGGTGGGGGTGGGGGGTGGAGGAAGCAGTCCTTAGGGCCTGGGTGCTGTCCTTGAGCCTCTTGTACTCAAGGCTAGCACTCTACCACTTGAGCCACAGAACCACTTCTGGCTTTTTGGGTGGTTAATTGCAGATATGAGTTGCACCAACTTTGTTGCCCAAACTGGCTCTGAACTGTAATCCTCAGATCTCAGCCTCCTGAGTAACTAGGATTACAGGTGTCAGCCGCTGGTACCTGGCTAAGAAGGTCAAAATTCTTTGTGAGATTCACTCAACAAGCAGTTAGGTTCACATGGTTGATCTGAAAAGCGGACAACATTGGTCATGGGTATTGATCTTATATGAGGCCCTCCCCTGCCTCCCCATGCTATTCAGATGTGATCCTGCCTGAGGTACAAGAGACAGTAAGGAACTGCAGATAGAGACTTAGCTTTGCTTGAGAGTTCCCCTTTCTGAGGAAAGGGAAGTAACTGTAAAGAGAAAAGAAGAGGCAAAGAAGATGGAGAATTCTTTGAGAGTTCTCTTAAATGGAAAGGAACTCTCAGGGGTTCATATCACCAGAATCTGTTCCCCTTAGATACAGTCTAATTTACATCAAGATTCCAACTGGGAAAATGCGGTAAAACATAACGTGTATCCATTTTCAAGAGCATGCACAAGATAAACAGGTGATTATGAATTGATACAATGTTTATGTTTCAAAGGCATATAATCTTTACAATTGTCTTTATTTCCAACACAGAGAGAGGCCAGTCAGGAATACAATCCTGTCTGTTTTGACACTAAAGATTGCCAGAATATCCTAGGTGTGATGTATAGATATCTGATGAGTTATTTCATCATAAATTAATGTTATTTGGATCTGATTTTACTAAAGTGTGCTTTTTAAGCTTTATTAAGTGATATCTGAATCTGCACACATCTTGTGACATACTTGGGGAAGTTTTCAGAAACTAGGAAAAGAAATTTGATGGCATCTGTTGTTTTGTTTTGTTTTTTAATAGCAAAAGCTATATGGCTGGTGGGACATAATTCAAACAGATGAGCGCCTGTCCCACTTTTTTTCAAACTCAGAGTAGCCTAAGCAAACTAGAGATTTTCTTTCCTTCTTCCTTCCCTTTCTCTCTCCCTCCCTCCCTGTCTCCCTCCCTTCTTTCTCTCTTTCTCTCTCTCTTTTTTTTCTTTTGTGCTGATACTGGGGCTTAAACTCAGGACCTGAGCACTGTCCCTTAGCTTTTTCACTCAATCCTAGTATTCTACCACTTGATCCCCGCCTTCCCTTCCAGCTTTTGGGCTGTTAATTGGAGACCACCCTTTCATAGACTTTCCTTCCTGCCTGGAACAGCTCTGAACCTCAAAGATCCTCGGATCTCATTCTCCTGAGTAGCTAAGATGACAAACGTGAGCCACTGGTCCTGGCTGAGATGTTCATTTTTTAGGAATGCCAGGTACTGAAATTCTACATGTTACCAGGGGTGTATAAAGATGCCCTTTAATACTACTCCTTGTAAAGGCTGTTCTTTAAAAGGGCGCCAGATAATTACTGTGAAACACGTTGTGAAAAGTAGAGCCTGTCATTTTGCTTTTTAAGAGGAGTAGGAGCCGTTCCTGCCTAGCTAAAACATAAAAGCCAGTTAGTTGGTGGCACATTGGCCCCCAAAGTGGGTTGTCACTAACAGAGCTCCTCTGGCTTCATAGGACAAGAAAAACTGTGAATTAAGATGTCCATATTAGCTCATGCCATTTTTTGATATCTGAAGGGGCTGGTTTGAGTGGAGCAAACCACAAGTATTCTCTGAGCATGCCTGAAGTTAGTGCTGAAGCCAAAACTGTTCCAAAGGCTTACACTGATACAATAAAAAGAGACAATTTGCTTGGAAGGCTGTGGCTAATTTATAACACAATGTTCAATGTCATGGTTAGTTTTGTTGCAAAAATTTGGCAGTTTAACCCGGAGTCTTAGGCAGCCTGAAAAGCTGTGGGCGATTCTGGCTGTAGTGGCTCTTACTGGTTGTTCCAAATGGTTCAAATAAGTCCTTTCATAGGGACATGGGGGCCAAGTGCGCTCAAAGGAATGAGACCAAACAAAAGTAGCTCTGAAGTCATTTCCCCACACTGGGTCCAGCCATCCGCTTTCCCCCTTTCCCCATTGACCAGGCAGAATGCAACAGGAAGAGCCCGAATGAAAGAGAACAAACAGGCCGATGTGTTTTGGGAGAGAATGCAGAGAGGCCGGGGCACTGAGCTGCTAAACTTTCATTCTAGGTTTTCAGAAAGGAGTGAATGATGAATTATAACAACCTGAAAGGTAATAAAATATGGGTCACTGAAACACTGAGGCCAAGTTGTAAAAAAAAGAAAATACAAAACACCTGCAGAGCTAGAAGGTTCTGGAAGTCAGTTCAGCCTCACAGTTGCCTGGGCAAGACACCCTGCCTATGGAGGCACAGAAGGAGACTGTTCTCAAGCTCACCTGTTGTTTGCTGTTGGCTCCCAGTCCTTCCCGGGTCTGGGAGAGCCAGAGGCTGGCTCTGACTCCAGATTAGACCACCAAGGGAAAGAGGAAGGCGGGGTGAAGGCTTCTCAGGGTGCAGTTAAGGCGGCCCAGCGTCAGGGGGCCTCTGCCTTCCTCTCCCCGGGGCGCCCTGACCTGCAAATCTGAAGCCAAATGGTCTGCACCCTCCAGGTTCAATATGCAAATCTGTGCAGCTGTCATATTTGGAGGCTGCTCAGCTCAAAGGCTCAGCTGATGTGTGGTCTCCCAGAGCCTCGGCCCCTGGATGGGTGATAAGACCCAGCCATTCATTCTGGACCCTGATTTCCCTCTCCGTGAAATGGGGCTACTGCTATTCAGGTCTAGAGATGTCACAACACCATCACCATGCTCCAGAGACTGGTCGATGGCAATTATTTAGGGAAATAAGAGTACTCATATTTTTTTACCTGCTATCTGCTAGGTACTATGGAAACACAACGGTTTGTGGTCTTTATTCAGATTTAGATAGTCCCCCAGCTTCATTTGCTTTAATTACCTGCTCTTCCTATATCAAGGATTTGTGGGAGGGGTGTTTAGCCCTTAGCCTCAACCAGGTGGTTCTATTTTTTTTTTCTTTCTGTCATCTGTGAGGCTTGAACTCTGGGCCTGAGCATTGTCCCTGAGCAATTCAGCTCAAGGCTAGTGCACTCTACCACTGAGCTATAGTGACACTTCTGGTTTTCTGGTGGTTAATTGGAGATAAGAGTCTTATGAGCATTCCTACCCAGGCTGGCTTTGGGCAATGGTCCTCAGCTCTCAGCCTCCTGAGTAGCTAGGATTACAGGCATGAGCCACGGATGCCCAGCTCATGTGGTTCTATTTTATTTCATTTTGTTATTTTTTATTTTATTTTGGCTGGCCTTGGGTCTTGAACTCTGGGCCTGGACACTGACCCTGAGCTTCCTTTTGCTCAAAGTGAGCACCCCATCACTGGAGCCACAGCACCACTACAGACTTTTTTGAATAGCTTCTTGGAAAAAAGAGTGTCATGGAGTTTCCTCCCTGGGATGGCTTTGAATCACAATCTTTAGATCTCAGCCTCCTGAGTAGCTAGGATTACAGGTGTGAGCCACTGGCACCTGGCTTGTGGTTCTATTTTAGAGCTAGTGGTCTGGATACATCAACCAAAAATCCAGCAATGACTTGCCAAGGACATCTGTCTAGATAGGAGATCAGTATTGATTCACCATCAGAAAGGGCCATAGCACAAATTCAGACAGAATACCTGGCCTGGAACGCTGGCTCCCTTGTGGATACTTCTGAAAGCAAAGATAGAGAGTCTGGCTCACCATACATGATGGCCATTCTCTGTAGGTTGTTAAGTAGGTTCTAGGGACTGCAGGGTCTGAAGACAGAACTCGAAGTCACAGTCCCCCCAGGTCCTGTTACAATGGGTATCTTGGTTCAGTAGGTTTGCATGGGCTTGAACCTTTCTATTTCTAAAAAGTCCTCAATCATGCCAAAGTGGGCAGAGGAACTCTCTGAAGTAGTTAGTAGTGAAAGCCAAGATGGCCCCAGCAAGAATAATGAACTGCTAGTCCCGTGCTGGTGGCTCACACCTGTAATCTCAGGAGGTTGCGTTCTGAGGATTGTGGTTTGAAGTCAGACTGGGCAGGGAAGTCCGTGAGACTCTTATCTCCAATTAACCACCAGGAAACCAGCAGTGGTGCTGTGGCTCAAAGTGGCAGAGAGCTAGTCTTGAGCAAAGAGCTCAGGGACAATGACTTAGGCCCTGACTTCTAGCCCCATGACCAACAAAGAAAAACATGTTCACAGTACCCCTTATTTACCAATAGCTAAAGGCAGTGGTGTATACCTGCCATTCTTCCTACATAAGAGACTGGGATAAGGTGGTTCACAGATCTAGGCCAGTCAAGGCAGAAAAATCCGTGAATATTTCAACAGAAGAAGCTGTCATTCCAGAAAGTTTAAAAAAAAAAATAGGAGGATTGTGGTCCAGGTGTATGCCTGGGCAGGAAACAGGACTCTATCTTAAATAACCAGCGCATAAAAGGGTCTGGAGGCATGGCTCATTGCTACATGCCTGCCTAGGAAGTGTGAGGCTCTGATTTCAAATCCCAGTATAGGAGGTGGGGGGAGGGGGGGGAGAGAGAGAGAGAGAGAGAGGACAGAATGAGGTCTGGAAAGTGGCAGCGCCATGTCATGGGGTGGGGCGCCAGAGACATTGGCCAAGCCCATCCTGCGGGACCTTTGCCTAGGCTCTTCCCTCTGCTTGGCAAGCTCATCCAGCTCCTCTTGTTGCTGAGCTTCTCAGAGAAGACTCCAAATGACTCAACCTCATGGCGCCCCTTCCTGTCCTTTATTTCTTCGTGGTGCTCAGTGGTAGCCCAAACTGGCTCAGCACATCCCTGCCTGCTTGTGTCTCTCTGTGTCTCTCTGTCTACGCTGGAGGGCAGGCTCGTGGCCCTGTGCCTCTCACTGCTCCACATAGGTGCTCCATGGCAACTAAAGTGAGCGAGCGATGAGGAAGGACCCAGACTGAACACCCCAACGCCACTGACTGCTCTCTGTGCACTGGGCCTCCTACCAGGCCTTTAGAAAGAGCAAGGTCTTCTTGCTTTCTCGTAATTTGAGGATATGGAGCCCATGGACGTGAACACCTGCTGGCAAGATCAGATTACCTCGACGAGCCAGACCGTGGTATGGACAAGGCTGAGGCCCTGGCAGGAGCCGGGCGGGCGGCAATTAATCGGAGCCGCTGTTGTAAGCACTGGGGAGCTTGTTAAATGCAGCCTGATGGTGTTGTGACCACTGCTTTGAGACAGTTCTGGGGACCGTGAGGCCTTCCCGTGGAGGCTAGGCTGGGGACAGGCTGTGTGCAGCTGAGATCCTGGAGAGGAGGGCTGGGAGGGTGGGGGGAGGCCGGGAGGACAGGCGGAGGGGTGGGGGAGGCAAGAAGGGGGACAGTCACTTATGGCAGGGGATGGGAAAGACAGACAAGGAGTTTGGGGGAAAGGTGCGGGGAAATCAGGGAAATTTTCCTCACAGGGATCCATTCAGACCGGGTCTGCACTCTTCTCCTTTTTTAATAGCAGTTCAGAGAGAGATTAAGAAGGACATGGGCTGGGGATATAGCCTAGTGGCAAGAGTGCCTGCCTCGGATACACGAGGCCCTAGGTTCGATTCCCCAGCACCACATATACAGAAAACGGCCAGAAGCGGCGCTGTGGCTCAAGTGGCAGAGTGCTAGCCTTGAGCAGGAAGAAGCCAGGGACAGTGCTCAGGCCCGGAGTTCAAGTCCCAGGACTGGCCAAAAAAAAAAAAAAAAAAAAGAAGGACGGGGCCATGGGGACATCGCCTTCCTCTGGTCTGCCCATCTTTTCAGAAGTGGTGTAATCGGACGTTGCCCAACAGCGCTCTGAGCAGGGGCAGAGCACGCTTTGTACGCGCTGTGGAGTTGCTCACGTTAATCAGCTGCTGCTTCCACACCACACTCGTGCCCGCCCGTCAGCGCGTGGGAGCTTCGCAGGACCCCTGTTTGGGAGTTTGGGAGGGGGACAGCCCATTTGGCAGGTGAGGGATCCAAGGCCCTGAGAACACCACAGGCCCACGGAGGGCCCCTGATACACAGCCCACGGGGGGACAGACAGGGCGGAATTCTTCCATGCATCTTTTACACGCTGCCTCTTGCACGAGGCTCACACATATGTGACGAGACGAGGAGAAGAGGCCCACATTCTTTTTCACACACACACACACACACACACACCTCTCTCCCAGGAAGTTTGTGGAGCTCTTTGTGTCAGCGTATTTTTGTGTGGTGTTAGAATGCTAGAATATTCTAGAATCTCCTGAGGGAAAGGAGTACAGCTGTGGCAACTGGCATTGCTTCCCACATCTCTCGGGGACTAAGGTCAGTGCTAATTTCATGCTCTCTCCTCCCCTATTATGACCTTTATTTCCCCCGACCTATGACAGCTGCTTGTCTCCAGAAGAAAAGGCAAGAAGTATTATATGATTATTAGTAACACTCAGAAATCACAACCACCCCAGGACTCACTCACTTGATTCTTCTTGATTTTTATAGTTGAGTTATACAGTGTTTTTTTTTTAAGATAGAATGTTTTAGAGTACATTTTCTTACTTGATTTTTAAAATTATCTTTAACTATTTGTTCAGAGGGGTTTCAATTCAACAGGTCAGCTTATGAGTACAATACATCTTTTTAAACGCATCTATTGTTATTATTCTTTAATATTATGTCTTTGTACAAAGCGAATACAATTCCGTACGTAAGTCAGGTCCTAAGTACAATGTGTCTTGACCAGTGTCTCCCCCATCTCTCCCAACCCCACCCCCCTCCTCACAAGTTGCCAAGTTCTAGCCTCACATGCGTACATTGACCATGAGGACTGCATGTGCTCACTCTTCCCTTCTTGATTGGTCAGGGTTCATTTTAATTTGGTTTTACAGCAGAGGCTTGCCTGGATGTTTAGACTCTCGCCAATAAAGCGGGAGTCATGTCCTCTGTCAAAGAGATGAACAGGAGCAGGGTGAAAAGGCTGATGTGCTGAGATCTTCAGAAATCCCAACTGGCCCGAGCCAAAACCATATCGCTTGGCTGGGCCCCAGTGGCTCACGCCTGTCATCCTAGCTACTCAGGAGGCTGAGATCTGAGGATCATGGTTCAAAGCCAGTCCAAGTAGGAATGTCTGTGAGACTCTTATCTCCAATTAGCCACCAAAAATCCAGAAGTGGTGCTGTGGCTCAAGTGGTAGAGTACTAGCCTTGAGCACAAAAGCTCAGGGAGAGCACCCAGGCCCTGAGTTCAAGCTCTAGGACACACACACACACACACACACACACACACACACACACACACACCCTTTGGTATCTCAAGTCAGGCTTTTGGAAGCCAGTTCCAGTGAAGTACATTTCATTTATTGAAAGACTACAGGGAGAAAAAAAAATCTAAGCCCACAGGCTGTGAGTGTGTGTGTGTGTGTGTGTGTGTGTGTGTGTGTGTGTGTGTGTGTGTGTGGTGTGTGATCATCCTGAGTTTCAGAATCCTTATCTTGCCATTCCTCCACATCCAACCCCAGTTCTTAAGTCATTCTGACATTCATAACCGGCTCATTCTTCGGCACCTTGAATTCCTCCCTGCCCAGGACTATTGCTCTTGCTGTTTGTCTTCTGGACACCTGCCCGATGCCCTCCATGGTTCCCATGGCGCCAGGGGTTTTCTATGGCATTATGTTATCCCAGTTGCCTTCCCTGAGCCTGAATCCACACAGTCACCATCCTCCACCTCTCCCTGGGACCTCCATTTCCCTTCCTGCCTATAATTAGAATAGAAATGTGTTTGTCCTTGAGCCTGGACAGTTTCTGGCACACCTGAGTAAGTGCACTGTGTGTGGTACTGGGGATAGAACTCAGAACCTTGTGCTTGCTAGGCAGGCACTCTACCGCTTGAGCCACCACCTCCCCTTCCTAGCCCTTTAAGCTTTACTTAGTTTTCAGGGTCTCAGGGTCTCAGGACTTTTGCCTGGTTCAACCTCAGACTTCCATCCATCCTAACTTCTTACGCTGGGATCACAGATGTGAGCCCCATGCATGCCCTGCCCCAAGTTCCTTAATCCTTGAAGCCTTGTGGTTGCATAGAGATTTGTGCCACGCATCTTTTTTATAAGTATCGTTGTGACTTTAGGGAAACAAAACATTCATGGTGTTTAGAGGAACTGGTTCCCTGGCCCCTCCCCGAGCTTGTCTTCTGCTGTTTGAGGGCAGTTCCTGTGGAAGCCATCTTTTTCTCAGAGTTGCTGCAGAGCTGATGGGTGCTAGTGTACAGGCACTCCTGACCGGAAATCCCACAGGAGGTTGACGCCAGCGTGCCGTGTCTAGATGGCGAGAGATTCTCCATCCTTCTCTGCTGCTTGTGCACACGTTCCCACTTTAATCTGTGGGTTCTGCCAGCCTCCCATTCTCACTTTAGACTTCCCCTTGGGGCTGTTATCAGCAGCTTGAGCAAGTGCTTTCATGCCGCACACACGTTTCCCTCCTTGACTGGAGGGTGCCATTCATGGATGCCCATAACCTGGGCTCCAATGTCTGGGAAGAGATAAGAGATGCCCTGCGGATGCAGGTCCCCCCAACCAGGCCTCCCTCAGAGCAGTGGTGGAGGCTGAGCTACACAGCCCGTGGAGAGACCACGCCCTGCTGAGGTGGCCCAGGGCCTCCCACCTGGTGTAGCCAGGCCCGGCTGGTGTGATGAGTCCCCCCTTTGAGCCTCTGAGAAGAGAATTGCCCTCCCAGCTCCCAGCCAGTCTAACCCACAGGCCACCCTGATCACCTAGCAGAACAGAAGGCTGCTCCCTCCTCCCTGCTGGCTTCCATACCTGCTCCTGGAAGAAGGAGCAGGAGGAATGTGTTTTCTAGAAACTACACCAAACTGAAAGGAAGAAATGACCTCTAGTTTGATTCCTCCCTCCTTCCCCTCCTTTCCTCCCTCTCTCCCTCCCTCCCTTCCTTCCATCCTCCCTTCCTCCCTTCCTCCTTTCCTCCCTTCCTCCCTCCCTCCCTTCCTCCCTTCCTCCTTTCCTTCCTTCCTCCCTCCCTCCCTCCCTCCCTCCCTCCCTCCCTCTCTCCCTCCCTCCCTCCCTTCCTTCTTTCCTTTGTTCATTTGCTCATTCTTCTTTTCCTTTCCTTTCGTTTATTTATTTATTTTTCTGGTCCTAGGGGCTTGAACTTGGCCTGGGTGCTGTCCCTGAACATCTTCATGCTTAAGTCTAGCTCTCTACCACTTAAGCCACAGAGCCACTTCTGGTTGTTGTTTTTTTAAGTAGTTTATTGGAGATAAGAGTTTCATATACTTTTCTGTCCTGGCTGGCTTCAAACCATGATCCTCAGATCTCAGCCTCCTTAGTAGCTAGGATTACAGGCGTGAGCCACCAGCACCTGATCCTTTCTTTTCTTTTGTTCCCTCTTCCTTCCCTTTATGCTTATCCTTCCTTCCTTCCTTCCTTCCTTCCTTCCTTCCTTCCTTCCTTCTTTCCTTCCTTCCTTCCTTCCTTTTCTTTCATTTCCTTCCTCCCTTCTTTCTTATGTGCTGGTACTGGGATTTTAACTCAGGGTCTTGTGCTTTCTAGGCAGATGCTCTATCATTTGCATCACCTTATTTTGCCTTTTCCAAAGAGGTGGCACACCAGCCAAGACTTCCCCACAGTTAGCAACACACTCCTCCTACACACACATACACACACACACACACACACACACTGCCATTCCTTTGGAGTTATATCTAAATATCAAAACTAAGAACTTAAGTGCGTTTTTTGGCTTTTAACATTAGCCAAGTCTCGGAGGCTGCAGTGTGCTCAGTGGTAGAGCATGTACTTAGCATGTACTTAGCATGCACAAGGCCCTAGGGTTGATCCTCAGCAGCAGAAAACCAAAACAAAATACCCTAAGTGTAGAAATCACTATACCATCTTAAGGCTGGGCATGGAGCTGAGTGGTAGAACACACACCTGAGTGCCATCCTAAGCAATAAGATGATATGAAAAGAAGGAAATAAAAAACAAAAAGTATACTAAAATACAAAAATAAATATAATAGTCAAGTCTATCTGGGTGCCATTGTCTCATGCCTATAAAACCGGCTACTCAGGAGGCTGAAGTCTGAGGGCTGAGGCTCAAAGCAGCTGAGCAGGAAAGTTCATGAGTCTCTTATCTCTAACCAGGACCAAGAAAAAAAGCCAGAAGTAGAGCTATGTCCCAAGGTGTACAGGGCTAGCCTTGAGCACAAAAGCTAAGGGACAGCATCTAGGCCACGTGTTCAAGCCCCAGGACCAGCATACACATTAATACACGCACGCACGCACGCACACAGCCAGGTCTAGTTCAGCTTAGAATGTACTTTCTCTGACTGGGCCCGGTATGGCTTCCTGTCTGGAACTGTGCTGATCTACTTCTCTCCTCTCCTAGCTTACAGCTCTCCAAACCCACGGCTGTCTGTGTTGGCCTATCCAGTCCACCCAGCACAGTGGACCCGGATCCACTCTGCTACTCAGGAGCAGGGAGCCAGCTCTGGCCTGGAAGTTGCAGGTGACAGTCTTAACCAGCCTGAGAGCCGATGAGAAGTTCATAGGCTGTTAATAAACCGGAACCAATCTGTGGCCTGGGGCCGGCTGTGCTGGCGGCCTGGGCCGCAGGTCCTTGGGAGCTTTCGCACTTGTGTGCTTATCTGCATACAGCAGCCTGGCTGCCCTGGGTGTTTGTTACAGAGAATAGACATATGTCCTTCACACTAGCTCGGGGAATATCTAATTAAGCTACACAATGATGGCTTATGCCACCCCGGGCTGTTACAAACAAGACTCTGTCACTCTCCTCAGAAAACTACAAAATGGGGGTTCACTTTTAGTACATGACAATGAATAGATTAGAACTATATTAGAATTCATTTCAATCATGCATTATCACTCCTTATAAAGCAACAACAATAACAAAAAAAAATCAAATGCTGTTTTCCCAGAAACATTTTTTTGTCTTTTGAAATCCCATAGCGGGAGATGGGGCTGGGGTAGTTCTCAGTAAATCCTGATTGATGGATGTTCAGTGTAACTGACTACTTATCTTTTTCATGAATGAATTACGATCTTAGGGGAGAAGGCACATTTTGTACAACATATATATATATATATGTATATATATATGGGCTTCCTTATATCTTTCCAGGAAGCCCAAATACTTCAGAGCTTTAAAAAAGAAATATGTCTTGCTTGTGGCAATTCTACACACACACACACACACACACACACACACACACACACCCTCGATTTACTTCAGTATAGGTGAGACTCAACAGTGCACTTTATTTTCTTTAAAGCCAAATCATTTTAGTACATTTCAACTGAAGTAAGGTATCCTGTTTAAGATTCACATTGCTACTTTTAAATGGACTATTGTGTTTTAACCGGGAGAGAAATCAATGCTTGTTTGCTATGAGTTGAGAAGTGATTTTTCCTGTTCATAACTTTTGACTGTGTTCTACTAGGATCCATGTCAATTGGCCTTCATGTAGATAGCCAAAATTCTGTTTGACATTCTTTTTCCCCCCTCCAGTGGTAGGTCTTGAACTCAGGGCTGGGCACTATCCCTGAGCTTTTTTGCTCAAGGTTAGAGTTATATCACTTTGAGCCACAGTTCCACTTAGGGTTTTTAGGTGGTTAACTGAGATAAGAATAGGTGTGATCCACTGGCACTCAGCTTGGGTGCTAGTATTATATAGAAAGCAGAACTCTTCATTAGCTTGGTTTTGGAACTGGAAGTAACAGTTAAGAAACTGTATCAGGGTAAGGTACTGGTGGATCTCACTAAAATTCTAGCTACTCAGAAGACTGAGATCTGAGGATCACAGTTCAAAGCCAGCCAGGGCAGAGAAGTCTATGCAATGCTTATCTCCAATTTACCACCACAAAGCTGGAAGTAGAGCTCCAACCTTGAATGAAAAACCTGAGTGAGAGCTGAAAATCTCAAGTTCAAGACCTCATAATGACCAAAAAGGACAGGTTTCATAGAAGGTGAGAATAGCATGGTATGGCAGGGTGGCGACCGGAGGCTGAGAGAAAAGAAGAGGGAGAGAAAGAGATGGGGAAGGTTGCGGGCTGGTGCCAAGCTACAGGCAGATAGCAGCAAGAAGTTATGCTCTTGCGCAGCAGGGGGGAAGTAGATAACAAAAAATGTACTGTGTATTTCAACAGCTAGAAGGAAAGATTCTGAATCATTTTCACCACAAAGAAATGAATGTTTAAGGAAACAGATAAGTCAAACCCGATTTAAAAACATGTATATATTATACTCTGGTTTCTCTTCAGATCGTATAAATCTTTGGCCTTTTACTAAACACATGTATATGTATCAAAGTGTCAAAAGGCACCCCCCAAAATGTGTTCTTTTGTGTATGTGTGTGTTTACATATCAGTTATTAAAAGGAAGTAGGCAAGTTTTAAAGAAAGGGGAGAAAATGGAAATGCATTTGCATTGGCAAGGTGACCACGGGGACATCTTGAAGGGAAAGTCTGGTTACAGATAAGAGAAGCCCCCCACACCCCCCAAGGCAGAGCCAGTGAGTCTGCAGCGGGGTCTGATGCTGAGACTGGGGTAACCCAAGGCCACGGCACAACTGCAAAGCCAGTGGGCACTGGGGCTCACATCTGCCATCCTAACTACTCAGGAGGCTGAGATCTGAGGAGCTCAGTTCAAAGCCAGCCCAGGCAAGACAAATTGGAGAGACTCATCTCCAATGTCACCACAACAAGCCAGCCGCGGAGCTCTGGCTGAAGTGGTAGGACGCTCGCCTGGCCTGCTTTCGTCTGCTCTGTCTCTCTCCATCGCCGGAGTCCTGGAGGATGCTGGGGTTGCCTCCTCCATGTAGAACAGCATCATTCCGTGTCACCCTCCCGGCCCCCGTGGTCTCTTTGGCGGGTCTTCCCAGAGAGAAGGCCGTGAACCTCGTTGGGAGAGCCTTGTCTCCTCAGCCCCCACCCGGTGGGTCCTGCCTCCCAACTGGGCTCATCTCAGATGCGTCCACGGGGTCAGCGAGCCTCACAGCATGGCAATCACCCCCCTCCGCTCGCTGTCAGCCCCGCTACGCCGGCGTCCTCGCCCTCAGCCTTTCCAGTGGGCCAGGAGATCGCTGAGTCATTTGCTGACCTTCACCGGACTCTCCTGGCCGTGTGTCTCTTGTGATCCCAGGAGCCGGAAGATGACACTTCGGTTTCTTCCAGGATGGGTTCAATGTCTCAGATTAGGTTTGCATTTTGGAACGCTCCTGCTTTGATTTGGAGAAGGCGGTGGCATTGTGACTGGCCTGCTCAGATGCAGCTTCTAATGACTTTCCGTGTATTATATTCTTGCATCCCAGAAAGAAAAAAAAGTATTAGTGCTCTAAATTAGCAATACACATATGGAGAAAGGTGGAGCTTGGGTTGGAAGGTGTTGGGGGGGGGGGCAAAGGAGTGGCGTGAGGGGGGAGAACAATGCCACATGCCAGATGGAGAAAGTCTGCCATATCGTGTTTCCTTGTTTTCTGGACTCCTAAGCTAACTCCAGTTATGCTGATGTGGAGAGAGAGAGACAGAGAGAGAGAGAGAGAGAGAGAGAGAGAGAGAGAGAGAGAGAGAGAGAGTGAGCAAGCACGCACGGGCAGGAAACGTGTAGCGAGGAACATGCTAGGTGTCATCTTGTATATGTCCAAATTGGGTGCCTAACTCTTGTTTTCCAAAACAACTTGCATGGGTTTGAGCTATTCAGGGAGAAGCATGGGTAGTTCTATAAGTAAAGGTTCCTTCTCCATGGGTGCTGATAAGAGGACTCTGCATGTAGGGAGGGCTGACTTAACATAGCAAAACTGACGCAGATCTGAACTAGGCCGGTCTCCTTCAAGTACACAGGTAGATGCATAAACAACCGCTCCCCTCTTCTTTTCTTCTTTTCCCTTGTGAAGTCTCCATCACTCAGCAGAATCTGCCACAGTGGCAGTTAGACTCCTAAGAAGATTTGCAAAAAGCGTCTCTTTTCTCATGCTATACTATAAAATGGATTCTTCACATCTCTGTCAGTGTGTTTGGTGGGGCTCCTCTTTCTTCGTTCTCTCTCTCTCTCTCTCTCTCTCTCTCTCTCTCTCTCTCTCTCTCTCTCTCTCTCTCTCTCTCTCTCTCTCTCGGCCTGGGTGCTTTTCCTGAGCTCTTTATGCTCGAGGCTAGTGCGCTACCACTTGAGCCACAGTGCCACTTCTGGCTTTTTTCTCTGATTACTTGGTGATATGAGTCTCACAGGCTTTCCTGTCCTGGCTGGCTTTGGACTGCAATCCTCAGATCTCAGCCTCCTGTGTAGTTAGGATGATGGGCCTGAGCCACAGGTAACCAGCTCAGTACTGTTCTGATTAGCTTCCTTTCTGTCCACTTCCCATCACAGTGGAATCTTTACGATGTCTTCTGGAAGAGCGGCGTTTATAACTGCCGTGAGCTAGTAACAAGCATCAAGTAGTGTGACCTGGTGACACCCTGCATCGGAAACTTTGTGTTCTTCTCTACAAAACATACGTTTTTGTCCATGAAATAGAGGCAGAAATGTTGCATGTCACCTTTGGTTTGTACCCTCAAGGGAAAGAGAGCACCCAGTCTTATTACTACTTGCTAGAATACGGGTGGCGGCACACTTGGAGTAGTCACCCTAACCACAGGATGGAGACTGCATGCGAAGGATGCAGAGCTACAAGGGGGAAGGCATTTGGGTTCCGCCATACCATTAAGCTTCCAGCCCTGGACCACCTCCCCAGACTTTATCACGCAAGCCAGTCTTGTTTTAGCCTCAAAGCTGTATCCTAATGAATACATCCTTCCAGGTCCTCCCAGAACCTGCTCCTGGTGTGCATGACTACAGCCCTCAGGTCGGCCTCTTCCCCGCTTCCTTTCCAGGTTATGCCCACCTCAGGACCATGGTCCCCAGCTTCATTGTGCCAGTTACCTTTTCATAAACCACACTAGCTAGTGGCTCTGTGTGCATCGGTCATACACAGTGGGCTTTGAGACACCATGCCTGTTCACACACACACACACACACACACACACACACACACCAGGAATGCTGAGCACCTCAGATGGGCTGGAGGAGGGCAGGTGGGCCCTCCAAGGTGTCACCCCCCACCACCACCACCACTAGAACTGAGCCCAGCTCTGCAGGCCATTCGGCCAATGGGGCATCTGCGTGTGCCTAGTTCAGAGCTGAGAGAAGTTGAGAGTCTCATCTCGGTCTCTGCAGAAATCTGGGGTGACATCTTCCTAGTGTGCCCTCACCCTGGGGATCTTGCTCTGAGTGAGACGCAGTGTCTAGCTCTGGGGACATGGGTGCATGGGTCTGTGGATAGCTCAGCCTGGCTCTGTGGGTATAACCCATATCTAAAGATGGTCAACAACCCCCACAGACCCCACCTAGGACCTGGGAACCTTGGGTAACTGGCTCAGCCACACCTGCCCAAACCTTCCTCGTGGGTGGGAAAAGGAAAAATGACCACAGATGCTGCTTTCCTTTTGTTTGCCAGAAAGCAAGGACATATCTTCCTCTATAGTCTAAGGAAACCTCCTGGTTTTGTGGGTGGCTTTGGTTTGGGTAGGGTTTGGTGGTTGTTTGTTGTTGATGTTAGTTTGTTTTTGCCAATTCTGGGCCTTGAACTCAGGGCCTGAGCACTGTCCCTGGCTTCTTTTTGCTCAAGGCTAGCACTTGAGCCACAGCACCACTCCTGGCCTTTTCTGTTTATGCGGTACTGAGGAATTGAACCCAGGGCTTCATGCATGCAAGGCAAGCACACTGCCAGCAAGCCACATTCCGGGCCCTGGGTGGGGTTTAGAGGAGCTAACTTCCTTCCCCACTGGTAAACTGGGATGTAGAGATGGTTAGAAAAGAAACTTCCTTGATGGGAAGGGAACAGAACCACACTACCACTTCTGGGTCACAGGAGAAGATTAAGTCCATCAGTACTGCCCCTTGGATTAACATGTTCAAACAGCCTAGCATGTGTCTCCATTTTGCTGACTTTCAGTTGTATGTAAATACTTTCCAGTTCTGCAATGGTGGTCCAAGCTAACAGCGAGCCAGCTCCAGATTATTATTCCCTGACACCTTTGCCCAGGAACTGGGTAGGATGGGCGTGTCTCTCCTACGACAGCCATCATCTCTCTGCAAAGAAAGCACCACAGAGCTGGTAGCAGGCTTGGGCTCTGTGTCCTGACCCAGGCAGAGCAGGCCTGACTGTTGTCACAGCCATCTGTTGTGGCCTGTGACGGGGGAGCACATTAGCAAATGGTCCACCCGCAGCTTGACATTGTTCAAGCCCATTCTGCAGCCTCAACAAAGAGGCCAGTTTTGCATTTGGGATAAATACACCACCAAGGATTCTTTCTCTTTCTTCTTCCCTCCCTCCCTCCCTCCCTCCCTCCCTTCTTTCCCTTCCCCTCTCTCTCTCTCCCTCCCTCCCTCTCTCTTTCTTTTGGCCTTTGTTTCTATTTTAGAATCTTCACATGAAGGCTTCACCCTGAGTTGGGCAGTCGTGGCTGTCCTCTGGCTCTCCCCAATAATCCTCCTGTGACGCTGATGTGAAAAGTTGGTGGGAGCCACTCACTTGTCACCGGTTTTCTTTTAGATATCCTCATCAGAAATATTTGTACAAATGGTTGTCTTTGGGGATTTGATACTGGGATTTGAACTCTAGTTCACAGCTCTCGTGCTCTGGCATTAGAGACACACACACATACACGCACACACACTTTTTTTTTTTTTTTTTGCCAGTCCTGGGGCTTGGACTCAGGGCCTGAGCACTGTCCCTGGCTTCTTTTTGCTCAAGGCTAGCACTCTGCCACTTGAGCCACAGCGCCACCTCTGGCCGTTTTCTATATATGTGGTGCTGAAGAATCGAACCCAGGGCTTCATGTATGTGAGGCAAGCACTCTACCACTAGGCCATATTCCCAGCCCAGTCACACACTTTTTTTTTTGCTTCCATTTTTTTTTCTTCAGCTGGGATCTTATGTTTTTGCCCCGGATTGGCCTCAGACCAAGACCCTCCTACCTATGTCTGCTGCATTGCTGGAATGTACAGCACGTATCATCATTCCCAGCTTATTTATTGACTTTTTGCCTGGGTGCAGTGATGTACATTTGTGATCCCAGGCATACCAGAGCTATAGGTAGAAAAGTCAGGGTTTAAGACCAGCCCCAGGCAAAAAAAAAAAAAGGAGAACCTAAGAAATGATTTAAGTGAAAAAGAGCTAGGGGCTTGGCTCAAACAGTATAACATCTACCAAACATGAGAGAGGTCCAAAGTTCAAACCCCACTTTGGCTAAAAAGGAAGGAAGAGAGGGAGGGAGGGAGGGAGGGAGGGAGGGAGGGAGGGAGGGAGGGAAGGAGGGTGGGAAGAAAGAAGGAAGGAAAGCAAGCCCATTTTATGTTATGTTCATTTTACCTTGCTTAAAAGAATAAAAAGTGAATAAAACAGGAGGAGCAGAAGGGTTAAATTTAAAAAGCTGAGTAATGATGAGCAGATTGTTGGGTAGACGGGTGGAACTGGATCCTTGATCCTTCTGAGAGACAAAGAGGGCAAGCCAGCAGTGTGGACACCTGGGATTGGGGTGGGAGGAAGACATTCTCTAGGCTGTAGTCCTCATGTGGGCTCCCTGCCCTGTGGTGGCAGCTCTAAGCTTGTGGGCTGACCCAAGTCATTTCCTTCCTGAGCTGCTCTGTATTTCTGTGTCCTCGTTAGCGTCGGACATGGCCTGAACAGCACAGGGCCTAGGGGGTGACGGAACTCCCCAGCCCGGTTTCCAGAGCGTCCCAGAGCTGGTCTTTCTGGGGTGGCCAGCTGCAATTCTTGGACAGTGATCTCGCATTGGACAGAGGGTGGGTGCAGGAGGCGTGGCTCTGAGAGCGAGGGTCTCCTTTCCGGAGGAGAGAGTCTGGAGGCTTGAGCATCTCGGACAACTTTTCCTCTGATGAATTCCCTTCTGATCTTGGTTGGCTCTCTCCTTTAGAAGGATGCAGTTCTGGCTTCAATGCAGGAGTGTGGGCCCTCTGTGTTTACTATGCAAAGCAAGGAATATTCATGAAGGACCATATGCATTTCAGGCCCTGTGCCAGGCACCTTGGGGCCTGCAGGGGGAAGAGAGGCGGTTTGCCTTGCATTTGGGCTTCAAGGTATGGATTCTATGTAGAGCTCAGGAACACTACCCTTGGCACCCTTGGGACCCAGAGTCCTTGGAGATGCTGCACATCAGGCTCAAGGGTAAAATGACCTAACCTGGTGGGACTTGCAAGAAGATTCAATGATACCTGTGCATCCAGGTGCTCACAGGGCATGCTCTGTGTGTTCTGCCTAGGGCTAGTTCTTCCTGGTGCCCCATCAAGAGTGTATTAGCATCACCCCCTTTTGCAGATAAGGCAACTGAGGCTCGGAAAGCCCGTGTTCTTTGTTCAAGGTCACAGAGCTGGCAGATCCTGGCCAAGGTTGCATACAACCCCACATCTGTCCCCTCATGGTCTCCATGGTGACTGGCCCCTCCGCCTGCATCTTCCTGGCCTGTTTGAAAGGATGATGCTCAGATGGGGCTCCAGACAAGCCATACCTTCACCATGAGAAGGCCTTGGAGCCCAGGTATCCATTCACAGTTGGAACCAGGCAGAAATGACTTCTGGGAGATTTCCTTTAGTCCTCATAGCAACACAACTGCCAGAAGCCATTCTCAATGTCTTCTGAGTGGTCTTGTAACCCCAACCACTAAAGTGCAGGGCCCAGTGTATAGAGTTACAGTGGCCCTAAATCCAGCAGCCCTGGGTAGAGCTGTAAGTGCTCAGCTGGGCACAGGCCTGAGCGCTTCCTGTCAGTACAGGATCAGGGACCTTTACAAGGCTTTCTTGCTTTCCACATTCTCTAAACTTTCTCCAGAGTTCTCCATTGCCTCCTACTATCCATTCATTCATGCATCCATCCATCCTTCTGGGCCTTTCCATCTGGCATGCACCATCTAGAAACAAAGGTATCTCAAAACCACAGTTTCTAATCTAGGGATGTTTCGTGATTCAGGACTATTCCTTTCCAGAATTGTCACCATCAGAGAAAGTGGTACATTCCATGACTACACACACACAGGAGGGCTGTTTTCACCTGTCACACCTTCCTGTCAGCTGAGGCTTCCCAGGACCACTGTCTGGAGGTGGGAGACTCAGAGGTACTCTGTGCAGAGCCTGATTTTCCAAGGCCCACTTGAGATTGCCCACCCTGGCTCCATTCTGTAGATGAGAAAGCTGAGGCTCAGACCCCAACATCACACAGCTTCCGAGAGGCCACTGTAGCCTTACCTTCGGCAGCAAGCTTCCACTTCCAGAAGATGTGGGCACAAAGGAGGGAAAAGTACTTCTGATCTCATTTTGATCCCTGGGGCCTTTGCTCAGTGAGCCAGGTTGGTCCAGGAGGATGGGAGAGGGTAAAGCAGAAGGCCTTGGCTTGAAAGGCTGAGACTAGACAGATTGCCAGCTCTTAGGTCAGTCAGGGAGAAGGTGGTAAACTCAGCTGTCCAGACGGAGGGTGTCCAGCTCACAGCGGCGGCTTCTGGTTCTCCATAGTGTAGGTTATCTAGAGAGAGGCCAGTCCTTGTGCAAGCACTGGTGCGCGTGGATCTGTGCAGGCCAAATCTAGGGAGTCACCAAGACCCCATGAACCCAGATGCATGAGTTCTGTCATGCCTGTGGGCCTCTGTTTGGCCACCCACAAATTTTAGTGACTTCTGGTGATTCTAGGTACTTGCTTCTCCAACCCTTCCTCAACCCCTGTAAGCCATGCAGCTGCAAAGATCTTCCCAAAGATCTTGATATACATACACCTGTGGCTTCACTACCACAGGTCACCATGCCTTGGGTTAAGCCTTCCTTGGGTTAAGCTTGAGGGTGACCCAGGGAGAAAAGAGACAGAGAGGACACAGAGCAGGCTTCAGAGCTGGGTTTCCAAGCAGCCTTCCACCAAAAAAAAGGTGACATTGTGGCTGGAGGATCCCAAATACAGACGCAGCTGTAGCAGGCGGCCCTGGAGGAGTTGCTGCTTTCAGGACTTACAAACGGAAAGCCAATTCTTAGAGCCTCCGCAGTGTACAATTCTCCCCAGTAACATCCTGACAACCCCCTCCCCACCAGACACTCCCACGCCCCCACCCGGCTACCCTCCCTTCCCCTAGGAGGACGGTGCAGGTATCCACGTGGTCCAGGCCCCCAGGGTCTAGGGTGGTTTGGTTTTGTCATTGTTGTCTGTTTGTGGCCCCCGGTGCGTTCCTCTGGGGTGTGGAATTCACAGCCCAGTGGGGGACGCGGCTTGGAATTCTGGCTGAGGCGAGGACCCGCAGCTGTCCTGGCCGGGAAGACGTCGTTCTTAATGAGCCTGCTCTGCTGCTCACCTGCTCAGCGCGTCCTCCACCCACCCAAGCCCGCTAATTGCGAAAGCCTGGCCGCACCGCCTGCCACCCAGATGGGGGCATTGGGGGACAGATGGGGTCCAGGCACCAAGGGGGAAACCCTAGGAACGCCCCTTAAGGAGGCTGAAGTGTGTGTGAGGAGCGGAGGGTCCCCAGTAGGAGTGCTGGATTTGAGAGTTCCCTAGTGGGCAGCTAAGCTGTTTTGTTTTGTTTTGTTTTTTTGATGGTTCTGTTTGTTGGTTGTACCATTGCTGTATCAGTTACTTGTGCCTCAGTTTCCTTATCTGTGAAATGGGATCACAATTCCTCCTCAAAGACTAAAATTTAATGAGTGGACTCGTGTAAGCCCTGTGTTGTGTCTTACACCCACTACCCCTCGATAAACATTGTCCACCTTCTCTTCCATCTTTATTAATATCTGAACTCCCCAGGGGTACAGCCTCCCCTTCCTCCCTCCTCCCAGCTCAGCTACACCCACTCCTCACTGTCCCCCCTCCTCCCCACCTTCCTGCAGCCCTTAGCAGCAAGTCAGCCCCTAGGAGAGCGAAGGCCAGCATGTGTGTTGGAGGAGGGGAACTCTATCTCTGTCCAGTCAAGGATGGTCCCACGCTGACAGCCTCAATGTGAGCCTCCCTGAATGTCCAAGCTACCCACGCCATTCCTCTCCCCAGACTGGGAGGCTGTCACCACCACTTGCTCTGTGCCCAACTCGGTCTCCCTCTCAGGTCTGCAGAGGCACTGAGAGGACCCCCAAGCCTGTGAGATGTCCTAGAGGCCTGGGTGTAGGGTGCTTGTGATAGACCCCTACTGGGGCCATGGCCAGAGGGGAGACCTGGCATGAGATCTGTAATGAAGAAGGACTTAAAGAAGAAGTTGGCACCAGTGACTCATGCCTGTAATCCTAGCTACTCGGGAGGCTGAGATCTGAGGATCGTGGTTCAGTGTCATCCGGGGCAGGAAAAGTCCGTGAGACTCGACAAAGCACCTACCACAGAAGTTCTTCACTGTTTTCAGTAAGTTATATATATGTCAAGTAGGTCCAGATGGTTGTGGGTGCCTGCCTAGGTTTTACTACAGCCACATGGGGGTCCGTTGGGAGTGTGGTAGCTCTGGGTCCCAGAAATAAGGCCCATACCTGAAATATACAATAGGTTTTCTGGCTTGCCTCACCCTTCTGCAAATTGTTTGTCTTTTGGACACAGAATCCCATCTCCTCCAACATCAGAGGTGCCAGGAGCTCTGCTCTGGATAAGAGTCTCGTTGCCGGCATGAGCCACCAGCACCAGACTCTCTTCTATTTTAACTGAAGCTTTTATTGGATACAAACCACATGTGCATGCAAACCACAGGGTGCCACAGACCTCTTCCCTACTCCCTCCCTTTCCCTTCACATTTCTCAGTGGGAAATGGCTCCCATATCAGGGCCCACCACAGTCAAAATGCTTCCCTCTGAAGCCCAGGGCTGGCCTGGTCCACTATGGAACTAGTGATCCCAGAGCTAACTTCCAGGAGGTTCCAGGGCCTAGGCCCTGCGTGCAAGTCTGAGGCAAGATGCACCCAGTATGCTAGTGTGCCTCTCCTCAGCGTCCCCCAATGCTAGAGTCTCACTCTGAGAGAACAAGGCCTGCAACAGTTCAGGTCGATGACTCAGGGAGGGCTCAGCCCTCTCAGATATATGGAGTCCTGACGTGTCCTTCTCTGAGGACGAGGCTGGTTGTGGCCAGTCCATGGCTAAAACCTTGAGCACTGTGATGGAGGAGGGACTTGATCTATTAATTTCCTTTCAACAAGTATCCTTCTATGCGTACCCAGTGTGATTTCTGCCTGGGCTAGGGCTCACCATGTCTAAATGAGGAAGTCACAAGCAATCGCAACCGCCCTCCCCCCTCCCCCCACTGGCCTCCTGGTCCTTCTGTTTGTGTCTGTGGCTGGAGGTAGACTGTGTGTGTGTGTGTGTGTGTGTGTGTGTGTGTGTCGGTCGGTCTGTCTGTCTGTCTATCTGGGTGCTGGTTCTGGGGCTTGAACTCAGGGCCAAGGTGCTGTCCTTGAGCTCAAAGTGAGCACTCAAGCACTCTACCACTGGAGCCATACCTCTACTTCCAACTTTTTTTTGGGGTGTGGGGGGGGGGTGGGTAGCTATTTGAAGATAAGACTCTCCTGGACTTTCTTGCTTGGACTGGCTTCAAACTGTGATCCTCAGATCTCAGTCTCTTAAGTAGCTAGGAATCCAGTGGGATTTCAGAATAAGCATAGCAAGACGGGGTGCCCTCTTCTTGGGTCTGCACATTGCCGCTCTCCTCTTTTTCCTTTCTCTTCGGACACCCCCAGATGGTAGGGCCCTTCCAAATCCCTCCCGATCTTGAGTGAAAAGGGAAGCCCGCGGGGTAAACAGCAAAGCCTGCAGCACCGGATCCCTGGGCGCCTGCACTTCTGGCCAGCTGCCGACCCTGCTGCTGGAGGACAGGAAAGCGCTTGTCCCCGAGCTAGGGACGAAGCCAACCTCAGCCTGGGCAATGGCCTCCGGTGTGGTCCGGGCTCAGGGGTCGGACTCAATAAATGGAGTTCCAACCAGGGAAATACCCAACCCGTTCCTGGGGCCTTCCGGTGGCCATTTAGGAGGCTGTTGCCTAGGAAGCTCCCGGCCGGCCAGAGGACTCCTCTATTGCAGGCACCAGGCTGACTTTTCAGGGGTGTGTATTTTGGGTCCTGTCTTCTGGCACACAGATGGGGCAGAATAAGTCCTCAGAAAGCTGAAGCTAAAAAAAAAAAAAAGCCCAGAAACTGTCTTAATAATACCACCTCTCACAGTGGGTGTATGACAGAAATAGCCTTAAGAAAGGGCACAGGGGCTGGAGAGTCCCCCAGAGTTCCTTGCTCTCTCCCAATTGTCCCCATCACTGGGCAGGTTTGGGTTCGAGCAGTGGGTGGGCACCAGGAGGGAACCTGGGAAGGAGGAAGAAAGTGCTGTTCCTCTGTGGCTCTTGGCCCAGAAGGTCTAGGCAGTGGCGGACTGGTGGGGGGTAGGGTGGGGAGAGCAAGCCTTGTCTAGTTCCAAGCTGAAACCAGAACCCACCCAACAGAGCGGGAGTGAAGAGCTAAAGTCCATGCAGATCAGGAGGCCGGAGTGTCCAGACCCACAGCTGAAGTGTGGTCCTCGCCGCCCCTGCAGGCCCAAAGTTGGTCAGCCCCCGAAGGGAAGTTTTGCTCTTCAGCTAACTCAGTCTCGCCCTGAAGGAAAAGGGAGTCCCTGATCTCACGGGGGGGGGGGGGGGGGGGGGGGGGAGATAAAGGAGGCATATGTTGTGACAAAGATGGAGGATGGGTTCAGTGGTGTTTTATAGGGGATGGGAGGGGGGCTTAGGGGGTGGTGAAGGTGGACAGACAACCTATTTATCATCCCCTAGGGAAAAGCCCGCAAAATGATCTCCACACCCGGTCCCCAGGAATAGCAGCCATCACCTCCTTTACTGGGCTGGCTGCTCTCGGTGCCTTCTCCCTCCCGTTCACATACATGATGAAAAGCACCCGGCGTAGTTTAAATTTTATTTAAAATTCCAACACTCGGTCATTTATTTCGTTCTTACAACCAAACAAGTAATAAATATTATTTAGCACTTTGTTTTTCTTTTCTTTTTTTTTTTTTTTACAAAAATAAAACAAGATGATACACACTCTGCCAGGAGCCCCGCGGACTAGAGGAAGTTGCTACGAGGCCCATATTACAATGTGGGCAGTGCCAGGCAGTTCGCAAGGAGGCAGGGAGGCCTTTTGCCATTTGTGTTAAACATGGCAACAAGAAACCACACGGAGGGAGGAAAGCCGGCTTAGACTTCGGTGAGGCGGGCAATCACTAGATCTCCGCACGGTGCACTTAGATCATCGCTGATCTTCTATTTACATACCTGGGAAGTTCAAAAGCCAACGGAATCCCTAACACAACTCACAACAACGTTTCTCTTTAAGTGTCAAGCCCTTGCATACTCAAAAATAAGTCTCCTCTCAAACGAATAAGAAACAAAATCACCTTGTGCTCTGAGACAGAAAAGAACAGGAGGAGGGCTAGTTTCTATTTAAAAAGAAATACCTAAGCGGAAACGAACACCCACCCTTTAGACGGGGCAGTTTGGGGGTTATTGTGTCCCACAAGTGGTTCCATTCTGTGCATCTGGAAAACTTGCTCGTAGCGTTGGTAAATGAACAGGCACAGATTTATTAAACCTTCACCACCACCACCACCACCACCACCACCTCCACCTCCCCCAGGAACCCAGGAACAAGAGCCACAGTTCTAAGAAATGGGGAGCTGGGACGCGGGCCTCAGTGCTTCACCTCGCTGGCTTGCGGTCCCTGGGCCAGGGCCGACCCTGGAAGAGGTTGAGGCCCTGAGGTCTCTTCTTCAGTGGGGACCCCAGAGTCTCCCCGGGGCTACGAAATGAGGGCTAGGAGGAGGAGGAGGAGGAGGAATCTGTCCTCGCTGCCCCCCCCCCTCCATGCCCCTTCATCCCAGCTCCGCACCCCTCCACCGTGCGCTGCAGGGCCCCCTCCCCCGAGTCTGAACGCCAGGAACCCCCCGTTCTTTTCCGATTCTTGTGCGGGGGGGTGGGGTGGGAGGGGGGATCGGGGAGTCCGGGGGAAGGAGGCCCGGGACTTGACCATCTTCGAAAGCCACGGCTCCCCGACCCACGCGGGCCCCACGCAGTTCGTAGCCAGCGCGCTAAAGCCAAGTTCTGAAGCCACGGCGCACGCACCTGACTCCCCGAGGCCCGGCGCCCCGCAACTCCGGTTCGAGTCCCCCCCCCCGCCCCGCCCCTCCCCGCCCTGACGCCTGCGGTCCCGGGCGCCGGCCGGCCGGTCTCCTCGCTTTCCCCGCCGCCGCCGTCGGGGAGTGGGGTGGGGTGGGGGTGGGGACCCCCCCCCGCCCCTGGCTCGCCAGTCCGCGCACGCGCGCGCGCGCGCGCGCGCGCTCCGGCCGGGCTCACTTGGCGTCGGAGGTGAGGCGCGGCAGGCCGCCGGCGCCCATGGCCGCCACGTGGTGGTGCGGCGGCGGCACCTGGCACATGCTGCACGGGCACGGCATGCCGCCCCAGTGCTGGAAGCCGCCGCCGCCCCCGCCGCCGCCCCCCCCGCCCCCGCCCCCGCCCCCGGCGCCCAGAGGCGCGGCGGCCACGGAGGCGGCGGCGGCGGCGGCGGCGGCGGGGGACTTGAGCAGGCCGTGCGGGGGCCGGATGGAGCCGACGGCCGACAGGCCGGAGCCGGGCAGCGAGGCGCTGGAGACGGCGGCGGCGGCGGCGGCGGCGGCCGCGGCGGCGGCGGGCGGGAGGATGGGGTGGTGCACGGCCGGGTGGTGCGCGGCGGCGGCGGCGGCGGCGGGGTGCGCCGTGGCGGCGGGCAGCGGCGCCGAGTGGGCCAGGCCGCCGCAGGCCGAGGGGTGGAAGCCGGCGTGGTGGCCGCCGTAGATCTCGCTCACCAGCCGCTTCATCTCCTCCAGCGAGTTGGTGAGCATGAGGATGTAGTTGCGCGCCAGCAGCAGCGTGGCGATCTTGGAGAGCTTGCGCACCGACGGGCCGTGCGCGTACGGCATGACCTCGCGCAGCCCGTCCATGGCGATGTTGAGGTCGTGCATGCGCTTGCGCTCGCGGCTGTTGATCTTCAGCCGCAGCTGCTGCAGCTCGGGCTCCGTCATCTGCTTCTTGTCTTTCTTGGTGGACGAAGCGGCCGCCGCCGACGTGGACGACGACGACGTGCTGCTGCTGCTGCTGCTGCTGCTGCTCGACGACGAGGACTTGAACCCGCCGCCGCCGCCGCCGCCCAGCTTGTCGCCCCCGTGCGCGCCCGCCGCGCCCCCGGCCCCGCGCAGCTCCGCGGCGCTCAGCTCCGGCGGGCCGTCGCTCGGCGTGGACGACGACACCGTGCCCCCCGTGAAGCCGCCGCCGCCTTTGCTCCGGGCGGGCAGGAACAGGTCATCGGGTTCCGGGGACGACGGGCGACTGGACACCAGGCTGGCGTCCGAGTCCATGGCACCGGCGGGCAGTCACCGCCTCCTCCTCGGGATTCGGCCTCTCCTGGCCTTCCAGGAGTCCGGGGAGGAAGAGAGAGAAGGCGGGGGTGGGGGGTGGGAGTGGGGGGGGAGAGACACACGGAAGAGAAAGACACAGAAAAAACAGAAAGACACACAGAGAAAGACAGACACACACAGGGAAAGAGACACAGAAAGACAGACACACAGGGAAAGGCAGACACAGGGAAAGACACAGAGAAAGAGAGACACACACAGGGAAAGACAGACACACAGACAGACACACACAGGGAAAGACAGACACACAGACAGACACACACAGGGAAAGACAGACACACAGACAGACACACACAGGGAAAGACAGACACACAGAAAGAAAGACACACACAGGGAAAGACCCACACAGAAAGAAAGACAGACGCACAGGGAAAGACACACACAGAAAGAAAGACAGACACACAGACAGAAAAACAGAGAGAGAGAGAGATGGAGGGGAATAGAGACAGGGACAGAAGGACAGAAACACACACAGAGACAGAACAAGAAAGACACAGAGACACGCAGAAAGAGAGTGGACAGAGACGCAGAGAGAGAGAGGGAGCAGGAGAAATAGACACACACAGAGAGAGAGAGAGAGAGAGAGAGAGAGAGAGAGAGAGAGAGAGTTGCGATGGTAAATGAAACAGGAAAAGCTGGCGCGCTTTGCCGCAGGACAGGGTCGCGGCTCCCGGGGCGTCCCCACCCCCCCACGCCCCTCCCGCTGCTGCCCCGGCCTTCCCTTTAGCTAAAGGCAGGCGGGCGAGATCGGCAGTGTCACCCGGCGGAGCGAACGTCCCCGGCCCCCCGCCCCCTCCACAGGTCGCTGTGCCTGCGGAGCGCGCCGCGCTAGCCGGGGGTTTCATTCGTTCCGAAGGGGGAAGCCCGAGTTGGAATAAACGGGGGTTGGGGGTGTGGAAGAACAAGTGAAGCCTTTTCCTAGGGGAACCAGGAAGCGCTAAATAAAGAACTATTTATTTGGTTCTCCCAACGCCTGCACTTCGCCTCCATCCACGCCGCGCGCCTCGCACACACGCGCGCCTGGCACACACGCACTTGGCGCCCGCCCGCAGCCCCGCAGCCTCCACGCGCGGGGGATCCGCCGCTCAGCTGGCCTCGGGCGCAGGGATCTGTGTGCGCCCCCGGAGTTCTCGGGCTTCGCGGTGAACGTGGGCGGCGGCGGGGCCGCTGGATCTAATTCATGGAGCCCGGGGAGTGGGGGGGGGGCGGGATCCCAGCCCCCCCCGCCGTCCTCCCTCCCTCCTTATTGGGTCCTAGCGGAGTTGGGGACTCCGGCCTCGGGACCCTCGGCCGGGGGGAGGGGGGACTTGGGGACACTTACTGTGAATTCGATTCGAGGAACGCGCTCCGAGGAGCCGCCGGAGTCGCGTCGGTCTGTCGCGCGCATCCAAGCGTGGGCACCTTAGGGTGGGGGTGGTGGAGGACCCGGCGCGCGGGGTTTTTATAGCCGGGTGGTGGCCGCGAAGCCGGTGGTGGCGGCGGCGGTGGCCGGGGCGGGGGGGGGGGGGGGCGGGGAACAATGTGCTGGTCCGGGAGGTGCCGCCGCTCCAATGAGCTGGGCCCGCCCGAGGGGCTGGGGAGCTGATGTCATCCGGGCTCGTTCCGCTCAATGAAACCCGCCCGGCCCGGCGCACGCCTCCTCTCCCCGCGCGTCCAATGAGCGGCTGCGCTCGGGAGGACCGGGAGGAGCGACTGGAGGAGGGGGGGGGGGAGAGTGGGGAGGGGAGGGTTGGGGAAAGGAGGGAGCCCGGGACAGAGGGAGGCCACGGAATTTCTACCTCCAAAGTAACAGCCATCCCAGTGAGATCGGGGAGTCCGTAGACAAACGAACCTGCTGGCCAAGGGCTGTGTGGGCAAGCTAACCCTCAGGACCGGCTTGGGGAGGGGAGTTGAGGCTGGCGTCTAACCCCCGAGCGTCTCCTCGCCCTCTCTTGCTTTCTCCATCGCATCGTTTCCATCCATACGGGGAGCATTTGGGGGCTCCAAGTGGAAAGAACGACCATGCACAAAGCTCCCCACCCCAACTTTCTTCCCGCTCTGGCTGGCTGGCGGCTCTACAGACAGGCGGTAGCGCCCCCAGGTGGGGGCGCGGCCTCGCCGGGCAGAGGGCGAGCCGGGATGCCGGGGTGGCAAAGAAATCACAACTCTTCACCAAGTTGGAGACTGCACCGCGCGGAGCTCCTTGCGTCCCCGCGGCCGAGCCGGAGACTCCGCTGGAGTTCAAGGTTTCTCCCCTTCAAATCCCAGCGAAGGAAGCGCGGTGCCTTCAGCAGCAGCTTGACCGTGGCGTCCACGCCCCAAGAGTCGTGGCAACCCGGACCTCTCAGGTCTTAGGCCAGGGATGAAAACTTCATTGGACACCTTTCCTTGATCAAAGCCCGGCTCTCCAATTAGGAAACGCTTGACCAGGAAGCATTCGCCACTATGTGGAAACAACAACCACAACAACCACAACCACAACCACCACCACAACAACAAAAAGCCCAGAATCCGCCTCTGCACTAAACCTGCAGAACTCATGCTAAAGAGCCCAACTCCTCAGTACCGACACAAAGAGGAGTGGATGGGCCCTTAAGGTACACACATACACACACACACACACATATGCACACACACACCTCATACGTGTAGTCCTAGTCCTGTTAGGTAGTATGAAGAATCCTTTGCTGATCTTCGTTGTTTGGGGGCTTTTTACTGCACATATGATTTTTTTTAAAAGCAAACAAGCAAAAACAGAGTCAATGGTGTCCGCGTAGGGAAATTACAAAGCCAATAGGAAAACAGCCCGGTGCCCCGAATTCCGTGCTAAGTCTTGCTCTGGGGGTCTGGAAAGCCCCGTGGGCTTTCACCTTTGCCCTAGTCTCGTGCCTTCTGGAGCATTATTTTTCAATCCGCGTGTTTCCCAGCTGGCTTTGCAGCCATCCGTTAAATATGTATTTAAAACATGAAGAACTGAAGCGTGGCGTTATGCTGGCCAACGGCTGCAAGGGTGACCCATAACCGTTCAATTAGCAGAGTCTGTCACACACAGACGCCAGATCGCTGGGAGAGAGGGCTTGGGGAGTTGAGGGACTGTTGGGGCATTTGAGGGTCTCTCCTTGGGGGCCTCTCTGTGTCAACTTTCCGTGTGTGGGGTGTGCTTTGCGGGACCACCCGCGGGGCGCAGGCTGACACACACCAGCAGGCACCGTGGGGTGTGCGCCTGGGGCCCTGGTGACAGGCGGGCAGCCCGCACGTGTCCCGTCCCCGTATCTCGGGGCCCGGGGTCCTTCATTTGTTGGTGGCCCTCGGTGAATTGCTGCGCTTTGGCCTTGCGTTCGTTACACATCTGGCCCAGGGGCTGGCGCTGAAAGTTGGCCGGTCCCACCTAATCGAAGGTCCATTCGGATGGCAGAGTCCCAAGGAGGGAAGGCTGCCTGGCTCCCCCTCTTTCTTCCTGGACCCCAGTGAGGACCACCGGGGGCCCCTGCCCTGGACTGCTGAGAGGAAGCTGCAAAGTCACTGTGGGTTGTTGGGGGGAGGGGGGTACCTGGCTGCCGTTCCCACGCTTTAGGCTCTGGCAGGCACTTCACCCCTCGGCTGCCACCCCCAACCAAGAGCTGCTGAGGAGGAGGGGGGTCTGGGGGTGTCCCTCGGGCCCTTTAGCTTAGGGGCAGAGCGGATGCTGGATACACTTTCGTTGTGTCTCCCTTACCCCTCTCCATCCCATCGACCTCCAGCCCCCAACCGTCAGAAACTGGAGAGGGCGTTTGCCCTGTGGGTCTTGGCGGACCAGCCTGTCCTGGTTGGTGTCTGGCGCCCCGCGTTCGCGTCCTGGACGAGCCCGGGACGCTGCGGTTCCCACCAGCGCGCAGCTGTCGCAGGCGAAGAACCCAGCGCCGGCTCGCGGGCCGATCGGCCCCGCTCCGCCCCGGGAGTTCCTAGCCGGCCCTGGCCTCCTCCGTCCAAACGGAAGCCGGGTCTCCCCCCTCTTCTTTGTGTTTCCCTTGCACAAAAAAGCTGGGTGCGTGTCAGGGCCGGCCTTTGCCCGGCTGCTGGGCGGCCCAGGAGGAACCAGTGCCCGAGCGGCCCAGGAGGAGCCCCCCGGGGCTCCGGGACACAGACCTCCCACCGCTCCCCCGGGGCCGCCCGGGCTTCACGCGCTGCTCCCCGCCTTCCCCTCCCCGGCCGCCCAGGAGAGCCGCTCCACGCCCAGACCCCCCTCCCCGGGGGGGAATCTGTTGGCAGTGGGAGGAAAGACTGAAAAACTCAGAAAATAACCCCGTCTGCCATAACCCCGTCGGCCGTCGCTCCCCTGTCCAGAAATCAGAATGGATGGAGAGGGGGCAGCGTTTGGCATCTCCCTGGGCAGCCAGCCCCCACGCGTGACTTGACGCGTTTGATTTTTGCACAACCCGGCTTCTCAGGCCACCGATCTCATGCCATAGATCCGAGAGCCAGAACAGGTCCTGACACGTGGCAGGTGTTTGGTAAATAGTTCTCAATACACACTGTTCTGCAGGTGTGAAACATGACTTGTCAAATACATATCAGCATAAAGATGAGTAGTGTAATTAGCCAGTGCGCAAATCAACCCAAAGGTGTGTGATCTGGATGGCTGGGGTGGGCTGGATCCCAGTGACGGGGTTGGTGATTCCCATCTCACAACTGTGACCACTTAACCTAGACACGGAGCTGTACCGGATGGGCGCTAGGGCTTGAACTCAGGAACAGCTCCCCGAGCCTTTTCATTGAAGGCTAGCACTCTACCACTGGAGTAACAGCTCCACTTCCAGCTGTCTGCTGGTTAATTGGAGATAAGCATCAAGGACTTTCTTCTTGGGCTGCTTTGTGATGTTGATCCTCACTCAGATCTCACGCTCCTGAGTAGCCAAGATTACAGGTATAAGCCACCAATGCTGGGCAAATGGGTCTTGATAGACTCCTATTTCACTCCTATCTCACAGACAAGGAAGTGGCTCAGAGAGGCTTAAATGATAGCCCCAGTTCAAGAAAGCTTTGGGGAAGGGACCTACCAATGGGGTCCAGAGGGAGAGAAAGAAAGTGGGCGGTAGGGTCAGCGACTTGGAGCTCTCCACTTGTTCCCTCTGGAACTCAGGTTCTAGAAGCTAACTGTGATCTTAGAATTGTCAGTTGCAAGATTCCTGAGCACTGGAAGGAGCAAGTACCACCCTCCTGGCACAGCTTCTTTGGTCTGGCAATTCTGTCTCTGCTTGGGTAAGTGATGTCCAGAGAATTCCTGGAAGCTCAGGAAAGCAAAAAAAACATCTAGCACACCCGACCTAACTCAATGGCTCCATATGGATCACCCCTCCACTTTGGTGGGGCAGGGGACAGACACCTGTCCCCAAAGGTCACTGCTGCTGAACTTCACCCTGACCTTTGTAAGGAAGGTCATTAGGATGGGACTGAGCAGGGATGGGAATGAACTCTTTTACTTACTTAATTAATCAATGCACAGGAACACAGGATCTGGGTGCTGTCCTTTGTTTTTTTTTTCCCACTCAAGAACCACTTAAGCCACAACTCCACTTTTTTTTTTTTTTTGATGGTTAGTTAAAAAAAAAAAAGGGGGCGTTACATACTTTCCTACTCAGGCAGGTTTCAAACCAGGATCCTTGGATCTCAGCCTCTCGAGTAGCTAGGATTACAGGTGTGAGCTAACTGTATCCCGCACCCCTGTTTATGTTTACCTACTCCCTCCAACCACATCTTTGGGGTAAAGAGGGAGCCATGTCATTCCCATTTTACAGATGCAGATACTGAGGATGGTCATAGGGAACAGGTTCCATGTCTACCGCACTGGATCCCAAGTCCCTGGGGCTTCCACACTTTTGTCCTACACCTTTATTCACCATTGCCCTCTCCCCCACCCACCCCACCCCCCATCAGAAGGCACTAGGTTGGCACTACACAGAGAGACTCATTCAGGCTACAAACAGGTGACAACTCTAGGCCCACTGTTTTGGAGACCAGACAAACACTGGACTGCTGGGAGTGGAGCCTGGAGGAGCCCGGGAGGGGGCGGGGAGAGGTGATCCTCTTACTTCTGCATAGAAAAGGGTGATCAGCCAGATGATTGATTGCCTGGCTGGCTGGGAGGGGTTGGGTGGGGGTGAGATGGGGCAGCAGTGATATTATTTATAGATCACAAGGGTGTTCATATATGTGTATAGAGAGTAGAAATGTGTGATGCAGCTTCATGGTCCTCCTCAGGTTCAAGTCTCAGCTCTCTGGTCACCTGCCCTGCCCTGCCCCTCCCCCCTTCCTTGCCCCTCCCCTCCATTCTGGGTGTAGTCCTCAAGGGACCCTGCCCTTCCCACATCTTCCCCCACAGGCTTCTCCGGCTTCAGTGGCTGTGACTTGCTTTTAATGTTTCAGGACTCAGCCTGGAGAACTCAACCCCACCACAGCACCCAGATTTCCCTCATTCTGTGAAGGTGAAGGTTCTCCCCACTATGCTGTTGGGGTCCAGCTCTGTCCTTATCTGGGAGCTCCTGAAGGTCCTGGCTGTCCCTGAGCCTCTGCATCCTGTAAATGGGTTTCTTACAGAATTGTGTCGGATTATCCAGACTTGGTGAGTGTAGCATGGCGGTCCTCGCCTTTCCCCTTAACTTAGTTTCCAAAATGCCTAATGAGGCCAAGACCATTTGGGAGTGGGATGACAACAACTCCTCCCATGAGGCAAAGGATGCCCCCCCTCCCCAACACGTACCTCCCCACCCCTGGGACCCATCTGATCCAATTCTTGGACTCAGAGTTGGGCGCAGGCTGTTGCCCTTGGGTTTGCTTCTGGCCGCTCCAGGCCACTGCGGAAAGAGAGAGGTTCGGGTGGGAAGCAGCCACAGGGACTTGGTGACTCCACTGGGGATGCCAGCGAATCTCCTAGCGTCTCTGGGTCTGCTCCGCCCACTGGGCGGGGCCAGGGCTGAGGGGACACAGCGGGCAGCCGCCTAGCAGAGCCTACATGGTGCCCGGGTCCTGAGTTTGGATTAGGATGTGGGAAAGGCAGGAGGCTGGGCACCTGGGGAAGTACTTATGTCTTACAGAATGCACTAGACACGGAATTCCCTGCACCATGAACTCTCCTAGGTTTCCAGGTTCCCACAGGGAATGAGACACACAGCATCCCAGCGCTTTAATGTTACATTATAAGCAATTGTGACCCTCGATGTCAGTATCATTTCTCTTGGTTCTGTCAACAGCCCTGCAAGGTGGTTAGATTGAGATGAAGTCCTTGTCCGTCAGGTCAGAGGACCGTGTGACAAATACTGGTGAGTGTCCCTCCACATCTGTTCTGCTTTCTGGACAGCCATAGAACTTTTGGTGGTACAGATGACCACCAGACTAAGGACTACAGTGCTCAGCCACCTTTGTGTGATTAACTTCCTGGGGGCCAAGCTGGGTGCAGAATCCGATAGGCTTCCGTCTGCCACCGAGTTTGATGGATAGAGAGTCAGCCTCTTTCATCAACTGAGAAGGACATTCAAGGAGGATGCATGAGGTTTTTTGGACACACTGGATTGGAGGTATATGGGGGACCCTCAGTGGGCGGTCCAATGTCCCATTGTCATTGTCCAGGGGTTGGAGCCAGAGGACCAGAGGGAGGCACAAGGGCACCCCAGGAATTCCCTCAGCAAGTGGGGGATGTTCTCCTAGCCCATGGCCACTGGTAGAAGACAGATGCCCAGGTGGACATGCAGGCTTGTCTGTGCCCATAATCCACATCACAGCTGTTCATGTTGATTAGGTTGGTTCCAAAATATTGTCCACCTCCCTTAATTTCTCTCCCAGCTCATTGTTTACAAATTCCCCAGATAGGGGCAAATAGACTATTCCACTGATGCTAAATTGGTCAAATTAGGTGTTTAACCCACCTCTATGATTATTCGGTGCATATGGTGCATGGCAGGCTGGCTTCTGGACTCTACCATATGTCAGGTAAGCGAGGAGAAGAGTATCCTATTCAAGCAATGGGCTGCTTCATGTTCAGTGAGAAATACTCATGGTTCTTTGTGTCCCCTTGGGTCTCCTTTCCTTAAAAAAATAAATTTTGTTTAACTTGGGAAATACATGACAAGGAATATCAGCAATGTATACAAGCCATGCTCAGGTGGCTCTCACCTATAATCCTAGCTGCTCAGGAGGCTGAGATCTCAGGATCACAGTTCAAAGCCAGCCTGAGCAGGGAAGTCTGTGAGACTTTTATTTCCTGTTAACCACCAAAAAAAGCTGAAAGTGGAAGTATGGCTCAAGTGGTAGTTTGCCAGCCTTGAGAAAAAAAGCTGGTAGACCCTGAGTTCAAGCTTTAGTACCAACAGAAAGAAAAAAAGGAGAGGAGGAAGGGAGGGAGGAATGGAGGGAGGAAGGGAGAAAGGAAGGTAGCAAGGAAGGGAGGAGGGAGGGAAAAGTAAGGAAAGAAAAGAAAGAGGGAAGAAAGGAAGACAAAAATGCATAGAAATGGAAATAGTGACTACCATTTCTAAGGATAAGTGATTACTATCTTCTAAGGATAATGATATTGTTACTATTATTATTAAGATATTGTTGTATTAATGATTATAGCTAGCAAATATTTCAGTTTCTATGTTTCTTCTGGGAAATATAGTTTTCCACGAATACCTATGATTCTTTGTTTTTTTGTTTTTTTGTTTTTTTTTTGCCAGTCCTGGGCCTTAGACTCAGGGCCTGAGCACTGTCCCTGGCTTCTTTTTGCTCAAGGCTAGCACTCTGCCACTTGAGCCACAGCACCACTTCTGGCCATTTTCTGTATATGTGGTGCTGGGGAATCAAACCAAGGGCTTCATGTATATGAGGCAACCGCTCTTGCCACTAGGCCATATCCCCAGCCCATCCTATGATTCTTAAACTCTATACAGGAAACAACATTTGACATTACCTTCCTACTGAAAATGTAGATTCTGAATTCAAGAGCTACATTTTCTTCGTCGGTGGCAATATCTTCTTCTTGACATATTGTGAAGGTCAAATGTAATAATAATATGTAGAAATCGTTGGAATGTTGTAAAAGCTGTCAGTCAAAGTGTGCATGTTCTCTGACTATGAGTATTCCAGCAGTATTTTTATGTGCTTTAAACTCATTGAGAAATACAAGTATTCATTAACAGGATACAATATAGTTATTTTGAATTGCTTTAAAGCTGTGCTTTGGTAGTACCTCAGTTATGCCAATCCCAAAGGTTTAGCCTTAGAGAATATTAGATACTCTATAATACTAATATATACTCAATAATACACTAATACTAATGCCCTATAACACACTAGCACCCTAACTCTCCCTCATCCATCCTCAGCATGCAGAGGAGATCAGCTACCTGCTAGTTCATGCTTTGAGAAATTATTTCCTTCTTTGGAACAAACATATACTTGTGCTTATTTTGATCCCCAAGGCAGCAGTGTGTGACTTGGGAAAGCAACTGAGTCCTAAGGACTCTGACCTCATCTATGGATTAAGCTACGGATGGTCCGCATATGGTTTGATTGTGTTATTCCAAGGACCCATTGACATAGCAGGTTTAGCCCACGGGTGACAGAGATCTGATGGGCACTTTGGGGGAGACTTGTGGGAGGACCTTGAGGACTTCTGCAGAGGACTGTGGGACCCTGTGAATGTGCTCGTTTCTCTCTCTCTCTCTCTCTCTCTCTCTCTCTCTCTCTCTCTCTCTCTCTCTCTCTCTCTGTTCCACTCAAGACACAACCACTTGCTTTCAATATATACACCCACCATCACCATCTGGATGAAGAGGTGACAGTCAAGCTTTTGCCAAGCCCCTATTCCTCAGTTTGAAGTTTCGACCCCCCCCCCAAACTATAAGTTAAGTAAGCCTCTCTCTTTTGGTCCCTTCCTCCCTCCTTCTGTCATTGCTGTCTGTCTCTCCTCCTCCTCCTCCTCCTGCTCCTCCTCCTCCTCCTCCTCCTCCTCCCCATCCTCCCCTTCCTCCTCCCCATCCTCCTTCTTCTCCTCCTCCTCCCCTTCAGCCCCTCCCTCCTTCTCCCCACTCCTTCTCCTCCTCCTCCCCTTCCTCCTCCTCCCATCCTCCCCTTCCTCTTCCTCCTCCTCCTCCTCCTCCTTCTTCTCTCTCTCTCTCTCTCTCTCTCTCTCTCTCTCTCTCTCTCTCTCTCTCTCTCTCTCTGCTGGACTTGGGGCTTGAACTCAGGGCCTGGACACTGGATACTGTCCCTGGGCTTTTTTTTTTTGCCCAGGCTAGTGCTCTACCACTTGAGCCACAGTTCCACTTCCAACTTTTTGGTAGTTTGCTAGAGTCAGCATGCAGAGGAGGTTCATGCTTTGAGAAATTATTTCACTCTTCGAAACAAACATACCTACACACTATGCCTATTTTTAAGGACATTACCTATGTTCTTATTATGATATACATGTAATTTCTGAAAATTTCTTTAAAATATTATTCATATGGACTGTCACCATTATTTCGAAGCTGAAACATTTCCTTTTACTTATTAAAGTTCTTTAAAATCCCTTGCTTAGTGCAAGATGCTAGTTCATTTCCAGCTTTTATTAAAAATAGCCAGATACCCAGGGCTCATGCCCGTAATCCTATCTACTTGGGAGGCTGAGATCTGAGGATCGCAGTTAGAAGCCAGCCCAGGCAGGAAAGTCCGTGAGACTCTTCTCTCCAATAAGCTACCAAAAAGCTGCATGTGGAACTGTGGCTCAAATAGTAGAGTACTAGCCTTGAACACAAAGGCGGCTCAGAGACAGTGCTCAGCCCCTCAGTTCAGGTCCCAGAATCAGACAACACACACACACACACACACACACACACACACACAGCAGCAGCAGCAGCAGCAGACGCAATATGGAGGAAAGCTAATTTAGAAACATGGCATGATTGCTTTTAATTTGTTGATAGTGTGGTGTGTAGGGGAGAAGGGGAAGAGGAAAGGGGGGGCAGGGCACAGCACAGCCATGCTAACCCAGGCCTTGCATTAATGGAGTAACAGCTGAACTACGTGTTCAGAGTGAACACATCAAAGACTGTAGTCTTGAGATACCATTTCTCTATTCCCCAGTGTCAAAGGTGACTGCAAATATATCCAGAGCTTTCTGGGTGGCATTGTTTAGGGTGCTGGCCCCAGCAGATGGCCCCCAACTGCACCCCAGCCCGATAGAGCAGGGACCACATGTGATGGCATAGTGTTCTCATTAGCAAACAGAAAAAAAGAAGAAGAAGGGGGAAAAAAGGCAGGGATGAGAACAGAGAAAGATGAAAAGAATACACAAAGACATTTACATATTTACATTGTCTCCCTCGAATTTCAAATTCTCCCTTAGCCCAAGTGTCAGTAGGCTTGCTTTTCTCCTTCTGTTTGTATGTTTACTTGTGCTAAATAGATTATGGTAATCAGGCACATAAATGCATGCAACTGTTATTATGGCATTTTAATCACAGAGTTTTTCACTGGAAGCCTTCATTAGAATTCTCATAATCTTACTCGTTAGTGTAACAAACACTAATAAATGCCAAAGAGCCTGGATTAAGGCAGGGGCCTTCAGACTTTAAAAAGAGGAATATGGAAATGTTGTCAAATCTCTGCATTACTTATTGAAATGTCACATAAACAGTTCAGGGACTCGAAGTATCTTACTCATTATAAGGACAGGGAGCCAGGAAGCCCAAACATAGTTATTTTGTCTACTGAACACTATAAGCATATCATACACACACACACACACACACACACACACACACACACACACACACCCCAACTCATTCTTCTGCAGTCTCCACAGGGTGAAGTGCACAGGCCTGGCCATCATGTGGAAAACTGGAGACATTTTATTATTATGTCATTGCGTTTATTTTTATGGTTAGTGGTAAATAGGTATGAACAGGAATGTGAAACAGAATTTCCTGATGCTTCTTAGCTTACAGTTGTACACGAGTATTTGTCAAATGAATAGGACAAACTAAAGTTCTTTTCTTACTCCAGTAAACAATATCATATCCACATACTTGAGCATGAAAATAACATTTTCTTACAGATAGACTGTGCCTTGGGACATATTAGAGGATCACTCTGACTTTGCCCTTCTGGGGAAAAGTCTCTATTTCACCTACCAGTGAGACAAACTATCAATAGACTTGCTGGCTTAAAACAGTAACACCAAAGCCAGATGCCAGGGGCTCACACCTGTTATCCTAGCTACTCAGGAGATGGAGACCTGGATGTTTGCAGTTCAAAACTAGCCTGGACAGGAAAGTCCTCTAGAAGGAATTTTCAATTACCTACAAAAAAGAGGACTGGAAGCATGGCTGAAGGGGTAGAGCACCAGCCAACAGAAAGAAAGCCAATCAGGATCAGAGGTTCAAAGTCCAGTACCTGGAGAAAAATCTTAAAAGGAGAGAAATAAAGCTGGGCTTTAGTGGCTTACACCTGTAATCCCAGCTATTCGGGAGGCTAAAATCTGAGGATTTGGGTTTGGAGCCAATGTGGCAGGAAAGTCTGTGAGACTTGTATCTACAATTAACCACCAAGAAGCCAGAAGTGGAAGGAAAGGAGGGAGGAAAAGGAAGGGGGAGAGAAAGAGAGAGAGAGTAGTAACAAGAAAAAAAAAGTCAAAATAAGGGAGCAAAATTTTAAAAATTAAAAAAAGGGGCTGGGAATATGGCCTAGTGGTAAAGTACTCTCCTCGTATACATGAAGCCCTGGGTTCAATTCCTTAGCACCACATATATAGAAAAAAGCCAGAAGTGGCACTGTGGCTCAAGAGGTAGAGTGCTAGCCTTGAGCAAAAAGAAGCCAGGGGCAGTGCTCAGGCCCTGAGTCCATGCCCCAGGACTGGCAACAAAAACAAGAAAACAAATAAAAATTAAAAAAAGAGAACAATAAGAGTAACATTTCTCATGATTCTACCAGAATCACGAGGAGATGCCTCAACAGAGAAACAGCCCCGGGATAAAAAGAGTCATGGCTAAAGGTCCACCAACACTAATTCTGGGCCTTTCACACTTGTCTACATCTCAGCCCATGCTGAGTGGATTGAAGAGTGGTCTGGGTGTTCTCTTGGAGAAATCTTTGGTTCATTATCCAGAAGGAAACCTACTAACCCCTGCTCAAAGGTTCCTCACTCAGACCACAGGGTGTTGAACAAGGCCCACCGGGTGCTGCATGAGACCTACGGTGTGTCTCTTCCCGACTCCATCAGCCAGGATGGGGACATCTACACCATGGAAACCAGACATGCCCATCTTCGTGGCAGACCCTTCAGTGTTCTCCAATGTGAGTTCTACAGAACCTGTCATGGTTTCAATGGGAAGTGTCCTCAAAGGCTCCTGTGTTGTTGCAGGCTTGGTCCCCAAGGCAGCAGTGTGTGATTCTGGAAAGCAACTGAGTCCTAAGGACTCTGACCTCATCTATGGATTAAGCTACGGATGGTCCGCATATGGTTTGATTGTGTTATTCCAAGGACATGACAGGTTTAGCCCATGGGTAACAGAGATCTGATGGGCACTTTGGGGGAGACTTGTGGGAGGACCTTGAGGACTTCTGCAGAGGACTGTGGGACCCTGTGAATGTGCTCGTTTCTCTCTCTCTCTCTCTCTCTCTCTCTCTCTCTCTCTCTCTGTTCCACTCAAGACACAACCACTTGCTTTCAATATATACACCCACAATCACCATCTGGATGAAGAGGTGACAGTCAAGCTTTTGCCAAGCCCCTATTCCTCAGTTTGAAGTTTCGACCCCCCCAAACTATAAGCTAAGTAAGCCTTTTGGTCCCTTCCTCCCTCCATCTCTCATTGTCTGTCTGTCTCTGTCTGTCTATCTGTCTCTCCTCTCCTCTCTCTCTCTCTCTCTCTCTCTCTCTCTCTCTCTCTCTCTATCTATCTATCTATCTATCTCTGTGCTGGACTTGGGGCTTGAACTCAGGGCCTGGACATTGTCCCTGGGCTTTTTTTTTTTTTTTTTTTTTTTTTTTTACCCAGGCTAGTGCTCTACCACTTGAGCCACAGTTCCACTTCCATTGGTGGTTTACCAGAGTCTCATATACTTTCTTGCCTGTGGTGACTTCCAACCCTGATCCTCAGCCCTCAGCCTCCCGCGTAGCTAGGATTACCACAGGTGAGAGTCCCCAGACACCCAGCAAACTTCTCTTTCTCAAGTCAGTTTGTCTTAACTGTTTCCTGGTAATGCTAAGCTAATACAGAAAGCAAAGGGGAATGAGTGCTAAAAGAAAATTTGTAGCCAACTGTCTGGGAACTGCCCAGTGTACAACATGCCCAGATTTGCATGTTGAGTCCAGGACATGGAGGGAGAAGCAGCCAGCTCCTCTCCGGCCTCCGGTTTTTGCTGCTTCCTGGGTGGCACAGGGCTATGAGATCCTGCAGACCAAGAAAGAGGCTGAACATATGTGAACCTTTCCTAATCCTGCTAATCTTTCTTCAAAAACCCTTTCTCAAAGTGTAGGCAAGATCCAGATTGTAAACCGGGAGTGCAAGCAAGCCTGAGCATTTTAATGACCAGTAATCCCCGGCGGAGGGGGAGGGACAGCTACCTCAGCTGGAGAAGGAGCTGATGAGTGGCCGCAGGTAAAAATCACTGGCCGCCCGGCTACCTCGTGTGATCTCGGCCATTCAGAGGCAGATGAGGTCTGAATGCCCTGAAATCCACTTTGCCTGGAGACTGGAGACGGTGCATTCACGTCGGCTATTAGGTGGTAATTAGTCATGACACAGGACTCACCAGCCCCAGCACTGTAGAGGGAGGCTGCCCGCAAAGCCTTTGAAGCTGATTAGAGAAACTGAATGGACGCTCCTTGTAATCTCCCAGCTCTGATTGGGATGGAAACATGCCTGACTTCTTTCTGTCCCTCTCCTCTGGCCTATGAGCAGTGGGCTTCTCATCTAGGCCACTGGGGCTCTGGGGCTGCCGTTCCTCCAGGTGGATAAGATGCCCATTAGGCCTTGGATTTTTTTTAACCAAACTAAAGTTGGAAACCTTAGCTTGGGCAGAAGTGAATTAAGATTTATGATTGAAAAAAGGAGAAGGGAGGCTGAAGGCCAATGGAGGCAAACCATCATCCTTGGCTCCTAGAGCTAAAAACCAAAATGATATCCTGAGTGCTAGTGGCTCACACCTGTAATCCTAGCTATTCAGGAGGCTGAGATCTGAGGAGTGCGGTTCAAATCCAGCCCAGGCAGGAAAGTCTTTGAAACTCTTATCGTCAATAGACTACTCAGAAAAAGCTGCAAGTGGAGCTATGGCTCAAGTGGTAAAGCTCTAGCCTTGAGCACAGGAAACTCAGAGAAAGCATCCAGGCCCTGAAGTCAAGCCCAGGACTGGCAAAGAAAACAAGAAATAGTTCTTGATGTAATAAGTACAAACACTTCTATAGAAAACCCTAAGTGGATATTATACTGAAGAATGTCATGGAAGACCTCAAGCTTCCTTGCTGGGTGACTGTAACCTTGTCCAGCCAGAAAGGAAGGAGCTGGTGTGGTCAGGGTTTCAGAAGCTTCAGTCCATCATGGTTAGCTCCATTGTTGCTTCTCTGCCGGTGCTGAAACAAAGCATCGCATCAAAGAGGTGGCAGAGAGAAGGAGAGGGGGAGAAGGAGAAAGAGGAAGAGGAGGAAGAAGAGGGGGAGAGGAGAGGAGAGAGCAAACAGAAAGAGGAAAGGAGGAACTGGGCGCTGGTGGTCTGCTGACTCACACCTGTGTTACTCAGTCAGGAAAGCTGAGATCTGAGGATAACGTTCAAAGCCAGTTCAGCCAAGAAAATCTAGGAGACTTTTACCTCCAGTTAACCACCAAAAAGCCAGCAGTAGTAGAGCACTAGCCTTGAGTACAAAAGCTCAGGGACAGTACTCGGGCCCTGAGTTCAAGCACCACAACCAACAACAATAATAAAAAGACATCATCGGGAAGTGTCAAGGGGGAGTGAAACAGTTTAGTTAATGACACGTAAATAAAGGCCATACTAACTATTGGGTAGATGGTTGATGGATAATGGGCAGCCGTGTATGATGGGACAAGAAAGGCCTGATTTATTGGGTGGGAATGGAGCGTGCTAGACAGCATTCTGATATTCCTTCACAAGACGCAACATCAATGAATTATCAGGCAAGGTTGATTTGGGTTGATTTGGCAGCCCTTGGTTAGTAGGTGCCATTGATTTGCCCTGGTGAGAGGCAGAGGGTCATGGAGCAGAACACACGGCAGAGGCTGGATGATGGTGGCTGGAAGACAGGGCTGGAATCCTGAAAATCTCCTTGAAGGCAAGCCCCCAGTGACCTGACTTCCTGCCTCTAGGCCCCGGATAGCTTTCAGGTGGTTATTTGCAGGCCAGAGGACCCAACCTGATGATATTGCTTTCCCCATGCTGTCTGCCCAGGAGAGTCCCTCAGCCATGAAACGCCGGGGCTCACCGGTCCCACAGAAATGGCATTTTTCTCCTATCAGTCCTCCACCCTCCTCTATGCAACACCAGGAACCAGAAAGGGCTACACGACAAACTGCAAGCAGGGCAAAAGATATCTGCAACACATGGGACAAAGGAAGAAACATTTTAATAATCATTTCACTAGATGAATGAGCAGAAGATATGACGAAGACACACACAAAGGTGTCAACCTCATTCATAGTCATCCGCATGCCTGTCACAAGGACACCTCGTTTTCAGACAACCAAAGGTGGCAGAGATGAGGATGAGATGGATCTGTGAAAGTCTGGGCGGTTCCCCTTTCTCCTAACTTTTTCTGGAGTACAGTCTAATAGTATTGACTTCTTTAATTTGGTTGTTTTTCTTTACTTGGTTTTTTTTTAATCTAGTAATTCTATTTCCTAGGAATTTATTAAGAGGGAATGCTAGGACAAGTATTAATATAGAGAATACTTTGTTGTGTGTATGTGCTGGTACTGGGACTTGAACTCAGGGACTAATGCTCTCATTTGGCTTTGTCACTCAAGGCTGATGTTCTACTACTTGAGCCACACTTCTGGTTCTAGTTTTTGGTGGTTAACTGGAGATAAGAATCTCATGGACTTTCCTGCTAGGGTTGGCTTTGAACTGCAATCCTCAGACCTCAGCATCCCGACTTGCAGATTGCCTTTGCATGGCCTTGTGTTTGGCCCCAAGTCAATAGAAAAATGCCCAATTCGAATAGAAATGTTGTACACACACCCAAGGACGTGTGTGATGGACTAGAGGCAGTACTGCATGCTTTCGAATACTTGTTGCTTTCAAAGAGTACAAAACAGTTATACTAAATGGAAAGTTAATAATTTAAGGAGCCCCATTACCAGATGCTTGACACAAAGTGATGTCATTGCTAGAGGTGGTCAGCCTCCATCTTGTATTAGCATGCTCACATATACAAGGCATGGCAGCAGACTTCATGTCTAAGGTGAGAAACTCAGGGTTAGTACAATCACCCTCCCCTCCTTCCTCTCTTTCTCCCTTCCTTCCTTTCTTCTTTTCTCTCTTCTTTTGTTCCTTTCTCCCTCCCTTTTTTTCTTTGCACTCCTCCTACCTTCCTTCCCTCTCTTCATTTTTTCTCCTCCTTTGTTTTTCAATCCCCCTCCCTTATCCCCCATCCTCTTCCCTTCCTCTTCTTCCTCCTCTTTCTCCTTTTCTTCTCCTTCTTCTTCTTCTTCTTCTTCTTCTTCTTCTTCTTCTTCTTCTTCTTCTTCTTCTTCTTCTTCTTCTTCTTTTCTTTCTCTCCTCACTCTGCATCCCCCCCACCTCCTTCCTCCTCTTAGCAAATAGAGAAATAGAGGAAGAGGTGGTGTTACCCACAAAGGACCCAGGGTTACGTCTGTATGAGCTGTCACCGTCTCCCTGTTGCCTCTTCTCAAAGGCAAAGTGGGGAACCCCTTGAGCACCCCACCAGCCAATTCTGATGCCCCAGCAGCCCCATGCCTAGGCCTGGAGGCTTACGGGTGGGTAGGGGGTGTAGCAGCCCCGCTCTTTACCTACTCTCTCCTGAGTCTGCTTCCACTGTCTCTAACTATAATTTATGAGTGGCCCAGGGCAGAGAACGCTCTTTTTTTTTCTTTTAATGGTAATTTACAATGCCGGCTGCCCTCATGGTCACCTTCTCCTGTGCTCAAGTAGGTGGAGACAATGTTCCCCCATCTTGGTCACCACAGAAAGGGTACTTTCTCTAAGGATGCCGTGAATTGGCCCAGGCTGTGTCCCTGACAGCCAGGAGGGGGGGGGGGTGATTATCGAGGACAGAAGAGAGCCATTAAAAAATGGAGTGTGCCATCTTCACAGGACAAATATTTTCCCTGACCATAATACCCTCTTCAGGAGACCTCAAGTGGCGCGCCCTTGGCCCCAGCCCTCCCAGGAACACTACCCGATCGTTTTTCATGGCTGCTGGCATTTTCAGGGAGAAGTCAAGAGAAAGGCAGCTCTGAGAGCATCCTGAGAGATCTTGGCCCTTGTGGCCTATTGTACTTTATCTCAAAGACAAAGACACACACACACACACACACACACACACACACACACACACACACACACGCCTTTCTCTTGTAAGATGCTTCAGTTTCATCAATAAATCAGAGTCCAGAGAAAGCCATTCAGTTGTGGGTCACCACTGGCAAAAAGGCTCAGATATGTAGGATATAAGAGATTTTTTTTTTTAGCCAAACACATTTTCTTTTTCTTCTCTCCACCCCACTTTCTTTGTCACTCTCGTCCTTTCTGTCCAGCCCCATGTAGAATAGAAGATGCGTTTGTAGGTCTGAATCAGGGGGATTGTCTCCATCATCAACCATTCAAGCTCGCTCCTCCCCTGTTGTAAAACACAAACCCAGGCAGGAACAGCGGCCCCATTGTGTTTTACCCTTACCACCCAGATTTCACCTCTGTCCTCCGTGGAGTCCCCCCTTTATTTTTTTTTGTCTTCAGTTAAAAGAAAGCATTTGCTTAGGGGAGGGGAGGGGAGGGGTGGGCCGCTCCTATTGCTTTCTGAAAGGAAAGATGGATGGGAGAAAGTTTACCTAGAAAGCCCAGGATACATTGCTTGTGGCCAAGGCCAGTTGTTCCATTGTCCCTGGGCCATGTTTTTTGTTAATTATCTCACTCTCTCCTTTCATGGAAGAGAAAAGTAGCAAAGCAGGGAGAAAGGAACAGGATACAGGGGTCAGGGGTCCGCTTGGGCCACCTAGGGGCTCCATTTGACATCGTGGGGCGGGCAAGGCCCAGGCGACTTGCAAACTTCAGTTGGGAGAGAGTTGCGGCCATCACGCTCATAATGGATTTGATCCTGTTATTTATGGCGGAACTTCCCACCCTTCATCCCATCCTCTGGCCCCTGTGCCCTTTCTCCAAATCCCAGGCTCTTTATCTGCTTTCCAACTCCCATCTTCCGTCTGTGGCCTCCAGTACTTGCTGGCCCTGAGCACACATGCACTCTCTCTCTCTCTCTCTCTCTCTCTCTCTCTCTCTCACACACACACACACACACACACACTCATTCACTCACTCACACTTTTCCTTTAAAAAAAACATTTTTTTTTCAGGAAGGGCAGAAGGATGGAGGGAAACCATGAGAAAAAAGACTAAGAACATGACCATGTTGTCAAGGAAATAAATGTTGGGGAGGGTGGGCGTGAAACCACAGCTGCTGAATTTGGCCAGCCTCAGATGCTGGTGACAATGACAATGCTTCTTGGTGGCAGTGCCCCAGCTCTGGACATAAATAGGGCTCAGGCTGAAAGGGGAGGAAATGGAACAAAACATTTCCTTGGGTACCACTGGCAGGGGAATAACATCAATTTCAGTTCGGGAGGGGGGGGGAGCCAAAGAATCTCCCTGTTTCCCCACAGGACCAAAGGCAAATTCATAACTAGCCAACAAAGTACCTTTGAGATGCAGCTGCCCGCCACGAACACACTGCCTTTTTCCATCCAGAGAGACAACCCTGTCTTGACCAGAAAGAAGGAGAGAAAAGAAAGAAAAAGCACACACTATTGAAAACGCACAAGAGAGGGTAAAGGCAGGGGGAGGGAAGGGCCTGGAGGGAGGGGAACGGCATGAGTCTTGGCAGATGCCGATGATAAGCTTTACCTAGAATAATGCAACTTTCTTTGCCTTTCCAACAGGAAGCTGGGATGAATGGCCACACAGATTCTCCGGAGAGGGGCCCCGTGCACACACGCAGCTGCGGGCCAAGGCAGCCGTGCGGCCAGGAAGGAAGGCCACTGGGCAGCCGCTAGCAGCCAGGTACCCTCCCGTGTATGGGGCAGCTGCTACCCCAAGGAAGAGGGGCTGCTTGGAATGCATTTTGCCAAGAGACTCGACCTAGGATCCCAGCCGCCCGCCAGTGTGTGTCCATGCGGACTTGGGGTAAGTGATGGCGAGGCAAGTCTTCCTTCTAGAGTTAACATCATGCAGGTCTGGATGTAGAAGGAGTAGACGAGAGCGTGCATATTTATTCAACATGAGCAATGGAGACATGGCAGAGGATCAGAGACGGTCACAATCTCGTCAATGTCACCACATTCAGAAAGAGCTAACACATGGGCTTTTTTTTTTTTTTTTTTTTTGCCAGTCCTGGGCCTTGGACTCAGGGCCTGAGCACTGTCCCTGGCTTCTTCCCGCTCAAGGCTAGCACTCTGCCACTTGAGCCACAGCGCCGCTTCTGGCCGTTTTCTGTATATGTGGTGCTGGGGAATCGAACCTAGGGCCTTGTGTATCCGAGGCAGGCACTCTTGCCGCTAGGCTATATCCCCAGCCCCCCCCCCTTTTTTTTTAATGGTTTGTTTTTGTGCCAATCCTGGGGCTTGAACTCAGGGCCTGGGCACTGTCTCTGAGCTTTATTTTATTTTGCTTCCGGCAAGCACTTTATTGCTTGAGCTGTAGCTCCACTTTTGGCTTTTTGGTGGTCCCCTAGCGATAAGAGTCTCACAGAAGCCCTGCTGGCTTCAAACTGTGCTCCTCAAATCTCAGCCTCCTGAGTAGCTGGGATTACAGGAATGAGTGGATGATGCCTGACAAATGGTTCAAAAGCACTTAACCAAAATGTTTACCTCTATGATACAGACCCATCCCCTACCCTATCCTTTCAAACCTTGTTTCTCCCCTTCTATTCCCCCGCCCTCACTTCTGATGTTGGGTGTCAAAGGAGTTGTCGATATCACGATACACTGTCATTTTCTGCCACTATCCTGGGGACTCCACACGGTGGGGCCTTCTCAAGAAATTCCTTGACCTTCCTATGCCTGTCCACCTCACACCTACCCACAGTGCCTAAACGGATGGAGTTTATTTAACAAACGTCTTTATTAGGTGTTTATTAACTCACGGCTAGGAATTGCCCAAAGTATAAATTTGGACCAAACACTTTGCAGAAGCTCAGATGATTCCAGTAAGAACCCAGCAAGTAGGCTAAGAACATGTGATCGATGAGGAAGCCGAGATTTCCAAGAAGCTGAGTAGAATGGGAGGAGAATGGAGGTGGCGCCTGAAGCCAGGTCTGCCTGGATACCTCCGTGAGCTTGCTGTGTCTGGGAAGGCAGCACAGGCACTCAGTCGTACGCAGCGGGCAGGGGGAGCACTGGACCAAGAGTACTCTGGATGACTGTCTGGCCTGAGTGCGCATGTCAGGTTCACCTCTGATGAGATGTGCCAGCTGGAAAGCCAATCATGGTTGAAAGGTTGGCTATCCCCATAGGCCAGGCTGCTCCAATACTCTCCTGAGATGGAGAGTGAGGGTAGACAAAGAATGAAAATGTTTGAGGGGCATAAAGAAAGACAAAGAAAGAGAATGGACATAAGAGAGGCGCCATGTTCTGAATTGGACACGGACATGGGCAGATTGAGCTAGCTACTTTCCCTGAGGATGCATTCTGGGAAATTCCTTAGTCTGTCCATCCCTTGGCTACTTAGTCTCTCCATCCCTCCACTTGGAAACCAGGGCTCCCCAACTAGAGGTTATCCTCAAAGGGAGGGTTCTCATCTGATGCAAGGCTGTGGCTGCTCAAGTCACGGAGGCCTCAGCTCCTTCCTGTTCTGGCATGGGAAATCACCGTTAAGCTCCTGTCCCAGGTCATGATAAGGAATCATGCCACTCCCTTTCTTTCCAGCTGGCTTGGGGCTCAGTTCCCAGCATTTTGTCCTTGCTCTGTATGGTGATGGGAGGGAAGGATCTATGCTCACATTTGTTCTTATGGGGTTGTACTTTCTCATGGCCACTATGGGCCCTTCCATGAAAATCATCCTGTTCCTGATCTTCAGACACTCAGCGCTATTAATGGCAAGGGCATACTTCCTCATGGGGGAGGGACTAAGGAGAGAAGGGATACCTGTTCAATGTAATTGGCTTCATTTCCCAAATAGCAGGGATAGCTGGGCACCAGTGGCTCACACCTGTAATCCTAGGCTGAGAGCTGAGGGGCTAAGAAAACCCATGAGACTCGTGTCTCCAATGAACCACCAAAAAATCCAGAAGTAGAGGTGAGGCCCAAGTAGTAGAGCAATAGCCTTGAGCAGGAAAGCTCAGGGACAGGGCCAGGCCTTGAGTTCAAGCCATAGGACCAACACATAGACACCCCTATCTCACTGCTTCCAACCCTCACACCCATAAAATAGCATAGAAGTGTTTCCACAAACCTAGGTATATTGTCTATGGCTCTGCCTCTGCCTGCCTCAAGTGCGCTAAGTGCTGTATAAGCTTACTGTCAATTGACTCAACCCAGCCCATGAACTTACAAATATGTCTACCTGAGATGAGACACCATGGAATATATACATATATATTGCCAGTCCTGGAGCTTGAACTCTGGGCCTGAGCACTGTCCCTGGGCTCCTTTTGCCCAAGTCTATTGCTCTACCACTTGAACCACAGCACCACTTCTGGCTTTTTCTGTGATTAATTGGAGGTAAGAATCTCACAGACTTTCCTGCCCCAGCTAGCTTCGAACCGTGATCCTCATATCTCAGCCTCCTGAGTAGCTAGGATTACAGGCATGAGCAGTTGGCTCATGGAACAAATCTTAAAGCATATATATATATATATTTTTTGGCCAGTCCTGGGCCTTGGACTCAGGGCCTGAGCACTGTCCCTGGCTTCTTCCCGCTCAAGGCTAGCACTCTGCCACTTGAGCCACAAGCGCCGCTTCTGGCCGTTTTCTGTATATGTGGTGCTGGGGAATCGAACCTAGGGCCTCATGTATCCGAGGCAGGCACTCTTGCCACTAGGCTATATTCCCAGCCCCTTAAAGCATATTTTTAAAAAGGAACATGATATGAATTGGATGGGTCATGAAGAATCACACATTTGTTGATTTTTCATTTGACCATACCATCTACAAGGTTCAGGGGTAGACAAGTACTCATTTTCTATTTCCAGAAAATGGAGCTAAGCCAAACACAAAATTTATCAAAGGAATGAGAGAGACTTTTGCCTTGCTATTTTCCTTTTACCCTCTTGTTTTTTTCTCCCTGTATTCAAGATAGCTTGAAGCACAGAGGGCAAACAGAAAAACAGCTGAAATAATTGACATCTTGGTGAGACATCACCAGGCATAAAAATCTTTGCTGCTCCAAAATCCCTTCCTCTTAAGCTTTTAGAAAAATCTAGAGCTCTGTCCATGAGAATGTGCTTATCCAATGAAAAGTTATCTAACTGTATGTGCCCATGCTCTTCTGATTGTTTCAGAGCTAGTTCCATTGTTCTCGCGCTGAAGTCTTGGATGCTTTCAAATATTCAGTTTGCAAAGGCTTTTTAGCCCAATGGAGATTATTTGATTCGAATTGCTTTCTATTTGGTGGTCCTTCTGGTATATCTTAAGAATTATTAAGAACTCAGCATGCCATGTAGCTAGTTATGGGTTGAGGGCATTCAGTTTATCCCCACCGAGTTAGAAGTAAAAACACATGAAGACCCTGCAGCTCAGTGAGAACAGATCTATAATTCTTTGAAAACGGACACAATGCCCTCTCAGGGCCTTTGGACATGAATGCGGGTCGAAGGTCATTACAATGTTTGTACTCTTTGACCCTGTAATCTCATTCTTTGGAATTTATTTCCAGGAAGTAATTTTTTTTTAAAAAAAGAAGCCATGTATACATTGATATATTTATAGCAGTGTTATTTATGATGGTAGAAAGGTGGAAATCTTCGAAAGGTTCAGCAAAAGGCAAAGGTTGATCAAATTATGGAATGTTGATGAAAGAGCTTATCTATTTACTAGTAATGATCAAGAAGGCGGAAGTAGACTTGTGGGAAAGACGTGTTTATAGAATCGTCAAAACTATGCTGAAACATGACATCTGTCAATAAAAATGCAGAGACATTACTTCTTACAGTAAAGAAATGAAAACAGTTGGTATGTAAGATAATAGAAAAACGAGCAAAATTTGTTTAAACTATCAGGCCACATGTTTTGGCTTTTGTTTCAAACATTTGTTGTTTAATAACGTTGGAAGCTTCTAAGATAACGAACCAATATCAAGCAATCCTATTGCCCCATTTGTTTACCCTCTCTGTTTATCTTTTCTTAATCTTTATGCCCAGTTAGTTGGATTACTAATATTAAATAATTATTTAAGAAACAAACTCCAACTAGAATTGAATAGCAGTCACCTACACATAAAAATCGCCTACCTTTCGGAGAGCTGGTGGCTGATGCCTGCCGTCCCAGCCACTCAGGAGGCTGAGATCTAAGGATTGGGGTTTGAAGCCAGCCTGAGCAGAAAAGTGTGTGAGACTCTTATCTCTACCGAACGAGCAAAAAGCCAGAAGTGGAACTGTGGTTCAAGTAGCAGAGTAGCCTTGAGTGAAAAATCTAAGGGACAGGACCCAGGCCCTGAGTTCAAGTCCTATTACTGGCACAAAAAATAAATAGACAAACATAAATAAATAGCCCATTTTTAAATGGAATGGCCATAAATGCAGTTCTGTTTCTTCCACATCCAGGGCCTGCCACACCTGTGAGCCTGACTGATAAGTAAGGCGCCTTGGTCTGTGTGCTCTTCGTTTAGGAGAGGAGCTTTGGGCTTTGGCTTCTAGCCTTTTCTCAGTGTGTGCCAAAACTGGGACTTGAACTCAGGGCCTCACACTCTAGTTTGGCTTTTTTGTTCAAAGCTAGTGTTTTACCACTTGAGCCACACCTCTACTTCTGGGTTCCCCCCCTCCCCCGTAGTTAATTGAAGATAGTCTCACAGACTTTCTTGCCCACGCTGGCTTAGAACTACAACCCTCAGATCTGCGTCTCCTGAGTAGCTAGGGTTACAGGCGTGAGCCACTAGCACCCAAATCTGGCTGTTAATCTTCCTAAAGAAACTTGGTTAGAGAGCAAGACCTAGCTACCAACTTTTTTTTTTTTTTTAACAAATCAAAATATTGCCCTGTGTTCCTTCCCAGGCATACAGAACAGGATGTCTATTCAGAGGCAGCAGTGAATGGCCCTGTTGCTCTCAAAATTCATATCTGAGTCATTCACAGAAGACAGGAGAGAGTCTTGTGTGTGGCTTTGGAGGACACGAGACGGCATGATGTCACAGACAATGCCAGGATTGTACAGAGAAAGAAAAGGCCCCATGTGTTGGTGAGATACATTTCTTGCCCTCAACTCGATTGACCGCCCTTCTCCTTTCGGCTCTGTGCAAGGAAGCATTTGGGTCCCAGACTCTGCAAGGTTCTCTGTCAATCACATATTCTCTTTGCCCCACACTGGTTGGTTTGATCCAGTCCAGCAGCTCTTGTGGAGAGGTTTGTGTGGGGCTGAAGACATATGCTACGGGAACAAGATGCTACTGAGAGTTTCTTCTAGCTCTGTGCTCCTAGTTAGACCATCTGCAGAGAAAACTTACAAAAATGTGCTCTAGGGCAATTTGCTTCCAGTTGGCTTTCAGAGAGGAGGGGTTGCGCAGACTGTATGGGGGGAAAGCCCAATAATATCTTGTTGTCTGGCATAATAAAACAAGACGTTTTGTGTTAGTGGTATTTCTAAGTTGCCCACACTGATTGGATACGAAATATTTTTTTCAAACAAATAATTATGTTTTAGGCAAAACCTACTTTTAAAGTTTACACATATCCCTGTTTTGTAAATGCAGATTCAACTTTTCCAAGTGGCTTCACATTAGAAATTTAAATGTATCTGTCTGTCAGCAAATAGTCCAAACTTGGTAGTACTGTAGTTTGAACTCTGGGCCTTGCGCTTACAAGACCAGCATGATAACCTCTGAGCCAAACCTCCAGCTCAGTTCTTTACTGGATTATTTTCAGAATAGAATTTTACCTCCTGCCTGGGTGTGTTGCCTGAACTGGGAGTCACCTACTTTTTGGCTTCTCATTGACACTGGGATCGAAAGCGTGTGCCAGCATGTTCAACTTCCTTAGGTAGAAATGCACACTGGTGGACTTGCCTGTACTGGAACCTTGATCCCTCTCCCAATCTCAGCTGGTATCCCATATGGCTAAAGATGATAGGTATAAACCACTGTGCCCAGCTACAGGTGGAGAAGGGATCTTGAAAACTTTAGTCAAGGCTACTCTTGAATGCCTCTCTGGAAGCTAGGACTGCAGGCTTGAGTACCGGCACTTCCCACCCACCCCAGTGCTGTGACCAAACTCAGAGCCTTCAATTTGTTAGGGAAGATGTCTTCCTCTGACCTAAATCCTCACACACCCTCCTCCTCCATCCCAGACTTTAGTTTTGAGGGAGTAATTATTCTTTCTTCTTTCATTACCAAGTAACTGTTCTCCTGGGACTGGACCTGTTTGTTGTTGTTGTTTTTTACACTTTCAGAAGAGAAATAGATACTTTTGTTTACTCAAACTCAGCAATATTTCTTGAACCCATAAGATGAGGATCCAAGTACATTGTGAGATTTGAAACACAAACAGAAGACACAGAAGTTGGTTTCGGGTCATTCATGGGTATCCATTGGGAATTGGTTCCAGGATATCCCGTCTCTCTCTCTCTCTCTCTCTCTCTCTCTCTCTCTCTCTCTCTCTCTCTCTCTCTCTCTCTCTCACACACACACACACACACACACACACACACTCACCAGAGTTCTCAGGGGCCTTGTATAAAATGGCAGAGAGCCTGGCAGTGGTGGCTCACTCCTCGCTACTGGGGAAGCTGAGATCTGGGGATGGCAGTTCAAAGTCAGCATAGGCAGGAAAGTCCATGAGACTCGTAAGACTTTTATCACCAATTAACTACTCAAAAATTAAAAAAAAAAAAGCCAGAAGTGCAGCTATGGCCCAAGTGATAGAATACTACTAGCCTTTAAGCAATAAAAGCTCAGGGACAACACCCAGGCCCTGAGTTTAAGCCCCAGGATTGGCAGAAAAATTAAACAAAACAAAACAACAACAAAAACCTAGAATTTTGAAAAAGTATTCATATGACTCCAAATGGCCAAGAGCAAGTGGAAATGTGTATTTGCATTTCAGAGAGCAAATGAACAAGACCACAGTGCCCGGTCAGGAAGAAAATCTTCTCTTTTAGGAAGGAGCTGCCAAGAAGTCTTAACAAATATTAGACAGGCTTAGGGCTCTCAATGTGGGAAAGAAACTAATAAATTATCCAGGATGCTAAGGAGCTTATCGATGGTTTTTACTCCCAGATCCCTCTTCCAGTTCCCTGTTCGTGAGAAGCAATAAAGACATACAGGTTGAGAACAGAGTTCATCTCCATTCACCATTCCCATTTTGTTTATCGTCCTGTAAAACTTCCAAAAGCTTGGCTTTACCTTTAATTCAATAGCATGAACCAAATTGAAGTAATCAAATCAAGCTACTGTTATTATGGACAGCTATTTTCTGGACCCCTGCTTTGAGTAAATGACTCCTATTAACATGCAGATTTGCGGAGGATTACCGGAAAGTCTCTCAAAATAATCATCCGAAGACGTCTTTCGAAAGAATACTTTCTCTCTGACTTGGACCAGGATTCCGTCCATAAATCTCTCCCTTCTGCTCAGGGCCAAGTCAGGCCCACGCCGTGACTGGGATGGAAAATAGGACTTCCTATTCAGTGCCGAACCAAACTAAAAACACAGACCCCAGACTCTTCGCACTGCATGCTGCTGATGGTAAAGCTATAGCACAGCTCATCTTAGGGAAAAAATTCAGGGAGGGGTGGCGTGTTCCTGGGGTGTGTGTGTGTGTGTGTGTAAGACAGGAGTAAACACAGCTTCTCCACTATGTTTTCATTTAGTTGCACTGATACAGTATGGCATGATAGACAGCTACATCCTGGGAGTCATCAGCTTGGGTTTTAGTCATTGCCCCATTCCTGTTTGTATTTGGTTGAGTTCTGTACACTTTGCCTTAACTATAAAACAAGGGCAATTAGTTATACCTATCTTTTTCTTTGTAAGTCCAAGATTGGGAGACTGGGTCTTAAACTCAGTACCTGATGCTTTGCTCATTGGCTGGGGCTCTGTCACCTGAGCCATGCCTCCCACTCCAATTATACCTACCTTTAGGGCTGCTAGAGAGGCTCAGTATTAATGTGCGCAGTAAGTCCAGACAAGAGCTAACTCATTAAAGGTGATCTACTGGAAAACATGAAATTTCCTGTTTTATTGAAATAAGTATTCAGGGCATGTCCCTCTGTATCGTGGGGGGACTGGTTGCAGACCCCTAAAAAGATAGCAACATTCAGGGTCTCTTATATAAAATGGTGTAGAATTTGCATGAAATCTGGAAACGGCCATTAAATCATCTCTAGATTACATATAATATAAATTATACAAAAAAAACTGTTGTGGGATTATAACAGTGTGTTGTTTAGGGAAGGATGACAAAACTAAAAAAGGTTGTGTTGTTCTCTCTGTGCACAATTTCTATTTCCTAATATTTTGCTCCATATTTAGTTAAACTATAGCTATGGGAGGGATGGGAAGCATATATATGCACTTATATATTATGTATGTGTGTGAGAGTGAGTGAGAGAGAGAAGCAATCTCCACAGCCATCAACATCGTCATGGTTAAACGAGAAGATATGATCTACACAGTGAAATATGTATCCATTAAAGCCATTGCTTTAGATTGTAGTATGAAGAAATGTTTGGGGCATATCATGTGCGCAAATTCATATAGACAAATAACTAAGAAGGTACATGGGAATGGTAAAAGAGGTGTTTGGAGGTTGTATATGATGGGTGGGTTTTTTTCCTCTTCTACCTCCCAGCTTTTTACTAATGATGGTTTTTGTTTCCTCTGCTCAAGTGAAAAGGTCTTGAAAAGAAAAGAATAAAAGCAGCCAGGCACCGGTGGCTCATGCCTGAGCTACTCAGGAGACTGAGATCTGAGGATGGTGGTTTCAAAGCCAGCCGGGGCAGGAAAGTCAATGAGACTCTTACCTCCACTTAACCACCAGAAAACTGGAAGTGGAGTTGTAACTCAAAGTGGTAGAGCACTAGCCCTGAGTTCAAGCCCCACAACTCTCTCTCTCTCTCTCTCTTTCTCTGTCACACACACACACACACACACACACACACACACACACACACACACACACAGAATAACATGCTAGAGAATTTTGTGCTTGTATGTATTAGAATGTCCCCCCCCCTTTTTTTTTAACTTTCCATCCATCTATTCTGCTTAGCTCAGACTTCATCCAGACTTGATCCTAGAGCATCATTCAAAAGATCTCTGGTACCTTGCCAGGTAAGAGGCTATTTGCACATGCACATTGCTCAGAAGAAAACCCACCTTGTTCAGGAGACTGAGCCCTGTTTCTAGACTATGGATTTGGTTCTCATTTGGAGAGAAGAAGCCATCCTTTCCAAGAATTGTTGCAGGATTTGGTTTTGGTACTTACAATACCGACCTAAATACTGTATCTATCTTATTAACTGACTGACTACATCACAAGCAAATCTGGCCTTGATCTATTTAAAACAGTAAATTGTCGCTGGGCACGGTGGCTCATACCAGTAATCCCAGCAATTTGTTAGGCAGAGACCTGCAGGATCTAGGGCATAAAATAATAAAATATAGGGGCAGGGAATATAGCCTAGTGGTAGAGTGTTTAACTCACATACATGAGGCCCTGGTTTCTATTCCTTAGGACCACATATATAGAAAAAGCCAGAAGTGGCGCTGTGGCTCAATTGGTGGAGTGCCAGGAACAGTGCTCAGGCCCTGAGTTCAACCCCCAGGACTGGCAAAATATAAAATAAAATATATAAAATGAAAATAAGTAAAAACAAAAGTCCATAAACAAACCAGAGTATTACTCATTCTAATTGGGGGTGGTTATTGTGACTGATGCTTAACTGATGGGTTGTAAATGTACACACAATGGAGTTTAAAGCAGGGAGGTGCTGATGCAAACTAACACCAATTGCATCTTTACAGTGTATGTGTTACCATTCAGACAGCCAGCCTCAAGCTGTGTTTCTGGTAAGTTTTAGTCATGTTGCAATTCTGTCTTTGAAGAAAGCAATAAAAACAGGACTTAGACAACTCAACCTGGGAACAAGGAGGCATTTAGACGATATGAAGATTCTTCTGAAATTTGTCCAAGTTCCAATGGAGCGTATGCTGAGTTCTCTCCTTCGTAGGCCCCATGGGGAGTAGTGGGATCTGTCTAAGGGAAACCACAGCCTCCCAGGTCTGTGATTGAAAGGCTGACTTAGCCCTGAGTACTACTCTGATGCTATTGAGAGTCTTCCGCAGAGCCAGAGGCCTCAGGGCCACTCCTGTATCCCTGGGGAAGAGGCTGGTGACTTGTTGTTTTCCTCTAATCTGCCAATCTTTGCCCAGCATGATGGGCAGCCCATTTACTTTGAGACCCTGTTCCTCCTCTACCACTCCCCCAAGTTGAGCAGCTTTTCAAGCCAACCAACTTCAGGCACTAGTAGGCAGGGAAAGGAAGGAGCAGGAGACAGCCACTAGATTATAATGTCTTTGGGGCGGTGGTGGAATTCAGGTTTTATGCATTGTGTCTCTGTATAGCCCAGCATAGCACTTATTTAAAAGCAATAATAATAGAACAAAAATTACTATGTAAACTGTGTGTGCGCATGCGCATGTGTGCACGCACGTCCATATTGAAACGTGAACTCTAGGCCTTGCACACTAGCAAGACTTGGTCTCTCAAGCTCAAAAGTAGCTCAGGACATCACATGGCTGGGAGTCTACCAGTTGAATCGCATCCTCATTTCCGACTTTTTGCAGGTTCATTGGAGATCAGAGTCTCTCAGATTTCTTTGCCTGGGCTGGCTTTCAAGTGCAATCCTCACATCTCAGTCTCCTGAGTCACTAGGATTCCAGGCGCGAGCCACTAGCACCCGGCTCTATGTAAACTCTTTACATGCATCAACTTGAATGCAATCTTGGAAGTAGCTACCACTTCATATAATTAAGTGAGGCTCAGATAGATAAGTAAGTTGCTCCAAGACATACAGCCCTGGCTAGAATTCAACGTTCTGTGACAAATCCCATGCCCTTCACCACAGTGCTACACTGCTTTAGAGCATATCAAAGGAGCTGAATAGTCAATCAACAGATGTCAGCTGGGTAAAGGAATGCATGGGAAACAGACAGACACAAGCCACTGGAAAAGTGCTCTGAACTTGAGTGGCAGAAGGGACTCAGACTTGTCGCTGTCCATGTCCACATCAGAACTGGTTTTCCAAGGTCAGAGCCCAGATGTTTCCATGGAGACGCCAACACTTGCACTGGGATAGCTCCCAATTCCTCACTGAGGGGAAACTGACGGTCCATAGCAGGAGCAATTCACCTGCTACTGGCGCTAGTCACACATGCTCTATAGACACAGGAAAAACACATGGCTCCTACTCCTCACAGTAAACCTCTCCAGCTGATCTGGGCTCCTGAAGGTGTGAGAAAAAATAAAATGTAGGTGGTGGGGATGGAAGGGAAAAACTGGGAGAGAGCAAGGGAAGAGGTGACATTGTCCAAAAAGAAATGTACTCATTACCTGACTTACATAACTGTAACCCCTCAGTACATCACCTTTAGAATAGCAACACAAAATTTTATATGTGGGAAACTTTCCTGAAAGATAGGATTGAATTGACTAGTGAGAGAAGCAGGGTGTCCTCTCGCTCCCCAACATTTCCTGCTTTTGCTCAACTATGAGGAAGACTTTTCAGGACTGTGAGGTTTTGTTTCCTTTAAGGGCCACTTAAGGTTCTGGCCTCAATCTCTTAGCGATTAAACAAGTGCTTGCCCAGACAGGTTGCACCCAGAATTGCTTTTAAGAGGCAGAGAGAGCTGGGGCTTGGGGGTCTGTAATCCTAGCTATTCAGGAGGCTGAGATCTGAGGATCCTGGTTCAAAGCCAGCCTGGGCAGGAAAGTTCATGATACCCCTTTTTCTACCTAACCCATGAAATGCTGGGAAAGAAGCTGTGGCTCAAGTGGTAGAGTGTTGGCCTTGAGAAAAAAAAGTTCAAGAATAGGACCCTGAGTTCAAGCCCCAAGACAGTCACCCCCCCCACACACACACACACGACGGGAAGATTATAAAGCAGTCTGGGAGCTGTGGCTCGTGACTGTAATCCTAGCTACTTGGGAGGCTGACACTGAGAATGTGGGAGTATCGTGGTTAGAGGCCAGTTCAGGCAAAACATTTTGCCAGACCCCCATCTCAACCAACACAAAGCTAGACATGGTGGCCACATGCTTCTCATCTCAGCTACGCTGAAGAACACATAGAATGCAAAACAAACTTGAGACTCTATTTGAGAAAGAAATAAAGCCACAAGTGCATATGGCTCCAAGAGACTGTTCATAGTCTTTACAGAATTTTCTAGTCTTTACAGACTTGCAATCAGGCAAGTCTTTCCCTGTCACTTGCTTCTCCTACTTTGTAGAAGTGGTGCCCAGCAAGGATGGGCCGTGCAAGCAGTGCCTCCCTCCTGTGGGCTCTCGATGCAGGGCCGTGGGCTGGAGGTGGCAGTGCAGACGGGGAAGAGGCTGAATTGTTTGTTGAACAGTCAAGTGACAGATTATTTAATTAGCACATACGCCATGTGTCTGGCAGCTGTGATCATGGGAAGTAATTGCAAAGCCGTCTTCATGTATTGTAGAGCTATTGCTCCACGATGCAAACGCGGTCATTACACACAGCCGTGATGCCCTACGCCACGATTAAAAAGGAGAGCCATTCCACCACACTTCTCAACCCGGCCCAAGTATGCGGCCATGATGGCGTTCCCGGAAGGGAAGTATTCCAAGGGGAAGAGCGTCCCTACCTCCCCTGATGGCTTCCCCCCAACCCCTTCAGGACCACCCAAGAGGGAGGCAGCCAGGACCCTTGCACTGTACACGTGGCCTCTGTGGGTGTCTGTCACTCACAAAGAGACGCCTTTTCCTTCCTCTCTACCCTTGATCACAAAGGGGGAAGTCAAAGCACTGTGTCCACCTGTGGTGCAAATCCTGGAGGCCAGGCGGGTGGTGGTGTTGGCAAAGGCTTGGCAGAGTCGGGGCAGAAGAGGATAGGACTCTAGCCAGGTACATGTTCTAGTATACATGTTCTAGGTTAGAGATGAGGTGGCAGTACCTCCCAAACTTGGTTTCGATTTTACATTTGCCACTAGAAAATGCAGTGAGTGTTGGATTGAAGAGTTTGAGTAGTGTAAAAGCCTGGTGCAATAAACTCACTTAAAACCACTGGAGAGGCGGGGTGCTGGTGGCTCACACCTGTAATCCTAGCTTCTCAGGAGGTTGAGATCTGAGGATTGAAGTTCCAAGCTGAGACAAACACACCGGAGACACTCTTATCTCCAATTAGCTACCAAAAATAAACAAACAACAACAAAAAACAAGCCAGGTGTTGGTGGCTCATGCCTGTCAGTTACTCAGGAGGCTGAAATCTGAGGATCACAGTTGGAAGTCAGACTGAGCAGGCAAGTCCATGAGACTCTTTTTTTTTTTTTTTTTGCCAATCCTGGGCCTTGGACTCAGGGCCTGAGCACTGTCCCTGGCTTCTTTTTGCTCAAGGCTAGCACTCTGCCACCTGAATCACAGCACCACTTCTGGCCTTTTCTATATATGTGGTGCTGGGGAATCGAACCCAGGGCTTCATGTATATGAAGCGAGCACTTTTACCACTAGGCCATATTCCCAGCCCACTCCATGAGACTCTTAACTCCAATTAACCAGCAAAAAAAATCTGGAAGTAGAGCTGAGGCTCAAGTGATAGAACACCAGCCTTGAGTTAAAAAGCTCAGGGACAGTGCTCTGGCTTTGAGTTCAAGCTCCAGGACCAGCACAAAGTAAAACCAACACATTGGAGAAGAGGCTCAGGGAACAGAAGGCATTAGACTGGCCAGTGGAATCATTAATAATGTCTCTTGATTTGAACCAGAAATTGAGAGCCGCAGGATAGCAGGGACTTCAACATCATGTTACCCAGCAGGGCAACTAACCACCTTCCCCAAAGCAACTGCCCATGGATTTCCTTGTCATCCAGCTAGCACACTGGAATGCAGGCTGGGCAGATGGTAGAGCCCATCCCTAGCAGGTCAGAAGACCCAGAGGGCCAGCCAGGGGGCTGCTGAGGTCAGAGGCAAAATATAGGACACCAGTCAAATTGAATCTTAGATAAAGAACATATCACCTTTTTGTAATTCATATAGATTTGTAATTGTTATTATAAAGATGATGTATAAAGGGGTTACCATTCCATAAGTCAGGCAATTAGTACATTTTTTTTTTTTTTTGGCCAGGCCTGGAGCTTGAACTCAGGGCTTGGGCATTATCCCTGAGCTTTTTTTCGCTCAAGGCTAGCACTCTGTCACTTGAGCTACAGTGTCTCTCCTGGCCTTTTCTGTTTATGTGGTACTGAGGAATCGAGTCCAGGGCTTCATGCATGCTAGGCAAGCACTCTACCACTAAACCACCTTCCCAGTCTACATTTCTTTTGGGAGAACATCACCCCTTCCCTTGCTCCTTTCCGTCCCCCATCCATAAGTTGTGTAGTTCATTTTCAACATAGTTTCTACTGAGTACCACTGCTGCTTTTTTTTGGGGGGGGGGGCCAGTCCTGGGGCTTGGACTCTGGGCCTGAGCACTGTCCCTGGCTTCTTTTTGCTCAAGGCTAGCACTCTGCCACTTGAGCCACAGCGCCATTTCTGGCCATTTTCTGTATATGTGGTGCTGGGGAATCGAACCCAGGGCCTCATGTATGTGAGGCAGGCACTCTTGCCACTAGGCCATATCCCCAGCCCCCACTGCTGCTTTTGTTCACACTACGTCCTTCCATTTTTTGAGCTCCTCTTTACCCCCACCACAAGACAGAAATACGAATAAACAAGACAAAAAGGGAAAGAAAAAGGAAAAAAAAAAACCCTCTTGTTTCTATTTCCCAGAGCTCATTTTGATACATATTATTTTATATGATCAGAGGCACATAGGAATTAGGTTTGTGTGTTCCTCCCCTAAGAGTATCCTTCCCTCTCACTGTCTGTGAACGCCTAGAGTTCTGCACAAGTTATGTCCTGGTGTATGTTAGATCTAGCTTCTGCCTATGAGAGAAAACACGCATCCTTTGTCTCTCTGAGCTTGGCTTACCTCACTTCACATGATTTTTCCTAGGTCCGTCCACTTCCTTGCAAATGACATAATATTCTTTCGAATGACTGCGTAAAGTTCCATTGTATAGAGACAGCCCATTTTTTTTTTGATCCACTGGTCCTGTTGTGGGGCATCTGGGCTGTTTCCCTAACTTAGCTATCGTGAATAGTGCAGCAATGAACATGGAAGTACGAGTGTCTAAAGACACTTGAGAACACGTCCCTTCTGAGTATGTATCCATTTTCTAAGTATCTGTACATTGAGCACTCTTGGACTAGTAGACCTGGTGAGAAGAGCAAAGACTCTCACGGCTCTCTCTAGAATCTTTGTCCAGGGTGAAGCTCCCAGGCTAGAAACCAATTCACTTGCCTGAGGGCAGCCGTAAACCAGGGGAGGAACTGGTGCCCAGGAGCCTTAGGAGACTCTAGGAAATGCCTGCTTGTTAGAGCTAGGCCTCTTCCCACTAGCCCTGCCGGGCTCCTACTTTCCTTCCCAGCCACTAACTCCACTGGGATAAAAGGCTTGATTAAATCAGGCAAACGTCAGCCCCTCCGCTCCGTTGTAAGTTAACCGGGCACCCGCATAAAGGGAGGTGGCAGGGTGGACAGGATAGCAGCCAGGCCCTGGGCGTGATTCTCAGGTGGCCACGGAGCAGAACTGTCAGCTGTGCCTCCCCCCCCCCCACCCCAGCAAATTGAAAACAGTAAATGTAGCTCTATTCTTTATTTCCCTGAGCCCTCCTTTTCTTCCCTCCCCTTTTTCTTTCTTTCTTTCTTTCTTTTTTTTTTTTTTTTGTCAATGCAGAATACAAGACCACTGCCAAAAACATATCCCACACAATCAAACATCAGATGGTGACTCCTTTCCCACAGCTTGTGTGAGTGCAAACACTGAAATTATAGCCATGTTTTTGGGGCCCGTCCCCCCGAGCTCTGCAGAGGCCCCGGGCCGACGCTGGCTCTGACGTGCTTGCTTTTTGTTCTTGGGTTCGCAGTGTTTTTAGCGCTGGACACCATTCAGCCAGCATTCAGTATTGTATGTCATTTCACGTATGGTTCACCCGCTCCGAATGTGTGCATGTACCCAGAAAATGCAGCTTTTCATTATGTATTCTCTATGTAACAGAAAAGATTAAGATATAAGCCCGCTGAATGCCGGAGGAATTAGTTGGACAGATGAATAAGGGAAAAATGAATCTAGAATGATGTGGATTTGGTCTAATGATGGTGGGAGGGCGGTAGGAACTTGCTGGTAGGTTTTAGCCCTTTTAATCCCAGCCTGTGTATGTGTGTGTGTGTGTGTGTGTGTGCGCATGTGTGTATGGTGTGTGTGGTAGATAGTGAGTGTGTGTGTGGTGTGTATGGTGTAGGTGGTATACAGTGGTGTGTGTGTATGGTGTGTGTGGTAGATGGTGTGTGTGTGGTGTGTATTGTGTAGGTGGTATACAGTGGTGTGTGTGTATGGTGTGTGTGGTAGATGGTGTGTGTGTGGTGTGTATTGTGTAGGTGGTATACAGTGGTGTGTGTGTGTATGGTGTGTGTGTGGTAGATGGTGTGTGTGTGGTGTGTATGGTATAGGTGGTATACAGTGGTGTGTGTGTATAGTGTGTGTGGTAGATGGTGTGTGTGAGGTGTGTATTGTGTAGGTGGTATACAGTGGTGTGTGTGTATAGTGTGTGTGGTAGATGGTGTGTGTGTGGTGTGTATTGTGTAGGTGGTATACAGTGTGGTGTGTGTGTGGTAGATGGTGTGTGTGTGTGGTGTGTATGGTGTAAGTGGTATACAGTGTGGTGTGTGTGTGTATGTGTATGTTTCAACAGGAGAAATACTTCCCTACTCTATCTTGAAGGATACAAAGACACAGACCCCCCCCCCAGTGTGGCATATGCCTTCACACTTGTACCCACTCGTATACACATATTCATGCATGTGCACACATCTACACACATGTGTCCATGCCAGTCGAAGGCAGGCAAAAGATTTCCTAAAGCTAGATCTCTGGGCTAAAGGTCTTCCAACTCAACAGTTTGGGAACAGCCCATATTTCAAAGTTAGACTCTTAAAATGAAATAAGAGATTCACGGGAAGACTTCCAGTTACCGAGGTATTCCATTTTCCTTTATCTATCTGCTCTTCCAGGCTAAGAAGAGACAATTCTACAACAGACTTGATTTTTGAACAGTTAATATGCTAACATGCTCTTGGCTACTTTTTACAGTGGCACCCAAATTAGAAAAAAAAAAAGGGAAGAAAAGGACTGTGGGTAGCTTAGGGTGCAAACACTGCCTTTAAGGAGTAACACTAGTTAATTCAAAGTACTGGTGGTCCCAGGTCCATTTGTGAAAGTGTCTGTGTTTAATAGCATTTGTTTTATGGTTTCATAAGAGACCAGAAGAGAGAAAAATGTAGGTTTAGGCTTACTGAACTTCCTGCCACCGTTTGCAGAGAAAGATTTTTGTTCCCCAGCCAATTTTGATTGGAAATCAAGATTTGCATCACAATGGAGATATTTCAAAAGTGTAAATACAAAAGGCTGCAACTTCAGAGACCTCTTGGTCCGATGTGTTGGTTTCCAGCATGTCACGAAGGCACTGGGACAGAGCCTCTCAGAGCTGACTCTGTTCTCTCATTGCGAAAATTCACCGGCACTGGGATAGAGTGTGGGGAAGAGGGTGAGCCCCGCCAGGCTGGGTTTGGGAGAAGATTGTTCATCTCTGTTAATTCACAGATAATTTGGTGGAGAGATAGGTGCATAATTATGCTAACCAATTAATTCTCACCAAAAATAAGTCTTTCAGAGACTGGCCAAATGTGACAAAAACGAAATCCTTGCATTGTTGCATATTCTGTGTGTTTGGGTATTCCTTTGCAGAAGCAAAACTCTCAAAACACATTAAAAAAAAAAACTTGAGTAAAATGTATATCACAAATCCACACCCTACCAATGGACAAGTATAACACCTTTTTTTCTCTCTTGATTCAAATGAATTCATTTCAATTTTTAGTCATAGGATGATAGATATGTTTAATGATATAGCTGTCAGGCTTATATAATTATTCTAGAAGTTTAAAATATAGTTTCCCTCCCATTCTCGCTCCCTTCCTCTCTTCCTCCCCCTTTCCTTCTCTCCCTCCCTCTCTTCCTTCCTTTCTTCCTTTTCCTCTTTCCTTTTTTTTTGGGGGGGGCAGGGTACTAGGGATTGAACCTAGGGCCTCTCAAATGGTAAGTGTGCATTCTACCACTGGAGTTTGCCCTCTCGAGGTTTTCTCTCCTGTAACTCAAAAATGCAAATTATTCTAATTCCCCTCATTCTTCCTATGTTCTTAATCCAAGTGTGACAACTCTCATATAGATCAAATACAGAGCTATAGATTGTTGTTTGCTAAGACCATTTTTTCTCCTTTTTTCTAGGCTCCAAGTCCTACATTTCTTAGTCTATTCTAAGATTTGAACTTGTGCACAAAAAATAAATATACAACATCAATTAAAACACTGCCCCCCCCAAAAAAAACACTGTCCCATTTGCATACTAGTTTTTGCACTAGTTGGTATCTTTTGAAAACCTTTTTAAAAAATACATCGAACACCAGTGACTTATGCCTGTAATCCTAGGTACTCAAGAGGCTGAGATCTGAGGATCAAAGTTTAAAGCCAGCCTGGGCAGGAAAGGCAGTGAGACTCATCTTATATCTGCCACCAGAAAGCTGGAAGTGGAGCTGTGGCTCATGTGATAAGTGCCAGTCCTGAGAGAAAAAGCTTAGGGACAGCACCCAGGCCCTGAGGATCAGCGGGCGTGCGCGCACGCGCACACACACACACACACACACAGTGCAATTCTTCTTACTGTATATAAATCCTTACCTTTGTACCGTATAAATGTAATCCACCAGAGCCATTAGTGTCTATGGCTGCTTTGGCCTCTCTCTGCAAGTCAGATCAGTAACCTTCTGGCACTGCCTCCGCTCAACAAATTGGGCTTCAACACCTTAGTAAGCCCAGCGGAATACCAGTTCCGCACTGTGGTTTTCTTTCTTTCTTTCCTTCAGGACTATGTAATCATTCTTGAAAACAATGTTATCTTGAATTGAAAATGGAAAGAGTACAACTTTATTTCAAGTAGCAAAACCTCTGGAGCTTTCCTTCCCTTCAGAAGTTGTCTTGCTTTTGTCCTTCCTTCCTTCCTTCCTTCCTTCCTTCCTTCCTTCCTTCCTTCCTTCCTTCCTTCCTTCCTTCTTCCCTCCCTCCCTCCCTCCCTCCCCCCTCCCTCCCTTCCTTGCTTTTCTCTTTCTTTTATGCCAGTCCTGGAGCTTGAACTTACAGCCTGGACATTGTCCCCGAGGGTTTTTTTGCTCAAGACTAATGTGCTACTACTTTAAGCTACAGCTCCACTTTCAGCTTTTTGGTGGTTAAGTGAAGATAAGAGTCTCACAGACTATCCTGCCTGGGCCGGCTTTGAACTGCCATCCCCGAATCTCAGCCTCCTGAGTATCTAGGATTACAGGTGTGAGCCACCAACACCCAGCAGGAGTTGTGTTTCTGTCTGAACCAGTTTTCATCTATATAATAAGTTCTGTCTGTCTGTCTGTCTCCATGGAAAACATTTAATTGCATGCTCAGATCTTACACACACACAAAACTGGTGTCATAATAAACAATAAGAAAAACCCAATTGATGTTGACAGAAAACGTCAATCATAATTTGTCTGATATGAAAACAGACAAGCCCTCTGCTTTGTCCTGGTTGTGAGCCCGGGTGATTACCGGTGTCTTGCCTTCTAAACTGTCTTTCTGTTCTATCTACAGGGCTGGACCGTGGAAAATCAAAAAACAAATGAGCAGAGAGAAGGGTAGTTGCCACTTCCCTTTTATTTCGGATTTCTTTCTGCTTCTCCACCTCTTCCAAGGTAACAAATGAAGGCGGTCGCCCACCTTCAGCCTCGCAGCCCAAAGAAAGCAGCAGAAGCCATCCCCCCAGGCCGCAGGGAGAGAAACCTGTTTGCTTTTAGAAACTGCCGTCCTCCCAGAGAGATGAAAGGGGAATTAAGGGAGTTACCCCTGTGGAATCACCAAACTGAAAAAACGGGCCGCTTTATCCCAGCTCTTCAGAGGTTTTGAAGACGCCAAGGCCCGGATTGAAATTCGGATAATACGTTCATTCACTAAGTCAAGATTAATAGCCTGGGCATTTGGAAAGAAAGGTTAGGATGCTTCCTCCGGAGCTCAGATCAGAAAACGCTGGGTTATTTATTTTCCCTTCGCTAATAAAAAACAAAATTTTCTTTTGCACCTGATTTATAGTCACAAAATTTCTTTCTCCATGTATACACGCTTCCCCTAGATCGTCTCTTTCCACCGCCATATTCTTTCCTGCAATATGTACTATGGGCCTGGCTACTCCCCTCCCCCACACAACTGTTAAAATCCATCTCTAGTGAGTACTGAACGCTTTGTCTCACTTTTTAGCCACTCTGTATCTAAATGTTCCTTTTTATGGACTCATTCTGCTCCTCATACTTTTACCCACAATACGCACAATAGCAGGATGTAGGCCTCAAATACTCCAAACTTGTTTTGCTTCTCAAACATGGTTTTTCATAAAATTGAAAGAAATGTCACAAAAGATTTGCCACTAAGTTATTAGTAGCAATGTGGGTTTCCTTTGCTTTCTGCTTTGCCTTAGGAAAGGGAATGTTTTTCTCTTTTCTGTTGTTATTATAAAGCTGATGTAAGAGGGGTAACTGGTCTATAAGTCAGGTAATGAGGACGTTTCTTTTTGGATCATGTCATCCCTTCCCTCACTCTCTCCCAGTTTTTCCCTCCTGTCCCCACCCGCGAATTGTCTAGTTCATTTTCAACACAGGGAGTGCCGCTGCTACATTTGTTCACCCTTTGTCCCTCCATTTCGGTATCTCCCTTACCTAGAAAAGAAAACAAAAAACAACAACAAAGAGAGAGAAAAAAAAAAACCTCTGTTGAAAATGGAATTTTTTTCCCAGCAAAAACAAAACAAAAAAACAGAACCCAAACTGTGATTGTTTGAAGAAAATGGGTGTCTCCACAGCAAAAGGAAGAGCCTTACATGGCAAGTTAGGTGAGGAGAGGAAAATGAAGCCATTTATTGGAAACTTAGTTCTTTAATTCCCCCTGCTCCTTCCACCTGCTTTGCCCAAAAGAAAGTCAGACAGCTCCTTTCTATTTCCTGCTATTCCCTCTCTCGACGCCTCAGAATAGGGTAACCACATTTAGTGGTGCCTTTCTGCAGACAGGAAAAATTTGATTGTTACAAGGCCAGCAATGGGAGGCGATGTCACTGGGCGCCATTTTTGAACCACTTGGGGTGTTGCATGAGCTTCAATCTGGGGATCCATCCTGCCTCCAATTGCAGGATGTGAACCTGCCGTTGTGTTTTCTGCATGGCGTGGATGAATAGCATATTGATCTGAAAAGCAGGCAGCTTCTTAGCGCCCAGCGGCTTTCTGGAGTCCGAGGAGATGCCCCGCTTGAGGCTTGCCGCCTCTTAGGGCGGAGGCCCGGCGGATGCCAACCTGCTGGACCAGCCCAGCTGAGGGTGGGCCTTGCTCACGGCGGGGGGGGGGGGGGTGGGTGGAGGGGGACGTCTAGTGTTTTACTGCTGTCTGATTAATCCTCTGGCTCTCCATGGCTAAGACAGGGTTTTCATCTGATGTCAGAGCAAAACTTCTCTCCGCTGGGGCAGAAGGTGGTCTGGCAGGTCACAGACTGGGTCACTGGAAGGGCAGCTTTAGGAAGCCTTCGTTTTTCACTCCCACCACTTGGTACAATTAGTTTTTTTAGAAAGAAAGGAAAGCCAACATGCTTTCAATGGATACTTTGGTGAAGTCCCCTAGTCCGGACAGTGCAATTGTTCTAGAAAAACAATGCATCTTGGGTCGAACATGGAAAGAGTACAACCTTATTTCAAGTAGCAACATCTCCACACCCAGAACTCTTGGTGGGAATTGTGGTATTTTTCCTTCCAAAGCTGGAACTCCAGGCTGCCTCTCCGTATGAAATCCAGGTATAGTATATGAAAATCAGAAATGGACACTGGTTAGACTGAAGGAGAGGCCTCTGCACACAGCCGATCTAGCCAGCCCCCAGCTTGCGGACGAGTCCTTTGCAGACCCTGAACCTGAAGACAAACAGTCAGTGAACACACCCACGCGTGGAATCTCAAAACCTCATCTCCCTGAAGGAGGGAGGCAGCCGGGGCACTGGCAGTGGCAGACAGCGGCCAAAGGACGTAAAATTCCAGGTAGATAACAGAAACAAGTTCAAGACTTTTCTTTGTTTCCTGTCAGTTATGAGGCTTGAACTCAGGACCTGGGCATTACCCATGAGCTTTTTCAGCTCAAGGCTAATGCTCTACCACTATGAGCCACAGCACTACTTCTGCTTTTCTGGGGATAAGGCATTGTGGCCTTTCTTATCATCACAAGAAGAGAAACAGCAACATGGGACAAAAAGGCATTTTGCACTAGGCTCCCATGGCTCACACCTGTCATCCTAGCTACTCAGGAGCTGACAGCTGAGGATCAAGGTTCAAAGTCAGCCTGGGCAGGAAAGACTCTTATCTCCAATTAACCAGCAAAAAAGCCAGAAGTGGGGCAGTGGCTCAAGTGGTTGAGCCCTAGCCTTAAGCTCAGAAACAGCACCCAGACCCTGAGTTCAAGTCCCAGGACTGGCACACACAAAAAAGAGCTCTTATGAATCACTAGTAAAATAAATAAATAAATAAACAACAACAATCCAGTGAATAATGCATGAAGGATTTGAATAGACACTTCTCCAAAGATAAACAAATGGCCAATAAGTGTAGAGAAAGCTGTCCAACATTATTATCCATCAGAGAAATATAAGTCAAAAACCACAAATGTGATGCCAGCTCAGCTCACACCCACTGGGATGGATTAGAACAAGTTGGCAGCTCTTGAAAAACCTTCAAAATAGATATTCCACAGTATTAACCGAAAAAGTCCATTCCTTGATTTATGCCCAAGAGGAATGAAAATATATGTCTGAAGAAAATTTGGTTCATAAACGCTCATAGAGTCAGTCCTAAATATTGAAATGATGTCACCAATCTAAACGTCCACCATCTGGGAAGTAGGTAAAAGAAAGCAGCCCTTATCTGCGAGGAGGCTGTTCCAACACCTCCAATGCATACTTACAACCTAGAGAAAAACGATACAACTTAAAGTCATACATTCAGTCTGGGCTGAGATAAACAGCCAAATCTAATAATAAAATAGAAGAGTAATAAAATACTATAGTAAGAGTTCTGTGGATAAAGTCTCTCTGTCTCAAAATCTCGTGTGTGTGTGTGTGTGTGTGTGCTTGAACTCAGGGCCTGGGTGCTGTCGCTGAAGGCTAGTACTCTACCACTTGAGCCATAGCTGTGCCTCCTGCTTTCTGGGTAATTCATTGGAGATCAGAATGTCACGGACTTTCTTGCCCAAGCTGGCTTTGAACTGTAATCCTCAGATCTCAGCCTCTTGAGTATCTCGGATGACAGGTGTGAGCCATCGGAGCCTAGTGCCAAATAAACTTTTGTACTGTGTTATTCTTGCTCTTTTTGTGATGATAAGAAATGATACAATGCCTACAGGATGGTACACAGGGAAGTTATTTCTGGAATTTTCCATGTCATAGCTTCAGAGTGGGCAGCTGAAATCAGGGAAAGCATACGTATTGCAGAGAAGGGTTAGCCGTTGTAGAGCCACACAATGAAACATTATCAACAGTGAAAAGGAGTATAATACTCTCCTCCCTCCCTCCCTCCCTCTCTCTCTCTCTCTCTCTCTCTCTCTCTCTCTCTCTGACATGAATCCACTTCTAATGCTTTCCCAATCTGACCCTCTGAAAAGAAGATTCGAATACTAGTCGAGAGTATCCTACTAGTCGAGAGTATCCTGCGCACGCGCTCCCCATCCCTTGGGCTGCCGCATTAAGCTGGTATAGCCTTTGCCATTGTGATGACGTCTTCTCTGGATCCTCCCAGTGCATTGAGGAACTTCATTTTCTCAACAGCACGATGATCAAGTGTCCCTCGTCACCATTCCCACTTTCACTGGTGAGGAAAGAAGCCCTGAAAGGCCAAGTCTCTAAGCTCACCCAGACACTGCACTGGGGAGCTGGGACTCGAACTAGAGTGACGCGGCTCTGGAATTCACCTTTCCAACCTGACGACAGCTTGTCTTCCTGTAATGAAACAGGGTGGTTTCATGGGGGCACAACCCATGTTCCTTGCACATCTGCTGTGTGTAGAGACCCAGCCACACACACACATACACACTCACACACACCTATCACACACTACGGTCACCTCACTGTCTTTCCTGGTGAGCCCAGGTCTCAGGCAGGGCTTTCACAACGGGGCGAATCCATGCGGAACAATGAACACCTGTTGCTTCCCAGACACCTTCTCCTGCACTCCTCGGTGATTCTCCAGCAAAAACACTGAGCAACCAGCCAGTCTTTTCTAGACATTTGTTTTTTTTTACTTCATTGAAGGCAGAAAATACTCTGTGGGTATCTGTGTGTTTGCTCCAAAGGGAGCTCTGAATGCCCTTGGGTGGGCGCTGGAGTAAGGGAGAGAGGAGTCCACGCATTGTTTCTCAAACTGGGTACTGAGAACCCTAAGGATCCCTGAAGGGGCTTCAGGAGCCCTGGGGGGTTAGAGAAAGGTCATGAGGGGGTTGAGAGAAAGGCATGCAAAAGAGATGCCAATGAGGTCTCTTCTCCCCACCTTCTCCTGTTTCAGGCTCCTTCTCTACACTCCTACTTCAACCATAGAAGCTGACTTTCCCTCCCTCCTCCCTCCCTCCCTCCCTCCCTCCCTCCCTCCCTCCCTCCCTCCCTCCCTCCCTCCCTCCCTCCCTCCCTCCCTCCCTTCCTTCCTTCTTCCCTCCCTCCCTCCCCTCCCTCCTTTCCTTCCTTCCTTCCTTCCTTCCTTCCTTCCTTCCTTAATTCCCTCCCTCCCTCCCTCCCTCCCTCCCTCCCTCCCTCCCTCCCTCCCTCCCTCCCTTCCTTCCTTCCTTCCTTTTTTCATGTGCATGTATTGGTGCTTGAACTCAGGGCTTGTCCTTTTGCTCAATTCTGATGCTCTACCACTTGAACCACAGCTCTATTTCTGGCTTTTTGGTGGTGAATCAGAGGGAAGAGTCTCATGGGCTTTCTTGCCAGGGCTGTGATCTTCAGCTCTCATCCTCCTGATCAGCTAGGATGACAGGCATGCGCCACCAACAGTGCCCAGCTCTCTTCTTTCTTTTTCAAAACATTGTGCTTCTTTTCACGGGTAGCTAGAGATTCTAGAATATTCCATGAAGCTTTGCAGACACCGTGGACTACAGAAATGATAAGGGAGGAACAATTCCTGGGAGGGCTGTGCTCCTGTGTCCGGGGAGCGTTCTCCTCCTCCAGTGAGGCCCTGTGAGTTCCCAGGACCCGCGAGGGGCTTTGCTCCAAGAGAACACCGGGCCTTTCACTCTGCCTACTTTTCCACACACAACCCCAGTGGCCTGTTTGCAAACTGCTTTGACATTTTCCTTGTGACATGAATTCCTTCCTAAACCGTGCAATAGTAGTCCACCTTCACCGGGTCCCAGGGCTCATGCCGGTGATTGGATCATGGTTTGAAGCCAGTCTGGGCAGGAAAGTCTGTGAGACTCTTATCTCCAGTTAACTATGGGGAGAAAAGCCAGAAGGAAGAGTTGCGGCTCAAGGGGTGGAGTGTGAACCTTGAGCAAAATGCTCAGGGGCAGCTCCCAGGCCCAGAGTTCAAGCCCCAGACCTGCAATCATCATTATTCACCATCATCATCATTATCATCATCATCACCATCACCGCTGCCACCACCATCATCATCATCTTACCTCCCCTTATGCTGTCCCCCACATCTGTGGAGACACTACCATGTGTATGGAAGATGAAGGCAGATCATTTGAGAAAAGCCCCCAACTCCAAGCTTGGAATCTCATTATTTTTCTACACCAACCAAGAACAAATGCATTTCTCAATTATGAAACCCATGTGTGAGGTGCCTTTCAAAGCACGCCGTTGTGCGTCCGCCATGGGATTGGATCCTGAAATCATCCTGAAACAGTAGCTGCCCCCTGTCCCGCTGCACATTTGCGGGTGCAACACGATAGCACTGCAGGCTTCGCTTTTTAAGTCAGACACATTTTCCATGTGTTCCAACTGGCACCAAAGCGATTCCAAAACACGGAGGGTGGTCATAGGCGGTGATAAGAAAGAACTGCCGCCCATCCACGGGAATCTCCCATCCCCAAGATGGAATCACTTTGCCCTTCCTCCTGGGAGGCCCGTGCCGGCTGGACTCAGGGCAGGACAGCTGTCATGCCAAAAAGCAAGGAGGCACTAGTGAAGCCATTGGTTAAGGTTTCCGTCATGTTCACCCAGAGACACAGAAGTCCCCCACCCCCAGGATGTGTGGGTGGGATTTTATTTGGAAGTGGGGTCTTGAAAGCAGGTCACTACCCAATGTGACTGGTATCTTGATAAAAGAAGAGATGGGGGCTTAGGGGTGCCATGCAGAGGTAGAGTACTGGCCTACCTAGCATGACATTTAATCCTCACTGCTGAAGGAAGAAAGGGAGAGAGAGAGAGAGGAAGGAAGGAGGGAAGAAAGGGAGAGAGAGAGAGGAAGGAAGGAGGGAAGAAAGGAAGGAATGAGGAAGGGAGGGAGGGAGGGAGGGAGGCAAGGGAAAAATAAAAGAAAAGAAAAGGCTGGGCACTGTTGAAACACCTGTAATTCTAGCTACCCAGGAAGCTAAGATCTGAGGATCGCAGTTCAAAGCCAGTCTGGGCAGGAAGGTCCATGAGACTCTTATTTCCAACTAACGACCTAAAAATCAGAAGTGGAGTCATGCCTCAAAGTGAAAGAGCGCTAGCCCAGGGCAAAAAAGCTCACCTGAAGTCAAGCTCTACAGTCAACAAAAGGGGGGGGGAGGGTAAAGGGAGAGAAAGAAAGAAAAAAAAGGAAGAAAAGGAAAAAGGGGGAAAGGAAAGAGGGAAGAATGGAAGGACGGGAGGAAGGAAGGAAGGAAGGTAGGAAGGAAGGAAGGGAGGGAAATTGGAGCACAGACATGCATACAAGGAAGACACCATGTGGACTGAAGGCAGAGGTTGAAGTAAATGTATCTAAGAAATACCAAGGCCGGCCAGCCACACCACAAGTGCGAGAGAGGCCTGGAAAATTCTCCTTCACAGCTCAGAAAGAACAAAACCCATTTTAATTCCAGTCCCCAGAAGTGTGAGATGCTAACGTTGTGTTCTTTAACCCATCTGGTTTGTGGCAGCCTGCTGCCCCTAGCCCTAGGAAACCCCTACATATCCCTCCAACCGGCTTGCATCTATAGGTGAGCCTCTGAGTCCCATCCACTGGATCGTTATGGTAAGATTGAGCCTTGGATGGAGGCCTAACTCAAGTAGGAGAGCACCTGCTTAGTAAACATGTGGCTCTGAGCTCAAACTCCATTACCACACACACACACACACACACACGATTTCTAAGAGTTCTCTAAGACTGAGCCCTCTCCGCAGCTGCCTTGCCAGTCGACGATCTTCCATTCCTGGGACATTCACCACCAATAGGAAAGCAGTCTAGGCCTTGTCCTGAGGATCACTGAAGCATTGCTCTGCGAGGCTGGCTTTCAAGTCCCAATCTCACTCCCAAGGGCCAAGGGTCGGAGAACATGGAGGTCGAAGCGTCAGCCCGTCAGCACCAGGTCTCTCTGGCAGAGTTGTGTTTTGCTGGAGTGTCTGGAAGCGACCAGTGCTGGCTCATGAGACAGGTGAGATGAAAGGGAAATGGTGCAAGCTCTATCTTCTCTCTCTGACGCCTAGGGCCAGTGTGGTCTTAGAGACAAACATCAGACGGCCTGGGGAGCCATGGGGTGGCCTCTTCCTTTCTTGAGCGCCCTCTAGTGTTCTCAAATGGTGACGACCACCGCTCCTTCAACTTGGAAAAATACTGGAATTTAGCTTCTTCATTTAGAACGCTGGAAGGATTCTTTTGGGTAGACTTTATTGCTGAGTTCAGTGTCTTCCAACATCACAAGGGAAGCAGAAGTAGCAATTCTAAATTTATCTATCCTTCTTTCTTTTTCTTTCCTTTCTCTTCCCTCCCTTCCTCTATCCCCTCCCTTCCCCTCTTCTCTCTTGTGCCAGTACTAGGACTTGAACTCGGGGCTTAAGTACTATCTCTTAGCTTTTCACAGATTTTCAAACCATAATCCTCAGATCTCAGCCTGCTGAGTCGCTAGGATTACAGGCATGAGCCACCATCACCTGCTTTACTTCTGGTTTTCAGTGGTTAATCGGAGGCAAGAGAGTCTCACGGACTCTTCTGCTGGGGCTGCTTTGAAGCACAATCCTGAGACTCAACTTTCTGAGTTGACTAGGATTACAGGTTTACCAGTGCCCCGCGCTGGTACTATTTTTAACCTCAAATTTCACTGCTTAGCTATGCAGCAAATTGGTCTGGCTTTCTGCACCCCGTATTATCAACTCATTCTGAGAAGAGGAAAGAGGATCTGATTCACATTCGGGAGTCTGTGGTCTACAGCAGCGTCTCTACTGGGCACTGCCGGTGCTTGTTCCTTGCTGTGCACAGCCGGCCTGGGCATCCCAGGATGTTTGCCATGTCCCTGGTCACCCCCACTATATGCCAGGAGCACCCCACCCCCACCAACTTGTGACCACTAAAGAAGTGTCCAGGTCTTGGAAGACTATCCCAGTGGACTGTAAAGGGTAAAGTCAGCCTATCAGCTGATGGAATGCTCCTCAGATTAAACTAGTGCCCGCCATCATAAAACAAGGCACCTTTTGGTTCACAGAAAAGAGCAGGTGTGCATAAAGGTCTCTTAGGTTTTATGCATTTTAATCAATTTGCATATCTTCAGTTAATTTGAAATTACACACCAATGATCCAATTAGCTGAACACATTATTCTAATCTATGGTTAGGTAGGAACTTCCAAGCTGTATGTCAAACACACACATATACACATTGGTATACCTCTGATTGTGAATAAAATCATTATTTATAGTTAAGAAATAAAGCATGTTGGTTCACGCCTGGAAATCTGCTTCTCTGGAGTCTGAGATCAGGAGGATTCGTGATGGGAGGTCAGCCCTAGCAAAATGTCATGAGACCCTTCTCAATCAGTGCAAGTTGGCATGGTAGCCTGTGCCTGTCATTTAGCTATCTGGGAAATAAATGTAAACCGGAGGATCAAGGTCCAGGCTCGTCTTGGCATAAATGCAAGACCTTATTTAACAAATAACCAATGTAAAAAGGTCTGGGGTGTCGATGGGCTGGTAGACCCCCACCCAGCAATCGCAAGACCATGAATTCAAATCCCAGGACTGCCTTTTGGAACATTCTCCCATATATTTTCTTCCTAGGGGTCCCGGAACAACACTGTATCTCATATTCCAGTCTTTGTGTTGTCCTCCCCTATTTCAGTCTGAGAGGGACTCGACATGAGCAGATCAAAGTCAGTGGAGGGGAGGAACTACTTAGTGACAGTCTGTTTCCAGGATTCAAAGCAGCGTCTGACATTTCACCAGCTGCCTCCCCTAGCTTGGCAAAACTAATGTCATTAGTTGAGATGAGGTCATACTGCAGGAGGATGCGCATGACTGGCATCCTTACAAGAAGGAGGCTGTGTGAAGTGGCCTCCTGTCCCCTCTGTGTCTTGGATGTCCCGTGACGGTGAACGATTGCCCGTGACACTGACATGGGCAAATCGCAGTAGCTGGAGTATTATCTGAAAGCTGCGTGTGTGCCACGCATGGCACTGGACCCGTGTCGTGTCATCCTCTGGAGGGAGGAACTGCCGTCTCTCCCTCACGCACCCAGGCTTCCTAGGAAGTGCCTCAGTTTCCACAGGTGCTTCCGTTCCTCCAAGTGTCCCGTGACCTTTTTGAAGTCACATCGATTTGGTGATGTACTAATAGGCGCTAGTAGTGTGGGGGACTAAAATAATGTTATTTTCTTAAATTATAAATGTGCTAGCCTAAGGGCTAATAGTAGTAACGGAGAGTAATAGCAGAAACAAATGATGATCCTAATCAGAAGTGTAAACTTCATTTCATTAGAAAGGCTTGAAATAGAGAGAAGTGAATTTCACCTTAAGGGTGGTATGTTCATATAGAGCTACTATAATAAACAGCATAACTGAGAGAGAGTCAAAGAAGGGGTGACATTGTCCAAACAAAGAAAGGTACTCATTACCCGACTTATAAAATGGTAACCCCTCTATAAAGCACCTTAATAGCTACAAAATTATATATGATTTATATATTATATTATATAATTATATGTAATGTATAATGTAATATATTAACATATTATATAATATATTTTTAATTACATATATGTATTTAAAAAGCACTACAAGCTGGGCAGCTTAAAACAACAAAAATGCATGATCTCACAGATCTGGAGGTGAGAAGTCTCCAGTCAAGGGAGTTTCAATGGGAAGATCCTTCCTTGCCTCTTGCAGCAACCCAACTGGTGGCTCCTGGCATTCCTTGGCTTAGCCTCCGTGCTAGCTCTGGCCCCAAGAGTGTTAGCGCTCCCCCCCTCTCTTCTCCCCTCCCGAGGTGGTTCATGCCAGCACAGACACAGGGCTTCGGACCCAGACAAATCAGATCCCAGCCAGGTTGGACCACTGGAGGGCTGTATGCCACTGAGCCGGCTCTGCAACCCTGTCTACTCATCTGTAAAATGGGCTTGTATTCCTTTGCTAGGGCTGTCAGAACATCGCAGCCGGGAAGCTTGAACAGCAGCATTTGACCGTGGCACGATCCTGGATCAGGAAATCTGAGGTCCAGACATCCTGTCAGCAGAGCTGACTTCTCGGATTGTAGATGGCGTCTTCCCCCGGGGGCCTTGGACCTCTTCTTACAAGGACCCTAGTCTTGTTGGATTAAGGCTTATTGGTGTGATCTTGATTGCTTCTTGTATGTGTGATTGTGCACACACGTGCTAGTCCTCAGGCTTGAACTCAAGGCCTGGGTGCTATCCCTGAGCTCTTCTGCTCTACCACTTGAGCACTTGAGCACAGCTCCACTTCACTTTTTTTGGTGTTTAACTGAACATAAGAGTGTCACAGACTTTTCTTGCCCAGACTGGCTTTGAACTATGATCCTCAGATTTCAGCCTCCTAAGTAGCTGGAATGACAGGCATGTGCCACCAGTACCCCACTTTAATTACTTCTTTAAAGACCCTGTCCCTCAGTATAGTTACATCCTGAGGTGGTGGGATTAGTGCTTTAGTGGGTGAATGTTGAGCCCAAGACAGAGTTACAGAATGTAGTCACTATATTGAGTACAAGGCCCCTGAAGCATCTTATGTTTTATGGTATCAGGAGATGGAAACTCTTAGCTGGACACTGATGAATCATGCCTGTAATCCTAGCTACTCAGGAGGACCTTGGTCCTAGGCCAGCAGAGGCAGAACAAGGAGACTGCATCTCTAAAACCACCATCAAGAGCAGAGCTGAAGCTGTGGCTCAAGTAGTAAAAACCCCAGTACAGGAAGAGGAAGAAGGGGGGGGGCAGGAGGAGGAGGAGGAGGAGGAGAGGAGGAGGAGGAGGGGAGGAGGAGAGGAGGGGAGGAGGGGAGGAGGAGGAGGGGAGGAGGAGGAGAAAGGGAGGAGGAGGAGGGGGAGAGGAAGAGAGGAGGAGGGGAGGAGGAGGAGAGGAGGAGGAGGAGGAGGGTGGAGAGGAGGGGGAGAGGAGGTGGGAGAGAAGGAGGGGGGAGGAGGAGAGGAGGAGGAGAGGAGGAGGAGGGGGAGAAGAGGGGAGGAGTAGAGGAGGAGGAAGAGGAGGAGAAGGAGGAGGAGAAGGAGGAGGAGGAGGAGGAGGAGAAGGAGAGAAGGAGGAGGGGGAGAGAAGGGGAGGAGGAGAAGGAGGAGGAGAAGGAGGAGGAGGAGAGAAGGAGGAGGGGGAGAGGAGGGGAGGAGGAAAGGAGGAGGAGGAGGAGGAGGAGAAGGAGAGAAGGAGGAGGGGGAGAGAAGGGGAGGAGGAGAAGGAGGAGGAGAAGGAGGAGGAGGAGAGAAGGAGGAGGGGGAGAGGAGGGGAGGAGGAAAGGAGGAGGAGGAGGAGGAGGAGGAAGAGGGTGACCACACATGAGTTTTAGTGGTACCATGTAATGCCTTTAAGAAGTGAGTGGTGCACAGAAACTGGCTTTTCTTCGGGGCTAATCCCCTTCAAACATCTGGTCCCTCTCCCTCCAGCCGTGGGTGAGGACGCAGCCTTGAAAAGGTGGCTGCATCCCCGCAGCTGCCGGTCCAGGCCGCCTTCCTGAGGAGGCTTCGCACTTGAGTCTGGGTCTCTTTTCAAAGGAGCTGAAGGGCAAGCACTTCATCACACCTAATCCTTTCGCAGAAAAGGCGGGGGAGGCATTGACATGCAGCCACGAAATCCTCCCATCAGCCTTACAAAAGGCTCGGGTGGATTTTCACACTTGGCCACCCGAAGGGAGGGCACCAACCCCGCCCAAGAGACCTCTGCTGGGGCAAAGAACAGGGGGCCATGGCCCCTGCCGGCCTGCGGGGGGGGGGGGAGGGGGGCTGTCCCCGCTGCACAGGCTGGGGGAAAGGTAAGTCCTCTACACCCTTGGTCCCCAAGGCAAGGGGATTTGGGGCGGGGAAGGGGGGTAGCTGTGGCAGGCAAATGTGAGGCATTGCAAACACCACTGACCCTCAGGATGAAGACAGCTGGTCCTGGCCATGCAGGGCCCACAGTCCAGGCGGCTCTGTGTGTACACAGGGCAGATAGCTTCCAGGACACAAGAGTGTTTAAGTTGGAAACCCAGATAAGCAATGTTCCATTTTGGGGTCTTTGCGTGGTTGGATCCGTGACCGTGGCTCCTCTTTATGATCGCATAATTCCATGTACCCCTAGATTGACCAGTCTGAAACCTTCTCATTCAGGCCAGCTAGAGATCTGGCATTAGACCCAACGGGAGGCAGGAACACAGAGTTCAAGTCCCAGCAGCACAAACAACACACAAAACCAGAAAACAGAAGCTCCTCCAAGATCCTTTTTGCAATTACATTTCTCATACACCGATCTATTCATAATCCTTCCTGCATGGAATTGACAGTTTCTAAACAGAATTTTAGGTTAATGTACCTTAAAAATATTTGAATAGTTCATGTCTTCCCCCCCTAAAAGCCTGAGAAATGAAGCCATCGTATGTTCATCAGATCTTTCTAGATAGAGGCCCTGGCCTGTGGCTACTCTGTGGGAAAAGCCATTGAGAAGCAGGCACACCCCTTTTGGTGAAGAAATGCTAGTAGGGTCTTCCTATCTTCCTCCTGCCTTGGCAGTCACGTGAAGCTGTCGTCACGTGATAAATTGGAGCTAAGAGCCTTACAGACTTTCCCCCGCCTGGGCTGGCTTTGAATTGACATCCTCAGATCTCAGCCTCCTAAGTAGCTAGGATGACAGGCGTGAGCGACCATCACCCGGCTCCCTGAGCTCTTTTTTGCTCAAAACCAATACTCTGCCACTTGAGCCACGGCTCCACTGCCAGCTTTTTTTGCTGGTTATTTGGAGAAAAGCCTCATGGACTTTCTTGCCTGGGCGAGTTTCAAACCATGACCCTTGGAGGTGAGGCTTCTGAGTAGCTAGGATTCCAGGCAACCAGTACCTAGCCAGCCATCTCGTGTCGAGAGTGGAGCGGCCTAGAGCCGGAGCTGTCTCATGCAGTAGTTGCCCGCTGGTTTCTAGGCGACCAATCAGTTCCCCTTCACCTTCACTACTTTGTAACTTCCTGTCCTTGACTTCTTTCTTTTACCTAAAAATCACTCTTACTCGGCTTTTATTAAAAATTAAAATGATAAGTCCCTAGCGTTTAGAGAGGTATACTTTTAGACAAGCTGCTAATAAAGGTCAATTGTTCAATTCTTCATCTCCCTATCTCTCCTCTGCCATGTCCTGACCTCGACAATGCTCTCTCTTTCTCTTTCTGTTTTGAAAGTGCTGAGGTTTGAACTCAGAGCCTCTACACCAGAGCCTGGCCCTCTGCACCAGAGCCAATACCCCAAATCCTTTTTGTTATAGTTATTTTTCAGTTAAGATGTCATGTTTTTTGCCCCAGTTAGCCCGAACCATGATCCTCTTCCCTGTGTCATCTGTGATAATAGATACAAGCCACCATGCCCAGCTTATTGTTTAAGACAGAGTCTTACTTTCTGGGCTGGCTTTGAACTAGGATCTTCCTGAACTTCACTTCCTGAGTAGCTGGAACTATTTTCTTCTTAGAATTTTCTTCCTTATTTTAAGAGGTTTCCTTACGTTCCCCCCCCCCCCCCCCCGTTTGTTTTGACAGTACTGGGAATTGAAATCAGCCTCATTCTAGCTGGGCAAACTCTCTTCCCATTGAATCGTGCCTCCCGTCCCTTTTGCTCTTAGTGTGTTTTGCAGGTAGTCCTACTTTTGCCTAGGAACAGCACCAGATGGAGATCTTTTCTCTCTGATTTCTTTGGCATCAACTACCATACTCAGCTTGTTTGGGCTTGCATTTTTGGTACCAGGGGTCTGACCTGTGGCAAGCACTTTACCATTGAGCTATATCCCAGCCCTCAGCTTGTCAGCTTGTTTCTTGAGATTCTATCTATCTATGTTGCCAATGATGGTCTTGAAACTGGACTGCTATCTCCTTAAACCTATCTCTACCTCTTGAGCAGCTAAGATTACACATGGACATTAGCAAGCCTGGATGCTGGCATTAGTTTTCTTTCACTTCTTTTGGTGCCAGTCCTGGGGCTTGAATTAGGGTCTTGGTACTCTCCCTGACAGTGGTAGGCTACTGCTCCACTTTCCGCTTTTTTGGTGCTTATGAGTTTTATGAACTTTCCTACCCAGCTGGCTTTGAACTATAATCCTCATATCTCAAACTCCTGAGTAGCTAGGATTATAGGTGGGGGCTACCAGCACCCAGCTTCCTGAACTTTCTTATTTCTCCTACTTTAGAGGACCTTGGTTTATTCTCTGTTTTTTCTCAAGTCAGTATCTTATATAGGCAAGGAAAGCAAAAATAGAAAAATGGGACCACATCAAAGAAAAAACTTCTACACACAGCAAAGGAAATAATGCAGCTAAGTAAGACATTCCACAGAGGGCTGGGAATATGGCCTAGTGGCAAGAGTGCTTGCCTCCTATACATGAAGCTCTGGGTTCGATTCCCCAGCACCACATATATGGAAAACGGCCAGACGGGGCGCTGTGACTCAGGTGGCAGAGTGCTAGCCTTGAGCGGGAAGAAGCCAGGGATGGTGCTCAGGCCCTGAGTCCAAGGCTCAGGACTGGCCAAAAAAAAAAAAAAAAAAAAAAAAAAAAAGACATTCCACAGACTTAGAGAAAATATTTGCAAATCCTATATTAAATAGGAGTCCAGGCCAATATCCAAAATTGCAAAGAACTGAGACTATCCAATAACCAGAAAATAACCTATAACAATAAAGTCCCAAATAGACATTCCTCAAAAGAAGATCTACAAATGGCTGAAATGCATCTTTGACAGATGTCCCTCATCCACTCTCAGTGGCTTTATCTTTGGAACTTTCCCCTTCCTGTTTTGATCAAAAAAGCAAAGAAACCACCAGGCACTGGTGGCTTACACCTGTAATCCTAGAAATTCAAAAGACTCAGATCTGGTTCAAAGCCAGCTCAGGCAGACTAGCCAATGAAACTCTTACATCCAATTGACCACGAAAAGAGCTAGAAGTGGAGCTATTGCTCAAGTGGTAGAGCACTAGCCTTGAGCACAAAAGCTCAGGAACAGCACCCACGTCCTGAGTTCAAGGCCCAGGAACACTTCCTTCTCCCCACAAGAAACAAGCAAAAGTCAGTCAAAGCATTTCCCAGAATCCATCACCATCTCCTTAACTTTGCTTTCATATTTGCCTTAACTCAACTGACTTGTTTCTCCACTTGTTTCGGGACATCTCACACAAGCAATGAAGGAAGGAAGAGGAGTTGTTCTAAAGTATGATTTCAGTGGTTCGCACCTGGGAGACAGCAGCTGGTGCACTGCCCCCTGGTGGATGGACTGGCAATGCTGTCGGGTTCTCTTCCTCTCCAAGATGGTCAAGAGAAGCTGGCCAGAGGAGCTGAGATCTAAGTTCTGGTCCGAGAAGAGAATGGCTGATGTTCTAACTCAAACTTCTTTTTCATTCCTTATCTGTGCATCCAGACCAGCATCAATCAGTTGTGTGTTGTAAGAATGATCCCCAGGGAACTTAGGGACTAATTTCCGGATTTCTAGGATACCATTACCCTCGACAGAGCACAAAAGTTTAGGTTTAGTGTCAAGTTATTCCATATGAGTCTTCAATCCACCTGCCACCACTGGACCGTCCAATGGTAGCCACTAGCAACAGGGGACTATTTATATTTCCATTCATTAAATTTAATTCAAATAAACATTTGGCCTCTCAGTCTTAATTCATATTGTAAGTGAATTGCTATATGTATTTACCACACTGGGTATTATGGATATAGAACATTTCCAACATTCTAGAAAGTTCTATCAGACAATATGACTCTAGAGCCAGAAGTGCCCGTGTCACTCATGGGCAGAATTAATCACAGTCTCATTGGTGTTCTTACAAGTCTTTGTTCTCACCACTCCCACAACATTTGTCACAATTTGACGTGAAATGGAGTTAATTAAAAAGCATGGCTGTCTCTTCCACTTGCCCATAAGAGAACGGCTGGCACCAAGCATTTGCCTTTATTCCTAGCACTCAGGACAAAGCCTAGCAAGAAGATGACCCTTTATACATAGGAGTTGAATGAATGACTCTATTGTAAATCCTTGAGGACAGGGACAAATGTTCTTATTTTTGTGTTTCCCACAGTTCCTGGAGCAAAGAAGAGACCTCAGCAATGTCTATTGAATGATCGCATCTCCCATCTGCCAGCCTAAAGATGGAGTTCATTGCCCTAGAGACAAAAAGACAGCTCACTGTGCTCCTCAGACCTAGCCGTGGCCCTTTCCCCTCCACCCTTACACATGCCACCCCTTGCCTCTGGACCACCATATCCCTTCCCTGCTTCACCACCCAGACTCAAGCTTTTTTATGAGGTCTGCTCACAAGTCATCCACACCCCTGTCTACATATACTCACACAAGTGTGTGCTCTGCTCCTAACTCTGCCACAAACCCCACCACTGTACCATGCTGCTGACCTATATGTGTGGGGCATCATTTCTTCCTTCCTCACACCCAGAAGACTGGTCTCCAAACTGGGGGGTGTGTATCCCCAGGACTTTCATGAGGTGACTATCTAGGATGTGCAGGGAAATGTTCACATTTCTATTCTTTTAAAATATCATGGATTAACATTCTTCTGCTATGTGTCTTAATATATTGATAATATATTTGCATGTTATGTGCTCATTTAAGGCATATAGTAACTTGTGTTTATTGATTGGGGTTTGTGGTTAAACAGGAAAAAGAGCCACGGGATACCTTCCTTCTCCATCCTGCTCACACCTTCAGTCAGCAGAAGCCCCTTCCTTCCTGTGTTCTCGACACCCACTGTGACCAGCTGAGTTCCAGAAAATTGGCCCACATCTCTTAGAAACCTATCATGTCTCCTACTTTCATTTTCTTTTTTGTGGTGCTGGGATCAACCGCAGGTCTTGCATACTAAGTGTAAGACTTAAGATCTTTTCTGTTAAAATGGTTGCTTTTGAGCTAAGCATTGCCACGTTAAGGGTAGTCGCCATCTTACAAGAAGCTGTTTTAGTTAAGTCCCATTCTGTTTTTCAGAACTGTTTTTCTAGCAGCTGAAGGCATGATCCAAGTTGTAGAGCACCAGCTGAGGGGGAACTGTTTTTCTGACAAGTCCCTGCTTTGGCCAACTATCTTAGGTTTGGCTGATTGCGCAGATAAACTGGGACACCCTTTCAAACTAGCCAATCACACAAGCTTATGCACCTTAGTGCTAACCAATCAAAACAAAGGGAAGTAATATGTTCGGGAGACCACCTGGTACTCTTGCTCACTCTGCTTCCTGTCAGTAGCATACCTTCCCACAGTAAACTTGGCCTTGCAGGGCTCCTGTCCAGTTGATGTCCTTTCTACAGGCAATGTCAGTGTCCGGAGCACCTCCAACATAGGCAAGTGCTCTACCATTGCCTAGCCCCCAGGTTTAGTTCTGCCTTCCAGGACTAAACACTGAAGTTTAAATCCTTTGAAGTGTTTTTTAGCTAGGTGTTCTTTTTCCATCCAGATAGCAAATTCCATGAGCATCTTTTACCTCTGTGGCACTGACAACACATTGACAGTGGAAAGAGAAGGAAGAAGAGCCAGTCTAATCCCATTGTAGAAATAAGGAACAAGGGAGTGCAGTGAGCAACTTCCTCAGCTCACACACCTGACTGATTCGCCCCCTCCCCCATAGAGACTTGGACTGTAAATCTACACAGAATAAATTCACCAAATATGGAGTTACCCCTTCCACGGGACTCCTCGGAACAAATCTGGCTGGGGGCTTGGGCCCAGCTGCTGATCTTTTCTCAGTGGGGCGCAGCCCTTCCCAGGGCTGTAAGTGAGTCTCCACCCAGAGGATGTCAGCTGTGAACTTGACAAAGGCTAGGAGTCCTGGTCAGGACCTCCTAATGGCCAGCCAGCCTATTAGTTTAGCAATATGTATCTCTGGGGTCAGAGCCATGACCGGAAGAGGTTTGATTCTTCATTATTCAGGAAGCTCCTGATGAGAAACTTCCAGCAGCTGCTGAAAGTCCCTCTATTAACAAACATAACAAGTAGAATCTTCACCCAAGAACCTTGCTGCATGGTCTTTCTACATCCCATGGTGCCCTTAAACCGAGAAATAAATGATTCAAACCTGTGGGCTTAAATTAAAAAAAAAAAAAAGATGTGGATGTCAATCAAATGTAAATGACGCTCCCATTAAATAATGATTTTCATTCACTCAACCCTATGAATTTCTCAGACTTTGTGATTGCCTCTGTGTCTAATACAGATTGCTTAGAATCTGATTTTCAGCAGTTTACATTTGTGATATTTTGTAATAAATTTAAGTTGGGGCTCTTTTTTTTTTTTTTTTTTAAAGGAGTGACCAAAAAAATCTTGCTGTGTTCAGTCTCCTGAGAACGCTGGGTCGAGTTTTTTGATCCCAGTGACTCATTGATTTGCGGGCTGATGTAAAGTGAGGGGTCCTTATTAGTGGCGTCTGTCCTGGCTGTAATGTTTTTGTTATTTTTTCTCATTTGTTCACTCTGACATGTCATTACAGAATGGTACTGTTCAGGCTCTGCCTTGGCTGTTCGTTAGCGTGTGTTTAATGAGTAGCTTAATTGAGCCGTCTCCGAGGCCACCTGTCGCCCTCCGGACTTATTAACATACTAATGGCTGGATATTGTATTCTCTGACAGGCAACAGGGCTTACTGATTTGATGTCTGGACATGGAGATTTTATGCAGAAATGAGAACTCGCATGGGGAAGGAGATTTAAAACACACACACACACACACACACACACACACACTCAAATTAACTCTTTGGTATCTATGTGCTTATGGTTTTCTTGCAGGAGTGGGGGAAAAAATAACAAAACAGTTCAACCTATTGCAGGCCACGAAAGGATTTTCTAGAAAGGAAAGCCTTGGTCTTGCAAACGCAGCAGATCTGCAGGCGGAAGCAGACCCCAGGCAAGCCCAGTGGGCTTTGTGGCTATTACAGTATTACTGTTGGGAATCGCTTCAAAGGGGAAATCTGCCATCCCGGGGAAAGTTCTGCTAGGAGCCTTTTCCAAAGGTAGAGGAACAATTGAAAAGCTGCATGGCTTCTAGCCAGGGCCTGTGGCCTGCCTTTTCAATCCAGCTGGATTGGGAATGTTGGGCTGTCCAGGGAGGGTCGGGAGGAGAGGCCGGGGCTCCACCCTGCATGGCGGGAGCCCATTGGTTTTGTTTGTTTCTTTTCTGGGTGTGGACAGTTGGGTCCTGTCCCTAGCCTGCCTTGCGGAGAGACAGGGAAGGAAGAACTCTGTCCTGAGAAATTCCATCAGTTACAGGCCAGAGGAAGACTCCATGGACAGCCTTGAGGAGCCAGGCGGGCCGCAGTTCCTGGGCCTGAGGTTCCTGCCAAGGCATAGGAAGCAGCAGGAAGCTGTATGTGTGTAGAGCCAGAGAGCCCTCTGGCCGGGAGCTGTGTTCCAGACCTTGGCATGGGCAACCTATGGCTGGTGGAGAACACTGCAAGGGGTCTCCTCCCTCTGGGTTTCTGATAATGCTGCCAGGGGGGCCCTCCAACTTCCCATCCAAGGAGAAGAAAAAGTGGGGAGAAGAGCAGAAACCTATCCACTGTCTGATCATTTCCACATGATGGCTGACGATGATGATGGTGGTGGTGGTGGAGGTGCTGGTGGTGAAGGTGATAGTGATAAAGAAAATGATTTTGATGAGGATGATGGTGGTGATAATGATGGTGATGAAGATGACAGTGATGATGGTGGTGGTGCTCATGGTGGTGGTGATGATGGTGTAGAGGGATAGTGATGTGGATGACGGTAGTGGTGATGAGATTATGGTGATGATGGTGGCGGTGATGAGCTGATGATGGTGATGAGGATAAGAATGGCGATGGCCTCTGATATCAGGAGCCCCAGCGTTCCACCCAGCTGTGATGCCTCAAAGTGTCCCCAGACACTGCCAAATGTGTTCAGAGCTGGAAGAATGAATGTCCCCCCAGTTATAGAACTGCTCCAGAGGCAGCTCTGATGATGGGCTTGTAGGTGAGAAACACCCAGTCTGTGCAAGGGCAGGAGTCGTACTCTCAAAGCCAGGCCGCAGTAGGCAGAGCCGCGTGTAGGCCCACGTGGAGTCTCCCTGGCTCTCTCCTCTGCCGGGTCCTCCAGCGGGGCTCACGGTATCCTAGCTGTCACCAATGGTGGATCAACAGTCCACGCCCCAGAGCTGCCATCGAGAACTGTGATGGTAGGTCAGATATTTCGTTACAGATTTCATACATTACCTTTACAAATCCTCCCACTCTCCAGTCGAGGTAAGCGCTGTAATTATGCTGTTGAGAGCCAAGGAAATGGAGTCTCCACTGAATTAAGCAACATGTCTCAGATCACATAGCCAGGAGGAGAGTCTCACTGTGCTTCAAAGCACAGTGTTCTAGAATAAAGCACCCAGAATTCCAGCTACCTGCACCTGGAGACCACCACCCATATGATCCATTCACCTACTTATCAAGAAGAAGAGGTTACCCCCCCCCCATACCCTTTCAACTCCTTGGCTTGCCAGGGTCCTGTCTGTTAAGTTCCCCTAGGTCAGGTGTGATGGCTAATTTTGTGTGCCTACTTGACTGGGCCCCAGGCTGCCCAGATATTTGGTCAAATGTTATTGTAGGTATTCCTGTGAGATCTTTAGATGAGAGTAGCAGTTGACTCAGTAACCTAAGTAAAGCAGATTGCTGTCTCCAATGCAGGTGGGCCTGGCCGAAACAATTGAATAGAACAAAACAACAACAAAATAGAACAAAAAGACTATCTTCTCTGAAGTAAGGAAGACTTCCTTGTTCCTAATGTCCTCCCAATGAGAACATGAGCTTTCCTCGCTCTGGATGTGAGCCAAAACATTGGCTCTTTCTGGGTATCACCTGCCCTTTCTCAGATGACCTTCCTAATCACTCTCCTGGATCTCCAGCTTGCCTGCAGATCTAGGGGACTTGCCAGCCTCCAACTTCTTATAAGAAACCTGTTTCTCTATAAACACACGCATTACATTAATCCTGCTTCTCTGGACAACCCTCACCACAGTGACATCTTGGTCACTGTCACACTGTCACACAGGACAGCTAGTCTGTGCACACATGTTCCACTGTTCTGTTTCATTTTGCTTTAGGATCGACTTGTAACCACCATCCAGGTTCTTTCAAAACAAAACAAAAACAATCTGATCCTAGTGATGTCTAATACCTTGCACGGTTTGCTAGTTGGGTAACTTTCCACGCTGCTGTGTTTTGGATAAATTCCTCCATAATGAGCTTCTAGTTCATCAGGGCTGTCTTCAGCCATTCATCTATCCCAGCAACTGAGCTCTGTCCATTTCATGAAACTATCTTTGTCTTCTCTTACATGATTGCATCTGCTGATGGTTGATTTATTTAAATTATGTATGTAACTCACCACAAGTTTGTGGTTTTTGTTCTTGTGGTTGTTGGAGTTTGTGCTAGAATTGGGGCTTGAACTCAGGGACTTCTGCTCTCAAGTGGCTTTTTCTCCCTGCTCAAGGCCAGCATTCTAGCACCTGAGTCACATCGCCATTTCTAACTTCTTGAGTCTCTTACATTTGTCTGCCTGGGCTGGCTTCCAACTGTGATCCTCAAATCTCAGTCTCCTGAGTAGCTAGGACGGCAGGAGTGTGCCACCAGGACCCAGAACATTCTGTACTTTTACTGTGCTGTAGTTTGCTACATTGCATTAACCAGGTATGTCTCGTTGCCCATCCTGGCATTTATTGTGCCCACCTGCCCTCTTAGGGCCTCCGTTCAGAATCACACCGTGGAGTAGGTTTTCCCAGCGCTCTTCTCTGACATGCCCCTGGGGTTGGTGAGTCCCACATCCTGGCTACCAGGCTGTGCTCACTTTACCTCCCCTGACGCATGCTTTGTCCATGGAGGATAGGAAATACTCCATCCCTGACTGATCCCCAGCCATCGGGGAGGCAACATAGTTCCTACCACTGCTAGAAAACAAAGCCCGAGCACCTCAAGTACTTCCACACCCTCAAGTCCAGCAAAAGGAAAGCGTCAGCTTTGTGTTTCTGGCCCATGGCCATGTTGTATCTTCTATTCCTTTACCTTTTGAACGTATACATACATACATACATACATACATACATGTATATTATATGCTATACGTGTATATAAAATCGCATACCATTTCTCTGCCTCGCTACAGATGAGAACCTCTATGTCAGAGTCTTGATGGATTCTATTGTCACCTGCTGTCCTATTCTCAGTGCCATTCTGCAACATTTTGTTAAAAAAAGAAAAAGAAAGAAATCTCCCTACAGGAAACTGTTATCTTGTGGTCTTCTTGGCTTTATGGGGGGCTGTGATTAGGAAGTCAGATGCTTAGTAGTCACAAGCCAGAGCTAAGTCAGATCACCTGCGTGCCCAGCTCAGAGCTACAACGTAGCAGTCATAGGTCAGAAGAAATTGAGCCAAGTTACTTAATGCTTTAAGCCTTATTTCCTCATCTGTGAAATAGATCCATAGTGCAAATTCTCAATCTTCCCAAAGAGTAAATAACATAATCCATGTGAGAGCACTTCCCACAGAGTTTGGCACGTAGTCAGGCCTCAATAAACGTCTGCATGATTATGGTGGTTATTATAGGGTAGCTAGCCTCACATCCCCAACTTTAGAGAATCATTAGTGTTTGAAAGGCTCCAGTGGCCTACCAAGCAGAAGAAAGAGATGCAAAGAAAAGACTTCCTCAGATCTGCAGGGCTGTGCATACTCCTATGTCAACTCTGAGCTTTGTCTGCATTCTACAGTCAAGACGAGAAAAGCGAATCCCTGAATCGTGGTGCGCCTTTGGCCACACATACGTGAAAAGTCACACTGGAAGAGTTAACACTTTCTGGGACTCCATAAGTGCTCCCATAGCTTGAATAGAAATTCAGAGCTGGACACTGGTGCCTCATGCCTGTAATCCTAGCTACTTGGGAGGCTGAGATCTGAGGATCAGAGTTCTGGAACCAGCCCAGGCAGGAAACTCCATGAAACTCTTATCTCCAATGAACCACCTAAAAACTAGAAGTGAAGCTGTGGCTCAAATGGTAGAGCGCTAGCCTTGAACGACAACAACAACAAAAGTTCAGGGACAGTGCCTAGCCCTTGAATTCAAGCCCCAAGATTAAAAAATAAAAATAATTTTAAAAAAATAACAAAAATTCAGAAGCAATTTTGAAGAGAGCCCTACTTCCTTGATGGGGTCCAGCCAGAGCACTTTCCCAGGGGCGTGGAGTACAGTGAAGATGGAGGGTCCGAAGGGGCCATCGTTGATGCTTTCTGAAGCCCTGGGATGCTATTACAGACACCCCTCAGTTTACAGGGGGGTTACTTCGGCACAAACCCACTGCAAACTTGAATTATCCCAAGTCATACATGTAGCACCTGCATCTGGACGTCTTAGTCTTGTAGCTTGGCCTCCCTTTCTTCAGCACCGCCATCAGCCTGTAGGCGAGCCACCCAACACTCAGCTCTTCATTTGGCACTCAAGTCTTGAGCAGCTCATTGTCATTGATTGACTACCATAATGAAAGCGCACCACAGAAGGGTTGTATAGGTCCACCTTCACCTCATTACCCACTTAAAACCTTGTCTACCTGGGGAACCGTCTGTGTACTTTAAACTTTTCTTGGAACACAGAGGTTTCTTAAAACACAGAGGTTATGTAATTTTTATACTTTTGGGCAGTACTTGGGTTTGAAGTCTTACAGGTGTTTCTGCCTGGGGCTGGCTTCAAACCTTGATTCTCAGATCTCATCTTTCTAGGTAGTTAGGATTACAGATGTGAATCCAGATTGCCCCTCTCAGGGGAGCCTTTAAACCTAGAACTTAGAGACTCTGAAACGCTGGGAGTGAGACCTAAGGCAGAGAGAGGCCCTGCTCAACTGGATCTGGTGTCTGGGTGAGAAGGGCTCCATGGCCGGAAGCTGGCACGCTCTGGGAGGAGGAACCCGTAGCTGATTCTGTACAAAATACCTAGAATAGGGCTGGGGATATAGCCTAGTGGCAAGAGTGCCTGCCTCGGATACACGAGGCCCTAGGTTCGATTCCCCAGCACCACATATACAGAAAAAACGGCCAGAAGCGGCGCTGTGGCTCACGTGGCAGAGTGCTAGCCTTGAGAGGGAAGAAGCCAGGGACAGTGCTCAGGCCCTGAGTCCAAGGCCCAGGACTGGCCAAAAAAAAAAAAAAAAAAATACCTAGAATAATCAAGTTCCTAGAGACAGAAAGCAAAGTAGGAGTTATTAGGGTTTGACACGTATTTCCTGAGTGGGGAGCATGAAATATTTTCCCTTTTTTCTCCACTTCTTGACTTATTCTATTTATACCAATATAAATCCTTGGTAAAACATAAAAAACACAAACGGTTAATGGGAGTTTCTGGTTCATATTTGGTCTGTTGGGGATAATGCGAAAGTCATGAAAATAGGTACTGTGATGTTGCACCACATTGTGTGTTAGTACCACTGACTTGGACTCTTATGATTATAATGGAAATAATATACATATGCACATATATTATATATTGAAACCACAACTTTTCTTAAAAAATTTAATTTATTTATTAATTGAACACAAATTTTTTTTGACAAGGTGTTGTGCAAAAACAGTGCAGTTACATAGTAGGGCAGTGCGTACATTTCTTGTGATATCTTACGCCCTGTTTTTCTTTCCCTTCTCTAGGTCAGGTAGACATATATACAATATACAATGTATCAAGAACATATACAGTAGTCATGTGGCCATGCCCAAGAAAGTTCACCTAGGGCTTTAAATGTAATGTCGACATTAGACCATATGTCGACAGTAGTCTTATATGAACGTACATACATAGATTATGAGCTATTGTATTCCACTGAGAGGTCAATTTTTGACCTTTATATGTTGAGTAGTTGTTTGGTTTTAGTTACATAATGTTGGGTTGCTGCCCCAATCCTGTGGGAAATACCATTTGACAAGCAGTTTTTGGTTTCACAGACCTGGTCTCTACTTTCTCTCCGTCTCCCTTTCTTAACAGTCATATATCAAGGAGATCATGCCCCTTTGTTTTCTATGTTCTAGGCTTGTCTCGCTCAACATTATTTGTTTGAGTTCTTACCATTTCCCTCCGAATAACAATATTTCACCATTCCTAATCGCTATGTAGTATTCCATTGTGTATAAGTACCATATTTTTCAGATCCATTCATCTGTGGAGGGGCATCTGGCGAAACCACAACTTTTAGAAATTAATAATGTAGCATACTGAAATAATTGAATCACGTGCTTTAAATGGTTGACTTGTATGGCATATAAATTCTATCTCAATAAAGCTGTTTCTTAAAAAATTGAAGCAAATAGTCTGGACTTGTGGCTCAATTGCTGAAGTACTTGCCTAGCAAAGGCAAGGACCTGAGTTCAAACCCCAAACAACACAAAATAAGAAGGAAGCAATAGTACTTCTTAAGTCCTTTGTCATGGGCCAGGCAATTGTTGTTGATTATTACAGCCCACAGGGACCTCAGGAGAGCTGTCTTAAAATTCCACCTGCTCATACTATAGTACCCCTGGATGGACCAAACAACTCAATTTCACTCAAATGATAGCAACAGTCAGGAGAATTCTGAGACAAAGATTAGGTAACATCATAGCTAGTAAGAAATGAAGAAGTATCAAATTCACCCTTGTTTAAATTCATTTCTACACTTATTTAGTCATTTGTGAGTCACCCAAGTTTTATTTGTTACAAACATAGAAAGGAGATATGGGTTGTCACAAAGAACAAGTATAAGGAGACTATTGCTCTTGCCTTCAAGAATTTGTATTTTGGGCTGGGGTGTGGCTTACATGGTAGAGCAGCTGCTTAGCGAGCAAGAGGTCCTGAGTTCAAACCCTAGTACCACACACACACACAAGGAATATGAAGAAGTCCTGACCTTCATCCTCAGGGGTGAAAAGCTTGGGGAAGGGGGCTCAGTGGACCCCAGTCTCAGGGGAATCACCTTGGGAGGTCATCGTTTCAGTGGAACTATGGAGTGTTGGAGAAGCATTCTAGGCAGCACATTGGCTCCCACTCTTCTATCTAAGGAAAAGACACATGTTTATTCCAATTCCCAGCCTCTCTCTCAGTGTGGCTTTCAGACTACAATCTTACGATGGAAACAAACACAAAGGAAAAAAAAAAAGAATCAGCTGGAGGGCTGGGGATATGGCCTAGTGGCAAGAGTGCTTGCTTTGTATAAATGAGGCCCTGGGTTCAATTCCCCAGCACCACATATACAAAAAAATGGCCAGAGGTGGTGTTGCGGCTCAAGTGGCAGAGTGTTAACCTTGAGCAAAAAGAAGCCAGGGACAGTGCTCAGGCCCTGAGTCCAGGTCCCAAGACTGGCAAAAAAAAAAAAGAATCAGCTGGGCGGGCTCTGAGAGACACTAGTGTTGCACCAGCTATGTCTGGCACCTCATTCTAACTTGGGCCTCGTGAGCCAGAACATTCTAATGACAGACCTCCAGACCTAGCTGTTCAGATGTGACCTTCAAGCTGCACCCGTGACCTCTGCTCTCTGTTTCTCAGGACACTCTAACAGTTTTGTGAGTGTACTACCTGGCTACACTCCAGTGTCCTGAGCTCATCTAGTTTCCCAGTTTCAAGTGAGAGTGTTAACCCTTCTCATCTTTTTAGAGTGGGTCGTAGTGTTTGCATTGCCCTTCATGTTCATGGAGGATGTGTTGTTTTCCCATGTTCCCTGTCCCTGACATTGGCCTCAGTTAAAATTGTTCTCTGACCTTCAGTTTCTTCAGCTGTAAAATGGGGACAAGAACCCCTGATCTGCACAGTTATCTTGAAGATAAAATAAGGTATTATCAAATGGAAACTGTTTAGTGATACTGGGGCTTGAACTCATGGCCTTGTGCTTGCTAAGTAGGTACTCTCTACCACTGAGCCATATCAGAACGCTTTGCCTATTTGTAAATTCTGTGTTCATATTGGATTAGATACTATAATTTTTATAATATATTTGGGCAGTAATACAAGATTGAAATCTAGAAATTCTAAGTACGGGTTGATCGTTGATATAGGAAATGCAAGTCATAAACTCAAGATTCTCAAAGTGTAGTCCTAATTATTTAAAATAATTTAAATCACCCAGTATTTATTTTTTAAAGGACAATTTATTTTATAGTGGCCATCAATGGCCAACTGAAAAATATTTTAGATCTAAATTTTTTCAAGTCCCTGTGTCCAGGTCCACGCTGGGATCCGTTGTTCTCCCATTAACACAGGTAGCCTGGTTGATTTTTTTTCTGTCAATCATAGGGCTTGAACTCAGGGCTCTTTTGCTCAAGGCTAGTTCTTTACCACTTTGAGCCACAGCTTCACTTTCAGTTTCCTGGTGGTTAATTGGAGTTAAGACCATTTTCCTACCCTGTCTGGCTTCAAACCACAATCCTCAGATCTCAGCCTCCTAGGTAGTTAGGGTTATTGGCATGAGCCATGAGCTAGCCCAGCTGATTTTTGCTCTCTATTACATGCCCAACAGACTTTGCAACAAAGAAGGAAATTAGTAGCAGGTGATTTTTTTGTTTCAGAGTCATAGGGCTTGAAATTAGGGTCTGGGTGCTGTCCCTGAGATCTTTCTGCTCAAGGCAAGTGCTCTACCACTTTGAGCCAAGGCATCACTGCTAGTTTTCTGGTAGTTTATTAGAGATTAGAGTCTCATAGACTTTCCTGCCCAGGCTGGCTTTGAACTAAGATCCTCACATGTCAGTCTCCTGAGTAGCTAGGATTACAGGCGTGAGCCACCAGTGATTGGCTAAGTTTTTCTTTTGTTCTTTTTTTTTTTTTAAGATGTAGAGACAAAATTGTTTTTATTTCTCATTGTGTACAATTATCCAGTATAGATGATTAAATCCTTTATGTTGAATCACAGAATCCTTGAAAAGAAACTCAGAAGCCAATATCTTTTGAGAATATGTAGAATATATTCTCAAGAACATAAGAAGAGGGGCTGGGAATATGGCCTAGTGGCAAGAGTGCCTGCCTCATATACATGAGGCCCTGGGTTCGATTCCCCAGCACCACATATACAGAAAATGGCCAGAAGTGGCGCTGTGGCTCAAGTGGCAGAGTGCTAGCCTTGAGCAGGAGGAAGCCAGGGACAGGGCTCAGGCCCTGAGTCCAAGGCCCAGGACTGGCAAAAAAGAATATAAGAAGAGGAAAAATAGCCTTTCTCTTTTAATGCAAGGCTTTATGTCCTCTCCAGAATATAAAATGGAGACATGAACATTCAGGACTTAGAGGCAGTGACCAGGAACACTATCAGTTTTTTCTGAGGGGAAGAAGATGTAGCTGAGAGAAGGTTAAGAATAAAGCATAAGCTTGGTCATTTGCAGTTTGATGTAGCCAAGGCCAGCAGGCTTGGATGAGCTGTTCATCCTCCACACTGGGGGCTGTATCCTGGACTCTTCACATCCTGCAATCATTACATCAGGTCATTTAATTGGTGTATTAAAAAGTCACCTTAACACAACTCATGGTCACCTTTTCCTGAGATCTTCATGATAAACAGTGAGCTTTTCTGACCCAGCTGCAAGCTTTTCAAGTCTCCACTCTGCTTTTTGCTCCCATGCTCAGTGTATATGCAGCTAAACGCCACCACTTACATCTTGGCGCCTGTGCAGGGCACTTCAGGTTCAGAGTGAAACATTTCCCTGTCCCCATAAAGCCTGTGGCTGTATCATCCTGCAGCGCCCATTTAGTCCATCTCCAAGAGCCCCCCCAAATCTGAATGGTTCCACTGTGGTTCAACATTTCAAGTCTAAAGCCCTTTCTGAGGCACAAGATGCACATCTTGAAATGCACTCCATTCCAAGGACCTCTGCACTGTATTCCACTCTGCATGGCAGAACTTTGTCTGAAATTCAAGCACTGAATGCATCCTCGCAGGGCGGAGCCCTCAGGTGCTCTCCTGTTACTCCCCAGATTGGGTTTCCAAAACCCACAGGGTCAGTTTCACAATTTCCTGCTTTGTCCATGCCTGCCTCCCCCATCCCCTACCTGACCTGGCGGATGGCCGCCTTGGGCAGTGACATGAGCCTGAGCACAGGTGGAAAGATCATCTCAGAGAACGCACAGAGAAGCCCACAGACCTGTGCTCCCCACTCCCACATCCACAAAATCTTTACAGTGCCGAGTTCACATATGGACTTCTCACTGGGCCCTTATTCTGAAAAACAGAACGTGCTCTGACAGGTAACTAGCTCCATGTCCTCTTCACCCAGGGGTCAAGGCTTCGGCTGGCCAGGGTGTGGTAAGCTCTCTCTGAGGTTGTGCCCTCCCCCGGCAGGAAGGCTCCAAGGCCAGGCTCTGGGAGGATGGCTTTCCCTGGGATGCTGACCTTCGCCATCGCCAGGGTTCTGCTCCAGCTTCAGAGGAGCCTCACTCCAGAGCAGATGCTGGGACGGGCAGGGCAGATGGCGGACCTTGCCCTCCTGTCCCCTGTCACCCTGTCCCAGAAGGACCCAAGAGTCTTCTCCTGACTTTTGCTCTTTTACGTGGATAAATAGCTAGATAATGGATGATAGATAGGATGGATGGATGGATGGATGGATGGATGAATGGATGGATGGATGTTTTTTGAGCTTTCTCAAGGGTTTGCTGCCTATGTTTTTGGACAGCCTGCCAGCTAAGAATTTACATTTTCTTTTCTTTTCTTTTTTTTTTTGCCAGTTCTGGGTCTTGAACTCAGGGCCTGGGCACTGTCCCAGAGCTTCTTTTTTTGCTCAAGGCTAGCACTCTACCACTTGAGCACAACACCACTTCCGGCTTTTTCTGTTTATGTGGTACTGAGGAATCGAACCCAGGGCTTCATGCATGCTAGGCAAGCACCCTACCACTGAGCCACCTTCCCAGCCAACATTTTCTTTTTTTTCTTTTTTTGGCCAGTCCTGGGCCTTGGACTCAGGGCCTGAGTACTGTCCCTGGCTTCTTTTTGCTCAAGGCTAGCACTCTGCCACTTGAGCCACAGCACCACTTCTGGCTGTTTTCTATATATGTGGTGCTGGAGTATGGAACCCAGGGCTTCATGTATAGGAGGCAGGCACTCTTGCCACTAGGCCATATTCCCAGCCCCCCCTCCCCCAGCCAACATTTTCTTTTCTTGTTTTAATGCCTATGCTCACCTGATCATATAAAATAGTATTTATTTAACTCCAGGAAATGAAAACAAGATGTTTTTATTTCTTCATTGCTGTTTTTGTTTTCTCTTCTTTTGCCTTATTTATCTGTCTTTGGGAGGATAAGGGGGCACAGAAATGGAGGGACAAAGAGTGAACATATGTAGCAGTGGTAGTCACTAGACACGGTGTTGAAAATGAATTACACAATTTGTGGGTGGGGATGGGAGGGAAAAACTGCGTGAGAGTGGAGGAAGGGGTGACATCGTCCAAAAAGAAATGTCCTCATCACCTGACTTATGGAACAGTAACCCCTCTGTATATCACCTTTATAATAACAATTAAAAATAAATATAACAACAAAAAAGGAAAACAGACTTATTTCACCTATGTGGAATTCTCTTGAACATTTACAAAAATAATAGCTGCTTGATTTGATATAGAACATTATTTTAGTTAAGGAGTTGTGAACTGGCACCGTGGCTCAAGTGGTAGAATGCGAGCCTTGAACTGAAGAGCTCGGGGACAGTGCCCTGGCTTGAATAGAGTTCAAGCCCCACAACTGACAAAAAAAAAAAAATGAAGTAGTTGTACAAAGGGGATACAATTCCACAAGTCAGGCTATGAGTACAATGCTTCTTGGTCAGTGTCACCCCTTCCTTCATTCTCTCTATTTCTCCCCTCCTGTCCATGCCCTTGCATTGCATTACATATTACATGGAACATATGGGATATAATGACTGTTTCTCACTCTTCCTCTCTCCTTTCATGCTCTCCTCAAACCACTTCCTGATATTCATTTTGATACGCAGTGTATTCATTACTTAGATGAATTATGATTTTTCCATTCCTCACCTAGGTATAGCCTCCTTTAGTCTGTTTGTGTGTGTGCAAATACAGGGTTTTTTTTAATATTTGAAAAAGTATCAAAAGGCTGGGTTGCCATGGCTCATGCCTGCAATCCTAGCTTCTCAAGAGGCTGAGATCTGAGAATTGCAGTTTGAAGCCAGCCCAAGCAGGAAAGCTGGTGAGACTATTGCAAAAAACAAAACAAAACACCTGGAAGTGGAGATGTGGTCAAGTGGCAGAGCACCAGCCTTGAACAAAAAAAGCCTACAGAGAGCACCTAGGCCCTGAGTTCAAGCCCTAATTCTAGCACACACACAAAAATAAATTTAAATGAAATACTTTGTGCTATGTAAAAATGATCTAAAACTAAAGGCTGTGGCTCAGCACTAGAGGGCTTGCGTTGCATGCACTGGCTCTCAGTTCAATCCCCTGCACTGGGAATTAGATATAGATACAGATACTGATGAGATTCCAGTATTCAGTCCACTTGTTTGGCTGTATTCCAGAACTGAGGAGCTAGGACAGAGACCACCCACCCCCAAAGAGCCCCAAATACATATTTTGGCTTTTACAAAATTAATCTTAAAATATCTGGCTCTTTGTAGAAGAACCAAGAGGCCTAAAGTCAGAAACAGTGAAGAATCTCTTTAAGAAGCAATGAAATTCAACCATCTTGCTCCAGTGCTACTCATTGCTACATCAGCTCTAGCACGTGTATATTTCGGGGGAAGTTTTAACTGTTTCTTCCTATTGGTTTAAAAATAAAGGGGGGGGGAGCACAGAGAAATCATCTTCAGATTTCATGTATATAGAAGATCCTCCATTATTTGTATATGTAGCACAAGGAAGACACAATTCCTTCTAAATAGAAGCTCCCAGGGATTGTGAAAATTAGTGGTGTAAGCCTGTAATTCCAGCTGTCTAGGAGATAAAGGTAGAAAGATTGCAATCCTAGGCCACACCTGGGCAAAAGCACAAGACCCTACCAGAAAAATAGCTAAAGCAAAAAAGGGAGGGGGAGGCTGAGGGCATCGTTCAAAGTGATAGAGCATCCACACGAGGCCTTGAGTTCAAAACTCTACATGTAGGCTGGGAATGAGGCTCAGTGGTAGAGTGCTTACCTAGCATACATGAAGCCCTGGGTTCAATTCCTCAGTACCACATAAACAGAAAAAGCCAGAAGTGGTGCTGTGGCTCAAGTGGCAGAGTGCTAGCCTTGGGCACAGAGAGGCTAGGGGACAGAATCCAGTGCCTCAGTTCAAGCCCCAGGGCTGGCAGAAAAAAGAACATGTCCACCATGCTCCCCCCAAATGATAAGAAAAGTAGTGGTATCATTATCGTCAACATCAAGGAGTCTCCAGGCCTGCCATTTGGAAGGATAGGGCCTGTGTAGCACCTCCACCGAATGGTAAGGTCCTGGTCCAGCCAGTTGGCGCTGGGCTGCTATACAACCTGGCCAGTCAGACAGCTCTGCCCAGTCTTCTCGCGGTTCCGGTTTTTCCTGGTATGGGCTCAAGAAATACCTCAACTCAAAGGCTCCGGATAGCTTCTGATAGTGAATTCTAATTCAAACAGAATTTTCGGTTTGTCTGCTTGATTGTTTGTGGTGCTAGACATGCAACCCAAGGCACATGCTGAGCACATGGGAATCTTTATCATCTAGAAGTTATTTATATTTGGCCAACATTCCTGGCAACTTACCAGGAAAAGCAATAACAGCAACAATCAGCATGCGACTGAAGGGGAAAAAAAAAAAGATCTACAATGGAAAGAGAGCAGGCGGGATCATAACCCCTCGAATTGTGTGCCCTTCTAGAACCCCAGAACGTGTTCTTATTTGAAAACAGGGTCTTGGCAAATGTAATTCCTTAAGGATGTCAACATATCCTGCTGGATGAAGAATAGGCTGCAAATCCAATGGTTACCGTCATTGTGAAGATAGAGGAGAGGCTGGATTTCCCTAAAGCATACATGAGGTGTACAAGGTGTGACGGGTAATTTCAACATTTTCCACATATACATACAGGGTACCCCGCCAATCTTGCCTCCTCTGTCTTTCTCCCCGGTTCCCTGTATCGTCCTTCAAGAACAATTGCAATGGGCTTCCTTGTTCTATTTCCACCCATGAATTGAAAGTACTTTCACCATAGTCACTCTCCTCCCATGCACACTCCTCCTGCAAGCATCTACCCTCCAATACAGCCTCTTCTACTTTCCCGTCACTGCTATTTTCAAATGTATATTAATTAGTGTATATTAATTATATCCCAGGGTTTCATCATGGTATGCATATGCATATAATATGTTTTAAACAGATTAACTTCCATGAGTCCTCTCTTTTCCTTTCTTCTCTACTCCACACTAGCACATCTCAGTATGATCCCTTATGCAATCTTCATAGCTAAGGGAAATATGATGATATTTCAATATTAATCTCCTCCATACTTCTCTTTCTTTCCTCTCATAGTCCCATAGCTTCACTGATGTTATACACACACTCATCCACATGCACGTGCACACACACACACACACACACACACACGATCTCTTCCATCAGCTCACTATGTGTTCTTTGGAGAGCCACGTAAGCTCTCTGGCATTTTGTTTTGCTTAGTTTTGTTTTGTGGAAGGCAGGCTGAATATAATGAGTTCTCAGGTCATTTTGGGCTCTAAGACTCTATTATAGTCATTGTTCTTTCTGTGTTTTCTTTTTTCTGCTGTTTCTGATGGTTGTACTTGCCAAAGGCTTCCAGACAAGTTCCTTGTGCAGAACATTAATGTGTAGGGAGACAGTCAATGAGTTGTGCTGGATTCTGTCACTGTCTGGCTCACCTAAGCAAAACCAATGGCAGTACACACACACACACACACACACACACACACACACACACACACACACACCCCACTGTAGTATTTAACTACATTGCAAAAATGTAGCCCTGAGAAATAATGCTGAATCTCCCAGACGTTTGTCCCCGGGACCCATCAGGGGACCAAGACAGATCCACACAACCCTCATTAATCCACGTGGAAATAAAAAAGATTAAGTGGCACAGACAGTGACCACTGGGAAAATGACAGAAATCAAGATCATTATGTGCATCTGGTTTTCCAGGGGGAAGAGCTGGAGATAAAGCCTTAAGTCTTTAATAAGGCTAGAAATTAAAACCAGGATTAACAACAACATGAAGCATCTCTAAGAAGCTGTATTGAACCCTCCCTCTTTAGGGTTTGCTGGCTCAGCTTCCAGAACATTCTCTGTGTTGTTAATATATCCCTGGGTTTCTCTCTGGTTCAAAGAATAACCAGTGGCCATTGGTCTGGGGTCCACGGCCTGAAGTCTTTCCTCACAGTTTGCAGGACGGAGCTGCAGAGGTCCCGGAGTGGGAAACACTGAATCTCCCAGGATCCACAGGGAAAACAGCTTCCCGCGAGAGGTGAGCTGGGGCTGCATATCTCAGGGCAAGGAAGGATGTGAAGGGAGGAAGGGTTCCCCACATTTAGACACCTTGAGTCCTGCACCCCAGTCCTCACAGGTATCTACTACATATCCAGAAGGTTCTGTGAAGATGCATCTGATGATGGAGCCCTAACCCTTGTACTTCAGAATGCGGCCTCATTTGAAAATGGGGTCGTTACAGAGGCACTGAGGTTAAAAATGAAGTCATCCTGTCGGGCCCTCACCTTGTATGATGGGGAAGGTCTTCTGCATGTGTTGATTAGCAAGTCTACTAGGAATTTCTCCTGTTGGGATTTATTCTAGGTATATCATAAGGAACTGGTACAGAGGCTTGTACAAAGGTACCCATGGAGTTATATTTGTATTAGCAAATCACTAGAATGCCTGTCTAAGTACAAGGAAGGGATTCAAAGAACAATAATTTCACAACTCAACATTGTGGAAGTACATTTATGTTCACAACATATTACTATGGAAAGCATGAGGACATAACTTAGGTGTAATATGATTTGCTAAGCTATATGACTACAAAATGAAGTATCCCTGTACGCACTTGCTATTCTCCCCTGCTCGTGATATGCCGATTGCCTGCAGATCGCCTAATCCAGCCTGGGCTCAGCTGGGTGGCTCTTCCTTGGGACAGGGGTGGTTGGGCTGGGCCCTAAGCTGCAGGATGATTTCAAGTCTGGTCCTTTTGTGTCTCCTGACTCCAGGACCAGCAGCACCAAGGGGTGTCCGATCACAGAACTGTCTTGAAAGCTTTGGTTGGCTTATATAGACCCGCAAGTATTCTATTGGTCGGCCCAAGTCATGTGGCCAAAGCTCAACATCAAGGAGTAAGAAAACTATTGGTGCTGACACAACATGGCAATGGCCAAGTGGACATAGGCTCAGGGCAGGCCAGGTGGCTAGTGGTCCCTGGCTATAATCCTAGCTAGGCGAGAGGCTGAGATGAGGAGGGGCACGGTTACAAGGTAGCCCAGTTGGCTGAGAGTCCATTTCAATAGAAAAGGCTGGGGGTGGTAGCATACACCTGTCATTCCAGCTATGACAGGAAGGGTGAATGGGGGCATGTGGTCTATCTAGGTTGGCCCAGGGCCTCGGGGCCTATCAGTGAATCGATGAAGGGACTTCCTCCTGGGGACTCATATCTGATTTATTGAGCACCATGTTGTGTTAAGTACTCTTGAGCTACTGAGGTTGGAGCTCCAGACCTTCCGCTTGCTAGGTAGTGCTCTACCACATGAGCTACTCCCCCAGTTCTTTCGCTGTAGTTTAATTTTCCAGGAAGAGCCTCATGCATTTGCCCAAACTGTCTTTGGACCTTGAATCTTCCTACCTCTACCTCCCAAGCAGATGGGACAAGAGACACACAGGACCCCACCAGGCTCCTTTTTGAGATAGTCTCACTAACTTTTTCCTTGTCTGGCCTCAAACCTTGCTCCTCCCATCTGTACCTCCTGAGTAATACTAAGCCCTCTTCTAAATCCTTTACAATGCCATTACTCATTCTCAGACAGCCTGCGAGATGGGTACTCTAGTGGATACCTCAGCACCATTCATCAAAGTGGCCTAGTGGCTCACAGCCTGTACACAATGGAGGTAGAACCAAGCAGGTAGCCTCAGCATTGGCTTGAACCCAGGAGACACAGCAATCACCACCCCCTGCCCACTTTCCTGCTCCTCAGACACCCAGCCGGAAACCCTGTGAGTAGCTGTGGTGGGGAAAAAGCACTGTCAGACCAGGGAGAGATGAGCCATGGCTGGCTCGTGACAAACCGCAGCTCTGGAGAAGGGGCCCTAGCGCCCCAGGACTGAACTCACAGAGACAAGCATTCAGAGTGGAAAGGACAAAGCCAGATGGGAGAGAGGGCCCAGCAGGGGAGGCTCTGAGATGGCCCTCGTGGGGAAGGTAATAGTGGGGCAGTAAGAGGGGCGATGCACAGGCGGAAGCAGCCAGGAAAGAGTGGCACAGCACCGGTCACCTTCCTTGCAGGCAGGGAGGGACAAAGGGACAAAAGAGCAAACTAGGGACAGGCTATGAAGGACTGGCAATAAAGAGTTCAGAATTTTTCTTGTCCACGCGGAGCCATTGGTGGTTTCACCAGGGAAGCAGGGGGTGGTAAGTGAGCTAATCCGTGGTTCTGCTTTAGATGGGTGATGGAGACGTTAGAGGATGTGATGGCGATGAAGGCTGTCAGTGGCAGAGATAAAGACAAGATGATAGACATAGATGATAGAGACATGGATAGAACGGATGGGTGCCGTAGATGACAGAGACGACAGGTAGGAAATGCATGATCAATATAGAAGATAGATAAATACGGTGTAAGTAAGGTGGTTGGTAAATACAGGGTGATATGGCTAGGTCAGATGGACTGACATAGATCAATACAGCTGATTAATATGGATACAGATGACAGATTAACAGCTAGAGGTGGACACGGAGGTAAAAAGATGGAGAAGGAGATGGGGATAAAGGATAAAGACAGGGATGTATATATATAGATATATAGATATATATATATTTTTTTTTTCTCCCAGAATTGGAGGTAGAGAGCGCTCATGAGAATGAGCCAAAGCTTGAATCACTGGCCCTTGTCTTCTTCCCAAAGGGTCTGTCCTGACCCATGGGTCCTCCCTGACCCCATACACAGGCTGATGAGCAAGGGACAGAGGAAATGGGACAAGATCCCTGGGCTGAGAGGAAAGCTGGGACCCTGACTCCCCCAGACCCCCTGCCTCAGGTCACAACCCAAACCTGCTGAGAACATACCCTACTACCATCCCATCCTATTCACACTTCATTACTAGTGGGACAAATCCCACAGGTAGCTGCCACCCTGCCCACAAGAGCAGTGACTGGAAAAGCCAGGCTCTGAGACGACAGTGTCACAGGACTGTGAGGAAAGAAGAAAAGGTTCTCCACGAAGGGAAAGCAAAGCTTGCTACCACCCCTGAGACCTTGCTCTAATCCTTCCTGCTCAGCCTCTTTCCCCTTCTCACAGCCCATTTTGCCCACGGTGACTTGATCCAGATCATTCTTTTCTATCCGGGGACTTGGGCTATGAGTTGCAAATTGGTCAATTTTGCTCCTGTGAAGTCATATTGCTCCACACAGAACGCATTAGCATGGTTATCTGCAACGTTCCAAGGCAACAATTAGTCACTATCATTCACGCTGTGCAATCAGCTGTTAAATCCTCCTTTGTGCTAATTTGAATATGAATGAGCCATTCAATAACATGTGAGGCAGCCATGTTTACAAATATACTCCAGGTATTTAGAAATTTAGATGATGCCAGTGTACTGTAGACGTTGCACCAGGTGCCAGTGTAAGTAACTTAAGTCTACTGGTCAGCCACTTAGCAATTCTTTCCAAAGACTTCTGTTTTCCTTGCTCCATCCTTCTCCACCAAAACCGAAGTGTGCTCTTTCCTTTTGTTTGTTTTGTTGTTGTATTAAACTAGGCATCTTCAAGATGGAACTTAACTAGTCATGGCCAAGTGGGTCTTCTTTCTGAATTTCTGTTGATTTAATTCCTGCCTCTTTTAGAGGCAGATGAATCTGTAAGTTGGGGGGAAAGAAAGAATAAAATTGCTCTCTGCTGTTGCAATGTTAAATATCAACTCCTGACCAATCCCTAGAAACAAACAATGTGCATGTAGCATAAATGAGAAAGAAAAGGAAAATTTTGAATGAAGGTCAACCCTAAGACGGCAGGCTACAGCTGGGAGTGAAGTGAGGAAGATAAGCAGTGTGCACCCCAGTGCAGGGCTTCTGCCTTTCTGTACACATCTGTCTGCGATGTCATGGGTCTAACCATCTCCTTCCTCAGTGATGCTAACACGTGGCTGCTGCTGGCCTGGGTACCACACGAGGCAGGGAGACTCTGCACATACATAATCGAATGTGTCCCTTTTACTATTGTTTTTCTGGGAAACACACTTTTAGAACCATGAAGGGTTCTAAATCAAGCTTGACAGTTCCACTTGCAAGTCTCTCTCTGAAAGAACTGAATGCAGGATCTTGGAGAGACACTTCTATAGCATGCTTACTGCAGCATTCTTCACAATTGCAAAAAGGGAGAAACAACCCAGGTCATTAACACTGAGGGAATAAGCCAAATATGGGAGATAGAGTTGTCCCTCCGCATGGGAGAGGGAGGGAGTGGTTCTAGGGCTTCCTAAGGATACTAAAATGTGAAGGTGCCCAAGTCCCTTAGATATAATGGCCTACTGGTTGCATAGAACTTACATTTCCTATATACTTTCAATCATCTCTAGATTGTTTATGATAGCCAACTCAATGCCAATGTTACATAAATGGTTTGGAGCTCTATAGTTCAGAGAGTAATGACAAAAGTCTGTACATGTCCAGAACACATGCAATTTTTTAAAAAAAATTATTGTCAAGGTGATTACAGAGGGGTTATGGTTACAGATGTGCAATTTTTTCTGAATAGTTTTGGTTTGTGGTTTGTTGAGCCTATTGATACGGCCTCCTTACATAGGGAAGAGCAGCTTTGTGCATACAACAGATATTACGCCGCCAGAGAAAAGAATAAACTTCTAATCTGCTCATTAACATAGATGAAAACTTTCAGCAGGATGCTACGGAAACTAGGCTAATCAGGGAAGGATAAATATTGTGCAATTCCACCTTCAGGAGGTCACCAAGTCATCGAGTTCATAGAGATGGAAAGTGGAGTTCTACGTGTCAGGGGCTGAAAGAGGGCAGACACGGTAAGCTGTTTAATAAGTACCAACTTTCAAAATTTGCACGATGAAAAATCTCTGACGACAAGTTACACAGCAATGTGATATTCTTAACACTACCAAGCCGCATACTTAAAACTGGTTCAGATGGCAAGTTTTATGTTATATTTTACTATAATTTTAAGTATTATATAATAATTAATATATAATAAATGTGTGAATAAACTCTAATATAGCACTATATTATTATATGCTATAATATATACTATACTATATATTCTATTATATCCTATAATTTATAATATATAATTATATGTGTATAATATATATTATTTGTTGTATTATAATTATGTTATTTATTATTGTATAATATATTTCTATATTATTATAGAATATATTAGACTATGTGATAATACATAGCCACATAATATAAAATACATTATATAATTTTATAATTAACATAGTTTTACATAAAGTATTTACTGATTTTTAAGACAAAATTAATTGGGAATAAAGTTTACATTTAGAGACTTTGGGTTTTTGTTTGTTTTTGCCAATCCTAGGGCTCAGACGCAGGGCCTGAGCACTGTCCCCGGCTTCAAGGCTAGCACTCTACCACTTGAAGCACAGCGCCCACTTCTGGCTTTTTCTGTTTATGTGGTGCTAAGGAATCGAACCCAGGGCTTCATGCCTGCTAGGCAAGCACTCTACCGCTAAGCCACATTCCTAGCCCTAGAGACATTGTTTTAAAGAAAAAACAAAACAAAACAAAACACTTCCTTTTCTACAAATAATACTTTCAACGAATTCTTCAATTCTTCAAGGAGCTCACCCAGTATCGCCAGCCGTGACATCAGCTGGGAAAGACTCAACCAGCATCTTCCCATCCCTGCAGCCTTTGAACAAAGCTCTATTCTAACAGTCATCACCATTTATCTGGCCTGTGCCTTCTTTGCCCTGCTGGCTGCAGGGTGAGTGTTTCGGGGCACAGGGTGGAGGCCCCCCAGGCTGAAGGAGCTGCTGCTGGTGGCCTAACCTCAGATACTGCTCTCCTTTTTCCTGATTTTGCTTCACTGTCCCCTCCTCTGGTCTCCTGTGTTTCAAAGGAACCCTCGGGTGTGGGCAACCGTGGGCCAGAATCCATTATCACACTCCCCTACTTTCCCCACCAAGGAGTGTCTTCAGCAGAGGTAACGGGTCCACCCTGGCTCAATTCTTTAGCCAAAGAGACATGAAGGTGTCTTCATGGGCCCTGGCAGCTCAAACCTGTAATCTTAGCTATTCAGAACACTGAGATCTGAGAATCACAGTTCAAAGCCAGCCTCAGGAGAGAGTCTGTAACACTCTTATCTACAGTGAACCCATCAAAAAAGAAAGAAAGAAAGAAAGCTGAAATGGAGCTGTGGCTTAAGTGCTAGAGTGCCAGCTTTGGGCAAAAAAAGCTAAGGGACAGCACCCAGGCCCCCAGTTCAAATCCATACTGGCATCAACAAAAAGAGGGGGTCTTGGTGAGGGAGGGGCTTTAGGGGAAGATTTCCTTGCTCATGGAGGGCAAAGGTGTCTGTCTGGCTTACAAGGCTGGTATCCACGTAGATGATACTCAGTGATGGAAGCTGCCATGGTGATCCTCTTCTGAAGATGAATATGGAAGCAGAGAGGCCAAGCCTAAGTCACCCAGCCTTTGGGGTCTCACATGTAAAGTAATAAAGTGCCTCGTGAACTCGGCAGGCTGAGCACGAGTTTTCTGTTTCTGTAAGAGGAAAGCTCAGCTCGCTGAGCGCAGTGCTCTGCAGATGTGAGGTGTTCTGAAAGTCCCTGAGAGAACTGACTGGAAACACGGAGCAGGCTCACAGGGCTTCGTGCTTCAAGGACTCAGGGGCAGCAAGACACCTGTGCTCCGGGGCTTTGCCACCTCATACAGAAAAAGGTGTTGGCTGGGAATGTGGCCTAGTGGTACAGTGCTTGCCTAGCATGCATGAAACCCTGGGTTCGATTCCTCAGTACAGGAAAACAGGAAAAAGCCAGAAGTGGCACTGTGGTTCAAGTGGTGGAATGCTAGCCTTGAGCACAGAGAGGCTCAGGGACAATGCCCAGCCCCTGAGTTCAAGCCCCAGGACTGGCAACAATTAAAAAATTAAAATTAAAACCAACAAAAAGGTGTTTTCCAACCAGAAAGACAGAAGGGTGGTTTTGTTAGTTTCCTTTCATTAAAGGATTTTTCCAAAGGCAAACTCTCCTAGAAAACATTTTAAATGCCATTCTACTTACAAAGTTCTGTTTCATTTTACCTCGTCGAGACTTGTGTCTTTCACACGCACTGTTCAGGAATAGGTAGTGGTGTTGGCTGCTGTTTCCTGAGCACTTCGTACCCAGTCCATTCTCACCAGAGACCTTGGGGGCTCACAAGGGATTTGGGAGGCCATGCTATATCCATGCTCCTTTGACAAATAACGAAAGAAAAGCAACAGGAAGTTTAATTTACCTACCCAAGGCTACATGGCATATATGCTCTTGGGCTGAGATTTGAACCTACCATCAGGTGCTGGGCTAGGCTTCAGTTAGGTGTGGGGCAGCATTCCTCTGCTCAGGTAACAGCAAGAACTCTCCATCGTGTGGACACAAGTCTGAGAACTAGGAAAACATGCTGAAGATCCAGTTCGTGTGATCTGGCCGTGGATTTGGGTGGACACATTACATCACATCCAAATGACCATCTCAGCCCACAGGCTCAGCCTGTGCTGTCTCCTCCCACCGTCAGTACCGACCTTGATCCCCTCCCAGCTGACACTGCCCTGGACTTCTCCAAGCTCCTTTAAGCTTTATAGTCCTTTTCCAGCTCAGGGACTGTGCACCTGCTAGCCATTAGCCGGAAGGAAGGAAGGAAGGAAGGAAGGGAGGGAGGGAGGGAGGGAGGGAGGGAGGGAGGGAGGGAGGGAGAGAAAGCAGAAGAGGAAAGAAAGGACTAAACTGTAAGGGTCTGGTGCATCGCCAAGCATTTAGCACACACACTCTTTTTCTGCTTCGATGAACAACAGGCATACACTGTTTTCACAACTCATTGTTTTTGTTTTTCTCATTTCCTATACCAGTCTTCCTATTTCTCTATTCTTTTTAATCTTCTAAGATGAAGTTAAATGATTAAATACAGTATTGAAAAATTAAATTATACTTGAATTTTTAAGTTAAACATGTGCTGGGCCAGCAGTATATATATTTACCACTGTTTAATGGGGAGCCATGGGCCTTTTCCTCTCCACATTCTCTTCCCCTTCTCAAAGATGCATCCATTTATTCTATACCGATAGGACTTCCAGTCTCCTCTATCTGCCCTACTCATGCCAGCCACACTAACATCCTGGAGCTAGCAGATAACGTCTAAGAAAACCAATCAAACCAGTGAGTTTGCTACTTCAGAATAAGAGACTATTGGGGCACCATGGCTCAAGCCTGTAATCCTAGCTACTCAGGAAGCTGAGATCTGAGGATCACATTTCGAAGCCAGCCCAAGCAGGAAAATCCAAGAGACTCTTATCTCCAATTAACTACCAGAAGTGACACTGTAGCTCAAAGTGGTAGAGTGCCAGCCTTTAGCTGAAGAGCTCAGGGACAGCACCGAGGCCCAGACCTCAAGCTTCATGACACGACGGACAAAAAAGAAGAAGAGACTATAAAGAAATAGTATCATTGCGTGGAGAGGTTCACTGCTCACACATTTTGCTGTAACTGAATTAAGGAAGCACCAATGGGAAAAAAAATATGAACCTGGAAAATATCCAAGCAACCAGAAAACCATTAGAAGTGAAACCATTAGAAGTTCAACCATTCAAAGGCAAAAAACACAATTTGTAGCACTCTGAATCACTTAGAAAGAGGCAAAATGAATTTGTCCTAGGACCTGTCTGGTTACTTCAGAAATGTGATTGGGCTTTGCAAGTTTTCTTCAAATGTATTTTTTTGAGGATTGCATTAGTATTCTAGGTAGCCAAGGGTGTGAACTAGGAACATTTTAGCTATGCCAACTGAAGCTATAGACTCATTTCCCTGGATTCGAAAGCACAAAGAAACTATTATCCCTTAAGTATGAAATGTCTTATTTCTTCTTTGTTTGTCTAGCCTTCAAGTTAGTTTTATCCACAGGAGTCCATCAGTGTGATGCAGGAAGTGACAGCAAGACTGATGAACAAGAAAGGGTGGAGGAGGGACAGAGAGGGCCTGAGCATCTGAATTCATACTACCACTAAGCGGTATAACCTTGACATCATACACTCATTCTTCAGTATCTCCAGTCCTGAAACTAAGGAACTTTCCCGCACCCAAGGCCTGTCTTTTCTGTAGGGTCTAAGCTGCAAGGCTAGACTTTGGAAGCTAGCAAGAGTTTATTTTGTGAAAAAGATAACCATTACTCAGATCATTTAAGGTGCTGGACAAAGTCACAGGGCTTTCATCCCTTAAGCACTGAAGGAGCAAGAAAAGGGATTTATATTACCTGTGCATGGGATTAATTGAAATATATCCTTTTTATTGCCATTCCTCATGCCACAAATGTTAACTGAAAGCCTAGTAAGTGTAGGCACAGCTAAAAAGAAGCAGTAAGCAAATCAGACAACCAGCTAGGTGCTGGTGGCTCACCCCTGTAATTCTAGCTCCTCAGAGAGCTGAGATACAGAGGGTGAAGGATCAAGGTTCAAAGCCAGCTGGGACAGAAAAGTGTATCTCCAAAATAATCAGCAAAAGGCCTGGCTGGAAGCACGGCTCAAGTGAAGCTCATGATTATGGAATTTAATATAATTTAAATCCTGATTCTATTTTTCCATTCAAAACATTGTTATTTTAACAATTCTTGTAGAGCACTTAATTAAAAACCAAAGGTGTGCACGTGGCTCGATGACTGTAGGAATTACAAATATGAATTGACCCTTTTGATTACAAAGAGAAAAGCCATGGCATACCTTGGGGGTTTTTTTTCAAAGAGAAATTAAACCCTATGAAAAAGCACTGTTGCAACATACTATCCAGATTCAACAGCCATATCTCCTGAAATAGAAAGGCAGACTGTTAGAAGCAAGACAAAAGACAACTAAAAGCTTTTTATTTTAGAAAGGTTTTACATCGTGGATAAGAGAATATGAGACTTCTGGCAAGCATCCTAGCAGCTAGCAGGGCAAAACCACTCACTGCCTGCAAGTGTTTAGCCCGCAGCTGTTGGAAATGAAGAATGTCAAAATACACAAATGTAAGACTCAATTCATGCACATCAAAGCGGCCGAGCCCAGGGGACACCATGGGTGGAAGTTGGACTACAGTCTGTCTCTGGAGCACAGGGGAAAGTTGTGGGATGGGAGGAGCCTGAATCTCCTGGAAGAGCAGCACCATGGCTCTGGGCCATGTCCCTGCCTCCTGTACCACATTGAGAAATTCACTGCAACAGGACACAGAGCCTGGAAGGGGCTGCTTCACCCGGCAAACAGTGCCTCCTGGACTCAGTAATGAAGTCATAAAGTCAGGCAGGGATCCTCTTCGGCTTTGTCTGTATTTAAACCAAATCTCATGTTTACTGCACGGGTAGAAACACCTTTGGAAGCTTGTAAAGAGTCTTGTTTTATGAAGACAAGACCCTGTGTGCTTTGAGAAGTCAGTGTTGTGAAGGTTCACAAATCTCTGTGTTTCTATGGGAACGCATCCATCCCCTCACTTCGGCCAAAGAGGAAGTACTGCATTCCAACCACCAGGGGGCAGCTAGCTCACAGTGGGGCAAACAGTTGGGTTGCCTTGTGCATGGTGATGAGGAAATAGTGGTGATATTTTTAATTTCTAATCTTTATGGAGTTTGACCATGTTAGGTCTACAGGTTCATAAAGACATCCTAAAAACAAAGTGAGCCTGACGAGAGGTGAGAGGCATGTACCAGGACCTGGCCTCCCACCTAAAATGACACAGAAAGGGGATTAAGCCAGTAGAAGCAACAGAGCCACAAGCCAGTCAAATCACAGAACACATGGAACATAAGAATTAATTTTTTTCTTACATCACAAACTTGAATAGTTCATGAGACTTTTTGTAAGCATTGGGAAAGTGGTTCATAAAATGTCGTACGTGACGGGGGTAAGAAAAAAGCAAAGGGGAGAAGTCTGTGGGGCTGCACGGTAAATTTTTCTGGCAAAACCTCAAGAAATTCCAGGACAAACAGTTCCAAGACCAGAAGAGCAACAAAAGACTGAATTCCAAAAAGTCAGTGTGATGTCCAGCTCCAATGTGTGCCCCAGCCCCCCAAAGACAGCTGGCATCATTAGGATTAAATGATCCATTTTCAGTTGGGTGCCAGTGGCTCACACCTATAATCCTTGCTACTCAGGAGACTGAGATCTGAGGATCACAGTTTGAAGCAGAAGCCCCAGTACTAGTAGACACACACACACACACACACACACACACGACCAATTTCCAGAGGATGGCTTGACTACATTCTAACATGTATCTTTTGACCCCTAATTCATCTTTTAAGTCTTTAATCCTAGGAGAGCTAATCAGACATATAGACAAAGATGTTTGCATAAGGATGCTCATTTGGGGACTGATGCTGGGGCTCAGAGGTGGAATGGTTGCCTAGCATAAAAAAGGCCCCAGACCCATCTCTACACACACACACACACACACACACACACACACACACACACACACACACACCTCATTGCAGCATTCTAATATGAAAACAGCAGCCAGGTCCTGGTGGCTCATGCCTATAATCCTAGCTACTCAGGAGACTGAGATCTAGAGGATTAGGGTTAGGAATCAGTCCAGGCAGAAAAGTCCCCGAGATTCCACCTCCAGCTAATTAGCAAAAAGCAGAGCTGCCCTGCTAGTAAAGGAAATGCAAATAAAAACAACCCTGAGATACCACCTCACCCCAGTTAGAATGGCCTATACTCTGAACTCAGGAAACAACAAATGCTGGAGGGGCTGTGGGGAAAGAGGAACCCTTCTCCATTGTTGGTGGGAGTGCAAATTAGTACAACCACTTTGGAGAACAGTATGGAGGTTTCTCAAAAAGCTCAATATAGACCTACCCTATGACCCAGCCATACCACTCCTAGGCATCTATCCTAAACAGCAAAATCCAAGATATCAAAAAGGCATTTGTACTACCATGTTTATCGCGGCACAATTCACAATAGCTAAAATATGGAAACAACCCAGATGCCCCTCCACAGATGAATGGATCCAAAAAATATGGTACTTATACACAATGGAATACTACATAGCGATTAGGAATGGTGAAATATTGTTATTTGCAGGGAAATGGTCGGAACTCAAACAAATAATGTTGAGTGAGACAAGCCTAGAACACAGAAAACAAAGGGGCATGATCTCCCTGATATATGACTGTTAACAAAGGGAGACGGAGAGACAGTAGAGACCAAGTCTGTGAATACTGTATATGTTCTTGATACATTGTATATTGCATATATGTCAACCTGACCTAGACAAGGGATAGAAAAACAGGTTGTAAGATATCACAAGAAATGTACACACTGCCCTACTATGTAACTGCACCCTCTTTGCACAACACCTTGTAAAAAAATTTATGTCCAATTAATAAAAAAAAATAAAAATAAAAATAAAAAAAAAGCAGAGCTGGAGATGTTGCTCTAATGGTAGAGCAATAGCTAGACAAGCAAGCCCAGAAAGCATGAAGTCCTGAGTTCAACTCTGTACTGGGGATAAAATGGTAGAAACCACCTTGCAGTCCAGAAAGAAGGACTAGTTAGAAAATTAAAGAATATCCAATAGACAATATGCTATCTTTAAAAATGGAAGATGCACATTTAGAATTGACGACATAGAACACGTTCTAAGACATATTGTTGAATCTAACCAGTTCATTTATACAATGCTATGAAGGGTTACAATGGCATTTTTACTTGACAAGAAGTACAAATGCAGACAGAGACATCTGGAAGGCGGGCTCCAGTCCTGGCAATGATGGCGAATTTATGCAGACTCTCACTTCCTTCTTTATTCTGATCAGTGTTACTTGAACCTTCTACGAGAGAAAGTATAGTTGATGAGCTAGAACAGGAAGGGGGCCTCTAGGATTGGGATAGTGGAACCTCTGGAGGAGACCTAGAACATCTCAGAATATGGACTATCAGAGGGCCTGGAAATGAGCCAAAGGTCAAGCAGAGAGCCTTGAAGGATGTGGAAGCAAGAGGGAGACAAAGCAGGTTTTCATGGCAGTGAGAGGACTAGGACCAGGCAGGACTTGTGGTGGAGATCAGACAGAGCTCTCATTAGTATCCATAGAATCCCTGGCATCATAGGACACAGTGGCCATTGGAATGGCCCAGCGATCTAGGGTTCTTTTTGCTTTTTTTATCCTGATTGGTTACATTTGCTGCTTTGTTATTAGCTTGAGGTCCTTTGCAGGAAGAGCATGTACCAACCTAATTTTCTCAAGAAATTTCAGGTCAAGGGGCTGGGAACATGGCCTAGTGGCAAGAGTGCTTGCCTCCTACACAGGAAGCTCTGGGTTCGATTCCCCAGCACCACATATATGGAAAACGGCCAGCAGGGGCGCTGTGGCTCAGGTGGCAGAGTGCTAGCCTTGAGTGGGAAGAAGCCAGGGACAGTGCTCAGGCCCTGAGTCCAAGGCCCAGGACTGGCCAAAAAAAAAAAAAAGAAAGAAATTTCAGGTGTGTGTGTGTGTGTGTGTGTGTGTGTGTATGTGTGTGTGTGTGTGTGTGTGTGTGTGTGTGTGTGTGTGTGTGTGTCAGGTGGGGAGGGGGTGGAATCATCCAACAGAAAATACTGGATTATCAGGGTCCACAGGTAGGACAAAGGCTACACTGGTTAGCCATTATGGTCAACATTCTGAAATGTAGCACATTTATTTCTCCTATAAAAGGATGAAAAGAGGGATAGAAGATTTGTGTCTCATTACAAGAGGAACCCAGCCACACAGTATAACTGTAAATTGCCTGCAGTGATTATATTTAATTCTGAGAGCTCAGAAACCAAAAGTATAAGTAACTCTTTACTAGAATTATAGAATTAACACTTTAAAAAATTGGAGAGGAGAGGAAATAAGAAAGATTTGGGGTCTAATTATTCTTTGTAGCGTTAGAAGTCCTAAGTACTCACTTTGGAAAGACTTTTCATAGTGCCAGTCCGCCACAGTTTTCTTCAATAACATATTTCTCATTGCCAAAACTCACAAATATATTATTTAAAAAAAAACACAGCCAGAACACTTAGGAAAAGGAAAATATCTTCAAGCTTATTAATCCAAAGAGTTCCAGTTTAAAACCATCTATGAAATCCTACCTCCCCAAGGCCTTTCCTATTTGATAATTTTACAGTGGTCCTTTCAAAACTTCACATTGGATTTGCAAAGCCTACCGAAGTAAACAGTAAACTGCCAAAAGAAATAAGAACTAAAACCATAATGCAAAAGCCATGCTGTAACAAAGCACATGAACATCTGAGGGGGTTGGAAGACGTTAGGACATCGCAAATGAAAACAAGCATTTCTGCTCCAACCTACTTAGAGAATGTTTGATGTTACAACTCTGATTTTCTATCATGCCCTTTGAGTTAACCCAGAGATAGAACTTAATACAAGAAGCATGAGTTTCTCCCGTTTGGGATTCAGAAATCAGAAGAAATACAGCCTGCTGGCCAGCTATTTACTTGGTTTGAATTAATACAGAAGATAGCAAGGACATTATTAAGAGACTGAGTTAACTGTGACCATTTGCTGCTTACAATTTCTCCATTTAACCAAATCCATACATTGGTAATGTTTAAGATGAGAGCATTCTGTAAACGTATTGATTGTATAATCTTCAAAGTGTTTAATTTGTATTAAAGCTAAACTCGGAGGCTCTAAAACCTCAGGGGCTCTTGATGGAGATTTTTGTGCTGGTTCACACACCTTGAGACAAAGGCATACAGTTGAGATGTGGAAGGAAAAGGCGGTGGGTTGGTTTCTTATTTTTTTATTTTTTGTATGTGTGTGTGAGATGCGGAGCAAATTTATTCCTGAGGGGGCCACAGTGGGCTTCAGAAAATGCACTGTGAGTCTTCCTTGAAGAAAGGGCCTCTAAGTAAACTCCACTGCCATTCAAAAGATTTGCTCTGACACTTTACAAGTGGTGCGGGAAGAAAGGAAAATCTGTTGTCAGGTTTGGGGTGTTTATCAGCTCCCCTCGAGACACTTGACCTAATGCTACACCCCCTAATCCGCTGATCTGCATGCGGTGGCCTCCCTCGGCTCAGCCCCCAACTCCTGGCAGAATTGCCGGGAACACTTAGCCCAACACATTGATCCCTGGGTATATTGTGAGCCGCTCACCTACTCCCCCTCCTCCCCGCCCACCCCCCTCCCAAGACTCCCCTGAAATTTAATTCTGCTCACAAATTGTGAAATAAGTTGTTTGGGCTGGATTTGTCGAATGAATTGTCCTCCTAATGAAACAGTCTGCTCATTATACAGTTGTAGGAGGAAAGATTTAGCTCTCCCATACCCCGGGACCCAGGCAGGTTAACGTTTTTAGACTGACAGTTGACAAAAGAATGAATAGCTCTCTCCTGTCAAATCAGGCTTACAAACAGCTTGGCATACAAACAGTTACTGCTTGTGTGCAGGCGGATTTAGGGTCCCCGTCTGCTAATGCCCCAGATTTGTAAGTACAAATTGGTTAGTCTTCAAACTGTTTGCGAAAAGAATAAAATGACCAAAAATTAGTTTGTTTTAGCCTTTTCCCCTCCCCTTCTTGCTCCCACAAGTGAAACATTAAAAAAGAAAAGAAAGGGATAAAATAGTGTGTAATGGTCTCATAGAATATTGTTGGGTTTTTGCTTAAGGCATCAAATTAAGTCCGACCATTGTTTGGCAGGAAACATTTTGTTCAGCTTGGGCACCCTGCTTCTCAGAAAGCAGCTGAAAATCAAATGGAATTAATTGAAGATGTGTGATTTTTAAAAGCTAGAGAGGGGAGTAGGAGGGGGATCAAAACCTTGCGGTTCTATTCATTTGATTACCTGTTGCTGAAAACTACTGGCTGTTCCGGCCCTCTTGCAACCGCCTTGGCCATTTAAATGAGCCGGTTGCATTTCTGAAACTTTTTCATAGGCATTTATGTGTAAATTTGATAAGACCTATTTTACGTTTTTTATGTCAGTTTGAGTTGTTTTGTGAATAAATTAAACTAATGTAAAACCATTGAGGGCAGAATGCTTTTTGGGGAAATGTGGTGAATATTTTTCCATGTGATTTCTCAGTGTCAATGATCATTTTTGGCCTGGATTCTGTTAAATAACTCTTAAATAATTTCATATATTTATTTATTTACTTTATAGAAAATACAGAAAGGGAACTGCCAAAGAATTCTTTCAACTTCAAGCCTAATCTCAAGTCTTGGAATTAAGAATTCTTTTTCTCCCCCTTTATCACATAAAACATCAGGATGGCAAATTCCTTGTAATAAATACTAGGATTTTTCTCCTCCATGTTTCAATAAGTTTATGATCACAACCTGCCATATACTCTAGAGACAAGTTTTAAACACTAAGTTTTTTTGAGAGCTCTGCAAAGCCAGCAGTTCTAAGTGAATGCAAACATTCCTTCAACCCTTTTCCCTTCACTATGTCTAAATCTCGTGCTGGTATTTCACAGCATTGAGAGTCCCAACAATAGCATAATCTTAACTCATAAATGTACGAAGCCAATGACAATTAGCTATTGGAAAATTAAATAAAGCAAGAGCTTTAGGCTGCTGGAGAGAAGTGCAACAGCCTGGGTCCCAGATAGGCATGAATTGCTTGTTATGAAGTCGTCCAATCTATAGAATGCCTGCACCTGGGAGTCCTTATGCCCAAATCAGACATTGAAATGTGGGGACAGGAGGCCGAGAGAGGGGCAAATAACTCAACAGCAAACCCAGCACTGGCTCCTGGGAGACTGGACGCAAGCCGTCCTTCTGTTCTCCATCTCTCCCTTGCTCCCAAAACTTTGCATTTTCCTGGAGCAGCATTCCTTTTGTATCATACTTAAGTTTTGGGTTTTTTTCCTACCTCATGACCACATTTCAGATGTTTCAAAGACTTAGAAAGAATTGTGGGCTAAGAGAATGCCTACGTTTGGTGAAAACCTTTTAGAGAAATATGTCCTTAAAATGGTATTTCTTCTTCCCTTCTTTAATAGTATAGAAGGTACACACACACACACACACACACACACACACACACACGTGCATAAATCAATTGATACCCCTAACTCTAGGGAATGAGATCAGCAGTAGATGAGATTCATATCAACCCTTACCTTTCCTGTCTTTTGGATAGTCTTGTGAGGACTGTAACATTATGCCTTGTATTAAAAATATGGTGGTGGTGGTGGTGATGTGTGAACAGGCAATCAGTCTTGCTTTACATATACACAAATAATATACATGATTTTGCCTTCAGTAATTTCAGTTACCTATGGTCAACCTTGGGCTGAAAACATCAAATGGAAAGTCTCAGAAATAAACATCTTGTAATGTATTTTTAAATGTCATTTCTTTATAGAAAGGGATATAAAAAAGAGAAGGCTGAAGCCTCTAAGATGAACTGCATAATTTTGCTCTGTACAAGACCACAATTCTACAATTCTCTTTCTCTCTCTCTCTCTCTCTCGGTCAATCATAGACTTGAACTCAGGGCCTTGGTACTGTCCCTAACCTCTTTTGCTCAAGACTAGTGCTCTACCACTTTAAGCCACAATTCTACTTCCAGTTTTCTGATGGCTAATTGAAGATAAGGGTCTCATGGACTTTCCTGCCCAGGCTAGCTTTGAACCGCAGTCATCAGATCTCAGCCTCCTGAGTAGCTAGGATTACGGGTATGTGAGCCACTGGTGCCGGGCAGCAGCCACAATTCTTAAATAAAGCTAGGACCTGGGCACTACTCTGATGTGGCAAGAATGTAGGGTTTCAAACAACAATTAAAACAAATTAAGTAGAGCAGTGTGCAACATGATTTGGAATTTTATTTCAGCTACTTACAAGCTCTCTTAACTTCAGTCATGATTTAGTTGGTACTCTGCATTCTTCATCTATAAGATGGAGTTTATAATAACAGTTAAAAACTCCTCCAGGAGGCTGAGAGATCAAATAGATTAACACAGTATTAGTAACACAGATTGTGTGGTTAATAAATGTTAGCTGCTGTTATTGGATATTTTCCTGATCCTGGCTATTTCGAGATGGCAGCAGCAACATCACCTTCTTAGCAAGGTAGCATCTCAGGCGCTCAGAACCCGAATCTGCATTGTAATAAGGCCCTCCAAGGACTCGTGCACCCATTAAAGTTTGAGTAATGCTAGCTTCCAACACTCTGGTCTTGTTCCTCTAGGACGAGGCTGCATGGTGCATAAATGAACACCCTGGCGTCTTCGGCTAGGATTCCCTCATGTGCCAGCCCGCTGCCCAGTCTCAGGTTGCCAGGCTGGTGATTTAATGAGTTTTATGATACATTAAATCTTCCAGGCCTCACGGCAATTTGACCAATAAAGAAATAACTTTTCTTAAGGTAACCCAAAGCAAGCCAACTGAAGCGAGTAACAGGATTAGCATGGTGATATTGAAATGGGAGTTGTATACCGCGTGAGGGGCCCGCCATTGGTCAGGGCCGCTGTCCTCATGGCTGATTGCGGCACATTGTTTTATCAAATTAAGCACCAAAAGGATGTTGTAAAGACAGCATATGGTCCGCTTTCAGAAGCAGTTAGGCCGGCATTGCACATGGGGCCTGCCAGGGTGCTCTGAAACCTTCTAAATCAACACACTGAGGTCTTTGCTTTTGCAAAACATGTTCATGGAAGTGGCTGCTTTCCACGCAGGCTTGTGTTTGCTGGAAATGAGAGCCGGATGTGGGATGGGAAGGAGACTGGGCAGACTCAGGAGGGCAGGAAAAAGTCCACTGTCTGTCTCAGCTCTGATGACAGCGGTCGTGAGGGAGACATGTCTGTGTCCTCTGCTCACCTAGCCGGGTGCTGAGTGCTCCCACATCTACTGCCCCTGTGTTTTAGGCACAAGCAAGGTAAGGTACAGAGTCCAGACAGGAACAATCGCAAGTGTGCAATGATCTGGGGAGAAGGAAGCATGTGCTCTAGCGACCACGAGAGGAGCAGGGAAGCGTTACAGAGAAAACCTATTGGACCTGGGAAAACACTTGCTGTCTGTGATATCTGGTTAAGGTGTCTGTGGAAGGTGAGACCAGCCCAGGATTGAATTTCCAGAAGGAAAAAAAAAAGTCATGAAGCAGTATTAGGAGCAGTGTTTGGTTGCTATTTTGTATCAATGTGGCTGATCTTTTCTCCAAGGGGAGCAACACTCCCCAGCATGTAATTAGCAAATAGCAATCCTTGAGCTCCTATGTACTCAGCTGCCTAAACCCAGGATGGTACCAGAGGTGGCAAGTCGTGTTAGCCATTTTCCTCCCTTCCACCTGCACACCTGCTCTCCTGCGTTCTTCCCAGGGCTCCCAGAGCCAGAGGCCTTAACCTGCCTTGGTGTGGAAGGATCAATTTCCCAGTGGATAGTAGACTCTCCTCAAAATGCTGAGAACGGCCTCAAAAGGCCTCCTGTGCCTTCATGCAGACAGAATACCTGACAGCAAATTCTACCTTGGGTAGAATCATTTGATATCCCAAAATCCATAACCAGGCACCCAGGACCCAAACAGCTGACGAGAATATCAAAGCAGTGCCTCCAAAATGCCAGAGGCTTCCCTTAGCCAACTAAAACTTTAAGACTTCAAGTGACAGAAACAGGTCATGGTCTGCCAAAGAAATGATTTTCAAAGCAAATGTGTGACTTCATAGACGGCTGATTTTTTTTTTTTTTAGTACAATTCACCTACTGGTTTAGAAATTCCAGCATGAAAAGAGTTGATTATTTCCCTTTAGAGGAAAATATGTGTTTTCCAGCGTGGGTTCATCCACTGCAGGCTTAACACACTCGGCAAATCTGTGTCACTAATTACAGCAGCAGCAGGACCTAGTGGCCATTCCCAGCTAGTGTAGGATGTAGGGGGTTGTGTCATCTTTGCTGCTCAGCTGAAATGATGTCTGTACTTAGCCAATTTAAATGACTGTAATAAACTCGTAACCCTGGCATTCTGGCCACTCTGGGATCTGCTGCAGCCCAAGCGTAGCAAACAACCAACCTACTTCTCAAAACAAATCTGCGGCGAGCTATATTTTGGTATCAATGTAAGGCCCAAACACTGATGCAATTTGGCCCTCTTTAGAGCCTGGCTTCATCAGCTGCTCGCCTCGTTAATTAGTATGAACTGTAAGATGTTGCTAATAGCTACACATCTTGTAAACATGTTGCTGGGGCCCTGCCCCTGAAGAGCTGGCACTGGTAAGTGATATCTCAGCTGGGGCTGGCAGAGCGGGGCTGGGCACCAGGGAGCAGCCACAAGGTGTGCAGACTCGGTTCCGAATCAAAACACTGCACCCCCAGGGCTTTGCTTTTATTTATTTATTTTCATTGTCCCCAGTGGCTCTCTCTAGCTAGGATGAAGGAAGAGGGAGTTGTGACCGCAAGAGTGTGGCTCCATTTGCTCGCTAACTTGATGCATAAATGGTTATTTTGCAGAACTGCATTCAACCTTATGTTCTCCGGTATGCCTGTGGTGTAGACCCTCTGAGATAAACCAGAGGAAGATGTATTCCAGTTCTCTAGAGAAACAGAACTGATAGAACAGAATAGAATATATAGACAGACAGACAGACAGAATATAGATTGTTTATCTATTCTATATATATTCTATTAGAAAGGTAATAGAATATTATGTTATATATACACATATATGCATATAAATACACACACATATATGGACATATAAATAAATATATAGTGATAAAAGGGAACTTATAAAATTGGCTTACCTCCTTGGAGGCTGGATAATCCCACAATGGCTGTCTAACCATTAGGAAACCTGGTAGTTCCCTCAGTCCAAGACACTGGAAACCTAAGCATGAAGATGGCAGTTTTAGCCCAGTGCTGGGAGTCTGGAGGACCCGGGTGTGAGTCCACATTGGAAGGCTGAGGAAGATGGAGTCTGACCACCCTGGATGATGGCAGCAACAAGAGCTGCACTCGTAGGAAGAGTGGAGCTTTCCTGTGAGGCCTGGCTTCCTTCTGCTCTTGTTCCTTTCAGGCCCTGGTCTATTCGATGGTGCTGCTCACACTGACAGAGGGTTCTCCCTCTAAGTATCTCTGGAAATACCTTCACACACTCATGCCAAAGCAAACTTCAAGAATCTCCCAATTTAATCAAGTTGACAATCAAGATTAACCATCACCAGGGCTGGAAGTAGGGCTCAAGTGGTAAAACACTTGCTAGGCAAGCACAGTCTTGAGTTCAGATCCTATATACTGCCAAAACATTAACCATCTCAGAAAGTTACATGGGGATTGGGTATAGAGGAAGCCTGGAGTTAGAGTAAATGACCAGCCAAGATGACTGCCAAGACAGTCTCCATTCTAGCAATGAAAGTCTCACATCCAGGGAAAGCCCTCAGTCCCAGGCAAACCATGATGGAGTCACAGAAGTGAGTGGTTGAAAAGGACCCTGGAATCTTTCTCACTCATCTGACATCAGGGGGAAGTAAGGTTCAGAAAGGTCAAAAAGGAAGCACACTATGGGGCTCACTGTTATCTCATTAAATGAAAAATATAAACATGGGCTTGGCGTATGGGTAAAGTCACCAGGGATTACTCAATGCACACATGATATAAGACAAAAGACAGGCTTCAGAGTGAGGTGGTGTAGGTTCTAATCCTGCTTCTGCCACAAGGTGAGGAATTTGGGCCAAGTAACTTCCACTTGCCAAGTACTGTACACCAATCCTTTTATTAATTTTCCTTAAAGCAATATTAATATGCACATCTAATAGGTGGAAAATGGCTTGGAGAAATCAATAGGGATATATATCTACAACCTAGTATGGAGGGAGGGAGAAAGGGTTGGAAAGAGGGAGGGAGGAAAGAATGGAGGGAGAAAGGGAGGAAAAATAGGGAGGGAAGGAATAAAGAATTCAACATCAAAATATTAAACAACTTTCATAATATATTGGTATTCTATAGTTTAGTTAAAACTTGACCCATGCTCAGTCTAAAAACTAGGGAAGCCAAAGATATACCTACATAAACAAAACTTCTAACAGAAAAATTACTGGATGAGCTCCCAATTAGATCTACATGTTTTTTAAATTGTGTGAAAGTAATATTTAGCAACTCAGACATCCTGAATCTAATTTTTAAAAGAAGTTCATTTAGAAGTTTCAATAAACACTTGCATAGATTTTTTTGTTGCCAGATATAAGCATCACTTTTTAAATGTCAAATATGGCCTCACAGCACATTTTAGATGGAGAACATTATTATATAACACTAGTCATAATAAAGCAACATGTTGAGTTTGATAGCAGAAGATTAGGAAGGAAGCTTGAAAGCAATATGTGGAGTTTATGTATAAACTTAATGATCCGAGAAATAACTTTCTGACTGGATTTTCTTGCCACTCTGAGCTATTAAGACAATGGCCAAATATCTTCTTATGGATATAAGAGGTCTAGTACCATGAAAAATTGATTAAATTCATGACTATTTCAAGGCAAACAGTGTGTAAAATATCCATGCTATGACAAAAAGTGTCTAAGCCAGGTTAACAGATGCACAAGGCCATGTGAACTCTGCCTCTTTCGTCTTAGTCTTAATAACTGTGATTAATCCTCTTTATTTGAACTACTTCAAAGACTGATTTGACAGACATGGCATACATAAAATAGACACACTCTTCATTCTTGCCAGCAGGTAATCAGAAGCAACAAAAAGGTGTGTCTCAATGAATTGCCTTGTTGCAAGCCACCACTTCAATTGATCCAACAGAAATTCATCCTGTCACAGTCCATTGCCCAAAGGCAGAGGAAGTGTCACTTACAGAGGAAAAAATAACAATTTAGCTATCAGCCTAGGAAGTGATCGACTTCATTCTACTATACTTACAGAGAAAAACCTATTGATTGCTACATAAATAACTTTGCAACCAGGTATGTTAGTTGTGCTACTGTTTCCAACAACTTTTAAATTGACTTTTATGAATAGTAGAGACCTATATTAATACCACCTGCTAATAATTTATTCATATTTGTAGATTTTTTTTCCTCTTGCTTAATCACAATGGCTAGTATTCTCAGAACAATAACAAGTTCTGTAGTGATTAAAATTGCCTTATTTTTGGCAATGTAAAAATATTTCTTGCAGTTTAATGTGAATCACCATGATAGCTTTTCAATCATACATGTGAATGTGTTCACATTTGGCTCTATTGTGTCTTGGGTCTATTCCTAACGAAAACTTTTAAAGTAAAAAAGGCTGTTGAATTTTGGTTTATATTACATAGAAAATAAAATTATAGTATTTTCCCCGCATCACCTATTATTATTATGGTAAAGAATGGTAACAGATTTCACAATATCAAACTATTCTTGCATTCTTATTATTGTCAAATTTTAATAAACTTCTGAATCTATATGCTAATTTATTCCTTTATAGTTATACTTGAGGAAATGTAATATAAAGAACTAATCAACATTCTTTCTCCTCATATTGGTATTTCAATTCTCTTTGGGCCTTTGAGAGAGACATGCTGTTAATTCACCTCTAGGAGTTCTTTGCTGTAAGCAAGTGATCTTAATAATTGTACTCACACATATGTAACATGCATCCTCTGACAGATGCTAACCTAGCACCTTCCCATTTGGTAATGCTTTTGTCCTCAGAACAACCCTATGGGGCAAGCACTATTATCTTCATCATCATCTCTGTTTTCCAGATGAAGAAGTTGAGCTTCAGTAACTTGTTCAAAGTTACCCAGGTAGCAGCTGACAAAATAAAGGCCTGATGTGAAAGTTTATGCTCTGATTCCATAAGTGACTCATTTATTCAACCTACAACCTATATCTAGTGACCATCTCCTATTTTGGAAATACTATATGACATTTTTCTTTTAAAAACCAATTAGCACTTCAAATAGCATTTAGGTCTAAGCAATGGGATAAAACCTTTGTGTTCTAGTCTAATATGTTAGACTGAGAGGATAGTAAACTAAGCCCAATGTACCAGCTTAATCTGATAGCTACTAGGTAGTAACTATCTGTCTGGATTGCTCTGGAAAGACACAAAGAAAAGCTAAATATACATGTCAGATTGATGCTCTGGCTACAAATGACGTTACCAGACATCAAGTGTCTTGTCTGGACATATATAGAAAATAAGCTAGACTACAATGTACAACAAGACATAGTGTGTTTAGTCAGCAGAAGGCACAAGAAAATGACCCAGTGCTGGCCACAGGCAGAGGCTTAGTGTAGAGCAATGGCCGGCAGGCAGACTTCAGCCATATTATGTCCTTTCCTCTGCCCCCCCCCCCACCCTGTGCCCCCTGTGGTATTTCTGAAGTGTTGTCCTTGATTCCTCCCATTACTGCCTGAAGCCTCTTTGTGTGGCTCCCAGTGTCAGCTGTGAGGGCACTGAATGACAGGCATCCCTGTTGATATTTTTTGTTTTTGTGGAGTTTTTTTTTTTTTTTTTTTTTTTTTTGCCAGTCCTGGGCCTTGGACCCAGGGTCTGAGCACTGTTCCTGGCTTCTTTCTGCTCAAGGCTAGCACTCTATCACATGAGCCACAGCGCCTCTTCCGGCCTTTTCTATATATGTGGTGCTGAGGAATCGAACCCAGGGCTTCATGTATATGAGGCAAGCTCTCTTGCCACTAGCCTCCCTGTCAATATTTTTTTTGGAAGGGACTTTTTTGATGAGCCAAGCCTATTGCGGGGCGGGGGGGGGGGGGGGGGGGGGGGGAGGGGGGGGGGACAGACCGGAGAGTAGAAGGAATGTTTCCTCTTTAATCCGACCTTTAATCACTGGCTGAGAACAATGGCAGCTCCTCTAGCTTCCCAGCCCTGATTCCACCCCGCAATCCCTGCCTTCCTTTGTCAGCCTCACAAGGAGGCCTCACCTCCCAGGGCTTCCACACCAGGTTGACTTCCCAAATGTCATTGAGACAAAAATCATCAGAACATGGTTGGGGCGGGTCCAGCCTAGGCCTCCAGCCCTGGTCTACCCTTCAGGAGCCTGTGTAACTCCAGGGATGAGAGTTCCCGGGAAAAACCTTCTCCTCCTGTTCACAAAGCGAGCCCAGCCTAGCGCAGCTGCTTTCTCCACGCATTATTTTCCCTAAGAAAACAGTGATTCTATTAAAAAACGAAAAGTGTTCTGGATGGTTTGTAGCAACATAAGTCATAAACAATAAAAGGAAATTTCACAGTGCCTTTCTTTTTTTTTACTCTTTTCTTTCCAGGCCTAAACTACGAAAGCTATGTTATTTATTTATTTATCCATACCATAAATGGCAGCCAATATATGATTATTTTTGTGCTTTTTTTTCTTTGTCATCCAAGTGTTGTTGTTTTTTTTTGTTTTAAATATTGCTATGTGGCTTTTGTAATGTCTATTTTAGTAGATAGATATTCAGCTCATCAAGTTCATATGGTTCATCTGGTCTAACAATATGATCTGCGGATTTCAGGCACCCCAAACCACAGCCTCGTCACCCGTGGGGGTGACGACAGCTCTGCCTGCCCCCCAGGGCCGTGGTAAAGTCACAAGAGCTGATGTGGAGGACAGCTGTTTCCGAAGGGCAGAGCCCATGCAAGTGGTACTTATTATTAAGTCTGTTTCCAACTTTTCAATAGTAACAATAAAAATTAGAGTGAATATTTTCAAACACATAGCATTCGATTTCTTTTGGGTTCTGCGAAGGACATGCTTAGAACTAGGATTATTAGATCAAAAAATATAAACTTTCTTGTAGTCTTAGATCTAAATTTCTAGGGATGGAACCAATTTATATCCCAACTGGCTATCTGTATGGTTATAGGCATTTTGGCAAACCCTCGCCAGCACCACAAAATTTTGTGGTAAAACATATCAGCTCATAAAGGGTGTTGCTGCCATTAGCGGTTTGGCCAGCAATGAAGTCTGAACATCTAAAAGTGCATTTCCTTATGAAAATCAGATGAGTTTTTATACACCATTAAGGATTTTTTTTTAAAGAATGGAAATCTCCAAAGACAAGGAGCAAACCTTGATTTCTCTTTAATACAATGCTTATATACAAAAACATTTGCAAGATTCTGAATTCAATCGACTTTCAAAACCCACAAATCCTGGGCTGGGAAGGTGGCTTAGCGGTAGAGAGCTTGCCTAGCATGCATGAAGCCCAAGTTCCATTCCTCAGCACCACAAATACAGAAAAGGCTCAAGGTAGCGCTGTGGCTCAAGCGGTAGAGGGCTAGCCTTGAGCAAAAGGAAGCCAGGAAGAGTGCTCAGGCCCTAAGTTCAAGCCCCAGGACAGGAAAAAAAAAAAAAAAAACCACAAAAAAACCCACAAATCCAAACTTCATCTTAAGCTGTAAAATGCATCCATTTACAAAGTTTTATACAGGTCTGGTGCCCAATTCTGTATGGCTGGTCCTTTTCTGTCAGGTATTTTAGATTGTGAAGAAAGTAAAGGACAGGGGCTGGGGATATGGCCTAGTGGCAAGAGTGCTTGCCTCGTATACATGAGGCCCTGGGTTCAATTCCCCAGCACCACATATACAGAAAACGGCCAGAAGTGGCGCTGTGGCTCAAGTGGCAGAGTGCTAGCCTTGAGCAAAAAGAAGCCAGGGACAGTGCTCAGGCCCTGAGTCCAAGCCCCAGGACTGGCCAAAAAAAAAAAAAAAAAAGAAAGTAAAGGACAAATTTAGGAAATGATTTTTTTTTCTGGGAAAAACAGGTTTGGGAGGTGAGGCATTAGCTAATGGACGGGGGAGTCTGTCTATCTGCGTCAGTAGACTCCTGCATGGTCACCCTGCGAGAATGTCCACAGGGGAGAATTTGGAAATAAATGGAAAATCACAAGACAAAGAGATAACTACAGGAAAATTCTGACAATAGTATTATAGTCATAGGATACGAGCATTCGTATACTGGTGTGATATCTGGGTATAGTGTTATAATTAGAATACTTTAATTTTAGTATGGCACAAAAATGTAAATATTCATACTACAGTATAATATTTGTGTATGGTACCAAAATGATAATATATGAATGTTATCATTTAATACCTGTAGAGAGTACTGGCATAATTGAGTCAGATTCCATCTGTGTAAGTTCACTTTAACTGCTTTTACCTTGGTTTCTTCATTTGTAGGAATACAGTATGTCCTTTATGACTGTGCTAATAAGAGTGTGTTCAAAGATACATTGTGTAATTTTATTCAGTGTCTTATCATTTACAAAGCATGGTCCTCATCACGAGTCTTGTGGATTCATTCTACAAGTGGAAACAGATTCACAGAAATCCTCTGACTAGTTTTCACATATGAAATGATCATATGATCATCCAGTGATAATGATAATATAAAATGTCCTGAACTTTACTGGCCTATTAGTTGGGTTTTTAATGACTAAAGTGATAGCCAAGAATATATCAATGTATTAGGGTTTTCTATGCATCATGTTATTAAGATAGTAAAAAATTAGGCTTATACCTATAATTCTAGCTACTCAGGAGGCTGAGATCTGAGGATCACCATTCAAAGTCAGCCTGGGCAGGAAAGTCTATGAGACTCTTATCTCTAATTAACTACCAGAAAACTGGAAGTGTGGAGTTGTGGCTCAAAGTGGTAGAGTGCTAGCCCTGAGCAAAAGAGCTCAGGGACAGTGCCCAGGCCCTGAAGTTCAAGCCCTTCAACCAACAAAAAATTAAAAGACATAAATTTAACTTATATTCTTACCCACTGTTCCCCTCTCCCTTAGGCCCTTTAAAAAAGAAAAAGGAAATGATCTTCTCTATTTAAATAGGTAGTTTTGAAGGTGTAGGTTCTACTTTCAAAAGAAGTTTTGTAGTTATGTATAATTAGTTTCACATTAATTTGTGTTCCTTCCCTTCTCAAGAAACCTACAATGTTCCACTGTCACCAAGGTCTAAATGAAATAGCACGGGCCATGTTACTGATACTTTTGCTTCATTCTTGGCATTTAACACACTATTAAGGTGAAGTTTTTAGATAATCATTTAATATCTTAAAAACTCAAAACGGGGGCTGGGAATGTAGCTTAGTGGTAGAGTGCTTGAAGTGCGTGCATGAAGCCCTGGGTTCGATTCCTCAGCGCCACATAAACAGAAAAAGCCAGAAGTAGCCCTGTGGCTTAATCGGTAGAGTGCTAGCCTTGAGCAAAAGGAAGCCAGGGGCAGTGCTAAGATCCTGAGTTCAAGCCCCAGGACTGGCAAAACAAAAACAAAAACAAAAACTGTTAAAGGCTTTTAAATGTTTCATTAAAAATAGTATTCAATTGCTAGTTATGCTTTATGCATAAAGATGCTCTTGAAATGTGATCTTCAGATACAAAAAGGAAATAAAACTTACATTAAATTAATATGAAATATATTTTATTTCCCATTTGGTTAATGTCATTTGGTTGGTTGGTGAGTTGGTTTTTATTTTTCCCTGTCTATCACCCCTATCCTCTCCCCTCCATAAAAAAGAAAAAGATGTTTGTTATTGCCAGAGATCATTGTGAAATATATGGAGGCAACAATTTGTTTCATTGCTTCACTTAATGGAACAAATTACCAGATACATTGTAATCTCAATCTGTGAATGATTTGTTTCAAGTAAACCATTAAGTAAGAAGAGGATGCAATGACATGCTTTTTCTTTTGTTCCCCCCAAAAAGGACTTCCTATATTTTCACCTACAAGCAGGAGAGAACTCGGGGTGACAGCTGGGAACCTGTCTGAGGCCGCTAGAACTACGAATGGTGGCGCTCTGCAAGTTTGCTTCAGCGCCTAAGCCAGCCCTTCAGCAATCCAGCACCGCGCTCATTCTTTGGGACATCTTGAGTCTCAGTCAGACATCTTTCCCCATATTTCAACAGCCATCACATTACAAAGAAAACAATAAGGGTCTTCCACAAAGAAGGCTAACCACTGCTCCTGGCCATCTCCGGTGGAATTCTGAAGTCAGCTTTACTGGGGCTGGTCTCTGTCCCCAGTGGGCGGCTGCCTAAGACTCTTCAGGCATTGGGCCTGACTGCAGCCATGTTGACACTACTGGAGAAGAATAGTGTAGCACTAGTGACAAAAATGAAGTACAACAGAACCACACAGCCCTCTGGGAAGTCTCCAGAGCCCCAGAAGGGCAATCTCTCTTGCGAGCACTGGGCAGGGCCAGCTTCATCCACCCTGCCTCCTTCCTGCTCTGGTGAAAGCTCTGATGCTCCCGCTTCTGTATGCCTTCCTGCCACTTTAAGTTGGGCTACCCTTCTATTTGCATTTTCCACCTTCTCTCTTAAATTTGCATTATGTGTTACCAACTATTGCACACCCAGTAGTGCCCTCTTGTCTCTTCCACTCACACTCTTCCTTCCTTAGTCCTGATTTAGTCACCAGACACCTGGCACTAGTCCTTACACCTTCCTTCCACATTCCTAGGGGATGGTGGCTCTTACCTGGTCAGACACAGAGCCGGCTCTGTGTCTGGCTTGGCTTGTGGGGAAACACTGCCATCTAGTGGAAGAAATAGCAAAGCTCCCACTTCTGTTCATGAGCTAATTAATGGGTGTGATGACAGGTTGTTTACAGAACCACCTCTCTTTGAAGTGGAGTAGCATACACTTCTGCTTTCCTAGGAAAAGCTTTTGCCAACTTGCTTCTGCTTTAAAAGCTGTCCTTCAGGAAATGGGAGAAAACACAATTGAGTACTGCTTTCCTACAGAAAATTCCAGAAAATATTAGACAGGAAAGGAAATGAGGGGAGAATAAAGGTACATTCAGGTCATGATCAGCTTGCTGCTTCTCATTACCACTGGCACTTTCCTTTTGTGTGTACACATAATATGCATAATTTTTTTGTCAAATCTTCACCAATTCATCCCTCTGCGCTGAAGTGGTATAGATACAGCTGAGGGGCTAATGTCAGCAAACCTTCCTGCTGCGCATTCCCTCTCTTCTTCCTTCCCAGTCTTCTTCTCTCCCTCCCCCAACTCTTATTATGACAAAGAAAGCACAGTGAAAATAGAGATTAGACGATGACCCACTGCTATGTGTATACTCAGCATCAATATGTATACACATGTTCACAAAAAAAGGGTATTAAAATGCTCATAGACCCAGGTGTGGTGATTGTGCCTATAGTCCCAACACTTAGGACATCCAGGAAGGAGGCTTGCAAGCTCATGGCCTACACCAGATACATAGCAACATTGTGTTTCAAAAGGAAAAATGCTCATAGCTTCAGTATTTGCAAGAGTAAGAAATGGATGCAAAAATCTGGGAGAGAGCAAGGGAAGGGGTGACATTGTCCAAAGAGAAATGTACTCTTTTCCTGACTTACATAACCCTTCTGTACATCACCTTTATAACAACAATAAAAAATTTTTCGAGAAATGGATGGCTGGGCACCAGTGGCTCACATCTGTAATCCTAGCTACTCAGGAGGCTGAGGTTTAAGGATCACAGTTCGAGGCCAGCCCTTACTTTCTCAAGGAAAGTCCATGAGACTCTTATCTCCAATTAATCACTAGCAAATGGGAAGTGATGCTGTGGCTCATAGCGATAGAGTGCTAGCCTTGAGCAAAAGAGCTCAGAGACAAGAGCCCAGGCCCTGAGTTCAATCCCATGACCAACAACAACACAGAAAGGAAGAAAGGAAGGGAGGGAGGGAGGGAGGGAGGGAGGGAGGGAGGGAGGGAGGGAGGGAGGGAGGGAGGGAGGGAAGGAGGGAAGAAGGAAGGAAGGAGGGAAAGAAGGAAGGAAGGGAGGGAAAGAAGGAAGGAAGGGAGGGAAAGAAGGAAGGAAGGGAAAAGGGAAGGAAGGAGGGAAAGAAGGAAGGAAGGAAGGAAGGAAGGAAGGAAGGAAGGAAGGAAAGAAGAGAGGGAGGGAGGGAGGGAGGGAGGGAGGAAGGAGGGAGGGAGGGAGGGGAAGGAAGGAAGGAAGGAAGGAAGGAAGGAAGGAAGGAAAGAAGGAAGACAGGAAGGGAAGCAACCCCAATACCCACCAAGAGCAGAATGTGTAACTACTCTGATAGTTTATATTATAAAATAATATTCAGAAGTCAGTGGCAAAACGAATCATCTATAACGGTCTTAGTTTACTCAGGCCACTGTAACAAAATGTCACAAACGAAGTGACTTGAAGTGACCGAAACGCGTTGCTCACAGTCCCGGAAGCTGAGGAATCCATGACTGTGGTGGTGAGGGTGAGTGTGTGTCTGGCACGAACTCACCTCCTGGTTCACACCTCCTGTGCTCTTGTGAAAAACCTTTTGAACGGAGTCTGCAGTCAGCAGAGCATCTTCATGACCTAATCACTCTGACAGGCTCCACCCCCCAATGCCGTCACCCTGGGGCTGGGATATCCACAGGTGACTTGGCGCAGGGTGTGGAGGAACCCAAGTATATAGCATGTCATAGTATGTGCCGCTCAGAAACAATCCACACACGTAGACAAATTCTATTTGGCATATTGTCAAATGGAACTGGAATGCTTGTTTGCATTAATGGATACCTAAATCCTACTATAATTCATTAGAAATTGATTCAACATTCAAATATGAAAGCAAAACATCGAAACTTTGGGAAGAAAACATAAAATCCACCTTTGTACCTTCATAGTATGGAAGGACAGGGTCTACGTTCCTTGGGTCCAACCCCAGTTCTATAACTTACTTGCTCTGTGGGTTTGGCATTTCACTCCCACTTCATTGCCTGAAAAACAAGGATCACAATCATATGGGTCATGGAAAGAATGGGATAAATAATATGCATAAAGTATTCAAAACACTTCTTGACACTTAATGCCGGGGAGTTTTGATCTTGTATGTAGTCTGAGCAGCCTTGTTACCATGGAGTAAGTCACAGGAGCTCTCAAGTTAGCAGTGTATGTCTAACAATGTCAGAAATTTTAGTGATTAAGGAAAGCAAGGATATTCATGTTGGAGGATACAGATGAATAAGAAAAGCATAACTTGGGGGGCTGGGAATATGGCCTAGTGGTAGAATGCTTGCCTCAAATACATGAAACACTGGGTTTGATTCCTCAGTACCACACATATAGAAAAAGTCGGAAGTGGTACTGTGGCTCAATTGTTAGAGTGCTAGCCTTGAGCGAAAACAAGCCAGGGACAGTGCTTGGGCCCTGAGTTCAAGCCCCAGGACTGGCAAGAAAAGAAAAGCATAACTTGGCTGTTGTGAATTGTGCCTTTATGTCTTTACATACAGTCTTTAAGAGCAATGCTCAAGAATGAATGGATCAACAAATCATGAGATGCACACATGAGATGCACTTTTACACAGCTATCAGGAAGAGTAAAATTATTTAATTTGCAGGAAAATGGATGGATCTGGAAAATATCAGGCTGAGTGAAGTAAGCCAGGCTCAGAAAGACAAAGGGCAGGTGATTTTTCTCACGTGTGGTTCTTAGATCCAAAATACAACCCTCAACGTAAACACACACAGAGGCATACCCTTATATACATGATTTAGTTGACTAAAGTGTAGTATATTCAGGAATAAAACTCCATGGAGTGAACCTTTCAAACAATTAACAGACAGTATGACAAAATGAATATCAGGAAGCTGAAATGAGACAAAAAGGTGTTGGGGGTGGGGGAGCATCATAGAGTGGATGATTGAAAATGGAAACAGGGATAACTATATGCTCCACATTACATATGTGATAAAGGAAGTGGGAAACGTGAAATGAGTCTGGAGGGAGGGGCAGGCAGGAGGAAAAGAATAATGGAAGGGATGGACATGTTGAATTGGAACCCCCTTGCACAACCTTTTGGGTTTCAGAAAGAGAGAAAAAAAAAACAAAATCAGAAAAACATAAGAAAGGACAATGTAAGAGTTCACTTCATCACTTGTATCAAAAAATCAAACACATAGAAAGAAGCTGAATTAATCATTTTAACTGTGCCCATCTCCCCTACCGACCCCAGCAGAAATGCCATGGAGTTGGATTCTTATGTGTACTCTTGCATTTGAAAATGCATGGTGCATTGGGAGTGATCAATAAGCATCATCTGACCAAGGGGGCAGAATCTCCAGGCTTGAGGATTGCAGGAAGGTGTGTTCTTTCTCGACTTGAAGGCAGATTTTTCTGCTAAAATGTGTCAAAATTAGAAACAGCAAAAAGATCTTTCTCAACAACAAATGCTGGAGGGGGTGCGGGGAAAGAGGAACCCTTCTCCATTGTTGGTGGGAGTGCAAATTAGTACAACCACTTTGGAGAACAGTATGGAGGTTTCTCAAAACGCTCAATATAGACCTACGCTATGACCCAGACATACCACTCCTAGGCATCTATCCTAAACAGCAAAACCTAAGATATCAAAAAGACATTTGTACTTCCATGTTTATCATGGCACAATTCACAATAGACAAAATATGGAAACAACCCAGATGCCCCTCCACAGATGAATGGATCCAAAAAATATGGTACCTATACACAATGGAATACTACATAGCGATTAGGAATGGTGAAATATTGTTATTCGCAGGGAAATGGTCAGAACTCGAACAAATAATATTGAGCGAGACAAGCCTAGAACACAGAAAACAAAGGGGCATGATCTCCCTGATATATGACTGTTAACAAAGGGAGACGGAGAGACAGTAAAGACCAAGTCTGTGAATACTATGTATGTTCTTGATACATTGTATATTGTATATATGTCTACCTGCCCTAGAGAAGGGATAGAAAAACAGGACGTAAGATATCACAAGAAATGTACACACTGCCCTACTATGTAACTGTACCCTTTTTGCACAACACCTTGTAAAAAAATTTGTGTTCAATTAATAAAAAAAAAAGATCTTCCTCGTGATCCAATATACTTTCCAGCCAGGTTCTCCTATTGTCCATCTTTTACATACATTCTTAGTTTTCAATGTCAATCCCTATTCGACTAATTTTAATAGTAATACTACTGAATACCACTTCACACTATTTTCTACATTATTAATCCTAGTATGGGAAAAAGTATTAATATTTTCCATACTATTAATACCACTCCATGCTATTCCTGGTTTTCAACAACAGTATACAATGTTATATCCATTTGCTACCACAAATGATGTATACAGATAGGTCATTTTGTGGGTTTTATTGCAATAAGGACATGATTTTATGTGACACTTCTGATATTAAACTGTGCTTTGGCTTAGAAATATTCTTCTGAGTTTTTCCAATCAAGTTAACATATTTGCAGCATTCCCTACTTCTGCAAACATAGCTCAAACATTGAAGAACAGATGATAGATAGATAGATAGATAGATAGATAGATAGATAGATAGATAGATAGATAGATAGGTAGATAGATAGATAGATAGATAGATAGATAGATAGATAGATAGATAGATAGATATGGATGGATGATAGATAGATATTAAGGTTGTAAACCCTGGCCCTAAGTTTCCTTGTGACTGTAAGTGTTTTGTCACCTAAAGTCAGGAGGACCCCATGAGTCTGTGAAAACATCTTAGGCAAATCACAGAAGTAATAGCTCAGTAATCTCAAATGTCAAGGGTCTGAGCAGAAAAACCAAATCTCTGATTTAGAGGCTGCCTGTTAGGAGCAGCTGAGTCAGATAAGGAGAGAACGAATGTGGAACACAGTTGCCTTTCTGGCTAAGCCCTTCCCTAGTGGGACTTCTCACCAAGACAAGCAGCTGACATTTAAGGTTGCAACATATCAATGTCTGTAATGAGCAAGAGCTGTCTTGTTGCTTCACAAATAGCGGCAATAGCAGCCCAATAGCGGCAAGAATGCTTTTTATTAATAGTTTCAAGCATCCAGTAGTAATAGTAAAGAATGTTTACATTTCTCACATATACATGCTTGGGTGGGGGCACGAAGGGGAGTGTTGCTAGTTTTAAAGTCTGACTGTGAGACTGTGAGAATCAAGTATCGCCAGCAGGTGGCAGAGTTGATCAGAAATTCATAGACCCGTTGGGGCTGTGCCAGGCAGAGTCCTTCTGTGATTTGAGGTGATGGAATGATCCCAGGCCAGATAGTTTAGCAAGTATCAGCAAGGGAGAGACTGGGGAATGGCTCAAGTGGAAGGGTGCTTGCCTATCAAGCCCTGAGTTTGGCCCTCAGTATTGAAATAAAGAAAGGGAAAGAAAAAAAGGAGGGGAGAAGAGGAGGAGGAAAAGGAAAAAGGGAAGGAGAAGGAGGGAAGAGAGAGGAGGAGCAGCAGGAAAAAAAGGAGAAAGAGGAGGAGAAGGAAGAGGAGAAGGAGGAGAAGGAGGAGGAGGAGGAGATGTAGAAGGTAAACAGCCCCCCCCATCATAAGTCACAGAGGGCAATGCAGGACCATAGAAAAGGCTTAGAGGAAGCCACTAGGTTTGAAAAGGGTTCTAGCAGATCCATGTGACAACAGGGACACTGAAGTTGTTTCAGGCTGAGGAGGCTGAGCAACTCCAAGGCCCAAAGTTCAGGCAGTGGAGGTTAAGAGAAAGCACAGTAGATGCCTGGCATTGGTGGCTTTGATCGTTATGATTCTTACCATTTGTCAGTGACTTTCCTAGTCTGAGACATGTAGTCATTTATAACTTTTGCCAACATACACACAGGAATCACATCAGCTGAGAAACTGCTGTATAGCTATGAGTCACTTATTTGGACAGCAAGTTGAGTCAGCTGCCCAACATCTGTATCACATCATGCCTTTGCGATTCTCAGACAATGGCTGCAAATGCTGTGGCTATCCGAAAGACTGGACTCTGTTGCTCTGTGGATCCCAGTCAGCTCGTGGTAGTGATGTTATTAAGGTGGTGCACAACAAGGCTTTCGAAGACCATCTGTGGAACTGAAGATGCCACCTGGATGCGTCAGGCTTTGCTTTCTCACTTTCGGAGGTATTATATATGAGTGGGATCTTTGAAGCTCTTAGGATACCTTCCTCAAAACGGAAGATTCTAGTTTCCAGACGAGGTAATACCTTCACTATAGAAGAATGTCTCCAGAGGTGGGAAGGGCTGGTTTTTGGGTCACAGGTGGAAGAATTTATTTTAGGATCTCAAAAGAATAAAGCATATGTCTTAGTCTGATTTCCCCAGAGCATAGAATTTCAAAGAATAAAAGAGAAGTACACACACACACACACACACACACACACACACACACTGTAAAATAGACTCTAATCACAAGAAGCATGGCAAAGGAGAATGAAAAGTAGTAAGAGAGAGCTGATGTGTATTATTGGGATTTCTATCCTATGAACCACTGGTGAAGCCACAAGACACACATGCAGTACTTCCTGTCTGAGATGGGAAAGGAGGAGGTCCTTGCCTACCAGCTGGAATCCCTATTGGCCAAAGCATCTCTCCATGAAGGCGTTAAGTCCCAGGCACTTTTGCATTGCACTTCTGATGATCCCAAGGTTGTCCACAGTGTCTTAGGACACAGTGATTAACAGAGACAGTTTAAGATGGGGGGCAAGGGGTATTTATGGGTTGTCTGAACAGACTTGTGGCAAAGCTGGTCACTACAAGCATGGTCAGAATAAAAGACAAGTATGACTAAAAGGATCTCATGTGGTCATGTGGTGTGTAAGGTTGAAAGAGAAGTAGGTTAGCATGGGCAGCATGGTTAGAAAGTTCAGGGCGGGTTTTTGGCTCCTCCCAGATGTAAGGCCTTCTTCTGAGAACAAGGATGCTGTGGTAGGTGCCTGTTTGATTCAAATGGGAAAGAATGATCAAAGCCACTGGGCAAGGGCCATCTGAAGGAATACTGGGCTGACATCAGTGGATCACTTGAAGGTGAGCAGTAAGAACTTTTAGTTCTTTGTGTTTTTTCCATGAGTGTCAGTACCCAAAGAGTGAAGCGGAGAAAGCAGGCTGAGGGAAGCAGCCCTCGGCAGGGGGTCCTGGCAGGGAGAAGGAAGCAAAGATGACAGGAGGAGGGGTGAGGACAGTGTTGCAAGGCCCTGAGCACAGCATTGAAGGTAGATAGAACTGATGAGGCAAAGCCAGAGGTACCACTGAAGTCTAGAAGTTTCCCTGAGGATGGAACAGAGGAAGGTCAAAGGAGGAAGATTGAAGCCAGAGCCCTGGTCTGATGGTAGAGATGGGCCACTAGGTGACTGCAAGAATGTTGCCTCCTGCAAAGAGTTGAGAACTTGGACACCAAAGTTACCCAGAAGGGATAATGAGGAGAGGGAAGGCCCAGGCAGACCCTGAAGTTGTGTGGAACAGAAGAAACAGCAACCAAAGATACTGGTAATGATCTAATGGCTCAGTGGGTAAGGGGAGAGATGGGATAAAAATACTCAGAGAATGGTTACGGGGAACAGTAGAACTTAGGGTCTATAGTAAAATATTTTAGGGAACCAGCATGCCGATTTACAAAATAGTTTGTAAAGTTTAAAACCAAAGCAAGATTTGCTTCAGAGCAGAATAACCAGGCATTATTTCTGCAAGATACAGTGGAGGAGTGAATATCAATTTTCATTTGATCTAATACATTCTTATTTAGATAATATTATTAAACAATTCTCTTTTATTTAATATACTTTGGATGTACTATAAGGAGCCTGTATTGCTTTGGTGGTTTCTGAAAAAAGGAAGGAAGAAAACAAAAGTAGCCAACTACCAAACTGGAATCCAGTCCCATCTTTACCACACACTTAGCTGCCACTACTGGCGCAGAAGTGAGAGATGCCAGGAAGTCTAAGGTGTGGTTTTAGGAGTCTTCCCTACATTCACTCTGTTTTGCTGACTCAACTTAAACTTCTTGACCCGGCTAACATAAAGAACAAAAGCAAATAAATGCTTTCAAATGATAGGGTGTTATAAAGCCCAAGGTAGACATTTAACACCTACACACAGAGCTGCAAATACCTTTCATCAGCAGTTGTTCATTCATATGTTTCTAGGGAAGTAACTGTCTCTGTGTGTACGTTGCCTTTATAAACACAGAGCACAAGGAATAATATAACAATAATAATGATAACAACAACTACTGTTATTAAATGCTTTCTCTGTGTTCTGTTTGTTTTAAATACCTTACATCACATATATTAGTTCTTAAAATGAAGACGGAGAGGAGGAGCTAGGTATGGGGGTACATGCCTATAATTTCGGTACCCACAAGTTGAGGCATGGAGACCAGCCTGGGCTACATAGGAAGATCTTGTGTCAAAGAACAAAAAAAAAAAATGAATTTAAAATGGAGATGAAGCAGTACCAGTAACTTATCTAGTTTAATTTTCACATATGTACACTGAATATGATGACTGTATTTGCCCACCTCATCTCTCTCCATTGTCTCCCCCCCTCCCCTGAACTTCCCCCCAACACATGTTCCAGCTTCCTGGTATTCATCTTGCTAAACTGTAAAGCAAAAGAGTTACGCCACTGGAATCCTCCTTTGCATATACCGCAGTTTAGCTACCATGAAGAAACGGGCTCTTACTGAGCCTTGAAAGTCACTGTAGAATTGCCGCTTCCACACTCAAGAAGTTGCTGAATTGAAAAGCTACATTTTCCAGCTGGTGCTATAGCTCAGCGTCAGGCCACAGCTGCACAAGGAAAAAGCAGCTCCATCCCAAAGCTGCATCACAGCTAGCTCCAGAGTTTGACACTTCTGCTAGATCCCTGCCAGCAAAAGCGATTCCCAGAATTCTCCTCTCCAGTCTACAAGGAAAGGGAAGGCCTCAGATGGCTCTGTAGGCTGAGCAGGATGGAAGAAACAATAGCCCCCTCATACTGGAGATGACCTGGAGGCTGTTAAGTGGGTATGGATTGAGACGGGATGAAAGAAGATGGAGAACGGGTATGAGGAGCTCATCTACCTCAGTTCCTGCTCAGCCTCATGGCCATCTAACTGCACACTCAACTCCCAAATCAAGGAGAAATGAGGAACAATGATCAACTAAAACCTGGAACGCTAGCCACAGGATGCCTAATGAACTTGAACACCGTAACTTTGCAGCACTTTATGTAATTACCTTCAAGATAAGAGCCATGACATTTACTCCAGATGCCTTAAATCTCCTAGGACAGTCCATAGGTGTGGTAAGGAGTCACTAAATGAATAATGAATGAATGCATGAATTTCACTAGTTAAGTGCCCTCCCCCCTCCTTTTTTTTAGAATATTGGATACAGTCTTCTGTATTCAAATAATTAGAAATCCGTTGTGCTAGTCTCCTACTGTTTTTGTTGTTGTTTTTTGTTGTTTCATTTTTGTCTGTCATGGCGCTTGAACTCAGGGCCTGAGCACTGTCCCTGAGCTTTTTTTGCTTAAGGTTAGTACTCTCCCACTTTGAGCCACAGCGCCACTTCCGGTTTTCTAGTGGTTAATTGGAGATCAGAGTCTCATGGACTTTCCTGTCTGGACTGGCTTTTAAACTGCAACTCTCAGATCTCAGCCTGATTAGCTAGGATTACAAGCATGGGCCACCAGTGCCCTGGTCTTACTGTTGTTTTTTTTTAAGTTTTGTTTTATTGTCAAGGAGATGTACACAGGGGTTACAGTTACATAGGTAAGGTAGTGAGTACATTTCTTGTTGGATATTGTTATCCCCTCCCTCGTTTATCTCCCACTTTCCCTCTCTCCTATCCTCCCTCACCCCAAGTTGTAAAGTCCATGTCCAATATATTGTCTTGTGAGTATTGCTGTTGCATTGGTTCACCCAGAAACTTTCCTCCGCTACCACCATCCTTCAAATTTCTCCCATATTTAGTGCGAGATTTCACTGGTTGCTAAAAACGATATATTATTGTCTACCAAAATTCAATGTTGAAATGTAATCTTGAGGGGAAGGTGATTATCGCTCACAAGGGTGGAACCCTCATGGAAGGAATTAATGTCCTTTTTGCTTTCTTTGTAAATATATATACATATATATACATATATATTTGTACAAAGGAATTGCCATTCAACAAAAGTTCATGAATACAATGTATCTTGATCAGTATCATCCCTCTCAACATTTTCATCTCATCTGTCCCTCCTAATCCACTCCTTTCCTCACTTTTAAATGTGTAGGATATAATTTGGCCTGGTTTTTCTGCATTCTCGCTTGTTTCTTTTCTTTGTCTAACCACTTCACCTTGCCCCTACCCCACCCTCTTCAAGCAGCCGTTTTCCTGGTGTTTACTTTGTTAAATTATGATTTTGCCTTTCTAAGGAATTATAACATTTGAGTTCTCCCCTGAATCTACTGCATGTCAGTTAATACATTTGTGTACACTTGCACATCACCCGAAGTATATATTTATAAACTAATTCTAGCTTCCACAGATGAGAGAAAACATACAAATTTTGTGTCTCAGGGCCTGACTTACTTCACTTATATGTTTTTCCAAGCTCTTCTATTTCTTTTTTTTTAATGGGGAAATTTTCTTCATTTTTAATTTACAGCAGAAAGAATATAAAGCATTCAGAAAACATTTTCCATCTTTTAAGGGCAATTCAAAACATTTTGCATGGTTTCCAGCAGCTGAGTTCTTCAATAGATCCATCGATTCAATGATGCTTTACATGAACAAATACAAAAATAAAACTTACAAAAAAAGAAGACATCTAGACTAGTTTTACATGCAAGTCTCAGGGACCCCCATTGGGCACCAACTACTGTGTGGAACTGCCATAAGCGACAGTGCAGCCAGAGGGGTTCGTGTTAGTGTCTTGATTTTGTTCACACAGTACAGCTGATTTTGAATGGGTAACAAGAATAGCAGTTAAATCTTCAGGAGACAGAATAAGATTAGCTATTAATTTTATAATGAACTCCTTCTCCTGGCACTTGGGAATTTCAGATTATCCAAGAAAGCTGCACTTACCTACCTGTCATCTTATACTTGAAAGGAAGATTCACAACCAAAGAAAAAATGGTCAGAAATGCTTTGTTTCAGTGGAAGTGCGTTTTTACCTCACCTAGGATTCACAGTTTTTACTGGCAGGTTTTGAACCTACTTCTTATTCCCTTCATAAGAACCTTCTAATCCTATATAAGTCTCTATGTTCTGAAATTTTCTAACTTATTCAGCTAATGAAGGAGTAATGTGAAACATTAAAAAAATAATTGTGGGTGTTGAAGCAAATCCACTGAGGTCATTACTCAGGTCAGAAAGATTAGTTATTTGTACCATAATTAATGGAATAAATGTACCCAAATCCAGTATTAATACAGGATATTCTGAAAGGGCTGGCTTCTCACATTCTTTTCCTGTTATGAATGCAACTGTGTGTTTCTTAGATTGCTCAAGTGTCCTAACAGGTCAAATGGTGGAAAGTCACCCTCTATGGGAGACAGCACAGCTGCGACACAACCCATGTGTAAAGACCACATTGGGCCATCATGTTCATTTACAAGTGTACAGGTGGCTGCTAGATATGGGGCTGTCACTATTGTCGAAAGCCCTTCTATTTCTTTGCAAATAATATAATACCATTCTTCTTAATGGATAAGTAAAATTCCTTTATATATGTGTAAATATATATAATGCAGTGTATACACACGTGTGTGTGTGTGTGTGTGTGTGTGTGTGTGTGTGTGTTCCATTTTCCTTTGAGGGGCATCTGGGCTGGTTCCAAACTTTGGCTATGGCGAACAGTGCTGCAATGAACATGGTTGTGCCCGAGGTGGGTTAATGCCCTTAGAGTAAGCTGAAGAGACCAGCAATCTGTCCTTTACATCACATGAGGGCAGAACTAGAAGGTTCTGGCTATGAACAGAAAGTGGGCCCTCACCAGACACAGAACCTGCTTGATCTTTGGATCTCCAAGCTTCTAGAGTGGAGAGAAATAAATTTATTGTTTATATGCTACCTAGGGTTGTTGTTGTTTTTTTGACATTTTTTTTTGCCAGTCCTGGGCCTTGAACTCAGGGCCTGAGCACTGTCCCTGGCTTCCTTTTGCTCAAGGCTAGCACTCTGCCACTAGAGCCACAGCGCCACTTCTGGCCGTTTTCTGTATATGTGGTGCTGGGGAATCGAACCCAGTGCCTCATGTATACCAGGCAAGCTCTCTTGCCACTAGGCCATATCCCCAGCCCCTTTTTTGACAATTTTTTATAACTGCCCAAATAGACTAAGTTACCAGCTAATGTATAAAAGTGTATATGTATATAGACATATATACTTTTATGTATAGGTAGGTAGATAGACAGATGATAGATAGATAGATAGACAGACAGACAGACAGACAGACAGATGGATAGATAGATAGGTAGATAGATAGATAGATAGAAGATAGATATGTTTTACCTGTTTGTTTTGTGGCCAGCCTCTAACATTTTTTACATGAGAGAAAAAGCAAGAGAGAATTTTTGAAGTTGGAGTAAGTTCATGCTCTCTTTGGAACAGCCATTATAGGCATTTCTTACACTAGTGCAATCACTTGCTCTGAATAACAATTCATCAAGCCAGAGAAATGGAACAAATTATGGATGTGAAAGTATCAAGGAGTCTCAATAGTCTACTTTTAATCCATTCAATTTCCTGCTACAGTAGAATTTCCTCCATTTGTGTCAGTCCTTTGGGGGTCAGCACACAGCAAGGTCCCCTTCGTTTCTTCTGGAAACTTCCCACTTTAAAACTCCCAAAGAAGCAGGTTGTCTCCCGCTGGGTGGTTAATGAAACTGGTTGGCATGCAGCTTCCTCCTGGTTGCCATGTCAACGACCAGGCCCCTGGGCCTTCTGGAAACAGAAAAGAACAGCAAGTGCGAGCCCATGCATTCCACCCTGGCTTGCAAATGCTGCAAATGCGAGCCGTTGTCAGGCCAGGGTGAAGGATCAGTGGCCAGGCAGAGAAAGAAGTCTGCGGAGTGGAGAGGGAAGGCTCTGGCAGTGGGACTGAGATGTAAGTAATTACTCTTCTTTGCTGTTTTGTTTTTTAAAAGGCTGAGCTAGCTTTATAGACAGTTTTTAAGAGCTTCAGAATTCCTGCTACCCACTGGGGAAAGACACGATGGGGAAAGTGCTGAGGGGGTTTGAAGAGCTGTCTCCTTGTAGCTTTTGCGCCCCCTAAACATAGAGAACATGGATGGATAGTAGTCCCCATAAAAGACTTCTTTAGACTTTCAGGCATGTGAATATTTTGAGTGTATTAAGCAAAGAATAAAATAGTTTTCTCACTTAGCCACTCAATAGAGAAACTCACTCAAGGCAAATAAAATAGATATCTTCATGGGACCTGAAAACCTCGCTTCTACTTTAAAACATCTGGGTATAGTCTTCATTAATAATTAACCATTAACTAAAAAAGATATCTATCAGATTTCTTTTTATTACAGTGACTGTAGAAAAAGAAAACTAGGCGCTGGTAAAGCCATAGCTTTGTTGGTTCTAACTCCGTTTAAATGCTTTAATAGTATTATGTTTGCTGCCATTTACATACCAAGTTTTATGGCGTTTACTTATTAGAAAACATAGAAAGATAAGAAAAAACAATATGCTTAGGTGATAGCTAAAAGTTTGGATTAGAGAGTTAACTTAAAATGGTGCTTATATTCAAAAGTGGAAAAATATGACAAATAATGACAATGAAGGCAAGAAAGGGCGAATGTTTTAGTTCAAGTCTAATAGTCCATCCACAGTCCTGTCTGCACAGATTTTATTGTTTATTAAACATGTCCTTGGGTAGATTTCAGCAAAAATTATTACACAATTTTTGTTGGTATATTTGTAGAAAAGAAATGTTTCAAAAGTATTGTGCCTAATGCTTATTTTAAAAAAAGTGTCCTTAAAAACTACCCCAAAATAAAAAACAGACTTCATTTGTTCAAAATTGCTTAAAATTTTTTTAATGGAAAGGATGATCCTTGAGATGTTTGTACTTTTTCAAAGACTGAATAGTGCAATATGTTTGGAAGAAAAACAAGATTTTTTTTTCTGACACAAATTGGGTATTTTCTGAAAATGATGGTTCCAACAAAATATTTATAGAAATGAATGCTTTTCAACGGCTAACTTGGATTTCCCAACTTCGTTTCCACACTCATCTCTCATTGCTTGAAAATGAAATGGTATTCAATCTTTCAGAATCTGGTGTTCAGGGGCTCCAGTCTATGTTCTTAGGAGGCGGGAAGTCCGTGGACCTCAATGAAGAGAGTCAGACCGACACAGTATGGATTAGAACCTCAGGGGATCTAATCCATGGCCATTATACTGAGTCACACACTGGTGATGTCACTCTTGCAAAGACCTGTGTCACCTGGAAAGGTGTGGCAGCTACTTATTTTAACTGGTATTTCCCAGTGGCTCTCACCCCTCTGCCTGTATTAGCAGAAGCAATACTCCATGCATATTGTTTTCCATTCTAATGATGAGCCTAAACTTATAAACCTAATTCATAAGTGTTTGTATCATGAAGATTGCTTCTGAAATGGTTATGTGTAACAGGACCTACTTAACTCCTTGTTAGCATGGGGTTGCCACGGACATTTTCAGTTGAAGGCCAGAGTCTAGCCATGGACTATGTAGCATGGAGTATTCTCTGAGTCTGGGTTGGGGCAGTTTGCTGCAGTTTCCACTGTGACTGCAATGTGTGCTTGCCTGTCAGTGCAAGCTCCAGGACAAGCCTGGGACCTGGGACAAGTTACTTAGCCTCTTTGTGTCCCCATTTTCGAATATGAAAATGAGAGCATCATATCTACCTTTAGAATTATTGCAAGTGTTAAATAATATAAACTATGTGAAGCATTTACAACAGTACCTGGAACAAAAAAAAGTAGTACTCATTATAACTTATTATTAATAAATAAGGCCAGAAGCATGCCTGTAATCCCAGCTGTTCTGAAATCTGAGGTGGGAAGATAAGCTCAGCCCTGGAGTTCAAGACCAGCCTGAACAACTAAGTGAGACTCATTCTCAAAAGATAAATACACGCATACATGCATGCATATATATATAGTGTTATATATGTATAAATTATCCAAGAAGCCACATAGTGAAGGATCAAACCTTGGAGTTTTTATTAGAGCATTAGCAGCCTGCAGGCAGCGGGTTGTTACAAAGGCCTGCAGCCCACAAATCATGTGACACTATCAGGAAACAGGCCAGAGAGGGAAGAAAGAACAAAAACCCTACCAACAAACCGATCCAGCTCCAATGGAGAGCCGATTTGGGACACCATGGCGACTGGAGACAAGCCAGGTGACAGAACACAGGACACAAACATGGAGACATGTGACATGGTGTAATGGCACCTGAGCTGGCCTGACCCTTTAAATAGGATCAGGTCAGGGGGCTGGGTCACAGGAAGCTCTTTCTTGACCACCCCTTTTTATATTTAGTCTTAGGAATACAATGTGGAAGTACAGTAAAATATTTGGCAAATGTCTATTAGATATACAGAAAGAACTGCCAAGAACAATGGTACGTGTAGGAGCCTGGAGTTTGGGGAAGAAGCAAGGAGCTACAGCCAGACCTCAGCTCATAAATGTCATGGATGGCACACCGTGCAAGCCCTGGGCTGCACATAGAGAAGGCCAGACCTTGAGCTGGGGCTTGCAAGCCTGGGAAATGAGATGGCAGCCAAAGAAACAGATAGAGAAGCCATGGAAGAAGCAAGAAACCCAGGAGGCTGGGTATCACAGAGGGGCAGAAACTTCTTCACTAAGAAAGGTAACTCTGTTAAATGCTGGTGAGAAGTCAGGGAAATGAGATGAAGAAATTGATCATAATATCAAGACACACCTAAAATCTCAGCGAGAAGCTCCTTTTAATAAGTTTGGTCTAGCATAGTTTGAGTTTAAGGAAAAAATGAGGCAACACAGAGCTTCCTAATATCCTTCACTAAGGTGCCACATTACTTGTAGTCTTCATTTACAGGAGACATTTTCAAACTTTTCAAAATCAAATTTTAAGGCATTGGGTAAGTGTGGCTCATGGTTGTAATCCTAGCTATTCAGGAGGCTGAGATCTCAGGATCACAGTTCAAAGCCAGCCTGAGCAGGAAAGTCCGTGAGCCTCTTATCTCCAATTAATGACAACAACAACAACAAAAAAAAATCCCCAAACCTGGAAGTGGATCTGTGGCTCAAGATCCACTGAGCAAAAGAAGCTTAGGGACAGCACCCAGGCTGTTCAAGTCCCAGGACCTGCATATTAAAAAAGAAAGAAAGCAACAAGGATTAAAAGGACCCTGGTTCCATTATTTGTATCTTAAACCACCTAAGGAAAAAGTTCCTTTTACTTTTGCAAAATGTGGTGATTGGAACTTTACCTTGAACACAGAAGAAAGGAAAAAGGCTAGTGCTTAAACATCTTGAGGTAATGATAGTTGAAGGTACTTTATGGGAATGTAATCATGTTCAACTGTCTGCAGAAGATCTGAATCCTCTTTTACTGTTCTGGAAGCAGGTAATAAAAATGTTAAAGGCTTGCCAGACTTTCTTGTTTCTCATCTCCTAGTGAAGGGTTTAGTGTCTTGCTCATTCTCATTATCCTTTGCAACCTCACCTGGGATACTAGCCCCATGGTTTGAGCAAAGTTCTGAGTCAGCACTACAGACTGGACTCACAAATAGCAGGTTGAGTCCTTCAACTGAGAGCAGTGAGAGCAAGGGCTTTGTTGGTATGTTGGGGGTGAAAGAAAAGCTTCAAAAGCACTGTGCATAATAGTCATGAAAAACATCTCAGAAGTTTCATGTTTACAAGTATCTCAGGGGGGACTGGGAATATGGCCTAGTGGTAGAGTGCTGGCCTCACATACATGAAGCCCTGGGTTCGATTCCCCAGCACCACGTATATAGAAAACGGCCAGAAGTGGCACTGTGACTCAAGTGGCAGAGTGCTAGCCTTGAGCAAAAAGAAGCCAGGGACAGTGCTCAGGCCGAGTCCAAGCCCCAGGCTAGCAAAAAAAACAACAACAAAAAAAAACAAGTGTCTCAGGGACCTAGCCAGTTAGTGTTGCATATTCTCGCGTTCAGTATCTGAGGCAACCAACCTCAGAAAATACTCCAGAAAAAGAGTTGCTGTTTGCACTGACATGTATAGACGTCTTGTCATTATTCCCTAAACCAGTGATGGGGAACATGGCCCACGGGCCACGTAAGGCATCATGGAATCATTTGGCACAGGACGGGACAGACACGGATGCTACTTCTGTACTTCTCGGCTGCTCCTACTCAAAGCCTGTTTTGATACCAGATAGCATTATAAATATCCAAGTAACCCCTGGCAGAAGAAAGTTCCCCGGTCCCTGCTCTGAGCACTATTTATATAGCATTTATATTGTGATAGATATAAGTAGTATGAAGATAATCTCAAGGATGCAGGAGGATAATGAGGTGGAGGAGGGGGCCTCCTAGAGCAAATCGTCTTGCATAATGAGGAACAATAACTGCACAATAACTAATTCTGCTCAGTGTTCCCTTGGGCCCTGGGAGGATGTTTGACGGATGGAAGGACAGTGCTCAAGGGCTAACTTCAGGCTCAAGATACCCCTCTAAGCAACTGTATTTCACCTTGTCCCAGAAAGATGCAAATGAAAGGCCCAATGACCACCTCAAACCTAAACTCAGCTTCCTGGGGAAGTCACAGGAAGTGTATGTGTGAGTGACTTGTAGGACTTGTACAACATGTCATTCGATGGCTTTCAAGACTATGTACTGCCTAGGCATAGGGCAGTAGGCTCAAATGGGCCACCTTTTCCCTCATGCACAAAAGCTCATGCTTTCTCTGTAACGGATAAGTCATGGATAAAACTCCTTCAAAGAACGTGAACTTTGCTTGCTGGGTTCATGGGTGGATTGACTGATTGGAGCTATGTTGCTTTGGCTGCGCTTGAATTCATAAGCTCAAGTGATCCTCTTGCCTAGACCTTCCCAATGTATCGCTGGACTCCAGGCATATACCACGACACCTGCCCTGCTTGCTGACTTGGTAACAGGCTACACTCCACAATTCTAGGATATACAAGGTGAAAGGGCAAGTAAACAGTGAACATCATACATCTTTTGCTTGGCTATGGTAGATATTTATTCGGAGAATACAAATATGGATGTAATGCCTCTGTGTCAGGTGTTATCATAGGAGCTATAGAACTGCTGTCAGAAAATCAAACAAACAAACAAACAAGCAAAAACCCCAGGGCTTTGTCATATCAGAAACTGACTTCCACAGCACGCAAGTAGCAGGGGCCCACCATCCAAAAAGCAAAAGTACTGGGTGAAATTAACACCTAGGTGAACTTGATGCTTTGCCTTTTAGTTGGTCCTTACTCCTTTTAGTATAGAAACTCCTAAGAACTTCAGTCTATGGCTAAGATTCAATCAGCTTAATCCTATCTGATTTAATCTTAACTGCAATCCAATTGATACCTGAAGAGCTCCTGTCTTCATCATCCTGAGAGCCACAGAGAAGATGAAATAAACATTAAAGGCTTGAATTTGCTGGTTTCTCCCCCATGGCTACCGAACACAGGTCTTTCCTTCCACTCCATCATTTGTCCGCTGGGGAGGCCCTGCTGTTGTTGCTTAGAGTCCCCAGGAGTACTACGCTGGTGCTCATAATGGTCCTTTCATGCATTTCTGTCCCTGGTTCTCGTCTGTTCACTTCCTCTTGCCTCTGCCATGTGTCTCTCTGTTGACTCAATGACTAGTGTTCCTACCAGGGTCAAATGATGTGGCCTGTCCTTCATTCTTCCCTGTGCCCAGCTTGAGATGTACTCAACTCAGGAGTAGAGAGAATGCCTCTGTCCGGTATGGTGTCTTCCATTGGCAACTTGGCAGGAGCCAATTGTGCTTCACATCCCAAAGTTCTTGAAAGCACTTCATGCAACCCCTAACTGTGGCTCCGTGGGGCCCAGTACAAAGCACCAGTCTGTTCTGAGAAGATACAGGGGCCACTGTCCTGTCCCTGCCTCATTCCTGCCTCAGGCTGCCTCATTACCATTCTTCCCTCTCTCTTCATCAACGGTTCCACTTACGCAGTCAATCAACTCCCTGCCCAGTTTACCCAGGTTCATTTCTCCATCTCTAGATCCCAAATCTCATCTGCAGAGTCCCTCTTGACATAGAAGGTCACATATTTACAGATTCCAGGGATTAGAACACAGGTATCTATAGGGGTTCCTGCAGCTTACCTAGTATTATGGAATAAGAGACAGAATTAATATGTTTTGGTGGTATCTTCCTCTCCTACTGTTTCTTTAAACATCGTACACATATTTGAATTACTAGAAATGGGAAATTGGAATTTCTCTTAATCCCCACACTGGTTCACTGCCAATTTCAGAAGCTCTCATTCGCCACATTTTATAGGAGGAGAGTTATAAATTTTTGATTTGCTACACAAAAAACATCAGGCAAAGGGGTCTTTGGGATTTACACTGGGCCTGATTCTTATAAAACTTTTCATACAAGTAATACAGAAAATCAGCATCAGATTTCTTTGAGGTGGCTTTTGGAGATGCCCAGATAGAGCATGCAAATCTAGTCATAGTACCACTATAACTCTTCTATTGTAAAATATCACAGTTTATGAATAGCACTATGGTACTATGCATATTTCAATATACAATGTACAAATTATGCTTATTATATATTGTTGTGTGGTAACAGTCCTTATGAAAAGTGATACTTGGCTATATATATATGTATATGTATATATGTGCATTTGTATATCTATATATGTACATATATGTGTGCATATATATATATGCATATAACCCTATGCACTGTGCTTTGCCCTTAGTATAATAACCTTGTGTTGTAAGATTGTCATCCCAGATTACATTGGGAGACATGAGACTCAGAAAGGCTGAGTCTTCTTAAGACCCAGATGTCCTGCTTGAAGCTATTTTTGCCTAAATCCCAACTTAAGGGAGATGGGTTTTTGCTTCCCCTTTTCCACATAAGAAAATACATCAGATGACAGTGAGTGGTTTAAAGTGTACTATGTAAACCAACCTGGATGCTGACCACCTATGAACTCAGATGAACACATGCTAAACTCAGATCCTGTCTCTCTGTAAGCCATAGAATGGCTTCACCAACAGAGTGGCAACTTCCATATCAGGTACATTTAGGGCCATGTGAGTGTTCAGTGGCTTGTACCAGGGCTGAGGAGTGTGCTCTCGTGGAATGTGAAGAAGATAGAAAAGACAACACTTATCACCCTTAGAAAAACACTGGGAAGGGATCCAAATTAACTTTCAACTTCATAAGCTTTGAAATATTAACAACAACATCATTCCGTATTTTTAAATATCATTTTACACAGTGTTTCTCTCCAATCTACCTCCTGCAGCGTACTCACAGAACAGAGCCAAAGAAAAGAAAAATGCTAAAGGCCCTTTTTCTCAAAAGCTTTTCGGGATCTCCATACCTAAAGATTTGCACAGCGTCTCGGTGTCCCTCTCATCCATAACATAGAACAGCCCGCCTTCCTGACCACCCAAAGAGACCAACAGGGCTCCTGTCTCTGGGAAGGAGCCATGCCTTTCTCAGGGCTGCCAGGTTGCAGAGCGCATGTCTTCAGGAAAGGAGTTCCCAGCCAAGCTGTGTTTGGATGATAAGCATGGGATGAATGCGGCCAGCTTGGGTTCCCCTGCCCCTTCCATAGCTGGTTTTCTCTGAGAGGCTCGGGTAGGTGTCTCAATGTATGCACAGAGGAAAAAGGAGCCTGGTTGTAACCTCATTTCTTCAGTCCTACTCTTTTGGGTCTCATCATACTCTAGGATTCTAGATAGTGAAATCCATTTGCCTGAACTGCCTGAAGTCAGGAGTCAGCAAATGGAAACCTTCAAAGAAAATATCAAGAAAAGCATTCCCATACATTGAACTCCTGTATCTTGTTACTTCCCTCAGTTCAGTCTATCGGCAGCTTTAGTTCCTCCCTCAAACAGATCTAAACACCCCTCTCCCCATACAACCTTCACTGCCCCTTTTTTGGTCTCTTTCAAGGATTTCCTAAGGGGGTTCCGACATCAAAGGGGACACACAACCAACCAAGTCAGTGGGGAGAGTTGAAAAATTGCTAATTTTCAGTTTTACTTGTTTCTAATCTCAGATTTTAAGACTTCCACTAACGTTGATGACTGAGAATGTAGGCAGCATACTTACATGGATCTAGTGGAGAGAGTTTTAAATTTTTATTGATGAGTGGAGGATCAGAAGAGTTTAGCAATCCAACTACTGCCAGTAGAAAGTCTCAGTCTTCAGCTTGGCCAGCAAGGTCCTGTTTGACCCTGTCCTGCCAATGCTCTCAGTTCATGGGCCTCAGGACGTCCCGCACATGCTCTGAACACATCAGTCAGTCATTCTGAGACTTTGCCCAAGTGACTCTCATCTCTGCACTGTCTCACCCCACCTAGTCACAGCTGTAGTATCCTGGCCAGCCAGGACTTGCACCCACAACAAGAAATCACCAGCACTCAGTCAATCGGGCTAAGAGTGTTTAGTACACAGTGCCTGCTCTCCACCATTGGGATGGTAAAGAACAGCAAGGAGCCACCGCAGGGCTGGGTTTTTAAAGGTAGAAGCTATGCATTCTACAGCAGGTGGTCACATAGCAGAGGATCAATGCAGGGGGTAGAGCAAGTCACAAACAGGTTAAGCAAGCCGTACAGAAGCAGAATTTCGTGGTCAGGCTGACCTAATATCAACTTTATTTTTAACAATTGTTACCATGTTCCCCTAATATCAACTAAACAAGCATGAGCGGGCTAAAACAATCCAGTACTCAGTCATAAGTGAACCAACCTGACAGTCGCCATGGCATTTCTGTAACTACTACTATGATTATTTCTATAATCTATTACTATGACCATTTTCACAATCTGTTATTATGGTTGCTACCTATATACAGAGAGGAACAAGGGCTACATATATTTTTAAATGTCAAACTATAAGGAACTAGTCTCACCGGTGGGGGTGCAGCCCTCTAGCATGGAGTCACCAGAATGGAGTTATAGAAGGTAAGACAATGAAATTTTACAAGCCCTATTGTTTCTAGGAGCTTCGAGGGGGGGCGGGGCTACACTCTTCCTTAGTTTTCACAACAACCCCTTCCCTGCTAATCTTTCCTATTCCTTCTAGCCCAACACTTCATCTGTATCTTTCATCAATGCTACCAAAGACCTTCTCGTATCATTCACCTGTTACTTGTTCTAAGTTTCTTGGGATATTTTCAAGGCCCCTGAGGGAGATGTGCTGTCTCTGCTTTGACTTCCAGTGACTTAGGCTACCCCCTGGCATTAACTGTTGTCCGAATGTTGAGTTCTCATTTTCTTTTGAGAAAACAGGATGAAAAAACCCTAAGTTGCCAAACATTAGCACCTGCTATATCAATCAGGGTGGTCTATCAATGAAAAACGTAAACATATCAGTGTCCTACAGCAGGAAAGTCTACATTCCCCTTATATGTGACTAATATTGCTGAGAGAGAGCAAGAGCGAGAAAGAACGAGAGTGAGAAAGAGAAAGTGGCCCTTAATTCACATGTCATTCAGGGACTCAAGCTTTTATCTAAAGTTGTGCTTTTATCTATAATTGTGCAAGGGCTCTGGTCCTCCACAGAAACCTCCATCATATTCCACTGGTCAGAACTGTCATGTGGCATTACTTCATTGTAAGGCACTTGGAAGTCCTATTCGCTAAGTCCTTGTACCAAAGTTGTGCATTGTGCCATGGAAGGAAGGAGAAATGGGTGTTGGTGGACATTAGAAATCTCTGATTTGCTGGTGTTATAAGGCATAGTGGCGTTAGAGAAGAGAGACAAAAACTCAAACAATGTCAACACATCTGAGTTTTTAAAGCAAAATGCTGAAAACCATGTATGATCATCTGGACTTGGAGCCTTTAAATCAAATCGCAGACCATTTAAAAACTGGAGCTACTATTCAAAAATCAATACTAAACATTTTCTTTATATTGTACCTCAAGAAATCTCAATAACAGCTACCATTAGCAACCATCTCCATGAAGGCAATAACTTCTGAGTTAGGCAGATACAGACATCAGTACTTCAAAACAAATTCCACAGAGATTCCGTCTCAATCTAGGATTACACCCAACATTTAGATCATGTTTATCCTTGGCTCCAAAAGGCATGTCTCAAACTGGATGTGTCTGTTTATAAAAAGATATTATTTGTAAGGAGATAGTCTGTCAGCGGGAGGATAGTATTTGGACCATTTGCCCAAAACACACTTGAAATGTCATAAAGAATGATGTCCTGAATTTTGCAAACAACACAGATGTCAAAAAATATAATTAAGAAAAACAAACCTAGTGATTTTCTCTAAATCTTTGCAGCACTTAAAAATCAAATGTGATTAACAAATTAACTTAAAAGTGAGTTTACTTTGAATTTAGAAGTGGTTTTTATTTTAAAAGTGAAATGGCAATTAAAGAAAAGGTCCAAATGAAGAAAGTGGGAAAAGGGCTATAACCTAAGCTGTAATACTAGGGGTAAGGGTAGAAGAAAGACAGGACCTGAGAACCTCAAGAAACATATTTAAAAGCCAGGACTTGAGCATCTAGCAAGAGTGTCTTTCACAAATGCAGTCCCCAAAGATTCTGAGGAAGTAAACATGAGTGGGGTCTTCCAGTTACTGAGACAATTTGGAATCCTGAGTGCATCCCACCAAGTGCACATGTTAGCCTACTTTCTGTTACTTATGTACTCAGGCTAAGTACTTGATGAAGAAGAAAGGTTTGTTTAGAGCATAGTTTGGGTGGCATTGTGTCCGCTTTAGTGAGGGCCTCGTTACAAACGGCCTCATGGGCGGGAGCTTGTGAGAAAGATAGGACATGGTGAAACAGAAAGCCAGAGCTCAGGGAGGTGTCTGATTCAAGACTCTCACTTGAACTAATCAGGGTCCCATGAGAACTGCATCAATTCCTTTTCAGGGCAATGCCCCTCCATGACCTATCTCACAGTAGGTTCTTCAAGGTTTCACTACCTCTTACTACTGCCACGCTGGGGACCAACCACAACAGTGAAACATTTACCAGTCCCCCCCCCCCCCGCAGTGGGGTCCAGACAGGGACTCCATTATTGGAAAGTCATGGGCAAATCCTTTCAGAAACTTCCAGTGCCTATGTCCCAGCAATCAATGTCCTTTACTATCCCACCCTTTTTCTCTTTCCTGTACACCGCTGAGCAGTATCCATTTGTGAATGAAGCAGACACTTTCTCAGCAGGTTGAGGGTTGCTGTATAGCTCTCCCTCCCTTTCTTTTCAAGGCTGAGATCAGAAAGGACCAATGGCATTGACAGTATTCCTAGTTCGAGAAGTAAGGGTTAATGGGACATGAAGTCCCAGAAACCTTGGATGGAATCTGGGACAGCTAATCATCTAAAATTATCCTGTCATTAATAAACTATTCCATTTTTCTAACTAAATGGGATAGTCCACATTCTAACGCCATTTTCAAATGGTAAGCTTCTTGTAGGTGGAGAACCTTCAGCTCTCCGTGTTTCTCAAAGCTTTTTTTTTTAATTACAAAATGTATCTGCTAATAAATTCTTTAAGAAAATTCTGTGCCAAATTCAAATTAAGCAGAAAATGTTGTAAATACCTTATCCAGTCCTCTCAATGATTGATTCAACCAACCTGCCTCCCTTCTTTTCTTCTCCTCCTTCTTCTCATTCTTTATTTTCAATATTCTCTTGGGGTGGGGGTTGTCCATCATACTTTTAGTCAATTAAGAACTACTTTTACAGGGTACTTGGTGCCTTATGCCTGTAATCTTAACTACTGAGATGGCTGAGATCTGAGGATCATGGTTCAACTCCAGTCTGTAAGACTCTTATCTCCAGTTAGCCACTAGAAAACTGGAAGTGGTGCTGGGTTCAAAGTGGTAAAGAGCTAGCCTTGAGCAAAAGAGCTCATGAACAGCCCCCAGGCTATGAGTTCAAGCCCGCAACTGACAAAAATAAATTAAAAAAAAAAACATTAAGAGAGAACCACATTTTCATAGTCTCAAGATGCTGATTTTAAACAAACATCTGGTATGCCTTGATTTCACAAGGGACAGGCCCCAGCACTGCAGGCATTTCTACCAGCTTCTCACAATGTGCTTCTCTGAGCAGGACAGGCTGCTATTGCATCCCAGAGTCCTCTCAAGATTCCTTCTTTTTCTGATACTTTTCCTTCACACTTTTCCTTCACACGTTTCAGGAACCTATTTCAGGCTACCAGAGTGCTCATTAATAAACTCAATCTGCACATTACTGCTCTTGTGAAGACTCTTTCCCCTTAACCTGCTTGTTCATACACTGCCAACTTCATGCTGGGTAACACTATATATACTCACTATAACTATGGGAGTAACATTTGTGAGGTCCTTTTGAACAATACCAATTCCTTCGATGTTTGCAAAGCCACTTTTCTTGTAGGTTCACATTTATGTGGCCAAAGGAACAACCTCATGTTCTAAAAGGCCTAGAAAATATGTATTGGGGACCTCTCTCCTTTTTCTCTTTGTTTATTTCGGAAACTTACTGTAAGATGCGGGTTTTCTCAGTGTAGCCCTTGTGGGTTCAGCCTTGCTTGTCTTCCTTCCTGCTTTGAGCATAAAGCCCAGGAGCGCAGCGCCCAGGCTTTGTTTAGCTTTGTCTCTTCTGTTTGGCCTAGGCTAGGGACTGGCACACAGTCCGCTCTTGGCCCTCCCTGACTCTCTTCATCATTGCAGCTCTGGATTCTTGGATGCAGGCTTGTCTTGGCCCTGTGCTCTGATAGGACAATTAGAAACATTAGAACATGAGATGCACAAAGGCTGACTCCTGAAGGTTCTGGGCTGTTTCTCCAGGATTGGCAAAGTGCTTGTCATGCAATCAACTCCCAGTAAATATGAGATGAAGGAATGAGTGAATGAATGAACAAATACAGTGCTGTTCAAATTATATAATTGTAGTTCAAGCTATCTGGTGAAGGACTTGGGCCTGTCTCCTTGAGCCCTACATGCCCCCCCCACCCTCCACCCCCACCAATTTCCCATTGACCCTAAGTGTTACCTAGAGCATTCCAAGCACTACTATATTCCATGGATATATTTAATCTTTTTCATCTCTCATTTCCCGCCCATTTCCTGTCTGGTGCTCTGGGCCTTCCTAATCATGGTCTCAACCCAAGTATCTCTCCATTCTTAGGGTGTTTGGTAAACACGGAAAAATTAATGTTTGTCTTCTATCACTAGGTGACACAGGAGAAACTCTGACCCTTTTCACAACACTGAAGTCTGGTGCCTTCTGTCATAATGCTTGTCTTGTTCTAACAACACCATAAAAGAAGACCACGCATGGATTACTAGTCAGGCATGGACATCGCTGCTACACTTTAAAACATGAATGTTTCCCTACAGTATTTAATTCCTTTAGCAGTGCTTATATCTTGGTTAGTTTGGGGCAAAAGTCAAGTCCTAGTTTGCTCTGAGATAAGAAAAGATAATTGGAAGGTGATTTGTCTTTCATTTTATAAATGTTGTGTGAGTCAACTGCCTATTCATATAGTTACACTGACTATACTATATAACCAATATCACAATGAATGTATAAGCATATTTATTTATAAGGGGCTAGAGAAGGGATGGAGTTACATAAACAGACTGATATTCTCAGGGAGGAAGGCACATTTGTCTAGTTAGAAATGAAGGTTTACCATTAACTCAATGTTTTATTGCTATTCATGCGATGCAGTTTAACAGGCAATGCGTGGGTAGCAGAATCCTACAAGGAACTGTTTGTCTTTGAATTCCAGGAAGTCAGATACTGAAGGGAGGAGGGCATGTGCATATTGAGATTACAGGTGCTAAATGCTAGTAATTGAATGTTTGGAGGATGTGCTCACTCAAATAACTCTGCCAGGCCCAGCCCATACATAGGCCCTGGTAAGTCTCCTTTCTGGCACAGGTGCCAGCTCTCTTGGCCTATGAGTCGCACTGTCAGCACACATTGCTGGGAGAGTTGAGAAATGGGGCTTCTGCTTCTCCTGAGGCTCTGAGCTAAAACATTGCCTGTCTTCATTCGAATCACAAGACATTTATTCTAAGCTTTGTATTTCTGATAAGAGGCTGTGGTTAAAATAAAGCTGCATATTTTATTTCAGGTGAATAAACAACGAACTGCCTCATGAAGCAGAAACAGGAACATTCTGGTCCACACCGGACAAGAATGGCACTGCTTTCTAGCCGCTGCCTCCTTCTGATCAGTGCACTGGAGTTCTTTGCCCTTGACTGCTTCACAAAAGGTCAGAAGAACAGCACGCTCATTTTCACGAAGGAAAACACCATTCGGAACTGCAGCTGCCCTGCAGACATCCGGGACTGTGATTATAGTCTGGCTAATCTGATATGCAGCTGCAAAACCGTCTTGCCTTTGGCAGCAGAGCAAATCAGCTACAGTGGCCATCTGACCATCTGGTTCACCGACACATCAGCGCTGGGCCGCCTCTTGAACTTCACACTGGTTCACGACCTGAAGCTTTCCCTGTGCAGCTCCCACACCCTGCCCACCCAGTACCTGGCTGTGTGGGGGCTGAGGAGGCTTCGCATCAACACCGAGGCCAAGCATCCCTTCGCAGAGCAGAGCCTGCTCATCCACAGTGGGAGGAATGGCCACTCCAAAGAGACCCCCGTGTCGTTACACAAAAGCTGGCAAACGTGCATGTTTATTTCATTCCTAGACATGGCTCTTTTCAACAGGGACTCATCTTTAAAATCATATAGTGTTGAGAACATTTCCAGCATTGCCAATGACTTCCCTGACTTTTTTTACTTTAAGACCTTCCCAATGCCAAGCAACAAGAGCTATGTTGTCACCGTCATTTACTAATATCATACCTGTGTCTAATGGCCTGGAACTCTGATAAACAATGGGTTATTTGAATTAAAAAATCTGGGAATAAGGTCATGAGATAGGTATGTCTACCTCTAACTGTGTGCCTTCCTCTAGCCCTCAATCCTATCAGAGCCCTCTTACAAATAACCACTTCTCCTTGCTCTATGCTCAACCTTAGGAACTATTTTGAAGAAGAAAATAAATAGGAAGCAAAAACAAATGATTCATTCTTGAGATACATCTTGAAAGCCAGCTATAGGTCTTTACAATTGGCAGCTCATGGAGAGATGTCAGACCCAGAGGGAGAAAGCAGGGTCCACATCAGTGATTACTTACCAGAATTCAGCATAGACATGTAATCTACGAAAAATATCTACTATCAAAATATAGTTCTGGTTAGCTATGGAGGATCCATTCAAAGACCCCAGATTATTCCTGAAACCGCAGATAATGCTAAGCCTTACTTACACTCTTTATTCCTATACATAGACTTGTGATACAATTTAATTTATAAAATAGGCATACTGAGAGCGACAGAAATGACAAAATATGCTAAAATAAAATTTAGGGACTATGCACTCACTTGGTCTTATTCTAAGATATCTATTATACAGTATTCACCGTTCTTCATCCAGTAGTGATGTGAAGTGACATCACTATAACAAAAGCACCTTATGATTTCTGTTTGGCATAAACTGCCAGCATTGCTACTTTGTGCTTAGTATTAAGGCCCTTATAAAGTAGAGCTTCCTTGAACATAAGCAAGGCAGTTCTGCAACAATCAATCTGACAACTCAGACAGTGATTAGTGAATAGGGCACATGGTGTAGATATGATAGACAAAGAGATGGCTCATGGGCAGGTGGAATGGAGCATACGATTGAATTCATCATGATTCTGAGAACAGCTTGGAACTTAAATTCCTATGAATTGTCTGTGAGAGTAGATCTCCAAAATAATCTGCACAAACCAGGCTGGAAGAGTGGCACAAATGGTAGAGCACCAGCTAATCAAGCGCAAGACCTTGAGCTCAAAATCCAGTAAGTAAACAAACAAATGACAACAACAACAAAAAGAAACATTTGCTGTATCTCAAACTTTTCTTAGAGCACTGCCAAACTCCAGGGAAAGTTTTCTTCTAGTGATTCTTTTTCAGGTCCTCATTTTTCACTGCATCTTGTATCTTTGTTCCCACTCATCCAGTTTCCCTGTAGCTCTCATTTTCCTCTTCCCTCATGTTCTCCTTTTCCTCTGGCTTTGGAAATCATAACTTAATATTAATATAAAAAAGATTAATATCAATAGAACTATTAACTCCAGTTAGGGAATGATCTGGTAGTCTAACAATCACTTGTAAAGCTACTGTAGTCAAATCACTGATCGCTAACAAAGGAATGTTTAGTCCATATGGAAGTATAAGATTGGAAGGTTAAGCAAATGGCATTGTATATGTTGATTTAAAAAAACAATGAAAGCAAAATTTCTTTTAAAAAGTGTATTTATTCACCACTATACAAAGCAAAGTTCCTCTCACAGAGACCCAACTTCTGGTTAAAAGGATCATAAAGATTACATGGAGTGGCGTGGCATGCTACAGCAGTAATACATGTCTAGCACTCATGACCTGAGACCCAGACTACACTACAAGAATCCACAATTGTGGTACAAATGTCTAAACTCAGAATGCAATGAAGTTAAACACTATAGCATCTGTGATACCATAATGATAAGAAATAGTTTTACTGTGAAATATCAGGTTACAGGTTGATTGCAGTCATTGTTGTTTTTTTTTCTCTTCACCTTCACATAGGATAACTGAAAATAACCTGGAATTTCTACAATTGCTTAATTGATGGGGGATTTGGCCATTCAGACTAATTAGCATGAGTCCATAATGTCAGCATTTAAATTAGGCCAAATTGAAAAATCAGAGGATGAATTTTAATAGAAAACTGTGATGACCTCATTATTGACATTGTACTTCAGACATATCATTAAAGAGTCAAGAAAAAAAAGACCAAGGAAGAAAAGGAGAAAATACTACACACACACACACACACACACACACACACACACACACATTAGTTACTGGAAATGTAACAAAGTGAATTTGAACGGATGCTTATTAATAATGTATACAACTGTATTTCCTTTATACTTGGTAACTTTTTATAGTTTTAAAGCCCATTTACACAGTAGAAAGGGTTGACAAGACAGAAAATCACAAAGGGCAGAGCATGTGAGTTCACAGGAAATGGAATACAGTGCACAAGCTAACAAATCAATCTCTCATCTTCATGAGTGAAGGCAAGGAGGAATGTATATGCAGGTAAGTTTGTAAATTTAGTTCCCCTCTAGAATTTTATTTTCTCAGTGAATAATTATGTAGTTACAAGTTGGGCATGGTAGTACACATCTATAGTCCCAGCACTTGGGAAACTGAGAAGGGAAGATCTCAAGTTTTAGCCAGCTTGGGATATCTAGTGAATTAGGAGCAAGCCTTGGCTACATAGTGAGACCCCATCTCATAAGAATTATGTGCTTATTCATTGGGTATAAGATGCAAGGCTTTGAGAATAGACAAGGCAGTTATATAAGCATCATCTCTTCTAGTATAGAAAGTTAAATTTAGCAAGAAGATATACTAACATCACTGAACATCACCGGATCTGAAATTGTTCACTTTGTGGATCTTATCTTGTGTTTAAACATTTTAAAGCTTTAATGTTATTTTATTGGGGTGATAGGAGGAACTGATGGGAAAAGAGCCTTGTGGTCACAAGTGTGTTTATTCTTCCTAGACAGGGCTGGGGATGTGGCTCAGTGGTAGAAATCTAGCATGCATAGGGCTCTATTCCTACACTGGCTAAGGACAAAGACATCTCCTTCCTTCTCTTTATTGGTCTGTTAAGAGTCTCTTGGTAATCCTGGAGTCAGTCTTGTGTGATTTGCACTTTTTTATAATGTATGTTTGTGTTCTGTAGAATTTCAGATGTGTTATCTCTAATTGGTCAGTAATATTCTCTCAGAATTGGTTTGGGTTCTTTTATATAGCTAATTATACCTAAACTTTCTCTCTCTCTCTCTCTCTCTCTCTCTCTCTCTCTCTCTCTCTCTCTCTCTCTGTGTGTGTGTGTGTGTGTGTGTGTGTGTGTGTGTATCCATTACTGTATTAGGCTTAAGAGGGTTTTTTTTTCTCCCATATTTTTTGTTTTGCTTTATTTTAGTACTGTTTGAGTTTGGATGCTTTAATTTTGTGTTACTTGATGTCTGGGGAATTTTTGAGGCAAGATCTTGCTATATAGTTCAGATCTTAAACTCTGCATCCTTCCGCCTCAGCCTTTGAGTGCTGGGATTACAGGCACATGTACCACCACATCTAGCTATATTTCTGAGAAGTCTTGTTTATGCAGTTGCTCTATTTTCGTTGTTGTTGTTTTTAGGAGTGGAACACAGGGGCTCATGTTTGCTCGGCAAGTGCTCTACCACTTCAGCCATGCCCCCAGCCTAATTTTTGTTAAGTACAGACTTAGTTTAAAGGTCTACATTATTCTGAGCTTCCTGTTGGCTATAAACCATTTTTTATGTGAAATACCAACTATCTATTAATTTATATAGTTTGCAGATAATGTATAATGTATTTTTAATTTTTAGGTTTAGATAACTAATTCTCAAGTAGTTAATGAGTTCTTTTTTGTCGTTAGGAAGGGTTCTTCCATTTCTGGGTTGATTTATCATGTAGCTTTTCTTCTGGTTGGAGCATGTGACTGTAAAATCTTTATTTTGGAGTATTTTCTCAGTTAAAACAATTGTTTCGGGGCTGGGGATATGGCCTAGTGGCAAGAGAGCTTGCCTCGTATACATGAGGCCCTGGGTTCGATTCCCCAGCACCACATATACAGAAAACGGCCAGAAGTGGCGCTGTGGCTCAAGTGGCAGAGTGCTAGCCTTGAGCAAAAGGAAGCCAGGGACAGTGCTCAGGCCCTGAGTCCAAGGCCCAGGACTGGCAAAAAAAAAACAAAAAAAAAAAACAATTGTTTCCATATTAATAATTGATAGCTATAAATGTTCCACAGAAGAAATAAATTAGTCTCTGGAGAGGACAAAATTCTCTATCTACCTACCAATATACATTTCAGTTCACTGATTATACTGTTAAAATCTTACATACTCTTCTATACCTTTTAGCCAGTTCATCTGTGTGAATCAGAACAAGGCATATTACAATAGTCTACCAAGAAGAAATATACGCTGATAATGCTTTGTCTATTTAAAATTAATATTTATGAGTTTAACACAAGACAGGAAAAGTTTATTAATCGGGAACAGACAGAGGCCATAGGTTGGCTCAGCCCTGGCTAGAGTTGTGCTGGGTGAGTCCAACAAAGAATAAGAAACAAGAGAACTGAAGATGTTGCAAGAGTGCAGCCATAAACATGGATGTGCAGGTATCTATCTTGTATGATGATTTACACTTCTTTGGATGTATGTCCAAAAGTTGTATAATGGAATTGTACCGTAGCTGTATTTTTAGTTTCTTGAAAATCTTCATGCCGATTTTCATACTGGCTACATAAGCTATATTCCTACCAACAGGTATAAAGCCCCTTGCCCCTGCCCAGCCTCACCAGTATTTCTGTTGTCGCTTATCTTGATGATTTTCCTCTGGCTGAGATGGAATCTCAGTGTCCTTTTGATTTTCATTTCCATTATGGCCAAGGATGTCGAACATTTCATCACAAATTTATTAGTCATTTGTACTTTTGAGAACTGTCTGTCCCGTTCATTTGCCCATTTATTAGTTGGATTCTTTGTTCTTTGAGCATATTATACAGGCCCTATGGTTGTGTTTTTCCCACCCGCGCTCCCTGCCCAGGGCTTGAACTCCCAACCTCACACCCTCACTAGATTTTTTTGTTCAATGGCTGGCACTCTACCACTTAAGCTACATCTCTACTTCTACCTCTTTGCTGGGAGATAAGAGTCTCTTACTGGGAGATAAGAATTTCTCAGATCTGTTTGTCCACAGTGGTTTTGAACCAGGATGTTTAAAGCTCAGTCTCCTGAGTAGCTAGGATTAGAAGTGTGAGCTATTAGCATTAGTAGTCCTAGGGTTTTAATGGAAATAAGTAAGCCATTTTAAGCAAATGCACATACATTACAAAATAAAATATTAGCAACAAAACCAAAGTGAAATTTGCTGTGTTCCATGGGTATCTAAGGGAATACAGGAACATGAGTACAGTTCAGCTTCAGAGACAGTCAAAACCAAGGACCTAAAAAGGCCAGAGAATCTAATGTGGTACGCTATCCTTTTCTGCTCTCCCCCACTCCAGCTTCCTTCTCTCTTGCTACACTGAGTAATTTTCTTGGGTTCAGAGATTTTATGGCTTTTCTATAGCTTCTGAGTTCACTATAGTTCTAGCATTGTCTCTGTTTCAAGTGGGAAATCTGGTTGGTCAGTGGGGGTTGAGTCAGTACAAATGTAATCACAGCAATGCAGACAATGTAACCAGCCTTTCAGCCTCCAGGTTTCCAGTGCCTTCTCTTTAGATGAGGCAGCTCTGACAGGCAGAGGGGAGGTGTTAGTTCTTGGTATTCTCCTTGAAGAGTTCACCTGCTCCCCCAATAACATAACAAATACACTGAGGTCAAGTTTTGAGAATAAAGGGATCTAACCTGTAGAAAATATTTACATCAAATAGGATGAAACATTTGTCACCAGAAAAACAATGTCTAATTAATCATTCTGCTAACAAATAGTGAATGCCAAAGTATGACAGTGTCCAAGTATGACAGAACAGAAACAGAAACATCTCTTCTACTTTAATATAGAACTGCCTTAGTGAAGGCAAGGTCTGAAGACATTTAACTAAACAATTAAAGGGTTTCTTCAGTTGTTTTTTTCTCCAAAATAGAGTTGTTGTGATGCCCAAAGTGAGTTCTAAAAAAATGAAATATTCCTAGATTGATCCATAGACTAGTAGTACATCTGTCAAAATTTTTAAACAAATGTGCTACAATATCCTATCATTATTTGTAGAATAGATTTTTCTTATCTTACCACTGAAGAGCAAGGAAGTCAGAATATCTGAGGACCATTTTTTTTTCTTTCCCAAAATGAACCTTTGGCAACTTTATTTTGAATCCATTGCCCTTGCTGTTTTCAGTTGGCAACTAAGAGCAAAATTTCAGAAGTTAATAGACTTGACATGTGATAATCATTGTTCTCAACTACACGATCTAAAGCTAAATCAGCAAACAAAACTGGCCTGCTTAGTTTGTCTGCATTTATGAGTTAATAAATTCATGGGAAGCCACAATTTGGTAGGAAACAGCTTGGAAATTATTCCTTAGAAATACAACTCTAAAAGGAACTTTTTGACTCAAACAAGAGTTGGTGTGACAGTTATGTGTAAACTATCTTTGTCTTCCTAGCATACTAGAAACACTCCAAGACTAAGTAGAAACCATATACATTATTAACCAAATTACTTAAAACTCAAAGCACAAGAGTACTTTATCGATGATTGCTTTCTGATTGTATAGCAGCTGATAGGCAATTAAAGTAGCTATTGTTTCAGAGATTTAATTCCTATAAAGCCTGTTATGTCTAGTAGAAGGAAATCTGCCTTACCTAGGAAGCAAGGTAATTTTAAATATTTAACTTTTCCCTTTAACTATCTGAAAAGACAGACTTCCAAAGCTATATATTGTAATATATTGTAATATATATTGTAATATATTTTGGCCAATTAATAGTCTTCCCTTTATACATACCTGGTTAGTACTTTTACAATGGGGAGGGGGTGTCCTTTTCTTCTTTTTTAGAAGTTTCATGCTGATATTTTAAGATGATCTGCTTCTAGGACTTATCTCAGTTACCTCTACCCTAATCATTGTACTGCAAATCTGTTTCTTGGCCAAGGTGTCTGGAGGCTGAGAAGGCACAATTTGAGCCTTTTGTTATTGCAAATGGGAGTTCAATTTCTTCAGTGAAATGTTTGGTTGGAATCTGAACCTATACTAATGCTTAACAATCAGAATATAAGAACTGAGAGTAATGTGAGTAGAATGGAAGGAAGTCATATGGCATTATCTTTTCCTACTAACTGGAGATTGAAAATGTTAGAGGACACTCAGCTTCAAGTCTGGGTGCTAGGTGGGCAGATCTTAAATCTAACCAAAGTAAACAACAAAGAATCAAACTACATAAAAGAACTTTGTGGTAGGCTTTGGGATGCTCTGCTCCAACACAAAATTTAAATTTCAGAGAAACTTTGAGGGGCAAATGTATGCAAACAGGAACACTTACGTTTTATAGCAGAGGCATAAACTGTACCACTTCTATAAAGTACAATTTAGAATTAGCAAAATAAAAAATACATACATTGGGATTCAGCAATACCAATTTTAGTACAACCTGCAGTTATGGTAACATTTCACAGTAGCATTGATGATGACACTGTAGGGTAAATTTTCTACCCTCTGAAGGTTTGACAATTGAGTCTATGAAATAAACTGACAACAGGTTAACAAGAGAAAAATCATTTTAATTATGCTGTAAAATGCAGAGATATCCCCCACAAAAAAATTACACAGCAGTGTATAATCCATTCCAGTTGGTATGCCTCCAGACTCTTCTCCTGAGATACAATTAATTTCTGTTTGATGAGACTCTCCTGGGAGGGGGATTTATGACAAATGAGTTCTCTTTTGTGGGACTCAACTTTAGTACAGTAAACCTATAGAAAGCCTCCTAGCAACAGATGTGGAGAGGAGGAGCTGTGGAAGAAAGGCAGGAGGAATCAGAGAGAGACCGTAGCTCTTTAGTTCAAAGGACTCAACAAGCCAAAACTTCGTAGTTTGAGCTATCATTTATTTCAGCCCCCACAGAGAATAGAAATAATCCAACTATCAAATGGTGTAGGACTGGTAAAGTGAACATGCACTTGGGTTAAAAAAAAGAGACAAGGCCTTAAGGGGTGGATCTAAAACATTCTCCAATTCATGTTAGACTAAAGGTACAGTTTACATACCACTTGTACTAAAAAAAAAAGTGATTTAAAGCAGGAATGTTTGCTTTTATGAGAAGCCGTTAATAAACTTGCCAGGCGGGAGGGGCACTTTTCTCACTATTTTGAATGCTTTTTTTTTTTTGCATCTTGAAACATGAAAAGAATTCACAAACAAACGTAGACGCCCCGGAAGGATACACTGGCTTGAAGTCTGACGCTGGAAAGGAGAAATCGGGTGAGTTCCACCTCCTGGGCCACCACCCTAAGGGGACAGCTAAGAGTGATCCTTCGTGACACACGCCTGAAAACTGTCCAAACATGTCCAGCGCCCCCCCCCCCTCCTCCCCAACTTCCCTTCTCGAAGTTTCAGCGAAGAACGAGCCACAGGAATTGCTAGCAAATTTGGCATCGTCTCCAAAACACTGACATACCGTAAGGTCCACCCCGGGAGGACTCTGTGCAGATCCCCCTCACCCCCCCACCCACCTGGTTAAGTCTCTACCCAGTTACCTGGGTAACCCGCACACCTGGAGAGGCAGTTCCCTCCCCCCTTCCCAGAGGTTTCATCCTAATCCACCTGGCCACACCTCCCTGCCCCGGCCCTGGGTAAGGCGGGGCCGGGTGAGGGTCTCCCCTTCTCTCTGGGCCGTGCATCATCTCGGCCCCAGGTCAGCAGCTTCTCTCCTGGCGGCATAACCGCGTGGCCTTCCGCATGATCGGCTACCTACTTTGAAAACCTCTAACACCCATGAAGCCGGAGAAATGCAAAGTATTAACGGGGTTTAGGTTGACACCCGGTGTGTCGTAGTTTCAGACCCGGCTTCTCCTCCTGGCCTCCTCTCCCGGCACCGTCCCAGCTCGGTCGCGGGCGGGGAGGCTGGCTTAGTGGACCGCCGCGCGAAAGTGCGGGAGAGGAAACGCAGCTAGGTTTTCGGAAACGACGCTCTTTCCTCCCGTCTCGATGGTCCCCTTTGTGACCCAGCTGAGGAGCCCTGGCGTTCGGTGCCAATAGTCCTTCCGGACGACAGAGGGCGATGCAAACCCTGACTTGACAGACGCCGGGCACGCGCCCTCGCTCCAGCTACTGAGAGCGTGAGAGCGCGGGCGCATGCGCGCTCGGCGGTGCGCGGCGGTAAGCAGGAGCAGGGGCGAGGAGCGGAGATTCGACCCGGCCTGAGCTCCCGCGGGCGCGCGTGCGCAGAGTCGCGAGCTCCGCGCTGCCGGGACTCCTCCGTGCGGGATCCGGGGTGAGGCCGCTGTGCGGGGGGCCGCGGGGATGTTCCGAAAAGCTCGGCGAGTGAACGTGCGCAAGCGGAACGACTCGGAGGAGGAGGAGCGGGAGCGCGAGGAGGAGCAGGAGCCGCCACCGTTGCTGCCACCGCCGGCTACTGGCGGCGAAGACCCGGGCCCTGGAGGGGGTGGTGGCGACCGGGCCTCCGGGGGCGACTCGCTGCTGGGCCCGGGGCCGCCGCCGCCGTCGCTGCCGCCGCCGCTGCCGCCGCCCTCCTCCTCCACGCTCACCCCTGGCCTCGGGGCCGAGGCCGGGGGAGGCTTCCCCGGCGGCTCGGAGCCTGGCAACGGGCTGAAGCCGCGCAAGAGGCCTCGCGAGAACAAAGAGGTGCCCAGGGCCAGCCTGCTGAGCTTCCAGGACGAGGAGGAAGGTAACCGCCGCGCCCCCGAAAGCCCGGCCTCCGCGTCCGCACCCCAGCGCCCCGGCCCCGGCCCCGGCGAGCGCGCTGCGCTGGATGCCCACCCCGGAACCGATGGTGGGGGGGGGGGGTCCCCTTCCCGCCCCGGCGCTGGCGGAACTTTCCCCGCCTCCGGCCTTCTGCTCCGACTGGGGTGGCGTTCCCGCGCTGCCGCGAGCAGCCCGAACAATCGCACCCTCCTCCTCTTCCCTTTTCCTCCTCCTCCCCCATCTCCCCGTCCCCGTCGCATTTTTCTACCAGGTCGAGGCTGGAGCTACGATCACTCCTGGGTTGAAGGGGGAATTCGGGGCTCCCCATCTTGCCTCCCTCCTGCTGGATGCTTTGCAGAGATCTTGATTTTTTGGGGGGTGTGCTGTCTTGGGGAGCCTGAACTCGGGTCTGGACGCTGTCCCTGAGCTGCTTTGCTCAAGGCCAGCGCCCTACCAACTTGAGCCAACAAGCTCCGCTTGCACCTTTTTGGGTGGGTTATTTGGAGATGAACGTCTCAGGAACTTTATTCCTCCGCGGGGCTGGCTTTGAACTGCGACCCCCCCCCCCCCTCAGATCTCAGCCTCCTGGGTAGGTAAGGGTTACAGGCATGGGCCACCGGTGCCCGGCGAGAACTCGATTTGTGTGTGAGTCCCTGGTTTTAACTGCTGGGCCTCTCTCAGAGCCCTATTTGGAGGCCACCGTACCTGCTGCGCCGCCTCCTTGGCACCTGAGACGAGGAAGGCCCGGTTTGAGAACAGGAGAGAACTAGGCCCCGGGAAAGAAGTCTAGGCTTGCAGCTCTGCTTCCAAATGACCTTGGGACTGTTCCTTACGATCACCCTACAAGTAAAATCGGGATAGCGAATGTCTGCTTTCGCCCGAGTTTTTGGAACAGTGAAATAGAATAGTTAAGGCAGTTTCTGTAATCTCGTGCAGCATGCCAGACGAGTCAACTTGCAGGAGATTGAGATTTCTGATGGTAAATGAGCCTTTAAAATATATTTGCCCACCGACAAACTGAATGTGTAAATGAATCCCATGTTATAAAAAAAAAAACCTCGAGTTTAGGAAGCTGTGCATCTCTGAATCATGATGCTTTCCTGTGTCTAGTAAGGTTAGGCAGTTTATTTTTGGCCTTTAAGTCAATATTGTTAGAGAGGGGTAAAGCCAATTTTTGTCTTTGATGATACTTGGACTATTTGGTGAAGTGTTACGTGCTTGACTTAAAATGGAAGAAAATAGATAAGCCACTAGAAGTTATTTTTGCAGTGCTACATATTCTAAGCATAGTCTTGAAATAACTTGTCAGTTGGTAATGGATGTAGAGTTACTCAGACTTGTCAACACCTTTTGATTTTTCAGTATATTGTTTCAGATTCCTTAATTAGATTTGTGCGCACATGGGCACACACACACACAGGTACTGGAATTTGAACTCAGGGCCTTAGCATTTTCCCTTAGCTTTTTCACTCAAGGCTAGAGCTCTACCACTTGAGCCATAGCTCTACTTCTGGCTTTTTGATGGTTACTTGGAGATAAGAGTCTCATAGACTTTCCTGCCCAGGCCAGCTGTGAACCTTAATCCTCAGATCTCAGCCTCCTAAATAGCTAGGATTTCAAGTGGGAGCCAGTGGCATTGGGCTAATAGATTGTTTTTAAAGAAACATGGTGTCTTTTTCTTCCTAAGATGGAAGGTTTAAGGAAAACAATAAGTTTTTGTGAAATTACATAGGTTATACCTTAAAAACCTTGGAATTTCACTTCTGCATATTTGTGAAGTTAAAACTCAAACTGGCAAACTTAAAGTAACTTCAAATTATGGTGTGTGTATATGTGTTTATGTATATCTGTGTGTGTATACACACGTATGTACATGGTAGAATTTGAAAGAAGTATTTTTCTGAGAGTGGTTGCTACAGACTTCATTTAATTTCTTTTTTAAGAAAATGAAGAGGTTTTCAAAGTGAAGAAATCAAGTTACAGCAAAAAGATAGTAAAGTTGCTCAAGAAAGAATATAAAGAAGATCTTGAAAAATCAAAGATTAAGACAGAACTCAACTCATCAGTTGACAGTAAGTACTAATCAGATTCTTTTGGAATGATAAAATGACACCCTTTTCAGTGATTTGAATTAGTATGAATTTGTTCAAGGGTCCACTTTGAGTAGCAGTACATACAGCTCAGTTACCCAGTGCTTAGGCACTTACTGTGTATGCCTCTTAAGAGATAGATTGTTGCTGCTGGATTCTTGCTGGTGTATAGGCTGGTGTATAGCCTGAGGCAGGTATATTCCTGTTTGAAAGGGTAAATAGATTCACAAAAATGAGATTTCAACCCCTTTGGCTCTATTTCCAAAGTGTTTAATTCTTAGAGAATGTTTAGGAATTTGGTAAGATTCCTGTTGGTCATATTGCCACTTATCAACCTTATGAGACAGATACAGATACACTGTATCCATATCCCTCCCCCCAAATTAAGTTAAACCAACCAGCTGCCTTCCCTCTTCCCTCCCCCCAGAGTTCTCTTTCTCTTGGCTCTCTTTTCCCCTCACCCCCCCCCCTTTTGCTGGAGACAAGCACTCTACCTCTGGCCTATACCCTCAGACCCTGAGCTTAAGCAATTGTTTTATCTTTAGGAAAATAGGCTCATTATAATATGTCTGAGTTATTAGGCAAATGCTTTAGAGAAATCTTTGTGTTTTATAAAAGAGTTAAAGATAGTTCTTACAGGCTTAATATGAACCAGAAGGCTCTATCTCCAATTTACAGTCTAGTTGTAGAGAAAACATCACATGAATATGTAACATCAGTATTGAGTAAAATATCCAATGACGAAAGAGTGACCATAGCTTTTTTTTTCCATAAGAGAACTGCTTCACAGAAATGCAGGGCATCAAGTTGGATTTTGATAATTAAACTTCCAGAATATAGAAAGGAAATATGTACATGTCATCAAAGATCACAACAACTAAAGTAGTTTAGGGAAAGAACACGTACATTTGCCAGGACAAAGTAGATGATTTTTGAAGGAAGTAGTTTAAAGGTTTAGTATGTCTGATACACTGTTGGCAGATTTTGAGGGATATTTAGTATGCAGTATGGAGTTTACAGTTGGTACTGCCAAAATGGTGACATGACAAATACCTTTTGAAACTTCAACTTGGTGTTAACATGTAGCATGGGGTAGAGTACGGAGAGATTGGAGGCCTAAAGCCATTGGAATTCCAGGGTCAGTTTTGATCCATTATCAATGAGCAAGACTGAGTCTTTTCCTTACTCTGGGAAATTGTGAATGAGTTAAAAGTTGTTGCTTTGAATGTAAAGGAAGGAATCGAAAGAAAAAGATTTTTTTTTTTGCCAGTCCTGGGCTTAGACTCAGCGCCTGAGCACTGTCCCTGGCTTCTTTTTGCTCAAGGCTAGCACTCTGCCACTTGAGCCACAGCGCCACTTCTGGCCGTTTTCTATATATGTGGTGCTGGGGAATCGAACTCAGGGCTTCATGTATGCAAGGCAAGCACCCTTGCCACTAGGCCATATTCCCAGCCTGAAAAAGATTATTTGAGAGACATTCCAAAGGAAAATTTGTAGACTTCATATATGCTTTTTGTTATTAATTTTGGAAGCAGCAGCCAAGTTTGAACTTATTTTAAGCATATTTTAATTCCTTTTTTTTTTTTTTTTAAACCAATTCAGATGACCAGCCTCTGGACAAAGCAGGGCGCATTAAGGACGCGAGTCAAGAAGATGGCGTTGTCATCAGTGAGCATGGGGAGGATGAGATGGACATGGAGAGTGAGAAGGAGGAAGAAAAGCCCAAGGCTGGCGGCGCATTCTCAAATGCTTTGTCTTCTTTGAATGTTCTCCGTCCAGGTGTGTGTTATTGCTAGTATTTCTCAGAATTGAATCAAGCCCTCAAAGTTGTGCTATTTCTTTGTATTGGAGTTTGAACTCAGGGCCTTACATATGCTAGGCAGTCACTCTATTGCTGAACTGAGCTTTCATCCTGTTCTTAGGGTTGTTTTTTTCATACTTAAAAAATATTGTTATTATAAAGTTGTTGTGTAGAAGGGTTAGTTACATGTCAGGTAATAAGTATAATTTCACTTTGGATGATGTCACCCCTTCCCTCATTCTCTCGGTCCCCACCCACAAGTTTTATGGTCTCCATTTTCAACATAGTGTCTAGTGAGTATGTCCTAAAAACAGATAATGCATTAGTTGTTTTTGATATAAGGTCTTACTTTCCTGCTTTAGACTTCCTCTTATAGCTGGGTTATAGTCTCACGCTGTCATACCTAGCTTTCTGCTTTTCTGCCCAGGCTGGTCTGAACTTGGATCTTTGTCTCAGCCTCCTACCCATCTAGGATGACAGGTGTGTGCTACTGCACGGACTTCCTGGTTGGGGAATGGGGAGTGTTCTCAGAATCTTTGTTTTGCCAGGGCTGGCCTTGAAACCCTGATCCTTCTGATCCCAGCCTCCCAAATATCTAGGATTACATGCATGCCTCACTGGTGCACAGAAGAAGGGCTGTCTTTAAAGGTGAAAATTCAGTAAAGAATTAGTTAACTAAGTAATGTTTGCTATTATGACATAATTGAAGGTAGGGTGTTTCCATTTGCAAATATAGAAAATGTGAGAACTAGATGTTTTCCAGCTTTCTCAATACTAGCTTTACAGACAAGCAATTGTATGATTAAAGCAAATAGCCTTCAAGTAAATGTTAATTGGTTCTAAAACCTTTTTATGTATTTAGTTAGAAAACATTAAGCATTTATTTAGTAGCCAATTTTAAATGTAAAAGTAGTATCAGTGTAACATTTAAAAGTGCCTCCTTTGGACTAGGGAACTTGTTACAAATTACATACATACCTCCCTAGTGGCTGTCAAATTGTTATAGTCCTTATGGAAAGCCATTTTGCAATTGGAATAGATTTCTAACTGCTTTTACCTTTGACTTTGTAAATCCATATCTAGAAATTTATCCTGAGGAAATGCCTTAATTACAATTTCATTGCAAAAGGTTAAAACTGGGGGGGAGGGGAGGGCGGGGTCTCCCAGGAAGAGAAAGACAGTAAATTACAATATGTTTACTTAGGGTTACAATAGTAATTAGATCAGTAGGTGAAAAGTCAATCATTTTGATTACATAGTTGATTATGCTTTTATCTGTTCAGTGATTATTGCTAAATCCTTAAAATTATGTGTGTGTAGAACAACATGGAGAAAAACCTAGTGGCTTAATACAAAGAACAGTTAGCCACAAAAGTACATATTCAGTATACTTACATGTAAACTGTAAAAACTGCTTGCAACAAAAATGCATTGTAAATCAAGTAGTACATTTCAGAGTCATGAGATTATGGGCACTATTTTTCTTTATTAGTTTTCCAACTTACTAATACTTAAATATTTTTATTTCTTTTTTTTTGGCCAGTCCTGGGGCTTGGACTCAGGGCCTGAGCATTGTCCCTGGCTTCTTTTTGCTCAAGGCTAGCACTCTGCCACTTGAGCCACAGCGCCCCTTCTGGCCGTTTTCTATATATGTGGTGCTGGGGAATTGAACTCAGGACTTCATGTATGTGAGGCAAGCACTCTTGCCACTAGGCCATATTCCCAGCCCAATATTTTTATTTCTTAAAAATAAAAAAGTACAAATAAAACTACTTTGGTTTCCTCCTTATCTCATCCAAATATTTTTAAATTGATAAAAAAAATCAGCGGGATTATAGATAAGGTTTGGAACAGGGTACCAGTAGTGAATATTAAAACATTACTGTGGCAGGGTGCTGGTGGGCATGACAGTCCTAGCTACTCAGAGGTTGAGATCTGAGGATCGCAATTCAAAGCCAGCCTGGGCAGGAAAGACTACCTACAGTGAACCACTAAAAAGCCAGAAATAGAGCTGTGGCGCAAGTGGTAGTAAAGTGCTAGCCTTGAGCACAAAAGCTCAGGGACAAGTCCAGGTCCTGAGTTCAAGATGCAGTAGTAGGCTGGGTGCCAGTGATTCATGCCTATACTCGTAGCTACTCAGGAGGCTGAGATTGAGGATCATGCTTCAAAGCCCGCCTGGGCAGGGAAGTCTGTGAGACTCTTATCTCCAGTTAACCACCAAAAAACCAGAAGTGGAGCTGTGGCTCAAAGTGGTAGAGCACTATCCTTAAGAATAAAAGCTCTGGGACAGTGCCCAGACCTTGAGTTCAAGCCCCACACCCCCCCCCCCAGGGGAAAAAAAACAAACACAAAAAACAACTCAGTACCAGCAAAAACCAAAAAGCATTACTGTAACAAGCCTATATGAGGTTATTCTTCATATTTTCAAAGAAAGAGACAACTTTATACACCTATCATGTTTTATAATTAGTCATTTATTTACAGGAGAAATTCCAGATGCAGCATTTATACATGCAGCAAGAAAAAAGCGTCAAATGGCCCGGGAACTAGGAGATTTCACTCCTCATGATAATGAGCCAGGTAAAGGCCGCCTTGTCCGAGAAGATGAGAATGACGCCAGCGATGATGAAGATGACGATGAGAAACGCCGTATAGTTTTTTCTGTGAAAGAAAAGTCACAAAGACAAAAAATCGCCGAGGAAATAGGTAACTTGATGTTGTACTGTTGTATTGATATTAATTGTGATTTGATTTTCATAATTGGATGAAAACATTTATACTTAACCTCTTTAATGCTGGAGAATTTTTTTTGTACAAGTCTGTTACTTGAAAATTTTGAAAACTATATCATGGTTCTGATCATTATATACTATTCTTGTAGCTAGTATTGTGTTACTCTGTATATATATATATATCAGTATTTGTATGAGATAGGTGGCTTTGTCTTTCCCTTTGTTGGGCTGATGTCGAGCTTACAGAAATTAATAAACCTATTTAATATTTTAACAACTACCTTAGGCCTAGTGGCCTAATATGGCCTAGTGGCAAGAGTGCTTGACTTGTAATACATGAAGCCCTGGGTTCGATTCCCCAGCACCACATACGTAGAAAATGGCCAGAAGTGGCGCTGTGGCTCAAGTGGCAGAGTGCTAGCCTTGAGCAAAAAGAAGCCTGGGACAGTGCTTAGGCCCTGAGTTCAAGGCCCGGGACTGGCAAAAAAAAAAACTAAAACGAACAACTACCTTAGCTACCAGTGATGTGATTATGGCAGACAATGTCAACAGTATCAAATGAGACCATAGTAGAAACTTTGGTTAGACGAAGTTACTAATAGCAATAATAATAGCTTGATTCTTGTGAATAGGACAGCATCTCTTCCCTTCTGCTTTTTGGATATTACATAATTAAGTTCCTCTGTCGCTCTTGGCTGCAGGTATTGAGGGGAGTGATGATGATGCTTTAGTCACTGGAGAACAAGACGAAGAGCTCAGCCGTTGGGAACAGGAGCAGATAAGAAAAGGAATTAATATCCCTCAGGTAAAAAGAGTTTTACATTTAAAATTAGGTTAGAAGGCTTTTTGTCCTCTTGTTACAATGAAAACCTAGTTTATATTGAATCTTTGTCATTCTTTCAAATAGCATAATCCAGAAAATTGCATGAGATGTATCCAGTAGGCTTTAGAAGAAATCATTTTAAATTACAGCCAGAATGACAAGAGAATGTCCAGTTGTTTAGATCAGTGTTTTTCAAAGTAGTCCGTTAGCTAGGGACATCGGTCATACCTGAGAGCGATGTTGAAAGGCAAAGTTTATAGTCAGAAACTCTAAACATCGTGCCTAGCAATCTGATGAAGAAGCCCTCTAGGTGACTGTGATGCATGCTAAAATAAGAGAACCACTTCTTTAGATAGGTATATTCTTTCCTAGATATGATTTTTCTGACAAAAATTATTTTGAAGGGACTGGGAATATGGCCTAGTGGCAAGAGAGCTTGCCTCGTACACATGAAGCCCTGGGTTCGATTCCCCAGCTCCACATATATAGAAAACGGCCAGAAGTGGCGCTGTGGCTCAAGTGGCAGAGTGCTAGCCTTGAGCAAAAGGAAGTCAGGGACAGTGATCAGGGCCTGAGTTCAAGGCCCAGGACTGGCCAAAAAAAAAAAAAAATTATTTTGAAGAAAATTGTTTTTTCAGGAACATACAATCTTAGTGAGGAAGATGGAAAGTACCTCCCAAATGCTAAGAACAATTTGCTTTTATAGAAGTAAGATAGTGAATAATGATAGTAAATAGTGATAGTAAACTTAAAAAAAAACACATTTGTTCTTGTTTCATATTAGTGTTTTAAGGCAGATATACATTTGCATGTATTTGGATGTTGTTAAGAAATCAGTGGGGCTGGGAATATGGCCTAGTGGCAAGAGTGCTTGGCTCGTTCGTATACATGAAGCCCTGGGTTCAATTCCCCAGCACCACATATACAGAAAACGTCCAGAAGTGGCGCTGTGGCTCAAGTAGCAGAGTGCTAGCCTTGAGCAAAAAGAAGCCAGGGACAATGCTCAGGCCCTGAGTCCAAGCCCCAGGACTGGAAAAAAAAAAAAAAACAACAACAAAAACAGTGTAGCCAGGCACATGTGGCTCACACCTGTAATCCTAGCTACTCAGGAGGCTGAGATCTGAGGATCGTGGCTCAAAGCCAGCCCGGTAGAAAAGTCCATTAGACTAAATCTCCAACGAACTACTCAGAAAAAGCTGAAGTGGTGCTATGGCTCAGGTTGTAGAGTGCTAGCCTTGATCACAAAGAGGCTCAGGGACAGTGCCCAGGAATGACAGAAAGAAAAAACAAAACAAAACAGTACTAGGAAAGTCTTGGCCTAGATATTGGGATCCTTAATTTGTAATCTGTAGATTGTCCATTCTCTGACCTTGGGCCACAACCTTCTTAGCCTCTTCCACTGGTAAAATGATATGTCCCATCAAGGTCTAAATTGAAATTTATTAGAAATGAACTTAGTGATTCCATCAAGATGTGAGACATTCTCCTAAACCTACTTTTAGTTGACTTCTGAGCATTATACAGTTATTAATTTTAGTTACATGCTGTTTGGAAAATGGGTACTGTTTTTAATCATTATTTTTTAACTCCTAATGACATTTTGTTCTTTTTAAAAGTTTGGCCATTTGTGTTTTCATCTATATCCATTTCTTTTCTAGGTTCAAGCAAGTCAGCCCACTGAAGTGAATATGTACTACCAGAACACGTACCAGACAATGCCTTATGGTTCATCCTATGGCATACCATATAGTTACACGACTTATGGATCATCCGATGCCAAATCTCAAAAATCAGATAACACAGTCCCTTTCAAAACTCCCAGTAATGAGATGACTCCCGTTACTATTGATTTGGTAAAGAAACAGCTTAAAGACAGGTAGGGCAGATCAACTTCTTAAAGACCTGTGTAGCTTTCTGTTCCCTCAGGCAACATGTAGTCTGGGGTAGCAGATACAGAATGTCGGCAAAGAAGATTCACTGGCCCACCTTCCAGAACTTAACAGAAGATGACATCATACTTTGTTCTGCTACCTTCTTGGATTACTTCTGTGGAAGCCACGAAAGTTTAGAGGAAAAAAAAAAGCCACTCCATGATCATGTTGAAGACAGTTTTGAATTTGCACCTCTTGGACTCCAAAAGTGTAGTCAAGATATGGGGGGAAAAGCAAGACAGTAAAATTTCGGTTAGCACACCAAATAACCGCATATTAAGTCTGAAAACTGCCTTTTTTTTTTTTTTTTTTTTTGAGAAAAAGAGCAGAGCAGATGAAAAGATGCCATTCCAAGTGTTTTTATGTTCTAACAGTGGAACTAAATGCATTATAATAATTGCAAGAGTCCCGACAGCATAGACTTTTGGATGTAAATGTTATATTTATCCTTTTGTGTTCTTAAGGTTGGATTCCATGAAAGAATTGCACAAAACAAATCGACAGCAGCATGAGAAACACCTGCAAAGCCGAGTGGACTCTACGAGGGCTATTGAAAGATTAGAAGGGTCTTCTGGGGGTACTGGTGAACGGTATAAATTTTTGCAAGAAATGCGAGGGTATGTCCAAGACTTGCTTGAGTGTTTCAGTGAAAAGGTAAGAATGCAAAAATATTAATCTCTTTGAATAAGGCAATAATAAGGAGGTCTAGATGGCCTGTGTAGACCATTCTGTAATTCTCAGTATCCACTGAACTCAACCTTTAGAAATGGTGAAAAAAATCATGCTTCATTTTCTTTACTTCATTAGTGGCATTCTTTCGTGGAGTAGCATAGTTCTATTGAAAACAGAAAATGAGAGTACTTCAAAGCACTTTCTAATGAGACTGGCAAGTCTTATTTCAGTATAATGGTAGATTATAGGCCTTTGTTGAGTTGCTAAGATGAGACTCATGTGACAGAATTTTTCATTTTTATGCTTCAATTTTAAGCTTATTTTAAAACTATTCCTGCAAGTCTAAATATGTATGATTGTTATTAGTGTAATAAATACGTAGCTAGATTTCAGTAGTTTTTATTTTTCACCTGAAGTGCTTGATTGCCATTGCTCTTAATTTTCATTTAAATAAGCCACGTGTCTTTATTCATTTCAGAAACCATTAAGCATTTCTTCCAGATTCATTTTTTAGTATCATAATTTGTACTTTTTTGCATTCTATTAGCATTTGTTTACATTAAAAAAATGAGCTGCATGCAGCTAATTTCTTGGATGACCTCTCAGTAGATCTTTCTTTAGGACAAATGTACTGTTTGCACTAGGCCTATAAGCATTTGTGAACTCCAGAGCCTTTAAAAAAATTAAAATCATGGTCCCCATTTAACTTTGGATCAGAAGGCACATTTCCTGTTATCATTGATAGGATTAGCATAGAAACTAAACTTACAGTATGGTCAAGTGGGAGTATTTGAACTTTATAGATTGAGTCTGCCTACTGTTTTGTCTTTCTGGTGGATTTTGATGGTTTTCCAGTCACTGTGTGGTTGCCTGTGGGATGAGGGTTGTCATCCTTTCCTCTCCATAGGATCTGTTGATGTTTTTTGTTGTCTTGCCTGGTTTCGGGAAAGGCAACTGCAGTCTAAGCTGTGACATCCCTTGTGGTAGAACAGTTGTTGGGGAGTGGGGAGGAAGAATGAGCTTGACTGTGCTCCTCAGGGCAGGGGCTAGAGTCAGGACTGGGAGTGGGAGGTATTTGTCAGCGCTGATAGAGAAAGGATCTTCATCCAAAATGATACTTGTGAGGTTGGTCCCTAGGAATTGCTGCTTTTGAAGTATCTTGGCCTTTGCTTTGGAATTTTCGTGGATAAAGAGACACTCCAAGCTGCACACACAGTGCTAAGAAAATTGACATTAGTATGGCCAGCTAGATCATAGCATTCTTGAATTAAAAACAAGAATAGGACACTTAGTTTCCGGTGCTGAATTAGTCGTGTGCTTTATCTTCCTTGATTATTCTGTTCCTAGACAATCCATGGTTGTGCTAATCATGGCTATTCATGGAGATCTATAGTGACTACATTTTAATCAAAAGGGTAGCTAATACTGTGTTTTAAAGATGTTTTGTTTTATTCCGACATCTTCATATGCATATAGTCCTATTAGAAATGTGCTGCCAAACTGATCCAGTCATCTTAAAAATATTTGGGAATAAGAAAATATTTAGAGACAATTGAGTATTTGGTTTAGTTACTATACAAAAAATACTCTTTCAGACTAAGACAAACATCCCTTTTTTCCCTCTTAAAAAAATTTAAGTGACGTTTGAATTCAGTAAATTACTTGAAAAGCATTTGTTTTGTTTCTCTTCTAGTCATTTTTTCTGGTGTTCTTTACCTGAGATTTGGCCCAAAAGCAATGATTATAATGATAGTTTTGAGTTTGGAAAGGGTAAAACAATTTGTCATGGAGCAGACTCGAGATAAATCACTATTGCTAGTTACTTGAGTGAGAGTTAAAAATGAGTTTGAAATATTTCTTTGAACTTTCTCTAGGCTTTGTTAAAAAGCAGTCCCAAGTAACTAAAAAGAAAAATTGCATGAGTAGAATCTCAACTACACATTGCATAATTAAAATTCTATATGATGCTAGATCAAGTGTGTAGCTCTTAGAGTGAGAGAAATGTAAATGTCCAAGACTTAAAAAAATGCATCTTAGGTCTATTTGTCTTTAGTCTGCCTGGTTTAAAGAAAGAGGATAAGGGAAAAGGTGGGAGGTGGAGAAATGGACACAATAACAAGGGCAGTAATAGCTAAAAGAGAAAAAACAGATTACATTAAAATTTAACAGTAGAGTCTCTAGACTGAGCTGTTCAGGACAACCATGACAGATTTGGGGACATTGTTGCCCATGGTGTGGCAAAGAAAAACAAATGACTCCATTACTTTGACCTTTCTGTGAACACTTGCCACTTTTGCAATGGAATCATACACGTATATATAAAATTGATTTTATTACAGACATCTTTGTATTCCACCTGCCTTTTTTTTATTTCCGTTTGCAGTCTCTGTTCAGTTCAGGAAGCTGCTATAACACTTGGTGCCAGTGTTCCCAAACTCTAAATAATGTGTTTTCCTTTGCACTAACCATCGGGAAACTAGAATTTCTGGTTTCCTCAGGTATGTTTAGTGGTTGTTAGTGTTTGTGAAAGTTTCATAGCATTTGGTTTTAATATAAGGTCTTTATAAATTAAGCTTTCTGTTTTTTAAAAACAACTAGATCTTGTTCTCTGAACTGATATTCTGTATGAATCAAGTATGTTTTTACTTTGCAGTAAGAAATTTACAATATGAGAAAATTTAAATATTTGATAGGGTAGTGGTAGCTAGAAATTTTTTAGCCCTATTCATTAGTTGATTTACATAGAAAATACATAATTAAAGGTGCAGAATTGTATGGTAGATTGCTACAGTTTTGTAGATTATAGATTGTTATTAACATGGTACATCTGAATGACAGATCAATTTATATGTCCAAAGCTGGGCAGGTAGCAGACTCTTGTTCTTACCTATGCATAGAGCTGTTGTGGGTTGGTTGGTTGCTTGGTATTGAATAGTGGTAATGGTTTTTAGAGATCATGCTACTGGAAAATTTAAAATACACATTTGAAAGATTTCCAAGTTTCTTAAATGTTCTCTAAAGATAAAGCACTAAAATTTTCGGCATTTCTTTACTTGCTGTCTCAGTACTAAGTATTAAATTTCTTAACCCAACTTTTGCTCCAACAACTAGGCAGTAGACATAGTAGCTCTGTGTGTGGATTTGAAGAAGAAGTGATGGCTTCCTATCCATTGCAGAACTGAACTGCTCTCCTGTCCTGTTAGGAATTCATGATTATTTTGCCCATAGAGAGGGGGCTTTTTCAGAAATCCGGAAATAATATGGAACCCTCAAATAAGTAAGCACCTAAGGAGTTTGGTGTTACGGAGTGTGTTGTATTTTCACAGGTGCCACTGATTAATGAACTTGAATCAGCAATACATCAGCTGTACAAACAGCGAGCTTCCCGCCTTGTCCAAAGACGACAAGATGATATTAAAGATGAATCTTCGGAGTTTTCAAGCCATTCAAGTCAGTCCATCTTGAAGGTTTTTATTATTCATTAAACAACCTTGTTTACTTAGTGCAGTCTAATTGAATATTAGAGATCTCAGGGCACTCTTTTTTTTTTTTTAAAGAAACAATTTTTCTTGTTATGTCAGGTAGATCTAACAGCATGTATTTGAATTGTGATAAGAAAATGTGGCTTCGCAGAGGAGCTAAAAACATGCACTAATAGTCCTCACAGTCTTATTCTCCTTTGCACATATTTTCCATTCTTTTTACAGCATAGAATACCTTATCAGTGTTTCATCTTAAAACTACTGTCTGTTTGGCCCTAGCTGATTTTTTTTTTCCCCTACCATTTCATCATGTTCATAGCCTAGGTACAAGTGCAGCTTTCGACCACAATAAAAGATTTTGAGTTTAGAGATTGGAAAGATTTATGGAGAGGGTGATAAAAGAAGTATTATATAGCCAGTAACAACCTCAGATTATAGGAGTTTACTAACCCTTCCCTTGGGATAACCCCCAGAGCCAAAGTCTTTTTTTTCTTTAAACATTCTTATTTGTATTTGCATTTTTTAAAGTCAGTGAATGCCTACAGCTCTTGCAGTTTTTTGTAAAACTGTAGAAATTAAATTTATATTCTCTTCTCTATGACATATTATAAAAATAACTCTTGAAGTTAGTTTAGCTGAGTGTCTTTAAGTAGTTGCTTTTATAAACCATTTAGTGTAGTTTTTCCTATGGCCTTCCCTATTCTTGGGCTCTCCTGGGGATTTTCCTAATGTGGGTTCCTTGTGTCTTCTTTTGTCATCTCTTTGTTCCTGGGTTAGCAGTCTCAAATGAGATATACTAATTTAAAATGCAGATTTTCTGGTACTGTCCTTAGAGATACTTACTTGGTCTTCCATGTCCAGGAATCTGCATGTTAAACCACCGTGCCACATGTTGCAAGCCCAAAAGAATCTAACGTTACTTAGTACGCTGCTTTGCCATACAAGATGCCCTTCAGTCAGACTCTGGGTGGCTGACAAAGCATCCTCCCATGTGTCTGATGGGTTTTGGGGAGGCAGAAAGAGGCCATCATATGGCCTGCATTGCTGAGTCTGCCTCAGCAGTGCTGAGCCGTGTAAATGGTCTTGACCTGTTTTCACTATACAAGTTTAAATCAAATTACTGACATTGGACGCCTAAATGACTAATGCATCCCTCCCAGATCACTTTTGATCCAGACAGAACCAGATTTCTGGGGCAGATTACAGGTAACCACTATATAAGAAGGGATATAATTTCCTTTTAAGTTAAATGGTTTGTGTGAGCTCATTAAGCAACTTCTCTTATCTATCATCTGTTTTTCATAATGTGGAGCTATTTAGTTATATGGAACTTGAAGTAAGAGTTAAATGATGCATGTTAATTAGACTGAAATTTGGAAAAAAAAAATGGAAAGATTATAGAAAAGTGAAAAATACTGTCCTAGGGCAAATGCACACTATTTACCACAGATTTGAGGACAACAAGCACATTGGAAATTGAAGAATCAATTCACTAATCACTCTTTCAAAATGAAAGAATACTTAGCAGTTGATTTATAAGCACTTAATACATCTTACAGAAATGAGGGACAATGTTCCTTGACATTGATACATTGTCTCTCTTAGCTAGTAAACTGTGGAACATTCTTCCTAATATGAGCTATTCTGAAATGAGAGTTTAAAAAGTCACCTTTTAAAATTAGTTAAGGTCTAGAATAGCTAGGAATCAGTGAAATGGAGAGCTGATTTTTGGTTTTGTTTTACCTCTTGCTGGTTATGGTGACAAATCTGGTAGGCTGGAAAAATATGTATGAACCTTAAGTGGATGTCTTTCATTTTGCTATCTCCTATTCCTTGGGTTATTTTCTGGCAAAGAATATCTGGTCCCCATTAAAGATCGCAAGGCCCTAACCTGTTTGGGATCCCAATAAAAGCATTAGGACTTTACTAGGTGTTCTGATGGAGATAATTTTTTTTTGTGGGTGGGGGAAATTGTACTGTGGTTTGACCTTAGGGCCTCTTGCTTCTAGGCAGGCACTCTACCACTCAAACTACCTCCCTAGAAGAAATGCTGTTTCTTTTGGACAACTCCTTCCTATGTATACAGGGCTTCCATTTTTGTTTTTGTATATGAACAGGAAGTTAACCATTACTAGATGACTGGCATCAGCAATGAGACAAAACATACTGAGAAAACAGACAATGTAAGAAAAGTAAAGCCAAATGACAGCCTCAGGGAGATGATAGTAGTATCTTCATACTGAACACAAGTATAAGGATGCTATAAAAGAGGGCTATAATAGTAAAACATGACTACCTTTTAGAAACTGAAAAGAAGGTAATTGAAATACAAGTTTAAATAGGATGGTTGAAAAACTAAGCTAGAAAATTCCCCTACTGTTCAAAAAGAATAGGTAAACGAGATGGGAACCAGGAGGAAATAAAGACCAGATTATTGTTCTGCGAAAGAGTAGGGTATAAGAGTGTAAGTTAGCACTACTCAAGATTCTCAGTGTAATGTTGCCAAGTTAGTTCTAAGAATAGTTGATAACATATAAATTCTTACAAAGCAGAACAAAATTTTATTCTTAGCCTTTCTTCCTGTTTCTTTGTTGTCATTTCATGTTACTCTATATGTGATGTCTTAAGTTCTTTCTTAAAAAATGTAATCTATTTTCCTTTTACACAGGTAATTTAGAATTTTAATTTGGTCATGAGAGCATAAGCTAGTTTTTTATTTTAGACATTATAAGTAGCCTAGTTAGTTGCATTTTTGTAGGGTTGTTGGACTCCTAAATAATTTTTTTTCTACTTATTTCCATGGGAGTCTAGAATAATGCTAAGATTTTATCTAAACTAAAAACCTGTCCAATTTGCCACTTAGTGCAGAATCATGCTGCTGAGATTAGCAAGCATTCTATCATAATGGCTTGTTCTGTGCAAACTCTTTCCTCAGGGTTGTTGAAGGAGGGTTTTTAATTTTAACTGTTGTTATTTTACAGATAAAGCTCTGATGGCACCAAATCTTGATTCCTTTGGACGGGATCGGGCACTGTATCAAGAGCATGCAAAACGTCGGATTGCAGAGCGGGAGGCCAGGAGGTACTAAACTGATTTTGTGGCTTCATTAGGGAATGGAACGGTGACTTTTATTATCTAATTTGAGAATTGGGGTTTGTTCTCAAGAACTCGTCGGAGACAAGCCAGAGAGCAAACCGGGAAGATGGCAGATCACCTTGAAGGCCTTTCCAGTGATGATGAAGAAACATCAACCGATATTACTAATTTCAATCTGGAGAAAGGTTAGGTCTTTATTTGGGAATAGCACTCATCAGTTTGGTTTCTGCTTGGCTGTTTTTGTTGTTTTTAAGTTTTGTTTCATATCATGAAACGCTTAGAACTTTCCAAACTTGGGTTCTACCCAAGGTTTATGCTCTTCTGTATTTGGTTTCAGCTTTTAATAGAATAAGTGACTACTTTTACATGTATTATATACTCACACCTATTATCCAAATTTTTTTTGTTTTGTTGAAGCCTCAGCTTGAACTCAGGGCCTTGGCACTGTGCCTTAGCTTTGTAGCTCAAGGCTGGTGCTCTTCCACTTGAGTCACAGCTCCACTTCCAGCTTTGAGGTGGTTAACTAGACAAGAGTCTCTTGAAGCCTCTGATGGCTTCAAACTATGATTCTCAGATCTCAGCTTCCTGAGTGGCTAGGATTACAGGCATGAGCTACCTGCATCTGGCTCTCTGTTACTTTTGTGTATTTGATTAAATACACTTTGAGACAAGTACACTTTTAAAAGAGTATCTTACATTCTGGATTTGTATTTTTCCTGATGGTATGATTTAACTTGTGCTTCCATTTGTTAGTTTTCTTTTCTCTTCTTTTTTTTCCTGTTAGCACTGGAGTTTGAACCAGGCTTGGTGCTTGCTGGGCAGGTACTCTACTATTTAAATCATGCTCCCAGTCCTTTTTGATTTGGGGCATTGGGGATAGGATCTCAAGTTTTTGTGTGGACTGGCCTGGACTATGATTCTTTTATTTATGCCTCCCATGTAAATGGGATGACAGACATAAACCACCATGCCCTGCTGATGGCGATCGATGGAGGGCTCACTTTTTGTCCTGATCTCCCCTGAAGCTAAAATTACAGGCATGAGCCACCATGCCTGTCTAATTACTTTTTTTTCTTAATACTTGGAGACAATTTATTCTGAAGGTTTGATTAGAGTCAGGTAACTACTACTATCAGGACTACTACTACTTAATTACTACTATTACTGCTCTGTCTCTTCTACCTCTTCCCTCATCTGCTCTTCTTTTTCATTCTGAATGCTGTTTCTTATTGCATAATAATCACAGGGTGAATAACCAACTACTAGGAGGATTAGGATTAATCTTGCATTTAAAGTTGCCAAAATTTTATCTCTCTACGGAGAATATTTCTTTTATCAAGATATCTAGGGCATCATATCACTTTCTTACTCCAAAAGAATCTTTCACTTAAGGCATGTAGTCAGTTGGCACTTGATTGGCTGTTATTGTAATTACTAGCAATTACTATAATTGTTTTGAAAGACATGATACAATTGGTCACTGATCGTAATGCACAGCTCTTGTTTACCTAGCAATTTGTGTACTGAAATTTGAGCCATGGTGTTGAAGGACATATATTATCTAACAAAACCTTGGTAACTGAAAATTACATATATTGAAAAAAATGATACACCTATAAAGGACCTTGAAAAACAAAGATTGCCTAATATGAGTTTGTATAATAGATTGAAACTTTTTATGTTTATCTCTTAAACTAATTAGTAAACTAGTCCTTTGTTAGTGTTTTCTGCTATGTACTAACCATGGCTCCTTTGGGATTTTGTCTTAGATCGCATTTCAAAAGAGTCCAGCAAGATCTTTGAAGATGTCCTTGAGAGTTTCTATTCAATCGACTGTATTAAATCACAGTTTGAAGCATGGCGTTCAAAATACTATATGTCCTACAAGGATGCTTACATTGGTCTTTGTTTGCCAAAATTGTTCAATCCCCTCATCAGACTTCAGCTCCTAACCTGGACTCCTCTTGAGGTGGGTTGTTATCACTTACAGCAATATATTCTTGTGTCTAGACAAGTTTACTCTCATAGATATATATGTTGGGTTAAATAACTTAATTTTTTTTTATTATCTCTAAGTAGTTCTACAAAGAGATTACCATTCAGCATATCAGTGTACAAGTACAATTCATCTTGACTCATACACCCCTTTCATCATCCTCCTTCAACCCTTCTAGCTCAAGTATTTTTCAAGGGATATAGGGAATAGGCTATAATTAATTTTAAATGACTGTATTTGGGAATAGTCTTTAGTTTCATCCTTTCCTCAAAAGCTTTTTTTTAAAGCTAAAATTACATGTACTGATACTAAGCTATGAACATAAATAGTGGCAACTTAGTCCTTGGATCCTAGGGAAACTTAGAATCTGAAGGAAGTGCAGGTAAAGCAGGTGTGAATGACAATTTGACCTAAGCCAGTGGTAATGGAAGTCAAGAGGGAGAGACAAATGTCTCTTGAAGTGGAATTAAGAGGCTCCGTTGGGGGTATATATAGATAAGAGGAGAATTGACTAGAACTAGTGATGGTGTTTACAATAGGGCTTGGAAGTTACCCACATAAGGGATTGGTAATGGCCAGCTCAGATGTGTAAATTACAAGGAAAGATTACTTAGGATGAATTCTGGAAACAGCCAAAACAAATGTGAGCTCCAGGAGCCATTTAGCGCCTAGGTATTCTTTGCTAGACTTGGTGCAAGTTCGATGCAAGTGTGTCTCTGTAGATGCCCATCAGAAGCTTAGTTGCATTTGGAAGTCTTTTTCCTTTTTCTTCAGATAGCTCTTTCTTCTGTTCAATAGCTTCTAGGTGCCTCAGCCTCTTTGAGCTCCCGTTTCTGTCTCTTCAACTTGGCAAGACTGCTGTACTCACCTTACCCTGCTCTATTCACCTGAACCAGGCACACACCTCATCAGTGTTTTCTTTCAGGGATCAGCCCTGTGCTCTATTTGATTCTTCTGTGCTCATCTGGAGAAAGATATCTCCTATAGTTGGTCTAGTTCTTACTTGTTTATAGCCAAAGCCAAATCAGGTTTCTATTACTCTTAACATGGCTGGAAGCAGAAATAGCCATTATTTTAAGTATTTGAGGAACATTTTTACTGTGTTGCAGGCAAAATGTCGTGACTTTGAGAACATGTTATGGTTTGAATCTTTGCTGTTTTACGGCTGTGAAGAACGAGAGCAAGAAAAAGATGATGTAGACGTCGCTCTGCTACCTACCATTGTGGAGAAGGTGATTCTTCCTAAACTAACAGGTAAACATATCTAGAAACTGTTTCCCAAGGCTGTTTATGAAAGTTTTTAATCTGAACCATTTTATGAGAGACATTAGTAAGTGGTAGTGATCACAGCTGGCCAAATAGGAGAGAACTCTTCTCCTGAGACTTGAAGACCACCTTTGGATGGGCCTAGCGTAGATGCAGTGGTTGATCCATAGGACTGCCCAGAGACAACTGAATACACTGGGAGGGAGGAAAGTGGGGACATATTTATAATCTAGGGAGAAATTTCAGTGCTGTTCCATTTTATTCAAAGAAATTAGGAATTGTTGGTGTAAGACCTGATTTTAAATTTTAAAAGTGAATTTAAAAGTAATTCTTGGTGCTGAGATGACATCTTTTGGAATACAGAAATCTCCACATGTGTATTTGTGTTAGTTCCCAGACAATTGGACAAGGGAGGCTGAAGCTTGTGTATAAAGGCAGGAACAGTTAATTAAGATTGCATTTATAATTAGGAAACTACTTGGCATCAGAATAAGTAAACTGCAGTTTATTTCTGTATCTCAACATAATCCTTTTTTAAAAATAGTGATAGCTGAAAATATGTGGGACCCATTTTCTACAACACAGACTTCAAGAATGGTTGGAATTACGCTAAAATTAATAAGTGGCTATCCTTCAGTAGTGAATGCAGAAAACAAAAATACCCAGGTAATTTTTAATTCCCTTCTTTGGGAATTATTTTTCTTCTTCCTTTAGACATGAATAAGAGTTGTGAGAACAGATTCTAAATCAGCCAGAAATCTGATTCTCACACTTAGATAACCTGGGCCCCTAAAGCCTGAAGTACACCGAAGTGGACATGCAAATGGAAAGGAAGAAGCAACTTCTGTGTTTGTGCTTCTTCTCACCACTTTACCCATACTTACACTGTCACTAATCAAGTGTCCCTTTAAAAACTATTTTGGGGGAGAAAGAAAACTATAGTGTTTTTACATTTAAATTATATGGAAACAAACTATTCTTTTATAACCAACTTTAGTTTTGTTTGCCAGTCCTGGGCCTTGGACTCGTCCTGAGCACTGTCCCTGGCTTCTTTTTGCTCGAGGCTAGCACTCTACCACTTGAGCCACAGCGCCACTTCTGGCTTTTTCTATATATGTGGTGCTGAGGAATCGAACCCAGGGCTTCATGTATGCAAGGCAAGCACTACCACTAGGCATAGGCATACTCCCAGCCATATAACCAACTTTTTTTTTTGCGCCAGTCCTGTGCCTTGAACCCAGAGCTTGAGCACTGTCCTTGGCTTCTTTTTGCTCAAGGCTAGCACTCTACCTCTTGAGCCACAGTGCCGCTTCTGGCCATTTTCTATATATATGGTGCTGAGGAATTGAACCCAGGGCTTCATGTATATGAGGCGAGCACTCTTGCCACTAGGCCATATTCCCAGCCCCCCAACTTTTTTATTATGCTTTTTATCATAGTTGTACAAAGGGGTTTCAGTTCAAATCAGATTATGAATATAATGCCATCTTGATTAATATCACCTTATAACTAACTTCTAAACTTAAAATTGCTATTCTCCCTTAGTGAACATTCCTCACAGTTTAATATGGAATTTTCACTAACCTTATTTTGAGAAACAGCAAATTATTGTCTGGTCCTAAATCTTCATTAGTCGATTTAGGGAATTGAAAGATGTGTAAATGGCTTTTTTTTTTGTTTAGTAATTGTTGCGGAATCCACTAATAGAGCTTAAAAGTTATTGGGATGTGTGATCTATTTCTAATTCTTTAGGTGTACCTAAAGGCACTTCTATTGAGAATGAGAAGAACTTTAGATGATGATGTATTCATGCCCTTATATCCCAAAAAGTAAGTAATTTATGAGAATGTCAAACATGATACTCTTCATTCTCTTTCAGAGAATACTTGTCAAATTCTAGAAAACCAAAGATAGCCATTATCCCAGAGCCTACCTCTGGAGAAGAATGAATGAAGCAATTCATGTTCTTTGTTCTGCATTATTTTGTGTTTTGTTTATGTTTTTGAGATCTCACATCTTATGCCAGGCTGGCCTTGAACCCAGTCATCCTCCCAAGGGTCAGGGTTACAAATTGGCTTTCTGTTGACTTCTTTTGTGCCAGTCTTGAGGCTTGAATTCAGGGCCTAGGTACTGTTTCTGAGTTTCTTTTTGCTCAAGGGTAGCACTCTTCCTACTTGAGCCACAGCTCCACTTCCTATATGGTACAGACTTTCTTGCCCAGGCTGGCTTTGAGCTTGTTTTCACTTCCTTCATTTTTGAGATGACAATTGTCCACCACCATGCCCAGCTGTTACTGGTTGATAATGGGCTCTCATGAACTTTTTTTTTTTTTTTGGCCAGTCCTGGGCCTTGGACTCAGGGCCTGAGCACTGTCCCTAGCTTCCTTTTGCTCAAGGCTAGCACTCTGCCACTTGAGCCACAGCGCCACTTCTGGCCGTTTTCTGTATATGTGGTGCTGGGGTATCGAACCCAGGCCTTCATGTATACGAGGCAAGCTCTCTTGCCACTAGGCCATATCCCCAGCCCCTCTCATGAACTTTTAAGGCTGGCCTCAAATCTTAAGCTTCCCAATCTTTTCCTCTAGACTAGCTAGAATTTACAGGTGTGATTCACTAAACTTGGCCCTTACTTTGTTCTTTTATTTACCCATTTTACTTGTAGAAATTTTGTTTATAAAAATTGTATGACACTTTCATATAAATTATTTGGTCATGACATGTTTCTCTTTTTTTCACTTAGTGTTTTAGAAAATAAAAATTCTGGGCCTTACTTGTTTTTTCAACGACAGTTTTGGTCTTCAGTTAAGGTATGTATCAATAGCCTAAAAGACTTTAGCTTTTGTTTGGAAAGGATGTTTATTAACTCTATATGTACAGAGTTCTATATTATAAATTAATTTCATTTCAAAAGTTCACTGGAGTTTGATTTCCACAATACAAAATGAATTCTAGTTTCACTAATTAAGGTTCAAGCTACCCAATAAACTGCCTAAATAGCCTATAACTTACTAGCTCATGGAGTACCAGAACTTCTGCCAAGTGTTAAGGATACATCACTGAGGGAGGTACAATTACAGCTTTCATGGAGTTTAGAGTCCAACACAATAGATAACAAACAGGTAATTGCGGGTGTGCCGATCTGTAAAGGGGGATTGAGGTTGTAATGGCTGCTACAAACAACTCCAAGATTTCTACTTGCTTAGTTTCAGGAGATCCTTTGCTACTCTGAGGAATTAAATAGAATTTGGCTCTGAGGTGAAGGAGAGCAGGCTGCCCTAGGGACACTAGGGGTGCGGGTGTGTGTGTGAGAATAGGATGGTTAGAGTTAAGAGAGGTAGATGGTAGATGGTAGAGTTAGAGAGGTTCATTAGCTATGGGATAGGTTGATCTTTATCCTAAAAGTTTCAGGAAGCTACCAGACTGATTTTTCTTCCTTTTTCTCCACCCTCCTCTCCTCCCATTTCTCTCTCTTCTTACGTCTCTCCCTCATTCCCTTTCTTTCTTCCTCTTTTCTTCCCTCTCTTCCTTGTATACAACATACTTTCTCTCCTTTTGCTTGTTCTGCAGTTATGTCAAGGAATATAATCATGTTGTTGCTTCCAAAATGAAAGACATGTTACACTTCCTTTGTCCTCAGCATTTTCTTTTGTAGTCAAGCCTACATCTGATTGCTAGCCACCTCCCAATCTGGTTATGTCTTCTGGTTTTCTTTGCAAGAATGTCTTACCAGTGTAATTGTACAGTAGGACCATTTTGAGTCTGGCTTTTTTTCCCTATCATAATACATTTGAGATTCATTTATTTGAGCCTTATCAGTAATTCATAGTATAATTCACACTTTATAGTCTATCATAAGGTGGATGGATATACCTGAGTTGTGGTTTTTTTGTTTTTCTTTTTTTAAGTTGTGTTATTTGCTTTCTGTTCCCCAATTGAAGGAAATTGGGATTGCTTCCAATTTGGGATAATTATGAATAAAGCTGCTATAAAGGTTTTCTGAGTTGATAGGTTTTCATTTCGCTTGAGTAACAGCAGTAGACAGCGCTGTTTTCTAGGCTTTCTGAAGCTGGGCCATTCTGTCTTCTCTCCTAACGTGTGAACATTGTCTCCTTACTTTCTCTTCCTATACGGGTTTTTGCCAGTCATGCAGAGCCTGTTTTCTTGTGCTTCTTTGCCATCTGTCTATATTCTTCGTCTAATTGTCTTCTCAGATTCTTTGCTCATGTATTAAATTTCATTGTTTTAGGAAAAAGTCCTTTGTCAGATAAATGATTGCCAGTGGCTGTTTACTTTTTTTTTGTTTGCAATGTTTCTTCTTGTAAGAAGCATTCCACGTATAGAAAACTCTTAATTTTTATAATGTCCACTGTATTGCCTTATGCTGTTAAGAGTTATACTTGAGATGCTGTACCTAAAAAATCAGTATTCCCTAAGATTTTAATTTCACATTCAGTTCTGTGATGTTTTGATTTTTACTGTAGGCATGAGGCCTGTTTTAAAATTCCTTTGTTACAGCACCATTTGTGGCAAAGACTGTCCTTTATTGAATTGTTTTTATATACTTCTCATTGAAAATTGGCTATATATGTGAGGGTTGTGTGAGGATTTTAGCATGAGAGGAATATAATTGCCACTTTTATTATCTTGTGTTTTGGAAGGACTGATTTTTTTTTTAGCTTAAGGCCCTCATATGTGCAAAGGCAAGTGTTCTGTCACTGCCTCCTGAGTGTCTAGGATTATTACAGTGTGAGTTACTGTACCTGGTCAAAATTGAGCTCTGCAGTTATCATTGTTTGGGTTTTTTTTTTTTTTTTTCTTGTAACTGATGGGTCAAATCAGAGCCTTTTTTTTCTTGTAACTGATGGGTCAAATCAGAAGCACTGTACCACTTGAACCATCCCTCCAGCCTTAGTATTTTTAGGATTATTTTGCCTAGTATTTCTTGCTTATTTTCTGTGTATCAAGCACTCTGCCACAACCTTTGAATATATTATCTCTTTGAATCTTTAGGTGTCTGTATTGCTCTCCCACAGCGGACAAGATAGTGAGGCACAGAATAACCAGCCCAGACTCAGTGTATAGTCATAGAGATGGGAACCAGCTCAGGCCAGTAGGTCTCCTCTCAATGGGGTTCTATTAGAGAATACAAAATATCCCAAGGCCTCCACTATGTATAATGGATCCACTTCTTATAAACCAGGGATGGTGCTAAATATTCTTGGGTTACTTTAACTTCTTAGAAAAATTGAAGGAAGTCATGCAAATCATTTTCTGTCAGGGAACCCTACTTGAGAAAGGTTGTTCCAGAACTCATAAACACTGGAATAGCTTCAAGATTCATGAAGAGGGAGCAGTGCTATAGATTAGTTTGAGTGACTGTGGGAACTAGAGAGGCACAAATAACTTGAGGGAGAGGCCAAGAATTACCAACAGGTTTCTGGGCTAAGAAGATAGTTGAACATCAGTGGTTCTCATTTTATTGGGTTGAGAAGTAAGTGGGGAACTAGAAATTTTTGTGGTGAGATGAGATGTTACCTCCATTTTATCTGAGTGTATATATTGAATTAATGTATTGAATTTGAGTAGCTCAAACTATCCTGGGAATATAACTGAGCTCCAGCTTGTAAGATCTGTTAGTGATGCAGTGTTACAGTTAGAAAAGAATCGTGTGTGTGTGTGTGTGTGTGTGTGTGTGTGTGTGTGTGTGTAAGGACATTGGATTATCTTGGGTATAATTTTAAACTTAAAAATCAGCATCAGCAAAGAATCAGCAATGTCCAAGTAGTACTTTCTGCACAGAGGGACAATGTTTCCTATCTGCCCTGAACAATACAGTGGCCAGCTATGTGTGGCTGCTTAAATCTTAGCTAATTAAAATTTAAAATTCAGGTCTTATTTTAGGAACTATTTGGACACTCTAAAAATTCTTGCTAGTAATTTGGCAAAGCATCTACTGTATGTGGTATTTTACTAGCTAAATGCACTTTGTACTTCATTTGACTGTTTAACATTGTTTCTCTTTTTATTTTCTTCCTAGCTATTGGGAAATTTTCTTCAGTGGTATGGCATTTTTTCAAATAAAACGCTACAAGAGTTATCAATAGATGGTTTATTAAATAGATACATCCTTATGGCCTTTCAGAATTCAGAATATGGAGATGACAGCATCAAAAAAGCCCAAAATGTGAGTTAAATGACCTGTGTTTTAGTGTTTAACGCACCTGGATTAAAATGTATTGTTTCCTAGTTTGTAGAGGGGAATGAGACTTGTATAAGCTCCCTTTAGCTCTTGGCTATGGGTATGAGGTATGTATGACCATGTGTTTACCCTCTACGTAGTTCCAACCCCCCTCCCAACATTGTTTGTTACATGACAGTCTAGAAATGAGATTACATACACATATCATTTTATGTATTCTTGTAGGTATTAGCAAAACTACATTGAATACACATAATTTTGAGCAATGCTGAGTAACTTCCATTTAAATAATACCTTGTTTTCTGCTTATGTAAGTTCCACAGTTTGATAAAAATACACCATTGAAGTCACGGTGGCTGAATGGTTAGGCGTTGGACTCGAAAAATACACCACTTTTTTGGGGGGTGGTACTGGAGTTGGAATTCAACATTTCACATTTGCTAGCCAGGTACTCTAGCATTTGAGCCATACCTTTTCCCCCCCAAAGATTTTGAAACAAACATAAAATTAACAAGTTTGTAAGTAGCAGTGCAAAGTTTTCCATTTTGAAAAAAATAACACCTAACACATTCATGTATGTTTTATACAAACATTGGTATCAGGCTAATCAGGATATCACCATAATATCAGGAAAATGAATGCTTATATATTACTTCTTCTTAATCCTTTGGAAACCTTCCCAGTGTACATTTTTCACTGTATTAGGACATCCTTTACTGGCTAAAAAAAAAAAATTACCCTGATCATGTGTTGTCCTTAATTTTAATTAATTAGTTAATTTTTTTTAACCTAGAAGAGTTCTTCAGCCTTCATTTGACCTTTGTAACCTTGATACTTCCATACATGATAGGCCAGTGATCTTAAAATGTCCTTCACTTTGGGTTTTTCTGATAGTTTTTTAGTTAGCTTCAAGTTCCGTCCCTTCGGCAGAAATTGCTTCAGATTTTCCTTAGAGTTCACTTCTGTAAACTTAGGATGTGTTCACTCATTTTGAGGGAGTGTTTCTTCTTTCTGGTGTGAGATGTTCTGTTTCATTATATTCATGCTTTGAATCAGCCCTGGAATCAGGCATTGTTCCAGTGATCCATTGAGTCTGGTAGTGGTGAGCCTTCTCTACCTATTTGATCCCCCATGCCAGGTGAACCTATCCCATGAGGGAATAAGCCACCACCTTTTTAAGCTTTGGAACTGCCACACTCCCCTATTTGTCTTGCTAAGAAGGCTCGTACCCTGGACCATACTTCTGGGATGGATGCCCTAACCATACTTACAGCCAACTTGATTCCCCACCTGCATGGATGTCACTCCCTGAGTTGTTCAGGAGAAGGAGGAACATTTGTGCACGTGGTTTGTACCGAAAGCTTATAAAGAACTCACTTTGCTCAGGGTACCCTAGAAGACTCTAAAATCAAGCACTTGGTTATTCATTTTATATTCCTAATTTATTTAAATACCAGACTGATTAAAAAAAAATTTGCTTAATCCATTGGTTCAGATAAAATTCAGGAATATTGATACAGTTAATGTAGGAACATGTTTATGTAGAAGTACGTTATGTATGTAATGTTCATATGTTAAAAAAAACCCTTCAGAATAATTAATGACTATAATGACAAGTCTTTTAAGTACATTATATCCAGTATCCAGATTCAGCTTTTAGACATGTTTTGTTTTACTATGTTTTAACTATTTTATTACACCATTCTTCTACACAGGTAATAAATTGTTTCCCCAAACAGTGGTTCATGAATCTGAAAGGAGAAAGAACTATTTCTCAGTTAGAAAACTTTTGCCGATACCTTGTACACTTAGCAGATACAATTTACAGGAATAGCATTGGATGCTCTGATGTGGAAAAAAGAAATGCAAGGTAATTTTTTTTTAACTTCTTAATGGAATAGTAATCGAATTTCTTTAGTTTCCCAACTTGGTGTTATTTAAATGTTTTAAGCTGACATATTTAAATTGTATATTCACTTAGTATTATAAGCCTATAAATAGTCTTTTTTTTTTTTTTTTTTTTTTTTGGCCAGTCCTGGGCTTGGACTCAGGGCCTGAGCACTGTCCCTGGCTTCTTTTTGCTCAAGGCTAGCACTCTGCCACTTGAGCCACAGTGCCACTTCTGGCCATTTTCTGTATATGTGGTGCTGGGGAATTGAACCCAGGGCCTCATGTATACGAGGCAAGCACTATTGCCACTAGGCCATATCCCCAGCCCAATAGTCTTTTTTTCTTTTTGTTGCTTTTTCTAATTACTGGGGATTGCAAGGGAGAGGCTCTACTACTTAAGCCATGCCTTCAGCCTGTTTTCTATTGGTTGTTTTTGAGGTGGGTCTTGCCTACCTCAAAAACTCTGATCCTCTAACTTGTGCTTCCCCATGCCATGGAGGATAAAATGTCTATGTGACTTCACAGGCACCCAGTTCTTGGGTTTCTACTGTAGCTGGGAAAATAAATAGGTATGTAGTATGGTGCTGAACTGTGAACTTTTGCCCAGGCTGACCTTAAACTGTGATTCACCTATTTCCATCTCCCAAGTAGCTAGCATTCAGGCTCGAGTCACTGGGCTCAGACTTTTTGGCAGTTTTAATGACTTTCCAATGAATGTTAAAATCATGTTGATTAAGGAAGAATATGTACGGCAAGGACCAGCTCTCTGGAATGAGTAAACTATTGTTTTTTGTGTCTCCTCAGTAAAGAATTGGAGAGATCACAGGGTCTTAGAATATCATAAACTTTGATCCCTTGAGATTCATTACATAGATGTGTACCCTGGAAAAGATGGCCACGTATCCCAACATGTCAGGATGTGCAGGCACGTGGCTCTGCATTTTGAGGCAAGCCTGGTCTAACTACCCAGTGAGACCCAGCTTCAGAGCTTTCCTACTCCATGTTAAGCTTTCTTGCAAAAGTCATTAGTGTGATTTTTTTGTGGGAGTAGCTTTTATGTTTGATTTTTACCCAAATTGCTACATAGGCATGTGTGAATCATTTTCCTTTCTGTAGACATTGATGTGAATACCTGTGTAAGTGTGGGATAAATATCAAACAAAAATTACTGGTACTATTAACTAATTATTAATTATGATTCACTACAATTAACTATTAACTAATAATTACTGGTACAATTTAAAAGAATTTCCTTGTTAAAATTTGATATTATATCCTGATGTCAGTTTGTTTTGCTCTGATCACATTAGAATGAGAAAACTTATGACGTAAACTTCTTAAAATAAGAATCGTGATCTGTAGCAAGAAAACTTGTCTTTCCTGACAAAATTAAAACAGGACAGATGAATAGTAATGTCACTAGATAAGTAAGTAGTAATGATAAATTCTGAGACAGATAATGTTGGTTTATATTTTTACTTTGTGTAGTTTGGTTATTTGTTGCATTAATATTTTTTCTCAATGTGTGCTTTTTTTCCCTATCACTTTTTAAACTTTGATATACATACACTTAGCAGTGTTTGTTTGATAACTAACTTTCAACAAATAGTATTTGCTTCACTATAGAAAGAGCTTTAATCACTAAACTCCTGCAGTATGTTACACAGAAAGTAGGTTCCCTGTGAGTTGCAAAGTTTTATAGATTATAAACTCTCCCTAAAGGATATTTATTACTAAGATTTAATAGAGTGATGAGAAAAGTGGTTCAACCTTAAACCAGAGACCTTCAAGCGGCTTCCTTAATCAGCAGCATCAGTACCATCTGGGAGCTTGTTCAAAATAGCCTCTTACACTCCACTGAGTGAACCATAACTGCCATGTGCTAGGTGATCTGTGTTTAAACCCTTTAGGTAATTCTGATGCTGCCAGACTTTGAGGGTCTTATCATTAGGCGGGGTAATTTCTAGCTAGGGTGATAAGGAAAGCCAGATTCTGTTTTGTTTTCTGAATGTCTTAGGAGTGGAAATTATGCAGGATCTGGGTGCACTTGTGGTGAAGGCACATAGACATACTTAATGTTCCAGCTGTACTCCACAAGAGCTGGATCTTGAGTAGGGAATGAAAGGGAGACAGGTCTGTGATTGAGTTTAAGGGTGATTGTTTTCTTTTCTTAGCAGATATTGATGGAAGGTCATTGCTATGAAGTTCTGTTTCTGTTTTAAAAAACAGTTTCATGTCTCTGGGCCAGTCACCTAAAACATTTACATGTTTTATGTGGATAAATGTCAGTTTTTTAAAACATTCTGTAACTTGTATCTATATATATACACACATGCATACACTTATGTCTTAATTGCCCATACCTAAAAATGTGTAATTAGAAAAATGGATTTGAAGAATCTAGAATGGCTATAGAGTCAAGAACAAATTTTCTTTCTACTGTATTAATGAGATACTACATTTTTCTTTTTCTTTTAGGGAAAACATAAAACAGATAGTAAAACTTCTTGCCAGTGTTCATGCTTTGGATCATGCTACTTCTGTTGCAAGTGATCACAATGTAAAAGAATTTAAGTCATTGGTTGAAGGAAAATAGATCTGTGAGACTGGAAAGCTTATTTGCTTTTAAATATCATTCCCAGTGTATAAATTTTGTAAATATGTAAAGTTTCTTAAATTGTAAAATACTAATTCTCATTTTAATACAAAAATCCATTATATTCAATACTGTGTCCTTAAATGCAATTTCTTCAGAATGAAAGGAATTCAGATTATTTCTAGGAGTCTATGAATGTTTTCTTTACTGCCTGTCATATTTTGTTTACAGAAGTATTTTGTATGGTCATTCAAATTTATCCTCTCATTTAACTGTCCTCTATAAATGATGTGTGCAGTGTAAATTGTGTAATTATGCATATATATATATATTTATACCACCATGGACCTTCACACTGGATATGTGTGGTGTTTTTCTACAAAGGAAGCCTTTAACAGCAGAAAATGATCCAGTAGCAAATTGTCTTAGAGAAATTACTACATTGTTACAACAAAAGGGCTGGCAAGTGACTAAATAAATGTTCATCTTCCTTGGTTAGTTAGCGTTGCTGTCACTCTAGCTGTGCTGCCTTAAATTGAGAGTTTAGTTATGGAGAGTTTAGTTAGTTACTGAGTGAATGTTGACCTTTCTTCATTGAGTCAGCACTGTAGGCAATTGTGGGTTTAATGTGAACTCAAAATAATATATGCAATATAGTTTCAGGTGGAACATAGAATTTTTATAAGCCCACAATCTTAACTGCATGGTTTAAACTCACTGTCCTATCTCGTACATTTTTATTTTTTTACTCCCTGCCAAGATTACAGATACATTTATTTGAAGCTTAGTGGTCTTATTATAATTTCAATCCCACATATGTGAGTTATATATGCAATAAAGAATACGCCTTGCTGATTAGCCACACACAGGCAATTTAATGTCCATGGTCTTCTATAATGTTTATACCACGTTGTAAATATTCAGAGAACTTGTTTTAAAGTTTATGCTTTCTGATTCTGTGATTTTCAAAAGAGGAACTTTTTGGAAATTAAGGACTATTGTTTGATAATGTAATTAAGCTTTAGCCAAGCATTAAATTAATTTTTAAATATATTCTCTGTTGTATTTTGCTGGTGACTAATTTTAGAGCATTTCATATAACCCTAGTATAGTGAGGAACCATTAGCTATTTTATGTGTACCCTTGACTAAGGCAAATAATATTTAAAACAATGCCATACACTATTGTCAGTTTTATCTTTTTCTTAAAAACATTGCTTAATCTGTACCCTTCATTCTGGATGAATTTCAGATTTTGGAATTAAAGTCAGAACACTTGATCATCTTGAGTGGAATAAAACAAACAGGCGTATATATTGGGCCTTAAATGATCTGTTTCCAAACCAAATAGAACAGTCTCTTCTTATGTGTGCTTTAAGAACTCTTCCAGGAAGTAAGCTCAGATTTTTAATCTATGAAATCCATTTAACTTCTTGGATTTTAGGATTGGTTTGAACACTGCAGTAGGAATTTTGATGCAAGATCAATTTAGGATAAAAGACTATGCATGAAAGAAGCGGTCTTCATATCTCAGGCAATTTTCATTCCTAAACTGGCTAAAGGACATTTTTTAAAGTTTATTTTATTGTCAAAGTAATATACAGAGGGGTTACAGTTACATACATAAGGCAGTGAGTACATTTTTTTATCAAACTTTTTACCTCCCCCTTTGTTTTTCTCCTACCCTCCCCCTCCCTGGCTCCCTCCCCACCCTCCCCTGGATGTACAGTTGGTTTACAGCATATTGTCTTGTAAGTGTTGCTGTTGCATTGGTTCACCTTTTATCCTTCTTCTCTCCATTCTGATATTCCCCTTCCCTAGTTCTGTTAAATATATATACAATACTCAGTGTACCAAATCAGTTACAGTGACAACAGGTAAAAAGCGTGGGGAAGAAAGACAAAAGAAAAAGGCATACTTTCATAGGGTACATTGGAAATAACATCAAAGATAAACCACTTATTTCCAAATCTTGTAGTTCATTTCACTTAGGATCATCTTATGTGATCATATATAAATTGCTATTGAGCTATTGTGCTCCTCTGATAGGACTATCCTAGACAAGTACTAATTGTTTCCAGTGAGTGAAACCATAGTTTATGTTTCTTTGGGTCTGGCTCACTTAGTATGATTTTTTTCCAAGTCTTTCCATTTCCTCATGAATGGGGCTAAGTCATTCCTTCTAATGGATGCATAGAATTCCATTGTGTACATGTACCATATTTTCTTGATCCATTCATCTACTAAGGTGCATTTGGTTTGGTTCCATATTTTAGCAATGGTGAATTGTGCTGCAATAAACACAGTTGTGCTGGTAGCTGTAGTGTGATCTTGTAATCCTTTGGGTAAATGCTCAAAAGCAGGGATGCTGGGTCATAGGGGAGCTCTATGTTTATTTAGCCTTTTGAGGAACCTCCACACTGTTTTCCAGAGTGGTTGAAAAAGTTTATACTCCCACCAACAGTGTAGTAGGGTCCCCTTTTGGTCACATCCCTGCCAGCATCTGTTGTTTTCTTGATAATGGCCAACGGGGTAAAGGACATTATTTCTTAAGAAGGGGAATCCCCGTTTGCTATAATGAATCACTGCAAATTGGTTTTGTGGCTTAGTACAACAGAACTGGATTCTGGAAATTGGAAATTGTGTGAGTAAGATCATGCTTCCCCCAAAGGCCTGAGATTAAAGTTCCTTTTTTTTTTTTTTTGGTCTGTTATGAGGCATGAACTGGCTTGAGTGCTGTCCATGAGTTTTCTGCACTCTACCACTTTGAGCCACAGCTCTACTTCGTTTGTCTCACAGACTTTACTTCTCAGGCTGGCTTTGAATTGTAGTCCTCAGATCTCAGCCTCTTGAGTAGCTAGGACTCCAGGTGTGAGCCACCAGTGTCTGGCTTCAAATTGCTCCTTACCTTTTCCAGCTGCTGATGACTGCTCATGCCCTGGGTTTGTGGTCATATTACTCCAATCTCTTCATCTGTCTTTACATCACCTCTCTCTTCCCCCCCCCCCAAGTGTGTCCTAATTTTTCTCTGTGTCTATCAGAATTCCATTTAGAATCTACCTGGATTATGAAAATAATCTCAAGACCTTGAATCCAACATGTCTGCCAAGTGTTTTTTTCTACCTAAATTGCCATTCACAGGCTTCCAGCATTAGGATATGGATATTTTGGGGGAAAGTGTGTGTGTGTGTGTGTGTGTGTGTGTGTGTGTGTGTGTGTGTGTGTGTGTGTTTTAAGATTATCACCAGCCTCTTCAGTTGCCCACTTTGAAAGTCAAGAGGCTTCTCTGCAGGTCTTTTAAGTTCTCACTAGGAAGTCTACCTGCCACTTAACCTGCAGTTTGTCAGTCCACCCTAAGGACACTTCAAAGTTTGTGTGGCTGTATTTAAATGCTGTAACTTTGAATATGTAGAAAATTCGGACAGGAAAAAAATATCGAAGTATATATTTCAAACCCTGCACATGTATTATTTAGTGACAAATATGGGCATCTTTGGGAATGAGTCCTGCTACTCCAGTTTTCTTGTAGTTGTACAAAGAGGTTTCAATTTAATTTTTCTTAATGGCTTAGTAAAACTACTTTAAAATAAACATGTGTGTGTGTCATGTACAGAAAGAGGGGTTACAGTACATAAGTCAGGTAAAGAGTACATTTCTTTTTGGACAGTCACCCTTTCCCTCACTTCCAGTACAGACGTTTTGACCTTAACTTTAGTACAAAATCAAAAGGAACCAGGAATAGGCAGAACATTGTTTTGAAAGAGCTTAGTGCTGGGGGAATCCCCACCCTAAGAAAGGGTTTCTGGTGCTGGTGCAGCTTAACAATGATTGATACAAACTCCTGGGTTTGGGATTAAACAAGTTTAAGTGTCAGATCCCTCCATTTGACAATTGATATCAATATTACAAAAAAAAAGTATCTTCCAAATATAGGATGCACAATTCACTAAGGTCCCCCCTGAAACTGTGTGTGTGTGTGTGTGTGTGTGTGTGTGTGTGTGTGTGTACATACCAGTGTTGTAAAAGCCCTGGACTTGAGAATTGCCATAAAGTAAAATTCCATTCTCACCTAACTCCAGTTTGGGTTTCTCATCCCCTGCCCCCTTCTCAAAATGCTTTCTGCAAATGAAACAGTTCTGGAAGGAAAATGTGTACAGCTAGAGTCCAGCAGACTTAAATTTTTACTTTAGTACTGAGGCTGCTGTGGGTAAGTACTACAAAGAACAAAAAGGTTTTCTAGGGAGATAAGAGCCAGCTGAGAATGAGATGAGAATCTCTAGGTGTTATAACTAAATCTGAATGTTTGGTTTCAACTTTTTGACTTGGTTTTCTTTGACTTCGACTTGGTTTCCTGCTTAACATTTTAGCTAATTTAGCATCCTAAACACAGGGTTGGTCCAGCTCCTCTAAAATGGAGAAATGTTGTCACATGACAGAGCCCAGAGGAGGAAATGGTGTTGTGCAACATAATGAATTTAAATTCTGCTTTTGCTGATAAAATAATACCAAGAAGAGGAAGAGGGCTGTGTTTTGGTTGGTTTGTTTTTTAAATTAAAAAAACAGCCATGGTAAAGGGAAATGGACAGATTTTTGGTGTGCTGGCATCTTGAGGTTTGACAGGGAACCCGAGTATGTCTGAAATGCAAGGCATGATCGAGGCATGATCTGCTGAGGGATGAGGATGAGAGATTGGGTGCCGTTTAAACCCCACGGTTGGCGGGTACCATCCGCCATCCAGTGACCCCGGCCCGTCCTAGCTCCGCTTTGGGCTCCTGGCCCGCGGCCCCCTTCTCCTGGGGTAGGCACAGCGGTGGACCCCCTTCCGCAGCACTCCTGGGAGCCCCAGGCAGGCAGGCAGGTGGAGAAGAGACCATTTCCTAAGCAGACCTCCGCGAGCCTCCGGAGGCTCCGCCCGGGCGCTGCTGGCGGGAGACACCATGGACAGCTCTCCGGGCGCCGCGGGGGCCTCAGGCGCCGACGGTCCGCTCCGCCGCGCGGGCCGGCGGAGGCGGCGGGGGGGGGGTGGTCCCGATGCCAAGTCGGGCACGACACGACACTCAGCCCCCACAGCTCTTCCCGGGAGGCCCTCCCCGGCGCCCGCGGGGAGGCAGGGGGAGCCCCGAAGAGCCCACGTGAGGGGTCGGAGCCTCCCTCTCCCGGCATTCCCGGCGGTGACTCCCGGCGGCGTGTGCATCCCGAGGAGCGGGCCGCCGGAGCCCAGGTCGCCGCAGGTCCGGGCGGCGACGGCCGTGGGTCCCCGGCGATCCCCCGCAGGGCGGCCAGGCGGGGGTGGGACCGCTCCGGACGCCCCGCCCTTTCCCTCCTCCCCCACCCCCAGCAAGGGGCGGTCCTTCCGCCCCCGGCCACTGCGCAATGCGGAAGAGATGGGCCTGCTGGGGCGGAAGTGACGTTTCGGGCGACTCCGGCGGCGGCGGCGGCGGCTGCGGGAGGAGGCGGAGGAGGAGCCGGAGGAAGAGGTGAGGTAGCCGGCGGGGGGCGGGGAGCCGGGAGCGGCTGCCGCGGTGCCAGACCCACCGGCGGCGGGGCGGACGGGCGGGGAGGACGCTTCCCCCGGCTGTCTCTATCGCCGTAGCCTCCGTGGGGACGGGTGAGAGACGGCTGCGGGCAGCCCGGCAGGTGGTGAGGGGCGGCGCGGGCCGCGGCCTCGGGCTGGGCTGTGGTGACAGCGCCCGGTAGCTTGCGGGCCTGCTGGCGGGCGGGCGGGCGGGCGGGAGGGAGCCCCGTCACGCCGGGCGGTGGGACATCCCTTCGGACGCGTGATGGAGGCTAGGAGGCTACCCGACATCCCGCCCGTCTCCCCTCAGGGAGGAGCTGCTTCCCTTCGGCGGGCCGCCCTCGGGAACCCCAGGCTCCGCGGTCGAGTCGGTGCCGGGAATCGTGACTCCTGCGCGGTGGCCTCGCCCGCCGTGGCCCAGGGCTGGGCGGGGGCCCGCGGTGACCTAGGTCGCTCCCCTCCCGGGGAGAGCCGGCCGTGTGGGGCTAATCCTTTCCCTCCCCGGGCCCCCTAAGGAGCTTTTCCACCCACCTTGTCAACCTTCCCTCCTCCTAGGGTTGACTTGAACTTTCCCCAGTCATTTCCCTTCAAGCCCAGACACACGACTTGAAAGCTGGAAGCGGAAAAAAAACAATCCCGTAGGAAAAGCACGCTCAAAAAATCTTTTCCTTTCGGCAAACATAAACGGGAAACTCATCTTCACCAAGCCTGAACTTCCAGTGTTAAAACCTTGCCTTGTCTTCCCCTGAGAATTGCTTGCTTTCCATTTGTGGGGGGGGGGGGTGGCGGGAGGGGGAGAGGGATGAGGGGAGGTAAATATATTTGTGACGACTTATCTTTTGGAATAAACCATTCACCCCGACCTTCCTCTCCTTTCACTCTCTTTCCCTCCCCCCCCCCACCCCCCAGCCAAACCCATCAAAACCCTGGCTGGGTGGGGATCTTCTGCGTGCCCGCAGTCCCCGCAGTTTGATTTGCTTTGCCTGGTTTTCACAGGGTTGCCTCTGAAGAAAGGAGAATGGCGTTCAGCAAAGGATTTCGGATCTATCACAAATTGGATCCTCCACCTTTCAGCGTCATAGTGGAAACTAGGCATAAGGAAGAATGTCTCATGTTCGAATCTGGGGCTGTGGCTGTCCTCTGTAAGTCATCCGTTAACAGCTCAACTGATGACGGTCTCTGTTTTGCTTTGAAACTTTTTGATTCAGCAGATTTCAGAGAAAAAAAAAAAAACCTGATAGAGCGCTCACTGAATTTCATGAAATCTTAATTTCCCGTAAACTTCCAGCTGGAAGGTGCAGATTTCAGATACAGGACTTATTTCTTTTTCCTTTTGGGTGCTTCTGCTTCCAAAAAAGTGCGTGGTTTTCTAAAGAAATTTTGTTGCAATTATGTCAAATCCTACAAATCCACAAAATAGCTTGCTTAACCTTTTTACCACAATGAATAAAAAGTGTGTCTAGTATTGTTGGGATATCTTAGTTTAATTCGTGCATTTTCATTAAGAGAATTTTTAATCCTAGAATTTCAGGTGTGATGTGATTTCAAAATCACTTGGCAAAAAAAGAGATTTGGGTTATTTTGTGGCAGAAACCTGAAATTAAAAGTAGAGATTAATTTGAATATTATGTTTGGTTCTTAATATAGAGGCAAAAAAAACCTTTGTTAGGGGTTGTTTGCAATATGATAGTGTATTTTTAGCAGCTTTCTAGTGATAACTGCCTGTCCTTTATTTCTTTGCTCAGTTTTATTTCCTAGCATTTTTAAAAACTAAAAAGTGTTTAAATGTGTACTTACAACTATAAATCCATAAACATTTAACCTTTATCCAGACTCAGTAAGTGAAGATCATTGAATGTCAGTGTTCATTAAAATGTTAACCAATGAAAATAGTAAAATTTGGGCTGGGAATATGGCCTAGTGGCAAGAGAGCTTGCCTCGTATACATGAGGCCCTGGGTTCGATTCTCCAGCACCACATATACAGAAAACGGCCAGAAGTGGCACTGTGGCTCAAGTGGCAAAGTGCTATTGAGCAAAAAGAAGCCAGGGACAGTGCTCAGGTCCTGAGTCCAAAGCTCAGGACTGGCAAAAAAAAAAAAAAAAAAAAAAAGAAAATAGTAAAATTTATCCTGTGGGCAAAAAAGTAATGGCATAATGAAAAAATCTTAAGCAAAGAACAGTATATACGACATGTTTATATTTTTAGTGCATTTACTAACATGGTTTAAATGAGAGACAAGAGACTATATGTCTTTTAAGAGAGAAGTATAAATAATAGTATGAACTTAATTATTCCAATGTGTTTTTTTAAATTTAAGTAAACTTAAAAATAATATGTTACATCATTAATCTGTAGTGCATACGTTTTCATGCTACAAATGTACTACTTATACTAATGAATTCTTAAGTAAAAATGGGTTTGGAGATTTTGTTTTCTATGTGAAACATTCTCAGTGGCTTGCATTTTTGGTGACATTAACTTATTAATCTTATATAAATTAATGTTTTTTGTCTTTTCAAAAATATTTCTAAGACATGGTCCCTTATGTAGCTCAGGCTGACCCCAAATTCATGATTCTCCTACCTCAGCCTGGTGAAGGGACTATAAATATACACCATCATGCCCCACTCTATCTCTCTTTAAATTTGTGCTTACTCATAATTGAAAGGGTAAGTCATATTTTTATTTACAAAGTATGTATTTCCTGTAGTTTTGGAATTATTGCTATACTTACACCCCAAGGTCAGGAAACCTAAGAATAATCATTCCAAAAATCCACTGTTGTCATTTTTATGCCAAATAATGATTTAGAAAAAAGCCCAAAACAACCATCTTGGCATTAATTTTCATTTTAAGGAGGAAGAATATTAAAGCATTATCTTAATTACTTTATTTATTTGCAAGGCTGGGAACCCAATCTAAGACATCATGCATGCATGCAAGCACCCTACCTACCACTGATCCTGATTCCCAGCTCTTAATTATTTATCTTCATTATATTTAAGCTATATAATTCAGTGCAAAAAAAAAAGTTGCAGTGTTGCTGTTCTAAGGTAAATGGATATATAATTTCTTTCACACTATGTAAACGGAACATTTAAAATACATTTTGTAGGGCTGGGGATATGGCCTAGTGGCAAGAGTGCTTGCCTCGTATACATGAGGCCCTGGGTTCAATTCCCCAGCACCACATATACAGAAAATGGCCAGAAGTGGCACTGTGGCTCAAGTGGCAGAGTGCTAGCCTTGAGCAAAAAAAGAAGCCAGGGACAGTGCTCAGGCCCTGAGTCCAAGCCCCAGGACTGGCCAAAAAAAAAAAAATACATTTTGTACATTCAAATTTAATTTTTAACTGATAAAAGCATAAAAATCGTATTTGTGAGGTCACGTATATCAAAACATATATACTATATAAGGGTTAAATTAGGCTAAATATTTATCAAATATGCAAAATCCTTTCTTCTAACTTTATGAAGTATACAGAACATTATTGTGTTTATAGGCACTGTACTGTGCAAAAGTAAAATTTTGATATATAATAGCTATCAAACCCATTTTTTTTATATGAACAGTTTGCCTTACAAAATGAATTTGGCACCTAGTGTGGTGGTTGACACTTATCATTCCAGTACTCAGGAAGCTGAGGCAGGAGAATCATGAATCCAGCCAGCCTGGCCTAGATTCCAATCTTAAATTAGAATTTGAAGTTTAAATCAGTCACAGTGACATAACTTCATCAGTGAGCCAATAGTTTTCAGTCTTTGCTGTACATTATAAACCACCTGAAGTGGCTTTATATGTGCTGGTATCTAGTTGTAATGTAATTAAATTGAAAGGACAATTTCGGAGCAAAGCTTACATAGACCTTATTGTGTTAGATAATGGGATCACTCTTTTGTAGATTTGCCTAAACTAGCCATTTTTCCAGTTTTAATAATTGAGCTAGTTTCCTGAGACAAGAGCTAATATTCCCATGGCATCTAACAATAGTATATTTTCATATCACATGAAATTGTGTTTGGTTTCTGTATCTGAATGCTGGGCTTCTTGAAGGAGAAAATTTTGAGAAGAACTCCAAGACCTATTCTTCCTTACTTTATTTTATTTTATTTTTGGTACTGGGGAATCAAACTTGCTAGGCAAGCGCTTTGCCACTGAGCTACATCCCAGTCCCTTATTCTTCCTTACTGTCTTGGTAATATTTATATCTCTAATTCTTTTTTTTTGTTTTGTTTTTTGTTTTTTGTTTTTTTTTGGCCAGTCCTGGGCCTTGGACTCAGGGCCTGAGCACTGTCCCTGGCTTCTTCCCGCTCAAGGCTAGCACTCCGCCACTTGAGCCACAGCGCCGCTTCTGGCCGTTTACTGTATATGTGGTGCTGGGGAATCGAACCTAGGGCCTCGTGTATCCGAGGCAGGCATTCTTGCCACTAGGCTATATCCCCAGCCCCTATATCTAATTCTTAATGCAATGTTTTACTCATACTTGAACAACAAATAGTATTAAATAAATTATGTTAGGAGGAAAGACTAAATCTAGATTTTTAAGGTTGATAAACATAGAATTGCATGTTTGGAAATATAATATCCTCTCTTCCCCTTCCCTTTCCTTCCTTCCCCTTTCTTCTGCCCCTCCTTTCTCAGCCCTTCCCTTTCATTTTTGAGCAATCGCGCGCGCGCGTGTGTGTTGCCTGGGATTGACTCCAGATTCACACATAACAGAGAAGTACTTTACCACTAAGCTATGTCACAGCCCAATTTACTTGTACTTTTTTTTTTTTTGTATTTGTAGAGTTTGAAACTCAGGACCTCATGTTTGTGAGGCAAGTGATCCACCACTTGAGCCATGCTCTAGTCCTCAGTCTTATTTTTGACATATAATATTTGCATTTAATGTTTGCTTCTGTATGTATATACATTGTGTTTTGTTCAAAAAGGTAATCAAGCATTATTCATATCCTCATAACATTTATTGTTTCTTTTTGGTGCGGTATTCTAAATCCCCTTTTCAATTGCGTTGAATACAGTGTCAACATATGTGGAGATGTAACAGTGAACTCCCCCTCCCCATAACTGATTTAAAAAACCAATAAAAATTTTAATATTTAAAATGAAAAACCCTTATCTAGTCATGTTGAAATATGTGATACATGATTATTGCTACTGTGTAATAGAGAAGTTCCTTCTATCTAACTTAAGAACTTTTAACCCTGACCAAACTTGAGTAAGTCTCAAATCACCCCACTCTCTCTTGCCTCTGGTAGCCAACATTCTGCTTTTGTTTGAGCTTTTTAGGTTATTCGCATATGTGGCACCATTTAGTTTTTCTGTGCCTAGTTTATTTCACTTCATGTAGTATTCTCTAAGTCCATCCATAGATTTGATCTTTTATGCCTATACTCCTGCTGCTTGAAAGGCTACAGTGGATGAATCAGTAGAGCCCCTGAGTTTGAGACCAGCCTAGGAAAGATTGGGCGACCTTGTCTCAAAAAAAAGGAAAGAAAGAAAAGAGAATTGCTATTTGACCAACTTCTGATGTAAAAGATACATATGACATACATTATTTAAATTTGTTATTGAACAATCTTTTCTGAAATTGTAGCATTAAGGTTTGTTTGAAATGTCTATGAAGAATGTTTGTTTGTTTTGGTTGGTCCTAGAGCTTGCACTCTGGTCCTGAGCTCTTTAGCTCAAGACCAGCACTCTACCATTTGAGCCACAACACTACTTCCAGTTTCCTGGTGGTTAACTGGAGATATGAAGAGTCTCACTGATTTTCCTGCTCCAGCTGGCTTTGAACCAAAATCCTCAAATCTCAGCCTCCTGATTAGCTAGGATTAAAGGCCCGAGCCATCGGCGCCTGGCAAAGATGGTCTTCAACTTGTGAATCTCCTGCCTCATCCTCCTTTGATTACTGGCATGTGGCATGCGCCACCACAGATGGCTTAAATCTGTTCTCAAACATTCTTAGGCTTAGATAACAGGTAGATATTTTTAGTATATTCATTTTCAAAAGTTGTTAGTTAAAAAACAAACCACTGGGTGCCAGTGGCTCATGCCTGTAATTCTAACTACTCAGAATGTTGCAATCCGCATGATCAAGGTTTGAATTCACCAGGGCAGAAAAGTCTTTGAGGCTCTGTCTCTAAATAACTAGCAAAGAGCTAGGGTAGAGGCATGGCTCAAGTAGTAGAGCACCAGCTGAGCAAGTAAGCCAAGTACAAGGCCTTCCTTGAGTTCAGACTCCAGTAACAGCAATAAAAATCTAAATAAACAACAACAACAACAAAAACAACCAGGAAGAAAACTATTAGTCCAACAAATGGTCAGTTAAGCTGACATATGGTGTATGTGGAGTACTGATTCAGTGTGTAGCAGTTGGACTCTACTCCTTTACTACCTTAGGTCCAAATAGTAGCAAGGTGATAGTAACTTGTAACTGTTACCTGTCAGCTTTGTGTTCCTTATATTTTCTGTAGTTACACATAAAAAAAAAAAACCTTCATAGGGGAAAGACAAGATTTACATGCACTAAATTAAAATACAGCCTCATACAGCCCACCTTGTGCTTCAGTAGATAAATAATGCACTTCACAAGAGTATCATAAATAGAAGTTGAGGGAAAGAGACAGTCAACACGTGAGAATAGGATGATGATTCTAACAAAAAAGGGGTTGTGGCTTTCCTATTTCAGAGATGGGGCTGGGGACTATGGCTCAGTGGTAGTGTGCTTACCTAACATATGTGAGGCCCTGTGTTCAATTCATGGCAGTGCAAAGACAAAAATACAAGATAAGGTTGTAGGGTCGTGATATAAATTGCTGACTTTTACATTTTCAGTATTACATGCTAGTATAGTTATAAGAATTAATTGCATTTTGTCTTTCTAGGTAGTACTGTTTTTAGGTTTTTCAAGTAGCATAATTTGGGTTACTCAAGACTCAATGCATTAGACAACAAGGCTATATTACTTCACTCTAGACCTAGTTTGGTTTTTTTTTCAGCTTTTAATTATGTTACCTGTTATTTTACAATATATTTCAAAAAATGCCATTATAGTTGCCTTAACTGCTCTATAAGACCTGGAAAAAAGAACACTTAGGATTAGAACATATAAACATCAAGCTGAAATACCTACTTGTGCTGAACCATTACTACCAAAAGGTTTTTTTTGTTTTTTTTAAATACGCATGTGTGGCAAGATAAAATAAAAACTTGTTAAAACAGGAAGTATCATTTTAATGGCTATAGAAAGGAGGTGGTTTGGTTTGGTTTGGTTTTTCCAATACATCTGGTCTGGCAGCAAGTAGTAGTATGCATTTAAAATAGTATGTCCCCTAAAAGCTTATATTTTGTTTGTGTGTATCACTTGAATTAGACCTAGTTTTCTTGCCTTAATTTTTCTGAATTATGGAAGTGTGAGTAATAATACTAATAGAGTGTATTTTAGAAGTCTTCACATAATATGACTTATCCTGTCTTTGTGAAACTGCATAGTATAGAGAAGTAGTTGAAATGAAAAAATAGTTGCCATTTGCATTAAGCTTACTCTGTCATACACAGTATTAAGCCAGACATATCTAAACTTTATTTTTCATGATGTTTTATTTTCTCAGTATAGATTTATTATAGCACCTTAAGCTACAAGCAATAGCTAATAGTCCTGTTAATTAAATAGGGCCAAATAATAAGTATGCGAGTCTCAAGGAAATTATTGAAGAAAATAATACAAATAAATTGAAATAATTATTTTCATAAAGTTATTTACTGCTGGATTATGTGTGCCTATTAGGAACTGACCAGCTTTTCAAGTGGTAACAAGCCATCCTTATTTCTTTTTCTACATGATTTTTTGAATGGCATTTGTTGTTTGTCATTGCTCTCTATCTCCACAAAAAAAAGCCTAGCTTCACCAAATAGGTTATCTGGGGAATGTACTACCCTCTTATCTTTATACTCTGAACTACCTCAAGCTAATAGTTTGGCAAGTCCACCATATGTTGAGAATCTCTGTGTTTTCTTCAGCTTAAAGCATTTTGTAGCATCTTTCCTGTGAGTTTTTGGTAATATCTCAAGTATAGTTTAAAGGATGTGGCATATAACATGCTTTATTTAATTCATTTTTGTGGATTATGCCTTTACACATGTTTTACAGGTGTGGAAACTTTCTGTAATAATGATGTGGCCCATCTCTGCTTTTTGAAAAATTGTAATTATTGTTGGTGCTGCTGAAAAAGTGGTGGGGGAGGAAATGAAGAGTAAAAGAAAAGGGAAATCATTTAAGGAAATGAAAATTAAAGACAGAAAACAGTTAAGGTTGAGACTAGTAGTCATTTTCTAATGAGGAAATTAATAAACTTGTGTTGCCTATGAACTATTAACATGTTAATAGGACATATGGTTTAATTTTAAAGTTTGATCATTACCCACAATTTCTGCTCTGGGACAAGTTAAATGTTAGGTTGTAGAATTTTTAGATGCCAGGTATAGTAGGTGGTAATGACAACTAGTGTACATAGTTTTTTTTTTAATGGCCAAGTACTGTCTGTCAACACGGTTGACTATTAGATAAGTTACAGTGTCCTCCCTTTTTAAGAAACAGTTGCAAGTTGAGGGAAGAAGTGACTTTATAGTTGTCTTTTCAGCCTTGAAATGATTAAATTTAGACTCGTTATAGATGACTTTATATTAAGGTTGTAAAATTTCACTTTCTTATAAATAGTTAGGATGTACAAATTTAATAGAAAAGTAAACAGCTTAAATATCAAGTCATAAAAAGAAATTAAGCCCACTCTTCCAATTGGACCAGTAAGTAGCAGGATTAGCCTACCAAGGTAGGAACAAACCAGCACTTTGGATCAATGTAGCTCCTGTGTAAATTTCCTTGCTTGATTTTGCTACAAACAAATGAAAGGAAAGGCTTCTTTGTCTGTAAACAGTGAAATCCGGTTTCAGGACTATCAGATCTTCTAATTTGCCCTGTGAAATATAACTAACCTAGAACTATAACAGGAGTTTTGCTTCTGACCATGATGAAGAAGTAGGAACTAGATTTCTTCACCCATCTCGAAAAACAAAATGAACAAATTATATAAAGTGATTTTAGAAGCTGAACAATGAGCACCCCTTGAGCCTATCACTGAGAGAAGGAAACAAGTAAGGTGGGCTTTACAGTTGTGTCCTGACTGCCTGGAGAATTTCCAGGCCACGGCAGCAGAGGATGTGTGCAAGGAAGCTTGACATGCTCCCTGAATTGAGGCAGAGTTGGGAATGTGGAGGCCTAGGGCTAGGTACCAGAAAGGAAATGATCAACTAGAGAGCTTTACTTCACGAGAGTACTGACTAATGCCAGTGTGTGGAAAGATACCCAAGGAGAGGGAAGGAATCACCAAAAAGAATCAGGGAGAAAAGGGTCTGGAGTTCACAGGGCTATGAATAGCTCATTCTGTCAGAGTAGAGGAATCTTGTAATATACAGGCAAATGGACAGAGTACGCAAAAGGATCTGTTGTTTCAGGGGCAAATTAGCCCCAGACTACTAAATTCTGCTCTGGTCCTTTCTGTCAAAACTTAAGAGAAGGACTCAAAAGGATCTGCTTCCTGGGTTTTAAAAAGACCCAAAAGAAATCTTCCTTAGTTTTCAAATTTCTAAATAATTATACTCTGAACAATTTAAGAATATAAGAATGTAAGTATGTGTATATATGATCCTGACAAAGTCACAATTAAAAATTAGTATATATGAAGGACTGGGAATGTGGTAGCTTAGTGGTAGAGTGCTTGCCTAGCATTCATGAAGCCCTGGGTTTGATTCCTCACTACCGTATAAACAGAAAAGGCTGGAAGTAGGCTGTGGCTCTAGTGGTAGAGCGCTAGTCTTGAACACAGAGAGGTTCACGGACAAAGGCTAGGCCCTGAGTTCAAGCCCCAGGACTGGCAAAAAAAAAAAAAAATAGTATATATGGAAGAAGCAAAAAATAGACCTCATTGTCAAGGCTAAAATTAATAAAGGACATTAAAACGGCTATCATAATATACTTCATATGTTCAAAAAATGAGGGAAGCATGAGCATACTAAAGAGAGATATGAAAACCTAACTCAAATTTCTATAAATGACAGTCACAATATCTAAGGAAAAAATACACTTTAGGGATTAGTAGATTGGCCATCACAGAAGACATGTTTGGATAACTTGAAGACACAGTATAGAAACTATCCAAAAAGACTAAAATAAATAATCAGCATGAGTAGAACTGTTGGATAACTTTTTTTTAATGTCAGGTGTGGGGCTTGAACTCAGAGAGCCCTAGGCACTGTCCCTAAGCTTGTTATTATTACTGTTATTTTGCTTCAATTAGCATTCTAACACTTTGAGCCATAATTCCACTTAAAATTTTCTGGTGGTTAAGAGTCTGACAGACTTTCCTGCTGGGCCTGGCTTCAAACCACAATCTTCAAATCTCAGTCTCCTGAGTAGCTAGGATTACAGGTACCAATTCAGGCAAGACATGATATTTTTAAAGAATCTTCCAAATAGATTAAGAGAGATAAAGACAAAAAGGAAAAGTCTTATCAGTTAAGCCCTCTCTACTTGTCCTTCCACCCCTGCAGTGTGGAATAGCTTTAAGTGATCCATATATATAATATATACACACATATACATATATGACATATATATTATATTTATATAATAGTATATATGTGTGTGTGTATATATAATAGCATGTAATTGGAATCCTTAGAGGGAAGAAAGTGGGGAAGGAAAATGTTGGTGTACACCCAAAGCATACTTAGGCTACTATGTATATAACCACTAAAGAAAAAAATGTAAAAGATTTCTTCAGACATATCCATGAACTAAATATAATGGATTGCTGTTGCAAACCGCCGCGAGTGCCTTATCTCATGACCAGGAGCAAGATAGTGATGGAAACTGGACCAGACTGTGAAACTGGTTTTGGAGCACCATGGGGCCTGTGCCTCTCACCAGCAACAGATGCCCAAGGTCCTGTTAATGGGGTCTTTATTGATTATCAGACAGGGGTATATGTGCAGAAAGTAAGTTAGCAATCTTTAAGTTACAGACACAGGTATGGGAAACAATCCCAGGAAGAGTGACTTCCTTATCTTATGAAGCAGAGGTAAGCAGCAAGCCACCACTATTTGTGTAGACCTTTACCAAATTCCAAGGTCCAAGGAAGTTTGGATTCTGATTAACTCACATTTAGGGAAGAATCTTGGGTCACTGTAACTAGGAACCATTGAGATTTCTCAGGCTGCTCCCAGCTTTCTGAGTTTTATTTCTCTTGTATTCCCTTCCTGTGGTTGTACCCCCGCCACCACTGTATCTCAGCTGAGTACCCTGGATACTGTTGGTACAGGTATTAGAACTGGGGAAGGGAGAAGAAATATCAAAATCGAGAGACAAAGGACAATAAGACCAACCATTCCAAAAGCAATACCTACAAAACCATTTGGTATAAACCAACTGCACAACTCTTGGGGTTAGAGGGAAAGGGGGAGGGGGGAGGGGGGAAGAAGGGAGAGGAAGTGATAAGAGGAGGAGAGGGAGGAGGTTGAATAAGAAATGTATTCATTGCCTTACATATGAATCTGTAACCCCTCTGTACCACACTTTGACAATAAAGAAAAACGTTTAATTTAAAAAAATGGAAAAGAGAGAGAGAGAGAGAATGGCATGCTAATTCTCTTTACCAGACCTCACAGCTCAGCATTTACAGGTTCCCATAGATTGCAGTTAAATAGTATTGGTTTTCTTCCCATTCATTGACAAACTTCAGGAATTCTGATGTGATAGTCCAAATCAGTGAAATTTAGAGAGGCATTAAGAGTAAAAGAGGCAATAGAGCAGAGTGGACAATTGTAACCAAAAGAGGTATAGCTTTAAAAATTGCATAGTATAGTTGGACTTGCCTGAGTTTCTAATGGTTCTTAATAAGAATTGGTTTTAGCCAGGTGCTGTTGGCTCACGTCTGTAATCCTAGCTATTCAGGATCCTGAGATCTGAGGATCAGGGTTTTTCAAGCCAGTGCAGGCAGGAGAGTTGGTTAAGACTCTTTGCTCCAGTTAACCACCAAAAAGCCCAAAGTGGAGCTGTTGCTCCAGTGTTAGAGCACTAGTGACCACCTAGACCCTGAATTCAAGCCTCTTAGTACTGGCACTCAAAAAACCAGAAGCAAGGCATTGGTGGCTCACACCTGTAATCCTAGCAACTCAGAAGGCTGAGATATGAGAATCATGATTCAAAACCAGCCTGAGCAGGAAAGTCCCCGGGAGACTCTTATCTCCAATTAACAACTCAAAAATCAGAAGTAGAGCTGTGGCTCCAGGTGGTAGAATTCTAGCCCTGAGCAAAAAGAGCTCAGGGACACAGTGTCTAGGCCCAGAGTTCAAGCCCCACACCCACAAGAAAACAAAAACAAAAACCAGGTGTTGGTAGGTCACAACAACAACAACAACAAAATATATATATACATATATTTATATTTGTATATAAATGTATAAATATATATACTCATTCTTCAGAATGTAGTTGTGCAGTTGCTGGGTCATAAAGTAGGGTATGTATGTATTGTTTGAAATTTGCTTTTTTAATTGGCTTTTGCTTTGGCTAATTTCCTGTTTGTTAATCAGGTTTTAGTGTCATAGTCACTTCCTCTGTCAAACTTTAACCACTGTTCTCATCCATCAAACAATTTTAATTTAGGTCTTAGTGCAGTCTACTGGTACTCCATAGGATTTACATCTATCTATCTTACCTATTTTTGGTGTTGGGGCTTGAACTCAGTTTTTTGCATGCTAATTATGCATGCCATCACTGAGCTACATTCCCTGCCCTTTCAAAAATGTAGCGTATTTTGAGACAGAGTTTAATCCTCCTGCCTCTCTCCCTCCTACAAAGCTAGGCTTACAGGAATGTACCACCATACCTGGTGGTTTAATAATTGCGCATTTGCATGGTTATACAATGCTTGTCTTCCCCGTGTGTTTGTGTGTTTGTGTGTCTGTAAGTGTTTGTTTGGTACTGGTGATTGAACTCAGGTCTTGTGCATGCTAGGAAGGTGCTCTATACCACTTGAGCCATACCTCTGGCCTGTTTTTGCATTGGTTATTTTTAAGTTAGCATTTCACTTTATGCCTGGACTGGCCTAGACTGTGATCCTCCTACTTGTGCTTCTCTGTGTCACTGAGGATGACAATGTATGCCACAGCAACCAGCTGTTGTGCTTTCTTATAGCTGAGATAGAAGGTGCTCAGCCATTGATTGAGATGGGAGTCTTGTGATTTCTTTTTCCCTAGACTGGCCTTGAACTTGTTGATCTCTGCCTTGCCGTAGGATTGTGGGCCAGCTGAATACTCTCTGTTTTTATTTCTAGAACCTTGCCTTGGTCCTGGTACACAGTAGGCCTTCACTAAGTATTTGTTTGCATGAATGAATGAAAAGCTGTTTGTTGGCAAAACTGGAATGTGTAGATATTCAGAATGCTAGCTTGGATAGTTTATTGTCAGCTGAATTGTAATAATTACAAAAGAAAAATATTTTCTTTTGAAAGTAATTTTCATTTTATGTATGATAAAATGGAAACAGGCCTTACTCCTAGCTAGCTGAGTATATAATCTTGAGTGACTCACATAATCTCTAGTCTTTTCTTCTGAAAATGAGAAGCTTGGACTTACATAACTTCTAACATCGTCTGCATTTGAGGTGCCATAACCAAAGTGTTGTCTGAATGCAAATATACTAACCACAAATTGCCATGCATGCAACCACAGGCAAATTGTGATTTTTAAGAGCAGCATTCTGGTTTGCAATCTTACTTTCATATTCTTACTGACATTCTTCCTTCTTGTTCTTTTCCTCCCCTCTATTTCTCTCTTTACCTCTCTCTACTTTTCCCCTTCACTCCACTCTTTTTCTCTCTCTTCTCTTCTTTTTCATCAGGATCTTGCTATGTAGCCTAAGCTGATCTGGACCTTAATATCACCCATGCTGGCTTCAAAAGCACAATCCTGCTTCAGCCTCCAATGCTGGAATTTCAGGATTGTACTGCTATACCCAGCACGTTATTGATGTTCTGTAGCTTCTTTATCAACTGGAAAAGGGCAGTCTAATCCTAGGCTGGAAGTGTTGAACTATCACAAACTTTCCATATTGTATAGTAGAGCCTTCATTAGGTAGCTTCATTATTTAGTTTGCATTACTGTAATTCTTTAGGAGTTAGGGAAATGTACATTTAATATTCAAGTAACTTTTAAGTAATAGATTGTTCTTGGGTAGTATTAATTTTGCTTCTTTCTTGTTCAGATGGTGGAGTTGGCAATGCAGGTCTGACCTTCCATTGACAACTGTTCACTCAGTGTTTAAAACAAGAGTTACGGGCTGGGGATATGGCCTAGTGGCGAGAGAGCTTGCCTCGTATACATGAGGCCCTGGGTTCAATTCCCCAGCACCACATATACAGAAAACGGCCAGAAGGGGCGCTGTGGCTCAAATGTCAGAGTGCTAGCCTTGAGCAAAAAGGAAGCCAGGGACAGTGCTCAGGCCCTGAGTCCAAGGCCCAGGACTGGCAAAAAAAAACAAGAGTTACAACTTATGAAATTAAAAATAGTCATAGGACCAGGCTCATGCTACCTTGTAGTTTGGAGTCAGCCCAGGCAGACAAATTGTTAAGAGTCTTATTTCCAGTTAATAAATAGAATAAAAAAGAGAATTGTTGACAGCAAAAAGACAAAACTGGAGGTGTGGCTCAAGTGGTAGATCACCAGCTTGTGAGCAAAAAGCCAGGCAAGAGCATGAGGCCCTGAAGTCAAGCCCCAGTACTAGCACAAAAAAAGATTAAAAAAAAAAAAGCATGTTTTCATCTGAATTTCTGTAGCCTGATTTTAGCACTTCATTATTTGCCTTAAAGTCTAATTTGAGAATGGTGTAGTAACTGCTGACTAATGCCAATCATGTCATTAGGACATAGTTCTACATATGTAAGCCACACAGCACAAAAAGATGTGTCTGACCTCAATAGAGTAATAAAGAGATGTTGATATGTTGTTAATAAATAGCATAACAGAGAATTATTGACTTGTTGACTTTTGGTAGAAAATAACTATACTCTTGACAGTTTCTGTGCTACCCCTCATATATGCAAGGCTAGTGCTGTAGCCCCAGCTTCACTCTGAGAGGATGTTGTAGTATGTGAGTATTCTACCTTTCCAGCTTCTCTTTTTGTAATTTCTTTAGCTTAAGTAAGAAGAGCTAGGAAGTGATGCTGTGGCTCAAAGTGGTTGAGTGCCAGTCTTGAACAAAAAAGCTCAGGGACAGCTCAAAGGCCCTGAGTTCAAGTTACATGGACCACCAACAACAAACGGAAGAAAGAGAGAGAGAGAGAAGAGATGTAGGTTAGGCCTACCACCAATGACCAATTCATTCAGATAGAAGAACTTGGTACTAGGCATTGATGGCTCACGCCAGTAATCCTAGCTACTTAGGATGCTGAGATCTGAGGATTGTGGCTCAAAGCTAGACTGGGCAGGGAAGTCTGTGAGACTCTTATCTCAATTAACAAACAAAAAAAAGCCAGAAGTGGACTGGGGTCAAGTGGTAGGGCACTAGCCTTAAGCAAAAAAGCACAGGGACAGCACCCAAGCCCTGTATTCGAACCCCAGGACTGGCACACACAAAAAAACAAAGATCTTGGAAAGCATGCACAGGACTAAACTAATAAATGAATTCTCTTAAGTTACAAGATATTGCTGCCACATGATTTTGTGTAGTTTTACATTTTTCTTAACCTATTCTGTGATGCTGAGCAAAGGATGGTGAGCTTACTGTTTTCTAAAGATAGTTTTTGAAAATTTCAACAGAATAGAATATTAAAATTGTTCTATTAAATTATTCAGCATAAATGTAAATAAAACATTTATGAAAGAATATAGCACTGCTGTCTCTTGTACCATAGAGGAATTGCCAGGTCTTCACTTTTCACAGCTTGTTTTATTTGGTGAATGTTTCAGACCCTTGAGAACAGGCTGTGGGGCCATTTTAAAGTTATAAGATTTACTTTTCCTTTACAAGTTTATAAGACTCCATGTGAAACTTGGCTAATACACCCAGTATAGGGTAATTGGATTTGGAAAGTATTTCTCTGACCATTTGTAAGTCCAGGATCTTCTGGCTATAACACTCACTAGACATTATCCTCTTTCACATTTTCTTCCTGAATGTTTTCAATGTGCCAGTGAATGTTAGAATATTTTTTTAACCTATTTATTTTTGGAAGAGTCAGACATGTGTAGAAATAATGTGGTGCAATTGAACACAGCTTTCTCTGTCCCAGCTTCAACTGCTGTGATTTCATGGATACTTATCTATATCCCAGTCCACTGTGTGTGTGTGCACACATGTTTACCTGTATATGGGTGTGGTGGTGTGTGGTGGTGTGTGCGCTGCCAAGTGGGCTTGAACACAAGTCCTCTCCCTTGGCTTTTTCTCTCTGGGTCCACATTCTGCTACTTGAGCCAAGCCTCTAGTCCAGCTTTTTTTGGTGGTTATTTGGAGGTGAAATCTCAAGGACGTTTCTGCCTGAGCTGACTTCAAACCTCAGTCTTCAGATTTAACCTCCAGTAGCTAGGATTACAGATATGAACATCATGCCTGGCCCTATACACTTTTTTGATGCTCTACCTCCCATTTATTTTGAGATAAATTTTACACACCCTAAATTTTTCAGAATGAATCATTGTTATCATGATCTCCTCTTCTTCTTGTTTTTGTTTTTTTTTATCGTGAGAGTTAAATTCAGAGCCATACTCATTGTGGCAAGCACTCATACTGTCTATATCCCTAAGTTTTCAGCATGTATTTCTAAAAGATGAGGACTCATTGTTGACTTTTTGTTGTTTCTTTGTTTGCTTGGTTTTTTTGTTTTGTTTTTATTTTTGCCAGCCCTGGGGCTGGGACTGAGGGTCTGACCCCTGTCCCTGGCTTCTTTTTGCTCAAGGCCAGCACTTACCACTTGTGCCACAGCACCACTTCTGGCCTTTTCTATATATGTGGTGCTGAGAAATTGAACCCAGGGCTTCATGTATTTGAGGCAAGCACTCTACCACTAGGTCATATTCCCAGCCCCTTGCTTGTTTTTTTAAGACAGGGTTTCTTTATATGTTCCAGACTGACTTGGAGCTATGTTGCTCATTTTGGCCTTGTATGCATGATCCCCCTGCCTCAGCCTCGCAAGTGCTGGAATTGAAGGTGTGCTCCACCAGTCCTGGCATTTGTTGTTTTTTAATAACCATAATGTCAATCATTACCATGCCTGAACTATTAACAGTGGTTTTCTTTTTATCAAATAATTTATGTTCAAATGACTGATTTCTCATATTTTTGAGAAAAGTTGGTGCTACTTACAGTAAGGTCCACTCCCAGGAGGGCTCCATGCAGATGCCCCCCACCTGTTTAAGTCTGCACCTAGTACCTGAGTTACCGAGGTAACTGGCACACCTGGAGGCAGTTAACAACTCCTTCTCTGAGGTCACATCTAATCCACCTGGCCATACCTCCCACCCTTTCCTATATAATACGGCTTCCTTTTCTCTCTTGCTCTCCTTCTGTTTTTTTCTCTTCTTCCTTCCCCTCTTATCTCCCCACACCTCATTTTGTGTGTGGGGTCCAGCAGTTTGCTCTCCCCCCAGTAAACTCCTTTCTGCCTGAACCATGTGGCAGGTTTCCTTCCTGTCTAACCTTACGTCTGATACCAAGACCTGGGAGGGGACAGAGTCAGGAGTCACTGGATCTCCTCCTCCCTCTGCTCTTCTGAGGGTTAATCTGCCTCCTTGATCACCCCTCCTAGGACAAAACTGCCAAAGGCCGGAGGAAACTCACTTCTGACGTCTCGCCCATCCACCATACTATCTCCTCTCTTAAGTCTGGTGGGTGACTCCCATCTACAAGTCCTCTGTCTGACCACATCAGAGGGACCCCTTATCACTTTTTGGCCAGTCTGTTCTCATTTCAGGGATGCCTGAATAGAGAATTTGACTCTAGGTCCTTGCAGAGCCCCTGTCTATGTCCTTGTGGACCCCCATCTATGTCCTTATGACTCCTATGTCCTCACCAGACTACTCCATAAAGTAAAAATGCCTCATAGGCTAGAAAATCAGTCTCAATGGCCCAACCTTTTGGCTTGTGCCCTCGAGAGTGCAACTCGGGCTGGGTTCCAGGGACCCCTAACTCTAGGTTCCCTGTCAAAGGCTAGCCATTCTGGATTTGATCTACTCCACAATCTGAAGGAAAAAGTGGACAGTTTTAGAGAAATAACTCTTAAGTGTTTGTAGTCAATTTTTAATAAGTTACAGCCCCTGCCTCATGAGACTTCTTCCAGGCTTCATTCAAGGACTGGCATCTACCACCAAGGGACAGCTGTTGCTTGCCTTCTCCCAGAGGGGCCATATCTACACCTTTTACCCTTACTGTCAATGCCCCTTGGCAGCAGGAAGTAGCCAGAGAGAGTCAGTGCCTTTTTTCATAATTACTAAAAGGCCAGAATGTAAGTAAGGTCCACCTCCGGGAGGGCTCCATGCAGATGCCCCCCACCTGTTTAAGTCTGTACCCAGTACCTGCATTACTTAGGTAACTGGCACACCTGGAGGCAGCTGCCTTACCTCCTGCTTCTCTGAGGTCACATCCAATCCCACCTTTTCCTATGTAATCTGGCTTAACAACTTCCCCCCCCCTTTCCTTTTCTCCCTTCCTCTCTTTCTTTTTCTCTTCCTTCCCTTCTGTCTCCCCACACCTCCATCTTGTGCATGGGGTCCAGCAGTTTGCCCTCCCCCCAACAAATTCCTTTCTGCCTGAACCATGTGGCAGGTTTCCTTATAAGTTCTGTTCTGTGACCTTATTTCTAGCACATGTTCTCTAGTAGTCAGCCTTCAGCTGATTAGTGTTTATGATGTGAGGACAAGTTTAAAGTAGAGCTATAATTATAGATTTATACTTAAGATGATTTTGTATTCTTAGGAAATAAACACTTTCAATCAGTTGAAAACTAAGAAAATATTTGAGACATGAGTGAAAGGTAGTGTTAACTGCTGAGAAAAGATTTATCCCCTCAAAAATAATCTATCATGGGATTTAGTGACTACTTACCCTGGGGTATGAAAGCAGTCACTTTAGAAGCCACGTGAACTGAAGATATGGGCCACTTTACCTTAGCTGAACTGCTAAAGATCACTCCTGAGATGTCACTCCCAAAACAATGGCCTTCTTAAACATTTGTACCTACTGTGGTCAGAAATCAGTAACTTCTAAAAAGGTTTGTTTTTCCTTGTGGCTTGTTTACTTAATGGCCATCATGAAAGGGGGAAAATGAATTTTTCCTCAAAAAGTAGTTTGTTATTTTTATTGAAAGCACAGTGAATACCTTGAAAGACCTCAGTAAGCAGGAAGTGACTAAATTTTATCTACTTGACTTTGATTTCCACTCATTCTTTCAGATTGTTTCCTCAGCCCTTCACACACCCTGCCATTTCATAAACTCCACTAGTTTAAACCTTGACTGGCAGTCATTTAACAATGGCTGTCTTATCCTTCCCACTCACACAAACACGTGAAAATTTCCAGAGCTTCTGTGAGCAATAAACATAAACTTCAGTAATAAAAGTAGTAGGATTTTTTTTCACTGGTAGAGTAAAAACTGCCAGTTTCACCTCGTGGGTGAGCACTTAATCGATAGTTGGTGGTTGCAGTGTTCAAGTCTATTAAGTTGGTATTTTGAGATAGGAAGAAATGAAGCCTAGTTTCTATTATTAGTAGTACATAAGTGGCTGTATTGTAAAATAAAGACAAGAAACACTGTCAACTAGAGTGATGAGGGAAAATTCTAGGAAGTAGCATTTTGGTTAGAGATTTAAGGATGAATAACATTTAAGAATCCAGAGATGACTAAAGGTCATTCCAAATGAAAAGAACACTAAGAAGAGGAGATGGAAGAAAACATAGAACACGTGTAAGGGACAACAAATTATTCATTTTGGCTGAAATAAAAGCTACAGGGGAGCTGGGAATATGGCTTAGTGGTAGAATGCTTGCCTTACATGCATGAAGCCCTGGGTTCGATTCCTCAGCACCACATAAAAAGAAAAAGCCAGAAGTGGCTTTGTGACGCAAGTGGTAGAATGTTAGCATTGAGCAAAAAGAAGCCAGGGACTGTACTCAGGCCCTGAGTTCAAGCCCCAGGACTGGCAAAAAAAAATACAGGGGAATATTATTAAGGGAAAAAGATTAGGGATGACTTGTTAAAATATTACATTTCATCTAAAAGTTATATACTTTTTCCTAAATAATGTAATAGGCTTTCTTATTTTAAGTATTTTCTTTATAGATGATTCTTTAATTATTTTATAGAATTAAAAATTAAATTACCAGAGAACTAGAACAGTAGTCTTATCTCTCTTCTGTCATCTATTTTTATATATTTTACTGTCTACATGGACACTGTATGTAGGGGCTGGGAAAATGGCCTAGTGATAGAGTGCTTGCCTTGTATACATGAAGCCCTGGGTTCAATTCCTCAGCACCACATATATAGAAAAGGCCAGAAGTGGCACTATGGCTCAAGTGGTAGAGTGCTAGCCTTGAGCAAAAAGAAGCCAGGGACAGTGTTGAGGCCTTGAGTCCAAGCCCCAGGACTAGCAAAAAACAAAACAAAACTTATGTATATGGTGGTTTATGTCTACAATCTTGGCACTAGGGAAGCTGAAGCAGGAGAATGATGAGCTCCAGGTCAGCCTGGCTACATCATGAAAACCTATCTCAAAAAAAAAAAAATCTATGAAAAAAAATAAACAGGCTCCAGAGTTCAAGCCCCACCACCGACAAAAAGAGACAAAATGAAATGTACTCGTTACCTGACTTATGGTAACCCTTCTGTACAACACTGTAATAATAACAAGACTATATTTGAAATACACAGATCATATAACCTGTAAGAAGTCTAGAATAATATTTGTCCAGGAACGTCCTATCTTTTGTCATGAGAGATATATAATGAATACTAAATTTCTAAATACTTGCTTTTGTATATTTTCCTCTTTTTTGTTTGTCTCCCCTCTCCCAGTGCTGGGGATGGAACTCAGGGCTTCCCAAGTGCTAGGCAAGTGCTTAACACTGAGCTACTCCTCCACACAGCTTTTTTTTTTTAATTGTCAAGATGATGTACAGAGGGGTTAAGGTAGTGGATACATATACATTTCTTGTCATACCTGTTATCCCCTTCCTCATTTTTCTCCCTCCTTCCCTCTCCCTGGCCCCTCAACTCAACCCCCCCTTACTTCATTATTTTTTCAAAAAAAAATTTTATCCTTTATGTACATTGTCACTCTAGTCTACAATGCTTATGTCCTCTATGATTATTAACTGTAAAATAATTCCTTCCAGATTGGGTGATATATATATACACACATATCTTTTCTTTTGCTTAGTGTGATCTGTTTCTTCTTTTTCTCTAATTTTCCCTCCTCCCTGCTGTCCTTGAGTTGCTTAGTTTGTTCTCATCAGTGCCCATTGCAGCTGTTGGAACCTTTCTACTATATTTCCCATCCCCCATTTTCCATTCATTCTGTGCCCTACTCCCAGATTCTTTCAGATGTGCACCTCACACACCACTCTTAATGAGGCAACATTCATAGAAGTCAATTCTATTTACTTTATAAAATACAAAATTTATTTTACAAAGTTTTGTGTTTGTATTGAATGTTAGGAGTAACTTTCTCTAATCACACTGTAATTATACTAGGACCCCCAGGGATGTGGAGTAAAATATAAATCCCCATAACTTTAAAACTTTGGTAAAATCTTTCCACCTTAATTTCATACTGGTTAAATTAATGAATGGTTAAATAAAGGCCCACAGTAAATTATGGGCATATTAGAAAATGTGACGATATTAATTAATGGAGTGATCAGGTCAGTTGTTAGTCTTACTTAGCCTGTGCTAACCCCACAGGCTAAGTCATCAGAGCACATCATTAGAAGGCAGTCATGAGGTTACTAGAAAGGAAGTTTAAGAGTGATGGTTTGAAAAAGGTGAAGTAGATAGAGAAACATGGTGCTCACAACTCTGGAGAAGAGTTTCAAGGAAAAGACAGAGATCTCTTAAGTGGCAAAGTGCTGTTAGCCAGGCAAGGTGGGGCATGCCCATAATCCTAGCACTTGAGAAACTGCAGGCAGGTGGATTACGAGTTTAAGACAAGTCTTGGCTATGTACTGAGAAATTGTCTTTAAAGAAAGGAATATGTTTAGAAAATTTTCTTTTAAATTTAGATTCTTGGGTACTTAGAATCTGATGTTTCATATAATTTTTCTTAATCTGTATTTTTCTTTTGTAGCATTGGCAGAAAAAGAGGCAATCAAAGGTACATACTCCAAAGTGCTGGATGCATATGGACTCTTAGGTGTTCTGCGGTTAAATCTTGGTAAGTTTGTTACATAATATAAATTAATCCACATTTTTCATTTTTGCCTGTGTAATTCTGAAGACTTGAGAGAGACTACTTATGTATCATTTCAGCCTGTACTTGACCTCTAAGTGTGGTATACCTTTTAAACATTTTTTAAAAGAAAATTCATTAGCCTACTTAGGCTAATATTATACAATTTTTGTTGCACCAAAAGACAGTGCTACCTTCTGAAGCTCATATGATTTCATGTTCCAGAGCTGGTGTCCTGTTTGAACACATTAAGAGAAAATGAGAGGACTGACCTTTTTCTTTGCTTAAGTACATTTTCAGAAAAGGGGCCTTCATGGGACCTACACAGATCTCCTTGGTATATAGTGGAGAAGACATCTGTTTTGAATTCAGGTCTCATCCTTAATGTCAGCACTATGAGCTTCAAAGTGTAGTATTTGTGATTATCAGTTTGTCTTTAAGGTATAATGCAAAGTGTAGGCCAAAGCTGGTACTGGTTCATGAATTATTTTTGTTGCTGATTTGAGATGGAGCAGCAAGTTCAAAACCTGGTGTCTTTCACTGATAACATCTAACTATGAAGAAAAAATAAACAAAGAATAAATTTAGTGTAATGGATTTCCATTCTGGAATAGGTAGTACTTCTTCTCATTATGTGCTGGTAACAATGGACCACACTTTGTGTAGCACTGGTATATAAAATGGAAAATTTTCATTCATTATTCATCTATCATATGTAAAGCACTGTTCCTGGGTTTTTAACATATTTAAATACATGTTTAAATCCATTTTAAAAGGGATTATATCACCAGAAGTTCATGCTAACATACTCAGCTTAGTAAGTTGTTACTTATGGAATAATAAGTAATTAGTCAAGATTCAGGGCCATTTCTTTCTATTTCTTTTTTTTTAGTTTATTATTATTATAGAGGTGATATACAGATGGATTATAATTACATGAATCAGGTAATAAGTTAATTTCTTTTCATACATTCTCTTACGCTCTCAGGGCCATTTCTGCTTATGTTAAAGTACATTACTGTTGGCTTCCAGGTACATACCGATTTCATAGGATTTGATATAATGAAAAGAAAAAAAAAAAAGATTAGTCAGGCATCATACCATATACCTATAACCATAGCCCTTGGGAAGTGGAGGCAGGAGGATGGCAAGTTTGAGCCAGAATGGTGCATTACATGGTGAGACTATGGCAACTCCAATCTACCTCTACAAAAAATGTTCCTTAAAGTTCTTATAACTCATATTGCTTTCTAAAATGGTTTCTAAGGATTTATTGTCCATATAGCATCAGCAGCTCATATATTTATGCCATTTTTTCAACCATACCATTTACAAAGAACTTCAGTATTGGCTATTCCTAGTCATCACTAGGGAAGGTGGTACAGGCACAATATATTTTTTGATTAAATATTTATAGCTCCAAGTTAAGTATAGTTTTGTAAATGTGAATTTATCCTGTTAATGCTTAGATAGATACTTACATAAATTTTTGTTTTGTGCTGATCTTGAGCACTGTCCCTGAGCTCTTTTGCTCAAGGCTAGAGTTCTACGACTTGAGTCACAGCTTTATTTCCAAGTTTTTGGGTAGTTAATTGGAGATAATAAGTCTCATGAACTTTCCTGCAAGGGCTGGCTTCAAACTGCCATCCTCAGATCTCTTCCTCTGTAGCTAAAATTACAGGAGTGAGCCATCAGTGCCTGGCTTCAAATTATATTTTAACAAGCATTTTTTCCAACTTAAAAAAGCCTTGTTTTGAATTTCAGTGTATCTATTAAAAGTTTAAAGTAATTACTGTCAGATTTAAAAGGTAGAAACAGAAGAAAGTCTGAGTGAAAGTCTGAGTAGCTTGAAAATATTGGAAATTTTCAGTCAAATTTTAATTGAAAAATCCTTGGTTTTTGCAGGTGATACCATGTTACATTATCTTGTCCTAGTCACTGGATGTATGTCTGTTGGAAAAATTCAAGAATCTGAAGTTTTTCGAGTTACTTCCACTGAGTTTATATCACTTCGAGTTGATGCTTCAGATGAGGATCGCATTTCAGAAGTACGAAAAGTTTTGAATTCAGGAAACTTTTATTTTGCATGGTCTGCATCTGGAGTCAGTTTAGATCTGAGTCTTAATGCACACCGTAGCATGCAAGAACACACAACTGACAATAGGTTTTTCTGGTGAGTCCACATTTCATTGTTTCCCTTTTAATCATGTTCTGTGAAGTAGATTGGTGACTTTAGGGCATTATACATTCAGTGGTTGCTATTTCCAGAGATAATAAGGAATGAACATTGCTGATTTAGCAATGCTCCTCTTTTCTCTCCCCAAGTGTTCAATAGAACAGCCACTATTGGCTTGGCATCTAACATGAAATCTATTCATGCTTTCTGATAAAAACTCATTTCAGAAATATGCTTAGGGTTTAAGATTTGGGAATTACTTATTTGTAAAGATATTCTGTTACCACAATAATAACACAATGCTGTTTATTATTCTTAGTTTTTATTTTTATTTATTTATTGCCATTCCTGAGGCTTGAACTCAGGGCCTGGGCACTGTCCCTGAACTGCTTTTGCTCAAGGCTAGCACTCTACCACTTAAGCCACAGCACCACCCTAGTCTTTTCTGTTTATGTGGTACTGAGGAATTGAACCCAGGGCTTCATGCATGCTAGGCGAGCACTCTACCACTATGCCACATTCCCAGCCCCTGATTCTTAGTTTTTATTCTTGTCTCTGCCTTATCAACATTTTAAACCAACATTCCCTTTATACATTTTAAGATTATAAGCAGATTTTCTTTTTTGCAGTGATAGAAACAGAACCCCGAACCTTGAGCACGGTAGGCAGATGATCTCTCACTGAGCTGCTCTCCAGACTTAGTACACTGATCTAAGAGCAACAGACTGTGAAAAAATAGAATACTGGGACAAAGTCTAGTACTACAGTAAATAAGGCTTATGTAGATACTGTGATATATTGCTTGATTATACATCACTGTGCTATATTATAAATGGACATAAGATGGTGAAATCACATGAGATTATAATTAATATACCTTTGTTATAGCAAACTGAATTGCTTGTGTCTTTGTAGACCTTTGTAGGTCTTGTAGACCTTTGTCTACAACCACCATCCTTGGTGCCTTTTCTCTTTAATGTCACGTGTGACTTATATTTCACTGTATTAACATATGTTGTAAGACCAAAGCTCCAACTCTCTGTTCTCTTAGCCTCCCTCAATAATTGAGATTCAAGGCTTTCACTCCTATGTACTTTCTCTCCCTATTTCGTTCATCTCCTTCGATTTGTATGGTTCTTGAGTAGTATATTTATGTTTGTCACATTTGCCCTGGTTGTTATAGAGTACAAAGTCCTCAACAATTTTAAGAGACAAACTAAACTCTAGTTATACCTCATAGTTTACATGGAAGTCTTGGCCCAGAGGAATGGCATAGGAGAGCAGAGAGGGCAGTATGAGCTAAGACTGTAGAACATGATCTATCAGAGACCTGGGCTCAGCAAAGGAGGAAACAATGAGAGATAGAAGACATAGTAGGTGATATAAAGGATAATAGAGGAGATGAGTGAACATGAAGCTCTTCAGGTTATAGAAACTAGTAATGATGGAATGTATTTTTGTCTAGCATTCCCAGCATTGTCTAGCATTTTGTCTAGGCTTCCCAGAGTTAACCTATGTCAACCCAGTGCCTTTTCTAGTGGAAGATACTGAAGTCCTTTGAAAAGGACTTCGATATTACAGCTGTACATTGGGCACTATACTCACCTTTTGATTTCCTGATCATTGTTATCCCCAGTTCCTTAGTCTGAGAGAGAAAAGCTTCCCTGCCAAATTAGAAGTCTACAGAGATGCAGTTTCATTTGCCAAGATTAACTAGTAATAGTATTCGGGGGCTGGGAATATGGCCTAGTGGCAAGAGTGCTTGCCTCATGTAGATGAAGACCTGGGTTGGATTCCCCAGCACCACATATACAGAAAGCGGCCAGAAGTGGCGCTGTGGCTTAAATGGCAGAGTGCTAACCTTGAGCCAGAAGCCAGCGACAGTGCTCAGGCCCTGAGTCCAAGACCCAGGACTGGCAAAAAAAAAAAAAAAAAAAAAGACTAATTCATTCATACTTTCATTCAATTAAGGGTAGAAATCAGAACAGATTTAGATCACAGAGAGCTTAAGGGGTTTGTCTAGTAGGAGACAGTTTGAACAAAGGGATGAAGAACGTACCAAAGGTAAATTTTGCTCATTTTAGTTTTTGCTATTTTACTAAGGATTGGCAAACTTGTTTCAATTTGCATGAGAAAATGCAAGATTTTAGAGTTTAACTCTTGTAACAATCTAAATATTCCTTTTAGGATAACAGTATCTGTTGTAGCCAAAATGTCAAAATTTATCTCAAAACCAAATGGTTTTATCCCAATGGAAAGTTAAAGATACTACCAGTCAGCAGCTGTGTAGACATTCATAGAATTAAAAGAACAACACATTGTTACTAAAGAAAAAGAAAACTAAAGCTGGACACCAGTGGCTCATGCATAATCCTGGCTACTTGGGAGGCTGAGATCTGCCGATCACAGTTTGAAGCCAGCCTAGGCAGGAAAGTCTGTGAGATTCTTATATCCATTAAAACTACCAAAAAAGCCATAAGTGGAGCTATGGCTCAAGAGTGTTATCCTTGAGCAAAAGCAGCTTAGGGACAGAGCCCAGGCCCTGCGTTCAAACCCCATGACTGGCACCAAAACAAAAAGATAGAAGTGAGAAGTACTAAAACCACAAAAGAAATATGATTCTTTAATGGTGAAAATTCTTTATATTGCTTAAGAACCCCACCTCTTTTTATATTGATATTTATTGCCTTGTAACTTAATAAACTTAATGTTCTAGGAGTACTGTTTTAAATTTTTCACTTTGTTCTTTAGTCCTTAATAACTCAATGTAGTTATTTCTTTTTCCCTTAGGAACCAATCTTTGCATTTGCATCTCAAGCACTATGGTGTGAATTGTGATGACTGGTTATTACGCCTCATGTGTGGGGGAGTAGAAATCAGAACAATTTATGCTGCTCACAAACAGGCAAAGGCTTGCCTCATTTCAAGATTAAGCTGTGAACGAGCTGGAACCAGGTTTAATGTCCGGGGAACAAATGATGATGGTCATGTTGCCAATTTCGTTGAAACAGAACAGGTATATAGTGTTTTATATTGCTTATTCATGAATTTTTGGACCATAGAAAACACCAGAATTTCACTTGATTGAGAACACATTTTCATGTCTATGTTGTTGATGTAATGAAGCATAGATAAATATGGGCCTTAAGAAAGGTTTCCCTGAAACAAAATTATTTAGGTATGATTGTTAGGATAGGTGACAAGACATTCACTGGTCAATATGATGTCAGTGATGTTCATTTGAAAGTGAATTTCAAAGTCCTTAATTATAGAGTTTTGTGTGAAATTGATAATTTTTAGTGAGATATATGGACTCTTTAAATTTTTTTTTTTTTTTTTTGCCAGTCCTGGAGCTTGGACTCAGGGCCTGAGCACTGTCCCTGGCTTCTTTTTGCTCAAGGCGAGCACTCTACCACTTGAGCCACAGCGCCACTTCTGACCATTTTCTATATATGTGGTGCTGGGGAATCGAACCCGGGGCTTCATGTATACGAGGCAAGCACTCTTGCCACTAGGCCATATTCCCAGCCCTGTTGTTGTTGTTTTAAATTCCCAATCCAACTGAGATTTTCCACATAGGTTTGAGAATTAAAAACTCAGGAGTTAAATAAAATATAAAATATATATGTGTAAAATGCAAAAATGTAAAAGAGTTCCCTTTTAAAAGTTGTGATTGTTATTCTTATATTTAAATTATTTTCTTGGTTAGTATTATTAACTGAAAAAAACAACTACATTTTTATTAACCTGTTTTGAATACTTTGATTAGAATCATTTGTATATGAGAAATGTCATAAAATGTACTATTCTGCAACAGACTTTAGTAACTTTGTATTCCAATATAGAGGTAACAGTTATCTATTTTTTTGTAGGTTGTATACTTAGATGATTCTGTTTCTTCCTTCATACAAATTCGGGGATCTGTTCCATTGTTCTGGGAGCAACCAGGCTTGCAAGTATGTTTTTTATTAGTTACTTATTACATTCTTTACTTGGAAATAAACTGTATTCTCAGAATTCTCAAGATAGTTTATTAGTTAATTGATCATTCTGTTATTTCATGTAATATGTAGATTCACAAATGAGATTTTTTTTTAAAAAAAAAAAAAGCTTAAGTCCTTTTCCTTGAAGGCTCTTTCAAAGTGTGTCACCCAATTTTGTCTCATTATAATGAAATACCTGAGGCGTCTCAATTTTATAAAGGAAAGAAACTTATTCTGGTTCACAATTCTGAAGGCTGAAAGGCCAAGATTTAGCAGTCCCTTTTAGTTTAGTCTCTGAGAGTGCAATGCTGGATGTATTGTGACATTAGAAGGATGGAAATGATGTGGGATGAGAGACCAGATCTTGAAACAGGAAGCCAAGTGAGATTCAGGAGTCCACGCATGGGCTTTTCTAACAATTCACTCACTCCCTTAAGATCCCCTACCAAGAGACCAGAATTCCCTTCGGAGGGCAGCTCTCCCACTGACCTAAACACCGCTTAACAGTTCCATACTTTCCTCCCAACTCTGTAAGATATATATTACATATACTGTTACAATATGTAATATTTATAACATGATTGGATTTTGAATTCTAAAATTTTCTCTGGATTGGTGAAATTTTTCCGGGTTTTCCACTTGTACTTCTTTTCTCTATTTGACTTTCTAGTATATCTGCCATGTCCTTGAGCAGATTCATTCTACCGAAGAGATTTTCCAGTGATTTGACTTGATAACTTTAAGATTTCTCTATATAGAATTCCTTTTTCATATCCTTTATTTTTTCATTCACCTGTATATTTGTAGTAACATTGAGTTTTTTAGCTGTTGATTTGTATTGTCTTTTAACTCATTTGGCCTTTTATACATGTTCTCTTTATTTTATTGATCATTCTTATAATCCTTTTGAATTCTTTGGTCTTATCCTCTGTTATTGTGAGCCAATGAAAGTCCCAGTTTCTGCACAAGTCCTCCACTTGTACCCCTGGGACAGCAGACAGAACATCCTCATAATGTGCCTGATAATGGGGGAAACAACTTAATTCTGTACTGATGGAGCACCAAGGGACTCAAGTGATCTGCCTATAGGACTCAGTTCTTTCACAGCAGTTTGTCATCCTGTGGGAAGACTGAAGCTGGGGGGATGGGGTCTCACGTGAGCTCTGGATCCTGTGCTTGGAGCTTGCTGTCAGCCCTGCTTTTCAGGAAGCCCCCAGAGTCACTAATTGCTTTACTAGCTGTAGAGCTTAGGTACTGTTACTGTCATGATCCTCAGGCACTGGTTCTTGTTTTAGCCAGGGAGAGTGGGTGGCATCTGGGTGATTTATTGCCTGAGCCACTGCTACTGCTTTGAATTCTCAGCTTGCCTGTATCCAAGCCCTTTTTCCTGGCTGTTTCTAAGACTGTCTCCTGGTTGTCCCTTATTTCCTAAGCATCCAGGGTGCTTAGGTGGTTGCAAGCTGCTTGCATAGTTAATGTAATCTGATAACCCAAGTACCTGGAATCAAGCAGGAGATCTGTACTCAGGCATTGCCTTTTTCACTCTGTAGTCTATGAGGAACAAAAGGTTGTCTTGTCCTATGCCTGTCATACTGAGGCATTCACTGTCCCACGAATTTCAAACTCTAGCTTGGAGTTTAAGGTTTGCAAGAGATTTGAAATTGTCATGTAGCTAGATCTATCGGTGTATGGAGGAGGCTACCAGGCTTCAGCTTTTCCTTGCCAGGGATACTAGGGCTCCTTAATGAATGATAGTGCTCTTGGCTGTTATTATATCCCAGTACCTGCAAACAGGACCTTCGACTCAGATAAATGGGGCAAGGAGTCTTTATTAAGCCCCAGCGTCTGCACTCCTCTATTCGCATAAGTGAGTGCAGCCCCGAGCCTTTGTTTAGCAGGGTTTTTAAAGGGAACAGCCATATACAGATGGCCGATGTGACCACAGACAGATTTACAGAAGTAGTCTTAGTGATTACAGATAGCAGTCCTCAAGGCTACAAAATAACTACATCATAACTAATTATTACAAGGCAATAAACAATAAGTTGTCATGGTTACATCTAAAGCTACATCAAGACTAATGGCTACAAAGCAACATTCCAGCAAGTTTGCCTTTTGGGCTTTCCCATACCTTGCCTGGTTTTTATTTTCGAGATTTATTCCTGTTGACAAAATGGGATTTACTGCAGTTGACCAAACCACATCTCAGATCCTCTCCCATTGGTGCCTGCCATAATTCTCTCTGGTTCGAGGATTTACTTCTAAAGGCCTATCTCCGGATTTTTCTTGTAATGGCTGGTCCAGTTTTCCCTCACTAAGAGGTTCTGTCTTTGATATTTCATCCTATTTCTGATATTTAATTTTTTTTTCAAATTTTTATTATCAAACTGATGTACAGAAAGGTTACAGTTTCATACGTTAGGCACTGGATACATTTCTTGTACAGTTTGTTACCTTGTCCCTCATACCCCCTCCCTCCTCCCCCTTTCCCTCCCCCCCCCCACGGAGGTGTTCAGTTCACTTACACCAAACAGTTTTGCAAGTATTGCTTTTGTAGTTGTTTGTCTTTTTTTACCCTGTGTCTCTCAAATTTGTATTTTTATCCTGCTTCTGATTGTGTGTGTGTGTGTGTGTGTGTCTGTGTCAGAGAGAGTGATTTTGAATTTAGGACTTCACACTTAGATAATACTCAATACCACTTGAGCCATTATTCTAGCCTGATAATATTGTTATTCAATTTTGAAACAAAAAGCATTTTAGATTTTTTTTCTATTCTTTTTGTTTTGTCTTTTTGCCAAACTGCTTTGTGTAAGTTCCACTGCAGGGAGGGCTCCTTGCAGATGTCCCCCCACCTGTTTAAATCTACACCCAATACCTGAGTTACCGAGGTAACTGGCACACCTCCTGCTTCTCTGAGGTCACATCCAATCCACCTGGCCACATCTCCCACCTTTTCCTATATAATCTGGCTCAACACAGTCCCCGCTCTCCTTCCTTTTCTCTCTTGCTCTCTTTGTCTTTTTCTCTTCTTCTTTCCCCTCTGTCTCCCCACACCTCCATCTTGTGAGTGCAGGCCAGCATTTTGCTCTCCCTCCAATAAACTCCTTTCGGCCTGAACCATGTGATGGGTTCCCTTTCCTTTTTGGTGAACCTTACACTTTAAATGATGTGGCAACTCCTCTCCTACACCCTCTTTAAAGTCATTTTGTTGACAGATTAGCAGGGAATGTCTTCTATAGAACTGTGATCTCAAAGCTTCAGAGAGAGAAATGTTTAAAATTAAGTTCTTATTTTGAAGCCAGGGTTTTAGGCCCAAAGTGCTTGAGTCTCAAATTAGGTCCAACCACTTGCCCTATATGCCAAAGAAAGAGACCTGACAAAGGGCATAGAAATATTTATTATGTGGCAAGCCATGGGAAAAGAGCACTTTAATACATCTTTCGCTGTCTTAGAGGTATAGACATTGACTTCAAATTAAGTAGGGAAAATTGGGGGCAAGGTCTACAGTAAATATGCTTAGATAAAATAGTCTCTAAGTCACAGGTATGGCCTGGTTGACCATTAGTTTAGTCTTTGTCCTTGTCCTTCCAGCAGTTCCCGAGAAGTTAATACTTTATTACTGGCACAAAACAGGAACAAGGTGGTCTCCTGAGTTTTTGGCTGTTTGCTTTAAGATGATAAGACCTTGTTTGTGGGGCAGTTTGCCTTCCACACAACATGATTATCATTGAATCTGGTCTTTGTCCTGGAAACAGGGTGATTGCAAAGTTGACTGTAGCAGAGAATAGTTCAGATCAAAGGGCACTGATTCAAAGGACCCAGCAAAAGCATTCTTTTTACAATCTCACCTTTTTATTTCTTCTTGCATCTGTTGTCTTTCTCAAAACTGCTTACCCCACAGTATGTGAGTAGAGAAAACTTAACATTGATACATGCACTAGGTAGATATTTCCCAGCTTGTTTATTTCACTTAATTCAAAATGTCTAATTCTGCAAAGTGTGCTGATACTGTAGTTGTGTGGCTGGGAAGCTGACTTTGTAAGTCTGTTTTGCCAGGAAGGAATGATAGTTTAAACTCACTGGAGTTTTAATGAGGGAAAGAGGTGGCTAGAAAAAAAAAACACATGATAGGGGTAACCTGCTTAAAAGAGTAGGAATTTAGTAAGGAGATATAGAAATTTCATTTGAACCATTTTTTAGAATTAGTTGTATAACTTTAGAAGGCTAGTTATATCTATTTACCTAGGGCATGTGTGTTGGGCATAAGTTCATAACTATATATAAAAACATCAAGGATTTTTATTCAAAAATTACTGTTTTAAAATATTTTGGTACTGCATGTTCAGCAAATGAATTGTTACATATTATTTCTTCTGGTATGATTAAATGTATTTGTATATGTTAAGGTGGGATCTCATCGTGTTCGTATGTCAAGGGGATTTGAAGCCAATGCACCTGCTTTTGACAGGTAAAAACTGATTAATTATACATAATGCTGAAGCTTTCGTTGTTGCTAGGCAGTTACTTAGTTATATTCATTGATTTATTCCAACTTTTTGTACAACTAAGTAAATTTTTTTTTTTTTTTTTTTTTTTTTTTGCCAGTCCTGGGGCTTGGACTCAGGGCCTGAGCACTGTCCCTGGCTTCTTTTTGCTCAAGGCTAACACTCTGCCACTTGAGCCACAGCACCACTTCTGGCCTTTTCTATATATGTGGTGCGGAGGAATCAAACCCAGGTCTCTATGTATACATGGCAAGCACTCTACCACTAGGCCATATTCCCCTCCCCTAAGTAAAATTCTAGAGTGAGAGCAGTAATGCTCTGACTATGGGTCTGATCTTGTCTTCAAACTTCCTGTTTGGGTATCTTGTTCACTATGTGAGGCTTTAGCCAAATGTAGCTACTGAGTGCTTGAGATGTGACTAAATCAAATTGAGATGTGCTGTAATTATCATTTGTGCACCTAGATTCAAAGCTTTGACACATAAAATAAATAAAAAATATAAAACCTTTCAATATTTTTCCATATTGATTATATGTTGAAATTATATTTTAGGTGTATTGAGTATATATATAATTTTCCTCTTGGTTTTGGGGGATATTTTTTCTTTGTTTTTTTAATCTTAAAAATTTTAATGATAAGGTTCATTTTATATTTACACTTATATAACATTGCTTTCTACAGTATTCTCATATATATACATATATATGCTGAGATTTTTCTTTTTTTAAAAAATTTTATTGTCAAACTGATGTACAGAGAGGTTACAGTTTCATACATTAGGCATTGGATACATTTCTTGTACTGTTTGTTACCTCCTCTCTCATTCCCCCCCTCCAAGATTTTTCTTAAAGATACACACATACGTTAAAGTTTGATCGATAAATTAGGCACAGTAAGAGATAACTGCAAAATCTGTTCACAGTAGGACTGTTATAACTCAAAGTTTTATAGTGTGGTTCCTCTCTTCTTTAAAAGAGTCAGGACAAATAATTAGTGCTTGACCTCAACCAAAATAGTAGAAAACAGGACCATAAGGGAAAACCCTGTGGCTTCAGTAATGCCTTGAAGCTGGAGAGGAATGCACCTCATATTTGGGGGATATTTTTCAAAAGCAAGATCTGTTAAGGAAGTTGCTCTAAATACTCTTGGGAGTATGTGATAAACTGGTGTGAAAAGGGCAGCCCCTTCTGCTCCCACTGCCTGTGCGGCCAGTGAGACCCGTGTTCTGCTTTTTCTGGAGCTGGCCTCAGAGTGAGAAGGGAGCTTCTGTTATCAGTGAGTCAAAGCGAAAATCATACGTTCTGAATTTTTATAAATTCAGAGTTTTGAGACTACGTAGAATAGACTTGTATACACTTTTTACCAATTTTATCAGTTCAAAATACTGCTACTTAGATACTGCTTAACAATGGATTCATATGTGTATGTGTGTGTTTGTGTGTGTGTGTGTTTGTACATTTAAGTGAAAGGCTTATCATTTAACTAGACTTATTTTCTTTTCTCAATAGGCATTTTAGAACACTTAAGAATTTATATGGTAAACAAATAATAGTAAATTTGCTTGGATCTAAGGAAGGTGAACATATGCTAAGTAAAGCTTTCCAGGTAGGTATAACCATTTTTTCTAACATTCTGGCCTAGAGTTACCTAGAAAGATATTTTAAAATAATACAATAGTCAGAGTGTACTGGGAAATAAGTTATTTCATACAAAGTTGTTTGAACCTTTAACTCTCTGAGGAAGTTAGGGAACGGTTTAACCTAGTGTTGCTGAAATTGGAATTATGCAAAGGTTTTCAGTCATTGACAGAATGTTCTAATTTGCTTAATTTTGTAAAAAAGCAGAAAAATACTCTTTCCCCTAGCATTCACTTATAATTGTAGAGAAATATGAGGCAGATTCCTCTTCTATTGCCCTGCCTGCTTCCTAGAATCTAGAACAATGGTTTTAAACATATGAAATGGTGAATAATACCCTTGTGTCAATGTAAAACTATGTTATCCTGCATCCATGAGAGAAAACTTGAGAATTTCAAGTAAAAAGAACCCAAAGAAATTCCTGAATTCTAAAGAAAAACATTGTAATAAATGTCTATTAAGTTAATAATGGATCAATACATATTACTTTGTTATAAAAGACAAGTGAAATGGCTCATAAATATTTACTGAAGTTTAGTGTCATAAGTCTAAAAATAGTTATTTTTAAACCTGTGAAATAAACACATTATACTTTAAAAACTTATACTTTATTTGCAAATGTATGTATATTTACATTTGTACATACATGTATGCATATACTTATATGTGTGTAGTGAATTAATTATAAATGTTTGCATATGCATGTATTTGTATATGTATATACAAATGTGTATTATGTGTGTACATTGGATGAAAACATAAAAAGAAATCATTTACTTATTTTCAGCAGTCTTGGTAAAAGCCAGGGCTCGTTTACTTTCTAGGCAGGTATTCCACCATGCCTGTAGTTTGTTTTTCACTTATTTTCCAGACTAGAAAATGAATTTTTGCCTAGAGTAAGTCTCAGATTACAATTGCTATATCAATGCTTCCCATGTAACTAGGATAACAGGCATGGGGTAGTGTGCCACACTTGTTTGGTGAGATGAGGGTCTTCCCAGAATAAGACAAGGATGTCCGCTTTCTCCATTCCTAAGTAGTTGACATTTCAGGGATACACAGCCATGCCTAGTGAAATGAATTTTTTAATACCTGATAGTGTTTATTTGGCCAGATATTTTACTTTGGCACTCTCTAATAGGTATGAAAAATTATTAAATTTTTGTTGAAAAAATAAAATACTGGTGATTGGAATAATATTTTATTTTGTAAGCCAGATGAAAACATTATATAGGTTTCTTGAGGTTAATCACACGGATCAATATCCCATGGATAGTACATAATGTTTTGAAAAAATAGATATATCATCAGGTATCAATAAGCAGTTTTCTAGCTTACTGCCAGTGGAATTTTGGGGGGTTAGTAAAAGTTCCAGGTTCCAGGATGAAGCTTTATTTTCAAATGTAAGTTTCTATTTATAACATATCAGTAATATCATTTAGTTAACATTTAGATGAACATTTGTCATTTTACTTTCAGAGTCATTTGAAGGCATCTGAACATGCTTCTGATATCCACATGGTGAATTTTGACTATCATCAAATGGTTAAAGGAGGAAAGGCAGAAAAATTACATAGTATTCTTAAACCTCAAGTCCAGAAGTTTCTAGACTATGGGTTTTTCTATTTCAATGGAAGTGAAGTTCAAAGGTTTGTTAATTCTCATTCTCTTCCCTTTAAATTGGAACTTTGCTCTAAGTCAACAATCATTCCTAACCCTGAACAGTTAAATTTTTTGTTTATATTCAGGCTTATAATCAAAGTATCTTTTATACTTGATGTTAGGCTTTGTTTTCTTTCTCCAGAATACACCAAATAGGAATATTAAGTTTATTATTGAGCATATGTAGGACTGCAGTATACTGTGTGCTATCTGTGAAATTATCCCACTTCCCTTTTTGACTGCTGTAACATTTCTAGACTGCAGTAAACATTACTAAGTACAAACTGAAGTAGAAGGCTTTGCCTACTCTCTCTGCCTCACTGCAACTTAAATCTCCAGTTGTTGCAGATGAAACAAAGGGGAAAGTAGAGAGGTTTAAGTTCAAAATATAGGTTCAAGTACATTTTTGTGAACAAAGCTCAGGTTTCATTCTTTTCCTTTGTGTCTATTATTTTGTATCAGTGCTGTAGTAATTTTATAAGACAACAAATACTTCCACTATATCTCTTCAGCTATATGATTTTTCTACAGTGTTTTTAAATTGTTTTAATTGTTTTAACTTTTATTGTGTATAATGAATACTGCATATATATTATTCTAATAGTTTGCTCTAGGTTACTACTAATAAAAGTCCTGCTAATCACAAAATTGTAAAAAAATATTTGTCTTCTGTGTCCAATAAACATATATTTAGCTTCTAAGGGCCTAGTTAAAAATAAGTATGTATGGGCTGGGGATATGGCCTAGTGGCAAGAGTGCCTGCCTCATATACATGAGGCCCTGGGTTCGATTCCCCAACACCACATATACAGAAAATGGCCAGAAGTGGCGCTGTGGCTCAAGTGGCAGAGTGCTAGCCTTGAGCAAAAAGAAGCCAGGGACAGTGCTCAGGCCCTGAGTCCAAGCCCCAGGACTGGCCAAAAAAAATAAAATAAAATAAGTATGTATGTGAGATGTGTTATAAAGAATACATGGCAAAGTGTTAAAAAAAGAATCTAGATGGTGGATAGATGGATGCTCACAGTACAGTTCACCCTTGTATCTTGAAAATTGTGGTAGCAAAAAGTTTGAGGGGAAAATTCTAGTTTTAGAAAATTCTAAATTCTGGTCACCTCAATCATTCTCAGTTTGTTTTTGCTTTATGCAAATTAGCGATGTAACTTTATTGAACTTGTTACAGGTGCCAGAGTGGTACAGTGCGAACAAACTGCTTGGATTGTCTTGATAGAACCAATAGTGTACAGGCATTCCTTGGCTTAGAGGTAAACAATAAATTAAGATGTATGTGCCTTTTAGTATATATGTCCCTTTGAGTGCTTTGGTAATAATTGTGATTTTCTGTATTGTCTCTTAATATTTTATCTTAGGATAGTTAGAATTCATTTTCTCATGTGCAATTCTATAGGATTATACTTTTGACAGTAACAAATTGACTCAAAATCCAGCATTTTTAAACCAATAGCTACAAGAAAAAAAAATCAGATGGAAATGCCATACTGAGAGTAAAAATAACGGATTCAACTTTATATAAGGTCTTGTTTAAAAATTTTTCTTCTTTACCATGTACCCATTAAATTCAGTCTAATGTAGACAGTCTCACCATTTGACCAACCACCTCTGAGTGTACTGAGCTTTCCTGTGTCATCCCTATCCTGCAAGTTAGGATCATAAATAAGTCTATGGTGGATTTTTCATTTAATTCCATAAGATTGTTGCATAGTTGTCAAGTACTGTAAAAACAAAAATACGGAATAACTTTTTCCCTCTAGTTAATGAACTTAAATTTGGCCTTCATCTTGCTCTGCAGCTTAGCTCTTTTCTGTCTTAGAAGTGAAGTACTATATTATATACCCTGTTGGAGAAATGTACTTTTTATATAACTAAATGAATTTTACTTACTTCGGCTTGAGGTTTTTCATTATGATTTATTTAGAAAATGTAATGAATGAAATGTAGAAAAAGTAGGAGAAAGTAGAAAAAGTAGAACTTTGGCTCAGTTTTGTTTCAAGCTTTGATTTTAAGTGACTGAAAACATTTGCATGGATTCAGCATAATCTTATTTAAGTTGAAAATAGAGCAGATGTTATTTTTCAGGATGTGTCTTAGCTGACTCTCTACTATTGGTAGTTACATTAGTGAGGCAAGATTTAAATAATAAAGGGGGTCTTAGAGGCTTATTTTGTTTAGTTCTCTATGCTAACAAAGAACAACTGTAGTATAAATCTCTAGGTAATAAAACAAACCTATTTAGAATTTTTGTATTCTTTCAGTTTTTCACTTTTCTATAATGATAGATAATTGCCATACTTCACAGAAAAAAAAAAAAGAAGAAACAAGAAATGGAAAGAGTTAAGTAAAAGTGGAGAACAGGTACCCTGGCTCATATCTGTAATCCTAGCTAGTCCAGGAGGCTGAGATCTGAGGATTACAGTTCAAAGCTAGCTTGGACAGAAGTCCATGAGACTCTATTTCCAACTAACCATCAAAAAAGCTGGAAATAGAGCTGCTGCTCATGTGGTAGAGTACTAGCTTTGAGCAAAAAAGTTCAAGCCGGAGGACCAGCGCACCCACAAAAAAACACAGAACACAAAATACTATTGAATTCTAAGTAAAGGAAACAGACTGGGTAAGGATTGTGCAATGCTTTGATTGCCAGAATTCACACATAGTAAAGATTAATAACTGTTCTGAATGCTTTCATTGTATCTGAGATGGTGAAATTATGGTAGCTCAGAAGTCCTTGAACTCTTTGCATGTTGATTCTCCTCTTACATCTTAAAAGCTGTTGTAGGCTGGGAATATGGCCTAGTGGTAAAGTGCTTGCCTCATATACCTGAAGCCCTGGGTTCGATTCCTCAGCACCACATATATAGAAAAAAAAAGCCAGAAGTGGTGCTGTGGCTCAAGAGGTAGAGTGCTAGCCTTGAGCAAAAAGAAGCCAGGGACAGTGCTCAGGCCCTGAGTCCAAGGCCCAGGACTGGCAACAACAACAACAAAAAAAACCAAATTAAAAAAAGCTGTTGTAATTTTATTGAGCATTATTAAGTTTTATTTTAATTGACATCAATTACACAAACTTACAGCCACAAATGTAAAAATTAAACTAATTTGTTCCCATGTATTTAGGTAAACCAGATAAGTATTCTTCTCTATTCTAATTTATGGTGTTGCTTAATTAGATCTTTTAGGTGAGCAAGGTAAACTACTCTGATTTAGAGGATACTGTAAGATTTATTCTGTTTTATTTTTGCTGGTAGTGGGGCTGGAACTTAGGGCCTTGCATTCCTGGCTCACAGCTGGAGCCACACCTCTATTTTGGGGGTTTGCTGGGTAAATTGGAGATAAATGTCTCAAGGACCTCAATCGCAAAACCGCGAACCTCCTGACTAGGTAGAATTATAAGTGTAAGCCAACAGTGCCTGGATCTATAAGATTGATTTTAACATTTAATCAGAAAGAAGTTCTTATTTATCCAAGTGACAAGTTATTTGTAGTTTTTGTAGATTCTTACATTGAAGTGGAAAGAGTTCATTAACACAGTTAGTCCAGTAAACTGTTACTGTTTTCAAAATTTTAAATTTCAATTTGGTTATAATAGTTTTATTTATTTTTTTATTTTTTTATTTTTTGCCAGTCCTGGGCCTTGGACTCAGGGCCTGAGCACTGTCCCTCGCTTCTTTTTGCTCAAGGCTAGCACTCTTGCCACTTGAGCCACAGCGCCGCTTCTGGCCATTTTCTGTATATGTGGTGCTGGGGAATTGAACCCAGGGCCTCATGTATACGAGGCAAGCACTCTTGCCACTAGGCCATATCCCCAGCCCCTATAATAGTTTTTGAAAGTCATAATTAAGATGTTACTATATTTATAAAAGTTTCTCATTTGTCGCTTTAGATGCTAGCTAAACAGCTAGAAGCTCTTGGCTTAGCTGAAAAGCCTCAGTTGGTGACTCGCTTTCAAGAAGTTTTTCGGTCCATGTGGTCTGTGAATGGTGATTCGATCAGTAAGATATATGCAGGAACTGGAGCGCTTGAAGGAAAGGCTAAGGTACATCTAGACCTGTCATAATATTACCAAAGATCCTTTTTTTCTTAAGAATGTTTTAAGATGGTCTTTTAAAAAAAACACATTTTTCAGTTAAGTATCTATTTTAGAATTGTGTCATTCTGCTTTTATATCTTCTTTAATATTTCCTTCTGCAGAGGTGGGTACTAAGGATTAAATGCAATGCAGATGTTTTGTTAGTCATTTAGAGATAATCCACTAAGACACTATATGTGTGTGTGTGTGTGTGTGCGTATTGCTTATTTCTCATTGTTTTCTGTTGTGTATCTCTTTTACTTTTTATGTTCTTTATATTCATTATTAATGTGATTTTCCTTTACCATAATTGTAATAAAAGTGTTCTATATCATTTTGCCTTGTGCCTATTGCAGTTGACACAGTACCTGCTGTTTAATAGGTGTGTGACAGATGTTAGATGGAAAGATCTAGCCGTCAACAATTTATTCAGTAACTACTGTGAACCCAGGAAAACTAGGGATTAATTGTACCTTATTTTACTTTGAAAAGGAGGCTATCAAGCTGTATAAAAAAAGTATGAACTATTTAATTATAATTCCAAGTCTCGTCATTACTTCTTAATTGCTGGTATTATCTGTAGACTACCTTTCCCTCTGATAATTGTCCCTTTTATGGGATTTTGGAACTGCCTTTGAGGTTTTTAAAAATTATTTTATGAATTTAAATATTGTTTAATTTTTAATGGATCCCAGTTTCACTTGAATTTATTAACAGCCTAAAATCTGCACAGTTCCTCTCAAATTATTTCAGGAATTCAGATGAGAAACTTACTCCCCCCCCATACCATACCTTTATAGTTTTCATTCAGCTTCTTCAGTTCAGCTTTTTCAACTCTGTAAAGACCATTTGTTAGCTCCAAGTTTTCTTTGAATTTCCAGATCTTCCTCCTCTTCTGTATCTCATGGCATGCCATACCTCTGCCCAGAGGTACCTGAAGGCTTTTTTTGTTCAACTCATCATTTGTGTTGATTTTTATATGCATTTACTTTTTAAATACTGCCTGCTTTTTAAAACCTAAAGTTGTTGAATTTTCATTTGTTCTAGAATATAACTCTTAAGTATTAAAAACTGATTCTCTACAACTATTGCTTAAAATATTCTTTTATATTCTTCTGCCCTTTTGTTTCTGCCATGACTATGACAATATATGTAGAGGTTACATATATTTTCAGTAGTCTTTTATCTTTAACATAATATATTGATATGGAAATCTTTATATATGAAGTATGCTACCCTGAATTGAGCTCAAATCTAACTTCTGAACTGCTCTTTCTTTTCCTTTCTCTGGATTCCTTTTGATTAATTGCCTGATAATGTGAATGGTGAGTGTTTTTTCAATAATGTCTTTTTGCATATTGCTTTAGGGAAGGAAATAATGCCAGGTTTAATGCCAGATAATGATGGCAGTTAGTGGATTTAGGAAAATTGTCTCTTCATTCTGCAAAAAATTCTCTAAGTACTGTCATTTCTCTAAGAAATAAAAATTAAAAGTTTGTAATTTACAAACTAAAGTTATTTTTAAAAACGAGTGTTTTATTGAAAGTAATGTATAAGACAAAAAGTATTTTTTATAACAATGCATACATGAAGTATATGCTCACTAAAATTTATAGCAAATTCACTGTAGGAATAAATTTTATTATTTTTATGAACTTCTTTTTAAACTAGTCCTTCAATAAGTGACACAGTTTCATTTTTAGCTGTATCAAAGTAATTTGAAGTTTTTCTCAGTGTATATATATATCTAATATGTCATCTTTAAGTTCCCTGTCTCTCCTCATCTACTTGAAACCCAACTTCAAAAGTTACTATGTGAAAAGAAATTTCTTTCTTTTAAATTTCTGTTTATTTACTTCATTGTAGACAAGTTTAAACACTTACTGCCCTAGATATTGAATGAAGTTGAGGCACTTTAGCCTTTTCATTTCTTTGTGCAGAAGTGATCATCAGAAGAGTAAAGAAAATAGTGGCCTATTTATTTATTTATGCATGTATGCATGCCATTCCTGGGGCTTGGATTCAGTGCCTCCGCACTGTCCCTGAGCTTCTTTTGCTCAAGGCTAGAACACTACCACTTGAGCCACAGAGCCACTTCCAGCTTTTTCTGTTTATGTAGTACTGAGTGATCAAACTCAGGGCTTCATGTGTGCTAAGCAAGCACTCTACCACTAAGCCCCAAGGATGGTTGTTTTTTTGTGGGTTTTGTTTTTGTTTTTGTTTTTTTTGTTTTTGTTTTTTAACTCATGGCCTGGGCACTGTCCCTGAGCTCCTTTTGCTCAAGCCTAGCATTCTGATATTGAGCCACAGCACCACTTCCAGCTTTTTCTGTGTATGTGGTACTGAGGAATCAAACCCAGGGCTTCATGCATGCTAGGCAAGCACTCTACCACTAAGCCCCATTCCTAGCCCAATAGTGGCCTTTTAATATATTGGGGATGCATTCAAAGTACAATGATCAGGTCCTTTTTATACTGACATCATATAAAACCAACTGAAAGTTGCAAAATGCCTATTGAGTTAAGTTAATGATATTTAGAATGAAAGCACACACTCCTTTTCCCTCAACAGGCTGGAAAGTTAAAAGATGGTGCTCGTTCTGTCACTAGAACAATTCAGAATAACTTCTTTGACAGCTCCAAGCAAGAGGCCATTGATGTTTTGCTACTGGGCAATACTCTAAATAGTGATTTAGCTGACAAAGCTCGAGCACTTTTAACTACTGGAAGTTTGCGTGGTATGCATAATTATTTTATATCTTATTTATGCTACTTTTAGTCCTTCACAAAGTCCAAGAAGTAAGTGTAAACTTGTTTATATAAATAATTGGATTGTAGTTGGTTGAAGTACTTTTGGAAAGAACTTTTATACAGGTGATTTAAAAAAATTCTCCAAAGGAAGTTTGTCTCATTTGTTTATAGAAATCAATAGCATTATTTAGCCACAAACCTGTTATTTTTTTCTATAGATTATGTATACTTAGATATTATGATAGAGGGCTTAAGTTTAACTATCGCTAACTTTATAAGGCAGAATTTCTTGTATATGCAGCTGGCCCTTATAGCATTGAACAATTAGATTGTATTTTTAAATGCTTTATTGAAAAAACCCTAACTATAGTTATTTCTCTGAAATAACAATAAAGGTTTCTTTAATATATTCTTAACTTTTAATTGTTACTGTTTGAGTGGTTAAATCATATTATTAATAATTTAAAATAGCACTGCTTATTATTCACTAACCACTATTATCAGTTTTTATATTTGACATAAATATATGGCCTTCAAGGTAACTTTTTATTTTTTATTTTAATCTTCTATTAAAATCAAAAGAATTTGAACTCATGTCAAGAAGCATATAAAAGAGAAAATTTGGCATTCATTGTAGACACTATATTAGACTTCCTTTCCCCACCTAGTTTATTGAAATATAATTGACAAAATTAGACTTTCTTAGTTCCACTTCTTTTCCATTATTATTTTATAGCACTGTGAACCTTTTTTTTCCTGTTACCCTAAGTCAAACCCTCAATTGTTCCCTGGAAGAAAATTGTTCCCGCATTGGGAAATGTCCTTTCAGGTAATTACTTGGTTAGATAGATGATCATGGACTCTTTCAGAATTCCACATGGCTCCCTGAAGGTAGCTGATTACAGCTAGCTCCTCAGGGATATAAGGAGGCTGGGGAATTGGGACCTATTCAAACTCTTTAAAAAAAAAAATCTGATCTTAGCTACTACTTTCAACTTCAGGCTTTCTTCCTGGCTTCCAAAAGTGTAGAGACTGACTGATTTGTGTTTTGTCACCTCTTTCCACCTGTGCCTACTTTGATGTGGAGGCATTATTAAGCAACAATTGAAAGTAAGTGGTTGAAGGAAAGAAAAGAAACAAAGAACTTAAGTTATTCCCAAATTTGAGCATCAAGTTTTCAGTTTCCTGCACACTTTACTATATGTAATATATGCAATTTAAAAATAGTCAGCTGGACTTGGTGGTTCATGTTTGTAATGCCAGCATTCAGGAGGCTGAAGCAAGATGAGTTTGAGGCCAGTCTCTGTTATATAACAAGACACTGTCTTAAAAAAGTACAATCAATTCTTCTAAAACACTTGTTTTGAAACTGCAAATTTGTTCCAACATGGGTAATATATAAGGGAATGATTTGAGTATGATGCCAATTTTGCATGAGGTTATGCGTGATTTCATTGGCAAAACAACATTAGGTAAATGGAGAAAACTGTCCAACAGATCCAAGATCCAAGGTACAAGCATATAAAATGCATGTACACATAAGCCCACACCTTAGACATCTTCCCTACCCCAGTTCACTATATGTTATGAGCCATACCCATCCACACCTGATGTTTCAGCTTTCCATCCATTTTCCAATAACCTTTGTGCCATTCCTGTTAAATCATTCTGATGCCCATTTCTCCAAGCCAACTTCATATTTTTATTCAAGATGAAGTACCTTATAAATATTCATGCATTTTATGACCACTTAACATGCATGATACTAGGCTGTTTTTATTGGGTTCCTATTTTTGGTGTGTCACTGTTCAAGTTTCAACCCCATTTTTCCCGTAAGCCCCATGGCTATGATAATCTATGCAGTTTTGCATAGTGCAGTGATGTTTTTAGAATGTGTATATCTTGTTATATCTAAACTGATGGTATGTCTCAAGAGGTGAGTCTTAGAAGAAGTACTAAAAGGTATATAATAAGGTCAAGATTATACCCTCCACATTTTCATGTCTTCCAGTTTCTTAGGTTTTTAAACTCATAGTCTCGTCCAAACACATGTGCCAAACCATACACATATACCACAGGAGCAGCTGAAAGATCAGGTATATATGGCCTTCTGATTGTGAAATGGTGGGTATCACCCAGTCACAAAGGATTTCTTTAGCCGCAAAGGGTTTTTATCAGTCACTGACATTTTGATTGTAATTCTTGGCGGTTCTATAACCATTAAAAAAATAAAATATGTCATCAGATTGGTTTAAAATGAGTCCATCTCAGAATGTTTTGTCTTTATGCTCTAGATTTGAACTGTAATTTGTTGTTTTACTAATGATTCTTTGTTTTCTTCTTGATGCATCCGTAGTTTCTGAGCAGACATTACAGTCAGGTACAGTATAGAAAAATCAATAAAAAAATAGTGTTTTTTTAAAAATTTTACACAAAGATATATGCTTTGAAACTTTCTCATTTTGTCCTCAGAATCTAGCAGAGTAAATTGCTATTTTGTTTTAATCTGTCAAAAACGTTTAAGCTTTGGCAAATTAAGTACTTCATTCAGAAGGAAATATATAGCATTTTTTGTCTTCCTGCATCAAAAGCTTAGTTCTAGTTTAAGATAATTCAGCTAGTGTAATCTCTTTTAAACAAGCATTATTGGTGTTAATACTTAATTCTCACTTGGCTGTTAGAAAAAAATTCAGATGTGACTAGTCCTAGGCTAGTCCTAGGCCTTGGACTCAGCCTGAGACTGTCCCTGGCTTCTTTTTTGCTCAAGGCTAGCATTCTGTCACTTGAGCCACAGCACCACTTCTGGCCATTTTCCATATATGTGGTGCTGGGGAATCAAACCTAGGGTTTCATGTATACAAGGCAAGCACTCTTGCCACTAAGCTATATTCCCAGCCCGCTAGTGGATTAATTTAAGAGTACTATGTCTACCATTTCTGAGTACTGTCTGTGCCATTTATGAATACGTATATTTGTCATGCCCATGCAGTATTTAGGAAGGCCTTATCTTATTCTTTTACAATATAGATGACAAATTTCCTGTAGCTACAGACTTGGACTAAAATATGACCTGAAATCTTTTAATTTTAAACTTCACCAATATTGCTAACAAATTCAGAATTATATATGATAGTTATTATTTTTCTTCACTATTTATTCATAGGGGATCTTCCCTGGACTAGATTTATGATCTAGCTTTAAAGATAAATCTATGACAAATAAAAAAAGAAGTGAAACTTGCTAGAAACTTATTTGAGAAAATGACATTTTTCTCCCTTTCTTTAGATTTGGTATTAATTGATAATAGTTTTGCCTTGTTATTGATCTAGAGCTTTTGAGAAGCTGGGTGGTTGTTGTTTGAGAAGGATAGAAATGGATTGCTAATGTTTTGAGGTTATATAATACAGTTTTCTGAAATTATATTGTATTTAGAAATGGACACCTGTTTCATGGGCACAAACATATTTTTAAGTACTACACTCAGTTAATGAAGTAGGACTTTTTTTTTTTGCCTTCTGATTTCATTGAAGGGCTGATTTGACTTTACTGATTAAAAAGCAGGAAACTTCTGTTCATCCTCCTTATTGTTGTCCTGCTGAATATTTTAAGCCATATTATCATTAAAAAAAAATCTTTCCACTATAATAACAATGACAGTTTACTTTAATTACATATATATTTTTTATTTTATTATTATTTTTTTTTTGGCCAGTCCTGGGCCTTGGACTCAGGGCCTGAGCACTGTCCCTGGCTTCTTCCTGCTCAAGGCTAGCACTCTGCCGCTTGAGCCACAGCGCCGCTTCTGGCCGTTTTCTGTATATGTGGTGCTGGGGAATCAAACCTAGGGCCTCGTGTATCCGAGGCAGGCACTCTTGCCACTAGGCTATATCCCCAGTCCAGTTTACTTTAATTATAAAGACCAGTGATAAGCTAGGTGCCAGTGGCTCATGCTGTAATCCTAGCTATTTAGGTGGCTAAGATCTGAGGATCATGGTTTGAAGCCAGCCAGCCTAGGCAGGAAAAAGACCAGGATGCTCATATCTCCAGTTAACCACAAAAAAGCTGGAAGTGGAGCGCGGTGGCTCAAGTGATAAAGCACCAGCCTTTTGCAAAACCAAACCCTCAGGAATAGTGCCCAGGCCCCTTGAGTTCAAGCCCCAGAATGAGCACCAAAAAATAAATAAATAAATAAAAGACCAATGATAAACAGTAGTAATAAAGAGGCTTTTCTAAGTATATTTTGCTCTCTGTTAACCAACCAACCAACAAACAATAGAGAGAAAATAATCTACTTTTATTACCACTTAGTAGAAAATAAACATATCGAATAGTAAGAGAGTTAAAAATCTGCACGTTTGCTCTTGGAACCACTGGGGAAATGGCTATCATCCAAATCTACAGTTCCTATAGGCAATCCACAAATCAAAATTATCTTCAAAATACTGAAATGTCCTTTTCCTTTTCCATTCTTTTCCTCTGGAAACTGTTTGTTGGTATCATCAAGTAATACCAGAGTAAAATATGATACATGATAAGAAGTTTTTATTTGGGGCTGGGGATATGGCCTAGTGGCAAGAGTGCTTGCCTCGTATACATGAGGCCCTGGGTTCAATTCCTCAGCACCACATATATACAGAAAACGGCCAGAAGTGGCGCTGTGGCTCAAGTGGCAGAGTGCTAGCCTTGAGCAAAAGGAAGCCAGGGACAGTGCTCAGGCCCTGAGTTCAGGCCCCAGGACTGGCCAAAAAAAAAAAAAAAAAAAAAAAAAAAAAGTTTTTATTTTAATTGTCTACTTACAAGTTAACTTCAAATTAAATACAAATTCTGATTTTAACCTGAATTCCTGTTAAGGTTCTATTCACTTTTTTATTTTCACTTTTTGCTAGTGCTAGGGTTTGAACTCAGGACCTAGGCTCTGTCCCTGAGCCTGTCTGTGCTCAACGCTAGTGCTCTACCACTTGAGCCACAGTGCCACTTGGAGCTTTTTTTTTTTTTAGTAGTTTATTGGGATAAGAGTCTCATGGACTTTCCTGCCCAGGCTGGATTTGAACCCTGATCCTCATATCTCAGCCTCCTAAATAGCTAGAATTATAGGTATGAGCCACCAGCACCTGGCTTAGTCTACTCACTTTTAAGTGCCAAGAATTTAAAGAAGCTAGAGTATGTCTTAAAAGGCAGAAAACCAAGTGGCAAACAAAAAAGTAGGCAGGAGAGAGACTGAAAATTCAAAATGTATGAACATTAGTTATTTAATAATTATCTTTTTGAGAACTTTTTGTCCTAGACATTCTTTGTTACTGGAGAATGGTATATTTCTATCTCCAGAGAGCTTCTCATGAAAGGATATGGTTATAGGATAGAAGAGTATTAGTTACCTGAAATTTCCATAACCAGAGTGATTCAGATTTATTTTTTGGATTTTGGAATATTTTCAAAGGTTTTACTTCTGAGAATCTCTAATCTGAAAGTTTGATAATCAGACACTTCATAACCCTAAACTTTTTTTTTTTTTTTTTTTTTGGCCAGTCCTGGGCCTTGGACTCAGGGCCTGAGCACTGTCCCTGGCTTCTTCCCGCTCAAGGCTAGCACTCTGCCACTTGAGCCACAGCGCCGCTTCTGGCCGTTTTTTGTATATGTGGTGCTGGGGAATCGAACCTAGGGCCTCGTGTATCCGAGGCAGGCACTCTTGCCACTAGGCTATAACCCCAGCCCCTCATAACCCTAAACTTTTGAGCATTGTGTTGGCACTCAAAACTTTTTTAGTTTCAGGTTTTCAGATTTTAAATTAGAGATGGTAGTCTATAATTGTAAATACAGTGGAAAAAATTAGCAAGGAGGGGCAGAGAAGAGAAGAGTGAATTTTTTAATAAAACAGAAAGGGAAGGCCAAAGATCCAAAGGAGATGAATGAAGAGTGTTTGTTACAGGCTATAAGAATAACCCAGTATAGTATGTTCTGTGGTAAGAACAGGCTGTGATTTACTTAAAAAACAAAACAAAACACAGGGAGGGCAGTAACTAGGTAGAACACAGGAGGGCAGAAGATGAGGGCATAAAGGCAAGATGTTAGTTATGACTCTATCAACAATTTTTAAAGACTTTGGCTTCTACCTGAGTGAGATACAGAAGCATTCAGTAGCACTGTCTTTTTCAGACATCTCTTTATCTTCCTCTGTGTGTGGGTGTGGGTGTAGGTGTGCACGCACACGTGCGTGCATGTATACTTTTTTTTGGTCAAGGATCCATTATTCATCAAAAACGCCTGTTAGTGAAGATTGTAAATGTTGTTAAATGTTTTTGCTTGGGAAAAATAAATTTTTGTTTATATTTATTTTAAATAAAAGTTGTATGACAGTCAGTTGCTATATTCCTAAAAAGTATGGTTTCTAAGTTTTGTACATCATAAAATGTCATACCATTTCATGGAAACAGACTGTTCTGCATGTATGCTGCAATAATTATGTAATTTTTTTACACTATTATATGTAAGTTTGTGGTCTATTTTAAAAACTTGTGTTGCCTAAGTGCTGCTTTCTGGGCTTTGCACTCAAGACGTCTTTTTTTCTTGTGCCTTGTGCATGCATCTTGTGCTTGTGATGATGAATGATCTTTATGTTTTCTAGACATCCTCTCAGTTATAAAGATCAATTTTTCTAAATGGTTTAATGCCACTAAAATTCTGTTATGTCTTGTTTTTGATTAGCATCTTCAAAAGTACTAAAGAGCATGTGTGAGAACTTCTACAAGTATTCAAAGCCCAAGAAAATTCGAGTATGTGTTGGAACCTGGAATGTAAATGGTGGAAAGCAGTTTCGCAGCATAGCTTTTAAGAATCAGACACTCACTGACTGGCTTCTTGATGCACCCAAGTTAGCTGGCATCCAAGAGTTTCAAGGTTGGCTTTTCATAATGTGGGTTTAACTAAAATCCTGAGTGACTGTGAGACAGGCAGTTCATAATATGCATTAAAAATACTTGAGCTTCTGTTATATCTTTCATAGTCAATATTTCTATACATTAAACCCATTAACGTCTTAACCTTTTTTTTTTTTTGCCAGTGCTGGGGCTTGGGATTCAGGGCCTGAGCATAGTCCATGGCTTCTTTTTGCTCACGGCTAGTACTCTACCACTTGAGCCACAGCGTCCCTTCTGACTTTTTCTATATATGTGGTGCTGAGGAATTGAACCCAGGGCTTCATGTATAGAAGGCAAGCACTCTATCACTAGGCCATATTCCCAGCCCCCCTCTTTTTTTTTTCTTTTTTTGGTTTTGGGTTTTTTTTTGGGGGGGGGGGTGGTTTGCCAGTCCTGGGGCTTGAACTCAGGGCCTGATCACTGTCCCTGACTTCTTTTTGCTCAAGGCTAGCACTCTACCACTTGAATCACAACGTCACTTCTGGCTTTTTCTGTATATGTGGTACTGGGGAATCGAACCCAGGGCTCCATGTATGCGAGGCAAGCACTCTACCACTAGGCCATATTCCCAGCCCTAATCCTTTTTTTTTTTTTTCTATCTCATAATAGTGAGGGGGAAAAAAAACACTTAGCTAGTTGATTCTTGGAAATAAGAAAAAATATGTAAGGCAACCACACATGCAAGGGAAACTAGTTTGTTTTATTCTTATCACTGGACATGAACCAATTGTTATTTTGTAATTGAAAATTGAAATTTTATTTCCAATTTTAGTAAGTCCCATTTTTTAGAGTGGGTCTTGTAATATTTGTTGGCACTTTATAATGTAACAGTACTGTTTATCCTAGCAAAACTTGGTTGTTGTTCACACAAACATTAAGCCAAGGATATTTTTGTTATGATGTTGATTTGATTCTAGAATTTAAGGCCCTCTTCTTAAAAGACTTTTTATTGTACATAAAGGTGAAGTGTAGAAAATAAAATGAGACATACATTATTTTTGTTTTTTAGTATTATTTTTTTCCTTTTGCTGTTATGTATATTTGAAACTCAGAGCCTCATGCTCCCTGGGCTTTCAAATGGCTAGTGCTCTACCATTTAAAGCCATTTCTCCATACAGCCCTTTTGTTAGCTAATTGGAAATAAGAGTCTCACAGACTTCTATCTGAGCTGGCTTCACACCATAGTCTCTAGGTTTCAGTTTCTTCAGTAACTTGAATTATAGATATGAAACACTGGCTTCTGATGTTTTAGTTATTTTTAAGCAGTTGCATCTTACTTTATGAGATCTTCCCACATTAAAGTGGGAAATTAAAAGATTTATACCTATAATTTATGTTTATTTAATCCAAATGCAAACCTATTATAATGACAGATTTACAATTTTGCAGTTGAGGAATGTAGACACAGAAAGAGAAGTAACCTCACAGTCTTGTAGCCAATAGTGCCAATGACACAGAATAGAAAGCAGATGACCTGAATCCTGAGTCTCTTTCATGCTGTATTTTATGTATAAACTTGAGCAAGTTGTTAGGTGTTCTAAAGGCTCTGTGCAAAAAAGTTTTTTTTATTGGATGTCTGTGTAATAATTAGTGAGATGGTGAAGGTTTGAGCCTTGTGACATCCAATACATCTTTTGTATTTCTTAAATTAGTCCATAGTATTTGCTCAGTCATTCTAGCTATTTGTCATTATTTCTCAATTCTTGGAACCTATAAAAAAACTCTGGCCTACTTTACCTGGAGCAGCTTTTGTTCTTTTTAGCCCTTTTCAGTTATTGAGAGGACTAATAGCCAGGGACAAAATGATGTGTCATAGCCCTTGGTTCTCTTCTCATTTTCCTAGATTTCCAGGAGATCCAGACAAAGAAAAGATCAAGGACCAAGTTTGATTGTGAAAAATGCTTCCCAGATGTCTTCAATTTCAAACAGATTTCTAGTTTCTTTATTCTTTGTTCCTGTTCTGAATAGTTCCTTTACCTTTCCAATTCTGATTCATTTATCCTATGAGAAGTGTCTTGCTTCTCTGCTATTGATGGTCCAAACTTTGGCAAGTTATTTCTAAATGATTCCTGGTTTAGGGATATTTAAGAACAACAGTCTTTGGGCTAAGAATGTAGTTCAAATGCCTAGCAAGCATGAGACCTTTAGTTCAAACCACACAGATAGATAGATAGATAGATAGATAGATAGATAGATAGATAGATAGATAGATAGATAGATAGATAGATACTAATCTTAACCAAGTTAAAGATATTTTAGTAGACAGTAAAATTACTATCTGAATCATGAGTTTTTATCTTTAATGTGAATTTGGTTAAACTGGGAAAAAAAATAAAAGAACAAGGGGCTAGGAATGTGTCTTAGCAGTAGAGTGCTTGCCTGTAGCATACATAAAGCCCTAGGTTCGATTCTTTAGCACCGCATAAACAGAAAAAGCCAGAAGTGGTAGAGTGCTAGCCTTGAGCAAACAGAAGCTATAGACAGTGCTCAGGCCCTGAGTCCCAAGCCCCAGGACTGGCAAAAAAAAAAAAAAAAAAAAAAGAAGAAGAAGAAGAACAAACTGAGCCAGGCCTGGTGGTTATATAACTTTCATCCCAGTACTCAGAAAGTGAAGGAAGGAGAGTTTGATGCTAGCCTGGACTACGTAGTGAGATTTGTCTCAATCAAGCAAACAAAAGTCCATAGAAATTTTATGAGATCCTGTTGTGTGTTGTGTTATATTGAGTTGCCGTTTAAATAAGGCTATACTTAAAGGTATTTCTTGAATGCTTTATTATAGACAAAAGAAGTAAGCCAACTGATATATTTGCAATTGGTTTTGAAGAAATGGTAGAGCTGAATGCTGGAAACATTGTGAATGCAAGGTAAGCTAATCAGGTATTAACACTGGAAAATTGTGCTGTGAGGGATAAGAAAGACAGGGTAACTTAATGAATTGTTATGGGACTAGGTTAAGATAATAGATGGAAAGGTGCTTTTTAAAGTGTATAGTAGCAGTTCTCAAACTTATTGGTTGGAAGAGCTCTCTGCACACTTAAAAGTATTCTGTTTCAAGAATTTATTAATATTGTTTACATCTCGACTTTATTATATTAAAAATAATTAAAACTAAAACTCTGCAAACATTTAATTATAAATAGCAATAGTAAATCCGTTACAGTTAGCATTATAAAAAGTAGTTGTTGAGCTCTTGTGATAGGTCTATCCTAGACCTTTTTATGCCTTTTCAGTAATTGTTGGGTTTTAGAGACATAATGTAAATTTGCTGACCAAAACATGTGGAAATACCATTTGAAAAGAAGTTTGTTGTTTTACAGACATGATCTCTACTGTTCTCCCCACCCCACCCACAACAGCCACATATCAGGGAGACCATGCACCTTTGTTGTCTGTGCTGTAGGGCTTGTCTCACTCAACATTATTTGTTCAAGATCTGACCATTTCCCTGAGAATGCCATTATTTTATCATTTCTAATTGCTATGTAGTATTTCATTATGTACCACTTTTTTTGAATCCATTCATCTGTAGTGGGGTATCTGGGTTTTTTCCATATTTTGGCTATTCTGAATTGTGCAGCAATAAACATGGATGTGCAGGTATCTTTATGGTATCCTGGATCCTGTTGTTCAGGATAGATGCCTAGGAGTGGTAAGGCTGGGTCATAGGGTAGGTCTATGTTGAGCTTTTTGAGGAACCTCCATACTGTTCTCCAAAGTGGTTGTACTAATTTGCACTCCCACCAACAATGGGGAAGGGTTCCTCTTTCCCCGCATCCCCTCCAGCATTTGTTGTTGCCTGAGTTCAGAGTATAGGTCATTCTAACTGGAGTGAGGTGGTATCTCAGGGTTGTTTTTATTTGCATTTCCTTTACTGCCAGGGTTGTTGAACATTTCCTCATATGTTTCTTTGCCATTTTAATTTCTTTTCCTGTGAACTCTCTCTTTAGCTCCTTTGCCCATTTAATAATTGGTTTACTGGGTTTGGAGGGGGTTAGTTTCTTGAGTTCTCTGTAGATGATAGAAATTAGGCCTTTGTCTGTTGTTGTGCTGGTGAAGATCTTTTCCCATATGGTTGGCTGTCTTTCTAGTTTAGTGGCTATGTCTTTAGCTGTGCAGAAACTTTTTATTTTGTAATAGTCCCATTTGTCGAGTCTGTCCCCTATCTGTTGTGCCCCTGGGACTCCTCTGTTCAGGAAGTTCCTGCCTATGCCTATAACTTCTAGTGTCTCTCCTACTCTGTCCTTCAGTAGTTTCAGGCTTTCAGGTCTGATGTTGAGGTCTTTAATCCATTTTGAGTTAATCTTGGTGTATCCGTGATAGGCTAGGGTCCACTTTGAGTTTTCCACATGTGGCTTCCCACTTTTCCCAGCACCAGTAGTTGAAGAGGCTATGTTTTTTCCATTGTATGTCTTTAGCTTCTTTGTCAAATATCAGCTGACTGTAAGTATGCAGATTTATATGTGGTTTGTTCTATCTTTCTTGTAAGCATAATTGAATAGATGATTTAAAAGTTCTGTCTAGAAAAACTACAATTCGATTTGTTACAATTGCCTATACAACAATGAAATTACAAAATCAAGATTTTGCAATTCTTAGCAAAATAATAGATGTGAGCAATGATTGTCAATTTCATTACAAGGGCTAATGGGGAATTTTGGAGTACTGTAGACTTACCGATATAATAGCCTCTCCCTGTGACTCTGTGGGAGGTACACAGCACCAGCTAGATTTTTTTTTTTGCCAAAATAAATACATAACTTATCTTTCTTTTTTTTTTTTTGGCTAGTCCTGGGCCTTGGACTCAGGGCCTGAGCACTGTCCCTGGCTTCTTCCCGCTCAAGGCTAGCACTCCGCCACTTGAGCCACAGCGCCGCTTCTGGCCGTTTTCTGTATATGTGGTGCTGGGGAATCGAACCTAGGGCCTCGTGTATCCGAGGCAGGCACTCTTGCCACTAGGCTATATCCCCAGCCCCATAACTTATCTTTCTTAAGTCTCTAAAATAAATACACAACTTATCTTTCTTAACAAGTATCAGTTGTAGAGTGATAAGATACCAGAGGGCACACCAGCCAAATCCAGACTGTTGAACATATTAAAGACGAATGAACCAGTTTTCTTTAGCAACAACAACAATAGCATTAAAACAGGTTTGCAAGGAGAGTTGAGAGACTAATAAGCTTGAGAGAGATTCAAGAGCCAGGGCAAACTAACTGTGTTACCTAAGCCATGTTTGGCCCAATTTAGAGAGCCAAACCAAATGCAGAAAGATATTTTGTAGATAGTTTTAGAGGTTTCAATATTAATACATAGAGTATTTGATGATATTAAGGAACTGTTCATGTTTAAGTGTGATGATGGCATTGTAGTTATGTAAAAATTTAAATGTCCTGTTGTAGCCATGTATAGTGGTTCAATGAGAGGTCTGCATAGGTAAAAAAGAAGTTCAAACGACTTCATCCCAATTAATGGTTCAGAGTAGTAGTGTGTGCCTGTTATCTCAGCTATGAGGGAAGTATAATGTCTGGACACTGTGGCACCTGTTACGCTAGCTATTCAGGGAAGAACAAGTAGGAGGATCACAGCCCAGGTTGCCATATGGAGTGAGACCCTGCTTCAAAAATAACCAGTGGGTTGGAGCCATGGCTCAATGCTATAGTGCCTGCCTAGCAAGCCAGAAGCCCTTGAGTTCAGTCCCTAGTACTGATCTCCCCATCCTTGCCAAAAAATGTCATGTATGCATTAGAGTTACATCTTGAAGTATTTATGGATAAATACTGTGTCTTAGACATAACCTAAAAGATTCCAGGTTTTACCAAAAACAAAAGATGGGGAGGTGGAGGAGGCCAATGGAGTTAAAAACTATTAACAAAATGGTAGTTTACAATTGTCTCTTTTGTTTATATCTCTTTTTAAAATTTCCCTGTGTGTGTGTGTGTGTGTGTGTGTGTGTGTGTGTGAGAGAGAGAGAGAGAGAGAGTATCATAGGGCTTGAACTCAGGGCCTTATGTTTTTGCTTATGGCTTGTGCTCTACCACTTGAGTTATGCTTCCATTCCAGCATTTTGCTTTTTGCTGGTTAATTGGATCTAGTAGTTTAATGGACTTTTCCTCCCTGGGCATTGAATATCTATCCTTAGACCCGAGCCTCTGTATTAGCTGGAATTACAGGTGTGAGTCACTGGCTCCCGGTTTCCAGAATATTGTTTTCAAGACATTAATTAAGTGTAAGTCAGGAAAAAGAGAAAAATTAGGGGAGAGGTTTCCTCTGCAAGTACATACCTCTCTATGACCCTGAATACCTTAAAGAGTAAAGAATAAACCTTGAGCTAGAAATGTGGCTTAGTGGTAGAGTGCTTGCCTAGCATGCATGAAGTCCTGGGTTCGATTCCTCAGCACCACATAAACAGAAAAAGCCAGAAGAGACTTTGTGGCTCAAATGGTAGAGTGCTAGTCTTGAGTGAAAAGAAGCCAGGGACAGTGCTCAAGCCCTGAGTTTGAGCCCCAGGACTGGCAAAAAAAATAGTGAAACTTGACATTACCTGACTGTGTTATCCCTATGTCAGCTTATACTTACTCTGTAAAGAAATCATAGATTAAATTTTGAAATGTATTATTTTGGCTAAAGGTAGAGGTTTTCTTTTTATGGGAAACAAAAATAGTCTGCATAAAAATTTCCATTTTATGAAACTTAGATTAAAATTATATCTTCTTCTGTACCTGACTTATATAACTGTAATCTTTCCATACATTACCTTTATAATAACAATGAAGAATATTTTTTTAAAGTATAGCATAGTTTTTTTTTTGAAGTATAGTATTTTCCTAAAGATGCTCTTTTTAATCTTTCTGTAGCACAACAAATCAGAAGCTGTGGGCTGTAGAGCTTCAGAAGACAATCTCCAGAGACAATAAGTATGTGCTGCTGGCTTCTGAGCAGTTGGTGGGCGTCTGCCTGTTTGTTTTTATCAGACCACAGCATGCTCCTTTTATCAGGTCAGTGAGCTGGTAGAGAAACACTTGTCAAAGTTGTTCTAAAATGTGTTTACAATTCAAGAGTCACTAATAGCTTCAATGTAGTATTTTACAGGGTTCTCAAAATACCACATGATAATGAAGTTATATAATCATGTAATAGTGAAAGCTAATTTCCTGCTTGCAGAATATCTCATCTCCCCTTCAAAATTCTTTGTTTCAAAGGGATGTTGCAGTTGATACTGTGAAGACTGGGATGGGAGGAGCAACTGGAAATAAGGGAGCAGTTGCCATCCGCATGCTTTTCCATACCACCAGCCTTTGCTTTGTCTGTAGCCACTTTGCTGCAGGGCAATCACAGGTCAAAGAAAGAAATGAAGATTTTGTAGAAATAGCACGGAAACTGAGTTTTCCCATGGTGAGCTTCTGATGCTTGTGTTTTCTGTTTTTATTCTAACAGTATTGGGGCTTAACCTCAGGGAAGGATGTCCTTGGCAAGTGTATTATCTCTCCATGACCCTATTCATTTTTAATAAACTTGCTAGGCAGATCTCTACCTGTGTGAACCATGCCCCTAGCCATTTTCTGCTTAAGTTATAGATCGGGTCTTGCATTGTTGCCTGGGGCCAAGCTCAGACAACAATTATTTGTTGTCTTACCTTTTGTTGTTGTTGTTGGTCTTGGAGCTTGAACTGTAGGCCTGAGCTCTGGGCCTGAGCTCTTCACTTCAGTGCTAACACTCTACTACCTGAATGATAGCACGGCTTCCAGTTTTCTGGTAGTTAATTGGGGATAAGAGTCTCACCGACTTTACTGCCTGGACTGGCTTTGAACACCATGATCCTCAGCTCTCAGCCTCCTCAGTAGCTAGGATTACAGGCATGAACCACCAGCGCCCAGCTTGTCTAAATTTTTGCAAGGACTGCTTTCAAACTATGATCCTTCAAGATCTCCCATCTCCTGAGTAGCTAGGATTTTAAGCAAGAGCCACTGTGTTTGGCCCTTGCTGCATTGTTCTCAAAGAAGCTTTAAATTGTATTTTAATTTATTCCAAATATCCATGGCAGGGTTTTTGAAATTTTAAGGTAGTTCTTAGGACATCAGCAATATTCACTATTATGTATGTTGTTACTGTTGGGGTAAAGAAAGAGAGCTTGGATGGAGGCAGGTCTGTCTGAGGTAAAGAAATAATATGAAACCTTTTTATCATTTAATTGCTTTGAATTTTAAATTTCATCTCAATGCTTGTAGGGAAGAATGCTGTTTTCTCATGACTATGTATTTTGGTGTGGTGATTTCAACTATCGAATTGATCTCCCTAATGAAGAAGTTAAAGAGCTCATAAAACAGCAAAATTGGGATTCTCTTATAGCAGGCGACCAACTTATCAATCAGAAAAATGCTGGACAGGTATATACAAACTTAAGATACTTGCATTAAGTAGAAGGGGATTTTTTAAGTTATAAAATATGCTTTATGCAGTATTTTTAAATTTATTGCAAGCCATTTACTTAAATACATATGTGTAGATAAATACAGAATTACTTTTCCTAAAAGAAAGACAGGATGGGGGTAGGGAAGGGAGGAAGGGGAGAAGGAAAAAAAGGTAAGAGAATACACAATTCTTCTCTTGGAGAAAAATGTATTCTGACTTTATAAGATGTACTTTCAAATAAAAAATGGAAGGGATGTACTATTGTGAGGAAGATGAAAGTAATTTAGAATCTTAAGAGACCATTTGGTATAGTGCCTAGGGATTATCAGACCTGAATTCTTAAACTTTAAGCACTACTTAATAATTCTAGGTTTCTGCTCTTTATTGGAGAATATAACATTAGGCCAGGTGGTTTTGGAAACATACAGTTCTAAATGTGCTGTAGAGATCAAGGGAAGGAGGTTTCCCTTATAAGTTTTGTTATTGTTATTTGGCTGAAGATCAACTAGTAGGAAAGATGCTATATTTTAGGTGTTTTTTTCTTTCCATTTTTAAAGCTTTGATCCATTCTGAGTTTATCAAGTGGATACAAATTTTGTCTGAGGATATCCAGCATGTAATAAACATTTCTGAGTGGCTATGAATGAAAACAAAACTTTCATGCATTTTGAAATTATTTTGTGTGTATTATTTTAGATTTTTAGAGGATTTTTAGAGGGGAAAGTAACCTTTGCTCCGACCTATAAGTATGACTTGTTTTCTGATGACTACGACACCAGTGAGAAATGCCGCACCCCTGCGTGGACAGACCGAGTCCTCTGGAGGAGGAGGAAGTGGCCTTTTGATAGATCAGGTTAGAAATGGACTTCTTTATATAGATGAATTAATGAGAATGTTATGAGGAAACACGGGATGAAATAATTATCCATTAAGAAAAAGGTTATCTAGGGCTGGGGATATAGCCTAGCGGCAAGAGTGCCTGCCTCGGATACACGAGGCCCTAGGTTCGATTCCCCAGCACCACATATACAGAAAACGGCCAGAAGCGGCGGTGTGGCTCAAGTGGCAGACTGCTAGCCTTGAGCGGGAAGAAGCCAGGGACAGCAGTGCTCAGGCCCTGAGTCCAAGGTCCCGGACTGGCAAAAAGAAAAAAAAAGAAAAAGGTTATCTAGAACAATATAGGAAATTCAAACATAGAAGACATTTTATAAACATTAATTTTTAAGCATCTTAGTGACATAATTTCATATAAAAAGAAGCAAGGGAATATTTTTGTGAAATGTATTTTTAACTGCTCCTTATTTACTGTATTATTTATGGAACACTGTTTAGTGAATTATACATGTAACACTTTTTTAGTGTGAAAGTGTCTAGTCTTCCTGACTGTTAACAAGTATAGCAGGCATTCTAGCCAGCTAGGTAGTAGGAGCTAATGTAAGGAAGGCATTACCTCCTGATTCCATGTGATCTGACTGCTGATATGGCCTTGCTTGTGTTTTCTTTTGTTCTGTTATACAGCTGAAGATTTAGACCTTCTAAATGCCAGTTTTCAAGATGAAAGCAAAATCCTTTACACGTGGACTCCTGGTACTTTGCTGCACTATGGAAGAGCCGAGCTGAAGACTTCTGACCACAGGTTTAAACAACCTCAATATTTTTAGTTTGAAGTTTGTTTGAAATCCATCCTTTTTGAAACATTTCTAATACATTTAATTTATCTTTATACTTTAAGGCCTGTTATTGCCCTGATTGATATAGATATATTTGAAGTTGAAGCTGAAGAGAGGCAAAACATTTATAAAGAAGTCATTGCAGTTCAGGGTCCACCAGATGGTACAGTATTGGTCTCCATCAAAAGTTCTTTGCAAGAAAATAATTTTTTTGATGATGCTTTGATTGATGAACTTCTGCGTCAGTTTGCAAGTTTTGGTGAAGTTATACTTATAAGGTGAGTAAAGTGTTTATCCATCGGCAGTTCATGATTAATATACAGTAGTGTTTCTATAGTATAAATCACCTAATTTAGTGTTTGAATAATAGGATTTCTGTCTTTAAAAAGGAATCATCTAGGGCTGGGAATGTGGTTTAGCAGTAGAGTACTTGCCTAGCATGCATGAAGTCCTGGGTTTAATGCCTCAGAACCACAAAAACAGAAAAAGGTAGAAGTAGCCCTGTGGTACTAGTGGTGAGCTAAAGGAAGCCAGGGACAGTACTCAGCCCCTGAGTTCAAGCCCCAGGACTGGCAAAAAAAAAAAAAAAAAGGAATCATCTAGATTTTATTCAATGAGCACAAGTTTTGAAACTGAATTCTCTGTTTAAAAACTTGAATTATGACACTTTTAGATGAACAATTGAAGACAAAACTATATGCATACTCAGGGATGGCTTCTGATGATTCCTGTACACTGGCACATGTAACAAATCATGTAACAAAGTGAAGCTGCAATCAATAATTTTATTGTTTTAAGACCATATACAGTGGGCTGGGAATATGGCCTAGTGGCAAGAGCGCTTGCCTCGTATACCTGAAGCCCTGGGTTCAATTCCCCAGTACCACATATATAGAAAACAGCCAGAAGGGGCGCTGTGGCTCAAGTGGTAGAGTGCTAGCCTTGAGCAAAGAGAAGCCAGGGACAGTGCTCAGGCCCTGAGCTCAAGGCCCAGGACTGGCAAAAAAAAAAAAAAAAAAAAAGCATATAACAGTGAACGTACATGATGGCACACACCTGGAAACTCAGCACACAGGTGGCTGGGATCTTGAGTTTGAAGGCAGCCTGGGCTACATGGCAAGAACTTTGTACATATATACACGCACACACGTGTTGAGGGATGTTTTTTTCTCAGAATTTCCAAACAGTTGAGATGTGGTGAATAGTCAGGAGTCATCCATTGATCTTGGCTTCACTTGCTGATTTAACCATCTGCCTTTGGCAGAATTGATGCCATTTTAAAAGTGTTCTCTTCCATATGTACAGCAGTCTTGAGAGATTGAATGGTGTGTGTGTGTGTGTGTGTGTGTGTGTGTGTGTGTGTGTGTGTGTGTGTGTTTGAATTCCCACAGAGAAGAAGTACTGAATTTTTTTGTGCTATTTCCTTTTTTTTTTTTGGTGTGTTTTATACATGTTTTGGTAAGCAAATTTATATACAGGTGCTGTGGAAGATTAGAGCACCTGAAGACATGACTTCTACTTGTAATGGCTTCCTCAGATCTGAGCCACACAGCTCACAGAATTAAGATAGTGTGGTTTTGTGTAGGAGAAAGTATGCCTAAAACCTCTCAGGTCCTTGTAGAAAAGAAAGGAACAAATGTAGAGCAGATTGTATTTAGACTTCCTTTAAATCTTTTGACAGCAATCTCTCTTAGGCCTTTAAAAAAGGAACAAAACAAAATGTCTGAAATTTCAAGACTCTAGCAAGTACACAGTGAAATCTCTCAAGTTTACAGATGACCATAAGCTTTGCCAAGCACAGAAATGCCAGACCATGAGAAGCAGCTGGTGGACTGTGTGAGTGGGCAGCAGAGAGGCAGTGTCTTCATGGAAAATGTGAAATATTACTCAGCTAGGAAGACTTCAAATTGTATAAGAGATGCCAGACTGATACAGAAGACAAGCTGTCTTTATAGCCCATTGGTTCTTCCTATCTGAACACTGGAGCCAAAGCTTTTCTCAAAATGTTTGTCACTACTAGGAAAAACTATTAGAAAGAAACTAAGGCATTACTCTGGTATAAAATCATGGGTTGTCTTTGTACCTAGAATAGTCTGGTTGTTAGATCTGTCAAAAGCCAAGTTTGTGGGGGGGGGTGGGAAGTAGACATTTAAAATAAATAAGGAAAGAATTATAGTCAGCAGTAAGGCTAAATTACCACAATATAATCTAGAGTAAGACAACATTAGGAATGGCTGAAGTCTGTAAACTCCGTTGAATTTAAATAAAATATTTCCTGGAAATGTAGATACATATAGGAAAGACTAAGAGTGAGTAGAGGCAGAAAGAAAACAGATTACAAACAACCTATATAAATCCTTGTATGTAAGAATAAGAATCCTTTATTAAAATTAGAAATGTGAGCCAGATGCTAGTGGCTCATGCTTGTAAATCTAGCTACTCAGGAGACTAAGATCCAATTGATTAACATTCAAAGCCAGCCAAGGCAGTGCTGGGACTCATACTATAGAGCAACCAGCAAAAAGCCAGGCTGGAGGTGTGGCTGGTAGTGCTCTAGCTGAGCAAGCAAGCACAAGGTCCTGAAGTCAAATCCTAGGTATAGAAAAAAAAATCTTAGAAATGTATAGGGACCACTTTTCAAATTGAGGATAAGGACCAAGAGATTAGCCTTGCCCTAGGTCTATGACCATTTGATGAGACCAAGTTAGAAAAAAAAAAGACTTAATCCCTAAAATCCCAGTCAGTACACCAAGTATGTTACCAGAAAATTTAGGGCAGCTTAAACAATCGTGGTTCTTGAATTGGCAAGAGGTCAGATAAGTCCTGAACATAAGTAAAGGTAGTAGAATAGTTTATTAGAAGAAAAATAGGACAGAAAAAGGGCATGTGACATACATATGCCATGTGGAAGACAGTTTAATGCCTTGTGGGCCATTTTGTCAGCTCCTTTGTTATACAACTTGGCCTTGATGGGCCTCCTTTTCATTTCTTATAAGGTTGTGACATCAAATCCTGTCTTCATTTCTTTTTTATTTGATTTTATAAAATTATCTTTAAGTAGTTTTACAAAGAGGTTTTAATTCGACATATCAGTTTATGAGTATAAGGCATCTTGTCATTGTTACCCATTCCATCAATCTCTCCATTTCTCCCAGCCCCAACCCTACCCTCAGGTTCCATGATAGCAAAGGCAGTTCTGAAAGAAAAGCTTATAGCTATGAACACCTACAGCAACAAAATAGATCTTAAACTAATACCCTAACAATGCACTTATAGCTCGTAGAAAAATAAGAACAAAAAAAAGGATTAGTTCAGAAATAAATGAACTAGAATCCAAAAAAAAACCTGTGCAAAGAATCAACAGAACAAAAAAGTGATTCTTTCAAAAGATAAAGCAAAATTGTTAAGCCCTTAGCCTTTCTAACCAAATTAGAGAAAAAAAAGAAGGTATCACAACAAATACAAGTGGGGGCTGGAAATATGGCCTAGTGGCAAAAGTGCTTGCCCCCAGCACCACATATATAGAAAATGGCCAGAAGGGGCGCTGTGGCTCAAGTGGCAGAGTGCTAGCCTTGAGCAAAAAGAAGCCAAGGACAGTGCTGGGGCCCTGAGTCCAAGGCCCAGGACTGGCAAAAACAAAACAAATACAAGTGAAATTCAGAACATGCATTATAAGGGAATACTTGGCAAACCTTTTACTCTAACGAACTGGAAAGTCCGGTAAAATTGAGCCAAGTAACAAGTAATGAAATTGAAACATCAGTTAAAAATCTCCCAATCCTGATGGATTCACAGCAGAATTCTTTCAGACCTTTAAAGAAAAGCTAACACCAATACTCAAATTTTTCTATAGTTTCTCATTATTTTGTCTTACTCCCTGTTTTTTTTGTTTGTTTGTTTTTTAAACTCTTGCTCTCATTTGTTGCCATGCAGGTTTTGTTTTATCAGCTTATTCTGCCCCAGGTCATAAATGCAGGAACTACCTGCTCTTACCATCTTTCATTGTTTTGTAGCTACTTGTTCCATTTTGTTACTACTAGCAAAGTATGTCTCACCTGCCATAGGCCATGAATTCCCAGACCAACTGTTCTTATCACTTTTCCATTTTTTTGTCCTTGCTTAGCATGTCTTTCCATGTTGTCCCTTTTGTAGCCCTATACCTCCATTTTGTTGTTGGGTAGGTTTTGGTTTATCAGATTATGCTATCAGTAAAGTTGCAAAGATGGCAATTACCTGCACTTTCTACTAGCTCCTGTATCAAGACCACAAAGACTTTGGTACCACTGTCAAAGAACATGACATTTGGCGTGTGGAGACTAGTATAGGCTAAGATCAACCATTTTGGGTCACACACACATACACACACACAGCCCCAAGGACATGTTTTTCTCTATAAAGTATGTATTATATATGCTGTGATAGTTCAACTTGCAAAACTGTTTCTTTAAATACAACTGAATGTTATTTTATTTTTTATGCATATTACATATCTGTGACCATCTTCTTTAAGAATTTGTTCTAATGTTATTTCATTTTTCTCTCCTTTGGAGGTTTCTTATTTCAGAAATAGAAATTTAGAGTCATAGTGAAGACCGTTGAAGAACCCAGAGAGTAAAAATATATCTTGTCAATAACTAAAAACAAGGACCCCAACTTCATTCTTTTCTTTTTCACTGACACTCCCTATGGGCTTTTTTGATGAAAGGAAGTGTGCTTCAGGGAAATCTTCCAAACAATGGAAATACTTAGAACTTGATTGTGTGGGGAGCCTAGGCTCTTGTCCCTAGAGCTTATTCTCCTGTAGGGTCACTTTGAACAGGATTGTTTCCCCAGGCTATTTTGTTACCATAGCCATGAAAAGATATGGGAGTAGTGCTGCAGGAGAATAGCGCCCTCTCCTGGTTATATCAGCCCTTATCACTGGCCTCCCTCTTCTCTTCACTGCCTGGCCTCTCCATCCCCTGGAGTTGGACCAGTTATATCTGTGGAGTTAATAATGGTGGGTTTTTCTCCGTTTCTCTTTCTTAAAGATTTGTAGAAGATAAAATGTGGGTTACATTTTTAGAAGGAAGCTCTGCCTTGAGTGTTCTGAGCCTAAATGGTAAAGAGGTAAGAACGATTTGTTAATTCTAAACCGTTCAGAAACTATTTGCAGATTATATATTATAGACATTCCTCAAGATTATTTAGTATTTTCAGTTAAGGGAGATAAAAGGCTTTATAATATATTCAAGGTTATTTCTTTTTTTAACCAATTTTCTAACTACCTAGGGGTACTTCAGTCTACCCAGAGATATTGTCATATAAACTGAGAAGAAATAGCTATTTTATAGTTATATTTTATTAAGATGTTTTAAATGTTGAGTTGAGGATATTCTGGCTTATCTATATAAAAGACTGTCTAGGCTGGGAATATGGCCTAGTGGCAAGAGTGCTTGCCTCATATACATGAAGCCCTGGGTTCGATTCCTCAGCATCACATATATAGAAAAGGCCAGAAGAGGTGCTGTGGCTCAAGTGGCAGAGTGAAATGAAGCCAGGGACAGCGCTCAGGCCCTGAGTTCAAGGCCCAGGACTGGCCAAAAAATACATACATACATAAATAAATGAATAAATATAAAAGACTGTCTATCAAGTAAAGAAAATTCTTTGTAAAAAAAAAACAAAACAAGGTAAGAAGTTGCTCATTATTCCTAAGAATTTTTTTTTGTTGGCTTGTTTTGTAGTACTAAGTTATCTTTTCCAAGCATAAAATAATTCCACCTGATTGAGGCATTTTACAAGTTTGGGGTTTTTTGGGCTGGGGATATGGCCTAGTGGCAAGAGAGCTTGCCTCCTATACATGAGGCCCTGGGTTCAATTCCTCAGCACCACATATACAGAAAACGGCCAGAAGTGGCGCTGTGGCTCAAGTGGCAGAGTGCTAGCCTTGAGCAAAAGGAAGCCAGGGACAGTGCTCAGGCCCTGAGTTCAAGGCCCAGGACTGGCCAAAAAAAAAAAAAATACAAGTTTGGGGTTTTTTGGTGTATAATTCTTTGTTAGTTTTTAAATTTAATTAATGTCAGTCATGGGGCTTGAACTCATGGCCTAATAATAAGCATGGTCCCTGAGCTCTTTTGCTCAAAGCTAGCTCTCTACCACTGTTTTGTTTTTACAATTTACCTTATTGTTGTCTTAGGGGTGATATACATACAGCAGGGTTGCCTTTACCTACATTTGGGAATAAGTACATTTCCTTTCAAATAATGTCATCTGTTCCCTCCTTCTCTCCCATTCCCTCTTCCTCACCTCCACCCATGAGTTGTATAGTTCACTTTCATCAGTGTCCAGTGCAGGCAGTGTGCTCCACTGCTGTACTTTTTCACCCATTCATTTTAGAAGCTTTTTTGTAATGAAAGCATTCTTAGTTGATGATTACTTACTCAATGGGGAAAATTTACATCGATGACCTGGAACGGTTTTACTTCTATGAAGTACTGTATCTATCATTTTTCTGAATCTGTTTTTTTCAGAACTCTTTTAGACAGTGTTTCTAATTTCTAAGTATATGGTCAATAGATAGGATGGAGTACAGTGCATGCCTAATTGATCCATTAGTGAGAAACCCCTTCAAGATTTTCCTGAACTTTCTTGTCACATTACTTCTGCTTTCTTGTAGAAAAATATTTGCATGTACGTATTATTCTTGAAGTAGGTTTTTAGGGTTATATTTGTTATCCCCAATTCAATGCTATTAACTTACAAAAGTAAACCAGGAAACAGGAATGTATAAAAACGATTAAGTCCACTTATATTCCTATCTTTTTTAAATAGTTGCTCTTAATCTTATAAGCATATTCATATGTAATATAACAGGCTTCTACAAGCCCACAAGTACATATGAGACCAGTTTATAAATGTTGTTTTCTTACTCATCTTCACTTCAGACTATAAGTATATTTGCATATAAATGAATACCTCATTTTAAAGGCTAAGTTTTATTATGTGGATAATAAATAATTTACTTAACTAAACTATAGTTAATGAAATATAGATTTCTAGTATTAAATAATTTTATTTATTTATTTTGTGCTGTGTGTGGGTCTTGAACTTAAAGCTTGGACACTGCTCCAGCTTTTCTGCTCAAGGTTAGCACTGTATCACTTGAGCCACAGCTCCACTTTTGGCTTTTTTTGGTGGTTGATTGAAGATAAGAGTCTCACAGACTTTCCTGCCCTGGCTGGCTTCAAACCATGTTTCTCAGATCTCAGCTTCCTGAGTAGCTAGGATTTCAGGTGTGAGCCACTGGAGCCTGGCCCCATGAAGTTTTTAATTATTTTAAAACAAACATTCCAGGGAACCCCTCTGCATACCTACAACTTTGGGGACTTCCTCTTATTCCCTAGTATAGATCTCCAGTGCAAACTTGGCTCCATCATAGAATACAGCCATCAAAATTGGATATTGTGGCCAGATTGCTTTTTAGAAATTTTTCTTATATCATTCCTATTTTAAAAGTTTGATTACAAGTTGTCTACTGATCTCTTGTCTAGCTTGTCTTGTCTAGCTGTCGATTTCTCTAGTTTGTTTTTCATTTTTCAATGTTTTCTTTGTTCATACTGTTGGGCAGTGCTGGGGATCAAACCCCAGGGCATTGTATATTCTAGGCAAATGTTCTACCACTGAGCAGATTCCTACTCCCAGCCTACTTTCCACACTAGGTATTGATCCTATGAAGTTCCTCTTATACTAAAGGTATTAATTCTATGCCATAAAATCTTTTTCCCAATTTTTCTTATAATTCTACTGTGTTTTAACTATGTGAAAATGACTAAATTTTAAATTTAATTCTAGTTTTTCTCTCCTATCACTTCTTCATCCCATCTTGATATAACTATTAAAGAGCCCTTCTCAACATTCTTTGACAGCTTTTTTTTTTTCTCCTCAGGGTGTTTCTTTGTATCTTTCCTTGATAGTTTAATTTTCTTTGTTTTGTTTTTCCCCTTTTCTATCTATCCCTCACCTTCAAATCTAGACATCTATGCTACACTGTTAGGAAGTACTCACTCCTGGTTCCCTTAAAAGACTTTCAAAACTCATTTCTACCATACCATTTTCTTCCTTTTTATGTGCCTCTGATCAGCTCTCTGCCAAGTAAGTTTTACTAAAGGATCGGCATCTTAAATAGCCATATGGTTATGTGAGCTTAAGGATGATTATTAGTACTCTGGTAAATACAAGAGTTTTCTTGACTTTAAGAAGTAGTAAACAACCTGTAAAACATGTCTAAGTTATGAAACCAAATCAATTTCATATGTTGTTTAGCTGTTTATACCATTGCATAGTATCCCAAAATAGCTTTCATATTGATGAATTTTAATTTTATATCCTTTGTCCCATTAGTTATTGAATCGGACTGTAACTATTACTTTAAAAAGTCCAGACTGGATAAAAAATTTGGAGGAAGAAATGAGCTTAGAGAAAATTAGTGTCACATTGCCTACATCAACAAGCTCTACTCTACTTGGTGAAGATGCAGAAGTTGCAGCAGATTTCGACATGGAAGGTTTGTTTTTTAATGTACTTATTTCTGTAGTGCTATAGATTTTTCCTTCACATCACTAAAGTCTTACCATAAAATTTACCTTCCTCTTCCTTCTTGGGATGCACATAGCAGTATTAAGATTAGTTTTGTATAGTATTGTGTTTATTTTGCTTATATTTAAGACTTTGTAATGTATCTGCCATTCATATGTTAGTTACAGCAGAAATTAGTTACTACAAAATAATAGTAATTACTACAAAAGATATGTTTAAAAGTAATTTTAAAAGGCTCAGTGAATTTTAAGATGCATTGTACTCATAAACTGACCTGTTGAGTTATAACCCCTTTGTACAACTACTTAAAGATAATACAAATATAACTTTAAAAAAGGAAGATTTAGTGTGGAGAGAAACATGCATATATATGTATTTGAAGCTGAATTCATCTATAAACATGTAACCATTTGAAGCTTACAAATTTCCACAGATTATCAGATATCATAGTTTCCTAAACATGAATTTAAAGTGTATTTGTTTTCTAATACAATATGCTATACCTAAGTGGCTGGGATATAGTATGTGGTAGAGTGTATGCTTAAGCATGTGTCCTGGGTTCAATCTCCAGCAGCCCTCTAAAAGTGCATACCTTAGTTTATAAAATGACAGTATCTCATATTGTAATAACTCATTAGATAGTTATCACATATAAGAGGTATACCACTTACAAGGTTTTCTCGAGTTTTCACATTCTTTAGTTACATAACATAACACGTCTTATGTGCTAGTACATATCAGATGCTGGAAATTGAATAGCTGTGACCCTTGCCCTTCTACAGCTCACAGCTTGTTGGGAATTATATATAAGTAATCAAGCAACTATAATAAAATGACATAGAAGTGAAGATGGAAGATGCTATGGTAGCTCATGGAAGAATTGAGAAAATTTCAATATCAGAGGAATTGAAATTTAGTTAAGAATCTGAAGAGTAAGGGAGAATTGCATTAAAGTGGGCAGAGAAGAATGACTGGGAGAAAGCATGTGTATGAGTATAGAGGATGTACATTGATTGTGCAAGTTATTTAGGAGGGAGTAAATGAAGTTAAAATGCAGTTGTAGGATGGAAACCATTTGTTCTGAATCTATTGGGTTGAAAGTGTCTGTGGGGCCAGATGTCATGTGTATCTCTGGTACTCAGGAGCAAGAGTCCTTCATTCACAAGCTAGCTATAATGACAGCTACAAGCATTAATTTTTTTGGACAGTAGAATTATGTAGAGACAGGAGAAAATGGAATGAATGTGGAGAAATAGAGTTCAAAGATAGACAGAAGAAGAAAGAACCATGAGAAAGAAGCAATCAGAGCCAAAAGAAATTTGTGGCATTAAAAAAAAAATCAAGGAAAATCCAGTCCCAACTATCATTTCCTTTGTTGGGAACTGGATTTTTTTTTTTTTTTTTTTTTGCCGGTTCTGGGGCTTGGACTCAGGGCCTGAGCTCTGTCCCTGGCTTCTTTTTGCTCAAGGCTAGCACTCTGCCACTTGAGCCACAGTGCCACTTCTGGCTTTTTCTATATATGTGGTTCTGAGGAATCCAACCCAAGGCTTCATGTATACGGGGCGAGCACTTTACCACTAGGCCATAGTCCCAGCCTAGGAACTGGAAATGTTTTAAATCTCCATTTTGCCCTACTTTCTTCTATTAAACTAAAATAAATCCTTGCAAATTTTTGAAAAAAAAATCAAGAAAAGAAAGAGGGAGTAGTCTGTGACATCTTGTACTTAGAGAAATGCAGAGAAAGGAGAACAGAAACCTGTCTTTCTGATTTAGTAACAGAGAGGAAAGCTGTTGGTGACCTTCCTAAGACTAATTTCAGTTGTGTGATAAAAACATGGTGCAAGTTATTATGGGTGGAAGGTGGAGAAGTGGAGAGTGACAACAGACAACCCTTTAAGCAAGTTGGCTAAGATTAGGGGAAAAGAGGAAGTCACTCCTGAGAGTTAGGAGATCCAGGGATGGTTGTTTTTAAGTGGGAGAAGCCAGATAATGCTCAGTGTGGATGGGAAAGTCCTGAGAGAAGGGAGGAGGTTGATAAAAAGGTAGGATGGCCCCGTGTATTCTATCCACCTAGTGCTGAACATGTAGTTTGACTGCAGCTTAAAAGCAGATTTTGGAGAAAGTTCTACCTTTCTTCCCTATGAAACTTGAATACTGAAGTTGTCTGCAGGAGTAGAGTAGGGCACTCTAGGATTTTAGGAGAGCTGAGAAGCTTCAAGATAAACCTTCTGAAGAGAAGTGTGAGAGAAAGAACCAACCAGGAAATCATGGAATAGCAAAAAAGAGACTGAAAACCATAAATTTAATATGACTGTGACCATCAGGACTGTGGTTTTCTTCAGCAGCATCATGCAAGCAGGCAAAAATACAATGAAGCAAAGATTCAACTTGGGGATTGATGCTTGGTAGGAATTTATCAAGCAGCTAGAGGTGGGAGACTCATGAATTAGGGAAATGACTGAATGAAGAACTATAAAGCCTGATGCAATACACAGAAGAAAGAAAAACGGGATAGGGTTGAAATGAGAAGGATGAAGCCCTGGGTTTCATAGAAGGCAAAAGGAAAATGAGTAACTTATGAGAGAGAACCACAGGGCTATAGAATGAAGTTCTCCAGTTTAGTATCTTGGAGGGAGGACAGTCTAAGTGTGTTGTTATCAGAAGGAATTGCCAATAATGACCAGACCAGAGCAGTTAGTTCATTAAACCAGTTGTCTGTGTAGACTTGGATATCACACAGAAAGAAGGCAAGACTCATTAACCTCATAATCTCTACTTAGTCCTAATGAATGGGCTAGAGGTACTAGAAGGATAGAGTTTGGAGATTCCTGTAACAAGTAGCACAGAGAATAGCCTTTGAATAGTGGTATAGCTTTAAAGAAACAAAAGTTGTTCTGGGGTGGAAGATTAGTGTTCTGGAATTGGAATCTGATTGCAAAGGGCATCTGACTTTTCCAGCCTGAGGCAAGTAAGTAGAGATGGAAAAACCTCAGGGGAGAGTCAGTATTCAGTTTAAATCAAGGAGAGTCTGTGTTGGGTGGGGAGTGTAAAGGAGAGACTCCTGGCAAAGGATGTGTGGCTGGCCAAGAGCTTGTTTACTATAGGCCAGATGTGGATAGAGCATAACTTGACAGGTTTAGAGGAGTGTACACTACCTACCCAAGGAATAGTGAAAGACTATAGTCCAGATAGCTCAGAGTCAATTGCTCTGATGTAACACATCTTTGTATTTTCTGTTTTATACTTACAAATCTCACACATGCCTACATTTTATCCACGTGAGTTAGCAGTGCCCTCATGTTTGATTTGAGTATTTTAACACTTTAAATCCTACCGTGAAAAACAAAATTCTGAAAAGCAATGGTGTTGTCTTTGTAACCTTGCCTTTCCTTAGGTGATGTCGATGACTACAGTGCCGAAGTAGAGGAGCTTCTTCCTCAGCATCTTCAGCCATCCTCAAGTTCTGGTCTTGGCACTTCCCCAAGCTCTTCACCAAGGACCAGTCCCTGCCAGTCACCTACAATATCAGAGGGTCTTGTGCCTTCCCTTCCGGTCAGACCCAGTCGGGCACCATCAAGAACTCCTGGGCCCCCAAGTTCCCAGAGTACGTGTTTTGCTTGGAAGTTCTCTGTGATTTTCTCTGGCCAGTGTATTTATTTTGGAGACTCTTTGTTGTTCAGGTTTTGTGCCATATGCTGAGAGTCCTGCACACAAAAGAGGAGAATTTGTAGATAATAAACTCTGAGTAAAACACAAAGTCATTGTCATTGATGCCACTAGATGAAAACAATTCTCAGTTTTCTATATATGGTTAGGGTTGTCTAGATCTTACAATTGGTGATTCTGTTGTATGGTAAGTATCTATAGCTATTTGAGCTTTTTGTCTCTTTACTGCCCAGCAGACCACACATGGTTTAGGTCAAATAATAGTTTGTTCCTTCTTAATAGGGCCACTCAGTAAGTTAGAGTTCAGCACTTGGGCCTAAGTAAGAAGTCCACATATGGGAAGCATCATTACAATTATGGTACCAAAGGATAGCTTAATGGTCGACTACTTTGTTCTATATGCCATTTCTCATGTACAAGCTTTTGAAATCAGCAAACTAGAACATTTATTGTGCATATATATGAAGCACATTCCATACGACCAGTATCGACTTGGAACCTCATCTTCTTGTCTACTATGTTTCTTTAGGTTCTCCTGTTGACACTCAACCAGTAACTCAGCTGCAGCAAAAAGATTCTTCCCAGACCTTAGAGCCCAAGAGGCCACCTCCTCCCCGCCCAGTTGCTCCTCCCTCACGCCCCGCACCCCCACAGAGACCACCACCGCCTTCAGGTAACCATCCACTATCCATGTATGCTAGATTTAGAATTCTCCATTTTATTTAAAAATAAAAATATTTTAACATGTTTTCTTATAATTTTGGCTACTTCAGCTTTTCTCAAAAGACATGGAGTTAAAGCACCAGTAAAGTAAAGTATATATACCAAATAGATTTATTTTTTACAGGCCTGCCTTCTTACCAGTACCCAAGAATTGTTTGTTTGGTTGTGCTAATTGTATGTAGTTAAACCTAACTTGATGTACCAAATCTAATTTGGTAAAACTAGGTTTAATTTTTTCAGATCCTCATTTATAGCTTCATAAAATCATTAAAAATTTACTAATTTTTATAAGGTTTGTTATTAGAACAGAAGAGAATGCATATTGTTTAATATAAAATTATACTTATTTAGATGCGCTCTTTGAAATATGGTATTATTACTTCAATTATTAAGATTATGTACATTGAATATCAACTTTCTAAGCTATCTACTTATATAATTCCTATATGATATTTGACATTATGAATAATATAGCAGATCTTGACATTTTACTTCTTTATTTAATGTCATTTCCTTTCTGCTGCATATTGTCTTATGAACTATAAGGGTCTAGGAGTCCTGCACCTGCTAGAAAAGAATTTGGAGGTAACCATTTACATTTGCTATCATGTATGGATGCTGATTCATGAATGTTTTGGAGTTTAATCCCTATAACTGAGAAGCATTTAAGGTTTGTTAGACAAAAGTCAAGAGGAATAACATTCATGCATTAAATTAAAAATAGCTCCAAACTTTGATTACATTCCTATTAAGTAAAAGATTAGAACTTAGCTGGGCACACCTGTAATCCTAGTTACTCAGGAGACTATGACCTGAGGATCATGATTTGAAGCCAGCCTGCACAGGAAAGTCTATGACACTCTTATCTCCAATGAACTTTCCAAAAAAAGCTGGACGTAGAGCTCTGGCTCAAGTAACTGGTAGAGCCTTAGCCTTTGCTAAAGAAAAAGCACAGAGCAGTGCCCAAGCCCTGAGTATTCAAGCTCCAAGACTCACTCCTCTCTCTTTCTCTCTCTCTCTCTCTCTCGCTGTCTCTCTCTCTGTCTCTCTCTGTCTCTCACACACACACACACGCACACACACACACACAACTAGTGCTTAAATTTGTCTAGAATTTTGCTTCCAAATGTAGTGAATTGAGTATGAAGAATTAGTTCCCAAGTATCATGTTAATTTCAAAAGGGATTCTGGTACAGTGGATACTGAGCATTTCCCAAGTATTTGATTGGTGATGCCGTAGTACACTCCTTTCTCAGTGGAAAAAAGTTTATGGGTTAACAAGCTTTCCTAGAAATACAATTTAGACTCAAAGTAGTTATCTGAGATGTAGTTTTTATTTGCATTTAGTATAATTTGTTACCAAATCCTTCCTCATTTGTTTACATAAGAACATGATTTTTCTTCCTTTCATTAAGGAAATTTTTAATTCATAAATGGGGTCATTTTGTTTGAGGTGTAGTTTGATTGACAGCTCATTTGGAAGGCGAGTGCATTTGATAAGTTGATTCAGCCTAGTTTTTGAGAATTAGAACTGCAAATCTACTTTTAGTGTTTCTGAGATCCACTATCTATTCCAAGTTAGTCTTTTTTGTTCTAGCTGCCTTATAAAATGACTGGTCAATTCAAGTTCAGTTATTACAGACTGACTTTGCTTATATGGAGATTTTGACAACATTGTATGATAAGGATAGCTAAATTATTTCAGCAGGCCAGCCTGTTCCATAAAGAACCATTTGGTGATCATTTTTCCATTGACCTAAAAAAATATTAACTTTTCTAATTCCAAACTCTTTGTGTTTTCATGATAAATTATACTTATCACCTGCTTCTACAACCTGTAGAAAATAATTTTTAAAATGAATTTATGAAAAGTTGTATCTCTCTAGCAACCAATAGCTTTTAGAAATCTCTTTAAAAAAGGGCTTCTGGGCTGAGAATGTGGCTTAGTGGTAGAGTGATTGCCTAGTGTGCATGAAGCCCTGGATTTGCTTCCTCAGTACTACATAAACAGAAAAGGCCGGAAGTGGTGCTGTGGCTCAAGTAATAGAGGGCTAACACTGAGCAAATGTTAAATTCCCAATGGGCTTAGTGGTAGAGTGCTTGCCTTGGATACATGAAGCCCTGGATTTGCTTCCTCAGTACTAAATAAACAGAAAAGGCCGGAAGTGGAAGTGGTGCAAGTACAGAGAGCTAACACTGAGCAAATGTTTAAATTCCCAATGGCTAGCAATCTCAGGTACAGAGAGAAAGTGTTCAACCCACTCCTACTCTTTGACTTGGAGAAAAAGAAGACTTAGGTTTAGACTCAATATCTAAAGTCACTTTGGTTTGTATGGATGTCTTCAAAGAGATTTAAAGCAATAAAAGAGCCTTTGTACAAAAGTAATTGTGCCTGCCTTTCATCTTGTGCCTGGGCTCTGAACAATATATAGCTTTTGTTCTTTTTCTGAAAAGGTATTGGAACCCCTCCCAGTCCTGGGGTAGCTAGGAGAGAGATGGAAGGTAACGAGATTTTTGCATTCTAGAAATAGTTCTCATTCTATAATGTTGGACTCTTCAGTGTTTGAAAGTCTACTAAATCTTTTTGTATGCTAAGTCTTTTTGTAGTAACCTTCTCCTCTTCATGTATACCTTGTATGTTTTTCTCTTTTCATTCTATGTTGTTTTGTATATTCGCTCAATTTCCCTGCGATTCCTCTTGTTTAGACTGTTTCCTACATATTTAATGTGTACTGAGGTTGTGGAATTTCTGTTTGAAAGAATGCCTTTAAGTTTTTTTTCAGAATAAGTCACCTGTTTTGAAATGTTCTTGACTAACGTGAAGTTTTAAAAATTAGTAATTAAAGCTGGGCAACCATGACTCATGCCTGCAATCCTAGCTACTCAGTACGCGGAGATCTGAGAATTGTGGTTTCAGGTCAGCACAGGCAGAAAAGTCCCCATGAGACTCTCATCTCCAACTAACTACTAAAAAACTGGAAGTGGTGCTGTGGCTCAAATGGTAGTATTGTCCTTGAGCACAAAAAGGCTCAGGGACAGCGCCCAGGCCCTAAGTTCCAGCATCACAGCTGAGAAAAAAAAAGTAATTAAGATTAAATCTATTAAAGCTGAAGAGTAGTATAGTATTTTGTGGATAATTTTAGATAAGAGAGGCGTTTCTGTGTATACTGGTTCTAGGTTAGGTTATTTTAAAAGACTAGCAGCCATTTGTTAAGATTAGTTATTAAAAGGCTAGTATATTTCATCTAACAATTGTGAATTTCTTTTCTAAAAGGAAAGTCAGTCAAGATATCTTTGATTGTCAATAATTTTGTTGTTCCCCCAAAGTAATTTTTGTTTATCATTCAGCAACATTTATGAACTCTGTTGAATGATTTCTTCCGTAAGGCAGATGTATGGTAATAAGTATGCCTGTATTCTGTCTTATTCATAGAATTTCATAGATGTCTAAAAACCTCAACAGAAGATACTTGGTCCACAGTGATGCATATATGGTGAAACCCTAAAATAGTGCTATTAGTAGCTACTTACGGAGCTTAGAAGATGCGGCATAGCCTGTGGCTCCTGAGCCACTTGGCTGCGTGCTCCGAGTTACAGTGGTCACATCTTGTGACTGCTGACCATGTTTTCAAGGTTCATAGGTAGAGACTGTGAAGGCTATTACTCTAGTGTGCCCTTGTGAATGAGGTACCAGCCTAAGGGCTGCAGTTGTCTCCCATACCCATGTCTCTAATACTCGGAGTTTTCTGTTTTGGAATGTTTTACTCAGGACAGTTAATACCCTTCATTCTTTATCCAATGCTAATTACTTCAACCCATGCCCTCATTTCTCCTGTAATAAAATAGAACACTCAAGTGATGGTTTGCAATGTTGTTTTATTGTTACTTGTGAATAATTTTTTTTTCTTCCTGCTTTAAAGCACCCAAAAGCCCTGGAACTACACGGAAAGATTCTTTAGGTAAAATGTAGTTATTTACCTTTAAAACTGGACCACAAAATAGACAATTGGACTAGACATATATGGGTTCTTGTTTTTTTCTTTTATTGTTCACACTTAAATATTTGTCTTTGTTCCAGGACGCAATCAGCCTTCGCCTCAAGCAGGACTTGCAGGCTCAGGTCCTGCTGTATATGGCGCAGCCAAACCGGTAGGTAACCCTGAGCCTGGGGGCAGTGGGGGCGCTACAGGTCCTCTGTTCTAGATCTGAATTTTCAAAAAGACTCTGTTACTTTGGAGAAATCATGAGACTCTTCCTAGCCTCATTTTCCTCAACTCTAAAGTGAGAGAACTGATAATACATAAGGTACCTTTCAATTCCTAATGTCTATAGAATATACCTGAAGATGTCTATGACTCAGTCTGTTTCAAAAAGGAGAAATTGCAATATACTGACTCCACGACTACCACACTGCCCACAGAACTATTTTCCACTATTTCATTTAGTAGTGGAAATCAAGGAAGGAAAGTCAGGATTTTTTTTTTTTTTTTGCCAGTCCTGGGGCTTGAATTCAGAGCCTGAGCACTGTCCCTGGCTTCTCTTTGCTCGAGGCTAGCACTCTACCACTTGAGCTACAGCACCACTTCTGGCTTTTTCTATACAAGTGGTGCTGAGGAATCGAACCCAGGGCTTCATGTATACAAGGCAAGCACTATATCACCAGGCCATATTCTCAGCCCCAAAAGAAAGGATTTTTATGAGATTAAAAGTTTCTAATTTGTTTAAAATAAATATTATTTAGAACCACAATTTTCTTTGGCAGTAGAAAATATTTTCAACAAAAATGTGTCTTCTAATGTATTGAGTTAGTTATTTAGGGGTTTTACTTATACATTAAAAAAAGCAGGGGCTGGGGATATAGCCTAGTGGCAAGAGTGCCTGCCTCGGATACACGAGGCCCTAGGTTCAATTCCCCAGCACCACATATACAGAAAACGGCCAGAAGCGGCGCTGTGGCTCAAGTGGCAGAGTGCTAGCCTTGAGCGGGAAGAAGCCAGGGACAGTGCTCAGGCCCTGAGTCCAAGGCCCAGGACTGGCCAAAAAAAAAAAAAAAAAAAAGCAATCACATGGTGTGGTTTTTCTGAAGTTTTAGTTGTTCAGAATCTCTCTATCTCCTCATGTACTTTAAAACTCCCCATCTCAGCTGGGAATATGGCCTAGTGGTAACGTGCTCGCCTCGTATACATGAAGCCCTGGGTTCGATTCCTCAGCACCACATATATAGAAAAAAAGCCAGAAGCGGCGCTGTGGCTCAAGAGGTAGAGTGCTAGCCTTGAGCAAAAAGAAGCCAGGGACAGTGCTCAAGCCCTGAGTCCATGCCCCAGGACTGGCAACAAAAACAAAACAGAAACTACCCATCTCTTCATGAAGGCATTGCACATGGTTGAGAGCTTCAGCCTTGAGTACAGCTAGTTTGGCCTGAGTGTAGCTTCTGGCACTGTTTTCTGTTTGAGCTCAAGCAAGTGATATGCATGTCTTTACCTTCATTTAAAACAAGAACAATAAAACAATATCTCCCCAAAATAGGGATAACATTATCTGAGGTGTGGTGGCTCAAGCCAATAGTCCTAACTACTTGTGAGGGAAAGATTGGGAGATTGCAGTTTGAAGCCAGTTAGGTAAAAATGGGTAAGATTCCATCTCAACTAATGGCTGGGTGCAATGGTGTGGGCCTGTCATACCCAGGGACAAGTAGGAAACACAAGTAGGAGGATTGTAGCCCAGACTGGTCCTAGGCATAAAGCAAAATGCTAAATAAACAATGTGGGAAGCACCATTTTTCTCATGTTTGTAATACTAGCTAGTCAGTAGGCTGAGAGCTGAGTATCAGTTTGAAGCCAAGCTAGAACAGGAAAGTCTCCAATTAACTACCACAAAAAAAACTGGAAGTAGAGGTGTGACTCAACTGATAGAGCACTAATAGCCTTAAGAATAAGAGCTCAGGGACAGCACCCAGGCTCTGAGTTCAAGTCCCAGGGCTGGCACACACAGACACACACAAAAATAACCAATGCAAAAAGGGACTCAAGCAGTGAAGTGCCTACCTAGAAAACACAAGGCACTGAGTTCAATCCTCATTACCACCAATAATAGTATTATCTGGAGGATAACTGGAAGATTAAATGAAACTGCCTAAACATTGCTTACCATTGCTTGGGTACATAGTAAAAAAATTAAAAGGAAGATTTCAAAACTTATTGTTCTGTGGCTACAAATAGAGCAATTAAATGACAACCTTAGTAAAATGGCAATTAAAATTAAAACAGCAAGATAGGAAATAATACCAGAGAGGAGATTAAATGAGATGCAGAAGCAAATCAGAGAATCTTATCTGCTGAAAATAAATGTCTCCTGTGTTGCATTTCCCACCCATAGACAATTCCGCCCAGAGCTGGAGTGATCAGTGCCCCTCAGAGCCATGCTCGGGCATCTGCTGGAAGACTGACTCCTGAAAACCAAAGCAAAGCACCAGATGTATCAAAAGGTAGATACTCCATTAGAAATACCAGTTGTGTTCTGTTTGGTTTCTTTTTTTTTTTTCCTCTCACTTTGGGTTTTCCTTTTCCCTTCTTCTGTCTCCCAACTTCCACAACTTATCCAATAGGGATAGCTGCTCTTCTTCTTCTTCTTCTTCTTCTTCTTCTTCTTCTTCTTCTTCTTCTTCTTCTTCTTCTTCTTCTTCTTCTTCTTCTTCTCTTCCTCTTCCTCTTCCTCTTCCTCTTCCTCTTCCTCTTCCTCCTCTTCCTCCTCTTCCTCTTCCTCTTCCTCTTCCTCTTCCTCTTCCTCTTCTTCTTCCTCTTCCTCTTCCTCTTCCTCTTCTTCTTCTTCCTTATTCCTTCTCCCTTCTCCCTTCTCCCTTCTTTCCTCTTCCCTCTTCCCTCTTCCCTCTTCCCTCTTCCCTCTTCCCTCTTCCCTCTTCCTCCTTCCCTCTTCCCTCTTCCTTCTTCCTTCTTCCTTCTTCCTTCTTCTTCTTGCCAGACCTGGGGCTTGAACTCAGGGCCTGAGCACTGTCCCTGGCTTCTTTTTGCTCAAAGCTAGCACTCTACCACTTGAGCCACAGTGCCACTTCTGGCTTTTTCTATATATGTGGTGCTGAGGAATGGAACCCAGGGCTTCATGTATACGAGGCAAGTGCTCTACCACTAGGCCATATTCCCAGCCCCCAACTTTTCTTCTTTATGCCACTAGAAATGAAGATATTTGCTGGGTGGAATAACAAACTACTAGAATATCCTCAAACATTTCACTAAAGGAAAAAAAACATGGTTTTCTCAAGCACAGCTTACATGTGATTACTACTAATGTTACTTAGGTTCAGCCGTTCTTCCAGAACCTCTGAGGCCGCAGGCTGCTTCTCCACTGCAGCCTTCTCTGCCTCCACCTACTCAGAAGTTGCAGGATCCTCTTGTTCCCATGGCAGCGTCTATGCCTCAGTCTGGCCCCCAGCCAAATTTGGAAACCCCACCACAGCCCCCGCCTCGGAGTAGGTCATCCCATAGCTTGCCTTCAGAATCTTCGCCACAGGTGCAAGTAAGTCTTACTATTAAACAAGATATTATCTTTGTTACTTATGGTTTTGCACTTTAAACACTTGGCATAATTCTTAGCATTTATAAGAAGTGTACAACAACCTTAAATTTTGTTTTTGCCATTCTGTATTACTGGCATCTTGAGATATGACTTCAATAAATGAGTATTATTGGATACCTCAATTTGGTACATAGTAAAGGAATGCTTTGGCTGTTTGGAGGACTTGAGGGATTTCTTCTTAACATGTTACTCATATTAAAAAATTCTCTGATCCTATATCAGAGTTCTTTCTAGCATTTCCAAATGGTTTCTCATGTTAATGTGTTTGCTCTTATAATGCATAATTGACTGTAGATGATTAGTAAATGATGAAGAACACTAATTTAGTTTTCTTAATGCTCACAATAATAAATGATTTTGGAGAAAGTCAGATCAGATCAATCCTTGTTTGTTCAAACACTGGCATAGTGATTAATTTTCATGAACAGGGAATGATTCTTCAGTTTTTCTTGTTGTAAGCAGTAGTTCTTTTCCACTGGCCTGTCACTGGGGTTCATGAGGTATCTCAAACAGATGCAGTCATTGCTTCTTCATTAGAAATAGTGTGGGCTTGCAGCAGTAGGCTTATTCACCAAGTAAAAACCACAAGATAGCAAATCATCACATTAGTGTCTGGCAGAAAATAGGGCTATTGCCTGAGCTGTTCAAATCATATGATCACCGAGACTCTTGTTATCATTATTAGAAACTCTTGTGTATGAATGTACATGTATGTGTACACATATGCAAGTTTTATGCAGAGATAATTGAGTAAATTAAATTATTTGGATGCTATTTCATTTGTTTTGCTGTTGTTGTTTGTCAGTCATGGGGCTTGAACTCTGGCCCTGGGTGCTGTCCCTGAGCTCTTCAACTCAAGGCTAGCACTCTACCACTTCAGCCACAGTGCCACTTCCAGTTTTCTGGTGGTTGGTTGGAGATATGAGTCTCATGGACTTTCCTGGCTGGTTTTGAACCTTGATCTTCAGATCTCAGCCTCCTGAGTAGCTAGGATTACAGGCAGGAGCCACCAGTGTCCAGCTCATTTAGTTTTGTTAATATACATTTAAGTCAAGTGGGTATAATGAAATTTAATAACTATATTTTGTTATCTTGGTGTATATAAATTCTTTAACTGGAAAATGTCATCATGGTCAAAGAAATGTGTGTTTTAAAACTGTGCTTTTAAGGTTATAAAAGACTTTTTAGTTCATAAAACAGAGTGCTAAAGATAATTATGGTAAAAATTCTTCAAAAAAATAAATGTCTGCCAAAATACAGGAATACTGCATATTGGCAATGTCCCTTAAGTATGTTCATAAGTAATAGTTTGCATTTGTTTTTATAAATTTGTGGGTATGACTAGCTAGTTGGCAGAAGCTAAGTTTCTTAATGTTTTTATACAAAAATAAATGCTAAAGTAAATAAAAATACTGTTAGCAGTTGATGCTCATTTGGATATTGGTCACATTAGTAAAAAGTGAAAATTAATTTGTAATGAGAAAAAAATTAAGCTGATTAACACCAGTAAGTATTCCTTATGTTGGGCTGGGAATATGGCCTAGTGGTAGAGTGCTTGCCTCGTATACAAGTATTCTTGATGTTTTTAGTTCAGAAAATTGAAGGGATTTAATAATGATAGAAACTCTCAAAGAATAATTGCCCATTACTCTTTTCCATCTGACATTCACTTTTAGTTAGCTATGAATATTTTTTTATTTTTTGTAATGTGTTCCATTGTATTTTTAAAAGTGTAATTGGAGGACAAATAACTTTGAAACTAGCCACTGTTGATTACTGTTTTAGGACACTGGTTACAGAGTAGAAGTGCACCTTCCTTCTTAGTACTCTGTAATGGTTTACATGTCTCCACACCTTATGGAAACACAGTACTATAGAAAGCCTTCAGAAAGTACCAGCTGTCCAGAAAGGTTGCCTTTCTCAGTAAAAAGCATCTTAGGACAACCTGTAGTGGAGAAGGGACATGTCAATGACTGTCAAACATCATTTTCCCTTGTTCCAGTTTCTGGACCTCTGAAATGAGGATAGTAATTTAGTGACTGGCAGTATTTGCCTTGTGTGGCCTGATAGATAATGTTCTTGAATCTGCTTGTAATCCTTTCACCATAAATGACTGAGGTGAACTAACTACAAGAGTACACTTGTATTATATTTTAAATACATAAACATAGCCCAGCTTTGCTCTATTAAAGTTCTTTGACTCTCTGAATCTATACAGAAAGAAATCTTTTTTTTTTTTTTTTTTGGCCAGTCCTGGGGCCTTAAACAACGGGCCTGAGCACTGTCCCTAGCTGCTTTTTGCTCAAGGGTGCCACTTGAGCCACAGCGCCACTTCCGGCCGTTTTCTACATATGTGGTGCTGGGCAATCGAACCTAGGGCTTCATGTATACGAGGCAAGCGCTCTTGCCACTAGGCCATATTCCCAGCCCCAGAAAGAAATCTTTTAATGATTGTATAATGTGTTATATATTCTCTACAAAGCATAAACATGGCTTCACTTACTGGTCTCACTTCCAAGCATCGTAGCCATCTGATTATGAGCTAAGATCCAAAAGTAAGGAAATCCATCAGAGAATGACAGAAGTCATAGCCAAACTATTAACATGATAATTGACAGTGAAAGAGGAGACCACATAGAAAATCTCAGCATTTTAGATCCATTTAAAGGAGAGTACAGCTGCCTTGCACATCTGAGAGCTGATATACAAGACTCCAAAATTAGTAGTATGTTAAAGAGTCACATGCTAAGAGAGATGGAGCTCCATAGTGAAGCACAAAGCTCTGGACTCTGCCTTCCCACTGTTACTGTTGTGTTGTTGTTTTAAAGAGTCTCAGTCTCATGTTTAGTAGGCAGTTAACTCTAAAGCATATAATGTATGTAAGGATGGCATCATCCTAAATTGTCACAGTTGGTTTTTGCCATTTGAAAATAAGATACACATTGGGTGCTGGTGGCTCATGCCTGTAATACTAGCTACTCAGAAGGCTGAGATCTGATGATCACGGTAAGAAGCGAGTCCAGGCAGGAGAGTCCTCAGGAGACTCTTATCTCCAATTAATCACCTGAAAACCAGAAGTAGAGCTGTGGCTCAAAGTGGTAGAGCGCTATCCTTGAGCAAAAGAGCTCAGGGACAGCGCCCAGGCCCTGAGTTCAAGCCCCAGGATCAGCACACAAAGAAAAAGAAGAAATTATGATGAGCTTTAGATATTGGAAGATTTACCCACAAGTTTCTTGAGAATAATACTAGATATTTAAAATGCTGTTTTATAGAAAGGTTATTTTAATATTAAAAATATGATAGCTTCTTATTTTGTATTTTTCAATTGATAATTTTGGTGTGAACTAATGAAAATATCATCCTTCAGAAATTTTGAATAATAGCCTAAGTCTGAATCCTGATCATTTTGTTAAAATAAGTTATTATTTGCCAGTCCTGGGGCTCTGGGCCTGAGCACTGTCCCTGGCTTCTTTTTGCTCAAGGCTAGCACTCTGCCACTTGAGCCACAGCGCCACTTCTGGCCGTTTTCTGTATATGTGGTGCTGAGGAATCAAACCCAGGACTTCATGCATGCTAGGCAAGCACTCTACCATTAGGCCACATTCCCAGCCTGTTAAAATAAACTTTAACTTCAGTGGGGGTAGTACTTCTGCAAAGTGATGGTACTTTGTACATTTCCTCTATTACTGATACACGGGTTATGTTCTAAGTCTGTCTTATGTTCTTGGGCTGCCATCCAAATGGCTTAAACAATAGAAACCTAGTTCTCTGAGTTCTAAAGGCTTCGAGTCCAAGATCAGGATGCTACTAGCGTTGCTTGCAGTTAGCCACACACTTCCATGGCCTTAGCGTATGTGCTTAGAAAAGGGTAAGGGGAGTGAGCACATGTACAGCCTCTCTGCTTATCTGTTCTCATGACATCACTAATCCCATCACAGGTGCCCCAACCCCATGAGTTCCCATAGAATCTTTCTCCATGAACTAGAGGGTTAGGGTTTTAATATATGATGCTTTTGTGGGGCTGGAGCAGGAGGAGGTAAATGTTCAGTCCATAACAGTCTGCTTAAAGTGTTTCAGAGCTCTGAAACCTTTTTTGGACAAAATTCTTAACTGTGTAGAAATCGATTTCAGACAGAATTGAAGTCGGGATCCTAATTGAACAGAATTACAGGGAATCAGCATTGTCTTTTGAACTTATGTTATAACCTGCAAATATTGCCGTTTCCAGATTCTATATGTAACATAGAGCTAAAAGTATTTTGATGACTGAATTGTTAGGGTTGCTGGTTGGTCTCAATTTATCTTCCTAACTCTTTCCTTTGATTCTGTGTTCCCTTTCTCAAAGCAGGAGCAACCATCAGGGTAACAGGTATTCAACTATTTATCAATATTACATGTGCTTTTCATCTGTCTTCTTAGCACATTAGATGTATGAATCATTTGCTTCATACATCTAAAGTTTCACTCATTTTTAAAACCACTCGTTCACATTAATTAAATTCTATTATCATACCACAAAACCTGCTTTTTTTTTTCTTAGTATTTGGGTTTTTAGAAACCATTTTAGTTGTTCTTGCTAATGCTTTACCATTTTTTTGCTTCATTTTTATAAAATGAAATTTAACTAAAACTAACCTCTAGCAGGTAAGCTTTGGAAATATGAAAGCTTATTTGGCAAAAACAAATTCATTCATTGTTTTAACAATACTATAATCATATTAAGCTCAAAATTCAGTATTTTTTCTTAGCTTTATTTTGGGAAGTAATGTTTTCAGAAAGTTTTGTAACTAGTAGCAGGACTTTTTTTCAGTAAGGAAGAATTGTGACTTAGAAAGATGAAAATATTAGTACAAGATTAAAGATTCTTCCAACACCTTTCTCCATAAAATACCAATTTTAATGTAATCTCAAATCTTGCTTAGATTATAAATTAATTTAATGGATGGTGGTATGGTTTTCTTTGTAATTTGAAGTACAATTGGAAAAAATGATCCTGTTTCTATTGAACTTATTTTAAAATAGAAAATTTTCTTACATATGAAATTAAAGATTCTTAAATGTATAGCATTTATTTTTGGCAAGCAACTATAATTCTAAGCTGTGCAAAAAATAAAATTTTCTTTTCCCATAATGTCTATATTATGTATCTATCTCCCATCAGAGAGTTTGATCTTATACCCAATAAACATTTTTCATTTTTGTAATATTAATCATAAAGAATCCATAAATTATAAGTTGGCGTAATTTTATGTCTGTAATAAATTTTCCCTCTGAGCCCATTTTCATATAGCAGTCTACTTACCTTAATACATTTATAATAGTGTAGAATTTCATGACCTTTTATTTTCTTATAAATTGTCAACACTGCCTGAAGACAAATATACATTGAAGATAAATGTACTGTTTAGTTATAAACTATGTCCTTTGAATAAATCAAATACCCAAAAGTCATTCATGAGATAATCCATACCATTTTCAAAGTGTTATTAAGCACTAAGTATCTCATAATATACAGTTACATTTTACAGGAACTACTGCTGTATTTTCCCAATATATTTAATGAGAGTCTAGTTATTTTGCTATAGCAATTATCTAAATTTTCTTTGGGTAATGATCTATTTTGTCACATGATAAGTCTTGAACTGAAATTCTCCCTTACCTTTCTTTTCCAGCATGGACATTTTCTTTCTTTGAAGCTGCCATGGCTGAATTATATAGAGCGTTTTAAAATTAATTATGAGCTCATTTGCTCCTAAGGCCAGGATTATTGTTTCCCATTCAGGAGGCCCCATGGCTGGTCTTCATCCTAATGGCTTTTTGGACTAAGCAAGGTTTTTGTGGCCCCAAAGTCATTCTGAACCTTTTCTTGCTGGTATCAGCTTATGGGCAATACCATTTGGGGAACAGCTTCATTTTGATCTTAGAAATAGTACATCAAATGGCAAGCAAAATCCCCTCTCCTCACTCTACTGCTTGAAACAATCATTGCATTTGTTTAGAATAATATGCCTATTTTGTTTGACAAGATGAGGAAGGTTAAGAAAAGTTATAAAGTTATTCACATCTTATTTTGCAAAGGAGAACTGAAATTACAGGTAAAGAACTCTGAAAATTTTCCAAATAGAAAAGATACTGCCTGCAGCTTATGGATATAAATATATTAATCAAATTAACATCTATAAATGTTTATTTTTATAATAATTTAAATGAAAATATGCCTTAAAGAACAGTCATAGAACAATTACCATCCTCATAGATTGGTGTTGGAAGTTTATTACACAGATTTATCATAAGATCTGAATATGAGTTTCTTAAGTTCATGTTAAAATTTGAAAGAACTAGGCATGAATAAATTTGTTAATTTTGTGTAATGCTGTTCCTTACTATTTTAACACTCATACAGATAAAATAAATTCTGTTTTATTCCTTTGGGATTAAAAGATACAAACTTGGATTTAATAAAAAGGATTTATTTTTAAGAGATTTTTAAAGAGTAAAAACTTCAGTTATTATGTCCAACAAGAGTTACAAGCTACAGAATGGTACTACTTAGTTTCCAAATTTGTATAGTTGCCCAAGACAAGGCAAAAAGATTGAGACTGGAGGAAGAGAAGATATTAATTATATAAACTGATGATTCACTGTTTTTAATTCTTTTTCAGGTAAAAACAAATGGAGTCTCTGGTGTCAAACAAGAGCCACTATTCAAGAGTGACCCATTTGAAGATCTGTCATTTAATCTGCTTGCTGTATCACAGGCTCAGCTACCTGTTCAGATGTCACCTGTTCTAACCCCAGACCCAGATAGTCTAATTCAGTTGCCTTCTGCAACACAAAGCATTGTTAACACTTTGAGTTCTGTAAGTTGCATGCCAACCATGCCTCCAGTTCCAGCCAGGAGTAAATCGCAGGAAAGTATACAGAGTGCTCAAAACCCATTTACTGCTAGCTCGACCAGCACAAACCCTTTCTCTGATAGGACTGCTGCTTCCGGAAACCCATTTAGAGCCCAATCTCAAGAATCAGGAACAACCTCATGGTTCTCCAAACAAGAGCCTAATACTAACAGTCCTTTTCCTCCGCTCATGCCTCTGGGTCAAAACATAAGCAGGCCTTCATGTTCCCATGATAGTTTTAAGGACAGTTTTGATCCCCAGGGCCAGTCTGCAGTCCAAGCAGGCAACCCAAAAGGATGGGTAACCTTTGAGGAAGACGATGACTTTGGTGTGAAAAAGAAGTCAAAGTCATCCTGTCCCAATTTCCTGGGTAATCCGCCAGGGTCATTTGATGATGACTGGAACAAAGGTACAAGTGTGTCTTTCTGTGTGTTGCCAGCCAGGAGACCGCCTCCACCACCTGTCCCTCTGCTCCCGCCTGGCACCAGCCCTCCAGCAGATCCTGTCACAGCCTTGACAGCTAAGGCGTCTCCCACAATAGACTTTACAGAGAGATAATGTTATATGGCAGAAAGGAGGTTTTGTGGTCCCTTTGTTTTTTCATTTGAGCAAGAGAAGAGCCAAATGAATTGGGCATTAGATATTCATTATGTGCAATAAGTAATTGTAAAGCGCACTGATATCTTCATAAAACACCACTATTTTGTGTATACGAAAGTTGGAATATGTGTATATTAGAAATAAGGAAAGATGCTTCTCGTTATATTAACTGGAGTTATGGTGTGTTTCTCTTCAGATGAATAGGAGACAGGAGTAGCCATAAAAAAGTGCTTTTAAAACTAGTCTAGAAGATGGTCCTTACCAGAAATTCCTTTTCAGTCTTTGAAAAATTACACACAAAAAAAACCCCACATCTCTAGCTGACATACTACTGTCAGCCCTTAGGATAATTACAATTGGTATTCATGATTTACCAAAGAGCTGCCACATTATAGTGAAACAGTTTTCAAAGGCATTGTGTTAACAAAGATATATGTATATATCCACATTCATATTACATATTTACATATAAAAATTCTATATAAAAGTCAAAATTTACCTAAAAGTTCTTTTTTTTAAAGTCCTTCTTTAATATCTCATTACCAAAAAGATGGTTACCAGTGATTTGAACATTTAATTTGTTTTCCCAACTGTAGTAACCTCACTACAGAACCAGAATGTTCTACTATTCAAAACCCAGCCCTTCTCAAATACACGCACGCTTGTTATTTTCTGCTCCAGCCCCTCTACATATTTTTCCCCAGGAGGAGGTTCTTAGAGCTGGCAGCAGCATGTCTGTTTTCTCCATCATTTGGACAGATACTCTGGCCCTCTCCAAACAGTAGGACGGCCTCATGCAGGGAAGGTTCACACCACGGAGTCCAATGAGAAACAGTAGTGCTCAGTGGACTCTGGGTTCATTGAGGTTTTCATTGCCCAGTTCCCGTCCGCAGTTTCCTTTTTGCTGCTTTTTCTCTGGAACTTCGCTTGTCGCAGGGAAAGCAGCCGTCGCGAGTGCTTTGGGTCAGGAACCTACCCACTGTATGGCCTCTCCCACTTAAGGGGCCACTTAACACATCTATGATGCTGCTTTAAGTTTTTAGAGGCTATACCTCAAATTCGCTGTGGATTTTATCTCCTGTACTGCCAATATGCGACTGATCCTGCTATTATTAATTTTATGAAGACATACAAAGAATTTTTACAAAGTGTAGTATTTTGATATCATTACGTAAACCAATCAGAAAACTCCTTAAACAGTAGTTGTTATCATTCATTCTAAGTTAAAATCATCTCTAGCCATTAATATTTAATTAACATTCTTTTTATATAAAAAGTTATGTCTATCCACCTAAATTCCTATATATCCACGTTTAACCTTTAAAGTTGTATATTAGGGCAATATAAAAAATATATTTAAAAAAAAAAAGAGTCCATGGCTAAGAACATAAAAGCACAGAAAACTGCATCGCACTCCCAACCTAAAGCAGATCTATTAAGAAAAAAAGCACTTTTGTAAATGCTCAAATGTTATCAAAATACTATATTTATAGATATAATTCTGTCAACAGCCAGGAATTGCTGTTAGAAATAACTTGTGAGTTTTATATTGTGCTCTTTGGGGTTCTAATCATTTCAGCTGTAGTATGTTTTAAACAGCAGTATTACTATAAGCAGTGTGCTTCAAAATGTGAATTAACTTGTTGAAACTGTGGCTTTAACATCTTATGTGATTAGTGTATTTTCTCTCCATTAGCAAAAGAATTCATTGTTAGTTAACTTCAGTAGTACAAGTTGCAGTTCTGTGAGCAATGTCTCCTATTGGATATAAACTACTATCTACAGTACGCATAGCAGCAGCAGCAGCTCAGGCTTTGTCAGGAAAATTATATTTGGCAAGTTGCTAAAAATGCCCAGTTATGAAAGTTAGAGGTATGCTGCCATTAACTAGCCATCATTCTGTGTATTATTAAATACTAGTTCTATTCGAAGCAGAGCAGAAATTAGACACTAAGGATCTCTGTGAATTTTTTGTTCTCTATAGTAGATTGCTGTTTATATGTATGTAAGAATTTTATTGCTTATGTGGCATACAATATTTATAACTATATACTTTATAGAAGTACAGTATTAAAGTCGGTGGTATACAGACATTCTGTACATATCCTGTGAAATGTGCTGTCACATGAAATAAATATACCTGTCTTTACAATACAGACTGCTTTGCTTAAAGGGAAGGATTCTTCGTGTTCATTTTTTTGTACTTTAAGAGCACAAGCTACATTCGGGGAAAAATGGCTTAGCTGTTGTTGCCAAATCAGGTATTTTTAATGCAGTTATTTTCATCTCATTTCTTTTTACTCAAAGAGAAAGAAGACATCTCTGGAAGTTACTAATTGCCATTAAGAAACCTTGCTTTTATTCCATAAGACAGGCCTTCTCATTCAGTCTTGTGGCTTGAAAATAATACATGAGGCATGAATGAGGTTTTTCTGACCCACAGAAGAAGAAACACCTAGGGGTGGGGGCAGAGGGTTAAGACGTGACTCGCCAGCCAAAAAGAGGCTTCCTAAAAAGACCCAAATGAAGAAACTAGGGTTACTAGTGTATTATCTTTTTTGTTTGTTTTTGTCCCGTTTGATATTCAACACAAAAACCTTGATCCTTAAACAGTTGAGTTATTTTCGTTAATACTTGATGAAGTCATACTTATAGAATACTAGGTTTTAAAAAAGCATTTTTAAAGCCAGGTATTGGTGACTCATGCTACTCAGGAAGCTGAGGTCTAAAGGATCACAGTTCGGAGCCAGCTTGGGCAGGAAAGTCTGTGAGACTCTTTATCTCCAGTTAACTCCCCAAAAAAGAAAAAAGTCAGAAGTGGAGCTGTGGCTCAAGTGGTAGAGCACTAGCCTTAAGCAAAAAAAAAAGCTCAAGGACAATGCCCAGGCCCTGAGTTCAAACCACAGGACTGACACCAAATAAACAAATGGCATTTTAAGATTAATCATAGATTGACATGCAATTGAGCAAAATAATACTGAGGGAGCTCTGTATCTTTTACCTGGTCGCCAGTGGGAAGAGCTTGCCCAGTTATAATGCTCTTATCCAACCAGAACACTATGTAAGGACATTTCTATTGGCACAGGATCCTCATTTTGCTCTTGTTCCTCTTCCCCTGCTGTTCTGTCCCCCACCTCTCCCTTTCCTCTCCTCCTTCCATTCCATCTTTCCTGAACTTAATCTCTGCAAACCACTAATCTGCTGTTCATTTGTGTAACTTCATGTCAGGAATATCACATAGTATATGGCCTCCTGAAATTTTCATTTTTCAATTAGTATAATTCTCTGTAGACATCTAGGTTGTACATGCCAGTTATTCTTTATTGCAGAGTATTATTCCATGGTATGGACATGCTACAGTTTGTTCAACTATTCACTTACAGGAGGACACCTGGGCTGTTAATAGTTCGAGGCTATTACAAATAAATATACTGTGGACTAAGTTTTCACTTCTCCAGTGTAATTGCTTGCTTATGTGGTGGTGGCATGCTTCCGTTTTTATAAAACTACAAACAAACAAAAAGCACCTGCCATTTTATATTCCTGTGAGCAGTTTGTTAGTGATTGTTTTTCCACACTTGTTCTCATTTGATTTAGCCCTACTAAGTGTATATTTGTGGTTTTAATCTGCATCTTCTTGGAAGTTAATGATCTTTTCAAGTGATGATTATTGGCCTCCTTGTGTCGTCTCCAGTGAAAGGGCTGCTCTTTTGCTTATTTTCTGGTTGGTTGGGATTTTTTTACCACTGAGTTTTGAAGACTCTCTGTATACTCTAGATGATATTCATTCTTTGGAGGGGATGAAGTTTGCAACTATTTCTCCAGTCTATCCTTATTCATTCTTTGCACCGGATCTACAGCCAGATGCTGAGCTCTGGAAACTCTGTAAGCATGACTGGCAAATGATAATCAAACTCACAAACTGATACATACCAATAAAAATAAGTCACATCGAGGATGAGAAAATATGGAGAATAATAACTTACTACTGGTGAGAGTAAATTGGCATATCAATTCCAGAAGACGAGAATATCCAGTCATTTACATACCCTATGAATAAGAACTTGGACTTCTAGACAACTTAGTCCATATCTTGAATATGAGTTTCAGTACTTACAGTGGTATTAGAAATAAACATCAGTTAGAATGGAGTGTTATATCTGCACAGTGGAATAATACACAGTAAGAACAAGTGGATGAAAATAGTACGTTCTCACTGGGAGTGGTAAGTTAAAATAGGCAAAACAACATGTTCTTTAGGGATACATACACACACAGGTGCCGGTGGCATAAAGACTTGCGCTGGAAACAGTAAAAGCCCAAATCCAGAATGGCCATTGCCTCTGGGAAGAGATGAGTGAATGGGACAGGCTGACGCAGAAGCTTCGTGTGATGTGTTAGCTCTTTAAGCAATCAGCCGAGTAAAAATTTAATTTCTTGGCCCATCACCAATGACCCATAAATTCTCCACTCAAGGAAGAGCTTAAATAGATGCAAATGGCCAAGAATGCCCTTCATCCAAGTAAGCAGCCAACCGGTACCTAAAACACTCAAGAGCAGATTCAGCCCTAAGGCAGGCCCTCTAAACGTCATCCCTCCGGCGGCCTCCCTGGGGCCCGGGCGAGTCGGTCCCGCGTCCCCGGCTCCCGCCCCCCGCCGCCGCGGCTGGGTGCGCTTCCGGTTGCCAGGACAACAGCTACTTCCGGCAGCGACCCCGCCTTTCCGGGCTGGAGCCGGAGGCCTTGGGGACCGAGTGTTTGGTGGTTGCTCCTAGCAACCGCCGCTTCCGGGAGCGAGCGCAGCCCACTTCCGGCCCCCGCGGGGTCCATCCTCGGGGCCGCGGTTAGTTCCTCGCCGCCGCGGTGGCCGCCGGTGGGGCTGACCCCGGCGGGGTCGGGGGGTCCTGCAGGTCGGTCGCGTGTCCCGCCCCGGCGCCTCCGCCGCCGCGATGGTGCTCCTGCACGTCAAGAGAGGCGACGAGAGCCAGTTCCTGCTGGAGGCCCCCGGCAGCGCCGAGCTGGAGGAGCTCACCGTGCGGGTGGCCCGGGTCTACAACGGGCGGCTCAAGGTGCAGCGGCTCTGCGCCGGTGAGTCCGGGGATGGGGGGTGGCGGGGCGATCGGGGTACGCGGCCGGGGAACTGGCCGAGGGTGGGGGTGGGGGGAGTAAAGCTCGTGATGTACGAAGCTCTGCACCCGGCCTGGGGGTGAAGTGGAAAGAACGGCCTGGTCAACCGCGATGGAAAACCCGGTTCGGAGGTGGACCGCGGCGGAGACCCACGGGCGCCCCAGGGCCCGGAGCCAGGCTTTGGGGTGTAAATAAGCGGTGACGGACCGAGGCAAATAGCTGAGCGACGGGGACGAAGGACCGATGGTGTGCTGTGGAATGAAGGGAGGGAGGGAGGGAGGGAGGGAGGGAGCGAGAGAGCGAGCTGGGTGGGCTTACAAAACGGGATTGCCCCACGCGTGTCAGGACTTCGGGCGGCGAGCCCCTGGCTTCCGGACCGTCCCTCCCGCCCTGATGTGGCTTTCCACTCTCCTTGGAAACACAGGCCCGCCCCCTCCTGCCCCCCCTCTCAGTGCCCTGCCCGAGGGAGCGGGCCGGCGGGTGGAATGACAGTTCCTGTAGCTACTGTGACTGTTGAACATCATAGACGAGAGGGGTTTTTTTTTCTCCTTTCTCATTTTAATTAATATAAAAAGTCACACATGGACAGTAGCCAGTACATTGGAGAGCACAGCTGTAGAAGAGAGCTTCACTTGGCTCTCCAGGTGTGGCCTGGAGTAAGTACCAAATGCTTCTATGAGTACATATGTGAAGATAATAACTGTGTAAAATAATATGTATTATTTATATATATAGTTTTATGTGATGATTATATAGTACATATCTTCAATGTGTTTTATATACACTTACTATGCATTATATATACTAAAATACAAAATAACTACATAAAATTAGAACGTTTACTTAGGCTTCATCAAGATACAAATAGCACTGGGCACCAGTGGCCCACGACTGTAATCCTAGCTACTCAGGAGACTGAGATAGGAGGATCTTGGTAGGAAACCAGCCCTGTCCTTGAGACTCATCTCCAATTAACCAGCACATAGCTAGTGCTACATAAGTGTTAAGAAACATAGCCTTGTGGGCCATACCCCAAGGCTCAGGAGCTTACATTACTGTGGTCGAAAGTGTTGTGATGGGCTGGGGATATGGCCTAGTGGCAAGAGTGCTTGCCTTGTATACATGAGGTCCTGGGTTCAATTCCTCAGCACCACATATACAGAAAATGGCCAGAAGGGGCGCTGTGGCTCAAGTGGCAGAGTGCTAGCCTTGAGCAAAAATAGAACCCAGGGGCAGTGCTCAGGCCCTGAGTTCACGGCCTAGGACTGGCCAAAAAAAAAAAAAAAAAAAAAAGAAAGTGTTGTGATGATGATTGTGATACATCACTATCTGACTTTCCCTTGTTTTCAAGAAATGGAAGAATTAGCAGAGCATGGCATATTTCTCCCTCCCAATATGCAAGGATTGACTGACGAGCAGATTGAAGAGCTGAAATTAAAGGATGAATGGGGTGAAAAATGCATCCCCAGTGGGGGTGCCGTCTTTAAGAAGGATGACATTGGCCGGAGGAATGGGCAAGGTATTTGATCTCAGAAGGCTGAGATCTGAGGATCACAGTTCGAAGCCAGCCTGGGCAGACAAATCCAAGAGACTCTTATTTCCAGTTCACCACCAAAAAGCCAGAAGTGGAGCTATGGCTTAAGTGGTAGAGGCTAATTTTGAGCAAAAAATTAAGGGACAGCACCCTATGTTCAAGCCCTAGTATTGCGGGGGTGGGGGGGGCTATAGGGTTTGAACTTGTCCCATTTCCCCTAGATTTGGGTATTCTGTCGCCATTATTTTTGTCTCTTAACTTCTCATTCAGGTACACCATTTTTGTTTATAATTTCCCCTTCTAGGGATCCGCAAAATATGGCCCATGTTCCAAACACAGGTGTTGTCTGTTTTTAAAATAATGGAAAGCAGGCAGAATCGTCCATGGCTGCTCTTTTTGGCCGTGGCAAGATTGAAAAGCTCCACCGTAACCTGCAAGGCCTACAGTATTTTTACTCTCAGGTGCTTTGCAGGCAAAGCTTGCTGACTTCTGTCTGCCCAGTGGCATAACCTTTACCAGGTTGAACTGGGCCTACCCCACTGTCAGGCTGAGATCTGTACCTGACGACCCCCAGCCCTCTGCCTCTTTTCCTTCACCTCCGTTCCCAGCTTGCATGCGCTGATACTTCACGGGCACGAGGGCTCCAGAATTTGACTTTCAACAGAGCTATGTGTTTGATGGCTGCCTCTCTCCCACGCTCTCATTTTATTTTTATAGCTCCAAATGAAAAAATGAAGGAGGTTCTAAAGAAGACCATAGAAGAGGCCAAAGCAATAATATCTAAGGTAAGTGTTTTACCATGATGCTCTAAAACTGCCTCTTGAAATATAAACTCTTAATTATTAAGGCTTTCTTTCAGATTACCTGTTGGCCAGCTTTTGCTTTTCTCTCTTCCTCTCTTCCTTTTTCCTTCTTTTGTTTCCTTTCTTTTTTTTTTAATTCTTTTTCCTTTCAGAAGCAAAGGAAACAGCATGTTTAGGATGGACCTTGGTTGAATAAGTGTTTTTGTTTTATTTGTGGTTTTTTTCTTTTGTTTTGGTGCTGGACCTAGGGCTTGAATTCAGGACCTGGGCGCTGGCCCTGAGGTTTTGTGCTGAAGGTTTTGTGCACTCTACTTGAGGCCACAGCTCCATAGATAAGTGTTTTCTTGGCTTGCATAAGTGTATGTTCATGTATAATACAAACATGACCCAATTTTCTTTCTTTACCTTTTTAAGGAATTTTTAAAAGCTAATAACTAATATGGTTGTAAAGTACCCCGATAGATAAACTTGATTGACATAGTACAATTTAATAAGTTTGCCTGTTATAGTCATCTCCAGTATTTATATAAAAACTATTTCATAGAAAGATAGGCATAAATAGTACCATTAATGTTCAAATATATGCACTTAGACGAAGTTATCTCTTTTTTGTGTGTGTGTGTGTGTTTTTTTTTTTTTTGGCCAGTCCTGGGCCTTGGACTCAGGGCCTAAGCACTGTCCCTGGCTTCTTTTTTTTTTGCTCAAGGCTAGCACTCTGCCACTTGAGCCACAGCGCCACTTCTGGCCATTTTCTGTATATGTGGTGCTGGGGAATCGAACCCAGGGCCTCATGTATATGAGGCAGGCACTCTTGCCACTAGGCCATATCCCCAGCCCCGAAGTTATCTCTTAATTCACTACTGAGGATGCTCTACTGCCGAGCTGTCTCCGGTCCTTTTTTACACTAGTTACTTTGGAGACAGGGTCTTGTTCCTCCCCAAGGAACGCTTTGGTTTGAGGCTGAAATGACAGGTGTGTGCCACCACACCCAGATTCTTCCATTGAGATGGAGTCTGTGGCCTAGAACCACAGTCCTGATTTCGGCCTGCTGCCTCAGTAGGTTGGCAGTTGGATGCCACGGCACCCCGCTGTTAAGTAGAAGAGGCCTCGTGTATGTGCCCTGGCTGGCCTCAAACTGCCATCTACCCATTCCCAGCCTCCCGAGTAGCTAAGCTTGCGGGCGTGAGCCACCAGCATCTGGCAAGAAAGAGATATGAAGGAGATTTAAGCAATAGGTAGTTTTAGTAGTTGTATTTATTTATCCGTGGGTGATAGTAGTTATTACCTGAATTTGTATGTGTCCCTTGTATCACTGCTTTTTCTTCTACCCCTGACTGACTCAACAAAACTGTTATATGCAAATAGTATCCCTAACGCTTCATGCTCATAGCAGGTCTTTGAGGAGCATCTGGAAAAGCCGATAGGGTAAAGGCTCTGGGAATTCTTAACTGAAAGTCCCAAAGGGCATTTGGTCCAAGAGCCTTCCTAAAGAAAGTGTCAGTTATAACTACTGATCTCTCATCATATCGATTTACCTCAGCAGGTGGGAAGCTCCCACTGGGGGGAGACGTGGTTCAGCCTCCTTGCTCCACACACTTTAGTCTGTGAAAGTCTTTTCCACTCCGCCCTCTTCCTCCCTTGGTATTCTATATCTCCTCTGCCCAATGGCAATTCCCTCTGCAGCCCCATTTCTGCCCTCTAACCTCTTTCTGAACTTGTAAACTAAGTTTCCAGACAGCACTGGAAGACCAAGTCTTCTAGAACCATCCTCCATTGCTTTGCTCATTTCTCTCCGTATTCTGTCCCTAAAAAAATCACATCCTACCAGTTTCTCTCACGGAACCTTCCATGTCTCTTTCAGCTCTTGCTTCTCACTTGGCCAGATGTCTGCGTCTGGTCCTGTGCTTTCTGAACCCAGATGCCTCTCGGTCCACCACATCCATCCCTTCCTCTCTACTGCTGTTGCTCTACTGAAAGCTCCCGACAGCATCTTGCCATGCAGAACCAGCAGGGGTCCCGGCATTCCCTTCCCTGTAGACACTAAGGGCCCGCAGCTACCCCAGACCTTCAGTTCTCACACTAACTTGGAGTTGGTGTCAGATCACACAAGTTAGAAGCTGCATTGCCAGCAAGTCTCCTGACTTCAGGCACCACCCCGGAGTGGGGTCCCCAGGCCCCTCCCCCTTCTTTCTAGCTTGGTTAAATTTGGGTCCTTCCCTTCCCTTCCGAATTTGTCATTGTTGGAGTGACTCATAGAACTCACTAGAAGAACTGCACCCACAAGTACAGCTTTATTAGAGAGGGCACAGTGTGTCCACTAACCAGGAAAGCGCCACTGAACTGCGGGTCTAGACGGTTTTGTCAAGGTTTTCCAATCCTTGGGTAATAAAATCATTAGCCACATGATTGGACTCGCCCTCCAGCCACCCCTCCCTCTCTGGGGCTGGCAGAAAGTCTCATTCTTCTAATCAAATACTTGGTTTTTCTTTCATGGCCAATCCTTTCCTTGGAAGTATCTATCCTAGCTTGAATTTGTTGTTGTTGTTGTTGCTATAACAACATAGCAGAAGCTGGGAACCTTCTAAGCAAAGAGACAAGCTTTACTCACATATCTGGAGTTTCAAAGTACAAGATTTGGGGCTGGGAATGTGGCTTAGCGGTAGAGTGCTTGCCTTGCATGCATGAAACCCTGGGTTCGATTCCTCAGCACCACATATATAGAAAAAGCCGGAAGTGGCGCTGTGGCTCAAGTGGCAGAGTGCTAGCCTTGAGCAAAAAGAAGCCAGGGATAGCGCTCAGGCCCTGAGTTCAAGCCCCAGGACTGGCAAAAAAAATAAAAAGTACAAGATTTGGTGAACCAATCTGTTTGGCCTATGGCAAGACCCCCCGCCCCAAGTCTGAGTCACAGCATGGCATAAAAGAATGAGCCAAGAGGCCCTTCAAGTGTGCTGGAAAGCTGTCCTCTTCCACCGTGCCGCTAGGGGCGGTCTCTTCCCCACACTGCACTCCTCCCTGGTGCTGCTCCTAGCCTGCGGCATGATCCAGACCGCCGGGCACTTGGCTCAGCTCTGAGGTCGATGGGAGGCACCTGGGGAGCAGGAACTGCGTGATCCTGTTTGTTGGGCTGGCAGGATCTGGTGAGAGTCTTCCACAAGGTCTTAGTCAGAACCAAGGGTGCGGCGATTCATTTCTGTAATCCAAGCTCTGGGGAGACTGAGGCAAAGGGTCAGAAGTTCAAGGTCATGCTGGGATCTAGGGAGACCCTGACTTACAAACCCAAAGGTAATCATTTGCTTAGCACATGAAAGGACTTGGGGCTCAATCCCCATCATTGTACGATAACAACAACCGTAATACAACCGTAACTACAACGATCTGATGTGTATTTATTGATGAGTCGGCCACTTGGTTGCGAATGACGTTTTCCTCACTTCCAGAAACAAGTGGCAGCTGGTGTCTGTGTTACTATGGAGATGGTGAAAGACGCCTTGGACCAGCTTCGGGGTGCAGTGATGATCGTTTATCCCATGGGGCTGCCCCCGCACGACCCCATCCGGATGGAATTCGAAAATAGAGAAGATCTGGCAGGCACTCAGGTGTGGGGTCCTTCTGCACCTCTGGGGTCCCCCGGCCCCCCCCGCCACTGCTGCAAGGACCCTGGGCAGAAGCCCAGCAGCGGAAGGCCAGGGGGAGGGCCGGGGCAGGGACGCCGACCAGCAGAGGTCAACGAACGCATCCCACGTTCTTTGGCTGCTGGGAAGCCGGAACTCCCCTTGTGCCAGTCTCTCCCTGACTGTGCCGACTCCGCTGCGTGGCGCGGCGTGCCCTAGCGTGCCTCGTGTTCGTCCTTCCCCCACTTTTCCCATACTCCCTGCTCTGTGGCGAGGCCTGTCTCTACGTCACCTGCCCCTGGTGCCTGTGCGTTCGAACCCACGGGAGCCTGTTCCCCGTGTCCGTGGCCCTCACCCCATCTCATAGGGCCCCCGTTGCACTCCTGTTGAAGATGCCAGGGACCTAAGACCTCGTCCTTCCCCGAGCCAGCAGTAGGCAGGCAGACCTGGGGATTCTGTTGACGCGGGCAGTACTGGCAGCTGCGGGGACGGGAGGGAGGGAGGAAGGGGCCGGAGGGGGGCACTGGAGGGGGGCAGGCGTGGAGCGCACTCCCTGTGACCGTGCGATCGCCCCCAGGCGGCGCTCAGCATCATCGAAGAGGCCCAGGCCCAGCTGTGGTGGGCAGCCAAAGAGCTCAGAAGAACAAAGAAGCTCTCAGACTACGTGGGGAAAAACGAGAAAACCAAAATCATCGTCAAGATTCAGCAAGTAAGTTGTTTTGCTTAACGTGTCGGTATTTGTCATTTACCTGCAAACTGATGCAAGTTTGCCATCCATCTGAATGGTTTTTACTGCCTGTGCAAATACTTCAGTTCTTTTGGCTCAGGCCTAACATTAAAATATCCTTTACACACATGACCCAGTTGGAAGAAGCACAGCAGGCCTGGCAAAATCAGGAGCTTGTTTAGGTTCCCCGGGGACAGCTAGGAAGCCGTGGCTCACACCTGCAACCCTGGCTACTCCAGAGGCTGAAATCTGGTGACTCAAGGTTTGAGGCTAGCCTGGACAGAAAAGTCTATGAGACTCTGTCTTCAAAAAGCTGGCCTAGGGGGCTGGGAATATGGCCTAGTGGCAAGAGTGCCTGCCTCATATACATGAGGCCCTGGGTTCGATTCCCCAGCACCACATATGCAGAAAACAGCCAGAAGTGGCGCTGTGGCTCAAGTGGCAGAGTGCTAGCCTTGAGCGGGAAGAAGCCAGGGACAGTGCTCAGGCCCTGAGTCCAAGCCCCAGGACTGGCCAAAAAGAAAAAAAAAAAAAAGCTGGCCTAGGGCATGGACTCAAGTGGTAGAGCACCAGCGAAGCATGTGCAAGGTCCTGAGATCAAACCCCGGTCCTGGGGGAGGAAGCTCACAGGGGTACAGGTATAGGAAGTGCAGCCCCCCCCTGCCCCGCCTCCCTCCACCGCAAGCACAGAACACGGCCTGTGTGTCCTGCTGAAGCCCGGATGCCCCCCGGGCGCGCTTGGGCCACCCGACGTGGATGGCCCACCTGTCAGCAGTGGTGAGAGGCAGTCGCGGCCCCCTACCTGGCTGGCTTGTCACTGCAAGCAGGATGCCCCAGTGCACAACGGCCTTGTTCTTGTCCTCCAGCGGGGTCAGGGAGCACCAGCCCGGGAACCCATCATGAGCAGCGAGGAACAGAAGCAGCTGATGCTGTATTATCACAGACGGCAGGAGGAGCTCAAGGTAGAGATGGGGCAGCGGCGGCAGGGGGGACCCCGAGACTGTGGGATGCTGGGGAAGGAGCCTTTCTGTCCAGGGCTGCCCAGACATTAGACCCTGGAAGGGTGGGGGGAGGAGCCTGCCCCGGGCTTCTTCCTTTTGTCGGGATGTACAAAACTCTTGCTGCACACCGTCCTGAAGCAAACCTGCTTATTTGCAGAAACTGGAGGAGAATGAAGACGACTCCTGCTTGGACTCGCCGTGGGCAGATAACACTGCTTTGAAAAGACATTTCCATGGGGTGAAAGACATAAAGTGGAGACCCAGATGAAGCTTCTAAAACTACCAGCTAGCCTTGCTACAAAAGATGTTAACATTTCTATTTTCCTAGTTTTCTCTTGGTTTGAAATTGTAAAATGACAGTTATTCAAGGTTTTAGAACTTAATAAATACATTCTCAAAAGCAGATATGTACATTACTTTGTCTCCAGACCTCTCTGCATAGCTCACGGTTTTCTAGAGTAAAGTATTACAGAGGTAATTACCGCCTTTCTTTTTCTTCTTGATTTCTTTCTTTTCTAACTATTGAGCTGTGTAGAGGAAATCTGGAAGTACCATTTCCTCCACCGCAGGCGTGTGACGCAGAGCCTGACCGTTAGCAACCACTAGAGGCCGCCAGCCACGCACTTACTCTGTGCACCCCGTCATCTATGGGAGCTGAGTCCTGCGAGTCCTCCTCTTGCCCTTCTCTGCCTCAGTGTTCAGACACAGCCGCTCATCCATCCATAAAGAGAACCCTGGGCGCCACTCTGTGCCGGCTACTCCGTAGATGGGAATTCACTTGTCATCTATGCTCTTGATTCATCCAAGGACACACAGAGAACTTCTAGGAAGTCACCATGGCCGCAGACATCAGCCTACCAGTGGCAGACTACTGTTCATCTTTAGTGTGTGGTCTTTGCATTATGTTTCTCTTATTTTTTTAGTTGAAATAGGATGTCACTAACTTTTTACCTGGACTATCCTCAAACATCAGTCCTCCGGACCTCTCCCTCCTGAGTAGCTGGATTACAGGCATTACCTGCTGCATCTGGCTGTCCCAAGATCCATGATTTAATCACATCTACAGAGAACTTTTCTTTGGTCAGTCTGGGGCTTGAACTCTGGGCCTGGGCCCTGTCCCTGAGCTCTTCAGCTCAAGGCTAGCGCTCTACCACTTGGGCCACAACACCACTTCGAGTTTTCTGGTGGTTAATTGGAGATAAGAGTCTCACGGACTTGCCTGCCTGGGCTGGCTTTGAACCGTGGTCCTCAGATCTCAGCCTCCTGAGTAGCTAGGATTATAGGTGTGAGCCACCAGTGCTCAGCTAGAGAACTTTTTTCCTACATCAGACAGTAGCTACAGGTTCTGAGAATTGGGACCTGACATCTTTGGGTGGACACTGTTTAGCCTGTCCCGCTTGGTGACATTGCCAGAGCAAATGACGGGAATCATCTGAAGTGCTTGGACACGGGACTAGATGAATGAGTTATTATATATTCATTTAGCAAAGCCTGCTGTAGCTACCTGAAGAACAACATCATGATATGTGCACTGGCTTCTGGGAGAAAATCAAAGTAGGTAATTGATTTTTTGTTTGTGTACTTGGTTGGTTGGCTTTGGGGGTTTTGACGGTACTTAGGATTGAACTCGGGACCTCGTTTGCTCTGTTGGTGCTCTGCCACTCGAGTCTACCTCCAGCCCTTTCTGGCATTACTTGTTTGGGGTCTCACTTTGGACCCAGGCCAGCCTGGGCTTCAACCCTACTACTTGTGCTTCCTCATGTCACTAAGGATGGCAGATGTGGTCCAACTCGGCCACACCTCTGTTCTCCCCGTAGCTGGGAGGACAGGCACACACCGCCATGCCCAGCCTGCGGCTGACATACAGACTCAGAAATTCCTTTTGGCCTGGGCTGACCTTGACCCTTAATCTGATCTCCACCTCCCAAGTAGCTAGGATTACAGACTTGAGCCATGATGACTGGCTATGATTGCTTACTTGAAAAGAGAAGTATGTGCATAGATGCAAGTGTACCCAAAGAGGCACTTCACTAAAGGTATGCAAATGAAAATATGCTTAATGAACCAGTAAACAAATAGGATCCAGTAAGTCACACCACTCTGTAGCATCTCAAGGCCCCGGATGAACGAGCCCGGGGAAGGAAGAAAGGCCTGTGTGTTTCTGGAGCGAGTGAGCCTGGCTTTGTGAGCGTCGGTCATGGCGGTGCGAGCGATAAGGGCTGGAATTTGAAGGTGCTGATGGATCCCCTCACCCCACCCTTTATGAACACACACACCTCCTGGGCCTGGCATTGGGGCACAGCCAAAAGCCTAATCAAGTGACAGCCGTTCTTGAGAAGAAGGGAAATGACACCCCGGACACCCACCCTGGCTCACGGTGGCTTTGGTCCCCGTGAGCTCCAGTGTGTTCCCTGTCCTTTCTCTCCTGTCACCCGTGGGTGCCACCCCACGGCACGGCACGCAGCCCAGTTCAGTGGCGAGATGCAGAGAAGGCCGTTGTCCGAGACCGACAAAGTGTATTTTATATCCATGCACTTGATTTTCAAGACCTCCAATGAGTTTTACTGAAATAAATGTTCACCTTTGAACTTCGTCCAAGTATGGAAGGGTTTAGTCCCAAGAGTCTCTTTTTCTCTCTTTCTTTTAAAAGAATATTAAAGGTGACTGAAAAGAAGGATTTAGAATGAATGGCTATTATTCAACATGTCTTAGAAAGTAGAAGGGAGTAAATGCTCTAATATTTCATAGGGAAGCAGATTTAAGGAAAATGAGATTTAGAACCAGTGACCGCCTCTGGTGACAGGAGACAAATGTCCTCTTAGGTCTCTCTATTCAGCCTGACATCAGAGGAAAGGTAACAATCAGGGTGACACCATGCAGGATTTCCCAGTGACCAGGCCCCGCTCCAGACACTGAGGGTCCTGTGCTGTTGAATTACCTCTGAGCCAAGATGGCCGCTCACCCTGCCAGAAGTGCTCACGGAATCCCACCCAACCAGCTAGCTAGGGGACCATAGTTCCCAGGCCACCGACTTCTTGCGGCATCTTCATCATGCCTTGTGTGCAGAGTGCCAAATGCAGGTGTTCACCAGGCCTTTAGAAACGATTCCCTCCGTCCCTTCCAAATGCAGCTCACCGGGGCCTCCTGTCCTGTTCAGGACTGAGAGCCGAGAGCAGAGGCCAGGGCTGAGGCCTGTGCTAATCAAAAGTGTCTTAGACTAGCCCCAGAAGGTGACTCGGGCAGCTATTCAGGAACACAGCCACCTGTCCAATTAGAAGCTTCCAGAAGGTGAAGGTAAAGGCTTTGCTTTCTTCATATGTCCAGTGCCTGGGCTTTTTCCTGTTATAAAATGGCTCATAGTAAAGTAGCCTATACTGGAGGTCGCTATTATGGTAAAAACGCAGATGGGATGTGCATGTATGTGTGTTGCACAAGCATACGTATGAGTGACCGCGTTTGCGCATGTATACGAATGCATGGAGTGTATGTGCGTGAGCGTCCACTTGATTTCCGATGGCTACCAGAAGTCATTCCCAGCTGTGTGGGAGCAGGACACAGGGAACGTGCCCTAGCACCACCTCAGCTCCGAGGGCTGAAGAGCCACCTGAAGAGTGGCCCACGGGAAAGTCAGAGGTGTGACACTGAGCGGTGCGGGGGACGTTGCTGTCTCTGAGTTACCTGGGGTTTGCACAGGAGGGGAGAGAGCAAGTCCTGCAGTTGCTACCTGTCTTCTCACATGGCCTTCTCCTGCCTCTGGGTCTCTGGATAAGAATACAAGCCATTGGACTCAGGGCTCCATCTCCTTGCCTGTGGCCTCTTCTTTTTATTTATTTTTTGCCAGTGCTGGGGCTTGAACTCAGGGCCTGGGCACTGTCCCTGAGCCTGTCTTTGCTCAAGGCTAGCACTCTACCACTTGAGCCACAGCACCACTTCCAGCCTTTTCTGTTTATGTGGTGCTGAGGAATCCAACCCAGAGCTTCATACATGCTAGGCAAGCACTGTACCACTAAGCCACATTCCCGCCCATGTGGCCTCTTGTTAACTCATTGTATCTGCAAAGACTCTGTGTCCAACTAAGGCCACATTCTGAGCGTCTGGGTGGAGGAATGCTTTTCAATCCACCATACAATTACAGTAACAGAAACCATAAGCAAATCCCTCCAAGATGACCAAGAGAAGGTCTATGGGCTTCCCAGTACCATGAGGGTGGCTGTCTCCTTTTTATTATGGGATGTCTGTCTCCACAGCCAGAATGTAAACTTGTAGTCAGGAGCAACATCTTTGACTTTAGTGGTTCTAGTACAGTGCCTGGAACAGAGTGAACCTGGAGAAGATTGGATGGATGGATGGATGGATGGATGGATGGATGGATGGATGGGAGGGTGGATGGATGGATGGATGGATGGGAGGGTGGATGGATGGATGGATGGGTGGGAGGGTGGATGGATGGATAGGTGGGTGGGAGGGTGGATGGATGGATGGATGGATGGATGGGTGGGAGGGTGGATGGATGGATGGATGGATGGGTGGGAGGGTGGATGGATGGATGGATGGATGGAAATACAGATGGACATAGACTAGCGATGAAGGGAAAAGGAAGATATCATGCCTGTTGTGGGTCTAGGGAAGAAGGACCAGAGCCATGTGTGGAGCTGGGAGCGTGTTGCAGAATCTTGCAATGTTGGTCGTGTCTGAATCTGTTATCGATTTTAATCAGCACAGAAGTAATCTGCAGGTGTGGGACAGAGAGGATTTGCCCAGACAGCCAGCAGTGCCCAGCCTCATCACTGCCAAGACCCCTTTTAATGTCTTCCCTCAGGCCCACAGATTCTCTATTTTGAAAGTGTTTTGTTTTCATTAACTAAAGATAGCTATAATTCCCGGTGACCCTTCTCATCAGCATGAATTGGGTTGAGATAATTCCAGCAGAAAACAAAGTAGCTTGATACTCTTATCAGAAGTTACAGGCAGGTGTGGAGGCCACCTGGGGAACTCTGTTCAGCTGCCCTTAGCCAGCTCTAGGGGCCTGGACAAGGCCCTCTCGCACGGGTTGATACGCTTGGCCTTTTCGGTCTCCCAAAGGTCCCTGCCTATGGGAAACCTAGGATTTAGTTGGAACAAATACCTTCTGGGTTAGTGCGAGGGGGGGGGGAGGAGAGGAAAGGAGAGGAGAGAAGAAAAGAGAAGAGAAGAGAAGAAGGGGCAGAGAGAAAGAACAGACAGATAGTAAAATGCTCTGAGGGATGAGCTAAGAGAAACACACTTTGGTATGTTTGGTAATCTCTTAAGTTCTTTCTGTGTGTGTGTGTGTGTGTGTGTGTGTGTGTGTGTGTGTGTGTGTGTGTGAGTACAGGGGCCTGAACACAGGGCCTCATGCTCTCACTTGGCTCTTTCATTCAAAACTGGAACTCCAGCACTCAAGCCATACTTCCACTTTCTCTAAGTTCTTTGCAAGACAAATTAGTCAAGTTTGCAAGACAAACATTTTTGTTTTCTTCCTTCTTTCTTCTTAGTCGAACCATTATCTGGCCAGACTGTATAGGGCTGAATTCCACTTGGGGCGGGCTTGATTTTGCAGGTGTAGGCCATTAACTCTGTCTGCTTATCACAGTGGGGTGAGTGTCCACCGTGGACTCCGTCGGTCCCTGATGCCCAAATGTCTGGGATAGAAGCAAAACAATAATTAGAAAACAGCTACCAATCCAAAGGAGGGTAAGGTTAGCACTCAAGAGAGACACCTGCACAGTCATCTTTTTCTTTTTTCTTTTTGCTGGTCCTGGAGCTTGAACTCAGGGCCTGGGCTTTGTCCATGAGCCTCTCTGTGCTCAAGGCTAGTGCTCTAGCACAGTGCCACTTCTGGCTTTTTCTGTTTTTGGGTGGTACTAAGGAATCAAACCCAGGGCTTCATGACTGCTAGGTAAGCACTCGACCACTAAACAGCATTCCCAGCCCTGTACACTCATCTTTGTAGCAGCACTATTCACAATAGCCTATCTGCGGAATTAAGCAAGGTGCCTAGCAACCAATGAATGAATAAAGAAAATCTTGAAAGTATACACAATGGAATATTATTCGGTAATAGAGAAGAATGAATTAGTATTAACATCAGTGGCTCACGCCTGTAATCCTAGCTGCTCAGGAGGCTGAGAACTAAGGATTGAGGTTCAGAGCCAGCCCGTGAGACTCTTCTCCAATTGATCGCAGCAAAAGCTGGAAGTGGTGCTGTAGCTCAAGAGGTAGAGTGTGCTACCTTATGTGGCAAAAGCCAAATGAGAACTCAAAGCCCTGAGTTCAAGCCCCAGTGCTGGCAACAAGGAAAAAAACAAAAAGGAGGAAGAGAAGAAGAATGAAGTTATATCATTACTTCCAGGAGAATGGATAGAACTGGACACCATGTTGAGCAAGATAAACCAAGCTCATAAGGACAAATATCACAAGTTTTTGCTTATATGCAGAACCTAAACCTGAAAAAAAAAAATAGTGTGACATGAGTGTGAAAGGAGAATGGTTTCGGGGAGACTCTAAAAAGGAAGAGGAGGGAGAAATACATTATGTGTGCATGGAGATAGCGTGATAAGACCCATTAAAAACCAGTTAAAGGGGCTGGGGATATAGCCTAGCGGCAAGAGTGCCTGCCTCGGATACACGAGGCCCTAGGTTCGATTCCCCAGCACCACATATACAGAAAACGGCCAGAAGCGGCGCTGTGGCTCAAGTGGCAGAGTGCTAGCCTTGAGCGGGAAGAAGCCAGGGACAGTGCTCAGGCCCTGAGTCCAAGGCCCAGGACTGGCAAAAAAAAAAAAAAAAAAAAAAAAAAAACAGTTAAAGGAGATGGGTTAAGAATCATATAGATGGGAAAGCACACTACCTATGCATGTATGTTTGCATGTAAATACCACAATAAAGATCCTTTGTAAAACTAATTTACACTAATTTTAGAAAGCAAAAGAAGATGCAGGCGCAGGTGTGGGGAGTCCCCCAGAGAAGGAGACTCCATGGCGAGACAGTGGAGGCACGCTGGAAGCAGAGCGGGGTTCCGTGAGGAGCACAGACCTTGTCCCCAGAGCACTTTGTGAGGAGCTCCAGGGCCTTTTTCCCAGTGAAATCACTGCTGAGCTCCCGCCCGGGTCAGCCGAAAGCCCAGAACCCCATCTGCAAACCACCGCAAGTTGTCCTGACGGAAGATGCCAAGGGCACCAGCGCCCCGCTCAGCCCCGGGCAGCCTGGGCCGCCGCCCGTGACAGGAGCTCCACCCGGGGCAGACACGGCCATGCCTCCGTGAGCCCTAGTCCAGGGCTCCGGTTACACCCGGGGAAGGGCAGCCTGCCAGCACCCCTCAACCCCCATCCACAGCTCGGGGCTCAGCTGGGGGGGCGGGGAGGGGGGCGTCCGGGATTCACTGCGTTTCTCAGGCTGAGGATCTCTGGGACTGTGTTGCCCTCCCAGTAGCCTTGCAGGGCCAAGGTTGCCCATGGGAAGAGCGAGTGGGGAAGACCAGAGGGTGCCCTCTGCCCTCTTGCCCCCCCCCCCGGGGCAGTGGAAAGAGGATGTGCTCCGGGGGAGAGCCCCCCCCCCCGCCACCCCCTTTCACCACGCAGGACTGGCTGCATTTGGAAGCCAGCCTGCGGAAGTTCAGGCTTTAGGGCACCGTGGAACAATGGAGGTGGAATAATGAAGCAATCGCAGGCTAGCAGTTCCAGGATGCCAGTAGCAACACGTGAAATTGTCTGTAGATCTGCCAGAACTCTAAACCAGAGATTTAGTGAGGAAAAAAAAAAAAAAAGCAACTAGAAGCCCTCCAGGGAGGGTGCTCACCCCTGGGGGAGGGGGTAGAAAGGTCTGCAGGAGGCCCAGCCTCTCAACAGCTAGCCCATAATAGTGTCCATGTCTGTGGATTCTACTTTACAGCTCTCCCCTTACCATTAATGACGTCTAGAAGTTTCCTGTCATAGAGCTGTGGAGGTCTACCTCATTGAAAATACACAACAGTATGCGTTCATCGCTGTTGGGATTCTTTCCAGGACCTTTTCAAGCAGAAGTTAGAGACTCCCACAGAAACGTGGCTGGCTTGGGGCACCCCCACCTCGCTTGCTCAGGGTCTGGTGGCTTTCGGAGCAGAGGTCAAGTTCTAAGGAAGGAAGTTTGGGGGCTCAGAGCAACTCACCAGTCTTGCAAATTCCACACAGATTAGTAACGTGATTTCTTCCCAGTTCATTGTTCGCGGAGAGCGAGCGGCTCCCTTCTTCTCTTCTGGTGAGGTAATGACATTATTTCACTGGGGCCTCTAATTGGAGCTACATCCCTTCTCCAGAAGCCAATGGGGCCTTTTCCAGGTCAGCTCCGGGCCCTGTCCCCTACCTCTCCCCTTCAGCTTTCCCAGACTGGATCGCGCCTGTGCAACAATGGAAATGACAAGCTCTATTTTTCTTTTCTTGAAAGCATTTGAACCACAGAGTCATGAGCTTGGACCTGTGAAAGCGTGCGGCGATTCATGTGCAGCCTGCATCGGAAGTGACCAACTTTCCTCTCTTTGTTCTATGGGGTCCCTGAAGGCGGGGCCCATGATATCACAGGCCATTTGCTTAAAGACAGGAAGCCAACATTTGGACTCCAAGATAAATTCACAATTATATGTTCTGGAGAATAATGTGAAAGAAACACAATTAGGCCATGAGCAATCTTCAAGTAAAGAAGTAAAGATTGGGAACCTTTCAAAAACAGGATTCTGCTGGGAAAGATTTGCCAGGCCCTTAGCATTCGCTTTCAATGGTGTTATTAACTACATTTCACAGGGTCCACCGGACCGTGTCCCACCAATAGCTTACTAAGACTGTCGATTTGTATTTCCCCCACAGAAGTTAACTGTAATTTGATTGATTTTCAAGTTGCCAATATTAATTGGGAAGTGGTAACAGCCTTTTTAATTAAAAAAAAAAAAGTTGAGACCTGGCATAGTGACACGTGCCTATAATTCCAGTACTTGGGAGGAAGGCTGAGGCTGGAGGGTCTCAAGTTCAAAGCCAGCTTGGACTACACTGTGAGACTTTAATTCATGCCTGTGAGCTCAGCTGTTTGGGAGGTCGGGATAGGAGGATGGGAGTTCCCAGCAAAAGAAAAGAAACTCTATCAGAAAAGCACATCAGAAGAGGAAGGCCTGGTGGGTGGGGTTCAAGTGGTAGGTTCACAGGGGGCCACTCGTGCCCAGGAGCCAAATAAAGAGCCATGCTGAAGGGCAGAGAAGGGGGGGTCACTAAATGGCAGCCATGGGAAGACTGGCCTTGGGACCCCTCCAGCCATCTGGGGGCCTCAGTGCTGGCTTGGAGGGCAGCCGAGGGGCGGAGCCTGCAGGGGAAGGAAGAGGAGGCGGAGCCGGGCGGATGGCCCTTGGGCTGGGGAGGTAGGCGGCTGGCTGGTTCTTTGGTGTGTGTGGGTTCTCACAGCTTTCTCAGGGGACACAGGAAGGGAAGGTGACAGCAGTGACGGGTGCCCCAGGAAGTGCTGGTGGCCGCGGCTGGGTGTTGCAGAGCAGAAAGGAGTGGATGGTGGCGTCCTGCTGGGGCAGGGCAGGGAACAGGACACCAGCACACCCTGGGTCTGTACACCCAAGCTTCAGGGCCAGGAGAGAGGCCCCCCTGGTGGGCACAGGCTGGGCTCTGTGTGCCCGGTGTGCCCTTGGCTGGTGAGAGCCCAGGAGATGCCTGCTTTATTTTGTCACCTTGCCCAAGAGAACCAAGACACCAGGGAGGGCCACATGGCCACTGAGCCCTTCACATGTGACTAGTGAAGAGCTGACTTTGACAGTTATCATCATCAGGAGGAGGAGGAGGGAGGAGGAGGAGGGGGAGGAGGAGGAGGAGGAGGAGGAATCGAACCCACGCTCTCATCACACTTGAGGCAAGTGGGATACCACTGAACTATAACCTAAGTCCTCTTAATGGGTTGAAGTTTCGATTTGATCTGTCTTCGGAAGGGTAAGGAGAGGGCGCAGAAATGGAGGAGCAAATGAACAAATGCAGCAGTAGTACTTGCTAGACTATGTTGAACATGAACCATACAACTTGTAGGTCTGGATGGGATGGGAGAGGAAAAGGGGGGGGGGGAAGGGCAGACAGAGGAAGGGGTGACATTGTCCAGAAAGAAGTGCACTCATTACCTGATTTATCAAACGGTAACTCGTCTGCATATCACCTTTATAATAACGATTCAAATATTTAATGAAAGCTGAGGGGTAAATAGCCGTGTGTGGCTGGTGTTCCGTGCTAGCTAGCCCACACTGTGGTCTCTGTGATTAGACACATACGTAGCCTCTCCCCCCACTGGGAGTTCCTAAGAAGGAGGCTCTGCCCGAGGTGACTGGCTGCTCCTGGGCTCTCCTCCCTCATCCAACTGGCTCCTCGGGGGCCATCAGGGCTTCCCCCCCCACCACTTCCTTTCCAGCTGTGGACCGGGATTTAGCCTCGGAGGCTTCCGTCTAGTCCTGGGTGGAGTTTGGCCCCCTCTGAATCAGTGGTCTGCCTTACAATGGGCTTTTGGGGAACCAAATGACCAAAATAGTGCCAGGTCCTAAGGACCTTGCCCAAAGTGGACACAGCCTCTAGGGAACTTGATAGCCAGGGCTTCCTATCGTGAGGCGTTAGGAGGCTGCCTTGGCCTCTCCCTCGGTGATGTGTTCCTACGATGCCTTTGAGTTGTAAAAGTGCCTGGATACAGGCTACCTGACCCAGTCCCGGCCGTACAGCTAGGCAGGAGGGGAGGAAATCACTGAAGAAAACTTAAATCTTCCGCTTATTATATGTAAGGCACGGTCGTCCTCAGCGCCACCCAACAAGGATACGATTACTCTGTGATTGTACAGCAGAGGAAACTGAGGCACAAGGGGGCCATCCTATCATCAAGCTGGGGCCAAGTCAAAACAGGAGCTGGGAGAGCAGAGCAACCCGTTAGGCAGAGACCCAGAGCCCAGTGTGGCTGGCACGGGTGTTGCTGAAGGCTGGGAGGTGGGGGCAGGACACGGTGCTTTTCTGGAAGTCCTGCTGAGCTCCGCGGGTTTGTGGGAACAGCAGTTTCCTCTGCGGCGGAAGTGGGTAGGAGGCTGCTCCCACGGCTTGAATAGGGTTTGGCCTTCAAGAGTCACCCGGTAAAGAACCAGTCCACAGTCCCTTGTGGAGAAGTGGTGACATGTTTGCCTGGCGGGTAGATTAAGGTAGCTCCCTTGAGAGTGGGTTACTGAGTAGGTGAGCTGGTGGTAATAAACGGAGTTTGCCCTCCTCTGTCTCTTGCTTCCTCTGTCACATGTGACCTCTTCTGCAAGTGCCTGCTGCCCCGTCCCGCTGTACATGCGAGGAGCAGAATTCAGCCTTCCCCAGAGGCAGAGTAGACAACAGCACGGTGTTCTTGGACCTCCAGAACTACGAACCAAGATAAACTCCTGTTGCTGATCAAGTTCCCAGCCCCTGCTATTTGGCTATAGTGATGAAAAACAGGTGAAGACACTTGCTCAGCTCCCTGACCAGGCTTTGGTTCCCCAGGTGAGCTGGCGCAGGGAGCTGCCAAGATATACCCGGAGAAGGCCAGAGGAGATTGGGGGTACCCTTTCCTCAAAGCTCACCAGATGTCAGGTACGTAAAGCGCTGCCGATGACAACACGGCGCTCCCTCCACCACTGTGCAGAAGACAGCCAGGGGCCCATTCCCAGCCTCTGCGGCAGGGGCGTCCTGCCTGGGATGGGGGTGCAGACCGCCCAGCAATGGCGGGCGTCCAGAACCCCACAGATTGGATGCAGTAGGGACTCTGCTAGCCCGAGATGCTCACAGCCATCAAGAAGAGGCTCCCTGGGCAGATTTCCACCCGGGACCTCCCTCCCAGCCCCCCCCTCGCCCCCGGTCCTCACGCAGGAACTCATCCAAAGCTCATTTGGCTGTGTGGCTCCTGGGCTTTGTGCCCATCCAAACACAATCCCAGCAGGACCCCCCGTGCCCCTTCCATGAGAAGAACATGGCATTCCTCAGCGCGGCTCCGAAAAGGCAAAGAAACAACGCGCTGTGTTTGCACAGGCCAAAGGCTGACCCCTGTCTTGGCAGGCCTGTCCTCCAGCTGCCACTGCAGGGGTGCTAAAGGGGTTTGCGCATGCGCACGCGTGCGTGCATGCATGTGTGTGTGTGTGTATATAGAGAGACACAGATAAGGCGTCATTATAGAATTCAAGAGGTCTGTGGCCAGGGTCAGTGTAGACACGGCTCTTCCTCCAGCATGTACGCGGGCAGCCTCTGTCACCACGCATTCTCCATCTCCCAGAAGAAAGGCCTTAGCCAGGCCTTGGTGGCCGTAATCCCGGCTACTTGAGGGGCGGAGATGGGGAAGAGCATGGCTTGAGGCCAGCCTGGGAACAAAAGGTCATGGTGTCCCCCACCCATCTCTACTATCAGGCGGTCTTGATTGTTACTGGAGGTTCTTGGTGTCTCAGACAAAGACCTGAGCGAAATGCTCGCAGGTGGGAGAGAAGTGCAGGGTCGTTGACGTGAAAGGCAAGAGCAGAGAGTGTGGATACACGCCACCGCGGGGGCGCAGGCCTGAGCAAGAGTCCTGAGCACAACACTTGTGTTGTGCGGACAGCCATCCTTGTTATCAGAGTATGTGGGGCGCACGTTTGTCAGTTCTTCTGGACAGTCAGGAGGTGCTGAGCGAGGAGCCGGCTCGGGCCAGTCTGCAGGCCAGAGTGTAGTGATGGGTTGATATCGAGAGTGGCCATGGCCACGGCAGACTGTTTCATCCGCCGCATCTCAATCAATGAAAGGTACCGCGCCGTGAAAAGCGTGTGTCTTCATGCCGCGTGGGTCCAAGCGCAAAGACAAGACCCGATGGGGAGGGAGGAAGGAGGCGGGGAGAGAGTCACTCCCGGGCCTCCTCGTCCGCGCCGCCTGCCCCCCGCCCGGTCCCCCGCCCCTGGCCACCGCTGCAGCCCCTGGAGGTGAGCGACTGCTGCCTGGACAGCCCGCGAGTCCCCGGGCTCCAGGAGAGGATCCGCGCCTGGGAAGCAGAGCTCGAGAGGACCAACAAGGTCATCAAGGATGACCAGAGCCACCGCGGCCACCAAGAGTGACAGACATGCGAGGGACACGCGAGGGACACGCGACCGACATGTGACCAGCATTAGATGGACATGCGACTGACATGCGACAGACATGCGACTGACATGTGACGGACATGCGACAGACATGTGATGGACATGCAATGGACATGCGATGGACGTGTGACCGACATGCGACTGACATGCGACAGACGTGACAGACGTGACTGACATGCGCCTGACATGCGGCAGGCATGTGACATGCATGTGACCGACATGCGACGGACATGTGACGGACATGCGACAGACATGTGCTGGACATGCACCCGACATGTAACCGACATGTGGCCATGTGATGGACATGTGACCGACATGCGACGGACTCATGATGGACATGTACCAGAATTTGGCCAACACGTGACCAACATGTGATGGACGGACATGTGACGGGTGGACGGACATATGACAGACCCAGGGACGGATTCCCAGCCCGAACTTGCATTCTTCATTTGACTGAATGGCTGAAACTCTCTGGTTACTCATTTGAATAAAGGGGCGGGTGTTTGGTCCCTCATTTGAATAAAGGGGAGTGTCATGACATGCAAAAAAAAACATATCATGTGTAACTCCTTTGAACAACAAACTTGCAGCTGATGAAAATGTAGAACAGGAGGCTGAAGCATGTTTTGCAGGAGGGAGTTGTGACTCGAGGAAAGGAAAAAAAGATGGATGAATACAGTCATGATAGCCAGTGACTACATGTCAAAATGCAATCGTTCAAAGGTAACTAGTTGAATGAGTAGGGCTGAGATAGATAGAGATAGGATGGAAGGGATAACATCGATCAAGACACATTATATTTATTAATTGATATTTTGAATTGAATCTAGTTTATACAACTGCATAAATAAAAAAATAAACAAGAAAACTTAATGCTCCAAAAAAAAAAAAAAAAACGTACCCAGAGGGCTGGGAATGTGTCTTAGTGGTAAAGTGCTTGCCTTGCATACATGAAGCCCTGGGTTCGATTCCTCTCCACCACATATATAGACAATGCCATAGGTGGTGCTGTGGCTCAAGTGGCAGAGCGCTAGCCTTGAGCAAAAAGAAGCCAGGAACAGTGCTCAGGCCCTGAGTTCAAGCCCCAGGACTGACAAAAATAAATAAATAAAAAAGTACCCACAGTAGCTAGGTGCTAGTGACTCATACCTTAGAATCCTACCTATTGAAGAGGCTGAGAACTGAGGATCACGGTTTGAAGCCTGCCTGGACAAATCCACGAGACTCTCATCTCTAGCTAGCATAAAGCCAGAACTGGGGGAGTACTGGCTCAATACCAACTGTAAGCAAAAAAAAAAAAAAAATCTTGAGCAGAGACCCTGAGTTCAAGCTCCAGTGTTTGCAACAAATAAATAACCACAATTTTTTACTTTTATTATTTGGGGGGGGGGGGCGGCAGGAGAGGGTCTGTCCCAGGGCTTGAATTCAAAGCCTGCATGCTGTCCCTGAGCTTTTTTGCTCAAAGCTGACATTCTACCACTTGAGCCATAATTTCTCTTCTAGCATTTTGCTGGTTATTTGGAGAGGAGAGTCTCCTAGACTTTCCTGTTTTGGCTGGCTTCGAACCGCGATCCTCAGATCTCAGTCTCCTGAGTAGCTAGGATGACAGATGCGAGCCACCGGCATCTGGCTAACACATGAAGATGGTTTGCTTTGGAAACTTCTTTTGGTTTTGTTGTTGTTTGGACTGCACTTGGTCGAATAGGCATGGGGTAACTGTTCGGCTAAGGTGAGCGAGCGTGGGGTGGGATCGCAGCCATGTCGGCCTGTAGTGAGGGTTTCAATGACACCCACGCGAGCTCTAACTCTGTAGAGCACGGGGAACCTCTGCCCAGGGATTCCCAGTAAGGAGAGACCACAAAGACTTCTTCCCTCCTCATTTATTCTGGGATGTGCCGTAAACATCTGGAGAGGCGCCTTGGACAGCCTTTCACCTCCGCAGTCCCGGGTGACATGACAGATTCTCCTTCATAGAAGGTATAAGGAACTCAGAGCCCGAGGGGCACTGGGGGCCCGTCCCCCCCCTTCAGTAGAACTGGCTCATGTGTCTCGGAAGCGAGGCATCCAGCCCGCTGTTCATCCAGATTTCCTGGATGATTTGCTCCCTGCGCTCGATCCTTTCAGCCAGCTCCGCGGCCTCGATGGAGCTGTAGGCTGGATAGGAAGTCCGGCACAGGCCCGACAGCTCCCGTGGCAAGTCCGAGTCGGAGGACGACTCCTGCTCGCCGTCCTCCTCGCTGTCCTCCTCCACCTCGTCGCTGCTCAGCACCAGGTGCTTCCTCCCCTGCCACAGCTCGCGCCAGTCTTTGCTGCAGGACACTCGGACCACCAGCGCGCACAGCGTGAAGAGCAGGCCCACGCACACGCTGGACACGAACAGCAGGGCGGCTCTCTCGGGGTGAGCTGAGGGGGGAAGAGGACGACAGGTCAGGAGGTGCAGCGACGGGCCCCTCTCCCCTGCTCCGAATCCCACAGAAATGCACGTCCGCCCAGTCCTGGGGGGCTTATCGGGGCCACCCACCCCCAACCGACCTCTTCCCCTTGAGAATGGCTGTTAAGTGGACTCGTAGGAGAGGTCATGTAGAAAGGGACTCAGGGCCTCTCCCCTGAGCTTTAACTCAGATCTGCCACTCACAAGTGCCTCAGTTTCTTATCTGTACAAAAGACTCACAATGCCTTCCTGTTAGAGGGCTGTTCTGATGAGAAGGCCTCATTTCACAATGGCTCCTCGAGAAGCCATGTCCACACGGGAAATCCTGCTCAGCTATCAACTATCAGCTGTCAGTAGCACTGATTCATTTATGTATCGAGTGTAGGCAGAGCTTAAGTATGCGTGTGGTTGATGCTATCAAAGCTTCATTCCTTTCTTTTTTGGGGGGGAGGTTTAAAATAATAAAAGTTCCAGTCATTTTTCTTATCTCCACAAAGATTCTCTAAATAATAGTGATAGAAAATTTAAACACAAGCCAGGTGCTGGTGGCTCACACCTGTAATCCTAGCTACTCAGGACGCTGAGCTAGGGGGAATCACAGTTCAAAGCCAACCAGGAGGGCTGAGAATATGGCCTAGTGGAAGAATGCTCGTCTCCTATACATGAAGCCCTGGGTTCGATTCCTCAGCACCACATATATAGAAAAAAGCCAGAAGTGGCGCTGTGGCTCAAGTGGTAGCGTGCTAGCCTTGAGTAAAAAGGAAGCCAGGGACAGTGCTCAGGCCCTGAGTTCAAGCACCAGGACTGGCAAAAAAAAAAAACAAACAACAAACAAAGCCAACCAGGATAGGAAAGTCTGTGAAACTGGAAGTGGAGCTGGGGCTCAAAGTGGTAGAGCACTAGCCTTGAGCAAAAAATGCTCAGGGACAGAGCCCGGGCCTGGAGTTCAAGCCCCACACTGATAATAAAAAAAAAAAAAAAGAAAGCAAAGAAGTATTAATTACATACTAATATGTACTGGGTGCCTTTGTTGCAACCTCACCTTTGCTTAACTTCCATGCTAGCCTGGGGGCGGGGGTAAGATTCTTATTTTGTCCCGGTTTCTCCTTCATGTTGTGAACCCCTTGGGACCTTTCGCCCTGGGAGATAAGGATCCATAACCTCGCTCCTACGAGGAACCAGGAGTTGACACATCTCCAACAAATGAGCAGACAAGTCGGTATTTTAGGCTTGATGGACCATATAGTCGTGGTTGCAAATCCCCAGCTCTGCTCTTAAGAGTACAAAAGCATTCGTTGACGATGTAGAAAACACAAGGCACTACTGTGTCCCAATAAAACTTTATTCATACATTTGGCCCCCAGACAATAGCTTGTCGATACCCCAGTATCGACGCTCAAGGCCAGGCACAGAGTGGCGGTTGATTGCTGGAGGTTGGCGGCCTGCTGAGGCAGAGCCAGGACTGGAACCCCCAGACCTTAATCAGGGAGCTCCCCGTGGGGCATGCATGGTACCTAGGACATTTTCCCAGCCCACTTTAACTGAACAGAGGCCCCTTGGCCACGCTGTCACGCCCTTTATCCTGCCGGATAATGAAGACTCTTGTCTTCGCGGCCACTCGGCTTTCCCAGAGGTCCAGGCGGACTTTCAAACGCGAGGCAGTGGAGGAATGCAGTCCACTGAGAGGTGAAACGGGGACACCTTCGCTTCCTGAGATTGGAAACCTGCCCGGTCCACACTCTTCCTGAGCAGGCGTTCAAGCCATCGGCCATCTCTGAATTGTCTCAACTTCAAAGCCCAGCCAGCGCCCTGGTGGCATCCATCATCCCCTCCCTCTCTTGAAGACACCGGGCTCTCGGCTCCCTGCTGAAGCCCAGCGGGTCTGTCTACAGTGCGCTAGGAACACTGTGGGGGTTGCACAGAGTCAGGTTTATGAAGGACTTGGTCACATGGAGGTACACACGCTCTGGAGAGCAGGAAAGGCTCTTCATCCCGCACAGTGGTCATGGACTAGAGACGGAGAGACTCTGGTACTCGGGATGAAGTTATTAGTCACCTCCAAAAGATGCTTAGACTCCAGTTCTCCTTCTCGCCTGCAGGTCAGGCCTCGCTGTTGCCTGTCTCCCCCACAGTGTCTTGTGTGGAAATGAGGTACTAAGAGAGGGGAGCCTACATCTAGCTATGATCCTTAAAGGTGAGGACTTGGTTTGCTCCTGGGTTTCAGCACCAAAAAAATAAAAATAAAGGTGAGGACTTAGGGCTAGATAAGATCATCAGGTAGAGCCCCAGTGAGGCTTTGTGAGCAGAGGCAGGAGGGCCCATGCACGCACATGCTTGTGTGTACACACACACACACACACACACACACATACACACACACACACACACACACACACACACACACACACACACCGGTCACAGGCTGTCCTGTTGGTTGCTATGTGATGCTCTGTGCTGCTTGGGACTCTTCCAGCAAGGAGGCCATCACCAAAGGTGGCCCAGGACTTTGAGCCCAAACCACATCTCTTCCTTTGTCATCCACCTCATCTGTGATGTGCCACTGGCAATAGAAAATGGACGGAGGCCTTCTCCTTCTCTTCCATTGCTCTCCCTCCTCCCTACTGCCAGCCCCTTCACACACCAAACTTTTGAGCGTCTACCCATGCTGCCCACCCATTCTGTGGTGCCTGGTACAGAATTCCAGGCGAGCCACAGGCCAGCTCCTCCTCCTCCTCGGAACACATAACCCTTGCGCCCCGTTGGCAGCGATGGGGCTTCTGTGCGTAAGGAACTGGACTACATTGGGACTGGCTAGTTCCAGGAATCCCAGCCCAGTGCAGTGTCTAGGAACAGGGAGGCTCCCTTCCTGTCCAAGCAGTGGTACAGTAGCCAGGCAGGGTCAAAGCCTGACTCAGCCACCCAGTGAACTTGCTATGATGACGTGTGTGTGTGTGTGTGTGTAAGAGGCAGAGACTGCTCTGGGACTTGAACTCAAAGGTCTGTCCCTTAGCTTTTTCACTCATAGATGGCACTCAACCACTTGAGCCATAACGTCACTTCCAGCGTTTTGGGGGTTAATTGGAGATAAATGTCTCTCACATGTGTTTTTCCAGGCTGGCTTCTAACCAAGATTCTCAGCTCTCAGCCTCCTGAGTAGCTAGGATTATAGGTGTGAGCTCTGGGCTTCTGGGTCTATTTATTTCTCTTTTTTTTGTAGCTGTTGTTTTTTGTTTTGCCAGGCCTGGGGCTTGAACTCAGGGCTTGAGCACTGTCCCTGGCTTCCTTTTGCTCAAGGCTTAGCACTCTACCACTTGAGCCACAGAGCCACTTCTGGCTTTTTCTGTATATGTGGTGCTGAAAAATCGAACCCAGGACTTCATGCATGCTAGGCCAGCACTCTACCACTAAGCCATGTTCCCAGCCCCCATTGATTTCTTTCTCAGGATTTTTCAATCAGGGAATTAAGTTAGTCATAACCCTTGGAACACAACACATTCTACTGATTGGTCCTTCTTTATCTCTGTTTACTTAATTCCTCATCACATACCTGTGCTCTGATCAGTTCCCCACAGAGGACTGCCAGCCTTGGTGACAGCCTGTGTCTAGACTGTGTCCCAGGGACTTCCAGGGACTTCCATCCCATGAGGTCCCTGCTACCCTGCTTGCCTCATACTCTCTCGGCGGGTGCTCTACCACTTGAGCTCTGACTCCAGTCCCTTTTTATGCACTGGCTATTTTGTTTTGTTTTGTTTTTGTTGCCAGTTCTGGGGCTTGGACTCAGGGCCTGAGCACTGTCCATAGCTTCTTTTTGCACTCTGCCACTTGAGCCACAGCGCCACTTCTGGCTTTTTTCTATATATGTGGTGCTGAGGAATCGAACCCAGGGCTTCATGTATACGAGGCGAGCGCTCTACCACTAGGCCATATTCCCAGCCCAATGCACTGGCTCTTTTTGAGGAAGGGTCTCGCTGTGTGCCTCACTGGCCTGGGCTGTGACCCTCCATCTTGCGTTTCCCTATGTCGCTGGGGATACCTGTGCCCCGCCATTGGTGAAGAGATCCTCTCACGAACTTCTTTCACCCCTACACTGGCATCAAACTGTCATCTTTCGATCTCTACCTCCAAAAGTAGCTGGGATTACTGGCTCGAGGTAGCAGGCCCAGCCCTGTTAACCTTTTTATTTACTTATTTTGGGCAGTACTGGGGTTTATATTCAGGGCTTTGTGCTCACGAGGCTGGCGCTGCACCAACTGAGCCGGACCTCCAGCTCAGCTTTTTGCCAGTTAATCGGAGATGAGGTCTCACAGACGTTTCTGCCCAGAGTAGCTTCAAACTATGATTCTCCAAGTCTCAACTGAGTAGCTGTAATATCAGGCATGAGTTACTCGTGCCTGGCTTGCTTTGATTATTTTTGAAATCAGTCCTTACATTTTTGCCTGAGTAGCCTGGACCGGGACCTCCTTCTAGTTACACTGCTAGAGTAGGTGGGATGGCAGGTGTATACCACCACGCTTGGCTAATAATTGATTGAGCTGGGCTATACTGTGGCTATCACATGATTTGGTAGCTTGTATTTTCCCTTTCATTAGGGTAGCTTTGGACCTAGTGAATTTATCTGAAAAATAATATAGAAAATGATTAACACTGCTGCTCCATCTCGTCTGCCAGCAACTGGTCTCCGACCTCCCCACCCGCTTCATCCATCATCTCCATCTTTTGGAAAGCATACGTGTGATCACATCATTGCCTGACCTACAACGCAAATGGCCTCCCACTTCTCATCAGCTCAAAGTCCCCACCACAGCCACCGAGGCTTGCAGTGACCCAGCCCCTCGCCTGGCCAGTTCCGCTCTGAAGAGCCATCCCTCCACTCTCTGCTCTCCCACGCTGGCCGTTCCATCCTGGGTGGGTGTCACAGGGCTGCCTGCCTTAGCATTCTTGCACATAGTCTTCCTTTGGTCTCCCTCCCTCCTTCCCTTCTTCACTCCCTCCCTTCTTCCCTCTCATCCTGCCCTAGTCTCGGGTGGAGGATCGTGGGCTTACGCACCAGGCCTGGTGTACTGCGGCCGAGTTCCACACAGTCAGTCTCTGTCCAGCGATCCCTCTTCTCCAGGGAGGTGTGGCTTAGGTTCTGCTATCAGAACTGTTTCTCACTAGTCCAGGTCCTAGGCGCCTTTTGGTTCAGGCAATGCTCTCTAAGGAAAATCCCCATCAACTGTGGAGCTGCCATGGTCAAGGATGAAGAATCGGATAACTCTTGGCAAGCCCATGGGAACAAGGCTTCTGGTTCACCCCAACTGCCCACTTGACGTCACCCCATCCCTAGATGGGGCACATGGAACTTTAGGAATGAGCTGGCCTAACCCCCAAAGCTAAACCCCACCCACCCCAAAGCTACCATTTGCTGGAACACTATGCCCAGATTTTATATCAAAAGCACGCACTTCATTTGTCTTCTAGAATCATTTGGATCCACTTAGGCTTTTGTGACCCCTCTTCTATCACATATTCTGGAAAGATCAAGCCATTCTCCTTGCCAAGCTTCCTGCTATCATTGATTATCGTTATTCCAAACTTAGCTTCTAAATTTAGCTCATCATCACAGACTAGACCATGAATGACTTTCACCTTATCACCTTCAGTGCACTCTCGGGAGCCCTTAAGGTCCCTCTGGCTCTTTAGCTCCTGATCTGGGGCCAGGGCAAGCTCAGCTCGAGTCTGTTCGTGTCCAGATAAGACACCAGCAGCTACGGTAGGGCTCCCACTTCCTGGGGCCCTGCTACCATCAGGAGGAGCCAGACGGCAGCCTGGCTGGCCCTAATGAGGGAAATACAAAGTGTCTCCAGCCTGGTGTGCCAGCACTCGGGGATGTGGCAGTAACCTCCTGTCATGGAACTGAAGGTTGGAGGCCACACCTGTGTGACAAGGTGCTGACGTCTGTCCTGCCCAGCAGGGGAGGGTGTCACTGTGACTTTGGGACATGAGATCAAATGGTCCATCATACGGTTCGTCTGCTATTGAAGAGTTGCTTTTCAATGAAACAGTACCTGCCAGCTCACGAGGTGCTGCCTGCTGTCCCCTGTGGCTCAGCGTCCTTTCCCCCTCAGCACCCCCAAATCACAGCAGTGTCTGCCGAAGACACACGTTTGCCATCGTCCCAAGGGGGAGGGGCAGTGACAGAAGTATTGAGCCACAAAAGGCATGACGGCAGGTATACCTCCAGATGCCAATAAAACACTCGTTAGATGGCCGGGAGGAGTCCTGCTCAGAGCCAGACCGTTTGAATCAATAACTAGGTCCCTCACGCTCAACCTTCCAGGGGCGGTGGATCGTGCTGAGCTGGCTAGCCTTCCTAAAATTCACACAGGTGCATGCACACACCCACACAATCACGCATGCGCACACAGATGCATCTATATCACACACCCTTCCCTAGCCTGGGAAAATCACCCTTAGATGGCCACAGAAGGAGCCGCCACAGGGCCTTCTTATGTCTCTTCTACCAACTGTTCTGTTCCCACGCACCAGGCTCTGGCTCTGGCTTCCTGTCCTGCTCTTTAGGGCTCCCTCAGTCTGCCACTTATTTGGCTGGTTTGGGGTAGCACCTTCTCTAGTCATACTCTTGGTTCCCAGCTGCTCCCGCTTGTGCTTCTCCTGGATCATACCCCCACGACGCAGCCGAGGCCGCTCACCTGTGTCGGGCAGTGACAAGAACGGCATGCAGCTCTGTCTGGTGCTGGTGGCTGACCTTTGAGCTGACACCACTGTGGGGTCCCCACTGCCCCCCAACAAGCAACATCGCTGCCTCTCTCCCATCATTAACCTCTGTTTGCAGGAACCCCAGGGTGCCTTCCTTCAAGGGGCTCTACAAGGACTTTGAAAATTTAGGAACCTTTTTTCTTTTTTTGGTCAGCTGTGGGGCTTGAACTTGGGCGCTGTCTCTGAGCCTCTTTGTGCTCAAGGCTAGCGCTCTACCACCTGAGCCACAGCACCGCTTCCGGTTCTTGAGTGGTTAACTGGAGATAAGAGGCTCAGGAGGAGTTTTCTCCCTGGGCTGGCTTCAAATCATGATCCTCCAATCTCAGCCTCCTGAGTAGCTAGGATTACAGGTGTGAGCCACTGGCACCTTCCTTTCTTAACCTTTACATTTATCAGGAACAGCAAAACATACAAATGGGAGGCTCTTTATAAAACAACAAGACAATAATCAAACACCACATGACAAACTCACAGGAGAACTACTGATGTGGAAATGATTCAACCACAGAGTGACAGGGACACTATGTGTCCTATATTGAGACATTTTCTTTTCTTTTTTTTCTTTTCCTTTTTGTCAGTCCTGGGGCTTGAACTCAGGGCCTGAGCACTGTCCGTGGCTTCTTTTTACTCAAGGCTAACACTCTGCCCCTTGAGCCACAGTGCTACTTCTGGCTTTTTCTGTGTATGTGGTACTGAGGAATCGAACCCAAGCCTTCATGCATGCTAGGCGAGCACTCTACCACAAAGCCTCATTCCCAGCCCAAGACATTTTCTTAAGCCTTCATTTCCCTCTGAGGAAGGCTTACCCAGGTAGCCCAAGCTCCTTAGGCCTTGAGTGGTAATACTGTTACTTGTTACTGTGTTTTTCACTAGAGGTCCCTGGGAAGTTTTCATCTCTGCAAGGGTTTGTATGAGAGTCCCTCTGAAGGTCCATCTGTAAACGTTCGGTCCCTCAAGGTGGCAGTATTGGGAGGTGCTGTGTACCTTTAAGAGGTGGGGCTTAGTGGGAGGTCTTTAGGTCATGAGGAGCATGCCTCTGAGGGGTCCTCTCTGCCTCTGTTTAAGATGTGACTGCTCAGTGTGACAGGTGCTCCTGCCATGATATGCCAACTTTAACTGACACTTAAACTAAGGCAGCCACCCCATCTTGGGCTTAAACCTCAAGAACCGTGAGCTCAAATCCCCTCTATTCTGTAAGTAGCCTGTGTCAGGTAGACAAGTGACAGTGATGGGAGGCTGACTAACACAGCCTTGATCAGGCAGGCCAGCGGGCACTGTTGAAACTTGCAGCCAACATTCCAAAGACACAGCCCTGTGTTGGCATAGTCAGAAAAGGTGGCAAGGAACGACAATGGCTGCTTCCTCCCTGAGGAGGACCTGAAGCATGGCGAGGCCTGATGCCAGCCTTTGGCTCTGCCAGCTCAGGTAGGTGGAGTCTGATCCTTGCAGGGAAAGTTAACAGGGAAAACCTTGGCCACCAGGAGAAGGAACACGTGTGACTGTGAAAACGACTCTGGTTTCCTGGGGTACAACCCGTTTTGTTTACTAAGTGATCGGCTCCTTTTCCTTATAACAAGGGGTGAAATATACTGACCACACGTCCTTCCCAAATTGTAGACCTGGGAAATGCATTCCTACTTGTCAAAGGGGATGAAAATACCCATTCAGCCTCCTGTATTTCTGGATCTTGTGTTCCTGGGATGCTGCAGTTGGCAGGTCAAGCCAAAAGTCATTTTTCTTTAGCTATCTGAATGTTGTAATTGAATGGCTCACTTGTTAGTGAAGCTTTGATGGATACGTTAGTGTTCCAGGAAACTTCAATTTATTGACCTACCTCTAATGTAAGCAAATGCTGCCAGAGAGTTGCTAATAATAACTCCATCTTTCGGCAGAACCCTTGATCCACTGGGGTTAAAGTTGATATCTATTTCATTGAAAAAAAAAAAGGCAGTTCATCAGTATTGTTCACAGTTCACCCAATCAAAAAGACCCTCTGTTTTCTACCCATGACTGCCACAATAATTAAAAGTCATAGCCATAAAACGAGTGGGCTTCTGACTGAACCATGGAAGACTAGTCCAGGAAGAGCACTTTGTAAGCAGTCCTTGAAAAGTGAATAATAAGAGGGATTAGAAATATTTAAAGTCTTGGCTCCAACTTCAGGTGTGGCTAACCGTCTCAATGGGAGTGGCATTTATTGGTCCTCTCAGAGGCTTGGGAAATAGTATCTCACCTTCCTACACAGCTGATGTCAGCTCTGTGAGCCAGAGATGAGACAAATCTTGGGTTGTGGAGTGAGGTTGTATATGTGTGCTTTTTGAATGTGGCAATGGAACATAGAAATGGTGCTAGGCAGTCTGGGAGCTGGAGACTCCTAAGGCTGTCAGGGGTGGAAATATGGCATAAAGCTCTCGGGCCCTGCCTGTGGGGGGACCAGGGACTCATGGGGGAGCCCAGGTAGAAAGAGAAATAGGACTGAGACACAGGGCCTGGGAGAAAGCCAAGGTTATCCTGTAGGCCTGTCTAAGCTTTGGACTGGAGATGCTTTTGACTTTTTGCTGTTTTCCTGTGGTTTTTGTATCAACCGTGTGTGTGTGTGTGTGTGTGTGTGTGTGTGTGTGTGTGTGTGTGTTTGTGTAAAGAATGGAATCAGCCCTCTGAATCTCAGGGTTGCACATCTGTTGGTTTAGTCATCTATAGATCAAAAATTCCCAGAAAAAGAAATGTGTTGTATTGAACATGTACAGACTTATCTCTCTTTGCTGTGATTCCCTAAACAATACATATGATGGCTACCGCACACATGACCTTAGAGAGGGGCTTAGAAGCCACCTAGGGATAATCTCTAAGTATACAGAGATACATGGGTGGGCTTTGTGCAAACCATAGCATTTACTAAAAGGACTTGAATTTAGTATTTGTGGGGGGTCTCCTAGAGACACAGAGGGATTTCTTTACTTAAATTGTATAATTAGTAGGAAGACTTCATAAATACAACGAAAGTAACACAAGATGAAGCTCTTACTGCCCACAGCTTATCATCTTAAGTGCCCTATTGGATCTCTACATGCTCTATCAAAAGCCTTCATGGAGCTGAATTTCTATTTTAAGTTTGAGAAGAAATCAACATGGCCATTCCTTACCCCCCCCCCATTTATGATAATCAGGTGGGATCAAAGGAAGAGGCGGCCCATGCGGGAAGCACACCGCCCAAGCGGGCTCTCCTCCACCTAAGTTCCTGCCAGGATCATCTCTGCGGCAATCCCTGTACAATCCGGGACCCCAGCTGATTTCTGAGCGGATCTCTTGTTTACACTGTTTTGTTTTTGTTTTTGTTTTTGCTTTTAACAAGTGAAAGAAGAATGGACAGGGAGTTTATTCTACTTGGGATTCTCTTTCTTTTGGTGCCACTCCTAGGGTTTGAACTCAGGACCCTTCCAAACTTGGCTTTTTCTTTTTTTTTTTTTTTTTTTTTTTTTTTGCTACGGACTGGCACTCTACCACTCAAACCACACTTCTACTTCTGTCTTTTTGCTGGTTAATTAGAAATAAGAATCTCACAGACTTCCCTGCCAATAATAATTTTGAACTGCAATCTTCATAGCTCAGCCTCCTGAGTAGCTGGAATCACAGGTGTAGAATCACAGTCGCCAGTGCCCAGCTCAAGACACACTGCAATCATTGGTTAGCTTTGGCACTATCCTTACCAGAACAAGCTGCTCAAGCCCACCTCCTGGCAGCCCTTTTCATTCCTCCAGTGTGTGCCTGACAGTAGTTGTGGGGATATTTAGCTTTACTTAAAGAGAAATATTGGTATTAAGCCATAACAATTACCGTATTCGCCATCTTTCTGCTTCAAAGAAGGGTGTAGATTAGCAATGGCTGGATCAATTGCTCGGAGTATGTTCTTGGGAACTGAAAATCAAACAGAAATATTTTAAATACATACTTAAAAATGTCATATTTAATACATGTTGGCAGTACAATGTAAATAAGACTAAAAAGCACTTTTTACACTTTTTCATATTGTGTGCTAATAATCATCAGCCATCCATCCGTACACACCGATAGTACGTGGCCATTAGCAAACATCCGAGAAATTTTAGGCCCATTTTCGTAATATTTTAAAACATGGGAAATAAACAAAGTGTGATATATCCATCCATTGGAATACAATTTGAAAAGAAAATTAAATAATGATACATATTAAGGGGTAAATCTCAAAATTACCATGCTTAGTGGGAGAGTCCAATCACAAAAGACAAGTTTAGGTTCTTCTAGTACCTTCTACAATGTCATATCATGGCCTTTTATACTGAATTGTTTAGGGAAAAGTCTGTACGTGTCTAGTACAGACACATTTCTTTCCTGAGGAGCCAGCCACGAAAGATGATCTCATGATTCCACTTGGACAAATATCCAAGAAAGGGAGATCTGGAGATAGAAATTGTATCTGTGATTCCCCGGGACCACAGATGGCAGTAGAAACAAGCGCAAGGAATTGGGGGTGGGGGGAGCAGGGAATCATGGAAATGCTTTCAAGTTGGAGTGCGGTGATGGTTCCACTGGGTGAGATTAAGGCATAGGAAAAACACAGCAATAAAGCTGCCGTGCACTTGGGGCGTGACCTTCCTGAGCCGTCGTAAGCAAATGCCTACGACCCACTCGAACCCCACCGCTGACCCCTCCCCAGCTTTCTCCTCTGCCTCCCCCCCCACCCCCGGAGCTCTCTGCCTCTTCCATAATATTCTAGGAGTGAGACGCTGACATGATGATGACATGATGCACTGAATATGAGCCAAGATGGCGGATGCGAGGCAGACGGGAGGGAGAGTCTGGAAGGTGGTTAGTGGTTCTGCCATACTGACCCACTAAGAGTAAGCAATTGATTGTCAGGTTTCCGGGGCAGAGCAGCGGAGAGGTGGTCACGGCAGCTAAAACAGAGCAAAGCAAGAATCCTGAGGGCCAAGCACGCTGCCTGCTGCTGCAGGCTGAGGGGAAAACCGAATGTTTACATGTCATTTTTCTATTTTTGCTACAACAGGAGCTTGAACTCAGACCCTCGTGCAATCGCTTGGCTTTTTCGCGCAAGGCTGGCACTCTACCATTTGAGGCACACCTCCACTTCTGGGTTTTGGTTGTTAATTGGAACTAAAAGCCTCATGGACTTTCCTGCCTGCGGCTGGCTTCGAACAGTGACACTCAGATCTCAGCCTCACTGAATAGCTAGGGTTACAGGCGTGAGCTACCAGTGCCTGGCAGACACTTCAGCCTGGCTGAAATCTGGGAGAACTGATGACAGGAAGCAAACACAATTGTCCGAGTTGCACTGCTCTGCTTTGGAAAAGCTCGGTCAGGCATCTCCATAGCCAGAAAGCCTCATTCGCATCTCCAAGTGCCGAATGAAATTCTGTGAGAAAGGTCCCAGGATTTCCAACCAGACGCCATTCCTAAACTGTGACCCCTGTGAGCAGGAGGTCCCAGTAGCCTTGTGCAGGTGAAGATGTCCAAGGAATGCCTTTGACACCAAGGACCCACGGATCCCAGCAACACGGTACTGCCAGAGAGTGGAGCTGTGGCTGACATGAAATGCTTCCTAATAATGAAATAACTTCTTCTTTCTGGGTCCCAAGAACACAGACCCTGGTTGCCTAGCACAGCAAACCCTGGGCACATCATCTCTCCCTGCCAAGAGCACTAATCACTCACTCCACTGACACAAAACTAACATATCAAAACCCCTGTTTTGTATATTTCAATGGGCAAATTGTATGGCCTGTGAATTATATCTCAATGAAATCTGTAACAAAAAAGACTAGAGAGATATCCAGAAGAGAAACACTATCAGATTTTCTAGATACAGAGTTCTTTGCTTTCTTCTGCCTTTTATTCAAGTTAAAAAAAATGGCATTAGGAGTACAAACTGGAAATCCATAGCACCTTGCAAAAATAATTAACCACTCATTTCTCATTTTGGTTTTTTTTTTTGTACTGGGGCTTGAACTCAGTACCAAGATGTTCTCTCTTAACTTTTTCCACTCAAGGTTTGGCACTCCACCTTTTGAGTCACACTTCCACTTTCTGGCTTTTTTGCTGGTTAATTGGAGATAAGAGCCTCATGGGACTTTCCTACCCTTGCTAGCTCCTAACCTTCCTGGTCAGATCTCAGCCTCCCGAGTAGCTAAGATTAGACATGAGTCACTAATGCCCGGCTCACTCATTTGCTTTTAAGTAGCTTTAAGAAATTAAAATCTAAACAAAGACACTAGAAAAACAAAGTAGTCCTGTCATGTAGCGTTTTTGATTGTGCGGTGGGTATGCAGATAAAATAGCTGTTGGCAGCACAGCAAGCGTCATTTCGGGTCCACAAATGGTGCTGGAAGGTTAAATCACAGCCAAACAATACTTCTGTAAACTTGCATGACATGCCAATAAATTTAAGAGCTTCCGAAGAGCCCAGATTAAAATCACCAGTTCTCAGTGACCTCAACTCTATCCCTATTTGCTTGCTCAAGCTCCGCCCTCCCCATCTACTGCCAATCTGATTGCTAGAAATGCACTCTTAAAACAAATTCTGACCAGAGAAAATTCTGCTCTTTATCTGCTATGAATGTCATAAACAAGGAGAAAGGAGAGCAAATGGGGACAGGAATGCCTAGGCTGGGGGAGGAATGGGCGGGGCGGGGGGGGGCATAATGTGTCCCCAGAGAGGTTGTGTCTTCATTAGCTTACTGCAGGTTTATTTATTCTTACCGCATGCATAGGTAACGGTGAGGTATTTTTTCACTCCTGGCAGACAGGGGCTTCCAAAGTGGTAATTGTTGACAAGGATCGTGCATCTCTGCTTCCCGTAGCACCTTCTGGATAGGACTTGTAAAGCTGAGTAAGACAGGCAGTCTGCAAGGAAAGAGTAAGAACTTCAGGCTGCATTCGATGCTCGGCCGCCAGTGACCCAAGGGAACGCATTAGAAATAAATACACTGCATGCATTTCAAGCCAAGTGACGATAGTTCCTCTGTTTCTCTTCCATCCACCTCACTGACGCACCCAAGATGGGAAGCACCTGCTTGGTGCTCCTGCCCTACAAATCCTGAGCTTGGCTCAAGGCTCTGTGGGCATCAGATTGAAAACCTGATATATTTTTCATTCAAGTCCAGAGTTTTGCTATGCACTGGGCTTTGCAAATTATGTAACTTCTCTGCATACAAACAAAAAAAATGAACATGTAGAACATTGAATAAAATTCCTCGTGCTTTTATTTCAATAAATATTTTAACTAACCACTCATTAAAGTCTTGGTTTGTAAGACCCTTTCTACTTTAGATGAACATGAGAGCTCCCTGAGGATTTAGTTCCTTTTATTTATCACCTAAATCCTAATATCTGGGCACTTTAATACCCTAATAAATAACTGATGAATGAGTGAATGAATGAATGAATGAAATGAACCATTAAACAACTAACCAGTGGCTCACATCTATAATCCTTGTGACTCAGGAGGCTGAGATTTGAGGTTGACAGTTTGAAGCCAGCCCAGGCAAGACACTGTTATTTCTAATTAACCCCTCCCCCCCACAGTGTGGTACCTATACATAGTGGAATTTTACCTAGCCATTAGAAAGAATAAAATTATGTCATTTGCTGGGAAAGGGATGGAACTAGAACAAATCATGTTAAGTGAGCCAAACACATGGAGACAAATGGTGAATGTTCACTCTGATATGAGGAAATAAGGTCTAAAATATACTAAGATATGATTAATTATACAGGATTCTAGATACTCACACATAACGAGACCAAAAAAGGATATTCTTAGGAGAGAAATACAAAGACCACAGCACCACTTCAGGCTTTTTCTATATATGTGGTGCTGAGGAATCGAACCCAGGACTTCACGCATGCGAGGCAAGCACTCTACCACTAGGACACATTCCAAGCCCCCAAATAAACTTTCTTTTTTTTTTTTTTTTTGGCCAGTCGTGGGCCTTGGACTCAGGGCCTGAGCACTGTCCCTGGCTTCTTCCCGCTCAAGTCTAGCCCTCTGCCACCTGAGCCACAGCGCCCCTTCTGGCAGTTTTCCATATATGTGGTGCTGGGGAATCGAACTGAGAGAGCTTCATGTGTAGGAGGGAAGAGCACTCTTGCCACTAAGCCATATTCCCAGCCCCCAAAATAAACTTTCTTAAAATTTAAAATTCATGTCAAGCTAGAAGAAGGTTTCTCAATAATGAATGGCTAAGGGGCAAGTTTGAGAAAGACATAATATTTCCTGTAAACATGATCTCCAATTATTCTTTTGTGTAACTTAACCATCCCAGAAGCCATGAAAAGTTTGTCTAGGAGTAAAGTTACATCCCTTCAATGTCCAATGTCCAACTGTTATTTTTTTCATTGCTTGGATGCAATTTTTAAAAATGATATTTTGAGGATTTTTGTTGTTATCTTTAGGAGTCTCATGTTCTGAATCACAGTTTGCAAGTGTAAGTCAGCCTAAAACCAGTCCCTTCTCTAAACTTCATTAGGGAACACAAGCAAACAAAAACCACTTGACTCTGCACAGATTGTTCCTGGAATGGCTACATAAGTGGGGGAAAGTAACAGTGAGAATTACAAAATTTATCTCACATTTGATGTGGTAAAACACTTTTCTGTCCAAAATAAACACAGGTTTATATTTTAAAAGCACAGATGAGCTGGGTGTGGTGGCTTCCTGGTATAACCCCCAGCTACTTGAGAAGCAAAGACTGAAAGGATTGTAGTTTGAAGCCAGCCTGGACAATGTCATTAGCAAGATTTTCAGCTCAGATAAGTTGGCTGTAGTGGTTCATGACAGTCAATCCAACTACAAGGGAGGCCTAAACAGGATCACACAAAATGCAAGACGGCTGAGATGTGACTAACATGGTAGAGCTCCTGTCTAACTGAGTTCAAACCCCATGCAAACATAGAAGCCAAAACTGGGGGCGAGGGATCCTCCAATAAAAAACACCATCAAGATAAAAACACATCTGCAATCTACCTACTTGGGAAACAGAGTCAGGGGGATCTGGACCAGCCAGGATAACACAGCAAGACTCGTCTCAAAAACAGAAATACAGGCTTGGAATATGGCCTAGTGGTAGAGTGTGCTTGCCTTGTACACATGAAGCCCTGGGTTCAATTCCTCAGCACCACATATATAGAAAAAGCCAGAAGTGGCGCTATGGCTCAAGTGCTAGCCTTGAGCAAAAAGAAGCCAGGGACAGTGCTCAGGCCCTGAGTTCAAGACCCAGGACTGACAAAAAACTACAAAGAAAAGGGCTGGGTGCATAACCCAACAGGTAGAGCACTTGCCTAACATGTCCAGTGTCCTGGGTTCAATCCCCAGTAATCACAAAACAACAGTTAAAAATGCTTGTGGATAGTGGATAGTGGATAGTGAGCAGCCTCACAAATGCTGTATGCCAAAAGTGTAACCCCCTTCTACAACTAGTTGATGCTAGTAAAAAAGTATATATATAAAAAAAGAACCAAGAAGCCATGTTGACCTTGAAGAACCCCCTTCTAGCCACTTTACTATCTGCAAATGTCTTCCTCTGCCATGGGATAATGGAGACTTTCTATGCCACTCTTTTCTATTTCTCGGTGTATTTGTGAACATTTTTTCACATACATTATCTTTGTATATGTGTTCCAGTAATGGGGCTTCAACTCTGGGCCTCTCGCTCTTACTTAGCTTATTTTCTCAAGACTGGTGCTCTACTACTTGAGCTATATCTGCACTTCTTGTCTTTTGGGTCATTAATTGAAGACAAAGAGTCCCACAGACTTTCCTGCCTGGGCTGGCTTTGAACCACGCTCCTCAGGTCTCATCCTCCTGAGCAGCTAGGATGGCAGGCTTCCGTGTCGTTTCTATGGAGTGGTTATTATCCCCCTCCCACGTGGGTTTTGTCCCTCCCCTCTGTGGCTGGCAAACTGTCCTTCCTCCCCCGCAACGCGTGTGATCACAAGATATTCAACCACTTTAATTTTCATTTTTTTGGCAATCGTTAAACCCCAAGCCTGAAGTTAATCGCCCTGTACAGCAGTGTTTATTTAGATAATTGGGCTAGCTGCTCCTAAATGGCCCTGCCTTGGCGGCGGGCGCTCCTGGCCCCTTGATGAAGTCCAGGCCTGTCGACCCGGCCTGACACACCCTGTGTGTGTTCCTCATTCTCTCATTAAGGAAACGGCAGCATCCCTAGAGCCTACCCGGAGCCCGGGGCTGCAGCAGGAAATGACACACCACCGCAGAGGTCGGCCAGCCGGGGGACTTTCTGAAGCCACACCCCTGTGCCCAGTTCTTGGGGAGGCCAGCGAGGACCCATCCCTTCCACACCTTCCTTCCAGGCTCCATGGATGAAGTCAGATTTGGGGGGGCACTGACTTGCTCTAAGGTGTCTCAGAAGTGGCTTCCGGTGAGCCATCCCCAGGGTGAGGAACTCAGGTCGACCTGCATTTGATCCACTGACTTTAGGGCTTCTCGTCCTTGCTGGGGTCAGGGGTGTGCCCCCCGGGCCCAGCTTCCTGCCTCCTCTTCCCTCTTCTTGAACTTTTCTGCCCCCGTTGGCCTCATACCACGGTCCTCCCTCGTAGCTTGGGGTACCAAGCACATGCCTCGGTGTCCGGTTATGGGTAGAAAAGGGGGGTTTCTTGAGCTTTTCCATCCCAGCCTGGCCTCGTTTCTTTCCAAGCTGGCCACACACCATGGCCCTTCCATTTCCAGCTTCCCCTGGAGCTAGGCTCGCAGGCATGAGCCTCGACGTCGGGACTCCATGGCCCTGTTGAAGAGGCTTCAGCTTTTACAGGAAATGAAATCCACCTTTTGAAGTTGGGGAGTGGCTCGCAGCCCTGTGCCCGTGGCCGTGGCTTTGGGGCTGGGCAGCGGGAGGGAGTTAACTGTGGGGACCTTGCAGAGAAGCTTTGGAGGAAATCCAGGGCCAGTCTTGAGGACCTTTATAGCCCGAGGATGAGGGCAGCTTCCGGATAGGACTTCCCACGGGACAGAGGGCGGGCACAGACACCCTACCACGTGGTCCCCAGGGACCCAGGCTGCTTTGGACCATTGTCCTTGACCTTGAGAAGTTGTCTCTGCCCTTCGCCCGGGTATACCAGACAGATAGAATGAACTGTCTGTGTGCAGGATGATGGCGGGAAGGTTGGAAAGAATTGTCCGAGACCCAGGGGTGTGGTGTGTGACTAATGCTCACCGCTCCAGTACCCGCCTCGCCCTGATGCACTCCAGATGGGACCCGCTTAGGACACGGAGCAGAACCAGGAGATGCGTCCCTCCCCTCTTTGTCCCACAATTCAGAGATGTTCTTGAAACTGGTGTAGACCACTATACTTCAGAAATGCTCAGAAGTGGGAGTGGAGCAGCCCTTTGGGTCTTCCAGGCACAGGGGCCCGATGATGGTGTTGGTGGCGTCAGCAATGATGATGATGATGGTAAATTGGGGGTGAGGTTGCACACACACACACGACACGACTTTCCTGAGGAAAAGTATATATATGCACATGTGTATGTGTGTGTATATATACACATACATACATATGTATGTATATAAAACAAAATGTAAGCAGACCTAGATAACAAACCTAAAGTGCACAGCCAGCGAGGCAGCGTGGTGGTAGAGTACTTGTGAAGCCCTGCAGTCCATCTCTGACACCACCAGAAAACAAAACAAAATAAATTCATGTAAAGGGGTTACTCTCTCTACTCTGCCAAGAGCTCATAAAAATGGGAAAAATCCATCACTCAAGAAAGACAAGGGGAGAACAGAACAGTACAACTAGAATCACCACAGCATTCTAAGAAACTCAAGGCCATTCAGGACCCAGGAAACACAAACTGCACCAACACTGTGGGATCATTTCTCCCCGACAAACGGAACCTTCAGAGGGGTCAATGGAACTTCCAGGTTCTGGGGAACCCATAGTTATACATCAATATTTATGCTGTTAATTGGAACAAGAATGTTTTAGAAAAGATTGAGACGATGTGTGTGAAGAATTGTAAACATGGGCATATCCTGTTTTCCTTTTCTAGAAAACATCTGGGACTTTATCCCAAGGAAATAATTCAAAAGAAAAGGAAAGCCATGTGCACAAGCTCATCATATATTATTCATAATATTTTGCAAGTCAGAAACAGCAAAAGCTATCTGGCCATGAGGGAATGGTTAAATCGTGGAATGTATCTCTTTTACAAGATGGTAGGAAGAGATCAATATTGTTAGGACCTTACTGACCACGTGCAAAAACATCTATGAGAGCCTGGTGCTGGTGGCTTATGCCTGTAATCCCAGCTACTCATGAGGCTGAGATCTGAGGATTGTGGTTTAAAGCCAGCCCAGGCAGGAAAAGTCCATGAGACTCTTAACTCCAATTAACTCCCTGAAAACTCAAAGTGGAGCTATAGCTCCAAGTGGTAGAGTGCTAGCCTTGAACAAAAAGAGCTCAGGCCCTGAGTTCAAGCCCCATGACCAACAACAAAAACTCCATGAGCCAGGCTCACACCATAATCCTAGCTACTCAGGAGGCTGAGGTCTGAGCATTTCAGATGGAAGCCAACCTGGGCAGAAAAGCCCATGAGACTCATCTCCAACAAACCAGCAAAAATCCAGAAGTGAAGTTATTGCTCAGGTGGTAGAGTGCCAGCCTTGAGCAAAAAAGACACACAAGAACAAGACCCTGAGTTCAAGCAGCAGTACCAGCGCAATAAAGAACATACCTATGATATAAGACTGAAAGGGGGGGAAGCCAAATGTAAATTGCTATTTTATCAAACATTTCTCTGCCCAGACAGCAGGCCTTGGGGAAAATCTAGCAAAGTTAGTATCTTATTTGAGGAGTAACATTCATATTTGAATCTTTCTTGCTTCCATTCAATGTGATCATGGTGTTTGTAGACATGAAAAACGATGATGGTGGTGGTGATGAGGAGGAGGAAGAGGAGGAGGAGGAGGAGGAAGAAGAGGAGGAAGAGGAGGGTATACCTTAGTAAAGTAGGTAGAGTTTCTTTTTCTGGGTATCTGAGTGCAGGAGTGGCCCTGCTTTGCAGAACCCACTGGCCTTCCCATGCCTGCTTCCGGTGAGATGCTCATGTGAAGTGTGGTCTAGCGGCCAACGGCCGGCCGAGCCCCCTTCCACCTGTGGGGAGAGCTGCCCTCCACTCCCGTGTGCACCTCTGAAGAATTCAAGCTGAGTCCAGAGGAAAACCTCGCAGCCCCTTCCCCTTCTTCCAAGCCCCGTGGCCACACTGGCAGCCCGGAGCCCGGATGTGGCCTGTTTGAGCATGCTTTGGTTGGCTCACTCAGTGTTTGAAAAAGTGAAACATTTCACTCTTTTTTTTTTCCTTTCTCTCCGGAAACCCGGATTTCCAGCATCTCTTAAGCTGCTGGAAGCTATGAAAATACCAGGCCCCTGTTCCCAGCCTGCAGCCACACACCTCTCTCCCCTCCCCCCAGGGGGTGAGGGGGGCGCCCAGCTGTGCTTCCAGCGGCCTCGGGTCACGGGTGCATCACAGGGTTCGCTGCAGGTGCAAAGACCGCAATCATGGGCAGCCTGGTCTCTTCCACACCAGGAAGAGAAACAAGCAGAGGGACAGGGGTGAGGCACGGGGCTGGCAGGTGTCAGTCAACTGGACTCCTTCATCATGAGTCCGAATCAGCCACACAGACACAGTCCAGGCCACAGGGACAGCTTGGACAGTGGCCCGGAGGTATGAGCTTGGAATGCGGAGTGTCCTAAAGGAAGGGCGCAGAGACCCAACCGTGGCTGGTGCCTACGTGGGTTCTCATTAGACTGGGCCGACTGCAGGGTTGGAGGGTGAGATGGGATCTGTTCGATGTAAGTGAAATCCTTCCCACTCCTGAGTGAAGAAGGGAGGCAGCCCCGGGTCAGAGAACGTCCTGAGTATGCTGAGAACACAGAGCAGGCTGAAGGGACAGCACTGTCACCAGGGCAGGTGAGGAGCTCTTGCAAGACAGGTGTGCTTCTCTGAGCATGGTAATGCACACCTTTAAACCCAGCTCCTCAGGAGACCAAGGCCGGAGGTTTGAAAGTCTAAGGCCAGCATAGGCAAAATTTGAGTGATCTTATCTCTAACGAAGCGTAGTAGACAAAGAGGCTGGAGGCATAGTTTGAGGTGACAGCCCTTGATTTAGCTGATGCATGCCCCAATTAAACCCAGCTTCCACCCAACTTCCTCCTACGTAATGCTCCTTCGAAAAGCCATTCACCCAACATGGCTGAAGGAAGTTGGCTCAGAAGATCAGCTGAAACGGTTGCTTGTTTCTGCCGTCCAGAACACTGCGCAGCCAAGTGAGATGTAATACGTCTGAGATGTGAAATGCCTGTCTAGATAACAAATGAGGGTGGGGTGTGGTGGTACCCTCCTGTCATCCCAGCTACATGGGATGCTTCTGCTCAATGGCTGGCGCTCTACCACCTGAGCCATGCCTCCAACCCTTGGGTGTTTTTAAAAAGGCCAAGCTGGCTTCTCCATCTCTTTTTTTTTTTTTTTTGCTAGTCCTGGGGCTTGAACTCAGGGCCTGGGCACTGTCCCTGAGCTTGTTTTGATCAAGGCTAGCACTCTACCGCTTGAGCCACTTCCATTTTTTTCTGTTTATGGGGCACTGAGGAATTGAACCCAGAGCTTCATGCATGCTAGGCAAGCTACTGCTAAGCCACATTCCCAGCCCTGGGTGTTGTTTTTGGGTTTTTTTTTGTTGTTGTTGTTTTTTTAATCAAGCCATTTTTGCCCAAGGGAGTTAGATCACCAAGGGTCTACTTCCTCGCTGAGGAATGCAGATCAGAAAGAGCCCCCTGGAGAATGGTAAGAAGGCATGGAGAGCTTTGCCCTGGGGGAGGGTCTGGGCAAGCCAGTACAGAGAGAGACTCCTCGTCTGGCTGGGACATGGCCCTTGACCCAAGGCTGGAGGGGGGGAGGCGGGAGAGGGAGGCAGAGAGGAATTCCCACAGCCTCTGCCTGAATGCACTCAGGTGGTATTTGAGAGGAGGATGGAAGTTCAGGAACTCAGGTCAATGGAGCGGACTAGAGCCGCTAAACGTCAGCGGAGGCTGCCCTCATCAGCGCCCCTCACAGCCCATCTGACAGCCGGCAGGCAGGAGCCCTTTCTCACATGGATTCCCATGTGAGCCGCCTTGGTGGCAGGGCCTGCCAAGACTTTCCTTCGACACAGTCTCAGCAGAACAGTCTTCTCAGGATAGGAGACGGGCCTGCTTCCATCCATTTTTAGTTACTGCCACAAAGTACCTGAAGCTGGGTAAGAAGTCTATGATGGCTCACAGTTCTGGTCCGTAGTGAAGGACCTTGTGAGGGTAGCAAAGGAGCCGCTGTCACACACAGACACCGCCGTGTGTGTGTGTGTGTGTGTGTGTGTGTGTGTGTGTCTCATCTCAATTCTCCCTTTCCTCTGAGGTCACCAGGACAATCATGCTGTCTCTCGGTTGATTATTTAGCCTTAGTCACCTCCCAAAGTCCCCCCCCCCCCCCCCCGCTTCTAAACGCTGTAGGTGATGACCTGGGCTCAGGAGAACTCTGAGAGGACACAGGCAACTGTCTCCCAAGGCGCTGCTGGTCCTCACAATGTCAGACTCGCTCTTTCCCACCTCAGTACTCTCACGGCCGTAGCTCGGTCCAGCATTACATTTGAGAGTCCAGGATCTCATTTAAGATTTGGACAAAGTCCTTGCAGGTGTGACTCTTTACAATCAAGACAATTTTCCTATTTCCATGGGCAGCCACAAGATAGGTATCTCTATTATCTATATTTTTCTTTGCTCAAGGCTAGCACTCTACCACTTCCAGCTTTTCCTGTGATGAACTGGAGGTAAGCGTCTCATGGGTTTTCCTGCCTGTGCTGCTCCAAACCCTGATCCTCCGATCTCAGCTTCCTGAGTAGCTAGGATTACAGGCGTGAGCCACCAATATCTGACTTATATTTATTTCCTTCCCTCCTTCCCTTCCTCTCTTCCTTCCTTCTTTCCTTTCTTCCTCCCTTCCTCCCTCCCTTACTTCTTCCCTCCCTCCTGCTCTCCTTCCTTCCCTCCTTTCTTTGTTTTTGGGTTTGTTTGTTTGGGTTTTTTTTGGGGGTGCCAGTCCTGGGGCTTGAACTCAAGGTCTGGGGGCCATCCCTTAGTTCTTAGTTGCTCAAGGTTAGTGCTCCACCCCTTGAGCCACAGCTCTACTCCTGGGTTTCTTTTGGTGGTTAATTGGAGATAAAAGTCTCACAGGAGGGCTGGGGAGATGGCCTAGTGGTAAGAGTGCTCGCCTCATATGGCAAAAAGAAGCCAGGGACAGTGCTCAGGCCCTGCGTTCAAGCCCCATGACTGGCAAAAAACAAAACAAAACAAAACAAAAAAGGCTGGGAATATGGCCTAGTGGCAAGAGTGCTTGCCTCCTACACATGAAGCTCTCGGTTCGATTCCCCAGCACCACATATATGGAAAACGGCCAGAAGTAGCACTGTGGCTCAGGTGGCAGAGTGCTAGCCTTGAGTGGGAAGAAGCCAGGGACAGTGCTCAGGCCCTGAGTCCAAGGCCCAGGACTGACCAAAAAACAAACAAACAAAAACAAAAAAAAGTCTCATAGGCTTTCCTGCCCAGGCAGGCTTCCAACAGCAATCCTCCAATCTCAGCCTCCTGAGCAACTGTTCTAAATTTAGCAGCCATTCTAGTCTACAGGGAAGAAAAATGGAAATTGCAAAGCATCATCAGCCCAAAGGAAGACAGCAGTCTAGCAAAGTAGACATTAAACCGTTCAGCGCCCCATCCGGCGCCTTGCTCACGTGTGGAAGCCACCAGGCCGCCATCACGCTGGGCTTCCTCTCTCCTGCCAGCTCAGAACCCCACGGCTGCCAAAGTCTAGCACAGACACGAGCCGCCCCAGGCCTGCTGGACTGCGGGCCTTCTTCCAATTACCCCGATGTAAAGCAAGTCGCTGATGTGTGTCCACGCTAATCTCCTCAGCAAGCTGTGTCTCCGCCACACCCTGAATGTGCTTTTCTTTAGCTCCTTCCTTGGCCAGGCCTTCAGTTTTCCAAATCTTTCTTGAGTCTCATTGAAAATCTGACTCCAAGCAGTCGTCTGGAAAACTCCTCGGCCAAACAGACCAGTTCTTCGGCTTGTAAGTCTGCCTTTCCACAAAGCCTGAGGGCAGGGGCACAATGGCCAGGTGCTCCTCTCCGTTAGGGCAAGGACAATGGATTCCGGAGCCTGGCCTTCCTTTGAGCACTTCCCGGCTCTTAAATTCATGTTCAAGTTCACTTGCTATCCATGAATAAACGGAGGCACCCTGTTCCATCCAGGAGTTCATTTTAGGCTTCACTTCATCACTAAACACAAGTCCCCAGGGGGGATCACAAATGGGTCTGTTTTCTCTGATAACTCAGCAAAGAGACATCCGACGTTTTGAGCTCTAGACAGGAGTGTGGTGGTTAATTTCATGTATCAGATGGATTTGGTGTGGGGTGGTCAAACACCGTGCAGCTGTGGTACTGAGGAATGGAACCCAGGGCTTCCTGCATGCCAGGTGAGTACTGTACACTAAGCCACATTCCCAGCCTGCAACTCCACAATCTTGTAAACCGATTCCTTACACTCTTCCTCCCACTGTACACAGACACAGACAAAGACACACACACACAAACACACACACACACCCCACACACAGAGACACTCAGGTGCATGCACAATTGCACACACGTGCTGTAATCTTCTCCCTCACTTTTCTGGAGAACCCCTCCCTCGCTGGTGTACTGGATGCATTTGATGGGCGGAGCAATTGGGCTCCTCTGGTGACGTCATCTCTTTGCTCCAACTGCAGACTTCTAAGAATAACTTGCTGACTCTTCTTGACAAGTGCTGGAGATCCAGTCCAGCTTCAAAGCCTTGAGCTGGCTCTTCCTTCCACCTGAACATCCATGCCTACCCTCCATCACTCCCTCTAGATCTCTGTCTGGCATGCCTGTCACTCCAGAAGGTCCCCCTCTCTGCAGTACCCCAGCCTTCTCCACCTCCCTTCCCTGCAGGCTTTTCTCCTTAGGTTCTCTTGCACCTAACATGTGACCATTGTTCCTCACAAGCGATCTGTCCTCAACTCCTTTAGATAAGGCAGTGTGGTACTTGTATATAACATACACATTCCTCTTTCTTTCTCCTCCATCCTCCCTTTCCTCCCTCCCTCCCTCTTTCCCTCTCTCCCTCTCTCCTCCCCACCAATCTGTGCGGGAGGATGGGGCTTGGACTCAGGGCTTTGCATTCTCCCTTGCTCTTTTGCTCAAGGCTAGTGTTCAATCACTTGAGCCACACTTCTGACTTGGGCTTCTTGCTAGTTAATTGGAGGTGAGAGTGTGAACGATTAGTTTGCTAAGGTTGGCTTTGAACCTCAATCCTCAGATCTCAGCCTCCTGACTAGCTAGAATTACAGGTGTGAGCCACCAGTGCCCAGCCCTCCTATGCGCTATGTCATCTCTAGATTATTTAGAACACCTAATGCAATGCAAAATCCATGTAAACACTTATTATAATGCATTGTTTAGGAAATGAAGATAAGAGGAGAACAGTTTAGCATTGGCAGGTTTTTTTTCCCCAAGTATGTTCAACTCCAGACTGGCTGAATCCCCAGAATCAGAACTGGTGGATGGAGGCTGATTGATCCTGTGGAGGGAGGGCTGATGGAGGGAGGGCTGACTGTTCCTTACTTATTTTCCTCTCACAGCCTCCTCGTCCACCGCTGACAAACCCTGCATGCAGCAGGCGCTCAATGGAGTGATGAATGACAGACAGACCCAGGCATCTGGGGCAGAACAAGACCATCCTGTGGGGAGCTGACTCTCCCTCCCCGTGGCTTCCTGTCACCCAGGGACAGCACTGAAACAATCCCTTTCCTTGGGGACCCAGGACCCTAATCCACGCCGACAGCACCTTAGTGATGACCCAATAGATTCACCTACCAAAGGGGGGGAGCTGCTGGGCCTCTGGGGAGCAGACGTCCCTGTCCTGCGTCTTCCTGCCGTAGGTCGCCGAGTAGATGTTGAGAAACTTGGATTCGTGGCAGTGCAGTTTCAGTTCCTGGTCTTCACACACTGTTTTGTTTTTTAATTCATCTGGGTAGACACGAAAGCAATAGCACCATCAGCTTCCCACGGAAGGAATCGGTGAGCACTCTTCCACCCACGGCCATTCCAGCCACCTGAGCTGTGCGGTGAGGAGAGACATCAGCATGGCTTTGCCCACTCAGGGCATCTCTGGTCCCCCAAAACAAGCCCTCCACAGGAAGCAGGTGGCTCACCCTGTTTCAAATGGAGGGAGGGAGGGACAGGGGACAGGGGCAGGGTGTTTAAGTCCTGTGTGACTTCCCGACCAAGCAGGAAGTTGCTCTCCACATGAGGTCCCTGACTGCTTAACTAAGACCTTTCTCAAATGCTGGCTTGGCGTCCCCACAGGGAACGTGTACCCAGTATAACATCACTAGCACTGCATCTGCCTCCTCGCTGTAGGTGTTTAAACAGAGGTAGGAAATGGGCAGACTCAAGTGGGTAGAGACATTATAATCATGATTTTAATTTTAAAAGTAATGTTCACGAACACTTCAGACACGGGCTTTGTATCATGTAATACATATTATTTATAGTAGTCTCCCTCTCCAATAAGAGGTTCCATTTTTTCCCCTTCTTAAGATTTCAGTCACCTGTGATCAGCTCCAGTTGGAAAATATTAAGTGGAAAATTCCAGACAGATAGACATAACTTTTCTTACAGTAATTGTTACAACTGTTCTATTTTATAATTGTAGCTGCTGATCTCTTTCCGTGCCCATTTTGTAAATTAAACTTCATCCGTGGTCTGTACCTATTTTTAAATTGCCTTTTAGTTGTACGTGCGATGTTGGGCTAACATGTCAGGTGCTTTCCTTGCTGTGGATTGCAATGAAAACGAGTTGAGCGCCCTGGTCCACAGAGGCCTTTTAGAAACGCGTGAGCAAGACACCGAGTCCTGCCTCAGCCGCCTGCAATCGGTGATGCCCGTGTGCCAAACTGAAAACATGAACGAAAAGAATTCCCAAGGAGAAGCTGATTAGTAAAGATCCAATTTATAAATCAGACTTTCTCCACCTTTTCCATCACTTTTGAGTTCCCATGCCTCTCTCCCCAAATCAGAAAAGAAGCTGGACATGGAAACACACTCGTGTAATCCTAGCATCCTGGAGGCTGAAGCAGGAGGACTGGGGGTTCGAGGCCAGCCTGGCTCACCCAGCAACGCTGCGTTCTCCTGGATGGAAGGACCTCTGGCTCTCACGCGCCTCCTAGGCCCCCTCTGGTTCACCTTGGACTTTCACAGTCTGGCAAACGTCAGCGTTGGTAACATTTTGCACTAATTCCCAAGCCATGTTCCCAGCCTCCTGCCATTGCAGACATGACTCACAGACAAGAGTCGATCCTCTGAAATCACAGTCAGATTTAGTGTTCTTTTTACTTGGAAAAAGAAAACAAGCTTTTCCTTGGCTCAAGGTTTAAGCAGCTATGCTGAGAATCTAGTGAGAGGGTAAAGGGCCCTCATAACACTAAATTTCCTGTTCACTTTTTCTTCTTTTCTGGGGGCTATACTGGGGCTTGAACTCAGGGCTTCAAGTTTGCTAGCAGGCACTCTCCCACTTGGGCCATGCCTCTAGCCCTTTTCACATTGGTTATTTTGAGGTGGGGTCTTAGTTCATGCCCAGGCTGGCCTGGGCTGTGATCCTCCTATTTGTGCTTCCCTGAATTATACCACACCCCAACCATTGTGCTTCCCCCTGTGGCTGGGGTAATAGAAGCATGCAACCGCACCCAGCCATTGGTTGAGATGGAGTCTCACAAACCTTTATGGCTGGTCTGGCCCTGAACAGCATTCCTCTGATCTCTGCCTCCCAAGTAACTAGAATTACGGGTGTGAGCCAACATTCCTAGCTACTCATTTATTTCATTTCCCTCCTGGTAGGGTCTGCCTCTCTTATCAGTTGATGAGAGAGGGCTAGAATGTTGTGAGCACTAATAGCCTGGTGTCTGCTCTGGCTCTTCAGTTAACCTTGAATTCACATTCTACATGCATTCTCTTAGCCGTGGGGAACATTCCAAGACTCCAGTGGGTGCCAGAAACCATGGTTATTACTGAACAGTATATATATTTTTTTCCTGTAATATACACACCCACTTAAAGTCTAATTTGTAAGTTAGGCACTGGTAGTGAATGCCTGTAATCCTAGCTACTCAGGAGGCTGAGATCTGAGGATCGCAGTTCAAACCCAGCCCAGGCAGGAAAGTCCATAAGACTCTTATCTCCAATTAACCACCAGAAAATGGGAAGTAGTAGAGCATTAGTCTTGGGCTGAAGAGCTCAGGGACAACACCTAGGCCACAAGTTTAAGCTCTACAACTGACACCCCCCCAAAAAAAAGTCTAATTTGTGAATTAGACACAGCAAGACATTAACAACAGCTAATAACAAAATTGTCAGTACTAATACTCGTGTACGTTGGTGACACTATGAAAAATTAAGGAAGGATGATTTGAGCACCGGCCCTGGGACACTGAGACATCCCATCTGCTGACCAAGGTGCTTCCAATGGGCAGGTAGCATACATAGCATGGGCACAGTGGGCTGGACCAAGGGATAAGTAACTTTCCGTGTGGGTCAGAGCCTTATAAGACAAAATGAAATGTCTTCATGCTGCTCAGAATTGTGCAAAATGTAAAACTTATGAGTTGCTTTCTTCTGTAAATGGTCCTTGTACACTGTATACCTGCCATATGAGCACGACCATGAAATCTACACATTGCTAATCCAACCATGGTAAGCCAGATATGATATGTACTGGTTCGCATATGAGCAGTAGCTTGGGCCGGGACCCTGATCTACCGTGGTAGGAGTGTTGTGTTCCTGGCATTGCTTACAATTACAGGTGCACAGTGATACTGAGATGCAGACAGACACCTGGTCATCTGTACCGTGGTTTTAAACTGCCTGGACAATTGCCTGCCATTGTCTGCAGCGAGAACAGATCACATCCTCCCTCCTCTGTCCAGCAGCCACTTGGGTTTTTCAGAGGAATTACTTCCATCTGCTATTGAACGATCGCTACCCAGCAGTGAGCTCTCCTCTAGATGGGCTCGCTGCGAAGCACGTGACACTCAACACGGTGGATTCATAGTCTTTCGAGCAGCCTGTGTGGAAGGGGCATGATCTCCGTGTTACAGCTGAGCTGTACAGTCTTACAAGGTGTCTCTCCATTGCCCAAGATCACACAGCAGCTTGTAGAGGCAACGAGGACAAGTCCTGAACGTTCTCAATCCGGGAAGCCCAGCTCCCTGAAGTAGCAAAATTGGGGTAAGAGGAAAACGCGAAGCACTTTGGGGGGGGAAAATGGCTCTTATCAGGTTTGTTGGGAAACTAGCCTTCTCCAAAACCAACCAACCAGCCCTGATTTGTAGTGTTTGCAAATGTCGTTGGTGCATAGACCATGACAGGTCATGGTGGGTTTCACAAAACACAAGCGGAGCTGGGAGAAGATGGACACAATTACTCTGTAGTCCATTGGGTGAGCAGCAGTGAGCAGCACAGAGGTCATGCACGAGCCAGAGCTGGGAGAACCAGGGACTCTACCCTCAGGAGAAGCTGCCTGGGGATAAGGAGGAAACTCCCCCCTCCCCCTCCCTCTGCTGGGTCTCAGTCCACCAAGGAGCAGGTTATGCAGAGGCCCCGCCTCGAATCTATTCTCCACATGACAGCCTCGGCCACAGCCCTGTGTGAACCCGCCTGAAGACAGACTCTGAGACCTTCCTTGACAAGGAGGGCCTGGATCCTGCTTCCGCTCTGCAGCTCATGCTCCCTTCTTGCTTGAGTCCTGTCTCCCTTTCCTCCTTCACTGGCCACCTAATACCACCCATTCCCCCGCAGCCACAGGGTTCGGTATTGGCCCCTCTTCCTGGCCCTTCCCATCTCCATCCCTGAATTCTCAAGCCATCAGCACTTGCCCTTCAAATCCTCCACAGCGGCCAGTTCCTCCTACAAGCTACCTGCACGGTGCCATTGGCCTCCGAATGGAAGCCTTGGCTTTAGCTGGAAGCTTGCACACGTTTCTGTGAGTTTTCAAAGAATCTGTGTCTGTCTCTGTCTCTGTCTGTCTCTGTCTCTTTCTCTGGCTCTGTCTCTCTCACACACACACATAAACACACACACACAGACACACACACACACACACACAAAACTATAAGCTCTGGTTTCTGTGCATAGTACCTGACTCCTGCTAGGTGAACATCTGTCCCTTAAACACACCGAACGGCACTGTTGGGGTCTGTTACAGTGAAAGGCAGTCCCCACACTTCTGGTGCTCACATTTTCCATTGTGTGTGTTCATGTGTGCATACATGAAAAAAAATAGCACACAAGTCACAAATGAACAAGGAAAATCCCAATGATGACACTGCATAGTCAGTGTCAAATAAGTACTTTCTGAAGTGAAATTAATAAACCAGACTACACTGTACAACATGCAGTGAGATGGTGGCCTGGCCCCTCTAAAACTTATGTTGGAATAAACCCCAAGGCAAGCATTCGGAAGGTGGAAACCTAATCCAACTACAGTTGGATTAATCCAACTGTGGTTCTCCCAAGGGAATGGCTCATGGCAAAATTCCCTTTGGCTTCTCTTAGGTGAGCACCATGCAGTCACTAAAGACAAACTCATTTTCATTGATGATGGGTTAATGATAAAAAAAAAAACCCAGTGTGCATTAGCATGGCAAAAGGCAACAGAAAAAAGTGCAAGCATGAGATTAGAGGCCAGGCTCCAGAAGACACTGTCAATGTAAATGGGAGAAGCTGGCCCACAAACGCCTGACGTAGGGGACTCTGATGGCAACGGTGCCACGGGTCCTCATAAGGCGCAGGCCTGTAATCCTAGCTGCGGTGGAGGCTGAGATCTGAGGATCATGGTTCACAGCCAAGCCAAGGAAGATACATCTGAGAGACTCTAGTCTCCTATTAACCAGCAAATAGCTGGAAGTACAGGCGTCATTCAAGTGGGAGAATGCTAGCTATGGTCAAAAAAGCCGAGCCCTGAGTTTCAGCTCCAGCACACATACACAATCTCTCTCTCACTCTCTGCTCTCTCTATGCACACACATACACGCATACACGTGCACGCGCGTGACCACACACACATACAGAAACAGACACCTCATAAGACTGCCTCTGAAAAGTATGACTACTTAGCTCTTCATTTTGAGGGAAAACAGTTACAGATCCTTACCACCCCAACTACTTTAGGGGAGACTCCTCAGTTCATGGATTTGTAAAATTGCACATACATGTGTATTCTCTCTCTGTGTATCTCTTTCTCTGTCTCCCTATGCCTGTCTGTCTGTCTGTCTCTCTCTCTCTCTCTCACCCCTCCCTAGCCCAAGTCCCACCAGATATTCAAAGCTGGATGAACCCCACAGACAAAAGATTTCCCTCAGGAGTGTGAATAAAAATGGTACCCAACCCTGAGCACACTGCCCCCTCCGAGGTTACTTACTAGGTTGGCATTTAAAGGAGACCAGGAGGTATTTACTGCTTCCTGGACAAAGGTCAGGTCCAAAGACACGGCTATTGACCAGGAGGTGGCAGGCCCGCTGGTTCTGGCACTCGTCCAGCACCTTCTAGAAGAAGGGGTAGAAAAGGGATAGGCTTGTGAACTGCACACAGTGTCTGCTGGCCCCCTGACCTGGGCTGCTCTGGACTCCGGGGAGGGAGGGTGGGCTCCCCACCTGGCCTGAACTGTGTCACAGCTGAGTGATATGGAGGTGGGAGGTGGGTGCTCCCTGCCCCCCTGATCTTTCCTAAACGAAGTCCGGGATCGGGCACAGCCAGTGTCACCCATGACTGGCTGAATCTCTTGGCAAAGGTGTTGCCTTGCAAAGGCTTCTGGGAACTGGAAGACCAGTACCACACCTTTGCGTGTAGGCTAGAGGCATGGCATTAAAACAGAAAGCTGTGATGGTCAGAAACCAGCCAGGGAGCCTTAGAAACAGCTCTGTACCCACAGGCCCCAGGAGAGGTGTGCACCGGAGAGGCCTCAGGCCCCCAAACTCTTTCCAGCTTATGACCAGGCTCACAGCCAATGAGTAAGAAGTCAAAGCTGACTCCCATCCTCGGATGGAATCCTGGGGTGACCCTGGGGAGCATCTCCTCCTCATTCCCAGAGCAAAGGGCACAAGACCCGCGTCTTCCCTGTGGAGCCGTTTCCTTCGTGGGAGGTTCAATCTGTGGAACATTTGGTCTACAAGCTTTCCTTTAAAGCTCCGTTTGTCTGTCTTTGTCTCCCTCTCCCTCTCCCTCTCTCGGCCTCCCATGTGTGCTCCCTTGTCAACAAATCTGCCCTGTGGATGTTCCTGAACACCTTACGCCCCATCACCGTAAGCCCCATTGTCATCCTGCCCATCCTCCAGGCTCTGGTGTCTAAGCTCAGAGGCTCTGGACTTGACCCTGGTAAACAAGGGCACCGCATGTAGCAGGGAGAAGGTCCCCAGGAATCTACTTACTACTCCAGGAGTGAACTGAGGGCAGACTCAAGAGCTCACCTACGTCAGCGTCCCCATGGCTTCTCCTGGGCTGTGTCTACGAAGGAGGCTGGCCTGCCCTGTGTCACCCTGTCCCCTTAGAGGCGTATCAGGTACGGACTGTCACTCAGTGCCTGGGGGAACCTCTTCAGTTCCCAGGAGACATGGCACTCAGAGGAGGGCACACACTAGCACGGCCCAGCTTCACAATAAATGACACAGCCCTCAGATGCCCTTGGGGGCTTCTCATGACACCCTCAGACAGAGCAGGCTGTGTCTAAACTGCGATACAGAGATGCAGAGAGAAGCGCTTCCTGTGGACGCCAGTCAACACCACTAGGCCAGTAACGATCCTCTTCGTGTACATCCACCTGCCCCGTCTCCCTTCAGTCTTTCACTCTACCCCAGGAAGCATTCTGCCTCAGCACCCCGTGCGATCCGAACATCACATGGGGAATTCATTGCTGATCTCTAGATGAAAAAGCAGCACGTGGGGATGTTCCTGACAAACCAACCTTTCAAACAGCATCAGAACTGTGCTCACAAATGCTAACTTGTCAGCCTCATGGAACCTTCTTTTCCCTCAGGGGTACCTGGCTGAGATGGGGAGCCCAGCGTGCCAGGAACACCTACTTTTCACAAAGTCGGCACTTCTGTCCTTTGGGTCCTGGCCAACACCCTTTCCGTGCACCTATGATGGCAGCAGGCAGTCTGGGCACTTGGGAGGGGTGGGCGGGGAAGCTAGGCAAGGAATGGAGACAGGCCAACAGGGCTGCTGACCCGGGGGCAGGGGGGGGGGATACAGGGGGTTGGAGGGGGGTCGGGCACACATGGAAACTGACTTCCCATGTCCCACACAAACACGTCAGCCATCTGCGTACAGAAACCCCACCAAGGGAACTGATACAAGCACACACTCTGGGGGTGTCCTCACCAACTTGCAATAAATACCCTGTAATATCTTAATACCCTAATATTAGATCTCAATATCAGAGGCATTAAAACACAAAATCCACAGCTAGTGGCTCACCTTAACCAACTAATTACAAATGTTGAGTAGCCAGAGATGGTGGGATAGAAGTTGTTTGGATCATTGAAAGCCAGGCACAGTGGCTCATGGCTGATGTTCTAGCTACTCAAGAGGCTGAGATCTGAGGACCAAGGATAGAAGCCAGCCCAAGCAGAAAAGCCCAAGAGGCTCTTTCTCAAAGAGTGACTGCAGTGGTAGAGTAACATCCTTGAGTGACAAAGTTAAGGAGAGCTTGAGGCCCTGAGTTTAAGCCCCAGTACCAGCACAAAAAAGAAAAAGCCATAAATAGCTTAAAAGCCATCATTGAAATGGTATCACCTCTATTTATACCAATTTTTTATCCAATATGATACAAAAACAAAACAATGACTTAGAGTCCTGTCCCCAATTCCTGGTACCATTCAGAAGACCAAATCCAACTATGGCTGTTCAGAATAGCTCCCAACAAGAAGAACTAGCTGTAAGTGGGAAAGCAACCCATTGACAACCAAGAGAGTTGTTGCTATTTCTCTCACTTCTTTAAGAAGTTCATGCTGACTCATTTGTTTCACAGAGATACATGTGGTTTTCTGCAAAGAACCTTTCTCCAGGGCTGTTAGTGGGAGCTGAGGGCCTGGATTGAAGGCCAGTGTGGGTGCGCCTATCTTTGCTACAGTAAGGAAGATGTCTATGACTAAAGGCCTCCTGCCGGGGGTGTAGGGGGACCCACTAGATGGGGATTCTATTTGGACTTATGTGCTGAAGATCTTTTTGAGAAGCCAATCTTTTGAGTAATGGGCGTGAAGTGAACTCTCATGAAAGCCATGATGGTGACTTTTATAGCCATGTATAATCACTGATTTAGTCACAAAAATCATGACTGTATAATCACACAGATACATACAAGGAAAGAGAGAAAGGAAGAGGGAGGGAAAGACAGAGACACAGAGAGCCAGAGCAACAGAGAGGGAGAGATAGGATGTTGAAGCAATTTCACCCTCTGAGCAGAGCTGTGGAAGGTAATACCTGCAAGGTGGTAGATGCCACACAGGTTAAGCTGTCTTCCCTCTGGGAGGCAGGCTTCTGAGAACTACACATTTGGTAATCTTGCCCATAAAATGCCGATTGGATACTTATCGTGGAATGTCGAGGGCACTGTAGATTCAAATGGTCCCCATCACAGGCATAGGCGGTGTGGTTTTGTAGGAGTTTGGTTAGGTAACCTAGAAAATATTCAGCCATGTTACAGGAGAGCAGGAGGACATGGGTTCCCTAGGGCAGGGACTACTGGGTGAGAAAGGCATTGGGAGGTGGGGGGTGTGGAATACGGCTTCCCTCCCAGCTCTGGAATGGATCACATAGGGGCTGCATGCACAGACGCTCGCTTCCATGCCTGGCCCAGACATCTTGGGCTGGCTTGGCCTATGGTGAGGACCAGAGGGTTTGTCCCCTTCAGGCAGCAAGTGCTAAGGGTCTGGCCAGGAGCCACAGAGCCAGCAAACACCTTTGTAAAGCAGGAAAGTATTTTGAGTGGGTGTCCCCCAACATGTGGACACCTGTCCAGAGGGAGACTTGTGTTCTCCATTCCCCCTGCCTTCCTGGAGTCAGCCACACAGTTCAGGAACCTGCTCCCCTCCCGGGGGGAAGACAGGCTGGCAGGACCCCTGCACTGGACGAGGCTCGCTAGGAAGAAGTTCAGGGGACAGAGGAAGGTACAATGGAGCTTTGTTGTGGAGACTCCCAATCCTGACCTCCCAGTTCCTTCTGAATCAAGTTGAAAAGCCACGCAGGGCCTGGCACTGAGATGCTCTGAGGACAGCCTGGCAGGCCCAGGGGATGGAGGAAGGAAGACTCACTCAAGATGGAGATTCCCTCCCTCCTCCTCACACCTCAGGAGGTCAGCGGCAGGCTGGTGGGAGTGGAGCCAGGGACTTTCTGCCCAGGGGCAGGTTTCCAGATCCTGTCAGAAACCTAAGTCTTGGCCGGGTATCAGTGGCTCACACCTATAACTCAGGAGGCTGAGATCTGAGGATCCTGATTCAAAGCCAGCCCAGGTAGGAAAGCCCATAAGACTCTTATTTACAATTAGCAGAGCCATGGCTCAAGCGATAGAAGGCCAGCCTAGAAACAAAATCAGCTAACGGAGAATGCCCAGACCCTAAATCAAAATCTCCATCCTGTTGGATGAGTCAAACTGCTTTACTTCTTAATAGTCGCAGCCAGAATTTTTACGATCTGTGTTTGTAGGCAAATATTTACTAACTGAAAGAAAACAGAAGTACATATAGTCCCTAAAAATAAGTCCTTCCGGGCTGGGGATATGGCCTAGTGGCAAGAGTGCTTGCCTTGTATACATGAAGCCCTGGGTTCAATTCCCCAGCACCACATATATAGAAAACAGCCAGAAGTGGCGCTGTGGCTCAAGTGGTAGAGTGCTAGCCTTGAGCAAAAAAAAGTCAGGGACAGTGCTCAGGCCCTGAGTCCAAGCCCCAGGACTGGCAAAAAACAAAAACAAAACAAAAAATGAGTCCTTCCCAGGGCTCTGGTGGCTCACACCTGTAATCCTAGCTACTCTGAGGATCGAGGTGGGAAGCCAGCCCAGGCAGAAAAGTCATTGAGACTCTTATCGCCAATAAATTACTTGGTAAACCCTGGAAATGGTGCTGTGGCTCAAATGGTAGAGCCATGGTCTTGAGCACAAAGAGGCTCAGGGACAGTGTCCAGGCCCTGAGTTCAAGCCCTAGGACCAGCAATACAAACAAACAAACAAAAAAAAAACCAACTTAAAAAAACAGTCCCTCAAGTCCAGTGTAGTTTGAGACACTGCATTGATCCTGGTTAAACTGATGGCCAGGGATTAGTTGTGCAGAGGGTGTAGACTTCCCATCAGCTCAGAGGCCTGGATACAGCTTATAATTAACTCCGAAATACTCTCTACCCTGGCAAAAGCCCCATTCTGGATTAACCAAAACTCCTACAGGCACACAGCTGGGCATGGTAGCACATGCCTGTAATTCTAGCTACTCGAAGAGGTGGAGGCATGAGGATCAAAATCTCAAGGCCAGCTTAGACAAAGTTAGGGAGACCATATATCAAAAAGCAAAGTAAAGGGGCTGGGGATATAGCCTAGTGGCAAGAGTGCCTGCCTCGGATACACGAGGCCCTAGGTTCGATTCCCCAGCACCACATATGCAGAAAACGGCCAGAAGCGGTGCTGTGTGTGGCTCAAGTGGCAGAGTGCTAGCCTTGAGCGGGAAGAAGCCAGGGACAGTGCTCAGGCCCTGAGTCCAAGGCCCAGGACTGGCAAAAAAAAAAAAAAAAAAAAAAAAAGCAAAGTAAAAAGCCTGGGGCGGTGGCTATAAGAATAAGGTATATGAGGCCTTGGATTTAAATCCAATACCACCCCCCCAAACACACACACACAGACATCCATCCCCTCACAGTTACAGCCACCACTGGATCCTAACAGAAAGGTTTGGGTTGGGGAATCTTTAGGAGTATGACGATGTTTTTTATGTTTCCCTTTTCAAGTACAGAGAAAGAATCCTTGAAGAGTTGCAAATGTCTACAGAAAGATAGAGCAGTCATGGGTCCTAGGTCATTATCTCCCCTGCACAATGAAAACTCACTGGCCTAAAAGAATCCAGTGCCTAGAGAATGAGCGACAGGTGTTCTGCAGGGGGCCGGGAGGAGGGAGGATCTATGCAGAAGAAGCTTGGAGAAGTCGTGTCATGGATTAAACTGAAGTCAACCCAGTTCTCTGCAGGAATTCTCAGAATCAGATACACCAAAGTGTCCCAGACTCCCAGAGATCAGAGCGGCCACGCAGATTGGCCAGCTCCACTCCCTGCTTTTTTTTTCTTACCATGATGCATCTCAGTGTTCAAGTTAAATCCATCACTAGAACTGCAGGTTGAATCCAGGGCCTTGAGCTTGCTAGGCACAAGGTTCTCATTACCTGACTTATGAGACAGTAGTCCCTGTACCCTATCTTTATAATAACAACGTTTAAAAAGATGTAGGGGGCTGGGAATATGGCCTAGTGGCAAGAGTGCTTGCCTCGTATCCATGAAGCCCTGGGTTCAATTCCTCAGCACCACATATATAGAGAACGGCCAGAAGTGGCGCTGTGGTTCAAGTGGCAGAGTGCTAGCCTTGAGCAAAAAGAAGCCAGGGGCAGTGCTCAGGCTCTGAGTTCAAGGCCCAGGACTGGCCAAAAAAAAAAAAAAAAAAAAAGATGTAGGACGCTGACACTTCTTGAGACTGGTGTCCCCAGGGAAGGATCCAGTGATAGAATAGGCACGCACAGGCATCATTGATCTATCACAAATCACCTCAGAACTGTAAGCATTACTAATAGCATCTTGAAGGATGCTAGGTAATGCAGTATTCCCGCTGGTGGATTGCAGATCAGCCCATCTCTATCTAGTTAGATCCAGCCCTGGTCAGCTCTCTCAGCTCTGGATGGTTCACGGACAAGCACGCAGCCCAGAACCAGCCCTGGTGATTCAGAAATGTTCCTGCCAGGCTTGCAGAGAAATGGAACTTTCTTTCCTTCTTTCCTTTCTCCCTTCATTTTCTCTTCCTTCCTTTTTTCACCTTCACCTCTCCCTTTCTTCCCCTCTCTTTTACTCTATTCTTTCTGCCTTCCTTATAATTAAAATATAAGAGTTATTAACATTTAGGAGAAGCCAAACTGAGCTGCCAGTTCTTTTGCTGAAGCCAGAAACTCTCCAATAAAGTTTAGGTCGTTTGAAGGCTGCGGCAGCCTGAGTCACTGAAAGCAGAGGACACAAGTACTATCCGGTTCTCTACACGCTGAGCCCCGTCCACCAGCAGCCAACTTCACAACGCCACTTCTGAGAAGAAAAGGGAATTAATTTAATTGGGGTGGCCATGAATCTCGCCCTTCCTCCTCTTTTTAAAAAAGTGGCACCCTCCTCCTGTGAATACTTTAGATTAGAGACCACACCCTTCTACTCACAAATACCCAAGAGGTGTCTGTCTCTGCATGTTTGAAGGGCTTTTCCACAAAAAGATATAATGACCTTCATGTTTCTCAACTGTGTTTAGGGCTCTAAGTTATTGTCCTAAGGTGAAGGAAGGACCCCTAGGGGGTAAATAGCCCAGGACTGGGTCCCACCCACCAGCAACAAGATTAACAAGTGATTACAGAAACAATTGTGGCTCAAGGCCCAGTTGGGACCAAGAAGTTGACCTGGAAGTCAACTGAGAAGAGAAGGGAAGTCATCACACCATTTCTTTGATACCTTGGGAGGATCCCAAGGGACATGGAGGACACTTACTGCTTATAAGTAATTAGCTCAGTTCTTGGTCCTAAAACCAGAGGAAGAGTGAAGGCATACTGAGCGCCCAGACACTGCAGAGAGAACACTTTTGGTCTGTAAGGGAGTTGTATATTTTTCAGCCCTCCCCTTGCAGTAATATAGGCCAATAGAAGGTTCTAGATAATGAAAAGAGGGAAAAGGTGATGTTTGCCACTTCCTCACATGACCATCCACCCCTCGCTGATCCCTGGGTGCTGTATGTATCACAGGAACAAAGGACAGGCTGAAGTCCCGGAGGAACGAGAGGGTGGGCGGCCCAGACCCTGAGTGACCGCACGGAGTACCATCTCCCTATTTTCCAACTGCACTGGACAATGAATAGGAAATGTATTCTGTTATGCCACAAGAGTTGAGTTTGTTTGTTTCATCAGCTGGCCTGCCCTAAGACTTCTGCCTGTGCCAACTAGTGCTGGTGTTAAGTAGAACGTTGCTAAGACTTTTGGGAAGTACCAGAAACTTTCACCAGAAACTGTTCCATGTGATGTCCAGTCCTCATTGGGGAACCATTTCCTTCAGTTAAGGCCTTGCCACTGAAAAGCTACAAAGCATGGAAATCACTAAAGAAAACACAGGGATTTGAGGTCTAATTAATCAGCCACCGTTCACACTCTTCACCATGAGCAAAAGTAGAAAGCCAAAGCTGATGATCTCCAGTGGAATACTAAAAAATCAAACGCCAGGTGCCAATGGCTCACACTTGTAATCCTAACTACTCAGGACATTGAGGCTTAGAGCCAGTCTGGCTGTGAGATCCTTACCTCCAATTAACCACCAAAAACCTGGTAGTGGAGTCTTGAGCCAAAAAACTCAGGGATAGCTTAGGACCTGAGTTCAAGCCCCAGGACCAGCACACACACACATGCGCCCACCCACTAAAAACCAAATAGATCCCACATATTGGTGAGTTTTAAGAGAAGGTAAAGATGGAGGGGAGGGGAGGGGCCTGGAGAATTTCTGTCCTGGATAATTAGTGTCAGAGCAAAAGAAGGCTGTGGTGAGAGACAAAGAGAATTCAGACTTTAGGACCTTCCAGAACAGCTCTTATGGGGGACACATTTGCTACTATGACTCTAGATGTCACTCTTCTCTAAACATGTGTGTGTGTGTGTGTGTGAGAGAGTGTGTGTGAGTATGTGTGTGTTGGTAATGGGGATAAAGGGTGAACTAATGCAACAGAGATAATCACTAGACACTGTTGGAAATGAACTACACAACTTGGTGGGGGGAAGGAGACAAGGAGGAGGGAAAGCAGGAGAAAACAAAGGAGCGGGTAGCACTGTTTGGAAAGAAATGTATTCATTACCTTACTTATGTAACTGTAACTTGTATATCATCTTTACAAATGAAAAAAAAATTCATGGACTTTTCCTGTCCAAACTGGTTTAGAATTGAGATTCCCAGATCTCAGTCTCCTGACATCTAGGATTACAAGTGAAATATATATATGTATATAGTTATATACATATATATGTCTTTACAATAAAACTATTTGGTGTTTTAAACCCAAATAATTCTATTTACACCAGCATAAAACAAAATAAAATATAAACTTTCCATACAGGCCATCATTTCTAAAGTATTTAAAGGAATCCCAATGTATATGGGATTAAAATATTCCCAAATGTCTCTCTATGGAAAAAAGAACCCTGGAAGTTACTAATATTTGATCATAAACCTGTGTTTTGAGGGAAAAAGTAGAGTTTTACACCTTTTGAAAGCCACAAGGCAGCCAGACACCATTCTCCACCCATATAGAAGCTTTTTATCTGTTTCTTCTGGACTTTGAATTCTTGTACTTAATGTTTGTTTTTAGTGGTCACTTACCCAGTTATTTCTCATCTTGTTACTTTTTCTCCCATCACTTCCTTTCTGTCTTTCTATACACTGACCTATATTGATTCATTGTCCTCAGATAGTCATATATATGTTTTTTTTTTATTTCTTTATTTTTTATTTTTGCCAGTCTTGGGGCTTGAACTTAGGGCCTGGGCACTGTCCCTGGCTTCCTTTTGCTCAAGGCTAGCACTCTGCCACTTGAGCCACAGCGCCACTTCTGGCCGTTTTCTGTATATGTGGTGCTGGGGAATCGGACCCAGGGCCTCATGCATGCTAGGCAAACACTGTACCACTAAACCACATTCCCAGCCCCTCCATGTATGCTTAAAAGGACTTCTGCTGCCTAGATGCCACCCACATACAATCGTGTGCGACTTGAAAACAGGGATCCATTCGGATGATTGTGCCCCAGAACCCCAGCACACACTCAAGTCCCTACCACAAAATGGCACACACCCAGGTGTGGTGCTGCATGCCTCTCATCCCGGCACTCGGGAGGGAGAGGCTGGAGGATCTTGTGTTTGAGGTCATCTTGGGCCGCCCGGCGAGTTTGAATCTAGCCTGAGCAAAACAGTAAGACCTTGTCTCAAAAAGCATAACATTTGCATAGAATATGGGTAATTGGCAATCCTCACATGTAAATTACTTCTGATAGCTAATAGGAGGTATGTGCTATGCAAGTAATTGTTATATTAGTTAAGAAATACAAGGAAAAAGCATCTGTATGTGTTGGGTTGTTCAGTACACGTGCAAGTCTTTCAGAATATTGTCAATTTGTTGTTGTTTAAATCTAGTACTAACCTTAGATATGGAGGGATGGGGGGGTGAGAAGGAAGAGGAAAGGGGAGGGGAGGGGAAGGAGGAGAAAAGAGAGAGGAAGGGAGGGAAGGGAGAGAAGAGGAGGGGGGAAGGGAAGAGAGAAGAGAAGAGGGACTGTGAGAAGAGGGGAGGAAAAAAGAGGAGGGGGGAGGGAGAGGGGAAGAGAGAGGGGAGGAGAGGGGAGAACAAAAGTTAAAATCAGGGTTTATCAGTAGTTGCCTGCCTAGCAAGCCTGAGGCACTGAATTCAAATCTCAATGAGAGAGAGAGAGAGAGAGAGAGAGAGAGAGGAGACAGAAGGAAAGAGAGAGAACAAAGAAGAAGGAAGTGAATCTATGGATCAACTAAATGTAGTTACTCTAAATCTAGCCTGTTGGTCTTGAATTAGAGTCCTTAGCTTGCATTCCCTCCTTGATTCTCACCCTCTCTGGTAGACATTCCTGTGTTTTTTCTATCCAAATGTTTTGAATCCTATGAAAATCAACACCTTGCTCAGCGACCAGGTACCAAACCTAGAAAGTGATTCATCAAACACCATCTGGGTTCCATTAGCATAAAAGTAACTGGATCAATCCCTCTCCCCTTCCCCAGCATCTACACAAACACTTTCTCTTTTCTGTGGGATGCAGTAATCCCGAAACTCCAGAGAGCGCCACTTGGCAATGAAGCTGGATCCCGGTGCATTTGATAACTTAATGAAACTTCTACCAGCACTTAGAATTCAGATATGAAATCTACACTCCATCTGCAGTGCTTGGAAATGGCCAAATGAGTGGCTGTCTCCCTGGGTACAACAAAAGGCTCTCAGAAATGCTCAAGGTCACTGACCAACCCAAAAGATCAGCAGAGTCCAGAACCCAGACGTGGGGGCAGAAGGTATGTCTCCCCTAGTCACCCCCAAACAGCCTTCATCTCATCTTTACCTCTGCCCACTTCCAGGACGTGTAGGATGATCAAGGCTGGCGTGCTGTGTTCAAGGTCCAAATTAAGACTTGAAGGCATGTATTTTGTGTTTTCTTCACTTAATTAGAAAATTATATAGTAATTTCACTGCTCATAATCATGAACTTTTTTTTTTAACTTTAGAGATGATGATGATGTTTAAAGAGTAGAATTAGATTCCCTCCAAATGCTGTTTTTTTGAAGATGGGAAGAATTGGATGTGGGAACAGGACAGGCTGGCTGTAATCCTGACTGAACACGCTTTACTCCCTAAGCCAGCCTCTGGAAGTTTCCACCAAGGCTTGAAAGAGATGTAGGTAATGTCATCCAAGGGCATGCTGAGGAGAGGGCGATGAGCAGCCTGTCCCTGGAGGCCACGGCGGGGGGGGGGGGGGTTGCCCCGATACCTCAGCAGTAGCGAAGCCACCCTGCTCTGACCCGTGGATTTCACGGGAGCATTCTGCCTGATTCATAGTCAGCAAATGTAAAGAAATACGGCGCCGGCTCGGTAATTAGGCGGGGCTCATGCACCTGTAATTGATTCTCTGGCATGCTCACCCATGGCTAGTTTTCAACTGCTCCAGCGACTCAGCCTTGCTGGAGGGCCCAGGGGCCCACACTTTGTTCACTCTCGTGGGGACTCTCTCTCCACTCTTCCCCATGGGTCTTGTGCCAACCTAGATCCTCAACTGCCCTGGTCTTGTGTCTCCTATGCGCCGCCATGTTTGGTGCTTGGCCACTTGGCGAGATAATTACATCTCTCCTCTACTCATCAACATCCAGGAACCTTTGCTATTATTGTGGTGGGGTTTTTTTTGTTCTGTTTTTGTTTGTTTTGTGGGTTTTTTTGTCCTAGTTCCTGGCCATCTTTTGGATGCATAAGTTGCAACTCAGACCCCAAGTTGACTGTGTTAGTTCAATAACTCCTCCCTGACTGTGAGCTCTTACTTGTAAACTTCCTCGCATACTCCCATCCTTCTTAGCATATGCAGAGTGGTGGGAAAACTGAGTTTCATGATGCGTATGGTTCCAGGTGAGATTGACAAAGACCCCCACAATCAAGGGTCCTTTCTGTGGGCCTGTTTAAGGCCATATTTTTGACATTTTTGTTTTGGTGGTGGTGGCGGCGGTGATTTTGCTGTTTAAAATGGCCACTTATGGCCAAACATCAAAGCTCATGCCTGTAATCCTCGCTATTCCGGAAATACAGATCAGGAGGATTGTAGCTCAAGGCCACCACAAAGAAAAAGTTAGCAATACCCCATCTCAATTCATAAGCTGGTAGAGTTGCACAGACCTGAAATCCCAGCTATCCAGGGGGTTAAAAATAGGATGACTACGATTCAGGCTGGCCAGGGCAAAAATCCCTATCTGAAAAAATAAGTAAAGCAAAAACAGCTGGGGACTTGGATCAAGTGGTAGAGCACCTGCCTAACAAATACTAAGTCCAAAGTTCAAATCCAAGTTAAAAAGAAAGTATGGTGTTGAAGTGTCCAGTGGTTTGTTGTTTTGTTTTTTTTTTAAAGAAAGAAAGAAAAACAGGGCTGGGGATATGGCTTAGTGGTAAGAGTGCTTGCCCTGTATACATGAAGCCCTGGGTTCACACATATACAGAAAATGGCCAGAAGTGGGGCTGTGGCTCATGTGGTAGAGTGCTAGCCTTGAGCAAAAAGAAGCCAAGGACAGTGCTCAGGTTCTGAGTCCAAGCCCCAGGACTGGCACAAAACAAAAAAAGAAAACCACGAAAGAAAAACAGTAATGTGCCTAACAGAGAATACGTGTTTGAGAAGCTTCCTTGAAGCAACAGTTCTAATGAATTGGACTTCTGGTCCAGCCACTTTCTCAGCTGATCTTGTGCCACGTAAGTCCCTAGGGCAGGATTTCCCAGTAGGAGATGTGCTTACTCCCTCTCCCACTGGATTTCCCAATAGGGGGAAGTGCTTCTCCCTCTCCGAAGTGCTTCTCCCTCTCCCACTCGGTACACTTTGTTATAAGAATGTGGAATGTGCTCAGGGGAGAGAAGAGGGGGGGAGGTAGAGAGAGAGGAATGAGTAAAGAGCTGGAAAGAAACCACCTTTCTAAGAAGTCAGGCCTCGGAATCCCAAGCCAGGCAGGGTGGAAGTGAGCAGAGCCGTGGGAAGGAAAGCCAGGCCTTCAAAACCAACTGCTCCTTCTTGATAAACTTGAAGAGGAAACAGGAAAAACTGGAGGCCACACGATAGTATTTCTAGGACTTGAATAGCTCAGCTCCTGGAGTCCTGGGGCTCTGGATGAATGACGGGCAAATACCATCCTCAGGCAAAAGCATTGCTTTGTTCTCTCACTTATCCCTCCGAAGGCCCAGATGTGGCCCTGGCCTTAAGGACGAGAAAGCCAATCGCTTATTGCAGTTCGGCAGGTGAATGTTGTAACACAGGAATCATAGGGTACATGGGACAGGAGGTGCGGACCAAGCCCGGCTGGGAGGAGGCCTTCCAGGAGGAAGGTGATGGCCAGGAAGATCAGAGGGTGACCAAGTAAGATGGCCCCCAGGCACCAGGGATAGAGGGACAAGGGCTGGGCAGGAGCTTTCCCATGTCCAGCTCGGCTACACTGTAGAGTATAAGCTTGCACTGAGGCTGGAATAGGAATTGCCTGCTGGCTAAGGAGTCTGCCCTTGAACTTGAGGAACCAGAGGCAGGCATGAAGGGGAGCAGGCTTCTCATGTAGAGACTCAGGGAGATGGAGTTCCCCAAAGAAGAAAGGGGGAGGGCTCCCACTCGCATAGCACAGTGGGAGAGGGGTGGGAGGGGCTAACAACAAGGTGAAATGCATGGGTGTAGGTAGGATGTGGAGAATCCCATAGCCTTGTGCTTGACTTCATGATCTGCTGTCACCATCTTGCTATTCTTAATCATGGACTGAAGAGACTCCCATGTGTGCGTTACAGCCATTCCCTCCTGCTACCTGGTTTCCATGAGGTGTTCATGACACCCTGAGCACAGGATCCTCAGGATTGCCGCATCCAGCCACGCTTCAAAGCAAGTGCAGGAGAAGCACTTTCTGTCTATGAAGGAGCTGGTGAGTTGCTGACAGCTTTGGGTACTCCAAGGTTTTTCTGCTAACAGCAGAATTTGCTCCAATTAAAATAAAGCGGGAGGAGGGGCAAAATAGCATGCTAGGAAACAGGGTCAAAGTCATCCATCCTGTCTGTCTTGCTCCCTTTCTGTCCTGTGTGGGGAGGTCACTCATGCGGTAGACGAGGAAGAAGGGTTCTGTAGGGCCTTTCTGATGCGCTGGTAAGCCAGGATCAGATAGCAGTATCAGAATGTGCACACATGACATAAAAAGGGGTGAATCTGTTTCACTGTTTCGGTGAGACACACACACACTGAAAAGTATGTCACCTCTGAGTTAAACACTCTTACAGTTACATTTGATAATGTAAAGATAAACAGTAGTGCCAATAACTTTAAAGGTTAATTTTTCTTTACTCATAAAAACATTGCATATGCCCAGAATCCTAGCTATTCAGAAGACTCAGATCTGAGGATCCTAGTTTAAAGCCAGCCCAGGCAGGAAAGTCTGTGAGACTCTTATCCAACTAACCACCAAAAATCCAGAAGTGGAGGTGTGGCTCAAGTGGTAGAGGACTAGCCTTGAGTGAAAAAGCTTCTAGCCCAGGCCATGAATTCAAGCCCCAATACCAGCACAAAAATATAGAGAGCTATAACAAACAAAAAAGTTCGGTTCCTAGTACCAACAGAAAAAAGTAGAGATGATGGTGATGATGGAATTGATCAAAGCGAGGTTTTATTATTGTATTTGAACTTAAGCAAATAGTTTAGCCTTTGTGCCCTGTTGGGGATTCATCTTGGCCTTAAGGGGGGGAAGGGCGAGGAGAGCGCTCCCGAGACACCGCCCTTCCCCCAGCCCTGGGGCAGTGTGGAAGTGAGCCACACCTATCTCCTTCTGGGTCCGGAACCAGAAGGGGTAGCTTTGAGACCATCCCCCACCTTGCGCCAGTGAGCACGTGTGCTCCCCTTTTCGCACGCTTTGCCCAGAGGGCGGTACTATGGGAAGTGACGTTAGCCCATGAGGAAGGTCCTTGGGAGCTGCTCTTGGATGGACAAGCTCGCCAGCCTATCGCCAGCTCATGCTCAATCCTCAGCATCACTACTATATTACTGTGAGTCCCTCCCCATTAAATCGATTGCTCTCCGAAGCGTCTCCGAGATCCGTCAGCGCCTGGCTTCCTGGGTGGGTAAGGAGGGAGGAAAAGGGGATCTCGTTCGGCCACGTGCACCTTAGGCTAGCCGTGTCCCTCGCTCCACCTTGGCTACCTGCTGGTCAGGTGCCCAGGGGAGAGGATGAAAAGGAGAGCACTGATAAGGGAGTAAGCTTAGCATCCCCGCACCAGGGGAGGTAAATCTAGCCCGGCAGTGCCCCAGGTAGTGATTTATAAAATAATGGTCTTAAAACATTTCTATCAGGGCTCATGGACACTAGTGGCTGATTCGCTTCTGGGAAGAGCTCAGACCTCTGCAGATTTGAGTTCCTATCAACTCAGAGGGCTGCTTTAAGCAAGGTGCCACAGATCAGCTATCATGACCATCACCACAGGAAGTGACTGCTTCCCCCCTCTCTGCCAGAAGGAGGGCGAGGCCACCTCTTGGAGGATTCTAGGGAAGGATCAGAGCCAGGCTTCACTGCCAGCTTCTGGGAGCAAAGGCCTGTGGCAGCTCGACTCCGCTCCTCACATGGCATTCCCTTGTGCACGTCTGCCTCTGTGTCCAACTTCCCTCTCTGAAAGGACACTGGTCACTTTGGATCCGGGCCTACACCGATGACCTCATTTTAACTTATTACCTTTGCAGAGACTCCATCTCCAAATAAGGCCACATTCTTTGGCACCAAGAGTCAGAGCTCCACCAAGACTTTTATGGGGGGGAGTTAGGTTTGTTTTTTTTTTTAGCAGTAGTGGAGATTGAACTCAGAACTTTGTGCTTTTTTAGTCAGGCACTCTACTACTTGAATCATGTCTCCAGCCCCTTTTTGCACCAATTATTTTCAAGGTAGGGTCGTATTGATTCTCCCCTGTAGCTGGGGGGACAGAAGCACGCCGCTGTGCTTCTCAGGTAGGTGGGGGTGACGGGCATACACCACTGCACCTAGCATGGATTGAGATAGAGTCTCAGAGTTCTTTTGCTCAGGCTGGCCTTGAACCACAATCTTCTGGTGTCTGCCTCCTAATTAGCTAGGATTACAGACTTGTGCCACCATGCTGGGCTCCAACACAACCTTTGTGTGTAGCAGGCACCATGAAACCCATAACAGCTGCTCTGCCCTGCACCAGCTCTGTACACAGTCAAATGCGTTGCCTTTACCCCCCGAAGCATTTGCTTTCTCCAAGGGTGTGTGGGAGACGCCAGCCCAAGGCTGCCTGAGGCTGGGGAGCCCAATCTGTTGTGGCCACAGTCTCCACAACAACTGCTAACTCCCCAGCAGGTCCAGATGAAGGTAAACAGGTGAAGTAAGAAGAAGAAACAAGGAAAGTGGAACAATATGTTCTGATAAGAAGCCAAAGACAACCACAGGTAGAAATGTCTATAGCCCCGCGAGGGAAACGGCTCATGGTCCGTCCTCCGTGGTTACACGGGGCCAGTAGGGGGCCAGGAGTGCCAGGTAGAAATAAATAAAGCCCTCACAACCCTGGCCAATCCATGGCTCCCTACACACATGTCAAAGGAAAGCCAAGCTTTGATCACCTATTAAATCAGACAGTTGCTTTCATCTACAGGGAGAAGGTCTCTGCCAGCAGCAAAGGAGAGGCCGTCTGCTGACAAGTTCAAGTGCTTTGGGAAATGGTAATAGGTACATTGAGGCTGGAGATGAGCAATCGGTAGTAAACAAGTTGAATTGCCCTAAGTGCCAAGTGGGTGACAGTCACCTTAATGGAAATGATTCCTGGGGCTTCATCTGGAACTTACCAGTTCCAGAGGGAGAGAGAGAGAGAGCCGTGAGGTGAGCCAAAGCTTAAAGAGTTGCTCTGTTTTGCTGGAAGTCTGAAAGGGAAATGCTAGAAGTTCCATGATGGGCTCTGTAGGCACAGAACAGCGTTGGCCAAGCCACAGATGAGCAAAGACTTGGTCCCTCCTAACCTGAAGACCCTTCCAGACTGAAAGTTCTACTGACCAGAGCTGCCTTCTCTGGACCATTACTCTGCCAAAGCCTCAGGTTCTGGAAGCTTTCCCTCTTTCCCTCTTTCCCTCTTCTGTTTAAAAGATTGCATATCCCATATTCAAGACCCTTCCAGCCTTGTTGGGAAAATAGTAAGGACCATCTCCCTGGAGGTATGTCTGGCAACGGTTTCTTTGACTTACAAGAGGCCTGCACCCCACTCTAAGCAAATGATCAATGTTCTCTTCAGAAAGATGGGGTTCCACCTGACATGAAAGCTATAGAACGAGGCTCACTGAGAGTTGCCCTGGAGGCCGATAGGTAGTCTTATATCATTGGCCCAATGTCAGTGATGAAATCAGGTAGAAAAGAATTTGGATGAGTATGGTTGGCTGGTTTCTGGTACTGAGGGTAGATCCTGTCTTGTTGGAAGGCCTCCCTGTAGTCCTTTTCCTCCACAAGGCCCGGCACCTGAAGAATAGGTAAGAAAGGCCCAGGAAGCCAAGAGGACACCAATGATCCTCCAGTGACAGCGGCAGCTGGGGAGGCCATGCCCCCAGACACACACTGACACGCCAGCCACGGGCCTCTTCATCAGGCCAGCCCAACCAGTTCTGTGGAAGACCGGGGAAGAGAGGTTATCTGACCTCATAGTTCTAGTCCAAGGGCAAGGGACACACTTAGTGGTGACTTCATGCGTTCAGTATCAAAACAGCACAGAGAATCACGTGGCAAAGGCAGGAGTTACTCAAGAGACCTAACCAAAGTAGCTTTTATAAAAGATCTACTCTCGAAATACCGCATTCATCCATAGACTTGAGTGGGTGAATGAACTCATGGGGACAGAGCCCCAATCGCCTCTCGAAGGTTCTACCTGGTCCCATCTCGTAACATCCCTTAATGAGGATTCAACTTCCTTCCCATCTCCTCTTTTCATTTTTCATACGCTACTAGAATGTTTAATGTGACATATATGGGTTACCTTGTATTTCTACTGGACAGATCCATCCTAAAGTCTGGATATTATCCTTTGGTGGACTTATTTCCTTAGCAATACTTTTATTGAAGTGTAGGAAGCATTCAGAATGTGACAGAGTTGATCCTGAGCCAACACTTTACAGAATTCCCCTTTGGCTCTCTGGCTTTCAAAACTGTAAAAGTTCACTCTTCCCTGCCATTCACTAAAGCATAGATCTAGTGAGATAAGGCTTATTTCTCACAGCTTGTGGGAATAATAATAATGATAACTATACTAATGTCCAACCTAACCTTCCACACTGCAAAATGTACCCTCGTCTATGTGACTGAATTGCAAACATTTGATTTTTTAAAAAGTAAAGCTCTCAATTAACACCACCTAGACTCTACCTGATAATTTACCCTCCCACAGGAAGAGAATATATGGGTGATGAAGATAAATGGTATGGAGCAGATTTTCAGCACATTCTTTGGCAATAATGAATCATATTCTAGAAGGTTCCAGAAAGTTCTGTCGAAGACTATATAGTTTGAGGTTGCTTTGCAGATCACTACTGCCTGCCTTCTAAAGATCAGGCTTGTGTTTTAGCTACACATACAGGAGTACTGATCTGGAACATTCATGTGCACATACAGGAGTACTGATCTGGAACATTCATGTGGACAGACCTCTGTCATAGTAAGCAACCTGACGCAGAGGACTGTGTCTTCACTACACGCTTCTGGCTGGTTAACTGAGCTAAGGGGGATTTGTCTGACTAGGCTGGCTTCATACTGTGGTTGTCAGGTCTCAGCCTCCTGAGTAGCTAGGATGACAGGTGTGAGCCACCGGCACCCGGCTCGTGATGCCTTTTTATTACGAGGATATGAAGAAGAAGAAAAAGGCTAATTCGTATATGAAAACAGAACATTAAAGCTGATCACTTATAGCTCACACCTGTCATCCTGGCTACTCTAGAAACTGAGATCTGAGGATCATTGTTTGAAACCAGCCCGGACAGGAAAGGCTGTGAGACTCTTATTCCCAATTCACCAGCAAAAAGCCAGAGTGGGGTTGGTGGCTCAAGGAGTACAGCACCAACCTTGGGGAGAGGGGGAACTAAGGGACAGAGCCCTGGCCCTGAGTTCAAGCCCCAGTACTGGCACATACACGCACACATGCACATGCGCAAGAACACTGACATTATTTTAAGAAGGAAGGAGGAGGAAACCTCAGAATGAGAAAGGGGCTGAGGTTAAGGGGGTACATTGTATGGATGGACGGAAACGTCGAATGAATCCTTCCCCCACCCCCATAGAGAATGTAGGCTACTTAAAAAAAAAAATCTTTAAAGAAAGAAAAGGGAATGAAAAAGATGCTTCCGTGCCTTAATAGAAGCTGACTCTGACAGGCAAATTTCTCCTACTCCAAAATGAGCAGGGACGGGAAAATGAGCAGCCCACCTCTCCATTGGTCAGTGCTGCGACTTCACCCACTGGAAAATTAACTCCCCAACAGAGTTCTGCCAGCCCCGCGGTTGCCTTCAGTGCCAAGAGCCCTATAATAGACCTTTTTTTTTTTTTCCTTTTTGGACAAAGCTTTTAAAATGCTTAGGAATTCAGATGCACTGAGTCACGAAGTTGTACAAATACTGCACGCCCGCTCCTCCTCCTCCCTCCCTCTTGGAAACAATACGAGCTCCTCTGTGTTTGGCAGAAAGAAGGAAAGGATTTTGAGAGAGTTGTGACTTGCCTGTGCGAGGGGTGGCGGGGGATGGGCAGGATGGGGGTGGGGGTTGTCCCCGAAACCTGGCTGGCTCTGGGTGGGAGGTGGGGCGGCTTCCACTGCAGAGGAGTGGAGGGATTCTCCGGCTCAGGCTGGACCCTCCCGAGGTGCTTAGCTCCGTGACTACATGAGCTCCCACGGAGCCTTGTAAGTGTACCACAGGCAGCATGGAGGAAATTCACCTTCCCAGCCACACCACGGGTGGCCCGTAAGGGGGCGGGCAGAGGCCATGGAAGGTGGGAGGCAGAGGGAGGAATGGGCACTGGAAAGGGGAAGGAAGAATACCTCGGGAGAGGTGGGAGGAGGGGCGCAGATCTGAGCAACTGTCCGATGACTTTGGTTCTCTTTTTAAAATTCAGAGCAACAGAACTGTCCTCAACACCTGACTTATGTAACTGTAACTCTGCCCATCCCCTTTATAATAACAATAAAAAAATTAAAATATAAAAGAACCAATTCAGATCAGTTTGTCCCCCACACAGGTACGATTGTCTCACTGAGATTTTGGGATAATGGAGATGAGTTGCAAACTCATGCTGGGAGTCAGCGAGTTCAAGCTCGACCCCTCCCACACTGGCGTTTCGGTTTGACATGAATGGAAGCAAAGGGTCCACCTTGACCTGTCAGGAGCCAAAGGCTCTCCCTTAGAAGGCAGGAGGAAGAAGAAAAACATGCGGAATCAAAACCTTCTGGCCCAGAGAGGGTGGAGGAGCTTCCAGCGGCTGGGTCTTCATTTCCCACTCCCGGTGGGGTGGGGACGGGGGCTGAAGGGGCCCTTGGACATCAGAAGGCAACCTGTTTAAAGCCATCTTGGGCAAGAAAGTCCATAAGACTCCTATCTCCACTTGACCACCCCCCAAAAAAGCCAGAAGTGAAGCTGTGGCTCAAGTAATCAAGTGCCAACCTTGGGCAAAAAAGCTAAGGAAGGGATGGGAAGGTGGCCTAGCGGTAGAAAGCTTGCCTTGCATTAACGAAGCCCAGGGTTCGATTCCTCAGCACCACATACAGAAAAGGCCAGAAGTGGTGGCTGTGGCTCAAGGGGTAGAGTGCTAGCCTTGAGCAAAAAGAAGCCAGGGACAGTGCTCAGGCCCTGAGTTCAAGCCCCAGGACTGGCATCAAAAAATCAAATAAAACTCCTTGAGGTCCTCAAATTAAAATCAGGACAAAGAGACCTTTGCCCTTGACCCCAAGAGATGAGGGGAAGAGATAAACAGCCGAGACTACAAGATCTGCTTGGCTCACACGAGGTGAAGGTCTCCCAGAGGAGAAACAGGGCCGACCTCCTGCCTCCCACTCACCTTCCACAGAGCCTTGCACATTGGCTAGCTTCTGAAGGACCCGTGAGTCATTCAAGCGTCAGAAAAAGGAACGTAGCATCACCCATGATGGGCCCTTACTTACAGCCAAATAGACAAAGAGGCATGTACACATGAACTTGGGTTCAGTGTGCGTTTTCTTTGACTAGAAAAGCACTGTGCCTTTCTGTATTTCCTCAAGCAGATACCTCAAAGACTAGACAAATTGGCCTTCCAGATAAGATCACGCGTTCTCATTTCCACCTGTCTCCTGTCCAACAAGCAGGGAGGGAAAAGGGCTCAGTGACCTGGGTCTCTCTCTCTCTCTTTCTCTTTCATTCCTCAGGACAGCTCAGTGATTTATGATTTCTAAGCCTGAGAATTTCACAAGCCGCCAAACATGAAAAGAGTGAAAAATCTAAGTCCGGAAGACCGAAAGGAGATGGCAAGAGATGGCTGAGTAAAACATAGTGCGCATTTCTCAGCCTCTGAAACACTACTCTGAAAACTGTCACAAGGAAACATCATATGGTTCCTCACAGACAAAAAGGGTTATTTTATCCAGATTATTCCCCCTCATTGCCGGGGAAAAGGGACTCATTTGTAATCATCAAAGGAATGCTGACAGACTTGAAATGGGATTACACTCTATTATACTCATCCGAATTAAAGATTTGTTTTGGAGATCATTCTTAGATTTCTTCCTCCCAGCTCCTCCAAGCCCAGATGAGGCCATTTGTATTCACAGGACATCTGAAGCAGACGTGAAATCAGACTGTTCGCAAACATACTACATTTCACACTCAGTGGCCTGAGTTTTGAATTTTAATGCCGCCTGATTTTTTTCTGTGTGTGGAAAAACTTGACTCTCAGGTTGAAACTAGCCACCCCCACCCCCCGCCCCAAGCATCAGTTTCCTTTGCAACTTATTAATGCTGGGAAGTTCAGCATCAGAGGTCTGAGTGAGTTAGTGATTCAGGCATTGGAGAAAGCACGGGTCAGAATTGTACATAAGCAAATATAAAAATCTGTGCATGGGCAGAGTTGTCTGGCAGCTCTGTGGACATAATACTAAACACTCAGTCCTAAGCTGTAGACCAGCTGGAGACTGATCTGCTAAAATCTATTGCTTAACTTTCAAGTTCCTTTATTGTTATTTATGTGTTCCTGTGTTAGTGAATCTTGGGGCTTGAACTTAGGACCTGGGTGCTGTTCCTGAGCTCTTGAGCTCAAGGCTAGTGATCTATCACTTTGAGCCTCAGCTCCACTCCCAGTTTTCTGGTGTTAACTGGAGAAAAGAGTCTCATGAACTTTTCCTGCCCACGCTGGCTTTGAACTACACTCCTCAGATCCTATCCCTCTGAGCAGCTAGGATGACAGGTGGCAGCCACCAGTGCCCAGGTATTTATGTGTTCTTGAACCCACCAAAATATAAGATTCTTCAGGGTAGGAGTGGTTGCCAAGTGCTTGGTACCTGGCACTTGACAAGCTTCAGAATTTTTTTTTTTCCAGTCGGAGCTTGAACTCAGGGCCTGAGCACTGTCCCTGACTTCTTTTTGCTCAAGGCTAGCACTCTGCCACTTGAGCCACAGCGCCACTTCTGGCCTTTTCTATATATGTAGTGCTGAGGAATTGAACCCAGGGCTTCATGTATATGAGGCAAGCACTCTTGCCGCTAGGCCATATTCCCATTCCGACTTAGTGTTCTTTATGAAGTATATCCTGCAGTAGTTTTTTTTCAGCAATGGTTTGTTCATGGTAAAGTTGTTCTGTTTCACACTCACTCTTGGAAATAGTTTAGCTCTATAATACTTCTAGGCTGACATGTTTATCCCCCTTGGAACCTGAAAAATATTTCATATCTTCTTGTTCCTATGATTGTTGGACTTTATAGATATCATTTTTCTCTGGTTGTTTTTAAGACCATCATTTTGCCTTCAATGTTATACAATTTGGACAAGACACATCGATAGATAATTTATTTTGTTTATTTTGTTTAAGATGCTTAAATCTGAATCTTTCATCAATTCTTGAATTAACTCCAGGATACTGTCACTCCCCCTCCCACCCCACCCCCGCCCACACACTTTATTTTCTCTCCCTTTCTGAAGGATCAGTGCATGTTGAACTTTCTATTCCATCTTCTATATCTTATAAATTTTCTTCTGTACTTTTCATATCTTTATTTCTTTTGCTTTATCCAGGATAATTTCTGTTTTACTTACCAGCTGATTGATTCTCTCTAATCTGCTCTCTAACTTATTTTTCAAGATTCTCTTATCAATAACCGTATTTTTTATGTTAGTAGATACATTTGGTTTTGCTTCAAACATGACTGCTTTTAAAGATAACTTTTTGTTCTTTGCTCATCTGAGGAATTCCTTCTTCCCTTCTCTCTCAACTCTTTTTTTTTTTTTGCTCAGGGCCTGAGCACTGTCCCTGAGCTTCTTTTGCTCAAAGCTAGCACTCTACCACTTGCGCCACAGTGCCACGACTCCACCTCTGCCTCCCTCTCTCTGGTGCTTGTACCAAGAATTCTACTTAGGACATGGCACTGTCCTTACCTTTTTTGCTCAAGGCTGGCACTATACCACTTAAGCTACACCTCCACTTCTGGATTTTTTTCTGGTTAATTGGAGTAAGTGTCTCATGGACTAATTCTCACAGGTCAGCTATGAAGACTACTGACATCCACATTTTCATAATTATGGACCATTAAAACAAAGAAGTCCAAGATCATATAATTAATTTATAAATTATATACCGCTTTACTGTCAATTTATATGTCACCAATAGTGAACCTTAACTTATTTTTTTTTCTCAAAATGAAAGAATAAATACAGCTGGGCACTGCTGGCTCATGCTTGTCATCCTAGCTACTCAAGAGGCTGAGATCGGAGGATTGAGGCTCAAAGCCAGCCCAGGCAAGAAAGTCTGTGGGACTCTTATCTCCAACTAACTATCCCCAAGCCAAAAGTTGAACTGTGGCTTAAAGTAGTATAGTGCTAGCTGTGAGCAAAGAGATAAGGGATAGCATCCAGGCCCTGAGTTCAAGCCCCAGGACCAACAAAAAATAAAAAAGAAAATTAAAAAAGAACAAATACAGTCAGCTCTCTGGATTCCTGAGTTCCATACCCACTAATCAAAATTATTTCTCAGCTGGGAATGGAGCTTAGTGGTAGGGTGCTTGCCTAGTATGCATGAAGCCCTGGGTTCAATTCCTCAGCCACATACATAGAAAAAGCCAGAAGTGGTGCTGTGGCTCAAGTGGTAGAGTGCTAGCCTTGAGCACAGAGAGGCTCAGGGACAGTGCCCAGGCCTCAAGTTCAAGTTCTAGGACTGGCAAAAAAAATTATTTCTCTAAAATCCCTGTGTCTCTTCTGAACATATGCAGACTTCCTTTCTTGTCTTTACTCTCTAACAACACATGATAACAATTATTGACACAGCATCTCCATCTCCACTTTATAAAGTATCATAAGTACTACAATGATTATTTAAAATATAAATGAAGTCTGGGAACTGGTGGTTCATGCCTATAATCCTAGCTACTCAGGAGGCTGAGATCTAAGGAACACAGTTCCAAGCCAGCCTAGGCAAGAAAGTCTATGAGACTCTTATCTCCAATTTAACACCAAAAAGCTAAAAGTACAGTGCTGGCTCAACTGGCAGAGCACCAGCCTTGAGTGGAAGAAGCTAAGAGATAATGCACAGGTCCTAACGTCAAGCCCCAATAGAGGCACAGATTTTCTTTTGAATGCAATAATATATAGGGAGGATTACATGGCTTCCATGAAAATATGTCATTTATGTAAGAAACTTAAGAGTCTAAGGCTTCGATAACCATGGGGTCCTGGCACGCCTCTTCAGCAGATGCAGAAGGTGAGTATAAACCAGTAGCACTGATGTTCATAACATTCTCTGACCTTCCAGCACCTTGCATGCGGATGGAGAGGTAAGGTAAGTCCTCCTTACTGAACACCTGAAACAGCAATGTTCCTTCGAGGAACTATCTAGAGAGGTCAGGCAAATTGTGGCTGCTTTTTTTTTTTCTACTCTTGCTCCTTCACCACTCTCAAAGGCCACACACACACACATACACACACACACACACACACACACACAGCTGCTGGTGTTATAGGCTGCCTGTACACAGCTTCTTGGCTGGGTGGTCTTGGGTAAGTTAGCGGCCCTCTCTGAGGTTGATTGGTTATATGTAAATAAGACCGGGATCTCACAGAGTTTGGCTTAGAGGGTGAAATCAAGTAACACTGAGCTCAATTAGTTTTTACTGCCTTCCTCTGTTCCTCCCCAGAAACTGTTGCTAGCCTGCCCTTTTCAATACAGCCCCCAGGAGACCAGGGCCATCAATAACAGGACCACCAGCCAGCTGAGACACCTCTTCTCTGCTACAGAAAAAGGCCTGCAGGGTGTGTTTCGGATGTAATTGTTTCCATGGAAACAGACAAGCAGTTCTGGATGCTCCACTCTTCATCTCTCTTCCTGTGGCAGCTAGACAACTCCTTCAGACATTTGGTTTGTTTATCTTTACTTACGAGCTGATTTTTCATTCTATATAACTTTTTAGAGCTGAGATCTCATTCCATAATATTTTTTTAAAGTGAAGAAACCCTGTGCATAAAAGGATGGTATAACTGAACATAATAAATGAAGAGGGGTGTGTACACACACACACACACACACACACACACAGGAGCGCGCACATGCATGCACACGCACATGCGTATGTGTTGGGAAATGGTGATGCGCTGGATGGGGAAAAGGTACTTTAAAAATAGACCAATGTGAGTGAGGGAAGGGGTAACATTGCCCAAATGGAAATGTACTCTTTACCTGACTTGTGTAACTGTAACCCCTCTGTTCGTCACCTTTATAACAACAATAATTTTTAAATACACCAACAGTTAGATATGTTGATGCATACCTGTATTCTCAGCTTCTTGGTAGGTGAAGTTAGGAGAAGCCCATGTAAGTGTTAGTGAATCCTCTCCAAAGTAGACTGGCTGGGATGATGCCTGCCTGCAATCCCTGCTATGCACTAGGCAGGGGGAGGAGAACCCCCATTCAAGGCCAATCCTGGTGTAAAAGCATGAGCCACTCTCTGAGAAACAAACTAAAAGCAAAAGGGCTGAAGGTAGGGAGAGGGTTCCACGTGGGTCAAGTGATAGAGGGTTTGCCTAGCAAGTGAAGCCTTTAGTTCAATCCCCAGTACTGCGGGGGGGGGGGGGGGGCAGGGGGACAGAAAGACAGATACCAATGCCTGGCTCTTCTAGGCTTAATCAGATTGGACGCCCCTGGGATAGTTAAATATTTGTACATTTAGTCTCCTAGTCATTCTATGTGCTTCTTGGGTTGTGTACTGTTGGAGGGCAGAATCTACAGGGTCAATCTCTTGACAATGGAAAGCTCTCATTCTCCACAGTCAGGACTTTAGTCTCACCTGGGGCTCCCAAGACCCATTGGGTGACCACGCTTCTATGTCCTAAAATTCCTAGTCAACGAAATAAGGAGCTGCCAGGTAGGTTCCTTGGCTGGGCTGCAAATGTTATATTCCTAACCTCCAGCACCTTTGAATGTGCCTATATTTGGAGGTCTGGTCTGTTAACAGGTGCGGATGGAAAATGAGCCCATCGTGGGTCCTGATGAGGCCTTACTGAAGTCCTCACAACAGTGAGAAACTAATGTCTGTGGTTGAGGCTCAAGGCTGGAGCTCTACCACCTGAGACACACCTCCACTTCTGGCTTTTTGCTGTTTGGTTGGAGATAAGAGTCTCACAGACTTTCTTGCCTGAGCTGGCATCAAACCACAATCACCAGACCTCAGCCTCCCCAGTAGTTAGGTTTAGTGTGAACCGTGGACACCCAGCGCCTAGATCTACTTCTTTTTTTTTTTTTTTTTTTGCCAGTCCTGGGCCTTGGATTCAGGGCCTGAGCATTGTCCCTGGCTTCTCTTTGCTCAAGGCTAGCACTCTGCCACTTGAGCGACAGCACCACTTCTGGCCATTTTCTATATATGTGGTGCTGGAGAATCGAACCCAGGGCTTCATGTATACGAGTCAAGCACTCTTGCCACTAGGCCATATTCCCAGCCCTAGATCTACATCTTTAAAAGAAGAAAATGAAGGAAATGAGAGGTAACGCAAAGAAAGAAGAAAGACAGAATAATCACCTTGTCTTCAGAAAAGTAACAGGTAAAATCTCCCCAAGTGAACAAGTAGAGAGGGTCCTTCACCATCCAAGTCCAAGAACATACTGACGCCCTATTCTTTAAGGCAAGACAAATGTAGAGAACGCCTGCATTTGACTGCAGAGACCCCAAAAGGCACCCCACCTTCTTCTTAGCTCTCACCCCCACATTCTAGCTCACTGTTTGTTCTCTGGACAGAAGAAAATAAGGATGCCATTGACTCCTATTTACTTTCTTTATAAAAAAATAAGCTGGATGGCACCTGTGGCTCATGCTTGTAATCCTAGCTACTCAGGAAACTGAAATCTCAGGTTCAAAGTCAGCCCAGGCTGGGAAATCTGAGACTCTTATCTCCAATTAAATACCATAAAAGGTCGGAAATGGAGGTGTAGCTCAAGTAGTCAAGCAACAGTCTTGAGTGAAAAAACTAAGAGATAGCACCTAGCTCCTGAGTTCAAGCCCCAGTTCCAGTACACACACACACACAAAGAAAGAAGTCAAATCATAGTAATAAATCAATGATCCATTTGGCCATCTCAAGACAAATCCTCAATTTAGGAATGCTGTCCAAACTGCAGAAGTCCATCCCAAGAAGGAAAATGGATGGAAGCCAAGCACGTTTGAGAATAGGTTTAAGGATTTGAGGTGCTAATTTTATAGGCACTGCTCTTGTCTTCCCTGGGATGCATTTTTAATGTAATGATGATAGCTTTCCAGGGGCCGCTGGCAGCATCTCAAAAGAAAGGAAAAAAAAAAAAAAAAAAAACAAGAGCAAAGAGAGGTGTTTGGAGAACCTGGGTCCCAGCAGGCTTGGAGGTTATTATCATGATGAGGCAGCCTCTGAGTTATTTATCTGATGCTGGAATCCCCCCACCCCCAGTCAAACAAAACTAAACTAAACTAACCAACCAATGTCCCAGGAAAATGACACAAGCTGACTGCCTATGCCAAGTCTTAGGGAAGAGTTGCAAAGAAGAGAAAGGCTTTAGTAACTTTTTATAATAAGGCTTTAGTAAAATTTGCAAATTGTATCCTAACTCTTCTAGGTAAGGCTGTACCATCTAGACCATGCCTGGGACCCTCTGACATTCTGGTACTTTCTTTGCTGTGAATTACAAACTATCTTCTTCACTGAGCAAAGACATCCCAAGTTCCCTCCATCATTACCCATTTTTGATATTACCCTTATTTAGGAACGAAATGTCTGTATTGTCACAACAGGCTTGCTTAGTCCTTGGCTATTGTTGTAAGGCAGTGCGGGGGAGGGTCTGCTATGTCTGACTAGGCCTCTGTTCTGTTTCTACACATTCAGCCAAGTTCATAAAAAAGGAACAGGACCGCCTGTCCCAGGAAAGCAGACAGAATGCTTTGAGGCCACAGGGAATTAGTGACATAATCAGAATCTACTGCTCCAACCAATTCCTTCAGACATTCTGACAGTTTTGGAGTTTAGTCATCATGCACGCACATAAACACGCACACACGTGTGTCTATCACATTATTGGAGGTCCCAGCTTAAGTTTCAAGTCAAATTAGCCAATTTTGGAAGACGCTGTCTTTCTTCCTGAGACCTTTCAGATGTTTTCCTGACTCCCACTGGGTAGAATTTGGGTTTACACTTGGGTGTCTGTGTTTTGGGAGGGGCTTGTCTTTCTTTTGGCTCCCCCACCCTCTGCCCCAAAAGCTCCCTGACATTTTTCTCCCCAGTCTTTTGATCCACTGAAAGCAATTCTAATGAAGGGAAAGATGGATAGGGCTGGCAACACCACCCCCTGCTGCTGGGCCCTGGCATTTGAAACCCTGCGATTCCGATTTGCATGGGAAGCTGAAAGAAAAGCCTTTTACCAATCCTATCACTTAGAGGAACCTGTTTCAAAGAGTTGAGCCATCTCCCTCAGATTGTCACTTCTCTGAAGTGTATACCAGGCTCTTCTAGACAAAGGTGATGACCCACTCTTACACACAACACAACTGCTTCCCTAAAGAAACAAACTCTAAGCGTCTATAATCTTCCCAAAACAATATATAGTTACACAGTCATGTGCCTAAAGCAATATTTGTTCAGTTGCAATGATGTCACCAAAAAAACGGCTTGTCAGCTTTTAAATCTTCTATTAAATAATCAGAGAAAGATGGTGTGGCTGGACTCAGAACTGTTCTCTATAGCTTAAATCTTAAAGTGCAAACAGCTTTTGTAGGCAGAAGGAGAGAGAGAGAGAGAGAGAGAGAGAGAGAGAGAGAGAGAGAGAGAGAGAGAGAGAGAGAGAGAGAGAGAGAGTGTTAGTTAAGGGTTGAAAAACTCCCCTTCCCCAGCACATTTAGTACAAAGTTTTGTTCCTCTGGGTCATGATTTTAAGCACCATGGATTGCTTGCCAAATAGGCATATCTTGGCTCTCTTTGTAAGGCAGGAACATTGCCTTGATATTAAATATTCAAAGCAAAGAACCTCTGACCTAAGGGCTCTCAGCTAACAATGACATTCTCTGTAAGTAAACCAGAAACCCAACTCAGCGACTGCCTTGCCAATGTTCTCTGCCACAAACTAGTTAGTCTACTGCACAGCCAGGGCTGAGGAGTGACTCTATTTACCTTACCACCATTACAGTGCAAATATATATATATGTATGTATGTATGTATGTATGTATGTATGTATGTATGTATCTTGCACCAAAGGGCCTGCTGGGGAGAAGCATGGATGGGCATGGCAGGAGATTGAAGAGTGGCTCTCAGGCAAGGTTAGGCTGGGGAAGGGTGCTGATCTCCAGCCTTGCCCACTCCAAGGCAGTTGGCATGACAAAGGTATTGGTGATCTTAAGCAAGTGCAGTGCACATAGAAGTATCTTTAGCCTAGAAACTTCGAGGCAACACATCTGCCACCTTAGAAACACCTAAGATCTTTTGCAGGAGCCTAGATCAGAGTTCCCCCGAAAGAAAAGCATTAGCTTTTCCGGGTGTGCCTTGTGGGGGGGGGTGCAGGAGGTAGGGGAGTCTCTGGGATTTGGAGGTAGTAAAGTCATACCCTTAATGTCCTCTGCTCCCCATTTGTTGGGCACCTCCAGATCTCCAGTCCCCGTGGGTCTCTTCCCTGACTGCGGAGTGGACTTCAGGTCTGGCGTGCCCAGGGCTAGTCTCCTTACATGGGCACTGGCTGGGACGCACCCTTCACCCTGTGGGTCCTAAGCCAAGTGCAACACGTGTATCTTTCAGCGCTGTGCACCGGACTCAGTTTGGGGAGCTTCCAGAGACGGCACCTGGGTCAGCTTAACAGCACCCACCAGGAACTCTAAAACACACCAAACATCTTTAGGGCGGGGAGGGTTCCCTGACGCCCCTACACTCAACCACCGCGATCTGGTGGCTCTCACTGGACTATAAGCGTGGCTGAGGGCGCGCCTCAACTTTAATCCAGGCGGGGGCACACTGGATGGGGGGGATCCGGGGGCGCACAGCCCGGGAGGCCGCTCTTACCTGAGAAATCCGTGAGCGCCGCGATCTCTTTGGAGCAGACCAGGACGGTGCAGTAGAAGAGCCGCAGGAGCTGCCCGGGAGGCTCTACCTGCCGGCGGAGGCCGGGATGCGGCGCGGGCTGGGGCGCGGGTGGCGGGCGCTCGAGGCCCGGCAGGAGCATAGTGCGCGGCGGCGGCGGGGCGCGGACGCGGCGGGCTCGGGGCGCGCTGGGGGGGTCGCCGGGAGCTTGGAGGAGGGCGTCACATGGCGGGGCGGGGCGGGGCGGTGGCCAGCGGCTGAGCTGCCCCCCCACCCCCACCCCCACCCACCCCCAGGCGTCTCCGGGCTGCCCGATCTTCCTGCCCTACGCAGCCCGGGATCCCCAGCAAAAGGGGTAGGGGGCGGAGATCTGGGGCGGGGCGAGGAGCTCCGGGAAGGCTCCGCGCAGTTTCTTCCCGGTGGCCGCCCGGGAGGGAGGCAGCGGGAGGGGCGGACGGTAGAGAAGGGGTCGCCTTCGTCCGAGCCCGAGACGGAGGGCGCCCCCACCGCGCTCCTCCGGTGTGCGCGACTTGAGCGCGCCGGCCTTCCTCCCTCGCGCGCCTGGGTCCCTGACGGGGTGCGCCCGGCCCTCCGGGCGGGGTGCCAAGCCTTACCCGGGCCCGCGGGGCGCGCGAGGCCGGTGCCCGTGACGCACTTTGGAGCCCGCGCTGCCGCGGGCGCGCGTGAAGCCGGGGCGCTCCTGGGTCGGGGTGGGGCGGCGGCCGTAGGGAGTTGGGGAGCCCCCCCGGGGCGTGGAAGAGTGGCTCAGCGGCTCCCCGCGCCCCGCTGCGCGGCGGGTGCTGTCACCAAGCACGCAGGGATCCCCATTTCACAGAGTAGGAGACTGAGCCCCCCCCCCCCCCCCGCCCATCTGCCCAAGTTCTGGCCGCTTTTAGAGGGGTCCAAGTCACAAACCAGGTCCGGTGGCTCCAGAGCGGGGTGTTTGCGCGCCGATCGGGGGGGCTTGGGGGGCGGGGGGCGCTGATCGCCAGCCGCTGAGCCTTCCCTGGGGTTTGTTTTCCAGGAGTGCGGGCGCTGTTTGCCGGGTGCGGATGCCCAGCTCGCAGGTGAAGAGCTGCGGGGAGCCAGGACCCGGGCGTGGGAATCCGGTGGCTGCGCGCCAGGTGCCAGGTGCCGGGACCCAGGGGGGTCCTGGGACCCCCAGGACCCCTCCGATCGATCGGGCGGCCCAGCGGGGCGGCGCCGGAGAGAGGGGGCGGAGGGCCCCGCGGGCAGGCGCTAGGCTCAAAGTGTTCACATCACCTCCGCCCTGGGCCTGCCAAGTTCACCGCGCCTGGCGCCCAGACCTACGGAACCAGGCCCAAGGGCGGGGCCCGGCGCGCAGCCTCCCAGCGCCACGGAGACTCGAACTCCCCAGCGTGTAGCAGGGAGGGCCTGGACCTCCCGATGACACCTTCTCAAGGGGGAGTCGCTAAGATTGAGGGGGAGGGGGCAGGTGACATTGGGTGGCATGCATGGAGGGACAAAGGCTGAAACGTCGAGTTTGGGCTCGAAAAGGCCCAGTCCGGGCACAAAGATGTTGCTATTAGTGTTTTGAGACAGTGTCTCACTGTGTAGCCCAAGCTGGCCTCCAACTGATGATCTTCCTGTCTCAGTCTCACCATCACTGGGACTACAGGTGCACATCGCTGCACTAGGCTCGCAAAGATTTTTTTTTTTAATCTACATTTTAAAACTCAACTTTTACCAAAAAAATACCAAACCCTGGAAATTATGTCTTAATGTGCACGTGTCTGATTGGGGAAACAGAGGGTCTGGAGCAGGGGGCTATGCTCCCTGAGAAGGGAGAAGCCAGAAAAGAAGGGAAGGGAAGGGATGGGAGTGTAGAAGCCGGGAAGACATTGAGGAGGATGCAAGCGCCGCGGGAACAAGTGGTTGTGGGCGGAAGGACTCCTGGGTTGCTTCTGCAGCACCTCTCAGCCTTTGCCATACTCTGCTCCTTTTACGAATTAGTATTATTTTTTTTAATTTGCCAAGAAAACTAAGTAAGTCCATCCATTTTCCCCTGTTCATCCAATACCTCTGTGGCGCCAACTAAATAGAAATTTCACTCTTTGGCTATATCCTTCCCCCCTCAATATTGTGGCAGTAGATACGGAAAGCCCCAGGACTTGGTCAGAACCCCATAGGGAAGGAAGAGAGGAGAAGGAAAGGGAAGGAGCAGAGGGGGGGGAGCTGGGGGTGTCCCAGTAAGGCCCCTCTGAGCTCCTTCCCAGGAGGCAGTTTCCTCCTCAAACCTTCCTTTCTGGATGGAATTTGAAAAAAAATTAAAAAAAAAAAGAAGTCACATCCCTTTGATAATGTTCAAGAATGATAGCAATGCCTCCGGAAGGGAGGACCAAATAATTAATAAAACATTCTCAAAACACGTGTCCTTACCACCTTTTGATATATGTGCGGAGCAATAAATGATATCATTTCATCAACGAGCAATAAATAATATCATTTATCTACTTGCCACGAGCTGCAGCTGAGGGGCCCCTTGTTCAAGGTACCTGGTCCAAATAGCCAGGGGAGAGATGCCAGGTTAAGTCACAGCTCAGTCACAAAGAGACAGCCATCCACAGAGGCATGGGTCTGCCTTCCTGTCCTGTATCCACCTCACTCTGATGGGACACTGCGGTAGGCTCCTCCACCTGAATTCCTTTCTTTTCTTCCTATGTTCCAGTTGGAACAGCCTCTCTGACTCCCATTCCTGAATATACCCATTGCTCCACTCCTCCACCCCAACTGCCAGCTTCTGCAGTCCGAGCCTAGTCTTTCCCTCCGCCTCTGCTTCGCGGTGTCCCTTATCCACCTGCCTTTTGTAATATATCTGACTTCTTAAGACCTTGGCTTTGCTTTGAAAGGCCAGGAGAATCTAACTTCAGCTCTGAGAGAAAGAAATGTTTGTGTGCAGGCTTGTCATTCACACCTACAGTTTTAGCTTCGTGGCTGGCTACTTGGCTCTCTCAAGTCACACTTGTAACCCAGCTACATCGGAGGCGGAAGTGGGAGGCTTGTCTTATAAGGTGGGCCCCAGGAAAGAGAACAAAACACTAGACCTTTCTGAAAAATAACTGAAGCTAGAGGTGTGTGGATCAAGTGGTAAAGCACCTGCCTAATATGTGCAAGGCCCTGAGTTCAAACTCCAGAATGGCCACCAAAATGTTTGTATGAATAAAATATATGTTCAACCTTTTCTTTAAAAAATATTTTCCATTGTAATATAACATACATATAAAAAACATACAGTTTGAGGTGACATTGTCCAAAAAGAAATGTACGCTTTACCTGACTTATGTAACTGTAATCCCTTTGTACATCACCTTTATGATAACAGTAAGAAATTAAAATGTGAAAATTCAGCTCAGTGACACCAAGCTCTGACATTTCTGTGGACCAACATCACCATCTACCTCCAGAATCTGTTGAAACTCTGCGTCCATTGAACACACTCTTGCCATTCCCGCAGCCCAGGCAACCACCACTCTATTTCCTGTTCCTACACATCTGATTCCTCCAGGGACCTTGTTCAAGTATTTGTCCTTTCTTGACTGGCTTATTTTCCTCGGGAGACTAGTCTGGAGATTCATTCATGTTTCAGTATATGTGAGAATTCCATCTCATTTGTGTTTTCAAGAACTTAGGATCTGGATGTTGTCCCTTAGCTTTTTCACTCAAGGCTAGCACTCTACCATTTGAGCCACAGCTCTACTTCCAGCTTTTTGATGGTTAATTGGAGATAAGAGTCTCAAGACTTTGCTACTCCTGGCTTTGAACCCCAGTCCTGAGATCTCAGCCTTCTCAGCAGCTCAGATTTACAGGCATGAGCTACCAGTGCCTGGCTACAAATAACGTGTACGGTATAGTATCACTTATAGTGTTCGTTGTCATGTATGCGTCACATTAGCCCTCTAGTGTCTGCCTCTCTGAAGGAAGAAAAGAGAAGGATGGTTCCATAATGTACATGCCAATCATTTTGTGCTTCGTGAGCAGTGATAAAAACTGCCCTTCTGCAAAGGCCTGGGAAGGGTGAGGGAGAAGCCCGGGCCTGATGTACAGGCTCCTGCCTACACAGAGGAAAGCCTGAGCACCAGGCAGGTTCTACAAACCTCACAGAACTGCCAGTAGCGCCCTCTGTAGGCAGGAATCTTCATCTTCAGCCTTAGGGATGATGACTGGGCTTGTGAATTATTTTTAATACCTTTTTTTTATTGTAGCCAAATATACCTGACATAAAACTTACATCATAAACTACTTAGGTATACAGTTCAATGACATTAAGTACATTCATGCCAGGTGCTGGTGGCTCATGCCTGTAATCCTACTTAGAAGGCTGAGATCTGATAGCAGTTAGAAGCTAGTCCTAAGTAGACATTTCATAAGAATGTTATCTCCGATTAAACAGCAGAATGCTAGAAGGTAGAGTTGTGGCTCACATGGTAAAGTGTCAGCCTTGCATGAAAAAACTAGGAAAGAGCTCAAGACCCTGAGTTCAAACCCCAGTACTGACACCAAAAACCAACAAATAAATAAGAAAGGAAGGGCTGAGGGCAAGGCTCAAGTGGTAAAGTACTTGTCTAGCAAGTATGAGTCTCTGGGTTTAATCTCCAGCACTAAAAGAAAATTTTTTTAAAAAACTAGGGAAAATACATAATAGGAAAATGATGTATCTATTTAAATTATAGATATGTGTAAATAAAACATGAGCGACTGAGTCCAATAATGCACTTAAAAATGAGAATTATAGGGATGATTTAGTATCTTGTCTATATGTAACTACATTAATGGATTAAAGAAAAAAATCAACTTATCTTGAGAAGTGAATAAGGGCTTTGAAAAAATATCCCTTATGATTTTTTTTGGGGGGGGGGGGTTGGCACATAAAAGACATTGCAATACTTTCCTCCTTTTCTGCTTTGTGGAACAATCCGAATCAGGAAATACTTTCTTAAAATATTGTTAGAATTTACTTAAAATATCTGCATTTTGGGACAAGCTTATTATATGCTGGTATGTCAGAATTCTCTACTGCTTTTTATTTTTTTTAACCAATCTTTGGCTTTTTATCCTTTTCCAGAAATTTGTGCACATCTTTTACTTTTGAATGTTTTGAGTGAATAGTTGCTTATACTTTTTATTTAAAATCTTATTTACATGCTCATTTCTTCATGCTTACTTACCTTTATGTTTTGGGTAATTTTATATCTTCCTAATTAATCTTGCACCAAGTTTGTATATTTGATCTAAAGAAGTAGAAATAATCAGCCTCCTTGAAGGTTTGTGAATATTTAATTTTATCCACCATTCTTGTTTTGTTTTGCCAGTCCTGGGGCTTGGGACTCAGGGCCTGAGCACTGTCCCTGGCTTCTTTTTTGCTCAAAGTTAGCACTCTACCACTTTGAGCCATAACACTACTTCCAGTTTTCTGGTGGCTAGCTGGACTTTCCTGCCCAGGCTGGCTTCAAACTGTGATCCTCAGATCTCAGCCTCTTGAGTAGCTAGCATCACAGGTGTGAGTCATTGGTGCCCAGTTCCCCTATTCTTATACAATTAATTTCTGCCCTTATTTCTTTCTTTCCCTTCCTTGAGTTGATTTGACTATACTTTTTTCCAGTTTCTGGATTTGAATCTTTATAATTACCTCACTTGTTTTCCATCTCAATTGCAAAAAGCAAGAGGTTGTCTTCTAAGCACCAAATCCCACAGATTTAGTTAAGATGTTCTCTGCTGTATTCCAAAGTCCCATAATTTCTTTTATGCTTTCCAAGGGTTACTTAATGGAAATTCTATCTCTCAGCCCTGATTAATGGGACATAAAAAAACCCCTCTTCTCTTATTAGCATGGTCTAGTTTTATTGCTTGATGGCCAGAGAACATGGTCTGTGTAATGTTGATTTTTTTTTTGGATATTGAGGTCTTAAAATGGTCAGTTTCTACGACTGTTCCTATTTGCTTTAAAATAACATGTATTTTTTGTTGAAAACACAAATAGCATTGAAAACATTGTTACTCAATTCTTCCATATTTTTTTTATATTTCTGTCTCATGATGAACGTATCAGCCTAGCCTACAAAGCCAATCAATGGCTTTGCAAATTGTAAGCTGATATTGTAATCTCTAAGTTGGGTATGGCTGTATTTGGTGTTCAGAACCATTACCTGCCCTCAGGGATGTCTCTGGCCTAGGCTAGGAGAGGCACTGCCAACTGCTGGTTAATTTGGGGCCAGAACACACTGAGTTCCTGGTTGCATTTATGATCTGAGTAAGTCTGGCAAGTTTCTTACCCTCTCTAACTCTTTGTAAATCAAGCCAATCCAGAGTGACGGTCATTTTCCCAAGATCAAGACAGAAATTGAAATTAGGGCTTTTGGTTGTTTCTGTCTATCTCTCTCTCTGAACTCAGGACCTTGTGCTTGCTAGGCAGGCACTGTTACTTGAGCCACACCCTCCCTCAGCCCTTCTCTTAATATTTCTACGAAGCCTCAAATCTGCCAGAGCAACTCCCTGTGTCTTAGTGACCTATGATACAGGATTTTCACCGGTAAAAGAGTCTCTCTAGGCTGTAGGCTCAGAGTCAATACCCTGTGGTTTTTTTTTTTTACTAGAAAATCAAATCCCAGTAGGTGATGTGCAAAACACACCTGCTTACAAAACACGAGAGTATTTCCACAGATGAGAGGTTAATATGACAGAGAACTATAAGAATCACCAAATTATCCATCCAATGAGCCTAGATCAAGAACTGATGAGGTTGGGTTTATAAAATGAATTCCAAGATATGGGAACATGAGGTCCTTATTGTGTCCTGTGCGTACTTTCTCTTAGATTTCTGTACCTCCCGTCTTGTATATAAGATTATTCCATCTGTGCAAGGGGAAGGGAGTCACAGCAACAGCAGGACAGAGGATGAACTAATGTAACATTGATACTTGTCACTATGTTGGATATGAACCTTACAACTTGGTGGGGAGAGGAGTAGGGAGAGGTAAGAGGGAGAAAATGAGGGATGGGATAACAGTATTAAAAACAAATGTACTCATTATCTTATTTATGCAACTGTAGCACCCCCTGCTCATCACCTTTTCAATAAAAAAATAAACCTGCCTGTTTTTTTTTCCGTATTCATTGTTATGCGCATGTTTTCAAGAGCACCGAATGTAGCTCATCACTCAGTAACAGCTTGCAAAAACACGGTAACACCCCCCCCCCCCCAAAAAAAATAAGCAATTTTCCCAACATCACATCACGTGCTGTTTACAGCAACTCCAAAGGCTGGGGGAGGAGGGGGTGCTGGCTTTGCTGTCTCCATTTTAACGAGAGGCATTTGGGTGTGGAGGCCTGAGCCGTCCAGGGAGGTTTTTTTTTTTTTCATCGTCTTTCACCGGGTCTGACCCCGTCTTCTCTCTCCCCGCAGGCATCCGGCTCTTGAGAAGGGAGACGCGTGGATGGAAGCCAGCCCGGGCTCCGTGCTATCAGAACCCGTCTGGCTCGGGGGTGCGACATCACAGGGCTTCCGAGCGAGGACATGCTGCTCCACCTCCCCCCCCCCCCCCCCCCCGTAATCAACCTGCCCTGGGACGACGGCCTGGGAAGGCGCCCGGGGCACACCTGCAGGGAGCCTCGAACTGGCTGCTAACGCATCGGAGGGCGTGACGGCCAGTTCGGTGACCACCGTTAGGGGACTCTCAGGTCAAGAAGCGAACGTTGCGGGGGGCGGGGGGGGCGGCTCTGGGCCTGGACCCACGCGCGGGCGATCGCGCAGCGCCCCGGAGTTCTTCCACATCGAAATCCAAGCGCGCCCAGGAGGGGCCGCGCTCGGCCGCCGCCGGGAGTCACGTGACACCCGCTAGCCCCGGCCCCTCGTTTGACAGACGGCCACCGGGGCAACCCGGGACTTCCGCCACCGCCGGCCCGCCCCCTTCCCTAGGTCCCGCCCCTTCCGCTGGGAAAGCTCTTCTTCCGCCGGCCTCCTTCCCAGGCCTCGCCTCCCCTTCGAGGCCACACCCCCTTCCCCTCACGTGTAGGGGACCGGCTCGGGTCTGCTCCGCGCGCTCCGCTCACCCACCTGGTCCGAGTGGGGGCGTCGTGGTCGCAGCGCGCCACGCCATCTCAGCCATGGGGGTCCCCAAGAGGAAGGCCTCCGGAGGCCGGGACGGCACGGCTTCCGCCGCTGGCGCAGCCAAGCGAGCCCGCGCGGAAGACTTCACCGGCGTGCGCTTCAAGACTCAGCTTCGGGATCCTCAGGGCGCGGGGCCTGGTGAGTGCGGGCGTGGGGAGCCCCGGGCTGGGGTGGGGGCTGGAGTGGGGGGCGTGAGTGTGAGAGGCTGGGGGCCCGTGGCGGGAGGGGGGGGTAGGCGTGAGCGTGCAGGCAGCGGGCCCCGGGCGGGGGGGGGGCGGGTTGAGTGTACGAGGCGGAGATCCAGGGCGGGGGCGGGGGGCAATGAGCGTGCAAGGCGCGGGGGGGCCCGGGTCTGGAGGGCGTGAGCTTGCGGGGCGGCGTCCTGGCTGCCCACGACCTACACACAGACAGACACAGCTTTCCCTTTCTGCAGCATTGCAGTCACTGCCAAGCCTCTTATTAATTTGTCCAGTACAGATATAATGGGACTCTGCCATGGAGGGTCTAACCGCCAAGTAGTGTCTCATGGCCTGTAGGAGCTACACTTTTTTTGGCTTTGGAAGAGCACCCGGTTTCACTGTATTCCCTGGACTAGCTGTGGTCCAGGCATGGTGTAAACAGTGCACTGGCCACCTCAAGGAGACTGCGGTCAGTTCTGTAGTGCAAGCAGGAACTGTCCAGCTCTTGGAAGGGAGAGCATCAACCCTGGAGCCAGACTTGCCTGGATTTGAGGTCTGGCTCTGACACTTGTGTTCCCAACAAGAGTCTCACTTTGCTTGACTGGAAATAGGGAACCATACTGGTTCGTGGGGCCCAGGTATGTGGTAAGGACTGATTAGAGAAACCTCAAGTGCGATGGTGACAGAGTGTCCTTACAGTGTGATAAATCATTTCTGTTGCTGTCTTCATCTCCTAGGTGAGGGGAGGAAAGGGGGAGGATGGGGTGAGTAATGGCTAGCTAGAATCAGAATCTGAGTTCTGCTGGCTGGGGTACCCCCAGACTGCTCTCACCAATCCATTGTTTGTGCATCACCTATATGGTGCATCTGCCTGTACTTTAAGGGCTTATCCTTTCTCCAACTTCTGGAGACTAGGCATCCATGATCAAGGCCTGGCTGGTGTTGGTGAAGCCTTCCTTCTTGGTGGCCATGTCTTCACATGGCCCTCCTCTTCAAAGAAGACCTATCTTACATCCTTTCTCTTCTTATAAGGGCACTGGTCATATTGGCATTGAGACACCCACTTTAATTACCTCCTTAAAGGCCTGATCTCCAAATATAGTCTTGGAGGAGTTAGGGCCCCAACATATGAATTAGGGCAGTGCACTCAGAGTAGTAGCTTCAGGTAAGTTGAGGAGGGTCACAAACAAAACAGGACACATAGTTGCCTCCACTTTCTGAGGAGACTGTCTTTGGTAACCTTTAACATAATTTTTTGCAGCCTTGGAAGCGTTTGTGTCAGCTGCCAAGAAGCTACCTCAAGAAGACGTGTATGATGTTGTGGAAGGGTACATAAAGATCTCTGTGGAGTGTGTGGAAATTTTCCAGCTCCTGAGTGCAGAGAAGCGGCCTGATAGTGAAGTATGTTCCTTGACAAAGATGAGACAACGCTGATGCAGAGATGAGCTTGATGAAATGTGGTAGAGCTTTCTTGGGAAATACTGACTTCCCACAGGAAATAATGCTTCATCCCAGTGCTAGGAATATATTCATCTTTGCCTTCATGACCTTTGAGAATATTGTGCTGGGGAACAGTAATTTCTTATTAATATTTGGTGAATGACAGGATTATAGATTCTTAATATGTGCCTGTTTTATCTGAACAGCAAAGAATTGGGTAAACACTGTGCCACAAACTCAATATATGTGACTTGATTGTGGTGTTTTGATTCTAAAGAGGGTGAAATTTTGGTTATGTTATGAACTTAATCTCAAGGTTATTACTATAAAGCCTTAAATGGTGCATCCTCAAAACAGGGAGACCAATCATTAGTAGAGTTCTTTCCCTCTCATTTCATTTTTTGTAATTGTAAATAAGCCATTTTAGTAATTTATTTTGCACTTATCAGTCTCTGGACTTTTTTGCTTTACTACTTGAGCCACAGCTCCACTTTTGGCTTTTTGGTGGTTAATTGGAGATAAGAGTCTTAAGGACTTTCCTGCCTGGGCTGGCTTTGAACCATAATTTTCAGATCTCAGATTCCCGAGTTGCTAGGATTTCAGGTGTGAGCCACTGGCCCCCAGCAAGCAAGCTATTTGCCCAACTCAGCAGAATTCTACTACGATAAAGAGGAACACAGGGCTAGGAATATGGCCTAGTGGTAAGAGTGCTTGCCTGATATACATGAAGCCCTGCACCACATATACAGAAAATGGCCAGAGGTGGTGCTGTGGCTCAAGTGGTGGAGTGCTGGACTTGAGCAAAAAGAAGCCAGGGACAGTGCTCAGGCCCTGAGCCCAAGCCCCAGGACTAGCAAAAAAAAAAAAAAAAAAAAAAAAATTTTAAAAAGAGAGGAACACTGTGTGTAGGGGAGAAGAAATAGGATGATTTGTGGGACTTCTGTGTATGTGTATGTGTGTGCATGCGTGTGCTTGCATACACCAGTACTAGAGCTGTGAACTTGGTGCCCCTTGTTTGGCTTTTTACTTAAAGCTGGCACTGTACCATTTGAGCCATAACACCACTTTCAGCATTTTGCTGGTTAATTGGAGATATATCTCTTGGATTTGTCTGCGCAGGCTGGCTTCGAACCTTGATTCTCAGATGTCAGCCATGCGAATGGCTAAGATTATAGGCATGATCTATCAGTGCATGATAGTTCATGGGATTTCAATTCCATCCTTGCAGATCCAGCTAATATTTCAAGCTTTCGAGGCCATATTATTGCGGACAGCCAGTGACCTTTCACATTTCCAAGTTGTGGGCACCAATATTGTGAAGAAGCTCCTGAACAACCACATGAAGCTCATCTGTGAGTCCTTGTATGCTTCAGGCTACAGGTAAGCAGCCTGCCTCTGGGTGGCAAAGGATTGGCCTCTGGGTTTGGTTTGTGTTCAGCCCTCAGAGAGTGCATTGGCTCTTTGCCTTTGCTCCTGAAGGAGAGTGGAACTGTGTCTCAGGATGCTAAGACCATGTCTCTGCACTTCCCTCCCCTTTGGGTGACAGGACCATCGCTAACGCCTTTCTTACCACATGAAATTCCTGCTCTGCCCCACTGTTTCCCTCACTGCCCAGGAAACAGCTCTACCTAGTGCTACACAGAGGTTCCTTCTGCTTTGTGCTCCACTCCCAAAGCACAGGCTGGCTCAGCCTCAGGGTGCTGCACCTGTCACCTCAAGGCTCCTTCCCCGACCTCATAGATGCAGTAGCACTTCCCCTGTCTTTTTCTGTCCCTTTAGCCTGCTGTGGTTTTCTGCATATAGACAAACATCCCCATAGTTGACATACTTGTCTGTGTAATTGATAAAATCTGCATTGTCTGCATAGTTGACAGAATCTCTCTTTTGGCTATCTTCCACCATTCAAATGCAATGGGCATGTGGCCAAGGGCCTTACCTGGCTTATAAAATGCCAACTTCTCAGTACTTGGAACAATCCCCCCCCCCCCCCCCCCGCCCATGGAGCAGGTGCTCAGGGAAGTCAGCCAGAACCTCACTTGGGGACATCTCTGTGAATAAGTCATCCTCTGAGTCCTTCAGGCATACTGATGGCTTCCTTGAGACATCGTTCAGTTTAGTAGTTTCTTGTGTAGTTTTTAGTGTGCTTTAACAGGAAAAGAGAAAACAAAACAAATCAGTATGTCTCCTTTTCCCCTTTTTCTTTTTTTGGCCAGTCCTGGGCCTTGGACTCAGGGCCTGAGCACTGTCCCTGGCTTCTTCCCGCTCAAGGCTAGCACTCTGCCACTTGAGCCACAGCGCTGCTTCTGGCCGTTTTCTGTATATGTGGTGCTGGGGAATCGAACCTAGGGCCTCGTGTATCCGAGGCAGGCACTCTTGCCACTAGGCTATATCCCCAGCCCTCCTTTTCCCCTTTTTCTGATTTTGAGTAGCAGGCCACCCAGCTGGGTGCACATTTCCTGCTAAGTGGGCCTTGGGCCACTCCTGATTCTGACATTTTATTTCCTGTCCCTTTGTAGGATGGCCCGAGTCTGCCTGGACCTGATGACAGCCATGGTCACCCAGGGTCCTGAAGCTGCCAGGGATGTCTGCAGCCATTTTGATTTGAATAAGAAGCCCTTGTATGCCCTGGTGACCAAGCGAGATGCAAAGGTGAGAGGCTGAGAGGCCTGTTTTTCCCCCATGACTCCCTCCCTTTTGGATACTGTGTTGGTTTGTTGTTCTACCTGTCTTGTCTTCGTGCCTGAGCACCTGGAGAAAGGTATGCCTTCATTTCCTTCAGCCACTGTCGTGAGGAAGGCAGGCCTCACTTCTGACTGAAGGTGGAGACTGTGGCCCAGCAGAGCTTGAATGATTGGAACATTTGAGGAAGCTTCTGGGGCTACTTGACAAGAAGGAGGTTGGCACAGTGCCTCTGGCCCATGAGGGTGACTTAGCTTGTGTGTTCTCTTCTGAGTGACTAGAATAACCTTGAAGTACCCACAGCTGTGAGCTTATACAACAGCTACATCCTCTGTCCCTTCCCATTCACAGCAGAGAATATCCTTGGAACTCTAGACCAGTGGTATCTTTCATAGAGGGCTCCTAGTGGCGCTTTGATAGGTGACTTATACTTCCCAGTTGTGATCTTGCACCAGGTAAGGGCAGAACTGTGTCAGAGGCTGACTGAGACTGAATGCTTGGCTTTCAGGAGAGTGGCAGAAAAGTTTTTTGGAAGCTCTAGAAGTGTTGCTTGGGCTGTGGGGGAGAAGACACAACTGAGAACCTCTCCTCCTGCCAGATGGCCTTCTTGCTGCACTCGGTGCTGTGCGGGGCCTGGCCGGAGTTCCTTCCTGCATCCTGAGCACAGAAGAGGCACACAGGTACCCGCCCTGGGTGCCGATGTGGATACTGCATTAGTATGTCACTTCTGTAACCATAATACTTGCTCATTCTCTCAGTATTCCTGGGAATTCAGAGCTTCTACATTGCCAGGAGATAAACAAAAGGGTTAACAAACACCATGTAACTTTTGTGGCTCTCTAAGATTGGTCTGGTGTCCAGAGGTTTACAGAAATTACAGATAGGGTAATCACTGAGGAAAAAGAGTCCTGGTCTTAATGTCTCTTAGATACTATGCTTTATTAACATGTCAACAAATTCTGTTCGATGAGTAATGGCTCCTGACATTTAAATGCAATTCTAATAAAAAGAATGTGTGTGCAGCTTGCACACTAGGGTAGATACTATGGTTCTTTGGTCTTGGCTGGCAGTAAGCCTGGTAGTAATTATCTGCTAGATCCCCTCCTCACCCGTCTATCCTGACCTCAGCCTTCCCAGCTGTGAGGAAAATAACTTATCTCCCTAGGCCACCCACTGAGACCAGACTACAGGAAAAAGCCCAAGTCAGGCTTCCCTTCCCTACCCTTGCCGCCCAACTGTTCACCTCAGCTCTCAGGGAGGTTATTTTCCCTCCCTAGGATATTGAAATAGAGTCAATGTCAAGTTGAAGTAGTTCACTTTCTTTTGTACTCTTCCATAGTAACTACTTTAAATACTTGGTTGTAGGTGGTGGAGGTGTGTTTCCTTATTAAATAAAGGAAGTGTCAGAAATTTGAAAATCAGATCAGCATAGGGGACCCTGTGTTTCTGGTTCAGCACTCCTATCTCCTCTGCTTGCTTTGAGCACAAATCCCAGACTAGAATTCAGAACTATCACAGCTATCTCTTTTTTTTTTTTTTTTTTGCCAGTCCTGGGCCTTGGACTCAGGGCCTGAGCACTGTCCCTGGCTTCTTCCCGCTCAAGGCTAGCACTCTGCCACTTGAGCCACAGCGCCACTTCTGGCCGTTTTCTGTATATGTGGTGCTGGGGAAATCGAACCTAGGGCCTCGTGTATCCGAGGCAGGCACTCTTGCCTCTAGGCTATATCCCCAGCCCTATCACAGCTATCTTGGAATCTCATTTGAGTCTTCCAGTCTCCCCGTCTTTTTTCATGCCAGTCTGTTGTGAAGATGCTGATTTCCAACAGCAATTTCTGTTTGTGGGATATATTAACATCGGGGAGGGAACTGCTAAAACCTCCTGAAGAAAGCAAATCATGGCCATAGTCATCCGGCCAAAGAAAGCATTGTTAGAATCCTCTGCCAAAAAGCAGTTGAAAAATATGCTTTGGTCTATTTTAGAAAATGTTTTGCAGAACAAACTGTGAAGTCTCAGGACGTTTCCTTCCTAGGGTGACAGCCCTCCCTGTGAGGGCACGGTGGGAATGTCTAGCGGCAGTGGGATGACCTTGAGGGATGTGCTGGAGGTGGCGATGGAGGCCCGGGTAGCTGTGATAGTGGCTGGCTTTAGTATGTGCCTTGTCTACAGAATTCATCTGTGTGGCTCCTCCATAATTTAAGAATCCAGATCTGCAGTTGTTTGTGATATCAACAGCTAATAGCCAAGTTCCTTTTCATGTAGAAAGTTCAGTGCTGGAGGACGACCCTCAGGAGGATGTACTCCAACTCTGCTATGTATAATGATAGAAAAATCTAGAATGATAAGCCAGTGTTCCAGGGTGCTAACTCCTTATGCCATTATTCATTATTCTCTCCTGCAAAAAAAAAAAAGCAAACGCAAAAACAAAAATGTCAAGAGCTGGGCACTGGTGGCTCACCTGATATCCTAGCTACATGGGAGGCTGAGAATGGGGGGATTCTGGTTTAAGGCCAGCCTGAGCAGAAAAGTTCACCAGACCCATAGTTGGGCTTGTTAGCATGCTTCTGTTATCCCAGCAGTGATTGGAAACCTAAAATAGACAGATCACAGTCTAGGCATGCATGTGGGCAGCCAAGATGGTATCTCAAAAAACGACTATTGTTGGGGCTGAAAATGTGGCTTAGTGGTAGAGTGCTTGCCTAGCATGCATAAAGCCTTGGGTTCAATTCCTCAGCACCACATAAACAGAAAAGGCCACAAGTGGTGCTGTGGCTCAAGGGGTAGAGTGCTAGCCCTGAGCAAAAAGAAGCCAGGGACAGTGCTCAGGCCCTGAGTCCAAACCCCAGGACTGGGGAAAGAAAAGAAAAGACTAAATGACTAGTGCAAAAAAGGGCTGCAAGTGTGGCAAGTTTTACTCTCTTGTCAGCTATACCAAACAGCATGACAAGTGAACTATACTAGGATTAGAGGAAATGTGTATTGTGTGTATTTGAATGATGAGGCCTCTAAATAGCTTAGGAGTCAGGTTACTTTAAGATTCCCAAGGACAGAGACAGCCCTCTCAGTGTAAGACATTAGCACCTGGAATGTCTGGGTTTGTGGACATTAGACTGGGGAGTGAGGGCTCAGCACATGGCTGACACCTTCCACCATTGCTTCCAAGCTCCATGTGGTACAGCCACCCCAGGTGGGTCCCCCAAGCACAGAGGGTGGTTTCAAGAGCTCAGTATATCTGGAACGTGTCATCCTCAGTCCGAGAAGGTCTTGCTGAAGCCAGGGTGACCCAGTGGAGATGGACTTGGGTCAGACAGATGTGCAAGGCCCTGACCTGGGTGTAGAAGAGCTGGGGTTCCACATCCTTGCTTTCTCCAAAACAAGAGGGGATTGATTCAATACCCACAGACCCAAATGCTGCCAGTGTGGTTCTTGAGCCTTGAGAAAAAAGTACAAGGCAAATAGGAAGGGAGTCCCGAGAAGAAGGGAGAACCTCTTTTTGTTGGACACAAACCAGTACATTGGTAGAGTTAGTTCTTATTTTCCCAAGTCTGGTACCTACTAAGCTGTGTGACCTTGAGAGAATTTTTATAGCCTCAGTTTCCCCATTAGTAAAATGAAGAGGTTAAACTAATTCACCTCAGCTAGTTACAAGGGAATAAATGAACTAACAGGTGTTCACGGTTGGCAGAGTGCCTGGCATGTGGGAAGGTTCAGTCAATCCTCCTGTCATCCTCACCATCCTCACCAGGTACCACAGAGCTGTCTGAAAGGCAGAGACATCCGTGATCTTTCTTCCCAGGCACTTGAGGCATTGTCTATGATATGAACTTGTTTCCTAACAGTGACATAAGGCGCTGTGAAGTAACTGTGAGTTGGAGAAAGGTTTTCAGTTTAAGTAGTGGAACATCTTTGTATGTGTGTGTATCTATCTGTGTGCATACATACATACACGTACATGTGCCATTTCTTAAACAGTTGATAAAATGCCTTCATGACCACCTGCCTTGGCTTCCTTAGATGTGGAACAAGGATAATGACACACAGATTTGTCCTAACAACACTGAGAGGGAACACTGGTCAGGTGACCCAAGTGACTGGCCCAGAGTGTTTGCTCCTGGTTGTGGTTGGGCCTACAGGATGACATGGGCTATGGTCCTGCAGTTTCCAGGCTGAGTTTGTAACATGAAACATCTGTGTTTTGGTTTCTGGTATGAGTTCATAACTTATGGGTAATACCTAATAAAAACCAGACATCACCACATGGGCTCATCAGAAGCATCACCCGTCTCTCCATTATTTCTGGATTTTCAAAAGCATGGTGGATTGTTTTCACTGGCAAGTGAGGAAAGAGATGGTCTAGCTGGGCTGATCTCCTCTAGAGCAGCCGGTGAACTGAAGAAATTGATGTGTTCCAGTCAGGGGAAGGAACTCCCTGTTTTCCACCATATGTTTGTATGGGAATAAAGCTTGAAAAAGAAGGAAAAATACAAGAGACTAAGGGGTAGGGGAAAGCAAAGGGCTTTCCTTAAAGAGTGAGGGCTGGTTTCAGATGTGCATCCCAGGAGACGGGCAGGACAGGTTGGTGGCTGACATGCGCATGCCCCTGTGTTACCTTGTCCTTTGTCTCGCTCTGTGAGGGGCATGTGACATGCAGGTTTCCTTTGTCCTCCAGGGAATGCATGATGTCCGGCTGGCCTACATCCAGTTTGCCCTTTCCTTCTTAATTTCGGGTGATGACAGCACTATAGGGCAAGTGCTGGATCTGAAAGGTAGGTGTTCTCCTTTGTCCCTTAGGGAAACTTGTTTACAATTGTTCATTAAAAAAAAAAAAGCCTACAGCCTTTGCAGCTGCGTGTGCGTAGGCACATAGGATGAGTGAAGAGCACTGCTTTGGGAGTGCTGTCCTGTACCGCTGGTCAACGGAACAGAGGCATTCCTGGGAGCCCTGACAGGATCGCCACAGACCCAGAGGCCAACAAGAAGCTTTATGGCCTTTGACTCCAGAGGACACCCAGATTCCTAGCCCTGGTTACCTGGGCTTTCTTTAATAACTGCATTGTCAAAGTCTGAAACATTTATGGGGCTGGTGTGTGGCTTAGTGGTAAAGCACTTACCTTAACCTAGCATTTGGCAAGGCCCCAGGCTCAGTTCCCAGGACCTCAGTAGATAAAGTTGAATTTCTGTGGCCCCCTGCAGCTGGCTCAAGGGAACTCCAGTTTGACCTTCTAATGGCTGTTTCCCTTGAGCAGGGTGTGGGGTATGTAGTTCATTAGGGCCACTTTGGTTTTATCAAGGATGGCAGGAGGCTGGTAAGTGACAGTGCCTTACTTAGCACCAAGCACTTGCTCAGTAAGATCCTGGAACCACTCACTTTCTAGGCTTCAGGCTAGGAGAATTTTGGGTTGCTGTCACCTATGTGACCAGGTGTGCAATCCCTCTGCCTCCCCCACGAGGGCTCCCTGGGCTCCCTGCAGAAGACGTGAGTGCAGTGGTATTCAGCCAGTGCGTTGCCAGCTTGGTCAGTCACGTTCTTTCCCCCCCTCCACTGTGGCGGGGTGTCACCATCGCTGCGGCACTGGTTCAGGACGCCCTGCCGTGGCAGAACTGGGAGTTGTATAATTTCCATGGATCATCTTGATCATCCTGTCTTTACCTGAAGGGTGGTGGGTACCCATTTTATCTTGCCAGAGCCTGTCCCAGGTTTCTTAGCAAGGGCAGTTTGGCCTTAGGCAGTGAAACTATGCAGGTGTCTGATTTGGCAACTCCACATGTGGCACCATTTGTCTAAAGGAGCAAAGATGTGAGTAGAGGTTAGGCCAGGTTAGCTGAAAAGTGGAGTTCTAGCTACATCAGCGAGGATGGGCTGATGAATCAGCACATGGGGTGCTGGTCAGAGAGGAATGTGACTATTAAGAGGGGCTTTGGGAATGTGCTCGCTGACCCCAGAGCTCTTTGGGAATGAGTGATGGGGGTGTAGGCGTAGCCATAGCCGCTGTTTAATGTGTTTCACTGCAGATTAAATAGAGCGGTGTGACCGCGTCAAAGGCCAACAGGTAACTCGGATGTTAACAGTGCTTGCTATTAAGCATGGATTAGGGTTGATTTTTGTTGTTACTGTTATTGCTTTTTTGTGTTGGTAATGCAGCGTGAACTCAGGGCCTGGGTACTGTCCCTTAGCTTTTGTGCTCAAGGCTGGCACTCTACTGCTTGAGCCACAGCTCCACTTGGACCTTTTTTGCTGGTTAATTGGAGATAGAGTCTCAGGAACTGACCTGCTCCAGCTGAACCCAGATCTTCAGGTCTCAGCCTCCTGAGTGAGCCACCTTAACTTGGGGTTGACTTTGAATTTTATCTTGGTTTTCCTGTTTTCAGATTTTTCTCTAGTGGAAGTTAGGGGTGTGGTGCAGCATGTATTGGATAGGTAAGACTGTGATGGCTTCGAAGCCTCAGACCAGCGTTGGCACAGCCTCCAGCCATGTGGCTGGCAGGTTTCCTTGGTAACCAAAAAGTATGAAGAGAAAGTAAAAAGCAAATACACAAACCGCCAACTCTGCCACCAACCAATAAGGTGACGCCCATCATTTTAAACATGTCTCTGAGCAAACTAAGCAAGACATTTTTTGGAGACTTTTGTGTTGGCACGTATTAGCAGAATTCAGTTTGCTTTACTTCTTGTAAGATCATGAAACTAATGTGGAACTAATGGCTACTGAGCTGCTTAAAGGGTCTGTCTTTGTTTTACCTTTAGATGCCTTTGAGTTCTTATGTCACAAAACTGGTTTTTCCTACTGTGAACTCACAACATTAAGAAAGACAAAAATAAAAAAAAAATCTGTGACTTTGTTTGCTGTACTACTTAAGCAAAAATGTTCTCTCATTATTCAAGTACTTCTGAGATTAATGCTTTAAAACTTTTCCTTTCAGAATTTATTCCTTGCATTTTTAGCTCAGGCATAAAAGAAGATCGCATTTCTACCATCAACATTTTGTTATCCACACTAAAAACAAAGGTATGTGCTTGTCGCTCAGCGTTCCTGTGGTTTGTTTCTTGTCTCTGAATGAAGTGGTCCACCGTGGTTGCTGTTAGCCAGCCTGAGTGGACAGAAGCTTCGTCATGATGGGCATGAATCCAGGGGATGAAGAGCCAAAGCAGCAGGCCTTCTTTCTGGTCATCAACTGTGTGGTAACCGAGTATAACAATTTTGATCTCTATGTTGCAATGGAAGTTTTATTTGCATGTATAGCCAAGGGTCAATTTATGTCATGTCGCATATTCTGCCTTTTTCAAGCATATTAGAGAAATTTGAAAGCTTGCTGAAAGGCTCATAGTCCTTAATTCAGAGAGCTGTCAAATGAGAAATTTGAAAACTCCATGACCTTCCCCAAACCCTCATTGAAGTGCCTAATGCATTTGAAAATGCTTCACTTTGAATATTTGAAGCAATGATTCTTAAAAGTGTCAAGATACTTTTGGTCATCACCAGAGGAGGGAGGTACACCTGGCCCCTCCCAAGCAGAGACCTGTGATACTGCTACACTGCCACAATAGGACTGTTTCCAGACTGTCAGTAGAGCACTTACAGTGCTGCAAATGATGACATTATGACATAATAGGGTTTTTTTCCATTTACCTAAATCACTGCTACTCAGCGCTAGAGGATACTGTGGCTTTAGTACTTTCTTGGATGAAGCCTTGCAGCTCCCCTGGAAGACAAGGGCGCTGGCACAGAATGTTAGAGATCTTATGTATGTTTATGGACCTCCAATTACAATTACTCTCAACAGAGTCTTTAGATCAGTACCTCTGGGTATGAATTTGAAATGCATAGAGCTTTGCCATCCCACCACAGATTCCAGGTAGCTCTGGATGAGGCTGTGACCCTGTGCCACAATTTCATTTCATTTGCAAGAATTAGAGCCAGGGGCTGGGAATATGGCCTAGTGGCAAGAGTGCTTGCCTCGTTTACATGAAGCCCTGGACTCAATTCCTCAGCACCACATATATAGAAAAGGCCAGAAGTGGCGCTGTAGCTCAAGTTGGCAGGGTGCTAGCCTTGAGCAAAAAGAAGCCAGGGACAGTGCTCAGGCCCCGAGTCCAAGCCCCAGGACTGGCAAAAGAAAAAAAAAAAAAGAACTAGAGCCAGGTTTCAGCAGTGCCATAACACTTGGTGTCAGGATACTGAGCAGGCTTTTCTGGGCAGCTGCCAGAGTAGGGCACAACCTGATTGTGAACAATAAGCAGGGCAATGGCAAAATAAATTAGGCTCCACTTGCAAGATAGAATAGAATTGAGCCCTCCACAAAGACGTTCCAGAGGAATTTTTAATTATGTGAGAAAAGCCTATATCTACATGAATGAAGCCACATAGGAAAAAAAAAAACCCTTAGGCAAAAAAAGATAATCAGTACTTACATATTGTATTTAGGGTACGGGTGGGGCTGAAAGGAAAAACTAGATTGGTCACTGGGTGTCACTTGGGATGACTTGGGAATATTGGTGAGTTCTGTGTTTCGCTTATCTTTTTCCTTTTCCTTTCCATTGACCAGAATGCCACTGGCATCAATATTTTTCTAATTATGGAAACAAAAAGTGCTATTTTAAAATAAATCTTTGTGCTTTACTTGTTTATTATTGTCTTCAGGTAGTTCACAATAAAAACATCACAAAAACCCAGAAGGTGCGTTTCTTCACGGGGCAGTTGCTGAACCACATAGCTTTGCTCTACAGCTGGAAGGGGACTGCTGATGTCTTACCAGACAACGCCGAGGATGGCCAGGTGTAGTCTCTTGGGCTTTCCTTGACCTCATTGGTGTGTGATCCTCACAGGACACAGAAGCGACTCAACTCCAACCAGATTCAAAGACAAGACCCACTCGATCTGCTTCTTTTAGATTGTTACATGGTTTTATTAATTCTGTGTTGGATGTAATTTGATTTATTATTTATTTAATGTATTGACAGTCCTAGAACTTGAGTCTGGCTGGGCCTGGGTGCTGTTCCTGAGCTTCTTTTGCTCAAGGCAAACACTCTACCACTTGAGCCACAGTGCCACTTCCAGCTTTTTTTGAGGAGTTTACTGGGGATAAGATTTTCATGGAGTTTCCTGCCTAGGCTGGCTTTGAATGGCAATCCTCACATCTCAACCTCCTGAGTAGCTAGAATTACAGTCATGAGTCATTGACGCCCAGCTTTTAAATTTTTTTTTTTTTTTTTTGGCCAGTCCTGGGGCTTGGACTCAGGGCCTGAGCACTGTCCCTGGCTTCTTCTTGCTCAAGGCTAGCACTCTGCCACTTGAGCCACAGCGCCACTTCTGGCCATTTTCTGTATATGTGGTGCTGGGGAATCGAACCCAGGGCCTCATGTATACGAGGCAAGCACTCTTGCCACTAGGCCATATCCCCAGCCCTTAAATATTTTTATACTATAGTTTATCTTGGGGTTATGATAGTAACGTTACTTTTTATTTATTTTTTATTTATTTATTTTTATTCTTTTTTTGCTGGTCCTCAGCTTGAACTCAGGGTTTGGACTCTGTCCCTGAGCCTCTTCGTGCTCAAGGCGCTCTCTCTGCTACGTGAGCCATAGCACCACTTCCGGCTTTTTCTGTTTATGTGGAGCTGAGGAATCAAACCCAGGGCTTCGTGCATGCTAGGCAAGCACTCGACCACTAAGCCACATTCCCAGCCCTATTTTTGAGAGAAGGCTGTGGTAGCCCAAACTGGCCTAGAACTTATCCTCTTGAATGTCAGCTTCCTAAGGGCCATGATTATGAAACTGAGCCACTACTGCTTTCTTTTTATTTTCCCTTCTTTTCTTTCAATTTCCTTTTTCTTATTTATTTAGTTATTTTCTTGGAGGGGTACTGGGGGTTGAACTTAGGGCCTCTCAATTGCTAGGGAAGCACTACACCGCTTGACTCTCCACCCAGTCTTTTTCAGATAGTCTCTTGCTTTTTTGCCCACTAGCCTTGAACCTTGTGCCTCCTGTGTCCACTTCCCATGTGCCACCTCACCCACTTCCCTCTCCCCACTTTTTTTTGATGAAAAAAACAATGAGTCCCTCTGGCTGAGTCATATCTTCACTTCCCCAGCAGGGCCTGCCTCCTAGACCCAGGGTTTCCTCCAGTCTCCACTTCTTCCTCCCACTTGGCCTCTTCCTTCCATTCTTTCATATCTCTCTTTGGGAGTTGCAAAGTTTGTTTCTTTTACTTCAGAGTTGCAAAGTTTGTTTCTTTGACCTCATATCTCCTCCCCTACTGGTGTACATACTTTATTTTGTGATAATTCAAATGTTAAATTATTTTTATTTTCCTCGGGATGTTTCTGAACATGGTCTTGGCTGTTCCAGTAGGACTCCATTTTCCTGTTAACTTCATGATGACGTACCCCTCACATGCCTACTATTTTGCTTCCTTCTGTCATGGTGACTTGCCTGTGTCCCTGTGTTTTGAACATGTTTTTGGACGCCCCTTCAATGAAAAACGTTCCTAAAGGTGGAATTGTAAATTGGAGTAATTTTCAACCCTTTACAAACACAGGTTTAAACTTGCCCCTCTGGAGAGTCTTCTTTTATCTTGATGGATATATGTGTTGCGGGGGTTTCTTTGTGTACTTTTTGGAGTGGTACCAAGTGTTTGAAGTGTTTTCTGAGTCATCCCTGGGCAGGTGACACTGTCTTGTTTTTATTCTGTAGCTATTCCCAGGTTTGTGTGCTTGGGGGAGTCACTGAGTTTTCTTAACCCCTCACAGATGTCGGCCCAGGAGGCCGGGAAGACCATGGTGCGGGAGCTCGTCCACAACTTCCTGATGGATCTTTGCTGCTCGCGCAAGCATGGCATTAGTTTTTATGATGCATCTCTGGGTACCTTTGGCAGGTAAAGTACAGCTCTGATGGACACCAGTGTGCTTGTTCCTCAAAACATCCTGTCCAGTGGGAACCAGTTAAATAATGGAATTATAATAGGCTGCTGTTGGAATCATGGCCATGATCTCATTTTAAGACTCTCTTTTTTTTTTGGCCAGTCCTGGGGCTTGAACTCAGGGCCTGAGCACTGTCCCTGGCTTCTTTTCTTTCTTTTTTTTTTTTTTTTTTTTTTGGCCAGTCCTGGGGCTTGGGACTCAGGGCCTGAGCAATGTCCTTGGCTTTTTTTTTTTTTTTTTTCTTTTTCTCAAGGTTAGCCCTCTACTGCTTGAGCCACAGCACCACTTCCAGCTTTTTCTATATATGTGGTACTGAGGAATCGAACCCAGGGCTTCATGCATGCAAGGCAAGCCCTCTACCACTAATTAGGCCACATTTCCAGCCCCATGATCTCATTTTAAGGGAGTGCATTGGGAGGCTCAGAGAGTTCATTTCATTGCACAATCCTGGGGACTGAGGCCTCACAGCAGCAGTTCATTTATACACAGAGATCAGGGCTTTTGCACTTGTTCACTTAAAGGTGGTAGTGTCCACCATCTTCTGTTAGCCTCCCATGCCAGGGCCTTCCAGCCATCCTGCGGTGAGTGCCACTGTAAACCCCTGTTTTGTAGAGGGGGGATATGGGTGTAGAGAGGTCCAGGCACTTGACTGTTGCCATAACAGATGAATAATGTATCCTCTTCTATGACAAGCTGCCAGTGAGGTCAGAATTGTGGTTTTACATTAAGTTTCCAATTTTTATAATTATTAATAGCATTTCATCAGCAAATATGTTGTGCCAGTTCTGGAGCTTGAATTCAGGACCTGGGTGCTGTCCTGCTGTCCCTGCCCTTTTTGGCTTAAGGCAAGCACTCTATGAATTGAGCCTTAGCTCCACGTCTGCCTTTTTAGTGCTTAGTTGAAGATAAGAGTCTCCCAGACTTCCCTATCTGGGCTGACTTCCAAATGACATCCTCATCTCTCAGCCTCCTGAGTAGCTAGGATTAAATCCGTGAGCCACAGGCACTTAGGTGATTTGCCCATTGTTTATCTAGGCACACCACCAACTAGCTAGGGAAGAGCACAGCTCTTTCCTTCTTTAAAAGTCAGATTGAGGGGCTGGGAATATAGCCTAGTGGCAAGAGTGCTCGCCTCATATACATGAAGCCCTGGGTTTGATTCCCCAGCACCACATGTATAGAAAACGGCCAGAAGTGGCGCTGTGGCTCAAGTGGTAGAGTGCTAGCCTTGAGCAAAAAGAAGCCATCAACAGTGCTCAGGCCTTGAGTTCTAGGCCTAGGACTGGCCAAAAAACAAAACAATACAGTCAGATTGAACTCAGAGTTGGGAAGAAAAGAAAGTAGAGATGGGAGCTGGGCAGAGTAGACTTTTCAACCACTCAGAAGTTGGGGAGGAAATGAAGGCCCCGTAGAGGAATTCTCCAACCCACAGGCCATGTAGACACTCTACTTGGTACCCTGGGACGCAGTTTTCCCACCACCCTGTCAGAATCAGGTTCCTGAGATAGACCCCAGTGCATTGTGCATGTTGAACTTTTCTGCTGATCTCTGTATTTTGTGTCTGTCCCTAACAGAGGAGGCAACCTGACGCTCTTGCACTTCCTGTTGGGTTTGAAAAGTGCAGTGGACGATGAGCTGGTGGCTGAGCTGGTGGTGAACATCTTGAAAGTGTGCCCAGATTTGCTGAACAAATACTTTAAGGAAGTCACATTTTCCTTTCTCCCAAGAGTGAAGTCCACTTGGCTAAATAATATCAAACTGCTAAACAAGGTAGAGATCAGCGAATTTGTTATTGAGGGGACGGGGGAGGGAGGAAGCCCTGCCAGGGAATAAAGGGGTTTTTCAGAGGATGTAACGTGGCTAACCTTCAGCTCAGTAACATTTTGTGTTTCACTGTGGTGAGTTTATGAATCTGTTGAGCCAATTGACCTTGGGCTAAAATTAGGAAAGTATCTAAAGGACAAGTACTTATCCAATTGGAAGTCATTGGAACCATTTGGAAAGCCAAGGAATATGTTTAAGTAGATGTGCATGAGTCCCCTCATCTGCCGTTGCAAGTACAGATTGAATGCCCTCCCCCCCCCCCCCCCCCAGTCTTTAAATGCTTGGGGCCAGAAGAGCTTCAGATTTTCATGGCTTTCAGGTTTTAGAATATTTGTAGGGACTTGAATTGGTGAACAGCCCTGATCCAGAAATCTGAAATCTGACGAATACTTCAAGATAAGAGATTTTGGATGTCATGTTGGTGCTCAGAAAGCTTTGGTTAGGGGTGCACAGCCCATACTCACTATAAGTTTCTGGCAGGAATGCCTGGCTTGGTTAAGCTTTGTCCCTGTGGTTTGTGACCAGTCCAGTGATAAAACATCTGCCATTGTTTTTTGTGTCATTGTCTATACGCGCGTGTGTGTGTGTCCGCGTGCAGGTACTGGAGCTTAAACTCAAGGCCTTGCACCTTTACTTGGCCTTTTACTTTAGGGTTGGCTGTCTTTTATTTCACTGCTGGCTTTTTGCTAGTTAATTGAAGAAGAGAGTCTCACGGACTTTTTCCTCAGACCTCTGCCTCCTGAGTAACTAGGATTCCAGGCATGAACCACCAGCACCTGGCTTACACTAGCTTGTATCTAAGTATTCTGTAACTTCTATTTGAGGACTCCAGGTGTGTCTCCAGGGAAATGGGCTTAGTGTCCCTCTTATCGAGAAGATGGCCCTGGCAGCTATCTTTCCTGGGAGCTGCTTCTGGCAGTGCCCTCCTGGGCTGGCAAGGGAAGTGTGTGGTAGTTCTAGTCTGCTCTAGCCCTCACTTGGCGTCTTACTAGCTGTATGTGGCTTGAGACAAGTAGCCTCACTGAAGGCCAATTCGTGTTCCCTCCATAGCGTTGTCAAGACATGATCTTCCGGAGCCTTGGATACAGCGGTGAATGGTTCTGGCATAGTTTCTAGCTCCAGGTTTTTCAGGAGCTCTTCCAGACTCCATGCCAGCCTCCCCTCTGCAGCTCCCTATGTGCGTTTGAGGTTAATCTCTCCGACCCTGTCGCTTGTGGTGAATCTGACTGCAATGGTTGGATTAGAACCACATCCCAGTTGGATGCTTTCAATTAGCTTCAAGTTTAGAACTTTCTTCCAGCAATTTCTACTTCTCCTTTTTTACTTTTTCCTAGATCTATGAGGCCCAGCCAGAGATTTCCCGGGCACTTTGGACCAGAGAGTTCATCCCCTTGCCTCGGCTCCTGGCGATGGTGATGGTAACCACAGTGCCCCTGGTGTGCAACAAGATCATGTTCACCCAAGCATTAAATGTAAGGTCATGTCTGTGTTGCCTCATTTCTGGAACTTTCTCCTGCTAAGTCCTCTTGCTCTGGGATTGGCAGACTGGTTGTACTTGACTATGTTTGGCCAGAGCACCTTTGAGTCTTCAGGGAGTCTTTGAGACTTGGACTGGAATTTTGTTTGAAGTAAATGGTGTTGGATGTTGTATGCTAATTGTAGTAGAGGCAGGTGGGATCTGGTGGGTTCTGGTGAGTTCTTGCTGCTATTAATGCAAATAATCTGTGCCTGCTGAGTGGTTATGAGCGGTGACAAAAGCCACTGTTGATTTCCACCTTCAGCATTCACTTTCCCAGTAGCTGCCGAAGCCAATCATGGAGGTTGTTCGGAACAAGGTCCTCAGGTTCCCTCCTCACGCAGTGTGAATCTCCCTTCCAGCGCTGCCGGACAGGCAGGAGCCAGCTCACCCAGGGCTTGGGAAATCTCCTCTGCCCAGGGACTCTTGTGGAAGTCACTCTCTTTTCTTCCCAGTTGGACAGCACATCGGTAAGACACACGGCTTTATCCCTTATTTCCATCATTTTGAAGAGAGCTTTAAAAACAATTGAGCACTGCCTGAATAAAGACGTGTGGCAGGAATCGGGCATCTACACAGCCAGGATGATGGAAGAATTCGTGCAGCTCTTCAGAGAAGCCCTGAGCAAGGTGGGCATATGTCCAGGCTTGGGGTTTTCCCCACAGACCTCTCTGCCCAGCACAGGAGGGCTCAAGGCCCCCAAGAGCACAAAAGGTGGAAGGTAAGGGATGGAGAGGCCTGCGGGCAGCGCTGCGGATGGTGTGTGTGTCACACAGCAGAGTCCTTGGGGGAGATAAGAATTCAGGTAACTCGCTGGCTCTCTGTCCTATGGAAGCAGCAGAGTTCTGAATCTGACTGGGCCTCATGCCTCACCAGAGGCCATATCTCCCTCTTCCTCTCCCCCACCTGCCTCTGCACACGCAGGCAAGAGGGCTGGGTGGCTGGGGAGTCCCACCCACTCTTGTGTAGCGGGCTCTGCTAAGAAAGACCAGGCTCCCACAAAGACCCGAGCACGCAGAGCCTCCAAGGAAATGAAGGGTGAGTTCCCTGTGGAGGACCCTGTTTCTTCTGTTTCCCAGTCCAGCTCTGGTGCAGCTATCTTCACAGTATATTTTTGTTAGGAGCCCTATTTTTTCACCAAATCCTTAGTGGCTAAAGTCCTAGAAATTATACCTCAGACTAGAGCTTACAGAGGTTGTGGGTCTGATCTCACCCTCCCTCCTGTCTCTTATGTACTTACTGTACACTACACTCACATTTCCACTCCTGATCATTCACACTCCTCCTCCTTGCTTTCCTTCTTAGCATCAGCTCATTTCTTCTCCTCATGGTGCAATATGGCTGATGTGGTGCTTTCTTTTCCCATTTAGATTTTGCCAGACTTGAACACTGTCGTATGGGTCTGGCAATCACTTAAAAAGCAAGAGATCATCCAGGATGACAAGAAAGGGAAGAAGAGAGGCGACAAGACTCCAGCTGCCCAAGAGGCTGTCCAGTGTGGTGAGGGCTTTGGGGACCTCTGCTGTTTGCTGGGGGCAGGTGACAGGAAGCCTGGGACAGCCGCCATGGAGGAACATCAGGCAGTTCTGATTTAGAGCCCTTCAGTTCCTATATCTGGTGTCCTTTTTTCAGGGAAAAGAATTACAGTGGGATTATAGATTCATTCTTTTTCTGATACCAGGATTTGAACTGTGCCCAGCTAGCACTTGAGTCAAACTTGTAGCCCTGGCCCTGTATTTTTGTTGGCTATTTCTAACCCCCGCTGGCTTAGAACCACAGTCCTTCAGATCTTAGCTTCCTGTAGATTGAATATTTATCTTAGATGTGTTCAGGCTTGTTAAAAGTTTCCGTGAAGACTTGATCCTCGGGTGCCATGTGAATAGCCAGTGAGGTAGGAGCCCTTGTTCACTCTTCAGATAGAGGCGGTCTTGAAGGTGCCCTTTGTATTAAAATGTGCTACTGGCTCTGCTCCCGTTTCCTGTATCTAGACACCCTGATTAATCCTGACTTTTGCCCCCAAGAGGGTGGATCCTGGCATTCCCACTGCTCCCATAAGGATATGAAAAGGGAAGGGAAACCAAAACCCACCCAAGGCCATAGCAGCAAAGCAGAGCTTAAGCCCAGTCCCTCTGAGCAGTCCTAACTGCTTTACCTCCTTGATACCATAAATATGGTAGCAGAGCATCTTTCTCAAGCGTGTGAGTTTAGTGTGAGTTGATCAGGATATACCAGGTGTGGCTGAGCTGTTCCCCTGAACAATGGCAAAGGACAGGTGTGTTTCCTAGCTCAGACTGTTTTCTTTTGGTGCAGATGATGCAGAAACCATTCTTTTGAAAGCCGTTCTGCTCCAAGTCATATGCCTATACCAAAAGGTGGTCCCCCTTGTGGTCATGCAGTACAACTTTGACTTCAGCAAGCTCCTGAAAGGTGGGTCTCAGGGACTGCACATGACATGGCTTTGTCTGCCAGTGGGGCTGGCAGACATAGAGAACCTAATGCAGGAGCTGGAGGAGGGCTAGCGCGCAATTGCCAATGTGCATGATCCACCAGCCTGCTTAATTTTATTTGGACCGATACACTTTTTAAATAGGTGGACTTCCTTAAGTAAACATTAGGTGAATATTTAAAAGGTGGGAACATGGAGAAAGGGAAGTCCAGTAGTCTGAGTCTCTATTGTGGAAGGGCCACAAACCAGGTCCTGTGATAATTAGGTCATACGATGTTTGGTCTTTCAAGGGCACAGGGCTACCAAGTGTAGAGCAGAAAAGAGCCCCATGGATGACACATGCCATCTGTAGAAGTTCAGAGGCACTTCAAACATAGTTACCTTCTGTTTTGCCTAAGGTTCAATTTACATCTCATAAAAGAACCGTGCTTGTGTGGTCGTGGTTCCTTACTACCAAGTTTGCCCAATAAAATTGGCTTTATAATTGGGCCCATGGAAGAAGACTATCTGAGAATTTCTATAAGCTACTGAAATAATCCTTTCCAAGGTTTGTAATCATTTGAAAGTACTAAGGTCCCTTTGCTGTTGGAACATGAGACTTACAGGATGTGGCCATTTAAGACATAAGAGCTATATCCTTCCCAAACAGAGGAGAACTCCTGAGATCTGGCTAGTGAATAAGGACCTAGTATTAGCCTCCACGGCCATTCTGTTCACAGAATGCTTACAGTCTGTGTAGCAAGGCCTGCACTCCACAAGCACAACCATTCATGCAGGGCCACACTAGGAGACAGCGTGGTGTAGTGTGGTCAGCGTGGGCATAGAAGGACCATTTGAGCAAGCAGAATTAGGGCATTGTGTTGAAGGATTCGGACAGACGAGGGTGGGAGGAGTCAGCTGAAGTAGGCCTCATCTACCCGCAGTGAACAAATACAGTGCATAGAGCAGATTCAGTCTTTATTCTGCTTTTCCTTTTCTGGTCCTGTGGGCCAGGGAAGCCGAGGTGGGCACCAGCCCCTGAGTAACTGCCCCTCTTTTCCTCACTTGTATCCACAGGTATCATCTGTGAGCAGGACCTTGGGGAGGAGGCCCCTCCCATTCTGCAGCACCACATGCTAAAGGTGGCCCTGGAGCTGCCTGCCAGCAAATTTTTGTGGTTAAAGGCACAGGTAAGAAGCAGAGCACCCCAGTCTTCTGCTCTTAGCTAACCTGCTGGACTTGTTTGGCTTTTGCCTCAACACTTTTATTATTCTTAGCATTTAAAAAGGTTTTGGGAAATAAAATACATTCCTTCCCTTTGTCCTTATCCCAGAAGTACTCAGGAGTAGACACCATACTGGGAGAGGGCTGAGGCTGATGGGAAAGTCTGCCAACATCACTAGCAGTATTTGTGTAGCGTCTTCCAGGACTCTTGGAGAACATAATGCCAACTTGTGCAGGGCACGCAGGTGCAGTGGCTGTTTGCCTGGGCCTGTGATTGCAGGTGCTGATAGCTCAGTACCATGAGGAGGAAACGACCAAGCAAACCTTGCCTTGTCTAAGTGTGCTGCTCAGAAGCTCAGCCTTTTTTAATGGCTTGGATTTTATGTGAGATTTCCATATGTGAGATTTCCCAGTAGTACGGAAATGCATGTTGACATTTTCACCATGGTGCTGTTTGGAGGTTGGAATGGGTTTACCTGATGTCCCTACAGTCAGTGTCCCAGTAGCCCCTCTCAGTGGTGGGTAAAGCTGAGTTGTAGGGCCTGGCAGCATGCTGCCATGCACTTGTCTATTCACCCAGCAAGTGTGGTCCTCATTCTTGTTATAGCATGTATGTTGATACTAAAAGCAAAATACAGATAATCATCATTGAGATATATTGAGAGCCATGTTCAACTTCTAGGAAGGCCCTGATGTAGGAATCATAGGAGGAGAGCGGTCAGTGTTTTACTTGCTGATGAAGATGTTCGTGACCAGCAGCCACTTACAGCTCAAATCACCTACCAAACTTCTGATCACGAAGGTGAGTGCTCTCCCCACTCCTAATGCTGAAAGGGTCTACATGCCTCTTCCTGACAGGAGGTTGGATTCAGGCCGTATTAGAACTGTTGTATGTTGTAATTTTTATCTTATTTATTTACTTGATGGTAGTAGAGCCTTGTGCTTACTAGGCAGATGCTCTACTTGAGCCAAGCTTCCAGCTCCTTTTTGATTTTGTTTTTCAGGTGTTGTCTTAAGCTTTTTACATAAGGCTGGCCTTGGGTTGTGATCTGCCCACCTTTTACCTCCCACCTAGGATGTGCATTTTTATATAAAATGTCTTATGTTTTGATTTGGCATGTCTTATAATGAGTTAAATTCCTGAGAGGTAGCGTAGGGAAGTAGTTAAAATCCTCGACTTTGTGATCTGACGTCTAGATTTGAGCCCGGGATCTACTGCTTCCTGGGTAGCATTGGCAAAATACTTAACCTCTTTGGACTTAGTTTTCTCATGGTGAATGGGGATAATAAAGCGTTGGTGACAGAGAAGATTAAACAAGATGAAGCAGCAGTATCTTGTGATAGCTGTACTAAACACTGTACTCCGCTTTGTTGGGGGAAGTGTTTATGGCTCAGCCACTTCTGTTACTCCAGGCTCTGAGCCTTTTCTGGAGGTTTTCAGGCTTTTTCACCTTTTCTGTCACCTATAGTACATGCGTCCTCAAAGTCTTCAGGGGAAAAGAAGACGTGGACATTTCTTTTGGGGCTCACTTTTCCAGGGCTACATCAGGTCTTGCTGTGACCATAAGAGTCTTGTGCCTCACTTCTGCTGTGAGACATATGTGCTTTACGTATCACAGTTACTGTTTTTAGGGTACAAACATGAAGGGCTGATAATCTTGCTGCACTTTGTCCTTGTCCCCTGAGCTACTTGAAGACAGTAAGCTGTCCAGGTGAGGGCTTAAGTCATAGATGTTTACCTTACTCTTTGTGAAAAACCAGCTTGAAACTCAGCCCCCTGAATAGCAGCTGAATCTTTTCCTTTCTTACAAATTTGGGAAGAGGAAAGAGGAATTCAATTGTCTATGACAGGGGAGTGGCGATCTCTTTTCCTTGTGTCCTTTGACAATGCGGATGCAATGTTGAAAGAACATCCTGCAGAGTTCTCCTTGGACTCCTTGCCCCCTTCACCCTTCCTGCTCCCTCGCCCCATGTGGTCTGGTGCAGCAAGAAGCCTCGGAAAGCAACTCCTTCTGATCTGTGCACCTTGTCTGCTTGCTCACAGATTCTGCGGGACACAGGTGTGTTTGAGCACACCTGGAGGGAGCTGGAGCTGTGGCTCGGGCACCTGGATAACACTGCAGAGGAGAGCCGAGAAACCGTGATCCAGTTTCTAGAACGAGTAAGCACAGGTGTCCCATGGAAGGGAATGTGCGTGTTGATCATACTCCCTTTCTCTGAATGTGACAGAGAGATACTTTTTCATGTGCCAGCACCACTTGTCCTAGCTCATGTCCTGGGCTTGCTGAGGTTTCAGAATCCACTCAGCTTTAGAATGTAGACAGGAACACCTTACATTTGTGTTGTTTAGTCTCTTCTGGGACTGTGTTCTTGCATGAGTGAATAAGAGGATCCTAAAAGTGATATGAAACATAACAAATACTAAGAAGAGATAGCTTTTGGGTTTTTGTTTGTGCCAGTACTGGAGCTTGAACTCAGGGCCTGGCATATTCCTTTGGCTTTTTTGCTCAAGGCTGGCACTCTACCGCTTGAGTAACAGCTCCAGATTTGGACTTTTTTTTTTTTTTTTTTTTGATAATTGAGATTAGAGTCTCATTAACTTCCCTGCCCATGCTGGCTTTGAACCTTGATCCCTAGATCTTAGCCTGGGTATCTAGGATTACAGATGTTAGCCACTGGCACCAGCTAGATAATTTAATTGTGAAACAAAAGCGTTTAAAATCACTTTATAATAAGGTTACTATTCTTAGTAAGGACAGTTCATATTTTAGTACCTCCCTTGATTTAGAGAAGTGACATATTAGGTTTTTTTTCCCCCCTCTTCTCTTTAGTTGCAAGCATCTAAATGTTTACCACTTACCTGTCTAGGTTTTATTGACGCTGGTGGCGAATCCCTATCCATATACAGACAGAGCATCTGACTTTGTCCAGGAAGCCAGCACACTGCAGGCCACTGTGGGGCGGCAAGACGCCGATGACGTCAGCATTCCCATCTCCCACATTGATGGTAGGTCCTCGTCCATCCCCCCTCCTTCTCTGCCCCCCTCCCCCCCGCTGCTGGGTTCTGAAGATTGATCAGGTGGGTGCCCCATTTCTTTGTGTCAAGGGTCAGCTCACCTTGCAGGTAGATTACAGTTTGCCTTGTTTACAGAATGAGAAATGTCTGTAAAGCTTACTGCAGTTTTTTAGTTAGCTTCTATTTGTGTTGGGGTGTATGGATGTCCTTGTTCACACATGTTAATGCTGTATTCTATGCCACGTCACCCCCTGTCTCATACCCTCTGCCCCTCTTTATCCCCCCACCCCTGAAAATAGCATCCCCAGCTGATTTTTTTTGGTTAAATTTTCATGGTTGCAAAAGATCTGTTTGGACAGTATTCAATCTCCTTTCTCCTCTGCCAGCACAACCCCCTTCCACTAGTGCCCCTCTCCCACTCCCCTATCCATCAGCAGCTTTCCTTGAGTTTCTCAGTGCTACCCTCATGTATACTTAGGATATGTTAGAAAGTTATTCATTCTCCTTTCCCCTTCTCTCTCCTCCTTTATAGTCTCTTAGGTTGCTTGCTTGTTCATTCATTCATTCATTTATTCATTTATCTTGTCGGTCGTGGGTCTGGGTGTTGTCCCTGAGCTTTTTCTGCTCAAGGCTAGTGCTGTACCCCTTTGAGTCACAGTGTCACTTCTGGTTTTCTGGTGGTTAATTGGAGATAAGAGTCTCATGGACTTTACTGCCCAGGCTTCGAACCACGATCCCTCAGATATCAGCCTCCTGAGTAGTTAGGATTACAGGTGCGAGCCATCAGCTCCCAGCTTACTTTTTATTTGTAAAGTGTATACTGTGCACCCGGTTCTTAGACTCTTCACAAGTCTTAACACATGCAAAACATCATAACCATAAGGGAGAAAGATGTCATTGTCTTCCTTTACTACATAGCTAAGACAGAAGAGGCACACAGAGGTTAATTTAGTCTATTTGACAAAGCCACTACATCCTAATCATTGGGATTATTTTTATTATTAGCCTGTGCTAGGATTTGAATTCAGAGCCTCACACTTGCTCACTTGTTTGCTCACGGCGTGCTCTTCACTCGAGCCATACCTATTGCCCAAGTCCTCCAGATCTCAACCTCCTGAGTGTCCTGGAGTAGAGACGTGAGCCACCGATGCTCAGCTTAAAGTCTGTGCGCTGGGCTGTGCTTAAATACTCTCAGAATTTGGCTTGTTTGAGTGTGTGAAGTTCCGGACTTCTCATGCTACTTAAACACCATTTTGTCACCACCGTAGCTGAATCTCCCCAATGTTGTCAAAGATTGGGAAGACTTTATGGGCAATGTCTTCATCTGTTTCGGATGAAACTGTGCTTAGCATTCTCCTAAGAGAAGTTTATGTTGGTTTTTTTGACTGCTTTTTGTTTGCTTGCTTGCTACTTTCTGTGACTGTAGTCTTGGTTCTCCCTCCCCGTGGGTTCGTGCTGGGGTTCTTCAGTGTCTCTTGGCTCAGCTGGGCTCCCCTCTCTACCTCAGATGTTCTTGACATGGTGGACGTGTTGGTGGAGGGCAGTGAAGGCTTGGACGAGGAGATCGGCTTCTCGTTAAATGAAGACATGGTCCTGCTCACATTCCCGTTCAGTGCTGTGGTCCCTGCAGCCCTGGAAGCCAGGAATAAATTGCTCCTTGGGACAGCAAATGAAGCAGGTATTATGTGCAGTCAGCATGTGCTGGCTGTAGCAGGTGGGCTGGACCCTTGGGGAATGGGAGGTGCAGTTCCAGGGGCTGAGAAAACACTCGCTGAGAACCTAAAGCGGCGAGAGTTGAGACACCGCCCCCCTTCCCCAAGAGTGGTAGCTATCCAGCCATGGAGCTCAGAGTCTGTGGGCATCCCTGGAGGCTGCTGGGAAAGTAGTCATCTGGAAGAGGACCTGCTCATGTTTTACTGCTTACTCCCCATACCATGATAAGGTATCATCCACACTTGCAGGGTTTTCCAGGGAGCTCAGGCTTTGGGCCATAGCAAGTATATGACCCCATGTGTCTGGGATTTACTTATAGTACATACAGGTCCATATCCTGACCATGTCAGAGTTTAGGGAAGTTCAGGTTGCTCTTCTGGATGGTTGTCCTCTAGAAAGTGGCCCAGAGTTGTTCCTGTTGATGGCTGTCCCTGTTGGTGGCTCTACCATTCTGACATTTGGCCTAAAGGGTCACTGTGGAAAGGGAAGAGAGGTCTTGGGCTAACTGAGGCATGGGATTGTACCCGACCTGCAGCAGAGCTTAGGTGCCAGGCAGAAAAGGGATTGGTGAGCTCTGATGGGTCCTGGATCCTGGTAGTTTCATATGTAGGGCTGTATTTCTGGCCTCAGGACCTGATATCTGACCACATGCCATGTGTTTAATCAGATGAGCCCGAGACACTTGGAGGGTGTCACTCTACCTTCCCCTGTGGGTATGAGACCCCCCATGGCGTTGGTGGGGATATGGCATTTATACTGGAGGAGGTGGTGCTGGTAAAGCCCAGAAAGGTACTTCTGGCCCATCCTTCCCACCAAATCTCTTTCCTCTTCAGGGGAGAGCATCGTGGCCTATCTGACAGCTGTGCTGACTGACCTCCTCCACAGTCAGAGGGACCCCCTGGCTCTGTGTCTTCTGCTCCAGGCCTATGACAAGTTTGAACCTCCAGGCCCACCTTGCTGCCAGCAGATTTCCCTGTTTAACAGATACTACAGCCTCTGGATCCCGGAGCAAGCCCGGGAGGCCGGGGTAAGCCACAGTCAGGGCTCCTGCCAGCGTGCTCTTCTCACAGGAAGCTGTGTGGTGGTTTGTTTGCGGGGTATTCTGAGGCTATACTAAGTATACTGTGTGTTTTAAGCCATTTAACCTGCCGAGAACTCTGAGGGATGGGTGAAGACTCACTACTGTTCACACATGTGGGTGCAGAGCGTTTCTGCTACCAATTGTGATGGAGTTGGGGTTTGGGCCAGGCCCACCCCTCGAACAGTGTTGCCACCTTCTTCCCCCTAGAGGCCAAGGTTGTGGCCAGAAGGTGGCTTGTGTCTGGAAGTTCAGTGTCACCCTCGTAGGCATGACAGCTTCTGCCCTGTTGAATATGGCGCTGAGCTAGGATGGGACCTGAGAATTTACGTATGTCACAATGTCGAGGGCAGTGTTGAGCCGCACTGGCCTAGGACCACTCTGAAGCACTCTGAACTTCCCCAGCACACAGAGCCCCGGGCTTATTAGTCTAAGACATTCAGTGTTTGGAATTATTATTCTATAAGCCACGTGAGGTAAGAAGGCAGTTTGGGGATTGTGTAGAAGAAAAGAACAATTGCTATGTAAAGTACAACAGGCCCAGAAATGAAATGTTCGTCTATTTCCCTGTTCTTTGGACAAGACTTTCTGACAAGGGTGCGGTGGGGGGTGGGGGCGGGCGTAGCTCACAGTATGGGCTGTGCTACAGGCTGTGCCTTCCCAGTTTCCTGGGACTCATCCTGGGACTGTTCCATTTCTGGGGCACAGGCTGCCCTGGCACTGTGGGTCTCTTACTACTCCCTCCCCCACTGGGTTCATTCACTCAGTACAGACGTGACCTCGGAAGGTACAGAACTGAAGTAAAATACACATGGCCTGGTTTTTGTAGTTTGGTAGGATTATCTGGTGTGTATCTATCACATGTATATATACTACCCTCTGTAGTAATTGGTCTTTTCTCTCTTTTGCCAGCTCCCCCAGCCATTGCAGGGGTCTCACAGCCCTGGACGCCACACTCCCCCCTCAGCCTCCTTCTCCACCCTGCTGCGGGTGGCCTATGAGAGCCAGACGCTTGGGGATGAGCTTGTTCAGACGCAGCTGCAGGGCGCCATCCCACACCTCGCCCTGGACCAGGCCCTGTGCTCAGTCAAGCAGGTGCTGCTCTACCTCAGAAGCACTGTGGAGAACTTTGGCCAGGTTAGCACTGTCCCTCCAGTCCCAGAGAAAACATGACCTTCTCTCAGCCAGCTCCCCATAGAGAGACACAATTTCTCATGACCCTTGGGGCCAGGGTAGGCTTGTGGCTTAGGAGCCTGGAGTCGCAGCTCTGCTGACTCTCTTCCCTGGAGAGACAGGGACCCTCTGGGACAGCCTGGATCTATCTCCTAGCTGGCCTTCCCTCCTGTTCTCCCGAGTTTAATTCAGGAGCTCCCTGTTGAGCTTTTCCTGGTGTGCTTCGTAGATCTTCAGTTGGGGTTCTAAGCCATATACACCTTGGTATTTCTTCAAGTTTAGGAAGACAAGTCTCTTAACTGAGAGATGGCTTGGGGCAGTCACTTAGGAACCACATGTACCTCAGCTCACCCCTCCAGTCTCCTCTGACCTGGCAGCCCCTGTCCTGGTGTCTGTCAGTCTTCCTTAGCTGAGGCTCATGTGTGGCTCATGCGCTTCTCATCCTCATAGCTGGGCAGAAGTGCGGGCCTTCCGCTCCTGCAGCTCTTCCTGGATCTCCTCACGCGCCTGGTTGTCCACTTCGAGCAGCTGGATGCCCACAACCAGCAGAAGTGCGAGGCTGCCCGAGCCGAGACTGACCTCTTCTTGGACATGGAGTCCATGGCCTCTCTGGAGTTAGCCAATGACCAGGTACTGCTGCCCTCTCCTGTGGGCAGCCTGATCACCTATAAGTGGCTTCTTTCCACTTCTGTTTGCTTTTTGAGGTAGTGTGATTCGAACTCAGGGCCTCATGCCCCTCTAGTTCTTTTGGCTTTAGGTTATTTTTCAGATAAGGTCTGTACTTTTGTCTATGGCTGGCCTGAAACTGCTGTCCCCCTATTTATATAGGTCCTTTAGCTAGGATTACAGGTATGTGACACTGTGTCTGGATTGTTTACTTCTGGTTTGAAAAAAATAATCATACCTGCAAAAGAGACTAGAGAAGGACAGAAAGAGATCACTGAAGGCCACCCATGATCCCCACCTGGGGTTGAGAAGGCCTAGTCTGGGCAGTCATTCTCCTCATAGCTCCTCCAGTCACCCCACCTCTCTAGACAGCTCTCCTTAGTGCCCCGAGCCTCTTGGGGCCCAGGGTGCCCATGTTCCTCTGAGGGGCTGCAGCCTGTGCTGAGCAGGTGGGCGCTGAGAGGCTCCGTCGCACGTGTGCGTGGGAAGCAGCCTGCCTCTGCCTCTGCGCTCATCCTGCACCCTGTGCCGTCCGGCGGGCCAGATGGAGACCGCCCTTGCTGCGTAATGCAGGGGTTTTCCTGCGTCCAGGAGACAAGCATGTTCATGAGCCTGTTGACACAGGTGACTCATTCCTTGCCGTGTCCCATTGGCTTCCTGGGAGCTGTGTCTTCTTGGCCACTAGCTGGCAAGGCTCTGACAGGAAAGGCACTATTTAGTGAGGCTTCTTTTCCTTTCTTTAAGAATGAATCAGGTAAGGGCAGCCGTTCGTGTCCCTGGGAACTGATAGAGTCATCTATCAGCAGGGCCGTGCAGGACAGCTGGACCCAGTCCAGCAAGGGCATACCACTGCGTTCCCGTCGGTGCTTCACTCTCATGGAGTCACTGAAAATCCGCGCTTGTGAATGTAGAGATGGGCCTGCAGTGGTTTACACCTATCCAACCACCCCAGGGTGTGATCTGAGTCGTGAGCACTCTGTCCTACTTAGGAGACACCAGAAGGCAAGGCTGCCAGAGAAGGGCCAAGGTTGGACTGGCCTTAATCACATTTTGCCCCTTCAGTGAGTGACTTAGGAGAGCAGTCTGCCACAGAAGCCCGCTCTGGCCATCTTCATCAGATACACACTCGTGACTGCGTGGGCCTCGACGTCCCTGTCTGGCCTTCATGGGCACGGCATGGAGGCTAGGGTGGCCATGCACAGTCCTAGAGTTGTGCAGTGTTGGGAAGGGGGACAGCTAGATGCTGTGAGCTCCCTTGGGAGGGGCCCTGGACAGGGGTGAGTTAGCAAAGCCACTTCCTGCCCTGTCTCACTGACAGCAGCCATGGCCCCTCCCTAGTCCCATGCCTCTCCTGAAGTCTGTCCTGGTCGTTGTCTTTCAGACCCTGGAGGAGGTACTGGGGGCCATCCTCAGACACCCCACCCTAGAGGGCTGGTTTCTAGCCCTGGAGCAGCAGTCCCTGCCCCCGCACACACTCAGCCCTGTCCTCGTGAAGCTACTGGCGGCCCACTTCAGTGCGGGGGCCCTGCAGCTCCTGGTGGCGAGCGCCCTGGTCCTCCGCAACATGGGCCAGCTGGGCCTCCTGTCCAAGTACTCAGAGGCCATCACTCAGAGTGTGTTGAGAGAGCTGCGAGCCAGGAGGACAGGCGCCGCCACATCGCCACCTAGGACCCTGCCACAGCTGGAGGCCCTGCAACAGCTCCATCCATACATGGAAGGCGCGCAGCTCCGTGAAGTCATCCTGGCCCTGCTGGGCCTGCCTGAGGCCCACCTGCTGGCCCAGCGGCCCTCAAAAGCCCCAGGGAAAGAGAGACACCTGAGTACTCTGGGAAAGACCCTGGTGAAGCTCCTGTCCAGCAGCCCCCAGGACCAGCTGCAAAACAGTGAGCTCTTCTGGTCAGCCGAGTATGTGCGAGGCCTGGGGGCTCTGCTCCCCACATTGGCTGTGGATGAGTTGGACTCTGCGTTCCTCCACACGCTTCAGAGAGACCCCATGCTGGCCTCCACAGTGGCGGCCGACCTGCTTGACTACTGCCTGGCCCGGAGGACACAGGCGGCCCTGGACATTGCTAGCCTGCTCCTGCAGCACAGCACCACCCACCTGCTGCGGTTTGAGCTGTGGTGTGCGCAGCCTGGTGTGGGACGCAGCCTGCGAGAGGACTTGGCTGGCTTCCTTCCCGTCGTCCACGTGTACCTCCAACGAAGGGTGCAGGAGCCCTTTGCGCGGCCACTGGGAGGTAAGGAGAAGCTGGCTTTGGGCCGCTGTGAGTTACAGGTCAAAGAGGCCAAGGAGATGAACTGGGTGGTATTCTTGACCCTGTTGTTAGGTCTGGGCTGAGCTTATGTCTGTTCTTCCTTTGGGGTCTGAGTGGCTCTGAAGATCTAGAAAGCCAGGTACTAGTAGCTCACACCTATAATCCTAGCCACTCAGGAGGCTGAGATCTGAAGCTGAAGCTCATGGTTCAAAGCCAGCCTGGGCATGAAGGCCATGGGACTTACCACCAATGAGCCACTAAGAAAAGCCGAAGTAAAGCCTGTGTTGTAGCTCAAGTGGTGGAGCACTAGCCTTGAGCAAAAAAGTTAATGGACAGCATCAGACTGAATTTAAGACCCAGTACTGGCACCAAGAAAAAAAGATTGAGAGGGACTGAGAAGTTCCCAACACCTCCTGTCTCTTGGAGTTCTAGTTAACTTGAAGTAGGGCATTGGGCAGCAGTTGGGGGTGTCCAGGTTAAGGGAAGTGTTAGGGCGAAACCATTTTTGTCCCATTACACCCTTTCTACATTGAGGGTGCCGGTGAGTAGTACGTGTTGTGTCAAGGTGGTAGTGAGTCCATGCTACCTGGTGGATCACACTGGTGAGTTCATCACATTTGATTCCATTTTTGTGAATATCAGAATATTTTTCCACTAACTACTTTGCTTCTGTCTTGTGTAACTTGGTGTCAGTGGTGACAGCTATTTTAAAAAGTAGAATAACCCAGCCAACAAGAATTGTCCAGCCGGTGGCTATTGACCTACTTTTCCTTAGCCACACTCCCTGTCTTGTTTTTATTTTATTTATTAATTTATTTATTTTGCCAGTCCTGGTGCCTGAGCCCTGTTCCTGGCTTCTTTTTGCTCAAGGCTAGCACTCCACCACTTGAGCCACAGTGCCACTTACGGCTTTTTCTCTATATGTGGTGCTGAGGAATCGAACCCAGGGCTTCATGTATACGAGGCGAGCACTCTACCACTAGGCCATATTCCTAGCCCCACACTCTCTGTCTTATTTCGAGCCTTTGACAGATGATGCTCATGGGAGCACAGAACCTCAGCACTCAGCCTTGGCAACTTAGAGCCAAGTGATCAGCACAGTGGCTCTCAAAAAGTCAGGATCCCTGTATACAGGCCCATTGGGCTAACGAGTACCTGTCAGGAGTGTTGGCCACGAGTCTCCTTGGTGTCAGTAGTGCTGCTGTGGCCAATATCAGGCTGTGAGAGTGGCAGCATTGTGTCACAGGCTACCTAACAAACAGCAGTCAGCCCCCGTGAGCCTGTCGGCGCTGGCTCAGCTCCCCTTGTGAATGATGACCTGTGCTTTGTGTCTGTGCCGCAGTGCCCTCCAACACCATTCATGTCTTGAGGAAGGCCCTGTGGGGACAGCTGCAGGACAGGCTTCTCAGTATGGACACGCCTGCAGTGGCTGGGCTACATCAGGAGATCCTGGCCCAGCTGGTTCCGTTTGCAAGAGCCAAAGATCTTCGTGTGCTCAGGGACCACCTTCCCAGCTTGCTTCAGACTCTGGGGAGTCACAAGAGGTATGAAGGTGAGGGTTTCTAGGTGGCTATTCCCTTCTCAGTCTTGCTTTTCCCCTTAGAGTTTATTAAGTTCTTAGTGGAAATGGATGCCTTGCCATTGTGTCAGTCAGCAAGATGGCATTGTTGCTGCAGCTCTTCATTCCAGCCATCCTGACTGAGGATACATCTCTGCAAGTGGATGGCTGAGTCTGACTCAGGGCAGTGGTGCTGACCTGGGGGCGACTTGCCCTGGGGGTGCCTGGCAGCGTACAACACTTTCCTGTTATGGCTGGGATGAGTGGTGTGGCTTCTAGCATTTCGAGGGCGGGGGGCCCTGGATGCTGCTAGCTGTGCAGCCACGTAGGTCACAAGTCTGGGCAGGCTCATCCTTTCTCTGTGTGCTGATACTGTTGGTTCTGTGAGCATTCTGGTGCTTTTTTATTTTTTGGTGATACTGGAATATGAACTTAGGGTCCTATGATTTCTAGGCAGGTACTCTACTACTTGAGCCTCCTGCCCTTTTTGCTTTATTTTTCTACTAGGGTCTTTTTTTTTCTCCATGGGCTGGCCAGGACCACTCTCTTCTTGATTATACTTCCTATATAGCTGGAATGAGAAATGATTACCACCATGCCCAGATTAGTTGAAATAGAGTCTCACTACCTTTTTGCTCACACTGGCCTCAAACCACAATCCTGATCTCTCCCTTACAAGGAGCTTGGATACAGGTGTGAACCTCCATGCCTAGTCCCTTATATATCTTCTTTTTCCATAAAGAGTGGTTTCTGGAGTGGGTGTTCTGGGGAACAGGCCCAGGGACATCTCTTCCATACTGGTCTTTGTGATGTTGGGTCACAGCCTCCCTCTAACTCTGGACTCTGGTTTTCTTTGCAGTTGGATTGTGGCAGACTCTGTTTCTGCAGCTCTAGAGGAGTCCGCAGAAGAGCTGCATGCCTGGAGGAAGACCCTCCTGGAGTGCTGTGTGCAGTGGTTGCTTGCATCCTTCAGTAGTAACCAGCCAGGTGACGACAGCACCCAGGATCAAGAGAAACAGATGCTGCTCCGATTAAGCGAGTTGTTGGTAGGTGTTTTTGTTTATAAATCGTGGTTATGCCGTTAAGGGACCCCAAGCTTTACAGATACACTTCTGCTGTGTGGCAGGGATGTGTCCATCAGGAAATGAGAAAGGGCTGTGTCTAGGGGCAGAGTGGCATGTGGTGGCAACCCCTGAATTAATGAGCCATCTTTCATTAGAAGGAGATGCTGGGTTTTTGTCACATGCTTGTTTGCATCTATTGAGATGCTATAGAAAGTCTTGCTTTATTATTCTGAATTATATTGATGAGTGTTAAACCAGTCTTGTATTTCTGGGATGAACCTACTTGATTGTGATGTATTTTCTTTTTATACTTTATTGGATTGGAGTAGCTAATATTTTGTTAAGAGATTTTGATTTGTGGACATAAGGGATACAAGCCTGTACTTTGATTTTTCTGTACTAGGTCAGGTAGCACTGACCTCACTGAATGAGTTGGGTAGTTTCTCTGCATTTTAAATTCTAGGCTGATTCTTTATTTTCTGCTTAAGTATTGTAAACATTTCATGGTGTTGTCATCTGGCTTGCCATCATTCTTTCGTTGTTGTTGTTGTTGTTGTGGAGCTTGAACTCGGCCAGCCCTCCACCATTTTGAGCCACAGCACCACTTTCAGTTTTCTGGTGTTTAATTGGAAATGAGTCTCATGGACTTTCCTGCCTAGGCTGGCTTTGAACCGTGATCCTCACATCTCAGCCCCCTGAGTAGCTACTACAGGTGTGAGCCACCAGGGTCTGGCTAAATTTGTCATTCTTGGTTTCTCTGTCTCCTTTGATTGATGTAGTGTTTTTAAAATGTGGGCTAAAGCAATTCAAACAGTTTTTGTGTTTTTCCCACATTTCTTGTGCTTGTGCTTATTAGTAAGCTGCTTGGTCTGTGGAATGGTAGTTTCATAAAATTTAGAAATACTTGGCCCTAATTCCCTTCTCAGAAATATCCTCTCAAAATGTTCTATTTTTTGCACAGAAATAATGAGTATCTGAAAGATTTGCATGAGAACGTGAGTTGTTTCCTGGTGTATGATTGAAAGTTGCATTACTAGTCCCAGAGGCTGTGGCTTAACTGAGCGGAGTAATCCTTAGAAACATAGCTCCAAGAAAAAACAAACCAATATGTAGTAAACACATTCCTAAGTCCTGGAGCAAGCTATGTGCTTGGTTATTTTAAAAATCTTTGTAACCTATCACAGGTTTGTGAACCTTGATACACAGAGCCCAGGCTTGGCTGGACTCTGGGAAGAATGTGCCCAAGACTTGAACGCGGGGCTGGGGATATAGCCTAGTGGCAAGAGTGCCTGCCTCGGATACACGAGGCCCTAGGTTCGATTCCCCAGCACCACATATACAGAAAAAACGGCCAGAAGCGGCGTTGTGGCTCACGTGGCAGAGTGCTAGCCTTGAGCGAGAAGAAGCCAGGGACAGTGCTCAGGCCCTGAGTCCAAGGCCCAGGACTGGCCAAAAAAAAAAAAAAAAAAAGACTTGAACGCGGCTGAGTTGTGGAGGTGGTGGTGCCTGAGGCCCAGCATTCACAGGGAGTGCTGCCTGCCTTCATGGACAGCCTCTCCAACTGCACTGTATATAGAGCCTAGGCTGATCTCACACTCATGATCCTCCTGAGTGTTGGAATGATAGGCATGTACCACCATGCTGGCTCTAGTTGTTTCCTTTTTGTTTTTGAATTGTTTTCGGCTAGTCTATTATCTCAGACTAGGCTTGAACTAGAGATCCTCCTGCTTTGGGAGGAGGATCCCACGTTCTAGGATTATAAGTGTATACACTGTAATCCTGTTCGAGACCTTTTATTAGACTTGCAATCCTATGTACGGCTTCTACTATACTTTCTGTAACCATCCACTGAGAAGGGGGGGGGAAGTTACTCAGGGAGGGACCTGCTGCCCCAGGGGTTTCCTTCACACTCTGGCACTGAGGTCTCCACCGCACCACCAGCCTGGTGCAGGCCACAGCCTGAGCACGCTGCCATCAGCTGCTATCCACAGCTGACACTGGTCCCCCAGTTCCAGACTCCCCTTCGTCCCACCAGAGCCGGTGACCTGGGGGTCAGAGAGGTGCCACATGAGTGAGAGCCTCACTCTTTTTTCCCTGACAGTCCTGGGGCTTGAACTCAGGGCATGGGAACTGTCCCTGAGTTTCCTTTGCTCAAGGCTAGGACTATGCCCCTTGAGCCACAGCGCCACTTCTGGCTTTTTCTGTTTATGTGGTGCTGGGGAATCAAACCCAGGGCTTCATGTATACGAGGCAAGCGCTCTACCACTAAGCCACATTCCCAGTTTTAAAAAATTTATTACAAGGCAAATTTTATTTTTTCAGTGATAAAAACGTAAACATGTCAAAACCAAATCTAGTCCACATAATAGATCTAGTCATTTACATAGTTTGTAGAAAGCAATTCACAAAAGCTCATTTCAGTTGCTTTGTATTTGCAGCTTTTTTTGGGGAAAACTTATTTTGGTTGTTGCTGTTAAAGTTATGACCTAAAAAATACAAAATAAGAATAAGTTCATTTTGATTAGAATATAGTGTGTAAGTTGTGATCAGTACTCATCAGGAATATGTGGGTTAAAGTCAGGTCCACTCCTACTGAATTCAATTTTACGAGGCAAGCACTTTTTTTTTTTTTCGCCAGTCCTGGGGCTTGGACTCAGGGCCTGAGCACTGTCCCTGGCTTCTTTTTGCTCAAGGCTAGCACTCTGCCACTTGAACCACAGCGCCACGTCTAGCTGTTCTCTATATATGTGGTGCTGAGGAATTGAACCCAGGGCTTCATGTATATGAGGCAAGCACTCTTGCCACTAGGCCATATCCCCAGCCCTGCATTCAATTTTAATAGGATCAACAGTGTGTAGCTTGGGGCAAGAGTGACTACTAATTTTAAAATTCAATGATACAAAACATTAATAAATTACAAAAGCTTTTAACCAAAAAGCAGCAGAGCTAAGGTTTTTCTCCTTCGAAAGTTGACATATAAAATTAATTTGTGCTTTTGTTTTTTGAAGTTTAACATGAAGATCTTTCGTTCTTTCTCTTTGAAAAGACAATAAGTCAGCCACATGAGAACGTATTACAAAATATTATTTGCCCAATGTCACATATAAGAACAAATCATAAAATTAAATAATTTTAACTTTAAATAATACAGTGGAGAGTACAAAACACAGGGGAACATTCACCGGAGAGTAGATTCTTTTGACGTATGTTCACTGAGAACACTTAGCAGTTAAAGGTGTTAAAGACATAGCAGTGGCTTTCTTTCCAGTTCTCCTTTTAGATCCTGTCATAGATTAGGCTTATTGCTAACATTTGACTCTCATAGGTTCTCAAATAAATGACATAAATAAATGGTGACAAGTATGAGGTAAAGTACAAATACCTCAAAAACTCATTCTTAGGACATGAGTGATAGTCACAGCCATTCGGCAACAACACTTACTAACTTAGTAATGTAAATCCTCTAGGTGGGCTATATTTTTAGGTAAGAAACAAGTACTAGCATTTTACCAATTGGTCAGCCCTTCTCCTTCCTAACTTTTGGCTTCAATCATAGAGGTGTCTCTACATTTCTCGTTAAAGCTGTTAGTTCTATTGCCACTCACCACCACATTTACAGATCTGGAGCTGCCAAGAAAACTGCTTTTAGCAACTTTTGCTTTTAGCCACTAAAAAATGTACAAATGCTCAGATTTCCACAGAACATTTTTCACCTCTCTGGATGATTCACTTCATGAGGAAACATGTCAACATAAGAAAACAATCTATAGAAGAGTACTGAACATCTCTACAACTAAAATATTTCAGAGTTGTAATACAAACATATATTGAACTGATTTCAAAGATACACTATATATTAAAACTATATTATCTGGGTGCCAGTGGCTCACGCCTATACTCCTAGCTACTTAGGAGGCTGAGATGTGAGGATCACAGTTGGAAGCCAACCTAGCCAGGAAAGACTGAGAGATTATTTTCTCGAATAAACCACCCAAACGGCAAGAAGTAAGAGCTGTGGCTCAAATGGTAGAGCACTAGCCTTGAGTAAAAAAGCTCAGGGACAGTGTTCAGGCCCTGAACTCTAGCCCTAGGACTAGCACTAAAAACAAAAAACAAAAAAACCCAAAACCCACAACTATTACCACTTTTAACTGAAATACAGATACCTGTACTACAAAATGAGCCAAGAAGCAGTTTCTTCCAAGATAGTTATGTGGTGCTAATATCTCACAGATGTAATTACAAAAGGATTCCCATTTTTAAAAATGTACTATTGGGTTCACAGTATATTTAATATTACTTAGAGAATGTCTTTAGCAGAATGTATACGTAAAAACCTAGCATTTAAAGCTCTTAGGGCAACAACCCAAGCTGGCAGCTGCTATGAGAGGAGCTTCTAGGAAAAAAACACACATACTAAATCACTTTACTTTTAGCACGACTCCATCCACAGTGCTTTTACAAGGACACGCACTGGTTTGCTCACGCCTCTGCTGCTGGAACTGCCTTCCTTTGCCTCCCTAGCTGGAGGCCCAGTCCTGGAAGCGGAAGCAGTCGCTGGCAATCTTCCACACGGCGCTGCTGTTGGAAGCGGGCCGCGTGGTCAGCAGGAAGTTCTGGTTAAAGTAGTGTTGCCTGTTCCCATCAAACTTGACGGTGCCACTGGTCACCACCAGCACTGTGCTCTGGGACCGGGTGGCCTGCCCGTGCACCGGCTGGCAACCTAGCGTGTTCACCTGGAACTCACTGGAAGGCAGCATCTCAAAGAAGTTAGCGAGGTCTTCCAGCCCCGTGACCACGTTTCCATTCCATATTAAAGTGGCCTCGTCCAGGTAGAGCCTGGGCAGCGCCCGGCGCCTCCTGTCCATCGTGTCGTAGTAAATATTGACGAACTCCTCAGCAGCCCTGCACGCCTGATCCACGAAAGTCTTAAAATCCACGGACATGGCCTCAAAACGCTGATCCCCAGCCCGCAGCCGCCACCCCCTCCCACCCCCAGCTCCCGGGGCTTCCGGAATGACCCAGTCCGGAAGCCAAAGCAAACAAACAAGCACCACCGGAAGTGCCTCTGTGCGCTCTGGGAAAAAATGTCCGCCCACCGGAAGTTCCAGCCTTAAGTACCAGCTTCTGCCGTTCCGGCCCAATTCCTCCCATTTGTCCTAATCACTCGGCTATTTACTTCACTTAAAAGACCATTTTTGCTTTTGTAAAACTGGGCCCTCAGAATCAAAGCGTCCCACCTTTCCAACGTCATCCTGGACACAAGCTAGAACGAAAGAGCGCCATTGACGTTAATAAAAGGCCATTGCAAATCCATTAGTGTCTGAAATGGTAGACAGCGCAGACTACTTGGGAAGCTTCCTTTCGCTATTTGGAGAGCATAAGCCCTGTAAAACATTAGAGCTACTAGCAGAAATAACAAAATAACATTTTGTTTTAAAAATATATATAAATGAGGGGCTGGGAATATGGCCTAGTGGTAAAGTGCTCGTATACAAAAATATAAACGAGCTGGGCACCTGTGGTTCACTCCTCTAATCCTAGCTACTCAGAAGGGTGATATCTAGGGATCCTAAGGATGGTGGTTCAAAGCCAGCCCAGACAGGAAAGTCTGTGACACTCTTATCTCCAGTTAACCACCAGAAAACTGGAAGTGGCACTACTGGCTCTATGGCTCAAAGTGGTAGCCCTGAGCAAAAAAAAAAAAAAGCTCAGGGACAGTGACCAGGTCCTGAGTTCAAGTCCCACAACCGACAAAACAAAATACTAAAAAGGTGCATGATTTTGTGGGTTATTTGAAATAGGTCTTTTTATATTTACTGAATGGCACTAACTTGAGTTTCATGGTTGACATAACAGGTTTTGTTTTATGAGCTGTCTTGATTCTCCTGGGTACTGTAAACATGAGAATCTCAAACTTAAAGGAGGGGTTAGGAGCTTGGCCTTTTCAACTCTGTCCTGTTTTGCAGAGGAGCAGGCAAACCTGTTGGGGCACTGCCTACCTGAAGGCTACGAAGCCTCTGTCTGTCAATAATTTCTTTTCAAGTTCGTTGAGTTGCTTCATGTGTATGTCTTGCTTGCTTTATTCTAGCACGTACTTAATGAAGTTGACCCCAGTCACTGGCAGAAATTTGTGAAGTCAGGACTCAAGTAAGTTGATCTTATTTTTCCTGTGCCATTTATAAAAGTAAGAATGTTTTTGACAGCTATGGAGCAGAGGTTTAGAGAGAGCAGATGAAGATTGTCAGAGAAAATGATCCACCAACTGACACACTTGTCTTTATGATGAAGAATAGAAAAACAACACTATGGGAATTATTATTATTTTCTTTGCCAGTCCTGAAGCTTGAACTCAAGGCCTGGGCGCTGTCCCTGAGCTTCTTTTTGCTCAAGGCTAGCTTCTACCACTTGAGCCACAGCACCACTTCTGGCGTTTTCTGTTTATGTGGTGCTGAGGAGTCAAACCCAGGGCTTCATGCATGCAAGACAAGCACTGTACCACGAAACCATATTCCCAGCCCAGGCCCTAAGTATTTTTAAAAATACAAAAATGAGTCTAAGTATGATGGCTCAAGCCTGTAATCCTAGACACATGGGAGATGGACATGAGGTGATTGTAATTTGAGGCCAACAGGGGCATAAAATTCATGAGTGAAAAGCTGTGGTAGAGCAGTACTATGCCTGGTAACAGTGGAATCCAGAGAAAGGGTCAAAGTTAGTGCTCTACCACTTGAGCCACAGCCCCATTTCTAGCTTTCTTGCTGGTTAATTAGAAATAAGTCTCATGGATTTTCCTGTCTAGGCTGGCTTTGAACTGTGATCCTCAGATCTCAGGCTCCTGAGTAGCTAGGATAACAGGCTTGAGCCACCAGCACCCAGCTATCACGATAGCCAGCTTGGTGCTGTATTTCAAAATCTTCCTAATGAAATCCTAAGGAAAAAAATTATTGCTTCTGGTAAAATAAACTTCCCTTTCATTAAGGCACTTCCTTTTGACTCCTGCCTCCCAGATTTCGCTATCAGGACCACACCTTCTTAAAGACCCTCCATGCTGCCACATTGCTGCTGTATGGCCCAGAAAGTTCCGTGCACTCAAAGCTCATCCAGCTTCCTGTGGTCCACATGATGCTGACCCAGCATTCTCTGTTTCTGCCAACACTGCTGACCTCTGAGGGAGAAGGAAACCCAGATAGTCAAGTAAAAGGTACCCCTCCCCAGATCTCCTCCCAGTTCACTTCCTGCTTTTGTTTCCTGGTGATTTGTTCCAAAGCTTACCCCCCTATTTGTTTTCAGATCTCAGCAGGTAGTACTGGGGGCATGTTACTGTCAGTTCCAGGATCAAGACATCATCATGTGTGTGTGTCTTTCTGTGTGTGTTGTGTGTGCATGTGCTGGTACTTGGACTTGAACTCAGGGCCTAGGTATTATCCCTTTTTTTGTTGTTGATTGTAGGGCTTAAACTCAGGGCTTGAGTGCTGTCCCTGAGCTTTTGTTCTCAAAGGCTAGAGAGCTGTCATTTTGAGCCACAGCTCCATTTTCAATTTTCTGGTGGTTAATTGGAGATAAGAGTTCCACAGACTTTCCTACCTGGGCTGGCTTCAAACTGAGATCCTCAGATCTCAGTCTCCTGAGAAGCTAGGATTACAAGTGTAAACCACCAGTGCCCAGCTTCCCTTAGCTTTTTTGGTCAAGGCTGGCACTCTGCCACTGAGCTACAGCTCCACTTCTGGCTTTTTGCTGGTCAATTGAAGATAAGAAAATTCACAAACTTTCCTGCCTGGACTAGCTTTGAACTTCAGCCCTCATCTCAGTCTCCTCAGATCTCAGTGTTGTAAGTTTCTAGAATTGGGGGTATGAACCCCCAAGGCCAGGCTTGATATTCCTTTGTCTTAAGATAGAACAACAAAGGCAGGCCTGTTCTGAAGGCCTTGTCTGACTAGTAGAGGTGTTGGAAAGAGCTCACCCCCGTGTCATGCCTGGGTGGTAAAAGAGCTGGGAGTTAGGGGAACTTAGGAGATGTGGGAAACGCAAAGGTGGGTGTCAGACCTGAGAGACCGTTTTCTTGCGTTTTCTTAGTGGGCAGATTGAAGCTTAGCAAGGGAAGAGGGCTAGAATTCACTTGTTGGCAGGATGCTGCTACAGAACTCTTCTAACGCCAGGCTTATTCTATGCCTAATTCAGTAAGCATTCACTTATTGCCTAGAAGTTGTGAGGCTTGTCAGAGGAGACTGTCTGAGATTTCTGCCCCTCAGAGCCGCACTGTTGACAGACGAGTCAGTATCACCCAGGCCATTAGAAGCCATTATGGGTCAGTCTGTAATAAACTGCTGGATTGGCCAAGGGTGATGGCTCATGTATTTAACCCTAGCTACTCAGGAGGGCAAGATCACAAAGAGCACAGTTCAAGGACAGTCTGAGAGAGAATTCATCTCAACAAATGAACTGTGGGATAGTGGCTCGTGTCTCTTGTCCCAGCTCTGCAGGAGTCATGATAAGAGGGTTGTGTCGAAGGCTGGCACTAGGCAAAAAGCCTGAGACTGTCTGAAAAAATAAGTAAAGTAGAAAATGTCTGGAGGTGTGATTCAAGTTGTAGAGCACCTGAGTTCCAACCCTAACACAGCCAAAAGAAAAACTTTAAAACTATTGGAGTGAGGCCAACTGTTGTGCCAATTACTAGTATAAATGCTAGGAGAATGTATCCTCTATTCAGGAAGGAGTAGAAATTTTAGAGGTTTTTTTTTTTTTTTGATAGTGTAATTATAGGGATGAATGTTTAGACTTTAAAGTCTGAGCGAAGACTAGTCCTTGGCCTTGTCAAAAACCTAAGAAGCTGGGCACTGTAAAGTCATCATTCCTGGAACACTCCTGCTTGCTTTGTTTGCTGTGCGTCCCTGTGGTGCTGATGTCTCTCTGTTTCTTCCAGAAGCGCTGGTGGACCTGATGTGGGCAGTGGTGAGGCTGTGCCCTTCCATCTGCCAGAGCAGCCATTTTGCTGTGCTTCTTGGGGCCTACGGTGCCACCCTCAGTGTCCTAGGTGAGGGCGCGAGCCCCTGGGTGGGGGAGGGGCGCGATGGTGGTACCGCTGGGAGGGTGCTGGCTGTATCCAGTGTGTTGAAGGCGCTCAGCTTCCTATAGCAATTCTCCTTGACTTCTAGACCAAAAGATCTTGCTTGTCCTCCGGGCCTATGAACAGAGCCACGTGAGCCTCATCGACTTCAGGTGAGTGTTGGACCTGTGAGTGTGGAATCAGCAGGCCTTGCCGGTGTCCATCCAGTGGGGTGGCCCCTGTCCACACAGCCAGCTCCACATCCTGTCTGGCCAGGCTGCTAGCCCAGGCTGCCAGGGATGGCCTCCCGCCTTTGCAGCAGCAGGTCTCGCTGCTGACTCACAGGTGCTGGCTTCCAGCTGGACTGCATGTGTCTCTGGTTGATTTTTCTGGAAACCTTTCTTTTCATGCTTTCCTATAAATGGAATGACTTAGGATACAGGATTTGGGAAAGAAAGTAAAGAGAGTGAATATGAAACCTAGTGTTTCCCCTGTCTGCACATTTGTATGTGTGTCTCTCCTGTCTGCATGTTTTGTCTGTCCATCTATCTGTCCTGTCTGCACATTTATGCATGTGTGTGTACGCTAGGGGTGCTGCCTCTCTCCTGGGTCTTGCTTTTTCTTTGTCCATATCCTGGGGTCTTGAGGGGCTGAGCTTCGTGTCAGACCAAGCAGGAACTGACTAGAAGCCCTCTCCATAGATAGTATTTATGACTGTCTTTGTTGCCCTGGATTCTTCTTTCTCTCTTCAGCACCTTCATTGGCAAAGATCTTGTGTGTTCAGATAGCAAGTGAAAGAACTAGATCAAGAGAAAGTTCTGGGAAGCGCTGCATGAAAAAGAGCACTTGGTTTAAAAAATGAAAGCCGTAGTATCCCAGAAGCTACTCCCTACCTCAAACAAATAAAATAGAAATGTTCTTTATCTCTTAAGACTGTAGACACTTGCCCTTCTTCCTCGCATTGCTTTGGGGTGGGTGTCGTCACAGGAGACCCTGCTGGCACTGGACCACGCGTTGTGCGTGTGGTGTCTGTCCTAGGTCTGCTTCCTCCCAGGAGGCAGACACAGCACGTAGCTACCCGGGAGCGGGGAACTGGCTTTCCTCCAGGCTGGGTCGGTGGAGCATCCCTTGCGGAGGCGGTGGGGAGGCAGCTTGAGAAGGAAGGAGAAGGATGAGGAGGAAAGGGGAGGCCTGAGGCATTTTCCAGGTAGAAGAAAGGTAGGCCTGAGGTCGGCTGAGTGAGAGCACACGGCTCCTGAGATAGCCAGCTTAAAGGCTGTGTGGGCAAACCTGGTTCACTCAAGACTCCTAGTGGGAGAGCAGGCTTCTGCTGCTGGCCTAGCCTGGCTCTGGAGCCTCACGCCTCCAGTGTGAAGCTCAAGTCCTAGGGATGGCTCTGGGGCTTGAACCCAGGGTTTTGAACTTACCAGGCAAGCGCTTTACTTGAACCACACCCCAAGCCATTTTTGCTTTGGTTATTTTTCATATAGGGTCCCACACTTATACCCTGACCAGTATGGACCGTGGTCCCTACATTTATATTTGCCATGTAGCCGGGGTGACAGGTGCACACCACTGCATCCAGCTCTGTTGTTTGAGATGGGATCTTATGAACTGTTGTGCCTAGCCTGGCCTCAAACTGTAGTGTTCTAATACCTACCTTCTGTGTAGCTGGGATTATAGTCATGAGTCACTGTATCTAGCCTGAGTAATTTGCTTTATCTTTTCTGTCCCTTCTCCTCATTTGCACAGGGGGTGATAGTGTAACATAGGGAGTTGTACAGGCCAAGCCAGGCATGCCATAACTAGTGTGTGGGTGTTGGCTTCTGCCGTCATCACCATCTGTCACTGTACCATCGGCATCCACATCACCACCTCCTCCTCCCTAAGCTCTGGTAGAACACGAGTACAGGGCCAGAATAGCACTGACACAGTGCTGCTCTCAAGGATGGGTAGTCGGTGGGCCCCATCAGCAGTCCACTTCCCCCCCTCTGGCTCTAGGGTGCTGATGTGGGGCCCAGCAGCCGTGGAGCATCACAAGACACGCCGGAGCCTGGGCAAGTCACTGTGGCAGCAGCCGAGCGTCGGAGACATCCTCCGCCTCCTGGACCAAGACCGCATGATGCTGACCATCCTGCACTTCCCCCAGCACCGGAGGCTGCTGCCCCCCGAGGTGCGCCCGCTGCTGACACCTCTGCTTCTGCTGCTAGCACTTCATCTGTACCTTCAGCTTCCTCCTCCGCCTCCTCCTCCTCCTCTTCTTCCTCCTCCTCCTCCTCTTCTTCCTCTTCCTTTTCCTCCTCCTCTTCCTCCTCTTCTTCCCTGTCTTCCTCCCCCCCACCCCCAGTACTGAGGTATGAACTTGATAGGCAGGTGCTCTACCACTTGAGCCACCCTCCAGCCTAGCTTTTTGCTGGTTAATTGGAGGTGGATTCTCAAAGACATTTCTGTCCTAGCTTTCTTGGAACTAAGATCCTTCAGGTCTCACCCTCCCGAGTAGCTAGGATGACAGGTGTGAGCCACTAGTGGCTAATGGATAGAGTGCTACTTTTGATTAAGGAAAATTTCATTTGTATATTGAGGTAGACTGCTCCCACATGTTCCAGTGATTCACCCACTCCTGCCGACCCTGTTTCATCACACACATCCCCACAGCAATGAAAAGTTGATCACAGGGGCTGGGAATATGGCCTAGTGGCAAGAGTGCTTGCCTCGTATACACGAAGCCCTGGGTTCGATTCCTCAATACACCTCATAAACAGAAAAAGCCAGAAGTGGCCTTGTGGCTCAAGAGGCAGAGTCCTAGCCTTGAGCAAAAAGAAGCCAGGGACAGTGCTCAGGCCCTGAGTTCAAGCCCCAGGACTGGCAAAAAGGAAAAAAAGAAATTGATCACATTCCAAAAACCAGATAAAACCTTGTATGAGCATTAATTTTTTTTACCAAACAATTGCTACCACCACCCACCACCCTTTTTTTCTTTTTCTAGATATTTTGGGGATGAAGTCTTAACTTTTCTTGCCAATCTGGTTTCGAACCATGATCCTATGAATCTCAGCCTTCTGACTAGGTTTTTAGGTGTGAGCCCCCAGTGTCTAGCTAGAACTACATTTTGCTTTATTCTCTTAATGACTTAAATACTTTGCTCTCTGGCTATAGCGTGTCTCCATGCACATGGCTCAGTCACTTGTGAGGTTTAGTCACACATTTTTTTGTTTGTTTGTTTCGGCTATTTCAGAATGCACAGGAGTCCTTATATAAAGACAAAAGCGTGAAGGTGGATCTCCATGGCCTTTATGACCCCTGCTTTCTCCTCCAGCTCTTTGGGGAACTGACCAGGCCAGGTAAGCACAGCTGCCCTTGTGGGGTCTGGCTGACTCTGTGGGCCCCAGGAATCAGCATGGTGGTAGGTGATCATTGTTGCCATGAGGCCCAGATTAGGCCTGAATCTTCAAAATCTTGAGGTTATTTTTTGTGTGTGTGAGGTAGACACCAGGGATTGAATTTAGGGCCTCAAGTTGCAGGAAGTGCTCTACCACTTGAGCCACATCCCGCCCCCCCCCCCCCCCACACACACACATTAGCAGGTCCCATGTGCTTTCTGGAGTCTAGCTCGACTTAAAGATCCATGAGACTCCAGAAAAGCCTTTAAGAAAAGCCTGTGTTGTTGGAAGTGGCACACTGAGGCTCAAAGTGGTAGAAGTACTAGCCTTGAGCGAAAAATCGCAGGAACAGCATTTTGGCACTCCCTGAGTTCAAGCCCATGACCAACAAAAAAAAAAAGACCATGTTATGGGTGTTTGGGTGTTGGTGTTTTGGCTTCTGTGACCAGGTTACTACATAAAAGGGCCCCTTTATGAAGGATGTGGCTCTGGATTAAGCTTATTAGGTGGACTGGGAAAGCCATGTCCCACCATTTACCCCGTGACTGTTTTTTTTTTTTTTTTTTTTTTAATGCCAGTCTGGGGTTTGAACTCAGGTCCTAAGCACTGTCCCTGGCTTCTTTTTGCTCAAGGCTAGAACTCTGCCACTTGAGCCACAGCGTCACTTCTGGCTTTTTCTGTTTATGTGGTGCTGAGGAATCGAACCCAGGGCTTCATGTCTGCAAGGCAAGCACACTCTACCACTAGGCCACATTCCCAGCCCACCCTGTGACATATTTAAACTTTCAAGTTTCTGTTGTATACCACGCTCCCTCCAGAGAACAGACTTGCTGAAGACTTGGACTGCCCTTTGTACTCCTTCCGAAAGGACCCAGAGGGGCCTGGCTTTTCCTCCACATTTCCCCATCAGTGGCCCTGCGTGCTGTCCTCAGCTGTCCCGGGGACACTGGGTGGTGCTGGACCTGACTGACAGCAGAGCAGGGGCGTTTCATACCAATGTGGCTAGAATGACAGCAGCCAGCTAAGTTGTCCTAGTAACTGCTAGACAGTAGGCTAATGAGGCAGGTCCCCTCTGTGGCCAGGAGCTCTTCCGGCCTCCCATCTGCCTTGCCTTGTCAGTGCTGCCAAATCTTTTCCTCGTCAAACATGACAAGAAATAGCCAGCCAGGCTCTGGAGGGGCTCACCAGTATTATTAGCTACTCAGGAGGCTGAGATCTGAGGATCATGGTTTGAAGCCAGCCTGAACAGAAAAGTCAGTGAGATTCTTATTCCCAATGAACCAGCAGAAAGCCAGAAGTGGAATGTAGCTCAAGTGGGAGAGTGCCAGCCTTGAGCAAAAAAAGCCATGCAAGAATGCAAGGCCCTGAGTTTAAGCCCCAATACTGGCACCAAAAAAAACAACAAAAAACAAAATTTCACACTCTAAAACCATGATGTTGCTTCTTGGGTGAGTTATAACGGCTCATTTAGTCCATTTCTCTCACAATAGAACTTTTAGGGAGACAGACAATGACTTAGAAAATATTCAATAGTGAATCAGAAGTTTTTTGTTTTTGTTTTTTTCAAAATCTCAAATACTGTCCTTATTTGGTGGGGGATAGATGGTGGAGGCCTTTTGCAAGAGTGGAAACTAGTAAATGGTCTTGAATTAGGGAAAGGTAGTGGTCCCCATCCTCCTTGCCTTTCAGTTTTCCAGTACAGCCTCTTTCAGAGTCTAATAGGCAAGCAAAACTATGTTCAGGACATATCTGCCCTCATTTGAAAAGGATTCTCAGTAGTTCAAACACGGTTGATACCAAAGACTTACATCGAAGCCAAGCACTTTGGAAAGTGTAGAGGGGGAGAGGGAGGATCTACACCCAAGTCCAGCATTATCCCACAGGTAAGTTTACTACAGGGTGCTCCAGGCTTCCGGTCATCTCAGGCAGTAAGTGGGAGCCTGGTGCTTGCGACATATTCACTTCCTGCTAGAAGAAGCACATCAGTTCGTCAGTTACAGTGTGACATACAGAAAAATACATGGGTTGTATTTCCATGGGCTCAGTTTTGGGGGAAACCGTAGCCAGATCAGGGAGCAGTGTTTACTCAGCAGCTTCTCAGGGGAGACCATCTGCCTAGGAGGGGCCAGAGTCCTGTGCTTGAGCTTCCTGGGAGTGGCATCAAGGTGCATTTTCTGGTGTCAGGCTTCCTTCAGCTCACATTCTGTCTGGGAGATTGGTCTATAGCAGTGTGTTTGTACTTCCTGCCTAGCTTAGGTATCCTGTGATCCTGCATCAGGCCTGTGGTTAGTTAATCTTTATAAAGTGGCTGTGTGTCTTCAGAAATGCCAGTCCTTTGCCAAAAGGGGGGACTTGTTTTCATAGCCTTATCACCTCCTGTCTGAGTCCTTGGCCAAGAAATGGTACCAGCCAAGGCTGCTATCAGTGACAATGACAGATGCTTTTTCCACAGCAAGTTCTTGTCCTTAGCAGAATGGGGCTGAAATGTCTAGCTCATAATTCACATGTGCCACCACGCAAGCAGCACTGGAAGACCTATGTGCAGTTCTGTGAGTTGTGTGGCCCCATGAGTCTCAGTGAACACTGTGCTGTCCTCTTGTCACTACGAGTCACAGCTGGGGATGCTGTGTATGAAGAAGCTGAGGGGACCAATTCTTGATACGTTAGGAACACTGCCACTAAAGCCCACTGGCCCTCGGTGCTTCTGATTTTCATCCTTGATAATTTTCCTGGCAGAGCCATTTTGATCGGGAGCAGGTTTTACAAGGTCATATTGCTATTCATGAAGTTCTGAAAACAGACAATGGCATTTATAACTATTTTTAAATGGTCTATTGTATTTTCAACATCCCAAGGGCAGCTCTTTTCCATTAAGTACTACAAAATCAAAACTTCCATAGAGTAACACAGTCACAAAATAGGTTGAATTTTCCTCATGGGACACATGGAAAAACTCATTTGTCTTAGAATGTCAGCAGTTAACTAAAAGTGCCTGGCCAGCCAAATGCTAGCTCTTTTCAGTGAGTGTAGTATTAAATGATTAGATTATTCTCTCCCTCTATGTTTATTTCTTATATAGGTGTATATGTATCTCTTAAATACATTTTATTTTCCATAAGATGTAATTTATCCACAGTTCAGTCCCTCTAAAGCTTTCAGATTTTTCCTCTCCATCACAAAGAATCACTTGTTAGAAAGAAAGTTGAGTCCATAGCTTTTGGAACCCAAGAGGCATCTGTTTATTTTCATCCTGTACTGTTAATCCTGTGTATCTGTGTGTATGTCTGTGTTCTAGTCCTAGGGCTTGAACTCTGCACTGTTTCTGAGCTTTTGTGCTCAAGGCTAGTGATCTACCATTTGATCCACAGCTTCACTTTCAGCTCTTTGGTGGTTAGAGATAAGAGCTTCACGGAATTTCCTGGCCAGTCTAGCTTTGAACCACAATCATCACATCTCAGCCTCTTGAGTAGTCAGGGTTACAGGCGCGAGCCAACAAAAGCCAGTTTTGATCTGGCTGTTGATATTGAGTAAGGTTCTGGTAGGCAGCATGTACTTGGGTTCTGCTTTTTATCTGATCTGCCCATCTTTGCCATTTAATTTGAGTATATATACCATTTATATTTAATTAGATCATTGATCTGAACTCTATTTTATCATTTTTATTGGCCCTTAACTACAATGTGTACGTGCATGCATACTTAGTAGTTGCTTTAGAATTTATAGTCTTCATCTTCAGTTTAACAGTTGGCCTTTGGCCTTAGAGAAGCTTCTAATAGTATAGATCCATTTCTCCCTTCCTGGCTTTTGTGCTCTTACACATTTTACTTCAATATGTGTAATACTCACAGTGTGTATTTTTGGTTCACTATATCATTGAAGGAGATTTAAACATGATATTAGTTATATAGTAGCCGTTTCTTGTTCTCCTCATTCCTTTGGGTACATCTTGGTTCCAGTCTGGTAGCATTTTTCTGTTGTCAGAAATTCGTTCATTAAGACATCTTGTCATTCAGGCTGCAGGTAACCAATTCTTTTAGCATTGGTGGTTAAATTTGGGGCCTGTACTTGCTTGGCAGATGATGTACCATGCGATTTTCGTTGTGTGTGTAAAGACCAACAAGGGTTGCAGAGCAGATGTAGGCAAATCCTGTGTGAACTCAATGGCCCCAGGTCTGGACCAGTCAGCTGGTCACACTGCTGAGTTTCCAGGCTTGAACCTCCTGTATTTTCCTCAGTGTTGCTTGTACTTGGAGCTCTGACTGGTAGGACAGGGAAGAGCAGTGAGCTGATTGTCTCTGCTACAAGTGTGCCAGGTTTCACAGGGTGCCTCTGCCTTTCTCTGGCTTCTTATGTGTTTAAGTGGTAATGAAACTGGGTGCTGGTGGCTCCTGCCTGTAAACCTAGCTACTCAGGAGGCTGAGATCTGATGTCCACGGTTCAAAGCCATCCTAAGCAGGAAAGTCATGGGACTCTTATCTCCAATATACTGCTCAGGAAAAGCCAGAAGTGGCACTGTGGCCCATGTGGTAAAGGGCTAGCCTTAAGCACAGAGACTTAAAGACAGCACGTAGACACTCAAGGCCCAGACCCAAAAAACAAAGAGGCAATGAAGTGACCCTGGCTGTGGCCGACCAGCATCTGCTCTGACCTGTGTGTGATTACTGCCGCAGGGGGCAGGCGCTCCTGTCTAGCCTCAGCCGCAGTTAGGGGCCACCGGGGAGAAACTTGCTTCCTTGCATCCAGCACAGGTGCTGACGTTGATAATTGCCAAAGGACGTCCAAGTTCTCCAGGTGGCACGACTGTCATGGAATCCTGCTCTGTGCCTCATGTTCTGTTTGACTTCCTATAGAATTTGTGGTGGATTGCCGAAAGTTTTTGGATTCAAATTCTCTGGGGCTAACCATCGCAGCCCTCAGCAGCTATGACCCCCAGATGCGAGCTGCGGCCTACTCCGTCCTGGCCGCCTACTACTCCCACCTGGAGGGGGCTCGCTTCCGGGAGCAGTCCCAGGTGAGTGGGAAGTAGGGCATCCTCTGAAGGTGAGGGGGGCCTGATGGGCTTCTGGAAGTCAGCTCTCTACCCAGTCTGATAGGATGTTCACTTGGGTCTGGCGCATTGCTCAGGGATCAGCTGAACAAGTCCTTGTGGGTAGACAAAATGAGTCTGTAGTCCAGACTGTGGTAAAGCTGCTTGTTATTCCTGACATGTGGCCCCACGGTGGTAGAGGAACAGAGGGGACTGTACTTCCGGACATGGTGTGGGGCTTTTCAGCCACTGGGCACCGGCCTCTCTCCTCCAAGAAAAGCCATGTCAAGGAGCCCTAAGGTGACAAGTGTGCTCTTCTGCTGTGGCTTTGCCTCTGGTGTCCCTAGGGTGAGGAGGGCAGGTAGACCCTACAAAGCTGCTGTCCAACTGTGAGACAGTCACAGTTATAAAAACACACATCTTTGTAGTATGTGTGTGTGTTGGTACTGGGGCTTGAATTCAGGCTGGGTACTACCCCTTAGCTCTTTTGCTCAAGGCTGTTGCTCTGCCACTTGAACCATAGTTCCTTCCACTCCCAGCTTTTGGCAGGTTAATTGGAGCTAAGGGTCTCACAGATTCTCTTGCCCTGTATTGGTTTTGAAATGCAATCCTCAGATCCTGAGTAGCTTGGATTATAAGCATGAGCTACTGGTGCCCAGCCCAGTTCCTCTTTGTAATATTTTTTTTCTCCTTGTTTCTCAGCTACTTTACCTGTTGGATGTGGTCCGGAATGGTATTCGAACCCCAAACCTGAGACTCTCTTTTACCTTGGCTCTCTTCATTGCCAAGGCAGCACAACAGATTTTGAAACCAGGTACCCCAGAAACTGTCTATTGGAGGAGAGCTCAAAATCTTGAAGCCAAAATATCTATGTCTAGGGTTATATCCCATAGTTGCAGTCAGTCACCCCTCCCTGAGAAATGACACGGTTGTGGTTGGGTCATAAGCCACGGGTGCAAGGTGGCCCCTCCTAGACTTGTCCCTGCCTCAGTCCCTTCACCACGCAAAGGGGACAGCTGTGGTACCTGTGCCTCGAGGGTTTCTGTGAGGTGACCCACGTCTCTCTCTCTCACACACACACACACACACACATGCCCTCTTGGGGTTCTGGCTCAGTGAGCACCCCTAGTGTGAGCAGCCACTGTTCTGCCATTGGTGATGTAATTAATCACCAACTGAGATGGGTGAAATCAAGTCTCGGCTCGGGGTCCTCAGCTAGAAAGCACAGGAGTGCAGAAGTTCCACGGGGACAGGGGCTGTCCATCTCATGCCCAGAGTGCCCCCACATGTGCACCACGCGGGCCCCAGGGCATCCTGGGCAGGCCCGGGTTGGTGACTGTCTGCCTGTGTCCTCAGAGGAGCACATGTACTGGAAGCTCAGCAAGTTCCTGCTGTCACACGAGTACCTGAACATGGACAAAGTGCCAGGCTTCTACCAGTTCTTCTACAGCTCTGACTTCGAGGTAATCCCACCAATGTCCTCCTTCAGGTCTCCTGGGATTCCTGAACTGCGTCCCTCGGCCTCCATGGTTGCTGGTGTTTCCCCATGAATATGTTTGCCACACTGCCGGGCTAAATTTGTACTTCTCCTTTGTGGAGATGCCAAGCCTTTTATCCCCTTATGTGTTCCCCTTCCACTCTCTCACTTGGCCGCCTGACCTGCAGGCAATCCAAGGTGGAATGGGGGTCGCGGGTAACCTCGGTTGCGTGTGGCTGCGAAAATGCCCTCCCTATACTCGCCAAGAAAGGAAGCCAGGTACGCATGGGCTCTCGGAGTAAGCTTCAGGAGCTTTCCGTTTATTCAAGGGAGGGGCAATCAAACTTATAGCACTAATGACGAGAGAAGGAGAGGGACTGACCAGGTGCTAACGATAGGCTAGTGAGCATGTCCGTCCAAGAGCAGCGCCCTAGGACCTCCCCGACAGGCTAACGTCATTTCCCACAGAACCGCCCTCTGGGCGCCTGACCGCGCCACTACGACACAGGTGCGACACAGGTGCTTGCAACAGAGAGGCGCGGGCTGGTTTGGCTGCCTCTTCTGGTTTTGGACCCGGAAGGAGGTGGGAGTGGCTAACATCCACGCAGCCCCAGGGTGGGAGGAGAGACAGCGTCTTGGGACCGCCCTCTCCTCCTCCATGCCAAGCTGATACCCAACACCACACAAGCAACAAGAAGGCCAGGAATTGGGGCTGGGGATATGGCCTAGTGGCAAGAGCGCTTGCCTCGTATACTTGAAGCCCTGGGTTCAATTCCCCAGCACCACATATACAGAAAATGGCCAGAAGTGGCACTGTGACTCAAGTGGTGGAGTGCTAGCCTTGAGCAAAAAGAAGCCAGGGACAGTGCTCAGGCCCTGAGTCCAAGGCCCAGGACTGGCAAAAAAAAAAAAAAAAAAAAAAAGGCCAGGAATTGGAGCTGTTTACTCAGGCTCCTGTCACTTCTCAGATCTTTGTTTTGTTGTTTTGCCAGTCCTGGGGCTTGAACTCAGGGCCTGAGCACTGTCCCTGGCTTCTTTTTGCTCAAAGCTAGCACTTGAGCCACAGCATCACTTTTTCTATATATGTGGAGCTGAGGAATTGAACCCAGGGCTTCATGTATATGAGGTGAGCACTCTACCACTAGGCCATATTCCCAGCCCCCACTTCTCAGATCTTTAAAGCTCTGTGTCAGTCGGGTCATGCTGGGCTCTCCTGGTGAATCCTGGATCCCTCTTAAGCCTGGCTCAAAGTGGACCTGGTCCTTTATTCCCGACCTGAAGCAGCAGGATCAAATGAGCGGGAGGGTTTTTAGTTAGACCATCAGGAACAGAGGCCAGGCCTCTGTGACAGGCTGTTGCGCTAGAAAACAATGGTGTGTGCAAGGTTAGCGCATGCCACACTTTAACTTAGTTAATGCTTCTTTCTCATTTGCCTCCACGACAGCAAAAAACGGAGCAGGAGTGGGTGCTGGGGATTCTGCGGCAAGGGATCCGAGACAAGCACTGCTACGAGCTGTGTGCCCGGCGAGGGGTCTTCCACGCCCTCCTGTCCTTCTTCAATAGCCCGCTGTGTGACGAAGGGGCCCAGGTGAGCAGGGGCTGTGGGTTTGTTTGAGACCCTAAGGTCTGTGCTCTTTCTCATGCTTTTTTTTTTTGGCCAGTCCTGGGCCTTGGACTCCGGGCCTGAGCACTGTCCCTGGCTTCTTCCCGCTCAAGGCTAGCACTCCACCACTTGAGCCACAGCGCCGCTTCTGTCCGTTTTCTGTATATGTGGTGCTGGGGAATCGAACCTAGGGCCTCGTGTATCCAAGGCAGGCACTCTTGCCACTAGGCTATATCCCCAGCCCCTCATGCTTTTTTTTGAATGTCAGGTCCAGGTGAATTTTGAAAGCTGACTGCCTGGAACCTGGCTTTGAATTAGAAAAAAATATGCTTATATTCAGGCCTGTGTTGTCTGTGTTGTCTGTGTTGTGTTGTCTGCTCATGGCACCGTCATCTGAACCAGCTGTGTGACATGTAGTATCGTTTGTCCCTGGATGGAATGGCTTTCGCTGTGACCCTCTTGCTGAGACCTTGGCTGATAAGAAGGCCTCTGCTTTGCCATCACAAGGAAGGGACTAGTCAGTGATTGAAACCTACAGAGCTGAGCAAGAAGCTGAGTCCCATTTGAGTGACGGGAGTTATCAGCCACCAAGGTTTCACTTAGATTACAGAGGCACCAAAACTCAGCAGAGCTAGGTGCCAAAGGCCCATGCCTGTAATCCTTGCCACTCAAGAGCACTGGGCTCTGAGGATCCCGGCTCAGAGTCATCCTGGGCAGAAAAGTCCACAAGATTCCTCTGAAGTTAACCACTAAGACTCCAGAAGTGGAGCTGGGGCTCAAGTGGTAGAGTGCCAGCCGTGAGCAAAAGGGCTGAAGGTCAGCACGCAGGCCCTAACTTGAAGCCTCAGTGCCAGTGTGCACGCACGCGTGCGCGCACGTGTGCACACACACACACACACACATACACACACTCTCCACATACCCCGCTCTGCAGAAAATGGAAGTTGTATCTGCCAGGCTCCCCAGCTCCCTTGCACCGACAGCTCATGTGCATTTTCCAAGTGCACAGATTATTAAAGGAAGAAAATAAGAGCCTTTGGTGTTTTGATTAATTCTTACCCTGGCCAACTTCTCTTTCTGATCTTATTATATAAAATGTGAGGGCACGAGAGCGAATTATGATCAGAAAAACATTAGAATAAATGGGATTTGGACATTATAGGAGAATTCAAAAGTATCCAGTGAACATTTTGGGGCAGCCCCATGTTCGTGGCCCCCTTTCCAGGTGGCGAAGTGGGACAGAATGGGCTGCACTCACGGCGGGGCTGGAAATGGGCCTGTGTTCTCCGCAGTGGGCGGCACACATCTGGCTGTGGTGTCTTGTGCATCTTGCTGTGTGTAGGTATTTCAGGACAGGTGAGCAGATGGGTCGGCGGGGACCTCCTCAGGCCCGCTGCTTGCCGTCCCTGGGGGCGAAGGCTTGTCCTCAGCCACCGCCTTGATGCTTGGCCCCGAGGTCTTGGTGTGCAGTGGCCACCTGTCACCACAGCGCGCATGACTTTCTAAAGCCCTCTCAGCACTCAGGGCTGTCTTTGTTTTGGGTTTTTAGAATTGGATTCTAGAAATTCTACAGAAAGCTGCTCAGGTTGCCAGATCTGCCTATGAAATCGTCCGGGACTACAGCCTTTTAACATGGATTTTACACATCCTTGAGAGCAGGTAAGTCATCTCAGAGATGTCCAGCACGAAGGTGGCATGGTGGCGGGAGAACTGCCGCCGGCCTTGGCGAACAGGAAGCTTCGGCTTCAAGAGGCTCCTCACAGAGTCCCCGAGGTCTGTTGTGGTGTCTCCATTCTTGGTAACAGGCCCAGATTGTATTGTTGAGGGCCTGCTGTGCAAGATTCCCTGCGATTCCAGAGAGGAGCGTGAGGCCCTCTGGAAGGCCATGCCATACCAGTAGCATCTAGCAAGAGGGCTCTGACATCTACCAGCGACCACTGTAACAAGCCCTGAGCCAGCCAGCCAAGCCCTCAAAGTGTGTGTGTGTGTGTGTGTGTGTGTGTGTGTGTGTGTGTGTGTGTGTGTGTGTGTGTGTGTGTTGGCACTGGGACTGGGGCTTGAACTCAGGCCTAGGCTGTCCCTTAGATTTTTTCATTCAAGGCTGGCACTCTAACACTTGTAGCTTTTTGCTGGTTAATTGGAGTTAAGAGTCTCACAGATTTTTCTGCTTGGGCTGAACCATAATCCTTCCATCTCAGCCTCTTGAGTAGCTAAGATTACCCAGTGGCACCCAGCTCTTATAAGACTTTTTTTTTTTTTTTCTGGACCTGGCCTCTCTCCCTGAACCTTTTTCGCTCAAAGGCTATCATTCTACCACTTGAGTCACAGCTCCACTTCCAGCTTTTTGGAGGTAAGAGTCTCACAGACTTGCTTGCCTGGCTGGCTTCAAACCACGATCCTTAGAACTCAGCCTTCTGAACAGCTTAGGCTTACGTGAGCCACCAGTGCCAAGCCTTAAAGTCTTTTTTTTAAAGTTCTTCTAAAAAGAAGTAGTATCTTAACCCATCTTGGGACATCAGTCATAAGACTGTCTTGGCTATTCAGAAGGCATGACTGGCCAGTTGTCCGTCCCTGGCTGTTTCACCATTGTAGTTACGATCATAAGCAGCACAGCTTTTACTGTCCTGGAGGGACCGAGGCAGGCCTCTGGGCAGAAGGCAGCATGGGCACTGGTCCTGCATCAGAGTGGCATTTGGACCATCACTGTGTTTTTACTCAGAAGGTGAAATCTGGGGGGAGACAGATGGTGAGCAGAAGAGGGTTAGGAGGGCTGCCACACACACACACCCCACACCCCCCCCGTGTCTCATCCCACTCCATGGTATGTCTCCCCACACCTCCACAGGCAGGAGAGGAGAGGAGGTGGCGGAGCTTGACATCTACCGTGCTCAATTCCAGGTTTCTGGAGACTCAGCTGCTCTCGAATGTGATCTCCTTGCTGCACACGCTGTGGGTGACCAACCTGGGAGACAGAGGAGCCGAGGAGGAGAGCCCACAGCCTGGCCAGAAGCCCCCGCAAGCTCCTCGCCCTGCACCTGGTCAGCGAGTTCCTCCACGTCCTCATCGCGCTCATGAAGCACCTGAGGTGAGCCTGTCCTCCCCCGGGGTCCTCTGCTGTGCCCCCGAGACTGAGGGCCCGTGCTGCTGGGAGTTCCTTTCTGTCATCTGTGGACAACCACACAGGCAGGCTCAGGGTTCTGACTGTGTCGACCAGGCCCGAGTGAGGGTGTCAGGTACAAGTAGCCTCAGGACTATTTTAATAACCTTTTTATTTACACTTCATATCATCAGTGTGCTGAGAAATTAGCATATTTTTGTAACATCATATGCATTATGTCAGGTCATTTTTAGCCAACAAGCTATCCATGTATGTTCTGACCCTGATTGAAATAGTGACGTTTCACAGAGCACATTTTCTATGACCTTGACTAAGACATCAGATGTATTCCCAAATTGTCCCCTCTGCCTTTGCTAGCCTGTGGATACTCACATGTCCCTGAACTTCCTTATTTATTGTAATATTTTCTCTCTTTTTTTTGGTTCAGTACTGGGGCTTGAACTCAGGGCCTGGGGCTGTCCCTTTGCTTTTTCACTCAAAGTTGGTGCTCTGTCCCCTGAGCCACAGCTCCACATCAGCTGTTTGCTGGCTAATTGGAGATAAGAGTCTGTGGGACTTTTCCTACTGATAGTTTCACCTGCTCCTTTGGAGGCTTCTGAGATTTTCATAATCTAGAGAAACATGTTGTGTGCTCTGGGAACCGGTACACGCTCACAAGCCAGAAGATTCACAGCAAGTGTTCGGTGCCCAGAATGAAGTTTCTTTCTGAGTAGTCTGGTTTGCACAGAGGGCCGCGTCCACTTGAGCCACGTTGCTTCAGTAGCGTTTCACCTCCACCCCCCCCATCCCCCCCACCCCCCGTGACCTCCTTGGATTATAGTCCTCCTCCATGTGCCTCTCAGGTCGCTGCAGTCACAGATGTACAAACGCATCCAGGTTGTTGACTGAGATGGGAGTCTAGCCAGCTTTGTGTCCAAGCTAATGTCAAAACTCAGTCCTTTTGATCTTTCCCTCCTGAGTAACTGGGATTATAGGCATGGGCCACTGTGCCCAGCCTGAGGAGGTTAAAAAAAAGTAAAAGTAAAAAATAATAACAATAAAGCTGGGCACTGGTGGCTTATACCTGTAATCCTAGCTACTTAAGAGGCTGAGATCTAAGGATCATGGTTCAAAGCCAACCTAAGCCGGAACATCCTTGAGGCTTTAATAAAGAACTCAAAAAATGGGTGCTGTGGCCCAAATGGTACAGCAGTGGTTTGAGCCTGCGAAACTGAAGGACAGTACCCAGGCCCTGAGTTCAAGCCCCAGGATCTGAAAAAAAAAGGAAGAAAGAATAGAAAGTTTTGTTTCATATTGTCCCAAATTAAGAAACTGCTAGCCTGAGATGTTTCTTTCTTTGTTGTTGTCAGAAGACAAGTTGCTCCTGTCTGAGTACTGATTATTCCTTGAATTAATGGCTGCACTTTTTTTTTTTTTTTTTTTTTTTTTTGCCAGTCCTGGGCCTTGGACTCAGGGCCTGAGCATTGTCCCTGGCTTCTTCCCGCTCAAGGCTAGCACTCTGCCACTTGAGCCACAGCGCCGCTTCTGGCCGTTTTCTGTATATGTGGTGCTGGGGAATCGAACCTAGGGCCTCGTGTATCCGAGGCAGGCACTCTTGCCACTAGGCTATATCCCCAGCCCATAATGGCTGCACTTTTAACCTCGTTTGGGTCTGTTGTTGTTGCGCTGTACGTTTCTTGGAATTCGGGTAGATCTAGCTTCTTCCCACTGGTTGTCAGTCAGGCTTTGCCCACAGGAGCAATGCAGCCCTGGGCCTCTTTCACTGGAGTCTGCCAGTCCCAGGATGGACAGGAAAAAGCAATCCTAGCGTGCAGTTCTGTGTGGCTCCTGGATCCTGACCAACGAGCTTTCTGCTTGCCTGCCCCATTTAGCCAAGTTTTCAGAGAGATTTCTTTTCCTCTGGGGTAGTGGACACCCTCCCCACGGTGGCTCGCTCTTTCCTCTTCGGTGTCCTGGGTCCATGTTAAGTGTGTGTTGTACGGAAAGGCTGGTGCTGGATGAACTGTGATGTCTACAGACCACTCCAGTTCTGGGACAACAGGACAGAGCATCTTTTGCTTCGTTTATGACATGGGCTTCCCAACAGGCCCACCCTGGGCTCTGCCCACCTGACCAGCTTCTTTGGGACACTCGAGTCCGTGCTGAGGTACCGGGCCACCGTCATGAGGGCCTTTAAGGATATGGGCCGATTCACCGTGAACGAGTTGGTGCTTTCCACCAAGGACGTCCTGGTCCTCCTGCACAAGTGGAGTCTCATTGAAAGAGACCTCAAGCTCCAAGAAGACCTGAGAGCAGCCATCGAGAAGTGCCAAGCCAGGGACCTGATGAGTAAGTGTCAGAACCGCCGAAGCCCACCTACAGCAGCCGCCCTCCCCGCTGTCCAAGCGGTATTTCCAGAGCTCACAGGCATGGAGAGGGGAGCCGGGGGGGACCTGGCTTTACGAGCAGCCCTGCTCTTTGTGGCTTTGCAGTTTTCGGCTAAGGTCACTTAACCTGCCTCCAGAAGGAAAGGTGCTTTGCCTCATGCTTTCAGAGGTTTTGGTCCATGGTCACTTGCAGGTCACGGTGGGGGGAGCCGTGGTGGAGCAGAGCCCTCCCCTCTGAACGCCACGCAGACTGAGAAGGCAGCTTGGGGCAAGAAGCACAGCCCCAAAGCTCCAGTTCGGGTGGGGTTTTTTGCTTATTAATTGGAAACAAGAGTCTCATGGACTTTCCTGCCTGGGCTGGCTTTGAACTGCGATCCTCAGATCTCAGCCTCCTCAGTAGCAAGGATTACAGACATGAACCACCAATACCCCATAAGTCAGTAAGTCAGAGCCCCCGCTTGATCTAACTGGTGTTGGTGGATCCACCTCTAAACAGGAGTGCATTAGGGACCAGGCCTTTTGAGCATGTGAGCTTTTAGGGGACATTTAGGATCCAGATTGTAACACTGAATATCACAGTGCTCACCTGTAATGGAGGCAGGAGGTGGCTAATGGCTGCTTGCCCACCTCATCCATACTATGGCAATGAAAGAACAGACTGGAGCCAGAACCTGCTGGACTCAGGCTGCAACACTGCTGCCCACAGGTCTCTCTCTCTCTCTCGTGTGTGTGTGTGTGTGCGCGCGCGCGTGCGTGTGCGTGCATGCACATGGGGAGGTATTGGGCTATATTGCCCATGCTTGTCTCTGGTTTCACGCACTCTCCTGCCTCGGCCTCCCACATACAGGACCATTCGCAGGGGTTTTGTGCCAGTGCCGTGAGCAGCGGAGGGTTTCTTGGAACCATGCAGGGTGCCCAGGGCTTAGGAGCTGCCCCTCTTTCTTTGAGAAGAACCAGTTTGCACATGGGAGACACTAGTCTCACTGCCTTTTTTCTCCTGTGTTTAACAGAAATGCTTAAGGATAAGCACAGGCCCACCATGCCAGCCCGAGCCCGAGGCCCGCGGGCGCGCAAGAGGAGAGCTCCGGAGGCAGAGGACATGGCCAGCCCCGAGCTGGACGCATGTGGCTTGAAGACCTGCAGGGGCCTTGTGCGGTCCATACTGACACACTGGGGGCCAGTGGTCCCCAGCCCTGCTGAGGAGCCCACAGACTGTGCCGGCCCCCGGAGTGAGGCACCGAGCGCCGTGCACGCCGCCGCTTCCCTCGTGGCCAGCTGGGTGCTGCGCTCGGTGGCCGCGTGCCCACCCAGCAGGACCGACGCTGCCGGGCTCCTTGGCTGGCTCAGGAGCCACGTTTTGCCACACCGGGTGGTGGTGGCGGACCTTCTCAAGGACCACGCTGTGAGAAGCAGCCTGTTTAAGCTGTACTGTCGCGTGTGCAGCGCCGAGGGGCTGGCGGGGCCTGCGCAGGAGGTGGCCTGCCTGTTCAATACCGTCATGGTGCAGCTGGTGGCGGCCCAGGGCCAGGCGGGGGGCCCCTTCCACCCGGCCGCGGAGGCCCTGTGCGCCGCTTCTCTCAACAAGAAGGATGAAGCCACACGAGGTACCGAAGCTCCCGAAATGCCTGGGTGATGGGGAAGGGGAAACCTGTTCCTCCGCACGCCGAGGCTCTGCCAGCCTCCTCCAGCGTGGCGGGTCGGGCGCCAGGTGTGCCTTTGGCAGCGAGTGTGAGGAGAGAGCAAGTATGCCTGGGTCAGAGGATCATGGCATGGAATAAGATCCCTCGGGACCAGAGTCCCTTCAGTCCCTGCAGAGCAGCATGGGTGTTCCTTGGCCAGGCAAGTGTGCAAGCAAGGACACACCCATACACATGCAGTGTGTACAGGCAGCAGGTGCCCTGCGGTGCCTGAAAAGTGCCAGGAGCAAGGGAAGGAGTGAGTGCCGCTGGCTTTTCTTTGAGTTTTTTTTGCCAGTCCTAGAGCTTGAACTCGGGGCCTGGATGCTGTCGCTGAGCCTTTTTGTGCTCAAAGCTATTAGCCCTCTAGCACTTGAGCCACAGCACCACTTCTGGCTTTTTCTGTTTATGTGCTATTAAGGAATCGAACCCAGGGTTTTGTGCATGCTAGGCAAGCACTCCACCACTAGGCCACATTCGCAGCCCCTGGTGCTGGCTTTAGTGGATAGAGGAGGACCTGGGTTGGCAAGTATGGCCCCTTCCATCCAGGAAGGGGAGGGGTGGGGAGGGATGGGCCAGCCAGCAGGGCAGGTGAACTCACCTGAGAGCAGAGGCTGACCTGATGTCTGGCTGCAGCCAGGGAGTGGAGTGTGAGCCTGGGAGGCCTTCTGTCTCCTCCCTGTGCCGCTGTGACACTTCAGTGACCCAGATGTACTCGGACTTGAGTGTAACCTCTGGGCATGAGCACCCAGACTTCGGAGGGACCCAACGCACAGTCCCTTCTCCTTTAGGATTTGCGTGCATTATGTTCTTAAGTGAATAAACAGATTAGCATCGCCTAAGGCAAGGCAGAGTTCGTTGGTGTTCTTTACCGTAGGCTCCTGGGGATGCCACAGGCCTGGGTAGGCGCCCTGGCCACTTAGCAAAGCCGGGTGCCTTGTGGGCAAGGTGAGGTCACGTCGTAACAGCCTCGTCTGTCTTCTCAGCCTCCGCAGCCTTCCTGGTGTCTCTGTACGTGAAGGACGTCTGGCTGGAGGCCCCACGGCCAGAAACTCTCCTAACCCACGTCCGCATGGTCTGCGAGGCTGCAGAAGCCGCACCAGGTGGTGAGGAGGCCATCGTTGTTCTCTGCAAGGACCTCGCCGCCTCGGCCTCAGAGGCCTGAGCCCCGCTGGTGCCTGGCACCACATTCTAGAAGGTCAGCTGGGACAGGGTTTGCAGGGAAGCTGTGGAATGACCAGCTCAATACATCAGTTTGGTTTTCCAACAAGAAGAGTTGAAAGGACTATCACTAGCTGATCAGTAAATAACAAGCACAAGGAACCAAGTTGGACATCACTGGCTCAGGCCTGTAATCTCATCCACTTGGGAGGATCTAAGGATCGCAGTTCGCAGCCAGCCTGGACATGCAAGTGTGTGAGACTCCTATCTCCAACTGACCAGCAAATAGCCAGAAGTAGAGCTGTGGCTCCAGTGGTAGAATACCACCCTTGAGTGAAAAAGCTAAGGGACAGTGCCCAGATGCCGAGTTCAAGCCCTAGGACCAGCAGTAAATTCTAAAGAAAGAAGACAAACAAGCTCAAGGGACTGTGTACCAAGTAGTCAGATCTGTAAGGATTGTGGGTGCTTCTGGGCCCCAAACCTATTAGGGCTTCAGGTAGGCAAGACCCTTTTCTCCAGTTGGTCTTCCTCCCAGGGGGATTCCTCAAGTTGAGGAATCTTGTGGGTTCAGAACAGACTCATGACATTAAAGCTAAAATAAATGTAGGGGGGAAATTTCTGCCATATTTTTAAAGAAGCCATAGCACTATTTTATGTATGCCTCTGAATGAATGATTTCCGACCAGTTTTCTGATGATCTTATTAAATCCAAGGGTGTTATGCTAACTCCTTAAAGTATAAAATGGCCTGACTTGCGCTTTGAGAAGACAATATGTATTGTTAAGTTGTATATCAAAGAGGGGATTTGAATTTTATAATATCTTGATAATAAATGTATAGTTTTGTAAGACTTTTGTGTTTTGATTTCTTTCATGTTACTAGGCTGTTTTTTTTTAATTCCAGAGGCATGATTATTATAGTTCAGAGGGTCATATGCTAGCTGGGCCCTGGTGGCTTACACCTGTAATCCTAGCTACTCAAGAGATTGAGATCTGAGGATTGAGGTTCCAAGCCAGCCCATTCAGAAGAATCCATGAAACTCTGCTTCCTATTAACCCTCAAAAATCTGGAAATGGAGCTGTGGCTCAGTAGAGCACCAGCCTTGAGCAAAACAGTGATCTTATGTTAGTGGGTAGTGTAGCTGACTAATATCAACACAGAATTTGCTAGCTGTGGGCTGGGAAGGTGGCTTAGTGGTAGAGTGCTCACCTAGGATGCTTGAAGCCTTCGGTTTGGTTCCTCAGTACCACATAAATAGAAAAATATCAGATGTGGCACTGTGGCTCAAGTGGTAGAGTGCTAGCCTTGAGCAAAAGAAGCACAGGGACAGTGCCCAGGCCCTGAGTTCAAGCCCCAGGACTGGCAAAAAAAAAAATTATGATGGATGTCACAAATAAAATGCTAGTCTGTCCTTTAGGACCAACCCTTGGCAGGGGTGAGGGATCCTGTCACTTGGGAAGTGGCTATTTAATATGTCCTGTGTAATCTACACAGCACTGAGAGTGGCTGGGTTTAGTTTTCAACATTTACCCTTTTATAGGCCACCAGGGTGCTTTAGAATTTGCTTGTTACAGAAATTGAAGTGAAGGCAAGAGTAATTCCTCCATGTGTAGCCCCATTGCCACAGATAGGACCGCTCCTCTAGAAAGCAAGAATGATTTCCCTCCCCCATTCCTTCTTCCCACAAAAAGTCCCTCAATGGTACTGGATAAGAACCTTCTAGAGTTGGATCATACCTTTATTTAGATTCCAGGTGGACTCACGCTAGCACTGTCCCTGTAAAGGCCAAACTTCCTTTCTGTGGCATGTTCATTGAGATGTTCACTTACAAGCCCCTCTGACTAGCGCGCTAAGAGAGGGGGACTGAGTGGCAGGGTGGGGACTGGGGTGTCCTTGATCCCCCAAGTCCTCCCAGTGACTGGATGGGGTTTATTTTCCTACGTAATCTAAATGTGCCCACACCCTCTGCCCTCTAGCCAGCCAGCTTTCTGTCACAGAACCTAGAGATGACTTTACCAGGCAGCCCTGTCCCAGTGCCTCGGGCACCTTGTGACTGTGTCTGCAGAGCTGTCCTGGAGCTAGCATCCTGGGATGGAAACAAGCGACATGACAGGTGATGAGGACTTTGGCACTGGTCCTTTTTCTCCCTCCCTGGAGTTCTCCAGTCTTCTTCCCTGGCATCTTCCTTTTAAATCACCACCCCCAACCATGGCAAGGTCTCTGAGCCTCTCAGCCTGTGGAATTGTTCCATAGCCAATGGGGTAGGAGAAGTTTCACCCTGCCAAGAGTACAATGTACATTCATGGTTTTCACCAAGACTAATAAGTGCAAAATGCTGAATTATAAACATAGTCTCCCTCCAGAGCCACAGATCCAAGTATTCAACTACAGATGGAAAATACTTAAAAAGAAAATACTGCATCTATTTCAAACGTGCAAACATTTGTTTTTTGTACTGGTACTAGGACTTGAACTCAGGGCTTCACATCCTCGCCTGGCATTTTTACTTAAGGCTGGTGTTTTACCACTTGAGCCACATCTCTACTTCTGGCTTTCTTTTTGTCTTTTTATTTTTGCCAGTCCGGGGGGCTTGAACTTGGCCTGGGTGCTATTCCTGAGCCTCTTTGTACTCAAGGCTAGCACTCTACCACTTGAACCATAGCAACACTTCCAGCTTTTTTCTTTTTTGTGTGTGTGGGGGTCCAGTCCTGGGTCTTGAACTCAGGGCCTGAGCACTGTCCCTGGCTTCTTTTTGCTCAAGGCGAGCACTCTGCCACTTGAGCCACAGCGCCACTTCTGGCCATTTTCTATATATGTAGTGCTGGGGAATCGAACCCAGGGCCTCATGTATACAAGACAAGCACTCTTGCCACTAGGCCATATCCCCAGCCCACTTCCAGCTTTTTCTAAGTAGCTTGTTGGAGATAAGAGTCTCATGAACTTTTCTGCTCAAGATGACTTTGAACCATGATCCTCAGATCTCAGCCTCCTGATTAGCTAGAATTACAGTGAGCTACTGGTGACCAACTTACTTCTGGTTTTCTAGTGGTTTATTGGAGATGACTGTCATGGACTTTTTTGTCCGGGCTGGTGTTGAACCAGCATCCTCAGATCTCAGCCTCCTGGGTAGGTAGGATTACCGGCATGAGCCATCTGTACCCGGCACCAACTTGTTTTCTTAGACAATACAACTGTTTGCCCAGCATTGATTCCACATTGTGTTCTATAAGTAATCACTGATCCTGTGTGAGCACTAAGCCTTTTTATAGACAGGACTTCTGTCTGTTGGACAGAAGCTGGACATCCTTGAGGGGCTTCTAAAACACATACAAGCACATACACACACGACACACGCACATACACACACGTGGACCGTAAGGGACAGCTGTGGCTTAAATACTGTGGTGAAAAAAGAAAGACAATTATTTTCAAAATACAACCCATCACCACCCTGCCTGGAAGCTGGTGGCGGTGCTGGTGGCGGTACTTGTGGCTTTTCTGCAGTATGCTGCCATCTCGCTCCTGTAGGCCAGGGCTTCAGAGCTCTGGGATCCCAGGCCATAGAACGTGGCATCCAGGGCTGGGAATGTGGCTTAGTGGTAGAGTGCTTGCCTAGCATGCATGAAGCCCTGGGTTCGATTCCTCAGCACCACATAAACAGAAAAAGCCAGACGTGGTGCTGTGGCTCAAGAGGTAGAGTGCTAGCCTTAAGCAAAAGGAAGCCAGGGACAGTGCTCAGGCCCTGAGTTCAAGCCTCTGGGGAAAATATTTAAAAAGAAAGAAAATGCTATCTAGAATGGGACACCGCCTGGCCTGTGGAACTAATTTAGGCCAAGGCTCTGCCATGCGTGCTGTCACTCTGAAGGCTGCACTGGATGTCACTGGAGGATGTGTCCCCCGAATTCTAACAGGTGGGTGAGCACACTGGGACGATTTTACAGGACAGTTGAGCAGAAAGGTAAAGGTGAGTAAATACTTATTTTTAATGGACGTGTACATTTACCTACCAACTTGCCTCAAAGCGAACATCAGCATAAGCAAGCAGCTTTAAAGCATGCTAAATAAAAGCAGTCATAACTGGGACAACTTCTCTCTGGGCCATGGGCAAGCCTTTGCCAAAGCGTGTGGCGGGTCCCCTTGTTGAGTTGTCTTGGGCATGGCCACATTTCCTGCTCCCTGTAAGCAGCCTGTGTCCCTGTTGTTTCATTTCGCCAGTTCGCTCGGTCAGGACTGCTTTGCTGGTGACAGTCCTCTCTGCAAGCTCAGCCCACCCGGGGCTTGTTTCTGACTTCAGCTGGCTCCATGTGACTCCCCATCCACGGCCTGTTCCCCAAAGGGAACGCTGAGGGCCACTGGAGGCGAGGCAGAGGGGTTCTCCCGCCGTAGTCGCTGGCCGGCACCAGGCTCACTTCGGGGCTCCTCTGGTGTCCCCTGGGAAATGCTCCGGATGCAGGAGGGGAGGTTGAGTCTGTGAGTCCATGAGCAGGGGTGGTGGTTCTGGTGATTGCTCCTGTAGACCCAGGAAACGGGAGGCAAGCATTAAAGCAACTGGCTGAAGAAGTCTCGAGCTGAGGACATTCCTCGGGCATCTCAGGTCAGCTCCCCACACCGGGGAAGGCCCAGTGTGCAGAGACCCCGGGGCGGGGGGGGGGGGGGGGGTCAGACCAGCTCAGAAAAGGGGCCGTTGATGAGAACGCAGGCCTTGCTAAGTCCCTTTCCAGTGGGGCAGAGGCCATGTTTATGAGTGAGTTCGTTTTATTTGTGCCTTGATATAAGGTGAAACCCATCCTCCTCAGCTTCTCGTGCCCTGAGGTGCAGGGAGCATCTGAAAGGAAAGGCTCTGGGCCCCTGTGGGCTCCCTTCCCGTGTGTTTCTCCTTCATATTGTAACAACGTTGGAATTGGGCCTTATTACACCCTGTGGTGCCTTGGAGGTGACTGTTGTCCTATTTTATGAATGAAAGACAGGAAGTGGTGGCTGGACATCAGACCTGACAGCTATCCCATCTCCCAGGAAGTGACCTGGCATCCCGTCAAGATGTAGGGGCTGCCTTTGGTTCTTTGGGGGGACGCCCCTCATCTCTTGCATCAGCAGTGCCCTGCTCTCTTGGCTGACCACCTTCCTATGGTTTTCCCCATGGCTCCTCTCCATGGCGGAGATGACGGTTCACAATGTCACCCGGTCATCCTGGACCGACCAGAGCATCTCCCGCAGCTTCCTAGCCCCTCTCTCAGGATCCCACTCCGAACCAAAAGGACTGGCACTGGCTCTTCTGCAGGGCCACCCATTTCTTTGGGAAATGCCCAGCCTTTGGGTGGCCCTTCATGGAGTCAACTGAGCAGCCCTGGCCCCGTCCAGAGCCCCTTGTAGGAGGTCATTAGGGCAGCGGCAGCAGTGGGGACTCAGCCTAGAAGGATACGGTGGGCCAGACAGGGAAGTTGCCATAGAATGAGCTCAGCTTCAATGACTACTTCAAGCTCTTCTGTTTAACCTCCCATTGAACCACTGAGGCACAGAGCAGGTATCCAAGAAGAGACAACAACCTGAGATGCTCGACTTAGGATCCCATAGTCCCGGTGAGCTGGTTGGCAACACTGAATGGTCACGCGAGTCATTTGAGCCTTTTTTATCTTTCTTTTTTTGTGTGTGTGCCAATACTGGGGTATGAACTCAGGGCATGAGCACTGTCCCTTAGGTTTTTTTTTTTTTAACTAAAGGTTGGTGCTCTACCACTTGAGCCACAGCTCCACTCCTGGATTTTTACTAGTTAATTAGAGGGGAAATCTCAGGGATTTTCCTACTTGGGCTGGCTTTGAACCTTGATTCTTAGGTCTCAGCCTCATGGGTAGCTAGTATTACAGGCATGAGCCACCAGCACCTGACTGGGCCTTTTGTTGCGGGGGGGGGGGGGGGGGTGGGAGTGGGAGTGGTGCATAAATCCTTTATTGCTAGAGTATTTCTGGGTTTTGTTATTGTTGTTGCTTTTGCTTTTTTGCCAGTCCTGGGGCTTGAACTCAGGGCCTGGGCTCTGTCCCTGAGCCTATCTATCTGTGCTCCAGGCTAGCACCCTCCCACTTGAACCACAGCACTACTTCCGGCTTTTTCTGAGTAGTTTATTGGAGATAAGAGTCTCAGGGACTTTCTTGCCCAGACTGGCTTTGAACCTCAATCCTCAGATCTCAACCTCCTGACAAGCTAGGCTTACCGGTGTGCGCCACCAGTGCCTGGGCATTTTTAAAAATTTAATTGTTTATAGTTATTATTGAAGTGCCAGACTTTGAAGTCAGGCCCCACTTTACCACGTGAACCCCACTTTACCACGTGAACCTGAGATAAGCAGGCCCTGTGAGCAAACCCAGGACAAGCTTATTAGGGCCCAGCCAGTCGACAACTCTAACGACTGGGAATGCTTAACTCTAACCGCCCCTAGAATACCTCGAGCCCTGAGCCAATCAGATTTGTACCCGTAATCTTGCTTGCTTAAACACCTGATTGCTGTAACTTTGTCTTTTGCCTTTATAAGCTCTGTATAATCGCAGCTTGAGGCTGCCTCCTAACCTCCGCTGTGTCGGTGGGTAGGACAAGGTCCGGGCCGCAGCCTCGCTTGAATAAAGTCTTGCCTTACTATTGCATTTTGGAATGTCTGAGTCTCAGTGGTCTTCTTGGTGGTGGCTTCGCGACTTGGCACAACATTATAAACGTGATATATAGAGAGATTGTAGTTACATAAGTTCGGCTAAAAAGTACAGTTGTTTTTGGACAATGTCGCCCCTTCCCTTGATCTCTCCCAGTCCCCCTCCCCACCCCCTCTCCACCCCCACCCTCACCCCCTCTCCACCCCCACCCCCGCCCATCCCCGAGAACCATTGCTGCATTTGTTCATGCTTTGTCCCTCCATGGCTTCCTTTTTTTAAGCTGTCGACCAGTTTGATCATTCCCAAAGAAACTCAGCCAGTCCCATCCACTTCAGCCCTCCATGGCCTCCAACTTGCTTTCTCTCTGTCTAGATTTGGTGATTCTGGACATTTCAGGAAAACATTCCTCACAGAATATGTGGTCTTTTGGGTCTGGCTTCTTTTACTTTGCATGATGTATTGTTTTTTAATTTAATTTTATTTGTTTTCCTTCTTTCCATTTTTAGTATAATGCTTTTTTTTTGTCTGTCATGGGGCTTGAACTTGGGGGGCCTGGATGCTGTCCCTGAACTTTTGCTCTACCACTTTGAGCCACAGCACCACTTCCGGTTTGCTTGGTGGTTCATGAGAGATCACAATCTCATGGACTTTCCTGCCTGGGCTGACTTTGAACTGCGAGCCTCAGGTCTCAGCCTCCTGAGTAGCTAGGATTACAGGTGTGAGCCACTGGCGCTCAGTTGAGCACAATGTTTTTGAGGCAGTCATACAATCTTAGGGAACCACCATCATATACACGGTTTGCTGGTGACAATCACAGTGTGATGTGCACCCGACTCCATCCATAATGTAACATGAATGGGTACATCATGGCTGTTTTTAGTCCCTCCTCTTCAGCGTCAGAGTTGCCCAAATATCCCCCTTCCTACTCACCTGAGCTGCAGGGTTCCTGACCAGGACATGTAGAGCAGAATGAGGAAGAGGAACACCACAAAAGCAGCCAGGCTCACCCAAAACGCAATGACGATGGAATCTGCGGGAGGAACAGAATAGTCTCCGTGTGGGCTTGAGAAAAGGGAGCCCCCACAGGGCAGGCCCGGAACCATGCCCGCAGCTGCTCTCTCTCCTTCCAGGCTCTTAGCAAGGACCACTGGGAAGATTTCCCAGGACCAACCTTGGGAAGGAACAGGGAGACCAGAGAGTGGTTTTGGTCCAGAGCAGTTTAAAGTGATGTCTGTTGAGGGCAAACAGCGAGTGGAATTGGGTGGTTCCCAATAAATCAGTTCCTGGCTGCTCTGCTGCTCAGTGGAAGAGTCCTGAGGATCAGTTTCCCTCCTTCCCTTTCTTGTAGGCCAGGGAAGGGACCAGGGACCTTTGGTGACCAGTAGGAGCAGCCTTAGGGCCCTGAGGGAGACCCAGAGGAGGAAGGGTATGGGTGAAGCCTTCTGTGTCCAGCAAACTCAGGCCATGAAGTAGGGAGGTAGAAAGAGCTAGTTACAGCCAGGCACTGGTGGCCTATACCTGTAATCCTTGCTACTCGGGGCCTGCGATCTGAGGATGGCGATTGGAAGCCAGCCTGGGCAGAAAAGTCCATGAGACTCTTACCTCCAATAAACTACTCAGAAAAAGCCAGAAGCGGGGCTGGCAATGTGGCCTAGTGGTAGAGCGTTTGCCTAGCATGCATGAAGCCCTGCGTCTGATTCCTCAGCACCACATACACAGCAAAAAAAAACAACACAGAAGTGGCGCTGTGGCTCAAGTGGCAGAGTGCTAGCCTTGAGCAAAAAGAAGCCAGGGACAGTGCTCAGGCCCTGAGTCCAAGCCCCAGGACTGGCAAAAAAAGGGGGGAAAAAAAGAAAAAGCCAGAAGTGGCTCAAGTGGTAGAGTGCTAGCTTTGAGCAAAAGAATCTTGGGAACAGCGCCCAGGTCCTGAGTTCAAGCCCCAGGCCGAGAGAGAGAGAGAGAGAGAGAGAGAGAGAGAGAGAGAGAGAGAGAGAGAGAGAGAGAGAGAGAGAGCTAGTTACTCTCAGGTACAAGGTGTCAGGAAGGAACAGCACTTCAGTAGCCAACACTGACCGCGTTTGTGGCTCCACAGGCAACCAGGAAACACACTAAACCTGGTGTTGGGGTTCTGGGTCTCTTCTCTGGGGCTTCAGGTTGGGAATGAATGGCTGTGGGCACAAGGTCTCAGGCGAGACCTTCTTCAAAGGAACACAATGAGCGCGAACGTGGAACGTTGTTCCACTCTTTCCACTCTCAGTGTGACAATGTGTGTTGTGACTTTCCAGTATATGATAGCAAGTACTTTGGGGAAATCTGGCTTGGCATGTCTGCAGATCCAAGTGTGCCTTTCTCCCACCTAAAAACAGGGAAGAATGGCAGGTTCTTCACACTTAAATTCTATTGTAGAGAAACAGCCTCAGGGCAGGGCAGCGTGGGGCACGCCTGTCACCATACATTTACACTTGGAAGGCTGAGGCAGGAGGATTGTGAGTTCAAGCCAGCCTTGGCTCCCGAGTAGGATCTTGTGGAACAGGCAACAGATGGAGGACCATTTTCATCCACAGCAGATGAGATCCGCCCCGCCAAACTCATACCTGACTGCTTCTCCCTTGCTGAGCAGGAAATGAGGAAACCCCTTGCCTTTGGATATGTGAAATTTAAACTTTCTCAGACCTAAAAGATGACCAGAAGTTGTTAGTCCTTTTCTGTACTAAATTCACTAGCCTCGTGTTCTCTTGGGGGAAAAAAAGACCAAGAAAATAACAGGGTGTTTTTTTTTTTTTTCCTCTCTCCTGCTGAACATTCACCCTGAGTACTTAGGACATTTTGTTCCAAGAACAAGAACTGTCATTCCTGGGTATGGGAACTGTTTTAGCACCCACAAGCTTGTTTTTGTGACAGGGAGCACAGGCAGTGTTGACAATAAACTGATCTGTTTATGGAAAATATTCCCTAACCTCTCCCTTCCCAGTATTCTTCCTTCTTTCCTCTTCTTCCTATCCTCCTTCTTCTCTCTGTCTTCCCCCCGCCTCTACTCCTTCCCTTTCTCCTCTCTTCCAATCTTCCTTTCCTCATCCACAATGGTGGACTATGGCGTTCTGAGGGCCGGGCTTGGTAGTAGATATCTGCCATCCCAGCTACACAGTAGGTAAGGATAGACTTGCACTTAGAGACCGGCTCAGGCAAAAGTTAGTGAGCTCCTGTCTCAAAAAAACAAGCTGGCCATGGTCATTTAGACCTGTAATCCTCGCTACTTTGGAGATGGAGGTAGGATGATCGTGGTAGAGAGAGCACTGCTCCTACATCTAAATGCAGTGGCGAAAACAAACTGAGATAGGAAGAAATCCATCCATCTTCCTGGACCACCCAACAAACTCTGAAAAGAAATTTGTCTTAAAAGAATATCCTGAGCTGGGTGCTTATAATCCTACCTACGCAGGAGGCTGAGATCTGAGGGTTGCAGTTCAAAGCCAGCCCAGGGAAGGAAAGTCTGAGACTCTTATCTCCAACAAACAACTAGAAACCTGGAAGTGGAGCTGTGGCTCAAGTGATATAGAGTACTAGCCTTGAACAAAACAATGCTCAGGGACAGGGCCTCAGTGCTACATTCAAGCTGTACAACAGGGAGAGAGGGACGGAGGGAAGAAGAGAGGGAGGGAGGGAGGGAGGGAGGAGATTCTGCTTAATTTTATGGCAGGCCAATTCACACACATTTCAGGAGATTACAAACACAATTTGACCCCCCAAGCGTCACTCATTTATATCTGAGTGTGCCCTGGGTGTACTGATGTTTACCTGTGACATCTTCTAGAGCTAGAAGATGAATGAATTAATATAAAGCCAGCAGTGCCCAGTGGTTTCAGCCAACTGGCTAGCTGGCTTGCCCAGCTCTGACTTACATTTGTTGGCTTTTAGCTTCTTCTCGTCCACAGGAATGGGGTCCAAGTAGTCCAGGTAGTATTCGTAGATGTAGTATGGGACGGAGGCGTTGGTCCTGTTGGCCATGGCAGTGTGTCTGGCCAGCAGCTTCCCATCTGGAGCCGGGCTGAGGCCCTAGGAGGAGGTTGCTCAACTGATGGCGGGAGGAATCACCCAAACGTGTCTGCGGGTCTCCAGACACAAGGCCTGCCCACTTATCGGAGCTGGTTGGCTGGAAGGAAGGTCAGGGGGGCGTGCCCGACCCGCTCAGCACGCAGCAGGACTTCCCAGGCTCTTCTTGATCAAACTCCGAGCGCAGCAGGGCTGACTGGAGGAAGAGTGGCCTCTCTGAGGAAGGCCAGGGAGCTGGGCACAAAGACAGCCAGCTGCCCAACAGAGTTAGAAAGGAAAATCACTTTGCTTTCAGTACACGAGAAATTAAGAAAACCCTTCTGAAAGCTGAGTGCCCTTGGCTTACATGGAGGCAATTCTGGGTGCTATTAAGCAACCAGCAGATTCCTGGCTGCGATTCAGTATCTGAAGACAGAAGTGGAGTGATGGCGGCCCTGACACTGTAACCTTTCTTCTGCACACATCACCAATGAATTACATCCAGAGCAGCCCGTGGCTTCCGCCTGATGACACCTCTCCGCTTTTACCTAAGACCAAGCAGGCCACTTTGTTTGCTCACGTTGAAAGCTTGTTTCTCTGGGCCAAGATCGCACAGGGTGGAGACCCTGGGGAATAAGGTGGAGGGTCCACCCAGCCCCACACTCCCTCGGGGGGAGTATTCTGAATGTTGGCATGCGTAGGGCTAAGTGGAAGAAGAGCCCTGGGGTTTTGCCTTTGCGAGTTAGGAAGCCAACACACACACAGTGTTTGTTTGTCTGGCCCTGATATCCCTACTTCCTAATGCCTTTGGCCTAAGGCTACTGTGCCAGGCATGGATGCTGGGACTGTCCATCGCCCCAGCTCCCTTGAGCGCTGCTGATTTCGCTCAGGCCGCCGGGTCAGGGTGCTGGGGGAGCTCCCTGGCTGTTCAGCTGGCCCGAGCTGGGTGAGCTCTGGGGCTGACGGGGAGGAGCGGAAAGGTGCGGTGGAAAGGCAAAGCCAACTCTCACGTTCCCTCTGCACTTTGGACGCTCCATGCATGGTTTGTTTCTAACACAGAACAATTTCTGGTGTTCCGTGGAACTGTAAGTCCTACAAGTTAGCTCCATCCCCAGAATGTGTGTGCAAAGTACACACATACATACACACCCATGTAACCATCTCTCAAATCAAGATATGAAACACTCAATATCTCAGGCCCCTTTGTTCCTTCCTGGTCAGCACGTCCAGCCCCACGTCGTGCTGGCCCTCCCCAAAGAAACTGTTATTTTGACTTCTCTCATTAGAGATAGCTTTGTCTATTTTTGAACACCATATAAATATAATCATACAATACAACCGTACATAAAAATAGTTTGTGTGTGTGCCAGTCCTGGGGCTTGAACTCTGAGCTTCTTCTGCTCAAGGCTAGCACTCTACCACTCAAGCCACAGCACCACTTCCGGCTTTTTTTGAGTAGTTTATTGGAGATAAGAGCCTCATGGACTTTTCTGCATAGGTTGGCTTCAAACCGTGATCCTCAGATCTCAGCCTCCCGAGTAGCTAGGAGTGTAGGCATGAGCCACCTGTGCCCATCTTTATGAAAATCTTTTGTATCTAAACTCTTTCAGTCAACATATTGCATATCACGGTCATTAGGTCATTCTTTTTGTTTCTATGCAGTATTGTATTATATGGATATTTTGCAATTTATCGATCCAGCCTCCTGTTTATTGTTGAACATATGGGTTGATTTCAGCTTGTAATCATTATGAATAAAGCAGTTATGAACTTTCCTTTGTGTCTTCTTGGCAATAAGCACTGGTGTGCTCTTCAATAAGAAGAGGACATAGATTTCGCTTTAATAAATACAGCTAACTAGTTCTGTATTCTCCATGCATCTGGGTCAGATTTCTGCCACTATAGTACATATTTGAGACAACCAACCTAGGAAAAGATTTTTGGCCCACATTTTTGGATGTTTCAATTTCTCGTTGGTAGGCCCCTCTGTTTCCGGGGTTGTAGCGAGGCCGAGAGTGGCAAAGCAAAGCTGCTCACCTCATGGATAGAGAGGAAGAGAGAGAAAGAGCCGGAAGGGCTGGGGCCCCATTATTCCTTTCAAGAGCCAGCCAGCCTTTGGTGACCTAAAGACCATAGGCTCCACCTCTTAAAAGTTTCACTGCCACTGGGAGCTGGTGGCTCATACCTGTAATCCCAGCTACTCAAGAGGCTGAGAGCTGAGGACTGTGGCTTAAAGCCAGCCCCAGCAGGAAAGTCCATGAGACTCTTATCTCCAGTGAACCACCAGAAAACCAGAAGTGGCACTGTGGTTCAAAGTGATAGAATGCTAGCCTGGGACAAAAAGCTCAGGGACAGCGCCCAAGCCCCTAGTTCAAGCCCCATGACCACCACACCACCACTGCCAAATAGCATCACACCGCGGGTGAAGCCTCTAGCACAGCAACAACAGTTAAGAAAAATCCCAAACAAGATCCAACCTGTGCAGCAGGATATATGGTAGATGGCCAAAGGGTTTCACACTGTGTACACCCCTACAAAAGATACCCCTTGAATGTGGGATGGCCTTGTGACTTATTCTGGCTTTGAGTGGTTAACATAACTGTTTAGAATTTCACAGGGCACTTGTTTAACTATACAAGGCTTTGGGTTCAATTCCCAGCACTGAAAAAAAAAAGTTGTGTTAAGTCCCAGACCAAGGTCTTAGGAGGCCTTGCACTTTCCTGGCGCTCTGCCCGGTGACTGTGTAATAAGCAAAAGTCTAATAGAAGACTTATGACCAGTTAGGCAGTCCGCAGCCAGCCAACCCCCAGGAGCTGAGCTGCCTCGCTGGTACACAGCGGATCAGAGGGCTGGGACAAACACCCAGCTAAGCCCGGCCTTCGCCAACAAGCCACTCAACTACGAGATTTGGAGGTACACGAATGGCCATTGTAGGTCCACTGATATTAGGGCCACTTCTCACAGAGCAAGCAGTGTGTTCCTACTGCTTTACATCTCCACATCTGTTAGTTTTTGTCTTTTAGCAGGTTTTTCTGGGGGGTGGGGGGGGATCAGTTGTGGGCTTTGAACTCAGGGCTCTGTCCCTGAGCAATTCTGCTCAAGGCTAGCATTCTACCACTTTGAGCCACAGCACCACTTCTGGTTTTCTGGTGATTAATTGGAGGTAAGAGTCTCACAGATTTTCTTGCTTGGGCTGGCTTTGAGCTACAATCCTCAAATCTCAGCCTCCTGTGTAGCTAGGATTGCAGGTGTGAGCCACCAGCACCTGGCTGTGAGATTTGTTTTCAGATAGTGTCTTTCTTGAGTGGATCCTTTGGTCATCTAAGCATAAAACAATATGAAGTCGGGGCTGGGAATATGGCCTAGTGCTTGCCTTGTATACATGAAGCCCTGGGTTCGATTCCTCAGCACCACATATCTAGAAAACAGCCAGAAGTGGCGCTGTGGCTCAAGTGGCAGAGTGCTAGCCTTGAGCAAAAAGAAGCCAGGGACAGTGCTCAGGCCCTGAGTCAAAGGCCCAGGACTGGCAAACAACAACAACAACAACAACATGAAGTCAAGTAGGAAACAAAAGTTTGCCTTGGCTTGAGGAGTCAGTGGAGAAACCTGGGAGCAGTAGAGGAGTTGGAACATGGAGGAGGAAGAGGGAAGTGGGTAGAGTAGGTTCTGGATGCTAAAAGGCCATAGACAAGTTAACCCCACCGTCTGCTCATAAACATAGCTCAGAGCAGGGGCAGTAGCTTCCCTAGCGAGCTTCTGTAGTGCAAAGCCTTAGGTTGAATTCTAACATTGCAATTTAAGTGAGACTCCATGGTGTAACTTCTTCCCACAATTAAACAGACAATTTAACAAAATAAATAACAGGAAGCTAAGACATATGTTGATTGAGGGGGTGGGGATAACAGGAGGGGTCAGCTGAATGGAAAGAGGGATGGGGTAAATACAGTCACAGTACTCAATGGATAGATGTAAACACTGAAGTAGGAGGTTTGAGATGGGTGGGAATTGGTAGGTGGGAAGATGATGGAAGGAAGGGGTGATGGAGATCGCAATGAATTGCACACATAAATGGACATGTTAAATCGAAATCCCTTCGTATACCTATTTGCAAGTAATAATATAAAAGAGGAACAGACAGAAAACAACAACAAAAAATTAGTGCTGAGAGTCTGTGGTCCTGCTAGCCCCATTACTCTTCCACTTGTATCTCATTTTATGGCCCTGTCCCCCCAAATTGCTCGAATCCTTGACTTAAGTACAGAAACAAAATGAGAGGGTTACAATTGAGTTAAATCAATAAACATTTAAAATACATGATGTATGAAATCAGAAATGGGAAAGGCATAAAATAAAAATGCATAGATAGTAACAGTACTAGAGTATAATCTGTGGAATAAAGTAATTATCTACGCATGCATATCGGTAAGCTCTTCTAAGACTGAGAGGACAGCTCTTCTTAACCAAATTCTGGGAAGTGGAGAAGGATGAACAGGAATACAAAGTTACACCCTAACTCTCATGTTGGTAGGCAAGCCTTCGGCAGGCATGCTAAGATAAATTTATTAACAGTCACGAAACAATTTAGGAGAACAACATTTGAATATTTTAAAGGAATACCCTCCAAGTAATTTATTGATAACTTGCAGTACAAAACAATATTGTTGCTAGGTACCAGTAGCTCACGCTGGTACTCCTAGCTACTCAGGAGACTGAGATCTGAGAATCGTTGTTGGAAGCCAGCCCAGGCAGGAAAGTCTGTGAGACTCGTATGTCCAACTAACCCCCAGAAAATTGGAAGTGGCTCTACTTGTGCTCAAAGTGGTAGAGCTCTAGCCTTAGCATAAAAGCTGAAGGACAGCTCCCAGGCCCCGAGTTCGAGCCCCACAACTAACCAGAAAAAAAAAAAAAGGTTATCATCATGGAAGCAAAACATAATCCCTTGAGATAATGAACTGGAAAGGACACATCTTCTCTAGTGTTCTTACTAAAAGGCATGATCTCAGCCTACTTATGATCAAATAGCAGGAGAAGCAAAATCAAGGCACATTCTGTGAAATGATTGCCTAGTATTCTTATTCATGAGGGTGAAGGTCAGAGAGGCAAGGAAAACAGAGGAAATGTCACTGATTGGTATGGATGACAGTCATAACTATTGCAACATGGCATTCTGGATTGGCTTCTGGAATAGAAAAAGGACATTAATGGAAAATCTGGTGGAATCACAATAAATCTACAGTTTTGTAATTATCCCACCAGTATTATTTTCTTGGTTTTATTGAAGATTGGGAACTCTTTGCTCTATTTTTAACCTTTGCTTAATGTTAAAATTTCAAAATGTAAAGCTCAAAACAATTTCTTGTCTGCCTCCTGAACTATGTAGCTGCAAGGGAAGAGTTGCAGTAGGAAGTGACTAGGGACAGGCCGGAAGGGTTGAGTGAGGGTGTCACCTGCTTCCTCGTTCAATAGGGTAGTGGCTAAATCCGCCCCCAGTGGCTCACACCTGCAATCCTAGCTATCCAGGATTCTGAGACCTGAGATTGGGGTTGGAAGCCAGCCAGGGTAGGAAAGTCCTTTAGACTCTTATTCCCATTTTACTACCAAAAAAACAGAAGTGGAGCTGTGGCTCAAGTGGTAGAGCGCTAGCCTTGAGCAAAAAAAAAAAAAAATAAAATAAAAAAAAAGCTCAGGGACAGCGCCCAGGCCCTGAGTTCAAGTCCTAGGACCGACACAAAAAAGAGAGCCTAGTTTGAAGACAGCAGAGGTAGCTTTCTGCACATATCTATATACAATTGGCATGTTAAAGGAACTGCTGCAGTGGTGTCAGTTAGTGCCAAATTCTATTCCATGAAGGTTGTAGTATTTGGCATTGATATCAACAATGTATGAAAGCTCTTCTTTCAGGCAACAGATATACTGTCAAACACTGGAATTTTGGCAAATTGACAGGTGAGTTCTTGGTTTTCAATGCAGTTTAAAAACAAAAATGTCAAGAATCTTTTCCTGCAGTAAATCTTTACTTTTCTATTACTATGACTTATCTTCCTACATCTTTTTTAAAATTATATTTTATTGATAAGGTGGTGTAGAGAGGGGTACAGTTACATAATAAGCTGGTGAGTACATTTCTTGTCCTATTTGTTACCCCCTCCCTCATTTTTCTTTCCCATCCCTAGTTCAGGTATACACAATATCCAGTGTACCAAAATCGTATGCAGTGACCACATGGGGTACACCGAAGGAAATTCACCTAGAACATTAAACGTAACGACAACAATAAAGTCCTTCTGTTTCCTTCTCTTGGAGTTCATTTTGCTTAGCCTCATCTTATATAATCATATGTACATAGCTGTTGAGCTATTGTGATCCTCTGCTAGGTCTATCCTAGACCTTTTTATGTTTGTTTAGTAATTGTTTGATTTTAGAGACACAATGTAAAGTTGCTGACCCAAACATGTGGAAAGAAGTTTGTTATTTTGTAGACCTGTTCTCTACTGTTCTCCTTCCTACATATTTTTAGAAATATAATTTTATTATTATTAAGGTGTTGTACTCAGGGGTTACCATTCTATAAATTAGGTAACAAGTACAATTCTTTCTGGACAATGTCACCCCTTCCTTTGCTTTTCCCCAATTTTTCCCTCCTGTCCCTGCCTACAAGTTGCATAGCTCATTTTCCACATAGTGTGCATTCTGAATACCATGACTGCATTTGTTCACCTCACTCCACTTCTGTGCCTCCCCTTTGCCCCCCTAAAAACATGAGGTCTTGAATTCAGTCCCGAGTATGGCAAAAGAAATAAAATATTAATTTTTTTTAAAGTTTAAAAGTCAGCTGTAGGTAAATCATGATATCTCAAATCTGAGAAACATTTATCCTCTGCTCTCTGGCCTTAGAACTTTCTAACTTTTAAATTGAAAAGCTGAAGAGATGTCTAGTGTCACTCTGATACGTGTGTGTGCGCGTGTGTGTGTGTGTGCGCGTGTATCTGCACTGAGGCCTGAACTTGGCCTCTTGCTCTTGCTTAGCTTTATTCACTCAAGGCTGTTATTCTACCACTTGAGCCATAGCTCCACTTCCAGCTTTCTGCTGATAAACTGGAGATAACAGATTTTCCTGTCCGGGCTGGCTTTGGGATTGTGGTTCTCTGGTCTCAGCCTCCTGAGTAGCTAGGATTGCAGTTGTGAGCCACCAACACCCAGCTTTTTTTTTTTCTTTCTACTATGCTTCACAACTTTTGGAATCTTAGGCTACTAAAATCTTGGAACTGGGGGAGTAGTTCAATAGGAAAGGCAATGTTAATGGGTATGGGTGCATCTACAAGGCCCTGGGTTTAATCTCTAGCCCTTCCCTTCAAAAAAATAATTCCAAAATATTTCAATGTTTTACATTTTTAAGTCTTGATGTGAGATTATTTATTTCATTTTTTGCTGGACTATTTATATATCATAGTAATCTGAACATTCTTACCCTTTAGCTCTGAGATATTATATTTATATTACTTCATTATTCCCCTTCCTCCTTCCCTCCCTTCCTTCCCTTCTTTTTGTTGGGTGTAGGGATTGAACTCAGGGCCTAGGTGCTGTCCCTGAGCTCTTCAGCTCAAGGCTAGTGCTCTACCACTTGGAGCCACAGCACCAATTCCTGTTTTCTAGTGGTTAACTGGAGATAAGAGTCTCATGACTTTCCTTTCATGGCTGGCTTTGAACAGCGATGATCCTCAGATCTCAGCCTCCTGAGTAGCCAGGATTACAGGTGTGAGCCACCTGTACCTGGCTCATCCATCCTTTCTGAACCACCAAGTAGTCAGGTGGTAAACATTCTGGACTGAAGCTTTGGCCTTTTTTCTCCTACCTCCTACATTTCTTAGGTATTGATTCTATTTTCTGTAAGTGTCTTTATCTTTTATGGCTGCAATGTTTCCCCAAGTTCTCTAAGAACTGGCTTGCAAATCTTATGGATCTCTGTGATTATGTCAGATTCCAGTCATAGCCCTCACTTTTTGATTAGTCTGTGTTCAGTTTGATGAACATTGTTTTGTTTAACAGGGAGATCTACAGGTGTTGGGCATCTATTCAAATGAAACTACCCTTAAGTGAAACCTTCCTCTGGTTGTATCTGCACAAAGGAATAATAGGAATGCTTGGAAAAAATGTGACCATAAGTTTTCCTCTTACATGCTGTTATAACTCCTTAGAGTTAATCTCTTAAAAAAAAAAGTATATTTTGAGCTGGGTGCAATGGATTACATCTGCAATCTCGGGTACCCAGGACGGTGAGAATGGGAAGATTGTGGTTTAAGGCATGCCTACGAGAAAGTCACCTCAGCCAGGAACTGGTGATGGTGGTGTGCTCCAATCTGCCTGGGAAGTGTGACTCAAGTGAGTGCCTGCCTAGGAAGCTTGAGGCCATGAGTTCAAACCCCAGGACTACCCTAAAAAGTGTAGTTTGAAAACTAAAGGCACTACTAATGTATATTAAGTTGCAGTCCTGCCTCCCAGGATTTTTAAGAAGCTGAAATATATTCCTGCGGTTACTGTTTCACCCCTGGAACACAGATATAATATTGTCCATACTTTCCCATGATGCAGCTTATTCTCCTAAAGAGAGCTTGCATTGGGGTCTTTGGGGCCTAGTGCATAGGATGGCAATCTCTTGGTGCTAGCTGGTGTGGGAAGGCAGCCTGGGGTACCATTCGTCTCCCAGATACAGCTCTGCCACCCAGAGTTAGATCAAATGTCTCCTCTACACCCTAGAGAAGCTGGCTGTCTGCCTCCAAGGACGCGCAGTCCCGCCCCTTTGGCATTCTTCTGGCAAGTGCAAGGCAGTGCACACAATGAAAATCTGGTCTCTGATGGTAATCAGCAGCCATTCATTTCTCATTTCCCTCAATTATCAGCACACCTTTTATGAATCTATAATTCACAAAAAACAATCCAGGATCTAGTACGGTGGCTCACATGGGACATTTCAGCTAGCTACTTGGGAGGCTGCCACTGTAGCTGGAGGCCACCCTGACCTAGTGAGACCTCACTAAGTGGGGTGACTCCCACTTGTCACCTCAGGCTGTACGGGAGGTGGAAATAGGGGCATCAAAATCCAGGCCAACTTGGGAAAAAATGTAATACCCTTCCTGAAAAATAACTAAACCCGGAGACCTAGGGGTGTGGTAGAAGTGACAAAGCTTCAGGTGTGAAGCCCTGAATTCAAGCCTCATATTGCCAAAAATTTGAAAAATACCTCCAAAATTATTTCATTAAATCATCAGTCTTATTCATTTTTTCCCTCCCTTTCCTATTCTTTCCTCTAGTTATATAATCCCTCTTCTTCCGCCTCTACTTCTCTCTGCTCCTTTTGCACTAGCAATTGATATCAGACTAACATTTTATTTACACTTAGGTTTTGAACCAAGCTTTTCCTGATCAGATTGCTCTCCTTAAATAATGACAACTTCTCAGGAAACTCCCCTCACTAATGATGAAGCAGGTCATACTTTTTTTCTTCCCTTTATGGTCAAGGTGAAGTAGAGAGGAGTTACAGTTTCATATGTAAAGCAGTGAGTACATTTCTTGTTCATCTTGTTACCTCCTCCCTCATTTTCCCCCTCCCCCATGAGTTGTTCAGTTGGTTTACACCAAATGGTTTTGTAAGCATTGCTTTTGGAATCGTTTGTCTTTTAATCCTTTGTCTCTCAATTTTGATATTCCCTTTCCCTTCCCTAGTTCTAATACACATATATATCCAGGGTACTCAGATGAGATACAGTGGTGGTGGTGGTGGTGTGTGTGTGTGTGTGTGTGTGTGTGTGTGTGTTCAACCACAGGAAGGGAATATGAGAGAAACAACAACAAAAAGGTACGATTTCTCATGGCATGTTGAAAATATTGAAAATAATTACAACAATGATCTAACACTTGTTTCCCTAATGTGGAGTTCATTTCACTTAACATCATCTCATATGTTCACAGAGGCATAGCTATTAGGCTATTGTGATCTTCAAGCAGGTCATACTTTGATCGGGGCTGTTTATGCATACTTCCCCCCCCCCCCGCATTAATTCTGTATTTTTAAAATCTAAACTTTATTTTCTATCTTCAGTCCCAAAGATGGGTTGAAATGCTAGCTTGCCTCTTTCCTTGGAAACTCATGTTGTGTAATAAATGTCCTTTCTCTGCTCATCGCTGCTACTCAACTCTTTATTTGGTATGTTGCAGAGTAGCTAGGCCTGACAGTGGAAATCCTGAAATTCGGATCTGGTACCTAAAAACTTGTTTCATTTCCAAATGCCTAAAACACGCAGACTCTGTGAACACTGCTTCTAGGTTCTTTATCAGCCAAAGTGAGGCAAGGAGACAGACTCCCTTCACGTTCTGGGCTGAGGAGGAAGTGAGACTCTCACCACCCAGCCCTCTCCACATAGCTTTTGGAGTCAACATCTTGACGGCCATTTTGTCCAGTCCTTTAGATTTTCCAAGTGTGGGAGGAAATGGAAGAGCAGAAGGGAATTCCTTTTCCAGTATTTGTGCTTTAGATTTCTCAAGTGTTTTTCACAGACGCAGTCTTGGTGGCTCTTTTTTTTTTTTTTTTTTTTTTTTTTTACCAATCTTGGGGTCTTCATCAAAATGTCAATTTCAGTATGACAGGTTGTTACATATATTTTTCAACCGATTATAAAAACAAATAAAACAGGATCTGGTGGTCACAGCCCAGCAGTTTCTAAGATGTTTGGAATCCTGGCTTTGATCTCAGAAATGACTTTTTTTTCTTTCCCCCAGTTCTGGGGCTTGAACTCAGGGCCTGGGGCTTGCCCCCGAGCTGCTTTTTCTCAAGGCTGGCGCTCTACCACGGCTCCCCTTGGGAAGTTTTTCTTTGGCAGTTCGTTGGAGATCAGGGTCTCACGCACCTAGCTACCTGGGCTGGCTTTGGACTGCGATCCTCCGATCTCAGGCTCCAGGGAGAGCAGCGAGGATTACAGGCGTGGGCCGCCAGGGCCCAGCTCTCACTTGGGACGTCGCCTCCCTCTGGCTCGTTTGCTTTGCAAGGTCGGAAATGCACAGATTCTTGAGGTGCTTTGTTATTTCTGGGGCCTGGGATCTCGGAGGTGGGGGGAAGCCAGCGGTCGGGGGGAGCAAGGGGGGGCTGGGAAGCCGGGAGGGCGCGGTGTGTCCAGAACCCCGGCTTACCCGCCCTCCAGGCCCAAGTCCGGGGACTTTCCTGAGCCTCTGGCGATTGAAGGCTTCGGTGCGCATGCTCCAGGTGGGTGCTGGACGCCTGCGCAGCAGCGATGTCGAACCGTCGGGAAGGTCTAGGTGGGGCTGGCACCTTTCGCGAGGACGACGCTCCTCCCTCGGTGAGGGAGGACAGCCTTGCCGGAGCCGAGGAACCGCTCAGCCCTTCATCTCCCTCTTATTTCCTTCTGATGAAAAGATTGACGCAGGCGCGGTGGCCCCCCGGGCCCCTCCCACGGTGAGCATGCGCACTAGACGCCGTCTTGTGTTTTTTCCCTCCCCAGGCCCCGCCCCTAGGCCCTTTGTCCCGCCCATAAGGCTTAAACCCCGCCCCGGCAGTCCCGCCTGGCCCCGCCCCTGCGCAGGCGCAGAAGGGTTGTATCCCCGGCAGCTCCGGAGCGCGGGAGATTTGTAGGTAATGGCGGGCGCCTGGTCTCCTGGCTGTTGCCAAGGAAGCTCATCTTCGTCCTGCGTGTGTGACCGCCGGGGCAAGTGGAGCGAGTCCTCGCTGCTGGGCAGGCGGCTGTCGGAGGACTCGAGGCGCCACCAGCTGCTGCAGAAGTGGACGAGCATGTGGAGCTCCTCCGGCGGGGACGGGTCGGGGGCGGAGGCGCCGGCGGGCGCGGAGGAGGCGCCGCGCGCGGCGGGCGCGGCGGCCGAGGCGGCGGCGGGGACGGAGGCCGAGGCGGCGGAGCCCCCGCTGGTGTTCCTGTGCTCCCAGTGCCGGCGGCCGCTCGGCGACTCGCTCAGCTGGGTCACCTGCCAGGAAGACACCAACTGCATCCTGTTGCGCTGTCAGTTGTGGCGGGGCTGGGGGCGTGTGCGGGGGAGGGCTGTGGAGGGAGGGGAGGAGAGGGGATGGGTGTGGGGGGGGCCTTCTTCCCAGGTAACCCCGCACCCGGGCGACCCCAGGGGAGCAATGGGGCTCCCAGGGAGCTTTAGAAGCAAACACCTGAGCTGGTGAACTGAGTCTGGAAACAGGAGGAGGGTCACCCCTGCCCCGGGACGGCGGGGTGCGGGGGGGGGGGGAGGGGAAGAAGAAGTGGGTGTGGTGGGGTTAATGGTCTGTGTCCTAGAAAGCATCATTTAAATCTGCATGAGAAACAAGGGACCGCCTATCTGGGGGTGTAGTCTGGCCAGTGTGCATTGCACCCCTCAGGCTGTTTATTAATAAAGGATGATGTTATTGATGAGATTGTTAAAGCCCATCAGCTTTGTGCTTCCCGTAAGGGAATGGAAAGCTTGTTTTAATCTTTGGGTGACATCATCCACATGCATTCTACTCCTAAACTACTTTATTGTATGGTAATTCCTGTGGACAACTACTTAAAGATAATAAAAATGTGTAAAAGCAAAGGTTGATTTATCACATCTTAGTGGCTCCATTACTGCTGCCCTTATAGCAACCATGGAGTTGATCTTGGCCTTTTTTTGGAGGGGGGGGATTGCCAGGTGGGGCTTTAACTTAGGTCTTGGTTCTCTCTAGGCCCCCCTTTTTTGTTTTTTAAATTTATGTAATTAAAAAGTTAATCTTTAACTAGTTGTACAAAGTAGTTTCAGTTCAACATGTCAGTGAATCTTGATTTCTGCTGGTGCTCTACCGCCTGAGACATACCTCTACTTCCAGGTTTTTGCTGGTTAATTGGGGAGAGGATAGAGTTTTGCAAAAGGGGACTCTCAGACCTCAGCTTCCTGAGTAGCTATGATTACAGGCATGTGACCCTTCTGTAGGGGTAGAGTTCTTATTTTTTTCTAGCCATCTTAAGTTCTAAAGTAAAGGTTGTGTTCAAACTTTTCTAAATGTCTGCATGTGTATTATAACAAACGAGGTTAATACAATGTTGTTCCTTGCTTTCCAGGTGTTTCCTGTAATGTCGCTGTGGATAAGGAACAGAAATTATCCAAACGCAAAGATGAAGACGGTTGGTGAGTAGAGTAAGGAATGTTATGTTAGGAAATGGTTTACTTTCAAGTGGAAATCTGCACCATTCCCAGCGAGATTTCATGGGATCCATCTTTTCATGGCAAGCACATCAGTACAGTCACTTATATCCATTCTTAAATAGTGCTGGCCCCTTTTAAATAGTGAAGTAGAACTTCCTAAACTCCTAAAGGCATATGCTGACACTCCCTTTTTTTCAGCTTTGGACCTGGTGCTGAAGAAAATTGAAAACAGAAGAAAACATTCACTGTTTTAGGGTTTCATAGTCAAACGAGCTACCCACCTTTCTTAAGTCATAGCACACATAGAAAATACTAATCACATACACAGCCTACTGGATAAGTCAGACAAGGCGGATTACGGCTCCAACCTTGGGGCCTCTGAAATTCCCAGTCCTGTATGACTGCTTGGAGGGTTGAGGGGACCTGTCGCTCCTCAGCTGCAAGGGGCATCGTCATTAAGACCGAATGGGACTATCTTATAGAACGGTTGCCTCCAACCCAAAAATGTATCTTATTGAGGTAGAAGAAATAACTTTAGGTGCTGCACACAGAAGTGAACATTGGTCATAGTAATTTTAATGTGGCATAGGTGATAAGTAGGATGTGACAGAAATTGTACAGTCAGCCTGGAAGTGATTGAAATTTGGAAAATGCAGCTCACCCTTAAAGCATGTCTTGTTTTGTCGATGAACAAGGCTGAGAGTTTCACAAAGGCAGTAAGGAATTAGTGTTAAGCTAGGACAGTATTTGCATGTCTCCTTTCTTCCTTTGAAGTGGGCATTTCTCTATTTCACATCTCTGTGTATTAGCTGTGCCACTAGATTGGCTTGAATTTTTTTTTAATTTAAATTGATTTAAAAGATATTATAGGTTTTTTTTTTTTGTTTGTTTGTTTTTTGCCTGTCCTGGGGCTTGAACTCAGGGCCTGGGCACTGGTTCCTGAGCTTCTTTTGCTCAAGGCTAGTGTATTGCCACCTGAGCCATAGCACCACTTCCGGCTTTTCCTGTTTCAGAGGAATTGAACCCAGGGCTTCATGCATGCTAGGCAAGTACTCTACCACTAAGCCACATTCCCAGTTAGACTGGTTTTGAACTGTGACCCTCAGATTTCAGTCTCCTAAATACATAGGATTATAGGCGTGAATCACTAGCACCTGACCACAGTCTTAACTGTGTGTGGCTGCCTCCTGGTTTATGCAACCTATTATGTCTGTTCACTGTTCATAATATAGGTGGGTTTCCTTACTTGTGATTTGCTGAGATGCTTTTTTGTTTCTTATGTAGAAGTTAAAAAAAATCCTATAGAAGCTTAAAATCAGTAGCATATTTATCACCTAGTTGATTATATCAGCAATGAAAACGTACAGCTTGCCCAGCTGACGATCCATTTTGATCTGTATTGTGTATGTCCCATGTCCCAACATCTTCCAGTGATGTAATCTATAAAATGGATCTCTTGAGGTATTTAATGATGGCAGGTTGTTCTCATAGCAAGTAGGGTTAAAGATGTTGAGTGTACATGGAGAGAAAGTGTGTTCAAATGTGCTGAACATGACCAGGGTGGAATGAGGGACTGTTTGGGGCTGGAGTCAGCTTGCTGGGGTAAAAGGAGAGAGTTAAAAAGGGGCAGGGTGAATATGATTGGAACACTTCCTATGCATGATGGAAAATAGAAAAATGAAGCCCATTAAAATTATTTAGAAAAGGGGGTGGATAAGAAGCAGTAGTAGGGTGTACTGATCAAAGTGTATATGTCTATGGAAACATTACAGTGAAACCTCTATACAGCTAATAAATGCTAATAAAAAGAAAATGAGCATGTGGAACTTGAGAGGGATCAAGAATGAAGAAACAGTTATATAGAGAAATGATGGATGACTCATTAAGCAAAATCCTTGCAAATCGCCTGTTTAAGACCTATTTGTAATTGATAGAAAAGTATTTGCATCAAAATACAATTTTTTTTTTAAAAAAGAGGATTCTAATGATACATAAAGAACACATCACCAGTTTACAAGAAGCAGAACGTGGCAGAACTGGCTCGAGGATACTGCTCTGTGTGTCACATCTAGTTTATGACTAGAGGACAATCAACCTTGACTTTTAGATTAGCCTTTCTTCCACCAGAAATCTTTGTATTGCTCCTGGATGCAATTATTTGGGACTTCTCCTCCTCTCTCTTGTCATCGTCTAACTTTAGTGCACACAGGTCATTCAGTTATGCTTTGCGATGGCTTCTGTGCTGCAGTGGAAAAGCTAATACTTACTATAGACATGGGATGGCCCCAAAGCCTAGAATGTTTATTCTCTGGTTTGTTGTAGTAAAAACTCAACTGCCTCTATCCTGGTGTGTTCAGTGACCATCGGTTGGTTGGTAATGACATCAAAAGGACTTGTAAAATCTTTATGTCTTATTTTTAAATTTTAGGTCCTTTTCCTTAATACCAAATAGAGGAGAGTTTATGCTCTAGAAAATATCACTTCACTATTCTTTTTTTTTTGGCCAGTCCTGGGCCTTGGACTCAGGGCCTGAGCACTGTCCCTGGCTTCTTTTTGCTCAAGGCTAGCACTCTGCCACTTGAGCCACAGCGCCACTTCTGGCCGTTTTCTATATATGTGGTGCTGGGGAATCGAACCCAGGGTTTCATGTATACGAGACAAGCACTGTTGCCACTAGGCCATATTCACAGCCCCACTTCACCATTCTTTCTTCTTGTCACTCTGTCCTGCTGTCGTTAACATGCCCAAGGCACTGCGGCCTGGACATGACTTTGTATTTCTATTGTAAGCATTTTACCATTTTACCCTCATTTTCTCATATATATACACACACCATATTAGGTCATATATATACATATAGATGCATATATATACATATATATGACCTAATATGGTCAGAATAACATACGTTAGTACCTGAGTGTTGAAAGGCTTATGGGTTTTACCCAGGTAGTTTTCTGTTTTATTTAAAAAATATAATAACAAATTGCCACTTGGTCCCCTACAATGACGGCCTTCCATTTCCTCACGACAGCATTCTGGAGACTCTGTACTGTGCAGGCTGCTCCCTCAACCTGGGCTACATATACAGATGCACGCCCAAGAACCTAGATTACAAGCGGGACTTGTTTTGTCTCAGTGTTGAAGCTATTGAAAGGTGGGTTCCGTACATCAACGACTACCTCAGAAAGTATTTCTCAGAGAGTTAAATTTTGCAGGGAAATTGGTATGAAAACAACGGAACTATATCAATGCCTATTAATACGTATTTCAGTTTCAAACAGTAAAGCCAGTCCTGGGACTTGAACTCAAGGCCTGGGCACTGTCCCTGAGCATCTTTTGCTCAAGGCTCGCACTCTTAACACTTGAGCCACAGCACCACTCCCAGTTTTTCTGTTTATGTGGTATTGAGGAATCGAACCCAGGGCTTTCCACACATGCTTGGCAAACTCTATACCACTAAGGCACATTTCCAGCCTGTTTTTTTTTTTTTTCAAATTTATTTTTGACTTGATTTACTTATTACTGGGAAAGTCAGATGTTAAATTATAGAAGAAATTGTTTTAGAGTAAAAATAGATTCTTTTTTTTTGGGGGGGGGGTATTTGGGCGCTGGTCCTGGGCCTTCAGGGCCTAGACTCTGTCCCTGAGCTTCTTTGGCTCAAGGCTAGCGCTCTACCACTTGAGCCACAGCTCCACGTCCATCTTTTTTCTGCATAGTTTGTTGCAGATAAGAGGCTTAGGGACTTTCTTGCCTGGGCTGGCTTTGAACCGCCATCCTCAGAGCTCAGCCTCGTGAGTAGCTAGGATTATAGGCATTGAGGCACCAGCGCCTGGCTCATCTGGTTTTTAAAAATCAAATTTAATTAAATAAGATTTTTATTGTGTGTGTGTTTTATTGTTTGTTTTTTGAGATAAAGTCTCATGTAGCTCAAGTTGGCCTCGCAATCCTGCCTGCCAGATGTTAGAATTGCAGATGTATGCTACCACATACAGAAGATTTTTTTAAAAAGTAATCATGTGGGGGCTGGGGATATAGCCTAGTGGCAAGAGTGCCTGCCTCGGATACACGAGGCCCTAGGTTCGATTCCCCAGCACCACATATACAGAAAAACGGCCAGAAGCGGCGCTGTGGCTCAAGTGGCAGAGTGCTAGCCTTGAGCGGGAAGAAGCCAGGGACAGTGCTCAGGCACTGAGTCCAAGGCCCAGGACTGGCCAAAAAAAAAAAAAAAAAAAAAAAAAGTAATCATGTGGGTCAATCTATGCTGATTACCTCCTTTACTTCCTAACTACTAGCCTCTTAGGGTACTAGGAAGCATAAGAGCTTCATAATGGACTAAGAAAGTAGTCCCTCTCGTATTTGGGAAGACTATAAATTCAAATCCAGCTGCTTCCTGTGTACCTACTCTCCCTTTTTTTGTTCATTGTTCATTTTGCAAAATGCAGGGAAACTTCATTATCCCAAGATTTCTAAAGACATCAGTGTTAGAAAATTACAAATGAGGAGAAAAAGACAGACCTCAGATAAAGATCTTAACAGCCTTCCAGTCCAGCCCTTTAAGAAAGTGCCTGTCCTTTAAAGACGTTTGTCATGCCTGTTGGATTTATCATGATATTCCTTGAGAATTACAGTTGTGCTATGATTTTGGAGAAACTAAACAGATTCGAATTTTATAGTCCATGAACTTTCCTGTAGTTCTCTTCCACAGGTGGACAGTGGGACAGTGGACAGTGTTGTTGTAAAGCGTGGAGGGGCATCTGAAGAGAGATCTTTTTGGGTTTTCATATGTGAATAGAAGACTCAGCGTCAGCTAGGTGCCTTCTAAATCTCCTTAATTCTTACCTAGGTGTGTGAACATTGCTGAAGATAAAGTACAGGTGTTTTAGCTAGGTATGGTGGCCACTGTGGAGTCATGTAATGTGCTGGCAACTGTCGGACATAATCACGAGTTGGCCTTTGTTCAACGAATGTGTGCAATAGGAGAGGGGTTGACACCACAGACGACTAAAGTCCCTGTGGGAAATCCCATGTTGCTGAGATGTTAAAGGAGGAAGCACGTCCCCATGGATGGAAAATGAATAGGTTGCACGATCTGGACAAAGTGGTTTTGGAGAAAGATGTGATTTTGTGTAGGACAGCTTTCTAGGCAGGTGGCCATTATCACCCATAGCTGCTTCATTCCTAACACGGTGCTAGTGTGCAGCATAATAGAACTTGGTACTCTATCTCCTATTTTAACTTTGTTCTGCCTTGTACTTCAGTTATGCTTTAGGGTCCTCTGAAAAGCAAATGGTGCCAGAAGATAAAGAACTTTTTAATCTTGAAAGCAGAGTTGAAGTAGAAAAGTCTCTAAAGCAGGTAATTTTCTTGGGAACATTTTCTATGTATGTTTACTTCCTGTCAGTGAATACAGAGTCTTCCCACACGATGACTTGCATGCATCCTGATCTTAGCACTTTCACAGTTAACTCAGTTCTTACTACACGTTGATTTCTTTGAGAGGAGAGGACAATCTACGACTGAAGCCAGAGCTGCAGCCACAAAATAACAAAGACATTGCATTCCAAAATCAAGACTAGAAATTAAAACTAGAAACCTACGTTTGAATCAAGTATTGGATTAAGCAGCATCGTTGTGGAGTGTTGCATCTCATGGCACATGGGTGCAATAAGACGGTGCGTGTGTGCAGCTGCGGGTTGCCGCCTGAGAACGACTGTTAACAGAGTTATACCTTCCTTAAATGAAAGTTGGTTAAATGCTGCACGGCTGTGTGTAATGTAGTATGCTCAGAATCGCATTAACAACATATATGTATTTTATTCACTTGCATCCTTCTAATTGCATTTGTGTTCCTTTCTGTTTTCTTCCTGCCCACTAGATGGAAGATGTCTTGGTAGCGCTGCAAAGGAAGCTGTGGGAAGTGGAGTCAAAGTTGGCCATTATCAGTTCTAACAGATGAGCTCTTCCTCCCACCCCACCACACCCACTTCTCTTTCTCCCTTCTTTTTTGATTTTTTTGGCCCTTAAATGAGAAGCGTTGTAAAATTATCTCTGTAGTTATATTTCGTGCTAAAGAGGAATTGTTACCCTCATTTAAAATTTAAAGCCATTTTATGGTATTTTTATTTTGATAAGAGGCTGCGATGACTTTCCAAACTATTTGTTCCCTGTGTTAATATTCACTATTTTTGACTTAAACAACAAAACAAGACCATGTCACTTTTAATACACTTTGGACAATTTTTAATAATGAATTTTAAGAAGAGTGTGAACATTTTCCCTGCTTACCGTGTGGTTCAGTCCTTGAGAACTAATGCTTGCCACACTCTGGAAAAGCTGCTCAGTTGAATTATGGGTCAGAACTATTTGAAAACTTGCACAAGAGCACAAGATCGCCCTGCAAGCCATCTGCCACAAGCCATCAACTTCTCCAGGGAGAAGCTACGGAAGTGGATACGGAGCCTGCCCCGCGGCCCTCGAGAGTCCTGCAGGGGCCACAGGTGTGTGCACAGCGTTCTCCGAGCCTCTCCTTGCAGTGGGAGCGGCGTCAAGGAGTCCTGTCCCATGCAAGCACCTTCCAGCCGGAGAGCCCTGTGGGCGTCAGTGCCTGGGCAGGGCACGCTTGTCCCCCATGCTCCCTGTCGCCCCAGCCAGGAGAGAGGAGTTTTCACATGGTTGAAGCCAGGACAGCGCCTCTTTGGGTCTGGTCTAGCACACAGTGGGAACTTCATCAAAGGAGTTCTGAGCAGAGCTTCCCTCTCGCTGTGTTCAAGGAAAGTCTCTGCGAGCAGAATCCTAGGGGCACTTTTATTAGCCCTGTGACCTGGGAGCCAATCGTTTTGAGCCTCTGTTTCCTCAGCTGTATTCCTTGCATCAAGGATGATGAAATAAGGTAATGTATGGGTCAAGAAGGGACCACAAAAAGAAAATGATGAGAGACTCAACTTTCTGACTCAGTCTAGCCAGCTGACCCCTGAAAAGAAAGTAAAAGAATGCCCATGTAAAAGAGGAATCATGGGCATGAATAAATTATCACAAATAAACTACCAAAAAAAAAAAAAAAAAAAGGAATAATGTACTTGGAGACACACTGAACCACGGTGAATCTGGTTCCTTTCCCAGTAAGTACGTGACCATGGAGGAAGTTAGGAAAAGAATTACTATGAACACTTTGGAGTACATTTTTGGATGGAATTTCGAGATTATCGTGTATTTAATTGTTTTCACTTAAGGTCTTCCTGTGTGCTAGTTCTGAAGCATGAGAGGTTGAGCCATCCCTACCAGGAGAATCCCAAATCCGAAATGCTCCAGGGAGGAGGAAAAAAAAATTACTGTAATCCCTGACAGAGTTCTAAGCATTTTGGACAAGGTATTCCTCAACCTGGAGTCTTTCACAACTTGAGTTTTAATGAGGAGCTAAGATCAGATCCCCATATTTAAAAACTTTCTAAAAAATGTGTTAATATGGCATGTTAGTACTTGGTTACTGAAATAAATACTTGAAATAATTTGCGAAGAAAACCGCTTATTTTGGTTCAGCCCCTAGGGAGGTTTCAGCCCATGATCCTTTGGGCCTGTGGAGAGGCAGGGCATTGTGGTGGGAGTGTGTAAGCCGACCAAAGCCTGGGTGACCCGGGTGCCTAGGAGAGAGAGGAAGAGACCCGACTCTTTCCCTCCCTTCGAACTTCACACTGTGATCCTCGTCCTCAGATCTCAGCCTTGAGGAGCTAGGCTTCCAGATGTGACCAAGCAACACTGGAGAAGTCTGCAGCCTCCTCTTTCCTCCCCCCCCACCCCCACCAAAGGAAGCAGGAGGAAAAGACCTCATAGAGCATGGGTCATCCCGGCCCGGGCTTGTATCTCCCCGCCAGTAGCTAGGAGGTTTTCCTCAATCCCCCTGGCATCTCACCTTGCCTCTGCTACCACTTTTCCTGCCTCGTCAGAGGACAGAAAGGACCCAAGACCCCTAGATAATATCAAATGGGTACAATGCCTTCATTATCTCTACCTTTGGGTGCACTGTCATCCCTGGGCTGGTGGCACCTGGCTGGCCCCGTTCCCTCCTGTCTACAGCGGGGTGGGTCTGCGGGTCTACTGTACTGCACTTCCGCTGGTACTGCCTTTCCTGTTTCTCTGGCTGCTTCTGCCTTAGGCCTTGTTTCTGGCTCCACGGGCTGTCTTGACTCCTCCCCTGCTGTGATGTCATTAGTCTCGCTCTGCCTCACCTCCCCCTTGCCCCCCTTTCCTCCATGTAGTTCTCACTTCCCTTCACGCTTCTGTGTGTCTGTCACTTCCTCCAGGAAGTCCTTGCTGACTTCCCAGCTAGAAGCCATCTCTAATCATTCTTGCCTTTGAGCTTTAACCGGCATTCTCGATTTGTGGGAGCTGTTCCTTTAGAAAACCATGTGGGGACCTTGTACTGCTCGAGGGAAGCAATTACTAATCGTTTTTAAATGAGGAAAGCACTTTTTCTGCCCTACTTTGGGTATCAGTTATGGTAAACGAATGAAAAAAACAACAATCACAAAGCTCTGAAAAATGGTTGATAGCAAAATGTTCTTCATCGCATTTAACATTTCAGAATTGACATATAAGAACCGAAAAAGAAACTACCCCCAAATGCAGTGGTGGTGTGGGGTTAGCATGAAATGGTAAGGGTGTAAATCGGAATTCAGAGGAGAAATGACCAAATGAGCTCATCTCCATATGCAATTGCCCACCTGGGATCATTCTACTGTCACGTGGTTCCAGCTCCTCCCCCCCCCCCCCCCCCAGTTGGTCTTCAGTTTCCCTTTTCTATCTCAGTACAAGGACTTCTTGAGGGTTGCGGGCTGGTGTAAGAGCTATTCCTCCACCAGAAACAAGGTGCTGAAATGGTGGTGGTGGTGGGGGGGGGCCTAGTAGGCCCTAAATGCAAGTGGGGAGAAACCTAGCAGTTGGGTGTCCAAGCCCAGTGCAGGCGCCACTCACGGGGGGCCACGCGCAAGTGGGCAGTGCCTGGCCCGCAGCACTGGAAGGCACGGCTTGGGCGCGGGCAGATGCTGCTCTGGGAAGAGGCCTGGGTGGCCAGGAAGGTGTCTGAGGTGACCGTGTCCCCAGAAGGAGCACCTGCCTAGCAAGCATGAGGCCCTGAGTTCAAGGTCAGAACCACTGAATGACCCCCAGCATCTCCCTCCGAAGGCCAGGAAAGCAGGTTGCTGTCACTTTCAAGCTGATGCGTTGCTTTCCTCTTGACCCACCACAAGAGGGCGCGTCTCACCACGATCAGCCCACCCCCAGCCAGCGTGACAAGCCCAGGGGCTGCTGAGCCCTTCCCAGGAGGTTAAGTTGTCTCCGCACAGCCTGAAGCTTGTCATAATTAAAAAGAAGTCAGGACTTCCTCTTGGCTCCCCACGACTTTCCTCCCATCTCACTGCCAACGGATCTTCAGGATTCATTCCTAAAAGTGTGGACACCCACACTCCGGCAAGCCTGCTCCCGGGAGACTCAAATGGTACACGGGAAGTTAATTATGGCTTCTCTTTCAGTCGTTTCTTATGTCTTCGTGACTCCGGTGCATTACTAAGCCCTTTCTCCCAATGCTTTCAGAATTCATAATGCTAGGTTTGCCTGCTTGGCTTGGTGTTGCCGGCAGACAGGTGTCTCACTTCCATAACAGAGACACTGGGTCATCTTGTTGACAGACTCCCAGGCGATGTCCCAGGAATCTTCCCTGGCTTGTCTTGATGGCATTAGTCCCTTGGGAGAGACTAAGAAACAACAGCATTGCAAAACAAGTCACCCAGAGCATATTATTTCAAAAATAGTACATTCTCTAACATGGAAGTAAAGTACAACATTACGGTCAGCCCTTCTCTTCTGCAAGTCTGTGTTTGTCCGCAAATTCAGGCACCCGTGGGTTAGAGAAAACACACACACACACACACCTGTGCACACACACACATAGTATATGCACGTGTATTATATATAACATGCATGTATGTAATATTTACATACATATGCATCTATACTGAACACCTACAGACTTCTTTTGTTATTTACTAAGTAGCATATAACACCATTTTAGTCACATCTGCACTGTATTGGGTATTAGAAGCAATCAAAAGATGATTTAAAGTACATAGGAAGACATGTAAGGGTAATGTGCAAATACATCATTTTTAGGAGGGTTTTTGTTTGTCTGCTTTGGTGCTAGTCCTGGGGTTTGAACTCAGGGACCTGAGATCTCACTTAGCTTTTTTTTTTTTTTTTTTTTTTTTTTTTTGCCAGTCTTGGGCCTTGGACTCAGGGCCTGAGCACTGTCCCTGGCTTCCTTTTGCTCAAGCTAGCACTCTGCCACTTGAGCCACAGCGCCACTTCTGGCCGTTTTCTGTATATGTGGTGCTGGGGAATCGAACCCAGGGCCTCATGTATATGAGGCAAGCTCTCTTGCCACTAGGCCATATCCCCAGCCCCTCACTTAGCTTTTTTGCTAGGGCTAGTGTTCAAGCCATAGCTTCACTTCTGGCTTTTTTTCTTTTCTGGTTAATTGGAGATAAGAGTCTCATGGACTTTTCTGACTGGGCTGGCTTTGAATTGCCATCCTCAGTTCTCATCATTATGAGTGGATTATAGCTGTGAGCTACGGCACTGGTGTTTAGCTCTATGAGAGATTTGAGGTCCTAAAACCAGTGTCCTGTGGGTACTGATGACTGGCAGTATATTTTATGTCATTTTGTTTCCATTTGCTGAGACTTTTATAGTCATGAATTGAATCGTGTGTGTTCATTAAGTTGTACTCTGTAGAAGGTGCCCGAGGTAAAGACTCAGGTGAAGTTTCACCTGGCTGGAAGCTGATAGCCTTGGATCTGGGTTCTGCGGGCCCCCAGCCTCCCATCTCCCAGTCCCTTCATCTGTGCCAGGAGGTTGGACTTGAACTCGCCAGCTTCCCTTTCAAACGGACTCGTTTGAAAGCCACCTGGGGTATTTTGCTTGCTTTATGTTTTTAATCATCGTGCTTTTGAGACAAGGTCTCGCTATGCAGCCCGGGCTGGGATGTTTTGTCTCTGATTATAGCATCACGTCACCACCATCTCTGCTTCTTTCATTTCTTTTGATTAGATGGAGATTGACTATGTCTAATCTGAAGTGCTACAGAATCTAAAATTTCCCAAGGCATGAAATGACACAAGACTTGGAAAATTGTACACCCAAATTTGTGATAGTCTAAATACTGGGATTCAAAATATGTATGAAGGTATGTTCAGTCTATGTGCATAGAAAATTACAGTCAATTTCATGTTTATACTTGGAGTTCCTTTCCAAGATAACTCTCTCTCTCTGTATACACACATATATGGAAATCCCATCTCTCTCTCTCTCCACACACACACACACACACACACACACACACACACACACACACACACACACACACATTCTGTCTGTCTATTCCAAAAATGTTCACCTGAAACTTGAAACACTTTCCGTCGCGAGCACTTCAGGCCCGGGACACTCACGCTGGCTCAGCTTGCTACAAAACCTCTGTAATCTGACAGACATGGCGCTCTCCTGCATCTCAGAGCACCGTCCACAGAAGAGGCTTAGAATAGAAGTGCCGCCCATGCTTGCTGCCTTGGCTCCATCATTAACAGTTGTAGGTGGCTGGCAGGTGGCAGGGCTTGATATTCTTGAATCAGCTCATGGAATTCTGAATAGAATAAAACGTGGGCACGTGAGCGCTTTATTTAACCGCATCTGTGGTCACCAGTGTGTCAAGTGTTTTACTTATCACACTTCATTGGAAATAGGTGCTGGGGGCTCACACCACCAGCTACTCAGGAGGCTGAGATCTGAGGATCATGGTTCAAAGTCAAGTGAGACAGTGAAGTCTGTGAGACTCTACCTCCAGCAAAATACAGGACTGGAAAGGTGTTGCTTAAGTGGTAGAGCGCCAGGCATGAGCAAGAAAGCAGAGTGAGAGCTCTAGATTCTCAGTTCACCCCCACCCCCCATACATTGGGGATTGCTGTTGTTATCTATTACTCGTGTTGTCTTGGGCGAGGAAAAATCGCTGTCTTCCTGTGGTCGTTTCACTTGCTTAAGTCCTCCCGGTCTGTCATCTATCGCCAGCCATAACCAACTCACACTTGCATTAGTCAGCTCTGGTTGTCAGCCAGGGGGCAGGGCCAGCCAAGTCCTGTGATGCCGGCCCGCGTCTCCAAGGCAACAGCGGCTGGCTTTCTCTCCAAAGGAAACCCAGGAGGTTCCAGCCTTGGTGTGGCTCTTCAGAGAGCCAATGTGTCGTGAAGGAAAATGATCTGTGAATGAGGTGTCTTTGCTTCTAGCCAGCTTTTTTCTTTTCTCTTGGTAATGATGAGTCTCATTCACATTTATTATTCTCTCTCATTCTGAACCCAGCAATTGGGTGAAAATGTTTGGAGTAGACACTTCAGAGCATATGCAGAATGATGATTATGCAAAAATAAGAAGAGCCAGGCTCTGTGGCTCGTGTCTGTAATCCTGTCTACTCAGGAGGCTGAGATCTGAGGATCATAGCTCAAGGCCCACCCAGGCAGGAAGGTTCTAATTAAACACTAAAAAGCCAAAAGTGGAGGTATGGCTCAAGTGGCAGAGTTCCAGCTTTGAACAAAAACTTCAAGGACAGTACCAGGTACTGAGTTCAAGCCCCAGTACTGACACATGCCCACACATGCGCGTGTACACCGATACACACACATACACACCACACACAAGTCATAAGTCATAGAATCCTCACAGGAAAAAAAAACACCAAATAATTTGTCATGGCAAGATTACCAAAAACCAGGACCCAGAGGCACAGGCAAGGGTGGGAGATCATCTCCAACCAGAAGAGCCCCTGTCTTCCATGTTTAATCATTACTACTACTATAACATTTATTATCCAAGCCAGGGCTATTAGAGTGGAGGAGGGAATGTTTAATAATTAAGCCGGGATGACGGACAGAAAGAGTCCCTGGCCACCCCGCCTGCTCGTCACCCTCCATAGTCTCACCGGAAGAAGTCTGAACAGGTGCTTAGGCTGTGCGTGGAGTCTGGAAAGCTCTAGGCTCCAGTGACACAGGACGATCGGAACTGCCCTCGGAGACTAGCCTGTGGACGGGACCCCTCACCTCTGGTGCAGAAAAGCAGCTCCAAGGCCAGAACAGTGGCTTGGAGACTTCACTGAGTGAATCGTATTTTTATGTTTGAGCAGTGCTGAATATGGGCTCCATGGAAAACAACCACTACGCAATGAATGTGGGGGGAAAACTTCTGTCCTTTCCTAGAGTCACTCAGTGAGCACGGACGTCAGTAAGCTGGCAGGAGGCTGCTTGTGGCCCTGTGTATAGGAAGCTGAGTGAGGACTGCAGTTCAAAACCAACCTGACGAAGAAAGTCTGGGGACTCTCCAAGTAACCACTAAAAAGCTGGACGTGGAGCTGTGGCTCAATGGTAGAGGACCAGTCTTGAGCATAAAGGCAAAAGAGAGTGCCCAGGCTCCTAGTTCAAACCCAGGTCCTGGCACACACACACAAATCACTAGGAACATTTAGTATAGATCCTTCTATGCTATTTCCTATGCATTTTATTTCTACTCACAGTTATCAAAAGGACAGCTTGCTGTGCATGTTCTATATTGTCTCATTATGGCAGTGTTCCAGGTCAGGAAATATACCTTAGTCATTGTATTTGCATGACTGTGTGGTATTTCATAGCATTGCATAGTTCAGTGAACCTGCACTCCAGGCTGTGCTTTGTACTGTAAAGCATGAAACTCTGATTATCTGCAAATGAGACCTTTGTGCATATATAATGCCTGAATCTGGGCTGCCTGAGTTTAGGGGGGCAGCTGAGATTTGTCCTATCTAGGTTCTAGTTATTGTCCAGGTGAAGGAGGAGCACACAATAAGGAAGGAGAACACACAGGTAAGGGCTGGAGGTGTGGCTCAGTGGTAAGAGCACCGGCCTAGCAAGTGTAAGGCCCTGAGTTCAAACCCCAGTGCTGTCACTACAACAACAACAGAAAACCCTGGATCATGCGACTAGACCTCTCTTAGTCTTCTTATCTGGAATAGAATGACAATTAGAGAAAACTAATGAAACTTGCACTTTGGCATGGAATAATGAGAGAATTAGAGAAGGCAAGGGTGGGAAAAACCATTTAAGGTATGAAATTGTTTACTTTTGGGGGGGGGCGGATATTTTTGATATTTTTCCCCAAACACTATTTTATGAAATTTTGATACACGCAAACTATTTTTTTTAAAGACTCTTTCACATTCTGTAGCAAAACTGATTTTTTTTTTTTTTGCCAGCCCTGGGGCTTGAACTCAGGGCCTGAGCACTGTCCCTGGCTTCTTTTTGCTTAAGGCTAGCACTCTGCCACTGGAGCCACAGTGGTAGCTGCTTACGTACAGGAGGCGAGCACTCTACCATTAGGCCATATCCCCAGCCTCAAACTGATTTTCTTTTTTTAAAAGGAGGCTTCCAGTAAGTTCTGGGCGATTTGGAAGTCAGGTTGCCTGGGAGGAAGCTTCCAGAACCAATCAGATGTGTGTCTTCTGCACAGTCATGAGCTAGGGGTGGGGTTGGGGAGCAGATGGGTGGAGGTGGCGGGTGGGTGGGGGTGGCCACGGTCCCCCGCTCCCCTCCCCCACCCCTCTGTGCACAGGGCCGCCTTGAAGTGTCATGGAAGCTTGATGCTGTCCAGCCTCAGAGACAGAGGCCAGTCTGCTGTCAGAGATAAACAGGGTCCTTGGCAGGGGCGTCTGGGAAAGCACTTCATGAAGAATCCTGGGAATTCCGGCTACACTTGGGAGAGAGCCCAAGGGGGCGAGTGGAGGAGGACGGGGATGACAGCCTTGCAGCCTGAATGAACCAGATAGAGACATTCTGCAGCTGGAAGCAGCCCTCGCTCCCACCTACCTGGCCCTTATCCCTGAGAAGAGCCAGGAGGAGGCGCCTGGACCACACACGAGGAGCCTGGAGAGCTTCCTCCCCCAGCCCTGCGGGCCCCCTCCTAGCTGGAGTAGCCCGGAGAACACCTGCTTTAGCTCTGCCCGGAGGAGGCAGATCCTGGAGCAGAGCAGAATCCACCCCATGCCGGGATGGCACCGTCTTTCCTCAGGGACCCCAAGGAAGCCTATTCCCACCCACGAACCAATACAAGATAAGAAGGAAATTTATAAAGACCGAGATTCTTGAGTGTTGCTGAAGAGCGAAGCGCATGCGCCTTTCTCCCCCGAGTAGGCCCCAGCGCGTGTAGCTCAAGAGTATGGCGAGAGGGGGGTTTGGCAGAGTAGCCTGGTGTGGAAGGGAAGGAGTGCCCCCATTCTGCTAAAGTACAGATGGACAGATGCTTGGCTTTTAAAAAAAGGATCTTCCTTGCTCTGTGGCAGACATTGCCTTGCGGCTATTTGAAGTTCTTTCTTGGGCTATTTTCAGTGCGCTATGCCACAGCTGAGTCAGAAAATGGACCACTGCATTCGCATCACTTTCTAAAAGGATCCTGATGGACGTGGAAGAGTCCAGAAAGGCTGTCTGCTGGTGACTTAGGCCTCTCGTTCTAGCTACTTTGGAGGCTAAGATCTGAGAATCCCAGTTTCAAACCAGCCAGGGTAGACAAACCTGAGAGCTTCAATTCATCAGCCAAAAAGCTAGAAGTGAAGGTGTGGTTCAAGTGGTAAAGCAAACGTGAGAAGCCCTGAGTTCAAGCTGTGATACAGGCATGCATGTGCGCATGTGTGCATGCATACACACACACATACACACTCACGTCTATGGAAATTTGAACACAATTTATCTTTTTAAGGCCATTGTTCGAGAAGTGTATTGTACTCATAAAGTGCATGCTGAACTGAAACTCCTTTGTATAACTACTTTGGGTTTGGTTTTTTTTTTTTTTTTTGCCACAGAAACAGAAAAAGCTGGAAGTGGCACTATGGCTCAAGTGGTAGAGTGCTGGCTTGAACTCAGGGCCTGGGCACTGTCCCTGCTTCTTTTGCTCAAAGCCAGCACTCTACCACTTGAGCCATAGTGCCACTTCCAGCTTTTTCTGTTTCTGTGGTACTGAGGTATCGAACCCAGGGCTTCATGCATGCAAGGCAAGTGCTCTACCACTAAGCCACATTCCCAGCCCCAAGCCTTAGTCTTTTAAATGTGATATCCTTCCGCACTACTGGAGGTTAGGACCTCAATAGGAATTTTGCATGGCCCTCCCCACCTTGATAATGACCTCCAGCAAGGTCATTGCTCAGGATGCACCCCCCAGTTGCCCACTCTGCTCATGTTTTAGCGACAGAAGCCCACTGGGCTTCTTTCAAATAGTGTTCCTGGTGCTTCTCTCTCTGCACAACACCAGCTCTCTGCATGCAGGAATTCTGGCGAGCCCAGTCCAGAGCCATGGGAAAAGGGCAGGCTTCGGTGGGTATAGTACGGGTTGTGCCTCTGTTTACCCGGTGGGTAAGAAGTCACCTGTGGAAGCATTTGTCATGGGTAAAACGGGGTGAGTAGGAGCGGTGAGCAGACTCAGGGCTGATTCTTTCCAGTCTTGTGCTGGCAAAGGGCAGCATGTCAGAATGAGGGTAAGTAATTGCCCTTGGCTGCAGTTACTGGGAAAGGCTTTCTATTTGCTCTGAGTGGAGCATTTCCCATCCTTTCTATTTGGGCTGGGGCCAGGCATCTTCCATGAGTGACTGACTTCTTTTCGTCAAAAGCAACTCATCTCGTTTTCTTCTGGAAAAAGCCAATCTGGCCCTCTGAGCCAGAGCAGCACCTATCTTGGGGGAAGGGTTGTACCTTAGCCCGGCACTCGGGACCTCTCCTTACCTTCTGAAGGTCAGTTACTTTGAGAAAGAATCTGCAAGGACTGGTAGCCAAGTGAAGGAGTTGAAATAAGAGCTGGGCAGAGACAAAAAGAAAGAGGTTCACTGGAACTGATGTTTTCCTGGGCTCCTCACGTGGATGAATCCTGGGGCTTTTGCTGACTAGATGAAAATGGTTGTTCTATTTCCGTTGAGGTTCTGTGAATTACCCCCTCTCACTCTGGCCAGAATCTCAAAGCATGTGAATGAGAAGACCAAAGGGAAGGAGACCCAGTACTGCATTTCCTAATGGAAAATGCGGACTTTGACAGAGGCTAATAAGAAGGAATGACCCGAAGGCATGGTCCCAGGTCTAGAGCTGGTTAGAGCCAAAAGCCACTGTGGGGACTGGCTATGTTGGCCTAGATGTGCTGTGTTGGCCCTGTTGCTTCATCCTAACAAATGAGCTGGAAACAGCCACAGTGCTCACACTGTAATTTGTCCCGAAGGCTCATGTGTGGTTGGCTTGATCCCCCTGGTAACGTGATGGAACGGTGTTGGAACTGAAGCCAGGCGCTGAGGCCGCAGAGCACACCTGAATCCCTCCGCTGGTGAGACTGGCCGAGCAGGCAAACATCTCATGCATATGCGATCTGGATGACACGCGTCATTTGTACACTTGCCTTCACCTGGGAGAGGGTGTCCACCATGATCACCCACCTCCTGTGTCACCCCCTCCATCAGCTTCCTGTCAAGGTGGTCCTCCAACCAGCTGGCTTATTGCAGAATTTTATGAGTTTCAACACATGAGTATAGTCACATAACCAGCCTTTGAATTGGTACATAGCACTTTCCGTCTTGCTCCTTTGCAGGAAATCCTCTTCCCAAACTCGACCCCAGGCAACCCCCGGGCTTGCTTTGTTGCTATGGGTTTTCTTTATCTAGAATACACTAGGAAGGGAATCATAGGGCTGGTAGTCCTGTGTCTGATTTTTCTTCAGTAGCATAAAACCTTTGAGGTGTTGGAAGAATTGTTACTTTGCTCCTTTTTCTTTTTTAGCCATTGAATGGGTATATACAATCTGTTTACCTGGTGAGGGTCAGTTTCTAGGTTTTTTTGGTCCTTTGTGATGAAAACTATCATCTCATAATTTTTTTTCTGGTACTGGAGTTTGAACTCGGGGCATCATGCTTGCTGGGCAGGTGTTCTACCACTTGATCCACACCCCTAGCCCTGTCTTACAAACTTTTGAATGGACATAGATTTCTCTTGGGTAGACAGTTAAGAGCAAGATTGCAGGTCATGTGATAAGTTATGTTTAACTTTATAAAATGTTCCAGTTTCCTTGCATCCTCATCAACATTCCTTACTCCTGGGTTCTTATTTTAGCTATGCTAATAGCTGTGGCATGGTACTTCATGGTTATTTCATTTGCATTTGATTAGTGACTAATGGTGAACATCTTTTCATAAGCCTGCTATACATGTGTGTCTGTTCAAGTATTTGATTATTTCCTTGCACAAATTGAGTTATTTGTTTTCTTCTGAGTTTTGGGAGCCCTTTATATGTTTTAGAAATAAGTTCTTTGCTATGTTGTTGTTACTACTACTTCTTCTCCTATACTACTACTACTATTACTATTATTTTGCTGGTTCTGGGGTTTGAACTCAAGGCCTTGCATTTGCCTGGCTTGTTGGCTTGCTAAGCTAGAACTTTACCTCTTGAGTCATCCCTCTGGTCCAGATCTTTGCTAAGTCATTGGAGATTGAGTCTCACAGACTTTTATGCCTAGGCCAGTTTCAGATTGCAGTGGTCACAGAATCACTCGTGACCACTCTTGCCTTGCCACTGGCTAGCTCATCTTCAGCAATGGCCCTGGAATCTTGCTTAGAATTTAATTGTGTTTTCTTTCAGAGATAAAGAACTTGAAGTTTTACTATCAAAATAACCACCCCAAATGACTTACCTAAGCCTGAAAGTGAACAGTCAGATTATATTATTATCTTCAGCGTGAGGTTGTGTTTGAGAGTCATGAAAACACTCGTGCCATCTACATCATTGGAAACAACATAAATGGAAAATCACTCCAGCCTCTTAAGAAACTCCAGAAGCCAAATAGCACCTTAGCATTTAAATGTTACTTTGAGGAATAGGATCGTCATTTAGCAGCTTGACAGCCCTCAGTTTTACCTCTTTTCTTCCTTAAAAAATATTTTTATTATCTTTAAGTAGTTGTACAAAGGAGCTACTATTCAACAAGTCAGCTCATAGATAAAATGCACCTTAATTGCTGTCATTCTTTCATCGTTCTCCCCCATCCCTCCCAACTCGCTTATTCAGTTTTCTGTTTCATAGGATATCCATTGACGACTTCGACTACATTCTCCCCACTTTCCTCTGCATACCTCCACCCCCTGCCAGTTTCCTGGTATTCATTTTGTTGAACCCTGAGTTTGTTTTTCTAAGGGATTACACCATTTGAATTCTCCCCTGCAAATAACATCTTTTGGTTAATACATTTGTGTACTCATACATCCAACCCATATGGTTTGTTTATTTGGACATTTTAAAAATTAGTTCTGGCTCCCACATATGAGAGAAACGTGTGTCCTTTGTCTCTCTGGGCTTGACTTACTTCATTTAACATAATTTTTTCCAGGTCCTTCCATTTCTTTGCAAATGATGTAATCATTTTTCCTAATGGATGAGTAGAATATATACTACACTTTATTGACCCATTTGTCCGTTGGGGACATCTGGGTGGATTGCATACCTTGTCTGTGGTGAACAGCGCTGCAATGAACATGGTTGTGCAGGTTGCTTTAATGTATCCTGACATATAATCTTTTGGATAAATACCCCAAAGGAGAATTTCTGGACTGTAGGGTAGTTCTATGTCTAATTTTTTTTGAGGAATCTCCATACTGTTTTTCCAGAATGGTTGAACATGTTTTCATTCTCATCAACGTGTATTAGGGTTCCCTTTTGGCCACATCCTTGCCAGTGTCTGTTATTGTTTTTATTCTAAGTGGGGTGAGATGGAATCTCAATGTTGTTTTGATTTGCATTTCCTTTATAGCCAGAGATGTTGAGCAATTTCTTCATGTGTGTATTGGCTACTTCTACTTTTTTCCCCTGGGAATTCTCTCTTTAGCTCATTAGGAATCAGTCTAACCAAGGAAGTGAAGTATCTCTACAACAAAAACTACAAAACTTTGAAGAAAGAACTTAAAGTAAATGTTAGGAAGTGGAAAGATCTCTAGTGTTCTTGGATTAGCAGAATTTTTGTTGTGAAAATGGCAATAACAGAGCAGCTCAAAAAAGCCTTCAGTGATGGAGACTCTTTTTCCCCTTCAACTTAAAAAAAAAAATCTTATTATTTTGCTCAGGCTGCTGGCCTGCTCCTCCCGCCTCAACCCTCTGCGTATCTGGAACTGTAGGGACACACCACAGCACCAGGCTCTTCACCTGATTTCTCTTATCCATGTTGGGTGAAAATGAGTAGGGTTTTAGTTTCTGTCCAACCTTACCTATCAGTGTCAGTTTGCCTTTCAGGAATGTTTAGGCCAACTGGAAGATTGCTTCTATGAATTGAAGATTAGACAAATGGTTTTGATTTGTGTGTGTGTGTGTGTGTGTGTGTGTGTGTGTGTGTGTGTGTATGTGAGAGAGGGAGAGAGAGAGAGAGTCCTGGGGCTTGAACTTAGGGCCTGGGTGCTGTCCCTGATCCTCTTTGTGCTCAAAGCTAGCCTTTACCACTTGAGCCACAGTGCCACTTCTGGCTTTTCCTAAGTAGTTTATTGGAGATAAAGAGTCTCATGAGCTTTCCTGCCTGGGCTGGCTTTGAACTACTAACCTCAGATCTCAGCTTCCAGAATAGCTAGGATTACAGGTGTGAGCCACTGATGCCTGGCCACAAATGGTTTTAAGTTCAATAAAATATCTTGCCTTTTGCTCTTGCCTCTAGCCTCCTCATCAGAAAACTAAATCCTAGTAATAATATGACTTGATATTTAACTCCTTGATGGGCCCAAGAACAAGTATAGAGAAGCTAGCCCTTGGGTTTGAAAAAGTTTGAGCTTTTAAAAAAATATAGTCCTGCTCATGCTTCATTATTGAAGATTATATTTGCATATTAAGAAGAAAATGAAATGCACTCGATTTTATGGCACAGGTAGAAAACACTATTTGTATTTTGTTAAGGTTTTTTCCAATGCATATATGATTTTTTTCTTACATACCACTGAAATTTAAAAGTTGGAGCCTGTAATCTTAGCTACTTTGGAGGCTGAGATCTGAGGATCTTGGTTTAAAGCTAGCCCAGGCAGGAAAGTCAGAGAGATTCTTATCTCCAATTAATCACCAAAAGGTCAGAAGTAGAGCTGTGGCTTTAGTGATAGAGCACCAGCCAATACCTTTTACTGAATTCTTGAAATGCTGAGCACTCAGGAAAAGGCAGCCACTGGTACTACTTATTACCCTATGGCAAAGGGTGTCATCTTTGCAGCAAAGTTTCCACTGTGGGTCCACTGGCAGGAAAGTATGGCACTGTCCTTGTCAGTAGTAGGCAAGGCTGTGTTGTAGTAACACACAACTGGCAGCAGTTTATCTCTCACTCTTGCTCCATGTCCATTTGGGCCCGTGTTGCTCTGTTCACATCATCCGCAGCCCTGAGTCTGATGGAGTAGCTTTTGTTGTGACAGAGGAAAGTGATGCCAGGACCCATGTACTGGCCTTGACATCTTCTTCCTGAAAATGACACCTGTCCCTTCTACTCACAAATCATACTGGCCTTGACAACTTCTTCCTGAAAATGACACCTGTCCCTTCTACTCACAAATCAAAGTGATTGCAGGGGGAGGAACAGAACAAGAGGAAAGGAGAATTTGTTGAGCCGTAATACCGTCTATCAGATGCACTGATCTAGAGTGTCTGAGGCCTGCCATTTAGCCTCATTTTCCTAACATGTTGTCTCTCGTGACTTCCATCCTTTTCTGCTTTTTTTCCCTGTCAAAACAATAAAAGACTCCATTTTTAGATCAACTTATGAGGCCAGACTTAAACCTTCCTTTGTCCAGCTTCCCTTGCAGCTAGGTGTGGGTATGTACTTAATATTTTGCTCAATGGATAAAGTGAGTCAAAGTGATATCTGATCTATGTCACGTTTTAAAAAGAATGGGTATATTCTCCCTCTTCTGTTTGTTCCCTCCTGTTGCTGGCTGAAAGTCAGATGTGATAGTGAACTGTATTGGTTTCACTGGACAGCAGTAGCACTGTAGAGATCACAAAGCATCAAGGTAGTTAGAGTCTGTACCTTTGTAAGAGCATTGAGCTACCAAGCCGGGCATTGTGGCTCATGCTTATAATTCTAGCTATTCAGGAGGCTGACATCTGAGGATCACAGTTCAAAGCCAGCCTGGGCAGGAAAGTCTGTGAGATTCTTATCTCCTATTAACCACCAGAAAACTGGAAGTGGCACTGTGGCTTTAAGTGGTAGAGCGCTAGCCATGAGTAAAAGAGCTCAGGGGCAGCGCTCATGCCCAGAGTTCAAGACTCATGACTGACAAAACAACAACAACAACAAACCTTGAACTACCATATCAGCATAGACTTTTACCCAAGAGATAAATTTTAGATTTAAAATTTGTTTTGGTCACTGTTATTTTGAGTTTCCTGTGTATCAGTCCTACTCATTTTCTGCCCAAACACTTACAAAAACAAACAAACAAAAAACCTCAGCTGACATTGAACAATAGCGGCAGAAAGAAAAAGCCAGGTTATATTTAGTAATAAAGATGTCCAACTGTGGGATTATTCCCTGGTGCCACTTGTAGGCATGCACTTAAGACAGCGCACCTGCTTCTTCACAAGAGCACACTGCCAAAGAGAGTGAGAGATGCCTGCCTTCTTCTATTAGCCAAGACAGTTGCTGGAAGCAAGGGCCCTTCCTCCAGCACTTCATCTTTCTCCTCTGGTTCCGCAGGCCTGATTCCTGCCAAACCAAGTCCAGAGACTGAGGATGTGAAGTCCAGGGGTGGATGATAGATGAATGGGTCTCCAAACGGTGCCTGAACCTTCTCTGTCACCACAAGAAAATCACAGGCTGTTTGCTCTCTACACTTAACACTTGGCCTTTGCTGAGGCCCCTGGTTAAATAGGCTGGCCATTTAGGCTTCTCTGTTGATGTTTCCTTTGCTGCCATAAATTCTCCTACTTATTAGTATTATTCTCAGTAGACAGGAAGAGTAGATTTCACTGGATGTGTCATATAGTGGTTCTATAAAATACTTTATGTGTTATATAATGAAAGTGGGTACATAGTCTGTTGTGTTGAGGATTCTGCAAGCCTTAGTTTACCTTCCTTCCTTCCTTTCTTCCTTCCTTCCTCTCTTTAAAGGCCTCATATCTAAAATATATGCAGAACTAAAAAAATTACATTCCTCCAAAACAAAACTGCAAAGAACCAATAGCCCTCTCAACAAGTGGGCTAAAGACTTAGAAAGAGACTTCTCTGATGAGGAAATGAGAATGGCCAAGAGACATATGAAAAAGTGCTCTACATCACTGGCCATAAAAGAAATGCAAATCAAAACGACATTGAGATTCCATCTCACCCCAGTAAGAATGTCCTATATCAAGAAAACTAACAATAACAAATGTTGGCGGGGGTATGGCCAAAAGGGAACCCTACTTCCTTGTTGGTGGGAATGTAAACTGGTTCAGCCACTCTGGAAAGCAGTATGGAGTTTCCTCAGAAGACTAAACATAGAGCTCCCCTATGACCCAGCAGCCCCACTTTTGGGCATCTACCCAAAAGACCACAAACAAGAACACACTAAAGCCACCAGCACAACAATGTTCATCACAGCACAATTTTTCATAGCTAGAATATGGAACCAACCCAGATGCCCCTCAGTAGATGAATGGATCAGGAAAATGTGGTACATATACACAATGGAATTTCTCTCTTTCCTTTTTTTTTTTTTTTTCCCCTGTTCTTGGGGATTGAACTCTGGGCCTGGGTGCTGTTCCTGAGCTCCTTTTGCTCAAGTCTGGCACTCTACCACTGGAGCCACAGTGCCACTTCCATCTTTGTCTGTGATTAATTGGAGATCAGAGTCTCACAGACTGGCTTTGAATGGAGATCCTCAGATCTCAGCCTCCTATATAGCTAGGATTACAGGCATGAGCCACCAGCACCCAGCTTGCTTTTCTGAAGCAGTTGTGAGACAGAGATTCAGATTCATTGGGCTTATTGAAGGATGGCTCTGTTGGAGACATTGGCCTTAGACAGCAGGACAAAGAGTATGGAATTTGTATAATGGGCCAGCCATTGCCTTCTAGGTAGAGAACTAATGCTACCTCTTTTCAAAGAACACAGAAGTAGAACTTGAGCATAAGATCTTTTGTTGTAGGGGACAGATTCATTCCTAGGTAGCTTTAACACATTACTGGATGGGAAAGAAATTGAGAGAATATAAGGAATTCTCAAGAAATGATAGTTCCCAAAGAAATATCAGCAGGCGAGTTATATAGCATGCCTTTGAGGACAGCTCTGTAACTCTCAGCTCCAACCACCCATGATGGTTATGTTTCTGGCTCTTTCCTTTTTCATCAAATCTTTACTTTAGAATAGTTTTAGATTGCTGAGTGCTAATGGCTTACACCTATAATTTTAGGTTCTTGGGAGGCTGAGATTTGAGGATTGTGCCAGCCCAAACAGGAAAGTCCATGGAGCTACTATCGCCAATTAACCAGTAAAAGTCTAGAAGTGGAGCTGTGGCTCAAATGGTAGAGCACCAGTGCCCTGGCCCTGAGTTCTAGCCGTAGAACCAGCACCAAAAACAGAGAGAAAAGAATAGTTTTATATCTATTGAAAAGGTACAAGAATATTAGAATAAATGCACTCCATTTGTGCTATTGCTAGTACCACGAATAGTGTATTTGTCACAAATAATGAACTGAAGTTGATACATTAATATTCAGATTTCCTTGGCTCTCAGTGCCAAGTGCCCAAGGCACTACCTCACATTTAGGTATGTAAATGCTTCCTTGGACTTCTCTATTTGATTCTCAGACTGTCCTTCTTTCTGGTAACTTTGACATTTTGAGGATTATTGGTGATATGCTGTTTTTTTATTTATTGCCGGTCCTGGGGCTTGAACTTAGGGTCTGGGTGCAGTCTCTGAGCTTTTGCTCCAGGCTAGCACTCATGAGCCATGATACCACTTCCGGCCTTTTTCTGTTTATGTGGTACTGAGGAATCAAACCCAGGGCTTTCATGCATGCTAGGCAAGCACTCTACCACTAAGCCACATTCCTGGCCCCTGATATGCTTTTTAAAGGAAAGCACTTTGTGTTTCCTTTAAATCTGATCCTGTGTCTTCCTCCTTGGATCATTTGTCCAAGGCCAGGGCCCAAGTGGGGCAGAACAAAGCTACTGGGTTTTACCGTGAATGCCAACTACCTCACTACAATCTTGGTGGTCAGAATAGGGTCTTTTCCATGAAAGAATGGGATGACTTGTGCTACAGTTAGTGAAAGTTTAGCATTGCAAGTCAGCCTTGATTCTTGAGTCCAACGTAAGAAAAATTCAGGCCTATTGAGAATGTAGTAAAAAATGAGGGAACTTATTAGGAAAGACATGGCAGAAAAAGATTAGCTGGCATAGACATGCTTTGGGAAGATGGCACTTTAGCCTATTTTCAGCCATCATTTACCATCTTCAGGGTTATAGGCATTGGCCTTAGGTTGAAAGGGAGAATTAGGAATAGGGAGTGAGAAAGCATTTAGGGTTAGAACAATTGTAATTGGATGGTCCATAGTCCCAGGACTGGTCAGGTGGGGCCTTATTACCATAAGAGTCATTCTTACCTACCTGGTGTGTAGTGATCTTTTCTGGATTCCAGAATGGCAGCACAATGACTACAGGAGAGAATGGCTCTGGAATATCAAGTCTCCCCCTCATGCCCAGCCCAGGGGCCAGAGTCACTGTCTCAAGGTGGAGGAGATTTACTGAATTACCTTTGACCCCTAGAGCATGGCTTACTGGCCTGGGTAGTAGTAAAAGATCTACTGTTTTAGAACTATTTGTTGGCCCTCCTTAGGTGAGAAGGGAGCCTATTAATCCTTATGTGGGTGGAGTACTCAGAAACCCACCTCTGTGGTGAGGGAAAGCTTAATTACGATGCTTTTTTTTCAGAGACTTTGGCATTTTAACCTTCATTTTAGGTTCCCTTTGCATTTTCCATCATTCCTGACTAATTGCTAATTGGTATCAGTCATTACCATTCCCAAGACTATGACTTCTTATCCCTGAGATGGTAAAATAAGAAAGTAACACAGGACTAATGGCCTAAGTTAAGCAATTATGGAGAAGAAATTGTATGACTGACCAGAACCAAATCTGTGCGTACTCTATGTTTTATTCTCACACATCAAGGATGCCTGAAATGACTGCTGCATTTTGACAGTTTTCACTCATTTTGATTACTATATCACTGCACATAGCAATTTTTCATCAGCAAAATGGCAAAGCCGCAAATTATGGTTTCCTACCAATTACAGGATAGGATTAATATATTTCTTTTGTTTCTCGCCTCACCTTACCCTGATTACAGCACAATTAATATGCAAGATCCTTGGTTAAAAACAACCCTGAGGAAAATGTAGCAATGCATTTCATTTCTAAATAGGTCATTACACAGCCCAGAACCATAGTGTTCATTGAACTGGGAGAAGAGAACAGAACTTGGTCACCATGGACTCCTACCTTTATTCAGAAAACAAAGAATCCATCCAGGAGAGCAATTTAACTCTAACCTACTTAAAAAAACCCTGTTGTTATTTTGCAACCATGACTGACTCGGGGTATAAAGGTTCAATGAGCGTAGACTACTGCCTCTTGTGGCTCTATCTTGTTTGTAAATAGAAGTAATTTTCCCTGCATAGGTCAAAACTGGACAAAAAAAAGGAAAAAAAACATTTTCAGGACTTTCTATGTTCTTCAATTTCTTTCTTATAGTTTTAATTGTAGAGGTCTTTCACATCCTTGGTTAATATTCAAATATTTTATTGTTTTTGAGGTTATTGGGAGTGAAATTGTTTTCCTGATTTCTTTTCTATCCTCTTCATTGTTCATATGGAAAAATCTATGGAGTTTTAGGTGTTGATTTTATATCCTGCTATATTTCTGTTGTGATTTCTTTTTGTTGGTCATGGGCCTCGAACTCAGGGCCTAGGTGCTGCTCCTGAGTTCTTTCACTCAATGCTTGCCCTCTACCACATTGCACCATAGAGCCATTTCCCTACATTTTTCTTTTTTGATTTTTTATCAGTTGTGGAGCTTGAACTCAGGGCATGGGTGCTGTCTCTGAGCTCTTTTGCTCAAGGCTTGTGCTCTACCACTTTGAGCCACAGCTCTACTTCCATTTTTCTGGTGGTTCATTGGAGATGAGTCTCATGGACTTTCCTACTCAGGGTGGCTTCGAACCAGGATCCTAAGATCTCAACCTTCTGAGTAGCTAGGATTACAGGTGTGAGCCACCAGTGCCCAGCTCTACATTTTAAAATATATAATTTTGTTATTATTAAGGTGTTGTACAGAGGGGTTACATTTCATAAGTCAGGTAATGAGTTCGTTTCTTTTAGACAATGTCACCCCCGCCTTAGCTTTCCCCCAGTTTCCTCTCCTGTCCCTACCCACAAGTTACATAATTAATTCTTCACATAGTATCCACCATCCCTCCATCCCTTTCTTCTCTCCCCTTATCCCCCTCAAAAAATAGGAAAACAAACATAAAAACCAAAGTGAAAACAAGCACCATACGGGGCTGGGGATATGGCCTAGTGGCAAGAGAGCTTGCCTCATATACATGAGGCCCTGGGTTCAATTCCCCAGCACCACATATACAGAAAACGGCCAGAAGTGGCGCTGTGGCTCAAGTGGCAGAGTGCTAGCCTTGAGCAAAAGGAAGCCAGGAACAGTGCTCAGGCCCTGAGTTCAAGGCCCAGGACTGGCCAAAAAAAAAAAAAAAAAGCACCATTCCCTACCCCCCCACCCCCACCCCAGGGAGTAATGGAGTACATCCTTGAATGCAGAGATCCAACTGTGATTGGCTATGGTCAGGCCCAGCTCATTCCTTCCTGTGTCCTGAGGTACAGGGAAAAAACAACTACGAGAGACAAGAAATGTTTCCTTCCATACTTGCTATAGGAGGCTGAACAGTGCTCCTCCAAGATGGCCATTTCCCAACCACCAGAAGCTGTCAATTATCCTGGATTATGGGTGGCCCATTATTATCACCATGGTTCTTACAAAAGGAGACCAAGGGCAGGACAGAGGTTAGAGGTCATGTCTATGGCCACGAGCCAAGGAAAACATGTAACTTTGAAGCTGGATAAAGTGAGGGAATAGGTTGGAGAATCCAGGATGAACTGGTTCTTCTGACTACTTGGCATTAGCCCATTGAGACTTTTTTTGGGACTTCTGATTGCTTTTCGTTGATGTTGGTGGTGGTTCTAGGGCTTGCATTCAGAGCCTGGGCACTGTCCCTGAGCTCTTTCACTCAAGACTAGCACTCTATCATTTTTGAGCCACAGTGCCACTTCCAGTTTTCTGGTGGTTAATTGGAGAAAAGAATCTCATGGAGGGGCTGGGAATATGGCCTAGTGGTAGAGTGCTTGCCTTGCACACATGAAGCTCTGGGTTCAATTCCTCAGCACCATGTATACAGAAAAAGTTGGAAGTGGCGCTGTGGCTCAAGTGGTAGAGTGCTAGCCTTGAGCAAAAAGAAGCCAGTGCTCAGGCCCTGAGTTCAAGCCCCAGGACTGGCAAAAAAAGGAAAAAAAAAGAATCTCATGGATTTTCCTGTCTAGGCTGGCTTTGAACCGCAATCCTCAGAGCTCAACTTCCTAACTAATTAGGATTACAGGCATGAGCTACCAGTACCTGGCTTGTATTTAAATTTTCTATCATGATTATTTAGACAATCTTTGTGGAGACAAAATAAAATCACTGGAACTCTTATTTTTTAACCCAAAAAAAGAGAAAGTAAGCCTTGATAGCATCAACCACATGAATACTTAAACTCTGTATATAGTGGATACATAAATGAATCACTTCTACTGAGAGCTGATAGTTGCTAGTTGAGCAGGATTTCCGGTGTGAACGTGGGTACTCTAAGACCTATTCTGAAAGAAACCCAGCAGACTTCTGACTTCTTTTTTTCTTTTTTTTTTGCCAGTCCTAGGCTTTGGACTCAGGGCCTGAGCACTGTCCCTGGCTTCTCTTTGCTCAAGGCTAGCACTCTGCCACTTGAGCCACAGCACCACTGCTGGCCATTTTCTATATATGTGGTACTGGGGAATCGAACCCAGGGCTTCATGTATACGAGTCAAGCACTCTTGCCACTAGGCCATATTCCCAGCCCGACTTCTGACTTCTTGACCAGCTATGTTTGAAATTCTCTGTTCTGCAGCAGCACCTGTCTCTACAGATTGTTATTGGACTCCATCTCCTCCATCATCCTGATAGGTGAAGACTTAAGTGGCCTTGAAGGACACTGTTGTGGAGACTGGAGAAGCGTCACCAGCATCTAAGCCTGGGGGCCTCCTGTCCCATGTTCGACCTAGCTTCCCTGGTGGGCCATTTGTCTCCATTGGAGGAATAGCTTCGAGGGTCTGACTTCTTCAGCTCCTACTTTAATAGCATCTCGGAGGCTGGGTAAACTGTGCAGGCCTTGCAGCTGGAAGAAAAAGTCTGGGGCATTTGAGGACAGGACAGAAGTAGTGAGTGGCTATAGGGAGATGTAGAAGAATGAAGGCATGACTGCGTTTTCAGGGCGCATTACAGTCCTGACTTCTGGTTGCTCTGCATTTGACACTCATCAAATCTCTCTAGGTAATCTGAGTAACAACTTTATGTAAGAGGAAGTCATCCAGTTACTCAAGGAAAAAAAAATGCATCAGGTTGCTTTGATGTGAGCCTTTCCTGTCCGACTTGACTGGCTACTCTTCTTCCTCTTTCCCCCAAGTTTATTTCACAAGTATCAATTCCAGCAGCCACGAGATGCACCCTCACTTTTGATGGCTCAACGGAATGATTTTTTTGACTTCACAATGGTACAAAGCAATCATTCATTCAGTGGAAACTGTAGTAGGAGCTGCAGTAAATTCACGAGACTGTCTTGACAATGCACAGTGGACTATGTTATTAACCTGTGGTCTGGACTAGGTGTGTTAATCTACCAATGGTAGATTTATCAGGATGTAAGTCACCCCTTGTAAGTCAGGATTATTTGTAGTTTCTCACAGGCATTATTCACTGTGCTAAACTCACATATATGTGGAGGCTTTGTCAGAGGACTGAGGCTGAGAGGCCAGGGAACGGAGCAAATAGTCTTATCTTTACTCTTTTTTTTTTGGCCAGTCCTGGGCCTTGGACTCAGGGCCTGAGCACTGTCCCTGGCTTCTTTTTGCTCAAGGCTAGCACTCTGCCACTTGAGCCACAGCGCCCCTTCTGGCCGTTTTCTGTATATGTGGTGCTGGGGAATTGAACCCATGGCTTCATGTATACAAGGCAAGCACTCTTGCCACTAGGCCATATCCTCAGCCCATCTTTACTCTTGAAATAGTATAAAATGGTTCTGTCAATGTGGATGGGGAAAATTCTCCAGTTCAGTACAGATCCTGTTCTAAGACTTCCATCATGGATGACCTGCCAAGGATTTCCCTCTGATTTCAGCCCAAACATGGTAGACAGAGGACCTGAGCCAATCTCTCTTGGGCACCTTGCCAGCTAGTGTCATTACGAGGTGATGAATGACCATTTCCAGGAACAGATTCTGCATTCAAAGATGGTGTCTGGTAAAGAATGTGGTTGGAGTGAGTGTGTATCGTTCTGGATTGAGATCAAGAAGAAAGAACAGATGTGTTATTTGGTTGAACAGTTATGCATTTCCTTTTGACTGATTTCTCATTAAAAATCCTGCTTGCACTAGAGGCATCATGGATCAAGTAGTAGAGTACCTGCCTAGGGACCTGAGTTCACAGTTATGACCCCCCAAAAATGAAGGAACAGGAGGAGGAGAAGCAAGAGAAGAGAAAAAAGAAAAGAAAGAAAAAGAGAAGAAGAAAAGAAATAATCAAACAAGACCTGACCATTGTTAGCTTATGTTGGCTTTTGATTTGTTGGCTGTAACAGGGAGGTACAAGAAGACGAGTGATGGGGCTGGGGATATGGCCTAGTGGCAAAAGTGCCTGCTTCATATACATGAGGCCCTGGGTTCGATTCCCCAGCACCACATATATGGAAAACGGCCAGAAGTGGCGCTGTGGCTCAAGTGGCAGAGTGCTAGCCTTGAGCAAAAAGAAGCCAGGGACAGTGCTCAGGCCCGGAGTCCAAGGCCCAGGACTGGCCAAAAAAAAAAAAAAAAGAAGACGAGTGATATTTGGGAAGAAGACTTAGGAAAGATTATTTTAGCCTCAACTCCCAGGTTTCATATGATTAGTATAAAGGCAGAACATTGCTCAAGTAGGAGCTGATACAAAATCCTACAGAAGGAATGCAGAATTGGAGCTGCAATACATCAGCAACAGACTGCATATGAATGGAAAAGTCAGCCTCAGAGGAAGGACAGTGACCCACTGTTTGGTGTCTCTATTAAATATGAGTAGGGACTGAGAATATGGCCTAGTGGTAAAGTGCTTGCCTTGTATACATGAAGCCCTGGGTTTGATTCCTCAGCACCACATGTACAGAAACCGGCCAGAAGTGGCGCTGTGGCTCAAGTGGCAGAGTGCTAGCCTTGAGCAAAATGAAGCCAGAGACAGTGCTCAGGCCCTGAGTTCAAGCCCCAGGACTGGTAAAACAAAAATTAAAAATAAAAGAGTAGGTGGCTTAGTGGTAGAGTGCTTGCCTAGCATGCATAAAGCCCTGGGTTTGATTCCTCAGTACCACATACATAAGAAAAAGCCGGAAGTGGCATTGTGGCTCAAGTGATAGAGTGCTAGCATTGAGTAAAACAAGCTCAAAGACAGTAATCAATCCCTGAATTCAAGCTCCAGGATCAGCAAAAGAAAAAGAAAAAAAATGAGTGGGTTGCTGGGCACCTGTAATCCTAGTTATTCAGGAGGCTGAGATCTAGAGGACCGTGTTTCAAAGCCAGCCTGAGAAGAAACGTCTATGAGACTCTATCTTCAATCTACCAGCAAAAGTCTGGGCTGGAATCATGACAGAACTGGCTGAGCAAGTTTGAGACCCTGAGTTTAAACCTTAGGACTGGCATAAAAGAAAAAAGGAATGTGGGTTGGGAATGTGGCTTAGAGGTAGAGTGCTTGCCCAGCATGCATGAAGCCCTGGGTTCGATTCCTCAGTACCACATAGATACAAAAAGCCAGAAGTGGTGCTGTGGCTCAAGAGGTAGAATGCTAGCCTTGAGCAAAAAAGAAGCCAGGGACAGGGCTCAGGCCCTGAGTTCAAGCCCCAGAACTGGCAAAAGAAAAAAGGAATGAGTAATTATCTTCTCCATGGGTCACCAAAGTGATCATTCAGAGTTATCAGTGGAAAGATCTCCGCTCCCTCCCCTTTGTCTCAAGTGGGCAGTGAATTTAATTCTAATGGGAGCATTGTGTTCATGACATGCTAATGCCACTGTTGGATGTGCAGATGGGATGGAGAAGGCACAGCAAGACCTATATGGCCGTGACAGGCTCAGCCCTTTTTCAGCTCTGTATTGAGAAGGCAAGAGGACATGAGAGGACACTCATAAAATAAATACATATGGTTAATAAAAGAGCCAACCAGGAATGAGGGTGAATGATTATCATCCCAATGCTTCGGAGGCTGAGGTGAGAGGATCGTGAGCTGAAGGTCAGCCTGAGCAACTTTAGGAGACCCTGTCTCCAAAACAGAAGAATTCATACTCTTTAGGTATCGAAGCTTGTAAACCAAGATAGTAACCACAATGCTTCTTCTTTCTTGTCGTTGTTGTTTCTGAAACTTTGCAAGTTAAATAATTCCCAAGACTGATGAGATAGATCCACGTATAATAATAGTACTGATAATAATAAACAATGCACATCGTGGTGCTTCCTAGGTGCTGGGACTTACAAAACCATTTCCATAATGAATTCATTTAAGTCTCATGATAATTCTACCAGGTGGATGTTCTTGCATCCCTTCAGTAAGTGTGACGGAACACACAAGCAGAGAGGGATTAAGTGGCTTGTCCACTGTCACACAGCTTAGATGCAGTGCAGCCGCTGGAGTCACCCAGCTGGGTAAGACTCTCCACTCGGAGCGAGCCCCACTGTCCTGAGCAGTGTAAGGAACTCTTCCTTCACTTGGAACTCAACAACATCATGTCCGCCGTGTCCTCTTCTATGGCCTTGGGCCTGCTCTATGACTTCTCTGAGTTTTAGTGTTTTACCAGAATGGTGTGGACGGTGGTAAGATGGAAAAGGTAATATAGAGTCATTCAGGCTCATGGAAACCCCGTGTTAACTGTAGAATGATGAGCATGCGGCAGGAGCCAAGACTCCATTGGTACCTTTCTAGGGTTCTTCATGCACAAACAGGCTGTGACTTCCAGGCAGGAAGATCTCAGAGGTCCACTGAACCCGTAAAAAATCATAAGGCTAAGAAAATATTGGCAAATTGTTTCTAAAATGTTTTAACATATGCTAAGCTTTCTTTTTTAAGGCAGGAGGAGGAGCAGTTCCCATCTTATTCTAAGAATGTATCCACTTTGAACGTGCTATGCTCTATTTTCTTTTCCAGAATTTATTAATACTTAGAGGTTGTTACTAAAAGTAACTCTTAAAGCCATACTGTATTAGATGAATTTTCTTTTAGATGTCCTGCCCTACATAAATAAGAATGCCTCTATGTAGATGGAGAGCTATTGCAAGAACTTTTCTTGAATGCAGTGACTTTTTAGCCTAAGAACAGAACCCGGCTGGCGGTTGCGCCATTTCCATCCATTTTTGAACAACAGGAGTCTTCTGGTTGCTTGGCGTTCTCTTCCATCAGTAGGGGTGAGTAGTGAGGGGCGGGAGCATGTGGTTCTGCCTACAGAGCGCACACTTAGCAGAGCTGTGATTTATGTGCCGTCTGCCGCCTATAAGGTTCACAGCGACATAGAAAAAGGTTCACCTCGGTGCTGAGTTGTGAAGAGAAATTAGAAGGTCAAAATTCATGTAACTTTGGAATCACAGGACTTGAGATAGCCTGCTAAAAATTCAAGGAGATTCTAGAAAAAGTCATGGCCACATGTCCTTAAGAAAATTTGTAATAAACAAAAACCCCCCCCTCTCTCTCTCTTTTCTTTTTTGGTGTTGAGGTTGCACTTGCTAGGCAAGCACTTTGCCACTGAAATACATCCCAGCCCCAAATGTATAATTTTGGGTCCTTGAATAAAGAAACAGGGAGGGTGGGAAGGAAGGAGGAGAAAGAAGGAAAGAAGAGGAGGAAGAGAAGAGGAGGAGAGAAAAAATAAGAGGAAGAAGAGTAGGAAGAAGAGGAGGAGGAGGAGGAAGTGAAGGAGAAGGAAAAGGAAGAAACCTTCACAAAGGCTTAGCTAATATGACTTATTTCTAAGTCTTGCATTTAGCCCTGGACTCTTGCTTTTTGGTGCCCACAGGACTGTCTGTCGAGTTCACAGGACCCCAAGGAGCCCGTGTTCCAAAGTGATGAAGAACTTTGTGAAGATTCAACCGAATTCAGGGCCCCTCGGAGCGTGAAGCCCTGTGTGCTACATGGATGCCAGGCTCATGAACTTGTCCCTGGGCATATAACACCAAGAGCCACTGGGGACTTTTCTGGTGGGTGGTTAAAGCTGTGCCCTTACGAAATATAATATCTGGCATTGACAGATGCTTGGTGAACTTGTTATTTATTATAATTTTCTTTACATTTCAAAATGAACATCATGTTTACAGTTGATAGGCTGAAGAAAAAAACAAAAAGAAAGCAAAGAAAACAACACAAAACCCAAAGCCAAACTGTTTCCTGACCCAGGCTGGCATTGACAGTGAGTGGGAGATGGAGCAGTTGCCTTAGCTGAAGACAGCTGGGGGCAGATTGCCAGAAAGCAGCACGAAGCTATCCGTGGTGCGCCATCTTGAAAGTTGCATACTAGTGACAGAACACCCCTTTAATACGTTTTAAAGATACATTTTTCCTATGTTAAGTAGTTGTACAAAGAGTTGCCATTCAACAAAGCAGCTTATGAGTACAATGTGTCTTGATCAATGTCCCCTCCCGTCCCTTTTAATACACACACACACACACACACACACACACACACACACACACACACACACTGCATTTATGTAATGTAGAGAAGGAAAGAACTTTCCAGTCACTTAGGTAAAAACCAGCTTCCCCTGACTTTTCCCCCATGTTTCCCTCCAGGGCTTTTAGCATTCCAGAAGGCAATCTGGGCTTTACCGTCATCTTTCTATGTGAGATGCCAGTCTGTGATGTACCGATTTCGTCACTGTCTGTGGACTCCTTTGAAGTGGAGTCTTGTTATTCGTAGAAACCTGCTATTTTCTGAACACACTTCCCTTTTCCGCATCTTTCTGCGTAGTTCCCAAGATAGAAATCTTGAACGCTGTGTTCTCTGTCTCCCTTGCTGCCGAGGCAGGAATGGGATTGAGATCTCAGCACACAGATGCACCTGCCGGCAACTCCGATGTCAGAGCGAGCTTGTGAGGGAATGTGGGGGAAGAAGGCTTCGGATGAACTTGGTGGCGTAAGTCTGCTTTGTGAGGACAAAGGGCAGAGCCTCTTTCCCCTTGTGGGAGTGCCAATGATGCCATATGTTGGCTGCAGTGTGGGCACTGGGCAGTGGAGATGGTGGGCCATTTGCCAACGCAGCCCCGCAACATGGCTGGGGACAGTCCAATGAGATTTCTTGGAGTGTTTTTGCTATTCTCCAACAGCATCATTTCCTGCTTTCACAAGCTGTGGAGGAGTCTTTTGCTTGCAATGGAGCTTTGCCCTTCACATTTGAGGGAGAAAGATGTGGTTCTCTCTCCTGCTATCTCCTCTCTCAATATGCTAGTAGCCATTTCATCGTCAGGGTTTGCATTAGTATGACCATGTAACTCAGTGCTGAGCTGAGCTGTGCATTGGGTGTAATCGATGTTAAAGTAGGAATCTTCCTCCCTCCCTTCCCTCAATTTAGGCTGAAACTCTAAAGACAAGTACTCATAGGTCCCACATTCCACTGTGATCCAGGATGTCAGTCAGTTGAACTTACAATAGAGAATTCATTAACTAGATCTGGTCCTTAGCTTCTCACACAGCTCTGATGTATAAAACAAAGTCATAGAAGCCTAAAGACTTAGGTATTAGGTGAATATTTTTAGGGACTTCTTCCAGACTTCTGAAAATTCTAGTAGTAGCACCTCACCATTCTCAAACACATTTCCTGGCGGTGACGTGTACAAAGAGCATGGGAAATGTTTGTTTCCCCCTCATCTTGAGCCTAGGGAATTGGGCTGTATTGGGTCCTTTCAGAGCCTGACATAAGTCCCCAGGAGCTTGCAGGAAACTGCCAGGTCACTTCTGAAAATTCTAAAGGTGAGACTCAGAGTCAGGTAGGGAGCACATGAAAGGGGTCACCACACAGAAAACACCTCAACTACTTAATAAAGATGCCCATATACAAATCAGAGAACTTGTCCTAAACTTCATTAAATGTTGGGCTTGTAGTGTATATTTAAGTAGGGACATGGGGAGGAATCATAGTGGAGTTTGTTTGTTTTCAGTGCTGGTAGGTTATTTGTGATGTGTTCTCAGAAGTCAGGAGTAGTAGAACAGGGACAAGACGTGTTGGGGTCCATCTTCCCCCTAGATGGAAGGGGCCTGAGGCACCTCCCCCAGCTGGGGAATGCAGCCCTTCCATCCTCCCTACATTGGAATCTGGAGAAACCGGTCCGATAAGAGACCCCTGACCTAGCTGGCAGCCAGCCTGGCGCCTACCAGCCCCGCCCTGGAGGTCAAGTGACCAGCCCCTTGGAGGTCAAGTGACCAGCCCCTTGGAGGTCAAGTGACCAGCCCCTTGGAGGTCACCTGACAGCTCGCGGCCTATGGGAATCCTGGCCAACCCCCTTCCCCTGATCATCTACCCTTGCCCCTCTCTCAATAAAGTTAGTTCGCTCTCAGAAGCTGACTCCGTGGTCTATGTCCGTTGCTTCCAGAGTAGGATAGCGGTCACATTGCCACGCGGGTCGCGCGCCCGCCAGGACGGAGACATCCCCACGTCTCACCCCGACAAACCTGCAGGCCGAGGGTCGGGGGAGAAGGCGATGCGAGGATAATAAGAGAGAAAGAAATGAGCACTTGAGCCGGAGCAGAGAGAGCAGTCCCCACAAAGACGGAGGAGGACACTTTCTTACTGGGGTATATTAGTAAAGGTCATTGAAGTAGGCAAGGATGGCTCAATTCTGCTAGGACTTGGAAGACTTCTAAATGATTCCCAATATTTGTTAGCTTTTTGTCAACTCTACTTTCCCAGTGCTGAGAGTTATACTATAGGGCATTGTCTTCAGTTATATCACAGTATGACCACAAGTATAGGAATTATCTTCATTTATATTTCTGTCTTGTATGACTTTTATTTTCTTCTAGTTATTCATTGATTATTTTTTCATTTCTTTTAATGCAGTCTTCTCACAGCCCTATCGACAGTATTTGTTATGTTACAGATCTATACACATTTCGGTAATTCACTCGACTGATTTCCTCTTTTTGCTGACTTCCCTCCTAGGTCCTCTCCAAACAGGACAATTGTTGCTGTCCTGCCCTTTACTTCCTTTCTTGTGCCTGTCTGTCACTGGCTTAAATACCATGGATTGGTATTGGTATTGGTGCCCACCAATTTCTTGGTACAGTCCTTGTTCAAAGAATATGTACAAAAGAAAAAAATACAGAGCTTGCTTTTGGAAATGTTTTTACTATGTCTCCATGCACTTGATTGATAATTTTAGCTAGGTAAATATAGATTTTTGGGTTGAAATGTATTTTTTATGTAGATCCTTAAAGATTATACTACTTCAGTTTTTAGTTTCCTAGAATGATGTTGAAAAATGTGGAGCCATTCAAAATTACGTAGCCTGCTCCTCCACATTCTAGAAGCTTTTAAATATTTATCTCTGGGGTTGGAAATTTTATGATGAGGGATTGGAGGTGTGGCTTAGTTGGTAGAGAGCCAATCAGCAAAACATCAGGTAGTGATTTTGAGTCCCGGTCTTGGAACAGAAAGAAAAGAAATTTCACAATGATGTGCCAATTCATTGCAGAGTTGAAAGACAGCCAGACTTTTCAACTGGGAACTCCAAAATGTCAACATTTGAAGGCCTTTATAGAGAGGCTCTTCAAAATCTCTACAGGAAAGTTTATTAAGTCTTTTCTCCGAGGTTCTGAGAATGAGTGGGGGCACAGCGATCTGTGTTGCTGTCATAACTCAGTGTTGCCTTCACCTCTCTGGGGCCAGACAACCTCACCTCCAGCCCTTTCTAAAAGTGCACACTGCCCCTGGTGACATGGTCTGGAGTAGCTGCCTGATTTCATGATCTAAGAGCTTCCGTGTGTTGCTATACTTAGACCCTGGACCCTACTTCCTCCATACTCCTTGTATCTCCGACTCTGCGTGTTGGTACCTGGTGGCCCTCTGCAGAGATGATTCAAGTCTGACCTGATCTGTCAAGGTCTCTGTCTCCTCTTCTTTAATCTGCTTGATCTTTCCCAACCGTGTGGCATTTCACCACTCACAGACTTTCTTGGTTGCACATTTCCAACCTGTTTTCCCACCCACTTCCCACGCTGCTTCCTTAGTTCTCTGAGTAGCAAGTGTCTTAAGTTCAATTTCTCTGGAGAACAGATTTCCTGTCCCAGGTCTAGGAGATGGAGTGAGGGAACTTAGAGACTCAACTGTTCTGTGTACATATTTAAACTCTATTCTTTTAGACTGAAGACTTACTGCTGCCTTTTGTTTTTGTGGGGCTCTTCCTCCCTGGCCTTCCCATGGTTCTGTGAGAAAGGAATTGGCTCATGTGGTGATGTGGTTTACCAATCTGCAGCAAATTCTTTCCCTGGGGCTTCTGTGATTAAACTACATGTTTACCATTTTGCCCTGGTGGGTTTATAACATGTTTGTTTCTTTTTTGATTTACTGAGGAAAAAATACATATAGTTTTTTTTTAAAAAGAAGAATCAGAAAATAACGCAAGTAGTCTGTTTAATTAGTTGATACAATTGTGAACTTAAAAATATTCGTCTCGTAATTTGAGAGTATGAATGGGATTAGGGAAGATGGGAGAAATGAGGGAAGGGGTGACATTGATCAAGGTGCATTGCACTCTGTTGAATTAAAACACAAACCTTTGCACATTAAAGGTAATAATAATTAAAAATGAAAGAATATCCGTCCATATTATTAAAGAAATGTTCTCCCTCCCTCCCTCCCTCCCTCCCTCCCTCTCTCCCTCCCTCCCTCCCTCCCTCCCTCTCTCCCTCCCTCCCTCCCTCCTTTCCTCTGGCAGTTCTGGTCCTCTATTTGCCAGGCAGGCACTCTCCCTCTGAGCCATGGCCCCAACTCCTTTTCCTTTCCCTGTTTATCCAGTTGGGTCTCATGGTTTTTGTCCTAGCCAGACTAGACTGATCTTTCCAAGCTCCATTAGGAGCTAGAATTACAGGTGTGAGGCAGCTCACTCAACCCCGTTCCTGTTTCTGACTCATCAACTCGGAACCAGCACATCCCATGTCACAGAAGTTAAATTTAAATGCTAGGCCAACTGCAAAACTTACTTTTTTTTTTTTTTAGAAGTCATTTAACTGACAAACAAAAGGCAGTATATTCGCAGTGACTTAGCCTGTCCTAGTTTATGCTGAGCCATAAAGAAGTTAGGTATGATTAGATTATGTTCCCTTCTTTTTCTTCTCAGTGCAAAACTTTTGTAGTCTTCAATGTGGTTTTTTTTTCCCCCTAGGATGAAGTCTGCTATGCTTGTTGTGCGAGTTGGTAGTATGTCTGTATGTAGGGGACAGAAGCTGTTAATTTCCTACCCCAAATTCTTGTCCTCTATTTACCAAAATTTTGCTTAGGACAGCAATATGCCTCAATTTAAAGCAACATCTCCATTTCCCAGTTTCCTTTACAGATAAGCCTTGGAAGCAAGTTCTGACTGAGAGATGGAAGTTAAAGTTCTCCGGTGAGATCTCCTTCAGAGCTGTCTTGGCCAGAGCTCGCTCAGCTGGACCGACTTTGTCCCTCCCTTTAACCTTGGTCAGCCCATAGATGATGCTGCTGGGACTGCAGGAGAATCAAAGCCACGTGATGATGGTGGTGACTGATGGTTGATGGTAGGACCAGAGAAGGTTGTGTTGGGTCTCGTGTTTACCCCAGAGCAGACCCTTTCTGGTTATCTCTGGGATCTTTGTTGTATGAGAAGACAAAAGCTTGAATATATTTAAAGCACTACTTAGTCACATTTTCAATTTCTTGCAACTGAAGACAACCCACGCTGACACAGATTTCTTCTGTCTGTTGTGAGTCTGTGTTTGGTTTTATGTTCAGAGGGGGTGGTGATCCAGCCTTCCATCTATAAAGACAGGGCAGATGCTCCTGGAGCTTCTGCCCCCGCCCCTTAGGCCTCACTAGTTCTCCAATGCCAGTCTGAGGTCCATCTGCCAGCACCTATAACTTGTTGCCAAGGGCTTTCCTCTGGCTACTGGAACCTGCTCTGTTTTACACAGGACACAGGCTGGAGAGGTCAGGAAGCTACCGTCCCTCTTTCCTGTCAGCTGGGAGCTGCCCTTGATCCATGACAGTTGACGCAGCTTAGCAGGGCTCCTAACTGTTGATCTGTTTTTGATGATTCTTTCACTTCTTCGTAGCTGTCTCTGATGGAGACCCCCATGTGTCTGACTGATAAAAAGTGTTGGTGTTAGCCCCACTCTGGTGGACAGACTGATGGTGGCTGTTATAGCCAAAACAAAAGAATAAGGAGCAAGGATGCTAACATCAGGTGTCTTAAAGTCTACAAGTAAATAGAAGTCTTTCTAGTCCCTGGTGAGCTGTGTATTTTATCATATGTAGGCTGACTTCATCCTCTGATTTGCATACCTCTGAGGTTCTCAGAAAGTAATGAAGAGAGTTCAATGTATACAATGACCAGACTTTGTAATATTTTTCAGAATACAGAACACACTTGAGCAATGGAACTGGATCATTTGCCGTTAAAGAAAACTGTCTGATTTAAAGAAATCCGCTCAATTGGTAAAGCCTGGAGTCAGAAGCTAGTGAGACCTTGGGGTTGGGATCCGTTGGACTAAAATCCACTTGTAGGCTAGAATATTCCATGCTGTATGAAGACATATTTGTTCTCTGAAACCAGGGGTCAGTAAACTACTGCCTATGAACCAACATGGGCTCAGTGCCTGCTTCTGTGAATAAAGTTTTATTGGAATACAGCCATGGTCATTTGTTTATATGATGTCTGTTGCTTCTGTATCCAAATGACATAGCTCACTGGTTGTAATAGAGACTGTAAAACCTGAAAAGCTTAAATAGTTACTATCTGGACCTTTATAGAAAAAGGGTGCTGACCCCTGCATTAGGCAACTACCAAAAATCTCACCCAAATCAGGCTCTTCCTTTAGTCCTAACATATTTCCCCCTCCCCGCCCCACGCATCTCGCCAGAAACTCCAATCCATTCCACTCTAGTTCCCAGAATGGCCCTTGTATGGCCTCAGGGAGGTCGGGAGTCAATGGGTGGGCAGGCCACTGTTGGAAGTACAGGTTCTGATCCAGTACATCCAGGATGGGGACTAAGGCTGTGCTTCCAAACAGCCGCCTGGAAAGGCTGAGGCAGATGGAGCCCATACTTGGAGGAGCAAGGTTCTAGAAGACTGGACCTTTTCTGGACAGGACAAACCAGAGTCTCTCCCTTTCTGGTCCCTTTTCTGACAGGCAACTTAAAGAGTTAAAGTACTGAGAAGCCAACAGCAAGAGAAAGCCAAAACTCTAATTAGTCTCCCTTTTTATATTTAGTTTGCTATTAGATAATGTGCGACACCTGTTCACTAGACAGATCTGTTTTTAATCTCTTAGATTTCACTTTCTTGGCTATGCACACCACAGACATGTTGCACTGCATGAGTAATCTACGGAAAGCCAAGTAAAATAGCCGTTGCTTTGGATTTAGAAGCACAACAGGGACTAAAAACAACCGAAGGCTGATTTGGGCCAAGCACGAGGTGATGGTGGGAAAGCCAGCTCAGCGTCTGGAGCTCGACTCCCAGAGCTCACGCAGGGGCTGTTTTCTCTCCTTTGACTCCATTGAGCCTTTGAAGCATGCTTCCTACCCTCCCAGTGAAAAGGGAGGAAGGTAGAAGAAACTTCCTCTGCAGGGCTTTTCATCCGAGAACAGGCAGGCAGTCTCTGCAGAAATGATCCACATAGTTCTAATTTGGATTTGATTATTTCATTAGTGTAAAGTCACTCCAAATATTCAGTTTTCAGCCTTAGGGAGTCTGAGGCCTTTTCCCAGATGCTCCAAGTGAACCAGAAATATCAAATCCATCTTCAGACCTTTCTCTTTGGGTCCTTGGGCTTATTATCTGTTTGCCAGTGGCTGGAACTGATAGACAGATGTGGAAATTCAAATCCATAAATTATGCAAGACCCACGATGAGCACTGAATGTCTAAATGTCATCTGTACATGGGTGGGTAGCAGACAGGCAGCAAAGCCCCACAGAGCTTCGGCAGTGAGGATGAACTCAATAGTGTGGTGTAAGGATCTATCACAAGCTAATATCTTTGTAGAACTAATAAGGATGGTCACTGAGAAGAGATTGTGTAACATTTGCTCCTTTCCCAGTGTACCCCAAATGATTAACACTTCATCCAAGAACTGTTTGGTACATTATTCTTAGTTTATAGGATTATGTATTTGTCACATAGTAAACACATGTTAATTTATCCTGTAGGGTACGTTTATTTATTCCCAGTGATTTTTTTTTAATCCTAATGATCTGAGGTAAGATCGTTAAGTGATAGATTTCTACATTGCAAAGTGGAAACCTTGACATTCAGTCTGTGTGGTACACTACTTATCCAAACACCATAGGCTTAGATGATGTATTATTAGTGGGGTTTCTCTAAAGAGATAGGTCATTGGGATGCCTCTGTCTGTCAACCTATTTATTATAAGGCTTGACTCATGTACTTAAAGAGGTTCAAGAGGACCTCGCATCTACATTTGGAGTCCTTGAAATCGAAGACCTGACAAGCAGAGAGCCGATGGAATAAGTCCTTGTCTGAGTCTATGTCTAAAGGTGGAGATAATGGATGCCTCCTATTGAAGACAGCTAAGCAGTCAGTCAACAGACTGGAAGAAACCTTGGGATGGGCAACGGGATTCACTCCATCTGCAGATTCAAATGCAAGTCCCATCTCTCCTAGCTTTGCATAGAGGAATCCGGGATGATGGCACATCTTGACTTGTCACCCTATTGGACTGAGAGGCAGCTTGGAGATGAGTATAACACACTTTGGAGTGTGTTCTGGAGGGATTAACTTAGGATAAAGACCCTCTCTGAGTGTGGTGGCATCATCTTCTAGGCTGAGGACTGGATGGCATAAAAGAGGGAAAAGGAAAGAACCCACCAACACAGGCATTCTCTGCTTCCTTGGCCACCATGTGGTGAGCGGCTTTGTCCTTCCATGAGGGACTGAAACCTCTGAAACCAAGAGCCAAGGACATTTCTCCCTTTAAGTTGTTTTCTAAATATTGTGGTCAGTGACAGAAAGTAACTCACATTCCTAGGTAATGTTTATCATATCGGGGGCCCCAATCCAGTTGACGTGTAATGTAACCATCACAGACAGACTAGCATTTTGAAGTAGCCAATCCACTCTTCTTTGCTCTGGAGCACAGAGTCCATAAATACTTTTTTTTTTTTAAAGACTCTCACATGGGGCTGGGAATATGGCCTAGTGTCAAGAGTGCTTGCCTTGTATACATGAAGCCCTGGGTTCGATTCCCCAGTACCACATATATAGAAAATGGCCAGAAGTGGTGCTATGGCTCAAGTGGCAGAGTGCTAGCCTTGAGCAAAAAGAAGCCAGGGACAGTTCTCAGGCCCTATCAAGCTCCAGGACTAGCCAAAAAAAAAAAAAAAATCACCAGCACCTGGCTACAAGACTCTCATGTACCGTAATATCCTCTGAGAAGAGAGAATCTCTTGCTTGAGAACTTTGTAAGACAAAGTTTCACAAAAGGACATTGATCGGTCTGATTCAAATGCCCTGGAAAAGCATAGAGGTTTTCAGGGAGGGACTTTTGACTGGCCGGCTTGAGACACCAGGCCCCATGGTGAGGAAGATAGAGCTCTATGGGCTTTTAAAATGAAGAGGTCAGTGAACTTAATCTGAGAACTTAAAATTATTTCAACTATCCCCTTGTTGAAGTTGAGCACTTGCCTTACTGACACACATGGGTCATACATTTTGGTAGTTCCTGTGACTTTGGAGTGGAGGCACGCAGCAGGCATAAAGTTCCTGGTTGCTAGGGAAACAGAAATGGTCACCAGGGTCCCGGATAAGATCTGATCCACCCACAAAATAAGCCTTTCCTGCCCTGCAAAGGAAAATCTGTGGTTAGCAAATCACTTACCCAATGACCTTTCAACTGGCTACCACCAAGGGGGACTGATAAAGATGCGGATAACATTCCTAGGGCGAGACAAAATGTCACCATCTCAGTAACAAGAATGCACATGTAAAGGACAAAGATGGAGTGCCACCTGCCAACCAACCTGCCAAAGGAAGGATGACCATGACCTTGACCTGAAGCAAACCCCAGCTAGACAAAGTATCAGGCCTTGCAATGTATCTCACTTTCATTCTTTAAAAATAACTTTTATCATCAAGGTGATATACAGAGGGGCTACAGTTACGTACATAAGGGGGCGAGTACATTTCTTGCCAAACTTGTTACCTCCTCCCTCGTTTCTCTTCCACCCTTCACTTTCATTTTGATGAACAGTTGCTATCATTTTCATAATGAATTGCTTGAAAGCATCTCTTTTTATATATAACATATGTATATATAGATAGAACATAGCAGTTTATGAATACAATGAATGCATCTTGATCAGTGTCACCCTCCAACATTCCCACCACTCTTTGACCCACCCCTTACCTTACTTTTCTTAGTTTTGTGTTATAGACCACAAGTTCTTGCCTGCATTCTCCCCCCTTTATCCCATTCATTCCTCTTCTCCTCTCCCCTTGGCCCCACCCCTATTCTTGGATGTACCTATTTGCTTGTGTTGATTTGGTTGGGCTTTGACCTAGTCTTTCTAAAAGACTGTACTATTTGAGCTCTCCATAGAGTCTATTATACTTCAGTTAATTCATTTGTAACCACTTGCCTAATACCCAATGTATTTACTTATAGATTTATAGGCACATTCTAGCTACCACAAATGAGGGAACCACATACTCTTGGTTTCTCTGGGTCTGGATTATTTCGCTTAACATAATTTTTTCCAAGTCTTTCCATTTCCTTACCAATAGTACAATATCATTCTTCCTAATAGATGAGTAAAATGGTGTGTGTTCATTCATCCATTGATGGGCATCTAGGCTGATTCTATACTTGGCTATGGTGAATAGTGAGTGCTGCAATGAACATGGTTGTGCTGACGGCTTTACAGTAGCCTTGTTTGTGTTCTGTTGGATAAAAACCCCAGGAGTGGGTCTGCTGAGCCATAGGGAAGCTCCACATTTAGTCTTTTGAGGAACTCCATGCTGCTTTCCAGAATGGTTGAACAAACTTACCTTTCCACCAACAGTGTAGTAGCATTCCCTTTTGGCCACATCTTCTCCAAAAAAACAAAAACAAAAACTGAGGTAGATGTTGCTCTGGGTTTCTGGGAGCAAAACCCATGGAAATTCCAAATGTGAGTACTTGTGCATCCAGAGCACTGGCAAACGAACTGTAATCTTGGGTCATTTCCAATCTGTAGACTTCTGTGTTTTTCCTGAGTTGAAGAAGGCTTGTCATTCCATTTCCATTGCTTCTCATCCCTCAAAGCCACAGCAATGCTTTAGCGCCCCTTAATTATGTTGAGGATATATCCTTCTCCATCCAACATACTTGATTTCTCGAGCCTTAAGCAAAAAAGCTCAAAGACAGCAACTGGGCCCTGAGTTCAAATCCCCAGACTAGCACACAGAAATCCTAGTGTCCAGTTCTCCCTGTGAGCGACTGAGTGCCCCTTTCCCACAGTCTTATCATCTCAGAATGGCAGTTCTTAACACAGGTGATTTTGGTTGTCACAGTGGAGTCTAGAGAGTAAAGATGAAGGATGTTGCTAAACAACTGAAACTCCACAGGAGAGCCCGTGCCACAAAGAATGATGAGATCCCAAATATCAGTACAGTCAATGTGGAGGCGCCATTTTAGAGTCTGAGACCAAAAGACATCCAATCTCTCTCAAGTTGTTCCATGGCCATTTGCAAGGGAACATGCTGAAACACCACAAAAACAAATAAAATCACAACAGTGACAATGAAAAGGAAGTAGTGTCAGTTGCAGTTGACAGCAGTGCCTTCTTCAATATATTTCTTAGAGAAAGAGAGTGACTGACAAAGGACAAAAATGAACCAGATGCTCTTCTATGGCTTGGCATAACCTCTCCATCCTAGATTGCAGTCCCTGTCTTTCCCATAACAAATTCTTTGTTACTAAGAGCCAAACTGTATTCTCTCTTTGTCTCTTTGTCTCTGTCTCTCACTCCTCTCCTCTCATCTATCTCTTTCTCACTCTCTACTTACTATCTATCTCTATTCCTTCCTTCCTTCCTTCCTTCCTTCCTTCCTTCCTTCCTTCCTTCCTTCCTTCCTTCCTTCCTTCCTTTCCTTCCTTCCTTCCTTCCTTCCTTCCTTCCTTCCTTCCTTCCTTCCTTCCTTCCTTCCTTCCTTCCCTCCTTCCTTCTTTCTTCTCTCCTTCCCTTCTTCAACCCTCCCTCCTCCTGTCTTTTCCTCTTTCCTTCCTTCCTCCTTTCCTCCCTATCACCCTCCCTCCCTTTCTCTGCCTCATACCGCCCTCCTTCCTTTCCTTTTCCACTTATTTTTTATCTATCTAATCTTTCATCTATCTTATCAATCATACATCTTATCTATCTAACATCTATCTATTCTATCTGTATATGTATCTATCACCTTATCTATCACCAGTCTATCATATTGAGAAATTGTTTGAACTCTGGTAAAATGGAATAAGATAGTTTCTTCTTGCGAGTTCCTATTAGCATTATCAATACAGATTCTAATCGTAGATTTTTAGTTCTAATTTGCTCTGGCTGGAAGTCTCCACAAACACAGACCTCTGCCCAGGAGCACTTTAGGATTTGGGGGACCTTTTCTCCCCACAGTCAAGGACAGAACGGCCCCTGGGGAGCAGCACATGGGACCAAGGGCCTGGCCCTTTTGACTCTTTGCTCTGCTGGCGCTCCTAGCAGCACAGGGGTGCAGTTGTTGGGGGGTTGCCTCAGCTGGTGAAAAAGAAAACCCACAAACCCGAGTCAGCTTTTGGCAGAGGGACCTCTGCTGTCTTCCCTCATCTTTCATTACTGTGAATCTGTTGACCCTCTGCGTTTTCTCAGATGCCCACGGGCGGCCTTTGATGTTGATGTTAATCTGACTTAATCAGGCCAACAGGCGATGGGGACCAGGGTGAGCTCAGAAGCAGCGCAGGCTCCGTTGTGTGTGGGGTCTCTCTCCCAGCTCCCCAGAGCATCCTAGGGGGGTTCCGGGGTTAAATGCACCAGGTTTTATTCAGCAGGAGTTGTATGTTTGAACACTTGTTCTTTGAGTACTTTCCATATGCTGGGTACAATCAGGAATGAGATGCCTGTTTCTGTAGATTGTCAGGTGATTTTGATCAAAGTTCTTTATATGCAGTGTGTAAATATCATAATAAAATCTGCTTTATACAATTAATGTATGCTAATATAAATAATAAAAAATTAAAAATTATGAAACTGAATCTATGGTGTATACACATCTATGTATATAATGAAGAGAGTGAGAAGCAGAGTTTTACCTGATGGGTGAGGCTGAACTCAGATTCTGAATTGAAATACAACCTGCCTGACTCATCTTCTCTACTTGTCTTTTGGTTTATTTTCCAGGGAACCTGTATACCTTGGGGTGGGAGGCCCATGTGGGGAAGATATTTACGGAGCACACAACTCTATTTTGAAGTTCCAGTAGGACTGGTGATAACAGATGGACATTAAGGTGCCCAGAAGGCAGAGGAAGTAGAATTCACTAATGCAGACTTTCTAGGTCAAGCTACATTTTCATAGGTCTAAAGATTATTGAAAACTATATTTGTGGCTTCTCTGCCTGTTTAGCACCCACACACTGGGAAGCTAAAGTTGTCACATAGTCACACACCATCTTCCCCTTTGTCCCTTTTGTCACATTTTGTGTTTGTTGGGCATGACAAAGAGATACCGGAGCTGAGCCATCTTCTCAGAGAGTGTGCTGTCACTATGGAATTGACAGGGGGCCTAGAAAATTAAATTAAGGAAAGGACACATACCTTATTGATTATTTTTAAAATTTTATATTTGTAGCTGGGAATTGCAAGCTTCATGAAGTCCCCAGAAATTGTCTGCAACATTTTGTTGGTAGGTGGGTATGTAAATTGGGGGAGGGGAAGATCTATGTATTTCATCACTTCTTCAGGGTTTTTATTATTGGTACTCAATACCAACTCTCAACACAGAAACAAAGGTATGGATCCATCTGATGACTGGACATTGTCCATTGATCTTTTCTTTTCTCAATAGAGCAGGGATGGGTGTTGAAGCTACCAGGAGTGGTTATGCAAATACTGTGGCATGCAACTGACATGGTTATGCTACTAGCAGGAAACAGGGGTTGAAGAAAAGAAAAAGAGATAGAGAGAAGGGGGAGAGATGTACTGCAACTGCTGATTAAATTTTATAGAAGACAGAAGATAGAACTAATGCAAGAACAAGAGGAGAGAAAAATAGCTTCTATTCTCTCATGAGTCCTTGAGGCCTATCTGAAAATCTTGCTATTTTTAGGGGTTTCAGTTTTCCTGTAATTTTCAGGGTTTGCCAGTGGGTCTTGAGGCCTTTGTAGACTTCGATTTAGGATGTCAAGAGGAGAGTGGAAGAGAAAATGAGGGTCATTCAATTAGTAGATATTTGTTGGATGATATCCTGGTATTGGGTGCTCTCATGGGAATTTGAAGAGGACAAAACATTGCTCCACGTATCTCAGAGACCATGGGGAAGGGAAGAAAAGAAGCCACAGAGAGGACTAAGAATGGTGTGGAAGGACAGTGATAGGACTGGACAGAGGAGTTTCCAGGAAGCCCAGCCTGGGCAATAAAGGAGTGCTGTCTGCAAGTGACAATCTTTGTCTTCACGGACAAAGGTGAGTCAAGTCATCTGAGCTGGAGATGGGAAAGGCAAGACGCATGGGTGTGGAAGAAGAAAGAGGAACAGCAAAGCATGGAAGCAAAAGCACAGGGGTGGCACAGGGAGCTGCCAGGTGACACAGGTGGTAAGGGGCCCGGTTATGAGGGGTCTCAGATGCCTCTCCGGTGTCACTCCTGAGGCCTCGGCACACGGGTCTCCCCAGGGCTCCTCTATCTGCTTTTCAGTGGCCACTTCCACTCTTCCATGAGGCTAGAGCAGGGGGAGGGTATGCTAGGAAATGCCACCATGATTGTCATATTATTAAAGATAGAGATAGCCCAATCAGATAGATATTATGAGATAGCCCAACCACACGGAAATGCAACCTTGTGATAGTTCTGCTTCCTTGCTTGGATGTGTCTTGGGTTTTGATCCTTTGAGGAGACATTGACATCTGTTGGTTTGGTGGCCTTTGTTGGGAGAAGTGTCCAGAGCTCTCTCAGGTTTGCACATCTCTAAACATCCTGTTATCAGATTGCCTCTTCAAGGATGTCCAATGGACAGCTTTGGAAGATGGCGTCTTCCTCTAGAGCAAAGGACAGACATATCTACAGTTGACTGTAACAGTCACAGGCTTCTCGCTTGTGTAATTCTGTGCAAGCGGGTGGCCCCTGGCCTTTGCCTCGCTCTAGTAGTTGGCTTGGAGAAACAACACAAAAGGTGACATTCTCCTACTAGTATTTCTGTGAGTGATCAGGTCCTCTGTCTCTGATCCAGGTAGCTTATGTCTTCTGGCAGCATCTAGGAAAGTATGGCTGGTGGTCTTAATCAGCCTGGGCTGCCTGCTATGGCGAAATATCATAGCAATATTGGGTGGCTTAAAAAATGAGACACTTATCTAGGTCCTAGTGGCCTGTCATCCTAGCTGCTCAGGATGCTGACATCTGATGCTCATAGTTGGAAGCCAGCCTGGGCAGAAGATTCTATGTCCAATAAACCACTAAAAAGATGAAAGTCGAGCTGTGGCTCAACTGGTAGGACACTAGGCCCAACCCAAAAAGCAGTGAGCCAGCACCCAGTCCCTGAGTTCAAGCCCCAGTATTGGCATTCTCTCTCTCTCTCTCTCTCTCTCTCTCTCTCTCTCTCTCTCTCACACACACACACACACACACACACACACACACACACACACACACACACCCCAGATACTTATTTGGCACAGTTCTGGAAGCCATAGGCTGCCTTTCTGACTTTTTGATAGCCATCTTCTTGCTACATCCTCCCATGGTGGGGTATAAACTCTCAATGTAAAGACAGTGACTACTTCCAGGGCCCTTACCTTTATGACCTCATCTAAACCCAATTGCCACCCTCCCCCCACTCCTCTTCCAAATGCCATCACAGTGGGAGTTAGGGTTTGACTATATACACTCTAGGGACACAAACATTTAGTTCATCTATGCCAGTTAACTTGTTCACTTAAAAGGGTGTCTCTTTATGGGGGGGAAACGTTTCATAGTTCTTCCTAGAATCCTCCCACCTCTGATTCCATAGCCTTTTATGCATATTTGTATTATAGCTGGATTGAGATTTATTACACAAGTGTCCTCTTCTGATCTGTCAGCTCGACCCATAAAGGGATCTTTAGTCTTCCTTTCATGTCCCCATGGAATATTATATGGTGAGACACACAGTGCATAGTGCTCCATGACTATTGGGCCTAACTGCAGTAGAAGCTGTATGTATTAGTTCTGAAAAGAGGTGGATTTCCCTAACTGGATCCGTGCACATGAATCCCAAACACCACCCCTGCTCTGACCTCCCTCCTCTTGCTTTTGCTATAGATGTTAGTGCTGAATCACCTGTAACCCAGCCTGCTGCTGTCGTAGCCCTTGAATCAGCTTGAAAACAATGCTGGCAAAAGTCAAATGGTCCAAGTTCAAGCCCCAGGAAAATAAAAATAAGTAAATAAGAATTCAACAGCAGATGGCCTGAAAGGACAGAGCTGGAGTGGAGGATTAACTGGCTGGGAATAAAAGCTGTTATTACAGAGTGTCATCATTGGCAGGGTTATTTATTAGCTCTTCCCTTTAGATACCAAATGTCAAACGTGTTAATGTGCAGAAATCAAGGCCTCCTTCCCCAGCTGCTCTGGTGTCAGGCTGCCAGCTTCATTGTCTTCCGAACAGGACCTGCCAGGAGTTTAGCATTCATATGTCATGTTATGCATACCATATTGCACTTAAAAAAGGCCAGATGAGGCTAGCTCATGCTAATCACCAGCCTGCCAATCATCCGGCTGTTTTGTGCACAGAACTGCTTTCTTTCAAACCTTTCCTCTCCCTTGGAGAATGGGCCCCAACCATAAGACACAAACGGATGGTTTATTTCACCAACCATTGCTTTGGATCAGAGCTATTTCCACTCGCTTTGGGCCCGTGTAGGCTTAGGAAGCCACAGAACTATTTTGCTCATGTGAGTGGTCCTCTCTTTAAAGACTCATCTTATTGCTCTTAATCACTCCCTCCTCTCCTTCTCACTCTGTTTACCTTTTATCTACACATAAGTTTAATCTCAAGTGACGAAATTCCATACATACCATCTCTCACTTAAGACAGTTTGACTTACTGTTTTTAGATATCATGAGAGTGTGAAAGCCATCTACCTTCAGTAGAAATTGTATTTAAAATATGAACTTTCAAGCTGGCCTGGTAGTGTAAGCCTGTTACCTCAGCTGTATGAGAGGTGTTAGTAAGAGGATCAAGGTACCAAGCCAGCCACAGGCAAAAGCAGGAGACCCTACCTGAAAAATAAATGACAGCGAAAATGTAGGAGGGTGTGGCTCAACTGGTAAAATAGTGAGGTCTTGGGTTTAATCCCAAATAGTACCCAATTTTTTTTGAATATCCATCTTTTCCTAGGCTAATGATATGCAGTGTGATATTCCCTCATGATGTCGTCCATTACAGTAAGCTCCTGCTCCCAGGCAGGTTTGTGATGAACAAGGGGGCATGATTGACATTCTACAGTGGGCTGAGCCACTAAGCTACGGTGTTCCGTTGGTTAGGTGCATTAAATTATCCTCAACACCTGCTAGGCTTACCAGGATGTTACCAAATTATATGATAAGGATTATTACATAATTAAGAAATGAACAAACATGACCCTAACATCAGTGTTTAGAGATGGTTCCCAGTGCTAGTGATTCAACTGAGCTACCAAGAGTCTCCTTTACACCGACTTTTCCATTGCACTTCTGGGGAGTCCCAAAGATGTTAAGGCTTTGACAATAAACTTAAATTTAAAAAAAGAGGATTCTCAAATAATAAAAATTTCAAGTGAGGAAAAAGAAAAACTAAAAGAATCTTCTAACTCATTGTGACCGTACCTCCATTTTTTCCAGGAGTAGTTTTCATCCAGGGTCATAATGAAAGTGTCAGAAGTTACAAAGGATCATGCTAGAGTTGCCAGGAAGCCACGATTTGAATGGCCACCATGTCAGGGATGGGGATCAGAAGCTAATGTAGCACTCAGGTCCTCACAGCTTACCTCGCACAAGACCCTGGAGGGGTGTGTGTGTCAGCAGCAGTCAGAGAATGTGGAAAAGGGTGAGCTTGTACAGAGACTTTAGAGTCCAAGTAGGGTAACCAAAGGGACTGGGGCACAGTAGAGAAAGGATTGCGTAAGGTGAAGGGGGTAGGGCTACCAGAAAGAGTGGGTACCTGTCACTTGCCATAGGTGTCATGTCAGATGAGGAGGGATCGGAAACCATCAAGTGTGTGTAGGGATATTTCTGGTGTGAAAATCACAGTGAATAGAAAAGCAGAGAGTTGGGCATTGTAGCATATGCCTTTAGTCTCAGTATGTGGGAGGCTAAGTTTGAAGCTAGGAGAGCTGCAGAGTTAGACCCTATCTCAAATAAATGAATGAATGAATAAATGAATAAATGAATAAATAAATAAACAAGGGAAGAGAGAAAGAGAGAGGATTAAAGGAAGATTGCAAATATCCTATTTCCTAATGAGAACGCCACAGAACCTAGGTCTGGCATTTTCTATTTAATCCCATGATGGAATTCTAAGTGAGTAAGAAGATGGCATTTGGGCATTTTATTTGTCATTCCTCCTTTATTCTCTCAGTGGAAACAAGGTCCCAGTTGGTTAGCTTCCTCTGTTGACGTCTTTGAGAATGTTCTTCCTCCCAGTCTCATTCTGCGAGTAGGCATGTTTGGAAGGCAATCTTTGAGTCTGCAGTTTCTTGGGCTGGGTTGATAAATGGGTAGAATTCCAGACTGCCATGCGGCGGCTCTGGTGCTAGGGGTTTTCTGAGGTTGTGTGTACTCTACTATTTGAGCCACAGCTCCACTCCCAGCATTTTAATGGGTAATTGGAGATGAGACACAGAGACTCTCCTACCTGGGCTGGCTTTGAATCATGATCCTCACATCTCAGCTGGGTTGTCATGGCTAGAAATGCTCTGTCACTTAGCTTCCCGTGTATTCATTAGTGACCAAAAAGGACCTCAGGGAAGCAACAGATGTAGCTGCTTCTGATCATGCAAAATGGTCAAGAGGGAACAATCCAGTAAGCAAGGATACCAATGGCTTTAGGGGTCATATCCAAACACATCCACTGTGTGAATGAAAGTCCTCCCCACCCCCACCCCCCAGGAAGCTTCCACTCCTCTTGGCTTCTGTGACAAAGGGAGGACAAAGCAGTCACCTATTTATTAGAATGATCATGTACAAAAGAGTTACAAGTCCATAGCTCTGACATAGGTGGGCCTGCTGAACTTTGGGCTCTGGATTTCTCTTAGAGCTGATGTGAAGATGCATCTGCCAGTACTGTAAACCTGCTTGCACTAGCGGTTTTCTTTAGTGGTGGAAAGGAGCCAGTGGGGCGGTGGTGGTGGTGGTGGTGGTGGTAGTGGTGGTGGAGGAAGATGTGAGTTTTCAGATACAGGAGGATTCACCAGGAGAGCTGGGTTACTTGCTTGTAAATAGATCTATAGCTTAAGGCAGTGTCTATCCAGCAGAACAGCGAAGTGGAAATTTGGCAAACGTGATCATTAATTATCTAATTTAGCTGTTTATTCCAATCAAGTTAGTTGGTTAACTGGCAGCATTCCACTCCACTTTGAATTGCTCAGGGGCAGCAGAAGGAAAGAGGATGAAATCACGCATCTGATTCTTTTATACACAGCTAATGAAAACGTCTTGGTGGAATAGGAATTTGGCCTTTAAGGTAGTTTATGATGAGTTTTTTCCCCCACTGTATTTTGTTTTCAAGATGACAGAAGAGGCTCAGCTGGATTTCTGGCCCATTAACTCACTTGGATACTGAAGATTTGGCCAATTTTTCACTCCCGAGTCCCTGACATTATTTGTCTATGGAGTCAACAAGATGCGTTTAATAGCCAGGCAGAAGCCTCCTAGAGAAGCGGGCCGTGTACCCTTCTTGGCCTGAGAGGAGGAGCAAGGAAGCAGCATTCAGTTCATTGCTGGAACTTTATGTCCCAATGTGGAAACTTATTATAACCTCTTTCATATCCATTGATCCATCCATATATTACTGAACACAGGTGATGTGCTAGGCACTGTGCTAGGTGCAGCAGATGTAAAGATGCACAATTTATGTACGGGATCCTTGCCTAGAGGAGCTCTTTTTGTCTGGGTAGAGAGTTGGCCCTAGACATGAACGGTGCCCTGTGCCTTGCTCACTGGGATCATAGGGGCATACGTGACGAACATTAGGTGTAGAGGGGGAGTTGAGAGGGTTTGGGGAGAAGTCTACTCACACGGGCCAGGGAAAGCTTAATTAGGAATGGGAAGTTGGAACTGATGGAAGATCTGTCAATCACATTCTTTGAGGAAGAAAGGTGTTCTAAACACGATGGCAGCCAAGGGAGCCACCAGGCGCTGGCGGGAGCTGAGGACTGAGGTGAGGGTAGAAAGGCGAGAGGGTGTGGAAGGGAGGCCTACTCGGTACTGTGAGGGAGCCTTTGGAGAGCTCGAAGGAGGGAGAATTCTTTGATCATCTTTGAAAGGTTATTGCAGTACTTGTGAGATGAGCAGAATCTCTACAGGCAGCTATAGTTGGTTCAAATCCCACTGCGCAGGCCTGAACATTTTTCCAGATACCTCAGAGCCACAGGAAAATGCCCTCCGAGAAGTATTGTTGACAGAACGAGAACCAGTGCAGAAAGTACCTTCAACAGTGTCTAGACTGTGTCATTGTAACTGCCGTGGAAGCTAATGTGGACACGTTGCAGGTTTCTGAGTCCATCTTAGGCTCTGAGTCCAGACTTACAAAAGGTACCAGCAGTGTCTTTTGACATTTTTTAGTCTTTCCCAAGCCCATATTCTTACTAGGCACATCTATTTAATCAGAAGACATTTATTAAGAAACTTCTTTTCTTAGCCCAATACTTAAGAATGGCAAAGAAACACATAGGACACACATACTCAGCATCCCTGGCCATAAGGGAAATTCAAATCAAAACAACTCTGAGATTCCATCTCACCCTAGTTATACTGGCCAACATTATGAGTTTGAACAAGAACAAATGTTGGCAGGGATGTGGGGAAGAAGGAACCTACTGTACTGCTGGTGGGGATGTAAACTAGTACAACTACTCTGGAAAGCAGTCTGGAGGTTCCTCAGAAAACTAAACATAGACCTTCCCTACAACCCAGCCATACCACTCCTAGTCATCTACCAAGAACATCACAAGCCAGGACACAGTAAAGAAACATGTACATCCATGTTCATTGCTGCACTATTCACAATAGCTAAGTTATGGAAACAGCCCAGATGCCTTACAATAGATGAGTGGATCCAAAAATAAAATGTGGAATTTTATACAGTCATTCGAACCAATAATATTATGCCATTTGCAGCAGAATGGATGGACCTAGAGCAAATCATATTAAGTGAAGTAAGCCAAGCTCAGAGAGACAAATGGTAAATCTTTTCTCTCATATATGGAAGCTAGATCTAATATATACTGAAACATGGTAAATTATACAGAACTCTAGACATTCATGCACAGTGAAGTCAAAGGAGGATATCCTTAGGAGAGGAACACAAGATGCAATTCCTCTGTGCCTCTGACCACATAAAATAATGTTTATTTTAATAAACTCCAGGAATTAAAAACAGAGTTTTTTTCCTTTGTTCCTGTTTTGTCTTCTTTTCTTTTTGTCTTGTTTATCAGTCTTTAGGAGGGTAAGGGGGACATACAAAATGGCAAGACAAAGGATAAACAAATACAGCAGTGGTACTCACTAGACATGTTGAAGTGAACTATACAACATGTAAGTGGGGATGGGAGGGAAAAACTGGGAGAGAATGAGGGAAGGGGTGACATTATTTAAAAAGAAATATACTCACTACTGGAGTTATGTAACTGTAATCCTTCTGTATATCACCTTTATAATAACAATAAAAAAATAAAGAGAAACTTCTTTCCTTCCATCTATTCAGGAGGCAGAGAAAGGAGGTTTGTGGTTTGAAACTGGCTTGGGTAAAAGCTCAAGACCCAATCTGACTATAAAACTTAAAAAAAAAAAGGACTGGGGGGTGGTGTAGCTCACTTAAAGCCCTAAGTTCAATCTTTAATATTATTTCTCTCAAAAATAATGAAAACCAGAAAAGAAAGGAAATTCTGATCGCAGTCTTGTGTCAAACACAATAATCAAGGGCATTATACTTTATCAATCTGGCATTCCATGCATCTCATTCAAACATTGCTTCCAAATAAGGAAACTGGAGGAACATAACATGATGCACAGCTATTCTTGGTATTGATAACACGCAATATTTCTCTCTCCCCCAAGGAGGACACTCAATTCATTTCTCTTCTAGCTGAGTCGTTTTTGGAAAATACTTGTTGAAACAGTAGTTTTCTTTTCTTTAACTGCTTGTGGCTGGTGTTTATTGCTTGTTGCTTTTTCGCCCCCTTTTCTTTTCTTATTTCGTTCTGGTAACTGCAGCTTGGACTCAGGACTTGGTGCTCTTTCTCAGCTTTTTTGTTCATGGCTGGCTAGCACTCTACCACATGAGCCATGCTGTAGTCCAGTACTTTGCTAGTTAATTACTGGTAAAGTCTGGAAGACTTTTCTGTCTGGGATGGCTTTGAACAGAGATCCTTTGGGTCTCAGTCTTCTGAGTAGCTGGGATTACAGGTGTGAGTTCTCCAAAGCCTGGCTATTGCTTTTATCTTCCAGTTCACATTTCTTTTTCTTATCAGGCACAGCATGCGGTCAACACTGTACTCCTTAGCCCATGGAGAGACCAAATCATCATTCCTGAAGGGTTTATGTGCTGTTAGCCATCCTGCCTGAATCAGTTTGCGACAGTTCCCCGTTAACATTTTTTTGTGTGTGTGTCAGACATGGGACTTGAACTCTGGGCCTGGGCACTGTCCCTGAGTTCTTCAGCTCAAGGCTAGTGCTCTACCACTTTGAGGTGCAGCACCAATTCTGGTTTGCTAGTGGTTAATTGGAGATAAGAGTCTCACAGGGGCTGGGGATATGGCCTAGTGGCAAGAGTGCCTGCCTCGTATACATGAAGCACTGGGTTCGATTCCCCAGCACCACATATACAGAAAATGGCCAGAAGTGGCGCTGTGGCTTAAGTGGCAGAGTGCTAGCCTTGAGCAAAAAGAAGCCAGGGACAGTGCTCAGGCCCTGAGTCCAAGCCCCAGGACTGGCCAAAAAAAAAAAAAAAAAAAAGAGTCTCACAGACTTTCCTGCCCAGGCTGGCTTTGAACCTTGATCCTCAGATCTCAGCTTCCTGACTAGTTAGGATTACAAGTGTGAGGCACCAGCACTCAGCCCCATTAACTTTTTCTTGTTCTTTTCTTCTAATTTTGAGACAAGGTCTCAAAGGTCTACGTAGCCCAGATTGGCTTTCAGCTCAAAATCCTTCCTCCTTAGGTTCCTCTGTGCTGGGATTACAGTCATCCACACACCATTAACACAGAGTACTGCGGGGTGTCCCAGAGGAGCTCCTGTCTAGGCATCCTGTCCACTGCCCTCATGGGCAATAGCCATGTGGTTTCCGCTGGCCTGGGGAGCCCAGTCTCAGCTTCCAGGTCAACCGCATTGTTATTACCGTCTAGAAGCCACAACCTCTAGATAAGCAACATCCAAGATCACAGGGACAAGAAGTACAACCTTAGCAGCTGAATTATTCAAGTAAGAGAAATCACTTCCTTCCTGCCTTTGATTCCCACACTATTGAGCACCACCGGCAGGGCTAGAGCCCTGTTACATTCAGGAGTTCGTGTATGGTTCTATCCAAGCTGGCATTGCAACTGAGTCTCCAAAGGCCCCACCTCATCAGCGTTTCAGGCCTGCTGCTTCAGGATGATTGGTAGATGAGGGTGTTCTGTGAGCCCAAGTACAGTTTTGCACTTCGCATGTTAAAATGAGCTCTGTCGCCAGAAGCAAGGCGACATGGAATACCAGGGCACTACCTAGAGCACTCCGTGAGTCTAGAAAGGATGGATTTAATGGAAGCACTGCAGGCAGGAAAGACAAGTGCATAGACTGACCAACTATTTCTTTTGGTGAGATCCAAGTGCTATCTATCCAGTCATAATGGAAGAGATAGAATGTGACAGACATCCCCAGTAATAAATGGTAATATACCAGGAACTCACTGGAGTGCTCTGAGGTTGGCTGGTTAAGACACAGAGCACTGACATCATCCTCAGCTTTGGTGATGAAAGCCCAGTCCATGCTGCTGAGCCCATACAGGCCATCATATCCACTCGGCTTAGGGAGCTCATTGGTGAAGGACCAGGGGCTGGATCTCAAAAGGCTGGCTGACACCATAGAGTGGATGGACTACTAAGGTGAACAGCCCACTGTGATTCTCTAAGTATGTTTGCTTTTATGCTTGCATTTATGTGACACATAGATACCTTCATATGTATGTTAGGCCTTTTAAAAAAAGGTTTCTAAAACTTTGTCAATTATTTCCCTTTGTAATATGGCCACCTGGTAGAGTGCTTGCCTCGTATACATGAAGCCCTGGGTTTGATTCCCCAGCACCACATATATAAAAAATGGCCAGAAGTGGCGCTGTGGCTCAAGTGGCAGAGTGCTAGCCTTGAGCAAAAAGAAGCCAGGGACAGTGCTCAGGCCCTGAGTCCAAGGCCCAGGACTGGCCAAAAATAATAATAATAATAATAATAAATTTAAAAAAAAACAACAAAAAAACCCACCACCCAAAAAACAAATAATTATTTCCCTTTGTTTTTAGGTTGAATAAAGTCCGTGGATTCTGTCTTCAGGTTTGTTGACTCTTTCCTGAGTCATTTCCATTCTGCTCCCAAGCATAGATCGCGAGTTTCAAATGTCAGATAGTGTGACTTTTAGTTTTAGAATATTTGGATCTTATTTGTAGTTCTCTGGAAGCAGTTCTGTGTTCTCATTCATTGTAATCATATCCTATCTTAGATCAGTGCATGTAGCTCAAGAGCTGCTTTGGAATATAAACATGCTAACTTTATCATTTGAGTTTGCTCTTTGAGTTTGGGTGAATTTTGTTGGCTCTTCATATAGTAAGTGGTTTTTGACAACTATATCCGGCTAATTGTAAAGTTTACCTTGTGGAATTCTAGATCTCATTATGTTCTTTCACAGACAGCATACTTTGACATTCTTTGTTTTAGCATCACATTAACATGACTGAACTCAAACTACAAACTCAGTCTGAATGTTTCCAAACCCTATTTTCAGTATGGGGATAGCTCTTTTAATTGCATAGTAACCACTTTCAATGTGGGGCTCTCTTCTGTAAGCTCCTCAAAGTAGTAACAGTCTTTCACTACGTTTTGTTCTCTATATAGCTGAATATTGACAGCCAGGGACCTGCTATAATGGTGCATGCACGAGTGAGCTAATGAACTATGTAATTCAGGAAATATCTACCAAATCAGGACATTTTCCTAAGATATGGGGTCCAGGAAGGAAAATATGGTAATCTTATGTATCTGTCAACTTCCACCCCTCCCCCCCATGCTTTGGTGACATTTTTACTTGTCAATCTACTACCAAGAATCTGGGTTCGGTCATGTTTCCCCTTTAATACTTACTTCTACCCTCCTCATGTGTTATTTACTGCAAAGTACACTAGGTACTAAAAGAGAAGAGAGAAATAGTTCAACTGTACTTTAGCTACATTTCCATAATATGGAATTAATTCAAGATGTATAAATTTCAATCACAATCCAAGGCTGCAGTTCATTCATTCAATATACATTTGAGCTCTTAATGTTGTTGCATAAGCAATGTTCTAGAAACATCCAAATGAATCATCAGTGTTCAGGGAGTGAGGGACACAGAGGGGCTAGCCATTTAACTACATAGTTGTAGGTTTAACAAATAGTTATTAAGCAGAACTACTTCGTTCTGGGAACTCTGTAAAGATCCAAGGATACAAGAATAAGAAGATGAACAAATTTTCTGCTGCCAGTGTTTTTTTTCTGGAAAATATTAACTCCAGAGGAGTTTTTCTGCATGCAGTCATTTAAGAACCACCCCACACTCTCTCCTTTCTCTCCCTCATTCCTTTCCTCTTCCCTTTCTCCCTCCTTTTCTCCTTCACTCATTTCTCCCTCCCTCCATTCCTTCCTTCCCTATTTTCTTCCTTTCTTCCTTCCTGTTTTCCTTTCTTCCCTCTTTGCTTCCTTCCTTCCTTCCTTCCTTCCTTCCTTCCTTCTTTTCTCTCTCTCTCTCTCTCTTTCTTTCTTTCTTTCTTTCTTTCTTTCTTTCTTTCTTTCTTTCTTTCTTTCTTCCTCCACTTACATAACATGGGCTGTTAACTTATATTTTATTTAAGTTTCAAGCTTCAAGAGCTTAAATAAAATTAAAATCTAAAGGAAAGATTATATTACCACTTGGGTATACTACTTAGACTTCTCAGATATACATTAAAATAAATGTGTAATTAACAAAATGCAAAATGGATAAATGCAGAACATCAAGTAGTAAATGTCTCTCATTCTGACAAACATTGCTTTAAATGTGTTAAATATTTAAAGAAGCGGCATTTTAAAAGTGCAAAAAAAATACCGTGGGAATATCAAAGGAGTTATTAATCCTGCTTGGTGTGTATAAGGAAGGCCGTGCAGAAGATCTCCTTGATGAGAATGACAAAATCCTCTTTATCACTGTAGCTCTTGTAGCAAGCAGAATGATGTCCCACAACAAAGATGCCTACATTCTGAAGTCCGTGTTACATTTTATAGTAAAGAGGAATTAAGGATGAAGATGGAATTAAGGTTGCCAATCCATTATACGTAAAGATATCATGCTGAACTCTGAGTGGGCCCAATGTAACCACAAGGCTCTTAATAGCAGAAGAGGGAGGCAGAGAAATGGTGAGTGACCGGCTCTGCAGATGGAGGATGCTGCCTTGGAAAGCCTATGGCCTCTAAAGTTGGAAAGGGCAAGGAAATCAGTTTTCCTCAAAGCTGTTACACAGCTCTGTTGAGGCTTTGACCATTGCTCAGTTAGACGCCTGTTGGACCACAGGGCAGGATGATGGCCTGGGATGTCACTCAGTAGTAGAGTGCTTTTCTAGCATGCTTAAGACCCTGTGTTCTATCTCCAGCTCTTCAAAACAACAATGACAACAACAGTAATAATAAATCTAGGCTATTTTAAGCCACCAAGTCTGTGATAACTTGTTACAGCAGCCAAAGGATACTATTAAATCCTTTCAATGCCAAGTACACCCTAGGCACTGGTAGAAAATTAACCGAATAGAAGGAGGACAAGTAACCCCCTCATGTTCTTTGAGATAGAGATAGTGTTTGTGGAAGGACAGAAAAAAGATTGTATCTTTTCTTCCAGGCTAATCACAGATTTGCAAGGAAAAAAACATAACAAGTTCACTTAACTAAAGTTTCATTTGACTCAGGAACCTTCAGAAATGAAAAGCCAAAGCCTCACAGAGAATTGTGTTTTTCAAATGCTGAGGTTTGATGAAGAATGGGCTGCTGGGTAGAAATGTAATCAGACAGCTGGGGTGTTGGGCATAATGAAATCAAACTGGGGCAAGGGAACTAGCAAGGCCTGTTGGTTTTGATTTTTTTTTTTTTTGCCAGTCCTGGCTGGGGCTTGGACTCAGGGCCCGAGCACTGCCCCTGAGCTTCTTTTTTTTGCTCAAGGCTAGCACTCTACCTCTTGAGCCACAGTGCCACTTCCAGCTTTTTCTGTATACGTGGTGCTAAGGAACTGAACCCAGGGCTTCGTGCATGCTAGGCAAGCCCTCTACTGCGAAGCCACATTTCCAGCCCCTGGTGTTGGTTCTTGCCCTGTCTGAGTAACACTTCTTGCCTCTGGGTATAGAGCAAGACATCTGTTGACTGAGGATCTGATGACGCTTTCAGAGGAAGAAGGTCCGAGTTCTTTGATAACCACATCTCACATTGCAAGGTGTGAAAGGTTTGAAGATGACCTTTCTGCTTTGACTATTTTCTCCATTTCCAAGGGGCTATGTTTTGGGGTCCCAAGCTCTGGGTCCACACTGCCATTGCACTTGGCATGGAGTGCATGTTGGATGAAGGCTTTCTTTGTACTGCACAATGAAACCTGGACGGCGTCCCAGACATGAACTGAGAAAGGGCTTTCAAGATGGGGAGTTGGCTGAGCAGAGATCTGCCTGTTCCTGGTGTGTGTAGTGAAATGTGTTCTCATGTAGTCGAAGGCGGGGTGCTGCGGGAGGGTGACAGCATGAATCCAAGGTGGTGACAGAGAACGGCTCATGTGGGGGCCTTGTGGGGTCTGCCAAGGAGTCGGGGTTTGGGCCACGAGGCCACGGGGAGTCACACATCCATCGCCTCTGTGTGGCGTGAAACGCGATACTCCCGGGCTTTCCTGTGGGCTCATTTCTTTCGTTCTTTAGAGAATCCTCTGGATTCTTGGGTTTCTGGAAACAGGGTCTTTGCCATTCATGCAGAGGTGTAGGAGCAAGCCTGACTTCCTGGGCTTGACTTCTCGGCCAGGGTCAAGTGCTGCCCCTTGGAAATGGCCAGACAGTGGCCATTTGCATGACCTTGCAGACCTCTGTCTTGCTGCCTGCCTGCAGGAGCTGAGGAGCGAGGGTCTCCATGAACAATGCCGGGTGCCATGTGTATGCAAATACGATCACAGAGATACATAGAGAGACACCCTGGGGTCGGGGTGTGAAGGCTTAGCTCTGGAGTCCTTGCTTCCTCTCTTCCCCTGTGCATTTTCAAGACAGCTTATTTTCCTTTCTCAAAGTTACAGTGGAATAAAAGGATAGTAATGAGTTCCAGATGCTTTTATTTTGCTCCTTCTATAATTGGAAACAAAAATATAGCATGGCTTTTAAATTGAAAGTGCCAGAGAGGGGTGATGCTTTTAGCTCTGGGGTTTTAACCATAATTTAGAGCTCAGCGTGGGGCCGTGGCCGTGGTCACCACAGCTAGCTGGCTCAGGCTGCTCCCTGCTGACTGGCTCAAGGCGATATCTCGCAGTCTCAATGAGCTTCAGCAATGAGTCCTATTTTAAGCAACTCAAATACAAGGAACTCAAATGCACAAAGCCCACAGATTTGGGCAGCCTCCTATTCAAAGGATGTTTGTCATGCAGGTCTACATGAATCCTCACACATCGTTAATCTCTGAGGAAGGGGACAGAGACGCATTCTAAGCATGGAGTGCCAAGTGAAGACAAATTAAAAAGTCAAGAGACCAGAATCTTGAGACTCTTAGGGAGAAAGGAGCTTGAATTTCCATGGTTCCATCAATCCGCGTGCACCTTCAGGAGAACTTAAGACCCACAGGAGGAAGACGTGATGTATAGTCCTGTTCAGAACAGCATCTTTCTTGGTGAGTTAGACAGAGAGAATGTTTTAAACCTATAAAGAGAGGATAGTTATTCCACTGAGACTGAAAACGTGAAGCCTTTCTTGGAATCCTTCATTCTTCTCCTTGGCTTGGTCGTTATGCAGCGGAATGGTTGGGAAAGCAAGATTCAGGTTAGGTAGGCATGGGAAAGCCCTTGGCCCCCACCAAAAAGACAGCAGTTACAGGTTACATTTCCTCCTACATTTACAGCCTCATAGATTCCAGACCCCAGTGTAATAACAGGCCAGGAAGGAAAAATAAAACAAAACAGCCACTCAATCCTTAGATCGTTTACACAGCACAAGAATTCTGGATCCTGGAGCTGAAAGTAAAAACTCATCTCTTCCCTTTTGTTTACTGCAAAATAAACACAGCCAGCCCTCCGTGTCTGTGGCTCCCACATGAGTGGATTCAACCCACAGTAGATGGAAGCTATTGAGCTATTTTGGTAGTCCTACAATTTGAACTCTGAGTCTCTTGCTTGCTAGAGAGGTACTCTACCACTGGGACAACACCTTCAGCCATTTTTTGCTTTCGTTATTTTTCAGTGGTATCTTGTGCTGTTTGTGTGTTGTTGTTTTTTTAATCCAGGGCCAGCCTAACCTTTGTCCTCCTGCCTGTGCCCCTCATATAGCTGGGGTTATAGGTGTGACCCATCATGCCTGGCTTATTGGTTGTGATAGCAGAAGTCTCATCCACTTTTTTTTTGGCCTGGGCTAGTCTTGAACTATGATTCTCCTGATTTCTGTGTCTTTAGTTGTTACCATACCCAGCCCAAATGGAAAATGTCTTAAAATTGCTTATGGATAGGACATGGACAGACTGTTCCCTGTTATTCCCTAAACAATACAAAGCAACAATTAGCATCACAATTGCATTAGATCGGGTGGTATAAGGAGTTTAGAGAAGATTTGAAGAGTAAGGGGGAGGGGCATACATTATGAGCAGATTCAATCCCATTTCTTTTTTTATACATTAGTTATTTGCAGGAACTCATTCCATGCTAGACAGATGTGTTTTATTAACAAAATGAAACAACCCCTTAACCGGAAAGTCTGATTACATTTGACATTAACGGAAGATCTTAAAAAACTCTTTCAGAAAGCCAACAGAGTTTGCATGTCAAGAAAAGCAGACGGCTGTTGCCAAATCCCCAGTGGAAAGCGAGTTGCCCGCCTGTGCACACTGCCCTAGCACTATGCCATTGTATACGAAGAGCTTGAGCTATCTGTGGCAGGTCGTGGGGCCACTCTGCCTGAGGGGTGATGGGAGCTCCAGTTCTCTTTTGATGCCAGAACTCTTCAATCTTAACAGGCAGTCATGGCTGTCTTGTTTCCACTGACTGTTCTTCCTTTGCCCTCGATATCTTCCTCTTAGGGTCATACAATCAGTCCTCACCATGCTGAGCAGCGGTTCCTGAGCACCTGCTGTGTAGTGTTCACTTTCAAAGCTCCCAGTCTTCTCCTTTATACCTTGAGGAACAATCTCTCAGCACCTTCCAAGGCTGGACACCTGCCCGGACCCAAGGGCTCAGTGTCCCTGGAGTCTGAGTCTCCTGTGATCTGAAGGCACAGTGGCTCTGAGAAGCATCCTGGAACCACGGGAAAGGATGTAGGGTCTTCAGGTCACCTGGGGAGCTTGGCTCCTTGTTGGAGAGTCCTCTGTGTGCGGTGGGGGCTACAGTCCACTGGCTGTCTGCCCTTGGGTTTCAACTCTAACAGGTGACAAGGAAGACGGAAACAAAAGGCACATTCCTCATTCCTGGGATGGCTTCCATCCTGAGTCCAACCCTTACCTCACCTATTTCCTTCGTTTAGAACTATGAGTTTGTTTTCCTTCCTCTAGAAGGTCTGGAGCCATTTTTCTGCCTTCTCCTCTAGCCTCTGGCTCCTATTAATTTTGAATCACTGGGAGGGCCCCTCATGATGTCACTTATTAACAGTCATTGGTAATGACAGAGTTTAAAACCTGCAGGAAATGGGGAGGAAAACTTGAGAAATGTCTCCACTTCTCACAGGGCAGGAGAAAGCAATGCCTATGATATTCTCCGTTCAGCTTCTTCTAAATGCCTAGCCCTCAGCTTTGTTTCCCCACCTTTCTATTTGGTTGGTGTCTCTAGTGAGTATGACGGGCCCCTCCTCTCAAGGGAGATGAGCAGATGTGGTCCAGACAAAGGGCACATGCCTTCTAGGAGTTCTAGATTTGTGTGTGTGTGTGTGTGTGTGTACACACACATGTGCATGTGTACCAATCTTAGGGCTTGAGCTGAGAGCCTGGGTACTATCGCTGAACTTTGTCACTCAAGGCTGGCTCTCTACCACTTGAGCCACAGTTCCACTTTTGGCTTTTCCTTGGTAGTTAATTGGAGCTAAGAGTCTCACAGACTTTCCTACCTGGGCTGATCCTCAGATCTCAGCCTCCTGAGTAGCTAGGATCATAGGTGTGAGCTACTGGCACTCAGCTTTCAGTCCATCCTTAGTTCTCACAATCAGTGGGCCATGTCAGTATATTGCTCCATCCTGGTCTCTTACCCAAAGTCCTGACCAGCCTTGCCTCCCCCCCCCCCCACCAAAGACCATTTGTACTGACAAACAGTGTAGGCAATAGCCAGTTTCTGCCAACTGACGGGCCAGGAGAAAGGAGCCAGACCCAAGAACTCACACTAGCTGCACAATGTTTTTCCAAATGCATCAGCTCTGCCTCAGTTTCCCAGTTTAGCAATGGAAATACATCATTGTTTTTCAAGGAAGTGACTATAGTGATTTTTCTTGCCATTCTCCCTGTGTCTGGAGATGATAGTGTTGATTTAGAATATCACCATAACTTACCAAGAAAGATGGTTGCAAAAACTATCTTATCTCAAGGATTAGTTTTATTTTATTTGCCAGTTGTGGGGCTTGAACTCAGGACCTGGGTGCTGTCCTTGAGCTTTTTCACTTAAGGTTAGAGCTCTACCACTTTGAGCCACTGTTCCATTTCCAGTTTTCTGGTGGTTACTTGGAAATCAGAGTCTCATGGACTGGCTTCAAAACACGATCCTCAGATCTCAGCCTCCTGAGTAGCTAGGATTACAAGTGTGAGCCCCCAGCCCCCAGATCAAGGATTTTTTTTTTGGGGGGGGATGCTTTTTCTTGCTGAACTCGGGGCCTGGGCAATGTCCTTGAGGATTTTTTGCCCAAAGGTAGCACTTTTCCATTCAAGCCAATCCTCCACTTCTGACTTTTTTTGGTGATTGAGAGTCTCACAAGACTTTCCTGCCTGGTCTGGTTTTGAACATCGATCCTCAGATCTCAGCTTCCTGAGTAGCTAGGATTACAGGTGTGAGTCACCGGCGCCCAACATCAGCTCCATCTTAAAAGATTCTTACAAACTGGTCCATTGTGGCAAGGACTGTAGAAAGTCATTTGAAGGCCTAGCTTTATAAAATAATATTAATAATAAGTAAAAATAAGCAGTATAAAAGCATGGACGATTGGCCCATAAAAGGTCTTCTATTTTTAGGAGCTGGCTTCTTTTCTTCTTAGGCAATCAGTCTAATTCAGTTTCTAGAATTCCCAGTCGCCCTTCTGTGGTCTAACTTTAGAGGGCATCTCATGTCTCTGAGCAGCCTTTGGAAATGTCAAGAGTCACCAGTGGTGCTATTTATGAGGGAGAACTGGTGCACGTTTCTGCTTTCGACAAAGGGTAAAAGTAAGGCGCTTTCTCCCAAGCGGGCCCCTCTGGCGATCTGTCTTGGCGGTGAGGCTGCCCCTGGGCACATGTGCATAGCATATGTCAGTCTTGCCTTTGAATCTACAGTATGAATCATCACGGCTCTGCTCGTGGGGACTTGAGACCGTGCTGTTCCTCCGATGTGGAAAGCAGTATTTGGCTTTCAGGGAGGAGGTGATAGACATTTTTCTCAGTTAAATGTGAGCACTGAACACAGTCAGTACCCCATTGTGGGGACTTAGAGAAAACAAGCCAGAAGGTGGCCATTGGATGCCTTTCCCTCAGGGAACATCCCTCTTGCTTCCTGTGGACAGTTGGATTCGGGGAATCTCTTCGGAGGATGAGGTCATTTGTTCAGCAGGCGCTGGGCTGAAGCACGGCTCCAGGAGAAGTAGAAGCACAGAACATTTGCTTCTCATAAAGTGAGCTACTCCCAGCTCCTCAAAAAAAAAAAAAAAATCACCATCTAGGCAACAAATTGAGTTCTGATGACCAAGTTCAAGTACCACTGTGGTGCTTGGTTGTCATGTGCACCAAGGTCTCTGGTTCGTTGGGAGTTACAATTTGGGAACTGCAATTGTTTCCTAAGGGTTTGGAATGATTGGGAAGTTCAGATTGATCAGAGTCCAGCATCTTCTGGGATTTGATTTGTCCGGAGGTCCACCATTTGAGCTCAATTCCCTGGGGTTGAACTCTGCTGAGAGTTCTTGGGATCTTGGAGGTTCCAAAGGAAGCTCAAGGTACAAAGTTTGGACTTGCTGCTGTAGTCTGAGAGGGTTTAGGAGGGGTAGGAGCCTTGGGCACTGGGAAAAAGCAAACAAAGGGGGGGGGGATGGAGAGTGGGTCTGAACTAAGGCTGTAAAGAGAAGAAAGGAGGAGATAGTACAGGGACCTGTCAGGCTGGTTCCCCCCTCTGGGATGGGAGGTCTGGGCAGGGGAAGTTGCCATACTTGTGGGTCAGCTACTGAAGCCAGCACAGTGGCCAAGGCTGAAGGGGTGCAGGAGGAAACAGGGAGAGACCCTTCCTGGTTTCCTGTGATCATTTTCTTCCCTGCATTTAGGTTACAAACAGGAAGGATACGTGGAAGCAGGTACCCGCCCCACTGAAGAGATGCTGGTGGGGGAGACATGGATAGAAGTGGAGGAGGGAGCTAACGGGATGGCGGGGAGCCACAGGGCGTTGGGTCCTATCCTCCTGCTTCCCAGGGACCCTGAGCACACAGGTAGTGTCTAGTGAGTTCCACTGCTGCATTTGTTCACGCTCTGCTCCTCCATTTCTGTGCCTCCCCTTACCCTCCCAAAGACAGATAAACACACAAGACAACAAAAACAGCAACGAATCAAAAGTCCTCTTTTTTTTTTTTTTCCATTTCCTGGAGTTCCTTTTGACATATGTTATTTTATGTGATCCCCTCCGAAGAGTACCCTCCTTTCATCTCACTGTGCCTCGAGTCTTGTATCATTTATCATATCCTCCTGTATTTTATTTTTTTTTTATTTTATTTATTTTTTTTTTTTGGCCAGTCCTGGGCCTTGGACTCAGGGCCTGAGCACTGTCCCTGGCTTCTTCCCGCTCAAGGCTAGCACTCTGCCTCTTGAGCCACAGCGCCGCTTCTGGCCGTTTTCTGTATATGTGGTGCTGGGGAATCGAACCTAGGGCCTCGGGTATACCAAGGCAGGCACTCTTGCCACTAGGCTATATCCCCAGCCCTCTCCTGTATTTTAGACCTCGCTTCCACATAGACTTCTGACTTTGGGTAGGTTAATTAGAGATAAGAGTCTCACTGAGTTTTTTTTTTTTAAATCAGGGCTGATTTTGAACCCAGATCCTCAGATCTCTGTCTCCTGAGTAGCTAGAATCACAGGCAGGAGCACCTGTGTTTGGTGACACAAGGTTTTGAACCCAGCCCCTCTCTGTATCCCCTTGTATCCCTAAGCCCCCACAAGACCCTCCTTGCCACATTTTACCCTTTTCAACTCTACCATCAGTGGCATTACCTTTCAAGCTCACATGGAATGTTCTAGAACATGCCAAGCAGACTGAAAGAGGCTCGATGCTCCTAAAAGCAGAGACCCGGTGTGATTAGGGAGGGCACTAGCACCATCCTGATGATGACACCTTCCAGAACAGTAGTTCTCTGTGGACATTCCTTTCTCTGACTTCTTTTTCTAGAACCCAGGGAAGGCACAGAGGGGTTAGGACCCTGGAGATGCCACCCCCACCCCCGGTAGACTGAGGCAGTCTGTCCTTACCCTTCCTCTGTCTTAGGCCGGCAGAGCACTGGGTACCATTTGTACACTGGACTGCCAGGTCAGGAATGCCTGGCTGTATTTGGTTTCCCGTAAGATACTTACATTTGTTTAAGGCCGGAAGTGGTCCATTCTGTCCACAGAGAAGAAACTAATCATCCAAACAGAAAGGAAGGACAAGTGGAGGTCACCTCTCTCCCTTCACTTCTGTTATTTATTAGAAGTGCAGTGCATAGGTCTATTCTTAGCTCTTTTTAACCAAATTTCCACTGTCGGCTTCATGTTAAATTAGCTTCAGCGAGGAGGTCTGAGTGTCTTGCTCTGCCTTTTCCAGACTCCACCTCCTGGGAGAGTCTAGAACAATCCTTCTCTCTCTTTTTGCTTATCTTGATTTTTGTTTTTGTTTTTCTCTTGCTTTGTAACCCAGGCTGGTCTCAAAATCATGATGCTCTTGCTGGGAATTACAGTGCTGGAATTACAGGCATGTACCACCATGCCGGGGTCTAGTATAACCCTGAAGCAAGTATTTCATAGGAGTGATGCCACGTACTCTAGAAAAGAGCCCAATTTGGGAAATCCAATAGGTTTCAGATTTTGGCATGAGTCCATTCTGTATCCTTTAGCAAGTCATTTCCTCTCCCAGGGCTTCAGCTCTTCCATTTGTGTAACAGTTGAAGCTCCACTTATGGCTCTTTTAAGTGCTTAATTGGAAGTTGGAGTCTCACAGACTTTCTTGCCCAGGCTGACTTTGAACCACAACCCTCAGATATCAGCCTCACTATGGGCAAATAGTAGGTAATGTAACCTCGCAAAGTGAGGTTACATTTGTTGTTGTTTGCGCTTCGCTTAATGAATAGCTCATCTGCTGTCATGTCTTGTGACTTTCCCAAAGGGGATGGATGAGGAAAACTGAGGGGGCTCATAGCTCTTGTCTTCCTGGTGTCCTTTATGGCTTCTTCTTCAGTTGATGACAGCCCGTCACCGATCACCTGGGAACTCAAGGGATGGAATGACAAGTGTACTGTGGTCCACTACAGTGAACGATGGCTCCTCTGATGTCGCTTGGGTTCGTTGTACACCTGAGGTCAGCTTAGGGTTAGAAACAGCTGACCTTGAGCAGGCTCTAGAATTGAACTAAAAAGGGGGTGACATTTTAGTCATCCAAGAATCCCAGGTTTGGGCTAATGTAAGTTATAGTGTCCGGATGGCCTCAAGGGTCACAGGAGACACTTCAACCTTGAACCACAGCAGCCGTGTAGAGAGTGCAAATGACCTTAGTCCTTACGTGCAGCTGGAAGGGAAGAACATACAAATGAGTGGCTTACCTGTAGCATCCACAGAAAAGGGATTTCTATCAGCAATAGACATCAGCTTTCTGGCTCATAAGCACTGTCTCCCCATGAGTGGAAGGGCCAAAAATCTGTGGGACCTCTGTACAAGGGCACTGGTCTGTTCATGAAGACTCTGCACTCATAACCTAATCACCTCTAGAGCCTCTGGGGACCAGGGTACTAGGTGTTAGGTTGCAGCACTGGACTTTGGGGAGAACACAGATATGGAGTTGACTTTGCTGGCCCTCTTGTCTCTCTCTTGCTGTGGTGTCGGGCCAGTTACTTATTTCTTTATGGAGTGGGAAAAATAAGAACCTGCTTAGGGGAACAAACACAATCATTCTTTTTTTTCTCATGTTTTACTTTTATTTTTTATTTTAATACCACACATTAGTTGTACAAGGGAGGTTTCACTGTACTACATACAATGTACCTTTTCAGCCTCATCTCTTATCATTCTCCCTTATCCATCCTCCTCCTCCCTACTCAAAATAATTTCCAACAGGTTTCATTGTTCTGTTTTCATAGACACATATGAAGGTAATTTGCTTTAATGATAATGGAGAAAAATACTCCATTTCAGTTCTCTTGGAATGCAATCAGTAGTCTTTTGGGGGGGTAATTTTGGAGCAAATCTTTAGAGTCTTTGACCTAGTGATTCATCTGGATATATAAGGAATTATTCAGATGAACAGAAATATTCTTATCACTATATCAAAAATAGTGAAAACTTAGAAGCTGTATAAATGCCTCGTAACAGGTAACACAATCTATAGACATCCATAAAATGAAATATTATGCAGGTATTTCAAAATATTTTTTTAAAATTTCAATTCTTTTTTTTTCATTTCTTTATTGTTACAGTTTCATATATAAGGCAGCGAGTACACTTCTTATCCAACTTGTTACCTCCTCCCTCATTTTCCCCCTGCCACCCCCTCTCCATTTTCAAAATATTTTAAAGATTTTAAGTGACATGTAAAATGTTTCAGACTATATGTATAGTATAATTTACATTATATTAGAAAAGGAAAAGAACTTTTATTTATTGGTGGTGGATTATATTCTCTATTTAGATTTTGTTTTATTGGGAGCTGATTTTTCCCCCCCTCACTATGGGAGCTTTAGCTCGGGACCTTGCATTCTCTGTAGGCTCAAGGCTGGCAGTCACACATCCTTGTGATCCCTTCATTTCTGCAACGTTTGCCATTATGACTGTGACAAGCGCTCTCTTTTGTCTTCTTTGCTCTAAGCTATCTGTATGTATGACTTATCCTAATTGGTGCTTCCATATTATCATCATGGTTATTTACATTTATGTACATTTCATTCAGTCTCTCCTGTTTATCCAAACAACTTCTTCAAGTCTACTATATATGAGTTGCTGTTTCATACAGGGAATAATACAATCCAATAAGCTGTACTCTTTATCCTCATGAAGAAAGGCCAGTGAACAAATGCTTTAAAAAAATCCCAGCAAATACAATAAAGGGTGAGAGAAGAGCCCAGAGTGGAAGCAATGACTATAAATTGTGTAATGTTCTAAGATGCTGTTACAACAAATTATTCTGGAACAACTAGGCCATTACCTAGGGCTTACAAATATTTCGGTTCCACATCACTTAGATTTTGACTGTAACTGGATTTGACTTGTGTTCAGTGGCTCTATTTCCTCAGGGTTGAAAGGAGGCCACATCTTTCAGGAAATGGGCTAGACAGCAAGCAAAATTTACTCTAGAAATGAAGACCTTTGCATGCCATGGGGTTTAACTGGATTTCTTATAGCTTGGATGGCAGGCCAAGTTGTTAGAGTAATGGAGTTTTAAGAAATGCAATCTGTATTTCTATTAAAGTTATACATGGATCCAGTTTAAGAAGCCAAACAGAATTTAAATGCTTATATCAAAATAGCAGTCCCCTAAACCAACTCTCCTGGCATCTGTTTTCTCCTCCACTGAGGCAAATACTTCTGCAGGGCTTTAACTGCTCCTTCCAAAACTCACCTTAAAATTTAGTGGCAACTGTATTAAGTTGGTCTCACCTTAAGGTCTCACCTTAATCCATCCTGAGATTTTCCCTCAGGATAGATGAAAGCTGTCATCTCAAGAATGGGCTACTTATTAAGAGTGTGGATTGTGTTCTCAGCTTCTTCTGTGCTTGCCCTGAGAAGCCCTCTACCATGCTATGAAGCAGCAAGAAGGCCCTCGCCAACCACCTGCACCTTGATACGGGGCTTCCCAGCTTCCAGAAGTGTGAGAAATAAATTTCTTTCCTTTTTGGATGACCAAATCTGTAATAATCTGTTATAGCAACAGAAAAACAGAGCAACACATCTTAAAATCTTTTAAGATTTAACTGTGTGTTTCTAACCCTGTTATTTCTCAGTTTTTCAAATTTGGATGTTTTCATTTTCTACTCCCTTCCCTAATGTCCTTTGCCTTCCCAATACCTAGTTATATGACAATATTTGCTCATCAGTACTTAGGAGCTATATTATTTTGATTATGCAAATATAAATCTCATCAGAACCATACATGGCTAACCCTGATTATCTTTACCTTTTCATACTTTTCCTAGAATTAATAAGTGCCTCATTTTTCTACTTGCTTTTCTCTATACTTACCATACTTACCATACCATGAATTAATTATCTCTGCCAGAGCTTAAATGCCTTTGAATACCAGTCTGTGGAATTATCTTTTTTTCTTAGATAGCTTTCTCCTTAATAATTTCTGGATATGTCCCCAGAAAGATTCCAGCTATGAATACCACCTTCCCTCTACTTACCCTAGGAAGTTTTCTGGAGTTGGAGGTGTGGTTCAAGTGGTAAGGGTGCCTAGTATGTGCAAAGCTCTAAGGTTAATCCCCAGTATAAAAAAGGACAAGGAAAAGGAGATAAGGAGGAGAAAGAGATGAGAAGGAGGAGGAAGAGGAAGAGGAGGAGGAAGAGGAAGAGAAGTAGAACAAGGAAGGAGAGAAATAGTAGTAGTAGGAGGAGCAGTAAGAGAAGAAAGAGCAGGAAGAGGCAGAGAACAAGGAATAGTAAGATTATTTCAGTGAGGACACCTAAACTGGAGCCTTTATTTACTTGGTTACATATCATTTTTATTTCCTTGTTTGAGTGGAGCCTATTAACAAGTTGAGTCCATATATGTCTGCAAATAACTTTTTTTTTCTCCTCCACTCTTGGTTGCTAGTTTGGCTAGGTATAAAATTTTACTTTAAAGATCATTTGCCTCATACTTTCACTTGTTTCCAGATTCCATTATTGCTGTTGAGAAGTTTGATGCCATTTTGATTCTAAATCCTCTGTGTGTGGCCTCCTCCACACTTGGAGATGTTAGAATGATGTCCTCTGTCTGTATTCCTAGTCTTTACCAAAGTTGGCTTTGCTGTGAGTCACTCTGTCATTCTTTGTTCATGACACTCAGAAACTCCTTCAGATCTGGAAATGAATGCCTTCAGTGGCAGAATTTTCCCTGTATTTGCTCTGTATGGTTATCTTTCCAGTTTATGTTCTGTGTTCTTACTTTTTATAACTTTGATTATTCAATGTTGATAGCTCCAAACCAATGCAGAGGTCTAAGAATCTTCTCTCTCCTTTCTTATGTTCATTTTCAATTCCCTGGGTGATCTTTTCTACTCTGGCTCTTTCATTTTTTTTCTCTCTATGAAATTTAAAAACATTTCCAATGTTATGCTTTAAGTTTATAAGAGCTCTATCTTTTTGTATATGTTTTACAAATATCCCTTTTGCATGTCAGCTTTCTGTTTCAAATGCTTCACAAGAATTTTTCATCTGAGGAGAACTTTAAAAAGTTCTTTTTAAAACTTTTTTCTTGTACTTATCATTCTCTCTCTTTTGGGTTCCTTTTCTTTGCCAGAAGCTTCTCCTCAACCCTGGCTGTCCATTTTCGTCATGTGTGTGGCATGTGGGATTGCTTTAGGACAATGATGTATTTGGAAGGAGATGGACACAGTAGTTGTATGTCATTGTAAATGTGCTTTAAAAAACACCTCTGAATTCTTCATTTTTAAATGGCTACTTTTGTCTTTTTTTGATTTTTTAAAAAAATTTTTATTGTCAAACTGATGTACAGAGAGGTTACAGTTTGATACGTTAGGCATTGGATACATTTCTTGTATTGTTTGTTACCTCCTTCCTCTTTCCCCCCTCCCCCTCCACCTTTCCCTCCCCCCCCCATGAGTCGTTCATTTCTTTAAACCAAACCATTTTGCAAATATTGCTTTTATAGTCATTTGTCTTTTTTTCCCTGTGTCTCTCGATTTTGGTATTCCCTTTCCGTTTCCTAGGCTACTTTTGTCTTGTTTGAATACTTCTTCATTAAAAATGATCTTGAGAGTGAGGAACAAACCCACATGGTGATAAGAGTCCTGCTGCATAGAGGCAGACCTGGACCCAGCAGGACTGGCTCAGAACCTTGTCATTTCACTGAGTCAGAACCTTTGAGTCTTTCCCACTACACAGCACAGCTGCCCAATGAGGAATGGTGTTCTACGTTACTGTGGGTTGGGATGTAAGTCTAGATTTCAGTTTTCTGATTGTCTCCTAATCTCTCTGTGGCAACTCACCTCATCCCTGGTATCCTTGTAGTCAAAGGCACCTTGGTTCTTCAGAGAGCAAACTGTCTGGCAGTCTCCAGCAGACGTAGGAAGGGTACAGTCTCTGTATTGCACAGATCTAGGAGGTCCAGGTAAAGGAGGATGCTGTCTTCTCACTACACTGGGATGAGGTCCAGGTTAGTGATAATATCATCTTCCAACTGCCCAAATCTGGGGGAGATGGATATCTTTAAAGAAAAAAATCAGCCATATCCTTAACTCTACTGTGTTCTTGGCTCTCCACATCTGAAACTTTAAAACTACTTTCTTCTTCATGCTCAGCCCTCCAATCCTCTTCCCCCTGACAGGTTTCTTTACTTTGATGCTCAGGTTTACAAAAAATATTATTATTATTATCATTATATAATTTCTCAAGTACCATAATTCCCTCTTCTGATCTCTGGAGGAGAGTAGTATGCTGACATGGATTGATGCCAGACTTAGGACTGAAGTCAGGAAGAGCCTTAGCATCCAGGTCTTCTTTCTACCTCTCTCTTGGCTCTGAGTATGAATGCATGACAGAATTCCTCTGTCTCCTGATTTGTCAGTATTTCCCCATGTGTGAAATGGTTTTGAAGAAGGGGTCATTCTAGTCCACAAATCTAGTGCCTGGGCAGAAGCCATTGAGAGATCAAGTGTCAGCCCCTCTGGGAGTGGAGAATTACTGGGAGCCCCTTTGAAGCCTCATGTGGCTATTTAATCCTGCCAGTACTTTTGGAACAGCATTTCTAGTCAAAGGTAGAAAGCACATTCAAAGTAAGTGAATACTTGAAACACAAGTTAATCTCTAGGGCACAGAGCTATTGAATAGAGCAGGTGACTAGAATTCAGACTGATGGCTGAAATTGATATGCTTTAAATTTTCATGCTTAAAGGATAACTGAGTTTACGCTTCAGCCTCTCACTTGGTGACCCTTCTCCACCCCAGGGCTGGCTTATGGCTCAAGTGGGTTCATGTGAACCTCTAAACTGCAGTGGAAAACCAGAGTGTTTGTAGAATTCACAGTGCTTTAGAAAAATCAAGACAAAGCAAGGGAGGTAAACAACTTTCAATGTTCAAAAGAAGTTGGTGCACAAGGCACCAATTATGGAGTTGCTCAGGTCTCTCTTGCTCTTTTTATGAATCCGGTAATACCATCATGGGGCCCTACCTTCATGCCCTCATCTCATTCTAAATACCCCCCACCTCCAAATTCCATTAACATATGCATTTGGGGATTAAATTCCCAACATTCAAACCATATCACCCATGTTTATCTTCCAAGTGAAAAGGTTGAACTACAGCCCCAGAATGAAGCCTAGGAGGCTGCTCAAGGGAAGATCAGGTGATGGATTTCTACCAATCCAGAGGGATACATCATTCCTCCTGAGGGGTGTGGGATTCCAGGCTCAACCCCCTGACTGAGCTCACTGACTGAAGGTGAATACGTGGATGACGACTGGGTGCTAGTCTTCCCATGTAGCTCTTCCTGGTCTGCTTCTTTCTTCTATGAGATTCTAATTTCTGCTGAGCTCATTTTTGCTTGTCTTTTTTTTTTCCTCTTTGAAATGATGTCTCAAATGCCATACATCTGGTTTAATAGAGGAGGGCTTAGGGAGCAACAATGTTGAGAAGGAAACTCGGGACCTACAGTTGAATTGTTCTATGCATCTTACCAAAGTTCCAAAGTTGGGTCTGATGTATTATCAGTGGCCTGAAAGGTGAATGAGAAAGCTGTTTACTTTGATGTGTTAAATTGAGCCTGAGCTTTTTATTTTATTTTTTAAAGAAGTGTATTTTTTTCTCTTTTTTTTTTTATTATAAAACTGATGTACAGAGAGGTTACAGTTTCATACGTTAGGCATTGGATACATTTCTTGTACTCTTTGTTACCTTGTCCCTCATACCCCCCTCCCCCCTCCCCCTTTCCCCCAAGAAGTGTATTTTTAAACAAACCTGTAATCAGAAGGACCCTTGAGTGTCTGTCAAAAGTTATACAAGATTCTGAGTCCAGGGAAGAAATGAAAATCTGGGTGGAGTCTCTGGGGAAAGATCGCAGGGTTTCCTGAGGTCTCTCGGCCAGGTGAAGAAGCACCCAGGAGACCAGAAAGTGGACATATGTTTCCCAACCAATTTGCTATGCAGGTTTGAGCCATTACTGTCTTCTCCATTATTTCCTTATGTGCAGAATCTGAAAGCATAGTCTAAATGTGCAGGTGGATTTTTATGGCCATTGAGGTTTAAGGAAGAAATGTTTGGTGGTGTGTGTAGACCATGGTGAAATGGACCAGATAGTCCATTGTGAAAGTGACTCATAAAAGTTTTGATGTCGTCATCTCTTTATTGCTCACTTGCTTCCAACCAAGCTAGAAGACATTTAAAATCCATGTTTTTGATTTGAATGATTTATTTGCTGTTTGTCATATTGGCCTATGACATGGCTGTCATTAATATGATTAGAACCCCAAACCCAATTAGATGTGGTGAGTCACCTGGCTGGGAACGGAGACAGTGTTCGCTCCATCCAGGGCTCCTGACTTTCAAACTCGTCTTGTTTTTCTCTGGATATAGGAGCAAGGTGCAGCTGTAGTTTTCAGAACTCCTGAGGTAATCATTAGGATCATGTCTGAATGTGTATGAGAAGGGTGGGGGTCTTTCTAATGAGCTCTTATTTCCTACCCTAGGACACAGGGGCTGTTTAACCTGCTAATGCAAGAAGATGCCAACCCTTATTATGTAACATCCGCTATGTTTCTCAAGAAGAACACTATGCGTGCAGCATTGCAGCTTTGAAAGGTGTACTGGGAATGGACTGTTAGATATTTTGGGCCAGATCTGTACCAAGGGAAATAATCAGAGTGATTTGGAGGAGCTTTTTAAAGCCCATCCAGCCTTGTGCTGAGTTTGTGCGTCATCAGAGACGTCACTTGCTTCTCAGAGGCTTTCTGTGTCTCCTACCATACCAGCAGACCTCAAGCTCGTTAGCCACTGGGCCAAACTGGGAGCTAAAGAACCTTTGCAGGGATCACATGAATTGAAAAGGAGCCAAGGCCTTTTACCATTAAGCCAGTGTGCTAAAAATAACGAGGCAGAAAAGAGAAGAGAGGCAGAGGAAGGGATGGGGAAAAGGCTGATCAGTGGGTACTAAGATGCAGTTAGGAACAAGAAGCTTCTGGGTACTGTTGCCCAGTGTGATAATGATAGATAAGAGTTACTATGTCAGGCATTCTTTGTTGCTGTGATTAAATACCTGAGTCCAATCAACTTAAAAGCAGAAAGGCTGATTTTTGCCTCACAGTTTCAGAGGTTTCAGTCCCTGGTCTTGGCTCTGTTGCATCTGGGGTCTGGTGGGGAGAATGTGGTAGAGCAAAGCTAATGGAGAGCAGAGGGGAAAATGAGAGAGAGTCTAGGAACAGGATATTTTCTCCAAAGGTATGTCCTCATGACTTACATTTTCCAACAAGGCCCCACCTTCGACTAGTTTGTTCAGCTACAAACTCATCAGTGTAGGCTAACATACTGGCACTGTTAGCACTTTGTGATCCACCACTTTCTGGGGACGGATCCCTCAGTATACAAGCCTTTGAATAGGGACAGTTAATACTCACGTGATGCCCGTTAGATTGTCCATTTCAAAAAACTGCCAGGAAGGATATTGAAAATTTTGTCCATCAAGCCATGGCAAATGCTTGGGGGAATTGAAACATTCACTAAATGATAAATAGGTGATCCAAATATGGTCTCTTCATAAAGTGGAATTCTATTTGGTAATAAAAAGGAAATGAAGTGCTTATATATACTGCACCATGGATATATCATGTGATATAGTAGGAATCTGTCAGAAAAGGCCACATGTTGTAGGATTTGTATCAGTCCAAAGTACAGAATAAGAAAATCCATAGGAACACAAATAAGATTAAGAATGGCCTAAGTCTGGAGTGAGGTGGGAAATGGGGAGTAGTTGATGCGAATAAAGCTTTCTTTTTAGGGTGACAAAAGTATTCCGAAATTGAATAATGGTTGCACAACCCTGATTATACAAAAACAAAAGCATTGAATTCACTGAATACCGTCCCTGGGGGAATTGTATATAACTATACCAGTAAAGCTGTTACAAAAATAATTTTCCTGTTTATGTTAATGTTAATGTTTATGTTTTGTTTTTTTAAGGAAACTACTGCTTATTCAGAATGAAAGCCTAGTACAGGGCTTGACCCATGAGCACACCTAGGCTGCCATCGGCCCCTTGTGTGGTCCTCTACCTTGCTCAGCAATGACAAGACTTAGCTGAGCCAACAAGGACTCTTGTCCTCCTGGAGATTCCAGCAAATATGGAGAGACTAGCATTTGCATAAAGTTCTGGTAATGCCAGTGGTGGTGAGTATTACTTTAGATTGTCATGAAAGAAGAGTCTGAGATGTAGACTTGGGGCAGGTCATTGATTTGGCAGGCAGATGGGAGCAGAGGCATTTTCAAGATCATCACTGTGAGCAGAGAGCTTGATTCTCAAGGTCTGTCTGTCTTTCCTTCCTTCCTTCCTTCTTTTCATGTGTGTGTGTGTGTGTGTGTGTGTGTGTGTGTGTGTGTGTGTGTGTGCCAGTCTTGGGACTTGAACTCAGGCCTGGATGCTGTCCCTGAGCTTTTGTCCCTAGTGTTTGTCAAAGCTCTTGAGCCACAGTGCCACTTCCAGTTTGTTTGTTTTTTTCTGAGTAATATATTGGAGTTAAGAGTGTCATGGACTTTTTCGCCCTGGATAGCTTTGAACCACGGTCCTCCAATCTCAGCCTCTTGAGTAGCTAGTGTAAGCCACCAGCATCTGGCTGTGATCCTCCAGGTATTTCTGAGAAGCACATAGAGCACCTCCCCAAAATTCCCATTGATGGCAGGCTGGGCCACTACACTGGTCTGGATGCAGTTTGTCACTATTAAGACTCATGCTGAAGCTTAGTCCCTGATGTACTGAAAGGTTAAGGGACCTTGAAGAAGCAGAGCCTTGGCAGTTAGGTCATGGCCTCCTTAGTGAAGGGAACATGGGTGCGCTGGTGCACGCTGACTTACAGAGTGGGCTAGATCTCACAAGAGCAGATTCATTTACAAGAGGGTAGGTGGTTAGGAAAGAGCAAGTAAGCCTGACCTCACCCTGCTCTGTGGCTGCCCCGCCTACTTGTCTGCCTTCCCATGTGCTCCTGCCTCTAGAGAACACCACAAGGACCTCATTGGAGCTGAGTTTATGCCAGCACCAAGGCTGAACCTGTCAGCTAAATAAATGGATTTACCTTATAAGGCATATAGACTCAGGTAGTCTGTTACAGTCACGTAAAATAGTCCAAGACAGACATCTAGTCACCAGTTGCTCTACCCACTGGCTGGGAATTGCTTCTGGAGTGTTAGCTCCCGCACATTTCCAGGCTTCACTTGGGTGGGAGCCAAAGGCAGCTCCTACAAGGCCCTGGAGCTTGAAGCTTCAAGCTGTGTACAGCACTCGAGGGGGTGGGTGCTCACATCAAGCCCTCCGCCACGCGGCAGCTGTGGAGATTTATTAGAGGCATCAGAGGCATCTGCCGGAACTGGCAACTTCGGCTCATGGGAACGATTCAATGTCTATGACTAGAACTTTTAACAATACAGTAAACCAGAGCAACATTTTCAAGTGTATTTTCGTCTGAAAACTCTAGTCTGCTGAGGGTTTGTGTTGTCACGTAGGGAAAGCGTCTCATGCACAGGAAGGCATTGGATGCAGCCTAAGATATGCTCACCCTCGAACGAGCTGGAGAACCTTTCCATTCCTCCAGAAATGAAGCTCAGGGCAAGGCAAGTCTTCCGCCTATAGCACAGTAAAGTGGAGGTGCTGAGTCCGGAGGAAAACGGAATGTAGTCTAGATGAAGGAGACTTGGCCGCTCGTCTTGTTTCTGGTTTGCAGGAATAATTTGAAGTATAATCTAGAACTAGGTACCTTGAAGAGTCCTGGTTTCAGTCAAGGTTCTTTATAGAAATGAACCAACAGGATGGGTTGTGAGGCAAGGAGGATGATAGTGAGAAGTAGGTAGATAGATGACAGATAGATAGATAGATAGATAGATGTGATTATTTCAGTATTGTTTCACTTCTAACATCCTTCCCACTTCTAATTTCCATGTCTCACAATTATGATTATGTCATCTGTATGACCTATGATATACCTATATATGCCATATGTAATATATATGAGATCCTATGTGTGTTTATGCATATGTTTATCTTTTAGGTCTAGCATCCACATGAAAAAGAACATGCAATCTTTATCCTTATCAACCATCAAACATCAGAGTTTTATTCTTTTTTGTGAATATTATGTGTATATCACATTTACTTGATTCACTTAACAGTTGTACCACATCTGGGCTGTTTCACAGCTTGGCTATTGTGAAGTGTTGCAGTGAGCATGGGTGTATAAGGGCCTGAAGTGTATTCTGACATTCCTTCGGATAAATAACCAAGAGTAGTAGTACTAGATTATGGGATAGTTCCATTTTTTGTTGTTCTTTTTAGGAACTTCCATACTGATTTCCACAGTGGTTGCATTAGTTTACACACCACCCAGCAGTGTGTAAAGGCTCCTTTTAACTTGCATCCTTGTCAGCATTTGTTATCTTCCTGATGATGGCCATTTTGACAGGCCAGGGATTTATTCATATATTTATCGGTCATTTTTATTTCTTCTCTTGAGAGTTGCCTTTCAGTTCATTGTCCCATTTTTTAATTGGCTGGTTGATACTTTAGGAGGTTTTATTTAATTCCAAAAGGATGTTTTTAAGGGCAAAATGTGGAGAATTATGCCTACTATCTTTAAACAATAATAATAGGTCACCAGGATTGAAAACAAAGGTATTCAAAGATTAACAGTAAAGTTGGTGCCAGCCCCAAACAGAGCAGTCAGCTATTGGACATACATCCTTATAGACATATTCTGCGAGTCTGTGGTCATGGCAGAGTCCCCTGAGACAGTTCTTATTAGGCCTATGTGTTTGGGGACACCTCTCCCCAGTTCACGGCCTCCTGGCTTTATTTATCTTATGTTTTGTTAGAACTTGGTGCAGGCAACTTTTACCATACAATCCTCCAAAGGGACTTTTTTTTTTTCAAATACTTTTATTTATAGTGTCCTATATGAGAGTTGGAATCAAATGTTCTTGTAAACAGCCAGATATTATAGACAAGAAGAAGTATATATGACAGAAAGCAAAATGCATCCGACTCAGAAGAAGTTCAGATGGTTCCCAGGAGCCCAGGCTAACTAGCCTGTGTCAGAAGAGAGATGCGCTTAGAGTATAAGGTGATTTTGAGGTCCCCAGAACAGCAGATGCGGGAGTCAACTGAAGCCTCATCCTGTTTGCCAGAAAATGAACAGCGAGCCTGCTGTTTCAGCAGACCTAGCAAATACTTGTAAAGCTTGGAAGTCTGGTTTTCCATCAAATGGCTAACCATTTCCCAAGGCACTAGTTTCACACTCAGAGAGCAAAAATGTGAAGTCCAGAAAGCAACCCACAGTTTAGATGCAGAAGGCCCTGCTTCTCAGACAAATCTCCAGCCTCCTCGAGTTCCCCATAATTAAAATGAAAAGATCCTTCTCAGCCCCCAGAAGGATAATGAACACCTTCTGAAATGGAGAAGGGTTGCTGTGAGGTTGACTTTTTGTTGGATTTTTAAACTTTTTTTTACTCATGGGAAAGAGTCATTAGCCACATTGGGGTCCTATGGATTCAGGAAAGTTTTGTTAGTATTTCTGGCCAACAGAAGACGCACTGAGCCACCAACACTCAGCTCTGTAGTTGGCTTTGCTTATGTGAATGGGGATAACAGCGAGGAAGTATGCCCAGGCTTGCCTCCAAAAGCTGAGAGAACCAGGGGGTGTCTTGGCCAGGAGGGGATTCCTCTGACAGCTGGTGGTGACACACCATGGTCCAGCAGCCTAGCCTGCCCTCTGGGGTTCCCACGAGCAACAGCAGGGACACGGAACACTAAAGAATGTTCTTGGATTGACCCTCATTCAGGTTTCCTCTCTTAGGCATTTTACTTCTGTCAGAAACCAGAGGATAACGATGACAGTACATTTGGCTCATATTTCGTGCTCTCCCAGCCCTTCTTCAAGTGTTCCCCTGAGAAAAACAAGCATCTATACTGAGGGCCCCTAGCCTCGGAATTTGCGTCCTCTCCCTTTCTGGACTCCATCTTCCGTCTGCAGGACGGCAGCAATGTGCTCTGCTCTCACCTGGCTCTCTGCCGCAGATGTGAATCTGGGTGAGGACCAGGATGCTATAACATGGGTCAATCGAGAATGTTCCTGGGAGAAGATATGGCTGTCACTGAGCGTGTCATTTTGGGGTTTTCTTATAACTATTGCTCTTAGACACAGCATTAACTAAAGATGAATTTAATCTTTTTCAGGTATTACATCTTCTCGAACACCTAGGAGTAGTTTCTTCATTGCAGTGTGGTTTATTTTCAGCTCCATTCATCTTTGGTTATAGAAAATATCATTAATAATCAGTCCATAAAGTACCTACTGTTAATTCTTTACTAACTTGCACCTTTAGGGTACTGGCTCTCACTCTCCTGGTGGTTCACCTCATTATCTGTCCGGACTCTGCCAGGCAGTTCTTAGCATCATCTCAACTCTGGAGTAGAGGTGATGGACATTCAGAGAAGCCAATCAATTTTTGTGTGTGTCAAGAATGCAATTGGTAAGTGGCAGAGACAGGATCCAAATCCAGGCAATCTATTTTATCTTCAAGATGTTTCATAGCTTTGCACTTTGCATTTAGTTCTGGGATCTATTTGATTGAAGTATTTTTGCTGGTTAATTGGAAATAAGAGCCTCTTGTATAGCGGATAGAATTTTTGTGTGTGTGTGTGTGTGAGGGTAACGATTGTGCATGTGGATATCCAGCACTATTAATAACTCATGCTTGAGTTATTAATATTATTCTGTGGCAAAGTGTTATATGTGTGTGAGAGAGAGAGAGGGAAAGAAAGAGGGAGAGAGACAGACGGATAGACAGAGATAGACAGAAAGGATAGAGTTACCAGGAGGCCATTTAAAAAAAATGTGAATATCTCCTGGGAGAAAATTTATTCTAAGGGAAGAACACAGTAAACATGCTCAGATTAGACGAGTTAAGGAAACTCTGGTTGTTGGATGACGAGTTAAGGAAACTCTGGTTGTTGGATGACGAGTTAAGGAAACTCTGGTTGTTGGATGGTAGACAAACTGGACCATCTTATGCTGTCTCTTGGTATAGGCTCCAGTGCCCTGAAGTATTGTGAGACATCAGGGCCCAAATGCCACCACTTGGTTAGTGTTCCCTTGACACATCATAGAGTAATAGATTAGTTTGCCAAAACGAATCACCACAAACATGGTGGCTTTGAACAACAGACACCTGAGCTCTCACAGGTTCTAGATGCCAGAAGTGAAGGTGTGGGCAGAACCACGTTTCCATTGAAGGTTCACAGAAAGGTTCTGGGTTTTGCCTCTTCCAGCTTCTTGTGGTGGTTACATTTTCAGGCTTGTGTCTCCATAACGTTGATCTCTGCCTTTCTCTCCTGTGTATCTCAAGAATATTTTGCTACCACACGTAGAACCACCCAGGAAATTTGAGGTGATGTCATCTTAATTATATCTTCAAATATACTTTTTTTCCCCAAATAAGGTCACATTCAGAAATTCCAGGGATTAGGACATGGGAATATACCTCAGGACCACAATTCAAAGCATTGCAAAGAACCACAGGGCTCAGGTTATTATCCAAATTGTGAGTTCATGAATGGAAAATAGAGTAGAAGTTCATGTTTCAACTTGACATAAAGGCTCAAACAATGTTAGCAGGGCCCATTTTCATCTTTCGTTCTTCTCATCTCTTTTTCTTTCAATCTGATTTTACTTTTTTCTGCAAGCCTTTCCCATGGTCTGTAAAGATGTTCCCCCCAAACTCCACTTAGTAACTTTACAGATAAAAGAGGACAATACATACACAGACACAGACACACACAGACACACAGACACACAGACACACAGACACACAGACACACAGACACACAGACACACACACACACACACACACACACACACACACACACACACACCAGGAAGGAGTTTGATGGCTGTCATGGGTCACATGCCCATTTCTATGGAGGAAGTGTTTGGAGGGAGGGACTTTACAATAATGGAAAATATTAGAACTATATAGAAGAAAGATCCAAGGAAAATTTCTGGATATACAAAGAAAATACACCTACTACTAGACATCATTGCTCCTTCTCTTACTAAATAAGGCACAACTCTGTGTGTGTGTGTGTGTGTGTGTGTGTGTGTGTGTGTGTGTGTGTGCTGGTCCTGGACTTGAACTCAGGGCCTGGGTGCTGTTCTTGAGCTTTTTTTGCTCACAGATAGTGTTCTACTACTTGAGTGACAGCTTCACTTCTGCCTTTTAGGAGAGGGGCAGTTAATTAGAAATAAGAATCTCATGAACTTTCCTGTCCAGGCTGGCTTTGAACTTTGGTCCTCAGATGTCAGCCTCCGGAGTAGCTAGAATTACAGGCACGAGCTACTGGCTCTTGGCTTAAGCATAACTTTACATCTAGAAGGCTTCACAGCCCTTGTTTCTATAGGATATAATCAGCAGATAGCATAATACAATGACAGGAAACCATATTGACAAATACAGACATAAATTTCAAAATGTTAGAGACTTAGCCAAAATGGAGGAAATGATTGGATGGACACTGTAACTGAAAAAAATCTAAGTGAGGTTCTATTTTCAGACATAGCTAACCCAGGATGTTAAACAACATAGTGGGGTTTAGTCATCCATACTGTTTCTTGGTTAGTTTTTCTACTGACTTCATTCTCTGGCAAGTTGTCTCTGTGTGTTGGCTCTGGACATTCTCAGACTTATTGTCCTCCAAGTTGGCAATTCCAGAGCCCACTTCGAATCAGACCATGGTCGCAGGGATAAGAAAGATACCGTCATTGAACTTGAGTGTGAAGCCGATGATTTGTGGACTGATCGCTAGGAAACAGGAGTCATTCCTTAACATGCAAAACAACTCATTTATTGTTGTTCTTGCTGTTGGTTTTCAGTGATTTTAGTGTTCCATGTCAGGACACTGATCCTTGACATGGTTTAGATTTCCATAAAACAATCAACAAATACCTTCATGAACTACGCAGCACCCTGCGCAGGGCATTTATAACTGGCTAAGTTAACCAGGTGGGTGACTGAGGATCACATCCTCTTGGTTTGGATTTCTAAGCCATTTGCTTAGAATTTGTTGGTGATCCCTTGGCAGAGAGACTCTTCAATTGACCTTTTGCTGGAGAGTCCTTTTTTAATGAGAAACCCAGTGCTTTATTTTTCTTTTTTCCTGCTTCTGGTGAGATTTCTTTGCATTATCTTTTTGAACAGATGTGTAAATAGGGTATTTTTTTTTCAGATTTGAAGATAACTTGAACTGGGTAAAACAATGCTGTTGATAAGAGAACATGTTAAATTTGACCAGTGTGTGTGTGTGTGTGTGTGTGTGTGTGTGTGTGTGTGTGTGTGTGTGTGTGTATGCTAGTCCTGGGGCTTGAACTCAGAACCTGGGTGCTATTCCTAAGCTTTTTCTCTGGAGGCTAGTGCTCTACCACTTGAGCCATAGCACCACTTCCAGCTTTTCTGAGTAGTTTGTTGGAGATAAGAATCTTGAGGACTTTTCTGGCTGGCTTTGGACTGTGATCCTCAGATCTCAGCCTCCTGAGTAGCTAGGATTGCAGGTGTGAGCCACTGGCCCTCCAGCGAGGGATGGTGTTTTTAGGAACTCCTACATGACTGCATTGGTTGGGGAAATGGAACTAACAGAGCTACAATCTTGTCCCAGCCCACATTGAGCATGTAGCAGCCTCTGGATGACATGAGTTGGGTGCAGGATGATTGCGTAGCTGGTGGAAAGGCCACCTCCACAATGTGCCACGGAGACCAGCAATGACAGAAGAGCATTGTGGGAAGAAGTAAGACTCCTTCTTGAACAATGTCCACAGTCTTCTGGGCAGGCACACACTGAGGGCCTCTACTAAAATGTGGGCTGATAAGAGTAGAATTTTCCATGCTGGGCAGCACAGGCTATCTTTTGAAACAAGAATATGATTTTGTTTTGTATGCTATCAGTCAGTGTTCTAGAAAGTTGCTATAATTTGAACACGTCCCCCATCTCCAAAGTTTGTGTGTTGAAAACTCTGCCACTTTATGATAAATTATATTTGGGAAGGGGGGCATTTGGAGGTGATCAGGGACAACATGAGGCTTTGAAGGTAGGGCCTGTACACTGGCATTAGTGGCTTTCTAAGAAGAAGAGCAACTCAGCACAAAGTGCTGTCTTTCACCAGGTATGTGCAAAATAGGATGTAACCAGAAGGCCTCACCAGGCCTGTGCTAGAACTATAAATCAGCTTATATTCTTCAAGTGTGACAGACTCATGAGGAAGGCCTAGGAGGTCTTAACTGGACCCAGGATTAAAATAAGCCCAACTTTTGACACAGCCCCTAAAATAGTGAATGATCATTTCTATGAGCACCAGCTTTCCTGAAATGATTAATACTTTATTTGTATTGGCATCTTGTGGGAAGAATAGTGTTTGTGAAGACAAGTATTCAGGGTGTTTAGTTTTTGCCAGGTGTTGTTTGCTGAGTGCCTGCTGGTCCCACTTAGCCCCACTTTACTACCCTAGGAGGTCAGCATTATTGTTTCCATTTCCTGGTTGAAAAGGCCCAGGGAAGTGAAAACACTCACTCAAAGTCAAATAGCAATAAAGTAGTAGAGTTAGAGGCATGGACTTGAGTCTACTTTGATTTGTTGTCTAACAGCTATTTGTTCTCTGCCCCACCAAAGCCTGTGTCTGAATGTTTGAACATTGCCACATTTGGTTGGCGTCAGCTGACGAGAATTTCCCATTGTCCTGAAACTACTTTATGTTGGGAAAATGGAGGAGAACAGAAAGGAATAGGCCGGACTGGATCTCAACAGGCGAGGACTGTTTATTGAGGAACAGCAAGGAGCACAGACTTTCCCGTGGGATTGGAGGCTGTACCGGGAACTGGATTTGGGGGTGGGCTTTTGTAGGGTTTAATAAGGAAGTAGAAAACAGGAAATGGGTTATGGTCCCAGGGCGATGTCCTTGACCACCAGTGGACCACCAGGCCACCAGTGGAATGCTCCACCTAGGGTGAGGGGCTATTGTCCCCTGGGGACCAAGGGTGGGGTCCTTGGCTCCGTCTAGAATAACTGCCTGCGGACAGGCGTGTGTGTGGTCAAGCCTGGTGTCTTGCTTGACCTTGGGGAATAAGGCAGGACTCACTCCTTCACGTTACCTAGTCTCTTTCACGTAGAAACACATGCTGAAATGGAAACTCTCTGGGCCTGGGCAGTACTCTGACTTAAGCTTGCTGATGCTGAGAAAGAGACTGCCCCAATCCTTCCCTCTGCTCAGCACCTGATCCACACAGGACTGCCCACACAGGTCAAGGAAGGTGAGACCCCAGAATGGAAGGAAAGCTGGGGCCTCTAATCCCTTAACCTTCTCTCTTTCTTGTGGAGAGGGAGCATTATTGCGGGCTCTGGCTGTTCTCTAAGGTAGGAGAGAGAGAGAGGAGAGAGAGCTAGGACCGCAAACAGGTAATTAAAACAGCTTGGGGATTTGATAGCAGCCATTTAGAAAGCAGGAGACTGGGGCTAGAGGCGTGGCTCAGGTGGTAGAGCACCAGCCAGTGAGCAAAAGCATAAGATACTGAGTTTGAATTCCTATCTCAGAAAAACAAAGCCAAACAGAAAGGAGGGGACTGAGACCCATGAGGGCTGAGGTCAAAGGATGTGTGTGTGTGTGTGTGTGTGTGTGTGTGTGTGTGTGAGTGTGTGTGAGAGAGAGAGAGAGAGAGAGAGAGAGAGTCCTGGAGCTTGAACTCAGGGCTTTATACTCACTTGGCTCTTCTGCTCAAGGCTGGCATTTTGCCACTTGAGTCGCCTCTACTTCAGACTTTTTGCTGATTAATTGGGGATAAGTTGAAATAAGGATCTGTGAGTCTAAGTAACATTGCCTTGTTCTCACCCCATCCCTTTCGTCTTGATGGGTGTTTGGGGCTTTTCACCCAGCTCCTCTGAAAAGCCTAGAGCAGAGAGAGAGAGGCTGTTCTTTGAATCACAGAGGCCATGCTGTTTGGCTCTAGGAAACCTTTGCTACAGGGAATGCCCGCCCTTGATTATTCCCTAGATGGTTTGATTTGCTCGCCCCTGGGCATTTTCCCACATAGTTTGCTTTTGTTGGGCTTTGGTCTCCACCATCAACATGTGGTTTTTGTCTTTAAAAGCTTTGTGCTAGCTACTTTGGGGGCTGCAGATCTTTTATTCCACCTGAAGCCACCAGGCTTTCTAATAAAAACTACCAATTCCCTCTCTGTATCTTGCAATTGAATTTCTGTTTACCAAAGTCTTATGGACGTTTCTGCTTGGGTTGGCTTCCAACCGTGATCCTTAGATCCTCAGATCTCAGTCTCCTGAGTAGCTGTAATTAGAGGCGTGAGCCACCAGCACCTGCTACAAGATTTTCAATCACAGCTTGAAGAGGACTACTGAGTGCGTTCAGTATGTGTCAGGTGTTCTATTTCTTTTTGGCTTCATTCTATGAAGCTATTTCACCAAAAAGGGATTGGCTCCATGCTTTCCCCCCACAGAGATCAGTAATAAGAGCTCCTGTACAGACGAAATTCTGTGATGCTCAATTTGCAGGGGAGAAAATTTTAGTAACCAGAATTTACGTAATTTTCCAAGTATCACACAGAAACAGCGGGCAGAGCTAGGATCTGAGCTCAAGTTTTTTGGCTCCAAAGCCTTGCTGTGGCATGGAAAAGTGTCAAAGGAGTGAATGGGCAGTTGGCTTTGAAGCTCCATCACTCCGGGGAAATTTGTAGTAAAGCCAGTGTGGCTTTACTGGTTCTTTGGTTATAACGCCTCTTCCTTGGGGCTGGAAAGAGAAGCATTAGAGTGGATCAGAGATGAAAGCAAAGGGTACATGTACAAAGCAATGATATGCAGATGGTGGGTGTTGGTTGTAGTATGGAGGTCAGATCTGGCCAGCGCCATCATTGGCCACATGGTGAGTTGCAGTATCTGGCACCTTATCTTGACGAGTGCGCCTGGATTCTGAGAGGAAGGGAAGTCCCATCCCCAGGTGATGGGTACTCCTGAATTCTTAGAGACAGGGGTGGGCACTTGGCCTATAGGTTACTGAATCTGTCAGTCAAGTGCTTGGGACTTCCTGTGACTCTGCCCCTAAATAGGGTCAGACCAGTTCAGACGCCATTATGCCATGCCACATGTCTCCCTCTTCATGTACTATGTCCTGTCTCCTGGCTCTTCTCCCATCACTATGGCATCCCAAGTCAGCTCTCCATTGGAGTTGAATTGGTTTGTTGGTATTGTTTTTGTTCTATCTTTCCTCTCTGACCTGACAGTGTTGAGTGTCTTTGTGGGCTGCATCCTCAACCTATTTTCAGGGCGCAGCTATCTCCTTTCATGGGCTGTCCAAGCTCACCTAACCAGAGCCTCACAGAAAGAAAGCACCCAAGGGGATAATACCCATATATGCTATGAAGTGATCAGGACAGCCTGGGCAATACTGTACCCATAATGTCCAGCCCATAGTAACATATCCACAGACTTGTACCCACCATGAGAGTTCTTGTTCAAGCTCTCTACTGTAGATCAACAATGTCACCGATGCCATCTTCTTTAGGATCCAGGCTCATAGAGCAGCTTCTTTCTGGAGCATTAGACATCTCAGGGACACAGCTAGCTATAGACTGTCTTTCAAAGTTTGCATGTCATATGACTCTTGTTCGATTTGTTGGCCAGAGTAAGTCACATTGCCAAATCTGAGGTCCTGTAGGGAAAGAGGGTAGGTAAATCTCACCCCTTTTCACAAGGACCAGCAAGTATTTTTATATAGTTTAATTCTCTACGACAGTCTCAAAGTTTTCAGCTCCTGAGGATAGACCAAAAAAAAAAAAAAATCCTACATCCAGCACCATGACCCAATAAAATGTCCTTGCCCTTGATGGTGAAGCGGCCTAGGGGGAGGGGAGAGGAGTCACTGCGAAGTGGGAGCCCAGAGGAGTCCCCTGGAGGCCAGTCACATAAATCAGCCACGAAAGGAAAAGGGGACAGCAAAACTTGAGCTGGGAAGTGGCAAGGGCAAGCGCCCTTGGCCGGAGGTACAGTGGCCATCTGCCCAGTGCTGCTGGGGTCACCTCGCTCAGCAGCTCCCGGGCTCCAACGGGGAGCAGAACCTGGCCCTGCCCGGGGCCATTGTCTGGTGGAAAAAAAAAATGGAACAATCATGTCTCCATGACCTAGTTTTAATAATGTGAATTTGTAAGTAAGCTGAGGGAGCCAAACTTTAATCTTTAAAGGAGCTTAATTTCTCAAAAAAGCATCTCTGTGGATGAGTACAGTTCAGTTTAAGCCTTAGAATAGAAGCAGCCAGTCAGAGAGCGGGCAGAAGGAGCTGAGAGAGCGGTTCTGGGTCCTCTGAGTGTAGACCTTCCTAAGTCGTCAGAAAAGTAACAGAGCAAAATGACCTAACGGGATGACATTCAACTGAGGGTCTGTGACCACATAGCTCCATAAAACTATGACACACACTCCCTAATACATTGATGGGAAGAAAGCCAGATTGTTTTAAAGTAAATTGCCTAAAACTGTGAGAGTCCATAGGGCTTTTAACTACACTCTAAATCAAAGTTCTCCTTGAGGGTCCAGCCCTTGAGGGACCCCTGAACTGACTTCTTTTTATCCATTTGAAAATTAGAATTATTATAAAGGCTTCTGGGTCAACTTGCTGGATATAAGAAGTCCTTTGGGAGAAAGTGGTGGATGGTATGCTTAAGCAGGAAAAAACATATACCTGTGAGCCAGCTTGTCAACAAGAAATATTAAATGCAAAGTTAACTCTCAAGTTTTCTTGTGCATGAAAAAAAAAAGCGAAGTCTCTATGTCAATTACTTATTGACAGGGTTTAGAGCTATTAATGCAGTTGTCTTAACAAAGATAAAAATAAGGGTGACTCAAGCACGATAAAAAGTTCATTTGTCTGCCCTGAGCTGTCCAAGGCAGTTTTGAGGATGAGTGTCGCCATGCTGACCCACCAAGTTGTGCCAGGACCCAGGCTCCTTTCATCTTTCTGTCCCTCTGCTCCCTGATGTTTCCTCCTTGATGGACCCGGTCCACTGCTACCAAGTTCACCTTTTAGCCCTGGCCAAGAGTGTGGCAGGTAAGTAGCGTTCCTGGTAGTTGCACATCTCATTTCCACAACATCCCATTTTCTAGGACCTAGTCATGTGGCCATAGCTGAATGGGATGCTGGGAAATGTAGTCTTTCATTGGGTGGTCCTATGCCCAGAAGGAGGAAAGGACTTTTGGTACTGGGGAGCAACACTCAGTAAAGAGTAAATAATATTCATCCATCTAGATCAGTAAACAAAAATTGGATATTGTTAAATCTCTAAATCAGATGCTATAACTCATAACTACAATTGTGACTAATTTTTGAAGTTAAAAGAATTCATGTCTGGAGATATCTCTGCTATTCTAAGGGCTTCATAGCTATTTACGCAGCAGAACAAGGAGGGAGATACCCTCTGAGAGTCTGCCAGTTACTGCAAGCTACCTGGTTCCACAGCCCTCCACTGAGGGTAGCCAAAGCCTGCAGGGCTCTTGAGCTACATACCATGTCCTAGGGAAGACTTGAGGGGAAACAGGAGTCTCGTGTAGGATTGTCGGGGTGGTATCATGATCCTACCGGGGTTGTGGGGGGGGGGGCGGTGAGCAAAGCTGGTCTCCCTGCACAGTGTGTCCAGCCATCACTATCTCCATCACTTCAGTGTTACAGCAATGGCGGTAAGATATGCAGCATAATCCATTTAAGGGCTAGTGGCTGGGTGTGGGTGGGTATGTTCCTTAAATCTGTACTTATCCCTGCCGTAGGTAAACATCCATGCCTGGTCATCCCTGGCTAATAGAGGCCCAGGCAGGCGATGACCCTCAGGCCACAATGAGATTTCACACGGAAGGCCTGACACAGATCCCTAACCTCCTGACGTGGCATTCAGCCCCTGCCCCATGGGTGATCCATGGCCCCACTAGGGTTCCCACAGACACTGCAGCGCTGTCCTCACAGTCCAGGCGGGTGCCTCACAATGTCACCAAAGCAGGGCAGCAAGTGTCCCGTGGCAGCGGGGAGGGAGAGTGGAGCCGTCACCCGCAGTCTGGATGGCAGCGTGAGGGCTGCGCACAGGCCCTGCAAGCTAAGCAGCTGCTAAAAACGGCAATGGAGACAGGGCTCACAAGGCAGGAGGACGCGAGATGGGGGAGACTGACCTCCTCCCTCTCCCCAGGGCCTGAGGAGCTGTCTGGGAGCAGCCACCCAGCTGGTGTCACCTCAGGCAGCCTGACATTCCTCATCTGGTTGTCTCAGTAGAAGCTCCCTGAAGAGACACAGACAGCCAGATGCAAGCAAGGAGGCCACGAGGGTTTGGAGGGGGGAGGCAGGGGTAATGGAAAGAAGGAAGGAGGGAAGGAGGTGGGGAAGGACAGAGCAGGAGAAAGTATGGCAGCGGGCAGAGAGGCCGACAGGATGGAAGGAAGGGAGGGAGAGAAGGAGGAAGGAATGGAGAAAGGAAGGAAGGGAGGGATGAGAGAGGGAGAAAGTAAAAGGGAAGGGAAGGAAAGGAAGGAGGGAAGGAGAAAAGGAGGAAAGAATAAAGGAAGAACAATAGTAGTGCTCAGGCCTTTCCAGTTCATTTTTCCACAGCCCATTTGTTCTGGATTAATTTATGCCTCCTCCCAATAAAAATATGTTGAAATGCCTTCAGAAGGGACCTGAGTTGGAAGTAGAATCACTGTAGAAGTAATTCATCTAGATGAATTCATACAGGGTAGGATGGACCCCTAATCCAACAGGTCTTGTTTTCTTTTTATAAGGAAACAGATAAACAGAGAGAAGTCACAGATTAAGCCTTTGCTTTCCTAAATTAAACAACCAAACCTGGGAGGGGAAAGGAGGATTCCTTTCTCTGGGTTTCAGAAGGTCCATGACCCAGTGAACAATTAGATTTGGGACATCCAGCCTTCAGAGCTCTGTGATGCTCTGTTAAGGCAGCTACTTTGGCCAGGGTTGTCTAGGGGAATAGAACCAACAGAATGTAGATATATCTATAAAGTCAACTATAAAGGGGTATTTATTTGGTTTACACGATTGGGCTGGATAGTCCCACCTGGCTGTTTCAATGCAGGACAGGCAGAGAACCTGCTAGCTGCTCAGCCCAAGAATGTGAAAGCCCAGAACAAGGACGTTGACAGTTGAAGGCCTGGAGGCTCCCTGGACAGTCTCTGGTGTGAGTCCACATTGGAAGGCTGAGGAAGCAGGAGGCTGATGTCCACAGGCAATGACTACAGCAACAGACACATGTGGGAAGGATAGAGGTCAAATGAGCTGCCTGGCTTCATCCCACCTTTTGTTCCATTCAGGCCCACAGCCTATCAGATAGTGCCACTCACATCCAGGGCAGATGTGTGATCCTCCCCAGTTACTTACTGTCCCACATGCCGATTGTCTCTGGAAACATCCTCACGGACACACTCGGTTGAGCACCTCTCAATCCAGTCAAGGTGATAATCGAGATGAACAGTCCAGCACATCTCAGACATTAGTACCCACACTGACTTGAATCTGAAGACTGACTTGGAATAAGGTGAATAGAGAGAGATGGGTGCCAAGAGGCTCATACCTGTAATCCTAGCTACTCAGGAGTCTGAGGTCTGAGGATCATAGTTCAAAGCCAGCCCAAGTAGGAAAGTCTGTGAATTTTTTTTTTATCTCCAACTAACTAACCAAAATCCAGCAGTAGAGCAGTGGTTCAAGCACTAGAGTTCTAGCGTTGAGTGAAAAAGCTAAGGGACAGTGCCTACAGCCTAAGTTCAAGCCCCAGTGCTGGCACTTGTGCACACAGGTGTGTGCAAGTGTGCATGCACACATACAGACACGTGACACTTCATGATTGTCAGGCAGTTGAAAGGAAAGAGAGGAGACAGAGACTGGGACAGATCAGATCAGACTTCTATCACCACTGCAAAGGGCACAGAGGGAGTAGGGTCTGGGGTCTAAATAAAGCAAAATGAGGAAGCTCTTAGGCTGTGAAACTGGGCAGCTACAAAAGACAGTCTCGCCAGAGGCAAGGTGCACTTTTAGAAAGGGCCGAAAGAAAGCTTTCCTAAGAACTAGCCCCAGCGGGGTGGGAATCAGTGGGCCTTGAAGGAAACATTGGGTTATGACAGCAATACAGATTCCCATAAACAATGAACAGGGAGGCTTCAAAAATAAGCCCCCATAGCAGATCCAGACAGATACTAGTCTGACATTGCCTCCATTTACAGTGGAAGGGTCGCATGGGAGTGTATGTGGAGAAGAAGCCATTCTCGAGGAGATGACCAAACAGGTGTGGCCAAAGTGAAGGGTACAGGCAGGTGGTAGGACATTCACACCCCACACGGCCAAGACAATCGTTTGACCCTGACTATGGCTGCAGGTTGACTAATGGGCATTGGGACCTTGTGGCTTTGTAGAGGTCATGTTCTCTTCATTCACTTCATCCTTGGCCTCTCCCTTCTCTCCCTGCAGTCCCCTTTATTCTCTGAATACAATCTCTTGTATCCTCTCTCACACTTATATTGTGGCCAGATTTGGAAAGTCCTGAATTATGTGAAAATCAGAGAATAAATTTAAGGTTGCAGGAGTAAAGAATATGGACTCATTACTTCAGCCTTCCCAGGATGGCAGAGATAGCTGTTTGGCAGAAGAACCTTTGCTCCTTGCAGGGGATGGGGTGCCTATACTCCAGCAAGGGAAAGCATTTTCTGACCAAGAACCAAATGACACTTTCACGAAGGAAGGTAGGGTTAGAAGGAGGTGCCAGGCAGGCTGCTTTTCCCTAATCAACTGTGACAATTTTGCCTCCTTTACCTGGTAAGGGAAATGATTCCAAGTTAGAAATTCTTGGGTGTTCATCTAGATGGAAACTCTGGCTACTCAGGTCTACCCAATGTCCTCCACATTAATAAATCTCTACTCCTAAGATAAACTGAAAACCTCTCAGGACAGCTTGCATGAGGTGGTGGTAGATAGTATTATGGAAGACCAACCAGTAAATATTCTAGACAGAGGAAAGGATAAGCATCTTCCTGTCACCAGAATGGTCGCCTGTATACTAAACTCTATGGAAAATATTAGCCAAGTTTATGTCCATGGACCCTAGACTTGAGTCCTTTTCTCAGAATACCAATTGTCCACCCCATCACTGACCAGTAGTAGTATCTGGATTCCTAAGGCAACAGAATGCAGGGATGTGAACTTCCCAAAAGCTCTCCATGAGGCTCTGATCCGCGGTGATGGTATGAGGTCTGTAGATGGAAACTTAAAGAAAGGAAGGACTCTCAACAGACAAGGCAATTCTCTCTGGATCAGGAACACAGACCAAATACTTGCCAGAAGGAAAAGACATTCATTTATCCATTAACTCTGGAAACATATTTATATCATCTATTAACCTCTGGAAACATATTTCATTTCCCCCTTTGCTTGTTGTAGCTGATGAGTCAGGAAGTTCTCCCTAATTAGATGATGGTTAGAGAGCCTCATAGTGGACGGTGTCACAATGAGGTCAGTCGATTAGTTTGAAGTACAGCCATTACTGGATGGTGTGTGTGTGTGTGTGTGTGTGTGTGTGTGTGTGTGTGTGTGTGTGTGCCATCTATGAAGCTTCATTGAAGGGAATTGATTTTCTAGATGCCCAGCAAACCCAGCTTAGGAAGAAGATGGGCTTATTCTGGGGAACAAGAGTTATCCTGTAAATCTAGCTCTGAGCCAGAACTAATTGTATTGCAGAATCCTGAATGACCATATAGCTGGTCATGCATAGCTGCAAAGGAGGCATGGTAACGTAGTCATGAGCTGGGTGGGTTACACTGAAACTTCTATTACTGCAAAAGAGAGTGAAGGATATTATGGGAAATAAGAGCAATCCCTACTGCAAAATAGAAGATTCCTTAGAACGCGTACAGAAAAGATGGAAGATTGTTTGGGAAGTAGTGTTCTCTGGCCTGTCTTCCAGCTTGTGCTCCTGGTTTTTACAGTGGCTGGCCTAATTTGGGCTGTCAAGCTACTGTAGTATTTTCTCTATGTCATAATTGGTCTCCTTAGCCTCTTTCCTATATCATTTTCTATACAAATAATTGCATTCTAAAATACCAAACTAATTATGTCACATACACACACCCTACTTAAATCTTTTTGATGGCTTCTCACTGCCTATAAGATTAAGTCCAATCCACATAGAAAAACTTCAGGATCCTGGCCAACTCTTAACACTCCCTCCCTCTCTCTCTCCCTCTCTTTTTCTCTTTTCCTCCCTCCCTCCCTCTTTTGCTGCCCTTACATCATTATCCCAAGCTCCAGACAGATGGAACAATTCTCCAAAATGCTATAATCTCACATTTCTTTGTCTTTGTTTTGTGTGGGAGGCCCTTCCCTGCTTTGTTCTTCTGGTAAGCAGATTTAGCTCAGTCTTCAAGGGCTCAAGATGTAGCTCAAATGTCATTCCTTTGCATAACCAAGTTCAGTTGAAAATCTCAGACAGGAAGGGCAATAGAAAACTCCAAGGCCTTTATATTGGATAAGCCTGGGGTCAGAGTTATTTCTTATCACGTATTCACTTTTCTTATTGATAAGACAGATCGAATCATACCTAGATTATAACAATACTTTGAACATTAAGTAAGATGTGCTGATTTAGAGTCCATTTATGATGTTGGAACAAAATACACAGAGTTGGGAAACTGGTAAAGAAAAGAGACTTACTAAGTTGGATCTTTTTTTTTTTTGGCCAGTCCTGGGGCTTGGACTCAGGGCCTGAGCACTGTCCCTGGCTTCTTTTTGCTCAAGGCTAGCACTCTGCCACTTGAGCCACAGCGCCACTTCTGGCCGTTTTCTGTATATATGTGGTGCTGGGGAATCGAACCCAGGGCCTCAAGTATACGAGGCAAGCACTCTTGCCACTAGGCCATGTCCCCAGCCCCAGTTGGATCATTTTTGATGTTCAAAAGCATAGTGCCAGCATCTGCTAGTCTTTGATTAGGGCCTGATAGTGGATGACATTAAAACAGTGGGAGCTCCTATGAGAATGGTGAGCAGTGTGTGTAGACGGATTTAGGGAAAATGCTGGGCCTCTTATTACACCCCGTTTTCTCAGGAAATAATCCAGTCCCAAGAGACTTGGCCCATTGCCACGAGGCAACATTAATCCCTACGGGAAAATGGTGACTCTGTGACCTAATGACCATCTTTTATGGTCCATCTCTTAAATCTTCCACTATCTTATTTATTTATTTATTTTTTTTGCCAGTCCCTGGCCTTAGACTCAGGGCCTGAGCACTGTCCCTGGCTTCTTTTTTGCTCAAGACTAGCACTCTGCCACTTGAGCCACAGTGCCACTTCTGGCCATTTTCCATATATGTGGTGTTGGGGAATTGAACCCAGGGCCTCATGTATACTAGGCAAGCACTCTTGCCACTAGGCCATATTCCCAGCTCCCTAAATCTTCCACTATCTTAACACTGGCACACTGAGGACCAAGTTTAACCACATGAACTTCTGGAGACAAACCATTACCAAGTCCTAGTACAAGTGTGTATAATTTCAGACACATGAAAGAGGTCTAGTTCCTGTTATTAAAATTATTTCTCCATGTCTAAGTTAGGGTAATGCTAAGCTGCTATAACAAGAATAACCTCATAGATCTGCTAAGGCAAGGGAATGGTCTTTAACTGGATAGAGGATTATGTTATGTAGATGGAATATTTGTCAAATCTCAGCATAAACACGCCTAAGATTTATGCACATTGTTGTATGTAAATATAATCATTATGCAAGCCTAAGGATTCGGGATGAAATGTAGAGATGTGTCCACAAAATACTTGAATTGTATCCACAAAGGATTAGCAAGTAAATCAATGGATAAGATTGTACTTTTTTTAATAGAAAGAACAGTAAAATGTTAGTTGTAGAAATCGGGCTCTGGGCAGATGGATGTCCACTGTATAGTTTATCTAGCTTTGCTATATGTTTGAAATTTTTCATCACAAAAATGGATGGAAAGATCCCATCATAAAGTAGTTATAAACTTGTAGTTTTTTTTTTCTCCTGAGGTAAACAGCTCAAAGAGAGGGTGCCAGGCTTGTGGGCAGCTGTATTCCATCTGCTCAATGAGGGATGCCAGGCCTGTAGGCAGGGACTCAATATTTCTTCTAGGTTGTCAAGACTTTGCTCCATATTCTCTAGAGTCCAGAACCATATCTATGCCTATGGCCAGAGTTAGATCACTCTGTCTTGGTCCTCTGGGAAAGAGATAAGGTCACCCTCAAAGGCCCAGACCTAGCAGTGCTAGCCATGTCTCTGTCTACATTCTATCAGAGGAACTGAGTTACGGCTCCATCATGTGCCCCCAGGAAAAGCTGGGGAACACCAGGGCCTGTCCTAGACCTGAGAAAACACCAGGATGCCATGTATGACATATGAACCATAAACTCCCTGAGAGCAGAAAACACATGTCGCAGATCTTTAAATCATTGAAACCAAAATGATTTAATCAGAAATGACATGTCTTAAAGAAATGGCTTTTGAATGAGTGAATGCACATATGATAAAGAGTTAACAGTACTTTGTTGGGGCATACATGTCTCAGTATTTATCTACTTTTATCCAGGGAAAACAAACTAGATCTCGATCCCATGGATCTATAATATACCAACTTGTGTTATAGTGTAATTCAAATTAAGTCATTTTTGAATGATGGACCACTCATTCAAATCAAATTGAGTAGTAATTTACTCCCTATTATCTTCTTCCTCCTTCAAATGCTCTCTTCACGAGAAACAAGAATTACTGTTTTACAAGGTTTACTAAACATTCTTAGATACCTTAATAGGAAAATATTCAACTTGATTATAAATGGGAACAATCTTTCTCATTAAAGCAATTGAGTAACACCAATTTGGATTCAAATAACGTGAAATGGCACATGGAAATTGTCTGCCTATTACAATTGACCCGTAAGACTTCGATTTGATTATCCATTTTGTAAAGTCTATATAAGTATTCAGAAAGAATATAATTGTGTTTCTTCTGCTACACTCTGCAAGTCTAACTTTTGTGAACTCATGCTGAATTCTTTACCAATTGATCCAAATTACTGTGTTTTTCCTGCACTTCTTGAATATTTAATCTGGGATTTAAAGAAACATTATGCTGTTCTACATCAAGTATTACTTGAGTCACAATTGAAAAAATAGAGGAAATCTAATTTTCTCTGTCACATTTGATGGATTTGTCTGATGAATGCTGAGGACCTTCTTTACCAAGGCTCACATAATTTCTTTCTCTGTAATCCAAGAGCCTCTCGATATTCTGATAGTTACCTTAATACACAAGAGCCTCCCAATATTCTAATTTTTACCTTAACACCTCCTCCCCTAGTAGTTCTGTGGTACATAGTCTGTTTGCTGGGTTCTTTCAATGGGATTTTCTTGAATCTGTAGTGTGGAACTTGTTTTCAGCAGGCTGACTATAGAATAGCATATAGAAATGCTAGGCAAGAAAATGGGGTACATTCTGGTGATTTGGAGATCCACTCTCAGAAGTAGGCACTCATTTGAATAGGTCTGGACCTGGGAGGGATGGGACAAGAGAAGACGATGATGTGTGAGAGAGAGGAAGAGTTCTACCAGAGGATGCATAGAAGCCGATGCTTGAATCTGGCCTGTGGACTGGCATGATAATGGGCAGTGGACAGAGAACTTTTCTCAACATTGGTGGCCAAGCAAAGACCTGACAACCAGGAAGGGAGTATGAACAAAATATTCTCCCACTGGGGATGAAGAGTGCTCATACTTCCTGCAGAAATATTGATCAAGTAAGTCAGTGTGGAGGTTCCCCTTGGAAACTTGCAAAGTCCAAGTGTTCCCCAAACAATTTGTCTTCTGACACCAAGTTTAGGGAACTCTAAGGCCACTTACTGCCAGGTTCCATAATTTGCTAGAAGGACTCAGAACTCAACAAAGTCACGATAGTCTATTATGGTTTATTATAGCAAAAGAATACTAACATTAACCAAGGGAAGAAAGGTATAGTGCAGGTCCCAGCAGTCCTCAGAGGTGCGCTGACAGAAAATACCCACTTTTCCCCAGATACAGTGTGGGGCCCAGAGCATCACTAAGCTGGGAACTTATGTGAGTCTTGATACTCATCTGTGATGTAGTGACATCATATAGATCGAGTTGACCACTTGTGATGGTGAACAGCCACCTTCTTTGTCTCCAAACCCCGCAGAGATCAGGTTGATGTCGTGTGGCCCCTGGCTCCTACTATATAAGTCATGGTGTTAGCATAGACTCGACAAAGGTCCAAGTTCCCCAGTGAAAAAGAAGCATCCATAGCAGATAGGCTTTTCCTGAGCACAGAGCAAAGGCCCAAACCCAGGAGGTCCTTTTTCACCAAAGGTATCTCTCATCAGGACGGACCAGAGGATGGATTCTGTAGCCCAAAATTAGAGAAACCATCCTTATATCCAAGTGACAATTTCAAGATTGTCCAAAGTCTGGACTGGGAAAATGGGCAGAAATAATGAAGGCTGTCATACCCAGGGGTCAGATTCTAGAAGCTTCTTATTAATTGCATATCTTATAGTGCTTGTATAGGTCTTTTTGATTAAAAAAATAATTCAACACTGGTGTAGTCCAACTGCAAGCACTTTTTGTTGTTTTTTTTTTTTAAAAAACCAACCCAGCCAGGTTTGTATTTGAGTCACACTGGTTATGATAACTAATACAAGCACCTGAAAGCTACCAAGCTATACATGGCATGACCTGGTTGTCAAGGAGACAACGATACCCACAATAAATGACACTCCTTATGTGCTGATGGACAGTCACAGGAGCTTAACGTGAGACCGAGCTCCAACATGACAAGTTTCCCTTCTCCTTGGAGTGGAAAACAGGAGTAACCAATGATGAATCCAAGATTGCTCAAGGTTCTGTACAATTCCATCTGCTTCCAGTCTTGCTGTGTCTGGAGGAGACTCCCACCCAGAATCTCCTTTTTCTACCATTGCTTAGGATGGCCTCTGTTGGATCAGGACAGAATTGTCATGTACCGAGTGTCTCTAAACCACAAGTGAGATGGAGGGTTGTCAGCTGAAGTCCACAAATCCAGCATATTCATCCCCCTATCTTTAATCGTTACTGAGCACCTGCTATGTGCCTGGTAAAGGACTAAGCTCCAGGGATAGCATGAACCTTTCAGGGTTTATACTCAACCCTAAGTAAACATACTCACTGTTCACTCAGACATTTATCACAGGAATGCCTGAACAAGGTAGCTTGTGACACTCAGGCAGTTACTTCTTATTGGTTCTGGACACTGACTGGCAAGTCCAGGACCAAGGTGCTGACTGATTTGGTGTCTTGTGATGTCCCACTTCCTAGACAGCCATCTTTTCAGTCTCATAGCAGAAGGGGTGAAAGTCTGTATGGGGTCTCTTATGAGAGCATTCACTCTTGAAAACTCACTTCTCAAGAGATTCCAGGTTCTAATCCCATCACTTTGTGTGGCCAGATTGCATTGTCTGAATTTGGGTGGGGGAACAAATATGCAGATGGTAGTACTTGCTAGCCACCTGCTAAGGACAAGGAAGACATTCTCTTACGTGGCCCATCTACATAGACTGTGTCATGCCGGCACCTAGTAGTGTCATAAACAGTAGTCATTAAGACCCAGAGTTACTTCACCTCCTTTTCATGGATCCCAAGGGTTTCAAAATATTGGAGATAGTCTAGAGATGCCAGTGACCAAGAGAAGACAACAAGGCTGAGAAATCAGGTGAAGTCTGATGTCCATCCTGATTGGTGAAGTCCTTCCCACCCAATTTGTCTTTGAATCTCACCTGTGGGACAATTCTCCTTGCATTCTCCACCAAGGGCGTTCCTTCTCAAAGAGGAATCCTCTCGCTAGTGGACAAGGGTCGTTTCACAAAGCACTTTATGGAATCTTCCACCTTTCCCCTTGGATTTGACTCTGGGCAGTAAACAAATCTTCGGAACCATGCCACTGGCTTCACTCTACAGCAGCACCCCCGGTCATGCTGCGCTCTGAAAGGGCTCCTTTGTGTTTGAGAAACTGTTCTGAGGTCTCCAAACAAGAAACAAAGTGGTATTATATTACATAGTATTGTATGGGAAAGCCACACCAGTTGTCCCTTCCCTGGCCAGGTAGTGACTACCAAATCAGGGCTATTATGAGAATGAGTCATTTGGGAGGATGCCAAAATAGGCAAAGAAAGGAGGAAAGGAAATTCACCGGTTGGATCTTGTGGCATCAAATAACAGAGATTCAAATGTAATGAGGCTCAGAGCGTTTTTAATCCTTGCTGAGAATGTTGATTAAAGAGAGTCTCTACCTACATTATGACAATATGACAATGCTGCTCCTAGTTTTTACTTTTGGCTTGATAACCCATGCCCATATTTTATTTTATTTTTATTTTTTGGCCAGTCCTGGGCCTTGGACTCAGGGCCTGAGCACTGTCCCTGGCTTCTTTTTGCTCAAGGCTAGCACTCTGCCACTTGAGCCACAGCGCCCCTTCTGGCCGTTTTCCATATTTGTGGTGCTGGGGAATCGAACCGAGAGCTTCATGTGTAGGAGGCAAGCGCTCTTGCCACTAGGCCATATTCCCAGCCCCCATGCCCATATTTTAAAACTGCAAATGAAGGAAAATGTTTGCATCAGGAAGTCTTACTCTTGATTGCTTCCCATTACCACATTTTGTATTGCTGGTTTGTATGGCCTGCCTTCCCTCTCTCCCTCCCCTCCGTGTGTGTGTGTGTGTGTGTGTGTGTGTGTGTGTGTGTGCACGCACACTTACACACACGTACCAATACTGAGGCTTAAACTCAGGGCCTGGGTATTGTTCTTGAGCTTTTGTGCTCAAAGCTAGTGCTCTACCACTTTGAGTCACAGCTCTACTTTCCAGCTTTTGGTGGTTAATTGGAGGTAAGAGTCTCACAGACTTTCTTGCCTAGGCTTGCTTTGAACTATGATCCTTAGATCTCAGCATCCTGAGTAGCTAGGATTATAGGCATGAACTACCAATGCCTGGCTTGCCTTTTTTTTAATGCAACTATAGACAACAAATCTTCTTCTTGGGTTTGAGAGATTCTCCACTGGAGGACAGAACTTGTCCCCATTTAACAAGTTCAAATCCACAATACATTTCCAACCTTCCCCCAACACATACAAGCAGGTATGCCACTTGATCTCAGTTCAGACAATCAAAAACACCTCCCCAGGTTTTAGACTGAAAAAGGTAATGACAGATCAAAGGAACACAGAGAAGAATCTGTTCTAACACAGTAGTAACCACATCTCATTTCTTGGGTCAGGCAGGAGGCAGTGGACATACGCTGAAACTCTTGCGAAGCCAGATTAATGGTGACTCTAAAACTATCTCAATTTCAGGAACTGGGAAAGGGTTCTCCCAATGTTCTTATAAAATTAGCGCAAGGAAGCTATTCAAACTGTGATCGGATAAAACTGTTGTCTCCTTTCACTTCAACCTGTCATGGGTCACATTTCCTTTTGGGCCATATGGTAGTGCAGTGGCTACAGTTCTTGGGGAGAAATGAGCTAAGCAGGAACTGGGTTAGGATGTATTTGGTTTGGGTCCCATGTGACATATTTATATGGCTCTCAACTGCTTGTGAAGTCATTGCTGGCTACCTAAGGGGTAAGAGTCACTGTCCAGAATATTCCTACCACCCACTGTGCTGAGTCATCAAACTTCCGGACTTGGAGGTGACAGGACAGGCCCTTGACAAAGTGGGGATTAGAGAAGAAACCAGATCTAAACTCTGTGGGGCCACAGCTAGTCCTGCTGGATCTTCAGACCACAAATGAAAATGTGGGCGGTAATTTTCTTTTAAAAGAAGAAGAGAATTTGCTCTTCTAGTTATTACATACATTTTAAAGTGATCAAAATAAAGACAGAATGATACTATTTCAGAAACAGATATGGAGTGGAATAAGAAGCATCATTGTATCTAAAACACCTGAATATGCTGTCTGAGGTGTTCAAAGGAAGCGAGGAAGGATGAACCACTCAACAAATGGTTTCACAAAAAGCTTCTAAACATTTGGAAAAAATAAAATTACATTCCCTCTTGTAACGTCCAAGGTAATAACTTGCACATAGCTTACATATATTTAAAAAATAGGAAAGTACTGGAATGAAAAGGAGGCACAATTTTGTGTAAACTTATAGTACAAAAAATTTGCTAAGTGGAACCCCAAAGTAAAATCAACAAAAGATTGGGAAATGATAGAATTATTGAAATACACTGCACTCACACACTGGGAAAAAAATGGATAAAAACATGAAAACTAAATTACACCTGAGAAGCAGTTGTGATACATTCTACACAGAGGGACTGTCCACAAAACAAAGAAGTTTGACCATTAGAGAAAGGCAAATAGCCAAGTATAAGACAAATGGCACAGAATGAGAATCAAGTATTCTAGCTGGGTGCTGATGTCTCATACCTAATAATCTTAGATACTCGGGAGATCTGAGGGTCACAGTTTAAAGCCAGCCCAGGCAGGAAAGTGAAACACAGACCCTTCTCATCCCAGTGGGACCACCCCAAGTGAACACCTAGCAGCACAGACAGACTGAACCCTAGATTAGCTGCGGTTTTCCTATAAACTCATACCCATGCTTCTTGTGTTTAATTGGTAAGTTAGGGTTGATTTAATAATAATAATTAGTAACAAAATAGAACAGTAACAATATACTGTAGTAAAAGTGATTTAAAACTTGTAAACTGTTGACTTCTGGAATTTTCCCCCTTCATGTTTTCAGATTGTCATTTGACACCTCAGAAAGCAAAACTGTGGGTGGGAGGGGAGGGGAACTCTGCCCACAATAAAGGAGGAGAAAGAAAAGGCCTAAATCTCATTGAAAAAGGGAAGCTGGGTGCTGGTGGCTCACATTTGTAATCCTAGCTACTAAGGGTCTGAGGATCAATGTTCAAAGTCAGCCTGGACAGACAAATCCAATAGACTCCAATTAACCAGCAGAAAAGAAAAGAAAAAGCCACAAGTGCAGGCATGGTTCCGGTGGTAGAGCACCTGCCTTGAGTAGAAAACCCAGCTAGAGCAGGAGGCCCCCAGCTCAGGTCCCAACTACAGGTCCCAGCCCTGTGTGACCCCTGGTGTCCCCGGCGATACTGGACAGGTCACTTCTCCTCTCTGGGATGTAGCTCTGGGAGGTAGCCACTTCAATGTCTTCAGAGTAGACTAGGAAGCTACAAGGACAGATACCAATAATCACATCCTAGAACCCTTGAGCGCATGCCAAATCCAAGGCATTTGTTGATAGTGCCTAACTGACTGGATACAGGGTCAATAGAACCTCCTGCTTTATTTTTCTCTCATCGGATTTAAACTGATCCTTACCATAGGCTTATTAAAACTGAGGAGTTGCATTTTCAACTAGCAATGGAGGGACAACGGGTGAACAAATGCAGTAGTGGTACTCACTGTGCACTATGTTGAAAATGAACGATATAACTTGTGGGTGGGAGGGGAGGGAAAAACTAGGAGAGAACGAGGGAAGGGATGACATTGTTCAAATAGAAATGTATTCTTTACCTGACTTACAGAACTGTAACCCTTCTGTACATCACCTTGGTAATAACAAGTTAAAAATTAAAAAAATTCAATTAGCACCTTTTCTTTGTTACAGAGGTGATTCATTTGCATTATAAAAAATCAGAAAATGCAATAATTAAAAACAGTCTAACATAGATATCATCTCCCTCACACTTCACTTGCCATTCTCTGGAAGATAAGCATTGTGTACACTCTGATGTTTATTTTTCTGGGCTTCTTTTCTGTAATCAGCACACTTGAAAGTACGTTACTAAACAAACATGAGGTCTTACTGACTGCTGAGTTTTGAACTTTATTCTTTACCAGGTAAATTATAAATTGGCTTTTCTTTTTCTGGCATTTAAACTCGGTGTCTTTCATTAGCTTGGCTTGCTTGCTCTGCTGGTACTCTGCCACTTGAGTCATGCCTCCTGTTCAGCTTTTTTGCTGGTTAATTGAAGATGGGGTCTTATGGACTTTTCCTCTGGCTTTGAAGCTCAGTTTCCTCGGCCTCCTGAGTAGCTAGGATTATAGGTGAAAAGATCAATTTCTTAGTCACCCCCTTGCTATGTCTAAGTCAAATGAACAAATAAACTCATGGCAAATCTAACCATAAAAAAAGGTTTGCAAAATTCTGGTTTATCTAAGATGTCTACTCCATCTCTTAAGTTTCAAAAATACAATTTTTAAAAATTCTTAGTTTCTTTGCTTCCCATACGCCTAGTCGTATGCTTAGTCCTACTTCAGGCTTTTAGCCTGTTAGGTCTCAGCCTCACTCCCACAGGAAGGACATTGTTGTGTTTGAAAACCTGTGTCTCTGTAAGATTATGAAGATGAATTGCTAGATTGCCTTCCAGAAATGATATCACAGTTCATCCAGCTGGGAGGTGAACTTTCCATGTGTTAAAACAAAAAGTAACCCCATACTTTGCTTTGTATGCATTCTGTTGGACAATGAGGTTGAATATTATTTTTCATAAAGTAACAGGCCATTTGTATTTATTATATGAATATTTGATTAGTGCGTGTGTGCGTGCGTGTGTGTGTGTGTGTGTGTGTGTGTGTGTGTGTACCTGTATGGGGGTTTGAACTCAGGGCTTTACAATCATGCAAGGCTTTTCCCCTCAATGCTGCTAACTCTACCACTTGAACCACACCTCTACTTCTGGCTTTTTGCTGCTTCGTTGGGGATTAGCGTCTCCCTCATTCACTCAGCACTTGGGGAGCACAAACTTGGGGTGATGCCAACTCTTGCCCCCCAGGGCCCCACAGTCCTCCGGGGGAAGATGACTACTCATAATGCTCTCTCAAAAAGAGAATTGGAGAGGGCTGAAATGCAGTCTTTGGGGGGTGACCCTGACCTTGGGGTCCTGGTGACCCTTGAGCCAGTAGAGAGACCAGGCCACACAGGGAGGAGTGAATACCTGGAGGTTCCCATGACTCCTGGGGGAGATCTCCCCACTGTCCCCAAGCTTCCAGTGGCCAGTGATCACAGTCAGACCTGTGTGTCCCAGGTCAGTGGAGACAGGTGGAGCCCAGGTCTCCTGCGTGGGAATGCGGCCATCCGGGTGTATACGCGTGGCGGATGCCCGGGCAGGGCTCTTCACAGGGAACCCAATGCGCCCATTCAAGTCAAAGACCTGGGAGGCCGAAGGCCCTGGCGGTAAGGTCAGTGGCCACGCAGAGCCCACACGCTTCCTCTGGGAAAGGCGAGGGCTGCTGGGTGGCTCTGGTGGCTTTCTGAGCCAAATGCACATCAGCCGCTTCCCTCCCTCCCCCCCCCCCCCCCCCCCCGCATCCCTCGCAGAGCTGACTCCACTCTCCAACAAAAACATGAGTCCTCACATTGTCGTTCACTTTCCTGAAAAGATTTTTTTTCCCCTCTACCCATTAGCTATGCTCTATAAATAGATGGATGCCTTTTGTTTTTCTAGGGGGGAAAAAAAACCCCTCACATTGTAATTCTGGCACATTATATTATTCTTTTATCTTGGCTTTTGATGAAAGTCTTTCAAACGGCTTGCCTTCCATAGGAAAATAGTATGTCATTGTTGAAAGGACCTTGCAAATGATTTTCTTAGTTTAAAACAAATTGAGTGCCAAAAGATGGCCGTGGGGCTAATAATGCCTTAGTTTAGTTTAGTTTGTGTGTGTGTGTGTGTGTGTGTGTGTGTGTGTGTGTGTGTGTGTGTGTGTGTGTGTTTGGCCTTTCGGCTATTCTTGATGGCTTGGTTTTTGTTGGTGTCAACTCTGGGTAGCTGGAGAGACCTGAAGGATGAAGCTACAGTGTGGCGCTGAGGTCCGTGGGCGGCAGCCAGGCTGAGCGCCCCACAAGGAGACAGTTTCCAGGTAGAATGCGGGGGACTGGCCTCCTGCTGGCCATGGGGGTTACTCTAGGGCTGCTAAGCTTGGAGCACAAAGAGACAGACAATGACAGGTCATGGTAGGAAGCAGCCACTAGGATGAGTAGGAGTCAGGGTGAAGACAAACCAGGAGTAGTGGCCTTCCTTCCCTCTCTCTGTGACATTCAACCCCTTCCTGTCCCATCCACTCGTGTGGTGTGTGTGTGTGTGTGTGTGTGTGTGTGTGCACACGCATGCACACACACCGTGCATGCATGTCTGTGGGTAGGGGTATTGGGGCTTGAATTCAGAACCAGGGCATTCTCCTTTAGTTTTTCACTCAAGGCTGGTGCTCTTGAGCCACACCTCCATTCCCAACTCTTTGCTGGTTAATGGAAGCTAAGAGTCTCACATAGTTTCTTGCTTGGGCTGACTTTCAACCTTGATCATCAGATCCAGCCTCTTGGTAGATAGGACCACAGGTGTGAGATATCAGTGCCCCAACTCCTGCTCCACTCTTAAGTCAGCCCTGGAAGTTCAGGGAAATGGTCTTCCATCCCCTGAGAATGGAAGTGGAGGAAGACCATCAGGTGTCTTGGGCAATGAAGGCTGGGGAACTCTTGAGCCTCTTAGGGAGATAGCTCCGAGTTGCCCTGAGCTTCCTGGTGGCTTGTAATCACAGGCTCTAGTGTAGATCACAAAGGCAGGATCCCACCTGAATCTTCTGACCCCATCCCAGTACTGGTCTTCTCCAACCCCTTCCCCATTCCAGGGAACCCTGGAATCCTGTGAGTGAAATCACAATAGCCATGGGACGTATCTCATTTCTCATGACTGCCCATCATTAGTTTACTACCTGTGGGATGAATAAGTTATTTTATTGACTCAAAATATATTAATAGTCATTCTAGTGATATAGCATATATGTGCATAAGATATATATGTGTGTAGATATAGGCTATGTAGAGATCCTATATCAATAGAATACTCATTGAGACACAATGGACATATTCAATATATTAATAATCTATTGATATATACGTCATCAACCAACCTCTTGCTAATGGTGCAATTAGATTTCTTCCCAAGTTTTTGCACTATAAACAAGAAGACAGGGGCTAGGATTGTGGCTTAGTGGTAGAGTGCTTGCCTAGCATGCATGAAACCCTGGGTTCGATTCCTCAGCAACACATAAAGAGAAAAAGCCTGAAGTGGCGCTGTGGCTCAAGTGGTAGAGTGCTAGCCTTGAACAAAAAGAAGCTAAGGATAGTGCTCAGGCCCTGAGTTCAAGCCCCAGCACTGGCAAAAAACAAACAAACAAACAAGAAAACCAAGAAGACAGTGAGCATCTTTGTGCATGTAACTTTATGTAGGTATGATTATAGGATAATATAAATTCTCCGAAGAGAAAATTTAAGTGGGTCATATGTATGTGTATAAAATATAGTTTCTAATATAATGTAATTTCAGCTTTGTTTATTCTGTGAGCTCATACCTTATCTATGTGGAATTCTTTCTAAACTACCTTCTAGAAAGAGCCCAGTGTTTACCTTCTTGACCCAAAAGACATTTTATCAGTCTTGTTCATCTTTATCCAACTGATGAGTCAAAATGGACACAGGATGATTGTCCCAACAAGCTGGAGCCTATTTTACATTCTTACTCTATCTACATCTGTCTTCTGTGACTTCCAGCCGTCTTCTCTGTATTTCTTTTCCAAGCTGCTGTGTCTGATTGCAGCGTCTGGGGCTGTGACCTGTGCCTGTGGCATGAACTCCCAACCCTTCCCTCCTGATACGTGATGATTTTGCCTCCGTGCCACAACGAGAGGCAGGTAGAACCTTCTAGAAGGTCATTCTGTAGGCTTTTGTCTCCTGGGTCCCTTTTGTTTCTTCTTCCTCTCCTTCCAGATTCCTGTTCTGCCATTTCTTTTCTGAGTAGGGTTTCTCAATCACAGAGGCCCTCCTCTTCCCATGTTTTCATGACAGAGGAGTCTCTGGAGCCCCGTGGAAGGGATGTATGAGACAGGTCCTACCTGTGGCATCGCCTACACCCTGTGGCTTGGCAGCCTTCATCTGTCCTCCAGGCAGAACAAGACCCTAAGTGACGTCAGCCAAAGTCCCAGCCTGCTCCCCACCCTCTGATCTGAGCTATAACTGGGCATCGTGGGGTGGGAGCATGGGGTCTGGGATTACACAGTGCTGCTCTTTCCAGCCATGTCAGCATAAGGAAGCCACTGGACCTCTCTGTGCCTCAGCTTCCTTATCTGTGCCATGGGCTTAATAATAGCACCATTTTCATCTGAAAACAGTTCCTAGCCCACAGCAAATGTTCAGGAAATGTTCGCTGTTAGTAAAGGTGCTACATCGGCTCTGTGTGGCTCAAAAGCAAGAACCAAGATAAGTTGGATAGAACAACTCTCTGAAAGATGTCAGCTCCATAAGATACTTCCTGGAAAGGGGGCAAAGAAGTAGTAGACTTGTTCCTGCTAGTGTCATCCAAACTCATGATGGATAGTCACATTCATGAGTGCCAGGGAGATCCCGTCACCAGAGGACAAGCCTCAACCACAGGGCCTAGGAAACACATGGGGATGGTTCTCGTGATCTTTCAGACACCAGTAGAGTCATTTCTGTCCCTTCTCTCTTGTAAACCCAAGTTTACAAAAGAAAAAAAAAAGCCAGGCACCAGTGGCTCACACCTGTAATCCTAGCTACTTAGGCGGCTGAGATCTGAAACCCCAGTTCAAAGCCAGCCCAGGCAGGAAAGTCTGGAAGATTCTTATCTCCAATTAACCACCAGAAAACTGGAAGTGGTGCTGTGACTCAAGTGGTAGAACACTAGCCTTGAACTGAAGAGCTCAGGGACAGAGCCCAGGCCCCAAGTTCAAGCCCAATGATCACCAGAACAAAGAACAACAAACATCAACAAAAACATATTCAGAAGGTAAAGGTATGAGAATTGTGGTTTGAGGTCAGCTCAGACAAAAGCATGAGACCCCATCCTATCTTGTACAGGAGGACAGTGAGGCAGAAAGGATTTATAGGCCACAGAGCTAGAAGATGATGGAGCCAAGGTCTCTGCGGCAACCATCATGTAAACAGCTCCTAGGTGGGCTGAGTTCATCTTATTTCAAAAGTCCCTGGGCTAACAGTGAGGCAGAACAGGAGGCCTGAAAGAGAGAGACAAGGTCAAAGGCCAGGATCCTGCTGGCCCTGCAGAATGTAAGACCAAGCATGAGGAGCTGACAGGTGCCTTGAAACTTACACAGTTCCTCTAAAAGACAGAGATCTAGCGAGGTGGCTGGTTGGTCCCAAATCCCAGAGCAAATTAGTGGCAGAACCAGGTCAAAAGTCCATGTCTTGGTTTCCAGCCCAGCGATCTCTGTTAAATATCTTGTGCCATCTTGATAGGGAACAGCCATTTTCCCCCACAGCATGAGAGATTTACAAAGGGGGCCGAGGGCCCTTGCTGATCACTAAAGCGTTTACTTATTTGTTTGGTTTGCCACAGGGGTTCTTCATGGTGATAAGGAAGGCAGACACTGTGACTGCCTCAGACAAGTATCTACGTGCTGTTGCCAACTCCCCTAAGGCTGACCAAAAGCAGACTGAAGTCTCCTAAGACTTTGTTAGAAACCCATCCATTTTCCTCCATTCGCTACGCTAATCCCTGACACATGTTAGCGCAAACTATCGTATCATCGTATTAGCACAGTGTTTTGAGACACTGAGAATGGATATCAGAGGTCAATGTTTTTTTAGACATGTCCTAAATATTTCCATTTGTGTTGGTTGAAGGGTGTCAGGCCTTACCATCCCAGTGACTTAGGAGATGATCAGGAGGATTAGGGTTCAAGGCCAGCACTGGCTGGCCCCAGACAAATTCCTAAGACCCTACCTAAAAAATAACTAAAGCAAAAATTTCTGAGGTATGATGTAAGTGGTAAAGTGCTTGGCTAACAAATGGAGGGCCTTGAATTCTAACGCCAATATTTTTCTCCCATCTATACAACCTCATATCCATAATCTGACCATCTATATCTACTTAATGTATCTATCCTTTACTGCTATACATCCTGGAGCCCAACCATCTGAGCAGGTGACAATTGCTCTGTCATGAACAAGAACTAGTCTGCTATCAAAGATCACCTGATTTTCCCCAATCCATGTGCAGAGCCCCAGACCTCAAGGGGAAAGATCTGAAATCAGAATGACCAGGTGGAGGCAAAGAGGTCTCTGGGAGCTTCTCAGCTTTACGGAGCCACCGAATCAACTGGAGTGGTAAGAGACATAGGTAGAAAGTGTGTTAAAAATGTACGCTTTCAGACTCCTTCTTTCAAAGATCCAAATGTGTGAATCTATGAATTTGTATTTAGCAATCTCCCAATACATTCTGCCACAGGTACTTTCTGGGAAATGTGGCTTACAGGGTAAGCCTCCGATTTGCAGACCTGACTCAAGGCCATTCCCCAGCCCAAGGGCTTTCCCACCAGGTCTCCTGAGGTCTGGACTCCACCCTCTGGTCTCTTAACAGGATTAGCATTGTGACTGACAGAGATACTGAACTCTCGATGCTTATGTCCCTGGCCTCTCAGACCAGCCCAGCTGGCCTTGAAACCCCTGCTTGGTCTTTGATGAACTTTTCTCATGACTAGATGCCCCATGATTTCCTTCCCCTGCCTCTGTGGTACCATCTTCCGCCTTTGCCATGCACATAGCTTACCTAAGTAGTGGATTCCATAGCTGTTTCCATCCTCCATTTCCCCCAAATCAAAGCTGAACAGAAGAATACAAATGTCTTCACTTTAACCCACTGGAGCGTCATGCTTTGGGATGCAATCTCCTTTCGTGGTCCAAACCTGATTACACAGAGGACTCCAGCCCTCCTCTCCTCCCCCCCCCCCCCCCACCTCAGGCCCCAGGGCTGCACCAGCTCCCTGCCTTGGGCTGTCCTTCCCTCTGAGCATCCTTCCTCTTTGTTCCTCTTCCAGGGAAGTGGGCTGGCCGGCCCTGCCCAGTCCTAGGGTTTGCTCCCATGTCAGATGAACACATTTGTCTATAAAGGATGAGCAGGCTGACAACATTTGACCAGAGCTTGCTAAAGTCTGTACCAGGAGGCATCAGGATGCCAGGAAGTTGGGGGACAGAAGAGGGAGGGGGGAAGGGCAGTCGCAGGCACAGAACACGAAGGTGAGGAAATCCAGACCTGTTGGGGTGTTCAGTTGCCAGGGCTATCCCGTATTGAGTGTCATTCCAGCCACAAGCAGTCCCTAACCTCTTGCACTTGCTCATTTATTTGTCCTCGGTTCTTACCTCTGGCCCCCCTTTGACATGGCCCTCCAGAACATCTGGAAAAACAGTCCCGGGCTGCCCTGGTCTATGCAGTGTGGCCTCTCAGAGTCTGCTTTTTAACGTCTGATCTTATCTGGTTTATAAAGTCCATATGGAGAGAGGGGGAAGGGGGTAGGAGGAGGGGGGAAGCAGGGAAACTCAAGGGACTCCAAGAACAGGTTGCTTCTGCCAGAAATCACTTTTGGAGGTCTAGGGTTTTCTTGCGCCTTTCTTTTTTTTTTTTTTTGGCCAGTCCTGGGCCTTGGACTCAGGGCCTGAGCACTGTCCCTGGCTTCTTCCCGCTCAAGGCTAGCACTCTGCCACCTGAGCCACAGCGCCCCTTCTGGCCGTTTTCCATATATGTGGTGCTGGGGAATCGAACCGAGAACTTCATGTGTAGGAGGCAAGCACTCTTGCCACTAGGCCATGTTCCCAGCCCAACTTTCTTGCGCCTTTCTGTTGCTCATGGAGTCTCATTCGCTCAGCCGGTCCTGCTTGAGAGCAATGCAGGGAACATCTAGTAGAGTAGGCTACAACTCATACCTGAACATGACATTGAGATGGACATTGCTACCAACTCCCACAGCAGACTCCTCCTCTCCCCTCCATTGGATGGTTGGGCCCCATCTAACCTGCTCGGAGACCCAGAGGGTGGAGTCCAGATCCACAGCTCCAGACCTCAGGGGACCTGGTGGGAACGTCTTTGGGCTGGGGAATGGCCTTGCGTTGGGTCTGCAAGTTGAAGGCTTACCCTGTAAGCCACATTTCCCAGAAGGTACCTGTGGCAGAATGTCCTGGGAGATTGCTAAACACAAATTCATAGATTCACACATTTGGATTTTGGAAGATGGAATCTTTGGGTGATTCTGTTGCTCCCAGAAACCTCTTTGCCTCCATCTGGCCATTCTGATTCCAGATCTTTCCTCCTGAGGCCTGGAGCTATGCACATGGAGAGTGGAAAAGTGGGTGATATTTGATAGCATGTACATGACAGAACAACTGTCATCCACTCAGATGGCTGGGCTCCAGGATGTGTAGCAGCAAAGGCTCTCAATGGGTTCCAGTAGCTCATGTCTTTAATCTGAACTACTCAATGGGGTTGAGATCTAGAGATCATGGTTCAAATCCAGCCCACACAGGAAAGTCAGGAGACTCTAATCTCTAGTTAACCACCAAAAAGCCAGAAGTAAACCTGTGGCTCAAGTAGCAGAGCCCCAGCCTTGAGTGAAAAAGCTAAGGTACAGCATCAGGCCCTACATTCAAGCCCCGGGACCAGCACAAAACATACAATAAAGGTGGAGTTGGGAGAGATGGGGGGAATGTTGGACAGGGTGATATTGATCAAGATTCATTGTACTTATAAGCTGACTTTAAGCTCCTTTGTACAACTACTTAGAGATAATTTTTTAAAAACCCAACGCTGGCAAAAGTATTAGGGAATAAAAATTTCAAAGTTAAAAGAAGGAAACACAACCAGTAGGAGATGGGTGTATACAGATAAACAGATGATAGGTAGATAGGGAATTCTCTACCTACTTCTATTTCTGCAGATCTCTATTTGGTATCATCTATCTAAAAAGTGTACTTGAAAGACTAGTCTTTCAATTATGGGGGCTGTCAAGTCTAAAATCTGTAGATCAAGCAGGCTGGAAACTCAGCCAGAAGTTTGAGGTTTGCAGATGCCAGTCAGGATTGCTTCTCCTGGAAATGTCAGTCTTTTCCCATACAGCCTTGCAAGAACCGGGTGAGGGCCGCCCATGTTAGTGGGGATAATCTCCTGTTACTTAGCTCACTGATTACAGTTGTTAACCATATCTCAACACACCTTCACAACCACACCTCAATTATGGTTTCATGCAATAACTGGGTGCAAAGTTGATGTCCATGATGTTCCTTAAGTAGTAGAATTACAGAGGAAGAGCATTTGCTGACTAATGCACAGGGAGATAACTCTATAGCTAATGGCCAAAGCTAGGTCCAGAGAGAAAACCTAAGCCACCCACCCCATACTTACAGCTGGATAGAATCTTTTTAAAGCCACCCAAGCCCGGACCACTTCAAATGTGAAGAGTCACTGGGTCAACAGCCATGGCCTTAACTAATCCCGGGGGATTTTTTGGTGTTATCCTGCTTCTTGCCTTCTAATGAGCACTTTAATTAAGATGAGTATTTAGCAGTACCCAAGGAAAAGCTTTGACTCCAATCAAGTAATCTTCCTAGGTATCCTTATAGATGATTATGGAAGAGATGAACAGAGAGTGCAGGGGACTCTGACTGAGGGAAAAACAACATGCCTGTGAAGGTTAGGGTCACAACATTCCTAGGAGTTCCTGCTGTTACATATAAAATGTGAGAGATAAGGCTTTTGTTTTCTGGGCACAGCACCTATAGATTTTCAAAGAAGTCACTTACTGATTAGCCAATGGATTAAATACCTCCCTGCAGAGTCTAGGAGAAAATAATGCTATATCATTTAGCAGACAGGAAGGGGGCTGTTTGATTCAAGAACTACTGTGATAGGAATTTGATAGGTTAATAGATATTTTCTTCATGCTTATAGGACTTGCAAGTGAGCACTAATTAGACCACTGGGTTGGAAAGTCATTGCTGAGAGGCTTCCCTGAGACAGCAGACTGGCGAGGACGAGCCTTCTACAGCCTCTGAATTGAGCTAGATTCACATCCTGCCTCCACAACCTCGGAGCAATGTGACTGGGACAAACCCAGTGGGTTGTAGGGCCTGAGTGGCACACAGAAGGTACAGAAAGCAGCGCTTGGCCCACAGCTTGTTAGGTTTGGGGTACAGGAGGCAGGCCCAGAAGTCTCCATTTTAACAATCTTTCCTGTGGGTTCTGGGTTCAAGTGTTGTTCAATCACCCCAAGTCAATACCCAGTTAAACCAAACTCACTTGGTGGCAGCACAGGGCCCTGGTTTATAAACCACCTCTCAGCATAGTTGAAAGCCAGTCTCCGGCATCACTCCATACTCTTGGCCTGGTGGCATCACTGGAAGGATGCAAGCCATGTGTTTCCTAGCAACAAGATGGGACTGGAGATGATGGAGGAAGCATCTTGACCAGGCCACAAAGTGTTCAGGCTATGCCTAGCCCCACTCAGGGGAGGAAAGCAGCCTCTGAAGCCACGACCCTACCTTCCTCCCATTCTAGGAACACCTGCTTTGGGGCCCTTTGCTCCCCAATCCTCTCTCCTCTCCCCTTTCTCCCCTTTGGGCTTTTTATCAAAATTCTTCCCTTTCTGATGAGGCCCCAGTGGATGTTTAGATTCTAACTTGCCCCAGAAGCTTGATTCACCCAGTGATCTAAAGTTCTCCCACTAGTCCCCATCTCTTAAAGGTTCCACCATCTCCTATACTGAGAACCAAGCTTCCAACACATGGAATCCACCATCACACCATCACCATCACCATCATCACCATCACCACCACCATCAGTACCACCAATGCCATCACCAATACCACCACCATCAACATCACCACCAGTGCTACCACAACCACCGCCATTACCACCACCGCCACCATATCACCACTGATACCACATCAGTATCACCATCATTATTACCATCACCATCATCGTCATCATCCTTTGAAGCCCACCCTTTGAGGCCCAAACCATAGTAGCCTGTGTTGGCCAGATGTAATTTTTGACTGAGTTCCAAGAAGGCGGGGAAGGGATTGCATGGCTTGTTCCAGATCTCATCTCCCCCACACTGTAACTATGTAAATGAATAACATGGTATCGTGGAAACCAGGAAGGAGAACTCAGCCTGTCAAGGTGTCAGCCAAGGGGCTGGTGTCCAGGAAATATTAGAAACAGCCAAAAACATTGTGGTGGACATCTGTGAACACGTGTGTAGGAGAGGGGCCTGATGGGGGTGTTCATGTAGGTTTCAGAGGTGTTCATGTAGCTAGCCTAGTGGAATTCTTCTCTGGAGCCCATTGGTGTCAATGTGAATAGCCAGAAAGGCCTGACTCCCACACCCGGATGGACAGTTCAGCTTAAGCCTGAGTTGTCAGATGTCCCAGGGCTGGACCCCAAATGGCTTTGGCCAATTGCGTGATTCTTGACCAGGGATCACAGTGCTGGGGCTGGCTACGTTCCGGAGGTCTTTAGAGGTCACGTGTCAGGAGTCCCTCATCACAGACCAAAGCCTGTCTCTTCAGCATTTACTGCAGTCTAGCTTTGGTGTAAGACTACAGAATCTCTTCCACCGCCACATCCTCCTCCCTCTCTTGCAGTCTTTTCCCCTCCCTCCTTTCTACCACCTCCTCCCTCCTCCCTGGGGTCCACAGTTCCAATAGTAGAGAGGGAAAGTCACGCACATTCAGGGTTTGGAGGGGATTAGTCAATAGAGCCAGATCAGATGGTTAGTTCTGCAGGGCAGAGGGGTAAAGTCACATCCTTCACCTCAACCTAGACTAAAATTAATTCCAGATGGCTTAAAGAATTAAATAGAAAACATGAAGCCATTAACAGAGAAACTTCAAAGGGTTAGGGAATTAACCCACAGAAGAAGTTCTCAAACATAAAAGCAAGGGGGGAAAAAATCACAAAGATGTGGCTTGCTGCGACTAGATACGTAGCAGCACAGAATTGCCCCATGCCAGAAAGACAGCCTAGCAAAATCAAAAGGTGAATTACAAAGTTGGCACCATTTATAACAGGCACCTATCCGATAGATAGTAAGATACTGCTAACCTTTAAAGAATTCCTGCAAAAATAAGAAAATTGGAAAAACAGTAAAATAAGCAAGGAACATGAGTGTGTATTTCACAGAAGAAATCAAATATAAATGTACACCTGAAAATAATACAAACATCTGGAAATTAAATAAACATTCTTTAAACCAACAATAAGATATCATTTTGACTATCAGAATCAGCAAATATTTTGGATAACTCCTTTTCCTAAGGATGCAATTGTAATCACACTAGTATACTGCCATAAATTAATGCAGCCTTTCTAGGAAAACATTGAAATGTATACAAAATATAGTCCTGTTTCTGTTTTGGAGCTACTAAAGTTTGAACTTGGGGCCTTATATACTCTTACCATTTGAATCCTAACCCTTCTTGCTTTTGTTATTTTTAAAATAGGACCTCATTTTTTGCCCGAGCTGGTCTTATTTATGGCTCCTCCATAGCCGGTATGACAAGCACAGACCTCCACACTCGACTTTTGCTTGGCCTAGCCTCAAACTGGTATCCACCTGATCTCAGCCTCCCAAGTAGCAAGGATTATAGGTATGAGTTACTATGCCTGACCAGTGAGTAGGAATTCCCACATTTGGAAATAATCCTAAGAAAACAATGAAGTATTTCAAGGCATTGATAATGACATCGGTGAATACATACACTTAGAGACAGAAGCCAGAAGGATCATGGTACTTGAATCACACCCTCGAACTTGGTTCTTACCAAGGAACACCATATCTCCGAAGGCCAAGGAGATTCGTTCTAGTCTTCTCTTTTCTCTTTCTTCCTCTCTCTTCTCTCTCTCTTTTTCTTTCTTTCTTCCTTTCTTTGTTCCTTTCTTCTTTCTTTCTTTGTGGTGCAAGTTCTAGGACTTGAACTCAGGGCCTGAGTGCTGAGAGCCTTTTAGCTCAAGGTTGTTGCTCTGTCACTTTTTCAGCGCTTTGGTGCTTAATTATTGCAAATGTCAGATTACTATACCAAATACCTAAGGCAATTGGCTTATATAAAGGTTCCATTTGGGTGACTGTTCTAGAAGCTCCAGTTCATGCCCATTGGCCCCCATGCTTTGGACCTCTGGTGGGGTGCTCATGGCAAAAGCAGACAGAATGGCAGAGCAAAATCCCTGTCTGTCACCCCTGTCTATCATCTGTCTATCCCTCTATTTTTCTATCTATCTATATCATCTCTTCTGCTATACTTCCTTCACTGAACAGGCAACAGGCTGTTTAAGGGCAGCGAGTTCTGCCAGCGATGGTTGATTGAGGGCCCACCCAAAGAACATCTTCCCAGGCTTAGCATTTACCAAAGTATTTTAGCAAATGTTTTGGAATGTAGACTGGTTGGCAACCAGCATATGAATCCCAGAAATGTGTATTTCCCTACAATGAATTTCTTAGGCTGAGCAATATCTATTAAAGGATGGTTCATAAATTGCACCTCTCATTTGACATGAAGTGTCGTTGATCTGTCCAAACATCTTTAAATAACACCTTTTAAATCTGCCACTCAAAGAGACAACTACGATTAAAATATCAACATTTAACTTACCATTCTCTTCAGCGCAGCGAATAGCATCAACACCTTTGAGTTTAAATATTGTCCAGGCTTCAGACTTTCTTTGGTGAGACTCGAGTTGGGGTAAGCATTTTGGCTACAAGGCAAAGCATTTTTCACAACCAGATCAGCGTCTATCACAGATCATAAGAGGACGAAGTAGCCCACAGGCGAGGGGAAAGAGAAAATGACAACAGGCTGCAGTCACTCAGCTGTGGTGGGCAGAATGGAAACATGGGGGTGGGCTCCGGGAAACTGCTCCCCCCGACTGTGACCCCCCCTCTCCAGTACCCACCAGAGGTCCAGAACCTTGTTCCTCAGTTTTCTCTGCTGTCATCTGTATTTTTAACCTCTCCTTGGCTGCTGATCATTGTCAAATTGCAAAACTCAAGTCTATTCAAAATGAAGGCGATGCCGGTAGCACGCATTCCCTGGTCCTCAGCCCCATGTAACACCCTCCACACCCTCCCCTTAGCCTTCCTCTTTCTTCATCTCCAAATGCTGCAAAAGAACAACCTGTACTTGCTATCTGCCCTTTCTTAGTTCCTATTCAAGTCCCAGCCCTCACTCCATCTTCATCTTCTCCTTCCCCTGTGTCAGTCAGCTTACCGTTACCAGAGCAAATGCCTCAGATCAATCAACTGAAAAAGAAGAAAGGTTGGCTTTGACTCACTGCTTTGGAGGTTTCAGCTCATGACCGTGGGGCTTTGGGCCTGTGAGCCCAGCACCTCCCAGCTGGAGCATAGCCTCTTCACCTTACCACCAGATGTGAAAAACAGGAAGAGAAAGGGGCTGAGTTTCCAAGCACATGCCTCCATGACTGAAGCCTCCTACTAGATTCTACATTTCACCACCTCCCAATAGTGTCATGAGCTGGGAATGGACCCCTTAACACTTTGGGGAACACTTATCCAAACCATAGCACCTGGAAGTTCAGGTAAATCTCTTATGACCCCCACTAAATCTCCCTCAAGAATCTCTCTTGACCCACATGACCCACCTTCTCTGTAGGGCAGCCCACCGTTGACCTGTCCATGGATGCTTCTCAATACATTCTTCTCCTTCAGCTAGTGCTCAGAGTATCTTTAGTCTCTTCCCACCTCTATGACCAGCCCGCTCAGGCTCCTGAAGCTCTGCCCTGCGTCGTAGTTTGATGTGCCCAAGAGTCTATGCATGGCTCTGTTCTTGCCCTCCAGTTCAGTCCATGCCAGAGGTCTTGCATCCTGTTCCTGGGACTTTATAATACCCACAATTCCAAAACCTGATACCGTGTGTGTGTGTGTGTGTGTGTGTGTGTGTGTGTGTGTGAGAGAGAGAGAGAGAGAGAGAGAGACAGAGAGAGACAGAGAGACAGAGAGAGAGTGATGGTATTGGGGCTTGAATTCAGGTCCTAGGTACTGTCTCAGTGTTATTTTTTTGCTCAAGGCTGGCATTCTACCACTTGATCCATAGCTCTTCCTCTGGCTTTTTCGTGATTGTTTTGAAATAAGTCTCTTTCCTGCCTGGGCTAGCTTTGAATAAAGAGCTGCAGATCTGAACCTCCTGAGTAGCTAGCATTACTAATATGAGCCACCAGCGCCCAGCCAAATCCTGATTCTTGAGACTAAAGTGTGGCTTATTTTTCTGTCTTTCTGCTTCAGTCACATCTTTCCTGAGCCCATATCTTCCTGCTACTTTCACCTCCGTCACTTTGGTATAAACGGGGGTGGGGGGGTGGGGGGAGGGTTGACAAAGGGCCAAGTAACAAAATATTTTAGACTTTGAAAATCATATGGTCTTTCTTGTAACTCTTCATCTCCACCATCGTAGCCCCAAACTGTCTAGACAATTTGTAAATAAATAAGTGTGACTGTGTCCCAATACCGCTATTTATAGACAGTAAAGTTTGAGAGAAGCACTGAGCTACAATTCCAATACAAATTTTACCTTACCCAATGCAAGTTTTACCTTCTTTATTTTTTCAACTATTAAAAACCATACAACGTATCTACAGCTTGAGGGCTATAGAAAAACAATTGTTGAGCAGTATGTCAGTGGTTCACACCTAGAATGCTAGTTATTCAGGAGGCCGCCAGCAGAGGCAGAAAAGATACTCTTAGCTCCAATTAATCACCAAAAAGGCTGAAGTGGAGCTGTGGCTTAAGTGGTAAAGGGCTAGCCTTGAGTGAAAAGGTAATAGCTAACACCCAGGCTCTGAGTTCAAGCCTCCGTGCTCACACCCACAGAATGGGTAAGTCTCCAAACCAAACTTTCTATCCTTACGCTGTCAGGCATAAACAGCCAGCTTGCTATGGTGTCTGAAAACTTTCTGAATAAAAAGGAGAAAGACAAGTTTGGGGGAGGGGGTGGGTAACATTTGGGAGGTGTGTTGCTGGAGTTTGGTGGCTGAGTGGTGGGCAGCAGCAAGAGACTGGCTTCCAGTGGGATGTCAGGGTCCCCACACAAACCCATGCCAGGATGACCTAAAGGGACCAGAGCCCCCCCACGGCTGGGGGATGGGACGAGGAGTGCACAGACACCCGCCACCTGGGTCCTCCTGGGCCTCAGAAGATTTCCTCCCTGCCTCGAGGGGAGGAAAATGGCCGGCGTGCACTCGTGCTGGAGAATAATATTATGACACTTGGGTTTTGCAGCAGAGCTTGGAGCCCCTTCAGTGCCACCAGCAGCCACGCCACAGGGCCACAGTGGCCTCGTGTCACCTGAGAGGGAAGCAGCTCCGACGGAGAGGCCGGAAAGCACTCCCAGGACTGACACAGCCGGCATCTGGTTTGTGTTTCAGGCATCGGGGTCACCGAGAGGATTACAAAAATAAAGGGGCGAAAGCAAGCCGGACCCTGGAAGGCAGGGACGGCCCTGCTTGGCTTGCAAGGGTAGGGGAAGTTGGGGGGGGGGGGCATCTGGCCATCTTCCTCCTCGAGACACCCCTGGCTTTGACAGGAGGTATGGTGAGTGGATGTTTCACCATCTGGACCCCATCCAGGAAGCTTCCTCTGCCTTTCATCAAGTGAACCCGGATCCTTTGCCTCTCCCTGCACTTCCTGCCCCTCCCCCAAAGCTCACCCCATCAATCTGTGCCTCAAGGCAGGAAGCAGCGATGGTCAGGGCCTCTGGGTCTGTTCCCCAGACCCTAAGAGCAGACCGGAGGCGGAAGGCAGGAGTAGTAGATCCTGACGCCTGGCAGCCAGAGGCAAGGTGTAATCCCCTTCACCACCATGCATTTCACAGAGGAGGAGCCTGCGGAGCTGCGCACTGCAGCAACCCGCCTGGAAGGTCACTGCCAGGCTGGGCTGCACAGGCTCCACAGCCCGCCTCCCCAGAAGCCCAGCAATAAAGACTGGCTCCCTGAAAGGCTGGCTCATTCTCAGCCCAGTGCCACACTGCAGGGCTTGAAGGGCAGGAACCGTGTGCAGGAATTGGGGAGACACCGACATTGTAGAATAAACATCCTTGTGGATGGATGTGTTCATCCGCTTTCCATCACTATACCAAAATACCTGAGCTAGCCAGTTTATGAGGAGAAAAGTTGTGTTGGGTCTCATAGCTTTCCGAGTTCCAGTCCATGATTGATAAGACCCATTGCTCTGGGGCCTGGGGCAAGGTAGCACATCATAGCAAAGCAAAATGGTGTACTTCATGGCCAAGAAGCAAAAGGAGAGGAAGAATAGGTCAGAGTCCCATTCCCCCCTTTGGAGCCATGTGTCCAATGACATAAAGACCTCTCACTCAGCTCCACCTCATTCTACTCACAAGCCCCACCTCTTAAAGGTTCTGCCACTTCCCAACAACACCACCTGAGAATCAAGCCGGAGTCTTTGGGAGACATTCACAATCCAAGCTATAGCAATGGAGAGGGGGTACAATTCTGCATTTGCTTGAGTGCAAAATACATATACTTCTCCAAAATATAGGCCTAAGCTCTAACCCTCTGGGACCTGAGGATGGAGCCTTATTTGCAGATGGAAACAAGTTGGTGGTCCTGAAATGACTGCATCTCAGACTTAGAGTGGTTCTCAGATCCAATAACAAATATTACTTTGAGAGAAAAAGGATGAAAGTTTGGTGTGGTAGTGAATACCTATAATCCCAACACTTGGGTGGAAGAGCCAGATTATGAATTTAAGGCTGCTCTGTAGTTACAATGAAACCCTGTCTCAACAAAGAAACACAGAGGTTAAGCACGTAGTTCAGTGATAAACCCCAGTATGTGCAAGGTCCTGGATGTGATTCCTAGAATGAAGAGAGGAGTGGGGTGGGGGGTGAGGAGAAGCCGAGGAGGAAGAGGAGGAGGAGAAAGAAGAGGAGGAATAGCAAAAATTGAGAGAACAAGAAGGGGGAGAAATGAAGGACAGATTGGCACATAGAACAAGGCCCTGTGCCAACATACAGTGATCATGGATTTGTTGCCACAGCTAGGAATTGTGACACTGCCAGAAGCTACAGGAAACAAAGGAAGACTCTTCTCTGGCTCAAGAGTGATCTCAGACCTGCTGACATTATCCTGTGTAGAGTTTCAGGCCTCCAGAACTAGGAGAGGGCAAACATTACTTTGTAACAGATACCCAGAATACTTTTGGAAGCCAATGTAGATTTTATGAATCCAAGATCAGTATTGTTTTCAAAAAGCAATAATCAATAGTACTTATATGTACCCGCAATAAATTAAAAAATATAAACTATATTCTTTGCAATGGGATAAAATCAGAAGGAGTTTCAGAAAAACATTCACAGGACTGAGCATCCTAAATACTTAAGAATAACCATAACAAAAGACAGGTAAGACTCCCCCATGGAAAAGTAGAAAATACTAAGAAAAATGAAGAGCCAGGGGCTGATAGCTTAGGCCTATAATCCTAGCTACTAAGGAGGCTGAGATCTGAGGATTGTGGTTCAAAGTCATCCCAGGAAGGAAACTCTGTAAGACTCTCATCTCCAATAAACGACCCCCAAAACCTGGAAGTGGTGCTATGGCTCAAGTGATAGAGTGCTCACCTTGAGCAAAAAAGAAGCTTAGGGACAGCTCCCAGGCCCAGAGTTCAAGCCCCAGGACTTGCACAAAAAAAGAAAGTTTAAATAAATCAAAGTAGAACTTAACTAATATGCAAAGATTTCCATTTTTCCCAGATGAATTAGTGCAATCACCATGTCGGGTAAATGAAGTTACAGTCAGCGTCTTGGTTAGCATTGGTGAAAATCAGTAGGGTGGTTCTCTTTTTTGAGTGTGTGACAGTACTAGGACTTGAATTCATGGCCTGAGTGCTATCCCTTAGTTTTTTCACTCAAGGATAGCACTCTGCCACTTGAGCCACAGCTCAATTTTTGGCTAATTGGAGATAAGAGCCTCACAGACTTTAATGCCCAGGCTGGCTTCAAACTGTAATCCTCAGAGCTCAGCCTCCTGAGTAGCTAGGATTAGAGGAGTAAACAGCAATAAGATAGTTCTTAAATGTATATTGAAGGGCAAAAGTTCAAGCATAGCCACGTCAGCCCTGGAAAGCAACATAGAAGGAGGTTTAGCTTGATTGCAACAGAGAGGTAGCATGTTACTGGCACAAAGAGAAACTGACCAAGAAAACAGAACATCCAGGCATACAATCACATGCAGATGTTTTTGATTTATAACAAAAGATGTGCAGTGCAGAACAGAGGAGAAACAGAGGCTTTCCCATAAGTGGTTCTGCCATGGTTTGACTTTTGTTTTATCCTCCCTGAAACTCATTTCCAAGTTTATGACCATTTTGACACTGTTGAGAGGGGGGCATTATGATTGGGGCATTAAAAGGGATTAATGCTTTTCTTGCATGACTGGGTTCATTCTCATGGGACTGTTTCTGTTACCTTAAGAACAGGTTATTGTAGGGGCTGGGAATGTGGCTTAGTGGTAGAGTGCTTGCCTAGCACGCATGAAGCCCTGTGTTCAATTCCTCAGTACCACATACACAGAAAAGGCCAGAAGTGGTGCTATGGTACAAGTGGTAGAGTGCTAGCCTTGAGCAAAAAGAAGTTCAAGAACAATGCCCAGGCCCTGAGTTCAAGCCTCAGGACTGAAAAAAAAAAAGTTATTGTTATAAAGCAAAATCATCCTTCATGTCTGGTCTTTTCTGCCCCCACCCACTTGCCCCCTCACTTTCTTCCTTGAGTTGGAGCTCCACAAAGAGCCTGCCTCCTCTTGAATTTCCCAACCCCCAGAACTACGAGCCAAAATAAGCCTCTCCCCATTATAAATTACTCAGCCTCTGGTATTCTCGTATAGCCACAGAAACTAGATGAAAACAAGCTCTGAGTCAGTGAGCTATTCATAACAAAAGAGGTTTTCTTGTCGCATCTCAGTTCTTGCTCAGAAATCAATTCCATACTCATTGTTGATCTAGATGAGATGTGGAAAGCCACAAATGAAGGGACAGTCTGATATTTTAAAAAAAGAAATAGGTATGCGGACTATAATCTTACACCTGATTCTCCCCCTTTCCTTCTCTCTGAACACCTTTTGATTAGAGACACATCTCCAATGGGGAGAGAAGAGGAGGAGGTGAGGCTGTGGGAAGCAAACACTCCACGCCCGCAGCTTCCTCAAATGCTACTCATCTGGGTGTGAGGCAGCAGTGTTGAAATACACACGGGCCAAAGGTGGTCAGCCATTCCTAGTAAAGGGAGAGTTGGGCCCTCATGACAGTTGGTGTTCAGTTAGGGACCGGGCCACCTGAGTGGCAGGAGAGAAATACGTCATGCCAAGTAGGGCACAAGGGAAAAGTCAGGCTTAGACAGGTCTGAAGTCAGAGACTTTTGGTTAGCCAATAGCAACAAAATTCCAGGTCCATGGGAACCAAGGAAAAGGGCCCAGAGCCCAGGGAAATAGAATCCGCCAGCCTCCTGGTGTCGCTACTCACCCTAGACCCACCGGGAAAGGTCATGTGCAACCTGGCTGGTTCACAATCCCACCTGAGCTGCTGGTACCAGCTCATGGTACAGGTAACCAGCTCAGTCCCCGGGACGGGCCAGCAAGGTGCGAGCTCAGCCCTGCCTGGACCGGAGCACCGAGGGAGGGCTATGCCGGGAGCAGGACTCCGTAGCTCATGGCGGCCAAGACTTCAGCATTCACCCACACCAGCTTCCCTGTGGCTGCTGTGACCTCCTGCACACTCGGCCCAGCTCTGAGGGTGCTCAGGTTGCTGACCCTCCCGCACCCTCCTCCGCCAAGCTAGGTTCCCATGCACAGGCCTTACCTGTTCCGTTTCTAAGCCTGGCTCTCAGGCCCAGCCCAGAGCTCTGCTTAGAGCTACTACCGCCTGGAAACATGAGCGTCCATTCTGCTATGTGCCAGGCATTGGTCTAGGCACTTTACCTGCATTATTTCATGACCAGATGAGCAATTATACAGGGCAGGTATCAATTAGTAGTATTTTTTTTAAATCTTCCATATATTGAAACTGAGGCACAGAGAGACATTGAGAAAGTCAGCCTCGCTGGGCTCCATTGGCTCAGGCCTGTCATCTTTGCTACTCAGGAGGCTAAGATCTGAGGATCTCAATTAAAAGCCAGCCCAGGCAGGAAAGTCCATGAGACTCTTATCTCCAGTGAACTACCAGAAAACCAGATGTGGTGCTATGGCTCAAGTGGTAGAGCACTAGCCTTGAGCTGAAGAGCTCAGGGACAGCGCCCAGGCCCAGAGTTCAAGCCCCATAATGGACAAAAGAAAGAAAAGGAAAGAAGGAAGGAAGAAAGGAAGGAAAGAACCTAGCCAGGCTCACATCTGTAATCCTAATCCTAGCTACCTCAGGAGGCTGAGATCTGAGGATCATGGTTTAAAGCCAGCCCTGGGCAGGAAAATCTGTGAGACTTTTATCTCCAATTAATCTCCAATTAAGCACCAAGAAGGCTGGAAGTGGATCTGTGGCTCAAATGGTAGAGCACTAGACTTGAGCAAAAAAGCTCAGGGACAGCGCTGAGGCCCTGAGTTCAAGCCCTAGGACTGGCACACACACACACACACACACACACACACACGATGACTGAAGGACACACACACATCTAGGGTGCCTTAACCACTGTGCTATCCTGAGTCAGACAGTGGCATCTCAGAAGTGCAGCCACAGGACGACACCTCTGAGACAGAGAGATGGGCACGCAGAGGGCAAGGCTTCCAAAGGGGCAGCTGGCATGGGACTTCCTCCCTGGCCACGCCTGGCAGCCGACACAAATGCAGCTTCTCAGCAGCAGACTGGGGCTGCAGAGTCTGGCAGAGAAAACAGAAGAAGCCTCCCTATCAAAGCCATTTGCTGGGCTTTGAGGCCGCCACCCAGGCAAGCTTTGTCCTGGATCCGGCCCTGCGGTGCCCCAGTCAGAAGGTTCCCCACTGACAGGAGCCAGCCAGCCCCTCTGCAGCTCCAACGCTGACCTTTAGATCTTGTCATCCCGATTGTCCTCTTCTGCCATCACCGCCTTCCACTTCCTGTTCATATCCGTCCTTGCCACTCACTAGAATGTGGGCCCTAGAAGATGGGCTCAAGACAGTGAATGAGCTCTGGGGCATGAGTTCTAGCATGCAAATTTCGGGAGGTGAACTCTGGAACGTAAGCTCTAGAATCGAGCTCTGGGCTCATCAAGTTGATTTTTACATCATTGTATCCCAAGCCCCTAAAAGAGTTTGGAAAACAGTGAGTATGAAGGTAATATGTATGCCAGTCTGGGCTGCACGCAAGCCACCAGCCCTGGGCTTGTAATACTATCTTGAGTAAGAGGCCAATGTTGCATCGCTAAATAACAACAGCTAACCGAGATAAATTCACCTGAAGCTGAGATCTAAGGATCATCTTTTGAACCCAATCCAGACAGAAAAGTCCATGAGACTCTTGTCTCTAATTAGCCACCAAAAAAGCCGGAAGTGGAGATGTGACTCAAGTGGTAAAGCACTAGCTTTACATGGAAAACCTAAGGAACAGCATCTTGTCCACATGTTTTCTCCGGAGTCACGTGATGAACTCCTAATGCGATTTAGGCAGGATCCCAGCATTGAAGATGCACAGAACAAATATGCTACGTACTTTTTCAGGTTCTTTTCCTGTAAGCTCTTCATTCATGTGTTTCTCTCCTCCCTCCACCCCCCACCCCACGCCATGTTCTGTAAGGTTCGATTTCTCCTTCAGATCTTTGGAAGGACACACTGGAGTCCTCACCCACACTGTGACTTTCCAGATCAAGAGAATCCTGATCTTTCCTCTACTTCAGAGTGCCCACCATCCATGTGGTCTCTCTTGACACCAGGCAAGTGTATGGTCTTTGTATGGTTTAAGCCAGAGGTTTTTAATTGCATTATCTTTCAGGACCTGTGTCATTACTGTGTGTTCAAGTATGCCAGTGTTCCCATTTCCGCTTGCTTGCTTTTGTTGTTTTGTTTTGTGCAGGTACTAAGGCTTGAAAGCAAGGCCTTATACTCTCACTTGGTTTTCTCTCTCATGGCTGGGGATCTACCATTTGAGCCATGCCTCCATCCTGGCTTTTTGTCGCTTAACTGAAGATAGACTTTTCTGCCTTACCTGGCTTCAAACAGGACCTTGAAGCTCCAGCTCCTGAGTAGGTAGGAGTAGAGGCGTGAGCCTGACATTAGATGCTGCTCCCCTCTGGTCTCGACCGCTTCCCTTCTGGATGTTGCTGTAGGAGAATGTTTTCATGTAATTTTTTTTTTTTGGCAAAGGTTTACCAGGAGCATGGACATGAGTTTTTGGTGTGCATCATTTTCCTTCTCTTAGAAGAAATTATTTTTCACAAGTTTTGCAAGGCAGGTTTCTTTGGCTTCCATACAAGTTGCCCAAGTTTTGTTTATCTGAGAAAACCTTTCATTTTATTTTATTTTTTTGTGTGTGTGTGTGCCAGTACTGGGCTTGAACTCAGGACCTGGGCATTCTTCCTGAGCTTTTGTGCTGGAGGCTAGCACTCTACCACTTGAGTCACAGCCCTACTTCTGACATTTTGTTGTTTAGTTGGAAATAAGAGTCTCATGGAATTTCCTGCCCAGGCTGGCTTTGAACCACAATCCTCAGCTTTCAGTCTCCTGAATAACTAGCATCACAGGCATGAGCTACTGGGCCCTGGCCCCTAGACTTTTGAGGACATAAGCCACCTGAATCTGGTCCCTTCTTTCTTTTTTTTCTTTTTTAATCTGATGCTTTTGCTTATTGACTAGTGCTCTATCAACTGAGCCATGCATCCAACCCCTCCTCCTTCATTTTTAAGAAATCATTTCATTGGGTAGAGGTCTAGGTTGGTGGGATTTTTATTTCTACACTTGTATTTCTTTGTGTTCTCTTCTTGCTTGCATGCCATCTTACCTTGCTTTCTGTTGCTGTAACTCAATGCAGAATAACTGAACGTGATGCTAGCACCTGGTGAGGACCCTTTTCATCACATAGCAATGGAGCAAGCTTGCTGGAGAAGCTCGTGTTTCTAACAAAGCCACCCCTTCAATGACCCACTTACTTATTAATCACGGGTGGATCATTGCATTCTCTAGGGCAGCACTCTTACAGCCTATTTATCTCCTAAAATCCCATCTCCAAATACCTTTCACCTAAGAATTTGGGGACCACTGGGCCCTGGTGTCTCACATTTGTCATCCTAGCTACTCAGGCAGCTGAGATCTGAGGATAGCGATTTGAAGCCAGCCTGAACAGTTAAATCTATGGGGTTCTTATCTCCAATTAACCACCAAAGAGTTGTGGTTCAAGCAGTCGAACACTACTAGCCTTGAGAAAAAACAAAAAACAACTAAAGGACACCACATAGGCCCCGAGTTCAAGCCTTCAAGCCCCAGGAATGGCACAAAGGAAAAAAAAAACACAATTTGAAGTTCTACTTTCCAAAATTTGGGGGATGCATTCAAATAATATTTGTTTTCTGAGGAGAAGTCTGTTGCCATTTATCTTGGCTCCTTTATAGCTAAAGTGCCCTACACACACCCACACACACACCCCCCCCCCCCCACACACACACACACACACACCCCTCCCATTGCTTCTTTAAGAATGTCTTCCGTACCTTTGCTTTTCTGTCTTTGGGGCGTGACGTGCCTGGGTGTCAAGTTGCAATCGCATGCACACAACTTTATGATCTCCGTGTTCCTACAGAACTGAAGTGGGAATTCCTCTCTCTCCTACTAACCCCGGCCATGTCAGGAAATTCTAAACTAGAAAAATAAAAAGCTCCCTCAGCATCTATAAATCTTCCCTTGCATGGGAATGAATCCCAGACTTTTTTTTTTTAATGGGCTCCTGGAAATGCAAGCTGGGGTACCCTGCAGCCACTCAGTAGACCGCCAGACGCTGCAAATAAATTCCTTGACTTATATATAGTGCTGTAGATTTCAACTCGGAGACTCCCTGCATTAAACACATGCGTACGTCCACTTCTCAAGAGGGCGGTGGCAGAGAGGAGGCGGGCCATAGGGCCTGGCTACCTGCACAGAGTTAGTGCAACTGCAGGCTTGCCCCGAGGGGTCTCTGGGCCTTGCTTACTGTGGGGGTACCTTTGGCTGTGTGTCCCTCGGTTGCCCTTGTGTGTGCCCCAGCTGGAGGGGATATTGTAAGGTCAGGGTGACTGGCTGGGAAGCACCCCAACCGTCCAGAGAGCTTCTCAAAGAACAAAATCCCTAACAGTCCGAGGGAGGAGAGCCCAGGGCCTAGCCTGCCCTGTGGTGCTTCCTTCCACGTGTGATCAGAGGCCTGAGTGCTTGTGCAAAGACCCACTCGTGTGATCCTGACTGTCCCATGCGCATGCCCGGAGCTACTCACACTGTATCACTTGTGTGCTCTAGCATGTGTGATTCACTCACACACATGCACACACTGTCAACACACACACACACACACACACACACACACACACATGCTCCCCAGCTGGAGATAGGAGCCCACAGAGGACATTGACTACTCCTGAACAAACTTCTGAAAATCAGCCCGCCCCACTGCCTGGACAGAGCAAGAGATGGGAACCGCCGCAGCGCAGACGCCCCGGAAGTCCCCGGAGTGAGGAAGGCCGTGGAATTTCTCTGAGCCTCTGGGTCCAGGCCTGCTTGTGGTCTGACTGCTGTCAGAGGGGCTTCTGTGTCCATCTACTTGGTTGGGATGGACTTGTGCACCCGCTCAGCAAGGGTGGGCAGTGCCTCTGTGTGTGTATGTGAGTGTGCACACGTGCACACGCATGTGCATAGGGTGAGCTCTCTATGGCTTTGGGTCCAGTACAGGCCGGTGTGAAGCCCCAGGGCAGAGCCCCTCCCCGCTACCCTGCAGCCTGCCCTGGTCCCCTTGGGAGTGTCTTGACCATGATCTCCTAGGCGACCAGAGTGTGTACTCTCAAAGCCCATGTTCTTTGAATCTCAGACTTTCTCACGCTGTTCCTGCCCTGTCCCTGCAACTCAGCTGTGGCTGGCTGCTGTGTGGGAGACCCCAGAGGACAAATTAGAACCATTCACTGCTCCTTAATTCTGCCTTTCTCTCAGTAAGTAAAGAAGCAGTCACTGCACTCGGGGCCCAAGGCAGGCTCCTCCCAAGGAGGCTGCGGGAGTGCTCAGAGCGCAGGGCAGGGGGGCTCCAGAGCTGGGGGGGACAACAGGTAAATCAAGACATGGACACACACTGCATATAGACACATACGTCTACATATTTCAGAGCATCATGCTGTACTTGATAAATACATACAGCTCGTATTTGCCAATGTAAATACATACTTTCAAGAGAAAAGAAAATGGGCACAAAAGCAAGTGCTGGACACAAGTGGGAAGCCTGGACATGAGCGGGGGCAGGGGTTTGGCAGGGTGTCACGGCTCGGGGGTGGGAAGGCACAGGACCGTGGGAGGGCCTGGCATTTGTGTGTTCATGGGAAGATAAAGGTGGAGGCAGGGAGAATAGGCCGGGAGGGGCTTCCGGGCTGCTGTGGTGTGAAGAGGTGGGGACTTTCCGTCGCAGCACCTCATGCAGGTGAGTCTTTGCACATCCAGACCACCCTCCTTGTTTTCCCTGGGCACAGAGCCCTCCTAGGTCAGCCTTGTCCTCGTCTCTACATTTCCAAGATTCCCACCACAAAGCTTCCTCCAGTTCTCTTTCTCTTGTCTCATTGCTCAGTCTCCCCAGGAGAAAGGCCATTCCCTGATACCTAGCAAATGTATCTCCCTCAGCCCAGAGTCCAGAAGAGCCATTGACCTAAACCAGCACCTGGAGGAATGGCCCTTTCCCTAAGAGTGAGAAGACTCCTGTGTAAGACAAGAGCCAGGCCTTGATGTCACTGCTTCATAGAAACTCACTGAAAAGAATCTCCAATCAAAGGGGGTTTATTTTAAAATAATTTATGAATGAGGAATTGTTATGAAATTCTTTTTTGTTCATCATGGGGCTTCAACTCAAGGCCTGGGCACTATCCCTGAGCTTTTCCACTCAAGGCTACTTGAGCCACAGCACCACTTCCGGTTTTCTGGTGGTCAATTGGAGATAAGAGTCTCACCAACTTTGCTGCCCAGGCTGGCTTTGAACCACAATCCTCAGATCTCAGTCCCCTGAGGAGCTAGGATTACAGGCGTGAGCTACCAGTGCCCAACTTTGTTAATAAATTAGAACTGCAACCCAGGGCACACACAGATCAGTCTGGCTGCTGGTGTATCCAAAGAATAAAGGAAAAGGCTGGGAAAGAGAAAAGGTAAGAGCTAATTAGAAGGAGGTTTGTTGGTGTCTGAGTATTTGACAAGCTGGCAAGCTCTGATGCTTAGTAGTTAGGAAGTGGGACTGGGAAATTTTTTAATGCCTTTTAATTTAACATCAGTTAATTGTACCAGGGGGTTTAATTCTGACGCATACGAAACCCCTTGATTAGACTTGCTTATTCAATCACTGCCCCTCACCCTTCTTCCCCTTCAACTTGTCATCTTTTTGCATTTTTGTTTTATCTTGGTTTTCTGAGACAGAGTCTCACTAGGTTCTTCCACACTGGCTGGGAGGCTCCCAGTCTTCCCATGTGGCTCTTTCAGCGTGGCACTGGACTTGACAGACGGCGTGTAAGCCGGGGGGACTCCCAATCTTCCCGCTTCAGCCTCCTGAGGGCTAGGATTCTAGGCACGCACCACCATGCCGAGTTAAAGCTTGTAATGTTTTAGCTACAGTCAGGTTCTTATGGGTGGCCTTGAGAGACAGCATGTAACCCAAGTGTTCTAATTGTCCTGGTGCTGCAAGCCTCCCTTTGGAGCAACTTCTCGGGATAACTTCTGTTATCAGGTAAATCGAAGGTGGGAGTGTTTCCTCCATTGCCACTCCGACTTCCACTTGGCTAGGATTTCACACTGTCCTTCCACTTTTTTTGTCGTCATTTCACTTTTATGTGTATGCTAATTAGCTTTATTTAGCTATTCCAAAAATGTAGACTTCTATAAGACAATGTTGACACGGGGTGAAGAAAATGCCAATAAACCTCTGGTCTTCTCCAAGGCAGGTAAGCATGGGAAATGGTGAGGAGAGGGACCCACAGACCCCTCCGCAAATTAATGTGGTTCTCAAGGGACCCTAGTTAGTTTTTTTGTTTTTTTTTTAATGGCTTCCTCTCTCACTATGAAATCTCTTCCTCCAACATCGGTCCTCACTAGGATGCCACCTGTCACGGTGAAATTTATCTAAAGGGCTTTCTCCAGCTGTGCATATGCTGGTATCCTTGCTCTTGAGTCTTTAAAATTCAAAGTCCCATAAGCTTCTTTTAGTCATAAAGTACCTAGCCTCTGATTGTTGGTTACAGAGACAGAAACTGGACTAATATAAAAATGTAGCTAGTGGCTTCGGTATGGAAGATGGTTGTTTTTTTGTTACTAGTAGCCAGTTTATGAACAAAATGTAGATGTTGGCTACTGGGCTTTGGTACATCCTTTTAGTCAGAAGATGAATCAACTCAGTAATTATAGCAAACTGTCCAACTTCTGAAGCAGAACCTACTCAACCCTTGTTCAGTCCCTTCTTACACAATGGTGCACTTAACTCTGCTATGACATTATCAAAGGCAATCCAGACTTGGTTTGCTCATAAAAAAAAATTTAAGGGCAGTTTCTGTGACTACAGAGAGCAAAATGTGTTTTGTGGATGATAATAAAGGGATGGAAGAGGGTCAAGAGGACCCCGTCCTGAGACTTAGTGTGCTGGACACTGTTGGCTGAATCATCAGCTGCCAATTTCCTTCCTCTAAATAAGTAATAATAATAATAATAATTAATAATAGAGTTTTCAGGTGGGTGAGTGGACATACAAGATACCTCCCCAAAGGATGAATCACAATTGGCTGAGCCTATCTTACAAACAGCTTGCCCTGGGTTAGACATTACTCTAGAAGTAAGCACGGGATACAATGCCAGCCAACAGATCATAAGAAGATTCTAAAAGAGTAGAAAATATCTCACATCTGATCAAAAGTAAAGCTAAGGGTGAAGGGCGTGGCTCAAGTGGCAGAGCTCCTGCCTTGCAAGTGTGAAGCTTCAAGTTCAAGCCTCAGTACCAAACCAAGGAAGGCTGAGTTACACAGCTACCTCCTGTCTTCTGCCTGCTCATTGTGTAGGCCATGGCCACTCTCATTCTGCAAGCTTCTAATGGTCAATGGTGCTGTTATAGTTGCATTTTCACCCCTCTGGTTCCTGCTTCAGGTCAAATGTTTACATAATCGAATGATCGTTCAGGCCGTGCGTGGTGGGTTGGATGGCTTTTATCTGTATCACAAAGGGGAGGATTTTAGTTGGCACGTTCATACCCATGGATATTGTACCATGTGGACTCCAAGGGTGGCTTCTATCCCTGGCTGTTTCTTTATGCCTTGAAGACAGGAAGTAAGGAGATCCTGGAACTTCAGTCTGTGAGTGACGAGCTGGTGCCCGCCTGGGGACGGACACTAGATGAACACAACACTGTTGGACTTTGCTTGGAGAACATGGCCCTGAGAAGTGTGTGCTGGCAGAAAAATGGTGGTCTTCCACCACTGGAAGAGCTGAGAGGGGTCTTACAGGGAAGGTCACCTGCAGTGCGTGAGCACTGTTGCTCTAACCCACCAGAACGCCAGGGGGCTGCTCAGTACCAGGTGTGCAGAGTCATGGGTGTACATGGAGTGGGAGTAGAGAGTGGGAGTGTTAAGGCAGGAGGCTCCTGTCTTTTAAGGTCTAATGAATGCCAGGCTCATGATGAGGGCCCTAAAAGTATCTGGTAAATAAAATCCACCAGGAGGGACTACTGATAAGTTAGTAGAAAGCACACTCTGTGTGTGTGTGTGTGTGTGTGTGTGTGTGTGTGTGTTGGTCCTGGGGCTTGAACTCAAGCCCTGGGTGCTGTCCTTTGGCTTTTCCCCTGGGAGCTGGAGTTCTACCAATTGAGCCACGGCTCTACTTCTGGCTTATGTGTGTGTGTGTGTGTGTGTGTGTGTGTGTGTGTGTGTGTGTGCTTAGAGACAAGAGTCTTATGGACTTTCCTGCCCAATCTGGCTTTGAACCTTTATCCTCAGATCTCAGCCTCCTGAGTAGCTAGTGCTAGGAAAGATCAAGCAAAGGAAAGGGAAGAAAGGGGACAGAGACCTGGACAGAACAGATCAGACTTTAATCACTGCCAAAGAGGGGTGCCAGGTACTACTGAACAGAGTCAGAAATACAAGGGGCACAGAAGGCAGAGGTCCAAGGTTGTCACGTAAGGAAGTTGCGGGCTGTGAAATGAATCAGGCCGTGGCAGCAAAAGGTCCTGCTGGGGCAACGCACACTTCTGGACAGGGCCAGGGGTGAGGTATTTCCAAGAATAACTGTGGAGTAGAGACTTCTGAGATGGCGGGGGCGGGGGGAGCAGGGGCGAGGGGGCTCAGTGAGCCACGGAGGCATTAGGTTATGAGAACAATGCAGAGTCCCATCCCTTGAGACCCTGAAGAGGTATAAAGGGTCGAGGGGTGTCATGGTCTTTTCTGGCTTCTTCGGGCTGGCATGGGGCCCTCATGGGGTGAGGGAGAAAAGGAAGGGAGTTGGTGGGTTTCAGGTTGTCCGTGAGAGGCAGTGTTCCCAGTTTCTGCTCTGATCTCACCCTGTCAGATGTCCAACTGGCGATATTGCTGGGGCGAGAAGCAGCTTCGTCCCTTCCGGTGACGTTGACAGGACCCTCTCCTTTGAGACTGTACAGGGAACTCAGTCTTAACACTGTCTTGGGATGCCACTTGAGAGAAATAGCAATTATTTGATCAGCCAAGAATCTTTGGATGAGAATAATAAAGCACGGAGGAATGGAAGAATTTGTAGGATGCTGACCACAGGGGTAAATATGGAAAAGGCCGGGCCCGGCCATGCCTCTGTTTATGTAGCACCTTGAGTGCAATATTTTGCTGCAACTGCTTGATTTACTTCACCATCTACACCTGCTTTATTTGACTATACTTAAACCCTGGATCCCTGCCTTCTTCACCTCTTGTATCTCTGACTCTGTTCCGTGTTACTTGGCACCCTCTTCAGTGATGAATAAAACTGGATCTGATTTGTTGAGGGCTTTTTCTTTCCTTTCGTCTGCTCAATTTTTCCTAACAGCTAGGATTATAGGCATGAGCCACCAGTGCCCAGCAAGAAACCACATATTTAATTTGTTTTAGAAATGCTCAGCCATGACGGCCCACTGAAATCTCTTGGAGAATTTTATGAAAATCTTGTTGTTTAGGTTTCAACCCTAGCAATTAGAATTTAATTGGTCTGGAGTGTGGCCTGGCTATTGTTTTCATTTTAGTTTGTTTTGTAAACTCCCCCTGTGCATCTCTTATGCAGTCAAACTGAGAGGGCTGCTCTAGCTGTCAGTGGGCTTGCATGGATTAAGTTGAACATTTAAAATTGGTCTAGAAAAATGGCAGTTTCTGAAGGTTGAACTTGATATTTCTCTTAAAGGGTTTGCTCTGTTTCTTTCTTTCTTTTTTTCTTTTTGTTGGTTGTGGGGCTTGAACTCCGGGCTTGGGCACAGTCTCTGAACTCTTTGGCTCAAGGATAGTGCTCTATCACTTGGAGCCACAGCTCCACTTCCAGTTTTCTGGTGGTTAATTGGAGAAAGTCTCAGGGACTTTCCTGCCAGGGCTGGCTTTGAACTGTGATCATCAGATCTCAGGCTCCTGAATAGATGGGATTATTATAGATAAGCACGAGCCACCAGTGCCTGGTACTCTGCTTCTCTTTCATTCCTGTCTGTGCTTGGTTGTTGAAGTTCAAACACAGGAAGCCCAGCTCTCCTGATCTCAGATGCCAAATGAGAATATCAAAAGCTGAGCTGGTCTTAGATCCGGCAGGGCCAGGAAAACAAACAAACAAACAGCCTTGGGAAGCCAATGCCCCTTGTGGAGGTCATGAGGGCTTCAATTGTTCTCCAGTTTGAGTCAGATCACACACCGCTTCTGTGTCTGCAAGACAGGTGATAGATAAGAGGAGCCTGCTTCTCCGTACATCTTCTGTGATAGGAAAGGCTGCCTTGGCTTTGTGGGTGAGCTGAGCTAGACTCCATGAAGGTGAGGGCTCTGCAAATGAATTTCATTTCTTCAACGATCACTGGCCCCAGGAGGGTCTGCCCAGTACCAGAGGAAGGGAAGGAAAACAATGATAGCACAGGGGCCACGCCCCAAACTTGTCCGAAGGGAGAACGCCTGGCTACCAGTGGGTTTTGCTGAAGGAAATAATCCAGTCCTTTCATCGGCCAGACTCTTCTTTCTGCTACCCCCTGACTCCCAATCACACTGTCCTATGTGGCTCTGCTGGTAGCGTGTCCCCCGGAGTATAAACAAGGCAGCTAATGATGCTATCCAAACACAGGGACCTTCCTTATTAACAGCTCTTCTTTCCTCGGGGGAGAGAATAGGGTTGGAAGCATAGCTAAGAGGCTGGCTTCCCTCGGAGACAAAGCTGAAGCAGCTTGCCACCCTCTAACAATAGCAACATTCGAGAAGGGCTGTCTACAAGATCCTTCACCCTCTACTTGTTGAGAGACGGATTTCATTCTTTTTGATAGAATTTCCTTTTTCTTCCTTTTCTTAGGCTTCTCTGAGTCCACTAGGAAAGAGGCAGCCATTGTGACTTTAACTGGAGGCTTTCCCATCACAGAATGGCTGTGATCTATGTCCTGCCTGCCAAAGTGACAGCCCAACAAAGTGTCAGGAGACAGGATGAGCCAGGGTCACCCCTCCCCAGGAAATGCAGCCAATCCCGTGAGAATTTTGCCCCCGTTCTCAATGTGAAGGGCGGAACTGCTCATGTTGTGGTCTGCAGGGATGGTCCAGCCATTCCCAGCAGACTTAGTGCAGAGGCGTCTGCCTCATTTCACTGGCCACCAGCATGTAGCTGGTCAGGGAAGTCTATCAAAACATGAAACGTAGCCAGGTTCCAGTGACTCACGCCTGTAATCCTAGCTACTCAGGAGGCTGAGCTGTGAGGATCACTGTGCTAAGCCAGCCCAAGTCACCACCAAAAAGCTGGAAGTGGAGCTGTAGCTCCAGTGGGAAAGTGGTAGCCTTGAGCAAAAAAAAGCTCAGGGACAGTGCCTAGGCCCTGAGTTCAAGCCCAAGGACTGGTATAACCAAAAGAACCCAGGAAACTTAACAGCAGTATCATATGTGAGACTGAAATATTGACTAAATTCCCAGTCTTGGGCTTCCTCTGTCTACTGGAGAGGCATTACATTTTCTTTAAAGCATTTGAAACTTTGCAGTTGGGACATAAGGACAGCAGAAAGGGCCACAAACACAAGCCTGGCCTTGAAGTTCCCATTTGTGTCCATCCCGGAGTTGTTTGGCTCCACACGGATGGGGTCAGGCTGGGCGCCAGCGCCGCTTGCCCGTTCCCAGCTGTGGATTAGGATGTCTTGGCAGCTGTCTTCTATCACAGCTTCCTCAAGCCTTGCCAACATGAATCCCTTCATGGGCATTCCCAGCCGTCACACTGACGGGAGCAATGCCAGCGATGGGAGGGAGGTCTTGCAATGTCCCTGGATGCATATCCTGCCGTCAGCAGCCCAAGGAAACGTTCCTGCTGGAGTTACCCAGCCATCTCCCCAGCAGCAGTGGGCTCATTTGCAGTGGCCAAAGCAAGGTTTCCCAGTTTGTCTCCTCACCTGTGCAAGCACAGACACGTGAACTGAATACCAGAGGCAGGATGTCACCTAAGGTGGCTGCCCCCTAAGCCTCAATATCTTGCTAATGTCTTTGTGACCCACCCACACAAAGACGTTCGGGTGCTACAAGTGGGCATGGCAAGTCCTTAGCAAAATGGGACCAAGTGGTCATGCTACACCCTCCATCATCACAGTGGCCCATTTGGGAGGATGCATCTCATAAAAACCAAATGACAGAGCCAGGTGCCGGTGGCTCACACCTGTCGTCCCTGCTACTCAGAAGGCTGAGATCTGAGGATTGTGATTTGAAGCCAGCCCAGGCAGGAAAGTCCATGACGCTTTCCAAGTAACCATCAAAAAGCTGGAAGTGGAGTTGTGGCTCAAGTGGTAGAGCACTAGCCTTATGCAGTAAAGCTCAGGAACAGTGCTCAAGCCCTAAGTTCAAGCCCCAAGACCAGCACAAAAACAATATTAACAACAACAAAAAATCAAATACCAGGCTCAAGCAGGGATGATGGAGGCAGGGGGCAGGGAGGGGGGACTATGGAAGTAGAGGCTTCACTGTAGAGGAAGAAAAGAGCACTGTCCTGATTTTGCTGGTTAGGAACACTGAAGAGAAAACCCAGTGTAAGAGCCAGGGCTCAAGCTTAGGCAGAGAGAGGAGAGGAAGACAGAGAATAGAGTGGAGAGCTAATGCGGGGTGATGCTGACACGGAAGTGCTTAGGAAAACCTGAAGATTCTCAGCAGAAGTTGGATACCACGTCTGAAGTTCCAGAGGGTAGAGATCTTCACCACTTCGGCTTGGAGGTAGGAGATGAGAAGGTGAGTGAGGTAGATGGCCAGGGAGAGGGATAGAGAAATCAGTGCTTAGAAAACTTCAGAAAGAAGAGCCCCGAGGAATCATGGGATTCTTCTTTTCCCATCACTCAGCGGTAGGGATGCAGCTCAGGGGCAAAGCACTAGAGAGTGCAACATCTTGGGTTCAATTCCCAGTACCAAAAAAGAAAAGACAACAACAACAAGAACCACAAACCTAACAGACTCAGGCTGAGACTGTGTTGGTCAAGCGAAGGCAGTACTGGATGGTTTTGTCATTTATGGAGGCTTTGAAGGAACTTTCTCGATGACATGTGATCCTTCTAAGGACAGAACTGAAATGTCATGGCATTTACCTACCCACTGGAGTGGTTTTGGGGTGCCCAGAGGTGTGTCCTGCAAAGCTTGTGGAAATCAAGTGCTTTAACAGGATTTGGTGCCAGAGACTAGAATAGTAATTTGCTTCACAGCTTTGTAAAAAAAAAAAAAAAAAGATAGCTGTTTCAGGAGCAAATAGGCTCAAATTTTATGCAAAATGAAACAATGGGTGAGCAGGACATTTTGACACGTTAAAAAGGAACAGTGGGAGAAAATGCCAAGAACAGATGGCAAAGACAAGGGCTGGTGATTGTCGCAGAAGGCTTAAGAGGAGAGGATGCTTCTGCCACAGAGCACAAAAGAGCGGCCTGTCATTCACGGCGGGGAGACGGTGGAAAGGTCACCGTGCTGGACAATGAATTGTGAGTGCAATGGCTGACGTGATACAATCACATGGAAGGGAACTTAACCACCACAGAAACGCTGAACATTTGCCAAGGACTTTGCGAACTCAAACGCAGAAGTCTTGGCATTTGCTCTGATTCTTCTAGCAAGGCTTGAGAAAAAAAAACCAAAAACACATTTTTAAGAAAAAAAAAACAACAACAGTAACTGATCACAGAGCATGGATGTTTCTATTATGATCCAGAAGCCAAGCACGAATCTTTTATGTAGAAAGTTTCAACATTATCCCAAAAGTTAGGAAAAGTTCCTGTTTCAAAGCCAAAAACAAAGAGAATGCTAACGTGTTTTCTTAACATCAGTTATATTGCTCAATTCATCCTCAGAAAGCCCTGAGCTGATCAGATCATTTTATACACAAATCCAGAATGGACTGACAAGTATTCAATAGTTTGAGATGGGACTACGATTTTCGTCACACCAATGGGAATGCTCTGACTGGCAGATTACTTTCTGTCACAAGATTCGGGGTGAAAGATGTGATTTAAGTGCTGTTCTGTCTCATCAGCTGTAATTGCAAATGACTTTTGGTGGTTTATATATTTTCCAAACCTATTCCCCGAAGAAGTGGACTGGACACTTGGTAAAACTCGAAAGAGCATGGTGAACTAGGGCTTTATGGCAGATGAGCTGATTCTAAGCTGGGCTTGGAAAATACTAGATGATCCTGAAGTATCTGGTAATGCCAGGAGGAAAGAAAATGCTCACGAAACACAGGGAAAGAAGTGGGTTAAGGGGACCTAGAAGCCAGTTGAAAAGAACCCCTAAAAGCCAAGGCTAGGGCAATCTGAGCAGCAAAATAAATTATGCAGTAGTGGATTAGAACCCAAAGTATAAAGTAAATACCCATGAGTCCCTGTGGATATAAAGAAGTGATTATGCAAATAACACAGCAGAGGGATGTAAAGCTATGTAAATACTTCCTGTCTAGGAAGTGAAGTTTCCTCTTCTCACCCTTACCTGAAGGGAGGAATAGATTCAGTGAATGACTTCCAAAGATTAGAGAGTACAGGAAGCTGGCAGACTCCCCTGTCACCAAAGGATGAAAGCTTTTGTTTTCAGAGCCACAAAACCCCAGCAAGGATTTCTGGGAATGTAAAGAGTTAAGGTAGTACTCTGTCTGAGGGCCCAGGACTGGTGAGGGAATATGTTTCTATTTTAAATCATCAAGTTCATGGTCATTTGTTATGGGAGACCTTGGAAACAAATACAGCCAGACAGACATGAGTAAGAAAACACCCTTCCACCCCTGCCTACTGTACATACAATTGAGCAATGGGCAGATTGTAGATGATACTAGAATTCTGACTCAGCTTCCGCGGCAGCGAGTCCATGAGCCCAAGCTCTGCAGCGATCAGCTGGGAATGATCGGGATGTGGTCCAGAACTGCCAACGTCCTCCGACTGTCCCGTTTCCTACTCAGAACCAGCCAGAAAGAAACCACACCAAACCTACCACCCACCCTGTTCCCAATTCTAGTGAACTGGGATGGGCGGGGTGGGGGGGGCCCTCTGGGCTCCTCTAGCCAATAATCTGAATCAAAGCACACGCAAAGCTTTCCCTTCTCCCACCAGCTTCTCCGTTCTCCTGCCTGTCTTTGAGATAGGGTCAAGTGCAAATGATGGTGGCCAAGCCCCTTGCTACAGAAGCTATGAGGGAGCCATGTTTGTGTTCCTTTGGCAGATCCACTTGATGGGGTGTGTGAGTATTATCAGTTTGTGAGTGATTGGTTCGCTGGTGAGTAAGGGGGTGGACTGGTTGGGTTTCTTCTGCAGCCTCTCTGCTTGGCTGGTAGATGGTAGCTTCTCATTGGGTCCTCACATGGTCTTCTCTTTGTGGCTTTGAATTATCCCTGTACCTCCTTTATATACCCAAACTTCCTCTTATCGGGACATCAGTCAGACTAGATTAGGGTCTACTTCAAGAACTTCAACTAAATTATTGGTATCTTTAAAAGCCTCTAAATACAGTCACATTCTGAAGTACTGAGTTTTAGGACTTGGTTTCAACATTAGGCTGTCACAGCGGAGAGATGCTAAGGTCAGCTGGGACAAGATAGAGTTACGTGGCAAAACATCTGAACATCAAAAACAACAAGACCTAGAATACCTAGACCTAGACCTAGAAGACCTAGAAATAAAGCCATACGCTTACTGTTATATGATATTTGACAAGGGAGCCAAAAACATATGGTGGAAAAAGGATAGCTTCTTCAATGAATGGTGTTGGGAAAACAGGACATACATATGAAGAAAACTAAAATTGGATCCCCATTTGTCACCATGCACTAATATCAATAAGTGAATCAAAGACCTCAATGTCAGACCTGAAACTCTGAAACTACTGCAAGCTGCAGTAGAAGAAACATCAGAATTTATAAGCATAAGTAGGAATTTTTTGAAGAGTCTCCGGGGTACAGCAGATAGGAGACTTGACAAATAGAATCATATCAAAATAAAAAGTGTCTGCACAGCAAAGAATACAGTTACTAAACTAGAATGACAGCCAACAGCCTGGGAGAAAATCTTTGCCAGCAATATATCTGGCAAAGGCCTAATATCAAAAAATACAAGGTAGTCAAAAAACTAACACCATACCCCTGAAATAAAAAATTTATAAGGCAATCAATACATGGGCAAAGGAACTTAAGAGAGAGTTTCAGAAGAAGAAGCAAGAATGACAGGAAATGTTCAACATCCCAGACCATAAAGGAAAAGCAAATCAAAACAATATTGAGATTCCATCTCAACCTAGTTAGATTGGCCAAAATCAAGAATTCAAACAACAGAAAAAAAAGAAAAAACAGAAAATGCTGGCAAGGATGTGCACTGTTGGTGGGAATATAAACTCATATAATTACTCTGGAAGGCAGTTTGGAGGTTTCTCAAAAAACTAAATATAGAACTTCCCTATACTGTAGGCATACTGCTCTTGGGTGTCTACACAGAACATTATAAGCCAGGATACCCCAAAGACACTTGTTTATTGATGTTCACTGATGCACTGTTCACAATAGCCAAGTTATAGAAACACCCAGATGCCCTACAATAGACTAGTGGATCAAAACATGAGGTACATACACAATGGAATTTTATTCATCCATCAGAAAGAATGTTATATCAAAAAACACACCAAAAAACAACAAAAAAGAATGTTATATCATTTGCAGGGAAATGGATAGATCTAGAACAAATCGTGTTAAGTGAGGTAAGCTAAGCTCAGAGGGACAAATGGTATGTGTTTTCTCTCATATATGGAAGCTAGATCTAAAATATTACTGGGCATGATAACCTATACAAGACTCTAGGCCTTCACACACAGTCCGACTAAAAGAAGATACCATTAGGGGAGGAACCCAAAGGTGTAACTTCTCTGAATATTTAAAATATTATTTATCAAAAAAATTCCAGGAAATGGAAACTTTTTTGTTGTTATTTGTGGTGGCATGGTGCTTGTTTTTGTTTTTCTTTGGGAGGGGAGGTCAAGAAGAAGTGCAAAGATGGAGGAAGGGTGAACAAATACCATTATATTATTCAGGATACACTAAGTGGAAAATGACCCACATAACTTGTGGACAGGGATAGAAGAGGGAAGCTGGGATAAGCAAAGGAAGGGGTGACATTCTCCAAAAACAATGTGCTCATTACCTGACTGATTAACTTGTAACCCCTATATGTAATACCCTAATAATAACAATAAAATTATATTAAAATATAAAAATTATATTAAAATAGGTTAAAATAACAATAAAATTATACTAAAAATATGCCTCCTTGTTTTGAAAATGCATCACCTCTCTGTGGCTTTTATTGTGTTTTTTTTGCCAGTCCTGGGCCTTGGACTCAGGGCCTAAGCACTGTCCCTGGCTTCCTTTTGCTCAAGGCTAGCACTCTGCCACTTGAGTCTCTGTGGCTTTTAGATGGCTTGAATACAACACAGCTGGAGCCCTGAGCTGACAAGACTTGAAGTGAGGGCAATACACAATTTGAGAACTGGCATTTGTTTTTTTCTTGCTTGAGGAGTTTGGGCCTCAGGATTCTGGCCTACTAAGCAAGTGTGTGGCTAGATGGAGAGACAAGTTAACCGTGCCCATTTATCTAATAGTAGCTTCATCGTTCTTGTCAAACCTCTATAAGGTCATCAAAAGAAAATTCATGGAGACACATGTATTTGATAAGTGGAGACCATGGCTTCCCCTTGAATCGAAGTGCATGATTCTTTGCTCCCTGGGCAACTGGACCTGCTGTAGGAAGAGCCATTGCTGTCTTGAAAAGGATGTTAGTACCCCAAATCAGAGCCCTGATATTTCTTTCCTAGGCCTCCTTTAAAAAGAGAAATCACCTACTTGAGAACTTACATCCAGAATTAGAGGAGTATTTTCCTTTCCTTAATACACTCTAGGAACTCCATAATTTAAGTGTGTAATTCCTTTTAACATTTACTTCCAACTTTATTTTTCATCCATCCATTTGTCCTCCCATAATCCAACCACTCATCTGTCTTCCCAAACATCTTCTTGTCCATCCACCCATTTATCCATCCACCTATCCATCTACTCACCTAACTATCACCTATGAATCTATCTATTTATCATCCAGCTATCTACCTTCCAATCTATCCATCTATCCATCTCTTTACCCAAGCATCCATGTATACATCCATCCTGTGTTTGGATCATTGAGGGTACAGTCAGAGGGTGTCTCAGAAGTTTGGAAGATACAGTAGCGCAAGTGAACAATTGTCACATAGTGTACTCTGTTGTAGCCCACGTGCCCAGGGGAGCTGGGAGGAGGACAAGACACTTTCAAAAATAATCTTCCTACTTTCTATGATGGTCTTCACCATGAAGCCCCAAATTGTGCAAAACTGAGCGAGTAGAGTACAGATATTATGATATCCCAAAGCATGGCTGCTTCTTTAACTCCAGACTCCTCCTCGGCACAGAAGAACTGAGCTTGGAGACAGATGTCATTGCGAAGCAGCCGTAAGTGCTTCAGCTCATCATGCCTCCATTCTGACTTCAAATGCATCACCTGTGTGTGAAGGAGGTCGAACCTGACTTCTACTCCTGAAAACTATCCCTGCAAATGTTCCACCGCAGATAGGACAGTGACAGGTTCACAAAATCCACACTGGCTGTTGCATCTGCACACACATCAGTTGTCGGTAAGATTGTTCTGAAACTAACAGCGAGTTACAAGGTATGTGTTCTTGGAAGCTTTGTTGTACTTATTCCAAGAATCCACGTTTCTAGGTGAGGCTTCAAAGTCCTGGGGACTCAAGTCCAGAAGTGGGTCAATGTCGCGGTCCTTGTACTGCTCCAACATGGTTCGGAGGTTTGGAAAGCACGGCTCATGTGACTGAAGTGTTCGTGGGTGGGGACTATTTGGAACTCTATGACTCACATGATACAATTGGTCCTGTCCAGTTGGTAGGTCCACGTCATTCATGTGTGAGTAATGGCCATGATTCGTCTCTGAGCAGCATTCAGCTTCACATCTGCACGACATTCAGACCCGTTTCCTGAGACTTGAGTAAGCTCTTTTCCTATGCAAATCAGGAGCCCACTTGTGCGAAGCCATTCAGAAAAAGTGAAATGGAAAATGGCTGGAAATGGAAAGCAATTTGATGAGCAGGGCCGGGAGGGGCAGAAATGAAGATCAGAACTAAATGGTAATGGCAGAGTGGGTGCTGAGGTGTCACTGTGCCCACAGCAAACATCTCTGCAAAGCTACCGTAGTGTGTGTGTGTGTGTGTGTGTGTGTGTGTGTGTGTGTGGTTTGGGAGTGTTTCCTAAGGGGTAATGTGTTGACACTTAATCCTGCTCTCCTGTTTGGAGGTGGGATCTTTAGGAGGAGATGAAGGTTGGCTAGTCTTGCAGGGTGGTGGTGGGGGGTACCTCACGATTGAACACTAGTGGCTACCTAGAGAGAGAACAGAGAATGTAGATATGTATGTTTCCTGTCTCTGGCCCTGGGCTGTCCCACAATAACTTAGGGTCCTCTTGTCCCCCACATATGCTTATTTTCCCCTGTCTTTTTCAGGCAAAGAATTCCTAAAGTGAGTGTTCATAATGGGTGATTACGGAAGCCCTGCTTGTGAGAACCAGGCAGGAAGAAGGCCATCTTGACGTTGGCCCAGAATCCTGAACTAAATAAACAACTTGACCTTATAAAGCTACTTACGTATCTGGTCATAATCATGAAAACAAAGGATGAAAAATAACAACAACAAAAAGTACTAGTACATTTACCAAAAGTAACACGAAAAACACTGAAGAGAAAAGCCAGGCTCTCCTCACTTCCATTTTCCCTTAGGTTAAATTATTCTGTCAAATGCCACTCTTTCTTTCCTTCTTTCTTAATTTATTTTTTTTCAAATTTTTATTATCAAACTGATGTACAGAGAGGTTACAGTTTCATACGTTAGGCACTGGATACATTTCTTGTACTGTTTGTTACCTTGTCCCTCATACCCCCCTCCCTCCTCCCCCTTTCCCTTTCCTCCCATGGGGTGTTCAGTTCACGTACACCAAACAGTTTTGCAAGTATTGCTTTTGTAGTTGTCTTCTTTTTTTTTTTTAATTTCTCTTTCTTTCTTTTTGGGCTGGTTTTGGGGCCTGAACTCAGGGCCTAGTCACTGTCCCTGTGCTTTTTTGCTCAAGGTCAGTGCTCTACCACTTGAGCCACACAACTCCACTTGTGGCTTTTGGTTAGTTAATAGGATATGAGTCTCACAACCTTTCCTGCAGCTGGCTTCAAACTGTGATCCTCAGATATCAGCCTCCTGACTAGCAAACTCTTAACCAGTTCATTACCAGAGTCAGAATCCATTGGCCTGGAAAATGTCACAAAGGACTCTCTTCTACTCCTCCTTACCCCTATGCTCCTTTTCTCCCCTGCCTTCTCTCACTTCCTTTCTTCCTTTCCATCCTCTCCCTCTACTTTCAGGTGGTGAATTCTTCTTCTTCTTCTTTTTTTTTTGCCAGTCCTGGGCCTTGAACTCAGGGCCTGAGCACTGTCCCTGGTTTCTTTTTGCTCAAGGCTAGCACTCTGCCACTTGAGCCACAGCGCCACTTTTGGCCATTTTCTATATATGTGGTGCTGGGGAATCAAACCCAGGGCTTCATTATAGTGGCAAACTCTCTTGCCACTAGCCATGTTCCCAGCCCAGGTGGTGAATTCTTAAAACAAGCTATATTAGTCTTGCTTATGAGAACTGGGTAGAATTCACTAAAAATATATGTAAAGGAGAAAATATGATGCTTCCCAGGGTTCTTGTGAGGATGAAGTCAGGCTTTAGCAGACTAGGGTCTGAGGGCTGAAATCTGCTATCTTTCTCTGTCCACTAAATCAGAATTGGGTTTCCTATTTTTAAAGGGCTGTGTAACAAACACAGAAACTGTGCTCAACCAGAAAACATCAAAACAAAGCAAAGACTAGCATGCAACAGGCTGTATGGCAGTCCTCAAAACTAGACGGTCAACTAGCTGGGCCTTTGCAGTCAAAGGCTGCAGATCCCTGAATTTAAGGAAGAAATCTTTTTGGAGGTAGGGTATAAGGTCAATACTGCGTGCTCAGCACAAAGGGAACACACAGAGACAGTGGAATGTCACTGCAAACAGGGAACTTCCTGCGGGCTTCATTGTAAGGAAAGGGTTAATGGATTCATCTGTTGAGACAACATTCCTAAGATTGGAAGATCGTACAAATCTCACTACTTGGACTTCTCCCATGCTAATCTACCAGGTTGGTTTACACAAGAGACATTGCTTTGCCGGGTCCCAGTCCTGCAGGCTGGAGATCAAGGTGTTGGGAGGGCTGACTCCCCGAGGCCTCTCTCCCTGGCTGGCAGGTGGCCACCTGCGCGCTGTGTCCTCACAAGTTCTTTCCTCGGCCTGGTGTCCCTTCGGCACCTTTGCTAATACATGCACGGCTCAGATGAAAGTAGGTCTCACCCGAATGGCCTCATTTAATTGACTCTTTGGTGTCCTATCTTCAAACAAGGCAACATTGTCAGGCCTTGGGGATTAGTGCTTCAACATATGAACTTGAAGGAGAACATAATTCAGCCTGAAAGGTCTTCCTTCAATTAAATGAGATGGCAAAGGACCAGTCTGGATCCTCTTATCTTGAAAAAGACAATCATTAAACGGTCAATGTACACGTGGGAAAACAGAACAAGGTAAATTGAGGAGATGCGTGGGGTTGGGAGAGGTGGAGGAGGAGAATGAAAGGGGTGACATTGATCAAGACGCATTGTCCTCACAAAGTGACATGTTGAATCAAAATTCCCATGTACCACTGCTTAAAGATAAGGGAAAAAATATATTAAAAGACACCCTTTGCCCACCAAGAGGTACTATAGTTATGTAAGTATGGGACAAGGCTAGTCTAAACATTAGGGGATACTAATTTATTTTTTATATTTGAGACAGGGTCTCATTATGTAGCCGGGTCTGGCCTTAAACTCAAGATCTTCCTGCCTCAGCTTCTCAGTGACTGGGATTACAGGCCTGGTTGCTAGGCTCAGCTCTAGGAAACCTTGAAATGACAGTATCTATACCTTTTTAAAGTGTCTGAAATATGAACTGGACCCCAGAATGCTACATGCTCCGGCTATATCCCAGTCTTATGCATATGAGCAAGGCTAGAAGAGTAGCTGGAGGCAGGGGGCAGTGAAATAATGATATATCCTTCACAAAGCACTCAAGGGCTGGTGGAAGTTCTCTCTTCCTGGCTCCCACTAACCACAGGACCTCAATTCTGAGTAGATGGAGCCATAAACCAGAAGCTCTGTGGACTCACCATGGGGAATACAGTTGTTCTGGAGTCACAAGCCTCATTAAAATGTTTATAGGAAGCCAGATCCTGGAGCTCCTGCCTGTAATCCTACCTACACAGGAGGCTGCATCTGAGCATCATGGTTTGAAGCCAGGCTGGGCGGGAAAGTCTGTGAGCCTCTTATCTCCCGTCACCTGTAAAAAGCTGGAAGTGGAAGTGTGGTTCAAGTGGTAAAGCACCAGCACCTCCGCTAAAGGTGAGCATGAGGCTCTGTGTTCAAGCCCCAGTACTGGCACATGTATGTGCATGTACACACTCACACACACATACACAAATAGTGTCGTAAACACATCTTTGATGGTCACCAAGATTTGGAGTGTAGTATGTGAGGAAGACATAAAGCCCAATCTCTCTTCCAAATCGGTGGGCAGGTGAGAGCCCACTGCAGAAGGGCATACAGACAGGGTGTTTCTGTTCCTTAGAGCTGCCACCAATGCCCTGCCCAACTTTGGATGAGAAATCTTGTCCCTCCTGCAGAACTGCAATCCTCCCTCTTGCAGCTGGCTGTGAAAACAGGTCTGGAAAAACCCCTAAGTCTTTGTTAAAGTGTAAAGTTTAAGTTAAACCGCGTAGGCATCTTCTGAGTAGAAAAGGTAAGTGGCTCAGGCCCGGATGTCAGCGTCATTTACATAAAGACACTTCCTGGCCATGTGCTCTCTGCAATACACCGCCTCAGCCATTGTGAACCACGCAGCTTCAATGGAACCTCATGTGTGCTCCACATCAAAGCTATTCTCTACTCCCAGATGTGGTTCCCCCAAATGCCTCATTTGCACACCAGCTCCTTCCCCTTCTTACCCACAGACATCCAATCCAAGACCCAATGGTGTGTTGAAAACACATCCACAGGAAAGAAGTACAAATGTGTATGCGATTTGTCTTTGGAGCCAGATGTCTGAAAAGCTCCCTTGACAAAAAAAAAAAAAAAAAAAGGCTGCCACAAAGAATACTCTCATTTACTACTCAGGAAACACACTCTTTTCATTGAAAAGTGATGACATGAACTTGAACTGCCTCCCAGTACTGCTCTGAATGGCATGCAGAGGACTGCACACAGAAAACAAATACAGTCACCATGAAACTTGCAGACCCCCCCCTCTTTGCCCTCCCCCAAATCAGCCTTACATTCTTTCTGAATTTTTCTTTCTCTATAAGACTCCCTGCATGTTGTTGTATGGATTTAATCTAGTAAAACCCAAGTCTTTTTTTTTTTTTTTTGCTAGTCCTGGCCCTTGAATTAAGGGCCTGGGTGCTATCCTTGAGCCTCTTTGTGCTCGAGGTTAGGGCTCTACCACTTGAGCCACAGCACCACTTCGTCACTTCTGGCTTTATAGAGTAGTTTATTGGAGATAAGAGTCTCATGGACTTTCCTGCCTGGGCTGGCTTCGAACTGAGATCCTCAGATCTCAGCCTCCTGAGTAGCTAGGCTTACAGGCATGAGCCACCAGCACGCAACTCCCAATAGCTTTTTAGTAGCTAAAGAAGACATCAAGGCTATCCAGGAGTTGCTGCTTATGTTGGGAGACCTACAGAGGAGACAAAGTCACAAAGTAAGTCATCTTTCTCCAGTTTTGGTAGAGTGTGATGGTCAGAAATCCATACAACTAGGAAAATTAGCCTCAGAGTGCTGAAGAATCAAGCTGGGTGTGCTGACAAATGCCTGTGGTTCCAGCTACATGGGAAGTAGAGACAGGAAGATCCCAGTTCAAAGTTGACCCTGGATAAAAGCACTATACCCTATCAGAAAAATTAAGCAAAAAAAGGTGTGGGTATGGTTCAAGTGGTATAACACCTGCTTAGCAAATGAGAAGCCCTGAGTTCAAACTCCAGTTTCACTCTCCCCTGCCCCCAATTGTACAGAATCTCAACAAACTGTACAATTTTGAGAGTAACTTAGAAACTCAAAGATGGGGTCATCACAGGAAGCTCAAAAGTATTGGTGCTGGTGGCTCACGCCTATAATCCTAGTTACTTGGGAGGCTGAGATCTGAGGATCATGGTTGAAAGCCAGCCTGGGCAGGAAAGTCCTTGAGACTCTTACCTCCAATAAGCCATTCAGAAAAAGCCAAGTGGTGTTGAGAAAAAGAATCTTAAGGACAGCATGTCAGCCCTGAGTTCAAGTTCCAGGACTGGTACCAAAAAAAACAAAAACAAAAATGACCTGTTGGAACCCCAACTTAATTTACTTTCCACTTTCCGGCCATGTCACCACTGAGCTTATAGGTTTTCACCCTAAAGGGGGACCCGCAGGTTTAAACAATGTGATATGGGTAAAAACAACAACAACAACAGCACACACTCTGTGAATGGTTAGGAACGAGGTGATTCCTAGAACAATGTGTATTGCTTAATTAGACTCTGTCACCCCTCCTCCCTCGTGTTAAGCCCGCATGTAAAACAAGGACAGTGTTTCTATCTCATGGGGCATTTTCAGTCTCCATGAGTAAACCTGATGTGGCAAAACTGAAAATAATGTGCAGTCATCTTGAACTGTCACTTGCCAAATGTCAGGCAGACAGATGTCTGGACACAGACCTGGTACAGGAAAACAGAATTTCCCTCCCAACAACCCACAAGCTCAATTCCCACTTGTATCCAGTTCCTGGGCCAAGAATTGTAAGTAAACAATGGTTCTATTCACCACATTCCCGATGTTTTTAAGATTTGTCAGCAAATAAAGAAGCAGTCATAGTGAAGAAAAAGTATATTTCACAGTCATTATAAAAGTACATACACTGAGTAATGGTGATATAAATATCATCCTTACTTATGACCGAACCATACAACTAACATGGACTCTTTCCTCTTGGACTTCAGCACGGTGAATGGTTGGTCATTTCTGTCAGTTAGAGACAGGCTGACTGAAATCACAGGCACAGACTGATGCAGGACAGTCACGGGTCGGACAGACAACACACTTTGTACTTATCAAAGGAATAGTCAAGTTTTCCATATAAATATAATAAAATAATAAAGATTTGTTTTTAACATTTCTTCTCTCATTCAGTTTCATACATTTGTCAGGTGCTCACACATACCAAAAACACAGTTTCTTTCCCCTCTTGCTCACCCCCTTTCACCTCGCACTGGGTTCACAACACACCTGAGTTTTGGAGTCCCCAGTTACCAATGGTAACAGGGTCAGCTAGTGGTACCATATCTGCAACTGTTCCAGAAGCATGCAGAGAGAGGGGGCTGTGTTCTCCACGAGCTAATGGCAACACAGAGCCACCCACCCATATCTGGTGAGGACAAAGAGATGCAAGGAAAAGACAGGCACTACTCAACGCTCACAACGCATGGGGACACATCCTTCCACTCCGTAGAGTGGAACAGCTGGAAGCTAGCTTTACAAAACAAGATTCTTCACCTGCCCCAAATCAAACATTTCATTTCATGTTCAGTGCAGAGAGGGTCTACCCGATGATTCTTCAGAAGCTCTTATTTTCCAATGGTCAATTCTGGAAACCAGACTGAAGTCACACAAAGGAGTATTAGCAGGAGACTACCCTCATCTTGGTGTGCTTTAGGGCTGGATCCAAAAGGGATCAAGCAGCCCCAAAGTCAGCCAGGACTGAGGCATCACAGTGGCTTCCAGAATCACCCAAAGACCTGTCCTCACCTCACTCAGGCAGCTGGGAAGGATCTAAGAAAGTCTCACATGGAGAAAAGGTAAAAATCACACCTCTCGTCTCTGGCAGCCAGAAGGCTAGCCTTATGTACAACATGAAGGGGCTGGGTCCACACTAGAATCAGCGGGCCACATGAGTGATGGGAAGTGAGCACAGCAGTGGTCACGCACATCTACACTAAGCAAAAGTCAAAGATTCCAGGCTGCTTTACAACACGTCTCTTGAAGTAACTACTATACAACCTGTGCCAAGTCTTCCCCTTCTTGCAATTCTGCTCATGACCGAGTGCCCACTCCCAGATGGAGGGAGGCAGTCCCCACCAGGCGGTCCAGCTGGACACAGTCAGATAACACTAGGATCCACACAACGTACACACGGGGATGGTACAGTCACAAAACTGGGGATGCATCTTTGGTTCAATCCTTGGCAAAAGGGGTGGGAACACCACACGCACTGAAAGTCAGGATACACAGCTTTCGTTACGGAAGGACCTTGGTGTGCGTGAACAAGCACTCTCTGAGGGGCAAGCAGGTTCACAGCTCACCGCAAACCATCTGAACACCGCCTCACATTCATTTCTGGGGAGCTGGAAGTTGGTGTGCACATGGGTCACGTTGCCTTCATGCCACTCAGATTCTGCTGCGACTATCTTTTTTTTCCTCCTTAAGGAACCACTTGTGACTGTGTTTTCCACCTTTGAAGGGATCAAGGCTCTGCTGACGCAATGAGATAAACACAAGGTGGTTGGGGTCCTGGCTTTCTGACAGCATACTGTGGTCCAACACCACTACAAACAACACCTGAGCCAGCTTTTTGACTGTTCCTCTCATGAATTTGGTGGAAGCGCTTTTAAGCTCTCCATCTAGGTTCTAGAGAATAATGTTACTCAATTTAACAGCATCGCAGAAAGAAAAAAAAGTATTTTTGGATAAAATCATTCTGCAATCAACAAGTTTCAACCAAAGAAGATTAAAAAAAAAAATCTGCCAAAACTTTGCTTGGGAACACGTGTTTCCTTCAGTCTTTTCTTCCATCAGATCCTTTCCACTTGGTCCTACCACTGTCCCAGTTTCTTCCTCCGGGCTTCCTGCTCGGCTTGGCCAGGCTGCAGGGATTTGCCGTTAGGAAAGAAGTTCCTTCTGCGGAGGAAATTCTGCCCAGGATGCACAAGTTTGGGGTGCTGTTGGCTCCCGTGACCGACTGCCAAACAGAGCAGTCTGCAAAGAGGCACATGCATAGCACAGAGGAAAGAAAGATCTGGTAACCGTTTGTAGATGTGAGGGACCCAGAAGGTCAGGGGACTAAGAGAGGAAGCTGGGTGAGGAGTGAGAGCCATGAGAGTCTCAGATCTGAAGGGGCTGCCCCTCCACCCAGACCTCCTGGGGAGGGCCCCTCAGAAAGGCGGTTGTACCGATGTTGGTCCTATGGATCCCAGCTGGTCCACACTTGGGATGAGGCTCTAAAAGAAGCTCCTGTGAGGTCTCTGACTGCTCACGCCCTCTCGGTTCTACTGCTGTCCCAGAATCTCCCTGGCTCGGGCTAACACTGACCCTTGACCCCATCAGCCATGTCAAAGGAAAGGCTGCTGGGGCCCGTGGGCTGCAGTGGGGGCATGCTGGCCTCCAGGGGCCTCTCCGCGGAGGGCTGCAGGCTCTGGTGGCGCTTCCTCAGCATCTGTCCAATGCCCATCATGGGGAACCTGCCCCGGCTCTTCACGCAGTTGGGGCTCCCCAGTGGCTGCATGGGGCCATTGCTGGGAACGGGAGGTGGGGAACACACACCTTCCTCTTTTGGGGGGCTGCTCTTGTCTTCGTGAGCAAAGGAGAGTAGAGTAGGATGTAATGGCGTCTGGAGAGGTGACATACTTCCGGACAAGAGCCCTGCTGAGAGCGTCCTGTCACTGGGACTCCTGCGGGCCAAGCTCACGGGCGAGTTCAGAATCCTGTAGTGGTGAGAAGGAGACAGCAGTTCTATGTGGTCGTCACGGTCGACGGACTCAAAGGAGCGCACCATCTCCAGCATCAGGGGGTCTTCCTTGGGAAGGATGCCGCCACTGGCGGGCCCTTGCTGCTGGGGCTCTGCTTTCTTTACAAGCCTGGGGGTCCTGGGAGGTGGGACGGGGATGAACTCCATGGAAGAGGACGCCACACAACTGGAATCCGAGGTCTTACGGAAAATATTGCGGCAGCCAAAGGAATCTGCACACCGAGAGATAAAGGAAATCAGGACGATCACAGAAACAGTGCATGCCGGAGCAGCCCTTCTGCCTGCACTGATGCACTGATGCCCGGCTTGGTGAGACGGCTCCTCCCGCCCTCCCCCCGCGTGGAGGACCACGGACTCAAGACACAAATAGCCACAACTCCGGGAAGAAGCATTAACCATTACTACTTTCCTTTTGGTTGCTTAAAATTCCGGACTGTAAGCCAGGGGCCAGTAGCTCACGCCTGTAATCCTAGCTATTCAGGAGGCTGAGATCTGAGGATCATGGTTCAAAGCCAGCCCAGGTAATTAAGTCTCAGACACCAAGAGCTGGAAGTGGAGCTGTGGCTCAAGTGGTAGAGCACTAGCTGTGAGCAAAAACACCCCCAAAAAAACTCAGGGACAGTGCCTAGGCTCTGAGTTCAAGCTCCAGGACTGGCACATACACAGACACACACATAAATTCGATGAAGGGAGTATGATCATAGCATATTATGTGCATATATGGAAATCACAAAGGAAATACTGCTTTGCACAATTAATGTATGCTAATAAAAATAATTTTTAAAATTCTAGATTCTGTCAAGGGGCCTTTGAGTAAAAAGGGCCAGGTATTGAACAGGACATCTATTAAACTCCTGCAAGTGTACCAAGCCCAACTTATTGAATACCTGTTCATCTGGTCCTTTACCTACTGCTGGGCAAGAACTGCCTCCCTCAGGGATGGGTGTTTGCCTTTGCTCTTGCTTTTGTTTTAACCATATCCTGGTAAAACATACGTTGCTCGTCGTCACCATTTTTCACTGTGTAATTCGGTGAAATCTATTCGTGCCATGCAATTGAACTGCATAGCAATTTTCATCTTGTAGCTGCTCCTCTCTGCATCTCCTCCCCTCCCTGCCTCACCATGCTTCTTCCCACGTCCTTGAACCTCACTGTACCCAGAATCACCCGGTAGCCGTTCTTTCAGGACTGGCGCATCTCACTCAGTACTCTGGCCCCTATGTCCTTGTGTGTCATGGACCTCCCTCCATGTGTCAGGACCTCCCTCTCTTTTAGGGCTCTCTCAGGACCCTGAACTTGCGGAGACCCAGCTGAGCAGAGGGGGGGGGGGTTATCTCCTCATCTGCTGGTGAAGGGAATCAGCCAGTTCTCATGACTTGCACTTCCACTTGGCACAGGCCAGAATCCAGGTTTACAAACAGGATCGGAAAGGAGAGGGGAATCCCTTTACAGATTTGGAGCCCAGGGAAGTAAAGTCAAGCTCATAGGGAATGTGCTCGGCCACAGATTCTTTTTCCTCCGTGTGTCATGTTCGAGGCCCCATCAAGGCCCAGCTGCAGGGGCAAGCAGCTGCCCAGTGTGCATCATTCTGGGAGCAGCTGAGGGTACTAGAATCTTCCTTGCCTACATAAATAAACAGAGACACCAGAATAAATCTGCTCAGGCAGCAGATGTGAAAGGAAGTAAAATTTCATTAATTCCTAATGTGCCCAGCGCTCCAGCGGACACGTGGACAGTCTCTCAACAGCATGTGCTAGGGGCTCTGCACCCAGGAAGGTGGGCTGTTCTAGGCCACGTGGGGACAGAGTGGCCCCTGTCCAGGAGTCTCACTAACTGCTTGGCCAGCCTGAGTTGACTTCGGATGGACCATGGCCCTCTTTCTAAAAACCCTGCATCTTCACATTAAATAAAAAGAGAGATGGGACCATGTGGCTTCTCCCAGCATCCTGGGAACAAGAACGGCCTGTGCTCCAATGCCCAGGTCTGTGTCGAGATGCCCTAGCCTCGGCTGTCCTTTCTCGTGCTGTGTTCTCCCCTGCGCCTCAAATCAGCATCTGGGGAGTTCTCTCCTTTCCACGTCCTCTCCTGCCCGTCCCAGAGGACAGCACAGGGTCTGCACGGCGCCGATTCTGAGCCAGGAGAGGAGCCTACAGAAACACTTCATTCCGTCTACATGGTAGAAGCTGTTAGAAGAAGCAAAGAAGACTTGGGGCCGTCACAAGCAGTAAATCTAGATTGGAACTCACATCTCAGACCCTATCCTCAGCCCAGAGCGCGGAATCAGTTGCACTTCCAGGCCTCGTAGGAGCTGTGCTTCTGGCGAAGGCCCTCATCTCTGCTTCTGTTCTTGTATCCTAACTTGTATTTCTGTGCGCCAGTCTCTACTTCCGGAATGCCTCATTGCTTCTCATATATGTCATGTACCCCAACCTCTGTCCTACAGCATGGTGGACCCCACTCTCTGCTCCTAAAATGCCATGCACCCCAACCTCTACTCCTACAATGTTATGTACCTCAATCTCTGCCCCTCCAATACCAAGCACCCTATCCTCTGCTATACCAAACACCCCAACTTTTGTCCCTAGAATACCACACACCCCACCTCTGCCCCTACAGTGCCATGTACTCCAGCCTCTTCTCCCCTAATACACACACGTTGATCACTGCTCCTGTAATGCTATACCCCAGTCCCTGCAATTCTCTACACTTCCATCTGTCTCCACAGTGCCCTGCCCTTCTGTGTTCACAACCCCTCTGCACAGGTGGTTAATACACCACCATTGGGCTGCTGATTCTCCTCCTCCTGTCCCCAAGGGCAGCTCCTGGGACAGGGATGGGTTCAGGGTCTTCTTTTTCTGCCTGTTAGACAAAATGAGATACACACAGAGGCTCTGCCCGCCGGACTCTGGATCCAGCATGCTATAGATGATGGATTAGGTGAGTCCCCTGATCTGGGCACACACAGCTGTGTCCCCTGTGAGGGCTACACAGGACATACCAAGCTCCACATCGGTGAGCAGAGAGGGTCCCCAGGGCTGACCCACCTTTGTCAGGGAAGGCAGACTTAGAGGCCTTCCGATCCTTCAGCAGGGCTTTGGTGTTCTGAATGTGGGTGATCAGGGAGGCTGGGGGCTGTTTGTGGGAGGGCAGGTTCTTATCCAACTTCTTGGAAAAAGGTCGATGAAGAAAATCCCCTCGCTTTTCTTGTTCTTTGGGCTTCTTATCCTTCAAGTCAGAAGCAAACATATATACTGAGCCATACGGGAATATATCATGGGACTCCTCTTTGGAAAGTCATCGAAGTAGATTAGAGAGACTCTAGCTTTCGGATTCTGCATGCTCTCCATGCTGCATGCTGTCCAGCAGGGGCCAAATGAGGGAGGACCTGAGTCCTGACAGGTGCTCCAGGGAGCCTGGCTTCTTCCACTTGGCTAACAAGCGGGCCTTTCTGATTCGTGTCTGCATGGCACTGTTTTAAGGGTTTCCAACACGGGCCAAGGTCTCCCTCAGGAGTCAGTGATTTTGAACTGAGCTGAGCAAACTAAAGTGAAACCGATGAGGCCTTTGCAAACCTGCCGTGTACAGGTAAAATGCTTCCCTAGCCAGGGAAGGGACAATGAGTAGTATCCTAGGATCCTACACTCAATGAGGCTTTGCAGCCTGAGATGTAGCTCATGGCCTCCGAACATCACAGCCTTGTATTCTGCAAGATAAGCTACCCAGCACAACCAGAAAGGGCAGCCCCAAGCCCGCAGCAGTCCTTGTGGGTTTCTGGTGCTTTCTACCCTCTAGGCATGGGGGCACTTCCTGATAGAACTAAAACTCACAGGCAAGCAGCCTTATTTTGCTGTGAATTTTATCTTTACTTAACTAGATTATAATCCCTCTGACAGGAGTATACTTGGCACTATTGATATATCTTCAACCCCACCATCTTGGGCATAAAGCCAGGCACTTAGGAAAAGCGTAATACATAGCTATTGCAATTAACATTCAAAAGAAAAGGTCAGCGGAAAACAAACAGAGTTCAGATTAATTGAGTTCAAATCTCTGGGAAAGGAGGAATGCAATAGAGTAGCAATTCTTTCTCCAGCCTGCAAGACAGTGCTCAATGTTTCTCATGAACAACAGACAGAGCCTGGCCTGGCCTGGCTGAGGGAAAGAGGTTGCTGTCCACATGGTTTCTGCCTTCCATTTTGAAGAGTATTTGCAATTCCAGAGAGCTCATCTATTTTTCATTTATGTTGCTGAAAAGCTGCTCAGAGAAACCTCTCCTTGCACTTTTGTAGAAGTGCCCTTTCCAACAAGGATGCTCAATGCCTTTGAAGAGCGTGACTCACTGTATCCAGTGTGCAAGAAGAAAAGCACGGGGGGGGGGGGGGGCAATGAGGAGAGGGGCCTTTGGAGCTGCATCCAGGGGCCGCAGCTCTGGGGGTGACGGGGTGGTTAAATCTGAGCCAGGCCTGAAGTCAGTACTGTGGGCACTTGATTCCACATGGCCCTCTCAAAGCCTGGGAGTGGGAATCAGGCAGTACCCGTGGGGGAGGGAGCAGAGCTGACTGGCCCCGGGCAGGGGCAAGGGCAGGGGCAAGGAACATCCTTCAGTCTGGCTCCTGGAAGGTTACTGAATATGAGGCATGGAGCAGAAGACTCCAAATTCCCTTCTGGTGCTGTGGCTTGCTGTTGTAACTGTACTAAGAGGCAGGCCCTCTTAGGGAGGGAGGGAAGGAAGGAAGAAGGAAGGAAGGAAGGAAGGAAGGAAGGAAGGAAGGAAGGAAGGAAGGAAGGAAGGAAGGAAAGGAGGGAGGGAGGGAGAAGAAGCCGAGAAGAAAGAACAAAGGATGAGGTGAGACCTTTAAAAGGTGGCAAGGTCATACGAGGTCTCCCTCCTGAAAGGCTGGAGCATTGTCACGGTAGTGGGCTGGTTGTCACGAGAGTGGGCTGGTTGAACTACTTGTCTTGGGGTTGGGTTAGTTGGCATGAGAGGAAGCCCCTCATTAAAAGGGTGAGCTTGGCCATTGGTCTGTGACTCTCAGGCACACCTCCTGACCACTGCCACACACAGACACAGCCCACTGTGCCACAATGAGAACCAGGTGCTCCAGGTCACCTTGGCCATGACCAGGAAGGGACAATAACAAGTTTCCGCTGCTTTCTGCTACTTTGTTTCCACAAAAGTAAGGAGCCACTTTGGCTAAGGTGAAGAAAGGTAAGCTCTGACACACACACACACACACACACACACACACACACACACACACACACACACACACACACACACACCCTATACACATCATTCTAAAAGTCTAGCAGATTTCCTTCCTTTTGCAGTTTTCTATATTTTTTATGGGCAAGTTACCATTTCTCTGTGTCAACACCTCTAACAGGAAAAGAGCCAAATGGACTTCTGTGATGCATTGTAAAACAATATTGATTTTTTTAAAAGATCAAATTGTATTCACCTCTTTTGAGGATTAAAAAAAAAAACCAAAGCCAATGCTCTTTCAAGCTGTTCTGTAACCCTCATGCTTACCGAATAGCCAGTGGCCATAGGGTGGGCTCCTTTCTACCTCACCTTGGGCTCTCAAAGGCTTAAAATTCAAGTCACAAAATTTCTCCCAGGCTGAACCAAGTAGCATTAAGAGCTGTAGGCTGGTATCAGTGGCTCACGCCTGTAATCCTAGCTACTCAGGAGGCCGAAATGTGAGGATCCCAGTTTGAAGTCAGCCCAAGCAAGAAAACCAAAAGATTCTTATCTCCAATTAAGCGGGGGGAAAAAAAGCCGAAAGTAAAGCTGTGGCATAACACTAGCCTTCAGACAACAAGCTAAGAAAGAGCATAGGGCCCCGAGTTCAAGCTCCATCACTAGCACGTGTGTGCACAGCAGGCAGCACACACACGTGTGATATACACATATGTGCACACACAAGGTGCATATAAGGCACAAAGACTGCTGGCAAGGATGCCAAGGTTAGCCTACGTGACCAAATTTTCTTCTCATCAACAAAGGGATAGTTGGCAACAACCAGAAAGCCCTCCCTAGCAGCAGAAGAAAAAGAAACTTCACTTTACTACTTGGCGGAAAGTTCCAGAAAACTCCACTAAGACAACCTTTATTGAGATTGACCCCAGGGCCCTTCTCAGCCTAGAACTGACTCCAGACTCCTCACTCACTCCCTGAGGGGCAGAACCTTGTCCAGCTGGTGAAGCAGGGTCAAGAGCCCGGAGGAGAGGTGGTTGTTTACAACCAGCTGATCTCATTACCCTCCAAGCACACATTACCCAAAGGCAAATGATCACCCCATTCTACCTTCTCATCTGCATGGCCTATTTTCTCCCTAAGAAGTTTTCCTAGGGAGCCAGCTGCTCATCTGCCTTACGTAAGAGAAAAAGATCCTGGGAAGGGTTGATCACACTCTGCTCTGCAAGGGCGCATGCCCACCCGCAATGCTACCTCCTATACCACCTACGGGGCCCTGGCCTTGCAGGCTCTCCCCAACATTGTCCCTGCCACCCACAAGGGCCTGAGAGCTAAGGAGCAAGTTCAAGCTCTGCTCTGAGAACTTCCTTCTGTGTGCCTCCCTCCCTCCCTTTCCTTTTCCTTCCTTCCTTCCCTATCTGTGTGTGTGTGTGTGTGTGTGTGTGTGTGTGTGTGTGTGTGTGTGTTACTGGAGAGTGAACAGGGCTCTACCACTTGTGCCACACTCTCAGTCCTCTTTATTTATTTATTTTTTGGCCAGTCCTGGGCCTTGAACTCAGGGCCTAAGCACTGTCCCCACTGTCCCTGGCTTCTTTTTGCTCAAGGCTAGCACTCTACCACATGAGCCACAGCGCCCCTTCTGGCCGTTTTCTATATATGTGGTGCTGAGGAATCCAACCTAGGGCTTCATGTATACGAGGCAACCACTCTTGCCACTAGGCCATATTCCTGGCCCACTTGACTTTATTTTTGATACACAATGTTACTAACTTTGCCCAGGCCTATATTCAAACTGTGATCATCCTACTTCCATCTCCGGAGTCACTAGGATTATATACATGCCATCACGACTGCCCTGGGCTTACCCTAAACTCCTGTAGCCATTAAAGGAGAAGTAGCAAGGTGTTGATGACCGCCTAGGCTTCTGGGAAGAGATGGGTTCTCAACTACCTTCCCTGTCAGGCAGTGAGGATCAGAGGCCCAGATCCTGGGCTCTTGGGTCTGTGCTTGGACTCTGAACAACCATTGGACTCTTGGCTGATGGCTACTCACTGGCTTCTTAAAGAATAACCAGAGCTGGGGGCTGGGAATATGGCCTAGTGGTAGAGTGCTTGCCTCATATACATGAGGACCTGGGTTCAATTCCCCAGCACCACATATATAGAAAAGGCCAGAAGTGGCGCTGTGGCTCAAGTGGTAGAGTGCTAGCCTTGAGCAAAAAGAAGCCAGGGACGGTGCTCAGGCCCTGAGTTCAAGCCCCAGGACTGGCAAAAACAGACAAACAAACAAAGAAAAGAATGACCAGAGCGGCTGGAACACTAGCCATGCTAGTGGTCTGGTAATGTGGAAATGCAGACACCGTTCCTGGCTCACTCTGTTACTGGCTGGTGATCTTGAGCCAGGAACCTCAACTGGAGGGGAAGTGTTTTCCGTCCATAAACAAAAGTGTGTGCCTTTTTCAGCTCTGCGAGGGTAAACAAAAACCCACAAGACACCCGTGCCTTTTGTTTTCAGATCTTTAGAAAACAAATTCTGCCTCTGAATGGGTTGTGGACTTGGACCTATAGTATCAGCTCTAGGTCTGGGCCCGCTGGCCTGCTCCACAGAGTTTGGCTTTGCCAAGCTCAGAATTGTGCAAGCCTACATCCATCTCTCTACCCCGCACTGGTGGCTCGTGTCTGTAATCCCAGCTACTTAGGAGGATGAGATCTGAGAATCAGAGTTGGCAGCTAGACTGCCTAGGAAAGTCTGGGAGACTCTTTTCCAATAAACTACCAGAGAAAGAAGTTGCGGGGGGGGAGGGAGAGAGAGAAGTGGCGCTGTGGCTCAAGTGGTAGAGTGCTAGCATTGAGCAAAGAAGCTCAGGGACAGCGCACCAGCCCTGAGTTCAAGCCCCAGGACATGGACACACACACACACACACACACACACACACACACACACACACACATACACACACACCAATCTCTTAGACTTTGTCAGTCTTGGGGGGGTGGGGTGTGAGTATGTGTGTATGTGTGTTCAATTTCTCACCTGCAGAGCAGCATGGAGTTCAAAGTCTCTTGTCCAGGTGTCCAGCGAGGCCTGTGAAAAGCAGCATGTTTCAATAATTCAAGAAGCTGTATTGCTCTTTAATTCCTAAACTTTACCCCCTACTAACTCTCCTGCATCTCATACGGAAGTGATTCCTTTCAGTGTTTACAGAATCTCCCTGTCCCCACCAGAAAAATCAGACCCACAAACCACAGTGGCAGCAGGCAGCGAAGGCCCTCATTCACACGCTGAGTAGATTTTCTAGGCAAACCTTATTAAACATGGAGATTCAGAACAGACAAGCCACGTGAACAGTGCTCATGTCACCTCATCAGGCCCCAGAACCTGGCTGCCACCACGAGGGCTCCCCTCAGGCCTTCTCCAGCCTCTCTGCCCCGGAAAGAAACCAACACTCCCATTTCCCTCACACATAGCTTGACCCAATTCTATACTTGCAGAGATTTTAAAATAAGGCACAAAGCAAACGTTTAAGCATTTACTTTTCAACTTATATTCTCGGTGGTAGGTTGATTCAGACTCTCTTACCTGTCCTAAGTGGAAGTTTGAGCCCCCAGGACACCCCAGTATGTGTCCTTATGTGCAGACAGGGTCTTTATGCAGAATGATGGAGTTAACCTAAGGTTACTAGGGGGGGCCTGAATCCACGAGATCACTGTCCACAAAAAGGTCAAGTGGGGATGCAGTCTACCCACAAGAATGGCATCCAAGAGATCACGGTGATGAGTTTACAAGCCAAGGCTCACGGGGACCCACAGTGGGGCAGGCAGCAGATTCCCCTCACAGCCCGAGGGGAACAGGTCTTGCCAAGTGTGGATCTTGGATGCCAGCACTAGAACCGAGAAAGCACAGATTTCTGCCCAGCCGTGGTACTTGGCACAGAAGCCTGAGCAGAACAATCCAGTCTCCTGATTTCTCTATGCCACATTTCCTTCCAAACTCCAAAGCAGTACTCAGTATCACACAGAAGACCGCTTCCTACTTCTATTTCACATTTTTGTAGAAGACCAACAGTACTTTTTAAAAGAGATTTGAACGAAAATGGCTTTATGTCCCGTGTGGCTTTAGTAGCTAGCTAAACAATGATGGCTACCCTCTTTCCACTCTCAGGGTCCCCAAGGGTCTGTTCTCCAGGAAGAGTGTGCCTTGGGCCCATCTACAGATGTTTCTAGGGAAGACATGTGTCTCATTTTCACAAATATATTTTCTGGCTGAGTGTTGGTAGCTCGTACTTATAGTCCCAGCTATTCAGGAAGCTGAGCTCTGAGAATAAAGGTTCAAAGCCAGCCTGAACAGAAAAAACCTGAGACTCTTATTTCCATTGAACCAACAAACTGCTAAAAGTGGAGGCATGGCTCAAGTGGTAGAATATCAACCTTGAGCAAAATGGTGAGCGAGCACACAGGGTGCTGAGTTCAAGACCCGGCCCTGGACCAAAACAACAACGACAACACCAAAATTCTCTGCTATACTCTTACAGAAAGAAGAACGTCTTAAAATTATACAACTGTAAACCTAGCAGAGAAACTAAAACAACTGAATTCAGCTCATTTGTCTCCTAGGAGAAAAAGAATAAAGAGGAAGTAAGAGTCCACTGATGCGCTCAGTACACAAGACACAGCTTAATGCCATCCATGGGGACACAGGCCCTGGGCTACAGCCAGTCAGCACGTACACAATCTGCCACTTTTGTCCCCTGCTCCCTGCCTCCATCCATCACACTCCTGTAGCACAGAAGACCCTCCTCCTGGGCAGGCATGGCAGCTAGACTTAAACAGTAAAGTCTGGGTCTTCTCACAACTCCAGCTCTCTCTCTCTCTCTCTCTCTCTCTCTCTCTCTCTCTCTCTCTCTCTCTCTCTCTCTCTCTCTCTCTCTCTCCCTCTCTGCCCTCTTTCTCCCTCTTCCTCTTCCTCCCCCCTTCCCTGAGACAGGGTCTCAACAAGAGCCCTAGGCTGGTCTGGAACTTGTGATCCTGCTGCCTCAGACGCTTAAGTGTTGTGATTACAGGCATGTGCCACCATGCCTGGCTATATGTGATAGTGCTTTTCCCCACTAGTCCCATTCCCCTTTCTCATTTCCAGAACAGACAAGTTGGGCAACCTAGTAATAGCTTGTAATTCAATTAACAGAAATACCACTGCAGTTTGGAGAAAACAAATGGATCATAGAAAATTGAAATCCTGTTTGCCCATTAGTGTTCCTATTTAAATCTTAACTGTTTGATATTTTAACAAATGTTTAAAATGTTCACCATGTGCATTCAGGCCAAGTAAAATAATCACTACAGAAAATGAATCCAAATGGAAAAAGAAAAGGAGGGGGAGGACTTTTGCATCACAGTTCTGGCACTGGCCACATAAGCACAGAGGGTTGGGACGAGAAGAGCGGAGATAAGAATACAAGGGCATCAGCAGGAGACTCAACAGCCACAGAGGTACACGTATCCGTCTCTGGTCACTTGTTGTAGCTATTAGCATTACCACAGTCCAATGCCCAATGCAAACCAATAGGCCAAGAGCCTACAAATGCATTCTTCATCTGGTCTCAGAGGGACAGCCACCCACAGGGCAGGTGACCTGAAGAGAACCTTCCATGCTGTAAGACATGGCCATCTGCTGGTGATAGTGACTTTGTGTACTGTGCTCCAGGTGAGTACGTTACTTGAAGCAAGTGAGGTTTCTCACCTAGAATGTTCTGCCTTCTTCCCCAGGTGCTTGCCCGAAGCCTACCTATTTTCTAGACCTTGGGACAAAGTCCCACCTGATTCTGCCATTTGATCATTTTGCAAATATTTTTAAAATGCTTTATTGTTATTATCAAGGTGATGTACAGAGGAGTTGCAGTTGTGTAAGTCAGGTAATGAGTACCTTTCTTTTTGGACAATGTCATCTCTTTCCCCACTCTCTCCCAGTTTTTCCGCTCCTGTCCCTACCTACAACTTGCATGGTTCATTTTCAACACAGTGTCTAGTGAATGCCACTGGTGCATTTATTCGCCCATTTAGCATCTAGTACATGCCAGCTATCATAGACGCTCCAAGGATGGTCAGTCAGTGCTTGCTCTTAGGGGACTCACAGTCCTGGGTAGGAAAGAGATGCTAATCAAGAGTCTTCGAATGAGGATCTAGTCAATGCCCTGGTGCACAACATGGAACGGAAGGAGCACTACAGGATGGGCTCCAGCATCAGAGGTCAGGGAATGGCAGGGGTCCGTGAGGAGCTGTCCTGGCCTTAGGATCTGAAGAGACAGAGATACTGTCTAGGCAAAGAGGACTGGGAAGAATATTCTAGAAGAAGGAACAGTCTATGTGCAGCCCTGGAAGTCACAGGATGCACAGCCAGCCTGGAAGCCATGGGAGAAAACCCAAAATAGGAATCAGGCCTGGGTGTGAGCTGGGCATGGGGGATGGGCACCGAACAATGCTGGCTCTGTTGTAAACCCGTGCTGGGGGCTCAGCTCCAAAGGTGTTTGTGTCCCACAGTATCTGGCTTTCTTCCTACTGTCCCTTCACCATGAAAGCCTGGGCTCCGAGCCTCCGGGTTGGCTTTCTAGGCCACTCACTCACCTCGTAGGGCTCCTTGATAGGCCGGCACTTCTCTATCTGGTAGAGCTGGGTCTTGTAGCACACGCTGTCCTGCAGTTCAGATTTCTACCAGAGGAAGGAAGAGAAAGCACGGCTTACATCTTAGAAAACAGAAACGTCCACTAAGCGGTCATGAAGTTATAAACCAATGTTTGGGTGAGCAAGGACAAAAGGTCAGTCAGTTCGAGAGCAAGGTCTCATCTCTGCAGCACGGGCATAGGCCAGAGGCAGGGATTTCCTTCCCTTCTGCGCTCTGCCATCAGAGGGCCAGGTGACCCTGGGCTAGTCCCTACCCCTGCTGGGGCCTAGTTCTTTCCTCTGGGCAGTGGAGACTATTCTAGCTGGGAAATTAGAAAGTAAATAGACTGGGAAGAATGTCTATTTTATTACTCAACAGAACATCGATCTTGCCTGTTTGCTTACTTGAAAACAGCACACAAAGCCAGATGCTTAGCTACGAAAACCAGCCAGGGAAGAAAAGTCCTTGAGACTCTTATCTCCAATTAACCAGCAAAAAGTTGGAAGTGGAGATATGGTTTAAGTGGTAGAGTGCCACCCTTGAGTGGAAAAAGCTAAGGGAGTTCAAGCCCCATTATCAGCACATATAAAAATAAGTAAGAATACTAAGTAAATAAATACAGAGCACAAACTACCGAAAAGAAAGGCATAGAAAATCATGATAGAGGGGCTGGGGATATGGCCTAGTGGCAAGAGTGCTTGCCTTGTATACATGAGGCCCTGGGTTCAATTCCCCAGCACTACATATATAGAAAACGGCCAGAAGTGGTGCTGTGGCTCAAGTGGCAGAGTGCTAGCCTTGAGCAAAAGGAAGCCAGGGACAGTGCTCAGGCCCTGAGTTCAAGCCCTAGGACTGGCCAAAAAAAAAAGAAAATCATGATAGATATTAAGGTGTTCCTTAAAATGACAGAGATCCAATCTTGGCTGAAGGCAGAGAAAACTTAATTGCCTGATTAATGAATTCGTCAACCCACAACCAGTTAATGAGTGTCCTTTATAAACACTCTCTCATTTCAAATACATGCTTCTTGGTTTTCAAAGAAGGAAATCAAGAGAGAAATGTCAAATAATTAGAGTACAATATTTTACTTCTTCGTCCATTAGACTGGATTTCCAAATTACGCCTTGGATGCTAATAACTGGCTGATAAGATTAATAACTGAGACAGTACAGTTAAATGAACCATGTCTGGAAATTACCAGCAGTAGTTGTCTGTGGGATTAATTCACTTTAGGTAAAAACAGCCATTCGCCTCATTTAGCTTTTCCCACCAGGTACGTCCTGTGATTGAAAAGTCAAGTGTGAAAAACTGGCACAACAACATGAAAACCTGAGTTTCCAGAAAATGCCACGTGTGGAATCCTGGTGCCTGACAAAGAGAAGGCGCAGAGCCACAGCAGAAAGTGAAGGAGGCGTCACTGGCTTAGGAAGGAGCCGCAGAATTATTTCATAAGATCATTTTTGTAAGATTATTTCATTTTATTTTCAAAATTTTTTTTAAATTGTTGCTATAAAGGTGATGTACATATAGGATCACATAAGATGATACTAAGTGAAATGAACCACAAGATTTGGAAATAAGTGGTTTGTCTTTGATGTTATTTCCAATGTACCCTATGAAAGTACGCCTTTTTCTTTTGTCTTTCTTCCCCATGCTTTTACCCCTGTTGACACTGTCACTGATTTGGTACACTGGTCTTGTATGTACATTTATTGCAACTAGGGAAGGGGAACACCAAAATGAGAGATGAAGGGCAAAAGGTGAACCAATGCAACAGCAATACTTACAAGACAATGTGCTGTAAACCAACTGTACATCTCGGGGCGGGGGAAGGGAACCAAGGAGGGGAGAAAGTGGGAGAAAAACGAAGGAGGTAAAAAGTTTGATAAGAAATGTACCCACTGTTTTAACTATAACTCCTCTGTACATTACTTTGAAAATAAAAAAAAATGGTGATTTATAGCGGGGTTAGAATTATTTTATTTTAACCAAAACCTAGTATCTGTAGATGTGGAATGATCCACAGGAAACTTTCAAATCAGATACCCTTCCATCTTTCTCCTTAAACCACGTAGAGAGCTGGAATGCTGGAATCTGCTTATGATGGATAGATGGATAGATGGATGGATGGATTGCTGGTACTAGGGCTTGAACTCAAGTGACTCACACTCTTCACTCTTGTATAGCTTTTTTGCTCAAGGCTGGCATTCCACCACTTGAGCCATTGCTCTACTTCTGCCTTTTTGCTAGTTATTTAGAGACAAGAATCTCACAGATCTCCTGCATGGGCTAGCTTGGAATCTTTCTTTTTTTGTCAGTCATGGGGCGGGGCCTGGGTACTGTCCCTGAGCTCTTCAGCTTAAGGCTAGCACTCTACCACTTGAGACACAGCTCCACTTCAGGGTTTCTGGTGGTTAGTTAAGAGATGAGTCTCATGGACTTTCCTGCCCAGGCTGGCTTTGAACCACGTTCCTCCTGAGTAGCTAGGATTATAGATGTGAGCCACAGATACCAGCGGAACTAGCCAGCCCAGTTGTGATGGCTCATCTTGCCTGACCACTTGGCTGGACTGAGAGAGCCACCTAGGAAATTAGTGATGTCACTTCTGGGGTGTCCGTGAAGTGTTTCTAGAGAGGATTAAGTAAGGGAAGGAAGACCTAGCCTGAATGTGGACGGCACTATCTCACAGACTGAGGGTCCAGAAGGAATAAAAAGTGGTAAAGGAGACAGTCTGCCAGCACTAGCACAGTTATACACACACACACACACACACACACACACACACACGAATTTGTGTCTGTATGCCTCTTTTTCCCCTTCCTTTTACCATCCTGCCCAGCCTCTGCCAAATGCTCCCCCCGCCTTGATGTTTTGCCTTTCCCTAAACCCATAATCAACAGAGCCAAAAACATGGAACTGCAACCTATAAAACCATGAGCCAAAATAAATAATTCTGCTATTTATGTTATTCTTTAAGGTATTTTGGTAACAGCTACCGAAAGCTAACTAACACACCAGCCTCAGGTACTTCGCTACAGCAATAGAAAACAAAGTACCACATACAGTAGGCGTCAAACATCTTGTCTTTCTGGATTGGACACTCCTCTTTCAGTAGCTTTCCTTTGAGCAATGCAGCCTTGGTGGTACCAGCTCTGATATGCAGCCTCGAGGCTGGGCCCCTCCAGAAATGCCACCTTGTCACTGCTTACGCAGAGAGGAGTTCTCACCCCATAAACATCACTTGTACTTCGAAAAGCCTTTTACTGTTGAGAATGTTTCTTCTTACATACATCTTTGCTTTGATCTGTCTGTCTGTCTGTCTGTCTCTCTCTCTCTCTCTCTCTCTCACACACACACACAATTTCTCTGGATCATTTCCTGTGGAAGCAAAAGCTAGCAAAGCTAGCTGAATCAGCTTAGAAACATCTGTTCTCTCATCCAACTGTTTAACAAATCTCCTTTTGAGCTTGTTCCTGTGTTGAGCAGTGTCTTTTGTCTGTTAACAAGAGACACGCTCGGACTATCTCTTATGGGTTATGATGATTATTTTGGCCATTTCCACCATGGCAGGGAGAGTATAATTTCCCCAACTGCAGGTAGACCCTCATTTTGGTTCTAATATAAAAACTCCAAAACAGGATTCCAAACGTATGGCTTTGGTGAAATTTGGTGACATATTGAGGTTATTGTGGGACTTTAAATAGCACCGAGGTGACTATACATCAAGGTGCAATACAAACGGGGTCATGGTCATCTCGTGAAAGTGAATGCGTGCTTATTTACATCTGAGATGGGCTTCCTGCCAGCTCTGAATCTCTTTTGCTGACTTCCTGTTAGAATCGGTCCATGCCCTCCCTTCTGGACGGAATTTACACTTTATACTGGGTGCAGTTTTCTTTACAAAGTTCTTTTCAAGTCTTGTCCATTTGGAGACAGATGTTTTAGTGAACTCTGGATACTGAAGCATTTCCATGCCATTTCCCAACGCTTTGTGACCCAAATGAGGAAGGAGACCTGGGTGCCGAGTACCTCTGTCCACCCCATGCAGCGGGACTCACTCGTGAAGTATATTTGGACTTTCCTGACAACTGGAATGTGTGCAGGTGACAGGTTCAAGCTAGTGAAGTTCAATTATGTCCTTATTTTCGGGAGAAGTGTAAGCACCATTTCCCTTGGTACCTTTGGGTAACTGGCTCCAGGATACCAAATCTATAGATACAAAGACCCTTATAGGTAGCTCAGTATTTACATATAAACTATGCATACCTGCCATATACTTCAAACCTCTAGATTATCTATAATCTATTATACAATATAGATTCTATATAACTAGTTATAATAATTCTTTGTGTATGTGTGCACTGGTGCTGGGGGTTGAACTCAGGGTTTCAAGCTGTCTCTTGACTTTTTCACTCATGGCTGGGTAACTGGAGATACAAGCAAGCCTTTCAGATTTGTCTGCCCAGGCTGGCTTCGAACTGTGATCCTCAGATCTCAGCCTCCTAAGTGGCTAGCATCACAGGGGTGAGCCACCATTACTTGGCTTCTAATTATAATATTGATGCTGTTTAGGGAATAATGGTTAAGAAAAAAGTCTGTCTTCAGACAAACACAAGTTATTTCTCCTTTTTTTGGGGGGTGGGGGGGCATAGTGCCAGTCCAGAGGCTTGAACTTGAGGCCTGGGCACTTGTCCCTGAGCTATTTTTGCTCAAGGGTAGCACTCTACCAATTGAGCCACAGCTCCACTTGCAGGTTTTCTGGTAGTTAATTGGTGATAAGAGTCTCACAGACTTTCCTGCCCAGGCTGACTTCAAACAATGATCCTTAGACCTCAGCCTCCTGAATATCTAATCTAGGATTACTGGTGTGAACCACCCATGTCCAGCTCCAGATACATTTAAACATTTTTTTCTATTGTTATTGTAAAGGTGATGCATGGAGATTGTGGTTACGTAAGTCAGGTAAAGAATACATTTCTTTTTGGACGAAGTCATCCCTTCCCTTGTTCTCTCCCAGTTTTTAGGTGTATAGTCCATCTGCAACATAGTGTCCAGCGGATACCATTGTGGCACGTGTTCACCTTTTGTTAGACACAATTTCTTAAAATGAATTTCAATCTCTTGTAGGGACCTGGCAGATGAGGAATTCTCCAACACGGAGGGCTGGCTGCACACGGTTTTTTCTCACACTCTGTGCTTTAGAGATGAGACTCTGACTCCCACCCACTGCTCCTCAACTTCTGTGACCAGAGAATTCCCATAGCCTTTGACATGGGGAACCCAGCGAGCTAAGAGATGACAGAAGAAACACATGCAACTGAGAAGCCGAGCAAAAGGGAGGCTTGAATGAGCCTCCCTCCCCTGACAACTCTGTCCTGGGCTTCGTTTTTCAGAGAAACATCTCCGATTCAAGGTGCTCTCCCAGAAGCTACCCCTTCCCCCCAGGCTTGCATGAGGTTAAATGATCAGCCCGGATCAGGTGGCAGCCAGGGGCAGGACGGGATAGAAGAAACCTCCTTTCGGTTCCCACTTACCCCTGACAAGTAGCGCTCGAGTTTCTTGTTCAGGAGGAAGTAGATGGCGAGGATGTGGCAGGCACGGTTGGAGAGCACCGTGTTGATGACATCGCTGTTCTTGTAGCCCAGCTTCTCGGTCATATGCAGCACCACGCTGGGGCTCAGGTCTTCCAGAGAGATCCTGCCGGGTGGAGACAGAGAACCCGTCACCCGTTCCGCTGTGTGGAGCCGGAGCGGCTCACCCACGGGGGAGGCGGGGCACGGAGCCTCCCGCAGGCCCTTGCAGCGACAGTGTGGTTCACTCCTTCACTTATTTGTTCGCTTTTTCTGGATTGGTTGTTTGGGTTTTGGTTTGTTTCTAATTATTTTTTGTCATCTTTAAGTAGCTGTGCAACAGAGTTGCAATTCAATATGTCATTTTATGAGTGCCAGGCATCTTGATGAGTCACACACACACACACACACACACACACACACACTTTTTTGTGTGAGTGTTCTTGTAGTGGGGCTTGAACTCTGGGCCTGGGCACTCGCCCTTACGTGTTTTGCTCAAGGCCGGCACTCTACCATTGGAGACACAGCTTTGCTTCTGGCTTCTTTTTGCTGGTTAACAGGAAATAAAGAGTCTCACAGACTTTCCTGCCTGGGCTGGCTTTGAACCACACCCCTCAGATCTCAGCCTCCTGAGTAGCTAGGATTATAGGCCTGAGCCGCCAGCGCCTGGTCATTCTCTTTATTGTAATTACATACAACATGACATTTCCCTTCTAAATATCTCGTTATCCCCATTTTACACTGAAGAACCGAAGCCTTCGGTAGTGCAGTAGCCTTCCCAGGGGGACCCGGACTAGAGGGCGGGGCCTCAGAATTGGAGCCCAGGCAGCCTGGTGTCTGGTTGCTGAAGCTCCGCCCCGACTCTCGCCCAGCACAGAATGGCTGCAGAGATGCCATTGAAGGCCGGGAAGGGATGTGAGCCAATACAGCGAATACTGAAATCCTCGCAGGGATACAATGAAGGTAGTGGAGCAGAACATGTCTGCTGGCCAGCTCTGATGTCACCCCCATAGTGCCTGAAGACTCCCTGAAGGAACCCCAGAAGCCCTATGCCCACAGAAACCATCCAGTATAACATTAGTGGTAAAGAGAGGACTGGCACGCTCACTCCACAGAGCAGGTGAGTTGGGATACCAATGGCAGAACTGCCTCTCCTGACCAGCCTCCACCTACGGTATAGCCTGTATCTCCCTTCGTTACACACCATGCCCAGGAGAGCAACTCCTTACTGCTGTCAGATACAAAATTATAAGTTCTGGATAACAAGTGGGAGGGTAGTAGTGGTGTGTGCGTGCGTGTGAAGAAACATGTTGGTCAAAGGTACAGCTCAGTGGTAGAGTTTGCCTAGCATGTATGAGGCTCTGAGTTCTAGCCTCAGCACCAACCCCATTTAAAAACAAGCAAATACATCATTTCTCCCTCTCCTCTTCTCCTTGTCCTTTCCTCTTCCTCCTCCTTCCTCTTTTTCTCTTCCTATCCCATACCTGACTTGAATCTAGGGTCTTACACTCAAGTACACTCCCAGACTTATTTCATCTGTCACTCGTCTTCTAGACTATAATTGCTTGTCAAAACATTTAGCACATGATTGTGCCATTGGTGTGGTTGAAAATACTGGAAATGTCAAGGCGGGTATGGCCCTGTAAGTAGCCAATCCAGACCACACCTGTGACCCTGCCAATAGCCAATTAGATTACAGCCATCACTTGTATAGCCTCTTGCTTACAGAAGGGATATGGGAGGGGATAAGATGTCACTGTAGCAGGGAAGGGAATAAAGATAAGAAGGAGGAACGTGTATGTGAAAACAGACATCCCACTCTTGTCCTTCATTTCTGTGGTCCAAAACCAGGAGAGCCAGCCCTGCCGAAATGGAGGTCTATCAACCAATTCTTGACTGAGAGTAATAATATTTTAAACATTTCCAATAAATAATATATGTACATGGTGCTCTCCAATGTGACTGAAGTTGTATTATCTTTGCATCTGAGGACCAAACAGAGGATATTAAAATGTTCCAGATTATTATGGGGTATCATTTGAACTAAGTAAAAGCACATTAAATCCATTTCATACCATTTCTTTAAAAATCCTTCCCTGTACTACTAATAATCTCCTTTCCTCCCACCTACTTCCAGAGCTAAATGGGGAGGGGGAGGATGGGAGAGCAGAAGGGGCTGTCCAGGCCCCGTTGGGACACAGGAATTGAGGTCAGCTCTGTCACCAATGTCTGTGCCCAGGTCAGGAAGGCAAGCCAGGTACTCAGCAAACATGTGCTGACTGACTAGCATGAATATTTATCATAAAAAAATTTACCCCTAATGTTCTTTTCATCTTGTCGTTTAGAGATCAACCTGAAGGCAGACATGACCTCACAGGGAAAAGCGTTAAAGAGTGATGGAAACTTGCAGGCTTTGTTTTCTTTACTTTCCCAAAGGAAAACCAGTGAGCACATCCCAAATAATTAAGTCTGAAGCTAGAAATTGGGAAACTACATGACATACTTTATAAGGAAAATACTTTTCTTCCCTCCCTTCCTTCCTCCTTCCCTCCCTCTCTCAAACAGGACTTCGCACTTGCGAGGCAAGAACTCTACCACTCAACTCTCTCTCGCCTCTGTGTGTGTGTGTGTGTGTGTGTGTGTGTGTGTGTGTGTGTGTGTGTAGGTGTGTGTGTGTGCGCGCGCGCGCTGGTCCTGGGGCTTGAACTCAGGGCCTGGATGCTGTCTGGGAGCTTCTTTCTACTCCAGGCTAGTGCTTTACACTTGAACCACAGCTCCACTTCCAGTTTTTTGTGGTTAATTGGAAGTGAGTGTCACAGACTTTCCTGCCTGGGCTGACTTTGAACCATAATCCTCAGATTTCAGCCTCCTAAGTAGCTAGGATTACAGGTGTGCGCAACCAGCACCCAGCTTGTGTTGGTTTATTTTTGAGATAGGGTTTTACTTTGTGCTTGGGCCAGCCTGGACTGCACTGCTCCTACTTGTGCTTCTCTACATCACTGGGGGGCGACGGGCCCAGCCACTGTACTTCACAGGGTCGGGATAGCAAGGATAGACCACTGCACGGGGCCATTGGTTGAGAGGGAGCCTGGGCTGGCCCCAAATCCCAGTGCTCGAATCTCTATCACTCAAGTTGCTAGGATCGCAGAATTGAGCTACCTCTGTGGACTGCCATTTTTCCTTTCTTTGCTTTTATTTTTTTTCCTTTTGTGCTGGGACCATAAAAATAATGATCCAAAACAAATATTTGTTTTAAAAAGAAATGTGTTTTGTTTTTTTTTCCAAAATTAAGGCTGTAAATAAACTATCTCCACTCCAACATTTCAGAATTCTGTTCCCTGTCTTAAAAATGAAGCACTTGGGCTGGGAATGTGGCCTAGTGGTAAAGTGCTCGCCTCATATACATGAAGCCCTGGGTTCGATTCCTCAGCACCACATATATAAAAAAGGCCAGAAGTGGCGCTGTGGCTCAAGTGGCAGAGTGCTAGCAAAGAGAAGCCAGGGACAGTGCTCAGGCCCTGAGTTCAAGCCCCAGGACTGGCCAAAAAAAAAAAAAAAATGAAGCACTTGATTTGTCTCGGGTGTAATATGAGCAATGAAACGTAAGCAAACAGAACTCAGCATGCTGATGTTTTCTTTCATATACAACATCTTAACTTTTTTTTTAACCATCCTTCTAACTGGTTGTATGTTGAGTCTTTACCTTTCTCACTGAATTCAAATGCCAAAAGTACCAATCTGACTAAATCAGTGTAGAAAATTTACTTAAAAGTTTTAATGTATCGAAATCTGCACTGTTGTAGAAAAGCTACTACAAGATAACATGTCGCATTGTAATTCTTTGTCAGTGAAGATGTAGCCAAGGAGGGGAGCGTGCTCCCTGCAGTTCTAACCCCAGCTCCACTGCCTCAACAGCTGGCATGTATAGCGGAGTGATTATGCTGATTTAGAAGGTGATTACATTAGCTTAATGACTCATTTGGCTGCCATAAAGTCCCTCCCTTAACAAAAAGCAAATCTGCGTGCTGCTAGCCCTGGGTCACGAGGCCTGGCCCCCTCAGCTCTGTTCCCCCTCTCACAATGGGATAATATTTCTGGTGTCTGTTTCACATTCTGGCTCAAATTGAGCAGGTGTTGGAAAACAGCAACTATTTCCAGGTTCCCTTAGTAACTAACCCAAGTTACCCTAGACTTGGTCTAAATTACCACCCAGGAGCCAAAGGCTAGAATTCGAGATGGAAACAGAGCAAAATCATCTCCTCTATGACTGGGGTAAGAGTAAATTTGACCCAGAAGCAGGGATGGAGATTTGAAGAAGTCCACCTATATAGCCCTTAAGTTCTTCTAGAACTTTCCATCTCGAGACAACACTCTGCCGCCCGTCTTGCCTAGCAAACTCGGTGATTCAGCTTTCTGGAGAACCAGTGGCTACTTCCAGACTTTTTTTTTTTTTTTTGCCAGTCCTAGGCCTTGAACTCAGGGCCTGAGCACTGTCCCTGGCTTCTTTTTGCTCAAGGCTAGCACTCTGCCACTTGAGCCACAGCGCCACTTCTGGCCGTTTTCTATATATGTGGTGCTGAGGAATCGAACCCAGAGCTTCCTGTATACGAGTCAAGCGCTCTTGCCACTAGGCCATATTCCCAGCCCTACTTCCAGACTTTCTTAGCTACTTTGGAAATACACCCACAGGGGACACTGCCTACCCCCCACCCTTCCTCTCCCCCCTCAGCCTCCCATCTCTCCATTGGTAAAGGGTTCCCTAGTCCTCATCCAAGCTTGGTTGAACGTGCGGGCCTCCGTAGGTCTGAAGAAAGAAGGAAGAAGGCACCTGGAGGTCTCTGTGTTCAGTGGCAACCATGGTAGTACCCTCATTCCCTCTCTCAGACTGGGTCTCAGCAGCAAAGTAAGTAGGGAAGACACGTGAGCAAGCGTTTCCTCATTCTCCTCCCAATCTGTAGGCAGCAGCCGAGCCAGGCCCCTTCAATGAGGGCTGCATGAAGGGTCCCTCCATATCCCTGTGCTGAGAGGGCTATGTGCAGCCTTGCTTTCTAGGTCTCTTCTTGTGGATTGCTAGTACATAAACTTCCACTAGAAATCCACAGGACCTGGCCTTAAGACAGGGTTGGGACTAAAAGAAGCAGCACAAAACAAGATTAGGGTGTGCTGATGGCTCCCACTTGTAATCCTAGCTACCCATGAGGCTGAGATCTGAGGATCAAGGTTCAAAGCCAGAAAGTCCCTGAGATTCTTATCTCCAATTAACCACCAGAAAACCAGAAGTGGAGCTGTGGCTCCGTGATGACAGAGCTAGCCTTGAGCACGAAAGCTCAGGGATAGCTCCCAGGTGTGTGAGCTCAAGCCCCAAGACTGAAAAGGAGGAGGAGGAAGAAGAGAAGGGGGAAGAGGAAGAGGGAAAGAAGAAGGAGGAAGAAGGAAAAGGAGGAGGAAGAGGAGGAGGAGGAGGAAAAAGAGGAGGAAGAGGAAGAGGGAAGGAAGAAGGAGGAAGAAGAAGAAAAAGGAGGAGGAGGAGGAAGAAGAAGAAGAAGGAAGGAGAGAAGGAGGAGGACGGTGACAAGGACAACCACGACCATGACAAGAAGAATCAAGCAGACCGGGAATCTAATGAATGGTTTGAAATAGTTGGTACTATAAGATTTGAGTTAAGGTTTCTTCACACACACACACACACACACACACACCCTGGGGCCCTCATTTGTCTAAATGACCTCTCTGTGTAAACTGGAAAGAAGTGCCCCTGGGGAGCATCTAGCCCCTCAAAGCAAGCTTTGGCAATGAGCAGTGGCCTGGAATTCAACCTCCACTCACCACCTCCAGACTGGCGCCCCCACCCCCACCCCCGCGCCCGCAGGGCACCCCGCACAAGACGGCCCTTTCTGTATGAACTTCCTCTTGCTCCAGGAGCTGGTCTGGTGTGTGGATGCACCTCTGCAGAGGCTGGGGAGGACAGCCAAGAGACAAGGCAGATTCGCCTTCCTCCGCATAGCTCCTGTGTGCAACCACTTGGGGCTGAAGGCACAAGCCCTGTCCCTCTGTGTGTGCCGAATTACCTGTTGGGATAGGTGACATTACAGGGCACTTTGCCCGTGTAATTCTCATTCAGCCAGCGATTTGCCAGTGCCTGGTGGATATTTGGCCTCTTCACGGGGTCTGGTTCCAGGAGAGAGCGAAGGAAGTTGATGGCCCCTGGAAGACATTTGGCAAAGAAAGAACACATCCAGGTTACAGGCTGAACGCAGATGCAGAGACTGCAAAGCGCAATTCAGGGCGGCCCAGCACCTGGCCTGCCCCTCCTGAGCCTCAGTTGGGGTGATTTTTCTCTGAGTGTCTGAGACAGGCTTCAGTTCAATAGTTTGTAGAGTACAGGTTCAGCCCTATCTCTTCAAAAGGTAAGGATTGAAAAGCCTCCTGTCTCTACCTTTTTAAAAAAGAGGTGCTACTTATCCAGAGGCTAAGTACCTGCCCAAGAAGTGCTACTGTGCACAACAGGCTAAAATTGAGTTTGGTCCCCCTGGGCGATGTACTTCCCAATAAAACCTATGGTCTTCTCTGGCTGCTTAGAAGTGAGCCAAAGAAGTATACATAAGAATAAAGGCACCATGGGGCTGGGGATATGGCCTAGTGGCAAGAGAGCTTGCCTTGTATACATGAGGCCCTGGGTTCGATTCCCCAGCACCATATATAGAAAATGGCCAGAAGGGGCGCTGTGGCTCAAGTGGCAGAGTGCTAGCCTTGAGCAAAAGGAAGCCAGGGACAGTGCTCAGGCCCTGAGTCCAAGGCCCAGGACTGGCAAAAAAAAAACAAAAACAAAAAAAAAGAATAAAAGCACCAAGTGCCCGTGGCTCACGTCTGTAATCCTCGCTACTCAGGAGGCTGAGATCTGAGGACTGCAGTTCCAAGCCATTCCAGGCAGGAAAGTCAGTGTGACTCTTACCTCCAGTGAAACCACCAGAAAACTAGAAGTGTGGCACTGAGGTTCAAAGTGGTAGAGCGCTAATCTTGTGTGAAAAAACTCAAGGACAGTGCTCGGGCGCTGAGTTCAAACCCCAGGACTGACAAATGAAATAAGATAATAAAAATAAATAAATGAAAAATAAAAATGAAGGCAAATGGGCAGAAAATGTTCCCAAGATGGGAGGCGGAACAACCAGGAAGAAGCAAGAAGATCCAAGTGCTTGGGGCTGGGGATATGGCCTAGTGGCAAGAGTGCTTGCCTCGTATACATGAGGCCCTGGGTTCGATTCCCCAGCACCACATATACAGAAAATGGCCAGAAGTGGCACTGTGGCTCAAGTGGCAGAGTGCTAGCCTTGAGCAAAAAGGAAGCCAGGGACAGTGCTCAGGCCCTGAGTCCAAGCCCCAAGACTGGCCAAAAAAAAAAAAAGATCCAAGTGCTCAAATCCCATCCTTAACTCTGGCTCTTTCCATGGAAAATCATTATCTTAGAATGACTTTTTCTTCTTACTTTTTCTCTCTCTCTCTGTTTCTCTCTCTCATAAGAGTACTGAAGCTTGAGCTAAGCACTGTCCCTGAACTTTATTTACTCAAGGATGGAGCCACAGCTCTACTTACAGCCTTTTGCTGGTTAATTGGAGATAAGAGTAACAGACTTTGCTTGGGCTGGCTTTGAACCACTATCATCAGATCTCAGCCTCCTAAGTAATGAGGATTATTAGGTGTGAGCCACTAGTGCCCAGTTGCCATGGAGTTTTCAAGCGAGTGCAATTCACTAGCTTTATGAAAAGGCCCATCTCACAGATGGCCGTCAAGAAAGGCCAGTTGTGAGATTATAAAATAAGCTCCCAGCAAACAGCCCGTAGGAGGGCATTCCCCCAGGGAACTCCTCCAGGGAACGTCTAATGAGGCCACAAGGTCATCTTCCTTTCAGAATGTAAAAGCCATGGGCTGGGGATATGGCCTAGTGGCAAGAGTGCTTGCCTCATATACATGAGGTCCTGGGTTCGATTCCCCAGCACCACATATACAGAAAACGGCCAGAAGAAGCGCTGTGGCTCAAGTGGCAGAGTGCTAGCCTTGAGCAAAAAAGAAGCCAGGGACAGTGCTCAGGCCCTGAGTTCACGGCCTAGGACTGGCCAAAAAAAAAAAAAGAATGTAAAAGGCAAAAATATATGTATGGATAGTGTAACAGTCCAGAGGTATATTTGATACTGTAAGCTTGATGGCCTAGTTTCCAAATGAAACTTTCCTAAAATGTTCTTCAGTAGTATGGAAAGCAAATGGATCTCCAAAAGAGAAGATCCCTGGCTTTAGAATTTTCTTTCTTCCTCCCTTTAACATCCTTACATCACAACCATAACTTGGATCTTAACTAGGATATTTATTGACTAAAAGAAAAAGATAGGGCCAGCTGCTGGCAGCTCACGCCTGTAATCCTAACTACTCTGGAGACTGAGATCTGAGGATTATACTTCAAAGCCAGCCAGGGCAGGAAGGTCTATGAGACTCTTACCTCCAACTAACTACCAAAAAAGCTGGAGCAGAAGTTGTGGCAAGTGGCAGAGTGCTAGTCTTGAGCAAAAAAGCTTAGGGATGGCACCCTGGCCCTGAGTTCAAGCCCCAGGTGCGCATGCGCGCGCACACACACACACACACACACACGCACACACACACACACACACACACACACGAGGAGGAGAAAGATAAAGGAGGAGGAAGAGGAAGAGGAAGAGGAAAAGACACGAGCCTAATGAACCCATTTCAGGTTGCTGAGCTCCTGAGAACCTGTTTGGAGTACGATTAAGCAGAAGAGTGAAGGATAAACTAGATGTACATTTCTGCTCTATTTTCACAACCAAGCTCTCCCCAGTTTCACAAACTGATGAACCCAGGTAATTTTTAGTTCAAGTCTCTGCTGACAAATGTTCTTTCTTCAGTTCTCACAAACCCTGCACTGCTATTCTGAAAGGACTTGGACATGGCCCCCAGAGCTCTTGGAAGTCTGTGCAAAGCTCTCAAAAGCCCTATGACTAAGACGCCTCTTGTCCCAGAAAGCCAAGCCACCCACCAACCCTCAGAGCCAACCTTGGGTTTCTGCACTCAGCCTGGCAGAGCTAGGGTGAGAGACATGGATGCGATCCCAGGGTCACACTGAGGTGGTGCAAAGCCCTGTTTCCTCTGCAAGGTGTCAGCCTTCCCAAGTCTGGGCTTGTTTGAGCTTAAATGCCATGACCAGAGCCAAGGCTGCAGGAGAGAGACAAAGCCATTAAGTTCTCAAGTAAGCCCAGCCCACCAGCTGCAAGTGGAGGCCCATCCCGCTGCAAGCTGCCTCCTCCCCACCTGCCAACGACAGAACTGTCTGAGAGCTTGTCTGGCTAAGGTTGGAAATCTTACCCAGTGCTGGCTCAACTTTTCCCAGTGCTCTCCATCCTCCTGCCTCACTTTGATGGAATTCATGGCACAAGACCCTCTTAATTGGAGGTGACTGCTAGGAATGTCTTAGAGATGCGATCGCTGATATGCGATGATGGGAGAAGAAACAGTCTGAAAAATGTTCAGGCTCTGAAAGGCATTCACTACTTAGTGATACACAAGTGCTAGCTTGCAGAAGTAGGAAACTGTCCAGGAGAGGGAACTGGACAGGCCCCCAGAGTTGAGTTTGCCAACTTACGTGATGGAAACGAAGTCTATCATTGTTTGAGAACACACTGCATGGATTTACAAGGGCAACGATGCTGCATGCTTTAGACTTGAATGTGCAAAAAATCCTTCTTAAAGAGCACAGGCTATAATAAATTTAAAGATGCCATATAAGAGTGACAGAATCATCCCATTAATATAGATATGTGTTAGAGAGTGGCAATAAAACTGATGGATTTTTTTTTTCAATTTAGATTGACATGACTTAAAACACATGGATCTAAAGGTAGTAGATAATACTCTCAGATCCTGTGTATGGAGTGGGGCGAGAAGGAGAGCTACATCTACACTCAACAAAATAATTAAAGAGAGAGAGACAGATTTAAGCCCTCTGAGATTCAGTTTCCTCATTGGTAATTTGGGAACAATAATAGTTACCTTGTACAGTTGAGTAACAAGATAATAAGAGATAAGCCCATACCTGGTCATTCAATAAATGACAGCAAACTCCTGTTACTGAGAAACGAGTATTTCTGGATGTAATCAGATAGTATCATGAGAGAATATAAAGGTAGACCAGGCTGCTTCAGAAGAGAGAGGAGATACACTTAGTAGGGTACAAAGAGTAGGGAAAAAATAGGAAGTAGTCAGAAAGTCCACAGATGAACCCTACACCTGAAATAATTGCAGCTGATGCACAACTCTTAAATCCTCCTGCATGTCCACCTTTAGTGGTCAAATGAACTGGTGGGCCGGCTGCTTCCCAGGTCACCACAGTCAGCCGTGGAAAGTCTCTGTACACGGATCCATCATGTGCAAACACTACACTTGACACTTGGCACAGAGAACCGAGGCCCTAGTTGAGGAGAGATATTTATACATCCTAATAGTTAAAGGGGTGGAGGGCAGATCATTAAGTTGAAGACATCAGATCTAGAAATGCAATTCATGCTTGACAAGTCAGATGAAACAATAACAACCCACCAAGTCTAGTAGGAATCTGAAGATCTTTCACAAGCATACATAGAGGAAGGCCAAACGTAAAGCAGGAAGGAGCTATGTGCAGTCAGACACCAACGCCGAGGACGGTGAAATGGCTTGGAACATTTTTAACATTTCTTCTGTGCAACTGCCTGTGGACTCTTTTCTTAAAAACATTTTATGGCATGCGCATTTTACTTCTTTAAGGATAAATTTAATTTTCCCAGTGGAGAAACACTCAGCAGTCTAGGAAGGCTAGGTAAGATGACTGGGAGTAAAAACAAGCACTGGAGGAATGTGGCCTTCTGCCGTGTATTATTCACGCACCTGTCGTCTTGCCTGGCTGCACTGCCTGTTCCTATTCCTGCTCCCAGTCTGGGGGTAGCTTATGCTAGTTCTGGTCACAAGCACCTCTGGCTGTCCATCTTTCGTGACCATCCTTGTGACATGAAAGCAAGCCATGTGCCATGTTTGGAAAACTAGTAGGGATGAGTGGAAGGGATCTGTGGGAAATTTCATTGGTGAGAGCCTCCTCTTTCTCTTCCCTTCCTTGTTGGAAATGCCAGCTGTTTCACTGGCCTGAAACATACCCTTGGAATTGGTAAACCCTTTCAATCCCTGATCCAATTCCTAGGAAATATGTAGTTGTGTGAGAAGCAAATCCTCCTGGTCTCAAACTACTGAAAACTGGGGGTGGATTGTTATTGCAGCAGAACCCAGCCTATCCTGACAAGCCCAAGGAGAAGGCAGAAGGTCAACACTCTTCTGGCCCCTCAGGGTCTCCGTGGATTCGGGGTGAGCTCTGTTTGCCTTTGTTAGATACAAGGTGCCAACATCCTACTGTCCTGCGCTATGGCTCATTGAGGACAAGCAAGGGAGGGTCTGAACCATGAAAGAAGCTTCAGAATTATTCTGAGAGACAGCAACATTTGTGATTTTAGAAAGGGGCTACCAATGGGAGTGGCCAAAGGGACCCCCAAAATGGTGCAGCCACTCTGAACAAGAGTATGGCAGTTTCCTGTACAACTACATATGTGCTTACTATCTGACCCAGTGTTCATTCAATTTCATTCTCTGTCATTTGTCTCAGAGAAATGAAATCATGTTCATACAAACATGGATAGACATACGTTCACTGTAGCTTCATTCATATCAGCCCCAAACGGGGAAAATAAAAGACCCTTCAATGAGTGAGTGGCGAAACAAGGTATGGTACAGCCGCACTGGGGAGTACTACTCAGCAATAAAAAAGAGATAAAAGTTCTAACACATGCAACAGCTTGGATGGAACTCAAAGATGTTACAGTGAGTGAAACAGACATTTATTTATGTATCACTTTGAAGATGCCGTAGAGATGGAACACAGGACAGTGGTTGGGGAGAGGTTAAAGAGGCTGTAGAGGAGTTCTACATGACGATGAGCACAACAGCCATCACAAATCAACCCATGATGGAAACTCAACACACACTAACACACACATGGCTTTTGCCAACTTTAATTTCCTGATGGTGACGTCAAATGCTAGACATTATATTACTTCTATAGAAGACTGTGTGAAGGCCATACAGTCCTTCACCTCACTATCTATTACAACATTTTTGAAACATTTTATTCAATCTAGCATACTTACACCACCAGCTATCTAGTAGGTCTGTGCTTCTGTGTCTTCCACTGAGTATAAGCTCCACAGGAGTAGAGACTGCATCTAGCGTAGTAGTCCCTGTCTTCCTGAGACCTAGAACATGTTTGGCACGACTGGTTGTTTGTGGAATACATGAATGGATATAAACTATGGGATAGATGGATGAGTGGGTGAATGAAGGAACGAGCTTTCCACTCAGCACCGCACTTTTAATAATGTCGACAGTTCCAGACAACAATTCCATCAACATCTTGCACAACTCAAACTCTAAGCATTATAGCTCTCTGTGCATAAGCAATTCTTCCAGGACACTGACTCTAACTTATCTTACCAAGATCATAATGCCTCCTCCCTTCTGACCTCTACAGTATCTTTCTCCCTCACAAAGGTGACAGACAGTATGACTAGAAGTAGATAATTATGCACGAGACTCCTTCCTGCTTAAACTCCATTGGCAAGTAGTAACTCAAGGGGAAAAAGCCCTAACAGTAGTCAAAGAAAATGCTACATTTTAACCATGAATCATTAGCTAAAATTAAATAATCCCCCCCCTTTGTTAGGAAGTGGGAGGTCAAGCCTCATCTCAGAGGAGCTGAGTTTCTTCTAAGAGGGAATTAAATGATCCTCAGACCTGAGTTCTGAGGTGACCTGTGAACCAAATAAAAGATCAAATTCTACTATTTTCCTGGATCTGAAACCAAACCTTAGTACGAAACATGAAGCCCATAAAAGTTTGAGAAGACTTTGCAAACACACCTGATAATTTAGTCTCACAAAGCAAGGGAACCTATGTACAGTTAAAAGCTTTATGTGAAGCTCAGAAACTCATAGAACAAATCACAGGGCCCAACTGGAATGAAAAGTAACAGGGAATTAAGTAAAGAAAACATCCTGTGATTAAAAAACCAGAGTGCTCGCCTAGCATGCATGAAGCCCTGGGTTTGATTCCACAGTAGCACATACACAGAAAAAGCCAGAAGTGGCGCTGTGGCTCAAGTGGTAGAGTGCTAGCCTTGAGCAAAAAAGAAGCTCAGGGACTGTGCCCAAGCCCCAAGTTCAAGCCCCAAGACTGGAAAAATAAATAAGTAAATAAATAAATTATTTTCCAAGTGGACAATAGAAGGTCCTCTTCCACTGTGTTTTGTGCAGAAGGAGAAAGTCAGCACTTTGGAATTGCAGTGGAAAAGGAAAGGACCAGGTCAGAGGACGGGAGGGACGTTTAGAGATGGAAAGCCATCCATGTCTTAACAGCAGGAAGAAATGTACAGCCAGGACAGTGGTGACCACATTGGCAAGACGAAATTCTGCTTCCTAACTGGACCCAAACACCAGGTGCTCACCTGTGGAGAGCTGGGTAGGGAGGGGGTTCATTTCTTTGTCCACCATCTTCTGGTACAAAGCTCTCAGGCTGAAAGGCTCCACCGTGAAAGGGAGGGTCCCAGTCAACATGGCGTACATGTTCACACCGCTGAAAAAGAAGAGACCAGAGCTTGAGAGCAGAGAGGGCCGGGGTGGGGGAGGACAAAATAGACACATGTTTAGCCACAGTTTCAATGCTGTGTGCGCGCGTGCATGCGAATGCTGGTACTGGGGCATGAACTCAGGGTCTAGGTGCTGTCCCTTAGCTTTTTCTGCCCAAGACTAGCACTCTACCACATAAGCCGCAGCTCAATGTATGCCTTTTTGTTGTTGTTAATTGGAGATGAGTCTCTTGGACGTGTTTGTCCAGGCTGGCTTTGAACTTTGATCATCAGATAGCCTTCTGAGTAGATAGGACTTCAGGTGTCGGGCACCAGTGCCCAGCATGGCTCAGCTTTGTTTCACTCAGGGTTGGTGTTCTACCATTTGAGCCACACCTCTAGGCAAGATTTTTGCTGGTTCATTGGAGATAAGAGTCTCATGGAGTTTTGCTTTCTCAGGCTGGCTTCAAACCAGGATCTCTAGCTCTCAACCTCCTCAGTAGCTGGGATTATAGTCACGAGTGGCTTTCCATCCTCTGTGACTTTCTTGCTAACCTCACCAAACCTTCTTTTTCTCAGGAGTCCTACTATGATGTGGTTTTTCCAGTATGGTTTATTAGATTTACCCTGGAGAAGTCCAGACCAAAAGATAACCAAACAAAACCACAAGGGAGCACCAATCCCAGGCTAACCAGCCTAACAGGTTATCCCTCAGGCCTTTGAAACAAAGTCAGTCAGTCTTTTTCTTTTTTTCCTTTTAGTATTAGGATTTGAACTCGGGCCTCTTACTTGCTAGACAGATGCTCTACTGCTGAGCCATGATGTCGGCCCTGCTTTTTACTGGTTATTTTTGAGATGAGGCCTTGCTTCTTGCCCAAGCCCATACCTGAACCTGCCTGGGTTGGCCTTGAACTGCAACCCTCCTGTTCATAACTAGGATTATAGACATGAACTACCAACATCCAGCCCTTCTCTTGAATTCTGCTCACTTTTATCCTTCTCAGTGTTCTTTCTTATTTTATTATTTCTCATGAAATCTCTGCCAGCAGCTCCCAGCCCAATATCTCAGCAGTGGCTGAGAATACTTTCTGAGTGGGCTTCCCTGCTTATCTCCAAAGCCAATCTGCAGAACCGAAAAGTCCTCTTAGAAGATTTTATTTTCCTGACCATTCCAATGAGATTTCCTGATGGAGATGAAATGCAATAGGATTTCCAGTCAAAACAAATCCAATGAGACAGATAGAAATGAAGACCCTAGAGGTCTAATTCCACTTAGACGCCTCTGAATCTCAACATTCAAAGATAATAACAGGTAATCCAGCCCAGAGGCTCTGGCTTCAGTTGTTCTCAGATTTCAGACACAGGCTAAGACCAGGTTCTGCTCTGAACTTACAGCACAATTTGGGAGACAGATACACAAAGCTTCATTCCATGAATTCTTGCTGCATGCCTCCCTGCCCCCACACAATGCTACAAAGGCTGGGTACTATGAGCCGGAGCAGGTCGCCATCTTGGATTTATATTTAGGAGAAAGAGACAATCAGCAAGAACACAGATAGATAAGTACTGACAGTAAAGGGGGTAGGAAAACAGTAAACTTCAGACAAATGAGTAGATTAAGGGAAACAGAGAACTTCTAAAGATGCACAAGAAGCTGGGTACAGATGGCTCATGCCTGTAATCCCAGCTACTCAGGCTGAAATCTGAGGATCTTGGTTCAAGACCAGCATGGGCAGAAATGACAGTGAGACTCTTATCTCTAATTATTCATCAAAAAAAAGCTGGAAGTGGAGCTGAGCTCAAGTGGAAGGGCCCTAGCCTTGAGTAAAACAACAACAACAACTCAGGGACAGTATCTAGGCCCTGAGTTCAAGCCCCAGGGTGTACACACACACACACACACACACACACACACACACACACACACACGAAGATAGGGAATATGATGTATATAAGCCTATATATTTCTGACTAGCTGGACATGAGGATGGGGAGCTGACCTACATTAACTGAGAAATGGAGACAGGAATGAACAAGGCATGCGTAGAGCCACCTACTGCAGCGAAGGTGCTTGTTTTAAAGATGGTACCAGGGAATGTAGGGACCCAAACAGGATCTAGAAGGCAGCTGATTACATCACCCCAGTGCCAACCCCAGAATCCCAGTACTCTATATGGAGTTAATAATCAACAAAACAAGTCACAAATGCTTAAAGAAAACCTCGCTTTCCCATCCTAAGGTCTTTTGCCTACAAAATGTGAACAGTAGTACTACTGTAGTTACTTCTTGAACGATGACAGAGACAAAAATTAAAATGCTCCATAAATGTACAATACATGTGGCCTATTGTTTTATAAGACTTGGTATTGTTTTGTTTTTGTGTTGGTGCTAGGGCTTGAACTCAGGGCCTTAGATGTTACAGCTGGTGCTTTACCACTTAAGCTACATCTGTCTCTCTCCAGGCTAAATGGAAATAAGAATCTTAAGGATCTTTCTGCTCAGACTACCTTTGAGCCTCAACCCTCAGATCTCAGCCTCCTAAGTAGCTAGGATTACATGATTGAGCCACCAGTGCCCAGCTCGTAAAAGATCATTAAAAAACTAAGTGGGGAAAAGACTTCACTTACGTTAGTGCTCTATCACAAAAACAGTCATGTTCAGCAGTCCTAGGAGATTGTAAAAGGGAAAGCAGATCGGGAATCTTTATTCCTCTCCCTTAGAGTTTTCTCCCATGTTTAGTATCCGGAGAAAGAGAAATCTGGTCCCTTTGACATATCACAAGTATTCAAGAATACCAAGGGAGAAATGTGGAATGCAGCTTATAAGCCTCTGTAATCCCAAAGAATTACAAGGAGTTTCAAAACATGTCCAGAATTTCCAAGTGGATCTTTTGAAATATGGCCCAGGGGCTCGCTAGCTTCTCCGTGGCAGACACTGGCCCTAAGAATCGGATCGCTTTAACGAAATACTGACTGGAGACAGAGATGAGGGACAAAAACAAGTAATTACTACCAGTGCCTAAAAAGGAAGAAGGAAGGTTGAGTCACTGTTGGATGATGAAAGCTAAAAGGGTCCTGGACAATAGGAAAACACTATGTCAAAAGCAAAAGAAAGCCAGGAGCGGGTAGCTCACACCTGCAATCCTACTTGCTCAGGAGGCTGAGATCTTAGGATCAGGATTGTTTTCTGAAGCCAGCCCAGGCAGATAAATCCAAGAGACTCTCATCTCCAATGAACCAGTTGGCCAGTTAACGGCTGGAAGTAGAGGTGTGGCTCAAGTGGTAGAGCACCAGCCACGAGCAAAAAAGGCTAAGTGATCACTTGAGGCCCTGAATTCAAGCCCCAGTACTGGATAGGGGAACGGAATGGAAGGGGGAGGGGAGGAAGGGGAGAGGCAAGGGGGAAAGGGGGTACACTAGCACCTGGCCTTTTTACTCCATCTGTGAGTGAATCCCTTGGATTTTTCCCCCCTTCTTTTTCTCATCTCCCTAGAACTGCGCTGCCATGAGCTAAAAAGGGCCAGTGCCAATACGTGCCGCTTTGCCATGCATCCAGGGCTTTTGCAAACACTATTTTACCAGGACTCAAGTGCGTTGCCTCAAGAGGGCTTTTCAGAGCACCTGCAGCTATCTGTCACTTCCTAGGGGGTGTAAGAAAACTGCATTTGAGTGGAGGCTATCACAGAAAGGGCCAGCTGACCTGGAAGCAACCCAAATATAGCATAAGCCAGCATGGGGAGGGAGGTGAGCTGATCCCTGGCCAGAGGCCATGCCCCCGACATGGCAGAAACGCTCATCTAGGATCACCTCCATCCTTCCCGGCTGGTTCTGCATCCCACCATTACCTCTAAGTAGAATCCCACTTACTGGGTCCAGCGTCCTGGAAGGAGACAGTGCACGTGGTAGGAGGCATGAGACAGGGAGAAAGTTTGCTAGGGACAAGATCCTTTATTTTTGTTATGGGGATTAACACTGAGAAATGGAGCATCCGTCGTTTCCAAACGTGAGTGCCACCCCCTCCCCCACCCTGGGCAGGCTGTGTGGTAGAAGGACAAAGAGCAAGCAAGGGCCAACCTCTAGGCAGCCTGGCCTTTCGTGTCCCTGTGTATCTCTGTAGACTCTGGGAGCCTGAGCCCAGATGCCCCGCCCCAGCTCTGGCTTCCGCCCCTCCTGGCATTCTGGACTTGAAGATCCGAAAGGAGCCCAGTCTCCGTGCAGAGCCTCAGCACCAACCACAGAGGCAACGCAGTTCTATCTGTCCCCTGGAGAGTAGGACCCCAAACTGCCACCTGCTCCTCCCTCACCTACCAACTCCTCTTTCCCTTCCATCAGGTACCCCGGCTTTCCCAGCACTAGGCATTCGGCACGCTGGGAGGATCTCGTGGTATCTTCCCCCCCCAGTTCTGTTTTGAGACATACATTGTCCCTTTCATAACTTTCCACTGAGTATGAATGAGGCCCCTGCTTGCTCTGTTGTGGTTTTAATGACTGGGGAAGAAGACAATGGAGAGGTTGACAAACTGGAAAGCAAATGGCAATGTCAGGTGCTACGGGGGACACGGGCAGGGTAAGGAGAGATTTGGGGGATCCCCTTGGTTGGGAGGGTGAAGAGTTTGCAGCAGCACCCAGATTGAAGCTGGAATATGGGAATGGGTGAAGAGCTAGGAATGGCATTCCAGGAAAAGGGCAGAGCAGGTGAAACCCAGACACGGGGAAGGGCAGACCAGGAGTCTCTTCAGACTCTTCAGGGAATGAGGTAGATGGGAAGAGAGGAGGTGGGAAGAAGCACAATGCAGTTTTATGCTGATGCCTTGGAAACTATGGCGGACTCTTAGGTGAGGACACAGTGGCTGATGGAACTCAAATGTAAGGTCTAGGGGTGCACAACCTGGTTTCCATCCTGCCTCTCTTCCTTTTTCCTTCCCTCCCTCCCTCCTTGCCTTCCTTCTTTCTTCCTATTTTCCTCCCTGCCTTCCTTTCAATACCAGGGCTTAAACTCACGGCCTCTCACTTGTTCCCCTTCCTTGCGGGTGCTCTACCACTTGAGCCATGCCTCCAGCCTAGAGATTTATGCTGGTGAATTAGAGATGGCGTCTTGTGGAATTTTCTGCCTGGGCTGACTTTGAACCACAAGCCTCAGATCTCAGCCTCCTGAGTTGCCAGGATTATAGGCATGAGCCACTGGCAGTCACAGCTAGGACTTGGGTTTTCTTCTCTCCCAGGAGGCTCCGTGGAGTTAGGTAAAGGCCTCCCTGGCAGTGTATGCAGAAAAGACTGGAACGAGGAGAGAAGGAAGGAGGGCTCCATGAAAGAGCCTTGCAGCGCCCCTTCGAAATTCACCCTCCTCAGACACTAAGAATCAGGTCATAGATGAGAAGCAGGGGAGACAGCAGGGGAGAACACTGACTTTTATGAACTCAATAACTCACATGGACCAGACGTCGATTTTGGGGCCATATTTCTTCCTGGCCAGCAGTTCAGGGGCCGCATAGGCAGGACTACCACACTGGGTGCTGAACGGGTCCGAATAGCCCAGGATTCCGGCACAGTTGCTCAAACCAAAGTCTGAAAGAGGACAAAATCATCGCAGAATTAGAAAACATTGCAGAAATGAGAAGGAAAATAATTTTAAAAAAAAAAAGAAGCAGGGGGGGGGAGGGGAGACAGCAGGAAACGTTCTCTCCAGCTAACACATAATTTAACGTCCCAGAGAGAAGTCAACAGCTGCAAGCCATAACCCCTAGGTCCCAGTCTCCAAACAAAAGCAGGTCAGGTGGTGATTTTAACTGGAACATTTTTACATCAGGCCTCCCTGTAAAAATCTAGCTCGAGCGAAGCATCTGCTGAACCGAAACACTTCCATCCAGCCTTGTAAATGAGTCATTCAGGGAGAGGAAGGCTCTGGCTTTCTAGGACTGAGGGAGGAAGAAGGAGCTCGCAGTGGAGCTGGGAGAACAGTCGACTCGATAGAGAGAGAGATATACATTTTTTTTTTCTAGCTGATTCTTTTCATCATTGTCTACAGTAACAGGTGATCTAGCCACTCATAGCAAACCTCATCTCTATGTTTCATTTCAGAATTCTCTTAGAAGAAATGTCTCCCAAATATATGAGGCACACGGTATGATTTGAAAAAAAAAAAAACAAAACAAAAAACATGAACCAACCATTCAAACAGCCTTGTATGTTAGTGGCTAGAAAAAAAAATGCCAGGAGAAAGGTTGATGCCAATTAGACTGAGTGATGTTTTGCTTTATTCTTGGCAGATGAATAAAAGAGAAGTTCCATCCATCTCCAACTACTCTGGGTCTCATGTCTTTTGTGCTGTGTTAATTTTGATCTTAAAGATACTGCAAGGGATGGGAACCCAGCACTGTTGGTGTTATTGGAGTGCTTTGCTGCTATCTTCGTTGATCTCAGAATTAAGATCACAGGTCATCCTTTGAAGCCCAATGTAAATATTGTGGTCCTACCCCCCGGAGAGAAGACACCCAGACTGCCTGGCTCTAGCAGTCAGAGACTGGCTAGGCGGGAACAAAACCCTGTACTTTCTGATCAGCACTATTCATTTCTCATGACTGCATTTCCCTCCTCTCCGCAAGTCTCTACCTGTAAAGGGCATGAAAGGTAATGAAAGTTGTAGGGAAGCTGGGGGAAGGAGCAGCAAAGAGCACAGGGGGGCTGGGGGGGGGGGGGGTACCAGGAATCCACACACCATGAAGCAAATAGAAATCAAGGGGAAATTTCCCAACAGTCAGTGCGGGGGGGGGGGGGGGGGGGGAGACACACACGGGGGACGGACTGTAACAACAGTTTTAATAGAACTCCACTCAGGTGGAGCTGGAAAACGAAGTTAAGGCTTTGAAAATCACTTAAACTCTTCAGCACAGACTCTTACAACATGGCTTGGCCAACCCACCAACCAGGAATGTTACATGTTTGAACACTGAACTCTTGTTTTGTTGTGACTTCATTTCCCCCTCCTTTGTCCTCATTCCTCCTGTCTTTTGTTGCTCCCTTCACTGCCCCCAGCTCCCACTTCCTTTCCCATGGCCTCCACGGAAAAGCCCTGTGGGGGGCCACAGAGGGTCTTTGGGTCCCATCTTAGGAGATATGTTACAAATCCCTTGAAGGACTCTGTTCTCAGACCCTAGTATCTCAGACTGCAATATCACTGACAAAAAGGTATTTTTATAATAAGAAAACATGTGAGGATTGCTTCCATTGTGCCTACCTGGGGAAAAGTGGAAAAAAAAAAAAAAAAACAGCCCCGTAGGATAAAGGTTCAGTAGTGACATTTTAAGGAAAGCTTCCAGAATTCCCCTGTTAAAGGCCCGATCTGATTCCTACGAGTCCCAGAAAAACACATCTCTAGATTTCTGAGGTTAAAGCAAATGGCTCCGTTTGTACCGTCAGCAGGGAAGAGCAATAGCAAGGCATGGCCTTCTTCCTCCCTTTCCTCCATGCTCCAGGTCCAGTCTACTGAGAAGGGCAGGGAGGGGAGGGATAAGAGGCCAGAGGACCCCTCATTGTCCCTGCAAGCCTGGCCTTAAACACATTCTAAGAAGAGAAATTATCAGAGGATCTCGGAGAGTAACCAGGTTAGAACTGCGTGTGAAGTGACTTGGGTTAATCTGGCCAAAAGAACTTGATTAAAAATACACAGTCGAGAAATAGCCTGCATGTTTCACATTCGTAATTGTAAATTATTACAGTTTTACACATCTGCCTGTAATTAGAATCATGAAACTAGAGAGAAATTTGCCTTCCAGAAATGTCACATAGGTCTGCTTCAATTAGACTTAGTAAACACATAAGCTCATTATCGGTCCATTTTTTTTTCAAAGAGCTAGAAATTGAATCTTAAAAGAATGCCTAAGTAAATGCTATTAGCATAAAATTGTCCTAAGTTGTGGCTTTTCCATTTTAAGATTATACTAAATTTACCAAACATTAAATTGCCAACCCCTCCTCCCACCCCCACCTCCTTTTTGGAAGAGGGAAAAAAAATCCTGATTAAATCAAACCTTATACCTGGTAATTCTAGTTAATTTGAAACATGGCTTAAGTAAATTTATTTAAACTGAATTCTTTCAAAGAAATACAAACTATTATGAGGAAACGATAATAGCTATAATCACCTCTGGAAAACAACTAGGTAATTCCTTTGAAGATAATGAGGTTCAAAGGGTTTTCAACTTATAGAAAGAGTCAGTGGAGAACTTTGATCTACAGGGCTCAACCCAGAGGCAAAAAAGCACAAGATACAGGGCCTTCCTCCCTGGAAATGAAGGGAATGCGAATTCTGCCAAGTAAATGTGATTCCCAGTTGCCTTCTGGGGTAGTGCTCTGTGTCTTTCATTTGTAAAGTTTAAGTCAAGGCTTATTAACTTCCTGGTCATGAGACTGGGAGCTACTGGGAGAGTTCTGATGGGAAAATCCAATTATCAGACCCTCCTTTTTAGCAGTTTGGGGAATCCTCACTTCTAAAACTTGGTCACTTTCAATGACTGTACTTTATTGTGTCCTGCTCAATTTAAGTTCGGCTTAAAGCTTTCTCTGTATATATTTTGAATTTAATCTTAAAGATTCTTCATACACACTAGACTGTAACCTAATCTGATATATAAAGAGACTGTAACTTACACTTGTTCACAAGTATCAGAATCTCAGCCAATCACAAGTGGCCAGCTGTTCAAACATGTAACAAAGTTCTGAGTTGTAACCAATCAGGCTCCCTGTATCTCATTTCCATTTTCTGGATGTCACTGCCTTTTCTCTAGCTATCAACAACCTGCCCTGCCCTACATTCCAAACCATTTTGAGTCAAGACTACTGTCTACTACTAGAATCACAAATAAAGCCAACTAAGATCTGAAAACTTGATTTGTTCTGTTTATCTTCTAACAAATCCCAATGATCTGCAATGTCATACCTGTTTACACGCCAGTCCAGTGGTGGCCAGCTTAGATGAGAAAACTCTGAGGAACTGATTTTGGTCCCCAAAATACAATCATTAGACTTTCCTTCATCCTTCCTTCCTTCCTTCCTTTCTTGCCAGTCATGGGGCTTGAACTCTGGGCCCGGGCACTGTCCATGAGCTCTTCAGCTCAAGTCCAGTGCTCTTCCACTTTGAGTCACAGCACCTTTCTGGTGGTTAATTGGAGATAAGAGTCTCTCAGACTTTCCTAACCATGATCCTCATATCTCAGCTTACTGAGTAGCTAGGATTACAGGCATGAGCCAACAGTGCCCAGCCCATCAGACTTTCAAAGGGGGAAACTGTAGGTGCTCATTTAGGTATGCAATTTCTTCATATTATTGTTATAAGCTTCTTCCGAGAGATTTTATCACTCAGCCCATCTGTGAGTTACCTGTAAATGCAGCTGGTATTTATAATGAATCTTCTGAGCAAATGTGTGATCAATGAAATGGTCTGTTTTTCAACCTTGCGTATTCCACAGAGTAGGTTTATAAACAATCATGATCATCTAGGGCTACTGCTGGAGAGAACCAGCACAGAGGCAGTAAGTAAAACAGAAGGAAAAACATGGTATGGGCGTTGCTCCTTTGACATATGGAAACTACCCACCAGTGAATAGCTCTTCCCTTGACCCATCAGCCTTGTCTGTATGATGAAGTACATTATTCTTACTTTGACGTAATGTAAATCCATTCTTTAGGAAGCCTGTTCTCTCAAAATCTCTGCTATTAGGCCAAATCTGTCATTGTCACCTTCACATGTTCTAAAGACAAATTGCAGGTCAGCCCACTAGAAAAAAAAAAAAAAACTAAAAAAAAGTCTCCTTTCCTCTATTCTTTTTCCCCCATCAGAAAGCACTTTAGTGAAAGGCAAAGATCTCCGAAAGCAGAACTGGAAAAGTCTCTTTCAAGGCATCCCAGCGTGGCTCATTTCATTGTTTCTATACTTGGCCCTCAGGATGACTGAAGTGCAATAGCAAAACCATTTAACAAAAAAGAAAACCTCCAAATGGCCAAAGAATCTGCTAAGAATAGATTCTATAAAATGCTTTGGGGAGTGAAAATTGGTTTCCTCTTACTTGTTAATCATCTATAATGGGAAAATCTATCAACATCAGTCAATGGTGCTTCATTGCCCAGACAAAAGAGCTAGCTAGAGTCCCTGCAGCCTCCGTCTGTGAGGCTGGGGTCTCCTGTGTGGCTCTTCACTGTCACTCTCAGGTGTACAAAAAATCACCTGATATAAAAATCTTTTCAAAGCCACTGTGGTGGAAGAAAATACTTGCATTTGAAGTGGGGGGGGAGGAGGAAAAGAGAGGAAGAACAGAACAGTATTGTCTAATATCTGAGTGTGGAAATTGTGGCTAACACCAACTCTATACAGGCAAAATGAAACAAACAAAAACACCTCCATGCTTTTTGAGAGTAAGCCATCAAGTGGAGCCTGAATTACGAAACAATGAAGACTCAGCATCTTGAAGCTCCCTTCCAGTTGTTGTAGATTCTCCTTATCTTCCAGGGATACCTCTCTGCATAGCTACCACTGACACATGGGACCTACACACAGATTATATCAAAAAGAGGCCTGTTTTATTCCTCCTTATTTGGAGGCATTCTTCGATTCTTGGAGAAGCGGAATATACCATAGAAAGCTGTGGAAAGCATTCCCGAGCCATGCTTTCTTTCACTACTTCTAAGACATTTTTCTTATTAAGTTGAATTTCAAAAAGACCTCTAAGGATCCCACATCATCTGAACATAAGGACAGACTAGATAATCCAAAGCAATAGGTAGCTGACAAATGTTGAAGTGGGACTATGAAATACATTTTACTACCAGTTTTTCCCAAGTGCCTTTGCACATTCCAGATATTGAATAAAGAACAACAAATCTAGACCACCAAAGAGATTATTTTGGATTTTGGAAGCAAAGTATCTATGTAGACAAAAAATGTATTTGTCATCAAAGTAATCTATACCCATGACTATAAACCCTGTCATCTTAATTTGTTTTCTCTTTTTAACTATGCTTAAATTATTATTTTAATAAGCTATTAAATTCTATTAGAATTAATTTTTAGGGGCTGGGGATATAGCCTAGTGGCAAGAGTGCCTGCCTCGGATACACGAGGCCCTAGGTTCGATTCCCCAGCACCACATATACAGAAAACGGCCAGAAGCGGCGCTGTGGCTCAAGTGGCAGAGTGCTAGCCTTGAGCGGGAAGAAGCCAGGGACAGTGCTCAGGCCCCGAGTCTAAGGCCCAGGACTGGCCAAAAAAAAAAAAAAAAAAAAAAAGAATTAATTTTTATTTTCAAAACTACTATTCACTCTCAGAAGTAAAAGAAGGTAATCTAGAAGTCATGTCTGAGGGTTGGGTAGAGATAATTTTCAAAGGTGAGAACTGACAACACAACATTTAAAAGACAATTTTGCTTTAAAAAAAAAAAAGCCATACCAATCAGCTTGATATTATTGTCTTCATCTAGTAGCAAATTTTCTATCTTCAGGTCTCTGAAATAAAACCATAGAACATTTCAGATAAGCATTGGAAACAGTGAGTAACATTTTGCTTCTGAAGGGAAATGAACTATTTTGGGGCCACCGGCCACCCACCCATAAAGCTTTCTACCAAAACAGACTCAGTCACTAAGCCAATATTTGTAAGACACAATATAATCACTTGTCATCCACTATGAAAGACTGAGGGCTCACTCCTGTAATCATAGCTACTCTGGAGGCTGAGATCTGAGGATTGCAGTTCAAAGCTAGCCTGAGCTGGAAAGCCTTATACTGTCATCTCCAACTAACCATCCAAAGTTGGAAGTGAAGCTGTGACTCCAGCAGGAGAATTCTAACCTTGAGGGGAAAAAAGCTCACAGGGCCTAAGCCCTGAGTTCAGGCCCCAGGAACAAGGGGGAAAAAATCAAAGAAGAGGAAGCACAAAGATGGCAGAAGAAATCACAAGAAATGTCCTTCAGTGAGATTGAAATTGGAAGGTGGATGTTAAATACAGCATGGATGAGAAGAAAGCAGAATGCGTCGTCATGTGTGCACGGCCCTGTAATCAGAGGGATACAAACATGGCCATGACTGTAACACAAGGAGCAAGGAGCAACATCAGCCAGTCACCAACAGATTTGGTGAAGAAAGTAAGGTGATTTAATTCATCTGTCCCACCATGCCTGGAGCCTCAATGTCATGACAACTTGACAAGTGATAATACAATATATAATATACTAATCTGCTTAGAAAACAAACATTATCATGGATTGAATAATGGACTACAGAGATACCCGAGTCGGAATCCTTGGTGCTAAACAGATCTGATGTGGTCAAAGGAAACGGAGTTTGCAGGGGAGGAGAGCTGATCAGACAAGGGATGATGTCATTCATCCATTCTCACCACTCTACCGCCTTACCTTTGCAATTCTACACATCCAGTAAAGAACAGTGGTGAATCTAGACAACTAAAGACCCATTTTAGTATGTATTTGTACAAAAAGTACATATGTGAGAACAATAATGTATTCGTCATCAAACCCATCTATATCAATGATGATATACTCTGTTGTCTTAAGTGGTAGCCTCTGAACTCAGACATATCATGAATATTAATTATATCTGTCATACACACACACGGAAAACAACATATCCTATTATTTTGGAAAGACTCCATTCTTGGTGCAGCTTTTATTTTTCAGGTACTGGGGTTTGAACTTAGTACCTAGTGCTTGCCTGGAAGCTATTGCATCACCCAGTCACACATACACCCAACCCTTATACTTTCATTATTTTTCAAATAGACTCTCACTTTCTGCCCAGACTGGTTTCGATCATCATCCTCTTATTTTCACTTCCTACAAGGGTATAATGACAAGTATACACCAGCACATCCAACTTTTTAATGGTTGAGATGAGCTCTCAGGAACTCTTTTGCCCAGGCTGGGTTAGAATTGCAATCTTCCCAATTTTCTGCCTCCCAAGTAGCTAGGATTACAGCTGTGAGCCACTGTGCTGGGCCTCGGTCCAGATTTTATTTTCCTACACTTGAACAGAGAAACAAAGAAAAAAAATATATATATATATAAATTTTATATGTATATATATACATACACACTCTCTTTTATCTCTACTGTAACAAACTGAATGGTATAATTATGTAATAAAACAGAAATGTCAGCTGATAGACTATATCAATGTCTAGAAACAAAGGGAAGAATGGCGAGGGCTGTCTGACACAAACACAGAGTGATGTCTCATTTAACATGGACAGTTCCTCAAAGCTCAGCCCAGAACTGTCAGCTCATCCCAGAACACTGGATTTGGTCTCCATTTTAAATATTGGCAACAAACTCACATTGAAAATGCTAATATTAGGCAGGCCAACCTTACAGGCAAAATTGAGCCGGCAAACTATCAATTTTCAACTTCAGTGTAGGTAAAAGCCAAATCTATGAAAAGTCATGTGACTGCCCAAGGTGAGGTTAGAGAACGGGAGAAAAAAGACCAGGACGTGCAGATTGCTGAGAGCACTGTCATTCACAGAGAAAGAACACTGGGAAAGCAGGAGGGTATCCAGGAAGGCTGTTCTTATGGGAACAACCAAGGGAGAGATTTCAATTCAGGAAGAAAAATTAAGTTGTCAAATGGAGAGAAAATGAGCGCTCAATGGTGCTCAGTAAGTTCAAAATTGGAAGACTGAGCTGGGCACTGGTGGCTCTCGCCTGTAATCTTAGTTACTTGGGAGGTTAAGAGCTCAAGATCACAGTTCAAAGCCAGCCCAGGAAGAAAAGTCCCCCAAAGACTCTTACCTCCAATTAATCCCTCAAAAACCAGAGATGAAGCTGTGGCTCAAAGTGGTAGAGCACTAACCTTGAGCAAGAGAACTCAGGAACGGTGGCTAGGCCCTGAGTTCAAGCCCTGGGACCAGCAAAAATAAAACCTGGAAGAATGCTGCCAACACCAGGACTAACCACTTGGATGAGATGAAAGACTTGGTCCATGTGAATGCACTCATGACTGAGAAAGGCTACATTCCCTTCAGTTCAAATGAAACAATACAGACAGTGGGTGATTGGGCAAGAGGGCAGAGTAGTCGTTTTCTCTATCAGACTATAAATGAGATGAATCTGAAAAACAAACAAACCCCAGTCCTGGAATTTGGTGGGACCGTCGCTTCCCCAATGTGACAGGCCAATATCATACAAGAAAATCTTTCACTCCCCATAGCTTGGAGAGCTCCAGTGAGGTGCCATCTTGAGGGAGGACCTCCTGCTTGAGACTGACATAACTTGGAGAACAAGCTTATATTAGCTGCTTACAAGCAACCTGTGGCCAAGCAGGCTTTGAGACAGAGCCACAACTGGGGACTAATCAGTGATCAGGGAAAATTAGGGCACCCTGCTAAGGTCCAAATGTCAGTCTACCATCAAAGACTCAGAGGAAGAGAGAGAAGTTTTTATTTAGGCCTTGCCATCAGCAGCCCCAACCTCTCCAATAAGAAGAGAATCATTGCTAAAAGCCCATTTCAGAAAACAAAGGATCTAGCCTCTGCTTGGTTTACAGCTCAGATCAGTGATCTATTTATACTAGCAGCCTGCAACTAGGCAGGATTTGGGTGAGATTGAACCATAACCAAGGGTCTTGGGGGTTAGATAACAATCTGTAATCAGGAATTTGTGGATCACCCAGCTACAGTGTTCAGGTAGGAGATTGTTATACTGGAGGCCAACACAGATAGGGAGAAGCCTTGACTAGGGTAAACTGAGAGCTCCCAGAGAGAGTTAGGGAAGCAGTGAAAGTAGAACCAGTAGGAAAGTAGGACCAGCTCCACACTGTCTGGTGAGAGCAGTTTCGTTGCCTAAAGGGGCTGTCCGAAAACAAAGCACTTGGCCTCCACCAAGAGCTCAGATGGCAGGAGATACTGGAAGTAGCCTAAAGGCAGGTAAGCCCAGGTCACACCTGGGGGCTTGGATAGCAAGGAGCAATTGGGGGATGGTCAGGAGAAAACACTCTAGTGAGAGAAGGATGAAGGCAAGCTGAGAATTCAAAGCAGCAACAGGAGCTCAGGGCCTGGAGGAGGTCAATGACCCCACTCTCCCAGAAGAGAAAAAGGCCTAAAGCCGGAGAATCACTACAAAAACAGCACCAACCCTGTGGCTAGCAGAATTCCCGGGCTCCTAGATGGTGGGTCTGGAGGCCTGATGCCAGGTGGGGATGAGAGTTCCAAGCACAAGACCCAGGACCCACACAGTACCTGCCCCTCAGTCAGCCTTCCCACAGGGCGACAACCTGCTGAGCAGAATCTAAGAACTGACACCTGCAGTCATAGCAGTCCAGTCTCTCAGTTCTCCAACACCAGTGCAGATTCACTTCTACAGTTTTGCCTCCTGTGTTCTCTTTAGTGTGCAAAAACAAGAGGACTAGTGCAACAGGCAGGAATTTGGTCCACAGACTAAACACTACTACGCAGCCATCAAAGGCTTCTGGTACATAAAATAAGGGAAGCTTCTAAGATGGAAGCAGCACACAAGTGGAAATTGACCCTTGACCAACCCTGCCTTCAAAGCACAAATAACACCAACCCAAATGCAAATATAAGAGACCCCAGCTAGTTCTACTCTATCTGAGTGGTACTGGGGGACCAGGCAACATACCTTGTACACATGGGCCAAAGATTGGCTACTGAGATATCCCCAGTCCAGGGTAAAGAGATCACACTACAACATTCCCATACACAGTCCTGGGTGTTATGAACACTCTAACTGCAAAATCACAAGCAATTAAAACATATAGCCGGCCGAGAATGTGGCTTAGCGGTAGAGCGCTTACCTAGCAAGCATAAAGCCCTAGGTTTGACTCCTCAGCACCACAGAAAAAGCCAGAAGTGGGCGCTATGGCTCAAGTGGTAGGGTGCTAGCCTTGAGCAAAAAAGAATCCAGGCACGGTGCTCAGGCCCAGAGTCCAAACCTTAGGAATGGCAAAAAATCATATATCCAATGATTTGGCTCCAGATGCATAAATCTCTACTCAGGCACACAAGAAATATGAGGAAACAGGCAATATGATATCTCCAGAGGTCAAAGAACCCCACAGTCACAGACATTAAGGATAGTGAAGAGGGAGAAAGCCCAAAGAAGGCAAAAGCATAATTATAATAATGATCAATGAAATGAAAGAACATATAAAAAGCTAAATGGATGAGATCTGAAGATTGCAGTTCAAAGCCATCCTGAGCAGTAAAGTCTGTGAAACTCTTATCTCCAATTAACCACCAGAAAACTGGAAGTGGCACTGTGGCTCAAAATGGTAGAGCTGCTAGCCTTGGGCTGAAGAGCTCAGGGACAGCATCCAGGCCCAGAGTTAAGCACCACATGGCGGGGAGTGGGGGGGCAGCTAAAAGGATTCCAAGAGGATACAAATAACCTAAAAGAACTCAGAGAGAAAACAAATAAGCAACTGAACAAAGTAAAGGAAACAAAAAATTCATGACCAATTACAAAATGGAAATTCTGGAAATAGGAAGCTCAATAAATCAAATTAAAAATAAACTCTGTGGAAAATGTCTGTAGCAGAGTGGATCAGTTTGAAGACAAAATACTGGGGCTCAAAGACAAGGTAAATGTATTAAAGTAGTCAGGTGAAGAACTACGGTGGGGGGGGGGGAGGAGCATAAGTGGAACCCGCAAGACTTCTGGTGTCCTAGTAAGAGATCAAATCTAAGAATCATAGGCATAGAAGAAGGAGAAGAGATGAAAGCTAAAGGAACACGACACAATAAAATAATAGAAAATTTCAGGTACAGGAAGGTCTTACGATACCCAATAGGTCAGACCAGAAAAGAATAATCTGGAGACACATCATGTCTTAAACATTAAGTGTACGGAACAAGAAGAGGAACAATGAAAATTGTAAAAGGCAAGTTATAAATTACCTCTATATAAAGGAAAACCCACTGGAATAACAGCAAATTTCTCAGCAGAAACCTTAAAAGCAAGGAGGTTTGGGATGATGTATTTCACACACTGAAAACAAATAATAAACCTGCCAACCTAGATTTCTCTTTTGTATAGACTTAAAACGATGATAATAGTTGGGTGCTGGTAGCTTACACCTATAATCCTAGATAATCAGGAGGCTAAGATATGGAGATCATGGTTAGAAGCCAGCCCAGGCAGGAAAGTCCAGGAGACTCTTATGTCTAATTAGCTATCAAAAAGGGGGGAGTAGAACTGTGTCTCAAGTGGTAGAGCATTAGTACAGAGCAAAAAATCTCAGGGACAATGCCTAGAACCTGAGTTCAAGCCCCAGGACAGCACCCCCTCCCCCCAAAAGATGGTGATGATGGCAATGATAACAATGATGAAGAACAATAATGGAACTGTGACATGTGAACATAAAAGGACTGTCTAGGAGGGGTTATCAGCTGGGAGGGAGAGGAAAAAGGAAGATGATACTGAGGGGTGAAGAGGATATGACAAGTATATGGAAGAGGGAAGGGAAGGATGGAATTATGGTGGAGGAGTGTATTTGTTGAGTGTGCATTATGTGTATGTATGGAAGTATCACAATGAAACATCCTCATATTAAAAATTGTACGTGAAGGGCTAGGAATATGGCTTAGTGGCAAGAGTGCTTGGCTCGTATACATGAAGCCCTAGGTTTGATTCCTCAGCATCATATATGTAGAAAATGGCCAGAAGTGGCACTGTGGCTCAAGTGGCAGAGTGCTAGCCTTGAGCAAAAAGAAGCCAGGGACAGTGCTCAGGCCCTGAGTTGAAGACCGAGGACTGGCAAAAAAAAAAAAAAAAGTATGTGAAGTCAAAATGAAACAGAATTAAAGACAAAGCACATCTGTTAGCATGTTGCAACTATCATAATGAAACTCCTCAACAACCAATTATGCTAGTTAAAGATGTCTTAAAAAATGAAACAATAGGGCTGGGGAATATGGCCTAGTGGCAAGAGTGCCTGCCTCATATACATGAGGCCCTAGGTTCGATTCCCCAGCACCACATATACAGAAAATGGCCAGAAGTGGCGCTGTGGCTCAAGTGGCAGAGTGCTAGCCTTGAGCAAAAAGAAGCCAGGGACAGTGCTCAGGCCCTGAGTCCAAGCCCCAGGACTGGCCCAAAAAAAAAAAAAAAGAAACAATACATAGTATACTTCAAAGCTGGTAGCCTTTAAAATGCATCACATATATCCTAATACAAGATGACTATTCCTCTCTTTTTTCCAACGTGCCTCTTAAAGGAAGAGATTTTAGAAAACACAGATATAAAGTGTCAGGAATGCAAGAGAATTATCATATCTCTATTCCTAGTATTTAGCAATGAAGCTCTATTATCATATTTAAGACGATATACTAAAATGCTAGCATTATTAATTTTAGAAATAGTGTTCTTGTACTCTCCCAACATTTCCTGAAACAATGTTTCCAATTTGTCAAGGGGAAGAAGCAAGATGGTTCTTTTAGTCATTGTACAATGTGTCCAATGGAATATCCTCTTTCTTTGATGACATGATTGTAGCAAGACACTTAGAGGAGGGGAAGTACTGGAGATGGAACACAGAGCCTCCCAAATTCTAGACAAGTGCTCTACCATTGAGCTCCACCTTCAGACAACAAAGCACTCTTTGATTCTGTATGTAAATACTTGCTAAAAATCTTACCCCAAACTATAAGCACCCATTTCAAAGTTGTATAAATTAAGCATTTGGTAAACTGTTTTTACTCTGTTCTCTCAAACTATCTCAATTGTGGAACAATACCTCTAGAAGTAATGATTAAAGCCCTGTCAAATGTCTTTGCTCCCTTCCTATCAGATTCTTGAGTAACTTCTAACTTCTAGATTCCTGCCCCTCCCCTGCCCGCCCCGAAATCATCAGTGAGTCAAATCATGGTTACTATGTCTTCTCCAACTTATATTTTTTTGTCAAAGATAAAATAATTAAAAGTATGCCCCCCAGAATGCAAGAAATTTGTGAAGACTTTGGAAGGTACATCTTCTTTTCTGAAAATAATGAAGACAGATATAAGCTAGCATCTACTCAAACATATACGGTAAATCCAAGACACATGCTCACACATACAAAACAGTGTGCCAGAAATAGTCTAAACTGTGATTCTATGAAAACCAATTCCATAGCAGCAACACCATAGTTTGTTTCAAGTGAAATTAAGCCTTTTTGCCTGGGAAGAATAGAAGTCACACCAAGCACTGAGGAGAAATTTGGTTCGGAATAAATATCATGCAGAAAAGCAGCATAAAGATATGGAGTAAATGTAGCTGCCAAGAAGAATCAAACTAAGCTGGGAACTTCTGAGCTACAAAAGCCCAGAGAACAACTACAATCATTAGAACAATGATATAAATGAAAGACTGGAAGTAAAAGGGAAAAAAAGGATACCACATGCTTTTTAAAATCAGCAAAATACCATAAACCAGCAGGAGGAAGTATAAAACTATCATTATTGTGCAAAATGAAAAAAAGAAAATCAGCTCAAAAGCACTATCTTCCCACCTACTACATCTCAAAGGAACCACTCCAACCCCCAGGAAAAATGGACAGAACAAACCTGTCTACCTGCACTGTTTACCCATATGTTTCCCCTAAGTCCAGGATTCTAAAAGATTCCAGGGTAACCAGCCTAACCGCCTAAAGGTTCTATCATCAGTAACGAGAAGGTAAGCTACCTTCCTCTGTCTTAGGTCACAGACTTGGTCTTTATCTTTTGAACTGTATCTAGAAGGAAAGGAAATCTGTTTTCCTTGTGACTCTTCACAAGAAAAGGTCCTAATGTCTAACTTTTAAAAGTCGATTTTCCTTTGGTGCAACCAGCCATTTGTATTCACAGGGTTAGTTCACCTTTGGATTGAACCAATGTCAGACTGAAAATACTCAGGAGGGGAAAGACTGTATTTATACTGAACGTTCATATTGTTTTTTGCTTATCATTAAACAGAGCAGAACAACAAGTATGTATACAGCATTTACAATACATTAGATATTGTAAGTAATCTAGGGGTGATTTAAAGTATACAGAAAGATGTTAGATAACAGACAAAGACTATGCATTGGTGTGTGTGTGCACGCATGTGCATACGTGCGTGTGCCTGCGAGTGCCAGTCTTGAGGCTTGAACTCAGGGCCTGGATGCTGTCCCTGAGGCTCTTTGTGCTTAAGGCTAGTGCTCTACCATTTGAGCCATAGCTCCACTCTGGCTTTTTGGTGGTTAATTGGAAATAAAGAATCTCACAGCCTTTCCTGTGTGAGTTGGCTTTGAACATGATCCTCAGATCTCAGCCTTCTGAATAACTAGGATTACAGGCATTAGCCATCAGCACCTGCTCAAGACTAAAATTTTTCTATAAGGGACTTAAGCATGCACAGCATTTGGCATCTTCGTCAAGGCCTGGAACCCATCCATCTCCCGGAGATAAGGAAGTAAGACTGTACTTACCCAAATGAGTAGAAAATGTATGGACAAGTGTTTCTAACAGCTTTATTCATAATCTCGCACAAGCGGAAGGACTCAAATGTCCTCCAGTCCTCGAGAGGAGAAACAAACTGTGATACGCTGAGACAGTGATGACAATGGAGGAAGTCTGGACGGAATTGTGAACAGACGTGGGGAAACCTCCTATGCTTGTGTTAAAAAGGAAGAAGCCAGTCCAAAAAAGCTACTTGCTGTGTTACTCCAACGACATGACATTCTGGGAAAGGAAAAACTATTCAGGTGGCTAAAAAAAAAAAAAAAAAAATGAGTGGATGCCAGGGATGGGAAAAGAGAGGGAGGAAAGCTGAGGCAAAGAGGCAGAGGACACAAGATACTTAAGGTGATGAAATTATTCTTCATGATACTGTAGAGGTAGTTACACGGCACCATGGATTTGTCAAGGCCCATAGGAATGCACAACACAGAGCGCACTCCAAGGTAACAAGTTTAGAGGAACAGTACTAGAGGGAGGCAAGGGTCCTTAGAACAAAAGCTAGGATCTGTGTCCATCTAGGAGACCCCACTGGAGCAGCTCTCTGACAAGGCACAAGCAAGTGGCCCTGGCGGACAGACAGTGAGCACAAGAAGAGAAAAGGCTTTTAGACCCTACTAACAGGGCAATCCCAAGGAGAAATGCCCAATGGGGGCAGAGTGGACATTGAGATGAGGAGTTTCTAGAGCTGCAGAAAGGACCAAAGGACTCTTGTACCCCACCCTGCTTGCATCATCTCATCACGGGCCCTTGTTCTAAACAAGAGCCATTCCTGACCATGAAAAGTTCTCTCTCCTTCCCATCCCACCCACCTGGCCAAAATCCTCCCATATTTCTTTCAAGAAGGTTTAGAGAATGGCCACAAGAACCTACAGGTCCTACAACCCCAGACAGAGAGTCAGGATGGATGCTGGCTCTGACTCATGTAGATCCAGGCTCGGGGAAGAGAGCCAAGAAGGATGCTCTCCGTGGCACACAGAGATCCCAGCTGTCACCTCACGGGAGCAAGGACCACAGGGAGCAGCAATGGGGACAAAGTGACAGTGTGGCTATGAATGTGTCTGCATCGGCCGTACGTGTGTGTGCTTGAGTCTGTATATGCACATTTCAAGCACAAGCCCATATTCATGTGTGTGCACACACGTGGATGCCTGGGAATGCCAGGCCTCGCTCTACCCCACCATCTGCATGGAGGGGGGGTGTCTGGGCTTTTCTGTCTCTTCCGTGTGGGATCCATACTTGCTCTCTCACGCCTCATGGCCAGTAGAGGTTAATCGCGGAAGCGGGGTCCCGATGCAGCCTCGGTTCGCGAGTGGTTGCCAGACCCCATGCCCACCAGCCCAAGGAAAGAAATGGGCACATGGTGGTCTCGGAGAATGCCTCTGGGGCGTTCTGATTTATTCAAATGAGGAGCCAACAGATATACCCCCTAAGGCGGGCACAGGAGAGGGACTGCTGGTTGGCCACAAGGGCTGTCCATCAAGTGATGTCAGGGGACTTCCTTTGTGGGCGGAGACCCAGCCCCCCAAGGATTGGGTTCTGGGGTCCCCGGCCATCAGACACGTGCTCAACCCCAGGGGCAGGGGCTTCTCTTCCTGTTAAAGGTGGAAGGGGAGGGGACAGGCTAAAGCCAGCTGTGGCCTCTTAAAGGCATAGCTGTCCCCAACAGGGGAAGAGAGGAATGTGTATGTGGCTATGTGCATGTATGTGCACACAGATTTGTGCATGTGTGTGTGAAAGTGCACCTCTTACATGTGCCTTTCTGTGTGTGCACACTGTGTGGCTATGATTGCGCATATGTGAGCACACGTGTGTGTACATCCCACACTTCCAGAACAGCTGGATGGGAAGGAAGGAAGATGTCATCCCTGGGCCTTGGCGGCCTAGCCAGGACCCCAACGGAGTAGAGATCTAAACTGAGGAGCGGGGGACTCAGCAGAGTGCCTGCATTAGCCACTCAGGGGTGACACCCAAGAAGAGAAGAAGAGGTGAAAGGCAGAAAACTGAAGTGGCCATGATTCAAAGACAGTGTGCAATATGGAGGACCAGGGAATCATGGATCTGGGGAAGCTGAGCAGAGACGGACAATAACACAAGGTAGATACAGGCTCGTCTCTTCTCTAAGTGACAGCCCCAGGGCTGCTCGTTCAAACTCCATGAGCTTCGGATTCTTGCCTGAAAAATGGCACCCTGACAGGACTCGAGGCAGGGCCCTTCGTGGAGGAAGCCAGGCCATGTATTCTACCTGCTTTGTGGTCCCCAGGGGTGCCAGACTATTCGCTATGAGATGAGAGGATGGATGGAGGTAAGGACGGTGAAGCCAAAGATGCTAAGATGAAGAGAAGAGAGAAGTCTGTGGAAAAGCCTTACAAGAGGAATGAGGAAACACTACTGGGGAACATAGGGCTCAAAAGACTGAAGGATGGGCCCAGGAAGGGCTGAACCCAAGGCAGACAGGATTAATTCAGAAGAAGAAAGTTGTGCCTGTGGGCATGGCCACACGATGGATTTTAGTAATAAGCCAAGAATAAAGAATCTAAGAAAAGCATCTAACTCCCCATGGCAAAGAGGCATTTTGTAGCTAACAAGAGAGTTTTTATTGTTTGGGTTTTCTTTGGGTTTAGGCTTTATCTTCAAAAGCACTGCATTAAGACCAAATGATTTTTAAACCTTTGATTTATTTATAGGCTGGGTATGTTTGAAAAACAAAAGAATGATTTGTTAAGCCTGGACCTCAATTATTTATTCAAAAGGAAACCTCAACCGAGTGTCTACAATGTTCCAGAATCAAATTCTGTTTATAAAAATGACAAAACTAGTTGCTCAAAAGATGGTATCCTATAAACTGTGACCAGAAGAGAAAAGGGAAGAAAAGAAAAGAAAGCAAATTGGCACTAACTCAATAAAGAAAGCTCTCTGAAATTCTAGGGAGAATATGGAATATTCCAGAAAGAACCTGGGCCTGGCTACCAGAAAGCTTCCCTCAGTGCCATCTCTGACACTATCTATACCCATTCCATTGTCGTACTGTGTGTGCCCTGGGTTGGGCCTGGGTCTAAACCACTATCTGGGTAGAAAACAGATCGGACAAGTAAAAAGTCAAGGGTAAGTGCTTGGAAGGTCAATGGAGGCTGGTGTGGGTGTCAGGGCCAGGGTGGCCAGCCTAGAGGGCTTCCTGGAGAAAGGTAGATAAAGATGGTGAGGAATCACACCTGAGCCCTGGGAACTGACAAATAAGAGGTAGTTGGTAACAAGCCACCAAGCCAGTCCTCACGGAGAGGCTGGGGAGGGGCACTTGCTACAGGAAGTCACAGTGACCACAGAAGGGGAGACCCGTTCTTCCCATGGCACCCTTGTGTGAAGAGGCACCAAGCCCAGGTAAGCAGTAGAGCTTGGATGGACACCGGTGGTCTGGCTGTAGAGTCAGCACCACTGATCATGGGACATGCCAACCCTCCAAAGGGTGGGTGACCACTTTGTTAAAAAAAATCCCAACAACTGGGGCTGGGGATATGGCCTAGTGGCAAGAGTGCTTGCCTCATATACATGAGGCCCTGGGTTCAATTTCTCAGCACCACATATACAGAAAATGGCCAGAAGTGGCACTGTGGCTCAAGTGGCAGAATGCTAGCCTTGAGCAAAAAAGAAGCCAGGGACAGTGCTCAGGCCCTGAGTTCACGGCCTAGAACTGGCAAAAAAAAAAAAAAATCCCAACTCACCTTTCCCATCAGAGTTTTTCCCATCTGAATCCAAAGAAACAAAGCCTTTCCTATAACCATTGTCTTCAGACACATGCTCGCTTTCAGCAGAAGGTTGGAGAATCATGACCAGCTCCTGACTGTGAGCAGAAATTACCCCCTCTCCCTTTCCTCCCCATGGCTCCCCTTGCAAAGGGATGGGCAGGGGAAGCCTCAAAAGCCTCCAAGTTAAGAGCTTCTTAATCTCACACTAGCCCAGCCCGTATCTGCTTTTTGTCAAACCCAAGAGAGGAAAGAAAGTCCCCCGCCCCCCCCCCCCCGTCCCCACCATCTTCCTAAGTGCAGATGGCCCTTGCCCAATATTGAAAAATAAGTCAAGTCACGGCCTCGGGAGCCACAGAGCTGACACGCGTCCAAACACAAGTTCTAGCACACCCTGGCCAGGGCTCCTGCCACCTCGAGGTTTAGGAAAGGCACACTCTATTCCTCTGTAATGTTGTGTCTGTACAGTTCCACTGGAGTGTGTTCTGTTGAATGAACACATGAATCTCCAATTAGTTTCTCAGCAGAAGGAGCCTTCTTGCTGAGTCACATTAAGCATGGATGCTCTGGGTACAACAGGCGAATCATCACGTTTTGGGATCCTGCCAAGAGAACTCACTGGAAGGGGGAGGGGAATGCTGGTCGGGTGCCAGTGGCTGAGGCCTATCATTCTAGCTGCTCAGGAAGCTGAGATCTGAGGATTGCAGTTCAAAACCAGCCCAGGTAGAAAAGGCCAAGAAACTCCAATTCATGAATCTCCAATTAACCACCAAAAAGCTGGAAGTGGAGATGTGGCTCAAGTGGTATAGCACTAGCCTTGAGCAAAAAAGGTCAGGGACAGTGCCCAAGCCTTGAGTTCAAGTTTCAGTACTAGAGAAAGAAAGGAGGGAGGGAGGGAGGGAGGGAGGGAAGGAAGGAAATACTCATATATGTTAGATATAGAGTAAGCTCAGGCAATCAGATTAGAGCCATGGAAAAGTTAGACAACACCTTACAGTATGTAGAAATTAGAAGCCCTTTTCTATTATAGCAAAAAGATACAGACAGTGGATCTAAATCCCATATATAGATATTTTAAAAATCTACTCACAAGCTAGGCAGGCATCTGTGACTTATGTCTGTAATCCTAGCTATTCAATAAGCTGAGATCTAGGGATCAAGGTTCAAAGCCAGCCTGGACAAGTAAGGTTCTGTGTCCAAGTATTGGCATGCACACAAGGGTATACACACACACACACACACACACACACTCAAATCTACATATAGTATTTATATGGTTTAATGACTATCTTCTTTTAGATAATATTTTTGCAGTTCTGAATAGACAATTAAATATTCAAGTTTAATATCACAGGAGAAAAAAGGCAGCACCTTCATGAAGAAGCTGACAGAAAAGTGAATGTTTAGAACTTCATCTCACACAGAGAACCAAAAGCTTTAAGTCATGTGCCTATGCTGCCAGAAAGGACTTGTTCAAAACCCTTTTGCAGGCTGGGAATGTGGCTTAGTGGTAGACCTCTTGCCTAGCATGCATGAAGCCCTGAGTTCAACTCCTCAGTATCATATAAACAGAAAAGGTCCAAAGTGACACTGTGATCCAAGTGGTAGAGTGCTAGCCTTGAGCAAAAAGAAGCTCAAGGACAGTGCCCAGGCCCCGAGTTCAAGTCCCAAGACTGACAAAACAAACAAAAAAACCCAAAAACCTTGTGTGTTATCCAATCTACATGCTCAGAAATCTACCACCCAGGGCTCCAGAGTACCTCAGAAATCCTATTCTGTTTTATTCATTTGAAAAAAAAAAAAATCTAACCTGAAAATAATTTCTAAAATTCATTCCTTATCTACAACATGAGGAAGAAAATTTTCCCCACCAATGGAGTAAAATAAGTGTCCCAGAGGATCTAAAATTAAAAATAGACATATATAGTGACTATCAAGTAACAAATGCTAAGAGCCAGTCAAATGGGACCTTTGACAGTCAGTTAAGGCATTTGGTAAGAACCACCCATGAATACATTCTAAAGAAATACTTGAATGGATGTCTTCACAACCTGAGCATGTGGTGACATTTCTTAAAGAGGCTTCGAGAGAGAAAAGCAAAGAAATGCTCCTAAATCAGTATTTACCTACATTCCCAACCTCCTCTAACTATCAAAGACCCCTAAGCCTTCACCATTATCAGCTTATGAACCTATTTCCAAGAAGAGAGAAGAAGAAAGAGAAAGGAGGTGAGAGGAAAAGGAGGATTGTCTCGCCTATCCAAACATTAAATTCAGTCCTTTGACATCCTGACAGTAATTGAGCTGAGAGGGATTGCATTTTGTTAAAATGACTTTAAAAGGGTTGTTGAGAATTTCCCCTACAGCAGAGACCCGCCTGTGATTGGGGGGGGGGTGGGGTCCTCCTGATTTTCATTTTCTCACAGCATTCCACTTATTTTGGACAGAATAAAACCCTTAGAAACACACCCAGACCCCGCCACTTGAAGTTCTGCCCCTTGAAGTTCTCCATGCTATTTTCTCCTGTGGCCTGCAGGGTCAGCTGTAATCCACGCTGATCATTCCTCAGGCTTAGACCTCCACCATCTTCATAAACAAAGACAGAGCCAGAGCCAGGCACCCTAAGGACCAGCATTTTCCTCATAATAGCAGAGCCATGACACAGCAAACTACAGAAAGTGTAGCTGGGAAAAACTTAAAGAAAAGTCCTAGGCTTCCAATTTCTGAACATTCCCTGCCTTGTTGCTGGAAACCCGGAGTTCTCACAAAGCGTAATCGCCTGACAGCGTGGGACTGAAGAAGATACTAAACGACAAGGGTCTCCCTCTGTGAGGACACCCTGGGCCTGCTTGAATCCACCCGGCCAGGGCTGGCTCCTGGAAAGCCTAAGCGACAGCTTCTCCCTGCGGTTTGCCTGGCTTTAGACAAGGCAAGACAGGGCATCCCACAGTGCCAACCTCATTAAAAAGGACATGGCCTTTTCTGCCTGGAAAGAGTTCTGTTCAATAAAGGACCAGATCTGCTTTCTTCATGCATCAGAAAACGAACTGCTTTCAGAAAGATCAAAGGCACCATTAGAATGTTCCTTAAAAGTTCGCACTGAGAGGTGTCATATGATGCAGCAATTTCACTCTTTTTTGTGAGTGTATGCCAGTTCTGGGGCTAGAACTCAGGGTCTGGTTGTGGCCCCTGGGTTTTTTTTTGCTCAAGGCTATTGCTCCACTATCTGAGCCACAGCTCCACTTCTGGACTTTTTTTGCTGATTAACTGGAGATAAGAGCCTCACAGACTTTCTTGCCCAAGCTGGCTTCGAACTGAGATCCTCAGATCGCAGCCTCCTGAGTGGCTAGGAATAAAGGAATAAGCTAGTTACTAGTGCCCAGCATGCAATTTTACTCTTAAGAGTGGGAACCTCCAAGAGAAGTAGGAAGCACAAAAACTTGGCAATGAAAGGCTCATCACACTATTACACATGATAGCCCAAAGGTGGAAGCAACCCAAATGTCCATCTCGATGAAGAGGTTAACTAATGTTGGTTATAACCATACAAAAAAAAAAATCAGTCATGAAAAAGACGGTACTGATACACACTATAAGATACATAAATTGATACAACACGAGGCTAAGCAAAAGACTCCAATCACAATTCTGTTTATAGGAAGTATCTGAGACAGGCAAATCCATACAGTAAGTTGGTAGTTGCTAGTGGAATGGAGACAGGAAGTAACTACTATAGAAATGGGGTTTCTTTCTTAATAAAAAGAAATTTAAAAAAAAATTTTTGGTCAGGGGCTGGGGATATGGCCTAGTGGCAAGAGTGCTTGCCTCGTATACATGAGGCCCTGGGTTCAATTCCCCAGCACCACATATACAGAAAATGGCCAGAAGTGGCTCTGTGGCTCAAGTGGTAGAGTGCTAGCCTTGAGCAAAAAGAAGCCAGGGACAGTGCTCAGGCCCTGAGTTCAAGGCCCAGGACTGGCCAAAAAAAAAAAAAATTTTTTTTTGGTCAGTTGTGAGGTTTGAAACTCGGGACCTGGGTGTGCTGTCCCTAAGCTCAAAGCTAGTGCTCTGCCACTTTGAGCCACAGCGTCTTTCCTGTTTTCTGGAGATTAATTGGAGATACGAGTCTCGCTGACTTTCCTGCCCACGCTGGCTTTGAACCATGATCCTCAGATCTCAGCCTCCTAAGTAGCCAGAATTACAGGTGTGAGCCACCCACCAGCTACTGGTTTGGTTTTGTTTTTTAATTCTTTTTTGTACAGTAGTTTTTTAAGAGTTTCTTTTATTATTATAATTGTATTATCTTTTTTTTTTTTTGCCAGTAGTGGGGCTTGAATTTGGGGCCTGGCTGCTGTCTCTGAGCTCTTTTGCCCAAGTCTATCATTCTCTATCACTCTGAACCACAGTGCCAGGTCCAAAACAGTGTTTCTTTACTGGGGAATGAGTATTCTAAATGGAATGCAATGGAGTCACATATCTCTGAATATATCAAAAGTAATTCAATTAAATATTTAAATAAGGTAAACTTTAGAGAATATGGATGACATCTAAACTTTAAAATGTTTAAATATAGGTAAGCATGTATATCCATATATACATATAAAGTATATGTACGCACATATTTTGAAAGAATTAAACATGCTTTTCAATGAGTAATTATTTATTATAATTCTAGTCAAAGAAGAACCACACACTTATTAGTAAAAGGGGGGGTCTTTACTTTTTTTGAGGGGGGGGATCAGTACTGGGATTTGAACTCAGGCCCCCATACTCCATGTGCTTGATCACCTGGTGCTCTACCTCTTGGGCAATGCCTCCAGTTCTGAGTTTTGCTGATTATTTTAGAGATGGAGTCAGGCAGACTTTTCTACCTGGCCTAGCTTCAAATTGCAATCCTCTGATCTCAGCCTCCTGAGGAGCTAGGATTACAGTCATAAGCCACCAGGCATTCTGCTATTTAATTTTTTTAAATTTATTTGTCATCCTAAGTGTCCATCCCCCATAACAACATTGCTATGAATATCATTTCCACTCAGTTTCTCTCTGGAGCGCCCCCCTCCCACCTCCCACCAGCAAGAACAAGCTGGTACACACAAGTTTGAGTTCTGTAATTATTTGCAAGGTTTGCTTGGCTTTGGGGGGTTGGAGGGGCTTCCCTCAATTTGCAGTGCAAATTCAGAATCCAAATGGTGATTCCATCCAAGGGAATGACAAATTTGAACAGCTACAACTTGAAAGCAAATATAATGAGAACACCAGCCCCATGAGCAGGTGAAATACAAACTTCACTCTACTTCATGGCTGATTCTGTCTCCTGACTTTGTAAATACTAAGAAGAGCAACTCACACTTACATGGCACTTACTGTGCTCTTGACCCTCTTCTAGCAATTTCCATGCACAAACTCACTGAATGGAGAGGGAAATGGTTTTAGTCCCATGATACAGATGAAAAGACTGGAGTTCACAGACATTATATAACTAACTGGAGCCTGGGCCCATATACTCTGGCTTTAGCCACTACTCTGAATCCCCAACAATGGGGTGAACCCAACTTAACAACGATGCAGACTACAGCTCCCAGCCTTGCTTGGAGCCTCCCTTCATCCCCAGCGTGCCCCTTACCTATGGACCACCCCCACCCTGTGCAGATGCTCAACTGCCGAGATGAGCTGCCGGATGTATCTGCGGGCTTCTGACTCCTCCAGCCGCTTCTTCTCGTAGATCTTGTGCATTAAGTTGCCACCAGGGCACAGCTCCATCACCAGGTAGTAGCTGTTCTCTGTCTCCAAGATATCTAGGAGCTGTGTGATGTTGGGGTGGCGGATCATCTGTTGGATCTGCCCCTCTCGCCTCAGATTTTTGGTGACATAAGTGTCCTTCTTGGCTCTCTTCTTATCAATGACTTTTATGGCCACCTGAAAGAGACCAAAGAACATGGCTGTTATCAGGCCCTGCCGCAAAGGTTATTTCTCAACTAGTCCTTCGAGCATGCTAGGAAAATGACACATACAAATACAAAAGGCTAAAGATAAATGCAGCATTGCCTGGAAGAAATACGGGATCTAAAATGGCATCAGGGTTGGGTACCAGTGGCCCATGCCTGTAATCCCAGCTACCCAGGAGGCTGAGACCTAAGGATCAAGGTTTGAAGCCAGCCCAGGAAGGAAATAAGAGAGACTCTTGCTTATCTCCACTACACTACCAAAAAAGCCTGAAGTGGAGCTGTGGCTCAGGGGGTAGAGTCTTGAGCAAAAGAAACAGTACCCAGTACCTGAGTTCAAGCCCTAGAACTGGTGCGCGTGCATGTGCACACACACACACACACACACACACACACACACACACACACAAGAAGATGGAGGAAAGGGGGAGATTGTCCTTTCCATTCAAATCTGTAGTATCCTTCTCTCTCTTTTTCCATTGGGGAGTCACTATTTCAGTCTCCAAGTCCTATGACCCCGCTATTCTTGACTATGCTGGAGGGGATGTATGTGTGTGTGCACATCAATAACAAGGCTTGAACTCAGGGCCTTGAGCTCTCATTGCTTACACATGGCAGGTACTCTAGCACTTGAGCCATGCCTCCAGTGCAGCTTTTTGCCAGCTAATTGGAGATGAAATCTAGGGGACTTTCCTGCCCAGGCTGCCTTTGAGTCTCCATCCTCCAGGTCTCAGTCTTCTAAGAAGTTAGGATTACAGGTGTGAGCCACTGGTGCCCAGTCACCTTACCTATTCTTCCTTAAGGCCTCACTTCCCTCTCTAATGAGACAGTAAGATACCATGTCAGCTCCTTCTGCCAGATGCCTGCTCAGACCCTGCCTCTGAACACCCAAGCTATGGTCTCCCATAGACACTCTCATATCCAGCCAAGGCAGGAAGACAACAACAGGCCTTCCATTTCTGTTTATTTTCTTTCTTAGCAACTGTATTTCCTGTTATATATTGCAACTACACAGTTGCCTCTTTCACAGGCAATGCAAAAGATTAGGATAGGGTGTATGTGCATATATATGTAGTATATTATATTACATATACTACATATTATATATATATTAGTAGAGGGTATAGGTATATACATAAATGATAGATAAGTAAATAAGTATGCATTTGCAGTGAGAGACTTAAATGTTAGTTTGTGGACATAGCTCAAGATAAAATAATAGAAGCTTGCATTCCAATATACAGCAAGGTGACTACTATTCATGAAACTGTATTGCATGCTTAGAAATCACTAAGAGTCTCAGTGTTCCTAAAATACACACACACTCACAGAGACACCCACACATACCCACACCAACACCCCCACACCCCACTGAGGATATGGGTATGCTAATGAGATTATGAAATCCTATCACCATCTATACACCTATCAAAACATCACACTAAACACAGTAAATACATGCACATTTTACCTGTCAACTAGAACACAATTATGCTATTTAAAAAAAAAAACTTAATGAAAAGAAAATGTTAAAAAAAAAATGCACAAGTTGCTGGGCACTGATGGATCACACTTATAATCCTGGAAACTCAGGAGGCTGAGATCTGAGAATCAAGGTTTGAAACCAGACCAGGCCAGAAAGTCCTCAAAACTCTTATCTACAATTAAACACACACGTAGGGAATGGCTATGCCTTTAAGAGGGGACGGCCCAGTTAGCCCGTCCCCCCTCTTTCCAGCTTCAACTGGAAAAGAAGCCAGGTCAGTCCCTGCCCCTCAGCGGCAAGCACGTGTGCCACCATGGAGGCTGGAGACCCCAGAGGCCCAGTCCTTGGGGGGCTGTGGTCTCCACCCATAGAGGAAGTTCCATGACATCACCGTGATGGACAGTTCACTAGCCAATCGTTAATACCCAGTTAGTCCCTCCTCTTCCTGCCCACCATTACTGTTATATAAACCCCTCCCTTGAATAAAATCCTTTGAGGCTGGTAGTCCATCGGACCAGCTCCCCGAGATCTTCGTGTCTGGCCTCTGCTCTTAAATGTGAGAGGGATTGGGACGGGGGTTACCTCAGCTTAGCTTAGCCGGATAGGGACACGCTCCACCTCTCCTGCTGGCAGAAGAAGCAGAGCCGACTGCCCCTCACAATTTGGGGCTTAGCATCTCCCCAGGGAAAGGGGGGGACGTGGGGTTTAGCCCCCCCCCCCCACACACACGCATACACATGCGCACACACGCCTGAAGTGGCACTGTGTCTCAAGTGGTAGAGCACTAGCTTTGAGCAAAAAGAAGCTCAGGGACAGTGCCTAGGCCCCGAGTTCAAGCTTCAGGACCCGTGTGTGTGTGTGTGTGTGTGTGTGTGTGTGCGCGTGTGCACGTGCAAACATACACATACACACACATACAATATCGGCCAAGGCAATCAGCAAAGGGACCTAGACCAGACTGGGAGTCCTGTGCATCTCACAGAAGACCTGCACCACCCCAAGTCTTTGCGGTCAGGGCTCTCAACGCACAACAGCTGTGGCTTGGCCCCAACCCATTCTGTAAGTGCTAGAATAACAGCTTTATAAACCATGCTTATTCCTGACGTGTGTGTGTGTGTGTGTGTGTGTGTGTGTGTGTGTGTGTGTGTGTGTGTGATCCTGTTGGGGAGATAGAGGGGGAAAAAAGCTGAAAAGTGGAATTAAGTTATTAAGTTCTGTCTCCGCTTGGCTCAGTGGTTGCAATGTTTTAAAAATTACACCCTTTGGCAATGAAATCTTAATCTAAGTACTACGGATAAACAACAGTCTAAAAGCCGGCAGTAATATGATCTGCCTTCTTTTTTTAAAAATAGAGCACACAGTTATTGTTAGGATAATTTATTTAGTTCGTTAATTGCCTGTGCTAGTTTGAATAATGGCCACCCAAAGATATTAAGTGCTAATCCCCGGATTCTATCAATGTGACTTTATTTGGAAAGAGAGACTTCCGCAGATGTGGTCAAGGACTTGCAGATGAGATGAATTCCTGGGTGGGTCCTGTATATCACTTGGGGGCAGAGGGAAGTTTTGCACAAATCCATAGAGGAGACAGCATGTGCACAAAGAGCCATCGTCTACAATGATGGAACCATGGGCCAAGAGGGACTACCAGCCACCAGAAACCAGAAGAAACGAGAGCAGATTCTTTCTCAACAGTCTCTGGAGGAAGTGGAAGTCCTACCAAATGTCTGGTTTTAGACTCTTCGCATCCAGAACTCTGAGAATTAATTTTCTACATTAAGCCACCACGTTTATGGAAATTGGTTACAGCATTCAAAAGTAACTAATACATTTTGAAGAAGAGGTCAAGAATCTTCAAGGACAGGAATTGTTGCCTGACTCAGCCCCTCTGGGGCACATGTCCAGGTACCATGAGACCTTCCATAGCAAACATGAAAAACATCACTTTTTTTTTTTTTTTTTGGTGGTGCTAGAGCTCTTCAGATCTCAGCCTCTAAGCAGCTAGGATGACAGCGGCTAGATGCTGTCTTAAGCAATGGAGAAAATCCATTTCCTGTACAAGATCTGAAACCAAGATTCTAGCTCTTCAATGCAGGTGAACTGCAAAGAGACCCCTCACCCCGATTTTCCAAAGGAATCTGTTGTCAAAGATTTCCCTCACATTTCCAACAAATTAAGTAGCAAAGTGTTGTGTGATTCCAGTATATGACAGTTGGGAGCAGATTATTCATTTTTCATAAGTTAACGAATCAAATAATATGGTAACTCTCTATCTTGGTTCCCCTCTGCTCAGTCCATAACAAGATGCCTACCAATGATGGATAAAGTCATCCAATTGTCTTTTAAAAAAAAATCCTAGGGAAAAAAAAATCCTAGGGCTAAAAAGGCACACTAGAAAGCATCTCTAGAGGTAAAAGAATTGGGAGGTTTGAAAGCCCTAAGGAGGGAAATGAGTAGGCCGAAAGGCTTTTTGTCCTGAATGGAATGGGAGCCTGGCCCTCTCCAGTATGAGAGGAGAAAAGGATGCACACAGGTCCCAGTCTCAAGGAAATGCAGTGACAGAAAAGGATTCCTGCTTGATGCCTTTTGTCAACTGATTAGGAGGAAAACGAAGGCTTGAGCAATATGAGAGACGCACAGAATCACCTGGGTTCAGGAATGGCGGAATGGCACTCACTTTCATAAGGCAGTTGGTCCCTAAGGTGATGTACATAACTCACTTAGCACAATGTCTGGCACTAGTTAAGTACACCCTATGTTGATGTCATTACGACCATTATCATTCTACTTGCAACCAATCAGACTCCAGAAACAGTGAAGCAGTATTCAAGCTCATCAGCTGACAAAGAAATGTGCATTTCTTTGACCCACTGCAGGAGCGCATAAACAAGCTTGAATCACGTTTCAGGGTTGTGAACGTCTGGAATAGAATTTTCTTTAAAGCCCAAAGCAGTGTCTATCCATCTAGTCTCATCCTCTTTAAATACTGACTTGGTTGAGAATGTCTACATAGGATCAGTGTTAACAGGATTTTAAATTCAGCCCTTCATCCAGGATCACCCCACATTGCCTTGAAAATGCATTACTTGGAGCCCTATCAAGAACTGTCAAGGTATCCAATCTCCAAAATGAAAAGTCAGATGGAAAACGGAACTTCCATATGACCGAGAGGAAGGAAAATATAGTGAGCAAAAGACTCCTTTGTAATATCACAGAAATACATGTACATGTTTTACCCATTATACAGTAGTAGGCTGTATTTTACAAAGCTCATGCCCCCAGCAAATCACTTTTGAACCATAGGGTTTTAAATAATCAAAATGCACAGGGAGTACGAAGTCCCGATCAAATGAATTTTCTTTTGACATGGAAATGAGCAGCCCCTCCAACAAGAAGCTTTCTTTTCCAGAACACTTTGGTTTCTTAATGAGTACTGTATGCTGGAATGAAATTAATCTTTCCTTGCTCAATGAACATTTATGAAGCATTTCAAACACACCTGACACTGTGGCTGATACATTGTTATGGAAGCCAAAGTAGACTACAGACCATCTGAGCAGCATCAGTTCTATGGGATTCGCCATGGCAGAGTAAAGGTGTAAGAATAAAGGACTACGAAGGTTCACCAAGGGCCAGGACCAGACTTCCCAGCTCCTCTCCTACCTCCACTCAACTTTCCATGCTGTAGGAAGTCTAGGGGTGCCCAGAACAGCAGCTGAGCACCCAGGCTTTGCATTTGGGATTCAATTGCTCCCAACTCACTTTCTGCCACTTATTTAGCAGCTTGGACCTCTTTAAGCCTTAGTTTCTAATTTGTTTTAACAATGGAAGAAGGATGAGGGCACCTGCCTCATATAATCCGGGAGAGAGAAAGGAGGAACCCCAGAAGCAGTATTTAGCACCAGGAATCATCAATGCAGCCCTTGGTGAGAGTTCAGGATTCTTTATTTTGCACAAGAGGAAGAGATAGAAGCAGAAGCCTGGAATCGATGCCACCTCACTCTCGCCCTCTAATTCTAAGTTGCACTTCTGCTGGGGGCCTTTTGAGGCCCTAAGACACATGATCACACGAGATCACATGAGATGTTACCTAGGTCTATAGAGGAAGGAACCCATAAGACAGTCACCAAGGTCACGAGCCTTGTCCTGGAAAAATCACTCGTGAAGGAGCCCTGCCTCTGTCTATGGACAGCTTCTCCTGCCCGTGACATGCTGCTCACTTCAAACTAACAAATCCACCCGGGACTGTGTCTTACACTTGACAGCTCCACTCTCTGAACAGCTCTGTGGCTGTGCTTCACAAAACTTCGTATCCCATCTTCTTGAGTCTTGTCCTTGCATCTACAGCAGCTCTCTGCTGCTGTCGCCAGCACGGCCCTGTGGCCTCTTTAACCGTTTCTTAGCATTTACCAAAATAGTCTGTGTGAAGTGTAAAGAGTGAATATCAGCAACTAAGGTTGGAATAAAAGAACCTGCACTGCCAAGGGCTTGTGGCTACCTAGTGAACACAACAACACTTGGCAAAGGCAAGCCAATGACATCGACACTGCTTGTGAACTTACAGTTAGCTGGTGAATTTGTGGAGAGACATAGTGTTTCTGTCCACGTTTTCTGATTTAGCTTGCTCACAACAAGCTAGAACCCCTAATGTGACTATATTTGGAGAAAGGAGTCTTTCAAAGAAACAATTAAGGTTAAATGTTGTGAGTCTCCAAGCTGGGTACCAGTGGCTCATGCCTGTAATCCTAGCTACTCAGGAGGCTGAGCTCTGAGGATTATGGTTCAAAGCCAGCCCAGGCTGAAAAGTCCTTGAGATTCTTACCCCCAATTAATAACAGAAAAAGCTGGAAGTGGCACTGGAGCTCCAGAGGTAGAGCTCTAGCCTTGAGCAAAATGAACTCAGAGATGGTGCCCAGGCCCAAAGTTCAAGCCCCAGGACTGGGGGGAAAAGTGGGTCTCCAAAATCAAAGTTCAGCAAAATAAAGCACCAAGACGTGGGTAATCAAAAGGGGTGGGGTGGGGCCAGGGGGAAAGAGGTAGACAAATGAAGAGGAGAAGAGGGGGGAAATGCAGACAAGAATCTAATGTATATGCTACAAAATGCAGAAGCGTGAGGGAAGAGGTGGGTAGGGAAAGGATAAGTGAAAATGTTGAAAGGGGTGACAGTGATCAAGATATATTGTATTCATAAATTTAATCTTGGCAATATCTTCATGAGAAAAAGAAAAAGGAGTGGGGCTCCAATCCAATAAGACTGTTGATTTTATAAGGAGAGCAATTTGGATCCTACAAGCACACAGAAAAAGGATATGCGAGGACACAGCAACTTGATGACCATCTGCAGGACAAAGAAAGAGGCCTTAGGTGAAACCAAACTTGCCAACAGTCTTGATCTTGGAACCTGCAACTCCTGAGACTGTGAGAATCTACGTCTCTGTTGTTTAACTGCTCAGTCTCTGGTATTTTATTATGAAAGCCTGACTAGACAGCCAGTCATTAAAATGTCTTGTCTTGTAAATCCCATCATAAATAAATAAAATGTGGGGGAATTGAACTGAGCAGGGTGGGCAATAAGGGCAGTCCTCAAAATCCAGGATGAAAATGACAATGGGCTGAGGGCTTGGCTGTGGCAGCCAGGCCCAAATTCAGCATAAAAAAAGGCAGAAACCCAAAGTGATTAACCAGATCCAGTGGGAAGTTTTGAAAATAAATTGGTTTCACGCCTTCTTCCCAATAAACAATGCGTGTAAACGCATCCAAGCGGAACGTAGTCTTGTGTGGATGGTACTTATTTAACAGGAAGCAGAAATTTTCCTTTGCTGCCTTTATAATTAATTTCAGTGTTGCTCCAATTCAGAGAAAGGATGCTAGACCGCCCGACACACACGGCTGTCTTTTATAGGGGCCCATTAATTGCTGCTATTTATGTAGCCAAGCTCAATTGCTTCTGACCCTTGGTTCCCCAGGGCTTATTCTCCTGGGCTCCTGCAAGCAAAAAAAAAATTTTTTTTTTTTTTTTTTTTTTGGTAAATGAGAAGAATAAGTGTTCTTTCCTCAGTTTTGAAAATGAGGAGAAAAAGACTTGTTTCTCAGTTGAAACAACAGAGCTCATTAGGAGGGATGAGGCAAACACAGAGCCTTGTTCAAAGAAGAAGCTGGGAAAGCCCTCCCACGCCCACCCGTGGAGGTTCAAAGCCACTTTCCCAGGGACACTCTGCGATTCACTGAGCAAATCATGGAAACACAGCCCGCTGGCAGGAAATGAGAAACTGGCTCCTGCAAGACAGGGGGAAAAAAATGCAAGATGGAGCATTCTGAGACAGCAAGGTAGACGCCAGGCTGCACAGACCAGGACAGATGTGATCGCTGGAATTCTTATCCATGTCCATCCATTCAAAGAGAATAGGCTGCTCCTCCCTCCCAGGATCCACAAGGAAGAGAAGCCCACGGGTGTAATGCACAACCCTGAAATCGGGGTGGAAGCCCACCCAGCCACGTGTCCAGTGCTGTCCAACCAAAACGTGGCAGCCACCTATGAAAGTTTACATCGTTATTAATTTTACATCCTATTCTTCAAAAAGTAGCAAGTGAACTTAATACACTGATTTTCTACAATCCAATGTATTTAATACAGTTTTTCAGCATGCAATCCATTATTTCAGAATTCTTGACTTCTGCTTGAGGCAGGGTCTTGCTACATAGCCCAGGCTGGCCTCAAACTCGAGATCCTCCTAACTTTAGCCTTCCTAATGCTGGGATTTCAAGTATGTACTGTGACTAGCTCTTTTTTCTTCTTCCTCCTCTTCCTCTTCCTCCTCCTCCTCCTCCCCCCCTCCTCCTTCTCCTTCTTCTTCTATTTTGTTGTGCTTGGATCAAACCAGACAGTACCTCCAGCTTGAGCAATGCTTCCAGCCCTTTTTCCTTAGGTTATTTTTCAGATAGGGTCTCAATTTTATTTTATTTTATTTTATTTGCTCTGGCTGACCTTACACCTTGATCTTCCAACCCATGTCTCTCAAGTAGCTGAGTTCACTAGCATTCACCACCACACCCAGCTTGTTTGTTAAGATGAGACTCTTACTAATTTTTTCCTCAGACTAGCTTTAACCCCCAGTCCTCCCAATCTCCACCATCAGAGTCAATGGGATTACAAGTATAAGCCATTGCACCTAGCTTCAGCCCTCAAATTTCTCAATGAGCTATCTTATAAGCTATTTGAGGTACTCTATCTTTGAAGTATGGTGTGTATTTATTCTTACAGCACATGTTGTACACTCAAACACAAAGGGAAGAAGTGGTAAGAAGCTTCTCTTATAGACAGAAAATTCTGGCTGAGTGGCTTTATGAGAGTCACTTACATTCTCTGAACAAACACCCAGCCTGCTGCCCACCTACCACCTAGCACTCAACCGAAGCCCAGTAAGGGAAGGCAAGGATGGAGCAATTCCCCACTGGCTCATCTTCAATGTCACAGGTGCTCACCTGTCACACATTTACATGAGAAGGAAATTGTGCTTTTTAGGATCCAATCAAGGTCAGAGCCCCAGTACTGAGAAACCCCAGGCCGGAGACTTCACCTCAACCAACCTTAGGTGCTGCACCAGTAAGGATAATGGAGATAAATATGGTAGCCTAGGTAAATGGTGCAATCATTGCCACTACAGATGAGTCCACCATAATGACAATACAGTAGGATGAGTGTACAGTAGAAAGCTGGAGATGGTACTGGGGGAGGGAGGAGGAAGGAAGGAAGGAGGGAGGAGGGAAGGAGTAAAGGAAGAGGGGGAAAAGGGAGAGGGAGAGAAGGAAGAAAATAAGTAATAGGGGCTAGGAATACGGCATAGTGGTAGAGTGCTTGTCTCATATACATGAAGCCCTGGGTTCGATTCTTCAGCACCATATATGCAGAAAAGACCAGAAGTGGCACTGTGGCTCAAGTGGTAGAGTGCTAGCCTTGAGCAAAAAGAAGCCAGGGACAGTGCTCAGGCCCTGAGGTCAAGCTCCAGGGCTGGCAAAAAAAAAAAAAAAAAAAGTAACAGAGGAGGGAGGGAGGGAAGGAAAGGGTAGGAAGAAAAGGAAAAGGGAAAAGGAAGAGGGAGGAAATGAGGGAGAGAAGTAATGAAGGAAGGCAGGATGGGGAAGGAGAGGAGGTAGTGCAGAAGAGAAGGGAAAGGGAGAGAAGGAGGGAAAGAGAGAGGGAGAGAAGAGAGGGAGGGAGGACGGAGGGAGGCAGGCAGGCAGGCAGGCAGGCCAAACCAGCACTGAAGAAGGCAAAAAATCGGAGGCAGGACAGGCATGGCAGATGCAGGAAAGGAAGACTGAGCACTACACGGAGCCCAGGAATCCTCACAACGCTCTTCTCCCCAGTCCCGGGGCTGGTCACGCATGCTCAGCAGGTCCTCAACAATCTGCAGGAGGCCTTGCCAGGAGGCATGAGCACAAGGCAAAGTGTCTGCGCCTGCCTTGGAGCCTGTGCTCGTCAGCTAGCGAGAAGGTGGCCTTTCTCCCACCATGCTCTCTGACTTCTGCGTGTGGATGGTGTGGATGATATCCATCTGAATGATGAAGCACAAGCTGTGTTCCCACAAGGCCCCCATAAATCTTCCTGGTCTCCTTCCTGTTCCCTGAGAAGACTGAATGCCCTGCTTTAGCCGACAGCAGCCAGCGATCTCAGGAAAGGCACAGAAGCCACACGCAGATCGCAGGGGAACTGACTGGGGTGGGAGGTGGGAACGCAGTGGCACACTCCGTTCCTCTGCACGGGGTGCGTGGAGGACGCCTGACTAAGACCCTACGACTCGGGCCCTGGATCCTTTTCCTTTCTCTCACATACATTCTTTTAATCATTTTCATTAATATCTCCCACTGTGCAGGTTTGTTAGGGCTACACACTGGGTGGTTGGAACAGTAGAACTCTCTTGTGCCTCAGTTCTGAAGACCAAGGCCAGGCTGTCCATGATGTTGGGTTGTATTTTTTTTGGGGGGGGCACTGTCCCCAGCTTGCAGATGGCATCTTCACACTGTGGTCACAGTCTTCCTGCCATCTGTGGTGACGAGTGGCCTCTCCTTATAAAGAGACCAGCATGGATCAGAGGTCACCCAAAGGCTGTCATATAAACTTATTTATCTCTTTAAAGACCTCATCTCTAAACACAGCCACATTTTGTGGTACTAGGTATTAGAACTTTAATATATGATTTAATTATGAGGGAGACATAACTCAGCCCAACAACACTCAGTATTTTTTCTTTTTACAGATTTTAATGATGACACAGGAAGAATCCGTGTTAAAGGGCAGGAGACCAAGCTCCTGAAAGGAATGATATGATAAGAAAACTTAACTCCAACAACCCAAGACATCTCCAAGAAAACATAGCACTTTGAGTCTCTGCGTTCCCTGTCACATTTTCTTGGCTCGTGAATTTCAGTACACTTTACTATTTTTAAGTTATGGCTTTTCTATCAATGAGTATAATCTTTGCATCTTAACTTTACATATTTGTGCTTCCTGCTATCTTTGACAATGGAGAACACTATATTTTCATTAGCATTTGTCACCTTGGGTTGTCCTTTTCTTAGCCACTTTCAGTAATGTGCCAAGTTTAGGAAATATTAGTTAAATACACTTCCTACCCTTTACTAAAGTTAAGCAAAAAGTGCCAAAGGTGGTGGCTCACGCTCATAATCCTAGCTATTTGAGGACTGAAGTTTGAGACACAACCAGGCAAAAGTTACTAAGAGCCTATTTCAGAAACAAGCTAGTGGGCTGAGAATATGGCTTAGTGGCAAGAGTGCTTGCCTTGTATACATGAAGCCCTAGGTTCAGTTCCTCAGCACCACATATATAGAAAATGGCCAGAAGTGGCGCTGTGGCTCAAGTGGCAGAGTGCTAGCCTTGAGCAAAAAGAAGCCAGGGACAGTGCTCAGGCCCTGAGATTAAGCCCCAGGACTGGCAAAAAAAAACCAAAAAAAAAAAAAACAAGCTAGTGTGGTAGTTCATACTGTAATTTAAGCTGTAAGAGAGGTGGAGGTAGAACGATCATCACCCAAGGCCTCCTGGCAAAAGCACAAGATCCTACCTGAGAAACAGGGGTGAGGTATGCCTCAAGTTGTAGAGTGGTTGCCTAGCAAGTATGACGCCTTAAGTTCAAATACCCAGTACTGCCAAAAAGTAAAAGTAAAAAAAAAAAAGTTTAACAAAGCATAAACAGGCCAAAAAGAAATTTCCCAAAGCAAATCCACGTCAATAATCATCAAGTATTTCAATATTTAATATAAAGAGGCCAGTCTTCTGTAGTAAATGACCATGATGTGTGTACTGGGCATGGAGCTATGATTAAATATTCCACATAGAGGAAAGAGAAACTCGAGCTGATACTAGGAAGAAACAATTATTGACCCCATTCCCCATAAGAAAATCTTGACAACTCTCTTATAGTAGCTGAAACCACAGAATGATGAATTCACAGCTGCCCCTAAATTGGCTATTGTTTTCTGGTGACTTTGTTTCAAGAGATCACCCACCAAGGCTGGGCCACGGCTGGGCCCAGATTTGGCTTTGAACCCACTCTGGATGTAGAGGAGCGATGTGATCTGGGCGGGGCCTGTGCTGGGCCACCCAGTGAGTTTGTTGTATCTGGTAATTCCACACAGGCAAGAAAGAACAGTAACATCTTTTTATCTTGTGAGCTATCTGGACTGGTCACGTGCAGAGCATAACACCCAAATCTCTTCACCAGTGATATCCTACGGAGCTGGCCCTTGCCGTCTTTCAGACAGAAGGGATGTGCCTCCATCACAGGTCACCAGCATTCTGTTGCAGGGGAGGAAACTGTACAGGTGGAACAGCTGTCTGTACAAGAGGAAAAGGTGTCTGGCAACCCTATTTATTAACACAGCTGTGACTGATACAAGGTCCTTAACTCTGAGATGTCAAAAGTTCCCTTTGAAACGAGGTCCTGGTGACTCATGACTGTCATCCCAGTTACTAGGGAAACTGAGAATGGAAGGCTCGAGAATCCATGCCAATCCAGGCACAAAAGGCCATCTCCCCAGAAGAAGGTGGGCATGGAGTCACACGCCTGCCATCTCAACTGTGGCGGGAAGTCTAAAGCAAGTAGATGGTGGTCTAAGTGCATGTCCAGGCAGAAAGAGAGATTCTTATCTCAAAAATAACCAGAATAAAGAGAAGAGTGGCTCCACAATAGTGCACCTGCCTAGAAGGCACAGGCCCTGAGTACAAACCCCAATGCCAAAAGAGAAGAAGGAGGAAGAAGAAGGGAAAAGAACAGGAAGAAGAGAAGAAGGAGGAAAGGGAAGAAAGGGAAAAAGAGAAGGAAAGGAGAAGAAAAAGGAGAAGGAGGAGAATGAAGAAAGGGAAGAAGGGATAAGAAAGAGAAGGAGGAAAAGAAGTATACAGAAGAAGGAAGGAAGGAAGGAAGGGAAGGAGGGAGGGAGGGAGGAAAGAAAGGAAGGAGGAAGGGAGAAAAGGAAGGAGGGAAAGAGAGAGGAAGGGAGGAAGGGAGGGAGGGAGGGAGGAGGGAGGGAGGGAGGGAGGGAGGGAGGAAGGAAGGGAGGGAGGGAGGGAGGGAGGGAGGGAGGGAGGGAAGAAGCAGTTCCCTATAAGAGGATCTCCCAATCTCTGTTACAGGATCAGGGCTAGCTGCCTAACTGCCAGCCTGGAACCTCTACCTTGTAAAACTGCCAACAGTGGAACAACCACCAGGTATACAAACATGGAGCTGTCTTCCCAGGGATTCAAGGGGCACTATGGGTAGAGATGGTTACCATCATCACTGAAGGTGTGCCCTTCCCAACCGACAACCTTCAGTGACTCCCTGACATCACCCAGCAGACAGAACTCTAGTCTCTGGTGAAGAGTCCACGCTATGCATTGCTTTGGGTTGAAATGTGTCCTCTAAACCTTTTCAGGTCGAAGTCCTAAATCCAGAACCTCCAAACATAACCTTCTTTAGAAACAAGGGTTGTTCTAGACACAATTGTAGTTAGGATGAGGTTCTTCAGATGTACCCTGATCCAGAATGACTGGTATTCTTATAGAAAGGAGAACAATGCTCATAGATGCTCATAGAGAAGTGCTGGAAAGATATCAAAAAAGCATAGGACACTGAAGTGTGGCCCCCAGTTCTCTCCACCCCCAGCACCTCGGGAGGTCACATGATTCTCTCAACACCCTGACTTCAGACTTCAAGCCCCAGAACTGTGTGTGGCACATTTCTAAGCCACCCACCTTGGGCTATGGATCGTAGCTGTTCCAGGAATCTAACCCAACACTCAGGGATTTACCAGCACCTGGTCTGTCCCGAAATGCCTCTGGGAAATTCTTTCCAATCACTGTGCATCCAATTCCATGAGGAAGTTAAAAAATAAACCACAATAAACCCACAGCTGCCTTTGGAGAAAGGCTGACTTCCAGACACTGATTAACTCGGGTGTCACAGTGCTCACGGAGCTCAGGGAGGCGATGGAGAGAGTGCCGGGCTCAAAGACAAACACTTAGAACCGCGTGGGAAGGTCAAAAGTGCAGCCAGAGCTTTCACGTCACTGCACCTGCCTAGTACCCACTCTGGAAAACCACAACAGGCACAACCAGTATGTGCTTAAAATGATGAAGACCTGGCTCCACCTTACACAACTCTGCAGTCTGAGATACAGAAGGCAACCCGCCATCACTGCTGCTGCGACACCCCACAGAGCAGGACAGGTGACACAGGGACACAGTGCAGACGTGGGAGATACTGCTCTATGTGAGGAAGATGAGGGCAAGACCTGTAGATGAATCTAGGACCTGTGGGCCTAGAGGGGAGTACCCGGCATAGGTGCCAACAACAGAAAGCAGAGGTAGCCAGTAAACACACACACACACACACACACACACACACACACACACATACATGCCCCCCCCCCCCTACACACACACACACAGAGGGCACCCAAGAGACCAGAGAACTCATCAGAAGCTCTGTGAAAAAAAAAAAAACTGGGGTATACAGCCTGGGGATTGATGACAGAGAGCCCTGAATGTGAAATCTGCTCTGCAGATGACTGGCCTTCTTCAGCTGGGATGTGGCATACATGATTAGAGCTTGTTTCTAGCCAGCCAGGATGGATTAACGACGTCATGAAGAACCGGAGATGGGAAAACTAGAAAAGAACTAAACCAAAAAGGAAGGAATCAAAAGTAACCCAGATGTGGAACTCACAGTGCCCAATAAGCCAAAAGAGGCTGAGGAAGATGAAGAAATAAGACAGTGCCAAGATACAAAGCTAAAGAAGCAGAAAATGGCAAAGAAGGAACTGGGGAGGCAGATGGTCAGTGGTAAACACTACCTCACTTTGGAATACAATATGGGCTGAGTTGGGTTCCTCCCAAAATATAAGTTGGAATCCTGACTCCAAGTACCTTCAAATGTGACCTCACTTGGAAATGGGGTCACTGCAGATGCAATCAGTTAGGATAAGACCATTTAGGTGGGCCAAAAATCTAATCAAAAATCTAATATCTTCATGGGGGGGGGGCAGGGGGAGAGACACATAGACACACACTGAGGAAAGGCCGTGAGAAACAGAGATGAGAGTGATGTAATGTCTTAATCTGTTTTCTCTTCCTGTGACAAAATACCCCAGACTAGATGTCCCTGTGTTTCATTCCTGTGATAAATGCCTGACAAAAACAAATGAAGCATTTCAGAGGTTTCAGTCCACGGTCAGATGGCTCTCTCGTTTTCTGGGCCCGAGGCAGGGCAGATCATCACGTGAGTGTGTGGCAGAGCGGAGAAGCGCATCTGATGGTGGACAGGAAGAAGAAAGGGACAAGCCTATGCTTCTCTCTCCTCTTTTTATTACATTTGGGTCCCTTGCTCAGATTTTTCACTTGTGGCTTGACATACTACTTGAGTCACACCTCCAGTTCAGCATTTTGGTAATTAATTGAAGATAAGAGTGTTGAGGCTCTGCTCTGGCTGGCTTCGAACAGTGAATCTCAGATTTCAACCTCCTAAGTAGCTGGAAACACAAACATGATCCACTGGTACCTAGCTAAGGACAACATTTTGTGTGAGTACTTTATTCTTTTCTTTTTTGCCAGTCCTAGGGCTTGGACTCAGAGCCTGAGCACTGTCCCTGGCTTCTTTTTGCTCAAGGCTAGCACTCTACCTCTTGAGCCACGGCGCCACTTCTGGCTTTTTCTGTTTATGTGGTGCTGAGGAATCGAACCCAGGGCTTCATGCATGCAAGGTGAGCATTCTACTGCTAAGCTACATTCCCAGCCCTAGTATGAATACTTTAAAAGTCAATTAAAATAGCCTTGTAGGATTACATAAGTTGTATGCAGATTACTTGAGTCATATGTAAATCTCCTCAAAACCACTAAACATAAAATGCCTTTGTGGACCATTCTAACCATTTTTTTTTGTCAGTCACAGGGTTTGAACTCAGGGCTTGAGCCCTGTCACTGAGCTGTTCTGCGCAGGGCTAGTACTCTATCTCTTTGAGCCACAGCTCCACTTCCAATGGTGTGGGTTTTTTTTTTTGTTTTGATTTTGGTTTTGGGGTGAGGGGAGGTTGTGGTGGTTAATTCGAATAGAGTCTCACAAACTTTCATGGCCAGGCTGGCTTTGAACTTTGCTCCTCAGATCTCAACCCTCTTGAGTAGCTAGGAGACACCAGTGCCCAGGACTCTAACCATTTCTTTTTTTTTTTTTTTTTTTGTGGCCAGTCCTGGGGCTTGGACTCAGGGCCTGAGCACTGTCCCTGGCTTCTTTTTTGCTCAAGGCTAGCACTCTGCCACTTGAGCCACAGCGCCACTTCTGGCCATTTTCTATATATGTGGTGCTGGGGAATCGAACCCAGGGCCTCATGTATATGAGGCAGGCACTCTTGCCACTAGGCCATATCCCCAGCCCTCTAACCATTTCTTATCCCTAAATGTATCCCTTAAAAAATTCTAATTAGAACTTAAAGACACTTCATTCTTTTGATGGTTGTAGAAATCAGTGGTTATTTTCAAAAAAGAGGCTTTCTCCCTGTCTTCCTGCTTACCACACAACCAGAGCAACCAGGGGTCTCATGTGCAAGGCTGGATTCCTTACTGCAGAGAAGGCTGTTCCTCCACAGTGCAGGTCTGGTGGTAGCTACAGCAGAAGTGAGTGGGGCAGGGAGTAGGAGAAAGGGACAGCCCAGGTTCTTCCCTACAGGGAAAAGTTATTGAAGAAGGAAGAAGATTACCTCAGAAAGAACTCAGTAGCCAGCTCGAATCGTAGCCTGACTGATAGCTGTGGCCTTGGAGTTAGGGACACCCAGTGAATCTGGACATAGAAACAATCTGCTAGTGTTGCTATCACAAAGCACCACAGTCTGGATGGCTTATATAACAGAAAAGTGCTTTCTCACGGAGGCAAGAAGTCCAATGCATTGGCAGGGATGGTTTCTTCTGAGGCCTCGCCCATTGGCTTGTAAATGATGACTGTGTCTTCACCTGACCTTTCTTCCATGTGTGCACTCCTCTGTGCCCAAATTTCCTCTTCTTGTAGGAACAGACTAGATTAGGGCCTATGCACGTGTCCTCGATTCAGCTTAATTACAACTTTAAAGACCTTAAATACAATCACTTCAGCACATGAATTGTAGGAAGACACACTTCAACCGGCGGCAGCCACCTTGACAGACAGACAGAAGACTTGTTAGGTTTAGGTGTCCCTCTCTTCTACCTCAGCCTCCCAATACACAGGTGTAGGGTACCAGGGTCTGATAGGCTTTTAAAAGGCAGGAGCCATGCTGAGTGACTATAGATAAAAGCTGCATCTGCCTGGGCACTAGTGAGGAACAGCCCACCCAGCTGTTGGTGAAAAATCCAAAGTTCCATTCCTAACGCTGAAAATTTCTGCTGTCACACCAAGATGGATGAGCCTCTCAGATTACACATAGAGAAACTCCAAACCACCACCACGATCCTTTCCCATTCAAAACAAAACAGAATCTCTGATCAAAGGCTCTGACTGTCCATTCTTTCCACTTGCATGGAATTGTCACAGGACCCTTATGAAATTATCACACTATTTACTCATCCAAAGAAGGAGCTGTGCAGAGGAGCTGATGAGCAATCAGTGCTTTGATTTTCTTGTGACCCAGGTTGATGGCTGTTTCTTCTTTTCACACACAGGAAGTCTGAGCTCCTGGTCCCCAGACTGGCTTGAGTGATGACTCAGGAGACAGAGGTTATAGGTCTTAGTGTACAGGGCACAGCATTTCCTGAAGACCGCCATTGTTCCATATGTCAGCTACATCATGTGTCTCTTGGATAATGAATGACACAAACACACTAAATTTATTTCTGACCTAGATTGCCATCTTTCGTTCACAAAGCAAGCAACAAAGTAAACTTTTCAAAAAAGGACTAGGCTGAATTTTTACTGGCAATTCCCTACCCTCCTGGGATGTGTAATCTATCACTCTGTAGGGAAGATTTACTTTTTTACTGTAACAGCAGGGGTTTTCTTTGTCTGTGATTTACAGCTCAGTACTAACCCTGGAGGGCATGTTCTATCCAGCACCATCTGATTCTTATGCCTGGTCACAGCCTCTTCGGTACCTTGCACAATGGCATACACTAGAGGGGTGCACTGGGAAAAGAAATCCAGAATCCCACTTGGCTTGCCACCCTCTGTGCCCTGGACAACAAGGGTGTGTTTTTCCTTTACTAACCTGTGCCCCCCACCACCCCCAAGCTTCATCCACTGTCAGAGGAGTCATTTGTCCAACTGGTCTACCCAGAGGAGGAGCAAACCAATTGACCTATTCCGAGAGATGGCTTTTTCTAATTAGCTGCCCCAAATGATACCTTTTTCTAGCTTTTCTAATTTGTACAAAAGCTCAGATGATAAAACAGTCCTACATAAACATAAGGTTATCAAAGCTGGATGCTGGTGGATCATGTCTGGTAACTACTGGGGAAGCTGTGATCTGAGGATCAGGAGTCAAAGTTAGATGGGGCAGAAATGTCTATGAGACTCTTATCTCCAATTAATCAACAAAATCCTGGAGGTGGTAACAGCTCAAGTGGTAGAGCACCAGCCTTGAGTAACAGCACCCAAGGCCTGAGGTGTTTTTTTTTCACTTATAAAAGTAAAAAAAAAAAAAAAATTAAAGATAATCAATAAATGATCATCTCCTCAGCCAAATAAAGGTTATATTTTTGTTTAGATTAGGTTTATATGTGGGGAACTTCCCCAGCAGTCTACTGAGCAAATGGCATTAGAGTAAAAAATAAATCTTAAAGCAGACTTTAGGCAAATGGAAAGAGTTTTCCATGAGTGTAGAGGAAATGGCTTGAAAAAAAGAAGACTCACTGGTTCTTTTCTCTTTTCTCTTTCCTTTCCTACTTTCCCTTCCCCTAGGCCGTGGGTGACCTTCCCTTCTACAACAAAGGAATCTTAACATGCTTTCTTTCAAATTTGACATTTACTACTTTAAACTCCAAAATTAGCACTAATTCAAGAAGCATTCCTGTCCCACAGGCAACAGGAAGCAATGCACATCCTCTCTTCACATCATAGGAAAAGTGAGAGCCATAAGTAGCTCTAAAGATACAGGAGTAAGGTAGCCTTGGGGGATGGGAGAGCCAGGGAACAGTATAGAAACTGGAAACACAGAAATCCTGGAAATAATCATGTCAGACAAAATTCTCCCAACCCAATCGCATATTCTAAAGGAAGATCTTAGAACACCCTGGAAACAACAGGGACTTGTGGCCAAAAGTCAGTAGGCAAAGGAACTAGGCACCTTGAAAATCATCAGTGAAGGAGAAATCACAACTCTGAAAGACTGCTGAGAAAGAGGTTGACAGCAAATCAAAAAATATGAGGGAAAAGGTTGCCCAATAAACCTTCCCATGCGTTCCATGGTAATTTGTGGAGAAACGCCAATGGGTTTACTTTGGTTTTCTTCTCACTTGAAAATGATTAATTTAAGGATGGTTAGTATCAAGAAGGGGACAAGGAGTGAGGCCAGTAAGGGTTCAATTAGCAAGCCTTCTACTAGTATATCATCAAGGGAACCTAATAATGCAGAAAGAAAAGAAAGGGGGAAAAAAGTAAAAACCAGGAGGTAGAGAAGCCAGGGGCAGGGAGAAGGCAGGGAGCAGGGTGGCTGCTGGCAAAGGCTGATAGGAGGGCAGAGGAATTCAAGGAATGCAGACATCTGAACCCCCAAGTGTCCAGAGAGGCATTCCAGTCCTCAGGGGGGTGATTACTACAAGGTATCTTCCCTCTATTCCTACCAGGAAACTCTAGCATCCAAGACAAATGGAGGGAGTATCTTTCTTGCCATCTGAAGGAGGTTTTTGTTTTTGTTTTTCCAATAATAGAGTTTGAACTCGGGTCTTCATGCTTGCTAGACAGGCTTTTCCTCTGGACAACAGCTCTAGCCCTTTTGCTTCCTGCTTAGGAGATTGCCTAGACCACAATCTGCCCATTTAAGGTTTCCCATCATAACTTAGATAACAGTCATGAGCTTCTTTCTATTGAGATGGAATCTTCAGACTTTTCTAACGGGGCTGGCCTGGAACCACCATCTTCCTGATGTCAACTTCCCACAAAGGCATGAGCCACAGTGCCCTGCTATGGGTTGAGGAGGGATCTTCTAAACCTTTCTGCTTAGACTGGCCTCAAACCTTGATCCTTCAGCTCTCAGACTTCCAAAGTAGCTAGGGTTACAGAGTGGAGCCATCAATGACCAAATGAAAGAGACTACTTACCCAGAAGTTTAGGGAAACTGAAGTTAGGAGGGTTTAAATCCTTTGCCTAAGATTATATACCTGCAAGGTCACCAAGAGATAGGAACCCAAAGGTGCCAGGCCCCAAAGTCTGTGCCTTAGTTCGTGGCACCTATAGATAAAGTCATTTTATGCACTAGGAGAGAAAAAAAAACATAGGTAAAAGTCCCAACTCAACACAGATTTCTCTTCAAACAACAATAGCAATATGGATGCAGTCAAGTCAATAACAACCCTTTGATTTATATGAGCATAAAAATACAAGCAAAAAGATGAATTGTTTTGACTTAGACAAATAAGAAGTTTCAATATGCCACTGCCTTCCTCCTCCCCACCAAAAGAACCATATAGCTGGGCACCAGTGGCTCACGCCTGTAATCCTAGCTACTCAGGAGGCTGAGATCTCAGGATCTCCGTTCAAAGCCAGGCAGGGCAGAAAAGGCTATGAGACTCTTTTCTCTCTAATTAACCACCAGAAAACCAAAAGTGGCACTGTGGCTTAAGTGGAAGAGCTCTAGCCTTGAGCTGAAGAGCTCAGGGACAGCACCCAGGCCCAGAGTTCAAGCCCACACACACACACACACACACACACACACACACACACACACACACACATATCCAGAGTATTTGCAACATAACAAAGATAAAAAGCTGTCATCCTTACTATATGGAGTTCGTACAAGCCAATAAGACAAACAGAAGAAAAATTGGGAAATTAGTAACAATATTTTATAAAAGAAGAGATCACTTTTCAATCAAGTACACATATTGCGTTTAACTCTACTAATGATCAAAATGCTTATTTAAGAAGTCACTTTCAGCAAGGTGCTGGTGGTTCATGTCTGTAATCCTAGCTACTCAGGAGGCTGAGATCTGACGATCGAGGTTCAAGGCCAGCCTGGGCAGAATAGTCCCCATGAGACTCTTATCTTCAATTAACCACTCAAAAGCTGGAAGTGGAGCTGTGGCTCAAAGTGGGAGAGCACTAGCCTCAAGCAAAAGAGCTCAGGAACAGCATCCAGGCCCTGAGTTCAAGACCCATGACTACCACCCCGCCAAAAAAAACCAAAGCAAAACAAAAAAACCACTTTTAGACTGGGTTCAGTAGACCATGGTTGTAATCCCAGCTACTTGGGAGGCTGAAATCAGGATAGTGGTTCAATGCAAGTCTAGGTAAAAAAAAAAAACAAAAAAAACTAGTGAGCCCCTATCTCAGCCAATGAGCTGAGCACAGTAGCATACTTATACCATCCCAACTATGCAGGAGGCTATAGGAAGATGGAGCAATGAGGTTAGCCCAGGCACAACAAAAACAAAAACAAAACAAAACAAAAAAACAGGCTGGAGGTAAGAGAGATGCATGAAAGTGACTACATAAGAAAAAAAAAATGTGTGCGGCAATTAGCAAAGATTAGTCCAGGATCTATTTGAGAGTGTCAAAAACGTCAAATAGTCTAAAATATACCTGTAACCAAACTGAGTTAAGGAATTGGGAGATACAAAGAACTTCCCAAAAGGGAGGGGGAGATAAAGAGAAAAAAAGAGGAAGGGAGGAATAAGGAGAGAAAGGAAGAAGGAAAAAAGAGAAAAAGAAGAGAAGAAGAAAGGGAAGAGGAAATGAATGGGGAAGGGAGGGAGGGAGGGAGGAAGGAAGGGAGGGAGGGAGGGAGGAAGGAAGGAAGGAAGGAAGGAAGGAAGGAAGGAAGGAAGGAAGGAAGGGAGAGAGGGAGGGAGGGAGGGAGGGAATCATTCCATTCCTAAAAGGCATCTGGGGGTAACGAATTAGGTAGGAGTACAACAGCCTAACACTTTCCCTCCAGAGGGAAATTCAAGTTTTATTACATCAAATTGGCCTTGAAATTGCAACTACTGCTCACAAATGTTAGTTTTTAATAGAATAAAATGTCATCCTATGGGAGTGACACTTCACAAACCTGGACAAATGTTTTCAAAACAAGCTTGCTTTATTAGTATTATTAAATGTAAATGTTCAGCTGAGAACTGAGTCATAGACTCGGTTCACTAATTAAACCTGGAATAAAGAATGTACTAAGAAAGCTATGCTCCTACATCAGAGAAGCCGAAATTCCCACTGAAAACCAGATTACGTAAGTGATAACACTTTATCATCATCTATTTAAGTTTCACCGAAGTGGGACTCAGATAAAATGCTTAAATATTCCAATCTCAAACTATTCAGATGATTTTCCCCAGGTTTTAATTCTCCCCCAAGTATTTTCTCATTCCATTTGCCTTTGATATTCCTTCTCAGTCTGCCCGAGGACTCCTCAAAGGCTGGGCAAAGCTGGTCTAGATCCAGACAGCTTGCACACTAACCTAGCCCAAAGCACTGGCTATTCTGTTAGGCTTTGAATAAATATTCTGTGTTCATTATGGTAAGAGGCTGAGCGAACAAAGAAACGTCTCTGGGCTGCATCAGATGAACTATCCAATTCCAAAAGCCTCTCTTCACCCCCCCCCCAAAGCAAGGAGGAGAACTGAACTTAGACTGAACTTACCCCCACTGTTTCCTTCACTGCTGTCAAAAAAAAAAAAAGGTAGGTGTATATATTTATACTTAGCATAGTATTACATTGCTTATATTTAATTAAATATATACGTATGTACATATGCATCTGTGTAAACATACTCGTTGACACAGATACACATCCACCTTTGTATGTAAACATTTGAGTGTGTATAGACATACATACACAAGGTACATACTAGCTCAACTCATCACTTTATAGACAATCCATTTAAAAAAAAAAAAAAACAGCTGGACACCAGTGCCTCACACCTATAATCCTATTTACTCAGGAGGCTGAGATCTGAGGGCTGCGGTTTGAAGCTAACCTAGAAAAGTCTTTTTTTTTTCCTTTGGCCAGTCCTGGGCCGTGAACTCAGGGCCTGAGCACTGTCCCTGGCTTCTTTTTGCTCAAGGCTAGCACTCTGCCACTTGAGCCACAGTGCCACTTCTGGCCATTTTCTGTATATGTGGTGCTGAGAAATCGAACCCAGGGCCTCATGTATCCGAGGCAAGCACTCTTGCCACTAGGCCATATCCCCCAGCCCCCTAGAAAAGTCTTATCTCCAACAAGCTTCTAAAAAAAAAAAAAAAAAAAAAAAACAGAAGTGGAGCTGTGGCTTAAGTGGTAGAGCATTAACCCTGAATAAAATAAAAAGTTCAGGGACAGCATCCAGGCCTTGACCTCAAGGCCCAGGAAGGCCAGGCACACACACACACACACACACACACACACACACACACACACACACAGCAGATCAGTCCTGCAGATGTGGGAATATCCTAACTCCGTGGGACCACACATGGAGAATTTTACCCATGACCCAGCATCCCGGTTACACCTAGGGCTTTCATTCATCACTGATTCATCACCCAATTAGTTGCCTGCTAATACTTTGATCTTGAAACACTCAGCTAAGACTCCCAACACTCTGATGAAATGTTTTTTGGGGGTGAATCTGGTGTTGCCATTACTTCCGGGGCTTCCCAAAATGTGAAACTTTCCATGTTGAACTCAAGAGTCTCATATGAGCACAGCAAGACACAGGGCCAACCTGTCCTACACAGGCCACAGCCCAGCAGACCGCATGACATCAGGAAGTGTCACTGGGACTCAACTGCCTCCTCAAGGGCAAAGCCCAGAGCACTCATTCACTACTTTGCTGTAGGTTTTAGGTCAGCTGCTATTCCAGGTAGATGGAGGAATTTCTAGGAATGAGAACTTCATACTGTCATCCCTCACAGACAGAACAACTGTCTTGGGAGCCAGCAGCTGCCCATTCTTGCTGCCCATTTCCAAGGAGCCATGCACTGACCTCTGGCACAGAACATGTGATCAGGCTGGGGATAGAATTGCAATTCCAGAAGAAAAAAAAGTTAGCAAGACCCTATCTCAAAAAAAAATAAAAATTCACATGCATAAAAACTAGCTGTGTGGGGGGCTGGGGATATAGCCTAGTGGCAAGAGTGCCTGCCTCGGATACACGAGGCCCTAGGTTCGATTCCTCAGCACCACATATACAGAAAACGGCCAGAAGCGGCGCTGTGGCTCAAGAGGCAGAGTGCTAGCCTTGAGCGGGAAGAAGCCAGGGACAGTGCTCAGGCCCTGAGTCCAAGGCCCAGGACTGGCCAAAAAAAAAAAAAAAACACTAGCTGTGTGGGAGGCAAAAGTAGAAAGACTGTATCCATGTCCAACACCAGACAAAAAGATTGAGCTCCTATTGAGCTGAAAACATAATTAAACCAAGCCTGGTGCCAGTGGTATATACCTATAATCCTAGCTATTCAGGAAGCTGAGACCTGGAAGACTGTGGTTCAAGGTCACCCTTGGCAGTGCCATCTTCAATTAGCTGGCAGAAATTCAGACTAGTGGCATGGCTCAAGTAGTAGAGCACCAGCCATAAGTAAGCAAGCCCAGCGGGAGTATAAGGGCCTGAGTTCAATCTGCAGGCAGGTTCAACGGATAGAACGCCTGATCAGCAAATGCAAAAGCCTGAGTTCAAACTCAGACCCACCAAAAAAGAGAGAGCTAGAGCAAGAGCAGGTGACCAAGAAAGTACCCTCATGGAACAAGAGTCCAAATGATGGCCTGACAATTTCCCAAAAAGCCATGAGGCAGGATGGAAGACAACCAAAACTCACATGTAGCAAGAACACAGCAGAGGTCATAGAGGCAGCGATATCAGAGTGAGCTCAGAAAATGGGCAAGGACAGATGCAAGACTGCAAATGTTTTAGCAGGATTTGGTTTAAAATACTAATAAACATATAAAAACCTAGTTGTCAAAGAGACCGCCTGCAAACCTCCATATATCTCCATGGGAAACATTCTCTAGAACGTGTGTTTGCAAATAGTCCTTTCTCCCATCTGTCGCAGTGGTGGCATATTTTCTCAGCAAAGAGCCGAGGTCCCTTAGCAATCCTAGGACACCAGAAAATATTTCTGCTTCTGCTTGATCACAGGTCACTCTGATACCTAGGTGTATACCTTAACCAATTCCTCCAGAAAACCCCACTGTTTCTGAGCCAGGAGTTTTCCAACAGAGAACCTGTCAACCTCCCTGCTCATCTTAAGAACATAAAAATGATTACCATCTCAAATGCAACCAATAATAGAAATTGCAGTGCCAGGACAGAGGGATAGAAAGGGGTGATACGGAATATTAAAGATGGTCTTCCTCTGAGCATCTTTTTTGTCCCTTAAAATAGTCTGCACGCTTGCCAGGCACGGGTGGCTCATGCCTGTCATCGAACTGTTAAGGAGGCTGAGATCTAAGGATTGTGGGTACGGAGCCAGCTCACGCAGCAAAGTCTATGAAACTCTTCTCTCCAATTAACCACCATAAGGCTGGAAGGGGAGCTGTTGCTCAAGTGGTAGAGCACGAGTCTTGAGCAAAAAAGTTCAGAAACAGCACCCAGGCCCTGAGTTCAAGTCCCAGGACATGTGATGGGGCATGGAGCGCATCTCCCAGGAAAGTCCCATGGGTCTGGATTAGGCCTGGGGTTGACAAATTCTCCAGGCTACCCACTTCTTCAGAGCAAGTTCAGAGCGCACAGCAGGAGCCTTCAGCCCTAGGAGGGGAAGGACAGAAATGTACCACACAGCCAGAACATGGAGCCTAAGAGAAATGTGGGGTCAGATGCAGGCAGTGTGGGGAACACAGACCTGCCCACAAGCCACCATGTTTCCAACTGAATGAGAAGCTGCATGCTTTGTTTAAGGAGCTGGCTTCACTGAGATGAAGTCCCCAGACCCCAGCCTTCTCCTTCCCACAAGACAGAAACCACAGTGCTGGCCAAATCCCCCAGGCACTGCGAAAGAACTCAGAGACAGCTCTCAGCTGCGAGCTCTTCCCAAGACCACAGCAAGGCCCTGGCCACAGGCAGGGTGGGCTCCATTGAAAGACTGAAGGGGTGAAGAAAAGGCCAGTCCTCTCATTCTCAGCTGGACAAGACCCAGCTCAGCTTGAGGACTCAGGGTGACATGGGCACAGGCTGTGCATGAGACTACACTGGAGCCCACATTCTTCTCCCTCTGCCCCAGGCTGCTTCACCCCTTCTTCCAGCCTCTCCCATCCCCCTAGGGGAACTGGCCTTGCCGGATTCCCTGAAAATACATTCATTGCCTTGCCAAGGTCAGCTTGCTAGCTTGCTACCTGCAACCCAACCCCAAAGTATAAGGAGGTGGCCTCGGCTGAACAGTGTGTATCCCCCACAAAGACACCTTCAAAGCTAATCCCTAGTAGCTGTGACTGTGACATTACTTACAAATAGGGTCAAGTTCAGAAGAGGCCCTACAGGATGAGGGTAGACCCTAAATCCAGGAACTTGTGTCATTATAAGGAGATGTGAGATTGATACACCAAGGACACACAACTACCATATGAAAAAAAAAATGCCAAGATTGGAGTGCTACAGAGTTACGAGCTAGGGATGTCTTGGCAAACACCAGAAGATAGAAGAGGCAAATGAAGATCATGACCTTATGCCCCCAGGGGGAGAGTGGCTCTGCAGGTACCTTCACTCTGGATTTCTGCCTTCCAAAAGAGTGTAAAAGAATACATTTCTAGGGGCTGGGGATATGGCCTAGTGGCAAGAGTGCTTGTCTCATATACATGAGGCCCTGGGTTCGATTCCCCAGCACCACATATATAGAAAATGGCCAGAAGTGGCGCTGTGGCTCAAGTGGCAGAGTGCTAGCCTTGAGCAAAAAGAAGCCAGGGACAGTGCTCAGGCCCTGAGTCCAAGGCCCAGGACTGGCCAAAAAAAAAAAGAATACATTTCTATAGTTTGCAACACCCAGCTGGTGGTCGTTTGTTACAGTCACCATAACAAACAATTCCAGGACCTTCCCCCCATCGAATCAATGCAAGCAGGAAGACCAGCAAATCGGTTCTCATCTGTTTACCATTGCTTCCCACATCAAATGAGAACATTGCATGAAAAATCCTGAATAAACCATAAATCACAATGCCACCAGGCTGGCACTAATGATACAGGACCCATGACAGCTCTCTAGAGTCCATCACGGCATCAACGTAAGATTGGGTCTGAGTACAGACCCTGAGTATTCTACCTCTTTCCCATGGTCCTTTGCCACAGCCAGCGGCACCCCATCAAGAGCAAGGAATTCCGTTCAAGTCAGCTCATAGATGTGGTCCTAGGCCAGGCTCAGCAACAGGAGAGGCCACACCAGCGACTAAAAGAAGACCCACCAACTGGATTGCAATTAGCCAGGAAAGCAAGTCTCAGGAGGAGAAGCAAATGAAACTTCAGGGCCACACTACCTGCTCATGGGGAACACCAAACCTGCCTGCCTTTTGGGGTGAGTGAGGCTGTTGCCGCCCCTCCTTCAGGGAAGATAAACAAAAGGATGGCCAGTTGCTGTACTTCCCCCTAAACAGTATGTGGGATTCCAGTCTCACACACTGAGTCGGCTCCTTATGGACAGGAACCACGCCCACAGCTGGCCTCAACACCTGCCGAGAAAATGTAGGGCTGTTTCCTTCCTGGTGGATACCACTCGGCTGACTCCCAGAACCCTTTGAAGTCCCCGGGTCCTGTATCAATGAACACTAGGAAGTGAGCCGTACATGCCAATTTCCACCATTCCCATGTACTTCAAAAAGATGAAGCAGGGCAGGAAGTTCAAAAGAATGTGCCCGTGACTGTAGCCTGCAATCTGGAAAATTATAGACACTGTCCGTCAACACAGGACACCCAGGCAGGTGCCTTTTGCAACTGCCTCCTTCTTGCAAGAAGGCCTAGCTGAGGGTAATAGGAATTTCCAGTTCTCTGAGCATTTCTTGTTCCGTAAGAGTTATTACCCCCATGAAATCTCAAGCACTGACAAAGAAATACAGGAGTTTGCACCTGTTTGCTTCAGAAATACTGCTAAAAACAGATTTGCCAAAAGGCCACCTCTAAAATTAGTCCTATTTCCTTCTCTGCAAAACATAGTAAGGGATATTTTTAGTAACATCTTCACTCCAGGTAGCTGGCATTGTCAAGCTCTGTGCGTGATTATTGGCAACTTACTAAGCAGGCAATCCTTATTTTTGGTCCCAAAATAGCTCTGATGAAAGCGATAAACAGGATTTTTAAAAAGTAATAATAATGATACAAAAATAAGATGTTGAACTATCTTAACCAGTAATTTTATGCCCTTTACTTTGTCTCCTAATCATAAAAAAGGTAAAAGGCACTGACTGCTTGCTCTGGTAATATATTTTTGCTTGTCTACCAAACCAGATCTATTCCTGAGCTATACTTATGTTTTTCTCAATCAACCTTTTCAACTATTTTTAATCCATTTTTAAATGCAATCATAACCTCTTATATACCAGGGACTGTGCATTTCCTAGTTACCAAGAAATGATCACAAGGAGGCATGGTGGCATATGCCTATAATCCCAGCCACTTGGGAGACAGAGGTAGGAGGATCAGCAGTTGACCTCAGACTGATCAGACAGGGGTCAACTAGGGTGAAAGTACAAACTCTATCTGAAAAAAACAGGCTAAAATCAAAAGGACTGGAGGGTGGCTCAAGCGGTAGAGCACTTGCCTAGCAAGTTGAGGTCGAGCTCAATTCCTGCTACAACTAAAAGAAAAAAAAACAAAAACAAAAAAAACGACTCTCTAGAGAGTAAGCACAGCCTCCGTGATTCTCTCAAAGTCATTACTCGATAGTTCTGCTCAGCAACTTCATTCTTTGTCCCAAAGCTTCCAACACAAGTGATTCTTTTCAGAATCAAATCTTGGATCCTTTTTCCTTATCCATGTATCAACTTAGCTCCCTAAGACTGAAAACCTACTCACCTAGGTATTTCACATGATCAAGTGAACTAGTTATTTTGAAAGCCAGATTTACAGAGATTGCACTAATTCAGAGCTAAAGGATAAAAAATTAGGTCTCAGCCCAGAATCCTCCTTTCTCTACCAGAAGTGGAAAGAGCTATCAAGATTCCAATTACATCTGAACAAACAACTTCAGAGGACGGGCGGGTAAGATGCAGTCCTGTAGGTAATGACAGCAAAGACAGCCTTTCAATAAGATAGTGCTGAATCCCAAGAAAAGTGAAAGCTCCAAAAAAGTCTCTCTCATCAGCTGTACTCAAACAAACCCCCAGGAAACTACAGAGGTCTTCACCCATTTTGGAAATGTACAGAAGCTCGCAAGTCAATCCAATACACACCTATCAGTATCTGAGTTGCACACAGATCCCCCAAAACAAAGTGCCTGGGTTTGACAATGGCCACTTTGATCAGCTAGTTCCCACAAACTTGATGTACTGTGTCTTCTCAGAAATCTTCTCAGATTTCTATTTCAAGAACTGATGTCCCAAGCAAGAGAAGCAGCCCTGAATCCTTCTGCTCTTGGTTGCTTGGGAAGAGGGAGGCTACATCTATTTTTCCCTTTACTGTTCAGGACTTCATTATCTTTCCATGTAGTCTGTGCCAATTTAAAAACAAAATAGAGAAGGAGGAAGTATTTTATCCAAAAGTATGTACCCCAAGAAAAGAGGGAGGAATGGGGAATGGCAGATGTCTCCCCAAGACCTTTCACACCAACATCTCTGCTCATCAGAACACCCCTTCCCCAGGACAAAGCCTTCTCTTCAGTTAGCAGCTTACCTTTTCAAAAGAACTTCCTTAGGCTGTAGGGGCTGGGAATATGGCCTAGAGGTAGAGTGCTTGCCTCACGTACATGAAGCCCTGGGTTCAATTCCCTAGTACCACATATATAGAAAAAGCCAGAAGTGGTGCTGTGGCTCAAGTGGTAGAGTGCTAGCTAGCCTTGAGCAAAAAGAAGCCAGGGAAAGTGATCAGGCCCTGAGTCCAAGTCCCAGAACTGGCAAAAAAAAAAAAAAAAAAAAAAAAAAAGAACTTAAGCTGCAAATAGCCTGAGGTTGCTTTCACCTTGGGGGTTTGGGCCTAGCTTAGTCTGGCAAATAAATATCCAAAACAAGAGTGAAGCTTGGGATTCATTAACTAAGTGATTCTTCCCAAGCAGAGTCAAGAGCAGCCCACATACACCAAAACAGCACATTTTAATCTCTAGGATCTGCTAAACCACACATCTATTAGTAAAGCATTAAAGGTGTTGGATTTGAGAGATAAATGCTATGAAAGGCACCATTGTTTCTTGAAAGCCAGCAATTGAATGAGTTAAAAATCCAGATTTCTCCAGGTGCTTAGGAGTCCCTGGAGCTCTAATCGTAGGGAAACTGAACAACTGTGAAAAGCACGTTTTTCACCATTAAACATCCACCCCTGCTCTCCTCCTCCCTTCTCCCCTGCCCCTGCTAAGAACCACAGGTCTTTAACTAGATCAAATCAATTAGGCCAGGGATGCTGGATCATTTTACATCCAATTAATACCTCCTCCCAGTGCACACAGAAAATCAGACTCATCACTGAAACCACCAGGGGAAGAGTACCGGGCTCCTCATGTGAACCCCTTTCGAGCAATAATGTTTACTATTCCAGGGGACCCAGCAGAAAGCTCCAAAACCAAAGTAGTGGAGCGGGTTCTGAGCGCTACATATATCCACAGGTGGCTCAGCCAAGGCTGAGGGATTCATGTCTAGAAACCAGGCCCCCCCCCACCCCCCAATGAAGGAAAGTGGAGAGAAGGTGGGAAGAGGAGGGACTCTTCAAGTCTGACACACTGAATGGTCAGCAAGAGACTCCTCACTTGAGGGAGGAAATTGACATGACCAGATTGAATTGTCCCAGATTTCAAATGAAAATAGACTTCTAACACTTGCTTTCACCAGAACTGGAGAAAAGAGCTCATTGGCTCACACCTATCCCCACGGCTCAGGCAGACAGACAGCCTGCTGGACTCCAACTAGTAAATTCCTGCTTACTCTGGCTGGATTAGAAGGAGGTTTGGGAAGTCTTTTTCCTTCTTTGAAGAGGGACTTAGTAAGTTTATATTGAACACTTTCCCCTCCCCTTTTCTCACTGGAAAAGGCAATTTTTTTAACTACTCCCTCTAATCCTATTTGCCCAAAACTAAAGGAGGACTCCATCCACTCTGAATGGCTACAGAAGTGAAGGACAAGCCAGGCACTGGTGGCTCATGCCTGTAATCCTAGCTACTCCGGGGACTGATATCTAAAATCAAAGCCAGCCTGGGCAGGAAATTCCATGAGACTCTTGGATTAAGCACCAAAAAGGCTGAACGTGGAGTTGTGACTCAAGTAAGTGGTAGAGTGCCCACTTGAAGCAAAAAAAAAGCTGAAGATCAGCACCCCAGCCTTGAGTTTCTTGAGTTCAAGTAAAAAAGGAAAGAAGGAGGGAAGGAAGAAAGGAAGGGAAGGGAGGGGTGGAAGGAAGGGGGGGGGAGAGAGAATGCACATTACAGGGTGTTGGAGGCCTGTGCTCAGGTCAACACGGCAAAGCTAAAGGTTAAAGGGAGGCCTGGAAAGGCAGCCCAGTGGCAAAAGGCCTGAGTGGTGGCCCAGGCACCAGGCTGGGCAGAACATCCCAGCTCACCATGGAGAAGGGTTTGGCTCCCGGACTATTTGCTCTAGTGAGGACACCCAGAGGGCCCCTCCTCTCTCCAAAGGGAGTTGGGGGGGGGGGGCGGGCTCTACGTCCTCCAGTGCGCGCACCCCCTCCCCCCAGCCCGGAACAGGAGATCTGAAGTCTGAAATGACAGGAGCCTTGGCAGCCAGGAGAGGCTCTAAGCACGAGGCAGCCTGGGGCTAACCAAGCCTCTAAAGTAAGCCAGCCTCCAGTCAGTCCCGTCGCTAGGATTTCTTCTCACAGATCAAAGTGACACCCGAGATCTTCCTGCACCTGGTCGGGCCACGGTTCCCACCATCTAACTTCTAACCAGGGGGAAGAGGTGGCGCTCCGGGTCACTGGGGGAGGGGAGGGGAGAGGAGGGGAGGCCCCTCCCCCCCGTGCTTTCCTTCTACCAGGATAAGTCATCCCCCCCCCCCATTCTCTAAAAGTCCGGGCGCACCCCTGCCAGAAGCTGGGTCTTTTTTTTCAAGACCGAGGGGTGGGGGGAGGGCTGAACGGAATGAGGGGGTTGGAGTGTTGGAGGAGAGAAAGTCGGTGGCGAATGCAGGTGAGGGTGCGGGGGGGGGGGGACGCAGGAGAAATCCCCTACCTTCCTAGACTACTCGGGGGGGGGGGGGGAGGAGAGGAACCTCTGCGGGGTCTCAGCTCCCGTACCCCCTCCTCCGCAGAGCCCAGGAAGGATCAAGTCCCATTTCTCTCCCACACTCCGAAGGGCCGGGGTGGGTAGGGGCGGGGGGGGGGGGCCCGCCGTTCCCGCCGGCGACCCCCGCGACGGCGTCCGCCAGGCGGCGCCTCCGCGGCACCGAAAGACTGCGCGGGACGGCTGCGCGCGTAAACCCGTCGCCCTCCGGTTCCCCGGGGAAACTGACCCCAAGCCACCCACCGCTTGCGTGCCCGATGACGCGCCCCCTGCCCCGGAGGGCGCGGGAAGCTAGCGGGAGGCGGGGCGGGCTCCCGGCCGGGGACCACCCACCCCACCCCACCCCCCAGCTTGGATGCGCGCCGTGCGCCGAGCTCCCGGGGTCCCGCCGCGGGTCCCCGCCGGGACCCTCACCTCCTGCCCCCCCCCCGCGCCGCGGGCCGGCGCCCCCGGGCGGCCTCACCTTCTCTCCGGTCAGCACGTGCAGCCCCTCGCGCACCTTGGCGAAGGAGCCCTCGCCCAGCTTCCTGCTGCCGATGAGGTAGTTGCCCACGCGCTTGTGGTGCTGGAAGTCGCGGAGCCGCTCGCGGGGCACGCCGCTCACCCAGGCCGGCAGGAAACTTCCCTCGCAGGCCGCCGCCGGCCGGGCCGCGTCCTCCGCTACCCCGCCGCCCCCGGGCGCCGCCGGCTCGCTCAGGAGCCCGTCCCCCGCCGCCGCCGGCATCGCGCCGATCCGAACCCGCGCTCGCCGCTAGCTCCTCGGGGTCCGGTGCCCCGACTGCCTCGGCTCCGCCCGCCGCCGCTCGGGCTTCGGGCCCCGCCCGGCCCCGGGTCTCCGCGCCCAGCGCCTCCGGGCCGCCGGCCGCGCTCACGCCCCCCGCGCTTCGGAGCGCCGCGCGCAGACAATAGCGGCCGCCCCGGAGCGATCGGGAGACCGGGGACCCGCCCCCTGGAAGTTCTTCCTGAGGGGGTCGCCCAGCCCCTTCCCGGACACTCCCGATCCCGTCTTGGGGGCTAGGGACGGGCGTCCGGAGAGGGGGCGCGGGGAGCGGCGCTGGCCTGGGGAGGGGCGCGGCCGAGTGGCCGGGTCACGGAGTCCGGCGGTCTCGATCTCGTCGGAGCCGGGGATGGAGGGGGACGTCTCCGCCCTCGCCGCCGGTCTGGCCCGCCCGGGCTCGGGTCGGACTCCCTCGCTCCCAGCCGTGCACCGGGCGGCTGCTCCCGTCCGAGGGAAGCGCGCGGCGGGCTGCAGGCGCCCTCTGGAAAGCAACCGAAGAAAGCCCCCGTTCAGTTTGAATTTGCAGAAATTTAATCCGATGGCGGGCGGCGGGAACAAATGCAAGCTCCACTCCGCAGCCTGGGTACTTTCAAATCCCTCGTAGCCCCTCCTTCCCCGCGCGCCACAGCCAAATTCGACCCTCGCCGGAGAGGGGAGGGGAGCGGCCGAGGGGGCGGTGGAGCCACCTGAGCGCCAGACAAGGCGCGGGGCGGGGGGGGGGGGGGGAGGTTGGGTGGGGGGAGGGGGGCGGGAAGGAGAAACCCTGCGCGCGGCCCCGGAGAGGCGCGCTCCCGGACCGCCCAAGTCGGGCCGCCCGCCTCCCGCTCTCCGCGCCGCTCTCAGCGATTCTGGGCTGGAGGTTTCTGCACCTTCCACTGGTGGATTTCCCCCAGCCAGGGCACGAGGAAGGAAGTGCGATGCATTGGACCACCTTAAAAACGGTGGATTGGGCTGGTTGTCCAGCACAGCCGGGCACACAGTGGGGAAGTAGGGAGCCTGGATGGATGGATGGATGGATGGATGGGTGGGTGGGTGGGTGGATAGGTGGAGGTGTCAAGGCTCAAACGCCCACATGGTGGTAGGAGAGCAGCTGCACCATTCAAAGTAGCAGCAGCCATGCAGGAAGCAGGGCGTTTGCTGCTTCTACACGCTCGTCCACACCTCTTGCCTTGCAGGGAAACGGTGCGGCCGGCCGCAGGATGAGCTGGAGCCAGCGCTCGCTGCGCCGGCGATGCTTTTGTTCTGGGAGCAGCTCCGTAACTGCTCGTTGCTCATCAACAATTGCAGCTGTGTGGACAGCCCTCCCCTACACACACACACACACACACACACACACACACACACACACACACACACACACACACACACACACACACACACACACACACCCCTTCCAAGATCCCCTCACGACTTACCCGATGGAAAAGGAGGGATCCCGTTAGGGAGGAGCCGGAGGGGAGCTATTGGCAAAATGCTACCTGTTGAAGTGTCCGCGTTTTCTGCAAACCCAACCCCCGACCGTACCTCAGAGCTGTAAAGGAGGATGGGGTTCTAGCAAAGTTCCTTTCATTGTTCACTCGTCAGTCAACGAGGATGGCCGGGCTCCGTGCGTGGAATGGGGGAGGGGGCACACAGCTGTTACTCATCCAGTCTCGGGAGCTCCCTGACTGGTCTCAAAGGGAACCCCAAGAAACGCCTGTTTCCTCGTTTAAATAGAGGTAATTCTGAATCCACAAGTTGCTACCCTTGCTATTTGTTCCTGGGGGTTTTTGTTTGGTTGGTTTTGGTGGTGGTGGTTCATTGTTCCCCTTCGCCTGTATTAAAGATTCACGTTTTCCTTTCTTGCTTTGCTGGAGACTTTTTTTTTTTTTTTCTAACCATTCTCCAACTGTATCCTTACAATTTCTGGAGGGCTCTTCAAATCGCTGTTGTGTCTGAAATTCAGTAATCAAGTATTAATCCGTCAGTAACGTGGGCAAGACGGCAAACAATGCCCATGTTAAACAAATGTTTTTAAAATGTGGGCTGTAGCTCTGCACACACCAATGGCTGGCGCCTGTAATACTAGATACTTAGGAGGCGGAGATCTGAGGATTGTGGTTTGAAGCCAGCCTCCACAGGAAAAGTGTGAGACTTATCTCCATTTAAACAAAACAAAACAAAACAAAACAAAAAAAAAAGCCTGGAAGTGGAGCTGTGGTTGGAATGGTAGAGTGGTATCATTGAGCAAAAGAAGCTCAGAGACAGGGCCAGGCCCTGAGCTCAAGCCCCAGGAGTGGTACCACCCCACACACACAAAAAAAAGGGGCTGTAGAGGCCACTTTGGGTCCGTATCATTCTCTATCCATATCATTTTCCAAGGAAAATTTTTTTTATAGTTTATTAATGTGATGTGAATTTAATTGATTTTCAAATATGAGAACATTAGCTGTTTATGAAAATTTAGAGATTTATTTATTATGGGTTAAGTCCAATCTCAGAGACTGTTCGTCAAAATATAAGACCAAAAAAAATGCTACAAATGGCAGAAGGCATTTATGATGAAATAGATTTTTCTTTCCTTTGAGATTTTTCTTTCCTTTTGCTGTTTTAATTATCCTCTTAGTGTGGAGGTCAGGACTGGGGTACAAAGGAGAAAGAATCAAATGCCCATTAAATCTGTTTTCAAGACTGCTTCCAGGGTTTGTTTCAGGCTCACTGCTAATTCCATCAGCTGGAATGGACGCTAAAGAGACGGCCAAATCCTACCCCTGTCTGGGTTTAGTGACTGGTTCTTGAACCACAGATCCTGTTCTCTGAAATGGCCTTGCTAAATATGAAATGACTTCAGAAATTTCATCCCTGTAAGAAATATTAGTGCCCCAAAACATCATGTGGTCTTCAGATTACATAGGAAAGAAATAGCGGAATAACAGTAGTCTCGCTTGGAAAATTGTCTTCTAATAAGCACAGAGTAAATCCTGGCCCTGTCCTCCTGTGGCTTCATCCAGATCCGTTTCCCCATCTCCACACCTTTCCTGATAAGGTACTCATCCCCAGTCGGCTGTCTTTCCTTCTGCCTTAGCACACATGTTCTTTGTCTTGTGAAGCCCTCCCCCACCAATCAGCTGCAAGAAGCTAATCACACCTGTTGTCTCTCTATATCTCTCTTTCCCTTCTTTCCTCCCTCCATCTCCAAACTACTCATTTACATTCCATTTATATACTTAGGAATGTATTTCCTCTCTTTCAGAATCAATGAAGACAGAGGTTATGTCTAATTTTATCTCTATTTTTCCTGCAGTGCCCCTAGTTCAGTGTCTGGAGACGAGGTGGTTGCTTCGTAAATAAATGAATGAGAATAATCATTCACAGGTTCTCCTGGGAGGCTTTATTGTTCTAGACTCCCCAGTTTAGGGGAGGCATTACTAGCGACTTTCTCAAAGGGCTTTCACTTATATTATTGGTTGCTTTTAGGGAATCAGTAAATAAAATCATTTGTGAAAGAAAGGCCATTGTCCCTGGGAACCCTGGGACATGTCCATAGTCCTAACTAAGTCCTAAGAGGTGGAGAGTAGGAGGATCATAGTTCAAAAAGTTCACATGACCCCATCTCAACCTATAAAAAGCTGGGTGGGGAACAACACCTGTTATCCCAGCCATGCTGGAATAGAAGTCAGATCCAATCTCAATAATAACCAAAACAAAAAAGGCTAAGGGCATAGTTCAGGTAGTAGAGACCTGTCTAGCAAGGGCAAGATGCTTGCAACCCCAGTACCACCAACCAAAAAGGAGGAGACCATATTTTCTTACTTGGAGGGGTTAACCCTTGCAATGACATGATTCATCATAGTAGGCTCAAGAGTCAAAAAGCTGTCTCCATTGACTTGTACCAGCTGCTTCCTTCTTCCCCTTCCCCTTTCCCATCTCCTTTTTCCATATGGCTTTGAGCCCATCTGTGTTCTCCCACAGAATGCCAGCTAGAAGGCCCAGCTGGAAACAGTCAAAGACAATTAGAAGTAATCAGGCTGGCACAGCCAGGAAATGAGAACCAGCTAGAAGAGCTTAGGCTGGCAGAAGCTGGGTGGTAGCTAGAGGAAGAACAGACAACAAAGCAAAGGCAGAAGGCCTGGAAAACTTGGCCTGGAAGACCTTTGGAGAACTCTACTGTCTTGCTACACAATAGACTCTGCACTTGAACCCATATCCCCAGAGTTCATGTCCATCATGATTCTCCTCATGACATTCCACTTTTTTCTGTGCTCCATACCAAGGCTGAAAAAAGGGGGTTCCCTTGGTCCCACTACCTGGTATACACTGGTAGCCTTCACTTTAGGGGGAACAGGCTGTTGCCAGGACCCCATAATGAGTCATACCAACACATTTCTCTATGCCTCTGTTTCCTTCAGCTGTAAAACTAGACTATTAAGGAATTGTGAAGATTAAGTGAGATGATACATGTCGAACAGTTAGCTCAGAGCCTGGCATAACACAGATGCATGTCAGTTTCAGCTCACTCTTTCCATCAATACTAACACTGTTGTCACAACAGAGTCACTCAAGAATGTCCCAAAACTCCACAAACAGCTGTCCTTGTTACTGACAAATCCCAAAGCTGGATCTCAAGGTTGGATCTCTTCCCTGAATTCAGAGTCCTGTGGCCAAACTCATCATCTCACAAAGCAGATGACAGAATAAAGCTCAGCTTCACCTGGGCTCAACACCACACACACACACACACACACACACACACACACACACACACACACACACCACATCTTCACTCCTTCCCTAAGGCTTCATTCAACCTCTATCAGTCATCCTTTGCTTCCTGCCCTTCCTGATCCTTATGTCCAATCCATCAGCAAGTGCTACATTGCCAACCTTCAAACTATATCCACCACTTCTCATGACTGTCACCTCTGTCATCCAATTCAAACCACCATCCTCTCTCACCTACCAGCCAGCATCCCTTGCTTGCCCACTAAAATGGGAAGCCAAGGGTGTACCCGTGGCTCATGCCTGAAATCCTGCCACTCAGGTGGCTGAGATCTAGGACTGAGGTTCACGCCAGCCTAGGCAGGAAAGTCCATTAGACTCTTATCTCCAATGAATCACCAGAAAACCAGAAGTGGTGATATAGCTCAAAGTGGTAGAGCACTAGCCTTGAGCAAGAGCTCATGGAGAGTACCCAGGCCCAGAGTTCAAGACTCAGGACCAACCAAAAAAAGAAAAAAAAAGTAGGGGGGTGGGGACTCAAGTCAGGTGCTGGTCACTCATGCCTGTCCTCCTAGTTACTCAGAAGGCTGAGATCTGAGCATTACTGTTTGAAACTGAGGCAGGAAAATCTATGCAACTCTTACCTCCAGCTAGCCACCAAAAAACTAAAAGTGGAGCTGTGACCCAAGTGGTAAAGCACCAGCCTTGAGTGAAAAAGAGTTAAAGGGCAGTGCCCAGGTTCTGGCTTCATGCCCCAGTACCAACAATAAATAATAAATAAATAAAAATAAATAATCAAGCAAATAAAGAAATCCAATCACCTGCAGAAAAGAAACCCCTCAAGTGCCTTATGTTGATGGACCCTGTTTTCTTCCTCAGGGTCTAACCTCCCGAGAGTCAGCCCTCCACCTGCTGCTCTTTCTGAGTTACCTCTTCCCTCCTTCCAAACTTTGGCCTCATTACCCCTCCATGCTTCAGTTGGCTGAGGCTGCAAGAACAAGTTACCCAGGCTGGGCAGCCTAAGCAACAGACCCTTCCTTCTCACAATTCCATTCACTGGAAATCCAAGAGGGGTGCCAGCGGGCACACACAAGTAGATCTTTACTATAAGGACTGGATTTGGTCCATTATGCAGGCTGAGCAGTCCAAAGTGGGGTACCAGTGGGTTCATTTGCTGGTGAGGAATGTTTTCTGATGTGTCCTCACATCTGTCTGTGTGTGAGAGAGAGGGAGAGAGGGAAAAGAGAAAGGAAGAGAGGAAGAAGGAGAAAGAGGAGAAAACCTTCTGGTCTTTGTATAGAAGGGCACTGATGATTTCATGAGGGCTCCATGCTCTTGACCTCAACTAAGCCTAATTACTTCCCAGAAATCTCAGCTCCCAAACGACACATTGTGGAGGATAAGGCCTCTATACATGAACTGGAGGTGGGGGTGGGGAGCAGCACCCCCTCTGACACTCCTCACTCCACTCGGGGCTCCTCCCTCCCAGCAGAAACTGGGAGAGTGTCCTGACTTTCCCGTCATCACTCTGGCTCTTCCCTTGCTCTGTTCTCTTCATCTTTATCCAGCTCCTCAAGAATCCCTCTGTTTACTGTCTCTCCCTCGAGAATTTAAGGTCCATGAAGCTAGGGGCTTTGGGTCCCAATACCGCAATTCCTGGTCCATTGTAGATAGGGAGCAATGGCAATATGGAGATTCATCCCAATTCTTTTTTTTTTTTTTTTTTTTGGCCAGTCCTGGGCCTTGGACTCAGGGCCTGAGCACTGTCCCTGGCTTCTTCCCGCTCAAGGCTAGCACTCTGCCACTTGAGCCACAGCGCCGCTTCTGGCCGTTTTCTGTATATGTGGTACTGGGGAATCGAACCTAGGGCCTCGTGTATCCGAGGCAGGCACTCTTGCCACTAGGCTATATCCCCAGCCCCCATCCCAATTCTTGACCTATCCGAGTGGAAGTGGAGATGTTTATGAGCTCTGAATGGCTCTGGCCCCTAGAATATGATAAGGTGTGGATGGCAATCACCAGCCAACCTCCACAACTTCTTCCCAGCCACCACGAGTAGATGTTCTAGAAGAAAAGAATGCATTTTGGGGGGACAGTTTTGGGGCTTGAACTCAAAGCCTGGGTGCTGTCCTTGAGCCTCTTTGTGCTCAAGGCTAGTACCCTACCATTTGAGCCACAGCGCCACTTCCAGTTTTTGAGTAGTTAGTTGGAGATAAGAGTCTCACTGCTGGGAATATGGCCTAGTGGCAAGAGTGCTTGCCTCCTATACATGAAGCCCTGGGTTCGATTCCCCAGCACCACACATATAGAAAATGGCCAGAAGTGGCGCTGTGGCTCAAGTGGTAGAGTGCTAGCCTTGAGCAAAAAGAAGCCAGGGACAGTGCTCAGGCCCTGAGTTCAAGGCCCAGGACTGGCCAATAAATAAATAAATAAATAAGAGTCTCACAGGGACTTTTCTGCCCAGGCTGGCTTTGAACCATGGTCCTCAGATCTCAGCCTCCTAAGTAGCTAGGTTTACGAGCATGAGCCACTGGTGCCCAACGATGCATTCTTTACACTAGATATCAATGATGGCTGTTCAAGAGAGCTACACTCTTACCATGGTTGACCCTTCTTCAGTCCCCAAGAGCCAAAGAGAATGGCTATTTTACAATGGCAACCTGCTATATGGAAACCACATCTTGATGTTATGCCCGATTCCAAATCCCAGACAGATGTGATTAGGAAGAAAGAAAACTTCAAATCTTTCAAAGAGAAGACACAGCCTCATGTGCTCTCCTGGTGTGTGTGCTCATTCCGGGGCTCATCTGGGCCCCGCCCTCCAGGGCTGACATCTCTCTCCAGCCCCCACCACATCTCTCCCCCTTCCAAGTTCACTGCTCCCCACCCCCCTCCATGGGCCCTTTATATTTTCCAATTCTTGAAATCTATTTCTCCTAAATATTGACAGAGCCTGATCTCTTTCTCTCACACACGTCTTCCAGTCTTCATGCAAATGTCACCTTCGCTGTGTGCCTTTTCCGTGAGGTTTTCTCTACACTTCCCGAATCCCGATCCCCTTTCCCTGATTTATTTTCTTCACAACAATCACCGTCATAGAGTTTCCTTACCTATTTCGCTTATTATCTAGCTTCGTTTCTAGAATGCTGGCTCCCTACGGGCTGGTATTCTGGTTGATTGTGCTATGTCTGGTTCCTGGGTCCTAGGAAGAATGTAATACAATTTGGTGGTGTGTGAATGAACTTGTAATTCATCATAGTAAATGGGAAGACAAAAAAGATAAACAGTAAAAGTGGATCCTGCTGGAAAGAGCCTGCATCTTAAGGGTTCACTGGAGAAATGTGTACCGCAAAGATTAGCCTCCATGCCAAGCTGTCTGCTGTATGCCAGGAAGGCATATGCTGGGGCTACCTACTGTACATTTCTTCCTGGGATCGGGGCAGAACTTGCAGTAGAAGAGTCTGAGCGGGATCTGTGGATTGGTCACAGACAATGGCCCAAAGGCAGACGAAGTGAGAGGAAGGGGCACTGTGGCACTGAACCCACTCACCAGTCACTGGCCAAGGCATCTGAGCTACTGGCCACAGCTGGCCTGGTGCAGGCCCATAGCCAGGTAGAGAGGAGTAGAGGCGGGCGCCCCCTGCTGGTAGACACGACTGTGCTTTCTCCCCACATTACTGAGACGCCAGGAGACAGCAAAACTCGCACTTCACTCACCAGTGAGCTCAGTGGCCCTAGGCAGGGCCTCTATCATCTCGGAGCGTGAGTTTTCTTCATCCAGAAAGGGAAGAGCTCCTCTCCGTCATTCCGAAGTCCCAGGACTGTTGCCAGGATAGGATGAGGCAAATCTATGCAAATAGGTTACAAAAATAGAAACTATTTTGATTATTGTTCAGAGCACAGCAGTCTTAGATCAAAGTAGAAAGTGTCTGGGACATAAATCACATTTTAAAAATAAACCAAAATAAAAAGTTCAAGATCAGATGGTTGAAAAGTCATCGTTTTTCAGCACCTATTTGGTGGAGGTCTTCTGCTGGGTGTCTGTATTGGATATAAATATTTGTGCCCACTGCCATAGACCTACCCACATGAATGGCCTCTTAGCCTCACTGACCTTCTAGCTTGTCTCTTTCAGGCTCCTGATCAACTGGCCAAGCTTCCGTTACTGCCAGTGAGTCTCTGTGTGGATAGATGCGTGGATAGACAGACAGATAGATAGATAGATAGATATTTAATGATGTATAGACATAGAAAGAGATAACATGATAGATTGCTACACGATGAAGGGTGGCAGGCAAATGGCAGATAGGTAGCTTATAGAGAGATCAATCGATAGAGGACATACTATTAGGTAAAAATAAATAGGATAGGGGCTGGGAATATGGCCTAGTGGTAAAGTGCTCACCTTGTGTACATGAAGCCCTGGGTTTGGTTCCTCAGCACCACATATATAGAAAAAAGCCGGAAGTGGTGCTGTGGCTCAAGAGGTAGAGTACTAGCCTTGAGCAAAAAGAAGCCAGGGACAGTGCTCAGGCCCTGAGTTCAAGCCCCCGGACTGGCAAAAAAAAAATAAATAAAAATAAAAAAACATAGGATAAAGAAATAAAATGATAGATGATATCTAGATAAATAGATGATAGATAAGAAAATAGATCAATAGACAATAGATGAATAAGTAGATGATGAACAGAAAGAAGAAAGAAAGGAGATAGATAGTCTATACAAGGTACATACATGACCAGGTGTCTGTTAGGCTCTATGCTATGGTTGCTACAGTGTGGTCCATGTCTATTTGTGGACTGACCCCACATACACCACTTGAGATCCAAGTTCATGCTTTATCTGCCCCAACAGCGGGCAGCAGCAGCCCATCCCCACGCAGCCATGGGTGTGAGCTGCTGCAAAGCACCTGGTACAGTAGTGGGGAGGGGGATAAAAGGTGGGCTTGTTGCTTAGACAGCTGGCTGGAACCCTCAGCCCAGCTCAGACCCTATCTGGGTCTATCTGGGATGAAATGTTTCTTTCTGTCTTGCAGCACGTGCTGTGGACTACATCAGCCGTTCACCTGGTGAATCTTGCAGGACTCTGCCTAGGCTGGGCACTAGAGAAATGTCCACTGAGTGTCACATGTCCACATGCCAAGGACCGCCAGCAGTGCCCCAAAAGCTCTTCTTTGAAGAATGTTAATGTTTCCACTTCAGATAAAATGAACTTGGTTCAGAACCCCAGAGGTCTGCTTGATGATCCCGGTCTTGGGGTTTGCTGCAGACCACGGGGTCTTGGGGGAGGGTCGTCTTTCCCTAGCACTGATGTCATGTAAGGCCTGCTGCATCATTTGAGTTGAGCATCTAAGCTGTTTCCATGACAGCCTGGATCCACTCCTCTACACTTGCCTTAGACTTATCAGCCTTCCCTTATCACAGTCTATAGGTTAAAAGAGTAGCATTGAAGTAGAGCATAGGCCATCTCCAGCATTAGACTCGCCAGCATTTGAAGCAGGTCCTTCTTCATGGTAAGAGATGAAAGAAATAATTTGCGCTTCATCTTGGAGTAGACGACCAGCATGCCTCTAAAGGTTAGACTCTGCAGCTAACGTAGCGGCCCCATGAAAACCAAGGTGTCTCCCATGACCTGGAGTCCATGAATGTCCCAGAGGCCTCCAGGAAACTTACTGCTTCTCATTTATCCATCCAGTTAAAGCAATGAAATAAGGGATCAGGGAAGGTTCTTCCAGATATCCAAGTGGTCGTGTTCTCTGCAGACTATATACAACAAAGGACAAGAGCATTAACATAGCCCGAGGGGAGAGAATAAAAAACATTTTCTAGCCAGGTATCTGTGGCTCACACCTATAATCTTAGCTACTCGGGAGTCTTAGATCTGAGGATCACAGTTCAAAGCCAGTCTGGACAGAAAAAGACTGTGAGACTCTTATTTAATTAATCACCAAAAAGGCTGGTAAGTGGCTCAAGTGGTAGAGTACTAGCCTTGAGCACAAAAGCTCAGAGACTATGCACAGGCTCTGAGTTCAAGCTCCAGGACCAGGAAAACAACACATACATACATACACACATGCATACATACATATATATGCATATGTATATGTATGCAGTATGTATTGCATACATACATATATATGCAATATGTATATATACACATGTATATTTTGTATATTTGTGTATGTATGTATATATATATATATTCTATTATCTTCCCCAAGTGAATGCAAACTTTCTTTTTCTCTTTTCGGATAATGATGGAAAAAGATACATCCACCAGCTGAATGATCACATGTCATATACCAAAGGCTGCATTTGTCTGACTTTTGTAAATATGCCATACTTCTGTCAGCTCCAGATCCTGCCATACTGGAGGATATCAAGGATCCCAGTTTTGCAGTGGGGGTCTCCATGTCAGTCCTAAAAGAGCTGCCACTGGAGCTGAGCTCTCCGTTCACACTGCCGTCCCTCTCACAAGCACATGCCTTAGTGCCTAGAAAAGAAGACAGGTGGGGCTGGGGATATAGCCTAGTGGCAAGAGTGCTTGCCTCGTATACATGAAGCCCTGGGTTCGATTCCCCAGCACCACATATACAGAAAACGGCCAGAAGTGGTGCTGTGACTCAAGTGGCAGAGTGCTAGCCTTGAGCAAGAAAGGAAGCCAGGGACAGTGCTCAGGCCCTGAGTCCAAGGCCCAGGACTGGCAAAAAAAAAAAAAAAGAAGAAGAAGACAGGTCCTCTGGGGCCTTTGTGTGGATTACACTCAGCTCCTGGCGTACTCAGGATGTTTGTGCTCCCTCCAAAAGTTATGTTGAAGCTTAATACGAAATTCAAGAATATTAAGAGGCAGGGGCTTTGGAAGCTACTTAAGGTCTGCATTTATGGATGAGATTAAAGTTTTTTATAAAAGAACTTGAAAGACTGGCCCCTAGAGAGACAGAGTTCACAGCAATTTGTGTGTGTGTGTGTGTGTGTGTCTGTGTGTGTGAGAGAGAAAATGTAGTAGACAATAGTGAATGAAAGTCCTCCAAAGTCAGAGAACATGAAAAGTAAAACAAACTTGAGAAATAAATGTTGTTTTTGAGATCAAAAGCATAATATTCAAAACACAAGCCAATCTCAACAGAGAATCAAAGAGAATATATACATTTAAGTTTATAGAAATCACGATGCATAATAGAAAAATCAAAAGTCCAGACTTGTACTAAGAATGTGTAATAACAATTTCAATGGGTTCTACCTTAATTAAAGTAAAAAAAAATATGATAGCTTTTATTGATGCAGTGTACAGTGCCAGAGACAACAGCCACAAAACAAAGCTCTGATGACTGGCTGAGATCGTGAATTTACCACTTAGACCAGAATGCTAAGGACAGCCAAGGAAGAAAATCAGGCACCAAGGTAAAAACTCCGAGGAAATACACCAAAACACTGTGGTGCTGCCTGTGTGCGGGCCACGGACCTCTTTTGTGAAACAGCAGCTGAGGAGACTCACTCAGGCGGTCACGATGGCCGACAAAAAGCCAAGAAAGGAGTCAAGACTGAGAACAATGATCATATTAATTTTGAAGGTGGCAGGGGAGAATGGTTCTGTGGTGCAGTTTAAGGTTAAGAGGCAGGGCTGGGGATATGGCCTAGTGGCAAGAGAGCTTGCCTCGTATACATGAGGCCCTGGGTTTGATTCCCCAGCACCACATATACAGAAAACGGCCAGAAGTGGCGCTGTGGCTCAAGTGGCAGAGTGCTAGCCTTGAGCAAAAAGGAAGCCAGGGACAGTGCTCAGGCCCTGAGTCCAAGGCCCAGGACTGGCAAAAAAAAAAAAAAAAAGAGGCATATACCACTTAGTAAACAAGTGAAAGCCGATTGTGAATGACAGGGTTTATCAATAAGGCAGATAAGATTCCAATTGATTGGCAGCCAATCAATGAAACAGACACACTGGCACCATTGGAAATGAAGGACGAAAATACAATTAATGTGTTCCAGCAGCAGACAGGAGATGTCTATTCAAAAAGGGAACCTGCTACTTTGTTCTTATAGACCAAGAATACATTCTTAATTAGAAAACTGCAATTTGGTTCCACCACATCCTGACTAGTACAGTATAGTTTTCTCTACTCTTTCATTTTCCCCTTCCCCATTCCTTTATTGTATAAAGTAACTGGTGTATGTGCACAAGCATATTTCTTTTCTTTTCTTTTCTTTTCTTTTTATTTTTTTTGCCAGTCCTTGGACTCAGGGCCTGAGCACTGTCCCTGGCTTCTTTTTGCTCAAGGCTAGCACTCTGCCACTTGAGCCACAGCGCCACTTCTGGCCATTTTCTGTATATGTGGTGCTGGGGAATTGAACCCAGGGCCTCATGTGTATGAGGCAAGCACTCTTGCCACTAGGCCATATCCCCAGCCCCTTTTCCTTTTCCTTTTCTTTTTCTTTTTTTAAGCTAAGTGGCCAATGGTATATTTTGATTGACATCAAACAGAGATAGGATGGGGAAAAATGCTGGTTTTGTGAAAGTGTCTCCCTTGTCCATTAGTGGCATGCTCATTCAGCTTTTATTTTTAATTTCAGCAAGTTATTTTGCTCCCACTGTTTTAACCAAAAAAAAAAAAAACTTTTGCATATTTTGTTTGACTGGAGAATTTAATGTTTTCATTTATCATTGTAAAACCAAGGACAATTTTATAACTTTTTGTACGTCGCTGTTACATGGAGGGTAATCTGTCTTTGAGTAGGGGTAAATTACTCTTAAAAAAAAATCCTAGATAGTTATCCCTTCAAGTCAAGTGTCTTGTTGTTTAAATAAACATCTTGTTTAAACAGAAAAGAAAAGAAATAAGCCAAAAGGAGGTAATTCAATGTTCAGGGAGGAAATATAGGGTGGAAATATTATTTGTGAATTGAGATCATGAAATGCTTGTTACAATTGACTTAAGCTATTCGTACACTTCTAAAAATCCTGAATTTTAATCAAGAATTCAAATATCCTAGAAACATTTTTGAACCCTTTCTAAATAGGATCAGACAACAGTAATGGAGATCTGAGCCTTCATGTGGGGACTATAGAAACATCTGGAATTCTGTTCCTCATGGCATCATGAGTGGTAACTACACTCCAATATTGATAGGAACCAAATTCTTTCCCCACCAACATTGGACCACTGCTGTCCTTCAGATCTCAGATGTCCTAGAGAACCTGCTGACCCTTCCCAGACCAGGATATCACATTCCAAGTGCACAGTCCTTGAGTAACAGAAGCCCTCAGACTCCTAGTTGACATGAAGTTCAAATGCCTTAATAGAAATTTGCATCATCTAAGGCAAAAAATTGTTTCCTGAGTCTGTTGAGTCAACTTGCATAAACCAATTTCACAGCTGAAAAAAGTTCAGTTTACTCAAGATGAATAAAAAAGATCTTCTTTCACTAGTTATTTCAGCCTTTAAAACTCATCTTACAAGTCCCTTGTGTGCAAATTTTCATCTTCTTCCCAGATCCCAGAGAAATAGGCAGCAGAAAGTTTGAATGTCCCCATGGTACTGACAGGGGAAATGAAGAAGCAAGGTTGGCGCTCAGTCTCATACTGGAGCAGGCAAAGCTGCAGCTGGAACAAGAATGGAAATATGCTAAAGAAGCCCTCATGATTGGATGTGGTGGAGTACCTCTATAATCTCTGCACTTGCGAGGTGGTGGTAGTGGGAAAAGCACAAGTTCCAGACCAGCCTGTGCTTCATAGTGAGACATTCTCAAAAATGAAAACAAAACCAAGAATTCTTCTTGATGCTAGCTCCTTACCTGGCACAGAGAAAGGACAAGTAAAAAGGAAAGTCACGGTAGGAAACTTCTTCAGAATAAAGATCCCACAAATGTTCATTCCAGGCTGATGTCAGTGAAAGTGACAAGGTCGCCGAAGGGGAACCTGTTTCAGTATGGTAATTTGCTGGTACTAGAGAGCTGCCAAAGAAAATTAGTATAACTAATTTAAATTCCAGTCTAATCACTCAGAGCCTTTGTTTTCTCATTCCACTAATGTCATTACTCTAAAGAAGACAGAGATAGATAGATAGATAGATAGATAGATAGATAGATAGATAGATAGATAGAGATAGGTACATAGAAGACAGATATTTAGGTAGATGATTGATAGATGCGGATAATACATCCGCATCCGATGGATGCACAGCTATGTGGAAATAGGTTGGAGTGTTTGTTTGTTTATTGGATAGTGGTTTATTGAGGCATGGTCTCAATAGCTTAGGTTGGTCTCAGACTCACAATCCTCCTGCCTTAGGTCCCCAAGTGCTAAGATTACAGGCAGACATCGCCATACTTGCCTTAGATTCATAGCTATTTCACTGGCTATCTTGTTTGTACTGTTGAAGTAGTTGAACATCACAGACTGATGCCATAAGCTAAATATAGAACATACAGGTTTTAAGCATCACATATAATTAAAAATGCGAGCAGAGACATTGGAGGTGTGGCTCAGAAGTTCAGTTCCTGCCTTAAGCAAACATGAGGCCCTGAGCCCCATTATGAAATAAGATAAAATAAGATTTTTTAAAAACCCACAAATTTAGGGAGTGCTTATCAAAAACTCATAAATGAGAAATAAGAAGCAGCACATTCTAGTATAAAGTATAAATATTATTACATAACTATATCACTGTTACCTGTTTCTTTACACTGAAACTTGAATGAAGCCATTAAAAACGAGATTATTCATCAGTGAAATACCCATCTTAACAGAGCTAAAGTTTTGTAAAATGCAACAGAGGGTGTCTCAGCCTGTTTCCTGCTGCTGCATAGCAAAATGCCTAGGCATAAAGAGGTCTATCAGGCTCAGTTTGGAGACTGAAAACCCAAGACCAAGTGGCACAGGTTCAGCCTCTGGTGGGGCATTTCTTACATGGTGGGTAACTATCATGTCAAGACCCCAAGAGTTAACACAGGCAGCCAGAGAGAGGCTAAATCACTCCATAACTACTTACTCCCATGGAAACTAACTGGAATGGACTGTCCCTAATGATCTAACCAGCTCCCAGTAGACCACACCTCTTAAATTTTCCCCTCGAATACCACCACTTTGGAGACCAGGCTTCCATCATAGAGTCATCTGCCAACCATGGTAGACAGAATGGTCCCTGACAAGAGTAAAGCTTAGAATCCTAGAAATGAAACATAATCTCAATATTTTGAAACTAAAACTTGAATTCTCTCTTTATGTAGCTCTAGGCTCCTGGTTTGGGTTAGAGCAAGTTTTCAAGTCATGGGTAATGTGCTACGCTCACGACACACACTGGGCAATGTTCTTTGCTTCTTGGGTCGAGGATGAATTGGTTTTCAGTGGGATTCAATTACTCTGGACACATTTCATTTTCAAATCTGAACATTTTTTACCATGAGGTGGTATTTTTGGAAAGTCTCCTGATACTTCTTTTCAGAAGCACTACTGATTTGATTGAAATACTCACAGTTAACAAAGCAAAACCCATGAATATAAATATTTAGGATAAAGGAAAGCACATTTATGCTTTTTTATGTAAGGAAAATAAACTTAAGATCTTTACTTTAAGATCTTGTGTTGAATGTTCAATTTTGGTTCTCAGAAATGAGAAGCTCATATCGTATAAATTATATATAGATTAAAGATCTTGTAAATGTATGTATTTTTAACCCAGCAGTTCTAGTTCTAGGAATTTGTAGTTTAAAGAATTCTTTTATAAATGTGCAAAGACATGCCTATGAGGGCAGTGGTCCTCTGATATTAGCAGTTCCACTTTCTAAGGGTTCAGTCACCCGCAGCCAACCAGATCTAAAAATATTAAGTGGAAAATGATTCAGGGTCATAGGTTGGAAAAAGCAATTGTCTTCCTGTTGTGATGTCAGAAGGATGACAGGAGTCTAATCTTACATCACCAAGATGACATCTACCTGAATTTCTCCTCAAGAAGCTATTGTTTCATCTCACATCATCAGAGAAGGGTAACCACAGAAGAATAAGGTACTCTGACAGAACAAGAGAGATCACATTCATATAATGTTTATTACAGTATGACGGTTATCCTGTAATATAGTGTAATTATATTTTATGATACTATAAACAACTACAATATTCTCAGCCCCTAAAGAACATGTTACAGAGCTTCAGCTTCAGGCGTCCACTAAAGCTCTGGGAGTCTATTCCCTACTGGTTCGGGAGGACTATGTGTGTTCATGACTTGCAGCATCATAGAGAAACAGTGGGGAAACCCCACTTGTCTAATGTTAAGGGGACCAAATAAGTAAAATATGGTACCTACCAAAAATGTGTAGCTACACAGATAGGCTGTGGCATAGAAGAGTATTTGTGGCAGTGAGGATGTTATCATACTAAGTGCAAAATATAATGTTAGTAGCACTTACAGAAATCATGGAGTCTGTGACCTGAAAAAGTATTAATAGAAGTGCTTGTTATTAGTGATTGTCCCTAGGTGGTAAACTGAATGTAGTATTTATTTTATTGGCTGAAGAAGTTTACATGATAGCAAGTGAGAAAAACCCTCGTACCAGCAATGGATCAATTGCTGAAGATTCCCAGTGGCAGCCTGGGAAAACATGATATGAGGAATATTAGGCAATGGTGTGGGTGTTTGTAAAAGCTGGGGTGGAACAAGGCCTAAAAAGACAGCCATATTGGCTGCTGAACATTGCCCTGAAGAGCCCCTATAGAAAGATAATGAGACTGATGACCGTTCACCAGCAGTAAATGGCCAGGGATGGAAGCCAAAAGACCTAGGTAAGAGCTCACAAAGAGACCCTACCAGCTGCACGGGAAAAAGCAACCCAGATCAGCAACAAACGGAAGACAATTCTGTTGTAGTTTTTGAAAGCTCAGCCTAGGTAGGAGTGCTAGGTAGGAGAGGCTGGACAGATATAACCCCACATGGAGAATAAACCAAACAGATAACAAGAGAGAGTCCAGATACAATTACAGGAACACTAGGATCCAGCCAAACCAAAACCCAAAATTCACCCCTGGGTTTTTCAGCTTGCAAAAACAATATTATTCCCCTTGTCAAAGGTTAGTTTTGAGTGGAGTTTCTGCCACTCACACTGCTGAGTTGCTTTCCCTCACACGTCTTTTTGCATGGAGAAGCTTCTTTCTTCAATGAATCCCAGCTACTCCGAACATTCTACATGCTTTCTTTTGCCTTGCAAAAAAAAAAAAAAAAAAGGTGTGGCGGGGGGGGGGGGGCGGGGGTAATCACTGGCTCACACAGAATGTGATTCCTTAAGTTGGTCTTGTTTCAATCAAGAAAATTCTCATGGTAGTCTGGAATCCATTTCATTCTTTCATACTCTACACCCCCTTTAGGCTTCCTGTTGGCAGACAATCCGTTTCACTTCGGATGGGTCTGGATTATTTTTAAAGCCATGTTTCATACAGTCTGGCTCTGGAACTAAGCCCTTCCACTCCTGGGGGTGCTTATGGCCTGGCTTTCTGCTGAGGCCAAATTTCTTCTTAATCCTTAGAAGTTGCAGACCTTTTTCCTTCTGCTTTTTACAATGCTTTCTGAAAAGGCAGACTAGATACAGGGTTGGGGGATGGGCACTGTGGTTGCCTGACCCAATGGCAGAGAGTGCTGGAAACTAGTGTGACTTAGTTGTGCCAATAAAATTCTTGAGATTTGAAGCTCATCTCAGCTCTTTCTGTAATACAAAAAAAAAAAAAATACACAATACAGACGCCTCATTGGGAGCCTGGTTTATAGGTTTGGAATCTGATCATGCATGGGGACCTGATTATCTGTTTATTCAGCAAATATTTATAGAGGACTCTATGACACTTGGATTATTGTTCCCAAACATTTACTGCCCACCATTGTGGAGAGATTACATATCTAAATGCCACTGATACAGGGAGGGGAGGGAGGATTTAACTTGTTTGTCCAATGAGCAGTCAACAGCAGCAATTTGTGTAACTTCTAGGCAGAGGTTGTAGGAGCCAATGTGGAGTTCTCTGTGACCTTCTTTCTTCCCACCAAGGATTGGCAATGTTCCAAAGACTGGCTCTGTCAGCTTGAGTCCCAACGTAGGATGGATGACACATGGTATGGAGCTACAGGAGATGCACAATGGACATATAGTCTGTTTGCCATTGCTGTCATTAAAAAAAAAAAAAACAACCTACTGGATTTATAATGATCAGAAATTTATTTAGCTCATGGTCTAGAGACCTGGAAGTTCAAGATCAAAAGACTGCATCTGATTAGAGCTTTGGGGTTATGAAAACCTTGTCTGAAGGGCAAGTGAGTACATGCAAAAGAGCTAAGGGTGAGGAGGGGTCAGACTCACTTTATAATCATCTACTTCCCTTATGAATAACTCACTCTCGTAGTAATGACATTAACCCATTCATGAACCCAGCACATTGCATCTTCAAGCCTCCACTTCTCAACACTGTTACAATAGCAACTAAATGTCAACATGCATTTAAATCTTAGCAATGAGCAAGAGATAAATCTGCCCTGCTAAAAGTTACTGAGATCTGGGGACTCATTTGTTATAGCAGCCTCTGATTAACACATAGATAGCCATTAGGCAAACATCAGCGTGCTGATGTATAATTCATTTACATCTAGTAGATCATGGCCCCCAAATAAGAAAAGTAAAATAATAATAATAACTTTTAAATTAGAGTATTCTCTATGTTACAGAAGATTTCAAATTTTCCTTAAATCATAGGACTCACAGATACAGAACTCACTATAAAGCAGACACTAGTAGAACTGCTCTAGTTGTTGGAGTGAGGACCAGAAACTTGGCAGATCAATCTCCCCAACGACCATAGCCAATCCATGCCAGACATCTGGCCAACACTCAGTTACTATTTGTTGAATAAGTAAGCAAATATATCAATTCCTAAGAATTTTTTGAGGACTCACTAAGGCCCCCTGGAATGTCATAGAAGAGAATTTAAAATTCCCTTTAGGGAACAGATGGTCCCTAGAGGGTTCAGACATGGTTGTCAAATTTATATGTATAGAACAAGAAGATGAGAGCAGAGACTATAAAGATCTTTTTCAGATCTAAGGATGTTGCTCCTACATCTTTCTACCCACAGTTTATCATCCCATGTCAGCACAAGATATAAATGATTGTTATTGAATAGTTTTGTTGAATGTTTCCTGTGACATGTTTTCTCCATGGTCCAGCCAATTGTAAAGATGCTAACAAATAGAGAAGATAAAAAGGAGTAAAAGATCCAATAAAATTCCTACGTTGAGTAATTACTCCCAAAGCACTCACTCAATTCCCCATATCTAGATTGTGTTAGAGATGATGCTACATTGACAAGCCCAAGAGACAGGGCACAAAATTATCCAATGTAAAAATTATTCTCCTTACTAGACTCTCTCTTCCCTTCCCCCACCCCCATGAGTGTGACCTGCTAAACATTATCTAAGATTCATATTATCCCACTAACAATGACATCTTAGCAAGGCTAGAGAGTTTTGTTAACAGATGTCAAGCTAAGATAAGAGATCATTTAAGGGGCTGGGAATATGGCCTAGAGGCAAGAGTGCTTGCCTCGCATACATGAAGCCCTGGGTTTGATTCCCCAGCACCATATATACAGAAAATGGCCAGAAGTGGCGCTGTGGCTCAAGTGGCAGAGTGCTAGCCTTGAGCAAAAAGAAGCCAGGGACAGTGCTCAGGCCCTGAGTTCAAGGCCCATGACTGGCAAAAAAAAAAAAAAAAAAAGAGGTCAGTTAACCCTCTTGATGTACTGCCTTAAATGTGATCTTGTAAAACCTTTTCTTCTTCTTTTGTTTTGTTTTGTTTTGTGCCAATCCTGGGGCTTGAACTCAAGAGGGCATGGGTGCTGTCCTGCTGTCCCTGTGCTTTTGTGCTCAAGACAGCACTCTACCACTTTGAGTCACAGCTTCACTTTTGGCTTTCTTTTTTTAAAAAAAATTTTTTTTGGTAGTTAATTGAAGATCAGAGTCTCATGGATATTCCTGCCCCAACTGGCTTTGAACCACGATCCTCAGATCTCAGCCTCCAGAGCAGCTAGGATTGCTAGGATTACAGGCGTGAGCCACCAGCGCTCCACATTAAAATTGTTTTCTAAAAAGGACAGATAATGAAGGAAGGGATGGCATTGTCCAAAAAAGAAAAAAAGGAAGCCTTTACCTGACTTATGTAACTGTATCCCCTCTGTATATCACCTTTATAATAACCATAAAAATATATAAATATGAAAAAAAGGATGGAGCTCACATGAAAAAAGAAACTTCAGTGGCCACACAGTAGGATAGGGGGTACTGGCTAGCTTGCGTGTGAGCTGATGCGGGAGGTGTATGGGTAAACAAGGAACTTGAGTTTCAGTGTTAATGTGAGGACAGATGCTAGATGAGATGTAGAGGTAGCATCTAGAACTCAGGGATGGAGCTGGACTGTGGAAAAGCTGCCATGTTAGCACCAGCGTAGTGTCTTAGTCAGCACCAGCTACTGAAACAAAACACTGAAACTGGCTGGTTTATAATTACTTGTATTACTTGTAAAGGTTTACTTGTAAGGGTTTTAGAGGTTGGAAGATCACAGTGCCAGCAGAGTCAGGTGTTGATAGGGACCGGAATCTGGCTGGGACACGGGTCTTTCCTCTTATCCTCACATGACCAGGAGCGTGAGGAGAGTAAGGGAGCTTTCTGTAGACCCTTTTCTAAGGACACTAATCCTACGCATGCGAGTTCCACTCCCCTGACCTGAGCACCTCCCGAGCCCCACCTCCCAAAACCATCACATTTGGGGATATATATTTGTACATTTCAGCTTACGAATGGGGAGGGAACATTCAGTTAAGAAAAAAAATTCACCTGTCAATAAAGGGAGTAGTTAAGAAAGGAAGCTCACATCATCGCCTTGTGAAAATAAAGAAATCTAATTACTGTAGCATTTCTTTAGATATTATAACTTCTTTCTCTTGGGTTGGTCATAACTAGAGCTCTTATTATAAAGTCCCCAGGTTTTGAATAGACTGCTTAAGCACTTAGCAGCTTTTAATTAAGTCAAGTCTATTTTACTCCGGTGTTTTCTATTTGTTTTTAGAGACTATGAATAAATTATATAGTCTAGAAAAAAAGCTATTTACACAAACTCATCTTCTCTACTGTTCTTTGAAAATTTCAAAAATGTAGTATTTTTTAAAAAACTATAGAGAGAGCATCAGAAAAGTCAAGCTAAGGGACCTCAAAAAGCAATTCCATTACAAAAGGAACAAGAATACTGAAAAAAAATGGTCATCATTATAATTATTATTATTATTAATTTATTTTTTGGTGCTTGAGCTCAGGGACTAGGCACAGTCCCTAAGGTCCTTTTGCTCAAGGCTAGTGCTCTACCACTTGAGACATAGCTCCACTTCTGGCTTATTTTTTTTTCTTTTTGTAGTTTTAGTGCAGATAAGAGAGTTTCACAAACCTCCCTGTCCAGGCTGGCTTCAAACCATGACCCTCAGATCTCGACCGCCTGAGTAGCTAGAATTACAGGCATGAGCCACCAGCGCTTGCCTGACACAACAACTTTTTTAAAACTAGAAGTAGGGTAAGAGGCTGCTAACGATCCATCAAGAAAGCATAACAAGGGCTGGGGATATAGCCTAGTGGCAAGAGTGCCTGCCTCGGATACACGAGGCCCTAGGTTCGATTCCCCAGCACCACATATACAGAAAACGGCCAGAAGCGGTGCTGTGGCTCAAGTGGCAGAGTGCTAGCCTTGAGCGGGAAGAAGCCAGGGACAGTGCTCAGGCCCTGAGTCCAAGGCCCAGGACTGGCCAAAAAAAAAAAAAAAAAAAAGAAAGCATAACAAAAATAAAAACACATATGTACCTAACAACAGAAATCCATAATATATGAAGCAAAATAGAGAAAATGAACAGATATAAAGGGGGAAATAGTCAACAGTAAATATTGAATTTAAATTTCACCTTTTTTTTTTTTTGGAGGAAAGAAAGTTTTTATTATCTTCATGTACAGAGAAATCAACATTGTACACTTAACCCAGCTTGGTGGCCAGTTCCTTAGCCTTCGCCTTTTCCAGCTTTGCAATTGGTGCCACGGATTTTGGACCCAGGGCATTGCCTCCCCGGCCACGACGGATCTCATCATATCTGTCATTGTAATTGGTCCTGATGGCCTCCACCAGCTTCGCCAGAAATCCTTGGTCTTTGGAGTTAACTTGAGTGAAGGCAACGGTGGTGCACGTCTTCCTGTGCACGAAGCGCCCCGGCCTGGCCTTCCCCTTAATGCTGCCACGGAGAACACCCACCTGCGGTACAGAGCAGGCAAGAATACAACCAGCTCGATGGGGTCCAGCTCGATGGAGTCCACGTCATGTGCGATCACCACAAGCTGAGCCTTCTTGTTCTCCACCAGGGTAGTAACAGTGTTAACCCTTGCTCAAAGGACTGGAGGTGTCTTGGTGGGGACGTCTCCTTTGCCAGCAGCTTTCTTCTCAGCTCCAGCCAACAGTCTCTGCTTCTTCTCCTGCTTTGTCTCTGGCCTGTACTTGTGGGCCAGCTCAAGTAGCTGTCTGTGTAGCTGTCTGGCAGTCCAAGGTCTGGGTAAACTGGTTAATCGCACGAGGCACTTTCAACCGTTTGTACCGAATCGCCCTTTGTCTTTGCAGCCGGATGTATCACGGCCATTTGACAAAACGGGCGAGGTCCCTCCTGGGCTGGATGTCCTAGCCAATGCCAAAGTTCTTAGGCCTCTTTTCAAACAGAGGATTGACCACCTTCTTAAGCCTCCTGCTTTTTCACATCAGCAGCGGCGGGGGCCACCTTGGTCCCCTTAGCCTTCTATTCCTTTTGGCATCTTGGGTGGCTGGAAATAGCTAAATTTCACTTTTAATAAGACAGTAAGAACAGATTGTTGGGGTTTGGACAACCCCTTTCTCCCCCCACGGGGAGAATGGTAACCACAAACTCTATGAAAGAGCACTCAGCCTGGCCCTCCGCCAGCGGAAGGCCAAAGGCGTGCTCACATGGACCTGCGCTAAGTTGAGGAAGGGTTGCTGAAGCCTCCCCTCCCCCCAGTCCCCCCACATGTTACCAAGGGCGGAGGCGAAAAGGAAGGCATCAGGGACACGCTGCGGTGGTGGGAAGCGTCTCAAAGACTTTAATATGGAAGGGCACTTATATAGAAGTAATGGCGGGAAAGAAAGGGGGCTGGCCAAAGGGCCAGTCATAGGCTAAGGATCACGTTCATCAAGTGACATCACGAAACTTCCCTTTGTGGGCGGGACAACCCCATCATGGTGGCACACACGTGTTCACCTCCCAAGGGGTGGAGGCCAGAAGGTGGGAGGGACTTCCATTGTCCCAAGGCTGGTGGAAGGGCAGCCTTCCCCAGGCCATAATAATCCCCAACACAGATGATCTGGCTGGGACTGTGGCTTAGTGGTAGAGTGCTTGAAGCCCTGGGTTTGATTCCTCAGTACTGCATAAAAAGAAAAGGCTGGGAGTGGCACTGTGGCTCAAGTGGTAGAGTGCTAGCCTTGATCAAAAGAAACTTGGGGACAGTGCCCAGGCCCTGAGTTCAAGGCCCAGGACTGCCCCCCCAAAAGAACAGATGATCATTGAGGAAACAGAATACTTGAACACCATCATGAAACAATCAGACAACCAGACATCAACAGAACATTTCTCCCAGTAAAAGGATAGCATTGTGTGTACATGGGAAACTCTCTAGGAAAGACAGCGTGTTAGGCCATAAAACAAATCTTGATAGGTTTGAAGGGATAAACTGTATGGGTCTGCTTTTTTTGACCATAAAGAAATGAGATTGGAAATGGGTTACAGAAAGAATTGGAGGGGGGGTGGCAATGTGAAAATTAAACTAAGAACTCCTAAGGAATCAGTGAATAAAAGAAGAAATCACTCAGGAAATTTGAAAACACTTTTAGATAAATGAAAAATAAAGATTGGGTAAAGTGGTTCACGCTTGTAATCCCAGGTACTTGGGAGGTGGAGATTGAGATAATCACAGTTCAAGAACAGCCAGGGCAAAAAAAGTGAGACTATATCTTGAAAAATAAGTTAAGCCAAGTGAGTCATGCCTGTGGTTCCAGCTATACAACAAGCTATAGGTAGGAGAATCACAATCTGAGGCCAGACCTGGAAATATATATGATATCCTACTTGAAAAAATAGAAAGGGCTGGAGGCAAGGTTCATATGGTATATCACCTGCCTAGCAAAAAGGAGGCTCTGAGTTCAAACCCTACTACCACAAGAAAGAAAGGAAAGAACAAAAGGAAGGAAGGAAGGAAGGAAGGAAGGGAGGGAGGAAGGGAGGGAGGGAGGGAGGAAGGGAGGGAGGGAGGGAGGGAAGAAGGAAGGAAGGGAGGGAGGAAGAAGGAAAGAGAGAAGGGAAGGAAAAGAGAAAGAAAGACAGACAGGAAGAATATTGTGTCATTTGCTGGGAAATGGACAGACCTATAACAAATCATGTTAAGTGAGATAAGCCAAGCTCAGAAAGACAAACAGCATGTTTTCTCTCATATGTAGAAGCTAGATCTAAAATATAACTAGACAAGGTAAATTATACAGGACTCTATGCATTTGCACATGGTCAGACTAAAGGAGGATTCCCTTAGGAAAGGAACCCAAAGGTGTAACTTCTCTGAACATTTAAAATAAGGTTTTGTGAAACAAATTCCAGGAAATGGAAACATTATTTTGGTTGTTATTGTTACTGTTGATGTTGTTGAAGGTGATAGTGTTTGTTTTTGCTTTGGAGTTTTTTTCTTTGGGGGGAATGAAGGAGGGGCACAGGAAAGGAGGGAGGACGGGTGAACAGATGCAATCATACTTTTCGGAACTCACCATGTGGAAAATGACCTATGTAACTTGTGGCAGGGATGGGAGGAGGAACTGGAGAAAGCAAAGAAGTGACACTCTCCAAAAAGAAATATATTCATTACCTGACTTATGAAGTAGTAACTCCTCTTACCACACTTTAATAATAGCAATAACATTATATTTTTTAAATAATAGCCTTCTCTTTCTCCACTGTGCCCCAGGGCTGGGACCATTTAATGGGGGAGCCCATTAAAATCTAATGTCAAGAGAAACGGCAAAAACTTAGAAAGTTATCTAATATCACACAGCTGATAAAACAGTTGGAATTAGATGGTCTTTTCATTTCTAGGCCATTGCGTTTTTCAGTATGTAACGGACAACAGAGAGAATTTCACTGTTTGATTATTGTCAATTCTTTTCATTATGACATGAAAACTGAAAACATGAATGAGCGAGGAACGAGAACATCTAGCCAAAGGCCGTATTTATCCATGTCTGTGACTGCCTAGAATTCGTTTCCTTCTTTGGGGATGTGGGAGCAAAGTTGGCATAAATAGCTCCCCATGTCTCTCATCCTGGGGGGCACCATGTCGAGCAGTAAGAGCACACACCATCAGAAACAGTATGCAAATTTGAATGTGAGGAAAACTCATTTGATTCTCCATCTGTCTCCCCATTTAATTACTTAGCCATAAATTAGCACATTTTTTACTAGCTATGTTCTGCAAATGTGATCAATTCACTGACTTTAATGTCAAATAAGGAATATTTTTTGACTTTCAAGCACTTAGCCTTTTAATTTACATTCACATTTAGAAATATAAATTAACTGCTGAAATCTGCACAGATACAACATTAGGGATTTTTTTTTTCTATTTGTCTTCTCATTGATGACATTTCTTTGATTGAATCATTGATGATATGCATTTTTGAAACATGACATTTTTCCCCCTAAAGGGCAAGAAAAGAAAGTATTTTCAATCGTTCAAGGATGTAATTGGGATACATATGATGAACAGTGTGAACTCGGGGCCTTAAAGACACAGAACCTTGGGTTCAATTTGCTTGCAACCTGACAGGATGGCTTTGATCTACCTTCTCTAAATGACCATCCCCATACTTTGATCAATAGAAGCTGCCACCTTCCCAGAATCCCTTGCACATACTATCCTATACATACTATTAGAAAACAACTTTCCCTCTCCTCTGTTACTAAAACCATCCCACTGTTATTAGATTTTCACTATGTTCATAAACATTATCCAGGTCCAAAAGGGAAATAGAGAAAGTGAGGTAAGTACTGATCCTCTAAGACTATCAGGCATGAGGATAGGCCTACAAGAGGCAGAAGTGTGTATATATGTAGATGTGTGTATGTGTATATATATTTAAATTGCAAGACATATTTAGTTACAAAAATACTAAAATACATCCATAAAAGAGGAAAAGTTACTGAAAAGCCTAAGCGTTAGTTTAATGTCTGCTTTCCATTTAAGTCTCAAAATATCCAGCTGATCCAATTTCACTTCCTCGGTTGGAAGCTGATTCATCAACCCACTAAGACAGTAGGTTCCGATATGTTCTTTGGGCTAGAACAAATGCAAGAGAGAGATGTGTTGGTGTTTGGGATGATATATGCAGATAGTTCTGGTAGAAAAAGAAAAACATTTAAAGGTTTCATTGCTTGAAACTCAACACAAACAGGATACCTCCTGGCTAAGGAATGTCCAAGTTAGCATGGCTGGGATCAACTTCGAAGCCCTTCTGGTGGGCTTAATAAGCCAGTAAAGAAATACTAGTTGGACCCAAAGCAACTTGCAAATTCAATGCAGTCCCTCTGCAAAAAATGGAAAAGTCAATCTTCCTGTTTATATGAAATTGTAAGGGGCTCTGAATACCCAAAACATTAATAAAGAAGAAGAGAGCTGGAAGATACACACTTTCCAATATGCTTCATACAAAAGCAGTTTATGGTTAATTTTTTTTACAAAGATGCCAAATCATTCAGTGGTAAAAATAATATCACTTCTCTCGAATTGATGGTACTGGTTAACCAAATTGACACATGTAAAAGAACCTTTACCTTAGTCCATATGCAAATATTATCTCTAAATGAGTCAATGACCTAAACAGTAAAGCCAAATCATAAAGGTCTTCAAATAAAGCACGGAAATAAACTCCATGACGTTGATTTGGCTATGCATTCTTCAAAACATCACCAAAGGGGGAGAGAAAAAGGGGGAGGGGTGAGAGGGGAAATGAGGAAGGAGGTAACAAGTTATACAAGAAATGTACCTACTGTAACCCCTCTGTACATCACTTTGACAATAAATAAATAATTTTTTTAAATCACCAAATCAAAAGCCATGGAAGAAAATATAGATAAACTAGGCTTGACTGAATCATAACTCTGTCTATCAAAAACCACACTGAGGGCTAGAAAAACAGGGAGAATATATTTGCAAAATATAAATCCAACCTGAGCTTAATATGCAGAACATCTCAAGAACTCATATTCAGCAACAAAAAGAAGACAACTCACTTTTCCGCATCAGCAAAGTACTCTAATAGACATCTCCCCAAATAAGACAGATGAGTGACTGAAAGAGATATTCAGTCAAATACATTTCACACCTAATAGGAATAGCCATGATTTTACGAAATGAGAATTAACCAGTACTGACGAGGATACAGCGAAAATTAAGACTCTCATCTGTTGCTGGTAGGAACATAAAATGGTATTGCCACTGTGGTAAACAAGTCAGTGATTCTTCAAAAAGCTAAATGTTAGCTGGGTGCTGGTAGCTCGCGTCTGTAATACTAGTTACTTGGGAGGCTGAGATTTCAGTTCAGTGGCAGCCTGGGTAAGAAAATGTGTAAGACTCTTATTTCTGGCAAAAAGCCAAAAGTGGAGGTGTGGTTTCAGCCTTGAGCAAAAGATTTAAGATCCTAGACCCTGAGTTCAAGCACTAGTACCAGGACATAAAAGGGGTAGTGGGGGGGCTGGGGATATGACCTAGTGGCAAGAGTGCCTGCCTCATATACATGAGGCCCTGGGTTTGATTCCCCAGCACCACATATACAGAAAATGGCCAGAAGTGAAGCCAGGGACAGTGCTCAGGCCCAGAGTCCAAAGCCCAGGACTGGCCCAAAAAAAAAGGGGGGGGGGGGGTAGTGGGTCCTAACTATTGCATAACCGTAAGACACAGTAATTTAATCCTATACTTAGAAGGATTGAGACCACAGATTCAAACTGATACTTACATGGAAATAATCATGACAGAGTCGTTCACAATAGCCCAAAAGTAGAAAAATCTCAGGTGTGAGAGACTTGAGTTAGGAACTTTTCCTTTAAACAAAGGCAAACTTATAGCACAGATTTTATGACATTGAATCTTTCTAATTGATAAACCCTTCAAATCTCCTGGAGGGAATTTCAAATGACTGAGGTCACTCAATCATTTGATTGCTTCCTTAACAAAACCAATATAAATAATTTATACTTACAGATTGTTGTTTTATTCTGACAAATATTTTAACTTTTTTTTGCCCTGGTAAAACAGAAGCATTGAAATTCACTAATGTAATATAGAATCTCTTTCTGCAAGGCAAGCACTCCTTCCTTCCTTCCTTCCTTCCTTCCTTCCTTCCTTCTTTCCTTCCTTCCTTCCTTCCCTCCCTCTACATGAAGCTCTCGGTTCGATTCCCCACCACCACATATATAGAAAATGGCCAGAAGGGGCGCTGTGGCTCAAGTGGCAGAGTGCTAGCCTTGAACGGGAAGAAGCCAGGGAAGGTGTTCAGGCCCTGAGTCCAAGGCCCAAGACTGGCCAAAAAAAAAAAAAAGAGAGAGAGAGAGTTAGAAAACACAGCCTTCAGATTCTGATCTGAGGCCTCCATGAGACAGGAAGAGAAATGCGTTGGGTGAGATAACCCAGACAGAAATCCTGCCTTTATCATTCACTGTGCAATCCTGCTCTGTGAGAAGACTGTTGATATAGCCATGTCACATGGGAACCAAGGGGCCACTTAAACCTTGTGTCTGCCTGCCTGCCTTTCCTTTCCTTCCCTCCCTCCCTCCCTTCCTCCCCCCTCCCTCCTTTCCTCCCCCCTCCCTTCCTCCCTCCCTCCCTCCCTCCCTCCCTCTCTTCCTTCCTTCCTTCCTTCTTCCCTCCCTCTCTCCCTCCCTCCCTTCTACCCTTCCTTCTTTCGTCCCTTCCATCCATCTTAGTCTTTGATCCCAAACCTAAATGTTGGTCATGCTGTGTCTTGTAATCTTTCCAGAAACCATCAGGCAGATTATCATCAGGATTGGGCAATATGTTCTCAAGGGAAATCTTATTTCCCACTCAATCCCATCATAAATCAGAAACTTGTTTGTCTGGTTGATTCACAGCTATCCCTCTTCCCCGTGCCTCAGAGAACTGAATTTCATCTTATGTAAAGAAGTGCCTAAAATTAGTTGCTCTAATTTAAATTATTTTCAAAGGATTGTTAATACCTTTACCTATTTTTTCAGTTCCTAGTGAATTAACTCAAAGTGAATTTCTTGTGTGCATAATTAGACTTTTTTTTCATTTTGAAAAAAAGTCTTTAAAATATTTTTTAAGTTGAGCTGCTTATTAGGTATGAATTTAAATCCTTGCCACCTACATCTATCTCAATGTTCAGTGAAGTGTTGGGTTGACAACATCAAATTATCTGTTCTTTAAGGTAGGAAAGAATGTACTGTACACAAAGCTGAAGATGCCAGTATGTCCCCCGGGAGAAATTCTGTACACAGAAGAGAGGCTGGATCGAGGGTTAGACACATCTAGGTTAAGAAGAACGGAAAATAAATTCAAGGACAAATGTCTTGGGAGGGGGAAAAAGCATGGACATAAGACAACTTAAAAGTAGTCCCTTTGGGCTGGGAGACAGTGGCTCACACCTGGAATTCTAGCTATTCAGGAGACTGAGATCTGCGGAGATGATGATTCAAAGCCACCTTGGGCAAACAAATCCATGAGATTCTTATCTCCAATCAACGAACAAAAAGCCAGAAATGGAAATATGGCTCAAGGGGTAGAGTGCCAGCCTTGAGTAAAAATGAAAAACAAAACTGAGATAAGACTGGGCTGGGGATATAGCCTAGTGGCAAGAGTGCCTGCCTCGGATACACGAGGCCCTAGGTTCGATTCCCCAGCACCACATATACAGAAAACGGCCAGAAGCGGTGCTGTGGCTCAAGTGGCAGAGTGCTAACCTTGAGCGGGAAGAAGCCAGGGACAGTGCTCAGGCCCTGAGTCCCAAGGCCCAGGACTGGCCAAAAAAAAAAAAAAAAAAAAAAAAAACTGAGATAAGAGGGCAAGATTCTAAATTCAAGTCTTGTACCAGCACAATTTTTTTTAATCTTCTTTGAACTGGAGATGTGACTCAAGGGTAGAATACCAGCCGTGATGTGAGCAAGAAAGCCTAGTGAAAGTGCACAGCTCTGAGTTCAAGGCCCTGTACTGGCACCAAAAACAACCAAACAAATACATAGTTATGAGCAAGAATCCCTTCTTTGGATCAAAAAGATAGTGCTCAGAGTACCCAGAACCTCAGCACTTTCATTCAAATCCATCCTGAGATAAAGCCTGCCTTCTTGCGTAGGAAATGAGGCAAAAGGAACACGTGATCGAGGAGTAATATCACTATCATTTTGTTTGTTTGTTTGTGTACCAGTACTGGGGCTTGAACTTCAGTCTTCCTGCTCCCGCTCAGCTTGCTTGCACATAGCTGATGCTTTACGGCTTGAGCCATACCTCTAGTCTGGCATTTTGCTAGTTAATTCATGATGGAGTTTGGTGGGCTTTGCTGATAGCTAGGATTATAGGCATGAGTCTCTGGCACCTGGCATACCAACATTATTTTTAAGAAGAGAAAACATTGGGCATGGCTTTGCACACCTGTAAACTTAGCCTTCAGGAAGATGAGGTAGAAAGATTGTGAATTCAAAGGCAACCTGTGCTACATAGCAAGACCTTGCCTCAAAAAAATAAAAGTATATCCTTATTTTTTTCTGCCATCCCAAGACATTCCATGTTTCTCTTGTATATTTCTTATTCTAATTTTTCTTTTTACTTTTGTGTTCTGGTCCTGGAGCTTAAACTCGGGACCTAGCCATTATCTCTGAGCTTTTGTTTCCAACTCTACCACTCTGAGCCACAGCTCCACTTGGCAGCTTTTTGGTGGTTAATTGGAATGAGAGTCTCACTGACTTTCCTGCCCAGGCTGGTTTTGAACAGATTCCATCCTCCTGAGCAGCTAGGATTACAGGCATGAGCCACCAGCTTCTTATCCCAATCTTAAAAACAGATCTTCCCTCCCTTCCCCTCTTCTTCCTTCTCCTGGCGTCTCTTCTTCTTTTACCTACACATACTTCTTTTTTTTTTTTTTGGCCAGTCCTGGGCCTTGGACTCAGGGCCTGAGCACTGTCCCTGGCTTCTTCCCGCTCAAGGCTAGCACTCTGCCACTTGAGCCACAGCGCCGCTTCTGGCCGTTTTCTGTATATGTGGTGCTGGGGAATCGAACCTAGGGCCTCATGTATCCGAGGCAGGCACTCTTGTCACTAGGCTATATCCCCAGCCCCCTACACATACTTCTAATACTAACTTTATAGGGTCATAATGGGGATATTTCCAGAGACGGTTGGCATAAAGGTTAAATCCCCAAATCAAGACCCAGACTACTTTGGTTTTGTTTTTCTCTCATCCTCAGTGCTTCATGTAACTTTTCAGATGGGTTCCCCTTGGGTGGTGGCTCACAGGTCACCATAGCTCCATGATTACACATGTCACTTTCTCACACATGTACACCAGCATTTGTAAAAAGAAGCATGGCTACCTTTTCGAAAGCAAAAGAAAATTTCCCGCAAGAACTTGAGCAGATTTGTCCTCTTATCTCATTAGCCCAAACTGTGCTCCATGCTCATCTCTCTAGCAGCCCCTTCAGACATCTCTAGTCCGTTCCACATTTTTCTACCAACAAAGTGACTTGTACAGCCAAGAAGTTGGTTTCGCTTACAGTTAGTGGCTGAAAGCATGAGAGTCACATCTAGTAGCCCCCATGAGGATCTCATGGCTCTGCCATAACTCGGCAGATGGCACTGTGAGCCTGTGTGAGCAAGGCAAGGGGGGCATGCAGAAGAATCTGCATGGTGAGACAGGAAGGGAGTACATGGGTAGATGCAGGCTCTACAATAACAACCCATTCCCGAAGGAACTGCAAGAACTATCCTAATCCCTTCAAAAGGTAGAGCCCTAAGATTCCATCATCTCTTCACTGTCCTACCAGCTGATCACCAGTCCATGGGAACCATACCCCATATCATTGCAGAGGGAAAACAAGCTCTTCTACCCTGAATCTGGAGCCATGGTGAGACCTTTCCTACACCGAACAGCATGGCCATTCCACTGCAGGGTCATTGACAAATGGAACCCTATCGGAGTGAAATTAAGGGGACTAGAGCTTGTTACCAGATGGCATATCGGTCTTCGAAATGTATCTCTACTGACAGAAGAGCTGTTAATACTTAGACAGGAAGAGTGTGGTGGGAAAACAGTAGGGATATCACAGAGGCTTTGTTGCAGAGATGACTTGGGAGTGCACCAAAATAGCCCTGGTACAAAACACCCTCCTACCCCATGCATCCCATCTTCCCTACTCTCGCATGGCTTTGTCAATTTATTATTACAACTGTCTTCTCCCCCCGCCCTCCAGTCTTTTATGACATTTCCTGCGTTCTATCTCATTTCCTCTCAAAGAATCATTTGAGTTTCTAAATTACCAGCTTCCTTTCAAGGTGCTAAACAAGGCGACAGGCAAGAGCATGTTCCAAGGTCCTCAGTAGCACAATGGACTAGATCTCTGCACTTGAATACTGGTCATAACTTGATAGAATCACAGTGAGAACCATCAAAGGGGGAAATTTCTTTATTCACACACAAAAAAATAGTGATTGAACATGTGGGCTTAATGTGGGCTCTAGGAAATGGAGTGTTAGGGAGAAGCAGGAAAGAAAAGGCAATTCTGTCTTTGAGAAAATAAAGCAATGTTCCTTGCCATCACCCCGTGTCCCCAGCTCATGCCACCTCCTCACCATACTGATTATACTGGCTAACACGCGGTTAGCTAGAGGTAATGAAAAAAAAAAAGAAAACATGAACTCTTAGATTACTTTTTCTCCACATCTTAAGCTGTCTGGAGAGGTCATCTCACTGTCATTTAGTTCACTGGCTCAGGATCATCTAAGCATTTAAACCTTTCCATCCTGTTATCCACTACTTACTGGCTTTCTGTCTTTGGATTTATTGTCACCTGGTCGGAAGATGGCTGCCACAGCTCCAGAAATCATAAGCATACTCAAAGTCAGGATGCAGTGAAGCAGATAATGAAGGAACTCCCCTTACTTTTCCAGCCTTCTATTAAAGGGACCAAAGATATTTTTCATACGCCATCAACAGACATCCCCTTTGTCTCACCGTTCCATACCTGGTCTCAATCTTCCCCAGCTACAAAGGGGACAATGATATGATATGAATACTTGTTAAATGCATTAGCTTTGCCATGACCTGCTAAGCCAATCACAATATATACCTAGAAACCAGACACATTCCTGCCTACTCCTTTCAGAGAGAAAACAGAGAAATAGCAGATACCCAGATCTCCCAAATTCATTACATATGTGCCTTTTATTCTTGTCACCTCACCAGTGGTAGCTTCACCAGCCATCCTTCTTAATCAAGGTCATTTATACATCAGGGTTCCAGATCTCCTTGCTAAATTTAGGATATAGCCAGGACCTATATTATACCCCAAAAAGAAAGCTGCTTTGGGGATAAACAGTGGGCTCTGGAGTCTGCTTTCCAGAGCTTGAATACCGGCCCTGTCTCTTTCTTAATTATAGCGTTTTAGGAATTGATTGAGCCCCCTGAAAGTGAGGGCCTTTTCATTCCCTCATCCATCCAGTGAGTAAAAATGCAGTGACTGGCACAAAGTTGTCTTTCAAGTTTAAGGAAAGCTGGCTAGATGGGTAGATGATGGCTGGATGGATGCATGAGTTGGGTGGGTGGGTGGGTGGGAAGGTTTGTAGGGAGATGAGACGTCAGAAGCTAAAACATCCAAGAAGAGCAGGAAAGAGGAATATATCCTCTCATTTCTAGATCTGAGGATAGTAGTTCAAAGCCAGCCCAGGCAGGAAATCCATGAGATTTTTATCTCCAATTAACTCTCCCCTAAAAAAGTCAGAAATGGAGCTGTGGCTCCACGTGATAGCGTGCTAGCCTTAAACACAAAAGCTCAGGGACAGTACCCAGGGTCTACGTTCAAGCCCCTTTCCAAAAAAATAACAAATATTGGGAAAGCTCCATAATTACCTGGGAACCTAAAATTTGCCAAGCGGTGAAGTTGCAATCTCCCGATTGTTTTTGTAATCAAGTTGTTTCTTTTATACCTTGCATGCCCAAGCTCAACCTCTTTGCTGCAGCTACTCTTTCTGAGTCCTCATCTCTGCACATGGACCCTCCATAAATCTGTCTCCTCCACTCACATTCTGCCAACATTGCAAGGCCAACTTTCTGTGTGATGGCTCTCACATTATTATCATGGAGCCAGTGACCATACTGCTCATGACGATACTGCTTTGCTAGGGCTTCCCTTCAGCTAGGTCCTCTCCTTATAGCATGAGTCCTGTATACTGAGCCTACATCCCTTCCTACACTGGTACTCTCATCGTTTCCCTACTTGAGAAGTTCTTTGACTTGCACTCTTTTCCTTCCTTAAATGCAAATATCTCACCTGGAGCTCTGAACTCTACACATTCTCCCCACACATCAACCCCCATCATCCTTTCCTTTACTCATTGAAAATCCTGTCGTACATTCAGAAGTGTTCATGAGAGCTATACAAATTGTCACAGAGACTGCACCTGTGAAACCACCCATCACAGTGAGACATGAGACGTGTCAGGCTTGTCAGCTATTCATTCTCCTCTTCTTCCTCCCATAATTTGTGCCCCTCCCTCTCCCAAGAGCTGACATCGCTGACATTCCACAATCATGCCCTTGATTTCTCTGCAGCGTTATAAATCTTCATAAATGACATATTCCTCAATGTGGCTAGATTCCGAAGTTTCTATAGACAGTATCATTCTCTATGTATTTCTCCTTTCCTGACAGCTTATTGGAGATATAATTCGTAGGCCATACAACTTACCTACTTAAAATGCACAATTCAGTGGGCTTAGTACATTTGGTGCAACCATTAAAACAACCTAATTCTAGAAAATATTGTATCACCCATCAAAGAGATCTGTATTCATTAGCAGTTACCTCCCAAGCCCTAGACAACCATGAATCCTCTTTGTGTCTCTATATATGTGCCTTATCTGTTTTATTTCATATCCATAGACCATATGCATTTGGGCCTTCTATACACTCTGTGCTGTCATATGGCTGGCCAATCAGTCTCCAATGTGTGGGAACATTTGTCATTCTGGCCTGAGAATGGTGGCCATTGCTGCCCATCCAGGCCTAGGGTGGAACTCGTTATATGTCTCTTCAAGGGAATCTCTCTATCCCTAAACCCTTCCAGCCTTGCCAACATTTTGCATATACGCTGCAACTAGATGGTCAGCTGGTTTTCAACCATCTGGTTGGCAGGTCCTGGGGAGGAAATTGCTCTCTCTTCAGAATGTCAATGATCTTGTTATCTTTTTTTTTTTTTTCTTTTCTTTTTTGTTTTTGCCAGTCCTGGGCCTTGGACTCAGGACCTGAGCACTGTCCCTGGCTTCTTTTTGCTCAAGGCTAGCACTCTGCCACTTGAGCCACAGCGCCACCTCTGGCCATTTTCTGTATATGTGGTGCTGGGGAATCGAACCTAGGGCTTCATGTATTAGAGGCAAGCACTCTTGCCACTAGGCCATATCCCCAGCCCCTCTTGTTATCTTTTGACTTGGGGCTTCAGCTAATCTAAAGAAAAAGGCTTTTGTCTTATTCTGTCACAAGACTAGGAGCTCCTGGAAGACAAAAAATCTGCCATCTTCGTGGTGTTGCCTTCACCCCTCTTCCCAGGTGCCTCATTGGTACCAGGCTCCAAGTAGGAATTTCAGAGAGACCAATGTTGACCACCCTGCCTTAGAAAGAGGATGGAAAGTGGAAGAGCTTGAGCTTGCAGCCATGATTCAAAGAGAAGGCTCTAGAATGTTCACATATTATTCAGGATTGAATGCTGTTTTTCAAGGAAGTCAGACCATCTCCCAGGTCAAAACCAGTCAAGCAGAAAGCCCACGAGGCTCTTATCACCAATTAACTAGCAAAAGGGCCAAAAGTAGAGACATGGCTCAAGTGATAGAGCACCAGCCTTGAGTTTTGCCCAGGCCCTGAGTTCAAACCCCGTGGTCAGCACACACACACATGCACATACACACACAGTATTCAGAAAAACATTACAACTGTACTGAATACATACTGACTTCCAAATATACACAATAATAATCGTTTTGCACATATTTACATTATGTTAGGTTTTAAAGTTTATAAGCAGCTTGCTTAGGTTATATGAAATTAGTATACCATTTAGGGCTGAGACTTAGGTACCCACAGGGGTCCTTGGCAGTTACATATAACATAGGTAATCTTATGCAGACTGGCCTTATCGTGCTGAGATATATACAACACAGGAATTAGGAGGCTTAAGTGGAAGAAAGGATCCCTCTCACTGAATCTAGGACCTTAAATTATTTTCTATATAACACTATTCCTGAAAACTCATCTGCCATCAGCCACTTCTCTGAGCTAGTAGGCAACATACTTGTCTGTTTTGCCTGGACACGGCAGGTACTCAGGTCTCAGACATGTACAGAAGGCATGTTTATTAGCAAGATAGAGAGCTCAGGGTCTAGAAATCATCAAACAAAATGTCAAACTTGCTTCCATTTAAGTAACATACTGAGAGCCACTCAGAGCTGGCTCTCATCCCTTTGCACCTGGGTCTCTGTTTCATCCTAAACTATGGTGACTCCCTACTCTCATTGTCAAACATTTACTGACAATGGATAGAAGTTCTGGTTAAGGCTTTCAAGCCTGTCCCTCCTCCTATCACTAACCTCCTCCTAAGAGGTCTGTGGTAGAAATGACCCAGAACCATAAGATCCTCTTCCTACCATTAATATTTTACTACCTCCCAGTACAACCTGAGGTTTCCTCTTTGACTTCCAATGGCCTGATCGAGTTGTCACCTTCACTCATACACAGAGGTCTGTCAATACCTTATCCCCTCCCAACCTCTTATCTAGTCAACAGCCTGATTTAGATGTCTGTTCAAGGCTAAACTGGGTCTCCTCAAAATCTCTATCTTGAAGCTCCGAGCCCCAGGTCTGCAGAATGTATTTGGGGAAAAGGTGTTTAAGGAGGTGAGGAATTAAAGTAACATCCTTAGGGTGGGCCTTAATCCAATATGACTGAAGTCCATACAAGAAGAGATTTGAGGGCTGGGAATATGGCCTAGTGGAAATAGTGCTTGCCTCATATACATGAAGCCCTGGGTTCAATTCCTCAGCACCACATATGTAGAAAAAGCCAGAAGTGGAGCTGTGGCTCAAGTGGTAGAGTGCTAGCCTTGAGCAAAAAGAAGCCAGGGACAGTGCTCAGGCCCTGAGTCCAAGCCCCAGGACTGGCCCCCCCCAAAAAAAGAGATTTGATGCAAACCTGTACATTCACATGAGCACCCACGTGAGCACGCGCGTGTGCGAGCACAGACGCGCACACACACCAAGGAATGATCATATGAAGACAGAAGAAGGTGGAACAAGCTAAGAGTAGAAGCCTCAGAAAGAACCTGCCCTGCAATACCTGGGTCTCAGAACTGTAGCCTCCAGGACTGAAAACATGGTTTTTGTTAAGCAGATGGCTTGCGATACCTTGCAATGGCGGCCATAGCAAGCGCATACAATGCCTCCTTTGCTCCCCACATATAGATCCACACACTGTCCTTTTTTTTTTTTTTTTTTTGGCCAGTCCTGGGCCTTGGACTCAGGGCCTGAGCACTGTCCCTGGCTTCTTCCCGCTCAAGGCTAGCACTCTGCCACTTGAGCCACAGCGCCACTTCTGGCCGTTTTCTGTATATGTGGTGCTGGGGAATCGAACCTAGGGCCTCGTGTATCCGAGGCAGGCACTCTTGCCACTAGGCTATATCCCCAGCCCCACACATTGTCCTTTTTAGAATGCTTCTACAGCCCTCATTTCCCTTTGTAGCAGATTTAAAATACTTCATATAAGACAAATAAATACACATTATTCTGAGCCTGCCTCTCTCCCTGTTGTCATGTCCTTTTTCTCTCCTGTTCTAGGCCCATCTCCAACCCCAGAACTCAACCTATCAACACTAATGTCATTATGTTACCTTGACTATCCGCCTTCCCCTGTACTTCCCTTGTCTTTCAAGACTCCATTCCAATGTCTCCATCCTATGAAGTCTTCTCTGCACCCCCATGCAAAGTTTGTCCCCTATCCTCTGTGTACTTTCATTAGCAATTTATTCGGGTTGTGATTGCTTGGAGACAGAGATGGTGTTTTACTCATCAACAGAATCGTAATACTATGTAATTATAGTACTATACAGTTAGAAATACTTGTTGAATGGCTAGAAGCCCTAGGTTCCAATGGAATGGTAAGTCATCCTTCTGTGATCCAGAGTGCAATTGGTTCCCACAATTCTCACAGACACCAAAATCTCTTTGTGAAAATCAGCCCATCCCAATTGTCTCCTGTGTCTTAGATCTTGGCCAGCATCACCCAGTTACAAGATTACCCCATGCTGCGGAGAGAGAGCCTCTATTGGAAGCTTGAACACAGCCCAAATTGCCTGAGTGCAAATCCAGAATTCTGAACTCCTCACAAATTATGCAATTTCACTCCCATCGGCTTTCTCCTAAAATGGTGATAACATACATAATTCAAGCATACATAATTCTAATAAATTATATTAGTTTAAACATGCATTAAATTGAAAGGGAAATATAATCCACCTGCAACTGAAGCATTTCATTTCAGGACTTAGCTATTGCATTTCTCTACTTGTAAGCAGGTAAACCTATTGTGTCAACAAAGAAATACTTGGTGAACTGAAATTTTCTCGCCCTTATAACTGACATTTCAGTAAGCTTGCCCAACCCCTCCTCCTACTTGCTGTGTGAACGAGTCTGAGAGCTGCAGAAATTGTGGGGCACAGATCTGAGTGCCTACTTTCTCGTGTGTCAAGTTGCTGAGAGACAAGTGAAAGGGTGTTTCTGGATGCCCATATGAAAACATCCCCACCAGGACTTGGAGGAGGAAAACCCCTAGAGATACAAGTGCTCTCCTGTTCTACTCTTCAGCACTGCAGCCGTGAGCCATGTGTAGTCCACTTCATGTATACTTGTCACTTTTGAAGCATTCAGGAGTTGCCTCTGGCTGGTAGCTTCCGTAGACTTGGAGAAAGGGAACAATCCCATTATGGTGGAAAGTTCCACTGCAAAGTTCTAATCTATGACATAAATAATGTGTTTATGGAAGACCAGAATGTGGTCATTCTAATTTTGGATTGAGTGTTGGGGGAAAATATGAAGTGGACTTTGTTGACTGCAGGAAGAACAAAATGGTATGTTTTAGAAATTAACATTTCTAGTTTCAATTGACACAAACAAAAAAGGGGAGAGAAAAGGAATATTAACCAGGTGGTAATCGGCACTGAAGGGATTCCCTGACAATCAAGGAGAGCCTCATTGTTCCTCAGGCAAATGAAAACCAGGGGTCAGAGGCTAACTTGCTCAAAGCCCTGCTGAGAGGTGGCAAATTCTTTTCTACATGAGAAATGCAGGCATGTGCTCAGACAAGCATGAGGCCTGGACTGTACAGGCAGAGTCAAGATGCCCCTAAAGTGCTAGCATCCACCCCTGTGGATACCAAATCCATGGATGCTCAAGTTCCTTATACAAAATGGCATAGCAGTTGCATATAAATAAACATACTCTATACATACTTTAGATCACATCCAGATTACTTTGAATACCCAATGCAAGATGAAGGCTATGTGAACAGTTATACAGTGTTGTTCAGTACAGTTGATTGGTTGCTGTTGTTACTGTTGTTGAATCTATGTGAACCTTCAGACACAGAAGGCCAACTGCATTTGTGTTTCTATTTAAAAGACCTAATATAGCCAGGCATTAGTGGCTTATGCCTGCCATCCTAGCTACTCAGGATCTTGAGGAGCATGGTTTAAAGCTAGCCTAGGTAGGAAAGTCTGTGAGACTCTTATCTACAATGAGTCACCAAAAAGCCAGAAGTAGAGTTGTAACTCAAGTGGTACAACACCAGTCTTGAGCAAAAAAGTTGAGGCCCTCAGTTCAAGCCCCAGTATCACCAAAAATTAATTAATTAGCTAGTTAGTTATAAGATCAAATATAGATATGAAGAATGATAGGACTTAAATCATTCCTAACTTCTACCTTAAGACTACATTACGAAGTATATTGATTTTTCATTTCTCAGACAGAATACTCAAGCAAACCAACTTAAAAGGAGGAAGAGGAAAGTGGTGGCTCATTCCTATAGTCTGAGCTACTGAGGAGGCTGAGATCTGAGAATCTCAGCTCTGAGCCAGTCTATGTAGACAAAGCCTTCAGACTCTTATCTCTAATTAACTAGCAAAAAGCCAGAAGTAGAGGCGTGGAGCCCAAGGGGTAGGTGTCAGTCATGAGCCCAAGAGCTGAGCTGGAGCTCAAGATTCTGAGTTCAAGACAGTACTACGTGTGCGCACACGTGCACAACACACACACACACACACACAAAAGGAAGAAAGATTTATTTTACCTCATGGTTTCAGAGGCTTCAGTGCATGATCATCTCACTTCATTGCTTTTATGGTGAGGCATAATTTCATGGTGGGAGCTGATGGCAGCCAGAAAGCAGAAAAATATAGGAGAACACTCTAAATAGGATATATACTTGAAAGTTACAGCTCCAGGAACAGACTTCCTCCAATCAGGCCCCGCCTCTTGCTTTCCACTAACTCTCAATAATGCTATCAAATCAAGAAACCACCATCTGAGGAATCATTGATAGGATTGGAGCCATCATGATCCAATTACCTCCCCCAAAGCCCACCCACTGGCCTCCCAGCCCCTCAGCCTTCAGGGAACATTTCAAATTCAAACAGTGACATTTGGTCATCTACAAGGGCACCAGTGCTGGGGATAGGAACTGAGGTTACTCCTAGGTTAAAAAACAAACAAACAAAACCAAAAACAACAACAACAACAAAAAGCCTCATTGTAAGCCTGTTGGGAGAGAGACACAGGAATCTATCATTCTAAGGAGACGATGCTATAGTATTGGGAGTTTAGCTAGTGCCAGCAAATGGATACCCACGTGACCAGCTTCTCTGCTTCCTTCCCTATTTCTAAGGATGTTTCAAACTTTGCTTACTAAGATTCCAAGCCAGGTGCCAGTGGGTTATGCCTATAGTTTTAGCTACTTAGGAAACTGAGATCTGAGGACCTGGGTTTGAAGCCAGTCCCAACAGGAAAGTCTGTGAATCTCTTATCTCTAAGTAACCTCCAAAATCTGGAAGAGGAATTATAGCTCAAGCGGTAGAATACCAAACTTGAGTGAAAATGCTAAGGGATAGCATCCAGGCACTAAGTTCAAGCCCCACACACAAAAATGCCATCCTACTATACCACCAAATAATAAGCAGCTAGCATGCATTCTGCCGCCATCTTGGCTTTTCAAGGCTTGCTTGTCATAATCCTGGCAGAGTAGTTCGACTTGTAAGGCTCTAAAAGAGCTCTGAAGAAAATCAGCACGCCTGACTCCCCACTCCAGCTGACCTGTGAGGTAGACTGGCCCAAGCACAACATGATTCAGAAAGGCTCTGGAACTGGGCAGACCTACTCGTGCAAGTGTGAGACACTGGTATCATTGCTTTCTTGTTTTGAGCTTCCAGACCATTGTTATCTGGATTCCTAAGTCTCTGCTCAGTCAGCCATGTCTGATCCAGCAGCTCTCCAGATTGGCAGGATGACGGAGGCTGGCTTTTGTTAGCAATGAAATCAAGATATAAACCCCCTCTGCCTCTCACTCCAACCAGCAGAGGAACAACAGGGAGCTGCAAGCTCAGGCACAGAAACAGAAATGCTGCACAACCAGTCTGTGCCAGACACCTGCCCCCTCCCTCGTTCCCCTCCCCCACCCAGCACTATCACCCACCCACCCTCTCGCGTAAGGACAGTCTTGTCCACCCATAACCAGGACTGGCAAGCCTGTGCACCCAGTGAGGCCCAGGGCAAACTGTTAATAAGGCTATAGGCTTAGCACATACACAACACTTGCTTATGTAGGTATGCATGTATATACCCATTCTACACATACAATGTACACACACATGCATGTGTGTATATATACATGTGTACGTGTGTACATGTTCATGTACACACATATGCATGCGTGTGAAAGTTCAGCTATTACCAGCATTACTTTGCCTAGCTAAGCTTGAAGCTACCTGTGAATGGGAGGTAGACTCAGAGATGAAATCCAGCTGGCCTCTCACAGCCCTAGAGCAGTTCCAGACAAGAAGGAAGGCGCCTAGGCCGAACCCTCCTCTGTGTCGGTCCCTCCCAGAGGCATAGAGTCAGCCAGAGCTCAGGCAAGAGGTTGAGCTGTTTGCCAGATTCATCAGATATCCTGTACTATATACTACATCCTGTACTATAGTACTATATCTCTCGTTAAAAAGTATAGCCTACCTTCCAGGCATGGTGGCACTCACCTATAATCCCAGCTACTCTGGAAGCAGATAGAGGAGGATCATGGTTCTAAACCAGCTCAGGCAAAGCTAATATGGGACCTTATCTGAAAAACACACTAGAGTAAAAGTTCTGGGAGTGTGGCTCAAATGGTAGAGCTTTCCATTCAATCTGCAGTTTCACCAAAACAAACAAACAGGATACCTTACTGTTATGGGGTTTGAGGGAAGGGGGACTCCCTCCAAAAGTCCACCACACAGAGACAGTCTCAAGCAAAAAGATGGGTTTATTGGGGAAGCAAAAAGCGAACTGACCGGCCAGGGCTGCAGCACAGACTCAGGAGCTGAAGTGCAACAGTGAAAAGTGGGCCAGGGACACAATGCAGACTCGGGCGCTGCTCCCGTGACCCCAAGAAGTCCTTAAATTAGGGCTTATAAAGGTAAAAGGGTAGCACAGATGTAGAGGGTAGATAAAGCAACAAAGAAGTTAAGCAAGCCATTTACAGAAGCAGAATTTTGGGGTCAGGTTGACCTAATCTACTCCCCCCAACATTTCCTACCATGTTTCCCTAATCAAGATGGCGTCCGCTGTACTCCCTACAACACTTACTACCTAATACCTTATGACCTGTGATACTATATGTAGAACATATGAAAGATATATGATATATAATGCATATGTGTATATATTTGTATGCGTGTGTGTGTGTGTGTGTGTGTGTGTGTGTGTGTGTGTGTGTATGAACAGACCAGTGAGAGAAGAAAGCAACAGCCCCCTAACAAGCAATCAACAGTCTATGTTTAGAAGCTGATCCTGCAGCCTGGTTGAAATCACATTCACAAAAGTGATGGACGCTGTGGCCTCTTCAGCTCCAGTGTAAAAAGCATAAGCAGGAATGGCTACCTCAAGGAAATCTGGAAGAAATATGGGCTGATGGAAACGGCAGGAATGTGATTTTATTTTTTTAAGGGTGGTGCTAACTGGCTAATAATATCCGGGTTTGGGGCTGTGAGGCAGACAATCTCAGGCTTCTGCAAACACGAGCTAATTAACCTGTGATCAGAGGTGGGTGCATGTCTGAATTGTTACCACTTCAGCTTGCAGACCCACTTATCTCTGTCACACCTCTTGTAGCAACATGCCAAGTGATCGCTAAAAACACGCTGAGCTTAAAATACCTGCATTTAAACTAATAGTTCTGGGGATTTCTGAGGCTAGCTTGTGCATTTGAATTAGAATTCTCCCTCCCCCTTCTAGCTCTTGGCTGCTATACATTCTCCTAGACTAACACCCACTCAAATGTCTACCTCTGCTACAAAGCTTTCCTCCTCTGTGCTTGCTCCTAAATTGATTGTTCTCTATGGTGACCAACACTCCTGGTTTACCCAAGACCATCACAGATTTAATACTGAAAATCCCACACCCCCAGTCCACACCAGAGTCCTGGGCAGACCCAGGATAGCTTGGTCAATTTGAGATTTTTACTTCCCTTCAGAGTCTATAGTATGTACCTATAATGCTACATAAAATTACACTATACTAAGCTGGGCACAAGTGGCTCACACCTGTAATCTTAGCTACTCAGGAGGCCAAGATCTGAGGATTACAGTTCAAAGCCAGCCCTGCAGGAAAGTCCATGAGACTCTTATCTCCTCCAATCAATCACAGAAAAAGCTGAAAGTAGCAATTTGGCTTAAATGGTAGAGTGCTAGCCTTGAGCAAAAGATGCTAAGGGACAGTGCCCAGGCCCAGAAGTTAAGCCTCATTACAGACAAAAAAAATACACTATACTATCTAGGACTATAACCTAGTTAGTGCTGAATTTGTCTCTAGGTAGTGAACTGTTCAAAATTAAGAGCCCTAGCCAAGCTCCAGTGGCTCACACGTGTAATCCTAGCTACTAAGGAAGCTAGGAACTGAAGGACTAAGGCTCCCCCAACACCAGCATCCAGAAAAGACTGTGAGACTCCATCTGCAATTTACCAGCAAAATGATGGGCTGGAGGTATGGATCAAGTGGTAGAGTACCAGATGAGCAGTGTAAGTTGAGTGAGAGTGTAGGCCCTGGGTTCAAGCCACAGTACCAGCAAAAGTCAGGGGTGGGGAAACACTGACAGTCTGACATCTGAGCCTCCTTTTATATTTGGGGAAATGTCTCCTTACACAAGTTTTGTCCAGCCACCTGCCCAGTACAAAAGCTTAAATGGTCAGATATCTGGTCTCACTGTCAACCTTACAGCTAGGTCTAGGCATGTGATGTTGAGGTCATGTGAGGCTCACATTACCATATTGCACTTTGCAAGTAAGGCAAGAAGCAGTATTTTTCCACTCCTTCCTGGAAGTAGAAATGGTTGCAATCAGGAAGATTTTTAGCCTAGGAGTTTCGAAGCTAGCCACAGTGGTTAGTGAGACATAGTAGTCAGAAGACTGCCCGATTTGGACGGCTCACAACAAAGTAGTCAGTTCTGCTTTAACAAAAGCAGATCATCAAGCTGACTATGACTGTCCATGCCTGTAATCCCAGCACTCAGGAGGCTGAAGCAGGAGGATCAGGAGTTGTTTGCCATGGATTTGTATGCCAAGAGTTGATAAAAAAGAACTTGGGACCAAGACAAGCAAATAGAAGAAGCAAGAAGCTTATGAAGGTGCTACTAAGAGAAGCAGCAGGCCACTGAACACAAAGAAATGTTGCTGTTGCATCCATTTGAAGACTGGGCAAATTATTAATACAAAGCAAATATATGTCTCCAGCAGGAAAGTGGGCAGACAAGAGTGAGATCAGGATTTCATTGGGGTGTGCAGAGATAGGAGTGGTCACTCTTAGAAGACTGGCAAATGCGTCATCAACTCTCAGAAGACTGAGCTATGTGTGATCAATTCCTACCACAAATTGGAGGTAGGTAGCATTGGATGGTAAGATGGGTTGGTATTTTCTGTGGGTTTCATGGACTTCAGGGTCATTAAGACTCTGTTGTATTTCACAAGCCATTCTGTTAGAGTCAGCAATTTAGGGTTTGGGGCCTCATGACAATCAAGCCACAAGCCTCAACCATCAGGTCTCCTAACTTCCTGCCAAGCCCCTCCACCATTCTCCTTTCATGTGGGCTTTTATAATCTTATAAGAGAGGAGGACCCTAGGAAATTCTCAAACTACTTCCTGCTCAACAGGGGTGTTGGCCTTGCTTATGGGCTCCCTTTCTTTTTGCTGTCTAGTGAGGGTGACGCTAAGACATAGTGGTGGAATAGAACACTTCACTCGTCTACTTTAGAGGTCTTGGTGCTACGGGAAATGTAGTGCAGCTAATCAACCTCAATACTTTTTTCTAACTTGAGAAGAACTCAGGTAAAAGTGATAGGAAAGCTTACCAGGCCAGAGATATGCAAGAGGAAGTTATGGGACATAGATGATAAGAAGATAGCATCTCAGCCCATCCTCAGTTATTTTTCTGCTGTTTCCAGGGGCACAGACATTGCCCCTCAGGTGAATAGAGAGAAAGGGCGCAGGGTATGGGAAGGCATACAGAGTTAAAACAGTCTAAGTCCTAGGCAGGTTGAGAGGAGGTGGCAGCTAGTTTCATAGTCCATTGTCTTGGGATTGGTTGGATGAGTCCTTGTTACAATAAGAGTCATTTACATTGATAGGTGGTCCATGGTCCTTTCTGGATTCTAAGATGACTACAAAATGACCACAAGAGAAAAGAGCTCAAGAGCATTTTGATAATGGCTCAAAATCATTTGGCACACGGTGGGACAGACAAGCAAGGTTTCTTACTGTTCTAGTCTGTGTTGATTTTTTTTTCCACACCAGTACCAGGGCTTGAACAAAGGGCCTCATGCTGTTGGAAAGAAAAGTTAGTAAGGGTCCATTTTTAAGACAAAGCATCTGACCTTAGGTTACTAGGAGCTCACTTATTCAATGACTCAACAGCTTGATGATGTGGCAATTGCAAAGTTCATGCAGGTAGAAAGTCCTTAGGCAAACAGGATGTTAGAAGTGGTGGACTAGCAGGGGGAAAGGTAGACCCTGAGGAACTGAGAAAGCAGTAAAAACTGTGTACCTGCCAGACAGCAAGTACCCAAAATGCCTTTCTGCAACAAGAGAACACAATGCTCTCACTCTGCTTCATCTCTCACAGTTAGTGCTCTGTCACTCGAGCTATGCCTCCAGCCCACCTTTTTGCTAATTAATTGGAAATTCTGTCTAGACTGGCTTTGAACCTCCAGGTTTCAGCCTTCCAAGTAGCTGCCATGGTTATAGCCATGAGCCACTGGCACCCGGCTTGTAAAAGCCTTTTAATCAAGAGACTGTCCAATTACTTGTAAGTTTCCTATACCTCATCATGCCCTATCACATCCCATCAATGGTCACTGTCACCCTGACACAACCCTTCTGTGACACGCTTTTGTTACCAGAGATTTAGGGTGACTAAGTTGACCTCTGGTCTTTGCAAGTGGCATGAGAGGAGTTCAGGAAAGTCACAAACATAGTTAAAGGTGATAGGAGAGTGTATTGAGAAAGAAATATGGCAGACAAAGAAAACATGTGGAATTGGCATGACATGGAGAGATCTAAGTCGTCTTACACTGTGTTCAGGGTTACAGACTGGCCTTGTTAAATACGGAGAATGGGGGTCCTTGAAGAAGACTTTCTGTTTGATGGATCTTTTCTGTTTCCTATAAGTTTGTGCTCTGTCCTTATTAACTCATTCTTTTGTCCTTGTTTTAGTCTTTTTGTTTTTATTTTATTGTTGTTGTTGGTTTTGGAGTTGGTCCTGGGGCTTGAGCTTTTGTGCTCAAGACTAATGCTCTACCACTTTGAGTCACAGCTCCATGTTGAGCTTTCTGGAAGTTAATTGGAGACAAGAGTCTCACAGACTGTCCTAACCAGGCTGGCTTTGAGCCACAATCCTCTGATCTCAGCCTCCTGAGTAGCTAGGATGACTGTCCTGAGCCACTGGTGCAGGCTTTCTTTTATCCTTCCTACTTTCTCATTCTTTTGTATCCCCATCCCATGTTGTTGTCCACCAGGTTTTGGATTATCAGCTTATCCCACCGTTTGTAAATTGCACAGGTCTCAGTTCCTGATTGCCCAATTTTCTACTAACTCTCATTAGTTTTAGCCTCCCCGATTTGTCCTTACCTGCCTTTATCTATTTTGGAGTACTCCATCGCTTTTAGTACAAAATCTTCTTTACATACAAAATTGTTTTTTTATACAAAAACAAAGTCCTGTCCTTTGTTACCTCTTTATGTCTCCTCATTTGTTTTTATGAGTTCTTTTTCACCTTGTCACTGGTCCACATGTAGATGCACATATTATATAACTTTTGCTACTGCTTAGATTTTTAAAAGTGTCCTTCACACAGTTTTTCCTTTGTCTTACTTCAGTCGACCAGTAGCAGAATGATATATACCAGTAGGACTAAGAAAACAAAACTTCCAAAGACCTTCAGCTACAAAACTATCTCAGTATTAGCAAGAAGAAAGCACATGGAGAAAAAAGAAAACAACAACACAGAAAGCTCAAAAACTCTACACATTAACCTCATGGTTATAGTTTAGGATACAAAAGTGAATTCGCTAGGTAATTTTCCATCTTTCTAGACCTGAAATAGATAAGCCTCCACACATTTTGTAAGTTTTACAGAATGAGTCAGATTGAAAAGGTGATTTCCCCCAGATCAATTAGAGAATTGATCTCGTCTCCTGTCACATCCTTCAGTGTAGTGGAACAGAAGTGAGGTGAGGATCATCTAGAATGTTCTGAAAATCTAGAGGCTCTTAGAATTGGGCCAGACATATCCAGTACCCCTCCTGCAGCTCTAGATCCAGTGAGAGGGACATGAAGTCCTGGACACAGGAGAGCTGGGGTTACTAGAGCAGAAAATGTTGACTTGGAGGTTGGTGCCATCATTAAGGGTGCTGTTTAGAGGCCAGACTTCCTGGTCTGGCAGCTTGAAGACCAGCCAAGCCACATTACAAAGAAAAATCAAGCATTTCTTTTTAAGAGTCTAAGGATGAAATTTTGTACAGTGAGAAAGAATGCAGTCCAGAATGTAGTCAGGGGGAATTGCGGCGGCTTGACCCATGTTGGCAGTGACCCAAAGTCTCATCGGGACACCCCGATGGAATGAAAGGGCCTGAGTCATCCTCAAGGGGAACAATTGTGGCAGGGGTATCCCATATGAGAAGAAAAGTCATGGGAGAAGCTTCCTCAAGGGACTGGAATGCCACCCCTAAATGCAGGAGACCCCAACCCTCTGCAAGACACCAACCGCAGCTCCCAGAGTTGATTCCCAGGCACGGGGCTAGGGCTGTCAGGCCTGACGGGGAAGAGGTGGGGAAGAGGGAAGACTCATCACAAGTGTCTTATCATCTTCTAGGGGCAGAGATAGCATCTCTGAGAACGTCAAGGTGAAGGGAAAGTCTCCCACAACATACACAGCTTCCCCCAGAACAAGCTGTGGCAAGTCGTGGAACAACAAGTGGGCATACAAATGGAGAAAGCCTTCATCCCTACATGCTGTAAGCAAGCTACCCTCCCTTAGTCACTAATCTTTGGGTTCTGCCAGAGAGTGGTGGGCTTGTGATCTGCAAGTACCAGAGGAGGGAAGCTGCTCCACAGAGGAGTCTGTATAAAGCTGAGGCCCTTCCACGCTAAGGGCGATAGCTTCCTGTCACCTGACACCCAGGACCTTCCCACCAGGCTGGGGAAGTGACTCAGCAACTGCTGTCAATGGTCCCCAAGTCCAGGAGTGGAAATACTGAAGGTCTGTGTAAAGGAATAAGATCTTCATATGCATCATCAAAATGTCATAGATTTGGGTGTTGTAAGTTCGTAAAAAATAAAATAAAGAATATTACAAGCTAAGCTAGTGGGAGGACAAGAAGTTTGCAAGAGCACCGCTAAGAGAAGCAGCTGGCAGCTGCACTCAGGGAGAGCCGCAGCTGCATTCAAATGAGAGTGGTTCAGTAATGCAAAGCAAAGCAAGAGGATACCTGTAGTGTAGGGGAGCAGGCAAGGAGGGGTGCTGTGCTCAAGACCCCAAGACCTAAAGGTTTTTGTTGTTGTTGTTGTTTTTAATTGAGGTCGGCAGAGCTGGGAGTAATCAGTCTTGGAAAATTGGGTTACAGCCAGGAGCTGGTGGCTCACGCCTGTAATCCTAGCTACTCAGGAGGCTGAGATCTGAGCATCCTGATTCAAAGCCAGCCTGGGCAGAAAAGTCTCCAATTAACCACCAAAAAGCCTAAAATGGAGCTGTGGCTCAAGTGGTCGAATGCTAGGGACAAAAGCTGAGTGCCCAGGCCCTGAGTTCAAGTCCCAGGATGGACACAATAAAACAAACAAACAAACAAAGAAACCAAAATAACTTAGTTACCAGTGGTACAAAAAGTGAACCAGTTCAACAGTGATACTCATTAGACATTATGTTGGAAATGAATTTTACAAGTTGTTGATGTTTGGGGGGGGTGGAGTCAGGAGGGGAAAAAGTGGGAGAAAATGAGGGATGGGGTAACACTGTTTAAAAATAAATGTATTTATTACCTGACTTATGTAACTGTAACCCCTCAGTACATCACCTTTACAATAAAATTTAAATTAAAAAAAGAATTGATTATATGTCATTAACTCTGAAAGACTGGGCTATCGCTCCTCCCACAAGCTGGGGGTAAGGGTGACTTTGGATGGTCAGAGTGGGGCTGCTATTTTCTGTGGGCTCCAAAGTCAGCAGGTCATCAGTTTTTGATTGGCTGAATGGAAAAGTATTGTGAGATTCTTGGACTGTGGGCAGTAGCTAATGTTTGGATAGTAGGTCAAGAGCTTGGAAGAAACAAGATTGGGAAATTAGTAACAAGGAGGTTTAAGAAGGAGCTCTGTATATGCTGAGCATCCAGAAAGTGCCTCAAGTGGATTCTCACCACAAGACTTCAACACACCATGGGAAAAGAGGAGAAAAAATAATAATAAGAGTGGATAAGATGAGTAGCCCTATTTGCATACATCCTCCTCCTTCCTGGTCACCCCAGTGATTCCTCAATGGGATCATGAGCAAACTTGCCGTGATGTCATTAGAACTGAACACAATCAATGGAATGGAAGATGTAGACCTCCCTTCATCAAGGCTAATCTGGCTTCTTACAGGGCTGAGATTCAACCTAAAAACCAACCAACCAACAAAAACAGCTTCTTTCATTCTTTGATTGTGTCCTTCCTGGAGGGGCCAGCCTGCCCTCTGGTGGCAGAATGGCTATATAATTTTCCATCACTGACATGGACACTGCAACTACCTTTTGTATTTTTTTATTTTTATTTTTTTGGTGGTGGTGAGGCTTGCACGCTGGGCCTGGGTGCTGTCCCTGAGCTCTTCAGCTCAAGGCTAGCGCTCTTCCACTTGAGCCACAGTGCCACTTCTGGTTTTCTGGTAGTTTATTGGAGATAACAGTCTCATGGACTTTCTTGCCCAGGCTGGCTTTGAACCTGATCCTCAGCTCTCAGCCTCCTGAGTAGCTAGGATTACAGGCATGAGCCACTAACGCCTGACAGCAACTACCATTTTAGCTCAACATCACCAACTACAATATGAATTGCTTCTATCCAAAGAAGACACAGTCTGTGAGCTTCTCTGTGTAACTCACATATGCTGTATTATACAATATCCCCTTAGAAATAGCTGGGAAAGCAGACAAGTCATACTGAGTCTCAAGCCACAGGCCCTTTCTTTCTGAATAGTCCAGATGCCCATTGATTGTAGCCACAATAAATAGATTCTGCCCTCTCGAGGTATTCTGAGCTATGTTACCTCTTTATCTCTGAGCACAGGTGTCTGTCTCTTTATCATTTCCCTAAGGAGATTTGGCAAGCACTCTACCACTAGGCCACATTCCCAGCCCCCCTAAGGAGATTTGGAATCCTCATCAACACAGGACTCTGGCAGTCGGCTCTTACGTTCCAAGGTCCTCAAGTGCACAAGTGCTAGGTCCAGGAAAATCCCGAGTCTCACGTCATACAGGACAGTTGGCCACCTAAGTAGTCAGCCGCAGTGGAACACAAATGCCTGCAAGTTAAGGTCAACAGAGAGTTAAGGTACAATTATTTGCTGCCCTGAATGTTAGCACAGATGTAGTTTTCTTGCTTTGTATCTACACACTGCATTTTCTTCGACCTACCAGAATGGGGAAGCAATTATAGTTCTTTGTCAGAGCTTGAAAATCTTCATGGAAGTCCTGGGGCTGCTTCCTTCCAGCTGACAGGCTGCAGCGCGAAGCATTCTCTCGTCTCACCTTCCACCCTCCTCTCTCTATTCATAATTTTAGCTGATATTCTCGGCACCTTTTCCAGCATCACTGCATCTTCTTGAAACCATGGACCTCAGAATGAATGCCTGGCACATTTACATGGAGTTTCACCCCTTAGTTTCATTATGTGCCTCAAGCAGTAAATGAAGCAAAACCATGTAAGCATCTTATCCAATTATTATAATTGCTTTTCAGACACATATACACACAGACAGACATGCTCTGTTAGTCAAGTGAATTAAATGCCTTCTGAAGGTCAAAACCAACATCTCTCTAGGTTACAAGACATGGAAAGACACGGAAATAGTCTTGTAAAAGTAAGAAAGCCTGTGAGGGCTCCACCCCAACATTCTGGGAGGCGTTAGAGAAGTTAATTCACCAATGTGGTTCTCCATTTCCTTGTCAGTAAAGACTGATGCTCATCCCAAATTTTCTTCCCAGCACTGCATTCTGGGAAAAGACAGATACCACTCAGGAAACATCTAAACTAAAAAATCTCAATAATAGTACATCTGAATCCAAGTCACCTGCACTATATTTGTTTCTGCTGCTGTCTTCTACTGCCTTTCCCATCATGTTCACATAGGGAGAAAGGAGAGAGACATTTCCATCTTATGAAAGCATTTCTAGTGGCTATGGTAATGACTGTGGCAGGCCAAATACTGTTCTCCCCAAATAACAAGAACTGTGAATTGCTGCATTACATGACAAAAGGAAATCAAAGCATTAAAGTGGAGTTAAAGTGGTTGCTCAGTTGAACTTAAGACAAAAAGCTGCTGCTGCATTGTCCAGATGAGCCCAATGCAATCACAAGGGTGCTCTGAAGTTGAAGGGGGGTGGGGGTTGGGATAGTGGGTTACTCAATATGAGAAGGACCCCAGACACCATTGCTAAGTGTCATTGTCTGCTTCCTGTTTGTTGTAACAGAACATCCAAGAATGAGTCATTTATAAAGCTAAGAAGTTGATCCAGGCTCATAGTTCCAGAGGACAGCAAGTCCAAGAGCATACATAGTGCTGGCACCTGCTCAGTCTATAGTGAGGGCCTCATACTAATTCCTAGCGTGGCAGAAAGGGCCGGGGGGGGGGGGGAAGGTACAGGTCTAAAAGAGAGCAATGTAGACTGAACTTCTGTGGTAACTTATTCCCGTGAGAAAGTCGGGGATCCCGACATGATTCCACTAGGTCCAACTTCACTACCACAGCAGCCCAGTTCCAATATAAAATTCAAAGATGGATCATATTCAAGCCATCTGGGCTTTGAAGGTGGAGGAAGAGGCTAAGGCCAAGAAAAAAACTGATTCTTTCTTAGATCCTTGGAATGTTTTTTTTTTTTTATTCCAACTTGGCAAGCTTGAGAGATGCCTAGTGGATTAACAAAGCATGCTTCTAGGTGTTTTTGTGAAAGCATTTCCAGAAGCGGTTCATGTATGGGACAGCAATGGAAAGGAGAGACCTGCCTTGATTGTGGGCAGCACCATGCAATATGGTGGTAGCCTGGATAGAATCAAAGACAGAAGGAAGGAGCCAGGCAGCTGTACAAACCCCAGTCTCCCTGAATGTGTCCATTACCGCAGACAGTGCCTGTGGACTTCACACTCCAGCTTCTTCAGTCCTTAAATAGGGACTCATACCAGCAACTTCACAGGGAGCCTCCAGGCCTTTAGCCACGGACTGAGATTGTATCCTCTCTCTCTCTCTCTCTCTCTCTCTCTCTCTCTCTCTCTCTCTCTCTCTCTCTCTCACACACACACACACACACACACACACACACACACACACTTCTGAGGCTTCAGGCACCATCCTAAACACACAGCTACTGGGTTCTCTGGCTTTCTTGAACATAGAAGGCCCTTGTTGGACTTTCCAGTCTCAAACTGGGTAAGCCAATCTAATAAATCCCCTATTAGAATTATATACATATATTCTATTGATTTTATTCCTCTAGAGAATCATAATACAAGACTCTTGAAAAAATGCTTACACCTCAGCTTTAGCCCAGTGAGCTTCATTAAAGACCTCTGACCTCCAGGACTGTCAGACAGCAAAAGTATGTTGCTTTAAGACACTAAATATGTGGTCCTTGTGTTACAGAAGCAATAGAAAACAAATACAGTGACCACTAGGGCAATGTTTAGATATATACACTTACTCTGACATATACACACACTAACACTTACACTCTTTCACACATACTCACATATGTGCTCCCTGCTTAGCTTTTTACACGAAGCCAGCACAGAATGCCTCTTGCCCCTCTTCAATGGAAAGAAAAGATAGTAAATCCCTCTTTACAGACAAAATATTTGAACTGTGTATTTTATTGACTAAAATACACTCCTGACCTCGCTAGCCTGACCACAGCCCATCTGTGTACATAGTTACGCTTGTCTACAGAAGAAGGCATTGGCAAGAAGTCAGACACCTTTTCTGGAAACTTCCCACAAACAAAGAGAGTGACGAGTGCACACTGAGACAGGTGTACTGCACAGCAGACTCCCATCCCATGAGCTGCACAGTCACACAAGACAATTTTCAGAAATGTAAGCAACTCAAAGCACAATGGTGTTTCCATTTATGTGGCAGTTATACCACTGGGAAAGGCCATGCATATTAAAAGTGTACAAAAACAATCTGTGCTAAATCTGATGTATACATTGCATAATGTACACATGTATAGAATGATCACATGCCACTGCATACATTTGTGCAATTTTAATGTCTTATGTATCAGTTAAAATTAGTTTACATTGTCAGGTGCTGGTGACTCATGCCTGTAATTCTAAATACGTAGAAAGTTGGGATCTAGGAGGATCAGTGTTCAAGGCTAGACCAGCAAGAACCCATACCAACCAATAGCAGGGCACAGTGGCAAGCATCTGTTGCCTTAATTATGGGGGCGGCTGAGACTGGAAGAATGGAGGTTCCATGCCAGTTAGGACAGAAAAGTCCAAGAGACTCCATCTTAATATAAGAATCTGGCCATGGCGGTGTGTGCCTGTCATCCTAGCAACAGCGGGGATGGAGGGTCACAATATAGGCATTCATTGGAGCAAGAAGTGAAACCCTATTTTGGTGACTCGTGCCTGTAAACTTAGCTACTCAGGAGGCTGAGATCTAGGGATCATGGTTCGAAGCCAGCCAATGGCAGGAAAGTCTGTGAGACTCTTAGCAAAAATAAAAATACTCAGAGGGGCTGGGAATATGGCCTAGTGGCAAGAGCACTTGCCTCGTATACATGAAGCCCTGGGTTCAATTCCCCAGCACTACATATATAGAAAATGGCCAGAAGTGGCGCTGTGGCTCAAGTGGCAGAGTGCTAGCCTTAAGCAAAAGGAAGCCAGGGACAGTGCTCAGGCCCTGAGTCCAAGCCCCAGGAAAGGCAAAAAAAAAAAAAAACAACTCAGAAAAAGCTCGGAGTGGCACTGTAGCTCAAGTGGTCGAGTATTAATATTGAGCACAGAAAGGCTCATTGCCTGACTTCAAGACCCAGGACTGGCAAAAAAAAAAAAAAAAAAAAAAAAGACCTCATGCAAAAAAAAAAAAAAAAAAAGAGCTAAAGTCATAGCTCAGCAGAACAGCTCCTGCCTAGCAAGCGTGAAGCCCTGAGTTAACCCCTGTTACCACGAAAACCAAAATCAATTTACATTAAAGTATAGTATGTTGTATTAGATTGAACAGAGTTCAAGTCTGATATTAGATTACTATCAACAAGCTTTTTTACAAACATGAATGACCAATAAGACAGTGAAAAATAATGCAGGCTGAAAGATAATTGCTGTGAGGTAAACTCCTATCTTCCAGGATGCCCAGCTACGGGCTCTTACATACTAAGGGTCAAGGTTGTTCCCAGTTGCTCTAATGACCAAACAAAATGCCCTGCAGATTTCCAACACTCTATGGGTAGAACCTCCCTGTAAGATATTACTGCAGGTACATTTTTCCTACAGCCCAGTGCTCTAATCTAGACACTCTACTTTGGGAGGTAAGGGAAGAAGGGTGAACAAGGACATCTCACCAATGTTTTACTTTTATTATTTTAATTGCCAGATAGTAATTGTACACAGGGCACTGTCTGTCATTTCAATGCATGTACACAATGTGCAATGGTTACATGAGAGTAGCTGGCATATCTATTATCTCAGACATCCGAATTTTCTTTTAATGGAAGCATTCACAATCCTCTCTAATAGCACCTTTGAAATATTCGATTGTTGTTTGAAGCCACTGCTATGTCATTGGGTTACAGAGCATTAGAAGCTGTCCTTCCGATCTAACTGCACACATATCATTGACCATCTTTTCTCCATCCCTCTCTCTTCCCACCAGATGGATTTTATGTCCAGTACCATGATGGCTAGAAGGTCTCTGAAGTGCCTAGAACTGCGTGTGTTCAGCTGGGAAGACTGCCATATGTCTTCAGGCTCAGAGATGTGAACTTTCCTTCTCTGGCTTTTTTTTTTCCCCTACCCTAAAGCCTAAAATAGAGGTTTTGTTGTTGTTTGTTTGTTTTGTGCCAGTACTAGGGTTTGAACTCCGCACCTCTCACTCTCACTTGGCTTTTTTTTGCTCAAGCCTTGGGGCTAGGAATATGGCCTAGTGGCAAGATTGCTTGCTTCGCATACATGGAGCCTTGGGTTCAATTCCTCAGCATCACATAAACAGAAAAAGCTGGAAGTGGTGCTGTGGCTCAAGTGGCAGAGTGCTAGCCTTGAGCAAAAAAAAAAAGCCAGGGACAGTGCTCAGGCCCTGAGTTCAAGCCCCAGGAGTGGCAAAAAAAAGAATCTCATAGATTTGTTTGCCCAGGCCAAAATGTGATCTTCAGATCTCAGCCTCTTGCATAGCTAGGATGTAGGCATATGCCACCAGTGTCTGGCTAGAAATCAGTTTTTCACAGGAAAAACAAGTAAGATTGAGTCGCATCAAGGTCCATTTCCCCACATTGTGTAAAGCATTTCAGTGTTTAAAGCAAATAGGAAAACAGTTGGTTCAAATATTCAAAACCATATGCATTTCACTGAGCAAAAGAAACTCACTGACAAGGAAATAAAGAAGACTAGAACTGTCTAGCGTGACACATAAGGCATGGTTTCTGTCGGGAGCAATCTGGAAGCCTTTACACACAGGCAGCTCCAAATTTTAAGAATTGCATGCATTCTCATCTATAGCTCTGACTCTCCTTCTGTAGTGGCCTGCCCCCTGGTGGAGGTGCTGGCAAGTAGCAAACACCTAAGGCTGAATTTACTGAATCCAGGAAGAAATATGATGATAATGATAGCTAGCAGTGGTGATTATAAGCAGTGGTCCTGGTGATAATAGTCATGGTGATTTCATGACAACTCTATGGTATAATAAATTTCATGACCCCCTATTAACACACGAGAAACTAAAACATAGAAGAGTTATATCACTTTCTCAAATTCATACAGCTCATATGCAGACAGAAATGGAACCCTCCAGCATAGCGCTTTAAAACATGGATTTCATTTTCTCTTGCTCAGAATTTATTTCCTAGAGTTTTGTTAATTCTCTCCCATTAAAAAAGGAGCTAAGATCATCTGTTATTAGCACGAATATGAATGACTTTAATCAAGCATTACCCGACTACTTAGGAGTTTTCATGAAAGATGGGGAGAGAAAAGTAGCATTGGAGAGTACCTTGAAGAAGGACAGGTTTGGGGGAGCTCCTGTAGTGAGGGGATCTAGTCTCAAGCAGTCAAGAGACAGGCACATTTGAGTCAAGAAGCGGAGGTTTAGGGCCAGTCCTGTGATTCTAGCAACGTATGAGGCAGATGGAGAAAAGAAACAGTCTGAAGGAAACAGCCTGAGACCAGCCTGGGTAATAGCATGAGATTTTTTGTGAAACACAAATTAAAAGCAAAACAACTTTGGAATGACTTGCGTGATAGTGTGCTTAAGTGAACTTAAGGTGAGAGGCCTTAAGTTCCAATTCCAGTGTCACCAAAAAAAATGGAGATGGGGGGATGGGAGGGAGAAGGGGAGGTGGAGAAGGAAGAGAAAAGGCGTAAAGGAGGGAGGTATGAAGCACAGGCATATTTGTCTTGTAATGTTCCAAAAAGCTGCCATTGGCATGTATGAACTTAACTTTTTCAGGACAACAGCTTAAAAGGTGGGAATGGCTCTGGCCAATGGCCAAATAGTGGTCAAAGTAGTCACTTCAAATCACTATCATGATAGTTTCTGTAATGGGGAGACCAGATCTGCCCAGTGCCATTAATAGCTGTGGAGGGACTTCAGGTTGACTCTAGCTCAGATTAGAGCAGAAGCCAACTCCATCTCCACTAAGCCCTCCCCCACCCTATTCAGGGAAGCTCCCTTTACTATGTAGATTGACTACCTGAGGCCTGGGAGCTTCAAGGGAACCTGTGTCCTCCTCTTTATTATGATAAGTTATGTAGATTAACCACCTGAGGCTTGGGAGCTTCAAGGAAACCAGCTATGAATAGGCATATCCGCCTGCATCATGTGTGCCCCGCCAAATCCATGTGTCAATTCTAACTAGAATGATAGGTTAGTTCAAGTAAATATTATGAGACAGACTGTAACTCTATTGGCCACCTGCGTGCGGCCTAGCATGCTCTGTAAGTGTTGTATCTTCATTGGTCACCTGCGTGTGACAAGTTTGTCTGTGATGTTTGCCTTATAACCAGGCTGGAAGGCCACACGGGGGCGGTCCCAGCTCCCGAGTCTGGGCCGCCCAGGTGTGTACAAGCCCAGCTCCCGAGTCTGGGCTCCACACGTGGTCGGCAGTTTCGGCTCCCGAGTCCGGGGTGCGACCAAGGCCTGTCGGTTCACTTTTTGTTCACTTTTTACTTCCCCAATAAAACTGTCTTTTTGTCACCTTGTAGCTGGAGACTGTGTGGTGGACTCTTGGGAGAACCAGGAATCCCTTCCCTTGGGGGGAACCCTGTTTCATTGTAGCGAACCCCCACTCTACTTCAGTTTCAACTTCCCAGTCATCACGGAAAGAACAAAAATATGCATTTGGGAGAAGGCTTAGAAAGTGTGTATTCACAGTGAAGAGGAAAACCAATTCTGGAGAACCAGAGAGGATTGATTTTATTTATCATGGGTTTCTCTGCATTTGTCAGAGTAGTTGTTCAACAATGTTTGCCCATAAATAAATAAAGAGACAAACACATGAAATGTGTCAGGAATAGCCTTAAGGTAAGAAGTCTGATGCAATATTGGCTGTCATGATGGATCTCAGCTCAGCCACAATAAGTTTTGGCATGGATTTCTCCTACCTTCTAGAACTATGCAGTCTCTCCATGATGGGATAACACTAAGGGGCTGTGGATGACACCTCTCCACTCCAACACATGCTTTTGCTTATTTTGTTCAAGATTTCCTTTTATTCTTTTCCTATATTCTATAATCCCACTGGTCCTATTAGAGGGATTATATCACCAGATGATATTTGAATGCTGATGATTTATCATACTATGTGGTCAGGGGACATTATCAATCATGGTAACTACTTCAGAGTCCAGATAAAGCAAGTGTAAAAGAGAGACGGGGACCACTACCTTAGGTTGGGGACCAGAGAGGGCCTTGCTGAGGAAGTGTATCTAAGCCAGTTACAAAAAGAAGAGGAGGGCTGGGAATATGGCCTAGTGGCAAGAGAACTTGCTTCGTATACATGAAGCCCTAGGTTCGATTCCTCAGCACCACATATGTAGAAATGGCCAGAAGTGGTGCTATGGCTCATGTTGGCAGAGTGCTAGCCTTGAGCAAAAAAGAAGCCAGGGACAGTGCTCAGGCCCTGAGTTCAAACCCCAGGACTGGCAAAAAAAAAAAAAAAAAAACCAAGAGGAAACCATGCATGCAGTGTCCACAGCATGGCATGGACAGAAGAGGTGGAAATGAGGTACAAGGAGGATGGTAGGATAGGAAGCCACCCAACTGGCATGGAGTCTCAAAGCCTGGAGGGGCTTGGTTGTAGTTTAATTCAAAGGAGATACATGACATGGGGTGGGGAAGGGAGAACAAGGAGTGGCATGATGGGATTTGTTTGGAAAGGACAGTTGGGCTGCATTTGAGGAATGAACTGAAGAAGGAAGGAGTCTGTGGCAGGAGTCCAGGCTGGGAATCCCAGTGGCTTTTATGCTAAGTCCTGAGTGTAGAAGACAGAGAGGAAAGCAGAGTCAGGATATGCCTTAGAAGGAGACTGAGACAGATCTACTTTGGAATTAGCAAAATGAGGAAAAGAATAGAACCAAGGATCCGGTGCCATTTATAGAGACAGGGTAAAATCAGGAGGAAGGTCATTGTTTAGTTTTCTCTTGGGATTGAGGTTGGGAGTGGATCAAGAATTTCTGTCTCCTTGTTTGTTTTGAGAAGCCTTTGGGGCATAGAGGAATGATTCCAAACATGGCATTCAAGATGGTAAGTTTCAAATTCTAGGGAGAAGCCAGACCTAGAGAAATAGAGGAGGATGTTGAATAAAAGCCTGCAGCTAACAACACACACTGGTAAAAAAGCATCTTACAGCTCCCTATACCTCAGGTTGCCTTAGTGCTGTAATCTAATGAGATCTTTATTATTTCTGCAGTTGTACTGAGCAGTAACAGCCATTTCCATTTGTAGCTCCCCTTAGAGTTGCTATAACGGCTTCCTTATAAGCTGTCTCTGTTCATTTTGCCCCTTTTAACAACAATGGACAATTGAAAGACATGGACATCAGCAGCTGTGAGAACAATAATTACACTGGCCAGAAATCTTCACTACTGAGGCACACAGAAGATGACATGGTCACACCTGTGCTGATACTGTATTATGTACATAAGAGCCCTCTGCTGTTCAGTCTGGGTTTATTCAGTAACTCAGATTCTCGGGCTGAAGGATACTAAAGTACTGAGTCGGAGTTCCCTTCAAATTTCACATCCTGACCATCAGCAACTTTTAGAACAGTTTAACTGGCTACAATTAATCACACCTCTGTATTAGAAAACTCAAAAGACAATTTTGGTTTGAGTGAAAGAAATTAAATGCTTTTATGTTTAAGAGTTACTTTTTTTTTTCACTATTAAGGATCTCAATCTAGATATGGTCCTTGAATACACGTAGCAATTGGCTAAAAGATGGTGAAAAACGCCTAGCCTTTACAATGTCAGCTCATGGGAAACCTTGCCCTATTTATGTATGTGCTGTCCTGGTGTATTAAGCTAGGCCCAGGAGGATGTTGATTTGTAAAGAGGACACAGGCTAGTCCTTGATCATGAGAGATTGCAGAAGTGACAGAAGGCATGCCAGATCGAGGGACTGTACCAAAACCCCGAGACTCATATACCTTGGGGTTAGACCCAAAGCTGGAAGGGTGCCCATCCAGGTTTTTTTTCCAGGTCAGACATAATCAAGTATAGCCTCCATACTTGGTGAGACCTGCACCTATCATCTAAAACTCCCCATTAGCCCTAAAGTTTCTACTCCCTCCCAATAACACACCTCTGGGGAATAAGCCTTTAAGTCACAGGCATTTAAGAAACATTTAAATCCAAACTACAGCAGCCTTCCCTCCTAAGGATCAGAATCTGATTCCACAGGTTTCCCCAGCCTGATGCCCAGTTGCAACCCATCAGGCATCCAGTCTTCTGGCCCCATTTTACCCGCATTCATCCCTACCTGCCTGTTGGATATGCCTACTTCCCTTTCCTATGCTCTGTGACCACCTTCTGTCATTGCCACACTTCTCTTCCTGCTCTTTAGTGCCTTGACCAACCAGGGACCTTTCCTTAGCATTTGCCAGGGTCCCTGCCTCCATCCAGCCACAGAGCCTTGTTCTAAGTCCGACACACTTCCAGTTTGCCCTGTTCAGCAAAGAGTAATGAGGCAAATAAGGTATGTCTTTAAGGAATGCAAATACACTCAAGCACAGACCAATATTTCCTCAAAAATGAGGCTTCTGTATTAACCAAGAGGTGAAGACCACAGCTCCTCCTAAATTCCCCTTCTGTTGAACCTACCCTGAAGATTTTCTCAGCCTCAGGTTGACTCTGTCAAATGATGGTCCCTGGTCACATACTCACTAGCTTCCCTTGCTTGCTCTCAAATTTTACGAGGGGACCTGCTCTCAAAGATGCTACATTCTAAAATTTAAGACCTGTGGTTGAACCTTTACTCTCTTACCTGGCATGAGGGATCTTGTAGGTGTGATTAAAGGTACTGAGATGAGAAATGATCCTGGATCATCTGGGTAGGCTCAATTTAATCCCATGTGTCTGTAAAAGAGAAATGGCAGCATCAAGATTCCAAATGCCGACTTTGAAGGCCAAGGATGGAGCCAGAAGCCCAGGACGTCTCTGGCCTCTTGTGTATTTTTTACCTTCCCCTTCCCATTGGTTCCCATTTCCTAACAGTCTCCATTTTTAACTCACACTGCTCTTTTTTTTTTTAGGTCTAGGTTCCACATATAGGAGAAAATAGTTGCAATTTGACTACTTGAGTTTCTCAGTCTGCCTTGTTTTACATAACATGTTTCCAGTTCCATCTATTTTTCCTGCAAACAATATACTTTCATTTTTTATGGCCAAGTAACGTTCCATTATGTCCATTTTGTGTATATGTGTTTCACATTTTCATTGATGGGAACCTGGGATGATTCTATAGCTTGATTTTTGAGTAGTGCAGCTATAAGCATGTGTGTGTGGGCATCTCTACTGTATGTGGGGTTTTATTCCTTTGGATATATGTGAAGAAGGATTCTATTTTTAGCCTCTATTTTTAATCTTTTTGAGAAGCCTCCACACTGACTTCCATAGTGGCTGCATTCATTTACACTGCCACCAACAGTATATAAGAATCCCCCCTCTATCTACACTCCCAGCCTCACTAGCATTTGTTGTTTGTTTTCCCAATGATGGCCATTCTGACTGGGATGACATGGAATTCCAGTGTTGATTTCAGTGCACATCATGCCAATCACTCCCTCCTTTTTCTATGTTCTAAGAACTTACCAACTATACTACAATGTACCCAGGCTGGCCTCACACTATAACCTCCTTGTCCCCAAATAGCTGAGATTACAGGCTAGTCCTCCCAGTTAGTTATCCAGGACACCTGTGAGGAAAAGACTGACAAATTTATGTTTAGGGAAAACTCACTTGGCAATGAAGGTGAAGGGGACCCCTTAGAGGAAAGATGGGTGAGAGGACAGAAATAATGTTTTGAGCCTCTCTAGAAAGGTGTTTTGATCTAGCAACGGGCATACCACTCCTTTCTGGGAAGAGCTCTACAGTTCCTTTTTTGTATATGAGTTGACATCTACCAATAGAGTTTAGAGTCCTTGGACGGCTCCAAACAGTATGTGTGGCCTATGGAAAAGGCAGGAGTTAAGGATAGGAATTCTACTCTGTGTCCTTGGTTCTGTTAAATGAAGCTGATTCCAGGAAAGGGAGTGAGCCTTCAAATGGGGTACCTGTGAGAAAACTGGGCATCATTATCTGCCCCACAAAAATTGTTCTACACCATAGCAGGTAATTAACAGCAACAAGTCCTTGGCACCTATAAAACTAGACATAACTGTGATCGCTGTATCTAAGTGGCAACAGGTGACATGTGTTTGCTGGAAGTTTATTGCATATGGTGACAGTGGGAATCTCCAATTTTAAAGAGGCTGGTTTTGTATCAACAGGACTTTCCCCATACCCCTGGCTTCCTTTTCCTCCTACACAACCAAAGCAAGGGGTCCCCTGGGGAGGGAAACAGGAAGCACAAGCAGGTTCCCTGAAGCCCAGGCCTCCCTGCACACACCTGGCCAGCCTTCTGCTCAAGACATGGGCCTATGTTCATCAGTCATTTCCTGATCAAGAACACCGCAGACAGAAATTCCTCCCACCGCTTCTTGGAGCTAGCCATCTGCTTTGAAAGTCACGTGCGCCCCAAGAGCAGGTGATTTCAAGCATCGCATCATCGCCCCCTCGAATTAGGAAATGAAATGTGTTCGTGAGCAACACTTACAAGTTACTGGGGATCCAAATGCAGATGCTAACAGTCTGTGTTTTGTGTTATTTTATTGTGTGAAACAGGTTTTCACAACGTAGTCCAGGCTGGTCTCTAGCTCAAGATTGTCCTGCCTCCGCCTCCCAAGTGCTGGAACTACAGGCATGTGTCACCAAATATGGCCTTGAGGGCGATGTTCTGTTTCTTTCTTTTCTTTGTCTTTCTTCTTTCCTTTTCCATTTTTTTTTCTTTTTATCAGAATGAGCTTTTGAACTTGGGGGCTTGTACTTGCTAGGTAAACACTCTATCACTCTGTTAGTTGAGTCATGCTGTCACTCCTCTGTGTGTGCACACGCGTGTGCGCACTAGTATTGGGGCTTAAATTTGCCCTCGTGCTCTCCCTTAGCTTCTTCATTCAAGGATGGCACTCTACCACTTGAGCCACAGCTCCATTTCTGACTTTTGGGCAGTGAATTGGAGAGAAGAGTCTTGTGGACTTGCCTGGCAAGGCTGGCTTTGAACTACCATCCTCATATCTCAATCTCCTGAGTAGCTAGGACTATAGGTGTGAGCTACCAGCATCCAACACACCTACTTCTTTCTTGGCATTCGTTGTTTCTTAACTAGAGTCCTGGGCTTTTTGCCTGCAGCCAGCCTTGTTACTGGATCCTTGTTTGTTTTTTTTTTTTTGGCCACTCCTGGGCCTTGAACTCAGGGCCTGAGCACTGTCCCTGGCTTCTTTTTTGCTCAAGGCTAGCACTCTGCCACTTGAGCCACAGCGCCACTTCTGGCCATTTTCTGTATATGTGGTGCTGAGGAATCGAACCCAGTGCCTCATGTATATGAGGCAAGCACTCTTGCCACTAGGCCATATTCCCAGCCCGTTCCTGGATCCTTGTAACTAAACCTGCCATGTGTCTAGGATCACAGGTACACTCCGTCTAATCCCACCCAAAAGCTGACATTCTACCATGGCCTATTTCAGGTGTCTCTGGGAAAGCAGTGACTCTCTGTGAACTATTACAGAACACAGTTGAGAGCCAAGAGATTTGGTTGCAGAACCATATGCCTAAGTAAGCTTGGACTGCTATAACAAAATGGACAGCTTAAAGAGCAAAAGCTTATCTGTCACATTTTGAAGGCTACAAGTCCAGGATTGGGATATCAGTGTATCCCTGAAAATTCTCATTTAGGTATAGCTTCTAATTAGAGCCCCACATGGCTGAAAGAAAGAAACGGGTAGGAGAGCTCTCTGGGGCTTCTTTCACAAGGGCATGAATCTTACTTACTATGGGGTCTTCACCTCTCCAAAAGTTCTGCCTAATATACTATCGTGTTGGGGATTCGATTTCGACATCAGAACGTGAGGAGCAGTGACACAAACATACACTACAGGATAACCATCTTCCATGTGCATAAGGAGAGGCGGACCAGCAGTTGCACCATAGTTATATTCAGACACAATTCCCAGTATCACCAGAAAAAGAAGAAGAAGCAGGAGGAGGAGGAAGAAGAAGAGGAGGAGGAAAAATGAGAGAATAACTGGAGCCTATGGGACATCCATTCTATCTGCAAAGTTTCCTTTCTCTTATATTTAGAAAAGAACAAATTACTAAGTCCTGGTTTCCATGGTCCTCTCTGACATAGAGGTAGGAAGGAGAGGAGAGAGGAGGAGGGAAACCAAGTTATCTTAGTTGACACGGCTCTGTCCCAATCCATACAGAGCTTCTCCCCATCCTTCCTACAGTATGGATGTCAACTGTCCCTTCCATTCCACGAGGCCTGCTGGGGTGCTTGACACATACCCCACCTCATTTCTGTGGGGACTAGCAAGGATTTTCCCACCAAAGTGGCTGCAGACAATGTTCTTTAATCAGGAAACCTGGTGACCTGTGAGAACAATGAGGTTTCTAGTGCTGGAAGTCTCCTCAGCAACCTGGGTAAATCTGTGATGGAACAGGCCAGGAGGCTGACTCCTCAGCTCTTCCTAGGAGCATGAGGAACAACAAAGCTGAGGTTTACCATCAGAAAACAACCAACGTGGATTATCAGGCCAAGGGCAAATCAGACATCACCTCTGAAGGTCACGGTGGCCTGTCTGGCCGCCTCAGTTCAGAGGAAAATTCCTTCAGTTCACCTTGACCTGGGTCAGGGGCAAGCTTTGCCTCCAGCCCCCTCTTCACACAGTTAGGGGTCCACAGGTTGGTCCTTCCTCAGGCCCTAGGCTGAGGGCTCTCCTCCCGTCACAATCTCTCATATCCCCATCCTTCTTGCCTCCTCCTTCTGCTTCTCTCGCAATCTCCCTCCCTCCCTCCCCAGTTCCCAGTGTTGCCTCCTCTTAGGAGCCCAGGCTCTCTCTGGCTTTAGTTTCCAACTCAGAGGAATCCAAGGGCTGTCCCTACCTCTGTGGACCAGGGAGAGAGGAGAATAAGCAGACCACCTATTTCTCTAAGTCTTCCCACAACCATTAGCTGAACAGATTTTCCTGTGCTCCTACACGATGAATACTGCTTCACAGCAGTCCCTCCCGGCTATGGTTTGTATCGTAATTATCCCACAAGGTCCGTGTGGAAAAGGCTTGGTCTGCAGGCGGTGCTATTGGAAGGCAACACTCTCTTCTCCCTTTTGGTAAGTTTACCTGACTGAACTTTCTCCCTCAGGTTGTGGGTCAGCAAAAAAAAAAAAGAGGGGAGAGTAGAATTTGCAGATATAGGACAAGAAGCCTTAAGACCAAGATGGCAGAAGCGAGTTTGAGGAACCAGAGTGGGCAGGCTTCAAAGCCTGTACTTGTGTATTGCTCCGTCCTGCTCAGGATGTAAATGGTCCCTTTATCTGGCATATCCATTCTGTATATGTTACCCACATGTTGGTCAGTGGTGCTTATTTATTCACTCACTCAGTACTTTTCCTTCACCCCATGAGTTGTTCATACCATGCATAGGAAGCAAAAAGGAGGATTCAGCAACACTGAGTAAAAGCTCACAAGCTGGTAAACATCAAACCACCCAATTGATAATAGAATGTCAGGAAGTAGGACTAGTAGCACTAGAGAGGGAATCTACTTGGACAAATGAACAAAGAAAGCCTGGAGTAGGGCCCAGTCTCCTTTGGTTTGGGGAGGTGGGATCAGGGATGATCTCACCTTGAAGATCACCTTGCAGATGATCACCTTGCAGAAGGTGATGTGACAGCAAAGACTTGTATGAAAGGAGAAGATGTCTCAGGCAGACTGAATGGCAAGTACAAAGGCCCTGAGGCAGGATACTGGTAGGAAACTCTAGGAATATGAACATTGCTAGCCTATGTGTGCAAGGTTAAGTTAGAAAGAACAGCAAAGCTTAGATCACCAAGCCTTTGCTGCCAAGCTAAGAACTCCAAGTTCTTTTAAGTGAGATGACAATCCATTGAGGAGTTCTGAGCAGGGGAATGACAAGACCAGATTTTCACATGTACAGATTTTTTACATGTAGTCTATCCAAGCCACACCCAGACCACTGGCCCTCTTTTCAGTACCAGAATTGGAGGTACTTGAAACCAGCCACGGATTCAAGTTTTGTTCCCATCTTTCCCACATTTTCCCAGCATGTTGACTCATACTACCTGATGCTAACCAAAGACTCTCCAGAGCCCGGCACCTGTAACTCCTACCTGGACGCCTAGCTCCTCGAGAAGCTGAGATCTGAGGATCACGTCATGGTTTGAAGCCAGCATGAGCAAGAAAGTCTGTGAGATTCTTATCTCCAATTAACCATCCAAAAGCTGGAAGTAGAGCTGTGGCTCAAGTGGTAGAGCATCAACTTTGAACAAAAAAGTTAAGGGATAGCACCCAGACCCAGATTTAAAGCCCCAGGACACACACACACACACACACACACACACACACACACACACATACACACACTCTCTCTCTCTCTCTCTCTCACACACACACACACACACACACACACACACACACACACACACACAGCCTCTTGGCTCCCAGGATGTACTTCTACCACTGTTCTGTCTCCCATCTGCCCATTTCAGGCCCAGGAGACACAGCTAGTCTCATGAGGCATATTTGCATCTCACCTGCATCAGTAGAGCAACAAGGGGACAAAGTTGTGATAAACAAATAATTGAAAGTAGGAAGCATTAAAGCAGAGAGAAGAGAAAAATGTTCCCGATAAAGCTAAATATAGATTCTACTGTGGGTCATGTTGCTTGGATGTACACAGTAACAGCAGATATTCACTTATAATTAACACAAGAGACAATCTTTGCAATAGGTGTGTCTGAGCATGCGCGCACATGTGTGTATGGTGCTAGGGACCAAACCCCAAGGTCTGAACAAGCTAAGAACGCCCTTTACCATTGAGCAGCACCTCCAGCTCTTTGTATCCATGTTTCCGTGGGGACAAAGCTCTTCTTGCAGGGCACCAGTGGTTCACACCTGTAATCCCAGCTACTCAGGAGGCTGAGATCAAAGGACTGAGGTTCAAAGCCAATCTGGGCAGGGAAGTCCATGCAATTCTTATTTTGAATTAACCACCCAAAAGCCAGAAGTGGAGTTGTGGCTCAAGTGGTAGAATGCCAATCTTGAGCACAAAAGCCTTGAGTTCAAGCTCTAGGACCGGCACATGCACACACGTGGGCACACACACACAACACACACACAGCTCTTCTCACTGCTTTGCAGATACAGAGGATTGAGAAGTAGGCAGGGAAGATGCTCACCCAGGACCCCCCAGCTGCAAGGTTATGACTCCACCCCAGAGCACTTGGCAAGCAATCAAAGCCTCCTTCAACAACAGCACATGAAGCAAAGACATAAATAGCTGGGCAATAATTTTTAAAGGTGCACGCAAGACTTCTACCTAATGCAAAGTAAGAACATGATTTTTGAGGAACAGAAACTTGACTAAGGTTATAGCCCACCTACAAATAACACCAAAGAGAAAACTGAACACTTAAAAGGAAAAGCATCGTTCCTCCTCAGAAAATCTGAGAGGTTGCCTGTCAAAAGTTATCTCCTCCAACTGAGAAATCTGGAAGTCTCAGGTAAGCTTCTCTAGCATACCATAAAATAACAGGTATTTGGGGCTGGGGATATGGCCTAGTGGCAAGAGTGCTTGCCTTCTATACATGAAGCCTTGGGTTCGATTCCCCAGCCACCACATATACAGAAAACGGCTAGAAGTGGCGCTGTGGCTCAAGTGGCAGAGTGCTAGCCTTGAGCAAAAAGAAGCCAGGGACAGTGCTCAGGCCCTGAGTCTAAGCCCAGGACTGGCAAAAAAAAAATAATAATAATAATAGGTATTTGAAAAATGGAGTGACTCCCAAAGTACTGAAATTGCAGTCATCTCGTGTGGCCATCCCAAGAGTCCTGAGAGGAGCTGAAGGTCGGTCTCATCCTTGTCCCCATTCTGCACACACAAGGACACAGAGGCTCCAAACACACAGGGGGCTTCCCTCAGTCATGCCGCCGAGCCTGACCTCTGGCTGCTGAAACGGTGTCATGCAGTGTGTTAGAGAGAAAGTCAAGCTTGATGCCAGGACAATGCAGATTTGCACTCTCACTTGCCACTCACTTATTCTCCATAATAGGCTGCTTCTTTACACAGTCTCAGTTGCCTCCCCTGTAAAAACAGGAAGCATTAAAGCTGCATGCAGTTATTAGTTACCGGGAGGATTCATTGAGGAGAGAGTTATGGAAAAGGGCTCAGCTTCCCATATTTTTTTTTTTGACATAAAGCAGGCAGTCAGATGGTGGTCTTTGTTGTCCATCACATCTGTGGCTTCTTTTGGTCACTCTCATTTGTAGTTTCTCCAGCACGTGACAGAACTCACACACACAGGGGAAATGATATTTCCTCTGGACTTAAGCTCTGATTCAGCTTGTTTCTTAGTGAGAAAGATCTTAGCTGGGCCTGGATATACGCCCGTAATCCTGGCACGTAGGAGGCTGAAGCAAAAAGATCATGAGTTCTAGGTCTACATAGTGAAACTGTTTCAGAAAACCAAAATAGATAGATTTACAGACAGACAGACAGATGGACAGACAGATAGATATAGACCGATAGATCGGTCTTGTCCTTGGACATAGTTTGCACATGGTTTGTTCCCAAAAGGCTCATGTGCTGGAAGTTGGTCCCCAGAGGGGCAGTTTCAGAGGTAGTGGTATCTTTAAGAAATGGAGGCTTGGAGGGGTAATTAGGTTATGACACACTGCCCTTGAAAGAGATTAATGCAGGTCTCATGGGACTGAATTAGTTCCCATGACAGTGGATTGTTATACGGGAGCCTAACAGTTTTCTCTAACCCCTTCCATATGTGCTACTTACCCACTCTTGCACACATTCCTGCCATTGTGCTATCTTCCATGAAACCTCTAGAGCTGAAATGAAGACAATACTATGTGTAATATGGAGGTCAGATCTGGCCAGCGCCATATTGGCCACATGGCAAGCTTGACCATGTGGTATTTCTAGCATCTTGTCTTGATGGGCGTGCCTAGATTCCTACAGGAAGGGAAGTCCCATCCCCAGGTATTGGTGTTCCTAAATCCCAAGAGACAGGGACAGGCACATGGTCTAGAGGTTACTGAACCTGTCTGTCAAGTGCCTGGGACTGGGAGCTTCCTGTGACCCAGCCCCCTGACCTGACCCTATTTAGGGCTCAGGCGCCATTACACCATGGCACGTGTTCAAGTCTGGTGTCTCCTCCCTGTAGCATCCCAAGTCAGCTCTCCATTGGAGCTGAATTGGTTTGTTGGTACTTAGAAATCTTCTGAAAGTAAGTCTCTCTGCCACTGTCCTGTTTTGTGTCATATGTTTTTCTGGAACCTGGGACAGATCCATCTGGAACTTCCCCAATAAATCCATTTTTTTACTTGAGATTGTCTCTGAGTGGTGGACTCTTGGAGGGATGGGGGACTCCACCCTTCCTCGGACCCCACTACGCTATGTTCTTGAGTTTCTAGAACCAGGATTCAAATAAATCTATTTTATTTATGAAGTACTTAGCCACAGCTATTTTGTTAAAGCAACAGGCTAGGACAACTGGTTTAAGCAGAGATTCTGTGTTACCAAAATAATCAGTTGATGAGTTCACTAGAAAGTAAACATGAAGAAGACAGACAGCACTTCATTCATGTCCTAAATGTTAATAAAGTAGCTGTAATATGGAGGTCAGATCTGGCCAGCACCATCATTGGAGGTTGAGGGGTGTCAGATTGACTCCATCTCAGATCTCCCCCACCCTATCCAGGGATAAGATTGTGATAAGATTGTGTAAACTGCTTGACCACCTGAGTAGTGGAATGTTCAAGGTTAAACCTGTGCCCTCCCGTGAGTAGGCGTATCTGCCTGTGTCATGTGAGCCCCGCCAAATCTGTGCGCCAAGCCTAACAAACATGATAGGTTGGTCCTAACAGTTGCTATGAGGCAGATTGTAACTCCATTGGCTGCCTGTGTGTGACCTGGCATGCTCTGTAAGTGTTGTAACCTCATTGGCCACCTGGGTGTGGCAGGCTCGACCATGTGATATTTTTCTTTATACCCCGACCCCAAGCGTGGCCCGAGGCATGTGGTCTCAGCTCCCGAGTCTGGGCTGCATCCCTGGCCAGTCAGTTTACTTTTTACTTCCCCAATAAATCCATCTTTTTACTTGAGACTGTCTCTGAGTGGTGGACTCTCGGAGGGATGGGGGATTCCCCTCCCCTCAGACCCTATTACATTGTGGTCCCCTCCCTTGAGGGGGAGGACCCCATTACAGTAATCATTATAAAACAAATTTTAGAAAAACCAGGGTGAACTTGGTAGGGAGCTTATAGCTACTGAGAAGGCAAACATCAAGTAAGCCATTGCTACCATGACTCAGACACCTCTGGTCCTCTACATTGTGTGTGTGTGTGTGTGTGCGCGTGCACGTGTGTGCACACACACATACGCACCTGTGCACATGCCAGTCCTTGGGCTTGAATTCAGGGCCTGGGTACTATTCCTGAGTTTTGTTTTTGCTCAAGGCTAGGAGTCTCTCACTTGAACCACAGCTTCACTTCTTGCTTTTTGGTGATAAGAGTTACATGAACTTTTCTGCCTGGACTGACTTCAAACTGCAATACTCAGACCTCAGCCTCCTAAGTAGCTAGGATTACAGGCATGAGCCATTGGCACCTGGTAGGGGGGTGTGTGTGTGTGTGTGTGTGTGTGTGTGTGTGTGTGTGTGTGTGTTGTTCCTGGTACTTGAACTTGGGGCCTGAGTGCTTTCTCTGAATTTTTGTGCTGAAGGCTAGCATTTTATCACTTGAACCCTTGAACTACAGCTCCACTTACAGCTTTTTTGGTTGTTTACTAGAGATAAAAAGTCTCATGGACCTTCCTGCCTGGGTTGATTTTGAACTATGTTCCTTAGATGTCAGCCTCCTCGAATAGCCAGGAATACAGGCCTAGCTGGTACCTGGCCCCATACACTCTTTTATTTTTCTCATTTGAATGAGTTTTCATACCATTAAGTTCTAATCCCCCTAGACTTTTGAGGGCTCAAGAACAATGAGCAAAATGAAGCTCCATATTGTCTTCTGCTTTCTCCATTTCCTGCAAAACGATCTCCAATTAAGGGAACACCCATTCTAAGCAGAGGAAACAATAATTCTCCATCATTGAGAACTAATAATACTGGGTATGAGGAGGGATGGAAAAATTATCTCTGGCTGAATAGTCAGTTCCCACACTAAGAATGACAGGGTACAACATTTTAATAGTCAGATAGTCATGTCTGCTGTCAGCAGGATAATATTAATAATAATAATGAGGAAGAAGAGGAGGAGGAGGAGGAGGAGGAGGAGGAGGAGGAGGAGGGGGAGGAGGAGGAGGAAGAGGCCACAGAATAATTGAGACACCTGATTTTTTAAAAAATGGCATAGGAAAGCTAGAAATAAGAAGAAGGAAAAGAGAGAAAGAAAGGCAAAGATCCTTCCTTTCCAGCTCATAAGCATAATGATTGGGTTCTCAAGAAAGAAAGGAAGGGGGAGGGAGGGGGGCATGAGGGACAGGGTAACAAACAGTACAAGAAATGTATCCAATGCCTAACGTATGAAACTGAAAACTCTGTACATCAGTTTGATAATAAAAATTTGAATACAAAAAATATATATAAATAAAAAAAACAAAAAACATAAAAAAAAGAAAGAAAGGAAGGAAGGAAGGCAATCAGAATATTCACAATCTTCATTCCCTACAAAATAGAATCTAAGATAAAAATCACTTTGTTGGGCACTAGTGGCTCATGCTTGTAATCCTAGCTACTCACAAGGCTGAGAGCTAAAGATCATGGTTTGAAGCCCGCTGGGCAGAAAAGTTCCTGAGGCCCTTATCTACAACTAAGCACCAAAAAGGCTAGAAGTGGAGCTGTGACTCAAGTGACAGAGTGCTAACCTTGAGCAAAATAGCTCAGGGACAGCATTCAGGTACTGAGTTCAAGCCCCAGGAACAGCACCAAAAATTAAAAGTTACTTCAAGTATAGTATCATAATGAAAACTATAATTCCCCATATATGTCATAAACCCTTAGCATGTAAAAATATAATCTCAAAATACATAAAGCAAACCTCAATAAAAATTCAAGGAGAGGCTGACAAATTCTCATGGCAAGTGAATTTAAATATATGTTTCAGAAACTAGCTGATCAAATATTACCAAAATGAGTAAGGCTTAAGAAGTCATGAGTAATCAAATTAACATTTATAACCTAGTAGATATAGAGAGAGAAATGAGTTTTTACCCAACAGAGATTGCACATTTTATTCAAACTCCCAATACATTTTCCAAATGTGTTAAGCAACAAAGAAAAACACGATAAATCCCCCCAAGAAGAACTCTGACAGCCCACATTTATGAACTATAATGGAATACAAAAATTAGACGATGACGAAAGAAAGATAAATAACCAAAACATTTCCTTCTGGGTATTTTTAAACATTCTAGCAAGGAAATAAAACAAATTACAACCTAGAAAGAATTGAATCACAATAAGAGCAGTCCGTGTACATCAGAGCCCAGAGGCCACATCCTGAGAGAAAATACATAATTTTCTGCACATATGGTTGAAAATCAGAAAGGGTGAAAATAAATTTACCAGCCAAGCTTTCAACTCAAGAAGGTATGGGGAAGGAGGAAACCAAAATAAATCTGAAGAAAGCTAAAGGAAGGAATTAAGAAAGATAAGCTAATTACTAATAAAAAATCGAAGTAGGGGCTGGGATATGGCCTAGTGGCAAGAGTGCCTGCCTCATATACATGAGGCCCTGGGTTCGATTCCCCAGCACCACATACACAGAAAATGGCCAGAAGTGGCGCTGTGGCTCAAGTGGCAGAGTGCTAGCCTTGAGCAAAAAGAAGCCAGGGACAGTGCTCAGGCCCTGAGTCCAAGCCCCAGGACTGGACAAAAAAAAAAAAAAAAAATTGAAGTAAAGATAACAGACTGTTATTTCCAATGTAAATCTCTGGTATGGCTATCAAAAAGAAAGAAAAGACAATACTAGAAATTAAAAACTATAAGGATATTTACCCTTAACTTTCCTTGCCTGTCCTGGGGCTAGAATTCAGAGCTTGGGCACTGTCCCTGAGCTTTTAGCTCAAGACTAGCGCTCTACCACGTGACCCACTTTCAGCTCCACTTTCAGGTTTTTGAGGAGGAATTAGATATGAGTCTCATAGACTTTTCTGTCCTAACTGGCTTCAAACCACGATCCTCAGATCTCAGTGTCCTGAGTTGCCAGGATTACAGGCATGAGTCACCATTCCCCAGCAAGGATATTTACCACTTATGACAAACATTTTAAAAATCGCTAGATGAAGTAACTGATTGATTATAAGGATCAATTCAAGGAGAAGTAGAAACACTGACTAGGATTGCGATTATACAAATATGAAGGGAGCCAGCGCTGGTGGCTCATACATGTAAACCTAGCTACTCAGGAGGCTGAGATCTGAGGATCACGGTTCAAAGCCAGTCTGGGCAGGAAAGTCCATGAGACTATCTCCAACTAACCACCAGGAAACCATAAGTGGCATTGTGGCTCAAGTGGTAGAGAACTAGACTTGAGCTGAAGAGCTCAGGGACAGCACCCAGGCCCAGAGTTTAAGCCCCATGACTGATAAAATAAACAAACAAACAAAAACATGAAGGGAACAGGTGGCTCTGCTGAGGATCATGGTTCAAAGCCAGCCTAGGAAGGCACATCCATGACACTTTTTTTGTCGGTCCTGGAACTTGAACTCAGGGCCTAGGCACTGTCCCTGACTGAGCCTCTTGGTCCTCAAGGCTAGTGCTCTACCACTTGAGCCACAGTGTCACTTAGGGCTTTTTCTGAGTCTTACTGACTTTCCTGCCCCAAGCTCAGCCTCCTGAGTAGCTAGGATTTTTTTTTTTCCCAGTCCTGGGCCTTGGACTCAGGGCCTGAGCACTGTCCCTGGCTTCTTTTTGCTCAAGGCTAGCACTCTGCCACTTGAGCGACAGCTCCACTTCTGGCCATTTTCTGTGTATGTGATGCTGGGGAATCAAACCCAGGGCCTCATGTATACGAGGCAAGCACTCTTGCCACTAGGCCATATCCCCAGCCCCTCTCAGGAGACTCTTATCTCCAACAAACTACCAAAATGCTGGAAGTAAGACAGTGGCTCAATTGTTAGAGCACTGTCCTTGAGCAAAAGAAGTCCAGGTGTAGGCTCCAGCTACAGAACTGGCACAAAAAAGGAAGGAAGGAAGGAAGGAAGGAAGGAAGGAAGGAAGGAAGGAAGGAAGGAAGGAAGGAAGGAAGGAAGGAAGGAAGGAGGAGACATGGCTGAAGAGCTAGAGAGCCAGTAGTGAGCAATTGCAAGGCCATTAGTTTATACCCCAGTACCAGCAAAAAAGAAAAATAGATGTTTATATGTCTTAATTGTATGCCATATCTATCTACATATCTATCTGTCTAGGTAGATTAAGATACCTATCTATTTAGATAAGAGATATGGCAGTCTGTTAAATGAACAATGATTACAGCTCATCTTACAAATGTAGAGATGTTTCAGTATGAGCAATCTACTTTTAAGAATCCAGCTAGTGGTCTGGAGATATGGCCTAGTGGCAAGAGTGCTTGCCTCGTATACATGAAGCCCTGGGTTCGATTCCCCAGCACCACATATACAGAAAACGGCCAGAAGTGGCTCTGTGGCTCAAGTGGCAGAGTGCTAGCCTTGAGCGGGAAGAAGCCAGGGACAGTGCTCAGGCCCTGAGTCCAAGGCCCAGGACTGGCAAAAAAAAAAAAAAAAAAAAAGAATCCAGCTAGTAAAGAAAGTGCCAGCACGCAGAAAGTGTGGGCAGCCTGGCTAGGTTTTTGATGGGAGCCACTCAACCACTGAGTTGATCTTAGCTGATACTCAGGTTCTGGGAAGGGAAAGACAGAAGACCAGCCTTCCATGTATGCAATGGTTTAATACAAAAATAGTATCAGTTAAAAAAACAAAAAAACAAAAAAAACTGTTGATTTGTTCCCTTTGGGTTTTTTTTTTTTTTTTTTACTTTGCCGAAGACCAGAAAGGAGAAGAGGTTTGAACACACACATACACATGCATATACAATATGCATACATTGCATACACTCACCCATTCGGCCTAGAAGCATCTGTTTGTTTTTTTCATAAGTATCTGTTATACTACTTCCTAAAATTAGACTCTGCCCAAAAGGAGCAGTGTTCTCTTCCTCTGCTTTCAGTCTGAAGACAGTGCTCTTTAGGACCAGGAAATAAACGTAGAGACAATTCTGGCTTCCCAGTTAGCAATCTAGGTAGTGACACACAGAAGTGTTGTTTTAAAAGACTTGTCTACATAATTATTATTTACCCCTCCAAATTTTTCTTATCTGTAGTTATTTCTTGAGCTATACCTCTGGGCTAAATTTTTGCTTCTAATTTTGGAGATAGTCTCTCAGACTGTGCTGGCCGGCGTATCTCAGTCTATTGCATAGCTAGGATTACAAACATGAACTGCTTGTAAACCTGGCTCGATCATTTCTTACACCAGACAAAAATCTCCCTAACCTGCTGCTGCATCAAAGAAAACCAGGCTATTTTGAAGAACATGTATTTCTTTACATTGAGATATTTAAATAATCTCAACTCTACCTTCCTGTGGACCTACTAGAACAGAATTACTTCACTTGGCACAATCAAATGCCTCCTCAATCTAGCAACGTTTCATGCTTTGTTTAAGGGCTCGTTTATGGCCCTAGGAGGATATTTCATGCTGTAATCCCAGCTATTTAGCAAGCATAGATTACAAAGATTGTAGTTCAAAAGTAGCCTATGTAACTATTTTCAACATGCCATGTGAAACGATACCCTTTTTTCCCTCTTTCTTGTCTGTTGGCTAGTTTGAATGCTTTGTTTTGTTTTGTTTCTCTGGTATTCCCTTCCTGTGGTTGTACCCCCCCCCCCTATCACTGTATCTCATCTGAGTACCCTGGGTAATGTATATATGGATATTAGAACAAGGGAAGGGAAAGGTGTTAGGTTTTTAAAGTAGGTAGCCTGTAAAGGAGAACGCCACGCAGTATTCAGGCAGGAGAGAAAAGTTGGCCCTTGGCCAAGATGATATTTGGCAGGCGAGAAGGGAGAGAAGGGGCGACCCCCATCTGGCCCTGCTTTATCTAGGGCAGGGTCACACGGGGGTGTGGCCAGGTGGATTAGGATGTGACCTCAGGGAAGGGGGAGGTAACTGCCTCCAGGTCTCTGGTTACCCAGGTAACTGGGTGGAGACTTAAACTGGTGGGGGGCATCTACATGGAGCCCTGGGGGACAAACCGTACAAGAGGGAATATCAAAATCGAGAGACAAAGGATAAAATGACAATCTATTCCAAAAGCAACACTCACAAAACCATTTGGTGTAAACCAACTATACAACTCATGGGGGGAGAGGGAAAGAGGGAAAGGGGGAAAATGAGGGAGGAGGTAACAAGTTGAACAAGAAATGTACTCTGCCTTACTTATGAATCTGTAACCCCTCTGTACTTCACTTTGACAATAATTTTTTTTTAAAAGAGTAGGTTACATAACAAGTTAGAAAGACTCCACTCCAACAAGTGGGGTATGATGATGCATGCCTGTGGTCAAGACTCTACCCAAAAATAAATAACTAAATAAAGCTAAAAGAGCAATGCCAAGGGTAGATGGGTTGGTAGAGAGCCTGCCTAACAAGAACAAAGTCCCGAGTTCAAACTCCAGTAAAGGAAAAAGACCTCAATTAGCTCTTCCCAGAAACTCTTCCTGATGGAGCCATCTCCAAGAGCAGAAGTTCTCTTAGCAATTCATATGTGCTTTAAAAAAAATTCTTACATTCTCACCTGAAGTTGCAAACCACATGAAAGGAATAATCTCACTCCATTCACATCTGTATTTCCACTCTTCCATTTCTTTGTATATGGAATAATTTGTCATGGAAACTGAGAAGAAATGCTTTCTGAGCTATCAAAAATAGTTTATAACTCTTAGTAATAAGTTTTTTAAAATGCCCATCTATATATTGGAGGTAGAGGCAGAAAGTCTTCATTTTGAGGCTGGTCAGGCAACTAAGGGGGTGAAACCCTGTCTCAAAAGCAAACCAAAAGCAAAAGGAGGGCTGGGAATATGGCCTAGTGGCAAGAGTGCTTGCCTCATATATATGAAACCCAGGGTTCAATTCCTCAGCACCACATATATAGAAAAGGCCAGAAGTGGTGGTGTGACTCAAGTGGTAGAGTGCTGGCCTTGAGCAAAAAGAAGCCAGGGACAGTGCTTAGGCCCTGGGTCCAAGCCCCACGACTGGCAACAACAACAACAAAAAAGCAAAAGGACTAAAGACATACCTTGTATGGTAAAGCATTTAACCAGTCCCTAGTATGTAAAAAAAAAATGATAGAAAGGAAATTACAGGTAATGTTTATAAGAAATTAAACAATGACTATTTCATTAGCAACATGAAGATTGGGAATGGAAAAGCTATTGTTCTTTGGGCAAAATCACATTAACAAAATGATTGCTAAAGGAAATATTCTAATAGGTTTAAGAAAACAATTTTTGCATTTATTCCCTGGGCTGAGAGAGGGATACAAAAGAAGGACACTCTGGAAGACTCTGGTAAATACATGGTGAAGGTATCAGATTGGAATGGCAAAAATGTCACTGTAAAAGAAATCAATAAAAATGTCATAGGTAATCAGTACCAAACTGTCAACTTGAATAGTAACACAGTCATTAAAGATTTATGAACAGATGTCACTGCATTATAAAATACTGAGAATTATATCTAGTGAAGACAGATTCTTAGAGTGACAAGAATTATAGGAGAACTTTCAGATCATTTAGAGAAGCCTTAAAGACAAATTGCCTAAAAGGATCTGCCTGGACAGGAATTCTGAGGAGAGAAACTCTCTCCAGAGATAAGATGCAAGGTAACTCTGCAGCCGCCACTGCCTAATAGAACATTTTAAAACGTAAAACACCAGAACACTGAAAATACAGAATGAGGCAGCCCTATACCAGGCATTTCTGCCAGTTCTGATTATGAAGCAGGCTCTTATTGACTCTCCCAGATCATTTTCCCAGGAGAAAGATCATAATGACTTTGATTTGATCCATCCTCATTCTTCTCCAATTCCTTATAAGAACAGATTTAGAAAATAAATATCCAAGGGACTCATCTTTGGGGGTCCCTCTCTTCAGAGTCTTAGTACTATCCTTTCAAGGATTTCCTTTTACTTTAAAATAAACTTACTCTATGTGCATAAATGGGAAGGGGAGGGGAGAGGAAGGGAGAGGAAAAGAGGGGAAAGGAAGGGGAAGGGGAGGGGGGAAAGGAAGAGAAGGGAAGGGAGAAGAATGGAAGAGAAAGAGAGAAGAGAGATGGGAGGGAGGAGAGAGATGGGAGAGAGAGAGAGAGAGAGAGAGAGAGAGAGAGAGAGAGAGAGAGAGAGAGAGAGATCCAAGATAAAGGTAGTAGCATGCAACCATGAAACTGTGGAAAGCTACCTGGCAGAAGCCAGGCTCATACCAGAAAACTGCTTTCCAGTGCGGGGAGGAAGGGCTGGAAATAGCATAAAACCAAGGCCCCTGTCACTTGAGATTTGGTCCTGGGGAGATGAGTCACTCCTTTGATGTAGAGAAAAATAAAAGAGTGTATGGGGCCAGGTACCAGCTAGGCCTGTATTCCTGGCTATTTGAGGAGGCTGACATCTAAGGAACATAGTTCAAAATCAACCCAGGCAGGAAGGTCCATGAGACTTTTTATCTCTAGTAAACAACCAAAAAGCCATAAGTGGAGCTGTGGTTCGAGGGTTCAAGTGATAAAATGCTAGCCTTTAGCACAAAAATTCAGAGAAAGCACCCAGGCCCCAAGTTCAAGTACCAGCACACACACACACACACACACACACACACACACACACACACACACACACACACCTACCAGGTGCCAATAGCTCATGCCTATAATCCTAGCTACTTAGGAGGCTGAGGTCTGAGTATTGCAGTTTGAAGTCAGTCCAGGCAGAAAAGTTCATGTAACTCTTATCACCAAAAAGCAAGAAGTGAAGCTATGGTTCAAGTGAGAGACTCCTAGCCTTGAGCAAAAACAAAACTCAGGAATAGTACCCAGGCCCTGAATTCAAGCCCAAAGACTGGCATGCACACAGGTGCATGTGTTACTATCAATAAAATAACAGGTTAAGAATAATAATTGCGGGCTGGGAATATGGCTTAGTGGCAAGAGTGCTTGTTTCGTATACATGAAGCCCTGGGTTCGATTCCCCAGCACCACATATATAGAAAACGGCCAGAAGTGGCGCTGTGGCTAAAGTGGCAGAGTGCTAGCCTTGAGCAAAAAGAAGCCAGGGGCAGTGCTCAAGCACTGAGTCCAAGGCCCAGGACTGGCAAAAAAAAAGAATAATAATTGCCTCTTATCGGTGATGTAGTTAAGATAGGTAGGGGGCTGGGAATATGGCCTAGTGGCAAGAGTGCTTGCCTTGTATACATGAAGCCCTGGGTTCGATTCCCCAGCACCACATATATAGAAAACGGCCAGAGGTGGCGCTGTGGCTCAAGTGGTAGAGTGCTAGCCTTGAGCAAAAAGAAGCCAGGGACAGTGCTCAGGCCCTGAGTCCAAGGCCCAAGACTGGCAAATCAAAAAAAAAAAAAAGATAGGTAGGAAGTTTTATAGTAGTTATTTTTATTTATCTTTTATTATCTCATAGAAGCAAGAAAGAAATATTTACTAGCCTTGAGTGCTAGCCTTGAGCAAAAAAAAAAAAAAAAAAAAAAAAGAAACCAGGGACAGTGCTCAGGCCCTGAGTTCAAGGCCCGGGACTGGCCAAACAATCATTAATTGCCATATCAAACCTCTGGAATTGGGTCTTCTACAGTCTCCTATAGTTGGATCATAAATGTTCCCCTCAAAGGTCTATGTGGCAAAAGATTGGATCCCAGAGAGGTGCTATAAAGAGGCAGTGGAACCTTTAAGAGGTAGATCCAACAGAGAGGTATCTGGGTCATTTAAGGGGTGTCCTGAATGGGGATAGTGGACTCATCCATTCCTCTCTTTCACATCCTAGCAGTTTTGCTCCACTACAAACTCCCCCTGCAATGAACCCAAAGCAACAAGGCCAATGAGTCATGGACTGAACTCTACAAAGCTGTGAACCAAATAAACCTTCCCTCTTGATAAGTTAATTGTCTTAAGTATGTGTAACAGTAACTGAATACTGACTAACAAGGACATGAATATATAGTCTGCCTTTTCATTAACCTGTGATTGATTATTTTATTTGCATGAATTAAATAACTAGATATTAACAAAAACCATTATGCATAATAGAAGCCCAAGATCCAGAAAAGCAAACTCATTTGCCTCGGGTCAAAGCGTGAGGAGAGGCCTAGTTTGTAATTTACCTTTGTAAGCTTTTTTAAAAAGCCTAATAGTACCTCATTTATCCATAATATCTGGCACCGAGTTGTCAATATACTGTATTTGAAATTTTTTGGTAAGTAAAGTTTCTCTTTCATTTGATAAAAATGATATATTTTAATCATTTTCTCATTCAATATTCATTTCCCTTCTTATTAATATTTAGCAAATCATTATCGTGGTTCATATTCTAAAACTCTCATCTCTCAGAACAAAAATGAATGCTATAAAGAAATATACAGCAGGGCACTGGTGGCTCACACCTGTAATCCTAGCTACTCAGGAGGCTGAGGATTGTGGTTCAAAGCCAGCCGGGGAAAGAAAAGTCCCGGTGAGACTCTTAGCTCCAATTAACCACTCAAAAACCACAAGTGGTGCTGTAGCTCAAGTAGTAGAGCACTAGCCTTGAGCACAAAGAGGCTCAGGGACAGTGCCTAGGCCCTGAGTTCAAGTCTCACGACCACCACCAACAACAACAAAAACCACAGAAAAGAAACCACCACCATTTTTACCTTATTTTGTTTTGTTTTGTTTTTGTTGCCAGTCCTGGTGAGCACTGTCCCTGGCTTCTTTTTGCTCAAGGCTAGCACTCTAGCACTTGAGCCACAGTGCCACTTCTGGCTTTTTTCTATATATGTGGTGCTGAGGAACTGAACCCTGGGCTTCATGTATACGAGGTGAGCACTTTACCACTAGGCCATATTCCCAGACCCATTTTTACCTTATGAATGAGAATCCACTCACAAAAAAGTGACCAGATTCTGAAGGGCAGGGGAAGAGTAGGAAAAGCACAGGAGTTTGAGGGACACCCAGGAATTTACAGAGAAGCAAACAAAACAAAGCAGGAGAGAATTGGCCAGGAGTCCCCTGCAGGCTCCCAGCTGAGGGAGGAGAGCCCCAACACTTCAACACCAAGTAAATCTAGATGGTCCCACTAAGGGAATCACCAACTCCAGCTGTAGGAAGAATAAACACAACCTGAAAAGCTTACTGCCAACTCAAGAACTTGGGAAGTGAGGGCTAAGGGCTAATCCGCTATGCGAGGCTGGACTGGGAGGAACTAAGATATTCTGATATTGCTTGGCCCTCGTATCCTTGGGAGTCACCACAAAGAAGCACTCACAGTTCAATGAGCAACAAGACACTTTGTCTAGAACGTTGATTTAGAACAGTTATAAGAAATGTATCGGGCTGGGATGTAGCCCAGTGGCCAAGTGCTTGCCTAGCAAGTGCAACGTCCTGGGTTCGATCCCCAGTACCCAAAAAGAAAAGACAAAAAAAAAAAAAAAAAAGTATCAAGGGAGGTGAAAATGGGCAGCAGGGAATAGCAGAAAAAAAATTAATCTATAGTAATAGCAAAAAAAATTAATCCATAGGAAGCCACCCTGCAGCCAAAAGCTGGAGTCGGCAGAAGCTGTCAGTTGGGTGTATCAGAGGCTGGAGGGTTGGGAATTCCTGCTGAATCAGAGAACAGCAACTCGAAGTCCCACCCTGAAAGAGCTGTGGTCCCTCAGAACCAAGAATAATCACACTATATTTGTTTTATGTAAGTCTTTATTTTTGTTTGGGTTCAATTTTCTCAAATATTGTATTTATTCAACAGAATGGTTTATCTTTTCTGTAAATCTGATCAAGGTGATTTACCTTTTATCTGCTATCTTCCAGCATAAATGTTATTTTCACTCATCTAATCTTGTATTGTGCTTCTGAATCCTATAACCAGTCTTTTAGTATTCTCTTTTGAATCATAGCTTCATTCCTTTCCCATAGCTCCTCTCAATCTATTCCCTCCATATGTACAAGTAGAACTCTTGTGTTATTCATACTCTCCTTATCTCTACTCCATCACCCCTAACTCTTCCTCCTTATCTTAATCAGACCTGGTAACTAGACTACTTGAACATCATTTTTGTTTTTGCTATTTTTGTTTGTTTCATTTGTTTTTGTGTTTTTCTCTCTGTTCTTTCTTGTTCTCTTTCCCTTCTTGAGTATTGGTATAATCAGTTTGTATATGTGTGCATACACATACATGCACACATGCTATGAACCTAATCAACTCTCTCACTTCACCTTTCCCCACTCCCTAACTTGACACATTAACTAAATTAATACTTACCTCATTCCACCTTCCAATTAATCTCACCCACAAAGTTTATCTCCCCCTCCTTTCTACTCTGTATATTCTAATCATACCATTTCTTCTATCTCTTTTCTACAGAACATAGAGATACTCTGAATTTTATATCCATATAAAAAATCAGAGCAGTAGGAGTGAGTTGTTTTCATTAAAACAAAAAGCAGCTTACCAGCTGCAATAGCCTGTGAAACCAAGCATCCTCATTCTGGGAGCAAGTGTCCCACACACAATGTCTTGAGCATGGAAATCAACTATTTGTCAACTTAAACCTACCATGGTAATCCATACCATCATGCAACCACTACCCATTCTTAACAAAGCTGCAAGAAACAACCAACTGAAAGCATAAAGGAGATTGAAACAAGGAATCCTGGCCCTCATTTGTAAAACCTAACAAAAGAACACGAATTAATTAATAAACAAGGTAACACATCTTTCTCAAAAAAAAAAAAATAATTCTACAATTAAGGACTTCAGGAAGAGTGAAAACGAAGAAAGTCCAAACAATGGGTTCAATAAAATACCAAAAGATTAGTGAAATAAAAGAACAAATATTTTAAGAACTAGACACATTCAAAGAGGATTAGAAGAAACAAGAGAACAAACATAAACAACTGAATGATAAAGACAGCAAGGAAGGATATAAGAGAGAAAGTCAATAACAAGATAGAAATCTTGAAAAAGAAATTAAGTCAAATCCTGGAAATGAAGAACACAACTGCCAATTTAAAAAAACACAACACAGAATAAAAAGCTATTTAATGGAGCAGAAATTGAAAACAGATGTTGAAGGTAAAACAGAGGGATTAAATTAAACAATTAAAGAAATTGAAAAACACTTAGGAAATACCAAAAAGACTTAAGACCTCTCAGACTCCGCCAAAAGTTCAAACCTATGCCTAAAATAAATTTTTTTAAAAGACTATAAAAGAAGGAATAACATTGTTCAAAAAAAGAAATATACTCTTTACCTGACTTATGAAATGGCAGCCTCTTTGTAAAACACAGGCTTAATAATATGATGTTTTAATAATTTAAAATATTATTTAAATATCATAATTTAAAAAATTTTAAGAACTATGTCGAAGACTTGATTTAGGATGGAAATTAAGACTATGGCTTTTATATACAAGACAGACATGTGGATGAGAAAAAAACACAGAAAAGGACATACCCTTACATGCCTAATAAAGGAGCCAAAGTACTCCAATGGGAAAAATGATCCTTTCTTTCCTCCAACCAATGTTCTAGAGCTATTGAGTAGTTTATTAAAAAAAAAAAAAAAAAAAGAAAGAAAGAAGGGGCTGGGGATATGGCCTAGTGGCAAGAGCGCTTGGCTCGTATACAGGAAACCCTGGGTTCAATTCCCCAGCACCACATATATAGAAAAGGGCCAGAAGTGGCGCTGTGGCTCAAGTGGCAGAGTGCTAGCCTTGAGCAAAAAGAAGCCAGGGACAGTGCTCAGGCCCTGAGTCCAAGCCCCAGGACTGGCAAAAAAAAAAAAAAAAAAAAAGTAGCAGCTAAGCACCAGTGGCTCACACCTGTAATCTCAGCTACTCAGGAGGCTTAGATCTGAGGATCCTGGTTCAAAGCCAGACCAGGCAGTAAAGTATGTGAAACATATAATCACATAAAATAATTTTTATTAATGAACTCCAAGAAATGGAAATAAGAGAGGTTTTGTTATTTTGCTTTTTGTTTTTGTTTGTTTTCTTCTTTGTTGCCCTTTATTACTGTATCTTTTGTCTGGTATATAGGTTTATCTGTTTGGGGGAGGGTAAGGGGGAGCACAGAAATGGTGGGACAAAGGATGAAAATGCAGCAATGATACTCACTAGATACTATGTTGAAAACAAACTATACAACTTGTGAGGGAGGAGGGTTGGAGGTAAAAATGGGAGAAAAGGAAGGAAGAGGTGATATTGTTCAAAAAGAAATGTACTCATTACCTGACTTATGTAACTGTAACCCCTTTGTTGTACATTGCCTTTACAATAACAATTTAAAAAAATTTAAAGACTCTTATCCCCAATAAACTACTTTGAAAAGTCCATAAGTAAGTAGGGCAGTGGCTCAAGAGGTAGATTACTAGCCTTGAGCAAAAGAAGCTCAAGGGCAGAGCTCAGGCCCAGAGTTCAAGCTCCAGGACAGACAAATATAAGGCAAATAAACAAACGAAAGTTTGACATTTATCTCACATCATATAAACCACTTCAAAATGTATCACAGACTAAAATGTAAATACTAAGTTATAAATACTCCAAAAGAAAACGTTAGCATTTCCCTGGCCTTAAGTCCCCAGCTCCTCCCATTAGACCCCAGACCCATCCATACCTAAACTCCCTGCTCTAGAACTACAATGGGCCACTCCCACTCACCATGAAGACCTACCTACTTCCCCTTTAGCCCCAGAGAGAAGCTGCCACCTGGGTAAGTAAGGTGCAGACGCCATGTTGCTCCCTTTCCCCTTGGAGATATGGCCCCACTAATAAACCTCCTTATGAACCTTCTTCTCCTGTCTGTGACTATCTCCGCATGGTCCCCTGGGATGGTTGGGACATATCCTTTCAGAAAATATAGGATCTGAGCACTTGTGACTCATGCCTGTAATCCTAAACTATTCACGAGGCTGAGATCTGAGAATCATGGTTCAAAGGGATTCTGGGCAGGAAAGGCCATGAGACTTATCTCCAATTAACCACCAAAAAGGCTGGAAGTGGAGCTGTAACTTTGGTAGAGCACTAACCTTGACCAAAAATGCTCAGGGAAAGCATATAGGCCATGAGTTCAAGCCCTGGAATAGTTTTGTGCATGTGTGCATGCGCGCGTGTGCACACACACGAAAATAGAGAATAGTAACCTAAGCATCAGCAAAAAACTCCTCAATATTGTAGAAAAACACAAGCCGCAAAAAGTAACAGGGTGATAAATTCTATTCATTAAAATTAACAACATCTATTAAATTAAACTCAAATGAAAAGTAAGCCACAGACTAGGAGAAAATAGCCACAATATGCACTTCTTCCTTTTTATGTTTTTATGATGACACAATATTTTTATGTGCACAGCACACCATGTTTAACACATTTTATACATAACCATATAGACAAATCCTCCAGACTATTCTCTAAGATGATTGTCATAACCAACAAGTAAAAAGAAAAAACAAGGGGGGACGGGAGTTGGGGGTGGGAGGGAAAGTGGAAGAAAATGAGGGAGGGGATAAAACTGTTCAACAAGAAATGTACTCATTACCTTACATATGTAGCTGTAACCCCTCTGTAACCCCTCTGTACATCACCTTTACAATAATATTAAATTAAATTTTTATTTTTATTTTTATTTATTTATTTTTAGCCAGTCCTGGGCCTTGAACTCAGGGCCTGAGCACTGTCCCTGGCTTCTTCCTGCTCAAGGCTAGCACTCTGCCACTTGAGCCACAGCGCCGCTTCTGGCCGTTTTCTGTATATGTGGTGCTGGGGAATCGAACCTAGGGCCTCGTGTATCCGAGGCAGGCACTCTTGCCACTAGGCTATATCCCCAGCCCTAAATTAAATTTTTAAAGAAACAAAATAAATAAAGAGAAAGGGCCCATATCCATAGGCCACTTAGAACTGAAACAGAATAGGAAGACATTTGCATGAATCTTGCTGAAGATGTGCTCCAGGCATGCTCTGGCCTGAGCAAAGGGCTGACTCTAGTACTTTTTTGAGGTAGAGAGGCATGTGTTCATGGGACTTGAACTCAGGACCGGGGACCTGTCCCTTAGCTTTTTCATGCAAGGCTAGCACTCTTACCACTTGAGCCTATGGCTCTACTTGTGATTTCTGGTGGTAAATCAGTCTCATAGACTTTCCTGCCCAACCTGGTTTCCTATCGTGTTCCCCAGGCCTCAGCCTCGTGAGGAGCTAGCATTACAGGTGTGAGTGAGCAACAACAACAAAAACCTGACCCCTAGCAGGTGACAAAAGCAGTAGTACCAGGAGCACCACAGCATTAGAATACACCTTAGCAACATGGTTCACGATCATGGATGCTTGAGAACATATACACTGGAGAACATACTGGATGTAAATTAGAAGTTAACCACAGTACTTAAATTCTGATCACCACTTGGACTATTACTCCCCATTGTTGTCTTCAGAGTGTCAATGTTTCTTGACTTATTCAGGATCTCTATTTGCTTCCAGCAACTTACATTGTTTTCTGGGCTTTTTTTTTTTTTTTTTTTTTTGCTTTTAATATCTTCTGTTTAATTTTACCTGGACTTGCCATCTTTAGAATTTAAGATATGGCACTTAAATGTATTTATTTACTGAATTAAAGTTATTTATTTACAGGTAGGCATCAATCGTTTGCGCCTATAAACCAAGCTACTCAGGAGGCTAAGATGTAAAAAAGTTAGTTTGGGTAAGAAAGTCTGTGAAGCTGTTACCATCAATTAGCAAAAAAACAAACCAACCCCAAAACATTAAGTTTCATATGTTAATAATGCACTTTGTACAGAACATTACATTTTTCTACAAACAGTGGCTCTTTTTCTTAAGCTTTCTTTAATGGTCAAGTTTCCAGAATTAGTGGTAGTACAGGAGGAATTACCACTAGTCAGGAATATTATGAAAGCATGAAGATATGCAACATATCAGACCAAAGAGCATGCCAGTTTAATAACATTTACGTATTTAAATTCTTCCATTATTTCTAGAATTTAAGATCTACTAGAGAAAAATAATTTAGTGTTCATTACTCCACGCTCATATTGCCTTTGCTCTGAATCACAAGTAGGTAAAATGCTTTGAAAGAAATATTGCTAGATTAAAAAGGAACAAGTCAACAGAACTACTTACTGTAAACTATATTTGATAGATCAGTTTTCTATCCACTTACAAAACCTTTACAAAACCCAAAGAAAGATTTTAAAAGTTAAGATGCCAATAACCTATCTAAAACTACCCAAATAATCTCTTTATTTCATACTTGAAGCTTTTATTTATACTTATTATTTTTTTTAAAAGTCACTTGATAAGGAACATTTGCAGGTTTTTTTTTTTAAGATCCAACAGCTGAGATGAATACTCAACAGGTCAAAGCAGTGTTCATTAAATGATCACACCTTCAACTAATCAAGGAAGTCTAGTAATTCTACAGGCTATTCTATGTAGTTAATTGTGTCACAATTGCTTTCTTTCCAAGCCTGTGTCTTTTTCTTATTGCATTTACTGAAGGCTCCAGTATGAGGACTTCCCCATATCTGAGATGAATACATACTCCCACTTCTTTTTTTAAATTTTTTCTGTGTTTGTTCTGGGCATAAACTCAACCCTTAAAATTTTTTGCTCAGCTTTTGTGCTCATGGCTGGTGATGTACCTCTTGAGCCATACCTCCAGTATGGCTTTTTGTTTAGAAATTTTTTTTTTTTTTTTTTTTTTGGCCAGTCCTAGGCCGTGAACTCAGGGCCTGAGCACTGTCCCTGGCTTCTTTTTGCTCAAGGCTAGCACTCTGCCACTTGAGCCACAGCGCCACTTCTGGCCATTTTCTGTATATGTGGTGCTGGGGAATTGAACCCAGGGCCTCATGTATATGAGGCAAGCACTCTTGCCACTAGGCCGTATTCCCAGCCCTTGTTTAGAAATTTTCTACTAATGTTCTTTCCTGCCTGGGCTGGCTTCCATTTGTGATCCTCAGATCTCTCAGCCTCCTGAGTAGAAGGATTACAGGTGTGAGTCACCCACCATACCTGGCTGTTTGTTCTTTTTGTGACAATCCTGGGGCTTGAGCAAAGGGCCTGGGTGCTGTCACTAGCTCTTTTTTTTTTTTTTTTTTTTTTTTTTTTGCTTGAGGCTAACACTCTACCACTTCCAGTTTTTTGGTGGCAAATTGGAGATGGAAGAGTCTCATGGACTTTGCTGCTCAGTCTGGCTTTGAACCGTGGTCTTCAGATCACAGCCTTCTGAAATTCCAGTAGTAAAGAAATCCTGTGGTACTGAAGACTGAAGGCACAGGGTGGATAAAACAAGTAGAACAGAAAAATTCAAGATGAATTTTGATTGCAGAAGTCCCTAGACCACACACGTTTTCAATACTGCACTGCTTATGTGCATTTCTGTTGTGACAAAACTCAATTTTGTGACCATGTAGTCTGTACATACCTGGACCAGCCACAACAGCCGCCACTGCCCAGTCCAGCCCTGGGTCAAGCTCCTCAGCCAGACAAAAGGCCACAATATGCACTTCTAATAAATGACCTGAATTAAAAATATATAAGGTGTCCTTATAATTCAACAAGAAGTCAAATGAATATCAGGAAAGTCCATCTGGAGATGCAGTCCCTGAGGAAGGAACTTCACCTGGTTTTGCTTACCATGGTGTCCTAAGCACATGGCACCGTGCCTTCCTACAGGAGATGTTCATATTTAGTGATTTAATGACAAGAAAAAAAAAAGGTGAAGTTGGGCATGCAGTCTGAGAAAGTGTATTTCAGTTCAGCTGAGAATTGATTTTAATGATTTGAAACTTGAAAAAAATAGATCTTTGTTCTTAATTAAGATAGGAAAAGGTCAAGAGAAAATTTTTGTCTTCTTCTGTTATTCATAGCTAAGATTGTCAATCTAGAACCTTGGTTTTGCTGCACCTTTATCTACAGGATTCTTTATTTATTTATTTTGAGGCAGGATCTTAGTAAGCAGCACAGGCTGGCCTCGAACTTGGAATCCTCCTGCTTCAATTTCCAGAGTGCTGAGACTACAGGAGTGCACCCTCATACTTAGCTGTGATTTCCTGACTGTGAAGTACTGCACACTGGGCTGGTGATGTCTCTCAATGGCAGAGCATAGAGCAATAGGCTCTATGCCAGGCCCAGGGTTCAGTCTCCAGAATATACACACACATGCATGTACACACACACACACACACACACACACACACACACACACAGTCGAATATGTGCCTTGTGTAATGCTTCTGAAGAAAAACTGCAAAATTAAGAGGTAAATAAAAATTTCCTAAAATCCCATTGCCCAACTGATATTGAGCTCTTCCTTCTCCATGTTCCTGTTTTCCTCATATTTTGGCACCCATAGCATAAAATGCATAAAAACAGAGATTGGCTTGGAAAGGAGTTTGGTGGCACTTATCTGACATAATGCATTAGGAGAACACCATTTTCTCTGGACTCCTTATCTGTAAACAGTTTGGGGGGCTCTTCAGTAAGTAGTCAGAATGCCTTCTGTCCATACCCTCTGTACCTATAGGTGGTAACCACATCCCTTTTAGGAAAATGAGTTGGCATAAAAAGGGCACAGAGTTCATTAGAATTTCAGAATATAGTTCCCCAGGTGCCATCTTTTGTCTTTGTGTGTGCATGTTTGTGAGTGTGTGTGTTGTTTTGGGGGCTTGAACTCAGGGCCTGGGTGCTGTCCTTGAGCTTTGTTCCTCAAGTCTGGCGCTATACCATTTGAACCATAGCTCCACTGCTGGATTTTTGGTGGTTAACTGGAGACAAAAGTCACAGGGACTCTTCTGTGTGGGCTGACTTCAATTAGTGATTCTCAGATCTCAGCCTCCTGAGTAGCTAGGAGTATAGGCATGAGCCACCAGTGCCTGGCTTTTTCTGTCTTCTTAACATTGATTTCATCTATTATTCAGAAAATATGAGTTTGTTTATAACAGATTTTCCAAACTATCTTCACACCCACATAATCAACAAATGAATTTGCTTAAATCTATGTTCTCTGGGAAAAAAAGGCAAGTTTGCAAGTAGATTCAGTCTTGCTGATTTTTATCAGTCATATCTATTTATGACCATCTTTCCTAACTGCTGTAAGGCCTGCTCACAAAGAGCAACCCTCATGAATCTTTGTTATTTGTGTTCTTCCTCCCCTAAAAAACGTTTAGTGGAAGAATTGACCGTCTACCTGGAGAGACAGAGATGGAATTCCAGCAGCGACCACACAAATAGTTACCATGTGTCCCAAAGCAGATAGAAGTGCTGTTGTCTTCAGAGTGTTAACATGCTGCCAGGACACCTAAAGTTTAGCTTATATCACAGATTTCTTAAGAACTTGTTTAAAGACCTTCCAAATACTGCCAGTACCAAAAAAAACCAATCCTTTCTAGCAAAAGAACCTATGTCTAAGATATATAACTCAAAACACTCAGATCTTTGAGCCAAGTCTTGTTTCTTATTCATTCAGATCTCAACAGAATGGTGCACACAATATATTCACCTCATGACTATTTATTGCTTATTCCACAATCAAACATGCCATGTTAAAGGTGAACTTATCTTTTTTCCAAACTCCTTTAGATTCAGTTTAAGACTTGATGCTTCCTTAGTCAAATCCATGTCTCTGATACACAGGATGAAAGAAAATACTGTGAATGGGAAAGAAGAACCCATCAGTTTTGTGGTCCTTCCACTATTGGCAAAAAGAGGTAGAAGTAGGGCAGGGCATAGAGGATTGAAGGAATGTAGGTAAGAGCAATGCAAGATAGTATGTACTAGACAGTAGGGTCATGGAAGTATGAGATTGGGTAGGAGGAGGGAAGGAAAACTTTTCAGTACAATTCCTGGCACAACTGGAGTGTCAATACATGTCTAATGAAAGAAACTAGCCTCTGAACATCATCTAGGTGGTAAATGGGCCTTCCTACATGAGATAGCAGGACGGGATTTTACATGAGGGCCAGGCACATCAGTTTCCAGATACATCCAGTACTGTACCTGAAGCACTAGGTATGACAGTGCAAACGATATCCAGAAAAGCCAATGTAGTAGGATAGAGATCTACTAATGTCTATACTTTGTTGTGAACTATTGACAGTCCAGTGGATGGCAGTTCTTTCAGAAAATCTGATGGTAGTTTAGCTGAGAGACCAAAAGGTAATAATGTAAGATAGATGATGGTTGGAACTGAAAATAAAACTTGGGACCTAATAAGTTGCTACTCAAATCATCAATCAAGGACATTTTTCTCATCTTAAACAAGTTTAACTTTCTCTTCATCGTGCACTTTTTCCTGGTATCTTCACTTGCCCATAAAATTTCTCTCTGCCTGCCTTTCCCTCTGCTCTGTTCACCGCCTAGCCAAGGTGGAGATGAGCCTCTAGATACTGAATTCATCAGAAACTTTCCCATTCTCTAAGAAAAATATTTTTATTTTTAATTGAAATAGTAATTTATAGGGCACAGGGTGACATTTCAGTACTTGAATACCACATGTTAATGGTCAGATCAGGCCAAATGGCATATTCAGGAATCTTGAAAACATTTATCTTTTGAGCTTCTTTTTGCTCAAATTTAGCACTCTATCACCACCTGAGCCACAGCACCGTTTCTGGCTTTTTCTGTTTATGTGGTGCTGAGGAATCAAACCCAGGGTACCATGCATGCTAGGCAAAGCACTCTACTGCTACGCTACATTCCCAGCCCTAATCAAATACCTTTATGTTGGGAAATAGTCAAAAATCTCTCTAGCTATTTTGTAATATACAATTAACTGTTGTCAACCACAATTATCCTGAGGGGATAATTTCCAATTCCTACCTTGCTGGACTTCTACCTTCAGTATTGAACAGGTTGTCCTCTATTTCTTACTCTCAACTTCCAGTTCTTAAACATCTGTTTTACCTGGTTTTCTTCCTAGTATATTTCAGCTCTTCCACTAGGAGCAATGCACTAATGACTCCCAGCTCTATCTACCTTCTCTCCTGACTCCAACTGCCTCGACAGCCTCCCTTACCAGTCCCAGGGGCAATTCAAATGCCACAGGCTGGAAATCATCCAGCTGTATGTGCATGTGACCTTGGCCACATTAGTTAACTGAATGGGGCCTTGCTCCCTCAACATAAAAAGGGAAGGGAGATTCTGAATAACCACCTGACACGCAGCTGTAATCTAGAGATTAAATAACAGAATTGCAGCCCCCTGGCACATGGTAAGCGACCTACAGATGTTAACCATTAGTCCCTCAAGCCCAATCCTTCCTCATAAATTCCCCAGCTCACTCATAAACCCACCACTCATGTCATTCATCGAGGCAGAACCTCAAGCATCCTGCTGACACCCTTCTTTCCTAGGCATCCGCCTTCAGCCCTCATCATCCTCGGGAGCTGGAGCCATCCTCTGTCTCCATAACCCCACCCTATACAATCCTTCCATGAGGGACATGCGCACTACCCCACCCACGCGCCATTCTTCAAGGGCTCCCTTCTGGCTTGTTGGGGCAAAAGGGCTCCTTAGAACTTCGTGTGGCTCAGTCCTGTTGTCCTTACTCCATTTAGCTCCAGCTGATCGTCTGCATAGTGCTCTTCAAGCTCCTTCCACTTCCAGCCTTCCCCTACTTTTTCCAGCTTGGGGAGCCACTTCCTCTGGGAAGCCTTCCAGAGCTCCTAGTCAGAGTACTGGGTCTTTGTTCTCCGGGGCATGCTCTGCCCTCACACGTGTCTTTTATTATTACCTGCTCACCTGCCGGACCTCTCCACTGACTAGAGGTGTCTGCAGGTGGGAAAAAAAAATCGTGTTATTCCCATGCGCACCTGACTGCGGACACAGTGACCTGGTGTGTGTGTGCGGGGGGGGGGGGGGGGGGAAGGGGGAGAACTCAAGGAAAGTGAATCGGGCAATGTTTCCACGGAAAAGGAAACTACTTAGTTTAGGGAAAGCAGCGCCAAGGTTTGGGGGGATCCACTCCTCCAGTGGTGCAAGGCTGCTCGGCGGTTTCATCAGGCTTCCGTGGGTATCCAGCGCCGGCAGAACCTTCTAGTCCCGCCTTTGGGTTGGTACAGAATTAAAAAGAGTGCGGGGAGGGTGCAGAGCTGCCTCCCCTCCGCCCTGCTCCAGCTGGCAACGGCTTCCAGCGATCGGCCGCCCGGCGGGCAGAGGTGAAAGAAAGCCTTCGGCCTTTGTCCCGGGGTGGGGGGGGGGCGCAGCGGCGAGCGAGCGGCCCCGGGACTGCCGCGATCACCGGCCGGGCGTGGATCCTGCCCGCGCACAATGGCATACACAAAATGCATCCTCGGCGCCCGGGTCGGGAGGGGGCGCGCGCGCGCGCGCGTGCGCTCGCGCGCGTCCGGCGCGCGGCCCCAGCAGCCTGAACTCTTCGGCGCCCCCTAGTCGGGCTGGGGGCCCACGGTAGCCGCCGCCACCGCCACCGCCATCGCCGCCGGGCGGGAAAGCGGCTCGGCGTTCCGTGGTCACGCGCCAGCGGGCCCCCAGCGCGCGGCGAGGGCGGGGCTGGGCGGGACGTGGGCGTGGCCACGCGCGTGAGGGGCGGGGCGGGGTAGGGCGGGCGCGCGACGCAGGAAGCGCTTGGAGGCCCTAGCTGTCCCAGGGTGCCCTGCGCGGCGTGGAGTCAGGCCGCTGCTGCCGCCGCCATCCCGCTGGTTAGAGGGAGAGAGAGAGAGAGAGGAGAGGGAGAGAGAGGCTCGCTCGCTCGCTCGCTCGCTCGCCGGCCGGACCTGTGCGTGAGGGCGCGGGGGGCCGTGTCAGCGAGACGCAGAGCGCAGCCGCCACCACCAAACGGACATGTTGGAGCTCAGCGCCGCTACCGCCGCCGCCGCCTCTTTTTCCTTATCCAGCGAAAGGGACTGAGCAGGGGCCCGCCACCCCTTCGCCCCAGCGCGTCCGCCCGCCTGCTCGCCTGCCTCGCCGCCTCGGCCGCAGACCCCCAAGCCCACCGGGCCTCGGCCTCCGCCACTCGTCGCCTCCGTCGCCTCAGGCCCCGCCGGCTCCTAGCTCCGCTCCGCCGCGGCGCGAGGTCTATGTGACCGGCGGGCCCGAAGCCGTCGCCGCCGCCTCAGCGCGAACATGGACGCCGTCAACGCCTTTAACCAGGAGGTGAGGGGTGTTGAGGGTTAGGGGGGTACGGACCCTGCGGAGGGGAGCCGGGGTGGCTTCTCCCGCCGCCGGGAGTTTAAAGCTTCAGCCGGGGTGGGGACGCTTCCTGCTCGGGTTCTGGGACGGCGGGGCCTGCGCGGAGCGGCCTGCGTGGGGCCGGGAGAGGTCGCGGCCACCACGGGAACTGACCCCACGGCCCCTCCCCCGCCGGCCCCCGCGCGGCGACCCGGGCCGGCCCACCCAGGCCCCCACGGCGGCGCGGGGTCCTCCAACTGCGCGCCCCGGTGGCACTGGCTCTCCGCTCCCAGCCCCGTTACGGGCTGCGTGGTGCCGGGAGCCGGCGGGGGGCCGAGGAAGCGGGGCGGGCGGGCGGGCGGGCGGGTGGGGCTGGGGGCGGGAGGAGCGAGCCCGAGCTGCTGCGGGTCGCGGGGCTTTGGCGGAGCGGGCGGCCTGGGCTCTCCTGTTGCTCAGGCTGCGCCACGGCGGCCGCTGGACTCTGATCCCGGGTCGGGAGGAGCTGGAGAAGGGTGTTCGCCACCCCACGTTCCCCGGGATCCCCCCCCCCCACACACACACTTTGGGCGAGCGGGGTGTCTCCTCTTTTGGAGTCGGGAACGCAACCCCGTGGACCGGCGTGACGCCTAAAAAAGTTGAATGGGAGAAGGGGAGTATTTGCTCCACCTCAGTCCGCTAGGAAGCGGCCTCAGGGTTCTTCTCCCTGCCACCCGCCTCCAGGGGCAGTTAATCCTGGGTTCTTGGGAGACATTTACATGTGAAAACCTTCCCCAGCCCGGAACAATGCTGCCTTCCGCCTTAAAGCTTCCTAGTGCTAACTGTAAATCATTCCTGGGCTTGCTTTTGGAGGATGGTAGTCCATACCATTCCTATTTGTCAGAATTGACTTGCGAGGAGACTTAAAAATCCAGGGGCATTGTGGCAGCTGTTGTGGTTGGGTTGAATTAAATTATCTTTCATTTTCAAACTAAAAAAAAAAAAAATCAGATGTAGTTATTTCAGATGTGTAGATGTAACGTCCAGAACCTGCGACGGTCCCACAAAGAGATTTCATACTTCTAACTTACAATTGTGGGGCAACTTTGGATTTGTAGTGCACCTGAACACCACAGTTGAGACCATTCATTGCCGTGCAAGTTATCTAAAAAGTACCTTGCTGCACCTGATGGACACATACAGTAGTGGCAACTTACTGGATATTATCTTGAAAAGATTCAGTGGTGGTGATTTTCAAAATAATAACTCAGTTTTGGTTGCTAGAACATTTGTGATAAAGGCCCATATATATTTCAAAGTTGAACATGTACTGTTTCTTGAAGGTAAAATTGGCTGGAATGTTAGCGCCACAAAAACTGAATTTTTGCTCTTCCCTATCGTCCCCATCATAGCAGGTGCCTAGCAAATAATAAATGGATGAGAACTTGTAATAATAGCACAATTACTAAACGATTTCAAACACATTTCTCCCTCAGATGGAAAGTAACTTGGATGCTTTTCAGAAAAAGATTTTTAGAATCAAAAGTAATTCTAATTTCAATAATTATGGAAGCTGATATCCAGTACATTATTAAACAAAGTATCTTACATTAACCCAAAATTTTAAGCATAGTCGGAGAAGCCAACATTAGGAATGGTTTTGACTCCTTGGAAAGAGTATTTTGACTTTTAAATAAGCAAAACGAACATTTTCCTATCATTGTTTTCCTCCTTAAATAATTTTCACTTCTGTTCGTACTCTTTATATGCAACTTGCTTTTATGCTAAATAGATGTTGCCACCATGTCTGTTCTGCTAGATTGGAACTTTCTTGTGAAATTAACTGACTTTCAAACTCAATACTCTGTGTCTTCTGAACTGTTTCTCCCCATTCATGAAATGTTTCTCATTAAGTTCTTGATATCTTGAACCTCCATCTAGTTAGTCTTCATTCAACAGTTGGGGAGGGGAGGAGGAAAAGTGGGAGAAAAGGAGGGAGGGGGTAACAGTGTTTGACAAGAAATGTATTCATTACCTTATGTAACCTCTCTGTACAACATCCTTACAATAAAATTAAATTAAATTTAAAAACAACATTTGAGTGCCTATTCAGCTATGCAACTAAGTTCCTGAAAACCATGGAAAGAATCTCATCACCTAGGAGTTTAATACAGATGTACATGAGCTTCTCCTGTGTATTGTGGGATAGCAGTGGGAGAATCCATGAAGACTTTGGGAAGAGAAGAACAGTATTAAAAGGGCAACAGGGCTGAGAAATAAGTGTTATGGTTTGACTTTAGCTCTTGAAGGTTGATGAAGTAATTTGGAGACTGACAGATTTAATATTTGTCTAATGTATTCGAATTTCATTTTTAAGATGTGGATAAATATTGAAGGTTTTAAGTAGTGAGATATTATAATCAAGACTGTGCTTGATTCGTGGTGTTATGTTGTAGAAGGCAAAGACTCGGGAAAGATTGGCCAGTTGGAGCCTGAAATTGGAGACCTAAGTAAAACTTGAACTTGACAAGTGTAGTTTTGAAGAGTGGAAGGGTGCAAGCCAAAGGAATTCATGAATCTTGGCATTTGATAGGTTTATAAGCACCTTTTGCCTACACATTCTAAATGTTGAGACAGTTATACCATTGACAGAAGTCAAACAGTTATCAAAACTATATCATCTGAATAATGTGTTTTATTTCTGAATAGGTTGAATTTGAGTTAAATGTAGACCTGTCCTGTAGACATTTTTGGCAAGCAATTGGACATGTAGTGTTCAAACTTGGAATCAAGCAAGAGATTGAGGGAGACATCTAGGAGTCACTTTCAGAGGTGTCTAGCAATAATTGAGAGAGATTGATCACTACACATTTAGAGTGCCAGTAACTTTTATGTATACATGTGTAACTTTCTAATAGATATATATTACTATACAAGCATCCAATTATAGATGAGGGGAATGCTTTAATTCACCCAGTGGCGCATTGGTAACCAATGGCAAAGCTGGAATTTGAATGCAGGTCTCCCAAATTTAATTGCTGTTTGAAAATACTATTTTGTATAGTTACCAGGAGATTCGACAACGGTTTAAGACTTAGGGACACTGAAATCTTTGAGAGTAATAAAATCGAATCTTAGTGTTGAGTTGTTGGGGGGAAAGAAATAAAAGGTCAAATTTGGACTCGTTAGAATTTTTTTATTTTTATTTTTGCCAGTCCTGGGGCTTGGACTCAGGGCCTGAGCACTTTCCCTGCTTTCTTTTTCTATATATGTGGTGCTGAGGAATCAAACCCAGGGCTTCATGTATGCGAGGCAAGCACTTTTTGCTTGACTGACCCATGACTGATAGAAGAATGAATGTAAAGGAGAATATTAACCATCTACTAGGCACTGGTGAAATATAGTATATTTATATAGTATATATCATAAGGTTTAGACTTAATAAATGGTATACATATGCTTGTCTTTATAAGATGAAAATAGAGGCTTGAGCATTTTCACAGGAGCAGATATAAAACAGTGAGAGTCAATGGTTAACTTGGAGTAAAATTGAGGTAAGAGAAAAGGGACAGTTTGGGAGCAAGTGCTGGTGGCCCAAACCTGTAATCAAAGCTACTCTGAAGGTTGAGATCCAGAGGATTGACACTCAAGGCCAGTAAGGGCAGAGATTTCATTTCCAAGAAAATTAGGAAAAGGCTGGGCTGGAAGTGCAATTCAAGAGTACATCTGAGCAAGATCAATTATGGCCAATATTTGTATACCATGACTTATACATTCCTTGTTGTGAAGAGTTAGTCTTTGATTTGCAATTTTTAAGACATTTAATAATACAAGTATTAAAATGGTGCCAAAAATAAAACAATGAAAGTTGATCATTGTTTTCTTTGTTGATTAGGGGCTTAAACTCAGGGCCTGGTGCTGGGCCTGAGCTTTTTTGCTTGAGGCTAGTGCTCTTCCACTTTGAGGGACAGCTACACTTCTAGTTTTTGGAGGTTAATATGAGATAAGTCACCCAGGCTGGCTTTGAACCATGATCTTCAGATCCCGGCTTCCTGAGTAGTTTAGGATTACAGGCAAGAGCCACTGTCTCGTGGCTGTAGCTAATTTTTTGAGTATTTTGTTGTTGTTTTTTTTAGTAACAACTGTATTGTGAACTGTACCACTTGAGCCCTCCAGCCCTTTAAACAAATTCTCTCATCCCGCAGCTGTACCTCCCAGCAGAGACAAATAATGAATTTGGTGTTACTCTCTGGTCATAAACAATAGACATTCTGTGTTTGGTTGTACATGAGAAATTTATTGTACTTTTTCCCCCCCAGTCCTGGGGCTTGAACTCGCTGTCCCTGAGCCTCTTCTCAAGGCTAGTGCTCTTAACACTCAAGCCACAGAGCCAACTTCTGGCTTTTTCTGAGTGGTTTACAGGGGTGAGCCACCAGCGTCTGGCTTATATTTATATTTTTTTTTTGGCCAGTCCTGGGCCTTGAACTCAGGGCCTGAGCACTGTCCCTGGCTTCCTTTTGCTCAAGGCTAGCACTCTGCCACTAGAGCCACAGCGCCACTTCTGGCCGTTTTCTGTATATGTGGTGCTGGGGAATCGAACCCAGTGCCTCATGTATACGAGGCAAGCTCTCTTGCCACTAGGCCATATCCCCAGCCCTGGCTTATACATTTATTATTATTATTATTATTATTTTATTTTTTATTTTTTGCCAGTCCTGGGGCTTGAACTCGGCCTGAGCACTGCCCCTGGCTTCTTTCTGCTCAAGGCTATCACTCTATCATTTGAGCCACAGCGCTACTTCAAGTTGTTTTGTTTTGTTTTGGCTTCATCCATGCTAGGCAAGCACTCTATCTCTAAGCCACATTCCCAGCCATAGACATATTCTTTAGTGTGCTTTTATTAGTTTAAATGTTAATATTGTGAAGATGTAGTTCATTTTGTACTGGCAAACTTCAGTGAGCCTTCTTAGACATGTGTTCTGGTGCACATTCTCTTGGACAGCTGTTCTCAGATTTTATCTTTTGACCCCTTTAAAATTCGAAAGAGTTAGTACCACAGAGATTCCTATATATGAATTATCTATTGATATTTCTCTTATTAGAAATTGATGAGATATATTAATTTTTAAATGTATTGTTTTTAAAATGAGCTTATTAGGACTGGAGATGTGGCTCAAGCAGTATAGCATCTGTCTACTAAGTTCAGAGCCCTGAGTTCAAACCCCAGTACTGGGGACAGGGGGAAATGAGCTCATTAGCCAGGAGTTGGTGGCTTCTGGTGGCTGGTAATCCTAGCTGCTGAGGAGACTGAGATCTGAGGATTCTGGTTCAAAGCCAGCAGGAGTATGACAGATGTGAGACTTTTACCTCTACCAGAAACCCCCCCAAACCCTAAAACTCCAAGTTCAGGTGGTAGAATGTTAACCTTGAGCACCAAAGCTCAGAGATAGCACCCAGGCCCTGAGTTCAAGCCCCAGGATCTGCACACCCCTTCCACTCACTCCCTCACTTCCTGTCAGAAAAAAGAACTTACTGCATAATAACATAATCAAAATGAAGAGTAACATCTCCCAATGAGGTATTCTTTTTTTCTTTTTTTTTTTTTTAACCAATTTCACTTAATCTTTGGCTTAATAAAACCTGGACCATACCTATTTTTTCATTCAGTCTCACTTTTTTTTGGCCAGTCCTGGGCCTTGGACTCAGGGCTTGAGCACTGTCCCTGGTTTCTTTTTGCTCAAGGCTAGCACTTGCCACTTGAGCCACAGTGCCACTTCTGGCCGTTTTCTATATATGTGGTGCTGGGGAATCAAACCCAGGGCTTCATGTATATAAGGCAGGTGCTCTTGCCACTAGGCCATATTCCTAGCCCCTCAGTCTCACTTTAATATGCATCAGCCTTGGGGGGTGGGGGGGTGGGTGCTGTGTTACTTATGAGAATATCTCAACTAATATGAACACAGTTTTGGCCTCAATGGCCACTGAAAAAGACAAGAGCTCCCAGTGGTTCTTGAAATATAAAGAGTTGTAGCACTAATTGGTGGTACACATAGGAAAGATAAATGAGTGGTTTTATTTAATACTCATATTTAAAGTCAGGCCTAAATTAAGCCTTGTGAACACTTAATGCATGAATTGATGTTGGTACATTTATTCAGTTGTGCTGTCAGTCTCAACTCACCAAGTTACTCTGGAGAAAGGAGCTAAATTCCACTTCTCAATAGGGAGCTGGTTAGGCTTGATTGCCCTCTATAACTGATCATCTGCTGAGAATGAATCTGTGTTTCTAGCCTGTAATAGTCTTTTGGTTCTGATCATGCTTTTCTGAGAGGTCTAAGTAGAAAAAATGGACAAAGGGTTCAAACAAAATTGTTAGTAGTGTCTGGAGTAGATCAGTCATTTCTCTTACCTCATCTGACTGTTATCCAAGTTAAGAGAGATTTCTTTTGCTCTTAATTATCAGGGGATTTTTAATCTCTGACAACAGTTCAAGTCCAGCTTCATTGTAAGTGGAATAAAGGTGACTCTTTAGAAGTTTCCAAGTAGCATTTATCTATCAGTTTGTCTAGTATTTTGATACAAAAATAAGCATATGTACACATGATAAGATTGATTCAGGAAGAAATAAGAGTAATGGAAAAGTTTGGTTGAATGAAAAATATTGTGAAACAGAATTTGGGACAAACTAAACTGTATCTAATAATAGAAAGTTGACAAAATGGTGGTTTTTGTTTAAAACCAGGTTCACATTCTAGGTTGTTCTCTGCCATAGAACATAAATATTTAGAAACCTTTATATTCCACTATAGTAAATTGGCCTAGAAAACAAATGTGACTCAAAAATGGAATTAAGAATTATAAGCTAGGGTATGATATATTTAGTAGACGGCTCAAGTTAAATTCATCAGCTACATTCACAATTGAAGAACATTCATTGTTAACTTACAAAGGTTTATAGGAAGCAGCAGATAGACAGCAGTCTGCCTGTCAGTCTTACCTAGAAGGTGTTCAGAAATTTACAATTTATTTTCACAATAAATTTGAGAACTACTCTCTTTGTGTTTGGCATGGATCCTATTGACTGAGATGTCTACTTGCTCAAAAATTTTGTTTGGCATGATGGTTTATGGCGAGTATGTTAATTGTACATTTTGCTGTTTGGTAAGTACTTTTGAAATTTGATTCAAATTCCTGCTTCTTACTCTGTTACTTGTAAAGCTTTGTATTTCACAATATATTTGCTCAGGTCAGATTTTGGCCCTTTATAAATATTTTTATCAGAGATAATAATAACCCAAGAAAGAAAAAGGTATATATTTTTATATTTTGAATTAAGTATTCAAGCAAATGTGGGGTGGGTGTGGATGTATCTCACAGGATTGTTTACAGACCCAGTCCCACATGTTAGAGCTAACTGGAGGCTTTACTAATGAACTAAATTCCTTTTAAAGGCAGTGTTCAGAGTTAACACTTACATATTGTTAATTAAAATCAGCAGCACAGCAATAGTTTGGAGTCCCAGTTAAGAAAATATTAGGGTGAGGAAGAATATTTTATTTCTGACACAATTTAGAATTGTCAGTGCTTAATAATAATAGCAAACTGACTAAAGTTTTAATGTATTCGGAATCTTGAGCTAGTTTGCCTAATTACCACCTGCACCTGGATACTATTGCAATAGCTGAACAACTTTGTAGTCCATAATATCCCTCTGCAAGATCTCTAGTATATCTTTATTTACTTTTCCATTTTGTTTCTTAGGACCTAAGTTTTGGTTGAAGCAGAATTACAATACCCCATAAAGGAAAATAAATTACTATAAGGTGTCTTTTTTTGTAATTTATTTATTAATTAAACAAAATTTTTTTGACAAGGTATTGTGCAAAAAGAGTACAGTTACATAGTAGGGCAGTGTGTACATTTTTTGTGATATCTTAACCCTGTTTTTCTTTCCCTTCCCTAGGTCAGGTAGACATATATACAATACACAGTGTACCAAGAACATATACAGTAGCCACGTGGCCCACGCCAAAGAAAATTTGCCTAGGGCTTTAAATGTAATGTCGACATTAGACAATATGTCGACAATAGTCTATAAGGTGTCTTTTTAACTCTTTAGGAAACAAGTATTCTTTAAACTTCACCTTAATTGAGAGCTCCAAATGATAAATCCTCTTTAGAAAGGATACCAAATCTTTTATAAAGGCCTATTATGATCAGATTTAGTAAATATAAGGACAGATTTTTTTTTTTTTTTGGCCAGTCCTGGGCCTTGAACTCAGGGCCTGGGCACTGTCCCTTCTTTTTGCTTCTTTTTGCTCCAGGGTAGCACTCTGCCACTTGAGCCACAGCGCCACTTCTGGCCATTTTCTATATATGTTGTGCTGGGGAATTGAACCTAGAGCGTCATTTATATGAGACAGGCACTCTTGCCACTAGGACATATTCCCAGCCCCATAAGAACAGATTTTATAAAGTTAATACAAACTTGAACAAGTTCGTTTTTAAGTGTACTTAGGTAAAACCATAGAAATAGAAAGATTATTGGTTGCCAGAGAGTAGGAAAAGGACTGAAGATTGCTAATAGGTAAGGTTTTTCTTTTTGTTTTTGTTTTTGAGGTTGAAAGTTATGTAATTCTGAATATTCTAAACAGGACTAAATGACTAAATTGTGCATTTGTAAAGGGTGAATTTTGTGGTATGAGTTAGCTCTTGAAACTTTAAAAAAAAACACAGAAATATTAGGTCCTAACATCACTTTCATTGTTTTCTTGCTTTGTGTGATTTTTCTATAAGGTTGAAGACAATAGCTAGTAACTAACTACATGACTCTATAAGTTTTTTTCTTGATCCTGAATACCAAGTTTGTTCAGAGGATATCTTTGGTTTTGACATGCTATTTTAAGAAGTAATCCAGAGGACCATACAAGCAAAAGACAGGAAGAGAATCTTTCATTGAATGATGTGAAGTCCCACAGTATAGGGCAGGCAGTTCTGAGATTCAGGCTTTTTAAGTCCATTCCACAACTTCATATGGCTGCAGTGAGGTTCTTGGAGTAGCCAATGCTTATCTACTAGACTGCTTGGCTCAGCAGTTTTTTTGTACATTTGAAGCTTGGCAGTAAGCAAAACTACCAAAATGTGTACTTTTGAAAGATTTGTCTAAGTTTTATTTTATAAGTCAGACACGGTGATGCAATAGATAGTATTAATATTTAAAACATTAGTGTTTGTATTTTCTTTACTAATTTATACTCAATTAAAATTTTAAATTGGATTTCTGTGTTGTTGTTTTTGTTGTTTTTTTGCCAGTCCTGGGTCTTGGACTCAGGGCCTGAGCACTGTACCTGGCTTCTTTTTGTTCAAGGCTAGCACTCTGCCACTTGAGCCACTTCCGGCTTTTTTTTTTTTTTAAATATATGTGGTACTGAGGAATTGAACCCAGGGCTTCATGCATACCAGACGAGCACTTTACCACTAGGCCATATTCCCAGCCCCATGATTTCTGTGTTTTATAAATGATAAATTTTAACTTTTTCTTCCAACCAAATGGTGTTTTTTTTTTATATACTGGAACTTTTTAAAAAGTCATTTCTCCAGTTGAGGTTTAAGAAGTATTTATTTCACAAAAATGTTTCACACTGGTATGACATAACATCACTGCTCTTCAAAAGTGGCACCTTTTCTAACAAAGTAAAGCAATGGCATAGATAAAACACTCATTCCTTAAATCACCTCTTAGCTTTTGTGTGTGTGCACGGGCACCAGTCCTGGAGCTTGAACTCAGCCAGGGTGTTGTCCCTGAGTTTTTTGTTTTCTTTTAATGCTAGCATTCTACTACATGAGCCACAGCTCCACTTCAGGCTTTTTGGCGGTTACTTGGAGATGAGTCTACAGACTTTCTTGCCTGAACTGGCTTTGAACCGGCTCAGATCTCAACTTCCTGAGTAATTATGATTACAGGCATGAGCCAGTGGTGCCCAGTTGATTTTTGATATTAAGAATAATTTTGCTTTTATATATTTATTTTGTAAATGTTTATCAATTCTGAAACTGGGAAAAAAAAGTGAGTTTGTAGTAGGTGAAAGGAAATTTAGGAAAGTATAAGGGTTTTTTTCCCCCTTGAATTTTTTTTTTTTTTTTTTTGGCCAGTCCTGGGGCTTGGACTCAGGGCCTGAGCACTGTCCCTGGCTTCTTCTTGCTCAAGGCTAGCACTCTGCCACTTGAGCCACAGCGCCACTTCTGGCCATTTTCTGTATATGTGGTGCTGGGGAATCGAACCCAGGGCCTCATGTATACGAGGCAAGCACTCTTGCCACTAGGCCATATCCCCAGCCCCTCCCCCTTGAATTTGAGAATATTATATTTCAACTTGGTTGCATATAAAGTGATTTTCCCCTGGAGGGCACAGAGAGCTCCTACCTGTAATCCACTACTCAGTTAACTTAGGAGGCTGAGATCTGAGGATCTCAGTTCAGAGCCAGACCAGGTAAAAAAAATCCATGGGACTCTTTATTTCCATTTAACCACCCAAAGGCCAGAAGTGGAGTTGTGGCTCAAGTCGTAAAGAGCTGGCCTTGAGCATAACACTCAGGGACAGTACCCAGGCCCTGAGTTCAAGCCCCAGGACTAGCACAAAAATAAATGACTTACCTTGTGGATATCCATAACAGGGACCAGTTATTTTGAAGAAATTTTATTTTAAAATTGTAGTGATTTTTTTGAAGTTTGCTAAAGATTTTTGCAAGTACTATAGTAACTTATCTTCGAAGAGGATATTCCATGGACAAGTCATATCCAGTATTGATGATTGTACTAACCATAACCTTTCATCATCTAAGTATGTTTACTAAAAGTTGAAAGTAGAACATGGTAGTGTTCACCTAGGAACTCAGCACTTAGGAGCTAAGGCAGCAAGATTGCTAGTTTGTGTTTAGTCTGGAATACACAGCAAGACCCTGTTTCGTTTTAAAAACAACAACAAAAACGGTGGGAGCCCTGTAGCCCTGTTCAGGAGGCTGAGATACAAGGATCAAAATTCAAAGCCAGCCTGAGAAGGGAAGTCAGTGAAACACTTTCCTTAAATTAAGAACCAAAATGCTGGAAGTGGAGCTTTGGCTCAAGTGATAGAGCACTAGCTAATCCATGCATTAAGCTAGTGAAAAGAGCACTCGGTGGGCTGGGGATATAGCCTAGTGGCAAGAGTGCCTGCCTCGGATACACAAGGCCCTAGGTTCGATTCCCCAGCACCACATATACAGAAAACGGCCAGAAGCGGCGCCGTGGCTCAAGTGGCAGAGTGCTAGCCTTGAGCGGGAAGAAGCCAGGGACAGTGCTCAGGCCCTGAGTCCAAGGCCCAGGACTGGCAAAAAAAAAAGAGCACTCGGACCCTGAGTTCATGTTCCAGAACTGGCGTGCATACATGTACATCTGTAAACACAAGACACAGATTTGGGGAAAGGTGCACTTTTGTATCTTAGTAAATTTGTAAATCAGTTTTTAAGTTGATGGATTTTATTTTGAAATTAATGCATTACGTACAATTAAAATAGAAGATGAAGGAAATAAAATAATCCTAATCCCAACATCTACCATACCCATTAGCGTTTTAGAATGCTTTCAGTGTTTATTTTCCCTACTCCCCCTACTTGTGTTATTTTTTTTTCTTTTAGTTTTTGGTTTGCAGGGGCGGGAGAGGTGGTGGTGTTTTGTTGTTGTTTTTGTTTTGTTTTTTTCTTTCGAGACAAAGCCTTGACAGTGTTTGTTGCCCAGGGTATTTCCAAGCTCCTCTGGCTTCAAGGCTTAAAGATTTATTTGGGTTACTAGATCTTTTTAATAAATTCAAATTATTCTGTTTATTTTCTGAATAGTTATTGTAGAAAATTGGCATGCAAACTGATTATTGCTTTAAATAAATTTCTAGAAGTAGAATTACTGGTTTGAAAGGTAGGACTATTTTTAGTTCTTGTTACATAATTTTACATTTCTTTCTGGAACTTAAACTTGCTCACTAAGTCTCTTCCAAAGTGTACCTTTTTGCTTCATGCCAATTCTCATTCATGCCAGTTAGGTAAGCAGTTTATGTCTCATTGTTTTAATTTATGTTTATTTGATTGTTGGTTGATAAGATTTAAACTGTAGGGGTTCCTTTGTCATTTGGGATCTCTGTACATTTTTCAATTCCCCTGTCTTACATTGCTTATGCATACTGTTGGTTTACTCAGCATAAAATGTTAGGCTTTCAAGTAGAATTACATAATAATTCTTTTGATTGGCTTCAATCACATTAGCCCAATACTGGTAAAGTTGTTATTTAAATACTTGGATGAACTATACATTAAAGGCATAAAAATGAAATGTTAGGTAAGAAGGGACTGTAAACTATTCTTTACCTAATTGTTCTATCAGTACATGTTTATTTTATGGAGTTGGCTATAAAGCATCTTTTTGGAAAGTAAGATACTTACATTTTGTTAAAAGTATACTAAGTCTATATATACTACATTACAATATGTTGGCTTTAGCGTAATGTAGTTTAACTAAGCCAATCTCTCTGCTATATTGAATCAAATGCAAAAGGAAGAATGCTGTAGAATTAGATGCTGAAGTACCTGCATCCAACAGAAATAAATTTACTCTTACTAACCAGTAAAAACGTTGCAGACAAGTTAAAGTGAGAATAGCTGAAAAAACAAACAATTTTACAAGTAAGGCCCTTCAGTTCAAAAGTGCCTGGCATATAAGTCTTGAAGAGATGTTTACCAAATTCGAAAGGATGCTTAATAGACAACAATGTTGTATTCTTTAAAATTAGTTTTGATCTTAATCCCAAAGTCATGTTTTAGCCTTGTCATTCTTTAAATTATGACCTTTACTATAATTTCCCCCAATTTCTAGGAGTCTAATATCCAGTGGTTCTTTTATGGATACTCTACTGACAGTTTCAGCATTAAATTTTTGATATGCTTTTTCTATGTTCTTGTTTTTGTACTCCAGGTTGTATAATAAATCTGAACTATATTAATCCATGCATTAAATGCTGAGTATTATCCTGTTGGGTTTTTTTCTCCTAAGTTTGCTATTTGTTTTCATTGTCACTATTAAGTATTTGCCAGCTTCTAAGTCTCTTTGAAAGAATCATCCACATTTGGTTATTACATTAATCTTTATTTTCCTAAACTAGAACAATAGGGTTACATTATGATAAACATACATAAATTTGTCTTAAGACAAAAAATGCATGTAATACACTTAACTACTGAACAGCATACCTCAAACATGCTCAACAAATTTATACTACCCTGCAGTTGGGCAAAATCATCTAATGTAAGATGAATATTAGTGGCTTATTTCTGTAATCCCAGCTACTCAGAAGGGTGAGATTTGAGAGTCACAGTTTGAAGCCTAAGCAGGCAGAAAAGTCTGAGACTTTTATTTCCAGTTAACCAGAAAAGGGCCAGAAGTGGTGTGTCTCAATGGTAGAGCCTTGGCTTTGAAAGAAAACCTGAGAGAGCACCCTGAACCTGAGTTCAAGTCCCAGTCCCATTACCTACCTCTTCCCCCCCCCCATCATTTTAACACAAAGCCTATTATTTCTTAAAATACTGAATAACCTTACATAAAGTATTGAATACTGTTATCAAAAGCAGAATGAGTTTAAGTCAAACCATCAGAAGTCAGCAACTATGTAACATATTTAACTTTCCTGTCACATTATTGCACTTCTCTAAACAGAAACATGGAATAATAAGAACATAGGTAGCAAGGCAAAAATAAAACTTGACAAGTTTCAAATAGCGTTAGTGATAAGAACAATATTTTAAAGACTTTTTTTCTATGTGATTCCTGGATGATATGAAACATTTTCCTATGCTTTTCTGTTTTTATATTTTACATAGATAGAAATACAGTACCCACACATATTTTTGAATGGATATGTACACTTACAAATATACAAGTCATCGAATGAATCATTAAAGATTGAATCCTATGTCTTACTTCATTTTCCTATGTCTTTTTTTTTTTTTTTTTTTTTTTGCCAGTCCTGGGCCTTGGACTCAGGGCCTGAGCACTGTCCCTGGCTTCTTCCCGCTCAAGGCTAGCACTCTGCCACTTGAGCCACAGCGCCGCTTCTGGCCGTTTTCTGTATATGTGGTGCTGGGGAATCGAACCTAGGGCCTCGTGTATCCGAGGCAGGCACTCTTGCCACTAGGCAAGAGTGCCCCAGCCCCCCTATGTCTTTTTAGTGAACATTCCTTGTGAGGAAGCAAGGTAATAGAGAATTTCCACAGTAAGCTACAAATTCCTTTAAAACTAACATTCAGTTCCTGAAGAGAGTACACAATCATAGTGCCATGTAGCTTTAAAATGATAGCTGACCTCAAAAGTTATTTTACCCAGCTCATTTTTACAAGTGAGGAAGCTGGTGTTAAAATCATTTCAAATAAAGCAGTAGGCATCAAGCTGAAAACAAAATGTAAGAAAGAACTGTAGCTTTGTAGTTAAAAAAAGGGGGGGTTGGGGCTGGGGATATGGCCTAGTGGCAAGAGTGCCTGCCTCATATACATGAGGCCCTGGGTTCGATTCCCCAGCACCACATATACAGAAAATGGCCAGAAGTGGTGCTGTGGTTCAAGTGGCAGAGTGCTAGCCTTGAGCAAAAAGAAGCCAGGGACAGTGCTCAGGCCGAGTCCAAGCCCCAGGACTGGCCAAAAAAAACCAAACAAACAAAGAAAAAAGCCAGCTCATATTTTTTTCTATACAGGAGGAAGATTGAGTACCTACTTGTCACTGTAGATAAGTCTTTTTTGAAACATTTTAGTTATATATTAATAACAAGTCAATCTTAGAGTCATAAAAACAAAGAAACAAAACTAGATACAATTGGTGTAATTGATTACAAAATGTTTAAGAAAAATAAGTTTAAGGAAAAAGTAGGAATAAGTATCCATTTAGAGATTGATTAAGAAAGGAAATAGACATTAGGCAATTAAGTTTAAAAGTTACTTATTATTGCCTTGATAGCTTAATTTCAAAAGCAGGAAAATGCAAATTCTAGAAACTAAACTTTACCAATTCACTTTTACCTTTGCCAGTTCTGCCTTATACATTTCTAGGAATTGCTAAATACTAATAGCTAGAACACATTCACTTATTGATTTATAACAAATAATTTCTTTTTGGTTAAGTATATCTAGTGAAGAGAATATATTAAATTTTTCAGAAAGATGCTGGCTGTGATTACATCATGAATACATAAGGAAAAAAAGCAAGGTAATCTATTACCACGTGGATTTTAGCTGTTAATAAACGATCAGAAGATTTCATTCTACAAGTTAAAATAGGACTCTCTGAGTTTATGAAATTTGTAACTTGATTCAAATAAAAATTGTTCTAGAGGCTACATAATAGACTGAAGAACTTTCACAACCAAAGTCTAATGGTCTGAATATCAAAGTAAAATTCAATGAAATGTGGATAAATAGCTAGTGTAACTATGAAAAAAACCACAATCAACATGACTGTACATAATGGTTATGTTGTACATTTAACCTGTGCTAGGTTATCTAAAACTTCATTTAGTTCTCACTAAAATTTATGTCTCTGTAGCTGATATAAGTACATGCTTTACAAGTGAGAATAGTATGATACAATATCCTAGAATCATCTACTTGGTTGGACTCATTCAAAACCACTTCTTTCTCCAGAATACCACAATTTCTGGTGTGTTTTTCACTAGTATTATTTTGTAGTTTAGGGATTAATTTGTGGTTTAGGGTCTTTATTTATAAAACTGGTTGTTTTTCACCTTGGGATTTTTTTCCTCTTGAGGTTTGTTGGCTGATACTGGAAGTTAAATTATCTCATTCTGAGTCCAAATGATCTCTTCATTTCTCATGTTTGGTTTATTACTATATATGTTCCACTATATATGTTCTAGGTCAAGAAATAAATTTTTATGATTGTGTTTTTCATAGTTTATATTACTTGTTTGAAGGAAACACTACATTGAAAGATAACCAGTGATCACTTTGGGGCATATTTTTCTCATTTTCAAAACAAGAAAGTTTCTCTGAGAAGTAACTTTCATAATTTTTTCATGATACTTACAGCAGTATTTTTATTATAACAAAATTATTTAAAATAGAAATATGTACCAATAGGAAAAAATAACAGTAAATAGTTTTCATATTTTTTAACCAGGGTCCTCACAGTGAGAATTGTATCTTACAATCAAGTGCTTGTACCCACAGCCAAAACTTAACTTTCTTTTTTTTTTTTTGGCCAGTCCTGGGCCTTGGACTCAGGGCCTGAGCACTGTCCCTGGCTTCTTCCCGCTCAAGGCTATCACTCCGCCACTTGAGCCACAGCGCCGCTTCTGGCCGTTTTCTGTATATGTGGTGCTGGGGAATCGAACCTAGGGCCTCGTGTATCCGAGGCAGGCACTCTTGCCACTAGGCTATATCCCCAGCCCCAAAACTTAACTTTCACACAGCAGTATATTTGTTTCTTCATGTCCACAGACTTAACCAGTCTTGGGTCAAAAATACTGAGGACAAAAATTTCAAGAAGGTCCAAAGAACAAGATTCACATTTGTCATATGCCAAACACATGAATGAAATTATGTCAGGCATACTCTTGTTGGTGGCATCTCTTCGTTTCAGAGTCACGTTCTCTCCCCAGTATTCCTTTTTTTTTTTTTTTTTTGGCCAGTCCTGGGCCTTGGACTCAGGGCCTGAGCACTGTCCCTGGCTTCTTTTTGCTCAAGGCTAGCACTCTGCCATTTGAGCCACAGCGCCACTTCTGGCCATTTTCTTTATATGTGGTGCTGAGAAATCGAACCCAGGGCCTCATGTATCTGAGGCAAGCATTCTTGCCACTAGGCCATATCCCCAGCCCCCCCAGTATTCCTTGTTCAAAATTGTTTACTTCTGTTTCACTTTTGTACTACTGAGTTCTACCATTGATACATCTAAATGTGCAAAAGATGTCTCATTCTTTTCATTATTCATTAGCATATAACTTGGCACCTATTCGTATAGTATTTACATTGTACTAAATATTATGTTGTAAGTAACACAGAGATGATGGAGAATATAGAGAAGGATGGGTGTAGGTTGCATGTAAATTCTGTGCCATTTTGCATAACGGACTTAAGTATCTTCTTGTGAGGATGCAAGAACCAGTTTCACTATAGGATAACTGTATTTGTCCCTATTAATATGCAGTGTCTCCTGTTATATGTAGTGCTCCCCCCTTTTTTTTTTTCACTTAAATCCATTATAAAAGTTATGTTACTACATAGTAAGCTTATTTTCACAATCTGCTAGTGATGAATTTCAACCTGTAGTTTGAAAAGCACAGCTCTGGATCTTTAGAATTCTCAGAAAAAGTTATACATTGTGGAAATAGTAAACATCTATTTGCCAGAACTACAGTAAAATTCTTTTTGCATGTATTGTTTGTATTCATAAACTATTCCTTAAGTAATGACTATTACTGTACCTTTTTTTTGACCAGCCCTTGCACTTACTCCATTTTCTTGGGTAGTTGGTGTATTAACACTCATGCCAGGCCTCTGGCCTAGTTTTTTTTTTTTTGTTTTTTTTTTGCCAGTCCTAGGCCTTGAACTCAGGGCCTGTGCACTGTCCCTGGCTTCTTTTTGCTCAAGGCTAGCACTCTGCCACTTGAGCCACAGCACCACTTCTGGCCATTTTCTATATGTGTGGTGCTGAGGAATCAAATCCAGGGCTTCATGTATACTAGGCAAGCACTCTTGCCACTAGGCCATATTCCCAGCCCACTGGCCTAGCTTTTTTCCTGGTTAGACAATCTCTTTGATTTCACTGGCTTCAAGCTGAGTAGCTAGGATTACAGAAGTGAATTTCTGGCACCTGGCTTGTTATTCCCATTTTGCAGATGAACAAATATTCCTACAGCTGGCAAGTATTACATCTAAGATTTCCCGAGTACTTTATTATTGACTATGACTTTAAAAACTCAGGGGCTGGGTGCTATCCCTGAACTCCTTTGCTCAAGGCAGTATGACTTTGAGCCACTGGTTCATTGGAGGTAAGAGTCTCAAGGCCTTTCCTGCCTGGGCCAGCTTTGAACCACAATCTTCAGGTCTCAATCATCCTGAGTAGCTAGGATTACCAGTGCCCACCCAGCATTTAGCATGTATTCTTGCAGGGAATTTTTTTTATGATGCTAACTGACAAAGTAATGAAATGTGATTTTTTTTTTTTTTTTTTTTTTTGTCAGTCCTGGGCTTGGACTCAGGGCCTGAGCACTACTGTCCCTGGCTTCTTTTTGCTCAAGGCTAGCACTCTACCACTTGAGCCACAGCGTCACTTCTGGCCATTTTCTATATATGTGGTGCTGGGGAATCGAACCTAGGGCTTCATGTACAAGAGGCAAGCACTCTTGCCACTAGGACATATTCCCAGCCCCGAAATGTGATCTTATTTAGATAATCTTTAGAAAATCAATTTCTTTGTAAAAAATCGAATTTTCTCTCTCATTCTTAATATTACATTTTTCTGTTTATTTACATTTTTCTGTTTTACATTGATTTTATTTGGTGCATTCCAAGCCTTTTAAAATTTTTTCACTGGTGTCTGGTCTCAGTATGAATGGTTTTGAAAGCTGTGAATGTTCAAGGTATTCTTACTAGTAGGGCTAGTTTTACTCTTTGTAAAGAGACTTTTTCTTCAGACTAGTTTCTTGGTGTAGTGTCTTGATAGCATTCTAAGGGTCTGCTTTTTAAATAATAGGAATAATTGGGTAGAAATGGAAATGTGACTTAAAAACGTTGATAATGCTCAGGAATCAAAATTCTAAAATCTCCATGAGATTTGTATTGAAACTGTTATGTATTGTCAGTCTCACTATTGCCACATTCTGTTCAAGGATAGGTGTGTTTGCTTCCATTCAGGTTACTTTTAGTTCTTTGATAAAGGTTTTATAGTTTTTTCCTGTTATATAAGGTTTACATATTTCATCTTTGATACATGTTCATCACTTTTCTTTTAGATATGAACTTTTCTATTTGCTAAAGTGCCAGTATAAATATATAGGAAAGCTCCTAGGTTTTACTTGCTAGCCAGATTGTTAAACTTAGTTCCAAAGTTTGTTGTTCTATTAGTTAAATCACAAATATTTTTATTGAATAACAAATTTGACCTATCTTCTAAAAGTTTTTTTTTTCTCTCCGTTTTTTCTTTTCTTGCTTTTATTTTTTTAGCTCTTTTCACTTATGGATATGAAACCTCCTATCTCTAGAGCAAAGATGATTCTCATCACTAAAGCTGCTATTAAAGCTATTAAGGTAAGAATAAAATAAGTATTAACTTAGGAATGTTGCTGAAATTTTATAAAGATTGTTAAACATGAGACTATCTTATCAAATAGTTTATACCTATATCAAAGACTAGATTTTGCTGAAAAAAGGGGGAGAAAAATGAAACATGGGCTTTATGATGTGTATTATCTGAGATTACATTGAATTGACCCACTTTACAAACTGTTGTTTAGTTCTAATTTCATTATTCTTTTCCATAAGGTTTGCCTTATATCTTGCTTTATGAAGATTTGTTGATTAAATATCTAAGGATTTTGTAGTTTTTCTTTTGGGTAATTCCTTTCTTTAATTTGTTATTTAAGTTTTTTTAAGCTGTTGATTTTAGATTATTTCTCATGGCTTATTGAACATTGTCTTGATTGTCTTTTAATTACATGAATTTTAAAGTCTTAAGAACTTGCTGTAATGAAAGGAAATACTGAAATATGTAAACTGCCATTATTTCTTTTTGTTTCAGCTTTATAAGCATGTTGTTCAAATAGTAGAAAAATTCATCAAAAAGGTAACTTTTATTTATTCATTTGTGAAGTATGTTTGTGTTTTACCTTATAAATTATAATTTGAATGTTTTCTTCTGAAGACATTCTATCAAAGAATAGTTTACTTTCTCTTTAATCACTAGTTTAAATTTTTTTTTATTTACTAAGAGCTCAGCACTCTTATCATTCCTCACAATAGTTTATCTTATGGCCAAGACCCTTCCTCAGGTTGACGAGCCCACTCCACCCTTTGCCCCATCTACTCTGTTGACATTTAATTCACCTTTAAACTATTTCAGACCTTCAAATATTTAAAATGAAGTTACTTGGTAAAGTTTTCCCAACTTTTCCCTGTTCCTATCAGAATTAAGCTTGTCTAGTCCTAATTGTATGTTCTTATGACTTGCATGATTGGCACATATATTTCTCTGGAGGCTTAGACAGCTTTGTCTTACCGTGACATGAGACTGTGCCATGTAGTACATACACATTAGGTGTTTGTATCAGTAGAAGCTTTTTATAGTAGTAAATCTAAGTACAAATGAGTAAAATTGAAAAAAAATGTAATTATCTTCACACTATCGCCTCCAAATTACCATAGTATTTACATTTGAATCTACGTATGTTTTATTTATGTGCTTGTACATTTGTAAGAGAAAATTGACGAGGGTACTAGTGGTTAGTCTGCTTTTCTCACTGAACTTAATACAAACATCTGCATTTTATTTGTTACTACAGCTCTCCTGCTAGAGATTTTATAGGAATGCTTCAATAGTGAAACTTAATGGGGGAAAAATACACATCTTAATATAGCATAAATTACTACAGAATAAATTTCTATATGTAGAGTTGCTAAATGGGGTTTTCCTTTTTTTCTTGCCAGTCCTGCAGCTTGAATTCAAGGCCTGGGCACTTCTCCTGAAAATTTGTGTTCAAGGCACTGCCCCTGAACATTTGTGTTCAAGGCTAGCCGTCTACCACTTGAGCCACAAGTCCCCTTTTGGCTTTTTGGTAGTTAGAATCTCAGGGATTGCCAGGGCACCAGCCTAAGGTTTACTTTCCATATTGTCTTCCATAAAAGGTCTTTCCTTTTCTACAACCATCAGAAATGCATGTAGGTACAGTTTCTACTACTTCTTTGTCAATTTGTTAAGACCCAAAATAACCTCTTCTAATTTTTATTTTTCTAGATCTGTACTTTAATAATATTAAAATGATATGTTAAAATTATCCTTTTATACAACTTTAGCAAGGTGAAATTTGTTTAATTGCAGTAGGGGGATAATCATAAAAGGGAGTTTTCATGCAAGTAGCTTATAGATGGGTTATGCCATTTCTGAAACGAGGAAGAAGAATCAGAAGAGTAAAGTCTTAGGGCTCTGAAGTTTTAAGTAATGGAATTCTACATAGACTTGGGAAATTTAACAAATTAGCTTAGCTAGTTAGATTTGTGCAACTTCTGGTCAATTATATTTACATAAGGTTACATAAATATGAGATTAATAGATGTTAAAGTACAATTTTGGTTTATTGGTACTAATTTATATCTTTTTTCCTTGCAGTGTAAACCTGAATATAAGGTCCCAGGATTATATGTAATTGATTCAATTGTACGACAGTCTCGTCATCAGTTTGGAACTGATAAAGATGTTTTTGGGCCAAGATTTTCTAAAAATATAACCGCCACATTCCAATATTTATATCTTTGTCCATCTGAAGATAAGGTATAGTTAGTAATTTTAAAGTATTGTTAATAATTTTTTTCTTTATTGTCAAAGTGTGATACAGGGGGGTTTTAGATTCATATGAAAGGCAGTGAGTACATTTCTTGTTTGTTAATAATTTTAAAGCTTATAGTCTTGAGTTGATTTTTGTATCTACTTACTTAAATGTAGGTTTTTTGAAGCTTACTGTATTACTAGATAAAATCTTGTGATATGACTTTGAAAAAGGTTTTTTAATCAGTGGTTATTTCATGTTTTTTTATAGATCCTTCAAGAAGGTTGTATTGGTGCTTGCTTTGACAGCACACACACTTACACACACACATACAAACTTGGAATGATATAGAGAAGATTAGCGTGGTTTCCTCATACAAGGAATGTTGTACTGTTTAATATGATCAGTAGAATCAAAGAATGGAGTTGTAATTGCAGAGTGCAGAGAGAAATGAGTTGCTAATCAGATTAACAAGTCTAGGCATTCTGTTTAGGAAGATGAATACCTACCTTCCACAGATAATGCTGAGAAACATGGTACCTCTTAACAATTCAGTATTTTAGACTTAAAAATTTCTTCTTTGATTTATATATTTCTTTTTCTAAGGCAACTTTTTTTTTTAATCAGTGATGGATTTTCCTTAGTAACTAAAGTACAGTGAAAACAAAAAATACTATATATCTGTTAGATGGGTGCTGGTGGCTCACACTTGTAAACCTAGCTACTCAGGTGTTGGGGGGCCACAGCTGACCTCGGCCTGTCCCTCCCCTTCCTGTCTTTAACAGGAAGAGAAGCCCCTGTTCCTGGGGCTAGCACGTGTGCTATGGCTGAGGGGTACCCCAGGGGCCCATCCTTGGGGGTCTGGACCTCTGCCCACAAAGGAAGTCTCCTGACATCACTTGAGGGGCCTCTCTCTTGTGCCCGCCTTTGGGGTATATCTGGGGGACTCCTCATTTGAATACAGAAGCCCTAGAGGTTTTCTCCAGGGGCCCACGCATCGTGTCGTTCTTTGCGGGTTTGGGGCACCCTGCGACCACACGCCACCGAGGGCTACCTGTGACCATCACTCTCCCACGTGAGAGTGATAAAGGACCACCCAGGAAGGGGCAGACAAGCCCCTTCCCCCCAAGCGGAGGGGAAGTAGAGAGAGAGAGCCCAACACTCAGGAGGCTGAGGAGAAATGAAGATCACAGTTCGAAGCCAGCCCAGACGTGATGAGACTTTTTGTCTCAAACACCACAAAACCTGGGAAGTAGAGCTGTGGCTCAAGTGGTAGAGTGCCAGCCTTGAGCAAAAGAGCTCAGGAATAGCACCTAGGCCCTGAGTTCAAATCCCAGCTCACTTGCGCCCTTTCTCTTTCTCCTTCTCCCTCCCCCTCCCGCGCACACACACACACACACACACCCCTTGTGTTTATTCTTCAGGTCTATAGATTATTTTATACTCTAGATAAAGTAATTATAGTAGTTTAACAGTAATAATTATGATTGACTTTTTTGTTTATAAAACTTTCTATGGAGATGTCTTAATATGCTCTTTTTAAATAAAATATAATTAATTCAGCAAATATTTATTATATATTCATGTTTTCTTACATATAACAGAGTAAAATAGTCCGTGTGCTCAATCTTTGGCAAAAAAATGGAGTGTTCAAAATTGAAATTATCCAACCTCTCTTGGACATGGCAGCAGGAACCAGTAATGCAGCCCCAGTAGCAGAAAATGTTACCAATAATGAAGGTACAGTAGAGTGTAAGCCTGGATAATCATACTATTTTTTTGTTTATTTGGTTTTTTTTATGATGCTAATTGACAAAGTAATGAAATGTGATTTTTTTTTTTTTTTGCCAGTCCTAGGCTTGGACTCAGGGCCTAAGCACTGTCCCCGGCTTCTTTTTGCTCAGGGCTAGCACTCTACCTCTTGAGCCACAGTGCCACTTCTGGCTTTTTTCTATACATGTGGTGTGGGCTTCATGTATACGAGGCAAGCACTTTACCACTAGACCATATTCCCAGCCCCCTAATCATACTGTTTTTGTCCATGAAAATTTTCATGTCTGTATTACTAAAATTCTTTCATAAGAAGGAAACTTTGAGTTTATGTCTTAGAAAATACAGCTTTTTTTTCCCTTGAATTTCTTTTTGTTTTGTTTTAGATCCCGGGCTCAAACTCAGTCCCTGACACTTTTGCCCATTGGCTAGCAATGCTCTACCAACTGAGCCATACCTCTAGCCCCTCTATCAAGTTATTTCTAATAAAAATATGCCACTTTTGTCCTTATGATAAGTTCAGTTACCACAATCTCTGTATATTACTATGTATTAAATTTGGCAGAATTTTAATTTAGCCAAAAAACTTTAAGGGATTTTAAAGGAATGAGCTTGTTGACATTTTTCTTACTCCTGTTGTTCTTTGCCTTTTATTTTAGGCTCACCTCCACTTACAGTAAAAGTTTCCTCTGAACCCCCACAAGCTACTCCAAACTCCATACCTGCTGTACCACAGTTGCCTAGTTCTGATGCTTTTGCTGCTGTGGCTCAACTTTTTCAGACAACTCAAGGCCAACAGGTAAGCTGCCTACTCAAAGATCAAATCATTTACAAGGTATTTGGTATTACTGCCAATTCTTATTTCCCATTCCTTGTTCATAAGTACTTTGGAGGGAGAAACGTGTACTTTTTGAGTTAAAACCAAGTTCTTTAGGGAGACAAAGAAAATGATAAAAATAAGGGAACAACAAACTTAACTGGCTAGTATTACTGCTCAGAATTCTAGCATTTCTAATTGATAGTTATTTGATTGAATTTTTTCTAGATTTCAAGAAAACTTATTTGATTGAATTTTTTCTAGATTTCAAGGAAACCTATTGTTAACACAGTGTATTTTCTTTTTATCTTTGCGGTTGTTGGTATAGATTTTTAACCTTAAGCAATTCACACTGTCTAATCTAGTCATTCACAGACTTAACCATTAGAAAAAGCTAATTTCATTATTCATAATGACTAGGTTGTTTTGTTTTGTTCCATAATTAAATTTTGTTGTGTGGCTTATCAGTTTTCCCATTCTTTAAGCTTCAGCAGATCCTTCAGACTTTTCAGCAACCACCAAAACCACAGTCTCCTGCTCTTGACAATGCCGTGATGGCTCAGGTTCAGGCTATCACAGCTCAACTAAAGACAGCTCCTACACAGCCACCTGAACAAAAAGCTGCTTTCCCCCCACCTGAACAAAAGACTGCATTTGACAAGGTATGCTTCTCACATTACCCTCCCACTGTCTTACTTCAGATTGTGGGACTTGCCACTTCTCTAGCTTCTATAGATGGTTCGTTATGTTGTTTGTGGTTTGACATATTTTCTTCCTCAGCATCAACTCATTTTTTTTTTCCTGGCTATAAATATATGCTCATTGCAGACATTTTTTTTTTGAGAATACAGAAAAGTAAGCTGAAGAAACTCTCCCATTGTATTATTGGTTTGAATTGTAACTTCATGTTTTACCTTAAGTGGTCTGTCTAGAGTTTTATTAGTTGCATCAGGCATTAAAAAAAAGGGATTCTGCCTTTTAGTACGTGGAATATGACTAAAAGTTCATTTGAGCCAAATTAATGTTAATGACCTGATTCAACTTTTCAAAGATCTTGAGTCTGCACAGAATCACTAAAAGGTTATTTTTAATAGATTTTAGTTTTTTCCCCCCAATTTTTTCTTCTTTGTTCTTTTTAGACCAATCTGTATACACCACAAAAATTTAAAGAACATATATATCTACATGTGATTTATACTATAAGATCATAGTTGTGTGTGTCAGTCGGTATTATCCTCAGGTCTCACTCTCCTGTTGAGCTAGGATAACAGGTATGAGCTACTGGCACTTGGCAAGTTTTATTTTTTGTAAAAAAAAAAAAAAAGCCAGTTTTATTTTTGGTTTGTCACTTGCTATCCTGATGCTGAGTTAAATGTTAGTATTTAGCACTACAAAATAATGGTTATTTTATTGTTGCCATGATTGTTAAATAATATGTTATATGCAAAACAAGGTAGTCTGTGTTCAGAAAATAGTAGCTAATTTATACTAAGAACGTTCTAAGAACCTGGTCTAGAGTCAAAGAAACACAGAATTAGCTGTATCTCAAAGCACCTTGGTTTTGTCCTGTATACTATGTTGTCCCGTAACAGGTTTTCCCCTGTAAGTAGAACCATAGTCCCCAGACAGAACACTACAGAACAACATAAGTTAGAAAGTTGAGGTTGGCATCCATGAACAGAATTACCACTGCAGTATGAAGTAAGTTTGCTTGTTGGAGGCCAAAGTCATTGCTTTGAACTAAAAAATACCTATGTCCAAATGGTAATTCTACCACTTACTGGCTATATAATACTCTTGGTTATATTTCTGTTCTTTTTTTGGCCAATTCTGGGGCTTGAACTCAGGACCTGGGCTCTGTCCCTAAGCCTCTCTGTGCTCAAGGTTAGCACTCTACTATTTGAGCCACAGCACCACTTCCGGCTTTATGTGGTACTGAGGAATCGAACCTAGGGCTTCATGTATGCAAGCAAGAACTCTACTGCTAAGCCATATCCCCAGTCTGGTTATATTTCTTAATTAATTGCTCTATCACAGGTTTTTTGTGGTGATGAAGTATTTATATAATCTACAACAGAAAACTATTAGAAATTCAGCATGTTACTTCCTTTAGAATAAGGTTTTCGTTTGTTTGTTTGTTTTGGCCAGTCCTGGGGCTTGGTCTCAGGGCCTGAGCACTTCCCTGGCTTTTTTTTTTTTTTTTTCTCAAGGCTAGCACTCTGCCACTTGAGTCACAGCGCCACTTCTGGTCATTTTCTATATATATGGTGCTGGGGAATTGAACCCAGGGCCTCATGTATACGGGGCAAGCACTCTTGCCACTAGGCCATATCCCCAGCCCCTAGAATAAGTTTTAAAATTACTTTTTCTACACAGTGAAACAGTGGAATGTATTTTAAAGAAAAAAATTGGTTTTTTGAAAGAAGCTAAGGAATAGGTGGTGAAACAACTTGGTGACACTGTCCAATGCCATTCTTTTTTCTTTGTCATATATTCTCAAGCAATCTGCATATATAAATTTATATTGGTTGGATAAGATAGTCTTAATACGTTAACAGCTGCCAAAACATGAATGGCCCATTTTCATGTGAAAGATTTTAGTTCAAGTAAACAACTCGTTAGAAAAACAAATACACTGCTAGAGTATGAAGATTGAAATGCTTAAAAATGAAACAAGACATGTCTTATTGTAAAAGGAAAACTGAATAATAAATTGTATCTTTCAGAGTGGCATTTGTGTAAAAGTTGTTTATCTTTAAACCAAACTCCTTGAGAACACAGCGAAATGTGAGAGCGAAATGTGGTTTATAGCTGGTGGCACACATCTTTTGTTTCTATAAAGTTTCTGTTCGGTGGTGCGGAGTTGAAGTTTTAAAGTGGAATGTTGACTTATCTATTCTAGAAGCTGCTTGACAGATTTGATTATGATGATGAGCCAGAGGCTGTAGAAGAATCAAAAAAAGAGGACGCTGCTGGCATCACTCCTGTGGTTCCTGCTGCTGCAGTGCCTCCTGCACCTACCGTGACTGCACCTGCTGCTGCTGTCGCTGCTGCCGCTGCTACTGCACCTCCTTCAGCCACACCAGCTGCCCCCTCTCCTCCTCCTCCACAGGCACCATTGTGAGTTTCCTTTTAATTTCTCAACCAAGTTGGTAATAATTACAAAGCATAATAATCTAAGTGACATTTAGCAGTCAAAACAATTTCATCAGAGTTACTGGCTAAAACTGTGATATTATGGGGTTTGTCCTCAATAAGGATGGAAGGTACACTGTCACATTTATAATAAAAAGTGGCTTTTATGTTGAAAGTAATTGTGGATGTGTAAATGAGTATATAGGTAAACAAGAGCCAGTAAAATGTGACTCAAAACTACATGTTTCTGTAATCTAAATAAACATCCCTAAGGATTATATATGATTTTGAATGAAATGCAAGATGATTTCCTGTTTTTAGTGGATTTCCTGGGGATGGCATGCAACAACCAGCTTATGCACAACACCAAAATATGGAACAGTTTCAGCCTCGAATGATGGGAATGCAACAAGACCCAATGCATCATCAGGTACTAGATTTTTTTGGTGGGTTTTTGTTTGTTGTTGTTGTTACAAAGGTGATATACAGAAGGGTTACATTTACGTAAATAATGAATACATTTCTTTTTGGACAATGTCACCCCTTCCCTAGTTGTCTCCCAGGTTTTCCCTCCCATCCCCAATCACAAAATCACAAGTTGTATAGTTAAATTTTTATTTATTTATTTATTTGGCCAGTCCTGAGGCTTGGACTCAAGGCCTGAGCACTGTCCCTGGCTTCTTTTTGCTCAAGGCTAGCACCCTGCCACTTGAGCCACAGCGCCACTTCTGGCCGTTTTCTGCATATGTGGTGCTGGGGAATTGAACCCAGGGCCTCATGTATATGAGGCAAGCACTCTTGCCACTAGGCCATATCCCCAGCCCCTGTATAGTTAATTTTCAACATAGGGTCCGATGAGTACCAATGCCCTATGTTCATGTCTTTGTCCCTCCATTGAGGTGTATTTTATTTTTATTGAAATGGACTGCTAAATGTAACAATCTCATGTAATTTGGTTAAGATAGTGTAGAGACAATACTATTCAACCTAAACTGATTGGCTTAGTTTTACAGCTCTTTCCTGTGAGGAAGGAACCTTTTTTTCTTCTGTTTATGATACTACTTAAGTGGAACTTTTTGGCTGAAATCAACGTATAGGAATATGGTTTGAAATATGTACCAAGTCTGCTGCACACAATTCTACTCTCAGTTACTTGGGAAATAGAGATCAAGAGGATGGTAATTTGAGGTCAGCCCAAAAACTAGTGAGACCCTATCTCAATTAACAAGCCCATTATGGTGGTATACTATTGTAATCGCTTTTGATAAACACAGGGGGGACATAGGTAGGAAAATTATGGTCTGAGGCTAGCAAGGGCTTGGAAGCATGACTTAAGTGGTGGACCACCTGCCTAGCAAGCAAGAGGCAAAGAGTTCAAATCTCTGCTTGACAACAAACCAGAAAGTTGAAAGAAATCAGTAATACATTAGACCAGTTCATTGTACTTGAGTTTGTAAATCCTTTATAATTCATTTTCTTAAATTTGGCTCTGTATCTAAATCAAGGAACATTTAAAAAACACATACACCTGGGCTGGGAATATGGCCTAGTGGCAAGAGTGTTTGCCTCGTATACACGAAGCCTGGGTTCGATTCTCCGGTACCACATATATAGAAAATGGCCAGAAGTGGCGCTGTGGCTCAAGTGTCAGAGTGAGCAAAAAGAAGCCAGAGATAGTGCTCAGGCCATGAGTCCAAGGCCCAGGACTGGAAAAAAAAAATTAAAAAAAAAAAATACACACCATACCCTCTATCTAGCACTGTGATCCTTCTGGAGAAAGTAAGGATTTAGGGATTGCCTAGGTTTTGTTCCTTTTTTTTAAGTTCCATGATTGATTCTGTTGTATACCTCCTTCAAAAATACTTCACTATGTCCGCTTTAGAAAGAACTTCAAGGTATCTCTATACTGTTTTCTTACTGTTTCTCATCCATTTTGTAAGTTGATAGGGTGATTTTAGTAATTGTTGATGTATTGTGTGAAGTATTTTATCAGCCTTCAAAGATGAAGAAAATTAAGGACAAATATAGCAGGGCATGCATATGTTAAATAACCTTAGCTGTGTGGGAAAAGCTCTTAAGTTCAAACCCCATTATTATTTCCAAAACAAAGAGAAAGGAGCTGGGACTGTGGCTCAGTGGTAGAGTGCCTGTCTACCCTGCATGAAGCCCTGGGTTCAATTCCTCAGCACCACATATACAGGAAAGGCCAGAAGTGTTGCTGTGGCTCAAGTAGAGTGCTAGCCTTGAGCAAAAAGAAGCTCAAGGACAGAGCCCAGACCCTGTGTTCAAGCCCCAGGAGTGGCAACCCTCCTCCCCCCCCCCCCCCCCCCCAGAAAAAAAGAGAGAGACAAAATCTATGAGCCAGCCTTTCTTTCTTTCACTAGCTCTCTGTTTGTTTTTCGGTTGTGGGGCTTGAACTTAGGTAGGGCTTGGGCGCTGTCCCTGAGACTCTTCGTGCTCAACCACTTGAGCCACAGCGCCACTCCGGTTTTCTACTAGTTAATTGGAGGTAAGAGTTTCACAGACTTTCCCACTGGGCTGGCTTTGAACTGCAATTCTCAGATCTCAGCCTCCTGAGTAGTTAGTTAAGACTACAGGTGTGAGCCACCGGCACCAGCTATGGGCATATTGTTAAGCGTTACAAGTTTAGAAATTAGATTTACATTTTATGCCATTATAGTTAATCTTGTGTTGATGTTTGAATTATACATGAAGAAATGTTAGATTGTGGTTTGCTCTGCTTAGGATACTTTATTTGAAACTCTACGTTTGGTGTATTCAAACTTCTCCCTTGGTTTTTTGGTTTGGGCTGGTTTTTTTTTTTTTTTTGGTGGTGTTGTTTTGCCAATTCTGGGGCTTGAACAGCGCCACTTCTGGCCGTTTTCTGTATATGTGGTGCTGGGGAATTGAACCCAGGGCCTCATGAATATGAGGCAAGCACTCTTGCCACTAGGCTATATCCCCAGCCCTTCCTTTTTTTTTTATGGCCAGTCCTGGGCCTTGGACTCAGTGCCTGAGCGCTATCCCTGGCTTCTTTTTGCTCAAGGCTAGCACTCTGCCACTTGAGCCACAGCGCCACTTCTGGCCGTTTTCTATATATGTGGTGCTTGGGAATCGAACCCAGGGCTTCACGTATACGAGGCGAGCACTCTTGCCACTAGGCCACATTCCCAGCCCGCTTTGGTAAATTTTTGAAGAAGGAAAACTTCGGGTCTGGTGGTCCATACCTATAATTGCAATATCTGGGAGGCTGAGATAGGAGGATTGAGAATTAGAAGCTATCCTGGGCTCTGTTAACAAACCTAGAATCACTACTTTTATCTGCTCTTCCTTCAAAAAGGCTTAAATGCCATTAAAATTAAAAGGAACCCATGTATAATAGAGTAACTTTGACTAACTTCAGCCTTCTGCTACATTGCTTTCTTACGTCTATAGAAAACCAAATGGTTGTATTCAAAATTCTGAAATTAGATGTAAAACTTGTAACCTATAAATACAGTACTTCAGTACAGAACTTTAGGGAAAGATTATAGAAATTGTTAAAAATGGAATGTGTATCATTGTAGGTGTTTTTTCCTTGATCAGATTTACTGAAGGTACTTTTGTTTTATACAAAGTAATTGTTTTTCTGATTCTCTTCATATAATATACTTTTCTTTAAAAATTAAAGGTTCCACTTCCTCCAAATGGACAGATGCCAGGATTTGGAATTCTTCCTGCACCCCCATTTCCTCCAATGGCTCCACCTGTGATTCCTCCGACTCCACCAGTGCAACAGACTTTCCAGCCTTCTTTTCAGGCACAAAATGAACCACTTGCACAGAAACCACATCCACAGGTAAGGTTTTCTTCTTAGATTAATTCTCTTTTTGGTTACTTGCTGTCTTTACTCTTAAGAGAAATCTTGAGAATAATGACTCATTTTACTCCCACTTTTTCACCTGGGCTATACACATAATACTGCTAACTTCCATAAGGACTAACAAGTGCAGAATGCTTAAACATTGTCTAGTTGACTGTTGCCACGATAGTTTGTTAAAAATGAATGTAACTTGTTCAGTTACTTTCTTTAAATCTTATGAGCCATATAAAAATGTGCTTTGTTGGGGCTGGGGATATGGCCTAGTGGCAAGAGTGCCTGCTTCATATACATGAAGCCCTGGGTTCGATTCCCCATCACCACATATACAGAAAATGGCCAGAAGTGGCACTGTGACTCAAGTGGCAGAGTGCTAGCCTTGAGCAAAAAGAAGCCAGGGACAGTGCTCAGGCCCCGAGTCCAAGCCCCAGGACTGGCCAAAAAAAAAAAAAAAAGTGCTTTGTTTTTCTTCACGGATGGCCACTCATTATTAAATTAGTAACCCAAAAAGTAGCATTTTTAGATTGTTACTTTGTCTTTATGATTTCTACCTTTCTCTTAATTAATTTTTAAGGAAATGGAAGTTGAACAGCCTTGTATTCCAGAAGTCAAGCGACATATGTCTGATAACAGAAAATCAAGATCTAGGTCAGCATCCAGGTAATTTGTAGAATATGTTTGCCAACGGTATGTTTGTGTGCAGGTGACATTGTGGGAAAAATCGAGTACAGTTCAGCACTGAACTGTGTGCATTCTGAGCATGTTCAGGATTTTTCCCTCAGTGGAAATAATCTTGGAACTATAGATGCGTACCTAATAAGGGCATACTGTACATGCATATGAAGTGAATTTTTATGTTCAGAGGTCATATAGCTTTTATCAGCAAGCATGGCAACAATCATTTCCAGTCATGTTATAATCAGACCATGTTTTTAATTGTTAGAGAAAAAAAACTTTCTGATGAGATAGGTGAAAGTTTAAGTGTATCTCAAATATTAATTATCTTCTTAATACTACAAGTACACAATTTTGTATAGGCTAGAGGTATACTAAAGAGTACTTTTATAAACTGTCAGACTTATCTGTTGCATGTTTTGTAATTTCAGATGTTTTAAAAATCTTAGAAATGAATTCATTAGTGAATTTTTAAAATTCTCAAACATTAAATTACCTAGTTGTGTATTTTCATTTTAATATGTGCACATTTCTATTATTTTTCTTCATGTGCTATCCATTGTCTCTCTCAATAAAAATATTAGGTCACCAAAAAGGAGGCGATCTAGATCTAGTTCTAGATCTCGGAGATCTCGGCACCGACGGTCTCGGTCTCGGTCCAGGGATAGACGCCGACATTCTCCTCGCTCTCGATCCCAAGAAAGACGGGATCGAGAAAAAGAGAGAGAACGTCGACAGAAAGGTCTTCCTCATATCAAATCTGAAACTGCAAGTGGTAAAGAACTTTTCAAACTTCCTTTTTTTCATGTTATAGGTTTAAAGTGTTTTAGGTATAGTAACAAAGCTATAAATGAAATGTTATGACTGTATTTGAATTTTTTTTAGTTTCCTTGTCATAGTTAGATTTATTCCTAAAGTATGCTTCTCTTTTATGAAGATTTTAACAATTTATGCCAGATGTGATGACTCACACCTGTTATCCTAGATACTTGAGAGGTTGAGATTGGGAGGATTGAAGGCATGATCAACTTAAGCAGAGAAAAGTTCATGAGACCCTTATCCCAACCCTTAAAAGGCTGAATGTCGCTTGATAGCTGTGGCTAATACCTGTAATCCTAGTTAGTAGTTACTCAGAGGCTTAGATTTGAGGATTATGATTTGAAGCTAGCCTGGGCAGGAAAATCTCTGAGATTGTTATCTCTGATTAAAGGCCCTGAGTTCAAGCCCTAGGACACACACAACACACATACACACACACACACACACGTATGTGATGGCATGTATCTGTCATAAACTGGAGGTTTTTTCCAGCCACATCAGGTTAACTACATAAGACCTTATTCAAAAACCAACAAAAGCAAAAAGATCTGTAGCCATTTTAACCTCAGTTATCTCCTAAATCTCATGTACGTCAGTCTCCTGAGTAGCTAGGATTATAGGCATGAGCCACTGGCACCCAGCTCATTATATGTATTTAGATTATGTATATAATAAGATATATTTAGACATATTGTCGATGAAAGTATTATAATTTTAATTCATGAGTTTGAGGATATGGCTCAGTGTTACAGAGTGCTTTCCTTGCATGTGTTAATGCATGGGTTGGGTTACCAGCAGCTCAAGGGCAAAATGTGGTTTTCATTCATAATGGTTGTGACACATGTACAATTTTTAATTTTCTATAAGATTTATTACTTCTTTTGTTTTGTTTTTGTTGTCAGTCCTGCTGAGCACTGTCCCTGGCTTCTTTTTGCTCAAGGCTAGCTAGCACTCTACCACTTGAGCCACAGCGCCACTTCTGGCTTTTTTCTATATATGTGGTGCTGAGGAATTGAACCCAGGGCTTCATGTATACGAGGCGAGCACTTTACCACTAGGCCATACTTCTATACCATAAAAGTATGGCCTCAGTAAACAACACTGAATTAGTTGGCTAGTAATCAGGAGACTTGGCTTCTAATCGATAGTTTTACTGGCAGGGTGATTAGAGGCCAAGTGTTTGCTTCTCTGGATGAATTTTCATAGCTGATGATAGCTGTAGGTCTGTCTACTTCACAATCCGTTTTTCCAACTCTTAGATGCCTTATAGAAGATTCAGTTTTGTTTGTTGTCAAATGTGAATATTTTTATGATTATAATTTTATTTTAAGTTTGTAGTACTACACTCTGGGTGGGACAACTGGACAAAAGGACTACTCAGCAGGATGTTGCCAGTCTCTTGGAAGAGTTTGGTCCAATTGAATCAATTAATGTGAGTGTTTATTTATTCAACTTAATGACAGTGGGCAGGTGTTAACTGCTATTTTATTAAAAGTAAAGAATTGAGATCTGACCTAAACATTGCACACAAGTTTATAAAAGATGTGATTGCCTGCTAATTGTTCAAGTCTATATTATATATTTAGCATTCACTGCATTTAGTTTTAGATAGCCAAGGTTAAAACCTTTTTCTAGGAAGACTTAAGACTTTGAAACAGTTTTCAGAACTCCATTGAGACCTCACTTAGAACAAATGCCTTTAGATTAAAAAGTCATTTAAATTGCTCACTTAGAACAATTGACTTTAGATTATAGATCACTGACTTCGGGGCTAGCTAGAACATGGCTATTTACTTAACATTGTACCTTGTTCTTTGATTTTATTGTCATCTTTTATAATACTGAAATATTTTGGAGCAGATGATTCCTCCCAGGGGTTGTGCCTATATTGTTATGGTTCATAGGCAAGATGCTTATCGTGCCCTTCAGAAACTGAGCCGAGGAAACTATAAAGTGAACCAAAAATCCATAAAGGTACAGTTTTATAATTAATTTCTTTAAAATTTAATATGAAACTATGTGGCTTTTTAAAAATTGTTTGGGGCTTAGAAAAGACTTGGGTATTTACCATCTCCTAGAAAAAGTAATCCAGTATTTGACACAAAATAAAAATGCTAAGTCCATAGTAGGTGTTGTGTTTGATATTTTTTTTACCATATTTCATTTTACAATCTCACTAGAATTTATTATGAAAAAAATCACCGAAGGTAGAGAAAATCATAACTACATTTGATTATTTATCCTGTGATGAACCAAAGAAGAACAGATACTAGTGAAAGTGCCTTATATATATAGGGTGGTTTTTGGAGTGTTTTTTTTTTTTTGCTTTTTTGTTTTTGCCAGTCCTGGAGCTTGAACTTGGGCTGTTTGCTCAAATCTAGTGTTTTACCACTTCTGACTTTTTTAGTGCTTAACTGGAGATAAGAGTCTCAAGGACTTTCTTGCGCTGGCTTTCAACTGTGATCCTCAGATCTCATCCTCCTGAGTAGCTAAGATTACAGGCCACCAGTTCTCAGCTAGGGTAGCTACATTATTATGTAAAAGTCTTGAGTAAGATCCGGGATGGCAAACCCAAATTGTTCCCTTGCTGTCCAGGTTCAAATGGGATTAATAAGGAATTGTGAATTCTCAAGATGTATAACTTCTTTCCTTTTTTTCCATGTTTTCACCAATGGTGAAATAGATTGCCTGGGCCTTAAACAAAGGAATAAAGGCAGATTATAAACAGTATTGGGATGTAGAACTTGGTGTTACTTATATTCCATGGGACAAAGTCAAACCTGAAGAACTGGAAAGTTTTTGTGAAGGGGGAATGTTGGACAATGATACTCTCAACCCAGGTAAGTTAGTGTTTTTCTTTCATTTTATTTATTTACTTGGTGTAGTATACATGACAAATCAAATGTCTGGAGTTCTTGTTTGTTTTGCATTAGGAAGAACTTGGGTGGACTTTGTAAAATAATAATAATAAAGTACCCACTAAGTCATTCTGTTGTAAATAGGACACTGTAGCAGACAGGCATGTCTAGTGGTAGTGATGGAAGCACAAGTGAAATAATTTTTGTTTGTGGTAATCACTAATAACAGAATTATATAGAGCTTAAGTAGAGTTTTTCACTACAAAAACTTAACAGATCAAACCATCCTTGTATCGTTGGTATAGATTGAGTATTCCTAATCCCTAAATTACCAAAAAAAAAAAAAAAAAAAAAAAAGCCTCAAAGTTTTTTTGTTGTTCTTTTAGAACCAAGATTTGAGGCTTTGGAGAATTTCAGATTTTTTTTTTTTTTTTTTTTTTTTTTTTTTGCCAGTCCTGGGTTTGGACTCAGGGCCTGAACACTGTCCCTGGCTTCTTCTTGCTCAAGGCTAGCACTCTGCCACTTGAGCCACAGCGCCACTTCTGGCCATTTTCTGTATATGTGGTGCTGGGGAATCGAACCCAGGGCCTCATGTATACGAGGCAAGCACTCTAGCCACTAGGCCATATCCCCAGCCCCAGATTTTGTTTTTATTTTTGTTTTTTTGCAAGTCCTGTGGCTTGAACTCAGGGGCTGAGCACTGTCCCTGGATTTTTTTTCAAGGTTAGTAGCACTCTACCACTGGATGTGGTGCTTTCCCAGGGCTTCATTTTGAGGCAAGCACTTTACCACTAGGCCATATTCCCAGCCCGAAAATTTCAGATTTTAAAGATGCTCTGTAAGTAAAATCTGTACAAACAAAATTTAAAATTCAAAAGCTTTTTGGAGAAAGAATTTACTCAACCATGTGTATTATATTTTTAACCCAGTGCTTCATAATTATTTCTTTGGGGAAAAAAATAACATCTGGGAAAGTACTAAAATGAAAATGTGTAAGACCAGGAGGTTTGGTTGTTTGTGGGTGTGAATTATTATAAATACTAGGATGATGGTGATATCAATTGACAACAAAACAAGGAGAAGCATAGAATGAACTTTTTAAGAAATCTTTAGATAGGGATGATGGTTTGAGAATGCAATACTGTACTGGTCCCACATCCTGCTTCCTTCTGTGTAATGCAAGATACCATTCATTTAAAGGCATATGGCCCCTCCTATGTGGTGGGCTCTTGGGAGAGACTGTACGCCAGACAGTGAAATTCTGAAGCTCATGGTCCTGTAGAGAGTTTCTTCACAAGTCTGAGGAGGTAGCAGGGCCCAAAATACAAAGTGGGAAGTTTTTCCTTTTTACTTGACTAGATGTGTGGAAATAGGTAGAAGAATACCTTTTTAATATCGGGAAAGTTGATTTCACGTACATTAGTATTTAAGCATTTCAACAGTAGAAGATCGTGGGGCTTGAACTCTGGTCCTGGGTGCTGTCCTTGAGATCTTCAGCTCTCTATTACTCTACCACTTTGAGTAACAGTTCCACGTCCAGTTTTCTGGTGGCAAATTGTAGATAAGAGTCTCACTTTCCTGCCCAGGCTGCCTTTTTGAACTGTAGTGCTCAGGGCGCTGTGGCTCTAGTGGCAGAGTGCTAGCCTTGAGCAAAAAGAAGCCAGGGACAGTGCTCAGGCCGAGTCCAAGCCCCAGGACTGGCAAAAAAAAAAAAAAAAAAAGATTGTGCTGAGCAAATTGTAAGCCCTTTCACATATTGTTATTTAGCTAAAACTAGCAAGAATTCATTTCTAGAAACTAAAAATGGTAGTAAACATGTTGTTACATTTCTGTGACTTATAGATTGGAAAGGAATTCCCAAGAAGCCTGAGAATGAAGTGGCTCAAAATGGCGGAGCAGAAACCTCACACACAGAGCCAGTGTCCCCCATACCGAAACCCTTACCTGTGCCTGTCCCTCCTATTCCTGTTCCTGCACCTATAACAGTGCCACCTCCACAGGTGAGAATACTTGGGACATTACTGAAATAAAATTCACATGTCTGAAAGACCCATGTTTAAATTTTACTATCATGTCTAGATTGAGTTCATAAGTGTGTATACTGTTTTTTTAGTTTTGTACATCACTTACGTTGGTTGTGAATATACTGACATTCTTTTCATAAATACTACCAAAACAAGATTATATTGATTATTAGATTATATTGCTTTATGTCTGTGTTGATTCCATCCTGTTATTTTCATTTTATTTATTTTTTTACTGGGCCTTTGTGTTCTGAAGGAACTGGATACGTACGTAGCTGCTTTGATAGTGAGAGTTCCGTGGCCTTCAGTTTAAGTGATGCCATTATTTTATTCTTTGAGACAAGGCCTTCCAGGCTGTCCTCAAACTTGGAGTTCTCCTTTCTTGATTTCCTAAGTGCTGAGAATATAGGTTTTCACTACCATATTCAGCCATGGCATTTTTTTAAATGAGTGATTGAAATCTATATAATAAATTGAATGTTACTTAGTGTCTAATCAGTCAAACTAGTTTGCTTCAAACTAAGGGATACAGAATAGTAAAATTGGGTTTGATCCCAGCTCTACTGTTTTGTTTTGTTTTCTGGGTTTTTTTTGTTTGTTTGTTTTGCCAGTCCTGGGGCTTGAACTCAGGGCCTGAGATCTGTCTCTGGCTTCTTTTTGCTCGAGGCTAGCACTCTGCCACTTGAGCCACATCGCCACTTCTGGCTGTTTTCTATATATGTGGTGCTGAGGAACCGAACCCAGGGCTTCATGTAAACAAGGCAAGCGCTCTTGCCACTAGGCCATATTCCCAGCTAACCTATAAATTGGAAGTACAAACTTTAATGACTTTTTCTCAGGACATGTACTCTTGCCACTAGGCCGTATTCCCAGCCCCCCAGCTCCACTGTTTTTACTCATCATTGTGGCATTGGGCAAGTCATTTTACTGTCTAGAAAAAAACATACTGTCTAGAATACATAAATTCCCTCTCATAGCCTTGGCCTATGCTATTTTAAATATTCAGTGAGATAAAGTGTGTAGAGTACAGCATATTTTCTGACACGAGTAGAATAATGAGGGGGAAAAAAAACTTCTTAATGAAACTTAGAAATACTTAGCCTACAGTTGCATATGTGTTCTAGTTGATTTTTCTAGTCTTTCAGCACAGAAAGATGTATTTAATTATACGATGACTGGATCCAGTAAATCTGAGCTATGGCAGAAGTGAGCTGTCCAGGCACTTGATTTTCTTATTCTGAGGGGAAAATTGCATGTTTTGATATGTATTTAAGTGTAATTTTATTTTATTTTGTTTGCTATACATGAACTATATCTGTATTGGGACTCACTTAAAGGAAATTATTCAAATTTATTTATTTATTTATTTATTTTGTTCCATTCCTAGACTTGAACCTCGGGGCCTAGGTGCTGACCCTGAGCATTTTTTGCTCAAGACTAGCACTCTACCACTTGATTCACAGCACCACTTCCAGCTCTTTTGGTAGTTAATTGGAGATTATTCTCACTGACTTTCCTGCCTGGGCTGGCTTCAAACAATGATCCTCAGTTCCTAGCCTCCTGAGTAGCTAGGATTACAGGCTTCTTGTTGTTGTTGTTTAATATTAGCACACTTTCATTGGGTTTTAATACGTGCCAGACTCTAGAATTCAGTATATATATTAACTTACTTGATCCTGTAGTTACGTGAGGTTGAAACTTTCCCAGGTTAGAGAGTTTGATGGCTGTGCCCTGATACATAGCTAACCAAGAAGACAGCACAGAAAATTTTACTGCAGAATACATATAGCTCTTCTTACGGTTGTATTTTTTAAAATTCTGTGGCTAGACTTTGGAACCTTTTAATTATATCATTTGCCATCAGAACTCCAATAGATACCAATTAAACACAGTGTGACTTTGCTCTGTCCCTAAAGGAGAGAGCAGAATTTTTAGTTACATCATTTAGGGTGGGTACAGATTACCTTTCATTTTTATCTAATAAACTTATTGGTATAATAAGCAAATTTAGGAATACCTTTTCAGCTGGAAAATTTTCTTGTATGTATGCACTGTGCACAGTGTTGGAGAATGCTAGATGCACACTTTCATTTTTCTCTCTTTTCAGGTTCCACCCCATCAGGGAGGTCCTCCAGTAGTTGGAGCTCTCCAGCCACCCACTTTTACGCCTCCTATGGGAATTCCTCCTCCAGGCTTTGGTCCTGGTGTTCCTCCTCCTCCTCCACCACCACCCTTTTTGCGCCCAGGATTTAATCCAATGCATTTACCGCCAGGTATAGCTAAGTTGTTTGAGAAGAAATCCTTTTTGAACATTAAATTAAGTGATGCAATAAATGTTAATGTTTTGTTTCTATTATTCTAGGTTTTCTTCCTCCTGGACCCCCACCTCCTATAACTCCACCAGTATCCATTCCTCCTCCCCACACTCCACCAATAAGCATCCCAAACTGTAAGCATGTTTCCTTGTGTTCACTTGTCGTCTTGGAACTGGGGGTAGGAGGGAGAGTAAACCAGTAATAGGGTCTTTAGTATATATGGCAGGAGAATTTTGGCTGGGGAAATTATTACTCACCTTCACATGTTGCTGTAATTATATCCTTAGCTACTATCACTGGTATAAATTGAAGACACTACAAAGTAATTATTCAGCTTCACATGTTGATGTAATTATATTCCTTAGCTACTATCGCTGGTATAAATGAAGACACTACAAAAGACTTATCTATTGGAAATCCCATTCCAACAGTGGTGTCTGGGGCTAGAGGAAACGCCGAGGCTGGTGACAGTGTGAAAATGTATGGCTCTGCTGTGCCACCTGCTGCATCCACGAGTCTGCCCACCCCTCCTGTAACCCAGTCTGTTTCGCTTCTTGGTAAGTTAGTTTTATTTTTATTAATTTCCCTGCCCTCCCCCCACTAGGGTTTTAAAAAAACATGAATTTTGCTAAAATTATCTTACAAAAGCTATTTTTCTTTGAGAAGTATTTTGCACTTGGTCTTTACCAGGAGACATCTTCAGAGGTGAAGTCATGCTTATTTGTCTTGAATAAAAGTTTGCAATTCATACATCTCAGTTTGGTATAAAAATAATCTATGCAAAGGCGTCCAACAAAGTCCATGGTTAACTTAACCCAACACTTGCAGCTTTAGAAAAGATAGTTCTTTGACAACAGTTCTTTGACTAGTTTTTATCCATCTGAAATCCCTAGGCTTTGGAGGTTAGAAAATACATAATCTTTGACAGTTTGCAATAAAATGCCTTTGGCTTTTTAGTGACATTTGTACAGCTGAGGATCAACTTCCCTCATTGATCCCTCAATTTTCTCCTGTAGAAGTGAGTTTATTTGTTAACCTTTTTTTACCCCCAACCTCACTATTTGATTGAGAGAGGGAATGATCTGGATTCTGCATCTTTAATAGGGTTTACCTTGGCTTGCTTAAATTATAAAAATGCATCACATACTTGTTACACAGTAGCCTATCTTGTAAATTAATTGTTATACTTGACACAGTGTTGCCAAATGAAACTATTTGATTCTCCTAATGGGAAGGTAATAATACTCCTACTCTGAGCCCAGGATATTTTTGAAAGATACATATGTGTGTATATTTGCTTTTATAATCCTAGATTGTTTTAGGAAAGAAGACTTTTATGACCTCTGAGATAATAGGCTTGCAAGTTGTTGATTTGTGATTGAGGATTTTTGCTTCACACCTGTACTTTGCAATGTTTTAAGTTTTTATTATGTGCATGTACCATATTTATGATTTTTTTAATATATTTTTTAAGTATGTTTTGCCCTCTCCAAGTCTGAGCTTAACCTCATAGTAGACTGATCGTTTATTTCCCTTAGCCACATGGGTTATGGAACACAGTAAAAGGGAGTTAGGGGCTCAAATTTATCACAAGTAATTTAGCAGTAGTTACAATGAAAATGAGTTGCTATATAAAGGAAGTCATATGTGGAAGTAGGAACCAAGGGAACCAAACATTTTTGGATTTCAATTTCTTTCAGCTTTATTCATAAGATAGTTATGCAATAGAATTTTCTGGTCAGTTTCTCCTCTTTCTACGCACACATGCCGCCGGTTACAAATACATTTTTAATTGAGTGAGGTCTGTGAATAGGCCACTTGAGACTACTATCTTAATTATGTACGTGTGTGCTTTTCTCTGGGCTTATTAGTAAATTCACTGAATGGCTGGGAAGATTTCATAATCTACAAAAATTAAGTACCTCTCTGATTTAACAATAGATCTAAAGACTGTCCCTTTATTTCTTAGTACTGCTGAAACTTGAAACAAAGTCAGACTTCAAAAATTGGTAAGCTTGATTTAGTAAGCTCAGCATTGCTAGAGGGATAAACTGAAACTTTCTTCCCATTTCTTACTACCTGAAATATTTTGCCAGGAATATACCTCTTTCCTTCAGTAGGTGGAAAAGGTCCATGAGAGAGGGCCATGTATGTCATGAAGAGTTGATATTTTCACTTTTGATTATTCTTTTTGACTTTTAAGCAAAATATTTAAATGGAAGGTTATTTCAAATCCTGAAAGTTTTAAATTGGGCATAGCATAAAAATGAAGCTATATTATGATACTTCAAATTAAAATGTAATAGTTTGGTTTGACTATCAAAGTAAAGTGTAGTCTTCCCTGTACCTTCAGTCTAGAAACAAGCTGGGCTGAGCTACCTGAGGACCTGCCTCAAAAAAACAAAAGAAATCTTGAAAAAAGTAAAACAAAATTTCTGCCTTTAAGAGAAATTTTTCACTTAATGCAAAGCTTAATATGAAAATGTACTTCCTCTGATCTTTAATTTAGGAAAACAGGCTCTTTAGAAAAGGGACAATTTTTCTGCTAACCAGACATAATTCATACTGGCTTGACATGAGTGTTTCCTCATATAACAACCAGTCCTGTTCTTTCTGCCTACTAGCTGCCGTCTTCTCACATTCATCTGTCAAAAGATCTGTAAAGGGTTTGAAATCCTTCCAGTATTCCAATTCCAGAAGGTGAGCTTTGCTCATGATGTCCCTGTCATGGGCCCAGTGCTGCCATTTCAAAATGAGATTTTAAAATTATTTATTTTATTTTACCAGTCTTCGTGCTTCTCAAGGGCCTGGGTTTTGTCCTTGAGCTTTTTTCCTCAAGGTTAGTGCTCTTGAAACCCAGCTCCACTTCCAACTTTTCGGGGGTTAAGAGAGATGAGGATCTCACGGACTTTCCAGCCCAGACTAGCTTCAAATCTTAATCCTCAGGTCTGAGCCTCCTAAGTACCTAGGATTGCAGGCGTGAGCCACCAGCACCTGGCTGACTTTTTTTTTTTTAATTTGTAAGCAAATAAAGGAGAATTTGTTCAAAAGACCATTCACAATTTTATCATTGTAATAATGGAACCTAGTTATTGCATTGGTGTATTGCAGTGCTAAAAGATTAGTAATTGAGTGGAGGCTGATGTTATCCAAGCATGGAATGTTTGGGACTAAGATGCGTACTACTTTTCCTCTTAGTACTGAAGTGTTTTCTTTAAGTTAATAAAAGGAAGTGTTGCTTAGAAGGTTGATGTGAACTCTCGTTTCCTCATCTTAAAGGGGAATGAAAGTGACCCTGACACCAGCATGTCACAATAATTCAGTGGACTAACACAAAATACCTGCCCACAGGGTAGGCATTTAGTCAACAGTGGGTTCTGTTACAGGTAAGAAGAAATTTGTCTTATGTAATACTTAAGACACTTAGGAGAGTATATTTGGCAGTTCCAAAATGATGTTACTGTTGCTGTGATTCATTTTAAACTCTTATTTATTGGCAGATAGGGAACACATTTTTTTAGGGGAAAATGTACCTTGACATAGTTGCCTCAGATATTTTCAGGCTAGATATAAGTTCCATTATTTGGCTTACCAAGAGTATGTCTGCAGTCAAAGCAGTCTTTTATTTTAAATAAGACAACTCATTACCTAAACTCTTTAAATAATTTGTTAAACTGGAAACAAATTGGTTACTGAGACTTGGAACTAAGTTCTTGGGTCATAATTTTTTTTAAGTGGCAGGGCTGAGCAAATGGTAATCAGGTTGCCTGATTATAATGGGAAGAGGCAGTGGGGACCCTTAAGTATGATTCAGTTTTAATAGTTTGTTGTATCAGATTCAAGTGTGGGTGTCAGCCTGGAGATGACTGCTTATTTCTGGAGCTAGGCTCCAGATAGCCTCTAATATTGGATTTGGAAAGAATTAAATTTCTTATCTTTTAGAGGTTTTTATTCTTGTAGTAATACTGGTCATCTGAAAGTAAAATTACTAGGTTTACCATAATTCATTACCACTGATTTTAAAGAAATATATATTTACAATTTCATGGGCTAGAGCAGTTGTGGTTTCATAAAAGCTAAAGATAACATTCTACAATTGTTGATCATCTTAAAAAGAAGTAATATTAAAGATAGTAGTGATTCACCTCATCTCTTGCCTGTATAAGCATTTCTGTTTACATCTCAAAAACTTGTATAATATGTATTTTTAATGTACAGCTTTCTAAAATTAAAACATTCATTGTAAATGTGAAGTTTGGGTTACTTTGGTGTTCCAGACAATAAAGAAATACACAAAAATTGTTTGTTTGTGTTACCTATCTCTGCTGTGTCACCAGGATGTCCAAAATATATTTCAAACAAAAATTCTTCTAGGTTAAATTCATTTGTTTTGTGGTAATTAAAGCCTCTTCCCAAAAAGTTTATTTGTTATGAAGATGGAGATCCCCCTGTACCCATTTTTGTCACACTACTACAGATAATGCTGAAGTTTACAAATAAGTAGTGAATGTCTGTTCAAGAGGCAGAGACTTGGATGATGTTGAGTTGAAGCCAGCCTGGGCAGAAAAGTCTGTGAAACTTCCATTTTTAGTTAACCAGCAAAATACCAGACTGGAAGCATGACTAAAGTGGTAAACTTTCAGCTGTGAGCAAAAGAGCAGAGCAAGTTCAGAGCCCTAAATTACTGGCATGCAAAAGAATTGAGTATTTCTAAGATGACTTTTTACTAGCAGGTAGTTTTTGCTACCAGAAATTTTAAAGCAGTAGTCACAAATTGGTGGCCTAGTAGGCTGACTTACAGAAAGCAGCATGATGTGCTTCAGTGCCTAGCTAGCCTCCATGGACATTTGAGTTGATGATTGCAAACTGGGATACCTCAACTATGGTGACAAAATTAGCTTTGGAGTTTAGTCAAATGCATGTTTGCTTTTCATAAGTTAGGATTTCGAGAAGAAGGTCATTAATTTCACTGGAAATTTTAGTAATTGCTTTAAAATAGATACCTGATTTACAATGATTCGGCATTGTGTTCCTCTGCCTAGTGTCTGTGTAGAATGTTTGGATTTCTGTATAGCTAGTAACTTTAAAGCTAACTAGTTAATCGTCATCTAGTTAAGTATTAGACTTTAACATGCCTGAAGATAATTTTAGAACATTTTTACAACACCAGTACTAGGACCTGTTGTTTTTTTTTTAAATTCTTACATCTCGATATATTTTACATGTGTCATTACTATGTATGGCTACATTAAATAATATGCTAGAGGTATATGACAAATGTTTGGTACCAAGAAGCCTTAATGATTTTTATTGTGTTAAAGTATTCTTTGTGTTGGGCACCAGTGGCTCACACCTGTAATCCTAGGTAATCAGGAGGCTGAGATCTGAAGATTGTGGTTTAAAGCCAGCCTGAGCAGGAAAGTCTCTGAGACTTATTTCCAATCAATTACTAAGAAAGATAGAAGTGGAGCTGTGGCTCAAATGGTAGTGTGCTAGCCTTGAGGTCCTGAATTCATATCCTAGGACCAGCACCAAAAAACAAAAACAAAAATAGAATGTTCTTTGAAAGCTTTAAAAATGCATAGGTTGGGGGCTGGGGATATGGCCTAGTGGCAAGAGTGCCTGCCTCGTATACATGAGGCCCTGGGTTCGATTCCCCAGCACCACATATACAGAAAGCGGCCAGAAGTGGCGCTGTGGCTTAAGTGGCAGAGTGCTAGCTTTGAGCAAAAAGAAGCCAGGGACAGTGCTCAGGCCCTGAGTCCAAGCCCCAGGACTGGCCGCCCCCCCCCCCCCCCCAAATGCGTACGTTGCTACTCTCAAATCATTGTGGTATGTTTCACTTGTTCTACATTAGAGAAGTAGTTATTTGCATTTCAGTGCCTTCAACCTAGTATTGCAACTGTTCAGTACATAGAACGAGTCATTCAAAATAGTGATTAATACACAACAGATACTTGCCTTGGATATAAATGTATGTATGGGCCCACTATATTATCTCAGAAGATGAAGCACTTCAAGCAAAATATGGGAGAAATGGTCTTCTGCAAAAACTCCAAAGGGGTTATTACATAAATTATTGCTGTGTCCCTCTGGCCTGTCACTGTTTTGCTGCTGTGAACACAGCTTGAAGAGTGTCTTTAAACTTCAGTTTCTGAGGGACATTTTGAGAAAGGTTGGAGGGCAGAAATTAGACCAAGTAAGTTGGTTTCAGTACACAGGTATTGCTGTGAAGAATTTCAGGTAAGATGTATCTGTCTGCAGATAACTAACCACATTCATAGAGATTGCCTGTATGTTTCAAGCTTAATTGTAAAATTCTTAACTGAGTTACATATTTGGTCACATTTTATTAAAATACTTAGCAATTAATGTCAAAACTGAAAGTCTTAAAAAAGCAAAGGAACTATAGGAAAATTACAAAGCCCACTATACATTATTTGAGGAAAAAATCATTGAAATAGCCTTGATTTTATTTAAAATTATTTTCATGACTTAGATATTATAAAACAGTGCCAAACTATAGATTCAATAGCTCATAAACTGTATTAACTTGGTTCTCATAAGATCTCTTGCCTAGTATTCTAAGGATGATTTTACTTTTTTGTATAATGCAATCAGAATGAATATGTTTCTTCTCATGCTTGAAAATTGGTTTCCTTTCATTCTCACCAGCTCTTAAAACATGCCTACTTAGAAGAATCATTGGGAGTGTTTTCAAAATAGATTGGTGAATCCAGCGTGCACACACACACACAGTGGTTATATTATTTCCAGTCCCTTTGACAATCTGAAATAAAAAGTGGAAAATACCTTTTAGCCTGGTACCAAATAGATGGATCCATGAGTCATGGTCAAAAGTTTGAGACTCTCCCCTCCCCCAGTCTCCACCAAGAAAAGGTGGATATGGTGGTATGCTCTTGTCACTCCAGCTGCACAGGAAATGTTAAATAGGAGGGTCACAGTCCAGGCTAACTTGAGCATAAATGTGAAACCCTATCACAGAAATAAAGCAAAAGAGTGTCAGCTACCAATGGTGAAGCCTGAATTCAAACCCCAGAACAGCCAGGGACTTGGTGTTGATTTTTTTGTTTTTAATTTTGCCTAGGGATCTTTGGGCATTGGTTCCAGAGCTAAGAGTAGTTGATTAGGAGGTGCAAGGTCCTGGGTTCAGTCCCCAGTAAGACCAAGAAAAATAGGGTTGACATATTTTCTTCATATATTGGAAATGATAGTTGAAAATAACAAGTAGGGCAAAAAAGGAAGGTAAAAGAAGAACACAGACCTTTTTGATTCTCATCACCCTTGAGTCTTGTAGTTGTGTCCTTATTCTTAGAGGTGTATCTTCCTGATGAGATGGCACCACCATCAGTATTGTTCATGCAACTTTCAAGGCATAATGATAACAGAAGGAACAAAATGAAACCTATATTCCCAGGGTTTATATACTAGTAGGGATTGGGAAATAAGTAAACCAAATTCATTTGGAGACATGCTTATGAAGAAGGGAAGGAAATTTGAGGGTTTCATGTGGGACGTGTCATTTTCAATAGGGTGTACAGGAAGTAACACAAGAAACCTGAATACAGAAGGCAGTAATAATCCTTATAAATTCAGAAGGAAGGCATTTTAGATTGGAGACCAAACCCGAACTTACAGGGAACTTGATTTTCTTAAGGAACCACAAGGGGCTAGTACATCTGGAGCAGGCTTGAGCCCCAAGGGAAGAAAGTAGCAGGAGGTGAGTAGAAGATACCTAGGGCAGCCTATGAGTGTGTTGGTGAATGGTGTGGGCTTTGAAACGTGTTGTGTTCTGACTGCATTCCTCAGCATTACTGTCTCTTCAGTAGAGATAGATGAGCTGGTAAGTGGGAAGAGCAGCCTTGTTTGGAGCTGTTGCAAACAGTGAGACCAGGACAAGTTACTATTCTGAATGTTATTTGATAATAGAAAATTTTGGAATTATTTCATTATGGAATTTGAAAGAAGTCAAGAAGAGTTGTTAAGTATTTTATCATAACTGGTAGAATGACTTAATATTCCTGAGATGCACAGACCTGTAAAAGTGGGTTGGAGGAGTATCAAAATGCCCAGCCGCAAGTAGCAGCTGAATCAGTGGGAGACATCTAGATAAAACCCTGCTATCTGTAGATGAGGATGATATTTAAACCCAGGACCATCCTGCATGAAAGAGTTGATAGAACCCCAGGATCCTTCAGCATTGAACAATTGACAAAAGTCATGCAAGCTAATATTACATAGTTCACTTGCTCTAGGCAATTCATATGAATTATTTAAGCTTTACTCTATAGCTGGGCAATGAAATGAGGGCCACAAGGCTACAGTTGGGACTAGAACTCAAGACAAATATGTCAGGGTGAAAGTTATTCTCCTGTTAAAGATTGACTAATCTGCAGCCAGTAGAGTAGGATGCATAAATAGAAGGAAATACTGTTAAGGCCATGTAAAGGTTGCTGCTGCAAGGAGGGAAAAATGAATTCCCAGGTAGCATTGATGATCAAGGTATCTGTACCGGGGGCCTTGAGAACAGGGGGGTTGTTGAGATACTTGTTTCAGAGTCCTGATTACATTGGGTCAAGAGAAGATGCAGGTGAAGAGATAATTGACATCTGAAGTTATTTGCATTGGGGGACAAGATGGGGGTGGTACCGAAAGAAGATGCAAAATGAAGGGAGTTTCTTCTGTTTTTACTCAATAATGGACAAAATCACGGTATATTGGGAAATTCAGTAACAGATTTTAGTGCAAGAAAAGTAGTGTGTGGGTGATTATACTTCTTTCTTGCAATGTATACATAATATTGATAGGAAAAAGCAGATGGATCCAGAGTAGGAATAAAGGGCTTATTAGCCTTGTAAACAGAGCTATTTCTTGGTAGTAAAAATAAATGAAACACATTTGCTACACAAAAGGAACAACATTGCCAAAATGCCAACTGGAAGAAGGCAGTCACAATGGACTACAAATGTATAATTCTGTATGAAGTGTTGAGACTTTACAAGAGATAAAAGGTATTTATTTTATTGTTTGATGGGACTTGGAGGGGAGGTGTGGGGAGGTAATGGCTAATGGATACAGGATTTCTTCTGGAGTGAGTAAAAGTGTTCCAGAACTGATATTGATGGTTTTTACAGTCTGAAAATCAAAAATGTATCGGCTTATAAACTTACTGTAGGTAAATTGTAGGCTATGAGAAACTTTAAAGTTCTAAAAGTAGCTTGCAACAGACAAAAGGTTAGGGAGAAACATGAAATGTAGGATATGGGAATGTGACTTGACAAGGTTCCTGGCCAGAGTTAAAGGGTACGCCTCTGGTTGTGGTTGGTTGAAACAGTCAACATATGGGTCATTTCAGGCATGAGGACCTGGGTTCAATCCTCAACACTACAAACAAACAGTATTAGGGGTTTTCCAGACAGTTGTGAGGGAGAACCATGGACTCTGGAGGCAGGTAAGGAATGAAGACAGAGATGGAAAGAGGAATAGAAATTCCATAGTAATGAATTTCACCACTAGTAGTAGAGTTAGTGGTTGCAATAGAAGGGAAAATAAAGTTGGCGCAGACATAGGAATGGACCACCTTGTTCACTGTTTACCCATCTCTTGCCTTTCGTGTGGGAGGTACTGCTTTTCTTTAAAGATCCCACTCGTATTTCATGTCCTTATGAAATAGTCCACCTAATGATGCAGTGTTCTTTCCCACACTATTCCAACCAGACATTTAATTCATGACTTGCTTTCTCTCCTTAACTCATGTGCTCTTGTGGTCCATGACGAAACTGCCCTGCTTACTTATGTACCTTGTGTGTCTCCCAAACCTGCTTCTTCCTACATTCTTGGTCTCCAATAGCTCCATCTATTCAGTCATCTAAGGAGATACCTGTGTTCTTTCACCTCAGACTTGATCCTGCACACTCGTCTTAAATCTTTCCGCTCTAGCATCCCTTTTTCGGCTCAGTTGCTTGTCATGTCTACTAGGTTCCTTAAAATAAAAGCCTAACTACATTACAGTGTCCTCTCCTTGCTTTCTGTATACTACTTACCAGAAAGATCAAGCATCATCCCTGCTCAGAATTCCTCTCTGGTTCCCCCCACCATTTAGGTAATGTCCAGGTTCCTTCTATGGGTACAAAAAGATCTCTTGATCAGGCAGGCCCTCCTGACCTGCCTATTTCCCTCCTTGATTTTCAGCAAGTTACTCTAGTCAAGCTTTTTGCACAGTCCGCCTCAGTGCACCACCTAGTGAACCTTGAAGCCAGTCGACTGACAAGTGGAATTCCCTTTCCTTTATTTACTGGCCTTGTACATTCTTCTTTCCTGTAGACCTGAGCCAGGGTCTGCTGGCTCCCACCTGAATCCACATCTTCCTCTGCTCCACCTTTGTGTTCCCATACTAGCTAGTGCCATCTCCTGCCGTTATCAAATTTGTTTCTAACTCAAGAAAATACATCACTGATACTACATTGTACTTCCCAATAAAACAATTGCTCTGCATGCTGTTTTTTTTTTTTTTTACATAATAACCACAGCTATGTGCTGCTTAGATTTCCTAAGAATGAAAATTTACCAAAGGTTTCTGTTACCTGATAAAGTTTTTGTTTGTTTTGCCAGTCCTGGGACTTGAACTCAGGGACTGAGCACTGTCCCTGGCTTCTTTTTGCTCAAGGCTAGCACTCTACCTCTTGAGCCACAGCACCACTTCCAGCTTCTTCTGTTTATGTGGTGCCGACGAATCGAACCCAGGGCTTCGTGCATGCTAGGCAAGCACTCTACTGCTAAGCCACATTCCCAGCCCTCTGATAAAGTTTTGATTAATGGACACTATATACACACATGAAATGTAGCACATGCAAAATAGAAAACTAGGTAAGCCGTGAAAAAACTCATCCATTGTTGTCTGAGTCCATTCTGTCGATAAGAATATTCTGTAAGAAATCTATAAATGTTACTAATAACTTGCAATACAAATGTTTAAAAAAATTCAGCTGATACATGTTGGTAGCATTTGCACAGTAAAGGATGTAGGGTTTGATATTTTAGATATCCACATGTATCAAATAGCTTGATTGTTTTTATTTAGCAATTGTACTTTACAGAAGGTTTAAGTGTGATTTTTATAAATATGATGCCTGTCGATCTATAGACACTCTCAAAAGCAATTCATTTAAAAAATACTTGTAAAAACTAAAATACAGTTTTATAAAGAATCATTACCCAAGCAGGGTATGGTTAGCACAGGTATATGATCACAGCTACTCAAGAGGCAGAAGTGAAAGAATCACAAGTTCAAGGTGAAACTTTGATAAAGTTAGTCAGACTCTGTTGGACTATAAACAAAACAGCCAGAGTGTATAACTTGCCTCGCATGCCCTACACCCTGATAGGTGGTGATGGGGTTATTGGCTCATTGGCTCATTTTCTGTCTTCTGAGTAGGGTGCATGTGAATTTGCATCCATTGGACATTGTCTTATTAGCAATTTCTAAGACCAAGTCATTGGAGAATCAGGAATAGGATTTCCTAATTGCCCTGCAGTAATCCTTCCTGTGTTGTGTAGACTAACCCGAAAGTTAATTCGTCCTAGTACTTTGAAGCCTCAATAAATGTGCTTAATTATTGTCTCTGAAGAGAGGTATGAAGAAGCAGAACCTTCAGCATCCTCACCTTTATCCACTTCACATTACCCTGTTGTGGTTTCTCAGCTTTAGTGGAAGGTTTATTGTGTTTACATTTTTCCCAACTAGCAAACTACTAGGTATTGGGGAAAACAGGGGAATGAAGATTTTATCAGAAGTGTTTGTCTTGCAAAATCAAGTCTTTAGTATTACAATATTTGTTACCTTCCTAAATGGATGTACGGGATAACTGAGCAGTTAACCGAGCGAGCACTGAATTCAGTGTTACACTTTTTATCTGGTTTATTTCAGTTGGCAGTTGTTACTGTGGTGGGAGTTTTGTTGTTTGGTGTGTCATGGCACTTGAACTCAGGGCCTGGGCGCTGTCCCTGACCTCTTTTTCTCAAGGCTAGCACTCTACTACTTTTGAGTCACAGCTCCACTTCCAATTTTTGAGTGGTTAGTTGGAGATAAGAGTCTCACAGGGACTTCTGTGCCCAGGCTTGGAACTTCATTCCCCCTATCACAGTCTCCTGAGTCGCTAGGATTACATGTATAAGCTACTGGCACCCAGTGCTCTTTTTTTTTTTTTTTTTTTGGCCAGTCCTGGGCCTTGGACTCAGGGCCTGAGCACTGTCCCTGGCTTCTTCCCGCTCAAGGCTAGCACTCTGCCACTTGAGCCACAGCGCCGCTTCTGGCCGTTTTCTGTATATGTGGTGCTGGGGAATCGAACCTAGGGCCTCATGTATCCGAGGTAGGCACTCTTGCCACTAGGCTATATCCCCAGCCCCAGCAGTGCTCATTTTTTAAGCAGGGAAGAATACTGAGGCACATGTCTAAAATCACTTCTGAGTAAGGTTGTGTGTGTGTGCATACACACACACACACACACACACATATATATTTCACTGTTGGCGGAAGTAGGATTTTAAGTACCACAGCTGGTGATTACTACATGTTAAAAGAGTTATGAGGGCTGGGGATATGGCCTAGTGGCAAGAGTGCCTACCTCATATATGTGAGGCCCTGGGTTCGATTCCTCAGCACCACATATACAGAAAACGGCCAGAAGTGGCGCTGTGGCTCAAGTGGCAGAGTGCTAGCCTTGAGCAAAAAGAAGCCAAGGACAGTGCTCAGGCCCTGAGTCCAAGCCCCAGGACTGGCCAAAAAAAAAGAGTTATGAACTAGTATGAATCCAAGTTTTGTTTGTACCAGTACTGGGGTGTGGAGCTCCATTTTTGGTTTCTTAGTTAAGGTTAATTAGAAGTAAGAGTCTTGTGGACTTTATGGCCTGGCTAGCTTTGAACTGTATAATCCTCAACCTCTTGAGTAGTAATGATTACAGGCATGAGCCATAGGTACCAGGATTCGTATGGATGCATCCACTTTTGTGACTAAATCTGATAGGCGCTTGGCTCTTCGTTTTAACGTAACTCGCGACTTGGTTCAAAGATCTTTCTGTGGCACAATAGGGCAAGAGCATATTCTATCTGGAGTGTTTTCCATTATGAGTAACTCCTTTTGGTCATAGTATTTGCTTTGTGTTTATATTTGGAAAGAAACCAGAGGTCTGACGCCTTTCTGTCATGTAAGTAGAGAGTCAAAACTAACTCTAGTCCCTTACCTCTCAGATTCTCTGTTGAGAATGATAGTTGATGATTGTTACACTAGAATGAGTGATCTCATGCAAGCAGGAAGCAAAACCAGTGAGTCACTGTTACTTTCCACAGCGCACTCTCTTGGCCTCCACACTGAATGACTGGATATATCTGCATTATTCAGTAGTCTTGACCTAACCTGGCAACTTACACACTGTGCTGTGCTTTGAAAGTGAAACTGTAAATAAACCTCACATGCCTAGCGATTTTTGTTTCAAAAACATTAAAATGGCACATATTGCACAGCATATCCATGAAGTATAACATGGAACCATTTAAGTTATTACTCAATTTTCTAGGTCAGTAACCTTTTGATTCTTCGTAGTAAATTGGGTTAAAACTTCGAATTTAGATTGTCTTTAGTTGGCCTAAATAGTTGGTATTGTAAACAATTTATCTCGGGGCTGGGAATATGGCCTAGAGGCAAGAGTGCTTGCTTCCCATACATGAAGCCCTGGGTTCAATTCCTCAGCACCACATACATAGAAAACGGCCAGAAGTGGCGCTGTGGCTCAAGTGGCAGAGTGCTAGCCTTGAGCAAAAAGAAGCCAGGGACAGTGCTCAGGCCCTGAGCCCAAGGCAAAAAAAAACAACAAAAAATTTTCTTATCTCATTGAGACTAGCAGCACACTTTCTTTTTTGAATGCCCTTATATAAATATTTGAATTGGAAAAAACAGCTTCTAGAGAAGGCTAGAGAAGTTGATTTGGACCTACTCCTCCAAAATTGCTCTAAGTTCTCTTTCCAGTTTACTCAGTCTTCTACCCGTCTCGGGAGCTTGAACAAGTATGACTTGAAGATTTGCCTTAGTGTGTTAATAGGCCCTCACGTTGGGCCTGTCACAGGTTGACAACAGTTGGCATTCAGCATAAAAGCTCATTCGGGGTTGAATTTCATTTTGTCTGAAATCCAGCGAGAAGCAGCTGAAAATAGCACATCATTTTCTGTATCATTTACACGTTGGTTTTCGTTGTCTTTTAGGCACTCAAGGAGTTGCGCCTGGTCCTGTGATTGGGCTCCAGGCACCGTCTACTGGTCTTCTAGGTGCACGACCTGGCCTCATCCCACTCCAGCGCCCCCCAGGAATGCCTCCACCACACTTGCAGCGATTCCCTCTGATGCCACCCCGCCCTATGCCACCGCACATGATGCCCAGAGGGCCACCACCAGGACCAGGAGGCTTTGCAATGCCCCCACCTCATGGAATGAAAGGGCCCTTCCCACCGCATGGCCCCTTTGTTAGGCCTGGTGGAATGCCAGGGCTCGGGGGCCCTGGGCCAGGCCCAGGGGGTCCTGAAGACAGAGATGGAAGGCAGCAACCACCACCACAGCAGCAGCAACAGCAGCAACAGCAACAGCAGCAGCAGCAGCAGCAGCAGCAGCCTCCACCTCAGCCACAACCACAGCAGCCGCCGCCCTCACAACAGCCGCCACCAGCTCAGCAGCAGCCTCAGCAATTTAGAAACGAAAACAGGCAGCAGTTCAATTCAGGTAGAGACCAAGAAAGGTTTGGAAGAAGATCTTTCGGAAATAGGGTGGAAAATGACCGGGAACGTTACGGGAGCCGTAATGACGATAGAGATAGTAATCGTGAAAGGAGAGAATGGGGAAGAAGGAGCCCTGAGCGCGACAGGCACAGAGACTTGGAAGAAAGAAATAGACGCTCTAGTGGGCATCGAGATAGGGAGAGAGATTCAAGAGATAGAGAGTCGCGTAGAGAGAAGGATGAGAACCGAGGGAAGGAGAAGTCTGAGGTGACAAACAGGGCAGGTGGTAAAGCCACCGAGCCTCCACCTAGCCAAGTGGGAACCGTAGACACTGTTTCAGAACTTGATAAGGGGGAGGCCAAGGCTACAGTGGTAAAACCCTCCGAAGAGGCACCTGCTGAGGCTACCTCATCCGTTGAAGCTGAAAAGGATTCTAGCTCAGCAGCAGAGACAACTGGCTAGAGACTGGAACATGACAAAATGTGACAGTGACACTTCTGGAGTGTAGAGCTTGAGGTGTACAGATGCTGTATTATATTTGCTCCTGCTATATCACAGCCCCACAGGTAGTTTGTGGGGAATTGTAAGCAATTTGATTGCTTCCCTTCTATTTAAAAATAGCTACAAAATAACAAAAAAAATACTGAAAATATATTACCCTTTTGCTGTAACTTTTTAAAAGTTTTGACTTTAAAAAGTTTACAAATCCTAATTAGAAGTGCTCTCTATTTTTTTTTTAATTTAAGACAAGGTAACGGTGAAAGCTCCTCAAACAATAGGGATGTTTTTAATAAACTCTATTTTCGTAACAAACTTAATGTGTGCTATTCTTCCTACACTGCACTAAGGTGGAAAGATGGGTCACTGTCAACATACTAAGTGTATTGGAATCTAAACTAGGCTTAATGGAAATACATACTTATTCTTAGCATTTTGATCCTCAGGTTAATGATTGCAGGATACAAAAGAGCTAAAGGGTTTTTTTTCCCATTGGCTTTGTGGTAATATCCAATTTGTACAAGTTTTTCTTGGGGAAATAATTGGATTCCTAACAACACATTGTATTGTAAATTATTTGGCTCCCTGGCATTATTTAGAAAGCTAGGTGGATTTTTTGTTTTAATCATCCCATTAAATTTTTCAAAAGGATAAATGAGATTAGGGTTAACATTTGCAACCCGACAGCTTTTTTACATAAGGAATTCAAACACGACCCATATTTCCTATATAAGCCTCACTTGTCCTCAGCATTAAGTAACTCTGCGAGGCAATGTGACCTTTCTGCCTGACACTAAAAAATCAGAGTTAACAAGGAAAATATGTGCAGAAATCATGCGAAACCAAATTGAGCTTATATTTGAACGGTACAGAAAAGCAATTACATAAAAATGCCTACAACCAGTGCCTAAACCTAATGTTACAGACACATGCATTTACAGCTTGAACATTTTCCCTTTCATTACATTCTTAAACTGCCCTAGTGTCAGTGTGCTTAGTCACTTTGTCCACATTCCTAGTATTTTTGTTATGAAAGTGCTCTGGCCAGGCACTGGTGGCTCAGACCTGTAATGTGGCTGCTCAGGAGGCTGTGATCAGAGGATGACAGTTCAAAGTCAGCTTAGGCAGTTAAAGTCTATGAGACTATTTCATTAATTACCAGAAAGGCTGGAAGTGTAGCTTAAATAGTAGAGCAATAGCAATAGCCTTGCGCAAAAAAGCTCAGGGACAGCACCTGGGCCTTGAGTGCAAGCACCAAATGAAAAAAATCATGTCTCAGGCACTATGGCTAGGCAGGGAGAGTATCCAGACAGACCCAAGCCAGACAGCTCAGGCCCCATCTCACACACACAGCAGAAAGCTCTGCATAGTGGAGGATGCATGTGGGAGGGAAGTCCTTCGCAGTGTCCAGATTTCAGAATCTCCCAGGTTTCATTTCCAATGCAAAAATATTCCATACTACATGAAAAAAAGCCACCAGCCAGTACTGTAAACATACTTGTCTTCACAAGTTTCTGTATTTGAGTCATTCCACACATGCAATTTTATCTATTCCCAATTTAGCCTTTTCCTAGCTATCCTGTATTTGATAAAGCACATACTTACAAATAGGATTAACCTTACTCCAGGTTTCTCAAACAGTATACAACTTTTTAACTGAATAAAATACATCTCAGACATGAAACCTGAGATTTGCATTTCTTTTAGAAGCGTTCTCTCACTGGGCCATATTTACACTGAGAGACTGGTTTCGCAAAGTGGATATGTATGTCTAAATGGCCAGAACCCACTGCCAACATCCCCTTGCTTTCATCTTGTAGTGTACTTACCAAGTCAATCTGAAAATAGACTCCAGGTAGGGAGGTCTTGGGTGAGGCCATTAACTTGGTTTTAACAAGTTCATTGAGTAGTACGCAGGCCTTCTTAAATGCATATCTCATTTTTTAAAATAATTTCATGAAAAAAAGTGCTAAATGAAGCCAGGCACCAGTGGCTTAGGCTTGTAATCCTAACCATGAGGCGGAGATCTGAGGATCAACTGCCAGCCTGGGCAGCAAAGTCTGTGAGACTTTTTTTTTTTTTTTTTTTTTTGCCAGTCCTGGGACTTGGACTCTGGGCCTGAGCACTGTCTCTCGCTTCTTTTTGCTCTGCCACTTCTGGCCGTTTTCTGTATTATGTGGTGCTGGGGAATTGAACCCAGGGCTTCATGTATACGAGGCAAGCACTCTTGCCACTATATCCCCTGACTGTGAGACTTTTTAAAGCCTTCAAATGATAAGAGCATTACCCTTGAGCAAAGAAAGCTCAGGGTAGATCTCAAGCCCTGAGTTAAAGTCCTAAGACTGACTGGACACAGACAAAAAATACTAAATGACTAGGGAAAATAAATATGACATGTTGAATGAGAAATTTATATGAAATGTTTGACACAGCTAAAAGACAGCTACTAATACTTCAGACATTCTGATGGCCTCAATTAAAACTTCCAAAACAATACTGTAAAATAGATTTTGTGCTGTTATACTGAAGCTCAATTTTTATCAGTGTCCCCTAAATTTCAACATAAATTTGGGTACTTCAAGAGACAAGTGTTATATATGGTGTTTATTTATATAGGCTTCAGTGAAAATGAAATGCAGACAGTTTAATACCCATATATGAGTAATTCTGGCAAATACAGGTATCAAACACATTTTAATTGAGTTTTATAAAACTATACAATAATCTTCCAAGTGACCATAAATCAGTTCTCGTTACAAGTTCTTATGCCATTTTTTTTCCAGTCAACACAATTACACTTTTAAGATTACAGAGTTTAATGTTTACCAGGTTAAATTCCTAAAGCTAGCAAGGTAACAAATGGATTACTGGGACTCAGACAACGACATGGTAGAGCATGTTTACTGGGTGATCCCAATTACACCACAAGCCAGACGACTTCCAGCATTTCCTGTCTTTGTACTCTCTTCATTTCCACCTTTGCCTAAGTCATCTGCTTTTTCATGGACCTTTAAAAGAATTAAAAACAAAATCAAGAACATTAACTTTGAGCCATCGAAGTAACTACCACCTCTTCCCAACAATACCACTGAAGATGTTTAGAGAACAACTTGATATGAGAAAATTGCATGCTAAAATAATCCTACTAGTAACTAGAAATATATATTCTAATATTTATGCTACTTTAAAAGTAGAAACTAGGGGGCTGGGGATATGGCCTAGTGGCAAGAGTGCTTGTCTCGTATACCTGAAGCCCTGGGTTCATTTCCCCAGCACCACATATATAGAAAACGGCCAGAAGTGGCACTGTGGCTCAAGTGGCAGAGTGCTAGCCTTGAGCAAAAAGAAGCCAGGGACAGTGCTCAGGCCCTGAGTTCAAGCCCCAGGACTAGCAAAAAAAATTTTTTTTTTAAAGTATAAACTATGGGCTAGGAATGTGGCTCAGTGGTAGAGTGCTTGCCTGCCTGGCATGCATGAAGCCCTGGGTTCAATTCCTCAGTACCACATAAACAGAAAAGGCCAGAAGTGGTGCTATGGCTCAAGTGGTAAAGAGTCCTAGTCTTGAGCAAAAAGAAGCCAGGGGCAGTGCTCAGGCCCTGAATTCAAGGCCCACGACTGGCACCAAAAAAAAAAAAAAATAGAAGCTACTACTTCCTGGTGGCAAAGATATGTTACTGGGAAGATGTCAACAGGCAAATAAAATATTAAAAACCCAACCAATGCTATTTATAGGCTGTTTATCAAATGGACTAAAGAAAATTCTAAAAACAAAGGGTCAGCCGAAAGAAATGTCTACTGACTATTAACTACCCAAGGTGGGCAACAGCCTTTACTATCTGTGTTTCCCATGAACCAGATGCAGCTCCTAAGGGTAACTTGGAAAACAGCTCCCACATGGTGACCAAGAATGCTAAAGTAACCTAGAATTGAATTCCTAACATGGAAGTCCAACCCAGATTTTAGATTCAACCAAATATTCTGTTTAAATAAATACAAGGGAAGAAACAATCTTGGCAAGAAAATCTGGCTGGTTTCCCAATCTGGATCTAGGAAAATAAAATATACCCTAGTTTCTACTGCATCTTACAACAGTATTCTTTTTTTTTTTTTTTTTTTTTTTTGCCAGTCCTGGGCCTTGGACTCAGGGCCTGAGCACCGTCCCTGGCTTCTTCCCGCTCAAGGCTAGCACTCTGCCACCTGAGCCACAGCGCCCCTTCTGGCCGTTTTCCATATATGTGGTGCTGGGGAATTGAACCGAGAGCTTCATGGGTAGGAGGCAAGCACTCTTGCCACTAGGCCATATTCCCAGCCCCTTAGAACTATATTCTTTTTTTTTTTTTTTTTTTGCCAGTCCTGGGCTTGGACTCAGGGCCTGAGCACTGTCCCTGGCTTCTTTTTGCTCAAGGCTAGCACTCTGCCACTTGAGTCGCCGTGCCACTTCTGGCCATTTTCTGTATATGTGGTGCTGGGGAATTGAACCCAGGGCTTCATGTATACGAGGCAAGCGCTCTTTGCCACTAGGCTATATCCCCAGCCCTAGAACAGTATTCTTAACTGAAATATATTAACTCATCTTCAGTGTAGTCATCCAATAAAATAATTACCTGTCCTAATCTGAACTACAAGTATAATTTAGGTGGATCTTTATAGAGATCAGGACTAACCACTGTAAAGTCTTGGCCCGATGTATAATACTGTATATTAGAAGAAATATCCTCCTTGGTATGAAAACTTACCACCATTGTGCGCCCAATGATGGAATGCTCTCCTGAGAGCGAGATCATGGAGTCTTCAATGGACACATTGGCCGTACCATCTTTGCCAGCAGTCACATTGCCCAGGTCTCCAACATGCCTAACATTGAAAAAGCGTCAGATCGATTAGCACTGGTGTCTACGTTACATCAAGAGAGTGCATGTGCTAACTAAAATTGAACAAGACTCCATAAGAGAAGGCTAAGAGGTAAAAATGTATCCAATAAGACCACTTTGCCAAACAAGACCAAATTTTGGGAACACAAGTTTAAAAATAAATAGCTACTTGGCAGATAAGTACCTCTTCAATACGGCTTCCAATCTACAAAATAATGCTCTGCACACTTAAATTTCAGAGGTAAAATACCAAAGGGAAACTCAGCTACTGAGTTATGTCAGTTTAGACTGTGTTTATAAATTAATCTTTGTCTTAACATTTTCCTGAAAGGCCTTCAGAAAGAATACACAAACAAATGGATTCTCAACTGGTTCTCAATATCTACAGAAACTTTCCTATGTTTCTCATAGGATGATTTCTTTTGCTAGTGGATATGATGCTCATGGCATTTTCTGAATACTATATTCCTTTACCCATAGAGGGCCATTCCAGTGATTGGGCATGGGGGAATGGTACTGGAAACAACACAAAACCCAACATAGGGAGCCTACCTCCATTTCTCTCTCTTTCTGCAAGCAGTACCCCACCATCAAGCCCACCCAGCCACCAACTACCCTTCTTACATAAGAGCCAAGCAGCTCCTTACCTTTCTTGATCATCTGGTCCACCATGTTTTTTGGATAGAGGATTAAAGTGAGGACCTGCACTGGTACAACCTATTTACAAAAAATAAAAATAAGCAGTTAAGGTGGCTGGGAATATGGCCTAGTGGTAAAGTGCTCGCCTCATATACATGAAGCCTTGGGTTCGATTCCTCAGCACCACATATATAGAAAAAGCAGGAAGTGGTGCTGTGGCTCAAGTGGTAGAGTGCTAGCTTTGAGCAAAAGGAAGCCAGAGACAGTGCTCAGGCCCTGAGTCCAAGCCCCAGGACTGGCAAAAAAAAATAAATAAAGCAGTTAAGAGCCATGGCTCAAGCATGTATTCCTAGCTACTCAGGAGGCTGAGATCCGAGAATCATAGTTCAAATGAAGGAAAGTCTGTGAGACTCTTATCTTTAATTAACCATCAGAAAACTGGAAGTGGAGCTTTGGTTCAAGTGGTAGAGCACTAGCTTTGAGCAAAAAAGCTCAGGGACTGAGCCCAGGCCCTGAATTCCAGACCCATGGCCAACCACCCACCACCCTCCCCAAAAAAGAGACCCCCCCAAAAAAAGCTAAATTAGGGATCCAAATTCCAGAAACAAGAACGGTATAGTGCTTTTATTCCTTTGTGTTTTGAAAGTCTTCCTATATAGCCAAACTGGCCTCTAACTCTTAATCCTCCTGCCTCAGCATCCCCAGTGCTAGGCTTATAGCATGAGCTCTCACCTACACTAAGTGAGGCCTCATCTTCTACACTGCACTGTACTTGAAAAAAAAAAAAAAAAAGGAAGAAAATCACATGAGTATGACCCTGACTTTTAAGAAAAGTTTTTAAAACTCTATCTCACCCAAACTTGATGTCTCAAGCCTGAAATCCTTGCTACATGGGACAAGGAGATTGGAGGAGCCTATCATGGTTGAAGGCCAGTTCAGATGTTTCCAAAAAAAAGTTTAGAATACTCCATCTAAACCAATGGCTGGGCCTAGTGGTGCTCTCACAATTATTCCAGCTACAGGGCAGAATAAGGGCTGAGCACAGGGCACACACCTGTCACCCCCAGCTACACAAGAAGGCACAGAAGACCCAAACTCAAAAATAACCAATGCACAAAAAGGGCTAATGGTGCGGCTCAAGTGGTAGAGTGCCTGACTAGCAAGGGAGAAACCCAAAATTCAAACGTGAACATAAGTCTTTGCACCCCCACAAAAGCTATCTCCCAGTACCATTCCACCAAGGAGCCCCCCTGTCTATGGCCTTACTTATGTGGTGGCAGAACAGCCCAAGGTTCATGTTCAAGGGCCAAGGTTACTGCCTTGCAAATCCCTGGTGGGTGAAGGTTTTCCACCTACATCCCAGATAGCAGTAATGCAGGAAATCCTTTCGTGACAGACCCCTTCATTCTTCTATACGGACCAGGAATGTCCCACACATGGAGAAAATAAGGCAGGTTTCAGGAAGCAGCTTAAAAAGCCAAAGCTACAAAATATTTATTCACCTTCCAAACCAGAGGCAGAGGGAACTTGGGGAATATTAGTACCTACTAGAATAGATCAAACTCATATTAACTATGGAACCAAATTATGGTACATTAAACACAAACTGCAGTGACTCACACTTAATCCCACCATTCAAAAGACTGATTCCAGCCTGAGCTACAAATCCTGACACTGTCTCTCTCACTCTCTCTCTCACACAAAGTTCCAGCAAAAAAATGAAGCAAGTTCTCATCCAAAGAAGTCTAAATATAAACTTCAAACTACTACTCAAATATGGCAAAAGATCACTAAATGCAATTTAACTCATTAACTTTTTGCTAGTGCTACTCATTCCAAATTGAAAAAGGTTAAACTCGTTCCAAAGCACCAAGAGTTTATACATTCTCTCCTCAATTTGTATCAAACTTGTTTTTTGGGGTTTTTTTTTTTGCAGAAAGTTTTTTGCCTAGGCTGTCTCAAAACGTGATCTTCCCCATCTCAGCCTCCCAAAGAGCACAGGAATGAGTCACCTTTTCCTGGCATACATCAAATTTCTGTCCCACTTCCAATCTCATGTTCCTATACAGTATAATGCACAGAAACCAGAGCTACGTGTACCTGAAGTGCCCACTCTTGACACCAGCATGAAAATTGGGATTACCTAAGACAAGAAGCTGCTTAGCTGGGTTCTGGTGGCTCACGCCTGTAATCCTAGCTACTCAGGAGGCTCAAATCTGAGGATCGCTGTTCAAAGCCAGTGCAGCAGGAATGTCCATGAGACGCTTATTTATCTCAATAAATCACTCAAAAAAAAGCCTGTGACAGTGTGGCTCAAGTAGTAGAGTGCTAGACTTGAGCAAAAGAAGCTCAGGGACAGTGCCACCCAGGCCCTGAGTTCAAGGCCCAGCCCAGCACAAAAACAAAACAAAATACTGCTTAATTTTTTGTTTCTATTTTTCTACTATACTCTAAGAATGCTCAAATCTATTATCACAATTAAACATATCAGTGCTGTTCCCCTTAACTCACCCCACTTATGATAGTCAAAGACGACAGTTTTGTAGTTAATTCTCTAATGTGGATCTGAGTGGTCATTTTAACACAGGAGGGGAGGGGGAGGGCGAGGGCCTTTTACAGGAGTTGCTCAACTCATTATCTTATTAACCACATTGAACAGTCACTAGAACAGCACAAAACCTACCTTGTGTATTGTCTCCAAATTGATGGACATGGAATCCATGCTGGCCTTCAGTCAATCCTGTAATGTTCCCCCGTACCATAACTGGCCCATTTGCCTTTATTGAAAGAAAAGTACATTAAGTTAGAGTACAGTTGCTTCTGAACAGAGAAAATAATTGAGTTCTCTTTATCATTCACAGTAAAAAAGACTTGCGTGTAGAAAAGTGTCCAAATTCTACCTGCTTAACTTGAGGCCTGTGTTATACTATCAACAGAGAGGTGGAATTCTTGTCCTAACACCTGCTGCTCAAGTGCCATGTGGCTAGGCTCTGAGATTACACAGCATGTAAGAATAAAACCGAACAGGGGAGCAAGTGTAATGAGTTCTCCCACTCAAGCCATGCCCCAGCCTTGCAGGCTTTCAGTTTTCAGACAGTCTCACGTTTCTTTCCTGGTCTGGCGAGGGATCTCGTATGCCCACCTCCTAAGTACCTAGGATTACAGGATGAGCCACCAGGCCTAGCTATAGAGTTTGACTCTTACAATGATTATGTAAGGAGTAAATGTTTATTGAGTAAACATGTTTGACTAGGTCGTATTTGTGTGGTGAATATACATGCTTAACTGTTTTGCGTGTGACGCTGAAGATCAAATTTAGAGGATGCATGGTACTCACCAGCCCCAAACCAAGCTTTCTTTGTTGTTGGCTGTGGGGCTTGAACTCTGGGCCTGCGCACTGTCCTTCAGCTTATTTTACCCAAGGCCTACTGCTCTACCACTTAAGCTTTCTGACTTTTCCTGTTTATGTCGTACTGAGGAATGGAGCCCAGGGTTTCATGCATGCTAGGCGAGCACTCTACCACTAAGCCACACTCCCAGCACTCAAACCAAACTTTTTAACCTAAAAAAAATGCATGTCACATCATATTCTCATTGGTGCTTTGTTCTTCTTTATGAGGACATCATCCATGAGACAAACATAATCTTGTCTTAACAGAGAAAGAGAGCTATTCCAACACCCTTGTTCTCCACTGTACACCTCACTGGGTGGGTCTATCAGTCTCCATCACAGGTATTTGTTATTTAGTAGCCAAAAATACCCTAACAATTGCCCATAAAGGAATTAATTCAGGTCTTACCATGGTACTGGCATTTTTCTAGGTCTTTTTGAAAGGCATTAGACTCTATCTGGATAACCTCCAACTCTAACAAAAAGAGTCTAAGAACACTAGCAGGTGGAAAGAGCAAAACAGTATCATCAGTCAGCAGCAGTGGTAGTACACTGCTACATCCAAACATTAAGCAAGTCACCATCAGAGCGCCAAGACACCTTAGCAACTGATACAGCCATACCACACAGTAAGACACACACTTGGGCTGGGGATATGGCCTTGTGGCCCTGGGTTCGATTCCCCAGCACCACATATACAGAAAACGGCCAGAAGTGGTACTGTGGCTCAAGTGGCAGAGTGCTAGCCTTGAGCAAAAAGAAGCCAGGGACAGTGCTCAGGCCCTGAGTTCAAGACCCAGGACTGGCCAAAAAATAAAAATAAAAAGACACACACTTGTCTTTGTTTTTAAAAGAAACATGGCCTACATGAACAAAATTATGCTCAAATGTTCAGTTCTGCATATAAATTTCACACATTTGCATTCATTTGTTGGTATCCTCTCACATGTCTATAAGCTGCTTTCAAGTCTAAATATCTTCACTATTGTTAAGCCAAGCACAACCAGTTTGCTTCAGCTGGTAACCTTTGCCATGACTTTCCACAAGAAGACACAATTGCTCAAAGAAAAAAGCCAGAGCCAACTCTCCCTCTTTCGCTTCTTTTCTTTTTGAGAAAAAACATTGTGATCCTTCTAAATAAAACCTTTAGTTTTAGGAAAGCTAAATGTGACCCCAGCCCCATTTAACACTGGGTGGTCAAGGGCACAAGAGAAAGGGGCAGATTTTCAAACCTCCACTTAGTGGGCAAGGCACGCGGCATATGCCAGCTCTTCAGAGGTAAGCTGCGTGCGTACAGTCCCGTGGACCCAGCGCAAGCGCATCTTCAGAGGCAAAATGAAGACCAGCTGCCTCAGCGCAGTACTGCTTGGCTCACTCAGTGTGAACCCATCTCCAGATTTTTCAAGAAAAGCAATGATTTTAGATGGGGGGGGAGGGGTTTGACCCAAAATCCTGGTGTAGGCAAGTTTGCAACCATTCCACAATTTTAAACACTGAGTAGGCTAAACCAAATAGAACTTGTAACCAATCTATTACATCTGCCATTGTGTAGAGTTGTACTGCTAAACTACTCAAGGATCTTAGGTACAAAAGACAATGCCAGTGAGGTTTGCAGCTTAACTCAAGAACCTTCCAAACGGCTTCTGGCAGGGGGAAAATCCACAGGGAACTGGGATTCACAAGCCACACCCCCCTGGTCTTCACAATTCTTAATGGCTGAAGGGAGGCCATCCCTCAGAGGCCTCTTAAAATTCTCTGCCAGTCAGTTATGTTGGGGAGTAGAAAGGAGGCAAAATAAAGTGTGGCATGAAATACAGCAAAATGTAGTCAAATGCCAAAGAACCTTTCCTTGAAAATGTGGGGCCCAAATATTTGAGCAAGTACTGTCCTCCCTCACAAAAATATCAGACACCTACATACACTCCTCTGCTGCTCCTGTTCTCACATCTTTTGTCAACCAGTTGAAGAACTCTTACCTATTCTCTGGTGATTAATAAGCCAAGTTTTTGGTGTTTGGTTTTGTTTTCTCTTTTTAAAAAAGGCCCTTCAGGTGGGTGGTAACCACGCTGAGGTACTGGAGACAAGACATCACGAATACCTTCTTTGCAGCACCTGTTTTTGTAGTTATTACTGCCAATGAAAAATGCTGAAAACTTGGTAAAAAAAAAATTGCTCAGAACCTTGTCTTTGCAGTAGACCAACACCTGCTCTAGGGTACTGGGTGCCATCTCCAGCACCAAAAACAAATGCTTCTGACTAGCTCAGCCATCTGACTGCTGCTGCTGCTGCTGCTGCTGCAACGTGAGGGCTGCTTTACAAAGAAATTGCTTGGAAGAATTCTCCAAGAAAAGCCAGGACAAGTGGCTCATGCCTAAAATCTCAGCTACCCAGTAGGCAAGACATGAGGACAGCAGTCTCTGGCACTGCCAGAGTCAGTCAGCACTGGCAGCAAAGCCCATGAGACTCATCTTCAACCACCAAATAGCTCAAAGTAGAGGTGTGACTCAAGTAGTAGAGCAAAAGCTAAGGGACAGCACCAGCCCCCCCCCCACCCCCAAGTCCCACTCAATACCAACACCAAACAAACAACGGAAAGAGGCCTCATTAAAGTGCCAGTTCAATGTAACAGAAACTCTACTATTCCCAATGACTTCTCAAGTCCAGATGCACATTAAAAATCACTTTGGAAACTAAAAAACCACCCCAACAGAAAGACAAAAAGAAAACAGCCCTCAGCCTGAACCAGGCCGGATTTTTACTATCCTGGGTCTACGGTTGGGGCTCTGGTTATCGGTGTTTCCTAAAGCTCCCCAAATGAGTCGACAGTGAAGCCAGAACTTCTTCACTGCCCTGGGAAAGGCTCGCTCGGCCCACAGTGGGATCTGTGGCGCGGGGAGCCGTGGAGGAGGGAAAGGATCAGCCGTCCAAGGCCACCTCCTCGGCCTGACCGTGACCTCCAACATCAGGGCCCCGGCCCCGCCCCCCCCCCCCATTTTCCTGCCAAATATAGCAAATACCGAGCTGCTGCGTAGTCTTCATTTCCAAAACCACTCTAAAATAGAAAACAAACATACAAACAGAACCCCACGCTCCGAGGGATAACGGACGCCACGGGGACCGGGGCGGGCCGCGCCCAAACACCGGTCTGCGTCATTCGGAATCCGGGGAGAACACAACCCCGTGCGAAGAACCGCCGCCGCCTGCCCAAGGCGCCCAGCGCCCCCCCTCCCCACGCGGCACCGAGACCCCCGCCGCCCGGGCCCCGTGCAGGCCCGGCGCGCAGCCGCCGCTCTGCCGGGTCCTCCCGGCCCAGGCCGGGCCCCCCCCAGCCCGCCGCGCCCGCCGCGCCCGCCTCGGCCCCGCGCCGCCCCATGACTCAGCACTTAGAGGTGCGCACGAGGCCCCGGGCGGCGCGGGGCCGAGGCGGCCGCCCGGCAAGGGGCGTGACGAGGGCGGCCCCAGGGCTCCCTCCTCCCCCCCCGTCCCGGGCCGGCCCCGCTCCCCGCACAGGTGCGTGGGCCACAGGCCTCCGCCCCGGGCCTTGCCTTCTGCTCGAAGTGGATGACGCCCTGCACCGGACCATCGCCCTTCAGCACGCACACGGCCTTCGTCGCCATGATTCGCCCGCGAAGAAGCGCCCGAACCCGAGTGTGAAGACGGCGAGAGGAGGAAAGGCCGTTACACGGGACCACACGACACGCCGGCGCAAACCGGAGCGGCGGCGGCCCGGCTCTCTTATAGGTCGTTCCCTCGAAGCTCACGCCCACCGTGGCCAGGAACCAATCAACACCTCGTGAGTCATGCGGGGGCGTGGTCGAGCGAGGGAGCGCCTGCCCTCGGCGCCCGACGCCGGACGGCGGTCGGCCCGGCTGATGGAGAAGGTCGGGAGAGCTGAAATCCGCGAATAAACAGCTTCTCAGGTTGGAACTCGTGGGTCCCACGGAAGACTTTGCGGAAATGAGGTCGTGTACCTGGAAGACCTGTCTAGACTTGTCTAGAAATGTCGTTAGAGCCGCGCGCTGGTGACCCTCACCAGTAGATCCTAGCTACCCAGGAGACTAAAATCTGAGGATCCCGGTTCGAAGCCAGCCCGGGCCGACACAGTCGAGAGACTCTTATCTCCAATGAACCACCAGGAAAGCCCAAGGCGGAGCTGTGGCTCAGGTGGTAGAGCACTAGCCTTGAGTAAAAACGTCACTAGTGTGACCATTTTGGTACTAATAGCTTATATGATCTTTAGAAATTGGAACCCCAAAAAGGAAAGATAGGAAGATGCATTCTCAGCGTTTGGGAATTCCTGATGGTACATCCTTTTCTTGTCTGTAATTTTCTTCATCCCTTGCACATAGGGTCATGTATTTGGTTAGCCAAATTCTTTTATTATTGCCAGATTTTTCCAGTTTGTCAAAACCATACCCTGAAGACAGCACACACAGTTGCACCTGATTTTCAGCTCTCCTGTGGTTTTGTGTTGTACTTATCTGCACGCACATGGACAAGGAAAAATAGATAAATCCTTGCAACCTTTTTGCAAGAAGAGACATAGACTTAATCTTTCAAGGAGAAACATGACATGCGCGCAGTACAAACTATTTTCTTTGGTTGTTTTTGCTAGGGATCAGCATGTTTACTTACTGTGTTCAGAGATGTATAGAAAGCTACAAGGGACTGTGACTAGTTCTCGGTAGTGTGCAGAAAACCTTCCCCAAGGCTCTTTTAGAATTGTTTGTACAGTGAACATGCACCTGTCTGCCACTCAAGCTGTCAGAAGAAACCCAGCCACCACCCACTACCTCTTTAGTTGGGAGAACTGTTTGCTTAAACCACAAGGGAAGGAAACAAGTGGTCTCTCCCCCAGAGAGTCCCTTCCACCAGAGGTGGCAGTGCTTTGTTCCTGAGGAAGAGGTAAGTTCAAACCCAGATTTCCATCTTCAGCTTGCCTAGGATTTCAAGCCACTTTGATTTTTGTTTTGTTAGTGGTGGTTTTTTTTTTCTTTTCTTGGGAGGGAGTCCAGGGGATTGAAATAAAAATCTCTGCTTGTAGATGACCCTTGTGCCACTTGATCCACACCCCTAGTCCTTTTGCTCTTGGTTTGCTTTGCAGATAGTCTCTTGTGCTATTGTCCAGATCCTTGGGCTGTGCTCTACCTCCCAAATAGCCAGGATTACAGGTATGCACCACCATGCTCAGCTCAGATACACTTTGTTTGCCCCCTGGACTGTAGTGCATCCTCTACCAGAGGTACACAGTTCACATTTTTATCATCCTTGAGACATTGTACTTAGTTTTGAGTTTGCTTGTTCTACTTACTTGTATTCTCTGGATAACTTGCATATGCTAGATAGTTATATAAACCCAAATGCTTGCCAAAGAGCCTTTGCCCAAGGCCAAGGCCAAAGTTTCTTTGGGTTCCAGGAAGTTAGAGAGGCACATTTCAGTTCCTTGTAAACTTGCCAAGACAGCAGCCCACAGATAAAAAGAGCCGCGTTGGTACAAATGTGTTAGAACTTTCTTTTTATTGGCGATACTGAGGTTTGAACGCAGGACCTGCAATTTACAGTCCCTTTCCAAAATAGAGTAAAGGAATTTTATGTATGAGATATTAAATGAGATGAGATATTGAAGTATGAGATATTATTTGTGTCCTCTTGGTGCAGATTATGAAATCTCTGCATTGTTGACATTTTGGGTCAGATAATTCCTGTGGAGGCCACTGGACATTGTAGGACATTGTTGTGTTTTGTATTTTGCCAGCCCTGGGGCTTGAAATCAGAGTCTGGGCATTGTCCCTGAGCTTCTTTTGCTCGAGGCTAGCACTCTACCACTTGAGCCACAATGCTACTTCTGCCTTTTTCTGCTTGTGGTACTAAGGAATCAAACCCAGGGCTTCATGCATGCTAGGCAAGTTCTCTACCGCTAAGCCCTGTTTGATAGTACCCAGGTTTCTACTCACTAGATGCAAATAGCACCCTGTCCTTTTCCCCAGACCATGGCAACCACAGATCTCTCCAGACATTGCCAGATCACCTCTTGAAGAATTCTTCAAGAGAGAAGCAAGTAGTCTTCTCACTGCAGCTATCCTACATAGAACTCAAAAGGCCAGGAATCCCCTAGTTTCTACTTCTCTACTCATTCATTTATTCATTCATTTTGCCCAGGACCAGAGTTTGGACTTAGGACATTGCCTTTGCTCGGGTTTTTGCCTTTGCTTAGCTGGCACTCTTCCACTTGAGCTAAGCTTCCAGCCAGGCATTTTAATTGGGGATGAAGTCTTCTGAACTTTTCTGCTTAAGCTAGCTTCCAGCTTTGATCGTCTGGTACTCAGCCTCCTGGGTAGCTCAGACTGTAGACATGAGCCACCAATACCTGGCTGCAAATCTCACATTGGTGCTTGCCTTCCAGGTCCTTCTGAAGAAAGGTAGAATGAGTGGATATACTTGAGCTATGTTTGTTATTTTGAGACATCTAAGTATTTTGCATATGGTGCAGGACCTCTGTGTCTGGGCTGGGCTGCAAAGTTAGAGCAGACCTTTCTTCCCAACCTTGATATTCCACAGTGCCCCTGCCTGTTAAGTCAGTCCCAAGGTCCCTGTGGTTCAAACTGGAGTGTGACTGAGAAATCGTCTTGTAGAGTTCACTCTTGTAAAACCCAGCCACTTGTCTGAGAACCATTATTTTCATGGTCAGCGGAGTCCTGGTGTAGCTTGATGCTCTTGAATGCCTGGCTTGCACCTCACAGCCAGTGACCTTGGGAATCTAGAGACTTTCCTGGGAAAGAGAAGGCAGTTCCATGCCTCCGGCGAGCAGGCAGCTTGGACCACTGCTAAGCAGTTTTGAGGCCTGAGAATCACTCTGCTGGGAGACCTGTGTGGTTCAGAGGTAAGCCAGGAGGTAGACCAGACGTCAGGGCTGTCTCTCCATTCTTTTCTTTTGCCTCATAAGGATCATGCTGCTGTCTTTTTTTTTTCTGTTTCTCCTTCCTTCCTTCCTTCCTTCCTTCCTTCCTTGCCAGTCCTGGGGTTTGGACTCAGGGCTTAAGCACCGTCCCTGGCTTCTTTTTGCTCAAGGCTAGCACTCTACCACTTGAGCCACAGCTCCACTCCTGGCCTTTTCTATATATATGATGCTGAGGAATCGATCCCAGGGCTTCATGTATATAAGGCAAACGCTCTTGCCACTAGGCCACATTTCCAGCCCTATCTTGCCTTTTATCTCAGCTTTCTCTTCCACTAAAATCCATTTCCCTCTGTGACCCTAAGTATTCCCTTTCCTCCTTTTTCAGCCAGTTTGGTTGAACTGAACTCCAGGGTCCTCCTGAAATACCCTGCTTTTTCGATGAATTGTGGTGCAATGTTAGAATGAGGTGAAGCCCAACAGAAGCAAAGTATGAAAGAGAGTTGTCCTTTAATGCTAAGGAACAAATAGAGAATGAATTAGAAAAAGCTAACAGACACTTCTTTTCATCCTTTCTTCCTTCACACCTCTCCTCCTCCTTCTCCTCTTCCTTCTCCTCCTGCTCCTCCTCCTCCTCCTCCTCTTTTTTTTCCACTTTATTTTTCTTTCCTTTGTTCTGGTACCACTGCTTGAACTCAGGGTACTTGCTCAGATTTTCCACTCAGGACTGGCACTCTACCATTTGAGACATGCCTCTAGTCCAGCCATGTTTTTCTTCTGATTCGTTGGTAGTAAGAGTCTCACAGACTTTCCTCCTCCAGATGGCTTTAAACTGAGATCCTTAGATCTCAACCTCCTGAGAAGCTGTCACTATAGGTATGAGCCATTGTTGCCTGGTTCTAAATTTAATGTAAGTAAATATCACAAAACCAAAAGTAGTTACCAGTAAGTGAACACTAAGATCATAGCAGAGAACTGTGAACTATCACAGGCAGTTAGTGAATGCTGGTGAGGAGAAAATTCAAAAATTGATTTAGGTTGTTATTAAATGGAAGTAAGCCACCTCTGATTAGAAGTTTGCAGGCTCTTGTTTCAAATCAGCTGTGTGTTTCTGCACACTAGCAGTGACACAGTTGATGTGCCACTGGCTTAGCAGTTCTAGCCTGCTTTGTGATCCACAAACAAGGGGTGGGCACTGAAATGGAGGGACAAAGAGTGAGCCACGTACAGGAGTGCTACTCTTAGGCGCCATGTTGAAAATGAACTGTTCCAACTTGTGGGTGGAGGCAGAATGGGAACACTGGGAGAGAGCGAGGGAAGAGGTGACATTGTCCCAAAAGAAATGTGCTCATTACCTGACTTGTTTAATTACAACCCTTCTGTACATCACTTTTGCAATAACAATAAAATAATTGTTAAAGGTTTTTTTTGGGTTTTGTTGTTATTGTTGTTTGGCCAGTCCTGGGCCTTGAACTCTGGGCCTGAGCACTGTCCCTGGCTTCTTTATGCTCAAGGCTAGCACTTACCACTTGAGCCACAGAGCCATTTCTGGCCATTTTCTACATATGTGGACTGAGGAATCGAACCCAGGGCTTCATGTATACGAGGCAAGCACTCTTGCCACTAGGCCACATTCCCAGCCCCTAATTTTTAAAGGTTTTGAAGCAAGGCACTGTGGTTTCTGTCTGTAATCCTAGCTCCTCAGGAGGCTGAAATCTGAGGATTGTGGCTCAGAACCAGCCTGGGCAGACAACACGGAAAGGTTTTTATTTCAAAATAACTATCAAAAAGCCAAAAGTTGAAGCATGGTCTGCTTTGAGAAAAATAGCCAAGCAAGAACAGAAAGTCCTGAGTCCAAGTCCCAATATCTGCATGTGCGTGTGCACGCGCGCCAAGACCCAATATCTGCATGTGCGTGTGCACACGCGTGCGCGCACACACACAAATACACACACACAAAGAAGGACCACTTCATATCTAAATGGATGGGTGGCAAGGAGGTGGGTGTGGTTGGAGGCAGAGAGGCCTTTGGGAGACATGATAAGGGCCTGACCTTAGACGTTACTAGGAGAAAAGGGAGAGATAATGAAAACATAGCCCCAGACTCCAGCACCCCATACAATGTGCAGCAGAAGGGGAAGGAAAGCCGGCAGCCCCCAGATCTGGCTTCAGTGAGCAGGTGTATGATGTGATGATCATAAGCTAAAGTGGAGACCGGGACTTCATTTAAGACATCAAGGTCATGTCAGACTGGGAATGTGGCTTAGTGGTAGAGTGCTTGCCTAGCATGCATGAAGTCCTGGGTTCGATTCCTCAGTACCATATAAACAGAAAAAGCCAGAAATGGGACAGTGCTCAGGATCTGAGCCCAAGGCCCAGGACTAGCCAAAAAAAAAAAAAAGAAGCCAGGGACAGCTCAGGCCCTGAGTCCCAAGCCCCAGTATTGGCAAATAAATAAACAAACAAATAAATAAAGATGTCATGTAGCTTGGGCATCTAAGGACCCTAGATATGTCGCTCTGGAAGAGCCCACGTGGACTGCACTGAGCCTCAGGATCTTTGCTACATATGGCTTTGAATATTGAGATTTGGAAAGAGGCCAGTGCTGGTGACTCCTGCTTGTAATCCTAGCTACTCAGGAAGCTGAGATCTGATGATCATGGATTGAAGCTAGCATGGGCAGACAAATTGGAGAAACCCTTCCCTCCTGTTAACCAGCCAAAAGCTGCTGGAAGTGGAGGTGTAGCTCCAGTGGTAGAGTGTCAGACTTGAGCAAAAATGCTAAGGGACACCCCGTAAGCCCTGGATTCAAGCACCCCCCCCCCCCAATTCCTGGCGTGCACACACACACACACACACACACACACACACACACAATCACCTACAGAAAAGGAGAAGAAAAAGGGAGAATAAAATGGTTTTATATTTTCAAACATTCTTTCATACTTGGAGTTAACCTGTCTTGCCCCCCAAAGACCCTGAGCAGCCAGGAAGCACAAAACAAAACCAATTTGCTTTTTTATTCTCCTGGCATAAAACCCCTACCTCCTGTCCATCCCCAGCTGTCCAGTTATTTGTGGCTATACTCAAAGTAGTACTTCTCATGTGCCCACAAACCAGAATGCCAGCTGCAGCCTGACAGGGCATCTGTCTTTTGCTTCCTCTTCTGCTGTGGTTTCTTGTCCCCATTCATCATCCGCAGATCCATGCGAAGTTGTGCCTTTCCCTCTGTCCATTGCCGGAACCCTCAACTCTATGCCAAGGGGGCTTCCTCCAGGTCCTCTATTTCTCTGGCCCAGGACATGGCTGGGTTTCATACCAACGAGGAAGAACAGCCTTCTCCCCAGCTCCTTGCCACACTGTCTCCTGGCCCCCAAGCTAGATGCATTCCAAAGGCAATGGCTAGCAGGAGTTGCTGGCGATCAGGATACTGAAAGACTCTCGGGTATTGGGGCCAGGGGTGGAGCTGTTCTTAATGAAGGTGGTTGGGAAGAGGTAGGTAGAGCATCCCAAAAGATTGGGAGTTTCATCTAGGACATAGTTAAGTTTGTGATGTCTCTTTCCAGTCTTAGATTTAGAAAGCTCACAATGGACTTTCCCTTTCAATTTATAGGCAGTGTCCATGACAGTTGAACTGAAACATAAATGTCTTTTTGCTCACTGGCCCAACTGCCTTTTTCCCTTCCTTCTACATTGGCAGAGCAAATAATTCTGTTCCATGGCCAGTCCTCTCCTCTGCACATGAAGGAAATTCTGGCCATCTAAGCCAATCATAGCCATCCCATTCTGCTTACCAGTGATGAGGAGGGCAAGCCAGAACACATCTAGTTCTGGCCATTGAGACAGAAGGAAGCATTTGGAAACTTCCAGAAAATAAATGTGTTCTCCTCGCTCTTTTTTTAATTTTTTATTGTTATGATAGAGGTGATATACAGAGGAGTTACTGATACATGAATCAAGTAAAAAGTACAATTCTCTTTGAATCACGTCTCCCCTTCCCTTGCTGTCCCCCATTTTTCCCCTTCCGTTTCCACTCACAAGATGTGCAGTTCATTTTCATTTTCCACATCGTGTCTAGTGAGTACCACTGTTATATTTGTTCACCCTTTGTTCCAACTTTTCTGTGGAACAAAGACAAACTAACCAGACAAAAGGGAAAGAAATTAAAATAAAGAGATACAAATAAAGAGGCTGAGGCTGAGCATGGGCCTCAAACCTGTAATCCAAGCTACTTGGGAGGCAAAGATAAGGAGAATGTTGAGAATCAAGACCAGCCTAGGCAAAAAAAAAAAAAAAAAAAGGCTCATAGGACTCCATCTCCCGCCAATGACTGCACATAGGAACACATACACCAGCCATTTCCAGTGAGACAGTGGAAGCAGAGTCCAGGCCGGCCAAGCATAAAGCAAGATTCTATTTAAAAATAATACAAAAAGCACTCTATCAATTGAGCCATACCTCCACTTTTTTCTGTTGCTGTTGCTAGGGCTGGCTCAGATCTCAGTCTCCCGAGTAGCTAGGATTATAGGTCTGAGGCCCCAGCCCCCAGTAAACACACTCTCCAGTCTTGCGTGTTGACTTCTATCTCTGATGCTCTGGATCTCAAGTTCTTTATCAAGGTATATGGGTTATGTAACAGTGTTATGACAAATGACCATAAAGGGGCTGGTTGAAAACAACAGATTTATTCTCTCCAACTTCTGGAAATCAAAAATCTAATGTGAGTTTCACTCAAAAAAAGAGTAGCTCAAGTCTTAGAGTATCTGCTTAGCAAATGTAGGGCCATGAATTCTGAGGGAAAAGAAAAAAGGAGGAGGAAGGAGCAAGAGCTGTAAGAAGTGTTAGTGAAGAACTTAGCTAGCTTCTCCTGGTACCCTAGAGCCACACAATAGTAACTAACCAAATAAAACAAGCCAAGGCTGATAGAGGGGAAAGATACCATCTTCCATCCCTTTCATCAGCTAACATGAAGCCAGTCTTCCACATGGACTCATTGAAGAAATAATACAACTTACACTGGTGAAGCCATTTGGCAATGGCTTTGTTCCCCCACTTGTTACACAAACCAAAACAGAGAAAAATCCATCTTCCTTTGTTCTTGAATACCTTAACTAGAAGAAATCACAAAACGTTCAGTGTTGTAGATTAAGATACCCAGTTTATAACTGCCCAAGATCATGGCAATGCCAGGAGCGAGACCAGGTCCCAGTGCTAGGGACTGACCTGCTAATGAACTTGGCCTGATGCTGCTTGTCTGGGCAGAAGTCTCACCTTTGGCTTTGTTAGAGAAAGCTGTGCTCATCATTGCCATAGGACTTTCCTCAAGAGCTCCTTTTCCTACATTTCCTTGGCACCCATGAATTATCTCACACTCCTTATTTTGTGTTTTACTCACAAGCACCTTGATCAGGTCGGGCAAGTATTATTATCTCTTTGTAGACTGGGAGTTTTAAATTAAATTATAGACTCACAGAGTTGAATTTCAGGAATTCTTCAAGGCCGGTGCCTTTTGATGTACAATCCTAGAATTGGCTTTAGAGTCTAAAACGACATCTCATTATTGTTCTTACCTGATTATCCTAATTCTGCATGTGATATAAGCAAAGTAACAATATCAGAAGACCTTCCTAGGTCTTGACTCAATAACAGTCAAAATATACTGAGTTGCCAGGATCTTTAAGATGTGCTTAGTATTCTTATGTTAATAGAAGTAATTCTTCCCATGTCACTTATTCAGGAATCTCTTTCACCTTTCCAGTTTCCAGTTTTCTTATCTGTTCTTAGAGTTAAACTTTTTGCGTGTGTGTGTGTGTGTGTGTGTGTGTGTGTGTGTGTGTACACTTGTCCTGGGGCTTGAACAAGACTAGTGCTCTACCACTGGGCCACAGCTCCATTTCTAGCTTTTCCTGAGTTGTTGATTAGAGATTAGAGTCTCTCCAACAACTTTTCTGGATGGGCTTGGCTTTGAACTGTGAGCCTCAGATCTCAGCCTCCTGAGTAGCTAGGATTACAAGTGTGAGCCACAGTGCCAGCTTAGAGTTAATCTTTTAGTGGATTATTTAGGGTGCAGCAGTGGATTGGTGTTATTATTCTTACAATGAGCAGATATTTAGATCTGTAAGCTCCTGTGACAGATATATAACCTTTTCTACAATGAATGATAGTTCTGACCTGTTTAGAAACTTGCTTGGGGGAGGGAGGTGGCGCTGGTCCTGGGGCTTGAACTCAGGACCTGGGTGCTGACCTTGAACATTTTTGCTCAAGGCTAGTACTGTACTACTTGAGCCACAGCTCCACTTCCAGCTTTTTGGTGGTTCAATGGAGATAAGAATCGAATGGACTTTCCTTCCAAGGCTGGCTTCAAAACCCCAATCCTTAGATGTCAGCCTCCTGAGTAGCTGGGATTACAGGATGAGCCATTGGCTTGCAGATGTAAGCCATTAATGCCTGGCTTCTTAGAGACTTTTATTTTCATGGGAATCAAAATTCTGAAGTTGGTTTGAAGTGAAGAATCCAGTGACTTCCTACCCAGAGAGACAAGTCTGACCAGTTCAGCAAGAGGAAAAAGTTATTGTCTTGAGACAGAGTATGGAATGTCCTTGTTCATTCTTTTAAGGGGAATGACTTTTTCTCCCTTCCCTCTTTCCCTCAAGGCTAACACTCTATCAGTTGAGCCATACTTCCACTTTTTTCTGTTGTAGTTGCATGGGCTGGCTCAGATCTCATTCTCCTCAGTAGCTAGGATTATAGGCATGAGGCCCCAGCCCCCAGTAAACACAGGTGATGTGGTATTGTGTTAACTTGTTTACTCTCTGATGCTCTGGATCTCAAGTTCATTTGACTAGGCATATGTGTTATGTAACACTACTGTGACAAATGACCAAAAAGGGGCTGGTTGAAAATAACAGATTTATTCTCTCCAGCTTCTAGAGGTCAGACATCTAATGTGAGTTTCACTGAGCTAAATCCAAGGTGTTGGCAAGTCTCTCGCTCTCTGGAGTGTCTTAGGGATGTCTATTTCCTTCTCTCTTCCAGTGCTGTGGCTCTTTCTTCCACCTGCAGAGCCAAAGCCAGCAGTGGCCAGTTGAGTCTGCTTCACATTAACACTTTAACAATTGAGCTTTCTTGCTTGCTTTTCAACTTTTTATTTCTAATACTTGTGATTGATCCCAGGATCTTGTACATACTAAGCAAGAACTCTGCATAGAACTACTCTAGTCCCTCTCTCTTGTATATATGTATTTTTTTGTCGGATGTGGGGCTTGAACTCTGGGCCTCGGCACTGTCCGTGAGCTCTTCAACATAAGGCTAGTGCTCTACCACTTTGAACCACAGAGCCACTTCCTCCCTCTTGTATTTTTAAGAACCCTGGTGATGACTTTGGGCTCACCAGGATACTTCAGGAGTCAAAGTCCACCTTTCTTTCCTTCTCTCTCCCTCCCCCTTGCAATCCAACCCATGGTTCTACACATAAAACAAGCCCTCTGCCAAGGTGCTAATCCCCAGCTAAAGTCAACTCTTTAAACCTATCTGATTAACAACCTAAATTCCACTTGTCATCTTAATTCCTCTTTGTCATGTAATTTACCAGATTCACAGGTTCTGGAATATAGGGTGGGGACATCTTTGGCATCCATTATTCTGCCCATTAAATTAGGTAATCTCTTAGAGTTTGTGTGGGGGTATGCATTAGTATTGATCCTGGGGCTTGAACTCAGGGCCTGAGCGCTGTCACTGAGCTTCTTTTGCTCAAGTTTAGTGGTCTACCACTTGAGCCACAGCTCTCCTTCTGGCTTTTTGGTGATTAATTGGAGATAAGAGTTACAAACTTTCCTGCCCGGGCTGGCTGGGACCCTCAATCCTCAGTTCTCAGCCTCCTGATTAACGAGGATTACAGGCATGGGCCATCAGCGCCTGGCCTCTTTAGATTTTTGTTTTTAATTCAGTGTTTTATGAAAAAGAGTCAATATAATTGTCCTCCTTTATTTTGGCTTTAAGTTTAACAGAATCTGTACAGCTAGACTATAGAAAAAAAAAAGAAATGGAATGCTATTTTACTTGTGCCTTATATTTTCTTTTACTTGTTGAATTGAAACCCTTTTGTACAACTACTTAAAGATAATAATACAAAACCAGCCTAGGCAGCAAAGTCCATGAGACTCATCATCAGTTCATCGCCAAAAAAGCCCTAAGTAGCGCTGTGGCTCAAGGAGGTAGAGCACCAGCTTTACGCTTAGAAAGCACAAGGACTATAGGAACAGTGCCAAGGCCCTGAGTTCAACCCCCCAATAATGGCACACACACAAAAAGATAATAATAATACATTTTCTTCTATTTTTAGGAAAGGAACTATATTCACATAGATCACAAAATAAAACACAAAAAAAGAACAGATTGAGTACTTTATTCCGATCCCTAGTCCTATACACGCACTGGTACCTGCAGGTACCAGGGTTTGAATCTATGGCCTTCTATTACTTAGCTTTCTTGTTCATGGCTGCTACTCTGCCCTCTGAGCCACACTTCTAGCCCTGCTTTTTGCTGGTTGGTTGTGTTAGGTTTTTAAAGTAGGTAGCCGGTAAAGGAGAACACCACCCGGTATTCAGGCAGGAAAGAAAGTTTATTACCGAACTGCTGGCCTGTAGCCAAGATGACCCATGGCTGGAGAGAAGGGAGAGAGAGAGAGAGACCCCCACCCGGTTCTGCCTTATATCTAGGGCAGGGCCAAGGGGTGTGGCCAGGTGGATTAGGATGTGACCTCAGGGAAAGGGGAGGTAACTGCCTCCAGGTCTGCAGGTTACCCAGGTAACTGGGTGGAGACTTAATGAGGTGGGGGCAGCTACATGAAGCCTTCCAGGGACAGACCTTACAGGTTGGTGATGGAATATCATGGACTTTTCTGCCTGGGCTGGTTTGAAGCTACCATCCTCCAGGTTTTAGCCTCTTGACTTCCTAGGATCACCGGTCTGGGCCACTGGCATTCGGCTGCGCACATACATCTTTACTGAATTAACCTAAAGGATATTATTTTTCTAAGGTTTCCATAATAAATGACTGCAAACTAGTTGGCTTGAAACAACAGAAATTGATTCTTTATAGTTCTAGAAGATACACGTCCAAAATGTCAATAGCATTATGGTCCCTCCAAAGGCTTTAGGGAAAAACCCTTGATTTTTCTAGCTAGGAGCTCCAGTTGTTTGTTGGCTTGTGGCACCACCACAAGGAAGGAGAGGAGAAAGAAAAAGGAGAGAGAGAGAGAGAGAGAGAGAGAGAGAGAGAGAAAGAGAGAGAGAGAGTGTTCATGTACTTCCATTTCTGCCTTCAATGTTTATTTCCTTAAGCCTCACCAAACCATAATTACCAGTCTTTTGCCAATCTCTTCTCAACACAGTCTGAGGGGTTAAAAGATCATTTCTGATGTCAGTTTCTGTGATCATCCATACAACTGAGCATATTTTCATGTATTTATAGATTTGATGTGTTTGTGCCTCACTAGGTGTATTTCTGCTCCTGGTTGGGGTACTGGTGTATTTTTAAAAAAATCTATTTTTCTCTTAAATGTTTACTTTTTTATGTCACTGCTTTCTTGTTGCAGCTCTCACACTTGAATGGTATTTGGGTATTACTTAAACTTGAAACAAGGGATTATGTGAAATTATATATCTTCGAAGAAGGGATATTAGCTTCTCAGTATTGAAATTCTGTGTTGAAGCTGTTGGGGAAGTGTGGGAAGCACGGAATAGGATTATCCTGTCCTCAATGGCTACAACCCACGGGAACGCACTCACGAGAGAAGGTGTGGCCACAAGGTGTGTTTGCAAGTTGATGGGTAGTAGGACTTTCTCTGCACCTGTGAAAAGGCAAAGTTTCCTGTTTTCACATGAGAGCATGTCATTCAAGTGAAGAATCTGGTCGCCTCCCGTGTAGAGCATTTTCCCATCCTGCCTCTCTCTTCATGTCCTTGTTATCACAGATAGTGAGGGCAGAAATCCCACCCCCAAAAATGGAGCTGTGAGCCTGCGGCTCATGCCTGGCCTGTGGGACCTTCTGCCAGGAAAGGAAAAAGGTTGGATGGGAGTTGCACTGGGAGGAGATTAGGCATGGAGATGTAGAGGGTGATGTTTTCTGATGTGTGTGTTGGTACTGGGGCTTGAACTTAAGGCCTGGGTGCTGCTCCTTAGCTTTTTCTGCTCTACTACTTGAGCCATCCCTCCACTTCTGGCTTTTTGGTGGTTAATTGGAGGTAAGAGGCTCCTGGCTTTGTCTGCCTGGGCTAGCTTAAGACCACAATCCACACATCTCAGCTTCCAAGAGTAGCTAAGATTGTAAGTATTCTATACAATTGCTTTAAAAAGTCACTTTGGTCCTTAATTTAGGACTTAAAGGCCCAATGGAGCTCTAGTTCAATTTGCATAAAAATCATCCTGAGATCTTGGTAACAATGTCCATTGTGGTCCAGCAAATCTGGGGTGTGCCCTGAAATTCTGCATTTCCTACTGCTGAGGTATGCATCTTGGAAGCAAGGACAGGAAAATGCCTTGCTTAAGGCTGGCCAGCCGGGACTAGAACTCTAGTCATGTCTCCAGACACGCTGGACCTACCCTGGCTTCTTTCTGTTCTGTTGAAAACCAACTGGAAATCAGAATATGGTAGTCAGTAAAGCCACCCGCATTGCGGGAAGCTTCCAGGTGGGGGGGAAGTGGTTTAGATCACAGTCCTCAGTGGACTTCTGCTTTCCCTTCAGTGGTTAGGTAACCTGTGGGTTAACAGCTGCCTGCGCTGTGCTGGTTGTCCTTTGCAGAAAGGAATGTACTGGAAAAGAGCCCGTCAGGTAGCAGAAGCTCTCCTTCCCTCTTGACAAGAGTGAGAGGAACACAAAATAAACTTTCAAAAGGCATGCCCCAGCCCCCAGCCCCCAACCCTTCAATGAGGTCTCACTTCCCAATCTTGCCAACACCAGCTGGAGACCAAACCTTCAACACTTGAGCCTCTGGGAGAACCTTCCAGATCCAAACTGAAGCCCTTTTCCATGGCGGGCTCAGGACTGGGCCGCACAGGAGGGACACAGGAATTAGAAAGAGTATAGTGGCCTCCAGCTCTTCCCGAAGACAGCGCTGGATGGGCAGAGAAAGCACTTCTAGGAGGCTTTGTTCTCACTCTGACTCACTCCAATTCTCTACCGCCCCTCCCCCCCAAACAAATATCCCACCCTGACCGGATCCCCAGCCCTGGGCCTTTCTCTCCCTCAGGCAGGAAGTAAGCCCTGGCCTCCAGGAGAAATACCTGTGTTTGTTCTGTAAGGCAACCACCCCATTTTGCCTTCTCTCCCCTCCTCCACCCCTCAGTGGCTGCCTTGGCCTCCTCCCCACTGAACTCTGTCCTAATGGGGGTGGAGTATTTCCCCAACTCCCAGTGTTTTCTCAACCGCCAACCACAGTTCTATGGCTAAGATTGAGGGGTGAGGGGGAAGGGGAGAATATACAGAGGTGAACTTACACCTATTGCACAAATTGCAACCTAATCTTTATTGTAACATTAGCTCACTGGGAAAAGCAATCTGATAGAAGAGGCTGCTTGAACCTTGCCAATCCTTTTGTAAAATGATTATTTGCCACCTGAACTGAACCTTGGTGTCACCAAGGCATCCCCAATACAATCAGAGAATGTTATTGAGGCCAGCAGGGAGCTGACCCAAATATCAAGTGGGTTCCAACCAGCTCTTTGCTTCTAGCAGCGGAAACTATGGGATGTGCCTTGTCAGTAATCAGAATCTCCTCTGCTCTCCTGGGTACCATCCATGGCTGCCGGTGCCTGTCTCTTCTCTTCTGGAATTGCTCCATTTCTGTTTCCCGGTTGTGTTTTGCAGTCAGCTAGTCTTATCCTTCCTCACTGTTAAGTAGGTACAGAGAGCTGTGACAGGTATCAGGACACCCTCCTCCCTTCCATCAGCAGACTGCAAGGAAAGCACTTTGTGCAAGTGAGAATGGTATGTTTGTTGGGCATCTACTCAGGAGGCTGAGATCAAAGAATTGTGGTTTGAAGCCAGCCCAGAGCAGGAAAGTCCATGAGATTCTTATCTCCAAGTAACCACCAAAAAGTCAGAAGTGGTGGTGTGGTTTTAAGTGGTAGAGCACCAGCCCTACCTTTAAGTGGATAGCACCCAGGCCCTGAGTTCAAGCCCCCAAACTGTGTGTGTGCATGTGTGTGTATGCATACTTTCTGTCTGTCTGTCTGTCTGTCTGTCTCTCTCTCACATGCGCGCGCACACACACACATACACACGTATGTAATGTTTACCCAAAGCTGTGGGGTTTGCCCACACCTCTTTGGGGATAATCTCTAAAGTCTGAGAATGCTTGTGTGATAAGATACTTTGCTTATCAAAGGCCTTTAGTTTAGATCCATTTATTATGGACTATTTGGAATACAGTGTCAACATGCCCCTAAAGGGACGAGCCACTGAGGTGGCTCTATGGGTGGCTAGTCATGTCCACAAAACCAAGCTCTACTGAAAACCCTTGGCCCCAAGGTTCTGGGGAGCTTCCACGGGCGGTAATGCCCCATGCTTATTGTTACATGTTGTTTCTGTAAGGTCCACCCTGGGAGGGCTCCATGCAGATGCCCCCCACCTGGCTGTCTCCACCCAGTTACCTGGGTAACCAGCAGACCTGGAGGCAGTTACCTCCCCCTTTCCTGAGGTCACATCCTAATCCACCTGGCCACACCCCTTAGTCCCCCCCCAGTTAAGGCAGGGATGGGTGGGGGTGGCTCTTCTCTCTGGCAGGCTTCATCTTGGCCACAGGCCAGCAGTTCGGTAATAAGCTTTCTCTCCTGCCTTAATACCCCATGGCATTGTCCTTTATCGGCTACCTATTTTAATAAACCTAACAGTTTCTTGAAGGGTTTGCTATCACCGTGACCCTGCCAGTAAAGGATGGCTGGAACTGCGGCCTGTGCCACTCTCCAGGTCCTGCCTTTGGCTGATGTCTGTTTGCTGTAGAGAAACTGGTAGTTGTAATATGGAGGTCAGATCTGGCCAGCGCCATCATTGGCTATTGAGAGGTGTCAGACTGATTCCATCTCAGATTAGTTAAAGAGAGCAGAAGCCAACTCCATCTTCACTAAGATCTCCCCTGCCCTATCCAGGGAAGTTCCCCTTCGCTGTGATGAGATTGTGTAAACTGCTTGACCACTTGAGTAGTGGAATGTTCAAGGTTAAACCTGTGCCCTCCCATGAGTAGGTGTATCCACTTACATCACGTGAGCCCCGCCAAATCCCTGTGCCAAGTTTAACTGACATGATCAAACAGTTGCCATGAGGCAGATTGTAACTCCATTGGCCACCTGCGTGTGGCAGGCTTGACCATGTGGTGTTTGCCTTTATAACCTGACCCCGAGCGTGGTCCCGGGCACGCGGTCCCAGCTCCCAGGTCTGGGCGGTGACCCTGGCCAGTCAGTTTACTTTTTACTTCCCCAATAAATCCATCTTTTTCTTGAGACTGTCTCTGAGTGGTGGACTCTTGGAGGGATGGGGGATTCCCCTCCCCTCGGACCCTACTATAGTAATAAAAGTTGTCATCAGGTTCTGTGAATCTTTCTAGTGAATGCTTGAACTAGAATGCAGTCATGAGGACCCCTGGATTTGCAGGTGGTATCAGAAGTTTTTACAGGCAAGGCCTGGGGATTTGAACATGTGGTCTCTGGTCTTGAACTCTCTGCTTGGAGGGTAGACGAATCACTTCTCCTCAACCTCTTGCTCCTCCGTACTCTGTGTGGGGAGAGGGAGTCTGTGTGTCCACTGAGGAGACGCTGTGGGGTTTAGATGGAAGTGACAGGGCTGGGCGAGGTATACTGCCCCATTGCAAATGGCCTCATTTAGCCCAAGTGTCCGAGGTGTACGTGTAGGCAAGGCACATCTGATGACAACGACCCATTGCCAGTCTCCTTGAAGGAAGACAAGGAGTTTGGGACTGAATAGAAGCAAGTGCTCTCTCTCTCTCTCTTGCTCTCGCTCTGTTTCTTCTTTTTCTCTTCTCTTTCTTCTCTCTTCTTTCTTTCCTTTCTTCCTTCCTTTCTCTCTTTCTCTTTTTCTCTCCTTCCTTCTTCCTTTTCTTTCTCTTTCTCTCCCTTTCTTTATCTTTCTTTCATTCCTTCCTTTATCTCTTTCCCTCCCTTGCTTCCTTCCTCCCTCCTTCCCTCCTTCCCTCCCTCCCTCCCTCCCTCTCTCCCTTCTTTCCTTCCTTTCTTCCTTCCCTTCCTTTCTTTCCTTCTTCATATTTCTCATGTGCCAGTACTGAGGCTTGAACTCAGAGCCTTGTAATCTTACTTGGCTTTTTTGCTCAAGGTTGGTGCTCTACCACTTGAACTATAGCTTCACTTCTAGCTTTTTGAAGGCGTTAATTAGAGGTAAGAGTTTCACAGACTTTTCTGCCTACTCTGGCTTCGAACCGCGATCCTCAGATCTCAGCTTTCTGAGTAGCTAGGATTACAGGCATGGGTCACCAACATATGTCTTGGAGCCAGTTTTCTAAATGAAGACTTTCCACCACCATGGTGAAGAACCTGAGCTCTGTAATAGCCAGCCCTCCACTCCCCTGCAAAAAATGGCTGGGGGTGTATTTCAAGCTTTGCAGAGCCTGTGTAGCAAGCAGACAACTTAAGTTCAAACCTTAGTAGTACAATTATAAAAACAAAACAAAACAGGTATAGTAGTACATACCTGTAATCCCAGCACTGAGGAGGCTGAGGCAGAAGAATCCCATGTACGAGTCCAGCCGGAGCTCTGTAGTAAAGCACTGTCTCAAACAAAAACCTAAGATGGTGGGGGGAATCAGAGAGCTAGCTGGCAACAATGGACGAGAATCTGGCCGAATGCAAACCGACTGGGTCTGACATGCTTGCAGATGCGGTGGAGTAGGCAGGTATTCTAGATTACAAACATCACACGGTGGCAGGACTTCTCACCCAAGAGTTTGTTCCGTCTTTGTCCCTGGATTGGATGAATATTTCCTGTCAAGTTTCTCCTAAAGCTCACTGCCCCGCTCAGAGTCCCTTTTCCTAAGGTGCCGGGAATGTGGAGAAAAGAAAGACACAACGCAGAGGAACTGGAGCCTTCTGTGCTCTCTCCGGGAGCTTGCAGACACCAGCAGCTCTGTGAGAAGTGGAAGTAGTTACGTCACTGTAACCTCCTTGTACATCACCCTTGTAATAACAAGAAAAAAAGTTAACTTAAAAAAAAGAAGTATAAATAGGAGGATCGCGGTCCAAGCTGTTCCAGGGAGAAAGCATGATCCTATTCAAAAAATAACAGAAGCACAAAGGGTATAGAGTCATGGCTCAGATGGTAGAGTGCCAGCCTAGCAAGCAGGAGGCCTTGATTGCAAACCCCGGACTAGAACAACGAAGTCATTTACCAAAACCACCTAGCAAGTGGCTCTGTTGGACCTGGAACTCTATAGCTAGACTTCCATGGCTACTTTCTTTCTCCCACACTGTCTCATGGAAAACAGGGTTTAGGGTTTCTCCCCCAAACTAGAGTAAATGTAAAATTGCTTATTTGTGAGTGTCAGAAATTGCCTTTCATATTACAACTTCAAAACTGGCAATACTATCTGCTGAGCCCCTGTGTATTGGGAAAAGACATTACAAAAAAATAAAGTCACAGGGCTGGGAGTATGGCCTAGTGGCAAGAGTGCTTGCCTCATCTACATGAAGCCCTGGGTTCAATTCCCCAGCACCACATATATAGAAAAGGCCAGAGGTGGCACTGTAGCTCAAGGGGCAGAGTGCTAGCCTTGAGCAAAAAGAAGCCAGGGACAGTGCTCAGGCCCTGAGTCCAAGCCCCAGAACTGGCTAAAAATAATAATAATAATAATAATAATAATAATAATAATAAAGTCACAGAAGCTGAGCGCCAGTGACTCATGCCTGTAATCCTAGCTACTGAGGAGGCTGAGATCTGAGAGTTCCAGGCCAGCCCAGGCATGACAATCCATGAGACTCTTATCTCCAGTTATAACCACCAGAACATCAGAAGTGGCACTGTGGCTCAAAGTGATAGAGCACTAGCCTTGAGTGAAAAAGCTCAGGGACTTCCCAGGCCCTGAGTTTGAGCCCCATGACCCCCCTACACACACACACACACACACACACACACACACACACACACACACACACAGAAAACAAATCAATAATGTTCTCTTAACTAATCTCTTCCCCAGAAATCGATTATTACAATTATTGCTTGTGGCCAGCAGGTGGCAGTACCACCTCATGGTTGTCTCAGTTCCCAGAGAGAAGGCATTCATTGACTTTGGGGGCAAATTCCATTTTGGACTTCACCAATGTAAGATGGGCAGGTAGATGTGGAAGAGGTCTTACCCTCCCTTCCTGCCCCACTCTGGCCTTCTTCCTGTTCTTTGATCTCCAAAGATGAAGATCCTCAACATCTGTCTCTCATTGACTTGTTTTCTTAGGATTTTATTTATTTGACATGAAAGAGAATTGCAGTCTGTAGCTTTGGCCCTGAGTCATGAGGTCACGTGTGGTTCTAAGGCTCATTTACTGAATGCTTGCTGGGTAGTGAGCACTTGACAGGGATCAGCTCATTGAATCTCACTATCCGAAAATGAGAGCTGGTGGATTGTGGCTCATACTTGTGATTCTGCGTACTCGGGAGGTTGAGATCTGAGGATTGTGGCTCAAAGCCGGAGTAGGCAGGAAAGTCTATTAATAGACTCTTACCTCCAGTTAATCACCAAAAAGCCGGAGTGGAAGTGGTAGAGCGCTAGCTAGCCAGTACTAGCACCAAAGAAGGAAAGAAAACCAGCAGATTGTCTTCTGATAGCTGCTGTGAAGCTCCAGGACATCTGGATTCTGTTTTTCTGTTTACTTTTCAGTGATTAACAGTTTCTGTGAAATGTTACATTGTTTTTTCTCATTGGGACTTGTTTATTTACAAACCTTTAGTGGATAATATAGTTAGTTCTAAACAACTATGATAAAATTGAATACAAAAACTATTCACCTATATTATATATGGCATTTTTTTGTGTCTACATAATACAGACTGGGAGGTGGGATTATAACTAGAAGACCATACTGCCTACTGGACAAAATCCCAAATCTGCCTCTCGTTGGTTCTCTGTGGCCCTCCATCAACCCTGCAGGAGCTTTGTTTGCGCATCAGCAAAAGGAAAGCAAAGCGTCTACCCCATATAGTTGTGTTACAAGGCCAAAATGATGTAGTGATGCTATTCAGCAAGGTCCCCTGCTCTGGACAAATGCCTCGTAAGTTCTTAACAGCCAGGTGCTCCGTGAATGTGTGTGGATTCGCACAGGAACAATGTCCACACTCTAGAAATGGATTTATTGATCCGTAGCATCTCTTTCCGCAGAGAGCACACAGGGTGATGTCTGAAGCTACTTGGCTATGGGTCACCAGTGTGGTGCATTGTGTCACCCGGTAGTGACACATGAGTGACAGACTTCCCACAAGGGTCCTCGGCATGATCATCCCAGGACACCTTCTGGGCTTTATTCAGCTGATCCCAGTGACTATTGGAACGCAGTAGTTCATTTCCATGGTGAAAAACTCTGCTTTGCCTTCTCTGACCTTTGACTCTGGGTCTTTGTGTTTGGATTTATTTTACAATCAAGTCTCTCTCTCTCTTTTTCTTTCTTTCTCTAGATATAGATCTTTTCGATCTATATATAGAGACAGAGATATAGATCTATGTCCATCTATGTGTATAGTTATTCATATTTATAAAACTATATATAACTGGGCTGGGGATATGGCCTAGTGGCAAGAGCGCTTGCCTCGTATACATGAAGCCCTGGGTTCGATTCCCCAGCACCACATATACAGAAAATGGCCAGAAGTGGCGCTGTGGCTCAAGTGGCAGAGTGCTAACCTTGAGCAAAAAAAAAAAGAAGCCAGGGACAGTGCTCAGGCCCTGAGTCCAAGCCCCAGGACTGGCAAAAAAAAAACAAAAAAAACAAACAAAAACTATATATAACTATATTTATAGATACAACTATATAACTATAGTTACAGTCATAGTTATAGATGTCCATAGATATATAACCCATAGTCATTTGTAACTCTCTATGATAGTATATTTATGACCCAAACCACATAGCTGGGAAACTGTAGCTACTTTATTACATAATTACTCACTGGGACACATGAGCAGGAGAAGGGGCTGGTGTGCAGGAGACTCCTCAGTCCCTCAGTGGGAGACATGCAGTGGAGTGGGTAAGGCCTTGTTACTCAACAGCTCCAAGGAGAGGGTGGAGAGACGGTGCGCCCTGCATCCAGGCATGTCAGGACACGGGAACAACGTCACTAGCTGTGGCAAGCTAACAGGAGAGGACGGTAAGCTATTTGCCTTCCCCAGGGAGGCTGTGCCAATTCTCCATCTGGCCTCCCTTGCTCTGTAGATTCTCAAAAGTCTGGGTTGGCGCAAAATTGCTTTGGGTGAGCTCTAAATCAAAGTGGATCACAGTTTCCTGAAGAGATGTGAAGTTCTGTGAGGCCGGGCTGTAGGGTGAGATTTGGGCCGCAGGGCACGGGGCTTCAGGTGTGGGCTGTCGCACCCTAGACTGACACCCAAAAGGACTCTTGCCACTTCCAAGTAGAAGAAAGTCAATGGAGCACACAGAAGCAAGGATCTGCTCTGCGGGGTTTGCCATTTCCTAGAAGTGTTGTGGACAGATTTACAGAGCTAGCCAGTTATGATCCTTTCATTTTTTAGTAGTGATGGCAATAGTGATCATTTCTGAGATCTTGCTGAAACTTAGGGACCAGATTAAGTGGTTTCCAGATCTTATCTCTGCTTCTAACAACTCCCAAGGTGTTTTGTTTTTTTTTTAAATTAAATTTTTATTGTCAAACTGAGGTACAGAGAGGTTACACTTTCATATGTTAGGCATTGGATACATTTCTTGTACTGTTTGTTACCTCCTCCCTCATTCCCTCCTCCCCCCCAAGGTGTTTTTTAAAATCTGTGACTGTATATACCTATGATTGTACCCATGACTGTGTGTGTGGAGATATATACATAAATATATATATATATACACATAAATATATATCCCCTAAACCATGTAACTGGAAAATTATGATTACTTCATTACAAATTCCCTCCCTCCCTCCCTCCCTCCCTCCCTCCCTCCCTCCCTCCCTCCTTCCCTTCCTTTCTTCATTCTCTTGTCTTTCTTTCTGTCTTTGTGTGTATGCTGGTTATTGCGTCTTGAACTCAGGTCCTCATGTCATGTTCTCGCTCCGCCTTTTTTTTTTTTTTTTTTTTTTTGCCAGTCCTGGGGCTTGGACTCAGGGCCTGAGCACTGTCCCTGGCTTCTTTTTGCTCAAGGTTAGCTCTCTGCCACTTGAGCCACAGCACCACTTCTGGCCTTTTTTATATTTGTGGTGCTGAGGAATTGAACCCAGGGCTTCATTTATATGAGGCAAGCACTCTACCACTAGGCCATATTCCCAGCCCTTGCTTCGCCTTTTAAGGCTGGTTCTCTACCACTTGAGGCATAGCTCCACTTCCTCTGCTGTTTATTTTTCCACAGAAGAGGAGGGTTAAGGTTTCAGCATAAAATGAGCATGTGCCACAGGACATCCTGAGTTCTAAATGCCCCTGCCTCAATCCCTACTCAGCATTCTCTCAGAATGGCTCAGACTCAAAGGGTTAGTGAGCCCGCAGCTCCTGTGTGCACCTCTCATCCAGACGTGAGCTGCCTGGAATCTGGACCCTTCTCTCTCCACATTCCCGCACTGGAACACTTGAATCCGAGCGTTTTGAGTCCCTTTGCACGGCCTCCTCTTCTCTGTTGTAAGGAGCAGCTAGCCGTCATCTAAACATCATCTCACTCTTTTTGTTCTTTCCATCATCTCACTCTTGATCCTTTTCAGGATCTTTGATTCTCTGTGATCATCCTTTCAACCAGGTGTTCTCCCATCTTAGTTTTGCCAGGAAACAACAGACAGATGTGACCCCACACACAGTACCCTCGATTCAGAGTCCCCTATTACAGGTTGTGCTATCGACGAGGGAGCCCTGGAGTGGAAATGCAGCCAGTGTTCTTCGGACCCTTTTCTCTCCCACCCCTGGAGCCTTCAGCAGCACAAGTGAGCAGAGAAAGCGTTCCTGGGATAACATGGCAGTCCACATTAAGATTTATCCAAGTGAAGCCAGGCACTACTGGCCTGTCATTCTAACTACTCAGGAAGCTGAGATCTGAGGATGACAGTTTGAAGCCAGCCTGAGCAGGTAAAATCCATGAGACTCTTATCTCCAAGGAACTACCCTAAAGCTGGATGTGGAGCTGTGGCTCAAGGGGTAGAGCACCAGTCTTGAGCAAAAGAGTTAAGGGACAGTGCCCAGGTCATGAGTTCAAGCCCAGATTCTGGTACATGCATGTACCGGATGTACATACATTTATCAAAGTGAATCATTTCCTATGCTGACGTTTTTCTAGTCATTGTGACCAGCCAGCTTTGTCTCCAGTGGACAGACACACTTAGGTCTGAGTCCACACCTTAAGACACTGGGTGTGGTAGACCTCTCGGGTCAATAGAGAAGTTCTGTTTCTCCAATCCCCACTTAGACTCATGGCTGTATTTTCCCCTAGAGGAATATTAGATATTCAGGAGGCTGAGATCCAGAGGATTGAAGCAAAGCCAGAAAAGTCGAAGAGACTCTATCTCCAAAATAATCAGCAAAAAAAGCCAGGCTGGAGATGTGGCTCAAGTGGTAGAGGACCAGCTACACAAGCAAGCCGAGTAAGTACATGTGCCTTAGTTCAAACTCTGATAGTGGCCAAAAATAAAATGATGAATAGAAATTAACCACCTGGTTATACAAATTGGGAAACTGAAGTGAAGCAAATTAAGTTCCTTGCTTACTTTAGTACATTTTGCATGAGGCAACCGAGCCAGGCTCAGGACCTGGTTCCTTTGGTCTGTAGCGAGCCATCTCGTCCGGGCAACATGGCATTTACCTGTCACCAATGCCTAAGGAGCCATTGTGACTCCAGAATTTGGGAAGCAAACCCTAGCTGCTTCTTTTAAGACATGCAAAGAAAGCCAAACACGGCGGTGCTGGGGCTCATTCCTGTCATCCTAACTCCTTAGGATGGGAATGGAGATTGGAGAACATGGTTCAGGACCACCCTGAGCATAAAAGTTCAGCGTGCTGGGCGTGGTGGTACACCTGTCATCCCAGCGGCACAGACAGGAGGCTCCCGGTCCTGGCTGGTGTGGCATAAAGCAAGACTCTGTCCTGCAAACCAACGCACAGTGGCTCCAGTGGTAGAGCACTGGCTCAGCAAGTACAAGGTCCTGAGTTCAATCTCCACTACCCCAACGTGTGCTTGTGCACATCGATACGTGCACACATAATTATTTAAGGATAGGTTATGACACAATGCAAAAGTCACTTGATTTTTAGAGTTCAAACAGGAGTCAAGTCAAAGAAATGTTCATTTATGGTTGGAGGCATGGCACAAATGACAAAAAGCCTGACAAGGCCCTAAGGTGCACCCCCCCCCAAATTCCTTTATTAGCTACTTGGGTCATGCCCCTCTTCCCCTGCCCCAAATACACAAAATAAAATATTTTTTTTTGCTTATTTGTTTTGAGACAGGATCTCATGAGTTTAGGCTAGGATTGAACTTGTGATCTTTCTCCTCAGCCACCCAAATGCTGGCATTACAGGTGTGTGCCACCACATCTGGCTTAGGTGATTGTACTTTATAGGGCAGTTTTTAGGCAGAGAAACTGCCTCTCAAATCAACTCGGTGAATTTATCAGCTCTGTGGTGGTCTGTTGCTGAGAACTGAAGGAAGTGTCATCATTTGCTGTTGTTAGGATGATTTGTTATGCAGGTGTGATCCTTGCACAGAATAGAAGAGAAAGCTACTGGTAAGAGGCTCGCGTCCCCTGAGCGCTAGGTAGGAAAGCTGACAGATGGCGTGATTGGAACCCCTGGCCCCTGGCTGTGGGCTGGCTTTATCATCGGTAATTGACGGTGGGTCACTCCAGGCACGCCTGCCTTTTGTAGGCATGAACTTCTAACTGCAGAGCCTACTTCTCAGCTCTGAGCGTTGGTAATTGAATGTTGCTATGAGACTGTAGCTATTTATTCCCCCGCAATGCTTTCCTAAAGAACTCTTCCCGGAGCACGGGGCTTCTCGTAGCCACACAATATCCCTTCTTATCTCTTATTTTCCAAAGAAAAGAAAAGGACTCTATTTATATCCACATCTCCTATGTAACATTAGAAAATCAGAGTGGGAGTTAGGTACTCGCAGGGCTCGGAGGGCAGAGGTCCTTTCAAGTGTTTAATGAATTGTTGTTTTAAATAATAGTATGCTGCAAGGTTGACTTGCCTTAAAAAAGAAAGGACCACTGGGCTCTGGTGGCTCATTCCTGTAATCCTAGCAACTCATGGTTCCATTCAGGATTGTGATTCAAAGCCAGCCCAGGCAGGAAAGTCCATGAGACTCTGTGTGTGTGTGTGTGTGTGTGTGTGTGTGTGTGTGTGTGTGTGTGTGTGTGTTTGTGTGTGTTGTGGGGCTTGAACTCTGGGCCTGGGTGGTGTCCCTGAGTTCTTCAGCTCAAGGCTAGTGCTCTACCACTTGAGCCACAGCACCACTTCTGGTTTTCTGGTTGCTAATTGGAGATAAGAGTCTCACAGACTTATCTGCCCAGGCTGGCTTTGAACTGTGATCCTCAGATCTCAGCCTCCTGAGTAGCTAGGATTACAGGTGTGAGCCACCTGTGCCGGGCTTCCACAGGACTCTAATCTCCAATTAACCACTAGAAAACCAACAGTGGAGCTGTGGCTCAAAGTGGTAGAGTGCTAGCCTTGAGCAGAAAAGCTCAGGGACAGCACCCAGGCCCTGAGTTCAAGACCCAACAACAACAACAAAAAGAGCTAAGAATCACCAGGCACTGGTGGCTTACACCTAGAATCCCAGGCTGAGATCTGAGCACCACAGTTCAAAGATAGCATGGGCCAATAAACCTGAAAGAGATTCTTATCTCCATTAGCCAGCAAAACATTGGAAGTGGAGGCATGGCTCAACTAGTAGAGCAAGAGTCCTGAAGGAAAAAGCTAAGTGAGAACGTGGGACCCTGAGTTCAAGCTCCAATACCAGCACCAGTATGTGCAAGCACACACGCGCACACGCCCACACACACACACACACTCAAGAACCAAGGATCATCAAGGTCTCACTTAAGACTTAATAAAATATGGGTAAGTAGTTTTTAAAAATTGATACCTCGGGGCTGGGAATATGTGGTAGAGTGCTCGCTTATATACATGAAGCCCCGGGTTCGATTCCTCAGCACCACATATATAGAAAAAGCCAGAAGTGGTACTGTGGCTCAAGCGGTAGAGTGCTAGCCTTGAGCAAAAAGAAGTGCAGGGACAGTGCTCAGGCCCTGAGTTCAAGCCCTAGGACTGGCAAAAAAAAAAAAAAAAAAAAAAGATTGATACCTCTTGGAGTTGGGTACTGGTGGCTCATGTTTATAATCCTCCCTACTCAGGAAGCTGAGATCCAAGGATCATGGTTCAAAGCCAGACCAGAAAGAAAAGTCCACAACGAGTCTTCTCTCCAATTAACTACCAGAAAGCCAGAAGTGGAGCTGTGGCCCAAGAAGTAGAGCCTTGAGTGTAAAAGCTAAGGCCCTGAGCTAAAACCCCAGTACCAGTAAGCGTTCACACATACCCTTTTGGAATAGTTAATACACTGATTTTAGCATCCATATTTTATCAGTATCCTCATCAGCCAATACCTTGGTCTCTGTAGTTCTTCATATACGAATATGGAGAGAAGATATCTATTGGTTTTGTCTTTTTGCCTGCTATTATCCTTTCTTCTTTTTCAGCTTTACTATGTCAGTTTTCCTTCGGGGACCCTCCAATTTACAAGGTAATAAAACCTCTACCAGCTGCAATGACATGTGCAGTGCTCTCTGTCCCATCCAAATGGAGATGCCACTGTCACTCAATCACAGCTGAACTTTCTTACTAGATATATTCTTGATGAATTTGGAAAAACAACATCCTGTCCTTCCTTATCTAAAGAACAAGTGTAGCCAAACTGGGCCAGATTCTCTGTTTCTACATTTCTACAGTTCGTATATTGATCAGTGCATATTTAGCAGAAATAAAAAGACAGAAAATGTTTGTCCCACAAGTGTTGCCATAGAAACAACAGCTTCCTGGACACCTGATGCTCCCTGCTTCCTTTTTCGCCTGAGATTTCATTCAGCTTCTATTTATACTCTATAAGGTACTGGTACATCTACCTAATGCATTTCATTTGTGTATTTTTTGCTTACATTTCTCCAAATCCATTTGGATGGCAACAAAGGAATCCACTGATGCTGTTTCAGAAAATAAGATTACATGAAAGGCAATTTTTCTGTAATGGGGATCTTGTTTTCCTGTCATTTCATTATACACTTGTTGACAAAGTCCTGGGGGAGTTAAAAAAATGTCTTCAGTGGAATAAGGAGGGAGAATGGTGTGGGGGAGGGGAAGACATCTCTTCCTGCACTGGTGTTAGGAAGGGCTGAGCCAGACATAGCAGAGGTGCTAAGCTTTTGAATTGCTAGTCCCACTTGGATGTTTTATGCTTTTATGTAATGTAGTTTTCTCCCTAGTGTTCCCCCCTTTACATTGAGACTCAGGGTTAGATCGTCTTGAACATATTTCAGCTCCAATACACATGAATCACCCAGATCGTTTCAGTAAAGTGCAACCAAATATGCTAGGAGTTGGTGGCTCGTGCCTATAATTCGAGCTGCTCAATAGGTTGAAATCTGAGGAACCTGGTTTGAAGCCAGCCTAGGCAAGAAAGCCTGTGAAGCTCTTAATCTCCAGTTAACTACCAGAAATCTGGAAGTGGAGCTGTGGCTTAAGTGGTAAGAGTGCTAGCCTAAAAAGCTACAAAACAGAGCCCAGGCCTGGAGTTCAAGCCCCAATACCAGCATACAAACTCAAAAATGCAATCGAATTCTCTATTTCCAACAAACTTCTAGGGATGCTCAGGCTTCTAGCTAGAGGACCACACTTAGAGCATGAAGATTCTAAGTCAAGATACTTCTCCAGCCTCAGTTGTCCAGATTCTTCACCTCTGGGGGATTCTATTCCATATGTGTGGAGCACACACATGCAATACTACATTCAGCCAGCAGGTGTCACCAAGGCATGCTGGGTCCCGGCAGGACAGGCTCCTTAACTAAGGACCTTTCTACTGTACTTCAAATGTATTCATGCAAAGAGCTTTAGGATCGCCACAACCGGGTACTATCAGGCTGTGATTTGGGCTGGCAGAGTGGTTCAAGTAGTAGTGCACATGCCTAGCAATCTTGCTGTTCTGAGTTCAAAACCCAGTACCTCCAAGGTAAGTTTTTAAATTTGGTTATGGTTTGAATTTCCAAGCAAAGTAACTCCTGAGGGGGATTCTTACCAAACATTTTTATAGCCTATTTCCTTTCTGATTTTTGAAATCAGTGGGATTATAGCTCAGCACTGGAGTTCCTAACTCGCTTGCATAGAGGCCTCAGGTTTGATCCTTAGCACCGGGAAGAAAAAAAAAAGATGCTGTTAAGGAACTAAAAAGACAAATCAAGAGAAAACACTCGGCACACCCCTATCATTCCAGCCCCTGGAGGCTAAGGCAGAAGGATTGTGAGTTCAAGGCCAGTCAGTCTGGGCTAAATATTAAGATTCTGTTAATAAAACTAAAACAACTGGCCAGGCATTGGTGGCTCTCATCTATAATCCTACCTAATTAGGAGTCTGAGATCTGAAGCTCATGGTTCAAAGCCAGCCTAGACAGAAAACTCCAAGACTCCCGTAAACCGCCAAAAAGCCAGAAGTGGAGCTGTGGTTCAAATGGTAGAGCACCAGCTTTGAGTGAAAAGGAGAGGGGACAGCTCCCAGGTCCTAGTACCATTATAATAGAGAAAGAAAGAAACGAATAGGAAGTTATCAGAGGATACAAAGAGCGAAGGACAGGCGATCTGAGCTGCAGTGCTGAGTGGAAGTGTTGCGGTGCTCGCCCTGCTCGTTATAAAGGAAGGCAAAGCCCACTCCTGTGTGCTCTTTCATGGCTGACTTTGTCCTCAGCAAGACTGAAACTGAACTGAGCTTGGTAGGAATCCTCAGGTTCCCCATCTAACTGCTACTACTACTGTGTGGTTCTGATGGATTCTCCCTGACTCTGACGATACATGTTGAACACAATTACTGGAGAGACAAGCATTGTACACACTCTGTATCTATTGCTATGACCAAGTCGTCCAGCTCGTGGTATCAAAACCTCCTTTGAAAGTTGTCTGGGGAGTTCTCACTGTAATGCATTTGAATGAAAACAAAGCTTTTTCTGTGCCAGGGTGGAGGGTTGTTTAAGGAGGGGGTGTGTGTCAATTTGCTTCTTCAAGAATTCCCAGGCAATGGCCTAGTGGCAAGAATGCTTGCTTCGTATACATGAAGCCCTGGGTTCGATTCCTCAGCACCACATATATAGAAAACGGCCAGAAGGGGCGCTGTGGCACAAGTGGCAGAGTGCTAGCCTTGAGCAAAAAGAAGCCAGGGACAGTGCTCAGGCCCTGAGTCCAAGGCCCAGGACTAGCAGAAAAAAAAGAATCCCCACAGCACCTCCTGGCCCTCCTGGGCTCCCCTCCCCATGTCAACTGACACAAGAGGTGACTGTTATGATCAAGGCCAGGTGAAGATACCATGGAGCATTAAACCTTCAGCAGGAGACGGGCGCTGGTGACTCACGCCTGCAGCCCTTGCTACTCAGGAGACAGATCTGAAGATCATAGTTCAAATCCAGCTCAGGCAGCAAAGCCCATGGCTCTTACTTCCCATTTAACTAGTGAAGAGCCAGAAGTGGAGGCATGCCTCGACAAGGGGTATAGCCTCGGCCTTGAGTGAAAAAGCCAGAGGACAGAGGGAGGCCCTGGGTTCAAGCCCCAGTACCAGCACATAAAAACAAAACACAATCTCAGGGCCGGAAGAGCTGCAATGCCCCTTCCAGCTCCAGGAACCCCAAGACCTCGACGTGAAGCTCTTTCAGTGGCTTCTATGAGAGATTTACAGGGGGAATTAGAAGAAAACATTTCTGTGCTCCACAAATCAGAAATACCAGCTTCAGGGAAGCGATAACAAGTTCCTTTCTTTTCCGTGGGGCCTCTTGGAGTGGCTCCAAGGATGGGGAGGAAATGTGCACCGTCTCCCAGTTATGAGAGTAAGGAACCTTCTGTTCTTGAAACAAGCGAAGCATACAGAACCCCCTGGAAAACTAGGTCAGCATCCCCTGCAGACAGCGCCCCCTGCAGGCAGGGCTCGTGTCCTGGGGCTGGGGTTGGAGCCTAAGCAGTAGCCCAGGTCCTCCAGTCAAACCTTTGGTATCATCCTAGCCTCCAAAAGTGAAAACAGAACCTCTTTTCTTCATATACAGTCCAGCCTCGGGTATTTTGTGATAGCAACCAAAAATAGACCAATTCACCACCCCTTTCTGCACACTAATCTTTTTTAAAAATGTAGTTATTTCTTTATTGTCAAAGTGATGTACAGAGGGGTTACAGTTTCATACATAAGGCAGTGAGCACATTTCTTATCCAACTTGTTACCTCCTCCCTCAGCCCCCTCCCTGCCCCCCGCCCCATTTCCTTCCCACCTCATGAGTTGTACAGTTGGTTTGCAGCATATAGTTTTGTAAGTATTGCTGTTGTCTTTTATCCTTTGTCTCTTCTGCACACTAGTCTTTGCCTCACTTTTCTTTTTCCTGGAACTTGCTCTATGACACTTGGTCTTTCTCCCTGCCTCATTTCTATGTCTCAAATAATTACATGTTAAGGAGAATGGCCCATGTAATAATAATATTTGATGAAGGTATTAGGTGGGGGGGTCCTAGGGCTTGAACTCAGGGCCTGGGTGCTGTCCCTGAGCTTCTTTTGCTCAAGGCTAGTGCTCTACCACTTGAGCTACAGATCTGCTTCTGGCGTTTTAGTAGTTTATTGGACATAAGAGTCTCATGGACTTTCCTGCCCGGGCTGGCTTTGAACTGCAATCCTCAGATCTCAGCTTCCTGAGTAGCTAGGATTATAGGCATGAGACTGAAGACTTTTTACCAAGTATGTCAAAGAGGATTTTCTCAAAATATGTAATATGAAAAAAACCAAAGCTTGATATGTTTGCACATGGGCTGGGGGTGCGGCTTAGTGGTAGAGCACTTGCCCAGTGTGTACAAGGCTCAGGGTTCAATCCCCATAATTGGGGAAGCAAAACAAAAACAACAGGCAGAAGGGGGGGGATGTTAGTTCTATTTTGTATACATTTTCTCTCAGGGTTTGTGTTTCTTACATGCAAACATTTTTTCTGAGAGGAGGGATTATTTTGTTCTTGTCCTTTATTAGTTGGCTATTAAAAATGAATTACAATAATGTCCAAGTGCTTCACCTCTGAGAATTATCTCAGAGTGGCAAATGAGGAAAAAGACCAAAGCAGTACCTAATGTTTTATATTTCCAAAAGTTATATAAGAAACCAAATTTTACTGTACTTCAAGTACTATGTTTTGTGTCAGAAAGCTAGGGTTTGACCAAGGAAAATCTCTTGCAATAAGAGAATCTGTGTGTGTGTGTGTGTGTGTGTGTGTGTGTGTATAGGAAATTACTCCACTTGGAGAAGACTGTTTTTCATGGCTTCACTGGGCCCACAGCTACTCTAAGCCTGGGTTTGTGTTGTGCAAAGCAGCATGGCTTTGTTCCAGCATTTTCCGTGCTGTTGTCACGGACTGCAACTGGAGATGAGCCCTGTACAGAAACAGAGACTAATCGCCGGGCACCAGGCAGGTGTAGCTGCTGGCATTTGATGCAGCCTGGCTCCCTAATCTGCCCAGAGGCTGAAAGAGGAGGGAAGGGAAGAGGAGGGAGGCAGCTTCCAGTGGCTCTCATCTGGCCAAGCAGGCGGCAGGATCAGGGGACATGGTGGAACTGGTCAGGCCCCAAGCTGGTAGATCCCCACCAGAATGCTCCCCCACTCCTAACTTGTTTCCAGAGGAACTTTTGCTATCCTTACTCCTACAGGGGGTCTGGGAATGTGGCCTAGTGGTAGAGTTCTTGCCTCGTAAACACGAAGCCCTAGGTTTGATTCTTCAGCACCACATTTATAGAAAAGGCCAGAAGTGGCGCTGTGGCTCAAGTGGCAGGGTGCTAGCCTTGAGCAAAAAGAAGCCAGGGACAGTGCTCAAGCCCTGAGTTCAAGCCCCAAGACTAGCAAACAAAAAAGAAAGAAAGAAAGAAAGAAAGAAAAAAAGAAAGAAAGAAAAGAAAGATAGAGAAAAAAGAAAAAGAAGGTAATAATCAGGATGGGAGCAGTGGCTCACGCCTGTAATCCTGGCTACTCAAGAGGCTCAGATCTGAGGATCAAGGTTCAAAGCCAGCCCAGGCTTGCTGGAGATTCTTACCTCCAATTAACCTGCCCAAAGCCAGATGTGGAGCTGTGGCTCATGTGGGACAATATCTCCTTGAGTGAAAAACCCAAATGAGCATGCAAGGCCTTGAGTTTAAAGCCCCAGTACCAGTGCGCATTTGTGTGCGCACACACAAGCAATGGGAGCAGAGGAGAAAAATCAAGTTCCTTTTCTTTCTCTCTCTCTCTCTCTCTCTCTCTCTCTCTCTCTTTCTTTCTTTTTTTTTTTTTTTTTGCCAGTCCTGGGCTTGGACTCAGGGTCTGAGCACTGTCCCTGGCTTCTTTTTGCTCAAGGCTAGCACCCTGCCACTTGAGCCACAGCGCCACTTCTGGCCGTTTTCTATATATGTGGTGCTGGGGGATTGAACCCAGGGCTTCATGTATGTAAGGCAAGCACTCTTGCCACTAGGCCATATTCCCAGCCCTTCCTTTTCTTTTTGAGACAGCCAGATGCATTCCCAGCAATTGTTTTTGACTCTCAGATTTTCCTCTGCAAAGACAGTTGGTGAATATTTTTATTTGTTTGTTTGTCAGCCCCGTTGCCTGGAAGTTTCTGAAATATTCCGTTGTGCAGTCCCTGCCAATTCTGCAGAGGTGTTGCTGCTGCTCAGAGCCTGTTCACAGCCAAGTGCAGTTTCTCCACAAAGTGCCACTGTGGGGAAAACACAGAAGACAGGGCGCAGTGGATGATGAAGAGGAGGCCACGGCCTGGCATAAGGGCTCATGCCTGTCCTAGCTGTTGTGGATCTGAGGATCCTGATTCAAAGCTCTAGCTGCCACATAGCCAGAAGTGGAGCTGTGGCTCAAGTGCTAGGGCACTAGATGAGCAGAAGAGCTCAGCGTCAGTGTCTAGTCAGTGTCTAGAGCCTGCACACACAACCCTTCCCCCAAAACAGAACAAACCACAAACAGAATGATAGAAAAGGATACATTTGATTGAAATACAATGAACTCTTCATACAATTAATCTATGCTAGTGAAAGTGTGGTAGTTAAACAAATTCTTTGGCCCAGTATTTATTCTTTCTCAGTCCTCAGATCTCAGCCGTTTGAGTAGCTAGAATTACAAGGTGTGAGCCACCAGTGACTAGCTCCAAATCAAGGAATTAATTTTTGGCCACATACACAGAAAAAGCCAGAAGTGGCGCTGTGACTCAAGTGGTAGAGTGCTAGCCTTGAACAAAAGCAGCTCAGGGACAGTGCCCAGGCCGTGAGTTCAAGCCCCAGGAGTGGCAAAAACAAAACAAAACACCAAACAAACCAAAAACCATAAGGGCTGGGGCCATGGCTCCAGCAGTGTGTCTGCTTATTTGATACAAAGTACAGGGCCCTAAGTTCAAACCCTTGTACTGACCCTGACAAAAAATAAAAGCAAACACACAAGAAAACCCCAAAGAATCAAAAACACAGCAAATAAAGAAAATGGTACTAGAGCATGATAAACTCTGCTAAGGGAGTTTTCCTAAGCCGTCGTGTCTAGTGTTTTCTTCAAAGAGGATATGTACAAATACGTGTCCTAGGAGAAAAATAAGTGCTAGGCTTCCTGCAGGGAGTGCAGGAAGGTGAATTTCCTCCATTCTATCAGTCTTCCCAGAGCATTTAGGATGTGCCAGCCGCTTGGCCACCTGCTGTGGGTCCAAGTTCAAAGCCCTGCCCCCAGGGAGCCTCTGCTTTCCTGAAAGACCAGCCGTTGGGAGGCCTGCGGCTCAGTGTGGCCGCAATTTCTTGCTGTGGCTTACACCCTTCCTTCTGCCTTTGGATACTCTTTTTATTCTCAATTCCACCATTCTCTTTAGGTGTCCACTGTGCCCTCAGGAAACAAGATGGCCGAGGAACAGGCCAGATCCTGTCAATCTGTGGCATTCAGGTTGGAGACAAGAAACAGTCCAGAAGCAGACCGGAGCTTCTCAGGTTTGTAAGGCCAAAACACACAGCCAAGAGCTCATTTCCGCCCACCTCCGAGGCCCTGTCCTGATTGTGGGGACGCGACTGCCTGCAGTCAGCACAAGCAGATTCTTCTTTTTTTTTTTTTGACCAGTCCTGGGGCTTGGACTCAGGGCCTGAGCACTGTCCCTGGCTTCTTTAGCACTCTGCCACTTGAGCCATAGCGCCACTTCTGGCCGTTTTCTGTATATGTGGTGCTGGGGAATTGAACCCAGGGCCTCATGTATACGAGGCAAGCTCTCTTGCCACTAGGCCATATCCCCAGCCCCTAAGCATTCTTTAATAGTGACTTTTGTGGGTTTTTTTTTTTTTTTCAGTTGCTGAATGATCCTTTATGCTTGTCCTAGGGCTTGAACTCAGGGCCCGGGGACTGTCCCTGAGCTTTTGTGCTGAAGGGTAGTTCTCTACCACTCGAGACACAGCTCCACTTCTGATTTTTTCCATGGTTAATTGGAGATAAAAGAGTCTCACAGACTTTCCTGCCCAGGCTGGTCTTCAACTGCAATCTTCAGATCTCAGCCTCCTGAATTGTTAGGATTTCAGGCGTGAGCCACTGGTGCCTGACTTCCGGAGGAAATCTTATTTAGAGATCTGTGTTAACTTTAAGGAGTTTGTGGTACATGCCTTGTGTGGTCTTTATTCCTCTGTGCTAGAGGGTTGAACTCAGGGATGCATGCTTGCTAGGCAAATAGGTGCTCTACTATTTGAGCCATGCCCCCAGCCCTGCTTTTCTGATATCTCAGGGGCAAGGCAATCATAGCTCTTATCTGAGCTGACACTTATTATTACCTCATACTTGCAGCTCTCAGACAAGGGAAGAGATCCAGTGTAGGTATCTCTTGGTGTTGGGGGATCGGTGCTGAGACTCCTGGGTAAAAATACCTTCAGATGTTCAGGCCCTTTCATTGAATGGTACAAAACTTGCATAAAACTTATGCATACCTTCCCTGTATTTTAACCATTCCTACTCAGTGCTTAATATCATATGAATGCTATTTACTTTGCAGTTACTGTTTAAGAAATAATGACAAGAAATACATCTGTAAACGGCCAATACAAGCAATCTTTTTTTCCCCCCTGAATACTTGTCATCTCTGGTTGGTTGGATCTGAGGATGTGGAACTCACATGGTTCCTGCAGTTGCCCTGGTGGGTGGAGTCTCTGTCATTTGCAGAAAAGTCACTTATAGCCTGCTGCAGGTGCACAGGCCCCTGTAGGGCTCATTGCACGTGTCTCTCATGGGAGATGTTTATCAATTTGTAAATGTTATTTAAGGCCTGTGCTCTTCTAACATAGCATTAACTGATTCATGCTCATACCAACCCTAGGTGGTAAGCATGGTTATCATCTCAATTATATGCCTGGAGAAACTGAGGCATGAGGTCTGATGTAACATCGTAGGTTATAGTCTGCACGTGACAGGGCTGCCTGGATCCAGATGTGGGTCTTTAAGCCAACTTGGAGGTCAAACACTGTGCTCATTACAAATGTACATTACACACACACACACACACACACACACACACACACACACACATTTCCAAGATGGTGACTTGTAACAGGTCAATAAATTGGATATTTTTCCTGGGAGAGGGGGAAGCTTCATGAAGGATGCTTTTTATTTTTATTTTTGCCAGTCTTGGAGCTTGAACACAGGGCCCAAGGACTGTCCCTGGCTTCTTTTTGCTCAAGGCGAGCACTCTACCACTTGAGCCACAGTGCTTCTTCCCGCCTTTTCTGTATCTGTGGTGCTGAGGAATGGAACCCAGGGCTTCATGTATGCTAGGCAAGCTCTCTACCACTAGGCCACAGTCCCAGCCCTATTTTTTTTATTATTATAATACTGGGATATGAACTCCAGGCCTCATATTTGCTAGACTGATAAACTAAGACTTGAGCCATTTTCTCTGTTATTTTTGTTCTCTTCATGTTTTGGATAGGGTCTTTTTCTGTCCAGGCTGGCCTTGCCCAGGGTTCCCCATTTCTACATTTTTCTCAGAAACTGAGATCACAGACTGGAGCCACTGTGTCCAACTATTGTTTGAAAAGGGGAGGAGGGTGTTGGAGAAACTTTCTGTCTGAGCTAGCCTTCAACGTTCATCTTCCAGATCTCAGCCTCCTTTTTTCTTCATCAAGAAGCTTGGGTGAGGGTTGGGAATATGGCCTAGTGGCAAGAGTGCTTGCCTTGTATACATGAAGCCCTGGGTTTGATTCCCCAGCACCACATATATAGAAAATGGCCAGAAGTGGCGCTGTGGCTCAAGTTGGCAGAGTGCTGGCCTTGAGCAGAAAGAAGCCAGGGACAGTGCTGAGGCCCTGAGTCCAAGGCCCAGGACTGGCCAAAAAAAAAAAAAAAAAAAAGAAAAAGAAGAAGTTTGGATGAGGTTTTCACTAAGATGAAGCTAGATATGGAAGAGGTATTTTTAGGGTCATTTCTTTTTCTTTCTTTTTTTTTTTTTTTTTTGGCCGTCCTGGGCCTTGGACTCAGGGCCTGAGCACTGTCCCTGGCTTCTTCCCGCTCAAGGCTAGCACTCTGCCACCTGAGCCACAGCGCCCCTTCTGGCCGTTTTCCATATATGTGGTGCTGGGGAATGGAACTGAGAGCTTCATGTGTAGGAGACAAGCGCTTTTGCCACTAGGCCATATTTCCAGCCCTAGGGTCATTTCTTGAGCTTGACTCAGAAACCTCACTATTCTATGGCATGAAATGTGGACGTATCACATTGAAATCTGTTATCCTAAAATCTGTAACTCATTTCATAAAAAAGTTTTGTTTTGTGTTTTTTGCCAGTCCTGGGGCTTGAACTCAGGGCCTGAGCACTGTCCCTGGCTTCTTTTTTTGCTCAAGGCTAGCACTCCACCACTTGAGCCACAGCGCCACTTCCGGCTTTTTCTATATATGTGGTGATGAGGAACCGAACCCAGGGCTTCATGTATACGAAGTGAGCACTTTTACCACTAGGCCATATGCCCAGCTCCTCATAAAAAAAGTTTTACAAGTACTTTCAACCTTTAAAGAACTTTAAAAGTTCTTGTCTGTAATTATAGTTCCTCCCTAATTCATTGATTCAATATTTCCGGGCACTTAAAATGTGAAGTACGGTGCTAGGCTCTGTGGTGGAGCAGTGAGAGGTGATCCTGGCTGGCGGGGTGCTCTGCTGGCGTGTGGGGCGGTGAGCCGGACAGCCTGGCAGTATCAGCGCCCAGCAACTCAGGCCCACAGCCAGGAGCGGCAGCTGACGCTATGGGTACAGGAGAGCAAATGCTGACTGCAGACCTGAACTGCCAGCTATGGGAGCCTGAAGAACTGGCAGGAGTGAGTCAAGTAAAGAAAGCTAGGGGGTGGGGGTGGGTGGGGATGTTCCAGGCACAGGGCAAACCCAGAATTAAGGGCTCAAGGTGAGATTTTTCCAGTTGAGGACGATCAATCTGCTAATTGGAGAACAGAGCTAAGGCAGGGGTGGAAAAGCCATGGGGAAAAGTGGAAGGGAGGAGGAGGGGACACACTTGGGAGGGGCCTATGACAGGAGATAGGACTGAGGGAGAATCCAGGGTTCTTTTTTTCTTTTTTTTTTTTTGGCCAGTCCTGGGCCTTGGACTCAGGGCCTGAGCACTGTCCCTGGCTTCCTTTTGCTCAAGGCTAGCTCTCTACCACTTGAGCCACAGCGCCACTTCTGGCCGTTTTCTGTATATGTGGAGCTGGGGAATTGAACCCAGGGCCTCATGTATACGAGGCAAGCTCTCTTGCCACTAGGCCATATCCCCAGCCCCCAGGGTTCTTTTTCTTTATTTCCCTGGCTTCTTTTTGTTCAAGACTAACACTCTTACCTCTTGAGCCACCACACCCCTTCTGGCTTTTTCTGTTTATGTGGTGCTGAGGATTGAACCCAGGGACTTCAAGTATGCTAGGCAAGCCACATTCCCAGCCCCAGACAGGGTCTTACTTTGTTGTCCAATGTTGGCTTTGAACTCATATGTAGTGCAGACAACAGACTGGTGCCCCCCGCCTGCCTCCTGCCTTCCAAGTGCTGGGATTACAGGCGTGAACCACAATGCCTGGGTAAGATGTTTTTTCTTTATTGTCAAAGTGAAGTACAGAGGGGTTACAGTTTCATATGTAAGGCAGTGAGTACATTTCCTACTCAACTTGTTACCTCCTCCTTCCCTCTCCCCCCCACCCCATGGTTTTAAGATTTCCGTTTTAGGTTTACCTTCCAAGGAACCACCCCTCCCCTGCAATTATATTTAGGAGCCCTTGTTTTTAACTTGGTAAGCTCTGGGTTACTGACCTTCCCAACCCCCAAGGCAAACGTGTGTAAGAAATCAAAGACAGGGCTGGGATGTAGCTCAGTGGCAAAGCGCTTGCCTAGCAAGTGCAACGTCCTGGGTTCGGTCCCCAGTACCAAAAAAAGAAAAGACAAAAAGAAATCAAAGACCAGTGGTTGAAGTGAAGTCTAAACCTCCTAAGGCGATGGTGAGATGCGGTCTGACGATCCGGTGTGACCTAGCGAAGAGCTTTTTCCCTTACAGGCTCTGCCATCAGCGTCCCGGTGAACCTTTTCCTGGTCACCTACTCTGTCCAGGTGATCATGAACCCCAAGTCCCACAGTGTGATCCCCAGCTCTCTGGTTGGACATAGTGAGGCTGCCCAGACAGGCTTGGATTCTTCCTGTCCTACCTGGAGCCTGTTTAATGTCTTAACATCTACCTAAAGGGATTGCGTTACGATTTTTTTTTCCTTTCCTAATAAAAGTTCCTGCCTTCCCCTCAGCCTGCCACGTATCACAGGTACAAGGTTTTTTGGCTCTTTGCCTCCCCCGTTCAGTTCCCCCTTCACTCCGCCTTAGGTGGCAGGAAAATCCTTTACCTCCGACCAATCCCACGGATGCCGAGCCCCTCGCACGCGCGCGCGCGCCAACTCTGCTTTTTCAGTGCACATCATTGGCCACCTCCACCTAGGCGGGATGACAGGCAGCTACGCCGGCCTATTGCAGCAGGAGGCGGAGGCCCCTCGGCCCTCCCAAAGCTGCTTTGTTAGGGGCTCCCTCGCCGTTCTCCGGCCCGCTGCGCCTCCGCCGCCCTCCCGTGGTCTCCGCAGGTTGCGCCATCGGAGCAACCTCGTGGGAAGTCACCCGGGAGCGCGTCGGGACGCCAGCATTCTCCAGCCCGGGCGCCGAGATGCTGCGCCGGTACCCAGCGTGCGCCTGTTATCATCACTCTCCAGTCCAACTCCGAACGCCCCGCTCCCGTATCCCTCGCCTCTGATTGGCTACACGTAGGCGGAGCGATTGTCAGGAGGGCCAATCGGAACCCGGTTTCCCACGGGTTCCCGAGGCCCCGCCCCCGAGGCCGCGGGCCCTGGGCGTCCTGACAGCCCTCATTGGCAGACAGACGGCGAGCGAGCCGGAGCGCGGCGGGGCCGAGCAGCGCCGCCGCCGTCGGGCGCGCAGCTCTGCAGCGCCGTGAACGCTTCGGCGCCCGCAGCCCCCGGGGCCCCGCGGCCCTACGTAGTGCCGACCCAGGTCGCGGAGATCCGAGTCCAGCGTCGCGGGTGAGTACTTCAGGCCTGAGAGCGAGCGGGCTGACTGACCAGAGCAGCCGGCGGGCACGGTGAGGAGGATGCCCGGAGCCGCGGTGCCCGTGACGGGCACGTCCCGATCCCCATCTCCCGCACGCTGGGGCTCCCGGAGGGTCCTAGCTCCTCCTCATTGGGCTTTGCTCGTATTGTTTTCGGTGGGGTAACCCGAGGTGGGGGGAGGTATCCCTCGCGTGTCGCGGTTCCCACAGGAGCCCGGTGCCCGGCGCCGAATGGAAGTGACAGGGTCCCGGCGTTGGTGCCCGGTTTTCCTGGTACCGAGAGGTCAGCGCTGACCCGCCGTAGCAGCATCGCTGTGCATTTGTCGGCTGATTTTTAATCAACTTCGGGGAGGGCGTGCTTGTGTGTGCCGTGGGTGGGTGGGGTGGTGCATCAGTGGGTCTGGGTCCCTGACTTGGTGGGCACTTCTGTGGGCCTGGCATTTGGACCACGCTGCCGCGGGGGTGCTCACCTTGACCATCCGTGTTGCTCCTCCGGACCGGGCACCTTGGGCCGAGAGAGCCCAGGGGCGGGCACCCAGGATGGGCAACCCGAGCTGGGCCGGGGGGGGGGCATTTAAAGAGAAATCCGGTGGGCGGGCAGACAATGAGTGGTCCTAGCGGTGGGGAGGGGGGGAAGGTCCAGTGCACTGTGCGTTGGGTCTGGTCCACGCCTCCCTCCCACTCTCCCTCCCTCTCTCCCAACCTCTTTCCCTCCCTCCCCCACCCCTTTCGCCTGGGGTCTGGAGCCACTGTACCCCGAAGCTTGCCACCCTGCTGGGAACCCGCGAGGGGGGTCCGCTTTTGTTTACAAGACCTGGTCCCCGGGCTAGAACTGCGCTGTCCCCCAGGCCCTGCGGCGGCCGCGTGCCCCCGGGAGTGAGAAGTTGATGCTTGCTGTCGGTGACACCGCCTCTCCCGGCCTGGGGGTCCCTAGGCTTTAGGGGAAAGATGCCGACTCAGTGCCTTGTGGCCAGATCCCCGGCACACCCCGCAACCTCAGGTCCCTTGCACCCTGGGGCAATGGTGGTTTGGCCTTTGGGACCTCAGTGGTGGCCGTCGGGGCTCTGGTCATCCCTTTCCAGTCATGTCCTCTGGTCGTCATTCCTGGTCAGGCTGACTTAGTGTCTGCTTTTTCCTGAGGGTCGGCTGGCAGGATTTGAAGGACGACTCGAACCCTTGGGGACACTGTCCAGTCCGTGCCTGCTCTAGTGCTACCATCGGTGCATCCTGCGAGTGGCCTGGATCTGTGTCCCGTGCCTGCCGACTTGGCGGGACACTGAGCTGGAGCCCAGGTTGAGAGCCTGGACCGGAGGTCAAACGAGCCTGGCCGAGTGGCGCTCAGAAGCTGGCTCGGCTACTAACCTTAGTCTCAGATTGCAAGCAGGGGAAGTAGAGACGGGAATCTTTTCTGGTGTGGACGGGTTAAGCAACAGTACCATTAAGCATGACAGACGCAGATCAAACACTGTAGTAATGCGGATTCTCTGTGAGAGGACATCTGTTAACAGAACAAGTCCTGTGTTACTTCCTTTTTTTGTGGATTCTCTTCCAGCCCTAAGTTTATTTAAAAGGCATGAAGGCTCCAAAGGCTCACTCCTTCCGTCCTAGCAACTCAGGTGGCTGGCTGAGATCTGAGGATCACAATTTGAAACCAGCATGGAAAGGAAGCTTTGTGAGATGCTTACTTTCAGTTAAGCAGCAAAAAGCTGGAAGTGGAGCTGTGGCTCAAGTGGTAGAGCGCCAGCCTTTAGTGAAACAACTAAGGGACAGGACTCAGTCCCTGAGTTCAAACTCCAATATTGATGTAAGCTCCATTGTTGACACGCACACACACCCTTACACACACACACACACACACACAGAGGCATGAAGGGCTGCAGTTTTTAGCGTCAATTTGTTTTAGTTGGCCTGTGATTTAATTATACTTATCTAATCACTAGCAGCTCCTTTTTATGTGTTTGATTTTTCATAGGTTTTAGTTATTCTTCCTTCTTCCTCAGACTGTGAGGTCAAGATCTGGGCTATGGTGGAAAGAGATTGCTAGTGAACCAATAGCAGATTGCAAAGAGCTGGAGGGAGGTTTGAACAAGAAGGTCTGGAGATTCTGAGGAACATTGGCTTGTAGAGCTGGAATTGAAGCTAGGTTGTGTAGCTGAAGTCAGTTAAATCACTGGATTCCTGTATAGTCTTCTTTGTGCCTTGAAGTACAGACCTTGCTGAGGAAGGGCCTTTGAGTGGTAAACACTGAAGTTGCTAAGTAATTATGTTTGAATAGAGGGGAAATAAACTTAAGGAGGAGGTGGTGAATAGGCTGAAAAGGTAGATGGGAAAAACCAGTTTCATTGAATCCCTTCCACAGCTCTCAGTGTGTTTTGACTTGTGTTTCCTCTGGTCTCCCTAGTTTTGTGCATTGATAATTTTGTTTAGGAAAGGAAGAGAAGCTAGTTTTGTATTGTAATCATTAAAAAAAGAAAGACATACAAATCCCGGTCAGATCGTTAAAATAGACAATTTCAGAGTGTTGACAGACTAAGATATTACTGAAGCAATGTTTCCTGTTTTAACACTCGGATTTTTGCCTGTTGAGACACATTATTGAGCTGTGTCCAACTACCTCAGAGGCCTTTGCCAGCCCAAACAAGCAAATAAACAAACCTAAACCAGGTGAGAGACTTGTAGTCTGCTCAGTGATTACAGAAACCCCTGGGACTCTTCCCTGCCTCATTCTGTCCCAGGAGCCTGTCTTTGTCACCCGAAGTCCAGGCTGACTGCTATAAACCTACCTTGTGCTGTTGAAATGAACAGAGCTGAAAGTATTATTGCTAAATATCAATAAATAAATGGGTTCCACTTCCAGGCTCTCAGAACTGGTTCCAGTTTTAAAAATTATTTTCTTTCTGCACTTGTTCTGGGAATTGTCTGTTCCTTAGGGATACTGAAGGCTTCTTCCCCCTCCCCCACTGCTGTCTGGGGATTGAATCAGTTGGGGACCTAAACTTAAAAGGGAGTGTGAGGTTAGGAAATCTCATTAGCTGACAATTTAACTACACTCTGATGCTCATCTAAAGGGTTGGGACAAAGGCTACCCCCACCCCCTCTAAAACAGAAAGGAAAAGCCTCCCTGGGTCTCTCACCTCCCTCCCAAATTCCTGCCGTTTGGAGAGCCCAGGGAACCCCCAGCCTTTGGGAGTACCAGGCCAAGAATTTCTCCCAGGAAGCTTTGCTGAGGGCTTACTTGGTGCGCAGGTTAATACTTCCCCCATCTCCTTACTGACTGGAGGAGACTTGATCTGGGGCGCCGGCGCTTTCAGAGATATACAATCCCTATGCAAGGTAGAAATCGCCAGGAAGCCCTGGTGTCTTAGATGGCAGAGGGGACTCTGCCAGTTGGAGGCGTGCAAGCCACCAGGCCACAGCCCAGAGAGTTTGGTTCTTATGGAACACCCCAGGTCCAGGCTTGGGGTTGAAGAAGATCTGTATTTTTGTCCTTTCCAGTTGTTTGATTTTTGTATCAAATGTGTAGTTTAGCATGTGAGTATGTGTTTGTGTGTATATGTATATGTATGCTTCTAAGGAAAAAAACACAATTTAGTTGTTTCTTTGTGTGTGAGATGATACTAGGGCTTGCACTCAGGGCCTCATGCTCTCCCTTAGCACTGTGTGTGTGTGTGTGTGTGTGTGCGCGTGCGTGTGCATGTGCCAGTCCTGGGGCTTGAACTCAGGACCTGGGTGCTGTCCCTGAACTTTTTTGTTCAAGGCTAGTGCTCTTGAGCCACAGCTCTCCTCCTGTTTATTTGATGGTTAATTGGAGATGTGAGTCTTGGGGACTTTATCACTCTCAGTGGCTTCAAACCCATGATCTCCCTTAGCTTTAGTGCCCCTAGGCTGGTGCTCCACTACTTATTTGAGCCATACATCCACTTCTGGCTTTTTTGTTGGTCAACTGAAGATAAGAATCTCATGGCCTTTCCTGTCTCAGCTGGCTTTCAAGTGTGATCCTCAGATCTAAGCCTCCAGAGTAGATAGGATTACAAGCATGAGCTGCTGGCATGAGGCTTCACAATTTTAATTTAACCAACTGAACTAGAATCACTTTCATTCTCATACGATAGTGTTCTGATGGACCAGAAAAAGAGGTAAGATTTATGGACTGGGAAGGGCTTAATGAAAGCAGAAACCAAACAAGTAGGTTGGTCATACAAAAACACATTTTCCACACTGAACAAGCAGGTAGAGGGTATGTTTTTGAGTATGGCTCTTTGTCCTTTTGTTTTCCATTTTTTTCCACCCAGAAAAATGTGATCTTCAAGGCTCCAGCAACCCTTTTCTCTTATTTCCCCATCCCAAATTTGAAGTCACTCTTTTATCTGTAAACATTCCATTTTATGTAACTCCTGTTTCAAAGAAAAAAAAGTCCTCTGTCATTATTGTAGGCCAAGTCACTTACTTGGAAAAATTAGAGAGAAAGGAGGCTCTGAGAAATAAAACAGCGCTCACCAAGGAACAGAGTGTTTCAGGCTGAAACAATGATCTAGTGTAGGAGCAGGGGCCATATTAATAGCTAGACACAGTGTTGCCCTTGAGTCTCCTTCCCAACCTCCAGGCACCTTGCTCCACACCCCTGCAGTATAAGCTCTCCTCTGTTCTCCCGTCTCCAGGGCCCTCGTTAAGAATTTCACAAGGGCCAGGGCTGTAGGTACAGGAACTGGAGTGATTCTTGCAGCCTGGTAGAAGATTCTTCTAGAATACTGGGAAACTCTGTGTGTGTGAGTGTGTGTGTGTGTGTGTGTGTGTGTGTGTGTGTACCAGTATGGGGCTTGAACTCACACTCTTGCTTAGCCTTCTCTCTCAGCTCAGCCACCTCTTCTGGCTTTTACTGGATAATTGGAGGTAAGAATCTCTTGCATTTGTCGGCCTGACTCTCAGATCTCAGCCTCCTAAGTAGCTAGAGTTACAGGAGTCAGCCTCTGGTACTTGGGAAATTTCATTAAAATGTACGGCTGTTCCATTTCACTATTTATTTTTTGCAGTGTGAGGACTAGCACTTGGATCCTCACACATGCTAAGTTCTACCATTTAGCCATACTGCCAGTCATGTATAGTTGATGATTGTCATCAAAGCTCTTACTGTGTCTGATTTACAAATGAAATTTCACCATAAGTATACACGTATGTGGGAGCACACAGCGTCTATCTGAGTTGGAACTCTCTGATTTCAGAGATCACAGCTTTTGGAACTAATTGTTCCCTTTCAGATAAGGAGTCACTTCTGAGGGAGAAAGGTGGCTGGCTTGGAGTGGAGGCTGACTGTGTTACGGGGTTAGAAATGTTACTGGGTTCCAGGGAGGTGAGTCCCTGTCCTGCCACGAGTCCACTACTCAAGCAAAAAGATGGATTCATTGTGGAAGTATAAAGTGAACTGACTGGCCAGGTATACAGTGCAGACTCAGGCAATAACACTGTGACCCTGAGCAGTCCTCAAGTTGGGGTTTATAAGGTAAAAGCGTAGCACAGATGTAGGGGCTTGACGCAGGGGGTAGAGCAAGCAACAAACAAGTTAACCCATTTAAAGAAGCAGAATTTTGGGGTCAGGTTGACCTAATAAGATGGAGTCAGCTCTACTCCCCAACATTTCCTACCATGTTTCCCTAATCACGATGGAGTCAGCTCTGTTCCCTACAACAACTGGAGACTATTGATGTTCAGGTGCTTATCCTTAAAAACTCCAGCACACTTCTGTGTGTGTCTGAGGGGCTGGGGGCAGGATATCTTGCAGGAAAAAAGCCACCTAAGATGGCGGCTCCCTACTTTTCCCTTGTAAACATAGATCCAGCCTATTTCCTGCGCCTGCTTCCCTTGTCAGCTCTGCCCACGTGATAACCTGAAAACCAGCAGCAGCAGCAGGAGGAGGGGGTCTGGGAACATTTCCTGGGGGGTGGGTGCCAGGGAGATGGAGTGGCTGGGATCTCCTGCAAGGGATGGGAGGTATGGTGGAAACAAAGGTAGGCCTGGTATCCCAGGTTGAACTGGGGGTGTGGAAAGGAAGGCTTGCCTTGTCCACAGTCCTTTGCTCCATTGGATACCGTGTGTGTGTGTGTGTGTGTGTGTGTGTGTGTGTGTGTGTGTGTGTGTGTTTGTGGACTTCATCTTGTTCAGTCTGCCGGGCTAGGAGGAGTGCCCTGGCCGCATTCCAAGGGAATGATGACTTTTGGCAGGACTGGCTTTAAGACTCCCCAACTCAGTCTCTTTGGCTGTGTTTTCAGGGGCACAGGCCTTGGGGTGTATTCTTGTCATGACCTTCCTTTGTGGGTTTTTCTGGGGACTTGGTAGAGGCCTGACCCAGTTAACTTGACAGTATTGTGTTAAGTTCTTTTCTATGCAAAAATAATAAATAAATCAGTCTCCAAATTCTCCCAGGCCACCTACATGTCCCCAGAAAGTGATTGCTAAGAGGCAAGTTTTTATTTTTTTTAATTTTTTTTTTGCCAGTCCTGGGCCTTGGACTCAGGGCCTGAGCACTGTCCCTGGCTTCTTCCCGCTCAAGGCTAGCACTCTGCCACTTGAGCCACAGCGCCGCTTCTGGCCGTTTTCTGTATATGTGGTGCTGGGGAATCGAACCTAGGGCCTCGTGTATCCGAGGCAGGCACTCTTGCCACTAGGCTATATCCCCAGCCCTAAGAGGCAAGTTTTAGCGTAGTACAGGCTCCCTGGATCTGATAGCCACAGGTTTCCCCTAAACCACTCCTGGGATCTCTCTCTGCTGCCTGATGTCATTATTGATCCGACTACCTGATTTTCTTAAAAGTGCTAGGCTTTGGCCCCCCATATCCTAATTGTAGCCCTGATGATGTTTTACAGACCTGTGTGCAGGGCCTTCTGTATTATTATTTCCTTATTGTTTTGGTGGTGCTAGGGTTTGAGCCATGCCCTCAGCCCTCTCTGTTTTTTCTCTTTAGGCATTTTTCAGATGTGGGTGGCAGCTTCTACCTGTACCTCCTGCATAGCTGTGGTTACAGGCATGTGCTACCATGCTTGGCCTTGCAGTACTATCTTGGTAGCAAAGTCCATTGTGCTCTAGGAGTGAGCAGCCTTTGCACTCACCCATTGGTTTTCCTAGTGTCCAGATAGGTTTACTCTGGAGAGAATCTCATACTCTCTCTCTCTTGGCTAGTCATGGGGCTTGAAGTCAGAATCTGGATTTTGTGCTCAAGGCTATATAGCTCTATCACTTTGAGCTGTAGTGCTCATGAAAAGTATCTTCTTATCCTCTCAGTTCTATAATCTCCAGAAATATCCACTTTGGTTTGTTTTTGTGTATTTCTACAAGTGGTTGTCTTTCTATTTCTAGATCATATGAAAACATTACTTGTATTGCTTGACTTTCTTAGCCCATTTTTTTTTTTCCTGTTACTATCAGAAAAAACTTAAGGCCGGGTAGTTTATAAAGTTTATTTAGACCGCAGTTCTAGAGGCTGAGAAGTGCAGGTATGTTTCTGCTTGGCTTTCTCTTCTGCTCATAAAGCTGCCATTTCCATTGTGGGAATCCAGCCTTGATGGGCATGTTTAATCCTGATTCCCCCCCCCCCCCAAGGCCCACCTCCAAACACCAGCAACATATGAAGGTCTCAACACAGGAACAGGAACTTTTCTTGGGGGTGGGCGTGGGGAGGGTGACACATTCAAACCGTAACAGTGTCTTCTACTGAGGATTCTTCAGTTTTGTTTTTGTTTTTTGAACTTATAGAGACTTTCACTTTAGTTCCATCAGTTGATGACAGTAACTTTTTATCACCTGCCTTTCTTTGTGGGTGGAGAATATCCACTTCCTGCCCTGCCTGTCTCCTGGGGACCCCTAGGCACAGTGCTGGCATTAGGTACCGTTGTTGGTGTCTTATGTTTCTCCAATCAAGCCCTCTTTGCCTTGTCTGTAGATAAGATAATTGCCTGCCATACAGTTCACTTCTCTTTGAACTATACAAAGCAGTCGCGTTTTCTGTATTTACAGAATTGTGGCAGACGTCATGATCAACATTAGAACATTTCTTTTTCATTTTGCCTTTGCCTCTGCTGGCTTCAAACTACGATCCTTGGATCTCAGCCTTCGGACTCGCTAGGATTACAGGCATGAGCCCAGTTTAATTCATTTCTTTTTATAGCCAAATAATATTCTATTGTTGGGATATATCACATTTTGTTTATTCAGTTACCAGTTGAGGAACATTTTTGGTTATTTCTACCTATTGTGAATAGTTGGGGTAGTGAACATTAAGACACTAGAATTCTTTAATTATATGTTTAAGAAAATTTTCTTTTGGGCAGGAACCTAAGCTTGGAGTTGCTTCAGCATTTCATTGGTTTGAAAACTCTGTTAATGACTCAAGTTATTTTTTCTATTTACCAAATAAATTTATTTTATTTGTTTATCTATTTTATTTATTTACTAAAAATTTGAAGAAATATTAACAGTGTAACTTGCAAGTGGACTGTCTTTGGATATCAGCTTTTTAAAAACAATAATTTATTTATTTATTGTTAAAGTGATGTACAGAGAGGTTACAGTTTCATACATAAGGCAGTGAGTATATTTCTTATCAAACTTGTTACCTCCTCACTCATTTTTCTCCCTCCTTCCCGCCTCCTCAATTCCCCCCCATCATGAGTTGTACAGTTGGATTACGGCATACGGTTTTGTAAGCATTGCTGCTGTTAAATCAGTTCGCCTTTTACCCTTTCTCTCTCCATGGATATCAGCTTTTGTATGTTGTTTTCAGAGAGATAGATATTTAATTAAAAAAAATTTTTTTGTTGGTCCTTGGGCTTGGACTCTGGGCTTGGACTCTGTTCCTGAGCTTTGTGTTTAAGGCTCTACCATTTGAACTAACAGTTCCCCTTCTGTTCCACTTCTGGCTTTTTGGTGGTTAATTGGAGATAAAAGTATCGTGGACTTTCCTTCCAGGACTGCCTTTGAACTGCGATCCTCCGACCTCAGCCTCCTGAGTAGTTGGGAGTTGGGATCATGAGTTTGAGCCACCAGCGCCTGGCTCAGAGTGGTACTTTTTTTGTTGTGTGTGTGTGCCTTAGTTTAGTACAGAAGTTCTTAACTATGGCCCAGTTGGTTTCCAAGGCAACAGTATCTACAGATAGTGTCAGTCGTTACTTCCAGGAAGGCTCTGTACCTACTGGGCAGAGGCCAAGGACCTTGTTAAGTATCTTGTGATACAAAGAATAGACTATCACAACAAAGATTTAATTCTCTGCCCACTTAAGCCACTCCTCTAGCTCCATTTTTTGGATGGTCATTTTGGGGAAAGAGTGTCACAGTTTTCTGCTCAGTCTGGCTTTGATCTTCAGTGATCTAGATCTTTGCTTCTTGAGTAGCTTGAATTACAGGCGTGAGTCATCAGCGCCTGACTTCTACCTTTTTCTTTTGTAATGGTGCTGAGATTGGGCTCAGGACCTGGCACATACTGGGTAAGTAGTCTTCCCTTGAGTTCCATCTACCCTGAGCCCTAGGGGTGCTATACTATTAAAGGCCATATGTTTTAATATGCAGGAAAGGAGCCTATAATTTTCTAGAACTCACTGGCTGCATTAGGTTTTGGTTATTATTTTATCTGGAATTATGTTTATTTGGTATCTTTCTTTTGGGGGATGGAAAGTTCTGAAAAACAAGAAAAAAATTTCCAGGTGTTGTGGGGTTTTCCATGCTCCCAGCCAATGATTCCCGGTAACTATGTCATGAAAGTCTTACTTTGAGCTTCCTAATCTGTCGGGGCTAGTGTGGTCGGCAAGAAATATTGCTGGACAATCAGCACAATAACCCCCTGCCATAACCCGTTTATTGGGCATTGGAAATATTTTCAGAAAAATGTTAAAGAGTGTTGTTCCTGGTCTACTGTGACATTTTAGAAAAAGCTGTGTGAATATTAATTCTCTCATCGTGACATCTGTGATTAGAAATTATAATTTCACTTCTACAATTATATCAGTTGAACCGGAACAGTTCACTGTAATTCAAAAGATTCCAACTGTATAACTGTGTTTTTCACTTAACTAAGCAATTAAAAAATAATTATTTAAAAATAGATGGAAAAACAAATTCACCCTGTGTTGTTTTCTCCTCCTGTCAACTCATTGCTGTAATTTGAGAGTTCATTTCTCTCTGACCTTGACTCTGAAGCCTCACCATTTTTTAATTTTTTTTTGTATGTGCTGGTCCTAGGGTGTGAACTGAGGGTCTGGGCACTGTCCCTGAGCTTTTTTGCTCAAGTCTACAGCTCTGCTACTTTCCATAGCTCCACTTCTGGTCTTTTGGGTGATTAATTGGAGTTAAGAGTCTCACAGAAAGCCAGGCATTCGTGGCTTTGGCCTGTAATCCTAGCTACTCAGGAGGCTAAGATATGAGGATCAGGGTTCGAAGCCAGTCTGGGCAGGACAGTCCTTGAGATTCTTTATCTCCAAGTAACCACCAGAAAACCAGATGTGGTGCTGTGGCTCAAAGTGGATAAGCACTAGCCTTTAGCAAAATTGCTCAGGGACTATGCCTAGGCCCTGAGTTCAAGCCCCATGACCACCACTACCACCACCACCACCACCACCACCAACAACAACAAAAAGTCTCACGCCGAATCCAGGCTAGCTTTAAACCATAATCCTTAGATCTCAGCCTTGGAGTAGCTAGTATTACAGGTGTTAACAACTGGGGTCCAGCAAATTTTAACCTATTGTATTCAACATTTCACATTACTTTTAAGAGTCTATGGGGCTGGGAATATGGCCTAGTGGCAAGAGTGCTTGCCTTGTGTACATGAAGCCTTGGGTTCGATTCCCCAGAACCACATTTATAGAAAGCAGCCAGAAGTGGCTCTGTGGCTCAAGTGCTAGCCTTGAGCAAAAAGAAGCCAGGGACAGTGCTCACGCCCTGAGACCAAGGCTCAGGACTGGCAAAAACAAAATAAGAGTTTATGATATGTCAGGCCAGTGGTTCATGCTATAATCCCAGCTACTCAGGAAGCTGAGATCTAAGAATCTGAGGTCAAAGCCAGTCCAAGCAGACAAATTGTGAGACTGTCTCCACTTAACCAGCAAAAAGCTAGAAGTTGAGGTGTAGCCCAAGTGGTAGAGCACCAGCCTTGAGTGAAAAGACTGAGTGAGATCACAAGGTCCTGAGTTGAAGTCCCAGTATTTGTACGCACAAAAATACGGTGCCAGCTTGCAGACCTAATTTGAGATAACTTCAAGCAAGTATACCCTTCTTTGAGGTCAAGAGCAGATGGGAGGGCTGGGAATATGGCCTAGTGGCAAGAGTGCTTGCCTCCTACACATGAAGCTCTTGGTTCGATTCCCCAGCACTACATATATGGAAAACGGCCAGAAGGGGCGCTGTGGCTCAGGTGGCAGAGTGCTAGCCTTGAGCGGGAAGAAGCCAGGGACAGTGCTCAGGCCCCGAGTCCAAGGCCCAGGACTGGCCAAAAAAAAAAGAGCAGATGGGATTTATTTGCAAAGTTACTGGTTAGTGTTAGGAACCTGGAGTGTTTATGCCAGTGGTTCTTAGAGATCCTGCCTAGCTGCCCATTCGCCACACCAGAACCAGTTAATGTAGCTTATTGGAGTGAGGGGACCTAGATTCATTCCCCGTGGACAGACTCTGAATTTTAATAGCAGTAAGGCATGTCTTCTCTGCGTGTGCTCCCATGGCTCTGAATCTCATCCAAGTCAGGAGAAGTGAACTGATGGGCCTCCTAGCAACTAGCAAGTATCCCTGGTGCCTGGCCCTTATCTTCATTTCTGCATGCTATCTGGGTTACATAGCCCCACCCACAAACACCACAGGCAGTTCTGGGGTCTTGCTGTGATATGGTTGCCCTGAACCTTTTTCTTTTCTTTCTTTCTTTCTTTCTTTTTTTTTTTTTTAAAGAACCGCTCCCCTCTCCAAACACAAAAAGTAAACCTCTGGTCCTAAGGTTTAAACTCAGGGCTTGGGCGCAGTCCCTCAGCTTTTGTGCTTAAAGATAGAACTCTACCACTTGAGGCACAGCTCTACTTCTGGCTTTTAATTGGAGATAAGAGTCTCAGGGCTTTCCTGCCCGGGCTGGCCTCAAACTCAGCTCCTTAGATCTCAGCCTCCCTAGTGGCTGGAATTATAGGCATGAGCTACCAGCGCCCAGCTGTAAATATTTTTTTTGTGTGTGTTGAGAAAGGCAGCTTTTATTTATTTGCTTGTTTATTTATTTGTCCACTTATTTCTGCATATTTTTCTTGCACTTGGAAAGCTTTTGTAGTGAGTAAAATGAATGTGACTCCTGTAATCAGTAAAAGCACCTTAGAGGACAGTCATCCTTGTAGGTAGGGAAAGGAAAGGTTCCCACCTCACATTTCTTGTTGTGTAATCCACTTACACGTGGGGATTACTGGCAAGTGCTCTTGTTTCTAAGGACTGGGAATAATAAAGACCATGTGGATGCTTTGCGCAGAACAAAGATGAGAGAGCAGAAGAGAGCTAGAGTTCAGTGGGGGGGGGGGGTTGCCCCACTGATGGATCTCATTCAGGCGAGGATTGAGTCAGGGGTTGTAGTCATGACCTTTGAGGATTGGCAGGCGCCTTTTCTTCTCTTCCCCTTAGAGTCTGTTCTTATATGCACAGTTCTATTCACAGCTGTGTCATGACCTGAAGTTTTTATTTTTTTTTTTAAACTAGGATTAACCCCTGATTCATCCCCTCTGATGGTCCTCAAAGTGATGCTATTCTTCTCAGAATCGTCTTTCCTCCTTTTCCTCTACTTCCTCCTCCTGCTTCTCCATGTCCTCTCCCTCTTCTTATTTCTCTTTATCTCCTCTCTTATTTTTGTGTGTGTGTGCCAGTACTGGGGTCTTGGTGCTCTCCCTTAACTTTCTCTCCCCCCACCACCTCAAAACTGTCACTCCGTCACTCTACCACACCTTCTTTTCTGGCTTTTTGCTGGTTAATTGGGTGTAAGTGTCTCAGGGACTTCTCTCTCTCTCTCTCTCTCTCTCTCTCTCTCTTTTTTTTTTTGCCAGTCTTAGGACTTGAACTCAGGGCCTCGGCACCGTTCCTGAGCTCCTTTTGCTCAAGGCTAGCGCTCTACCACTTGAGCCACAGTGACCACTTCTGGCTTTTTCTGTTTATGTGATACTGAGGAATTGAACCCAGGGCTTCATGCTTGTTAGGCAAGCACTCTACCACTAACCACATTCCCAGCAGAGAGGGAAACGAAGAGATTAGATAGGGACAAAGCCACCCAGCCTAGATGAGATGAAGTTCAGGCTCATCAGAAGGCAGCCAGAGGTCAGGGGGGTGGGGCATTGTTCTTGTCTCTAGTCCCCCACCCCCCCTTCTGCCTTTATCATGGCACCACATTCTTCACTTCTCATTTATTTCCTGTTCCTCTACCAGGCAGTCCCGTGTGACTGCTATAATGAACTGACTGTTTATTATAGAATAACAAACCCGTTCTCCTTTTTCCTCTCATTTAATACAATCTACTCGCTCAGAGTGCTCTGTCAAAGGTATTTTATTTAGGCGAGACCACTTAAGAATGGGTGAAATTTCCTGTTGATAGGTTTTATATATGTGCTGTGGGTGTGCTTGCAGAGGCAAATGGCCATTTAAGTGTGTGTGAGGCGAAGGATCGCAGACTCCGGAAGTCTGGGGACCACTTAGGTCTGTAACCCTCACTCTCACACCAGCTGTCCAGCTCCACAAGGCCTTCTGGATTTCACATCGGTGGGGCCCCTTGACTGTGTTGACACCTGTTTAAATCTGGTGTTTCCATTACGGGGAGGCATGGTAGGTGGCTGGAACCAGCGGCCATGTGGGGATGAAGTGTGCAGATTGCCCTGCCCACCACCGACTGTGGAAAATCCATTCGGGCTTTTTGTTTCAGTGACAAATGTCAGAAATGTTCACAGTGACCCCGACTCTTGCTTGTAGCTAAAAATTCAGCCTTTAACAATGGACTCGGGAGAATATTGTTGTACCCACATCTCTTTGAGAAGAAAAGATCTTTGATAGCATGTTATATGGACTTGTCTCCATGAAATTGTGTGGCATTAAACTTGGGTGGTGACAGCGTTCTGCGTCGGCTCCCTTTGAGGGGCTGCTATCCCTAGGGAGGCAGCGCTACTGTGAGCAGCACCATACTATCCTGGTTGTAATGCCACAACAGTGATGCATATATATGCTTATTTATTTTTTGTGTGAACAGGGATTGAACTCAGGGTTTCACATGTTCAGTTGGCTTTTTGTTTGCTCAAGTCTGGCACCCTACCACTAGAGTCACACCTCCATTTCTGGCTTTGAACTATAATCCTCAGATCTCAGCTTTCTGAGTAACTAGGATTGCAGGCATGAGCCATTGGTGCTCAGCTTCATTTGCTTCTTTTATTCTTTCAAGAAAAAAATGAGGGGCTGGGAATATGGCCTAGTGGCAAGAGTGCTTGCTTCGTATACATGAAGCCCTGGGTTCGATTCCCCAGTACCACATATGTAGAAAACGGCCATAAGTGGTGCTGTGGCTCAAGTGGCAGAGTGCTAGCCTTGAGCAAAGAGAAGCCAGGGACAGTGCTCAGGCCCTGAGTCCAAGGCCCAGGACTGGCCAAAAAAAAAAAAAAAAGATTGATATCAAAGATGACATACATATAGAAAAGTGTGCATCAGAAATGTCTGTATAGCTGGATGCATTCTTACAGGTGGAACATACCTGTGGAACCAACACTTAGCTCCTGAAACAAAATATGATTTGAACCCCAAATTTTCACATCAGAACTTTCTTTTTAAATTATGATTTATCGAATGACTTTGTTTTCCTTTCTGTTTATGTGGTACCAAGGAATCAAACCCAGGGCTTCATACATGCTAGGCAAGCACTCTACCACTAAGCCACGATAGCAGCTCCCAGCAGCACCTTTTTTAGGGCAACTCTAATCCTGATTTCTACTGATGCAGACTTGTCTTGGAACTTGATAGTAGAGGATGCACAGTGCATGTGCATCATGTTCCTCAGAGTTATGTGGTCATGTTCTGAGAAATGTGTCACTAGATGGGTTGTTGTGTGTGAGCCTCGTAGAGTGCACTTAGCACAAGCTAAGATGCCTGCGATGTCACTAGGCATTAGAGGCGTAGGGTATCTGTGTCATCTGTGGGCCATTTCTGCCCCACATTAGGTGCTGTTAGGTGTCTTCTGCCTGCACTTGTTTGTATTTGGCTTTCTGTTCACTTGTAACTTTCAAATCCAAAAGTTTTCTGTAATACATTTGAATATTTTTTTCTCTTTTGCTATGGGGATTGAACCCAGGCCGTTGCCTTTGCTAAGCAAATGCTTTGCCACCCAGTTACATCCCAGCCCTGTGTTTGAACATTTGAATATGGTATCAAGATAAAAATTAAATAGGCTGGGCATCATTGGCCTACATCTATAACTCTTGCTACTCAGGAGGTTGAGATCTGAGGATTGAGATTCAAAACAAGGCTGGACAGGAAAGTCTATGAGATTCCTATCGCCAATAACCACCAAAAAACCAGAAGTGGAGCTGTGGTTCAAATGGTAGAATGCCAGCCTTAAAAAGCTAAGGATTGTGCCTGCCTAAGCCCTGAGTTCTAGCCCTGGTTCTCTCCCCCTCCCCCCTCCCCCCACCAAATCTCATACTAGCTTCAGACTCTGCTCTGGGGGTGTGAGGTTTGGAAAATTCCTGAACTCAGAGACAGTGAACCATGGGAAGGCACAAAGCCCTAGGTAGAGAAACAGTGCTGGTTTGTCCCAAGGCTTCCCATGGGTGGCCAAGGTCATTTTTAACCTCACGAGGCTTCAGCTGGGTCACATTCCAGGAAGCTCTGTAAGGCCTAGTATCCATCTTTCCCTCATTTTAATCACTTAGAGGTACTTTGTATCTGCTTTGATTCTAAGATCATATGAGAAACAATGGGAGTAAGAAGCTGCCGGGTTAGCTGATAAATTCTAGGACGCTGTGACAATGTTGAAGGCTTCAGATACCCCAGTGGTGACTGTCCTTTCACATTGCTGAGGCCTCAGAACGTCTATGAGCAACAGTTGTTGTTTTTGGTGCCAGTACTGGGGCTTGAACTCAGAGCCTCACGTCTCTCTTGCTCATGGCTGATGCTCTGCTACTTGAGTCACACCTCCACTTCTGCCCTTTTTTTTTTTTTTTTTGAGAGCTGCCTTTTTGTTTGTTAATTACAGATTAGGGTCTCTTAGATTTGTCTGCCTGCACTGGCCTTGAACCTGGATCCTCAGATCTCAGCCTCCTGAGTAGCTAGGATTAAAGACATGAGGCATGGGTGCCTGACTGGCAACAGTTTTGACCAGTTGGCTGAAATTAGGATTTGTAAGTGCTGATTGTGGATTCTTCTCTAATTTGTGGTAGAACTCGGACCAGGACAAGCCATTCATCAGGGAGCCTGGTTTTCTTTGCACTTCCTGTTAAGTATAGTTGCTCTCTCAATGAAAGCACTAGGTTAAGGACTCATTGTTAAGGCAAGGAGAAGCCGGGTGCTGTTGGCTTATGTCTATAATTCTATCTACTCAAGAGTCTGAGATTTGAGGATCACAGTTTGAAGCCAGCCCAGGCAGGAAAGTCCATGAGGCTCATAACTCCAAGTGACCACCAAAAAGCTAGCAGCAGAGTGAGTGCCATCCTTGAGCATAAAAGCTAAGGGATAGCACCCAGGGCATGAGTTCAAACTCCAGTACTGGCACTAGAAAAAAAAATGATGTGGGGATGCTCTACTGAAACCCTTAGAGGTCAGTGGTGAGCTTGATCTTGTTTGGTGACTGCTAGGGATGTAGCCATTGCCCACAAATTAAAGGAGTGTTTGTCCCTAGGACTGAGTGCAAGGAAAACCCAACACATCTTGTAATGGGACTAGAATGCTTCATCCTTAGGAAATTCTTTCTCCAATCTTTTTCCCTCCTGGCCACATTACGGTTCTAGTCAGTGGGTGTGTAGCTCTCCTTGCCACTGTGATAGCTAAAAGTGACCAGTCTAAGCTACATTTTGTAAGTATGAATTATAGACCAAATTTAGTAAAGACCTAGTAAGAAAAAGAAGAATGTAAGAGGTGTCATTATTGAGTTCTCAATATTGATTATAGATCGAAATGATATTTATGAACAGCAGAATTGAATAAAGTAGGTTATTAGATTCTATTTAATCTCTTAAGTTTGTAAAAGACATGACTACTAGATGCTTTAAACTTTTTTTGGTTGGTTGTGGGCCTTGAATTCAGGGTTTGGGCACTGTCCCTGAGTTTTTTTCTGCTCTAGGGTAGTGTTCCACCACTTTGAGCCACAGTGTTACTTCTGGTTTTCTAGTAGTTAATTAGGGATAAGAGTTCACAGACTTTTCCTGCCCCTTGCTAGCTTTCCACCACGATCCTCAGATCTCAGCTTCCTGAATATCTAGAATTAGAGATGTGAGCCACTGGCTCCCCAGCCTAAAATTATGTTTTATTGGCCAGCCATCGCCAATAAAAGCCTGTGAGGATGTTGATAGTTGGGGTCTTAAAGTTTGTCCAAAAGCCTTTGGTCCCTCCTGTGACAGTGTTAGGAAGTGGTGGACCTTTAAGGGGTGGGGCCTAGTGGGAAGTCTTGTTTTTTTGGCCAGTCCTGGGCCTTGGACTCAGGGCCTGAGCACTGTCCCTGGCTTCTTTTTGCTCAAGGCTAGCACTCTGCCACTTGAGCCACAGCGCCACTTCCGGCCTTTTCTGTATGTGGTGCTGAGGAATCGAACCCTGGGCCTCATGTATACGAGGCAAGCACTCTTGCCACTAGGCCATATTCCCAGCCCCCTAGTGGGAAGTCTTTAGGTCGTTGCAGGCATGCCCTTGAAGAGCATTGTGGGAGCCCAGCTTCTTCCCTGTCTTATTCCCTGATGTGAAGTGAGCAGTTTTGCTTTGCCTCATACACTGCCATATTGTGCTGCTTTAGTAGAAGCCCAAAGGGATGGACTCGGTCAGTCATGGACTGGAACCTATAAAACTGGAACCTATATTATTGTGAAGAACAATACGTTTTCTCTTTCTTTCTGTCCACCCTTCCTGTTTATTTGTTGTTTTTTTTTTTTTTTTTCAGATAGAATCTTGCCATAATTGCCCAGACAGGATTCAAATTCTCCATCTTCCTGCTTCAGACTCCTAAACTAGGATTCTAGGCATGTCCTGCCATACTCAGCTATTGAGCAAAAAGCTGATTATCTCAAACATTTTGGTACAAAGATGGAATGCTAACTGACAGTCTTCTGATTTCTGGACCCTACCCCCCTTACCCCAAAGCATTACTGATGCCAGGAAGTAGGGAGAGACTAATTTGAAGGATAAACAACTTCTAAAACCTGAGTTTCCATTTTCCCAAACTGCCTGTTTGGAAAGACAGGAATTTTCTCTGCAGCTATATAAATGTAGGCAAATTTAGAAGATGAGGTAGACTGTATATGAGGCCCTATTGTGAATAATAATAGCACTATACACTTAATTGCTCAACTTCTTTTTAAAAGCTTAAGAATAATGAAGTAAGAGTGGTCATAAAACCCTAAAGTAGTTTAGAAAAAATGAACCAAGAGCTTAAAGTCAGCGGCACGGCTGAGGAGGGCCAGCTCAGGGCGGCAAGAGGCTGTTGCATGTCTTGGTTGGTGATAGCCACAGTTATCCATCAGTCTGTGTTGGTGTTGGGTGCAGGTGGCCTGGCCTGTGCCTGGTCCACACACATGGTCCAGGGGAAGCCTCTGTGTGCTCTGCCTGCTCCTTAGCCAGCTCATCAGTCAAAGGCTCTGCAGGACAACTACTAGGCCACCATGTTTGTCTACTGTTATTGGTCTCTTACTTGTTTCCCTTCCTGAGGGTTTCTGCTTTGTTTCTTCTATGGATGCTGCAGACTTGGCAAGGAGAGAGAGAGAAAGGAGAGAGAGAAGAGAGAGAGTTTGTGCTGGTATTAAGGTTTGAATTCAAGACCTTGTCTTCATGTTTAGCTTTTTCCACTCAAGCCTGGAGATTTACCATTTGAGCCACTTCTGGCACTTTGTTGATTAATTAGAGATAAGAGTCTCAAGGACTTTTCTGTTCTGGGCTAGCTTTGAACCACAATCCTCAGCTCTCAGCCTTCTGAGTAGCTAGGTGTAAGCCACTGGTGTCCAGCAGATCTAATGTTTTTTGAGTTTTTTTTTTTTTTTGCCAGGGGTGGGGTTTGGGACTCAGGGCCTGAGCACTGTCCCTGGCTTCCTTTTGCTCAAGGCTAGCACTCTGCCACTTGAGCCACAGCGCTACTTCTGGCTGTTTTCTATATATGTGGTGCTGGAGAATCGAACCCAGGGCTTCATGTGTACGAGGCAAGCACTCTTACCACTAGGCCATATTCCCAGCCCCTGTTTTTTAAAGTACTGTTTTGTTGGACATGAAATGGATATTCAGTATTTTTAATTGATATGGGTAGTATCTGGTAAAAACAAATTGTTTCTTCTTTTTCTTTTCTTTTTTTGCCAATCCTGTGCCTTGAAGTCAGGGCCTAAGCACTGTCCCTGGCTTCCTTTTGCTCAAGGCTAGCACTCTACCACTTGAGCCACCGCGCCACTTCTGGCTTTTTCTGTATATGAGGTGCTAAGGAATCGAACCCAGGGCTTCATGTATACGAGGTGAGCACTAGGCCATATTCCCAGCCCTTTGTTTTATTTTTTCATAGTACTAGAGGTTGAACTCAGGGCCTCCCACATGGTAGGCCATCAGTCTACCAGTTGAGCTACCCTCCAGCCCTTTAGAACATATTACATCTCGAACTCATGATCTCCTGCCTCCTCCCCCATTGTACTCCTTTTTTTTCTTTTCTTTTAAGACATTGAGATGTCTTGAAAAAGATGTTTTTCTGCTTTTTATTTGTACCCTTTCTTTCACCCTGACATCTTATCTTACTGTGGCATAATTTTATTTTCCCACCTCAGCCCTTCTTGCACACAGTCTCCTCTCACTAAGGCAACCAACCTCCAGGGGTCGATGCCCCTTGCAGTGCCCTGTGGCTGGCTCCCAGCAGACTAGAGGAGCTGGTCAAAGGCCCTTCCAGGAGGCGGGAGCTGATTGGACAGTGGCCCAGAGGCCTGGTTTACTTATGGTCTTCCAAAAGGGGCAGGAAAAAGCCCATTAATGAAATCGGTAGGTGGCAGTAAATCTGGAGGTGTTGCAAAGCCCTCTGAGCACAGAGAATGTGTTGGGAAAACACAGAGAACTGCAGGAAGGTGAAGTGCTGCTCAGAGAGATGAGATGTGCCTGGAAAAGTACAAACCACCATCTGGAGAGAAATTAGCCACGGTCGCTGCCCTGTGGGGTGTCAGTTATTGGCACTGTGATTGACTTGGAGCCAGAACTGTGAAGTCTTGTGTCTTGGGGGGGGGGTGGGGAGAATCAGTAGGAATCATTTATTTCTTTAACCCCTGAATTCATTACAGGAGAATAGAGCCAGGCCTAATGTAACCTGGGATTGTAAGGCTCAGCCTCAGAGTGGACTGCCTGGTGTTCTCAGAACCACTTGCCAGACTATATTCTTCAGTCCAGGGGTCCAGGACCTTGGAGGTTGGAAGTGGGGGTGAGCAGCTGGTGGGGACAGCTGATTGCACTGTGTGGGTCAGAAGATGCCCAGTGACTAGGTGCATACCCTCAGGTGGGCTGTCTTACTATTCATGGCTTTATAGGTCTCCACCAGCCTTTATGATGTTGCTTCTTTCTAGAATTGTCATAGTCACACAAATATGCTTTAGGACATAGGCTGACTTCTATTTGTTTAGGTGAAGAACTACTCTTCTCTGATGGGAGACAGAATAGCATAGAGGTTGAAGAATTGGTATTTTGTAATTAGGTCTTTCTTCAGGGTATTGAACCATCTTAGTCGAGTTGCTTCATTTCTCAGCCTCCGTTTTCCTGATCTGTAAAATGTCTGCATTGCTGGATGCCACTGACTTGTGCCTTTAATCCTAGCTACTCAGGTGGCTGAGACCTAGGGATCACAATTCAGAGCCATCTCAGGCACAAAGGTCTGTAAGTCTCTTAATTAACCACCAACAGTCTGGAAGTGGAGGTGTGGCTTAAATGGTAGGACACCAACCTTGAGTGGAAAAAGCCAAGTGAAAGGACTAAGTCCCTGAGTTCAAACCCCCAGTAAAGTCACCTAAAATTTCAAAAGCCTGCTTAGAGGCCATTTCATATCCTTCAATATGAGTCTCCAGGATCCTGCCGGATGAGAGTGAGCAGGGCTGACACTAGCAGGACAGCGAGCAGGCAGGGACTGAGAGAATATTGGCTTTGGATCCTAAAGGAAGCACAGGGGCGCACGGTTGAATGTTCTGCTGTGGTCCATCAGTTCTCACCTTGACCTCTGACCTGTTGGTAGAAATAAACATTTGCAGGAGGGTTTCAAAGGTCCTCACCCAAATCAAAAGGGTGACACATAAATGTCCATGACAGGGGCCCAGAATACAGTAGAATCTTCCCCGAATGAACACTTTCCTCATCTCTTGCTCATGACCCCCCAGTGAGAGGGCACTGGAGAGAAATTTCCTTAGGAGTTCTAGGAAGAAAGATGACAGCAGGTTGGAGGTGATGGACTTCAAGTTTATACACAATGCCTGTGCAGCTGTCTTGCTGTGACAGTGGCTGTTCATTTGGGAAGGATCTATTTTGGGAGGAACAATGACCTAATTTGTTTTCTTGTGGCCTAGACTGGGCAGGTAGCCCTGACCCACAAGGTCTTTAACTCCCTGAAAGGAAATCCATTTGCTGATAAAGAAGATTCACTTCAGGGGTAGATAAGGGAATGCAGTGTTGACCGCTTCCTTCTCTAAGCTTAGTCAAGGACATAAGATTTGGCTGCCAGACCATCTATCTACCAGTTCTGAAATCTTTTTTTTTTTTTTTTTGCCAGTCCTGGGCCTTGAACTCAGGGCCTGAGCACTGTCCCTGGCTTCCTTTTGCTCAAGGCTAGCACTCTACCACTTGAGCCACAGCGCCACTTCTGGCTGTTTTCTATATATGTGGTGCTGGGGACTCGAACCCAGGGCTTCATGTATACGAGGCAAGCTCTCTTGCCACTAGGCCATATTCCCAGCCCCGAGTTCTGAAATCTTATCCCTAGAACTTAACTGCATCCCTGGACATTGATGGCTCATACCTGTAATCCTAGCTACTCAGGAGGGAGAGATCTGAGGATCATGGGCAGACAAGTCCATGAGACTCAACTCCAGTTAAGTACCAAAAAGAGCCAGAAGTGGAGCTGTGGCTTAGGTAGAGTGCTAGCCTTGAGCAACAAAGTTCAGGGATAGCGCCCAGTTCTTGAGTTCAAGCCCTAGGACCTAGGGCGTACACACACACACACACACACACACACACACACACACACACACACACAAATACATACCTACCTTAAACAGCATCATGCTTATACTATCTGTTTTGTTCTATTTGCATTAGCTCTCTCTTTAGCCCAACTGAGGGCTGTGTGAGGAGGGCAGTTTCTGTGTGTGTGTGTGTGTGTGTGTGTGTGTGTGTGTGTGTGTGTGTGTGTGTGTGGTGGTAATTGGTTTTGAACTCAGAGCCTGGGTACTGTCCCTTAGCGTTCTCACTCATGGCTGGTGCTTTCTACCACTAGAGCAACACTTCCACTTCTGGCTTTTTTCTAGTCAATTGGAGGTAAGTGTCTCGCAGACTTTTCTGCCCTTTGAACCTCAGTCCTCATGTCGTAGCCTCCTGAGTAGCTAGGATTACAGAGTTGAGCCACTGGCACTCAGTGAGGAGGGCAGTTTTCATGGCTGCCTTTCCACTTTATCATGATGAAATTGAAGCATCTATTTCTATGATTTATATTCTTCCTGTTTCCTAAAAGGACACGATGAATATTACTGACATTTATCTTGAGAGACATTTTAAATAGATTCCAGCTATTTAGTGCTTTCATATATCATTACTTAGTTGAATAAATACCTTTTATTTATTTATTTATTTTGGGGGCTTGAACTCTGCCTGGGTGTTGTCTCAACTTTTTTGCTCAAGGCTACTTCTCTACCACGTATTTTCTCCTTTTCTTTTGGTGGTTAGTTGGAGATAAGTGTCTTACAAACTATTGCCTGGACTGACTTTGAACCTTGATATTCAGGACTCAGCCTTCTGAGTAGATAGGATTATAGGTGTGAGCCACCAGTGCTTTGCTAAAATACCTTTAAAATGTGTGTGTGTGTGTGTGTGTGTGTGTGTGTGTGTGTGTGTGTGAAGGGTACTGGGGCTTAAACTCAGGATCTTGTGATCTCCTTTAGCTTTTTCCACTCAAGGCTGGTGCTTAACCACTTGAGCCACACCTTCACACCTTCAATTCTTGATGGTTAATTAGAGATAAGATTCTCTGGCACTTGTCTGCCTGGGCTGGCTTTGAACCAAGAATCTTGGATCTTGGTCTCTTTGAGTAGCTCGGATTATAGGTATGGGCCAATGGTACCCAGTTAGAAATACCTTTACTGGTTGCCCTCTACCCTGCATTTAGTCCTCTTCCCCTTACCTAATTCTGGCTGTGAAGGAATGCTGATGTCCCAACAGTCTCTTCAGGTGCCATGAAGCTTGGAATCACTAGTGTACACTTCCCATCTCATTTCAGATACATCAGCACATGGGCACCTGTATCTAGTCTTTTGGAATCAACAGGCATAGCTCCCTCCACTCCATTCCTGTGGGCACAGGAAAACTTTCTCTGGGAGAAAATTTATTTCTGAACAGTCCTGAGGGGGCTGATAAGGGGACTTGACCTGGGAAATGGGAGATGTTGAGGACATGCCAATGTTGGGTTGAACTTGATGACCTCTAAGATTTTCTCCCAGTCTTACATTGACTGAATGGGAGGGGGCAGGTGCTGGGTAGATTTTAGTCCCTCCTTGCCCTCTAGGAGTACATGAATACCCACTGGAAAAGGCTGGGGAGTCTGCTCTGCAGACTCAGGGTATAAAGAGAATGGACAAGAACACTTTCTAGGTGTGCAGGCTTGGTGTTGTTACTCATCTTTATTCTCAGCCTTGTGTGGTGGTTCACTCCTGTCACTTTAGCACTTAAGGAGGCTAAAACAGGAGGATAAGAGGTCAAGGCCAACCTGGGCTACACCGTGAGACCCATCGCAAAAAGAAAACTAAAGGAAACAGTGTACATCTGTTTTACATCATTATTTGTTATGTGAAAACCCAAGGCTTGAGAAGTTAAAATCTGTCTAATGTCACATAGCTAGTGGTTTTCTGGGTCTATGGAATATAATCTTTAAAGAGAAACTACAGAAACCTTTTTTTTTTATAATTTCAAAGAAAACTTGCAGCTTAATACTTTGCCAACTCTTCTGTCATTTCCAGTTATCTGACTGCAAAATAGATAGCCAGTCTAATTGCAAATTTTATATTTGTCTGTCTGTCTATGAATGACTGGGGCTTGAACTCTGGCCTGGGCACTGTCCCTTATCTTTTTCTGCTAAAGACTGGTGCTCTACCACACCAACTTTTTGCTGCTGGTTAATTGGAGATAATAAAAAATCTCACAGATATTCCTGCCTGGTTGGCTTTGAACCATGTTCCTTAGATCTCGCCCTCCTGAATAGCTAAGATTATGGATGTGGGCCAGTGGTGCCCAGTCTTCATTAAGAATTTTAGGATGAGGCTGTCGCGTCACTGCCGGGATGAAGCCAATCCTGCTGCAAGGCCATGACCGGTCCACCACGCAGATGAAGTATAACCGCGAGGGAGACCTCCTCTTCACCGTGATCAAGGACCCCATTGTCAATGTGTGAGGCTGGGCACGTACATATGCAGATGTCCCCACCTCATTAAGTCTCCACCCAGTTACCTGGGTAACCTGCAGACCTGGAGGCAGTTACCTTTCCCTGAGGTCACCTCCTAATCCACCTGGCCACACCCCTTGCCCCTGCCCTAGATAAAGCAGGGCTGGGTGGGGGTCGCTCTCTCTCTCTCTCTCCCTTCTCTCCGGCCATGGATCATCTTGGCCACAGGCCAGCAGTTCGGTAATAAATGTTCTCTCCTGCCTGAATACCGCGTGGCGTTCTCCTTTACCGGCTACCTACTTTAAAAACCTAACAGGAGCTGTGTGGTGTGTGGATGCCGACTGGGACACCAAACACGTCCTCACTGGCTCAGTTGACAACAGCTGTCATCTCTGGGACTGTGAAACAGGAAAGCAGCTTCTCAAGACCAATTCAGCCATTTGGACCTGTGGATTTGACTTTGGGGACAACATCATCATGTTCTCCACAGACAGGCAGAGGGGCTACCAGTGCTTTGTGAGCTTCTTTGACCTGCGGGATCTGAGCCAGATCGACACCAATGAACTTTACATGAAGATCCCTTGCAATGACTCCAAGATCACCAGTGCTGTTTGGGGACCCATTGGGGAGTACATCATCGCTGGCCATGAGAGTGGAGAGCTCAACCAGTACAGTGCCACGTCTGGAGAGGTGTTGGTGAACGTGAAGGAGCACTCCTGGCAGATCAATGACATCCAGTTATCCAGAGACATGACCATGTTTGTCACCGCATCTAAGGACAGTACAGCCAAGCTGTTTGACTCTACAACCCTTGAACATCAGAAGACTTTCCACACAGAACGCCCTGTCAGCTCAGCTGCCCTCTCTCCAAACTGAAGCCATGGATGTAACCACAACTTCCACCAGGATCGGCAAGTTTGAGGCCAGGCTCTTCCATTTGGCTTTTGAAGAAGAGTTTGGAAGAATCAAGGGCCACTTCGGACCTATCAACAGTTGCCTTCCATCCTGATGGCAAGAGAGAAGTTGGTTATGTCCGTATCCACTACTTTGACCCTCAGTACTTCGAATTTGAGTTTGAGGCTTAAGAAACCTGGTCCCTGTTCAGGCCAGGGAGAAGTTTTGGACTCTGAGAAGTAAATTAAGTTAGTTTGGTAAAAAAAAAAAAAAGAATTTTAGGATGAGAGTTTTATACTAGAGTAGGTAGCAGTTCTAGTCATTTCGAGTAAATGCAGAGCTAGGGATACAGCTCAGTAGTGCAGCGCTCGTCTAACATGTGTGAGACCCTGGGTTTGATTCCCAGCACTGGAAAACAAAAAAAAAGAAAGCAAGATCAGGTGCTGGTGGCTCACATCTGTCATCTTACCTATTCTAGAGGCTGAAATCTGAGGATTGGAGTTCAAAGCGGACATGGGCTGGAAAGTCTGTGAGATTTTTATCTCTATTTAACCACCAAAAAGCCAGAAGTGGTGCTGTGGCTCAAATGGTAGAGTGCTAGCCTTGAGCAAAAAAGCTCAAGGACAGTACCCAGACCCTGAGTTCAAGCTGCCTGACTGGCATAATAAACAAAGAAAGAAAGAGAAAAAGCAATAAATTGATCCCATCTGAAGAATGTATGGAATATGCAAACATAGTCAGCTGATTCTGAAGAATGCATACAAGCAGTGACCATTACTGTGTGTCTGACTGGGTTCTGTTGCCTGTTCTGTCTAAGCCCTAACATGGGAAGGCCTGGGTTTTTTCCATGATTTATAGTAACCTTATGAAGCAGGTGTCTTTGTTTTTAACCAAGCAGAAAACCTGGCCCTTTTAAATTGGCAGTGCTCTGAATTGGAGGGTGAAGCAAGCCTTGAATTCAGCTTCCTGACTCTGGGATTTGTGGCTCACAGCTGAGGTGACATAACGCTCCTTTATATTTCTGTCAGCATAAATCTCCAGTCGATGGATGGCTGTGAAGTGCTTTGGGCTGGCATTGTTGCTTCAGCTGCCTAAAAGGAATGGCTTTCATAAACATGGGTGGGGGATTGGATTTTCACTTTGTGATAATTCATATTACAGACATGGGGAAGGTCATTGCCATGGAACTTAAATGAGTTGGCCTGCAAGCCTGGCACATTATTCCCCCCCACCCTTTTTGGTATTTAATACCACACATGCTTTTTTTTAAATGTGAAAGAGTAATTTCATGAATGAAAATGTAATACTCAAAAGAAAGGAAAAATAAAATCTTAACCATAATCCAATTTTTTTTTAAGGGCAGTGATTGCCTATGTTGCCCCAGCGGGCTTCACACTTACTATATAGGCCAGCCTGGCCTCAAACTCATGATCATCTAGCCTCAGCCTCTTGATTGCTGGGCCCCATTTTGTTTGTACTTCTGATTAAAAAAAATAGGTAAACTATATCTGTGAAAAAAAATGGTCATTTTAGCTATTGTGATATGTGCAGTTTAGTGACATTAAGTACATTCACAAAGTAGCCATCACTACCATACTCTTTGCAAGCCATATCTCTCCCTCTCCTTCTCCCACCCACCACTTTTCTTTTTCCTCTTATGTGAGTGGAATCATGCAGTATTTGACCTTCTGTGACTGGCTCATATCCCTCAGAATTATGTCTTCAGCATTCACGCGTGTTGCAATCTGTGCCAGAATTTCCTTTATTTTTTGAGGCCAAATAGTATTCCATTGTGCGGCTAGATTATAGTTTGCTTAGCCATTCATCCTTGCACCTGTGCTTTGGTTGTTTCTATGTTTTGGCTACTGTGAACAGTGGACTATGAAAATAGGTATGCAGTCATTGGTGAGTTCCTGTTCTCAGATTTTTTTTTTTCTGTGCATACCCAGCAGTGGGGTTGCTTCATCGTATGGGGCTCTAGCCCGCTTGCCTGCTTGCCTGCCTATATAGGCTTGAGACTTTGCATACTGGCTTCATGATTTTTTCTTTTCCTTTCTTTTTTTTCCCTTTCTCCTCCTTCCCCTTCTTCCTCACCTCCCCTTCCTTCTCTTGTCCTCTCCCTTCCCCTCTTTCCTTTTTCCTTTCTTCCTTTTGTTTTGTGTGTCAGTGTTTGAGCTTAAGCCCAAAGCCTCATTTTCCTCTCCCTTAGCTTTTCCAGATAAGGCTGGTGCTTTTACCACTTCAACCATACCTCAACTTCTGGCTATTTTGCTGGTTAATTGGAGATAAGAGTCTCAAAGACTTTTCTGTCCTGCCTGTTTTCAAACTGTAGTCCTGAGATCTCAGCCTCCGGAGTGACTAGGATTACAGGCATGAGCCACCAGTGCCCAGCTTGACTTTGCTTTGTAGGTTGGAAAATAATGCATTGTTGGGGTGGTCCACTGTTCATTCTCCCCATGATTTACTCTTCCCCAAAGGAAGATTTTCCAATCTTCCCTGAGTCTTTTATTTGGAAAAGGAGTGCACCTTATAAAAGCACTGTTGATGAGGCTGCCATTGTTTGTTTTCCAGATGATGCCTGCAGGCCAAGTGACCCACATGTCTGTTCACTGGGCCATCAAAGCATTTGAGAAAGGCTCCTATACCTGGCCTAGTCGCAGGCCTTGACTGTGAGCCTACTGACTTTCCTGAGGCACACAGTGGTGATGATACTGCTTGTGCTCATTGTTAACTGAGCCAAACAAGGGAAGGGATTAATGAAAATATTCACAAATCTGGGGGTCGAATGAAACACCGACCACTTCTGAGGTCTGATGTCCAAAACCCAATCCTATGGGCTCCAAATTGTGTTGACAAGGTCTGCACATTCTCCCTAGGTAAGAGGTAAAATTTGTTTTTCTCTGTTCATCTTAGTTTCCCGTGTGGAGCCTTCTAATCTAGACCACTGAAAGACAGAAAGCAGGCAGACTTTACTGACTTCTCCATGAACATGGGCGTTTTCTTGAGAAACAGGAAAACTCAGAAGAGAGGCAATGAGAACTGGGATTGCACGCAGCCATGTCTTACTCAACAAAGGGATGTAACCCCCCCACCCCTTTGTAGGTTTTATTGTAGTGCTGGGAATCAAACTCAAACCTTCATCATGCTAGGCATACCCTACCATTTTGCTGCACCCCTAGCTGGAGGGGAAAGCATTCTGAGAAATGTGTTACGTAAGAAGTGAGTTCCTGGATGCGTCACCCAAACCTGCCATAGATGTGCACATAGTGTGCTGAAGTAGGGGTGCTGAATCTATCTGGCACCATCTTGGCCAGGTGGTGGATGATAGGGTATTGTGTTTAACTGGTGCCATTTTGTCTTGATGATGGAGAAATGGAAGTCCCACCTCCCAGGTGATGGGTGTGCCTATTATCCAAGTCCCCACCTAGGATAATAGGATACTAGACTTGCCAGTCTTGGGGTTGTGAACTCTCAAACTCCCTGTGACCCTGCCCCCTGCCCCGACCCTGTTTAGGCCTGGACCAGCTCAGGCACTATTACACCATGCCACACGTGTTTGTGTCCTGTCTCCTGACTTCTCTCCAGTCACCGTGGTATCCTACTTCAGCTCCTCATTGGGGTTGATCTGGTTTGTTGGTATTGTTTTTCTTCTTTTTCTTCCTTCTCTGGCTCTCATGGCTCAGTTTTCTGACAGTGTTAAGTGTATTTGTGGGGCTGCAGGTCTTTGTGACGAGATTCTGCCAGCATTCGCCAGTCTTCTAATAAAGATTCCCAGTTCGACCTCTCAACTTGTGTTTTCTCTCTGTATAACAGTACATCTGCCTAGTGCACACTTGCCTAGTGTATCACACAGTGTCAACACTGTACCATGTTGCAGGACTGAATGCCATAGGTGATTGTTACTAGTGGTATTCTTGTATCTAAAAACTAAGCCACAGTGGGGCTGGGAATATGGCCTAGTGGCAAGAGCGCTTGCCTCGTATACATGAAGCCCTGGGTTCGATTCCCCAGCACCACATATATAGAAAATGGCCAGAAGTGGCGCTGTGGCTCAAGTGGCAGAGTGCTAGCCTTGAGCAAAAAGAAGCCAGGGAAAGTGCTCATGCCCCGAGTCCAAGGCCCAGGACTGGCAAAAGAAAACAAAACAAAAAACTAAGCCACAGTAAGAATATTAGACAACAAAGCTGGGAGCCCATGGCTCACGCCTGTAATCCTAGCTACACAGGAGGCTGAAATCCGAGTATCCTGGTCCAGCTGCAGCAGGAAAGTCTTTGATGCTCTTATCTCCAATTAACCACCAGAAAAACCAGAAGTGATGTTGTGTGTCAAAGTAGTAGACTGCTAGCCTTGAGCAGGACAGCACCCAGTCCTTGAGTTCAAGCCCCATGACTGATACACACACACACACACACACACACACACACACACACACACACGAATATTAAGCAATAATTTTTTTCTGCTCCATTATGACCTACGGGACTGTCTTCTATGCAATTTATCCCAGGCTGAGATGTCCTTAAACAGTGCTAGACTTTGTACTAGTTTGGACAAAGTGTAGGAAACAAAACATGATTAAGACCAAAGGGTTTGTACTAAGGTAGTTGATAGTGGAACAGTTACTCGGAAGATAAAGGTTACTTTAATGAGGTGTGTTTGTACAGCTTTCTTTTGGCCTCTGCTCCCGGCCTACTGATAAGAGTATTTCCTTCCTCATTATAAGAGAGGGACCCTCGCTCATGGGAGTTGTATTTCCTGATGACCACTGTGCCTTTCTATCTTTCTTGTGTCTCTTCTTTACTGTCTCTAATTTAAAATAATTTTTAGGCCAACGTGACATGTCATGAGTGGCATATTTTTTCTTCTGTGCCAGCTTTCCTTGGTTTGTGACTATGTCATCCTTTTCAGCTTTTATGGTCACATTACTGTATTTTCTATGCCTACTTTCTTCTCTTACATTTCTGTGAAATACCCATCTGGCTTTCTCATTAGGACCTGGTGATATATTTTTATTTTATTTTTTGACCCAGGGATATCTTGAGGGAACATTTGGTTTAGTGGCCTTTATGATTATTCCTTGGTAACCATTGGAGACTTATTCCAAGACCCCTGGAGATTACCAACATCTGCAGATTCTTAAGAACTTTGTGTAAAAGCATGTAGTATTTTCATAGTTTGTACATATTCTGGTGTGTTGTAAGCTATTGCTAGATGACTTAATACCTAACACAGTGGAAATGCTATGCAAATAGTTAGTGTACTGTGTTGTTTGGAAAATAAAGAAATGAGAAAATCTATATACATTCAGCGTTAGTGAAGTTTTATTTGCATACTGTAAGGTCCACCCCTGGGAGGGCTCCATGCAGATGCCTCCCCCACCTGTTTAAGTCTGTACCTAGCCTCCTAGGCTAGAAAATCAGTCTCAATGGCCCAACCTTTTGGCTTGTGCCTTGAGAGTGCGACGCAGGCTGGGTTCCAGGGACATCCCTTTAGGTTCCCTCTCAAAGGCTAGCCATTCTGGATTTGATCTACTCTACAAGCCAAAGGAAAAAGTGGGTAGTTGTAAAAAAAAAAAGTGGGTAGTTGTAGAGAAATAACTCTGACAAGTATTTGTGGTCAATTCCTAATTAGTTACAGCTCCTGTCTCATGAGACTTCTTCCAGGCTTCATTCAAGGACCACCAAGGGTCAGCTGCTGCGTTCCTTCTCCCAGAGGGGCCCATCGCCTCCTTTTAACCCTAATGTTGATGTCCTTTGCCAGCAGGAAGTAGCCAGAGAGAGTTGGCACCCTTTTTCATGATTATTAATAGGCCGGAATGTAAGGTCTACACCTGGGAGGACTCCATGCAGATGCCCTCCACCTGTTTAAGTCTGTGCCTAGTACCTGAGTTACCTAGGTGACTGGCACACCTGGAGGCAGTTACTTCCCTCTTCTCTGAGGTCACATCCAATCCACCTGGCCATACCTCCCACCTTTTTCTGTATAGCTTCCCTTTTCTCTCTTGCTTTCCTCTGTCTTTTTCCCTTCTTCCTTCCCCTCTGTTTCCCCACACTTTCATCTTGTGTGGGCTGGCAGTTTGCTCTCCTCCCAATAAACTCCTTTCTGCCTGAAACATGTGGCGGGTTTCCTTCCCTGTGAACCTTACACATACTTTCTATCTGTGGTTTACTGAATGTACAAATGCAGAACTCAGGGCTATGGAAGGCTGCTATAATAGAATTACTCCCTAGGATTTGTATGTCATGGGACTGTTTTAAAGTTCTTTTGGCAGGCCACCTGACCTAGCAGTAAACAGATGCTGTCTGGAGAGAGAATTGTGGCCTTTGAACCCTGCATTGTGAGGTACAGTGCTTGGTCAAGAGAAAAGTCCGGTACATACTAGCTTGTATTTCTTGACTCATATTCAGTTGTCTTCTACTTCTCCGTGTGTGTGTGTGTGTGTGTGTGTGTGTGTGTGTGTGTGTGTACACGAGGGCTTGAACTCTCAGGACTTCATGTTCTCCCGTGGCTTTTTCTACTTAAGGATGGCACTCTGCTACTTGAGTCACAACTTTGTTTCTGAATTTTTGTTGGTTCACAACTTTGTTTCTGAATTTTTGTTGGTTAGAGATAAGAGTCTCAGGGGCCAGGGATATAGCCTAGTGGCAAGAGTGCCTGCCTCGGATACACGAGGCCCTAGGTTTGATTCCCCAGCACCACATATACAGAAAACGGCCAGAAGCGGCGCTGTGGCTCAAGTGGCAGAGTGCTAGCCTTGAGCGGGAAGAAGCCAGGGACAGTGCTCAGGCCCTGAGTCCAAGGCCCAGGACTGGCCAAAAAAAAAGAGATAAGAGTCTCATAAACTTTCCTAGCAGGCTGGCATCAAATCACAATCCTCAAATCTTTCTCCTGAGTAATTAATATATAGGCATGAGCCAATACTACTTAGCCTGTATTTTGAAGAATTCTGTGCTCTGTGCTATGCCACTTGACTCATATTGTACCCTCCTCTGTCGCCCCAATCATGGGGCTTAAACTCAGGGTGCTGTCTCTGAGCTTTCTTTGCTCAAGGTTAGCACTCTAGGGATTATAGGCTTGAGCCTCTCCTTGTGCTGGGACTGAACTTTGGGATGTGAACTTGCTAGGCATGTGCTCCACATTTGAGCCAGGTCTTCCAGCCTCATTCAGTTTTATTCTATGTTCTTTTGTCCAATGAATCTTCATCTTTTTGTCAGTGCAGGCATAGAGAGTTGGGCTCTGCCAGGTGAACTTAGAAGCAGTGTTCTAATGAGATGAGGTTACATTGTGTCACATGTTAGGAAACTTCCTTCACTGAGACTTCTGAGGAGTGTGGCTCAACTCTGCTGTCACCATGGAAACATCCTTAAAAGGCCCATTCTGAACCCAAGCAACATCCTTTTAACATGACCTCAGTGTTTTGGAATCTTACCTTGGATAATGGCTGTGAGCCAGAAACATCTCTCTCTCTTTCTCTCTCTCTCTCTCTCTCTCTCTCTCTCTCTCTCTCTAATCTAATCTAATCTATCTATCTATCTGGGTGCTGGTGCTTAATCTCAGGGCCTAGCAATTTTGTTTTACTTGTTTGCTCATGGCTGGTCCTCTACCACTGAATCATGCGTCTAGTCCATCATTTTGCCAGTTCATTGTGGATGGAGTCTGTCAGCCTTTTCTGCTGAGGCCGATTTTGAACTGTGATCTTCCAGCTGTGTTTACTGAGTAATCAGGATTTTAAATTAATTTAAAATTCATTTCTATTCAGTGACTTGCTCTGTGGAATTCCTGACCAAGTATAGTCTCATTCATTAGAATTTGTAGATGTTGCTCCATTGCAAGCCTGGGAGTGGTGGTGGAGGTTTGGTGGCTGTAAAGTTGCTGATTTCACAGTCCTTTCCAGTTCTGGAAGGGCTTAGTAGGTGGATTGTGCAAGTGTGTATTTGTAGGGTGCCTAGTTTATGCAGCTCTCTGAAGGATGGGCACAACAGAGCTCCTGAGCTGAGTGGGCTAAGGACTGGTATTGATTACAGCGATTTTAGTTAACCATCTGTCAATAATCTGAGGTTCATAGTGCTCACCTCTGGCCTGAATACTCCAGAGAAATTGGTGGAAGGAAACAGGTTTACTCAAAGCTGGCCCTGAAGAAGGATGAAGAGACTCTCCATCTATTTTAGAGTGTTTCTGGGCACAAAAAGCTTTATCAGACAAAAAGAGGTACCAGGAGACAATACTGAAAGAAATCCAAGCTCTTGTCACTCCTAAATCTGTGTTTCCTCTTGGAGGAGTGCACTTAGCAATGCCCCTCCCCCTCCATGCACTTGTCCCCTCCCGCAGCTAGTTAATGAAAACCTAGGGTAGGGCTCTCTTCAGAAAAAAAGGATTTAGGAGGGGCTGGAGGCCAGAGCTGGGGAGAAGAGCTGGTTCACATCTAGCTATCACTTTTGCTAAAGCAGAATTGCTGGGACTCCCAATATCTCCCTCAGTAGTTCTGATGTGGGGTGAGATAATTTTGGTCCTCCCTCCCTCCCTTCTTTCTCTTTCTTGTACTGGAGCCTGAACTCAGAACCTGGGTGCTGCCTTAGTTTTTTTTTTTCATTGAAGTCTGGCACTCTGCCACTTGATCCACAGCTCCACTTCCAATTTTTTGGTGGTTAATTGGAGGTAAGAGTCTCACAGACTTTCCTTCTGCGTATCTGAGCCTCTTGCGTAGCCGAGCTTGCAGGTGTGAGCCACCGATGGCCCAGTTGAGTTTTGCTATTCTGCTGCTGGTCTGGGACCCTGCTTTGATGGAGAGGCAGGTTTCCTAGCTGGCATTCAAAGATGAGCATGGGCTTTTTCTAGATCAGGCAAGCAGGGTGTGTGTTGAGGGTGATGGTGGTGATTTGGACAGCTTGTCTGTGGCTGGACAGTGCAGAATGTGGAGATGTGGTGTTTCAGAAGAACTTTGGGTCCAAGGCTGTACGTCTCCAGTTTCTGTGGAAGTGCAGTCATTTGTATGAACATGTTCTTTGGCAGAGTCTGCCTGCTTTTGAATCTGAACCTGAGTGCTGCTGGAGCCCACTGTGAACATGGGTGACAGAAATAATGAACTGGAAACAAGAAGTTAAAGGGGCTCTTAGTTTGCTTTCCATCTCCCCCAAGCCTAACCCAAGCTTTCCACAGGAACAAAGTGGGCTTTATCTTGGTTCCATTCTGTGTGCTGGAGGGAGGCCTACTTCCTGCAGAGAGAAGGCAGCTAGCTGCACCTGCAGGGGGCCAGCCCCAGCCCCCCAGCCCCCCAGCCCCTCCGGCACCTGCTCTGCTGCTGTCAATCCTGGAGGACTAAGGCATCCCATTGCAGATCAAAATGATGCGAGTTCTTCCTACAGCTGCATTTGTGGCCGGAGGAGTTGGCCACTCACCTTTAGAACCCACACAGCCTAGAATTTGTAAATGGTCTTGTTAAACATGTTTGGTTGGATAATTTGTTTTTATTTATTTTTCTAGTTGCAGACAGGTTTTTGCTCTCCTTTCTCTTGGCTTTCATTACACCGGGGGTAAATTGCATTGTATTGGGGGTAACTTGTGTAGCCTTGAGTCTGTTCTTTGGGTTCTGGGGATTAGGACTGTAACACATCTTCTGCCCACAGCCCCAGTGTAGTGTGGTTTATCACCTGTCATAGTATGCATCCTTTGATGACTGGATCTCATAAAGATACTGTATGGCCTGGGGTGTGTGTGTCCATGAATGGGGTCACTTTTTAACCTCTTTCTGCCAGGGAGGCCCTAACAGGCCCGATTGGAATAAATGGGGCTCATGGGGCTGAGATGTGAGGATCAGGGTTCGAAGCCAACCTAGACAAAAGTCTGTGAGACACTTACCTCTAGCTAACCATCAAAAAGCTGGAAGTGGAGCTGTGGTTCAAGTAGTAGGCTACCAGCCTGAGTTCAAGCTCCAGCTCACACACACACACACACACACACACACACATACACACACACACACACACACACACACACACACACACACACACACGTGTCCTGGTCTTGGCAATAGGGTTTTAAGGCAACAGTTGGCTGACTCACCTCTGAGGTTCTGCAGGAGTGAGGGAATTTGCTAGCACAAGAAACTGTCATTGCAGGTGGCAGGCCCTGGGAGGGAGGGACCTGCAGGGGTGGCTTCAAGGAAGAACCTCTGACTGTGTCCGCTGTGTGACAGTGCAGGCCTGGCACAAAGATCAGCCAGTCCCTCTTCCCTCCCTGTCCCCTGGTTCACCACGGGTGGGCGAGGCAGCCTGGGGAAGGGGATGAGGCATGAGGCGGGCTTTGAAACGCTTGGTTATTTTTGCTTCCTGCCTGGGTGTGGGTGTTTGTGTTGACAGCGGCGGGGGAGGCGGTGATGGGCGCTGGAACACTTGGGTGCCTGTGGAGCGGGTAGGAGGTGGTGCTGGAGCCAGGCAGGTGACTTGGCGCTCACGTGTCCCTCCGTGGGCCCCAGAGGTTTTACACGATTCAGGAGGGAACTGTGTTTGCTCCTCTGTGTGGGCCCTCTAGGCAGGGCATGGGTGAGACGCTCAGATGTAATGGCCACTTCCTAAGTGGATGATTCAGCAGACAGACCTATGGAAGTCTTGACCAAAGCTGTCAGCTACACCATAGAGTGCACTCCACATGGACCCAGACATCCAGCCCAGGGAGTATCAGTGGGCTTGCTCCATGACTCATCTCAGGAGCTCAGATTCGCTTCTCTCTCCCCCCAAGCTCATGGTCCCTATCATGAGTTACCATTTAGCTCAGGCTGCTTAGTGCCAGCAGTGTCCCTGTTGTCCTGCCCTAGGGCCCACTGCCCCTGGTGGGTTAGTTTCAAAAAATATTCTCTGGAGACCCAGATGCTGGTACCATAGATGGAGCCAAGAGACTTCATTTTTTTTAAATTAAATTTTATTGTGGGCTGGGGATATGGCCTAGTGGCAAAAGTGCTTGTCTCCTATACATGAAGCCCTGGGTTCAATTCCCCAGCACCACATATACAGAAAATGGCCAGAAGGGGCGCTGTGGCTCAAGTGGCAGAGTGCTAGCCTTGAGCAAAAAGAAGCCAGGGACAGTGCTCAGGCCATGAGTCCAAGGCCCAAGACTGGCCAAAAAAAAAAAAAAAAAAAATTGACAAGGTGATGTACAGAGGGGGTACAGTTACATAATAAGGTAGAGTAGATTTCTTGTCTTATTTGTTATACCCTCCCTCATTTTTCTTTCCCTTTCCTAGTTCAGATAAGCATATATACAATATCCAGTGTACCAAAATCATATACAGTGACCACAGGAGGTATGCCAAAGGAAATTAATACCATTTGAAAAGAAGTTTGTCATTTTACAGACATGATCTCTACTGTTCTCACCCCCCTGCCCCCACCCCCTCCACCCAACAACCACATAGCAGGGAGACCATGTGCATGCGCCTTTGTTCTCTGTGTTCTAGGCTTGCAAGACACTTCATTCTTCTTGTACATTTTGAATTAGGATCTCAATGGCTAGATGGTTAGAGGCTTTCAGATATGTCTCATCTGTAATCTCTCTCTCTCTCTCTCTGTCTCTCTCTCTCTCTCTGTCTCATGCACGCACATCCTTTCCACTGTAAGAAAAGAAAGCAGAGAACCCCAATTTAGGACTCTTTTAATGTTCCACCCTGGGCAGGTCCCAAGGGCTATGGGCTACAAAATTACAGGGCAGGTGGCTAAAAATAAAAGGAATCGATTCTCGCTGTTCAGGAGGCTCGAGCAGGCTGTGTGCCCTCTCAAGGCTGAAGGAAAGAGTCCAGCTGGTTTTCTTACCTTGTAGCTCCATGCCGGTTTTTGCTTCTTTTCTGTGCCAGTATTGGGCCTTGAACTCAGGACCTTGCTCTCCCACTTGTTTTTGCTCAAGGTTGATGCTCTTCTAATAGAGCTATCTTCACTTCTGGCTTTCTGATGGTTAATTGAAGATCAGAGTCTCTTGGCTGAGTGTTGGTGGCTCATACTTTTAATCCTAGCTACTCAGGTGGCTGAGATCTGAGGATTGTGGTTCAAAGACAGCCTATGGCAGGGAAGTCTGTGAGACTCTATCTTCAATGAACCATCAAAAAACTGGAAGTGGTGCTGTAGCTCAAAGTGGTAGAGCACTAGTCTTGAAATGAAGAGCTCAGGGGCAGCACCCAGGTCCTGAGTTCAAACCCCATGGGGTTAAAAAAAAAAAATCTCTTGTTTGCCAAGGCTGGCTTTGAACCTGATTCTTAGATCTCAGCCTCCTGAGTAACTAGGATTACAGCCATGAGCAACTGGTGCCCAGGTGTCTTTTATTCCTATTTTTTTTTTTTTTTATTGGCAGTCCTGTGGTTTGAATTCAGGGCTTGGTGTGTGAGCAGTGTCCTCAGACCTTCTTTTGCTCTCATTTTAAAGACTTACTTTTTTTTTTTTTCTCAAACTGGTCTAGATTCTTCTATTTACAATTTCTGAGATGACAGGGTATGCCCAACTGTTTTATTATTTGAGATGGGATTATGGGGTTCATGAACTTTTTGCCTTGCTGACCTTAAACCACAATCCTTGCCATTTCAGCCTCCTGACCTCTGCCCTTCTCTTATACCTGTCTCTATCCAAATTTCCCTCTTTGTATAAGGTCATTGGTCATTGGAGTGGGGACCATCCTAATGCAATATGACCTCATGCTATCTTGATCACCTCTGCCAAGACTCTATTTTCCAAAGAAGGTCATGTTCTTGGGTTCCAGTGTTAGGACTTCAACATATCTTCACAGTTCAGCCCACATCCCAGTTCCACTCCTGAATCCCACTCAACAAAGTTTCCCCTTAGCAATATTGGTGTTAGTCACTGTGTCTGTGTTAACTTTACTTCTGTCTAGTTAGATGTCTGCTTGTGGTCTGATTTCTTTCAGTCTGTCCATAACAGTATAAACCCTAAGAAGCTGATGCCGTGACTTTAGCCCATGATTGGTTATAACTTTGCCTTTTGACCTGAGAGTTGGTATATAATAACTATTAATTGAATATAAAGAAAACTGACTTTTAAAAATTAACTGCACTTACTAATAGGCTGCAATTTTATTTTGTTTTCCTGTTTTTGTGATACTGAATTGAGTTCAGAGCCTCACAAATACTAGGCAAGCACTTTACTACTCAGCTATATCTTAGATATTTAAAATATATATATGCATCTTAAAACATGAAAGTAATTTGCCATTTGATGTGGCAATTCCACTGCTGAGGATATGCCCAAAAGAAGTGAAAACAGGGACTTAGAAGAGATATTTTCCCAACTGTTATTCACAACAGCCACAATGTAGAAGCAGTCCAGCTATCAAAAAATGTGGCTGGATGCCATTGGCTCACACTTGTAATCCTAGCTACTCAGGAGGCAGAGATCTGAGGATCTCAGTTCAAAGCCAGCCCAGGCAGGAAAGTCTGTGAGACTTTTATCTCTAGTAAATTACCCAAAAAGCCAGAAGTGGAGATCAAGTGATAGAGCACAACCTTGAGCAAAATAACTCAGAGACAGTGCCCAGTGCCTTGAGTTCAAGCTCCAGGACTGGAAAAAAAGATTCTTATGTCCATACAATAAAATACTATTCAGCTTTAGAAAAGGAAGGAGATTCTTATATGTGTTACAACATGGATGACTGAGTGAAACAAGCCAGTGACAAAAGGAGGAATACTGTCTTATACTACTTCAGTGAGGCGTATAGCTAAGGTGCTCAGCATGGGAGTTAATGTTGCATGGATTTGGATTCTGAGTGCTGCAAGATGAACAGACTTTTAAAGATGATGGAGCTGATGTTTGCACCCAAGTACAAATGCTTGCACACAGTGCACACTATCCCACTGAAGAAAGATTAAGATATAGTCTTGATGCCATGTGTATTTTATCATTAATTAAAAAAAGATAGGAGTATGTAAAAAGAGTAGCCAGGTATGGTAGAGAGTGCGAGCACTTTAGAAACAATGGCAGGACAATCATGATTTCAGGGCTAGCCTGGGTTATCTGGAGAGATTTGGCCCCCAAACCAAAAATATATGCTTGGTTTGTGTTTATGGATGTGTGTGTGTGTGTGTGTGTATGTGTGTGTGCGCGTGCGCGCGCGTGCGTACAATAGTGAGTGCCCTAGAGGAAAAGCAGGGCATCTGAGTGGGTGCCTGTTATGAAGAGAAGCACTTAGGCAGGGCAGAAAACCATGAAGATGGTCACTAGTGCCTGAATTATAATCAGAGTTCTGTCTGCAGCAAGCTCTTGATCCTTGAACAAATCCATCGTTTTCTACTCAGTCATCTCTGAAGATCAAAAACTTCAGAATTTTCAAGCTTTAACCACATAGTGTGGATTCAGATCTCCTGCTCCCATTTCTGTACAATCATCTATACCCAGTGGAGTCTTGTAATTCTGAGGAACCCAGAGCTGGCCTGGCTAATGCAGTCATCTGTGTGGCATTGGTTAGTTTGCCTTGAGAGTGTGTGCGTGTGCGTGTGTGCGTGTGCGTGCGTGCGTGCGTGTGTGTGTGTGTGTGTAATATTTATGCTTCTTGGTGTATTTTATGTTATCCAGTTTCCAGGGCTTCTAGTTTTAACTTTTCTCTCTCTCTATTTTTGGATTGGGGTTGAACCCAGAGCCTTAACATTACACATTGTAGGGCCTTCAACCTAGAACCATATTCTTTTTTTTTTTGGCCAGTCCTGGGGCTTGGACTCAGGGCCTGAGCACTGTCCCTGGCTTCTTCCCGCTCAAGGCTAGCACTCTGCCACTTGAGCCACAGCGCCGCTTCTGGCCGTTTTCTGTATATGTGGTGCTGGGGAATTGAACCTAGGGCCTCGTGTATCCGAGGCAGGCACTCTTGCCACTAGGCTATATCCCCAGCCACTAGAACCATATTCTTGACCCTTTTATTTCTATTTTGCTTTTGAGGTAGAGTTCACCTTTATGGGGGCTAGCCTTGAATTAATAATTCACCTACCTCCTGAGTATAAAGGTTTACAAGCATGCACTGCCATGCCAAACTTCATTTATTTCATTCTTCTAACACTTGTTGGTCTTATTTATGCTGGTAAAAGTATTGTCTATAGCTCAGCTCTTTTTTACTTCTAGATATTACATCATTGATCCTTATATTAACATTATGAAGTGGATTCAGAATCTCTATTTTACAGAAAAGAGATTGATTTTTTTTCCTGTGCTGAGGATGGATTCCAGGGCTTTGCATATACAAGTGCTCTGTCAGTGAGTTTCTCCAGACAAGAAAATGGAGTGGTTCAGTGGCTGACCTTGGGGATATCCTATTAGTCAGAGCTTGGTCTGGGCCTTGTTTGCTTGTGGCTCTGCACTGTGAGATGTAGTTCTGAGCTCATGAAGTCTTCATTCCTTCTGCATTCGAACTCTTTTCATGACAAGGTTCATAGTTTTGTGTTTAGCACTTATGATGTTTTTGTTCAGGGCTGTTGGAGACTCACAGCAATTTCGTAGCAGGTACTTGCGCATTTCTTTATAAAAGCTCATCCTGTCACCCTCTGTATCTGGGAGGAGTAGCTTTTGTGCCAGGAAGATCACGACACTCAAGTTCTTAGCTTCTGGGAAGCAGGGCCAAGTTCCTCTAAAAGGATTTTTCTGGAAGAAGAGTTATTAGTAATTATGAGATTTTGCTAAACATGAAGGCTAGGGAGGATTAGCTTTAATATTGGAAGAAGAATGGAATGACTCAGGAGCAGAACAATAATTAAACCCAAGATGGGTTTTTGTGTCTTTCCCTCATTTACCCTGGGCATTCTGGGAGCTACCTGTGAGGGGCCTGGTTTAGATTGATCCATTGTTCAAGGTGACCTAAGGACGTTATTTAGCTGTGAAAGCTTTCATATCTGAGAATCTGGAGAGCCTTCAATCCCAGCTTTTGTCTCCTCATCTTACATTTTTTTGAACTGGAAGGAGTAAGCATTGTTCTAAGGGTGGCTTCTCCAATGGCCACATAGAGACTTTGCTCCCTTCTGAGCCATCTTTTTGAAAAAATATGAGGTGGAAGTGGGCAAGGTGGCTCATTACTATAATCTCAGCACTTGAGATACAGAGACAGGAGGATTAAGGACTACAGAGTGAGACTGTCTCTAAAAACCAAAACCAATTAAAACCAAAACAGACCTATAAGAGAATGAATGACCCCCTAACATTGCATTCCTTCCTCCTCAGTGAACATGCCTGCTGTTCTTCCTCTGCCCTTGAACCTCTGTAAAAATCAGACCTCCTTTGCCTACAAACTCTCATAGGTCAATGTTTGCTGTGGTATTCATTAGTTGCCCTGTCACCCATTTGTAGACAAGCAGGAACCTGTAATTCCTCTAGCAAGTCAGGACAGCCAACATGCCAACCACCAGCTCTCTCACACCTCTCTTGGAGAGATGTCATGCTTCTTTTGGAAGATCCAAACTCCTGCTCTCTGGAGGATTGGGAGATAGAGGAGATAATTCATCTTTCATCCGCTTGTGAGTGATGTCTCATAAAGCGTTAGAGATCTGCTTTAGGGAAGTATATGAGCTGGGCTGGTCCCAACTCCTCTGGGTATTGGGATACCTGGAATATTTAGCCCATTTGTAGAATTTTGAAGTTGGAAGGGCATTAAAAATGATCTTTTAAGTAGTTGTACAAGAGAGTTGCCATTTAACAAAGCAGTTTATGAATATGTGTCATCCTTTTCAACATTCTCACCCATCCTTCCCCTTCTTGTCCCTTCCCTCTTTCTTCCTTAATGTTATAGGATATACGCTGAAGTTTTTGAGGGAGGGGTGTCGGCTGTGGGGCTTGAACTCAGAGTGTGGGTGCTGACCCAGGCCCTGAGCTCTTTGCTCAAGGCTAGTGCTCTATCACTTTGAGCCACTTCCGATTTTCTGGTGGTTGATTGGAGATGAGTCTAACAGACTTTCTTGCAAGGACTGGTTTTGAGTCATGATATCAGCCTCCTAAGTAGCAAGGATTACAGGCATGAGCTACCAGTACCCGGCCTGTTTACCTCTTTCTGGAAGGGGTCTTTGATAGTTGATAAAATTCAGCTCCCTGGTATCTTGGGACAAGTAGAGTGGCCTGGAGCAAAGGTACGTCTGTTGTATCCACAAAGTCTATGTCATCTCCGCTGGGTTTATTGTTCTTCTGTGTGGCTCCTGTCCTAAGACAGCCTTTAAGAAACCTGAAGTACAGGGGCTGATGCCCTCTAGGGAAACCAGTTCATTTTTTTTTCCCTACCCATTAAGCAAAAGGGAGGAAAGTATTTAAAGTAAACAGTAACTTTATTTGAAAGTGAAAGGAGAGCTATGAAAGAAAGTAGTGAGATTCTTCATCTAAATAGGAGAAAAATAGAGTCCTGTTGGAGGGCAGTTATTACAGTATGGGGCTCCTCGCACATCTCCACTGGGCTTTGTGCTGATTGCTTGATGGCCTGTGTATGCACCATCCTGGCTCTTTTCATTGGTTGAGTGGGCACCCAGGGCATTATGGGAAGAAATGTTTGAGTGATAGCTCACAGCATTATGGGAAGAAGCATTTGAGCAGGAGCCAGAGGCACTATGAGAGCAAGAAGCACCAGAGTGGTTACATGTTGTCTGTCACATATCATATGCACCACCTTTTATCCTTATTTACCCTTTTCTCTCTCAGAAGGGAAGAGGCATGTATATGAGTTTCAAATAGGTCAGGAACTTCTCATACTCAGAGACCACTGGGACCCCCACAGGAGTTATATTTGCTTCTGGCACAATGGATCTTGGTTTCTCTTGTGAGGAACCTCCTGGAGGAGTTGCCCTTTCCCAAAGTATGTTCACATTAACCTCTCTCACCAGAGTGGACATGAGAAAACTCATCCTTCTGGTGTGAACCCTGGGACTAGGGATTGTCTTTCTGGGGGAGGGTGGGAATTGCATCTAGATCACTTTCCATAGCTAAGTATTAGAATTGATTTGTTTTCCTCCTGAACGCATTTGATCTGGATCTGACTGTTGCGTCCCAAGGAGATCACACCTGGTAAGGTCTTTATCTCTATTTTGTCTCTCAAGATTCGGCTTGCATGGGTTTGGTGTAGAGTTGGGAGCAGGCTGCCTGCCATACCTGAGCATTCACATCAGACAGGATTGACGGAAGGGAAGGAGAGGTGGAGGAAATATAAGAAATGCTCATCTAGGGACAACAGCTGGATGGCTGTCTGGGGCTTGTGGTCACACTCACCATTGGAGACTCTTATCTCCAATTAGCCAGCAGAAGGCTAGAAGAGGTGTGGCTGAAGAGGTAGAGCACCACCCTTAATTGAAAAAGCCAACCAAGAGCCCAAGCTAGACTGGAATAGGATTTGCGATTTGGGGTCATTCTCTCAGCCTCTGGAAGTCAAACTTTGTGTTTAATGAGAGAAATTACTGCTGTTTCATGAACTTTTTCTTACATAGCTTTGGCATTGTCAGTGTTAATGATCTTCTCAGCCTTGCCATTTTGTTAGGGCCATTCTTGATGCCTAGCTTTCTTTTCTAGAACACCAGCACCCAACTCAGGTGATCTCAAGCAGTAAGATATTCTGTGCGCTTCTCTGAGATCCCTTTCTTTTCATTTCCCTTTTCCATTTTGAATTGGCTCCAATTCAGGACAAATTCATCACCCTAACTCAAGTAAGAGACTTGAACATGAGGGATCTTGGCTTGACTGATTGCTGGTCTTTGAACTTCCTCTGCTTTCCCTGAGATGGAGAGGCTCCTAAACAGAGAGATGGCAGGAAGCCAAGACTGGAGAGTTCCACCACCTGGATCAGCAATCGTTGAATAATTATGAACTGAAGAGAAAGGGAAACTATGAAATGTATTAAAGAGTACACTCTGGGGTGAACCAGGAAACTGAAGACAGATGATGTGGGCAACACATCTTAAAGAGGCTTCCTGAATGCAGTAAAGTTTCCTTTCATTTGACCCATTATCTAAAGAGCACCCTCTCTTTTTCCTCTAGGCAGAGTCCTCCTCTGGGTCAGCCTTCCTCATGGTTGCTGTTGATGGAGAGTTGGTTAATTAGTGGCCATAGGCGTGTGCGCGTGCGTGCGTGCGTGCGTGCATGTGTGTGTGTGTGTGTGTGTGTGTATTTTCAGGTACTGGAATTTGAACTCTGCCTGGGTGTTGTCCCTGAGCTTTTCCACTCTAGGATGGTGCTCTTCCACCTGAGCCACACTTCCCTTTACAGCTTTTGGGTGATTAGACATAAGAGTGTCCTGGACATTCCTTCTGGGGCTGGCTTTGATTGGAGATCCTCAGATCTCAACCTCTGGAGTAGCTAGGAGCTAGGATTACAGGCATGCAGTACTGGCACCCAGCAAGATAGCCTTCTTAAAAATTGGCTCCTTTTAGCAGAGGCGGTGGTCTGGAAGCTTTTTTTTTTTTTTTAAATTTATTAATTGAACACAAATTTTTTTGACAAGGTGTTGTGCAAAAAGGGTACAGTTACATAGTAGGGCAGTGGAAGCTTTTATTTGGCATTTGCTCTTCTGTTTCCTAAGATATGTTAGTCTATTGGCAAACTGGTTTGGTAACCTTGTTAGAACTGGGACTATTGAGTCATTAATTGCACAGTTGAATTCCTTGATGCTAGAACTTTCCTCGGAGTTTGCATAGTTGAACTCAAAAGATGGGGTAGAATGGAAGAGGGAGAAGAAAGAAGATAGGGCAGTGTCTCCCACTAGTCACAGATCAGCTGTTAAGAACGGGATTTAGCCTGTTGGAAACCAGAGGAGATGCACACTGAGTCCAATTTTCAGGATTTCAGTTGGATTCAAATGTCATAAATAAAAGACAGATAACCTGACTTTATTTTATTTGCCAGTCTGGGAGCTTGAACTCAAGGCCTGAGCACTGTTCCTGGCTTCTTTTTGCTCACGGTAAGCACTCTGCCACTTGAGCCACAGTGCCACTTCTGGTTGTTTTCTATATATATGTGGTGCTGAGGAATCGAACCCAGGGCTTCATGTATACGAGGCAAGCACTCTTGCCACTAGGTCATATTCCCAGCCCCAACACATCTTGGAATCTCTGTCTCTGTGGTGGTGTGGCTGTGTTCTCATGACCTGTCTGTGTTTCTCCTATTTTCTTCTTTTGGTGGCACTGGAATCCAAGCTGGCCTCACACTTCCTAGGCAGATATTTACTGTTTAGTTCTATCACTAAGGCCTCCAACCTTTTTGTACTGGTTACTTTTGAGATTGGGTCTTGCTTGTTTCCAGGACTGCAGTCCTATTTTATGCTTCCTGAGGTAGCTGGATGTCAAGCATGCATTACTAATTAATGAGTTGAGGTGGGGGCCTTTCAAACTTTTTACCTGGACTGGCCCTGAACTGCAATCCTCCTGACCTCAGTCTCCTGAATAACTAGAATTATAGCAATGAGCCATACACCCAGCTCCATTTTCTTTGCAGAATAGCAATATGATTGGGTTAAAGGCCTAGTCCTGTTCTAGTGTGATTTTTAATCTCAGTTCTAACACACCTGCAAAGATCCTGTTTCCAAATTAGGCTATAGGCCCAATCATCTCCTGTGGAGATAACACTTGCATGCATAGAGAAGATTCATGTACTATATGTGTTATAAATTGTCAAGGGAGAGAAGCTTTCTTGGCCAGCAGTTTTCTTGTGTGTATATTGGAAATGGGGCTTAAACTCAGGGGCTGGGTGCTGTTCCTTAGTTCTTTTGTTCAAGGTTAGTGCCGTACCAACTTGAGCCACAGCTCCACTTCTACCTTTTTGCTGATTAATTGAAGTCAAGAGACAAAGACCTTCCTGACCTGGCTGGCTTCGACCCTTGATCCAAAGATCTTAGCTTTTTGAGTAGCTAGTATTTCAGGCATGAGCCACAGGCACTTGGCTGGGCCAACAATTTTCTACACATATAGGTCGCATGTTCAGCACTTTCACCTTTGTCTTTCTGAAGGCAGGGGGTATTATTTACATTTCATGGATGAGAAAACTGAGTCACAGAAATAAAGCACTGGCCTAGTCACACGGAGAGCTGGGCTGGAATCCAGGTGTTTGATAGCCAGGTTTTCTTTGCTGTCCTCTATTCTATTGTTCATCTTTGTTAAGATTTGTCACCCACATGTGCCTCTGCCTTCTTCTAGTACTGGCATAGTGTGCCAGGGAAGTGAGGTGATGCTGCCATCTTCTGTTGTTGGTCACTGGGTATCCTGTCTCTGCACTGAGACCTCCTTGGCCTACTGTCAATCCCCAGTGTATCTTTTTTTTTTTTTTTGCCAGTCCTGGGGCTTGAACTCAGGGCCTGAGCACTGTCGCTGGCTTCTTTTTGCTCAAGGCTAACTAGCCCTCTACCACTTGAGCCACAGCGCCACTTCTGGCCTTTTCTATATATGTGGTTCTGAGGAATCGAACCTAGGGCTTCATGTATATGAGGCAAGCACTCTTGCCACTAGGCCATATTCCCCCCCCTCCCCCCAGTGTATCTTTGTTATAGAAACAGGGCTCATTATCCTAAGTTCTAGAGGACCCTGTTTTCTCAATGACTTGCTTTCTCACTATTTCCCTAGCTCAAACCAGATGCTAGTGGCTCCCGCCTGTTATCCTAGTTACTCAGGAGACCAAGATCTAAAGATCATGTTTCGAAGCCAACCTGTGCAGGAAAGTCCATGAGACTCTTAACTGCACCTAACCACCAAATAGCTGAAAGTGGAGCTGTGGCTCAAGTGATGAGAGCATCAGCCTTGAATGAAAAAGCTAAAGGACCGTGCTCAGGCCTCGAGTTCAAGATACCCATTATGTTTCTGATTCAGCGTACATAAGAATTTTTAGGCACACCACACTCAGGTGTGCCCAACCGAAGACTCCCTCCAAACAGCAATTGAATGATACAGCTAAGATGGTGGCTCTGAGGGCAGCCAGGGGTTCTGCTCCAAGGAGAGGAGGATGTTGCTGCCAGGTCACCTGCCTGGTGCTTTTCTATTTACAAAGCCAGAGGCACTCGCCACCTTTGCGTCTGGCCTTTCTAGCCAGGAGCATCTTCTTGTCTTTCTATTGTCTTGAGACCTTGAAGCTTAGCAGACCGAGATTCACTTCCTTGTACTGAATGGCAGGTTGCAGGTCATCAGTGGTTACCCTGGACAACTCTTGACGAAGTTGCACAGAGCTGAGATGCTCTTCAGTGACATACTATTGTGTAGCTTCTTGGTCACGTTCTCCCTCGAGGGGTGGTGGCTATAGAAGGCATTGGGTGTTCTGGAGTTGGGGCCTGTCTTCCTGAGGAATGGGTCTGCAACTGACCTCTGGCTGTTTCCCCAGAACTCAGCAGGTGTGGCATCCAGGTGGTGGACAGCTGAACCTGTGTGTCAGGTGATTACCTCTTAGAACCAGCAGTATCTGTTCTGGGCACAAGGCTCTGGGGAATCATCTGTTTTAAGTAAAGTGCATAATTTATTTTATGGGAAAATTCTATCCAATTCAGGCTGAAACCTGATAGAACATGCCTTTCCAAGCCCCCAGCTTTGCTTGTCTGGAATGAGCCCCCCTCTAAGCAGGCAGCTCTCCAAGTTCTGTGGCCCATGGGGTCACATCTGGGTAACAGCACCCTGCCAGGTGGCTTTTATCCCGCGTCTTAGGTTTCCCAGGTCCAAGTTATCCCAAATTGTCTGTTTGAAATATTATTTTCCTTTAACATTTTCTCCAAAGTCATTTTACTTTGCTTATTTATACTTTGAGTAGTCAATATAGTTAGTGGCTCAAAATTAAAAACATACGGAAGAGTTTATGATTGAAAATCTCTCTTCCTCTGTCTCACTTAACTATCCTGTTTTTCTTTATAGAGGCAACTAATGTCAATTGTTTCTTTCATTCTCTTTTTCTTTTGTGCCAGCATGGGGGCTTGAACTCAGGTCCTTGCATTCTTGCTTAGCTTTTTCTGCTCGAGGCTGGTATTCTACCTCTTGAGCTATGCCCTCATTTCCAACTCTTTTCTGGTTAATTGGAGATATAAGAGGCTCACAAAAAATTTCGGCCTAGGTGTTGTCCTTGAACTTTTTGTTGCTCAAGTCTAATGCTTGACCACTTGAGCCACAGTTCCATTTCTGACTTTTTGGTGGTTCGTTGGAGATAAGAATCTCACAGACTTTCCTGTCTGGGTTGCCTTTGAACCATGGTTCTCAGAGCTCAGCCTCCTGAGTAGCTAGGATTATAGGTGTGAGTTTTTTTCTTTTTTTTTTTCTTTGAGATGGGGTATGGAGATTGTTCTTTTGTTGTTTCTATTCTGTAGCCCAAGCTGACTTTGAATTCACTATCCTTCTGCCTCAGACCCCTGAGTGATGGGATAGCAGGTGTGTGCCTTGATGGCTGCTCAGAATTTACTTTTCTAAAACATAGCTTCCATGTCACTGCCCCTCCAGACCTCTGCTCATTTTCCATGGCCTGTCACACCAAGGCAGGAGCCTCAGCCTCGCTTCTCTTCCTGTCAGATGTAGCCATCTTGCTCTATTTTTTTAAACCTTTGATTTGCCTATGCATATGCTGCATTCCCATGGAATTTGATAGTATGCACCATTTTCTGAATTCTTAATGCTCTCTGTTCTTTCTGCCTTTGAAAATTGTTGCTGCCGTCCAAAACTGCCAGTCTCTCGTTTCTTCCAAGCCTAAGGTCTCATTTCTAGTGCCACTTCTTTAGCAAAGCTTTAAAAAAAAATCAACTTAATGAGCTCTCCTCTGTCTTCTATCATTTTGCTCATGGATGGTATGCCTTATTTTATTTAGGTGTACAGATGCCCTTTTCGTACTCTTCGCCCTTCCCAGTTATATTATATGCGCTTACAAGGTTGAATTTATCCTCTTTCCCATATTTCCTTATTTCTCCTTTTCCAGAAGGAATTGATTGAGGACACAGGGAACTCTATAGAACCTGTGTTGTATCTGGCATGTAGCTGCCGCTCAGATACTTGCAGGATTGACCTTGATGATGCTAAGATGGCCACTGCGTGGTTTGGATGAATGAGGATCTCAGCTTTAACCAGGCTCCTCAGATCTCAGTCTCCTGAGTAGCTAGGATTACAACGAGAACCTGTAAGCATACATATATTGACTCTCGGCATAGTTTTGTTACAGAATCAAATTTTTAGTTATGAACTTAATTAAAAAGTCAAGTCTATTACAATACACTGAAAGGATCCTTGTTGATTCAGAGCTTTCATTTTTAGTCTTTTCATTGAACATATATAAAATCTCTCTCTAACATAATAGATAGATTTAAAACTAACATTTTCATATGTGTATATAAAAATAATTCCTTTTTTTTGGTACTAGGTTTTGGACTCAATGAAGGACATTATGCCTCCTAGCTAGGTGCTCTACCTCTTGAGCCATGCCCCCCAGCTCCTTTCTGCATTAGTGTCTTTTTTGTACCACTATTGGGGCTTGAATTCAGGGCCTTGGCTTTTTCATTGAAATCTTGTACTCTGTCACTTGAGCCACATTTCTGCTTCTGGCTTGTTGCAGGTTATTTGGAGATAAGAATCTCATGGAGTTTTCTGCCTGGGTTGGCTTTGCAGTAGTATCTTTAGATCTCAGCCTCCTGAGACCTGAAGGTAGCTAGGATTACATGTGTGAGTCACCAGCTCCTGGCTACATGAGTTGTTTTTGAGGTAGGGTCTTGTTTTGTACTTGGGCTGACCCTGGACCCCTGGGGATGACAGGCACATGCCACCACCCCCAACAGTTGCGCTTCCCTGTGACTGAGCCATTAGGTGCATATGCCATGATCCGGCTATGAACATGGTCTCATTGCATAGCCCAGAACTTGAGATCCTCTTGCCTAAGCCTCAGCCTCCTGAGTGCTGAGGTTAGAGGGGGAGGTACTACCAAGCCAAAAGTAATTATTTTTATTGTTTTTATATATATAGTCTCACAAAATTACTTCTTGATTTTTTTTAATTTTTTTTTTTTTGCCAGTCCTGGCTCAAGGCTAGCTCTCTACCACTTACTTGAGTCACAGCGCCACTCCTGGCTTTTTCTATATATGTGGTGCTGAGGAATCGAACCCAGGGCTTTGTGTATACGAGGCGCTCGCCTTGCACTTTACCACTAGGCCCCTAGCTCCCACAAAGTTACTTCTTGAAGGATACACTTGTAGGCATATGGCATAGCAATTTTTGTCTTTTATCCAGTCAGATGCTGTTGTCTTTTGTTTTTGTCAGTTTTCTCAGACTGGAGAGTCCTACATGAAATTCCTGTCTCTAAACAAGATGATTTATCTACTGACTTAGCTTCTTTATTTCCCACCAGCTTTCATTTCTTGAAAAAAAAAATTGCTTTTGAAGCCGGGTGCCAATGGCTCATGTCTGTTAATCCTGGCTACTCAGGAGGCTGAGATCTGAGGATTGCAGTTCGAAGCTAGCCTGGGGAAAGAAAGTCTGTGAGATTCTTATCCCCAACTAGTAACCAAAATGCCAGAAGTAGAGCTGTGGCTCAAGTGATAGAGTGGTTGCCTTGAACAAAAATATTTGGGGACAGCGCCCAGTCCCTGACTTCAAACTCTAGGACTGGCACACATACAAAAATTGCTTTGGAGGAGTTTTTTTCCTGCAAAGTCTTACAGATCCATCAATTAGGTTCTATAGTCTAAATTTGGGATGTTGTCAGCACTTGGCAGCCCTTGAGAACTTCAGAATTCTGGCTTCCCTCACTCCTTCCGGGTGGCCGGGAAGCATCTACCTCGTACCGTGTCAGGATGCTTTGCTTCATGGGATATCAGTTGCTGAGTGAGCTGGTGGAGTCAGTTACAGGCAGGGTGTGGAGGAGGGAGAGATGGAGAACCAGTTGGTATTGGCAGGAAGTCACTGTGAAGGTTTAGTCACCTGTCTTCCTGTCTCTTTGAAGATCTGGCCCAGACAGTCTGACACCTCTTTCAGCGTCAAGAAGCCTGTAAGATCCTGCATTCTTAGCAGTTAGCATTGGGTTAGGGATGTTTTTCCCTTCTCAGCTAGGATAGTTTTGACTCCTAGAAATAAGAGATCTAACTAAATGTATCTTAAGCAATATGGCTTTAGTATCTCAAGAGCAAGAAAAAGAAGGAAGAGGAGGGAGATGAGGAAGATGTAGCAGAAGAGGAAGATGAAGAGACTTTAGGCCAGTTGGACAATTTAGAGATGGCATCAGAATCCCTTTATTCACATCCATTATCCTCAGGGCACTTTGTGGATCCTTGGGTTTTTAAAATTGTTTTTGTACCTGAGCATTGTCCCTTAGCCTCTTTTGTTCAAGGCCGAAGCTCATCCGCTTGAACCGTAGCTCCATTTCTGGCTTTTTGTTGGTCAGTTAGAGACAAAACTCTCACAGACTTTCCTGTATTGATTAGGGCTGGTCCTGGAAGAGGACATCCTGAGGCCGTCGTTCTGAGAATACCACCTTGAACATTCACCAGGAGAGACGAGGCCAGGGGTAGCTCTTCAGAAGACATGAGGGGTTTCATGGAAATTTTTGTTTGTCAAGGATAAATCTAGATCTGTTGATGGCTAAGAACCCACCAAAACAAAAAAACTCAATCTATTACTTATCTTATTACTGCTAGTGACTTTTGGGTACTTTGAATTGTGCAGTTTTGCATATGGCTTGGTAAACTTAAGATTCTTCCTCAAAGTTTGGGATCTCTGTAAGAATTTTTTTTTGTGACTATAAAAAGCAAAAATGGTTTTTAAAAATATTTCATTTTTTTCTTTAAAAAGAATGAGTTGTATATGGGGGGAGGGATTAAATGCTTTTATAGAAAATGCATTAGAACCAGTTTATTCATCATCGTCCTCTTTATTTGCATGCTCATCCTCTTCGTTTTCCTCTTCTTCCTTATCCTCTTCATCTTACTCCTCTGCCTTCTTTTTCTTGCTTTCTTCAGCCTTCACAACTCTTTTTTTTTTTTTTTTTTTTGCTGCATCAGGTTTTCCTTTAGCTTGGTAGGCAGCAAAATCCTTTTCATATTTTTCCTTCCGCTTCGCGGCCTTCTTTTCCTAAGGCTGCTGTCAGCAGCCGCAGTGTCATTCCACATCTCTCCCACTTTTTTCTCAATATTACCAACAGACAGGCCAGGATATTCCCCTTTGATTTCAGGGCAGTACTCAGAGCAGCAGAAGAAGGCAGAAGGTGGGCGCATTGGGATCCTTGGGCTGCTTTTTTGTTTCCCCTTTAAGAGAGATGTAGGATTTCATAATGAGCCTTGTCCACCTTGGCCATGTCTTCAAATTTCCCTTTCTCTTTAGTCGACATAGTCTTCTACCTCTCTGAGCACTTCTTACAAAACTCTGAGTTGACCAAAGCATCTGGGTATTTCTTCCTGTGCCCGGCAAGTTTGCACAAAGAATACCTGTGATAATATTGTGCCCCTCGGCTTCTTCGGATCTTCTGTGCCCATGTTTAGTTGTTGTTCCATGAGGCACAGGGTCCCTCAGTGCCCATCTGGATCTCACTTGCCCCTGTGCTTTGAACTCAGTGCGGCTCAGTGTACTGCAATGACTGTGAGAGTGGGAGCCAGATACAAAACAATGCTTTTATACATATAGGGGATCTCACAATCCCACGTCATAATCATAAAGGGCAACTGACCTGCCTTCTCTCCTCTGCAAAGACTTAGTAGATAATGGACATTTTCCACAGTGGGGATTTTTATGGAAGAAGGCAACTCCACTAAGAATATAATAACCATGTATAGCTAGGTACTGGTGGCTCATTTCTATAATCCTAGCTACGCAGGAGGCTGAGATCTGAGGATCGTGGTTCAAAGCCAGCCTGGGCAGGAAAGTCTGTGAGACTCTTATCTCCAATTAACCACCAGAAAAGCAGAAGTGGCACTGTGGCTCAAGTGGTATACCGCTAGCCTTGAGGCTGAAGAGCTCAGGGACAGTGCCCAGGCTCAAAGTTCAAGACCCACGACCAACAAAACAACAACAACAAAAATGTATGTGAACTATGAGAGCTAGGTGCCGTTGGCTCACACCTGTAATCCTAGCAACTCAGGAGGCTGAGATCTGAGGATCGCGGGTTCAAAACCAGCCCTGGAAAATCTGTGAAACCCATCTGCAATTAACCACCAGAAAACTAGAAGAGGCACTGTGGCTTAAAGGGATAGAGTACTAGCTTTGAGCAAAAGAACCTCAGGAGCAGTGCCCAGGCCCCGAGTTCAAGCCCCATGCCTGACCAAAAAAAAAAATTAAAAAAAAATCAAAACTCTAAAAAAATGGATAATCAGGCTTTCTAGACAGCTCTGGAATTCCTTTCCCTTTCTTCTTGTTTTTATCTGCGACCTGCACTGGGGCTCAGTATCTGATGCTTGCTTCCACTCATTCACTTTACCACCTGAGCCACCCCCCCAACCCCTCCTTTCCCTCTGTCCTAGGGCAAACTTTTCTATTAGGTCTACTCACTTATACCATTCCAACGGAATGATCTGGACACCTTCTGGAAGTCTTTTCTGAGCACTTTGAGCAAACAGGCCTGCAAGGAGGCCATGTGAATTCCCCCCTCCATGGATGTCCCTCTCTGAGATCATTTTGGGGCTGTAGGGGGAGCCATGAAAATGTCCTTCACCTAGCAGCTCCTCCCACAGGAGTGCTGTCTCTTTCTCCGTCCCTCCCATTTTCTCTTCTTTCCTCTTTCTTTTCCTGTCAGGATATCATTAAGACCACTCAGAATGTAGATATAATTATGCATTTTCCCTCCAGTGAATACACAAGGATCACCCTGTTTTCATTGAAATCCAGGCTTCTAAGCATTACATGATCCTTATATGCCTCAGTTTCCCAGTTTGTAAAATAGGGGCAGGGGCAGTAGTCTTTGAGTACAGCCAGACACTCCCCTCATATCTATAAGCTTCACACTGTTAGACTGAAGCAGCTGTGAATGAAATGTATTTATTCTGAGAAACCACAAACCTACCTGCATCTGTACTGAACACATATGAACTTGTTTCCTTGACATTATTCTGTTAACAAAACAGTGTAACATCTATTTACCTGGCATTTGCCCTGTATTAGACATTACAGGTAAGTCACAGATGATTTAAAGCACTGTTATTTTCTAGAATGTCTTTAAGCATCCATGCATTTTGGTATGGTGGGAGGTTCTAGAGCCCATCCCCCACTGAGAGAGCCCCAACTTTTCAGTGTATTGTCCAGCACTGACGTGTTCCGTAGCTCAATGGCCAACCTTGTCATGTGTCTTTCCTACTTTGTCCTATGGGGCCGAAACCCTTGTTTCTGGCAGAGGACAGGATGGTATGAGTAGTTTACATGAGTCAACCATGCCACTAAGTGTGTCCCTTAATGTCCAGATGATTCTTTGTTGTGGGGTTGTCTTGTGTCTTGTAGGGCTGGGCCCACTAGATACTAGTAGTACCTCCTGAATGTTTCTGGTCATTGCCCATTGTCCACAAAACTTCTTTGGGGTTCTGTCCCCTGAGCTGGACCTCCCTTACAAATGGAGGCATAGTCATCCAGAACAAAACTGTGGGAGAGCAGGTAGATGGGAACCCGTGGAGTGCGGCAGGGTTCCGGCTGCCGCTGCCTAGGCTCAGGCTTCCACACGTGTCCTGGGTTTTGCTTGACGGGTATAAACGGCAGGATCCATCCATCTGTCGTAGAATCCAGGGAAGCCTTGTCTGTGGCACCGTGTCTGCTGTGTTTGAAGGTCCTCTCTGAATGTCACGGTTAGAGTTAAGTTGCTGTTGATATTTTGAAACCTTTAAGAGGTGATGAGGCCAGGAGTGGACTAACCCCAATATCATAGAGTAATTACAGAGTGGCTGTTAGATAGTGACTGTGGCTCCCTCGGTTTCCACTGTCTCCTGCCCCTCCCGTCCCCTGGCCCTGTGAAGTCTCTGTCACGTTATGATACAGTGCACTGTCCCTCAGCAGACGCAGCCTCTTGACATTAGACTTCCCAGACTTCGGAGTTGACTTCAAAATAAATCTCTCATCATTGTAAATTACTCAATTTGTGGTTTTCTGAACTAAGATGACATCTCAGCCAGGACTTTTGCTGGTCTTTTCCTGACAGCATTTAGACTCCTGTGGTCTTCATGAGGAAGGTGGGGAGGGGCCACATGAATGAGGTCTCAGTGCTGCCCCTAGTGGCATCCAAGCGGCTTAGCAACCATGTGGATCTCATTTGTTCCCAGGCTTCTCCTCTACCTACCCCCAGCCAAGACCACTGGACTCCTCTGGTCTTCAGATGATCAGGAAGAAAGGTCCATCTCTTCCCTGTCAACAGAGGGGCAAGCAGCAAGATATTCTCCCCTGGACCCAACTACGACTCATGAATCTGGCTCCTTGGACCCTGGTCATATGGGACAAGGGTGTTTAAGGTACACGGCTGAGCCCAGACAGATACCTCTGAACCGCCAACATCCATCATGAGTGAAGTACTTAATAAATACTGTTTCCCAGCAAGGCACAGGAGCCCCTCCTGCTGATGCTTCCTTGGCTCTTTTGTTCTGACAGCAAGAAATGACTCAAGGTCAGGTGCTGGTGGCTCATGCCTGTAATCTTAGCTTCTTGGGAGGCTGAAATTCGAGGACTGTTATTTAAAGCCAGCCTGGGCAGAAACGTCCATGACACTTTTATGTACACTTAACCAGCAAAAAGGCAGAAGTGGAGCTGTGGCTCGAGAGGCTAGAGTGCCAACCTTGAGCAGAAAAAGCCAAGTGAGAATGTGAGGCTCTGAGTTCAAACCCCAGTCCTGACACAAAAAGAAAAGAGAAGAAAAGGAAATGATCTAAGACAGTGGGACAGCCTCTTCTCTTGCTCCTGGTTCCGAACACAAGCCTCACACCAAGTGCCCGGATGATGGTGGCACAGTGGGCTTCCAGGGCTGGGGTGACTGGACTTTCCAGTGGCCAGTGATGGCTGTCAGAAGCTGACATTTCCACTCCTTTCCAGAATGATCCCATGTGCTTGGTTTTAGGGTGCTGGGAAGCTGAGGCTCCTAGTCCTCATGAAAGGAACTGGGTCAGCAGCAGTTTTCCACGGTGCCTATGCTCGATAGTGCTTGTAAGTCTTGTTGATTTGTGGCTCATCAAGTCAGTTGATTTCTTCTCCCTGGCATGCTGCTTACTCCTGAACTTAGGAAAGTCCAGATGGTGTTTGTGAAGAGGGTTCCTGTGGTCAGTGTCAGAGTGCCAGGCACTGTGGGCCACATTTATTAGGCCACAGTGTGGAACTAAGGGAAGAGGCTTTGGAGCTGGGCCATGGCCTTGTACAGGGGTCTTCACTTGTGTGACTCGCTTTCTTCCTCTGTAAAGTGGAGATCCTAGCAGCCCCTACCCTCAGCACGTTCTGAGGCTGGAGTATGTTAATGCATGTGGAGGCTTGAATGTGGCTTGTGGGTCGCATTCAGTAGCTCAGTGGTTGTGCTGCTGGATTGTTAGCAAGGTGATGTATTCTTGGATGCAACCTGTGGGAGCCCTTACCCCTTCAGGAATATGTTACCTGTAAAGGTAACCTGTAAAGTGTGTGTGTGTGTGTGTGTGTGTGTGTGTGTGTGTGTGTGTGTGTGTGCTCCATGCATGCATACGCACTTAATGCTGTGGTGGGAAGTAGAGACAAGCAGAGATAGATAATGTGGTTATTAGAAGTTTGAGATTACAGATATAAATCTTGATTTGTAATTCAAGAACTAGTGAATAATGATATTAAATCTTTTGACTTTTTTTGTGTTAGGATTACCGTATCAATGTTATAGGCTTCTAGAAAACAGTTCATTTTTTGTTGCTATAACGAAGTGCCGGAGACTAGGTAATTTATAAAGAATAAACACTTATTTGGCTCATGTTCTAGACATTGTAAACTTCAAGAGCACAGTGCTAGCATCTGCTTGCTTCACATTGATGAAGTTAGTGTATTCACCCTTCAGTAGTGCCACCAGGTGGGGACTGAGGCTTCAAAAGAGAAGTTACTTTGGGGACATTTTATATGCAAACTATAACAGAGGGGTAGAACAAAATAGATGGCAGACTGGATGGTTTATTAATCTACAACTCTAGTCTGGAATGTGCAAAATTGGGATGCCAGTAGCTAGACTTGTGTCTAGTGAAGACAGCTTCCTGGTTCACTGACAACCAGTATATTGTGTCCTCACATGGCAGAAGGATGCTTGAGTGTGGTCTCTGGGGTCTCATAGAGCATCCATTCCATACACGAGGCTGCCATCTTCGTGACCTATCTATCCCCTCCCCAAAGACCTGACTTTCTAGTATAGTCAGCTTAGGGATGTGGATCACAGGACTTCAGTCTCTGTGGGTTTTCTGATTGTCTTCTTCCTCCCTCCTCCCTCCTCCCTACTTCTCCCCTCCTCTTCTACCTACCCCCTCCACCACTGCAGCAGTGAATGAGCCTGTGGTTTACACTCTTTTTCTAAGGTTACCTTGGCTGGGCATGGAATTCTCACACTGGATTTACCTTCTCACCGCATGGATACAAGGGTCATTTCTCAGGCAGCTGCTTGACTGTATGTGAAGACTCCATCATGGTGAAGTCCCTGTTAAAAATATCAGCTAGGGGGCTGGGGATATGGCCTAGTGGCAAGAGTGCCTGCCTCATATACATGAGGCCCTGGGTTCAATTCCCCAGCACCACATATACAGAAAACGGCCAGAAGTGGCGCTGTGGCTCAAGTGGCAGAGTGCTAGCCTTGAGCAAAAAGAAGCCAGGGACAGTGCTCAGGCCCTGAGTCCAAGCCCCAGGACTGGCAAAAAAAAAAAATATATATATATATCAGCTAGGTTTACAGCTGCCTCTCTTGCTCCTTTGTAATTCTCCTGAGAGCTGGGATCTGTAGCATAGACCCCGGGTATAACAACACTTCTTTGCCCCTTGGATCCTCTAGCTGTCCCAAAATGAATGGGAGAAACTGTCAGTAGAAGCAGATGCTTCTACTCTTAGAAATCTACAGAGCAAAAAACGAATCTCACTATGTTGAAACTGTGACATGTGTTTGAAAATAAAGTTTTAATTAGAAGGAGCATTTCTCAGCCCCAACCTGGTGCTGGCTGTCTTAACATGGAACTTAAAATAAACTGGCTCCTACTACTTGGCACCCGCCCTACTCCGCTTTTCACACACTGAATCTTGTGGGTTGAAGAGGGGGTGCAGTAGTTGCATGTGTGATGCTTCAAGACCTCAGACTTCCTAAAACCAAGAGAGAGAGAGGGCCGGATCCCAGGGTGGCTCTGGATCCCAGGTTGCACTTGGACAGACCTATTGGTGTTCGCCTACCCAAGTTCACTGATGTTTGTAAAATGCTTCCTTCTTTCTAAACAAGTGTGTGAGAACTTACAGAAGAGAGGTTGCATATTGCGGTCTGAGTACATGACAATGAACCAAGGATACTTGGGTTCATTTACCAGTTGTGTGGCCTGGGGGGCAGGTCATGGAGATTCAAAATCATAGAGTGCATCTGTAAAACAGGTGCAACATCTTTATCATCATGTGGACAGGGAGGAGGATAAATGACACCTGTACAGGCCTTGCTCAGTAACTGATCATCATTATTGTTACAGGTTAATGGTAGGAACATTCCTTGACTTACTCTGAGTCATCATCGCCCAGGTCCCCCATGATGTTTTTGGCTTTCAGTGGCCTTGACTGGGGATGTGTCGGGATCTGATGGATCCCTTTCTCCCCGATCTCCCGGGGAAAATGCTTGAACCCCAAAATCTATGAAAGAGCACTCGGCCTTGCCTTCCGCCGGCAGAAGGCAAGGGGGACTCTCGTGGACTTGCGCTAAGTTGAGGAAAGGTTGCTGAAGCCTCCCCTCCCCCCAGTCCCCTCACATGTTACCAGGAGCAGGGGTGGAAAGAAGGCATCAGGGAAACGCTGCAATGGTGGGATGCGTCTCAGCCCCCCGAGGGCGGGCCAGAGAAATTTATTACGATGACAAAAGCGGAAGGGGAAGGACTTGGGGTGACTGACTGATTGGCTGACTGGACTGCCCCAAGTGATCATGGGACTTCCTTTGTGGGCTGGACAACCCTATCATGGTGGCACACACATGTTTGCGGGCCGGGGGGCTTCTTTTCCGGTTGAGGCCAGAAGGTGGGAGGGGCTCCCTCCCACACTGTCCCAGGGCTGGGGGAAGGGCAGCGTCTCGCTCTTGGCACCTTTCCTCCACCAAGGCCAAAACAGTCCCCAACAGGGATGCTTCTGGTTCAGTCAAGGACTGGCAGCCCTACAGTTGCCTTCACCAGATGCACATGGGTGGTGGGTGGGAGTGTCCCTGAAAGTTTGTAGAGTGCACCTCCCTTCTGCTCCACTTATGGCTCACTCTCCACCCACCGACACCATGGCTCTTATCACCCAGAAGCAAAACAAACACATACAGGCTCTAGCAATTAAAACAGAAGCCTCTTTTTGGTTTCCTCATGCCAGACTGGTTTGCCCAGGCAACTAGAAAGTCAGATCTTCAGCTTTTTGTTTTTATTTTGTACAATGAATTATTTCTTGAGGCATGTGATAAATCGCAGTTGAGTCTTTGTCCTGGGTCCTGGCACAAGGTGGCTAAAACCCTTGGGATCCAGAGTGGTGGAATGATTTTCTTTTGTATGCTAATAATAAGATGACTGGCACCGGGTTACCCTAGATAGCCAATCCATGGGAGTTGATCAAAGGGTGACACTCTCAGTGCCACCCTTATTCCCTCAAGAGAGGGGAGGTAATCACTAGGGATTAGTGTCCCTGCCTCTTCCCATGTTATATGGTGCTGACTCTGACCAGCAAGTCTAGACCACTGGGCAGGGCCAAGGGAAGGAGAGGAGAGAGGGAGAGGAAAATGAATTGACAGTGGAAAGTGGTATGTTTTCACAGTGGCAGCTTCTTGGAATTTACAGGCCAACAAACATTATCTGTGTCCACGTGGCTTCTGGCCAGATAGAATAAACTTGAACTGGTTCATTAATAAGCCTGAAATACTCACAATTTCCCCCCTGCATGGGCAAGTTGTTTTTCTTGGCTTATTTAAGAAAAGCACTATTTGGTTTGGAAAATCCAGGCGTACTTATTATTGCTAGTTTTAATAAACTTTCTCTTCCATCCTACTTAAGATTTTTTTTTTTTTTACCAAAGACATATATTTCTTTTTGTTGTTGTTGAGTACTTGCTTTCATAAATTAGGACAGAAATTTTACCAAAAGATTGCAGAATTTGTTGTGGAGAATATGTGAATGGGATTCCTGCAAGTGTCTTAGTGTATTTTCTGTGACTATAACAAAACACTTGAGTCTGGGGAAATTTGTAAGGAATAGTAGTTTATTCTGGTCTTGAGCCAATAGATTGGGAAGTCGAAAAGCATGAATGAGGGACTGGGAATGTGGCTTAGTGGTAGAGTGCTTGCCTTGTATGCATGAAGCCCTGGGTTCGATTCATCAGCACCACATAAACAGAAAAAGGTGGAAGTGGCGCTGTGACTCAAGTGGTAGCCTTGAGCAAAAAGAAGCCAGGGACAGTGCTTCTCCCCTGAGTCCAAGCCCCAGGACTGCCCCCTCTCCACCCCTAAAAACAGAATGACACTGCATTAACATGGCAGTGGGCAACACACAGTGAAAAACAAAATGTATGTTTCAGCTTATGGTTTTCTTCCTCTGTTCTTAGAGACTGAGGCTCACTCTAGCATAGGTTGGTCTTGGTCCTCTTGTCTCTGCCCCTTGAGTGCTGGGGTTATTCATGTGCACTGCTTCACCTGGCTGTCTTCTCTTCTTATAAAACAACCAGTCATATTCACATTAAAGTGGGCTCATTCTGATGACCATATGTGATCCTAGCCACCTTCAAAAGACCCTAACTCCAAATTCCATTAACATATGAATGTGAAGACTTGGGTTGGAATAAAGAAATTAAGGACATTCAAGCCATGGCATCTAGAAGCAAATACTTCCTTTATGCATATGTGCATGTGTGTGTGCTAGATCTGGGGCTTAAAAGCAGGGCTGGGGCCTTGTCCCTTGGCATTTTTGCTCAAGGCTAGCACCATATCACTGAAGGCACAGCTCCACTTCTGACTGGTCAATTGGTGAAAAGTCTCATGGACTTCCTCCTTGAGCTGGCTTTGAACCGTGATCCCCAGATATCAGCCTCCTGAGTAGCTGGGATTACAGCATGAGCTACTGGTGCTCAGCTGAAGGGCTGTGGCTTCTTTTCTGTGCTGTCCTAGTCCCATGTCTTCATTTAATGGATTGTGGACTAAGGATGAGAACATTAAAACAGTTTGCACTAAGCCACTTTAGTGCATTAGCCAATGGAGTAATGCCGATGCTCTCAGGGCTCGCTTGAGTAAACTCGGGACAAATAGATTTAATTCCTTAGTTAAAAATGCAATTCACAGTGACAGTGGATGTCATTGACTAGCAAAGAAATCAAACAAAGTGGGTCAGTGACACACTGCACTGTTTTGTGACAAATGTAGGTTAACTGACTTAATGGAAAACCACGCTCCAGGGGTAAAGTGGACTTCAAAAGCTTAAGCCCTTTCCTCCGATGATGAGTGACATTGAATATATGTCGTTCTTTGAGGCTGAACCTATTATCAGCAAACATTTTTCTCTGTCTTGCTGTTAAAAAGTGTTGCGTTAATTCAAAATCTCTCCATCTCATGGTGACTGTGTACTTGTCTTTGTGCTGAGTGTTAAGCATAAAGAGCTAAAACGGTTAGTTGTTGTCCTGAGTTAGGCATTCAGGATGCATGTAGGTATGACCTGAGAGGGTGGAGGAAGTACTGCCTCACTCTGTGAAAGTGTGTGGAGGGGAGATGGGGGGGGGACCTGTAGAGTCCTCAGTGTAGAGAGGAATGGGGCGTCATGGATGGTTCACTTGAAAGAGCAAGGTTTTGGGGCAAGGAGTCTGATTAAGTGTTGTCATCATGGAGCTTTATTTTTTATAAATACTGTCCTCTTGTCCCATTTATTCTCTCTTTTCCTTCCATCAGGGATGTTAGTAAGCTAGCTCTCTGGGGTGAATAAAATGGCCTATTTTGTAGTATTTGCAATATCCATGATGTAAAATTTCTTCTCATAGTTGATCGTAAGCTATCAATGTATTGACTGGTCCCACAGAATTCCTAAAGCCATGAGAGTCTCTCACAACTGTGTAATTCCACATCAGCAGACAGCTGCCTCTCATGTCTATCCATCCATCCATCCATCCATTAAGCACACCTATTCTACCCATCTACCATATAACCCAATCCATCCATCCATCCATCCATCCATCATCAGCCATCCATCTATCCATCCATCCATCCATCCATCCATCCATCCATAATGCACACCTATCTCACCTATCTACCATATAACCCCATCCATCTACTCATTTGCCCACTCAATATCTATCCATCCATCATCTATACATATAACTTTTTTTTTGGTAGCACTGGGGATTGAACCCAGGGCCCAAACCTTCTAGGTAAATACCTCTGCCACCTGAGCTATGTCCCCAGCTGTTTTGTTTTATTTTGTTTTTGAGATAGTCTCATGTTAATTTTGCCCAGACTGGCCTTAAACTCCCAATCCTCCTACCTCTTTCCTTCCCAAATAGCTGGATTACAGGTGTGCACCTTCATGCTCAGCTATCTGCATAGTTTTAACCAAGCAGAGGGTTACACTTTAGAGTTCCCTTAGCTAAGTCTTCTCGGTTTATAGATAAGAAAACTGTAGGCTGTAGAGGGAACATAACTTTCTTAATGTCTTTCTTTTTCTTTTGGTGGAGGATGGAACCCAGAGTTTTTTTCTTTTTTTTTTGCCAGTCCTGGGGCTTGGGACTCAGGGCCTGTGCACTATCCCTGGCTTCTTTTTGCTCAAGGCTAGCACTCTACCACGTGAGCCAGAGCACCACTTCCGGCCTTTTCTGTTTATATGGTGCTGGGGAATCAAACCCAGGGCTTCATGCATGAAAGGCAAGCACTTACTACTAAGCTATATTCCCAGCCCGAAACCCAGAGTTTTGTTTTGTACCTGCCAAGCTATCATTGTATCACCGAGTCCACTTCCAGATTGTTAAGTCTGTTTGTTGGACTGAGGTCAGCCTTGTGGTCCCTAGAACTCAAATCTGAGGCTGCTTCGTGAACACAGAGAAAACACTGGTTCTGCTAAGGTTTAGTAATTCCTGAGTTGAAGCAATATGGAATCCACTGGCATTCAGCACAGTTCTGCAGTCCTAGTACTTACACCATGGTGCTTTTGTTGTTTCTTGTCTCAATAGTTGCACATTCCCAGCAGGTTTGCAATTGCCTTTGCAGGTGGTTGAAAATGTCCCTTTTGAAATCACATTCTTTTCCCTGTGTGCAGCAGTGAGCTTCAGAAGCTAATTTAGCAATTGGCTCTTAATATTTATTTAGTCTTTGATATTTCTGGATTTCATTTATCGTGTGTGTGTGTGTGTGTGTGTGTGTGTGTGAGAGAGAGAGAGAGAGAGAGAGAGAGAGAGACTACTGTAGGACTCCAATGCAAGACATTTGTGGTGCAGCTAGCAGTCTCTTGGCACACTGTTGGGTTGGGTTTTCTTTGGACAAACCTAAGTGATGGGATTTTTTTCCTCCTCTTATGCTTCTAGCAGTATACCTTGGAGCTTGGGGGGAGATGCATAATTGATGATGTCTTTGACTCTGAGAGAGGGACGCAAGAAGCTTTTTTGGGAAGCTGTGAACAAATTGGGTGGTGACTGTGGAAAGATCCAGAGGGAACCATTTCAAACACGCTTCTGTGGTATAATGTTAAGGAGGAAGCCATTGCTGCATTGCATTTCAGGATGCTGCTTTTGTTCAAAGGAACCAAAGAAACAAGATGCTGGTGGCTCATGCTTATAATCCCAGCTGAGATCTGAGGATTGCAGTTTGAAGCCATCACAGGCAGGAAAGTCTGTGATGCTTGTATCTCCAGTTAACCAGCAAAAAGCTAAAATAGAGTTGTAGTCCAGGTGGTAGAGTACTAGCCTTGAGTGAGTAAGCCCAGGAGGGACAGTGTTTAGGCCTTGAGTTCAAGCCCTGGTTCTGGCATAGACAAAGAAACAAGAAAAAAGGAACAAGCTGGGCAGTGGTGGCTCATACTTGTAATCCTAGCTGCTCAAGAGGATGAGATCTGAGAGGATCATGGTTCAAAGCCAGCCCAGGCAGGGAACTTTGTAAGACTCTTATCAATTAATCACCAGAAAACTGGAAGTGGCATTGTGGCTCAAAGTGGTAGAATACTAGCCTTGAGCCAAAGAGCTCAGGGGCAGTGCCCAGGCCTTGAGTTCAAGCCCCATGACTGACAAAAAGAAAAAGAAAAAAGAAAGAAAAAGGAAACAAAGAAATGGAGGTTGTCTGTGGAATAAGAAGAGATTCCGTGAGTTTGAAGAAAAAACTCATTTTTGACTTTTTAATGTTCTGTTAGTGTTCTTTTTTTTTTAAAAAAACCTTTTAAATTACAAGTGTGTAAATAAGGCAAAGCTTAAATTCATTAGAAAGCCTAGCTATACTTTCAGAGCACTCACCAAGCCAATAAATTTCCGTTGCCTTCTTTACTTGGTCATTTGCACAGTACCAAGTTTAATTGTGTCCAGTTCCAAATGGTTAGTTTATAATCCTAGATGAAATTTACTTTGATAGAAAATTATAATTATGTACATATTTAAACTTGTGCAATAGGCAGAACTCTAACCTTAAGCTTCAGAGTTCTCCCTCTAACTAAAAATTGATGTCAGTTTTTTCTTTTTCTTTTTTTTTTTTTTGCATATGCAGGTGTGTGTGTGTGTGAGAGAGAGAGTGAGTGAGAGAGAGAGAGAGAGAGAGAGAGAGAGAGAGAGCATGTGCTAAACTCTTGGCCTCATGCTTTCACTTGGCTTTTTCACTTAAGGCTGGAGCTCTACCACTGGATCCACAACTTCAGTTTTAGCTTTTGAGCTAAGAATCTCAGATTCACCTGCCCATGCTGGCTTTGAACTGTAATCCTCAGATTTTCAGCCTCCTGAGTAGCTAGGATGATAGGCGTGAGCCATTGGTGCCCGGATCAATTCTTTCCTAATGTGGCTCATCACCTGTCTGTATGCACTGTCTAAGCTGGCCCTTGAGGACACCCAACAAAGAAAGATCTTGCAAAACTGTGTGAACTAACAGAGGGCCATTTTGTCTCCAGCAATTTATGCCTCTGGAGCTATGACCACATGGACTTGGGCATGGGAGGTTGTTAGATTTCTCTTGGTTCCCAGGACTGACACTGAGTTCTAAGGTCATAGTCATTGTCCATCTCCACTCTTTCCCTAAGAACTTTTTCATGATGTCCTGTGCTCCTCCTGAGCTTGAATTAGGAGCTCCCAAGCATTGAGGAGCCACAGAATATATGGATACGATATAAGCGATCTCCATGTCAATTTCTAATCACCTCCAATGGAAAGATAAAAATGACTTTGATTCAGTCATTTGTAAGCAGGCTGTCTTTCCCCAGGGCTTCTTATAAAAAGAATGTCAGGAAATGTGTGGACAAGGTAGATGAAATGTGCTTGATGGAAAGCACAGTTGTGATTAACTAGGGGAGGGAAATAAGGCCTCTGTTTTACAGTCTTTGGAATCCTCCTCCTTTGAAGTGATTAGGTTGAACCACATGAATTACCAACTCCAGTTATCAAAAGGGCAAGTCCACACTGTTCCGCATAAGTTATCGTATTTGTTGGCTTGTAAGGCAGGGAAATGTGGGTCTGCGTTTGGCTATGAGGCAATATGCCTTAAGGATGCAGGGCTTCCCTTATTTATTTGGACCTGTCGCTTGTGGTTAGTGTTTACTTAACTTGACACTTGCTTGTTGCCTCCCTAGCTTTCAGAAAGTATCTAGAGCAAAAGTGGTTGCCTAGCAACACGTTCCAGCCCAGGAGGGTTGGAGAATGGGTCAGTGATTAACAATTATGTACAATCAAGTTTAAAAATGCGTAGCTGCCTGCCACACCAATGCTCTGACCACCAGAAAGCATCCATATTCTGCTGTCCCAGCTTCTAGGGCTACTGTAAGTGAATTGATTGCCAGTGTGGTCTTGACCTCCTTGGGACAACTAAAGACTAACTTGGTTCTGTCCTGCCATAGGATTATGGCACCCCCTTGCATTCATAGATCCAGTTTATCCAAGCATCAGTCCATCATTAGGTTTGGTTCTTGTCTGGACACTTAGCCCCTGGGACAATAAAAAGAGAAACAAGAAGAATCTGTATATTTATGATTGTCATCTTGACAAATTGGCTCCTATTAGTGAATCTGCAATTTACTAAAGAGCAAGTCAACAGAATGAGTGATAGCAGTTTCCTCTCCTAACCCAAGTCATTCTTTCGTGAATTACGCATGCAGCGCAGAACGTGCCTGCGTGCTTCCTGAAACGGCCCAAGTCCTTAATCATTTCTCTTCCTTCCGTTCCAGCAGAAGAGAAGAATTTTGCATAATCCAGTCCTTACTTAATCTTTCTGTCAGCACAAACATCACTGGCGTAAATCCTGACCACCATGGAATGCCGGGAGGCATTTTTACAACTCGGCACCGAAGCTAATAACGCACATTTCATTGTGGAGAATCATTGAGCTTAATTGGCTAATCAATTTTTAGGCCCATTCCATTTGTGTTTTGTTTAATCAACAAAAATAAATCGCCCTGCCAACCTTGAGAGATCCAACTCGGAGAACAGAGGCAAATATTTCGTTTGTCCTGCCAAAAGAGCTCTCCCGTAGAAATGTCTTAATTGAAGATGATTTATATTCAGAACTGCTGATGTTTTATCATTTGTCTGAAGAAGGAAACGGCTGTGTAAGCAAGCAGTAGCGTAGCAGCCGGTAGGCACTGCATTTGACATTTATCCACAGTCTTTACTCCTCAGATGATTATATTAAAGTGACCTGGCCTAGCCTTTCTTGTTAATGACTCAGACACCACCTCGTGAAGTAGCTGTCCAGCAGTCCCCATAACTTAATGGTCAGACCCAGTCTGGACTGAGAAGACTCTAAATCTTATGTCTTTGATTCTTTTTTTTTTTTTTTTTTTTTGGCCAGTCCTGAGGCTTGGACTCGGGGCCTGAGCACTGTCCCAGGCTCTTTTTGCTCAAGGCTAGCACTCTGCCACTTGAGCCACAGCGCCACTTCTGGCCATTTTCTGTATATGTGGTGCTTGGGAATCGAACCCAGGGCCTCATGTATATGAGGTAGGCACTCTTGCCACTAGGCCATATCCCCAGCCCCGGGTCTTTGATTCTTATTCTGCCAGCTTTTTATTGGCTATGGCTCTTGTTCTCTGAGCTTTTGGTGGAGAATAGCTGACATTGGAAACACTGAACATGTCCAGGGAACAGGGTTGATGTCTGGCTTAAAAAAATTTTTTTTTTGGTGCTTATTGGGACTTGAGCATAAGACCTTGTGCTTTTGCTTGGCTTTTTTGCTCAACATGGGGGTTCTCCCATGTGACCCACACTTCCACTTCTGCCTTTTTTGCTGGTTAATTGATGCTAAATCTGGAATTTGCCTGGTTGGCTGTCTTTGAACTGTAATCCTCATATCTTAGCCTTCTGAATAGCTAGTGTTATGGACATGAGTCATGGGCTCCTACCCTACAAATGAATAGTCTTCAGATTATGCATCTTAAATTGAAATGCTCGAGTTCAGGTCCCCCGAGAGACCACCAGAGACCAAGACCAATGCAAGCAGCAAAAAGGGCGTTTATTTCGGGTTAGCTCAGTCCTCCGCGCACGCAGTAAATGGTGACTAAAAGAGGCCCTAAGCCTAGGGCTTCCAGCTGTTTTATACATTCTTTGAGGAAGGCAGGGACTTAGCATACATCATAGCATCTTTTAACAAATCAACACACACTGCAGAAAAATTATAAAATAATTCTAAATCATGTTTGGCGCATTTGGTGGCGGGAAGGAATCTGGAAAGGGTCATTGGTCAGATCAAGGGACCGACGCATTTAAAATTGATTGGTTAAGCCATAGGGGTGTAGCAAGGGGGATATGTGCACAGCTGCAGGGTTTGAATTAGATACTGGAAATCACACCTGGGTGGGGGAGTTCTGGAATAACTCCACAACTTGTTTTTCTTCTCTGCCGGTCACTCTTATGGGTGTTTATGGGTTTTTTTGAGAACTCTCTGTCCCAGGGCATTTTATGGTCTTTACTGGAAAGCAAGGGTTGGGGGGCAGGGTTTACAGTAAGGTCATTCAGGTATAGAATGGGGTCTTAGTACAATATGGAGTTACTCTGGTCCTTTTCTCTGGCTCTTCAAAATGCTTGTGAAACATAGACAAATTTTGTGTTTGGACTTGAGTCCTATCCTCAAGATATCTTAATATGTGCACGCAAATATTTTAAAATTTGAAAAAAATTCCAGATCTGAAACACTGGTCGCAAGTGTTTTGGTTGTGGGATGCTCAGCCCTTAGTGATTGAATGGAACTTCCTTCCGACTTGGTTATGATGAGGGATGCCATGGATTCAGTCATAGCTTGGGTCTTGCTTCTTTTGTGAACTCTGATGTACTTGGGTTTATTTCTTGGCACCTTTTCTTCACTTAGGGCTGGTTTGTCCATTTGTGCCTACTAAAGTTTTATATTGCATGGTGCCTTCTTAGTCTGATTGGACACCATCTGGCCTCATGGCCTCCTACAAGGCAACCCTGTCAGTTATTCCAGGAGCAAAATCCAGGATCCTTGAAATGAGTCCAATATTTAAGAAAATACAACATAGGAAGTTATAGACAGCCCTCTATAAATGGTTACTTTTAGGATGCCAAAAGAATGGCAAAGTTCCAGCATCTCTTTGAAAATTTCCAGCATCTCTGTTTACTGAAGACCTGGCCATTCCCCCAGCAGCCCCTGACCACAGTATCTTTGGTTTCAGGGTCTAGTAATTCCTGGATGGAGTGAGGGACTGGGAAGAATTTTCACATTTGGATGGGGTGGGAAGGCTTGCAATGAGGGAGATTCATTCCTATTGTGAGAATGCAGACACCTGCAGAGATACTTTGTGATGAGTACTCCATGCCAAGCTGCTTCAGAAACATTTTGCATACATTAATCCATCCTCCACCCATCCCACTAGCTCAGTGCTATTGCTACTTCCATTAAACAGATGAGAGGGAAGATCTGGGTCAAATGTAGTGTTGCCTGTGTGTGTGTGTGTGCGTGTGTGTGCATGTGTGTGCATGTGCGTGCATGTGGGCTTGTGTGTGCAAATGCATGTGCACTGTGATTGGAGTTTGGACTCAGGGCCTGGGTACTGTCCTTTAGCTTTTTGTTCAAGGCTAGTGATCTAGTACTTGAGCCATAGCTCCACTTCCGGCTTTTTTGGCTGGTTAATTGGACATAAATGTCTCCTGGACTTTACTTCCCATGCTAACTTGGAACTGTCCTTCTCAGATCTTAGCCTCCTGAATAGTTGGAGTACAGGCATGAGCCACTGGCTCCTGGCTGGCCTTTTTTTGCTAAGTGACTCTTAGAAGCCAGCTGAGATGTGCCAGGTAGTATGACAGCCTGCATTTACTGAGTTATTTTTGCACTCTAGGCGCTGTTCTAAGAACTTGGCATGAATTTATTTAATCTTCTTAAAAGTTAGGTGCTGTGATCCTGATTATATCTGATGGCTAGATGAGGAAACTGAGTTACAGGGCAATGCTATCACCTCTCCAAGGCCACTCGGCCTTTTGCAAGATCAGCTATCAAGCAAGCTTTTAACCATGATGGCCTTTGGCGTCTGAGCTAAGGACCCTGGTAACAGCTGTTAAAGAGCCAGAAGGGCAGGGGGGAAGAGTGATAACAGTTTTGGGGCTCCATGTAGATTAGAGGCTTTGGCTCCTCCAACCCATAGAGCGAATGCTGGGTGATTTGCACCCTCCTTTGGTATCAGCCCTGTTGTTGATTTCAATAGTCTGGTTACTTTCTGTTGGTTTGCATCTGATCACCCCAGCCACGAAGGATGCAGAGTACGATGATATGGAATCATAAAACGGGCTTGGGCAGGTGTTTCCGTGGCCTCAGGGATGGGCAAGGCCCCTTTCTCATGGATTCACAACGGTCCTGTGAGGCTTGTACTGAATGATCTTCTCCGCTGGCCCCGGGGGAAACTGTAGCCCATGGAGGGTGGTGCAGGTCTGAGTCTGTAAGGGCTGAGGCTGCCCCAGAAACTTTCACCTACCCACAACATTGGGGCTCCTTTGTGCCTACCTAGACCTTTTCTGAGTGTTCAGCAGTGTGATCATGCTGTCTCCAGCGTGTTTCCCCCCTCCTGGTTTTCATTCTTGACCCTCTCCCAGGTCACAGCAGCCCTGGAGGCTTTTAGAACAGGATGAGCTTTTTCCTCAGGCCCGGAACTGCTTTTGTGATTGCGCGTGCCTCTAAGCACCTGCTGAGCTGATGAGTTTTTCAAATGTCACTTGACTGTGGGGAGGGAGCCATGAGCGATTCTCAGGAACACACCATCCCAGCTGCCTCCCCGGGGTGGGGGGTGGGGGTGGGGGTGGGTAGCGATCCTCCTCTAGTCCCAGCCCCCTAGGTGATGGATGCGGTGGTGATCTTGCCGGGGGTGGACACAGGTCTACTCTGCTCCATCTGCTGCACAGCTTTCTGCCCTGGGGGGATGGTGATCTTTTCTGTGCTGTTTTTGTAGCCATGCTACTTCACCTTTTGGGGGGTGTGTGTGTGTGTGTGTGTGTGTGTGTGTGTGTGTGTGTGTGTGAATTTTTGACCCTTTTCTTTCTGGATTTCTCTCCTCAGAAATACACACATGTACACAAAATTCTGTCTAGGAGTTTAGAGCTTTCATTATCACCCTTACATTCAGAGCCTTCTTGTATCTTCCTTACCCCACCCCGAAATATATCTTAAAAATGGGGCTTTCTAGGTGCCAGTGGCTCACGCTTGTCATCCTAGCTAATCAGGAGGCTGAGATCTGAGGATTGAGGTTCAAATCCAGCCTAGGCAGGAACGTCTGTGAGTCTCTTATCTCCAATTAATCATCAAAAAGTTGGGAGTGGAGCTGTGGCTCAACAGTAGAACATTAGCCTTGAGTGAAAAAACTTAAGACAGTGCCCATGGCCTGAGTCAAGTCCAAGAAAGAAGGAAAGGGAGGGAAAGGAAAAAGAAAAGGAATTGTGCTCTTTGGCTCGGTTCTGGTGGTTCATGCCTCTAATCTGAACTACTCAGAAGGCTGAGACCTATGATCCTATTTGAAGCCAGTCTGTGAGACTCTTACGTCCAATTAATCACCCAAAAGGTGAAAGTGGAGCTGTGGCTCCACCACAGCTGGTGTGAGCACCAGCCTTGAGTGAAAATGCTAAGGGGTAGAGCCTTGGCCCGGTGTTCAAGTCCCAGTACACACACACACACACACACACACACACACACACACACACACACACACACACACAGTCTCTCTCACACACACACAGGGCTCTGTCTCTCTCTCTCTCTCTCTCTCTCTCACACACACACACACAGGGCTCTGTGTACTTCAGTTGAGGATGGGTGCAGAAATGGATTTTCAGCTTCTCTATCTTGACAATTGTTGTTTGTCAGGGTAGGAAAATCAAAGAGGTGGCTAGAAAGTTGGGTGAAGTTGTGACATTGCAGAAAGGTGAGGGAGGACGTTGTGGCAGTGGGCAGAGCCCCTTCATCCCCTGGAACTGAGAGCAGAAGGGACAGCTGGCTTGGAGGATGCCCTCACTCCTGATGGACAGATGGTGGTTGACCCAGCATGGAAATACAGGGTACCAGGGCTCCTGCCTCTGGTTTACCTTCTGTGGTTGTCACTTCCTAGTGACCTCCCTAGTAAACAGAGGTAAACAGGGAGGGCAGCTGCTCAGGGAACAGATTACAATGCAAACAGATGAAAGTTTGGGCAGGGCTGCTGGAGAATAGAGCCTGGCTCTCTTAGATTCTTGTTTGTCATTGTTGTTTGCAGCAGAGTCTTAATATGTAGCCCAGGCTGGCTTTGAATTTGTGATCTTCCTGCCTCAGCCTCCCTAGGATTATAGGCATTCACCATCATACCAGACTTCCTACTAGATTCTTAAATAACTCTGCTCGTAAGGGATGGCATATTCAGGACTACCTGACCATACTTCAATAGTTGGCCTGGGGATGGGCCTAGCATAAATTGCTTATTAGTTTGTACTAAGGAAGTTGTGTGTTTTATTCTTTCAGTGATTGAAAGCTTCCTGGTATTTTTTAACTTTTCAAAATTTTATTTGTTCATTTATTTTGCTTCCTGGCTTTTGTCAGATGCTTTAAATCTAGCCTTTTACTTCTTTTAAGTTACATTTCTGTGTTTGTCATTACAAGGCCACATTGAAAGGCGTCATTGTGCTTCTCGATGGTTTAGTCTGCGTCAGTATCTCGGGATTGTGTAGAAATTGCACATGATGTTATGTTCAAAGAACTTTTCTTATATGGCAGCTTGATGTAGAGAGAAAGAAATTTCTTGATTTCTGCAATGCAGTGAAATTATAAGAGGAGGAGCAATGGAGAAACTGAAAAGAATTAAGGAGTATAAGAAGCCTGTCAATTGGTTTATCAATTGCTTGATAATCTAACTTGCTTGATTTCTCTTAGTATTCTTTCTGGCCTCTGACCCATTCGCTCTGCCCATTGGCTATTGCTTCCTAGCTGTCTTTCCTGTTTTTGTTGTTGAACATTATCTCTTCTTATTGTAGTAGTACTAATATTAACATATTGTTATGGTCCTGAATATACTTTGCCGTACCATTTTCTAGAATGCATGAATAATTTTTTCTTTAATAATATCCACTAGGAAATGCTGAGGAGGTTCAGAATCCTTCAGGCCCTCTTTTCCAACCTTCCCCAATACTGAGGTAGATTGTGGGGGCTCACTGCTTGCTACAAGGGGCCTAGTTGTCCTGGTTAAAAAGCCTTGTCTTAGCTGGCACCAGAGGCTCACACCTGTAATCGTAGCCAATCAGAGGGCTAAGATCCGAGGATCACAGTTTGAAACCAGCTGGGGACAGGAAAGGCCCCGAGACTCTCATCTCCAGTATTTTAAACTACTCAGAAAAGGTTGGAAGTGGTACTGGTGTCTCAAGTGTTAAGAGTGTTAACCTTGAGCACAAAGAAGCTCGGGGACAGTGCCCAGGCCCTGAATGAAGCCCTGAACCAGCATGTGCGCACACACACACGAGAAGAAAGTTAGCCATCCTAATTTTTGTAAAGTGTCTGTATTATCTGAGAGAGAGAGAGAGAGAGAGAGAGGGGAGAGAGAGGAGAGAGGAGAGAGGAGAGATCTCATTATGTTGCTTTGGCTGGCCCTGAGCTGCTAGGTTTGAGCCATTTTCTGGTCTGAGCCTACTGAACACTTGGGATTACAGGGGATACCTTCATGCTTGGCCTCTTCTCTCTCTCTCTCTCTCTCTCTCTCTCTCTCTTTTTCTCTCCCTATCTATCTGTCTGTCTGTCTATCTATCTATTTATCTATCTTTGCATAGCATCCGGAGTTGGCGGGGGCATCCTGACTTGGGCATTACTGACTTGGGCAGAGTGGAATTAGGGCGAGATGCTGCCTTGGTGGGTACTAGCTGTCCTCTCTGTTCAGAGGCGGGGATTACTCCGCTCTGCTTGCTGTTCTAAGATGGTTTCTTTCCTCTGCTCATAGTCCTTGCCTCCAAATTGTTTTATCAATGCCTTCTCTGATCCCCTTTTGTAAATGATGTTCTTTTTTTCTTGCCTGTGGAATAAAATACCTAGGTTTTGTCAAAGCAACTGTCACCCTAAAAGTCTTTTTCTTTTTACATTTCTAGGTGGATGGCTGTATCTGATGTTGACATTGTCTGAAGCTTGATCTCTACATGGTAAGGAGACAGTCTCTTGAGTGTGTTTTTCTAGGGATATCATGGGTACATGGATAAATTTATTTTTATATTTACTTGTATGTCTTATATTTGCAAATCTGTCCCTGGTGTTTATTGTTTCTCATTCTGGTCCTTCTATGTCACATTATTCATGGCTACATTTGGAAATCAACAGGATCTAAACATCTGCAGCCATTTGTATGTATACCTGCACCAATGGCTCACACATGTAATCCTAGCTACTCAAGTTGAGATCAGAAAGATCACAGTTCAAGGCAGCCCAGGAAGAAAAGTCCTTGGGAAACCATTTTCAGTTAGCTAGCAAAAAGCTGGGCTTGAAGTGTGACTTGTAGTAGAGTACCAGCTGAGCAAGTAAGCCAAGTATGTATGAAGCCCTGAGTTCAAACCCAGTACACACACACACACACACACACACACACACACACACACACACACACACACACACAGAAATAGGAATATCTGTCATTTGTCAATGTTCCACTAGGAATCTAAGAAGGTTAAAGTTTCTCTTTGTTAAACACCAGCACAATGTTATTACCACATAAAATAAATATTTGTTTGTTACTATCACTGGATGTTTGTGTTCACATTTCTCTGATTGTCTCATAACTGCGTTTTCACAATTGCTTAAAAATACTTTAGGGTAAAACTAGGCACCAGTGGCTCATGCCTGGAATCCTAGCTACTTAGGAGGCTGAGCTCTGAGGATTGCATTTCGAAGCTAGACACCAGGCAAGAAAGTCTGTGAGACTTATCTTCAGTTAAGCACCAAAAATCTCTAAGTGGAGGTGTGACTCAAGTGGTAGACCACCAGCTTTGAGCAGAAAAAGCTCAAGAACAGTGTCCAGGCTCTGGGTTCAAACCTCAGGACTGGCACAAACAAATCCAGCTCCCCCCCCCCCCAAAGAAAAACCCTTCAGGACAATCAAAGGGTCTATACTGCATCCAGTATGATTATGTACAGTGTATGCATGTGTGAAAAGTGTCAGAATAAAACCCATTTAAAAAAACTACTCTGAAAGAAAACAACATTCATGGGTCACACCGGGCTGATTTGTTTTGTGTCGCATTTCCTGTTCTGGTTCCATCCTCCTCTTCTCCTTTGTAGTACATTTGGTCAGGTGGTTGGATCTACACTCTAATTCCCACAGAGTAGATTTTTCTTCCTTGGGTAGACCTTTGCCATGTTTCATTGTTCCCTAGATTTCCTATAAAGATTTGACCAGATTCAGGTTCACCTTAGGATTCTTAATATGCTTGACTTTGGGATAAAGATTTGGTAGAAACTCAGTAAATAAAAAATATCTCTTTAAGGTATATCTTCATTGTACTTAAGACTTATTTTTATACCATAAAAGAAAGGAATAAAGAGAAAGATGAAAGATGTAGAGTGAAAAGGAAGAGGTCAGAAATCTAAGCAAGTGTGTGTGTGTGTGTGTGTGTGTGTGCGTGTGCGTGTGCGTGTGTGTGTATTTATTTTATTGTAAAGGTCATGTACAGAGGAGTTACAGTTACATAAGTAAGGAAATGAATATATTTCTTGTCAAACAGTGTTACCCTCTTCTTTGTTTTCTCCCTCTTTCCATCCTCCACTACTTTGCCCCCCTGCAAGTTGTAAGGTTCATTTTCGACATAATATGAGTATTGTTGTTGCATTAGTTCACCCCTTGTCATTTGTCTCACCATTTCTGTGATTCTCCTTCCCTTCCCCAAATCAGATAAACTTATATACAAGAATAAGGGCACCAAAATAAAAAAAAAAACAGTGACAATGGGATAAACCATACAAAGAAACAAAAGAAAAACGAAACTGCAAACAGTACACTAAACACACACACACACACACACACACACACACACACACACACACACACACACAAAACCCTCTTGTTTCCATGTCTTGGCATTCATTTTGATTAGCATCATTTTATATGGTCATATGTACCTAGCTATTGAGCTACTGTGATCCTCTGCTAGGACTATCCTAGACATAGTCTAGTTACTACAATGAGGGAAACCATGGAGTCTATGTTTCTTTGGGTCTGGTTTATTTCACTTAATATGATTTTTTTCCAAGTCTTTCTCATTTTCTTACAAATGGGGTGATGTCATTCTTTCTGATGGAAGCATAGAATTCCATAGAGTACATTGTACTCCATGACTAATGTTGCTGGGTTGGTCTTGTCTCTAGATTCCCCTGCCTCAGCCTCTTGAGTAGCTAGGATTACCATTCCTAGCCTGTATGCATAAGCAGATGATGACAGAGGAGGATAAAGTGTACTGAAAACAAACAAACAAATGACGAGACAGGGAAATAAAAAGGAATAACCTGAAACACTCCAGGGCAGATCAGTATGAGGGAGATTAGTTTACCAATCAGGTTTTTTTTTTTTTTTTTTTTTACTTCAGTGCTTGAACTAAGGGCCTATGTGCTGTCCCTTAGCACTTGAGCAACAGCTCCATTTCTGCCTTTTTGTAGTTAACTGGGGGCAAGAGTCTCATGGACTTTCCTATCCAGGCTGGCTTTGAACCTTAATCTTTAGATCTCTGTCTCCTGAGTAGCTAAGATTATAGGTATGAGCCACCAATATCCCTTTAATATTTTATGCTAAGGATTAAAAAGAATGTGGGTTGTATTTTTCCCCTAAATACAACTTAGCTGATTCAAAGCATTTCCCCCACCCATTATATTATATGGCATATAATTAGGGATGATGTGAAATTCTTTTGTAAAAAAATAGATTTAAGGATATTTTTTCTTAGTTGCATCTTAATACAATAAAAACCCAGAGTGTAATTATTAATAATGATACAAGAATAAAAAAATGGTGACATTGCTTAGCAAAGATTCTGTTTCCTAATGCACTTGGATACAATTGGTATCATAATGTGTAATTAATCAGCTTTCTTTGAAGTGTGAGGGTAAAGTATGGGTCGAGAAGAGATTTTTAAGGAGCTGGTAATGCTTGAATTCTTAGGGTGGCACTTCCAAATTGTGCACACACTATATGGACCTGCTACCTGTCTTGGTTTCTTTGTTGATGAAGAGTTACAGAAGTTTTTTAGCTCAAGGCTGGCACTCTACCCTTTGAGCCATAACTTCTCTTCTGGCTTTTGGCTACTTAATAGGAAAGAAGAGTCTCACAGACTTTTTGGCCTGAGCTGGCTTTTTAAACCATCATCCCCTGATCTCCACCCTCTGAGTAGCTAGGATTACAGACATGAATTACCAGTCCCCCCCTGAACTACTGTTGTGCCAAGTTGCAAGACCACCACCAAAAAGACCACCGAGACTCAGACATTTCCGAAATGCAAAAGCAAGGCAAGGCTTTATTTAAGCGAGCTGCAACTCGGGCCTCGTCCTACCCACCGACACAGCGGAGGTTAGGAGGAAGCCCTGAGCTGTGATTACACAGGGCTTATAAAGGCAAAGAACAAGGTTACAACAATCAGGTGTGCAAGCAAGATTAGGACACAGGTACAAATCTGATTTGAACCCCCTAAAATGGGGTTCACGTGTCTGGCACTTCATTTCCCCCTTTTTCTTTTTGGTACCTTGGGAGCCAATCATGGCTCCATTCTGTCCATTTCAATGGCTTGCATGTCTAGGGGATGATATAGAGGTAAGGCATGGGCCAGTAGGGCCCAATGTAGTAACCAAAGGGCCTGTCACCATTTCTTACAAGAATAGTCTCTGTACCTCTGTTTTGCATGTCTCTAGTTTATCCTGCCTCATCTTCCCCAAAACAACTCTGGTCCCTTGATTTTAAAGGGGGGCTGATGGGTGAAGATCATCCATCTTCTGTAACTTCTTCAGGCTGACTCAGGGGCGTAGACCTTACCTAGCCAGGAACCTATAACCTTAGTCTACTTTACCAAGGGACTGCAGGATTACTGCAAACTGAAAATTAACTTTCAGCTATACAGACTTACCATTAGCTGTATAGTGTTTAGTATCCAAATGTAAGCAACAAAATAATACATAAACTTCTCAACTGTTCTCTAAGGGTCGGGTGGCTATACCCGTATTCCTGAGCAAGCCCAAAACTACCTAAAATAAGGGGGTCACCTCACTTTGGAGTGAGCTGCCAAAATAACATTAACACTAGCCAGGGTAGTAAGAAAAGAAGGCAAAAAGAAAATTATAACAATATTCAGTCTAACTTTCTTTTCTTGAGGCGAAGGCCAAGCGGCTGAGTTGGGTGCTTGGAGACCTCCCATGTTCCATCATGGTAGTTGTCATCCAGGGCAAAGGGGTCAGCTGGCCTGGAGTGGAAGCAATGAACCCAAGTGGCTATGCCGTCTAGGGTCCCTTCCACCGTGGTTCTAAGGAGTTCAGTCTCCTGGGTAGGATTTCTTTCAGGATCTTCTTAGCCACTACATTCGCAGTCTCATGCTTTGTTGGATAGACTTCAACCCATCCTGAAAAGGTGTCTACAAAAACTAGCAAATATTTGTAATTTCTGTGAAATCTACTTCCCAATACACGCCTGGCCTATTCCCACAGAGGCGAGCTCCTTTAGTAATCTGTTGATTGGGGGCATTGGCAAGCTGACAGGTCTTGCAATTTTTAACAATGTACCTTTGCAGGCCTTTAACAGATCTCAATAAGGACACAGTCTCAGGTCTACAAGCTTTCTTTACTAAACAGATGTATGAGCTTAAAATTCTCACTGCCAGTCAGGGCTTTGAGTAAATGCGGGGGGTGAGATTTTAATCTATCCTCTCATTTGACAAACTTACCCTTACTAACCACTATCACAGATGACTGGCAAA